>NW_026126432.1:2607500-5215000 GCF_943737965.1 Phodopus roborovskii
CTTTACATCATTCAAAGCACTAAACTATGTCTAAGTCAAATTTTTACTACAAAGGAATATTCTCAAAAATCAGCAGAAAATAGTCTGTTCAACATTAAATAATAAGTACATTTTTTCCCAGTCTGCTTGATTTCAGATCCCTCTCTGCCGACATGGTTATATGCATTCCAGTATGTGCACTAATACAGAAGCAACCATGAAATTCTGAATTTTCTTAGCAATTTTAATATCTAAGCTTAGTCAAGATAGTCACCAACATGACTCAGTAGAAGTGTTTTCCACCCCACTGCTACAAAGAAGAATAAAAATGAGAACAATGCTGTATACTGAAGAAAGTGGCTGAGGGAAAAGTCTAGAAATGAGTGAGGGAGTCACGGGAACACAGAGAAATACAGAGTCAAGAAGGCAACATAGAAAACAAACCAGAACAACTATAACTTCAACCCCATCTTCATGGTAGTGTTTGTGGGGACTTCACATTGCTGAAAAAGAGGAAAGATGGGATGAAACGTACTTGAAATCCAACTTTAGCAGCAGACCAGCAACTCTGCTATAGGAAAATTTCAAGATCCTCACAGGACTGAACTCTAGCTTTGAGAACTAGCTGGTCATGAGTTCTCTGCTCCAGTTCAATCTCCTTTGGGTTTCCTATAGCTTTCAGAACAAAGCAACTGCTCTAGTCACTGAGAGGCTCTTACTTAGAGGAAGCAGCAGCTTCTATGATGCAGTAGAGATTGTGGGCCTGGTATATGCCACACTGAAGACAAAGGGTATCATGTCCTTAGACCAGTGACTAAAAGACCCACCCACAACTGCTCCAGAGTGAGTCAGGAATATTGTCTCCCCAGTTACAGACCTGAAACTGTAGTTACTGATACAAAACCCTTCAGTCACCTCCGCTGGAAACAGGAATAGGAATGAGCCATGAGCCCTAGCAGCATTATCCTTTCAGCAGCATGACCAAGAAAATGTCTAGATTAGTGTCCTACACAGCTGGAATAGTGGATACTAGTGCACATCACAACTCCCATGATAGCTGTGTATGACCTGAGACACGTAAAGAAGAGCTCCTCCACAGTCCATGAACTTGGTAATGCAGAAGCTATGCCCAGAGGCTTGGTAACATTTGTTCTTATATCTTGGTATCTACAACAAAGTCTGAGTCCCTCAACAAATTAGTTAGCATCCTACAAGCCCTGTACTTGCTATGATTGCCTCACAGAAGCCAGAAAAATTCCAATTATACTCAGGAAATCGAAATCTATAGGTTTTGGCACCAGAATATAGCATCATATGACCTGACCAAATGGGGTCTAAAAAAAAAAAAAAAAAAAAAAGCATTGTCCCTCCCTATTACTCTGAATAGAATATTCCTGGTTTGAAAGGCTAAAACACCTTCACATTCATCCTAAGGGCCCTAGGGAAGGTCATTTACACTCCTGCGTCTTGAAGATTGCCTCTGTCTGTGCCACAACCATTGGTATCACCTTGCTTGCCACAAAGGATTGAAGTTAAGTCTGTTCTACATACTAGACTACTGATAAAGTAGCAGCCCCAGCCTTGGTGGATCTGTGTGTCACTTAGGATCCTGAGGACATGTGTTATTGGAAGCCTAGGTCCATTGCAAATAATATTGCTGTCTTTATAAACAGTGGGTATTTGAGATACTCAACCTTGCTCTTAGCATAAATCAGAGATGAAGAAATCACACAAAGACTGCATCTTCTACCTCTCTTAAACCAATGTCAAAGCAAATATACAAAACATATTTTTCTAGAATAACTACTCCAGGAAATTAGAATAAATGGACATTTCAGCAGATGTAGTGTACAGGAAAACCACCAATATAACTCTTCCAAAGAAAAATAATAATTTTTGCAAAAATGGACCTCAAGGTCATGAACACATATTCTTGTTAGTACCATCATCAAAGACATCAAGTCTTTAAGGAGACTTTTCTGTCTTCTACATGAAAATTGCCATCCTATTCATATTAATTGGTATGCTATTCATGTAAAGTAGAACCAGTCCTATGCAAGATTATTTCTGTTCTTCCAAAGCATGTTTGCATGTGAGCTTTGGAGTTAACTTGTAATAACTATGTGTCCTTTAGTAGCTTACTTAACTCTTATTCTTTAAGGTTGACTTTCTGAACAGAAGCAGAGGAGAAGTGGATGATTGATGCAGAGGTGAGGCTTGGAGTCGATGGGGTCACAGGAAGAGAGGAGGGAGGGGAAAAAGTAGTCAGACTGTAAAATAAAGTTTGATCAGTAAAGAAAGATTGCTTTACCTGCATACTTTTGGCAATAAAACTAGACAGTTACATCAGATGAGCTAAATATTCATGGTACTTCCTAAATTTAAGAGTTAAACACACACACACACACACACACACACACACACACACCATAGACCTGAGGCTTAGTAACTATTACATGGTTTTGTGTTGCAGAGCTATTAGAAGCTGACTCTTCCAAAAACATTCTCCAAATCTAAATTCACTCTGATTATCTTAGAATTTATTTATTTATATGTGTATGTGTCTATGTGAGCACATACACATACAAGTGCACCTCAGTACACATGTGGTGGTCATGGGATAACTTACAAGGATCTGTTCTCATGTTCCACCATGTGTGTCCTAGAAATCAAACTCAGGTTATTTGGCACCCAGCCAATGAGCCATTTCACCAGTCCTTCTATAATTAACTTAATGTAAGTCTCACAATAGTCTGATAATAGTTGAAATAAGCTTAGAATTAGGTGAGATCCTAACCAAAAAGTAAAAGTAAGAATTAGTGGTATAGATTTAATATGTCATTTAAATTATTAATTCCAACTCAGTCCTCTGTGTTACCTAATGTCTGGATAGATATCTTTGTAAATTTAGGCTACTATAACAGATTGGCACACACACAAAACAAGTCACACAATAAACATTTATATCTCATAGTAAGAGATATTTAAAGTCAAGATGCAGACAAACTCCATATCTTCTGAGGGCCATTGCTAGGCCATCACTACTAGGTTTTCCTTGTATATTCACATTGCAGAAAACAAAGAAGGCCATTTCTCCTGACTTAGCTCATAAGGCCATTAGTGGTAATTTTGCTCTCATATAAAAATTTATCTAATCCCCTTTAACTCAAAGACTTCATCTCTTAGCATCATATAGTAGTTTGATAAGGAAGAAGCATATATACTTGATGGGAAGAAAACTTGACCTATAACAACAGGCACTCAGAGCTACTTTTAAATGGTGCCTCAAAATCTAAACCATTTCAAGCTATGACCTAAATAAATTTCAGTAAGTGTCTAGAGAGATGGCTCAGCAGCTAACAGGACTACTGCTTTGTCAAAGGACTGGACAGAATTTAGTTCCTAGTCCCCATATTGGATGACTTACCAAATGTAGTAACTCCTGTTTCAAGGGGGCCAAAACCTCATTCTCAACTCCCTAAGTACCTATACACATAATGCATATTATGTATATAATATCCATTCACAATCACACATACACACACACAAATGTAATAAGTCTTTAAAAACCAAATCTTAATTGAATATCAACTTAAAGATGATTGTTTCAGCAGAGGAATGAGTCTTATAGAAACAAAACCAAGTAAAAGCAACAGCAAATGTAATTGTTCAGAAACTGGAAGTATAGTGTTGTGGGTTTGTTTACTACAAACACATAAAAAGACCAGTTTACAAAATATGATATACTTATAAAGTATCATCATAACCAAAAATACTCAGCAGTATTACTTTGCCTACCTTAACTGAACCAAGTTTCCATTAACTAGTACGGTCACTTTTACCAGTATATATAGGTAAGTAATATGAAGAAAGAATAAAATAGCCCAGAGAATTTTCTCCTTATGGTCCATTATCATTATCATCTTGTCTGGATTTAGAATTTCCTAAGGGCTAGGTCTCTGGGCATCTTTTTGAAGACACTTGACAGAAGAGGAAAGATCCAGTTCAAATGTGGGTAGCTCCATTTCTTGGCTGTAGTCTTGAAATTGTAAGAGAAGAAAGTGAGCAGAACACAGGACTGACTGCAAATACATTGTAACCAGAATAGATCCTACTACTATGTCTTTCCCCACCATGACAGATAATATTCCTCAAGCTGTGAACTGAAAAATTCTCTCTTAGTTAAGTTGGTTTTTTTCAAGTACTTTGTCACAGCAGGAAAGTAACTGATAATCTCCCAATTGCTTTAGTTTATATCTCAGAAACATAGAATTCTATCCAAGGTTTCCTCTTAATAATATAAATTGATTCACCACTTCATCAACATATGCCAATAAGAACTTAAAATTCCAAGATGCCCAGTGTCTTCTCAGTCCCAAATGTTAACCCTTGAATGTAAAAGGGATCTGTGACTCACTTACTTCTAACAATAGAATGTATCATTGGTCTCATCATAAGTTGAAGAGAGGTTAATAAGATTCTATATTGCTATCTACTTGGAAGAGTGATTCTCATGCAAGCTTGGAAAAAGTTGATGGCTCTCTGACAATTGACAGTAGACCCTACAGGCAGCCTCCTGTGAAAATCATCAAGAGAGGGAACTAGGATCATGTGTTATGTAAAATTAGGAAAAAGGTGTGTGTGTGTGTGTGTGTGTGTGTGTGTGTGTGTGTGTGTGTATGTATGTATGCATGTATATAAAGAAGCCACTTCCTTCATTCTCTGAAATACAAGAAAAACATTGGCCAACAACCTGGGTGATCTAAAGGCTATGTCCATAATCTGAACCCAAAAACATGAAAGACAACGCAGGTGTATTATTAAACCCCTGAATTTCTTTTATTTTATTTAATATCAAATGGAAATAAATGTGCTTCCTTGTCTAATTTGCTTTTATTTAAAAACAGATACTAGAGTCATGCTATTTATTCACTTACCTCAAACCTACATATTGCTTTTTTTCTTATAGCCAGCTACATTTCTATCGAATATAGTAGTTTTTAATCATTTTCCTTTATTTCAAACTACTCTTTGGTGGAATATGGACAATTATTAAAGAAAGAAAAGAGAGAATGTATCAATCCATACCCCAGGTTCATTTTGCCTATCTCAGCTGTATTCAGGTCTGCATATGATGAATGAAAATTACTTCATTCACTCAAAATGTTTTAAACAAGATAAGGAATGGAGATGGCAAATAAAAGGTTATTGGTAAGAACATTGGGCTCTGCAAGTTAAAGCTGCATGTCAGCTTCTCGGGAATTCTTTTAGCTTCTTCTGTTTAAAGTATTTTCTTTTTTATTATTTTTTTTATTTTTATTTTACACATGGATCCAAGTACACTTTCTCTCCCTCCCTTTTCCCCTCTCTCCCACCCTTTTATGTCCCCTGACAACCCTTCCCTCCCATTCCCCCTCAACTCCACATGCAGGGTGATGCCTTCCAGGAGGGGTCATCAAAATCTATCAAGTCATTTGGTGTAGGGATTAGGCCTTCTTTCCTGTCTCTGTTTAAGGATTTTCACATGCAGGCTGTATAGGAACCATATCTAGTCATGAGTCAGAGCAAGGTAGCAGCTCTTTCTGTTCATTCTTCCTCCTCTTTCCTTCAAATGATGTTGCTTCAAATAGGTCTCCTTTAGGAAGTCCCACTGTGTGTGTAAGAGAGAGTGTGTTCCTTTGGAAATGCTTACCTTGCTTTTCTGTGATAGGATCTGACATTGGTCCTGAGTTTGCCAATTTGTGCAAGCTGAATGACAAGGTATTCCCTAGGATTTGCCTGCCTCCACTTCCCCATCACTGGGAGTCTAGTGTTCATCACTAAGCACGGAATCCTTATGTACATTTTGGGGGATTAAATTCAGGTCCTTATGATTACAAAGTAATCATTTTACCAACAGAGCCATTATCCCAGGTCCAGGAAGACTTTTCTTTGTTCCACTAACCAGAACTTGCTATCTAAAATGCTCTTTTCCCAGTCTGTGGGCTGCCTTTTTGTCTTGTCCACTGTGTCCTTTGCCTTACAGAAGCTTCTAAGTTTGAAGAGGTCCCGTTTATTAATTGTTGCTCTCTGTGTCTGTGCCCCTGGAGTTATGTTCAGGAAGCAGGCTCCTATACCAATTTGTTCAAGGGTACCTCCTACTTTCTCATCTAAGAGGTTCAATGTGGCTGGATTGATGTTGAGGTCTTTGATCCAATTGGACTTGAGTTTTGTGCATGGTGACAGACATGGGTCTATCTACAGTCTTCTATACACCCTCAACCAGTTGTGCCAGCACCATTTGTTGAAGATGCTTTCCTCCTCCCATTGTATACTTTCAGCTGTTTTTCGAAAATCAGGTGTTCATAGGTATGTGAGTTGATATCAGGATTTTCTATTCGATTCCATTGGTCTGCCTGTCTATTTTTATGCCAATACCAGGCTGTTTTCAAAACTATAGCTCTGTATTAGCGCTCAAAGTCAGGAATGGTGATGCCTCCTGAAGTTCTTTTATTGTATAGGGTTGTTTTGGCTATCCTGGGTCTTTTGTTTTTCAATATAAAGTTGATTATTATCCTTTCAAGGTCAGTGAAGAATTGTGATGGGATTTTAATGGGGATTGCATTGAATCTGTAGATTGCTTTTGGCAAGACTGCCATTTTTACAATGTCTATCCTACCTATCCAAGAACACGGGAGATCTTTCCATTTTCTGGTATCTTCTTTAATTTCTTTCTTTAGAGCCAAAATGTTCGTATTATATAGGTCTTTTACTTGTTTGGTAAGCGTTACACCAAGATACTTAATGTTGATTGTGGCTATTGTAAAGAGTGATGTTTCTCTGATTTCTTTCTCTATCTCTTGTCGTCTGAAAAAAGTAGGGCTACTGATTTTTTTGAGTTTATCTTGTATCCTGCTAGTTTGCTGAAGGTGTTTATCAGCTGTAGGAGTTCCCTGGAAGAATTTATTGGGTCGCTTATGTAAACTCTCTTATCATCTGCAAATAGAGACAGTTTGACTTCTTCCTTTCCAATTTGGATCCCCTTGATCTCCTTTTGTCTTATAGCATTAGCTAGAACTTCTAGTACGATATTGAGGAGATATGGAAAGAGAGGGCAGCCTTGTCTTGTTCCTGATTTCAGAGAAATTGGCTTAAGTTTCTCTCCATTCAGTTTGATGTTGGCGGTTGGTTTGCTGTATATTGCTCTTATTATGTTTAGGTATGTTCCTGTTATCCCTGACCTCTCCAAGACCTTTATCATGCTCACTGTGCAAACCTAACTATGTCCTTATAGAGACAGAGTCAGATTTTCTTATTGGAAGTGGGATTAAAATAGAACTTCATCTCTGGGAACAAACACAACTGAGAGGACTGTTTAAGAAAAAAAATGAACAAAGAAGCCAGACCTGTTTGGATAGTAACAATCACACATGGATGGACTGGAGAACTGAAAACAAAAGTGATAGAAAAGATGATTCAAGCCTTGAATTGGGAGTTGTATTTGGTGTGGAGGACGAGGAGGAAAATCATTTATGAAATATTTAGATAGAAAAATTAGGAGGACTTCTTAATGTGTTATAAAATATTCATCTTCCCCCAAACACTGCACACCCAACACTGCAACCAGTTGGCTTATAAAATTGAATTACTTTCAACGTTAATCTGAAATCTTGGGAAAGTACATTATTCATGCTAAAGGTCACAAATGAGTTAATTTCTTCTACCTAATCTGAGCATTTCAAACTTGAGTGCAGCTAAAAAGTGACCAGCACACTAATTGCAAATACCAGAGATAATTGATTCAAAATATGAGAGCCACTTAGGCATGAACAGCCTTCATTTCAAGATCTAAAACCTAAAGCAATGACTGTTAAAGCAAATTGTACTCCTATAAAAATGTCTCTCATAGCATTTTAAACCACCATCCCTTCAGAAAAATGTGAAAAACTTCATGTCTTTTAAATACCTAGCATACGGCTATAAGCTGTTGTACATGTAATTTTTTTGATATCCCAAATTTATATATGATACCACATGATTAAAATAAAACTCTTAAATTTTCAAAAGACAATTAACACTGGAAAATGATCTGTATTTAAAATCATAAAATCATCATTACTCTAATTATTAGCAGTATCCATTTTTAATCTATGACATTTATAAAGCAAGGGATTCTACTTATCCAGAGTTATTAGCATAATAATCATTGCACTTTACATGACTTTAACAATAAATTACTTCCCCTATATTTAAGTTTTGCTCAGACAAACAGAATTAAATATGTGTTGAACTTAAAGGTTAAAGCCCCTTCATTAATTCTGTTATTGTTTTTCGTAAGCCAGCCTCTTCATTTGGATGACTCCTGACACTATAGCATTGATTCTAATCATTTTCTAGTAATGAACCCCAATCTGGCATGCAATATTGCCTGTGGGCATTTTTACTTGTAAGAAACCTCAACTTTAAACCACTTTCTCTTCATTTGCATAATCACTTGCACAGATCTTCCTACATTGAGATGTGTCTGCATTTTTCTGCATTGAACTTTCATTTTACCATTTGGATCTATCTCTTTCTTGATTCTCTCAACCTGAGTTTTATGTTTTTCCCTCTTTGCTCAGGTTCCCTGGGGTTTGTTCTCTGTGGCTTGTCTTCTTGCTTTGACCCGTTTTGGCACCACTTAGAAGAGACTATTAATGAGTGTGATGAGCTTCCTGATGTACAAGAGCAAATCACTGTTCAAACCTCATTTTCAGATCACTACCCCATGTCAAACACTCAAGAAATGTCTTTAGACAGAGCTTTCTTCAGTCCCTTGTACCTTAATCTCTAGAGGGTCTACACTGCAACTATGATGACGGAATATGAACTCTCCTTTTGATGCTCCCCATTCCCCACATTTTTATTCCCAATTATTATAAACCATTTAATTGAGTGCACTGTTATGGGATCCAGGACATGGCTCAGTTAGTAAAACACTTGCCACCAAACACAGGAGTCTGAGTGCTTTGTAGTCTTGGCTCTGGAAAGGCACCAAAAAAGAGGATCTCTGAGGCTCCCTGGCCAGATAGTAGTCAACAAATAAGGTCCATAGTAACATCAACAAGCTGCAAAAAGCACATTTGTTAAATGCAAACTGTATATGAATAGATACCATAAAGGCATTTTATCATACGCAAATAGATATCATTTTAGCCACCCTTCTTCATTCACAGAACTAGTCTTCCTGTAACTATTTTTAAGTTCTCTATCAATGGTTCTACCTGCTTTCCTCGGTGACAAATTTAATTCATTTCAGACATAGATTGTTAAATATTTACCTATTCTTATTTAAGTAAATTCTACCAATTACTTCATAATTTGTGGTCATTGGATAAAATGTGTTAAATATTTGATAGATAAGTAGATAGATTCTTGTGTATGAACAAAGTACATCAAATTAAGGAATTAGTTGTATCTGTGAGTCTGTTATATTAACTTTCTCTGAAACAATCTGAACAAAAGTCTATTTCTCTAGACAGAGTACCAGTAGCAGACAGAAGTAATGATTTCACCAAAGTCCAACAAGATGAACCTGAGTTCACTGGACTTGTTTACCAATTATAGATGAAGAGATTTTTATGGGAACCTAGATGACCAACCACAAAACATCTATATAACTGTTAAATCTCCACCACATTACAAACTATGGGAACACTATGAATCAAGGAGCCCACTTTCAGTTAACCTTCCACTTCCTATATACTCCAGCATTAAGTAAATTTGTAGCTGGAGGTTGGAGATAAGAAGGAAAGAATGGTTGGAGTCCCATGAGAGTTCTGTGACAACCTCTTCCTTATCCTTCCTTCTACTATATAATATAAATTGGTAGTTACTATCACCATGGACCTAACTATCATGGAAGTATTATGCTCAGTTAGTTGCCTTACTACTAGGCCAAAGCAGTGTCTTGTCTTAGATGGTGATGGGATGATCTTGTTATGCCTGGAGGAAAAAGCCATGCTTAATCTGAGCCAATGTTTTATACATTATATTTTCCAAAAGGGAGTAGCATGGAAGAACTTGAGAAAACAATGAGAATTCTATCAAAATCTACTATAAACAAATGACAAATTTAGATTTCTCTTTTATATGCTGCAATTTCTAAGCATCCAAATTTTCTCAAATATCTTCTTTTCTTCCTCTGAATGACTTTCAAGTCTAAGTGAAATGAAGGTTTTAGAAATCAAAGTACCTCAGGTTTCCAGGCAATTGGCAAAGGTAATTTTATAGGCAGTAAACTTCTTCTTGAGGCTATGGGCTCCTTGAGGGCATGTCTGAATAAAGCTCTAACTGTGCCTCAGCCTGTGGAAATGACTCCATATAAATATACAGCAATAATTGTATATTCAGAGATGGTAGTAACGGTGATGATAAATGGATACATAAGTTTACTTTGGGGTCTAAACTGTTTACAAAGCCTAGAATTAACAGTATAACTTTGAATATTTTTTTTTGCTTTAAAACTCAAATCTATATTAAATACACATTTGCTCAATATTTTCAGAGCCATGAATGATAGCCACCTCTAGGTAAGGGCTTGGTGGGATGTAGTCACACTGTCAGTCCCCAGGAAACTGCTTAAAGAAATGATGTGCAATGGTTCCAGTGGCCTGACCATATCCTAAGGGAAGCCCCACCTGGGTTTGACTTAGTGGCTGGAAGCCCTCCATAAATTTGAGGGAGAAGACAAAAACTACGCAAGACTCTAGAAGGCTTTGTGTGACATTGGGTGTTGGATAATAGGGAAGAAACTTATTGGAACCAGATAATGGGAAAGATTTAACAAGTTAATGGTCAAGTACATATTTTAATATATTATCAATGAACATACTCAATTTCACATTAGAAAAGTTCAGCAGCATGAATGGCCCTTACCTTGATCTTTGAAAGCAATTCAGAGAGACTTTTGAGATAGAGTGCTTATGCTTTTCTGCTTTATGGACCTTTAGGAAATGTACCTTACAAAGGGGGGTTCTAGAGTAATGTTTCTTGAGAATTGGTTTCCCATTATACTTGGATAGAAAATATCTCTCAAAGTGATTGAGATAAAAGCAGACTAAGAATGTATACAAGGCTCCTTGGAGTGGGGGATCAAAAAATTCTGCACAAAAAAAAAATTATCACTTGCAAGAATACAAGAAGCAAGTCAAGAGCAGCCTGGATTATTAGCAAATAAGAATAGCATATTCAGGTATACAAATCTGTCATATAAGAGGTAAAGAGAAGGAAGGATATTTCTCTTTCAGCTAATTTTTCCCATTTTTAATCATCCATCTCCCAAAATGTCAATTTCCCTAAATTTGACGTTTCACTCATGTAGACACTAAGAGCCTGAAGTGTTAGTCTTCATGGACTCACCAATGTCCACACAGGGTGCAGGAGAGCAACTGTGTCTTGTATCTACACAAACAATAAATGAAAACAGGAGGAGCTACAAAACCTTAGAAGGATGCAGCTGAAGGACTTCCTATGCAAACTACAGACTTTATCAACTACTACTATTTTGCTAAATCCTTTTTAACACAAATATTTAAATCAATTTTGTATGTATACATAACAGTATCTTTTAAATTATTTATTTTTGTGACTATAATATAACTACATAATTTTTCCTTCCCTTTCCTTCCTCCAATTCCTCCATAAACTCCTCTTTATACTCGTTAAAATCCATGGCCTCTTTTTTTGTTAATTATTGCTACATGCAAATATGTATATCTAAATATGTGGATATCATACAAATAAGCCACTCCATCTGTATAACATTACTTGTCTATATATTTTCAAGAGTGACACTTTGATATCAGATAATCAATTATTATGCTCACCCCACAGAAAAACACCACCAATCAAAGTGCAGAGTTGTGGAGCCCAGTTTTAACAGATACATCTATAAAACAATATCTTTTAGAGAGTGGTTTTGTTGTTAACTTAGAATGTTATCCATCTCTAACACTTTCAAGCATACAATAAATCCATTTCATGGATAGTCCCATTCCATACATGAAAACATATGTAAGATGTAATAAAATGTAACTGCTTGTGTTTGAAAACCATGTACATGGTTGTAGAACATTAGTCCCATTCTTGAACAATTTAGAGAAATAAAGCAAAGAACAAATTACTCTAAATTTCAAAGATAGTAAGATTAAAGAAATCTGATTGCCATTCTGCAGATCAGGTAAGAAGTAAAAGTCTATTTCTATTTAGGAGAGGTTATATACCCAAGACATAATTATGTAGGCACCCAAAGGCCTTGTCTCCTAATACTATTGCTGTGCTGAAAGCTTCATTCAACACTAAGGAGGCCAGTGAGATGTTTCAGTGAGCAATGGCCCTTGCCAGTAAACTTAAGGATCCAAGTTTGAGCCCTGGAACTCACATGGTTGAAGGACAGAATTGAGTTCCAGATGTTGTCCTCTGACTTCTGTGCACTTGCCTTCCTCCCACAAACCCTTCTGTCATTCACATAAACATACACATAAACACACACACGTAAATAAATGAATGTAAAAATCTGTTTTCTGAAAAACACTGGGATTCTTTCTTTCTTTCTTTTGAATAATATGAGTATATATGTTTCTAACCATAGTTCCAGCATATGTATTTTGCTCAATATTTCTGAATGTATGTTTGCTCATGTTTTAAATGTCAAGATATGGGGCCACTCACATGTCTTGGCATGAAGAGACAAAAAACAATCTTGGAATAAATTTCAAATATGAGAACAAATTTTTAAATAAAAGTGAAGTCTTGATAAATCTCATGTAGAATTTCTGCTTAATATTCTATGGAAACAAATGTGAAACATAGAACAAAATGAAATTATCGAGGAAAATAAAAGTTGACAAATCAACATTTCAAAGTGTAAAAACCATGATGATTTTTGAAGGTTATTAAAGATAGTCTGGTGGATAAAGCAACTAAAACTAATGTGCTGAGATGAGGTTTATCTAATTTCTAAAGAGTTCATATTTCTCAATGTACTTGAAATATTTCAAAATATGTCAAAAGACAGAAATGTTCGCCAAATTTTAATAAGCTCAGCATAATAATGATTTCCACCCTGGTAAAATAGTTCAGAAAGCTTTACAGGCTCTCTCAGAACACTGATGCAAAATGTTTAGCTGTGTATTAGCAAGTAGACTTCAGAAGCCCAAGGAATTAGGAATTAATTTTATATTTCAATAAATCACTGATATTTACAAAATATAAACCTATTTTGATATTTTTAAACATTGACATATTTCAATAAGCCAAAAAGGAAACTGTCCCCTTGATGGGAGATTTCATTCTGTAAATATGTTTCTCATACTGGTTTAATGAATAAAGCACTGTTGTCCAATAGGAAAGTGGGACTAGGAGACAAGGAGGATTGGAGGAAGTAGTAAGGAGGAGTCAAGATGGGAGAGATTGGGGAGACAAGATGCTGGCCCCTTTCCCCGGTAAGAAGACCACGTAAAACCGCGTGGAGATTACTAGAAATGGGTTAATACTTACAGAGCTAGCCAATAAGAAACAAGTAACAAGTAACTAGCCAACAGAATTGTATCTAATACAGATTCTCGGTGTGAATTGGGGCTGGCGCTGCGGCGGGAACAGACCTGCAGCGGGAGGAAAAACCCTACTCCTTACAGTCCCCTTTGTTTCAATAACCTGAAAACTCTGTTTGGGCCCTGCCCCCAAGTGCCTCTCACCTTCCAAAAGTACTTTGCTCCATATCAAGATTCGCCCCACGTGTGATTTTTGAAGGAAACAAAATCAAAAATTAAATTCTGTGTATATACAACTCAAAATTAAAAAAAAAAAAATGGCTGAACCATCTCCAAAAAGTCTCCACTATCATAACTTCCCAGCAAATTGTCCAAATATATAAATGGAAAAATCTCCTCTGAGAAAATGAAAACTCAATTGCGAGCCTTTGTAAGTAAAAATGAACAACAGCAAAACAAGTTGTACAGACATGGAGTAAACATTTTCAATCCAAAGTAAAGGAATAACAGAATATAAATTGGCTCAAAGCAAAACTAGATCCAGTTGTAAAATTGCAAACTCTTACAGATTGCTTATGCAGTATCCAAGGTTCCCTGTAGTAGGACTACCTAGAAAGCCCCATCCTTAAATTGCCCTGTGTATACCCTGCTGGTCTGGAATGCATATGGCCATCAACTTCTTGCAGCAGTCTTTATTCCTGGACCTTAAACTTACTGGGGTCTCCACTGCAACTTTATAATTCCCAGTGTGTCCTCTGTTGGGATCTGTATGCAGAGCTCCTAACCAGCAACAAAACACTGCCTGGCCTCTTAAGCTTTCCTATGAAGTCTCAGAAGTATCCATGATGTCCTATTGTCTGCATACTGCTTACCTGCCAAAGCTATCTAAGGAACGATGACAAACTCTGCTACCAAAAGAGCTATCTGTACCCAGGCACATTTCACTCACATCTGAGTGGCTCCCTGGGCTTGTTTTGGTAGTTCTGGGTGAGCAGAATACCCCAAGGTTCCTTATCTAACCCTCTGCCCTGGAAACTCTTTGAAAAGAAACACATTTGCATTTTTATACCTCTGTCCAAAGATGGATGTTTTCCCACTGTTTCCTGTTGCCTTGAACAGGAAACTTAAATCTAACCCCCACAACTAGTGCAAGAAACTAGTCATGGTGGTGCACACTTGAAACACCAGTGGTGAGGACAAGGAGACAAAGCCCTTGGGAGTCACTGGCCAGTCAGCCTATCCTACTTGGTTAGTTCCGGGCCAGTGAAGGACACTGTCTAAAAAATGAGAATGTCAGAAACAGAGACAGGCAGAGAGACCAGTGTCCCTCATTAAAGCAAACACTGGAGGTGTTTCCTGACCTTTGTGTGCATATGTACAAGTGGGTGTGCACATTCACACACACACACACACACACACACACACACATACACCTGCACACATGTGCACACATTCACACATAGACATGAATTCCTTGACACGTTTGGGCTGACTGAAACATAAACTATAGGAAAAGATGCTCATAGGGACTGGCCTCTCAGTGTTTTCAAAATGTCCACCAGTTGTTCAGTATTATTAGAAGCTCATTCCGAACTCCCACTTGCCTGGAGTATCTCTGATCTGCATTTTATCATCCTCCTATTCTGTGCTGACAGCTCTTGAGTTTAAATTATCTTCTCCTTGCAGTCAAATTTTAACAATCCAGTTATCTTTTTCTCTCTTTATTATTCATCTGTCTTAAACTAAATGAGAGGATTTTTTCCCAGTGAGACTTACTCTCCGCATTTTATAACAATGAAAGTAACTTTCTGTATTATAGAATTGATTTCAACTTTAAAAAAAGTCTGAACCCCATTTAAAAATGGTTTTGTAACTGGAAAATTGAATGAAATTCTTCATGAAATAGCATCACCTTAAGACAGAGGATAAGGGCCCTGAGGATAGCTTATGATGAACTCAGAGGCTCTCCCAAATAATACTGCCAAGAAGCCAGGCATGATGGAAGATACAAAAGGGCAAGAGGTACAGAAGAAAAGTAGCACCATTTATCACCCCAGCCCCAAGAGGGCACTGGTCTTCCTCTTCAGTCTGGGTATCAGGGTCTAGGAAAATGCTTTAAAGGAGAGAAAGAGAGGAGTTGGTACAAAGCCCATGAAACAACAGTGGAAATAAAAGAAAACTGAACAAGAGACGAGAGACAGAATTATATGGAAGTGATAATAGAGTTTCATATGCAACAGGGAAAGTAGCAATCTATAATGTAGACTTATGTTGTTTGCATAATGAGCTCAGGTTATACAGATGCATTATGGAAGTGAAAACTTTGCCTGAGAGATGCAAGGTGTGCCCTGGGACAAGTGGCACTCTGGTCACCTGCTTCAGTGCCTTTTCATGTTGCATCCCATGAAGAGCATGCATATCTATGACATAGAATCATCAGAAATTTTGGATGGGGGTTGTAGACAAATTGTTTGAGAAACGCATCTATGTCTTGGTGCAACTAGTAGCATCTAGAGTCACCTTTGAAAACTAGCCAAAGCTTCTCTGACATAAATCCAGTTGCTGACAAGGCAAGAATAGATGGCTAACATTCTCTAACATGAACTAATCTGAGGATGATTGGCACCTCAATTCAGGAAATGCTTGGTGCTTCAACTCTGGAGACTGGTTTAAAACTTGCAATAAAATTAGGTGAACACAACATTGCTTCCAAATTTAGAAACTTGTTTACATATCCTGCAGAAAATATCATGAGCTTTTAGAGTCTACGTTAAATATCTACACATTATATTTCTATAATACTGGCAGCATTAACTTTGTTCATTTTCCTAGCTTTAGTAATTCTCTTTGGGAGCATAATGCTGCATTGAAATTTGTCCTTTAACCTATGATATTTATGCATCATTTAATATGAAATTTATGAAGTTCCAGCTCTGATTTCCAAATGGATGCAAATCAGGACAAGAGTATTTACATTCCTTCATTTCTAACCCACATACATAAAGTTCGACTTTAAAATGCCACTTGCTTGTCTCTTTCATAGAAGCTATATGTATTTATAAGTTCTTGTGTCTATAGACTATTTGGAATTCCAATTTTAATGCTATATTGAAAACTGATTAAAAAATACTAAAAAATTGAAGGTAGAGTGGAATAATTTTTCCTTTTAATTCCTGAAAACTTTCTTAGTTACCAGAGAAGTAGAATTTGTAGAGGGCAGAGAAATTTATGCTTTCCAAAAATGACACTTATGTTTCATTTCTTTTTAATTAACATATTAGCTTGGTTAGTTATTTCAAACTCATTCTAACTTTCACGCATGATATGTGTATGGAGTAATAAAGCCCACTACTTAAAAATCTTAAGTAGTTTTCTTTCATATTTCAAATGTTTGAATACTAACAATTGGACTGCATTTTGTCAGTAGTAGTCAATATCAATGACTTACCATAATAATTTAACTATGAGGAAATTTTATGAAAATGGCCAATATTTTTGTGCACTAAAATTTGGGCAAAATACATGCTGTATCAGTAATTTTGGCAGATATTACCCACTCTTTGTGCTCCTGTGTGCTTTGCCTTAATGGTTGAGAGAGTGAAGGAGAATATGGCAATTCTGTTCTTTCAAATCTTGAGGACTTTCTCCTCATTAATATATTTTAGCTTGCACAAAACCTTTGCCTTTAATATTTTCTCCATAAAAACTTATAGAGATGACAGATAGTCTTCTAAATCCTTATACATTTTAATTGTATAGGAGGATTCTGGGGCTGCATGCCTTTCTACTTAGCAGTTCTTAATTGTCAACTTCATAGGTTTGGAAATAAAATGTTTAAATTAGTTTAAATGTTTAAATTAAATGTTTCAGAGATCATTCTCTCATCTTCTTCCTCCCTCTCTCATTGTCTCTTCCTCTCTTTAAAATGTAAGAAATTAAGCTCACACCAACCAGATGTTTGTCCATTCGGTTAAGGCATACCATACTGCAGAGCTCATCCGCATGCCAGTCTCATATTTCTCAGGACACTGGCACCTTTCACTTCTTTAGTTATTGCTTCTAACATTCTTTCTCACTTTTAAAATTATTTTAATTTTTTGCTAGTTTAACAAAGCCAATTTTATATATTTCCTTTTCAGTCATGATTTCTACCTAGACAGTAATGGCCGTGGTCTTAAAGCTATTTATTCAACTTTGTTTCCTGCATCAATAATGAGATCTCACATTTTCATCTATGTCCCCAATATTTTAGCTGACAAATTTCATGTTTTGTTTCTGCTTTTGGTTTCCTGTTACTTAATTTCAGCATAGTATCTCATTTTCCTTGCACATTTTTGTCAACATATTTCAGTCACATGATATCTCATGACAGAAGCTTGGCAAGATTTGATGGCTGTCATTCTCTCCATGTTGGCCATGCTTTCTGCCTGTTGCCCTGTTAAGATGGGCTGACTCAACTGTTCTAGCTCATGAAACTTAAGTGTAATTGTCTTAAACAATAGCAATCTTACAAGAGCAATGCAAAAAGAGAAAAACAAAACCAATTATCTTTCTTTATGGGCCATTCCTGCACAGGAGGCAGGAGATAGTATTTGTTTACATTCCCAGAGAGTCTGTTTTCTCTCTAAATTATCCACACTTTGGATCTGTGTCCCGGTTTCCTTTCTGTTGCTGTGATAAAACACTCATAAAAACCAATTTGAAGAAGAAAAGAGCTTATTTGGGTTACACTTCCACATTACACTCCAACTTTGAAGCCAACCTCTGACTTAATTTGACTCTGTAAGCTTATCTCAGGGTCTTTAACTTTTGGTCTTTGACCTTCCGGATCTCACCTTCATTCTGGGGTAGATGGCTCTGGATGCTTTAGTGTTCCTGCCTCAGCCCTGTGTTGTCATTTTGATGAGCCCTGTTACTCTTGTTTCCCCTAAAACTGGTAACTGTTGCTTTCTGTCTAGGATCCTCATAATCCCTGCTATCTTCATTATCAGGGGGATGCTGTTTTCAAGTCCCCTGCCTCAGATCTCTGGTGTCATACACTCTGCCCATGGTTCCTCTCTTTCTCCAACTGTCATGTCACATTCTGTTCTGAGTGGGTTTTTTTCCAGGACTTCCAGTTCCTTGTCAGGTCACAGAGCCAATGTGCTGGTCCCCTAGGTCCTAAAGCATGGCTGCTCAGAAGCAAGTGCATAGACACTGGGAACGGGGGAATAAATGTCTGGACAGAGTAACTATGGAACACATATCCTTAGAATTGTCCCAGTGTACAATGTTTGTTTGTTTGAGTCATGATGCTTTTGTAACTTTTGTCAATTTTGACCTAAATATTGCTGGATCACAGCATGTCCTTGTAGTTGAGGATTATTTATATTGATCCATTAAATTGGCAGCTTATCTAGAGAAATTTAGTTCTTAGTCATGGACAAGCAAATGTCACTTATTTGATTTTTTTTTTGTTTTTTTTTCTTTTTTAAATTTTATTCCTTATTCTTTGTTGTTCAAGTCTTCTAGCATGTGTATACAGTGAACACACATACTTAGTTTCTAAAAGTCTGTAAACTGGTTATGCTGGTAAAGGCTCTTAATTCTAGTACTCACAAAGTTCCAAGATAACAGAAAGATCACAAATTAGAGGTCATCTTAGGCTCCATTAACAAAGTTCCAGGCCAGCCTAGGTTACCTAGCAAAATATATCAAAACATACAAATCCACAAATAAAAATATGTTCCTACAACCTTTTAGTTGCTCAGGTAATAAGTTGCCATTTTATTCTAATTAGCTTTTATCTTACTTATACTTACTACTAGAGTTTTCAGTTTGAAGTTCTGGCTAGATCCTTTTTCCTAACTTGTAGAAATTTCACACATTTTGAATTGGAAGTTCTTCTATTGAAAGCATTAAAGGGTTGCACACTGTTGAGGTTTTCTTTTTTGATAAACACTACAGGCTTACTCTGCTTTGCTGCCTGCATCATGGATACTTAAAGTTGTATGGCTCAGTAGTCTACCACATAGTTCTGACAGAAACATGATCTCAGTGGCACACACCTAGACGACAGCACTGAACATGAAGGAACAGCAGAAGCACTAAGGTGTTTTTTAGTGTATAACCAAATATTTCCCAGGTGTAACACACAGGCTTTTCCCAAGGATATGCATGTTATTAACACCTGTGGACTCTTCACCATTTCTTAATACATTAAGCTTACCTTAGAACAAACATATATGTGAAGTGTCAACACAAAGTACAGCTCTTTTTTCAAAGCAAATACAAGATTGTTTATTTTAAACTTCAGTGATCATGGCCCAGGGTCACATACTGAGTTGCCCTGAGTGACATGTTCTACTGTAGACATGGCCATATGAAATTTCACAGTTGGTGGACAAAAGACAATCCATGAATCAATGATGTATCAAGTATATCAGTCGGGAGTATAGCCTGGCAATGCCCAGCAAAGGAAGAGAATCTTGAAAGGGGTTTCCAGATGATATTTCATCACATTCTCTGTCTTTTGAGGAGTTAGTGATGATTATCTACCAAGTTAATATTTTCCAAATATTTTTTTCTGAGTGGGTAATAACTGTTAACTCAGATGATCCATGGAAATTTTTTTCAATCTATACTCACTATCACAAGTTCTAATTAGTATATACAAACTTCAGCATTAATAATCTAGAATTTCTTATCTATAAAGGTAAAATGTCAAGGAACAATATCTCATTTGATTATCTGTAAAACTAAAGGACATCAGGGTCCACAAACTGTCAACATGGATATTGGCCAATACTGTTTTGGTATAGAAGTCAAATAGCCTTTAGTCATTGTAGAGCTATTATTTTGGGGAGGGGACTACGGAAGAGCTGGATGGGGGAAAATGGGATTAGATATGGTCATATTACATCACATTTAAATATGAATTTATCAAAGAAAACATTTTTAAAAATTAAGTATTCAGAAAAGCCACACCAAAACTTCATTGAGATATGCCACCTATAGATGTATGGTGCCTGCTTCAAAGGGCTTTGCCTAGATTCCCTTGTTACCACTTCAGAAATTATCATTTTTCTCTAGTATTAGTAAGTGTACATTATCTCTCCATATAATAAAATCAAAGAGTCCAGAGAGCAATCTGAAACAGCAGTTTGGGAGGTATACTCTCTCAGGAATGAAGAGTGAGTGTCCATGAAAGACTATGGATTACTTGTATTTATGTTGCCACAGGTAACATTTACTAGTCATTGAAAATAACACACAATGTAGAAATCACATAAATTGTGACCTGAAGCTAATTAGATTCAGCATTTAATGGAGTGAAGTTATTGATAGCTCACTAAAATGAATTAAGAAAAACAGTAACTGCAGTATGTTAAAAGTAATAAAATGTTGATTTTTTTCCCTAAGCTCTTAGAAGATTATTATAAAATTGCTCTAGGCTACTGAGTTAATGTGCTACACCCAATTACTATTCTTATAGCAGTGAGGACATGTCTATTTATTGAAACTAGCTTACATGTTATTGCTTCTAATTTTTATCCATATTTAAGGAATAGACACTTATTAAATATTGAAATTGAGCGGAGCACATGATAGATGTCAAACTAATGACATGCAAAGGCCATTTTGTATCTTGTTATCTTTTAGGTATTTTTCACTTTAGACATAATTTTAGCAGGAGGTGCACAAATCTGTGAGACCTTTAAATTCCATTTTAAAGGGCTGAAATTTCCCACAGAGAGTTTTATAGGAAAATATACTATTTCCCATTCCAAGGAATAGGGGTCCATTTTAAAACTATTCCTTGAGAATGCTACAATGACATTTTCTTAATGGCCTTAATAAATGAGAGAAACAAAAATAAAACAAAACAAAAATCCTCTTTGATTGTTAACACAACTCATACCACAATCATTATTAAAATGATCTGACATCATCATATTTATAATCATACAAAGAAATTCAAAATCACAAAAAAGGAGAATAAATAAATGATAATACACAGTACTAAACATAATGGTAATCTTTCCTGTGTTGATAGCTTAAGGAATATCCTAAATGCTACAGATCACAGGAAAAGGAGTTTAAATGCATTTGTTGGTGATTATGGCTAGGGGAGGGTTGGATTCAGGTGCCATGAGTACAGATTTTGCTTATTGAATATTAAGTCAGAGAGTTCCCTTAAATGAGTTGAATGCACAAGATTAACTTTGAGTAATAGCAACATTCCGCTTGAATTCATTCAAAGAAGGTCCCCTGACCACTCTGAGACCAGAAAAGGAAATGGAAATGAGCTTTCACAGAGCCCTGGTCCCCGAGGCAACAGCTCCATTGTAACACTGCAGTTCTGTTGATAGACACATTAATTAGCTTGATGGTGGTAATCATTTCAAAAGCACACAGGTATATCAGTACAGGAAATTAGACACCCTGAATCCCATTTTATTTGTCAATTATACCTTACTGACGCTAGACAGGTGTGTGTGGGGGGGTACACACTCAAAAGTTCAGTCTGTGCTTCAATTATTTAGCTAATTGACACAGTCTTCCACTTTATTTTATTAGTGAAGATGAATCCTTTAAAAGTTGATGATGTGGCAAAAGAATGTTTTTCTCATCTTGTACTAAAATGGACACTGCTGATGTAAAACTAAATGAATTCTGAAAAATGGAGCAGCAGGAGTCACAAAGCAGAAAACTGAAATGATTAAAGCAGTTCATCAGCCCTGAGAACTTCTGCTTTCCGCAGCTTCCCAAGGAAAATATTGCTCTAGGGGAACTGTTTTGCATGGTGTTAAATGTAGAATCTGTATAAATACCACTTTACATAATGCAGTATTTTTAAGTAGGAAAGCTGGGGCTTTTGCAATATCCTATTGAAGCATTGCCCTTCCTAAAATCTTCAGGAAAAAAAAAAAAAGACACTACCTGTATCTACCAATATTATCTACAGAAGCAAAGTAAAAGGCGATTGAAGATATTTGAATGTTTATATGCATAAAAATACAAAGGTTAAAAAGTCATGTGATTTTTTCAGATAAAAGTTAAGAAAATAACTTCAAATCTAGAATTGATTTGTCCTTTTCATAAGAATATCTATGAAGCAATTGTATCAAGAGCAGCTAGAGATTCCCTGGTAACCCACAGGCCACTTCATCCAGGGAAGCAGGGAGAGCAACTGAGTCCTCTCCTCTGATTCACTCCCAACTCTGTAACAGACCACTTTCTGCCACTCCCCTCTCCTCTCTGTCCTCATCTCCGATAAATCACACAAATCTTTTCCAATCAGAAAATCTTCTCAAATAAGCAAGTAGACAAGATTGTTAGCAATTACTCTCTTGCAATTCCAATCCCCAGTCTCATTTCCAGCTCCACCTATTGTGGAATCCCCTCAGCCTCTACTCGAGTTCCCAGGGAACTAAACAGACCCTGGTCGACCACCCTGCCTTCCTCCCTCCTGTAGAATCAATTACCAACCCATTCCCCAACTCATCCCAATTCTTAAGGGTCAGCTGTCAATACCTGGAAACACATCTTACCCTGAAAATTCAGTGGCCACAAATAGAAGAATTAGAGAAGATTTCCCTAGCAAGCAACACACAGCCACCACACTCTAGGAATCAGAGAATGCAACAGAAAACAAAGACCAGAAATCAGCTCCTGGAATTACAATCACCCCAGACCCAGAGGCCTAGACAAGAGCATAAAAATGTAATCAGTAATATCAGGGACAATTTGTTACTACTAGAGCCCAGCAACCCTATAACAATAACAAGAGCTGAATTTTTTAACATAACTGAAGCATAAGAAAACAACCTTATAGTCTTTATGAATATAAAAAAGGTCCTTAAAGAGGAAATTAATAAATCCCTTTAAAAATATCTATGAAACACACATACCACACATAGCATGGGGGTAGGGATAAGGGACACAAATAAAGCCATTCAAGACCTGAAAGTTGAAATAAAATCAATAAAGAAAACCCAAAGTGAAAGAAGTCTTGAAATAAAAAAACTTAGGATCTCAAAGAGGACCCCAGAGGCAAGCCTCACTAACAGAATACAAGAGATGAAAGAAAAAGAACTCAGACATTGAAAACACAATAGAAAAAATGGATCCTCCAGTCAAAGAAAATGTAAATCCAAAAGGATCTTGACACAAAACATCTAGGAAATATGGGAGAATATGAAAAGACCAATCTAAGAATAATAGGAATAGAGAAAGGAAAATACTCAGGTCAAAATCACAGAAAGTATGTTCAACCAAATCATAGAAGAAAATTTCCATAGCCTAAAGGAGATGTCTATAGAGGTACAAGAATTGCACAGAACACCATAATAATCAAAACACTAAATGTAGAGAACAAAGACAAAATATTAAAAAATTTTCAGGGAATGAAAATGGTAGCCATATTAGGAAACTACCTGATTTGTGAATAGAGCCTCTAGCACCCTAAGGACCTGGAAAGATGTTCTATGAGACCATAGTTGCAAGCGCAGACTATCACATCCATCAAAACTTTCTATCATAACAGATTGAGATAAAAATCATATTTAAATCATTTCCATGTACAAAGCCATCCCTACAGAAAGCTGTAGAAAGAAAACTCCAAACTAAAAAGGCTAACCAAACTCAAGAAAACACAAGAAAAAATAATCCCAGTAAGCCCAGACCAGCACTTCAAAAAAAAAAAAAAAAAAAAAAAAAAAAGCAAAACAGTCGCACACACAAACACACACACACACACACACACACACACACACACACACACACCATCACCATGACCAGTACCACCAACAACAAAATAACAAAAATCAACAAACACTCACTATTGATACCTCTCAAAATCAATGGTCTTAATTCTCGAAAATAAAGATACGTACAAATAGAATGTATATGAAGACAGGATCTATCCATCTGCTGCATGCAAGAAACACACTTTAACATGGAGTATATTCTTTACTTTGGGGTCAAAGGATGGAAAGATATTCCAAGCAAAAGGACCTAAGAACAAGTAGGTGCAGACATTTTACTATCTAACAAAATAAACTTGAAACCAAAATTAATCAAATGAGATGGCAAAGGATACTACATACTCATGAAAGGAAAAATCCACCAAGATGGCATTTCAGTGCTACAAACACAAAGTCACCCAAGTTTGTAAAATAATACTACTACAGCTTATATCATATATTGACCTTCACACACTGATATTAGGAGACTTCAATCCTCGCATCACTAGACAGGTCAACCAAAGAAAAACAAAACAGAGAAATGCTGGAGCTAATAGATATTATAAACTAAATGGATCTAACAGATATTTACATAATTATACTTCCTTCTCAGCATCTCATAAAATTTTCTCCAAAACTGACCACATATTTGTTCCCAAAATAATCTCAACAGATAGAAGAAAATTAAAGTAACACCTTATATTCTATCATATTATCTGATCACCAGAGATTAAAGCTGGATATCAGCAACAAGAAAAATAACATAAGCTTGCAAACTCATGGAAACTGAAAAATTATCTAATGAATGATAAATGTGTCAAGACAGAAATTAAGACTTTCTTTAATTGAGTTAAAATTAATACATGACATAAAACTTATGGAACACATGAAGGCAGACTAGACCGGGCAGATCATGTCACCCCTCTACACATGGAAAGCAGTACCCTGGCTCAAATTAGGCACAGTAGATTCCCTTAAGAGACAAGCTTCACCTATTCTCAACATCCCCTTCCCCTATCCAGGTAGGTCTTTGGCTGTCATTCATTTCTGCATTACCTTCCCCCATAAAGCTTCTGCCTGCATGGTATGTTCGGCCCTCACCTGCCATGGGATCCACCAGAGTCCCCCGGGCACCACAGATTGTAACACTAAGTGCCTATGATTTTAAAAAGAAGAAGAAAAAGAAGAGATCTCATACTAGCTACTTAATGGCACATGTAAAATCTCTAGAAAAAAAATCACACCCAAAAGGCAGAGATGGCAAGAAATATTCTCACAACTGAAATCAATAAAATATAAAGAAAAAAGGTTAAAAATCAATGAAACAGAGTTCTCTAAGAAAATCAAGAAAAAATGGCAAACCTTTATTTAAATTAAAATAAATTAAAGGCAGAAAGAAAAATATACAAATCAACAAAATTAGAAATGAAAGAGAGAACAACAAATAACAAGGAAATCCAGAGAATCATATGAACATACATTACGAAACCATTCTTAATGAAAATAAAGAATGTAAATTAATGGTAATTTTCTTGATAGGCATGTATCACTCATCAAAGTTAACTAAGGTCAGATATGCAAGTTAACCCCTATTGCAATAGAAACAGTCATTAAAACTCTCCAAACCAAAATTACAAGCCCAGGGCCAGAAGGTTTTAGTGAAGAATTACACAAGACTTTCAAACATGAGTTAATGCCAATGCTCCTCAAATTATTCCACAAAATAGAAACCAAAGGAACATATCCAATTCATTTTATAAGGCAGCCATTGTGCTGATACACAAGCCATGTAAAGGCTCAACAAAGAAAGAGAATTACAGACCAATTTCCCTATAAACATAGAAGCAAATATTCTCAATAAACTACTTAAAAATTGAATCAAAGAACACATCAAAAATATCATCCACCATGATCAATTAGGCTTCATCATCATCCCAGACCTCAAATTATATGACAGAGCTATAGTAATAAAAACAGCATTAAACTGGAACAAAACCAGGCATATTTATAAGTAAATCAACATACCTATGAACACCTGATTTTTGATAAAGAAGTCATAAATACACACTGGAAAGAAGACAACATCTTAAACAGATGGCACTGGTCAAAGTAGATGGCTGCATATACAAGAACATAAAGACCCTGCACAAAACTCACCTCCAGATTTCTCAAAGACCTCAATATAAAAGCAGATACACTGAACCTGATAGAAGAGAAAATGGGGAATATCCTGGAATGTACTGGCACATGACAGTTCTTCTGAACAGAGCACAGCACAGGCACTTATATCAACAATTAATAAATGGGACCTCATGAAACTAAAAAGCTTTTGTGAAGCAAAGGGCACCATGAATTAGACAAAATGGCATACTACAGAATGGAAAAATACTTTTATCAACTATCCCCATCTGACAGAGAGTTAATACTCAAAATATATAAAGAATCCAAAACAAATAAGCCAACTAAAAAGGGGATACAGAGCTAAACAAAAATTCTCAGAAGAGAAAAATTCATAAGACTAAGAAACAATAAAAGAAGTGGTCAACAACTTTAACCATCAAAGAAATGCTTTGAGATTTTTATCATATAACCATCAGATTGGATGTGGAGTAATGGAAACTCTCATCCACTGATAATGGAAGTATAAACTCTTACACTATGGAAATCTGCATGCCACTTTCTCAGGAAGAGGAGAATCAATCTCCCTCAAGATCCAGTTATACCACTCTTGGGAATATATCCAAATGATTGTCCATCCTACCACAAGGACACCTGCTCAACCATGTGTTGTGAGTAGTTTTACCCCTGCCACCAGTCTTACCTCCATACCTGTTCCAAATAACAAACAGAGACACTGTATTTGATATAATGCTGTTGGCCAGGTACTAGTTTCTTATCGGCTAGCTCTGTCTTAATTATTAACCCATTTCTATTAATCTAAGTATTTCCACATAGTCTCATCTTACCAGAGAGGGTCTGGCGTTGTGCTCTCCCTGTTCTCTACAAGCTGACTCCTCCTTACTCAAATCCTCCTTGCCTCCAGATCCCACCTATCTTGTTTTCCTATTGGCCAATAGTGGTTTATTCATTAACCAGTATGAGAAACATATTTACAGAATGACATCTCCCATCATCTCCTCTTTTCTGTCTAAATAAAAAGAAGGGCTTTAACCTTAACAAAGCAAAATATAACACAACACTTATCAAGTAAGAATCATAGTTAACAATATTTAGTCCATTAACATTTAGCAAGATTTGAAGAAAATATTCCATCTATCCTATCTTTGTGAGTCTAAAGTCCTATATATAACTTATCTTTAATCCTAACTAAGAAAACTATAACCATAACTATCTGTCTTCAACTCCATCAAAGACCACAGAAGGATAATATATAAACTCTAGAAATGACAGAGACAACTCACTGCCTGGTCAGTCACCCGCAGTTCTTCTGTAATCTTCCATCTACAGCCTATAGGTTATAGTGTGTCTGGCAGACTCTTCAGCAAAGAAGGAAAATTTAAACTGTCTTCTTGTATTGGCAGTTTGTCAGTCACTTTTCTCTGTGTCTTGCAGACTGTCTGGCAGACACTTCAATGAAGAAGGAACTCTATAGCAATGTCCATCTTGAATCAGCAGTCATTTTTCCGTGGGTCCTGCATGTTCAGTTTACACAGCATAAAGTCAAACAATCCAGACAAGGTCAGTAATCTTGTCCAAATTGCTAGTCTTGCCATATTGGAAGCAGACTCCATAACACATTTCTTCAAGGTCCATTTTCCTGTCTGATGCATTTGGTGTTGCCAGGAGTAGTTGTGTCTCACTGATAAGAAAAACCCTAAAACATTTTAAATGCCATATTCTATAGGTCTTTGAAGGGTTTGAAGAATGCCTACCCATCTCAAATACATCTTAAATGCATCTTGAAAACCTAACTAACTTAATTCTAAGCTTTGACTATCATAAGTAATTATCTATAATCTGTACTACATTATACATTACATTTTTAAATGAGCTATATAAACACAATACCTAAACAAAAGGAGCCATATACACATGACAAAATTGACCTTAAATTGTACCAATAAATGAAAATCCATTCCAAAACAAAGTATTCATATCTATACCATAATCCCCTTTTTACCTTTAAAAATAGATTGGTTGTGGTCATTAACCATTTATAACCAACCCCATTTAAATGAAAACAAACAGTTATAAACAACATTTGGGAATTTGGGCATCGTTCTTTCCAAACTACTTCCTGCTGATAGGGGCACTATCATGGGGATCCTAAGAAGATGTAGAAATCCTGGCTGTAGTCTGTATGGCTGCTATGTCCCAGTTGTTTTGAATGTAGGATCACCTGGTTCTCTGTTTCAGACAGTCTGGCTTGCTCAAATCACATTAGTCTGGAAGGAATCCACAGCTTTTCATTTTCTGTGTAAACAAAAATAGAAATTCTTTCCCCCCAGTAACTTATCCTTGAACTTAAATTTTGGAGTCAAAGCATTTTTAAAATATATAAAGTGAATTAATCCAGCAGCATTTCTTTTATCAGTTGTTGTTATTTCCTCAGCAGTCAAACAATTTAAAGACAACAGAATAGCGTATAGTATTAACAGATTTTCTGTGCTTTCATCTTTACGTGGCTTTTTTATTACTCTGTTTCTTTTACTTTTTATTTTATTATTATTTTTTTTATTTTTTTGAGACAGGTTTTCTCTGTGTAACTTTTATCTGTCCTGGAATTCACTCTGCATACCAGGTTTACTTTGAAATCACAGAGATCCGCTTGCCTCTGTCTCCGAGTGCTGGGATTAAAGGTGTGTGCCACCACACCCAGCTCTTCACTGTCTTTTTAAAACCATTTTATTCTTTTTCTCTCCTAAGCCTACGTATATTTTAGAACACACTGTAAACCTTTAGAGGTTTTCTTAATGTGAATCTGTCTTTACTGTAAATCTTTATCTTTTTGTAGCCATGAGTCTTTTATCAGGTAAAAAACAACATTGCTAAAATGAAAGTCATAGCTGTGTTAGCTGCGGTCTATGCAAGATGGCAGCAGCTATTTTACTGCCAGCACTAAGAGCTGTGGTCGCTGTCTTGGTCTACACTGCCACCCAGAAGCATGTTGCGGCTTGGAGATGTGATCACTGTCATTGCCAGCTCTCAGTACACACCAATAAAATTTTAGCAGTGCTTCTTTAAAGCCTTGAGGGTTTTTTTTTTTTTTTTTTTACTTCCCTTAAAGGAGCCGCCCAAATCTTTGCTTGTCTCACGTTAAACAGAGTCCAACCCAGAAAAATGGTGTTAGTAAGAAGCCATGTTTGTCTCTGTTCTTTTGTTTCTAAAACCCCTTTTTAAGCTTTTGTTAAATTTTAAGTGGAAGATCTTATTAGCCACATTGCAGCACCGTATGTAATGAGTAAGGTTTTTCTACTCCAGCCTGGACCCACTGTGGCGCCAGCCCCAAATAATACACAGAGACGCTGTATTTGATATAATGCTGTTGGCCAGGTACTAGTTCTTATTGGCTAGCTCTGTCTTAATTATTAACCCATTTCTATTAATCTAAGTATTTCCACATAGTCTCATCTTACCGGAGAGGGGCTGGTGTTGTGCTCTCCCTGGTCTCTACATGCTGACTCCTCCTTCCTCAAATCCTCCTTGTCTCCAGATCTCACATATCTTGCTTTCCTATTGCCAACAGTGCTTTATTCATTAACCAGTATGAGAAACATATTTACAGAATGACATATCCCATCAACCATGTTTATTGTTACTCTATTCATAATAACCAGAAATTGGAAAGAACTGAATGTCCTTCAACAAAACAATGGGCAAAGAAACTATAGGATATACATACAATGGAATATTATTCAGCCTAGAAAAACTTCTTCCTGACTGAAGAATGTGTGGATGTTAGCTGTTAAGTCAATAATAACCAAGCTACAATAAATAAAACCACAGAGTTGTATAATAAGGAATTGAGGGACAGATAGTTCTCTCTAGGAAAAGGAAATAAAATATTTATGAATGTATGGATGAATGGAGAAATTGTAATGGAAGAATAAGATGCAAAGGGGTGGTATAAAAGGGAGAAAGGGGAGGAAATATGTGGAGAGATAGAGATAGCTAAAATTAAGTGCATTTGAGGGGTCATATGTAGACCTAATAAAACCAATGCTTACTAGAATATATACATTTATGAAGGTGATCTAAATGAAATCACCAAATAATGGGGAGACAGAGCCCTAACTGGACATCTATCACCAAATAGAGCTTCCAGTACAGGGACTTGGTCATATCAGTTGTTGGGAAAAGGGTTCCAATGCAAACCTCCAAACAACCCTGACTATTATTATGTCTATAGGTTGCTCACCTGAAACTGACAAAAAGGCCCACTGCTAAGGTAACACCTACATAATTCACTGAACATGGACATTTCAAGCTGGTGATTACATATAACTTTTACCTTTATGCAATAATGCCTTTGGTGCAGGAAATCATTCCGCTGGCTACTAAAGGAGAAACATAAACACCAACCCAACTACAAACTCTTTAATACAAAATGTTGTTCTACCTGCAAGTTATGCTGGTGCAATGGTGGCACAAAGCTTGTGGGAGTGACCAATCATTATCTGATTTGATTTAAGGCCACTCCACCAGATTGAATACATACCTTACACTGGATGGTTGACCAATAATCTGAGGCTAGATAGCCCAGGGAGCTAGAACAAGACCAAATGCTACTGTTACACTAAAAGAATGAAGCAACAAAATGATTTCTCATGTAATTTAGCTATACAGGAAGATCAGAGCCTTTTTTAACCATCATCAGAAAGACTCCCTCCTGCAGTAAATGGAAACAAATACTGAGACCCACAGCTAGACTTTATGCAGAAAATGAGAGATCTGAAACACTCAGCCCTAAACAGTATATCTCCAAGAACACCCTCTCCTCAGGGAGGCAGAAAGTAAATTCCAGAGGGGATGGAAGAAACCAAAATCCTCTAAATTAGCAGGACTGTTGTACATATGAAATCACACAGACTGACGTAGCATGCACAGGGTATGGATGTGTTCATATATTATGGCTTCTAGTTTAGTGTTTGTTTTTTATTGGATTCCTGATTATGCAAATGAGTGGGTGTTTGTATCTATAAAAGTTTATTGCTCCACTTCATGGGCTCTTTTCCTTCTGTTGATTTGTTTTGTATTTTCTGATATATTAGTTTTTGTTTTATTTTCTTATTTAATTTAATTTATTATTACTTAGAAGACAGTTTTGTTTTCTAATGAGATACAGAAATATTGTGAATCAGGATGCAAGGGTTGATGGGGAGGAACTGTGAGAAATAGAAGGAGGAGAAATGTTGATTAGGATATATTATCTGTGAAAAACATCTATTTCCAATAAAAGGGAAGAATAGGTTAAAAAAAAAAAAAAAAACTCCAGAAGATCAGTAGGAAGGAATTTGAATGTGTCTATATGGAGGCACTCCATGAACTCTATAGTCACTGCTTGAAGTAATCACCATGGCCACCTACCCATGTAATGACACTCAATACAGATGCTATGTAAACATAGCATCTACTAAACAATACATTAACAGCTGAATAATAACTGTAATCTTAGAAGATTGTTGTCTTCCTCTTCAGCATGCAGATGTGAAGAACACATGTATATTCTGAAGAAGGAGATTAAAAATTATACTAACTACATCACACTAGATACATCACAAACAAGTCGTAGTGTAAAGGGGAAGGGTATATTTTTAGTTTATAGTTTAAGAATGTTGCCCATCATCATATTATGGAAGGTATGATGGGGATCTTACTCTCTTTTGGCTGTGTAGGACAGAGAGAAAAGAGAACTCTGGTTTTTGTTGGCAGTTTCAGTGTATTTCCCACCTCTAAGACAATGGAACACTTTCATCCTCATTGAGAGTGATCTTACTTGCCCATTTGCAACTCTACCTGCCCTCCATTATATGCCCAAAAGTCAGTCTGTTATTTGATTCCAAATCTAGTAAGGCTGACCATGATTAACTCTCACACAACAATTGAGGAACGAAGGAGACAAAAACAGAGGTAAAGAGGAGTATGGGAGAATAGAAGAGAAGAACCCTAGTGTCAGAGCACTTGCCTAGCATGCACAAGGCCATGAGCTTGATTTCTACCACTGTGAAGAAAAAGATATGAGGGAGAGAGGATGGAAGAAAAAAAGAACAAAAAATGAATAACTCACTGTTTTAATTTGGAGATATAAATAATTTATGGGGTTTGGAGAGTTTTGGTTTTGTTCTGTTCTGTTCTATTTACTGTGCAAAAACCTATTTAAAGTAGTATTTTTTTATTTTGCAGAAACAGAATAATTTTTCTGCCTTTTCTGTCACCAAATAGATTTGTTTTGCCTGGGAGCAATCACAAAGCAGTGGGCAGCCTACTCATTTAAAAGGAAGTAAGGGTTTCAGAATGAAACTCAGTGCTTTGTCTTCTTCCTGCAAGAACCTGTTGTACCTACAATTGTAATGGACAAAAGCCTCTTGCACTGGGCCAAGAAAACATTGGTGCACTTTATTTTCTTTACATGAAATAAATAGCATCCATGTCTTTTGAAGGACACTAGCTTTGTCTTTCACAAGGAACATTAAGTTCCCTCTACTGCCTCCATATATGTGACTCAAGCTAGAGCTCTAGATTTAAGGCTGGACTATTTGTGGACTCAGAATCTTTTCTCTCCTAATAGCCAATCATTACACTTAATTTGTTTAACTGCAGTAACATATAATTAGTTCTAATTCCCTTTTAAGCTGAACTACTACCATGGATGTGATGATGTTCATTCTGCTTTCAGTTGTTCTCTTGCATACATAACATTCCAGTTCCTTTAACCACTCAGTAAAGCCCTCTGAGTTTGGTTCCTTGAAATTTTTCTGGTTCCTTCTTTCTAACTTCCTCTTCACACACTTTCATTCAATGCTCTCTCAGTCATTGTTGTATGCTTTCAGCCCCAATATCATGTCTAGGTCTTGTGCCTACTATGTCTAATGCCCTACCTCCTGACACTGGGGACTGGATCATCTAAATCTACACAGAAATGTTGTTAGGGTTGGAATTAATACCATATTATCATATGCACATGTGAACACATGCATGCATACACACACAAGCATACATATGCACTCATAAACATGTACACATACACACACACACACATTGAATGCTTAAGCTGTAGCTGCTGGTAGTGATTTTAGAGGTTGTGGTATCTTTCTGTTAGTGAGTCTATCTGGTAGATGTGGTTTTGTAAGGGGAGATGTTAAGATTATACCCCAGCCTGCTGGCTGAGTTCTCCACTTCCCAGCAGCTAGTAAAATCTAACCAATTGTCACCTGATGCCACTGTGTTTACTGATCCTGTTGCCTTGTTCTCTGCTCCATGAAGAATTCCACTCTCGGAATTGTGAACCACAATGTATATTCCCTCCTACAAGAGACTTCTTATTGGGCATTTTGTCACAGTGACAATAAAAGTCCCTGGCTTATCATTAGGGTTATCAACATTGGAAACTGTCTTCACTTAGTGATATGTTTTTCCACATCTTCATTCCAAAAGATATTCCATAGTAATGACTTTAATTGCTAAAACTGATAATAAATGGGGGTAGTGGAGTAATTCCAGGCAGATATTGTATTGTGCACACAGTAAATACTTAAAATACATAAACACATACACATGTATAAACATGTATACAGAAACACAGAGACACACAGACACAGAAACACACACACACACACACACACACACACACACACTCCAATTAGGAATATAGTATTTATATACAATTATAAGCTTGGAGATTGGAGCAATGCCACAGTGGTTCGATCAGCTCTCAGTACCCATGTTAGGCAGTTCATAATTACCTATAATTCTAGCTCTAGAGACTCCAATGACCTATTCAAGCCTCTGTGTAAACTAAGACATGTATAAACATGAAATTAATACAAGCAATTATGAACTGACACCAAGTAACACAACTCTTCTCCCTGTATCTGTGAAGGGGCCACTAGACTGGTATCAGTGTAGAATTGTAGAATATCCATGCTTTCTGAACTACACCTATCAGTACTATCAACTGTAGTTGTACAGTGCCAAGACTCTGTCTCATTTTCCCTAGGGTTCACTTCATGCTCCAGTGCCTGGCTTGTAGGATGCTAGTTTCTGCTATCACTACTGTTTCTGCTTAGTCTGGTTTGCCTTGAATTTGCTCACCAAACTTCCTGTCTTCCAGGTTCACATGGCACAATGCAAAGCCATCTGCTTAGAATAATTTACATATCCTTAACATACAAAATTCATTTCATTCCATGGTTTTTGCACAGAAAATCTTTTCTGATTGGTAAACCGCAAAGTTTTTCCTATAAATTCCCCAATATCCTCTAGTTTCTATAACACCAATCATTACATTGTGTTTTCTGGCTGCCTATCTTATCATTTTATCTATTAGGTAGGGCCAGTTTTGTTTATCATATGTATTGTTGTATCTATCTGTCAGGGAGCCAGACATATTTGTTCCATGAATGAATAGTCATAACTTGTTTTCCAGAGGTGGTATACCATGACCAGTTTTCTTGGTGTTCTGTATTTCATCATTTTCCAATTTTGCAAAGTGAATTCACATTTTATTTGCATTTGTGGTGCAAACTCACCTTGTCTTGACCAATAAGAAGGCAGAGGGATGGTATCTCCTATTTTTATAATATGTTGTATATTTCAGCAAATCATGGTGTCTCCATCTTAAAAATCTAAGTTATTCAGCCAAGTCTGTGTTAACCAAAGCTGTTCCAGATAAGTTTGTCCCATTGTTGATCTGATGAGTACAATGTATTCAGTTCTATCTTACTTCCCTCATAAAATAGACTCATTTATCCTCAAAACCAATTTATGAATGCAATATAAATAAAATGTTGAGCAAGAGCTAGAGAGAGAGCTCAGTCAGAAAAGAACTTGCTGTACAAGCTGAGGGTCTAAGCTTGATTCCCAGATGAGACATTTAACACAAAAACAAACTGGAATGGGTTGGGCAGGGGGAAACATGGTGGCACAGCTTTGTAATAATAAAAGTGAGGAAGCCACAGACAGATCACTAGGACTTTGGACAGCATAGTCTACTGGACTACCTCATGTTAATGAGAGTTCAAGCCACAAAAATTAAGGTAGTTGACATTTGAGGAATGACATATGAAGCTTTCTTCTAGAGTGTATACACATACATATGCACATGCGTGCATACAGACACACACACACACACTGATGAGTGAAGCATATTTCTACACACAAAGGCATGTTTTCACAAGCCATGACTGAATAGAGTTTGACCCAGTTTCATCCCTAATAAAGCAATTTTATTCATATAGAGCTATCTAGTGAGATTTGTTGCTCTGATTTAACAGAGCTTACCCATTTTCCCCCAGTCAACACTCTCACCAGTTATAAATAGTCCACAGTGGTTGGTCAGAACAGGAGTCTGGAGGCCCTGGCACTTGGTCTTTATTTTCATGGATCACTCTCCTACCCAATCCTGTTTACTGTGGAACTCATTCAGAGAAATCTTTTGGCATCAATGTGCCTTTAGAAGAACTCACTCTCACTTCTAATGATCAGAAGCAGCATCATTATTGGGAATACAGTGACATGTATCCCATAGTATGCATAAAAGTGGCATTATTTAACTTGACCTATTATTCTAGCAAATGACTTCCTAGATTTTAAATTACTTGGATTCATGTTGCTACTATAATCTGATTATAGGCTAAGAGCAAATTTTAATTTATTTTAAATGGCAACAAATTCAAAATGCAGATCAATGTCAAGATGATAGGATCAAGTGCCTTTCAAACAGAGCAGAGAAGGTAAGAATGATTTTCTTTTAGAATTATCTTCTAGGTATAAAATTAAGAACTAGATATCAAATCAGAGACGAGCTGATCATCTTAAGCGGCTCAATGAATATGAAAGCAAAATGAATGGCATGAGGGTAATTAGACCTCTATGAACATGAGCAGAGGGGCAGGCTGAGTGTGTGAGATAAACAGCCTAGAGGGGACAGAAGAGGGGCAGTGACCTGGAGCTGTGGGAAAGATGCTGCTTGGGCTAGCAGCAGAAGTGGAGGGATAAACTGCGATAAAGAGCTTAAAAAGGTAAGAAAGCCCATCAAGTTTCAGATGGCAGATGTCGCCACATGTGAATCCAGGGTGGAGTGATAGCACAAGATAGGAAAGAATGATTGACAAGAGAAAATATAATTGCACACTATAGAAAAGTCAAGAAAGGGCTGTGTGAGTTAGCATTTTATTGGAAAACAACAGCATTAACGAGACAATGATGAATGTTCTAGGACAAACATAAAGGGCATTATTGAAATGGTAGATACCAGTCAGGGGAATTAGAAATGAGCTTCCTTTAATTAGGAACCAGAGTGGAATAACAAATGTTGAAGCGACATTTGGAGTTACTGAAGATGAGACAATATGCTTTAATATGTTGCTATCTGCTGATGGACCTGACGATGCATCGCTGCAGAGCAACTTAAGGAGTGAATAATAGTTGGCCATCTGGTTGCAAACCCACAGCTTTCGAAGATAGCAATTCACAGAGAGCAAGGAGTGAAAGAAGTAGAGTTTTATCAACTGCATCAAAGTTATATGGGAGTGAAGGGGTTGCCTGCTAATGAAGATAATTACCTCTTCTTGATAAGAGATGAAGGCACAAAGCTACAGCTGGATAATAAAAAATTCGTCTAGACCAGAACTGCATAAAATTATATTCAATTCAGGTCCCATGCATTATTAACTCCCTCAAAATTAAAGCCTTTCTTCAGTCTCAGACAAAGTAGAGGCATGCCATGGGAAGATCATAGGCTTTGAAGTTAGATAAACATGGATTCAAAAGCTAGCTTCCTCATCTACAAGTGTAATTTGGAGGAAATCTAACCAATCCCCATTTTGTAGCAAAGATATGGCTATTTACCTCACATGATTTTAAGTGACCAGGAAAGGAGAGGTATGTCAAAAAAAAAAAAAAAAAAAAAAAAAAAAAAAAAAACCTTCCAGGGTGACTCCCATCATCATTCACTTAAGTATCTATTGAATACTACCATTAGTTAGGTAAGTTTGGATAACTGAAGCAATTCAGGATGGGTTATTATACTCTTTCCTTATAGAGCTTATTGACTTATTAGAAACAGAGACAAGATAGAGAACTATCAAACAGTTACAAATGTAGTAGCACATGCAGAAAAGGAAGAGTGCATATATTCATGCATCAACTATATTATTATTTCATATATTCACAAGATTCTGAGGGGACCTGCGGGGTTTCTGATAACAGGTAATTGAGATGATATTAGCAAAACCAATGTTAATGTCACATTATTTATCTAAAATGTCTCCTGTTGCCTCATACTTTGAATGTTTCTTCCCCAACTGATAGGTTTAGAGGAGCAATGGACACTGAGTAGGAATCTAGCTAGTTGAAGTATCTGACTAAGTGCAGTCTTAAAGTTGATATCTAGAGCTCTGTTTTGAGGACATTCTGATTTCTGGTCAACAAGAATGTAAGCAGCTGTTGTGCAAGCTCTCACTGACCATTTTGAGATGCTACACTCTGCCTTCCCTATTGTGAATCAGTACTGAAACCCTCTGAAACTGCGAGGTAAAATAAGAATTTTTCCCAGAAAATGTTTCTGTCAGGAATTTTGCTACAGCCTAATAAAAGTTTACCATGGAGTAGGAATAGAGGAGAGCATTGTGAAAGGTGAGATCAGCAGGTGGTGAATCACACAGAATGAATTATCATAACTGTACATTATAAGATCACTAATGAAAGCCATGAATCTTACCTTTCTGTACACTGTTGAGCCATCTTTGTCTAACATGCAGGAAACAGCGAAGTGTAACTTTTCTGATTTCTCTTAGTATATTCTTATTGTTTTAACTAATGGTCTTGAAAACATTGCAAGGTACCTCTTAAGCATATCTACAAATCTCATGCTACTCTTATCCAGCTGTAGTGGGAATGGAAGGAGGAGAGTACTCAAAAGAGTGGCCACTGGACAGACCTTTTGACCTTCATTTGTAAAACACAGTGTAGCTCAGACCCCTAACTGACCATTTGTTTAAGAGGGCAATTCATCCTCACCTTCTCTATTCCCTTAGAGTCTACCAGATTAAGACCTGCCTAACCTTTGTTTCTCAGTTTCCATACATCTCTCAATGAGTCACCTTAAATCCATATCAAAAGAATCTAGATCTATCCAGTTACAACACATATTAAGGCAATGCATGCTTATTCTTTCTCACTTCTCAAAGCTTTCTCTTCATATGGAACCTCATGAGAGCAGCGATGGTTGGCAGAACTGTTATTAAGCAAACTGTTTGTACACTATGAATATGTATCACTCTCCTTGGCTAACAAAGAGATGAATGACCTATAGCTGGAAAAGAGGAGGTTAGGAGGGAAAACCAGACTAAGAGGATGATGGAAGAAAAAAGGACTAAAGCACAGGAGTAAGAGGAGCACAACCAGGTGCAGAGGAAGCAGGATGTGTAGAAAATGAGGGAACAAGTCACAAGCCATGTGATAGAGGATAGATAAAAAAATATGGGTAAATTTAAAAGTAAAAGTAAATATAAAAGGCTAGTAATAAGCATGAGGTACCCAGGTCCTCTTCTCCCATTATCCCTGTCATAGTTTCTTTACCATTATATCAGATCTGAAGCATTTGTTGAAGCAAACTACCAGCTAAGGCTGTCCAACCTAGTTGTTTTTCTGTAATAAACTCAGTTGTGTCACTTTACCTTGCCTCATAACTTTTTGCAAACTAACATCTCCTAGAATTGATACGTAATGATCAACTAAACTTATTAGTAAAAATAATGCAGTAAATGGCATAGAGAAGTGGTTAAGGGAATTGTGACATATAAGGTCTCATTCAATATCTGAACTAAATTGGATGCCCATGAGTTCCTTGCTTTGTAGGAAAGAAACTGAACTTTACATTATTTCACCAGGAAGCTGAGATTCTGTACTAGTAACTGATGATGTCTCAACTGGAATCTGTGTCTGACTATAGAATACATTCTTTCCACAGTGCTATTTATTCTCAGAACTGGCATCTGCTTTCCTTTATTAAATGTTGTGTACATACAAACTATTATTCCATAGCTCACATGAACAGAGAGAAAAAAAAAAAAAAACAAGGCTGGTAAGGTGCTAACTTGCTAGCTTCCATGCACACTCCCGAGACTGGTTCATATTCATTAACTTAATATAGGCACTTAAACTCCCAGAGCACTAACCTCATCAGGCACTGAAGATAATAACTGACCCCACCCAAATAACAGGATATGGGAAGTATTGACATAAAATAATGGAGTCACATCTTCTAAGTAATAAAAGGATTAAAACACATTCAGAGATAAAAGAAGTAAAATACCCTTTCAAAATGTAAATTACTTCTTCCATAGCAACAGTGATAATGTACTAATTCTGGGAGTCAAATAAATTATTCAAGGACATTGCCACTTAGTTTGTTTCTTGACTCCATAGGGAAAAAGTAATTATGTCTAACCCAGCCAAGCCTATGTGAACAGCTGGCTAGGAGAGCACAAAGACAAAGGTAGTGTTTTAGAAACCCGCCATGCTGTTTCATATTTTAGTGGAAAATGTCCTTGGAGGGACCTTGAATCAGTCAGTCCAAAGTTCTCATTTTACATTTGTAGGATCTGAAATCCAGAGGGGTTAAGTACTTTCCTTCAGGTCACATGGCTGGTGGCAGTTCTTGAAGACAGAGGCACATTCTAAGCATTTAAAGGCTGAGAAGGAAACTAGCAATTATCAAGCAGGTTCTTTGATGCTTAATGCACATTCTTCCCTCATGCTCAGATGAACACAGTGAAAAAGATATCATTTTCTTTTCCATTATACATATATCAGGAAGTCGAAGGAAAAACCTACTCTACATTCATGTACTAACACAAAACTAGATCCACTTTTTTCTTTAACCTGTAAAGCTTTATTCTTTCCCCTACATCAAAATGATTTGTGAGCACATTTGCTCCCTGATAATGTAGGAGTTCAAATTGGGATAATGCTTTTGCAAGCTATTTGAAGTGGTTGTTTGTTTTAGTTTTTATTTATTTACTAATATCTCTTTTAATGCTGTCATTCTGGGATGCCTGCTTAATGTGTCTGTTCCTTCTTGAAGCACTGTATTATTTGAGGGTTCAGTTAGATAATTGAAATAATTCAGGGATCATTAAAATGATAGAAATTGTCTTCCTGAATTATTTTCCCAACTCTTTTTAAATGTCATCTAACCAAAGGTGCCTTCTTAGAGAAACTCCGTGAAGACAAATAGGATATTGTCTACAAGATTTGCTCTGACTTTATTCCCTAGAAAAGAGTTGTGCTCTGCCTCTGGTAAGTGAATAATCAAGTCCCTTAGAGGAAACAAAGCCATATTCACTCCTACTGTCACAATGTCAATGTGATGTGAGCTAAAAATAATATAGATGAGGAAAAACAATGGTCCAATATTTAGTTGATCATTGCAACCACTTCTATGGAAGAATCCCTCTTGTCCATCTGTCTTCTCCAAGCATTTATGGCCTTTGTCTTTTCTGTCTTAAAGTCTGTGGGATTCAGATGGAGGAGAAACACTGAGATAGTCATGGACATCAGAGAAAGAAAGCAAGTTGACTGCCTCCTTGAAGTTGTGTATTTCCAATAGAATTGCCTATATTTCCTCAATTTCACTGCCACATAATAGATAAACCTGATTGTCAACTTGATAAGATTGAGGAATGCCTCAGTTAGACATACCCTTGGTTGTATTTATAAGGGAGTTTCATTATATATATATATATATATATATATAGATAGATAGATAGATAGATAGATAGATATAGATAGATATATATATAGATATATAATCTCAGTTCCCTGACCTCCCTCCCATCCCATCCTCCCCCCCACTCCACAGGGAGGGTGATGCCCTTCAGGGGAGATAATCAAAATCTGTCAAGTCATTTGGATTGGGTCTAGGCCATCCCTCTTGTCTCTAGGCTAAGGGAATACCCCTCCATGGGGAATGAGCTCCCAAAGTCCTTTTGTGCACCAGGGATATATCCTGGTTCCACTGTCAGAGGTTCCTTTGACTGTCCAGGCCTTCTAAATGAGACCCATGTACAGGTTGTCTGAGTCAGTAAAATACTGGTTTCCCAGGTATCAATTTGAGGGTCCATGAGGTCCCCCATGTTCCAGTCAGCTGTCTCTATGGGTTACAGTAGCCTGGTCTTGACCACTTTCCTTATCAGTCCTCCCTCTCTACAACTGGATTCCAGGAGTTCGGTTCAGTGTCCAGTTGTAGGTACCTGCTTCTGTTTCCATCAGCTACTAGATAAGGGCTCTATGATGGCATGTAAGTTAGTTATCAATCTCATTATCAGGGAAGAGCATTTAAGGTAGACTTTCCACTGTTGCTCAAACTTTTAGTTGGGATCATCCTTGTAGGTCTCTGGACATTTCTCGAGAGTCCGTTTTCTCTTCAAACCTATACTGGCTCCCTCTATTATGGTATCTGTTTTGTTTTGTTGTTCTCATCTATTTCTCCTCTGACTCAATCTTCCTGGTCCCACATGTTCTCCTCTCCTCCCCTTCTCTTTCTCCTATCTCTCTCCCCACTCACTGCTGTGAAGGCCCTTGTATGAATCTCTTAGGTTCCTCCTTGTTTCTCTGGCAGTGTGTATAATAGGCTGGTGATCATTTGATTTATGACTAAAATCTATATATGAGTTAGTACATACCATGTTCCACTTTTTATGACTAGGTTGCCTCACTCAGGATGGTTTCCTCAAGTTCCATCTATTTACCTGTGAATTTCAAGATTCTATGTTGACGGTTTTTTTTTTTTTTTTTTTTCATTGAGTAGTAGTCCATTGTGTAAATATGCCACATCTTCTTCATCCATTCTTCAATTGAGAGGCATCTAGGTTGCTTCCAGGTTCTTGCTATTACAAATAATGCTGCTATGAACATAGTTTAACAGATGTCTTTAGTGCATAGATGTGGATCATTTGGGTATATGCATAAGAGTGGGATTGCTGGGTCCTGTAGTAGACTGATTCCCATTTTCCTGAGGAACCACCATACTGATCTCCAAAATGGCTGTACACATTTGTACTCCCACCAGCAGTGGAGGAGTGCTCCCCTTTCTCCACATCCTCTTCAACATAAGTTGTCATAAGTGTTTCTAATATTAGCCATTCTGACAGGAATAAGATGGTATGTCAGAGTTGTTTTGATTTGCATTTCCCTGATGGGTAAGGATGTTAAGCATTTTCTTTCTTAAGTGTCTTTCAGCCATTTTGGATTCACATCCATGCAAAACAGACATCTGTTCAACTATGTTCATAGCAGCACTATTTGTAATAGCAAGAACCTGGAAGCAACCTGGGTGCCCCTCAATTGAAGAATGGTTAATGAAGATGTGGCACATCTACACAATGGAATACTACTCTGCAGAAAAAAATAATGGTATCTTGAAACCATCCTGAATGAGGTAACCCAGTCACAAAAAGAGGAACACAGTATGTACTCACTCATATATGGATTTTAGACCTAGATCAAAGGATCACCAGCCTATAATTCACACCACCAGAGGAACTAGGATACAAGGTGTATTCTAAGAGATTCATATAAAGTTCCTCACAGAACTGGTAAGGGATAAGTCCCCCAGAGCTCAGGGGAAGTGGTGTGGGCAGAGAATGGAGAGAGAAGTAGGAGAAAACGAGGGGGAGGAAAGGAAAACATGTCCAGGAAGATTGAACCTGGTTAAGAATAGAAGACAGGAAAGAGAGAGAGACAGAGACAGACAGACAGAGAGAGAGAGAGAAAGAGAGAGAGAGAGAGAGAGAGAGAACATAAAAGAGGGAGCCATTATTGGTTTGAAGATAAAATTGAACACAAAGAAAGGTCTAGAGAACTACAAAACTGCTGCCAAATAACAATTTGAGCTTCCATGGAAAGGCTACCATAAATGCCCTTCTGGGAGAGTGAGATCAACACCTAACTTTTCCATGGAGCCCTCAACTTATGCCTATTGGAAACAGGAGCAAACATGTATACATAAACACTGAATTGAAGTAGAACTCAGATGCAGAGGGAGAGGACAAGACCAGGTGGCAGAAACTCATAAAGACAACTTACCTGAACAAGGAGGAGCTGGGAAGCCAGCATGGGACTGACTCAGACCCCCTGAATATGGGTCTCAGCCAGAAGGACTGAGCAGTCTAAGGGACCTCAGACAGTGGAGCCAGGATGTATTCCTGGTGCACAAAAGGACTTTATGAACGCATCCCCCATGGAGGGATAACTGCCTTAATCTAGAGACAGGAGAGAAGCCCTAGTCCCTACTTCACATGACCTGTCAGATCTACATGACCCCAACTGGATGGCATTCCCCTACATATGGAATTGGGGTGGGGGGGATGGGAGGGGAGGGTGGTTAGAGTGCATGTGAGAAGGCTGAGAGGGTAAAATGGAGGGAATGTGAGAGGGAAGAAGGGGGGAGGGAGGGAGGGAGAGGGAACTGGGATCAACATGTAAAATAATAAATTAAATTTAAAAAAATTCTTTGAATCCAAGTTTTGAGTTCAAGGAGAAGTTACTGGGGAAAAGGATTTCTATTTTTGTTTCCACAGAAAATGAAAAGATGTGGATTCCTTCCAGACTAATGTGGTTTGATCAAGCCAGACCACCTGAAACAGGGTACCAGGTGATCCTACATTCAAAACAGCTGGACAAAGAAGCCTTAGAGATTACAGCCAGGATTTCTGAATCTTCTTGGATTCCCCCATGACAGTACCCCTTACCAGCAGGAAGTGTTTGGAAAGAACAACGCCCAAATTCCCAAATATTGTCTATAAATGTTTGTTTTCATTTAAATGGACTTGGTTATATAAATAAATTTAAAAAAAACATGTACAGAGATAAATCCTTGGAAATAATTATGTGGCTTTAATGGCTGACAAACTACATCAGTCATCACTGCTTCTTTCTGCCCTGTGTTAGAGTGGCCCCTGTAGCAAGCATTTCTGATGAGGAATCCACCATTTTTCTTGGCAGCCTTTCTTAGTCTCCGTCCATCATGAATTTTTCCAGAGAGCACTGCTTGTTTTCTCCTTAGTTTGTTTAAATTGTGGATCACATTGGTAGATTTTCATATGTTGAACTATCCCTGCATCCCTGGGATAAACCATACTTGGTCTTGTTGGATGATTTATCTGATTTTTTTTTTGGATTCTATTGGCCATTATTTTAGTGAGTATTTTTGCATAAATATTCATGAGGGATATTTGTCTGTAGTTCTCTTTCTTATTTGTGTCTTTGTGTGGGTACCAAGGTAATTTTAGTCTCATAAAAAGAGTTTGGTATTGAACCTTCTGCTTTTTTGTGTGGAACAATTTGAGGAGTATTGGTATTTGCTCCTCTCTGAATTTCTGGTAGAATTCTGTAGTGAAGCCATCTGGCCCTGTTCAGGTTTTCAAAGTATGACCTGAAAATTCTCTGGATTTCCTCAGTGTCTGTATAAGGGTGTTTTCAAAGAGAAGAAAAGACCCACAGTGAACCTTGGTAACATCATCACACAGGCTGGCAACACAGATGAATTAAAAAGAACTGGAAAAAACCATGTGAGCATCAATTTTCCCCTTTCTTTGAGTTCTGGTCTGCTGAGATGAAAACAAGCAGCTTGTGAACATTCCTGTAGCCAGGGAGCTACTGCTACTATGCCTTCCTCCTTTGGAAAATATTTCCTCGGGCTGGGGATAAGATTGAAGTTCTCTTCCCTTAAGTTCCTTCTTGTCAGATATGTAGTGATAGCTACCACTTAAGGTGATAACCAAACACATAAGATATTCTACCTTAAGGGTAGAGAACACAACCCAGATAAGCTTTCTGAATGAAAGCCAGCTCATAGCATTCCAGACCTCACCCATCTCACTCAGTGTAGAGGATGAATAGAAATCAAATGTAGCCTGTTTGTTGCCAATAGTAAGCATACTGTACTCATCGCAGATGTCAGCTGCCATCATCTGGAAGAAAAGTCTCTTGTTAAAGTTTGAATATATTATGTTCTGCCCAGGCTCATGGATTGGGAGCTTGGTTGCCAGCTCCAAGTGGTTGCATTCTAAAAGTTCAGAGCTGATCAAGAGAAATGCCTTGATAGGTCTATAATATAATGATTTGATAATGAAGTGGCAACAAATAGGAGATGGCTTAGTATGAGCTCTCTTGATGGGGAGTATCCTTCTGTATATATGTTTCTCTTATTGGTTGATAAATAAAACACTGTCTGGTCAATGAGGCAGGAAGATGGGACTAGGATGGAACTAGGATGAAGAGGATTCTGGGAAAGGTAAGCAGAGACTGCCTTCCAAACATAGTCTCCAAGTAGTCAACAAAGGAGTAGAATTTTGGACATTCTCTGGTAAGCCAAGACCATGTGGAATTACATAGATTAATAGAACTGGGTTATTAATGAAGACAGAGCTAGTCAGTAAGAAGCCCTAGTCATTGGCCAACAGTTTAAAAATCAATATAGCATCTGTGTGTTTATTTGTGGTTGAGGTGGCTGTGGTATCAGGCTGGTGGGACAAGAAGTTCCAGCAACACTCTCTGAATTGTTTGGAAACACACACTATCCCTTCATTCCTAAAGAACTATCCCTGTTTGTAGTGCACTTAGTTTCAGAAGGGTATTCAGCTAGGCATTGTAATCAGAGAGTTCTTAAAAAGCAAAAATCATAAGAATCCTTCCAAAATCCACCAACGATGATTCCACTGCACCCAGGAAAAAGCAAAAGTCCACATTAGGTGTGAATTAAACATATTTAAAATATCTCAGTAACTTATATATTGTTCAGTATTTATATAATACATAACCATTCCTTCATTGTAACTTGAATTCTTTCATATAGGGAAGGCATGTATTTTGTTTTTAATTTTTAAAGTGAAAATCAGACCATAAGATTAAGAAAACATAAAGAAAAGAAATTTCAAATTCAATGAGTTCCCCTGTGTCCCATTCCTCCTCAACTACTTCCTCTGTCAAGTTATATTAAAAAAACTGCAAGCAGGGGACTGGATAGATGGCTCAGCAGTTAGACTGAGCACTGCTCTTACAGGGGACACACCCAGGTTGGTTCTCAGCACTCACATTGGTTTACAACTGACGTGACTTTAGCTACAGGGAATAGGAGACGATCTTCTGATCTCTACAGGCACCCGCATTCACACTCACATGTATATACCCAAACAGGCAGTTGTGCATGTGCACACACATAAATGTGCACACATATACACACACACAAACACACACACACACAGAGAATTAATAATAAAATATTTTTTAATATTTTTCTTTAAAAATTATGAAGACAGAATAGATTTCCTTTATTTTAAATAGTTATATTACTTGATATTTTAACAATATTTTGTTTTTTTACTTTTATACCCTTCAAGAAAATATAGTTTATATTTCTATACAATTTTATGTGTAGTGTAATTATTAAAAAAAAATGTCAAGAGCAATCTGCTTGGGAGTCCTGACATCTTTAGATGCTAGGATTTGTAGTTGTCGTTGTCAAATTTGGAAAGCTGATTCTGACATTTTAGCACTAGAAAAAATGTTGGTAAATCTGTTCTACTTGTCACCTTACCAAACGTAAGAAAGGTAGGAAGGAGAACAGCTGGTAGATATTTCTAATCTAAACTGTCAGATGGAATGAGCATGAAGAGAAATCTGTTGCTGCTGGTGCTTTGCCCTGACCTCCAGACAGGATAGCTCTGCCAGGAAATCACTCCTTGTACCACTCTCACATAGAACTGTTGGACAGTGTCCACATCTAAATCCCTCTGGACTAGAAAGATGTCTCCCAAGAAGATAGTCATTTCTTCATGCGAAACTTCTGTTTCTAATGAATGCTTTAAAAGTCTTTTGCTGTGCTGCTGAGATCAACAGAAGGAGTAACATGTCCTCATCATATTCTCTATTTAACAATCCCCAGAAACAAAAGACAAATACATGAAACACCCATCTCTTCCTGTATTCATATGTTGAACTGCACACTAGAGTTCCTGTAAATTTGAAAAACACAAGTTGGGAAAGGACTCTCCAGGTGTTTAAATAAATCCAAATACTATTTATTTTTTTGGAATTGGTGGGCATTATAGGGGCAAAGGAACCAAAATGTAATAATTTCCTGCGATCGGATACATGGGAAATATTTTTCATATTGCTGTGGTGAATTTTTTTATGTTATTTTTCTCTCCCAAAGTTAGCTCACATTCTAATCAAATGATGTATGTTCTTGTACCGGGGTATTCAAATTTTAAGTTTAACACTTAAATGAGTTTTTAAAATTTACTCAAGTATCCTAAAGGAAGCCATTATCTTGATTAATTGATTTATGGTCTCTTTACATTATGTTGATTTTGTTGCTTTTCATGTAGAAGCAGGGAAGCTTTCTAACAAGTTTAGTTTTTTCCAAGTATCTTAGGATGTTATTTCTTCCTTATATAAATGTGCTGATTTGCTTAACACTGCTTCAGAGAGCATACAAAGAAATTTGAAAAATATGCAAATATCCTGTTGTGGTTTTATTTTTCATTTTGTTTTGTGTTAAACATTACAGGAAAAAATAAAACATGTCCTACTTACACACACTGTCCTTGTTTTTGAAGGAAAAGAAAGCAACACAGAGCCCTACAAAAATCCTAGTGAATAATGGATAATTGAAAACTCCCATGAGAAAAGAAATAAGGGAAGAAGCTATTTATAATCAATCAGAATGGAAAGCATTGGCGAATTTTCTGATAAAATAAAAGTAGCCATCAAAATAGCTAATGGCTATAAGAAACAATGAAGAGATTCCCCAAGATGTATCTCACCCTCATATTTGTTCTTCCCATTAAACAAGGAGACAGATCAAGTCTTAAAGCCTAAGGAAGTATATAAGAAGACATTTGAATCCAGATTTCATTTTCATGAATGTTTCTTTCTTTTTTTTATAATAGAATTTTTTTATTTTATATAACAAAGTCCATTTAAATCAAAACAAATATTTATAGACAATATTTGGGAATTTAGGCATTGTTCTTTCCAAACACTTCCTGCTGGTAAGGGGCACTATCATGGGGGATTAGAAGAAGATTCAGAAATCCTGGCTGTAGTCTGTAGGGCTGCTTTGTCCAGCTGTTTTGAATGTAGGATCACCTGGTACTCTGTTTCAGGCTATCTGGCTTGATCAACCCACATTAGTCTGGAAGGAATCCACATCTTTTCATTTTCTGTGGAAACAAAAATAGAAATTCCTTTCCCCAGTAACGTGTCCTTGAACTTAAATTTTGGAGTCAAAGCATTTTTTTTTTAAATTTAATTTATTATTTTACATGTTGATTCCAGTTCCCTCTACCTCCCTTCCTCCCTCTCTCCTTCCCTCCCTCCCTCCTTCACTCCCTTTTACCCTCTCTGCCCTCTCACATGCACTCTACCCACCCTCCCCTCCCATCCCCCCACCCCAATTCCATATGTAGGGGAATGCCATCCAGTTGGGGTCATGTAGATCTGACAGGTCATGTGAAGTAGGGACTAGGGCTTCTCTCCTGTCTCTAGATTAAGGCAGTTATCCCTCCATGGGGGATGTGTTCGCAAAGTCCTTTTGTGCACCAGAGATACATCCTGGCTCCACTGTCTGAGGTCCCTTAGACTGCTCAGTCCTTCTGGCTGAGACCCATATTCAGGGGGGGGGGACTGATTCAGTCCCATGCTGGCTTCCTAGCTATCAGTCTAGTGGCCGTTAGCTCCTCCTTGATGAATGTTTCTTTCTTAAAGTTCTGTAGGTATTTATTTTTGTAGCAGTTAGATGTCCCCAGCTCTCAGCTCGAGACACTGTGTGGACCTATGCAGCCATATCCAAGCTTTCAGCAGTTCAAAAAACTGGAAGACACTAGGGTCAAAAGAAAAAATAGTGGAAGATGGTTACTATTTTCTACAGCACACATTTCTTTGTTCAAATTCTGGTCTTAAAGAAGATCCCTTGAGGGAGAGATGAAGAAAAGAAGAAAAACAAAAAACAGTTTTTAACTTAATTTCTTCTTTCAAGAAAGGTAAGAAGTCCCCACCATGCCCTATTCCACCAAAATCTGCAGTAATCATAAATAAATTTTGTAAAGAATTAAATCCCAAAAATAGGTAATGTGTGAGTATTTACTTTGGTTTTGTGTTTTTCTACAGAGAAGGTACTAAAATAAATAAATAAATAAATAAATACATATCATTGCAAGATTAGTGTAATGGTAGGTAAAGGTACCACCAAGCCTGACAACCTGCACTTGATCCCTGGAACCCAGATGGAGGAAAGAGGGTACTGGTTGTGGTATATAGTCTTCTGAATGCAGGGCTCCATGGCATGCACACACACACACACATACATAATTACATACATACATACACACACAGAGAGAGAGAGAGAGAGAGAGAGAGAGAGAGAGAGAAGGGAAAGAGAGGGAGAGACTCACACACATAGCACGTGCACACACAAAATATATGCTTTTAATAGTAAAAGTAATAATAATAAATAATAGTAATAAAAAGTCACTGTATTCGAAAAAATCAAATCATAAGGATTATGCTATCCAAGGCCTCTGAGTGAGGCCAGAACTGCACCTGAGACCATCTCTGCTGAAATACCGTGATGGAAGTATCCTGGTTTTTAAATGCTGGGCTGAAGGAAAGAAAGGGGCCAGCTGTTCTATTTAGCCTTACCTTCTTTCCCTTACAAAAAAAAAATGTGTCCATCTCTTGCCTTCAGCCTGGTAAGACACCCACCTTCCATCCTCCCAGCCTCCCAGTGAGTGTATAAGAAAGAGATAAGAGCATATTTTTCCTGATGACATTTCAGTGATATTTCCTAGGTCCTTGAAAAAAAATATTCCCTGGATGTAAAGCTGGCAAGAGGCTTTCAGAAAGACTCATAAAGGGCAGAGAAAGCATTTACAATTACAAGCTTTCTCAAAAAAAAAAAAAAATGCCATATGAAAAGGGAGGTCAGGGTACAAGCACCAAGAAAAAAACCTGTGAGAAGTTTAGTCAAACAGAGAGGAATGTGAAGGTCAACTTAATTGAGTGTATAGAAATATAGAAGCATTCAAAGCAAAGGCAAAATGGGAAAGACTCTTTCCAAAACTAATTTGATCTTGACATCTTCTAAGAGTAATCAAAACAGAATATGTACTGTATTTTCCCAGTAATTGATAATCAAATACAAGGATCCCCAGCTCACATGAAAAGAAAAAAAAATCAAATGTACTGTAACAAAAGCCGCAGGAATCATAACATTACATGTATATCAGGAAAGCACTCTTCACATAGCATCTTACAGCTGTGTGGTTATATTCAGAATCTACAACTAATGACCTGTATCTTATTTTTATTACTTATATTCATGTGGCCATGGAGAATTTATTTCACATTTATATATTTCAAATTTCTAAATCTAACTGAGGAAGAATAAATCACTAATGGACAAGTGGTAGAACTAAGTTAGCAAATCATAATGCCTGATATACAGTAATCATGCAATGAGAATAAATTTTTATTATTTTAGTGAAATTTTGGTAGCCAGAACTACATAGCAGGGTACTTCTCAAAATGATCTACAGATTAAGTGCTATCCTGCTTAAAATACCCATGAGCCTCTCCACTGAAGTCCAACAATTGGTGCATAGCCAAATACTTCTTAAAGAACAAAGCAATAAAGATATGCCAAGTAAGCTTCTAAAGACACCGCAAAGCCATTGAGTGTAGATATGTGCCCCTAAGTCAACTGACTCTGAAACTAGGTGTTGAAAACATCCACTAAACACAAGCAAAATGTATTTTGATGAATAGTGCTAGTGAAACTGGACATCCACATGTAGAAAACCAAAATCAAAACAAAAAACAAACAAACAAAAAACAACAACAACAAAAAACTAAACCCATCCCTCAAAAGAATTGCTCAACATGGATTAAAGATTTAAACATAAGATCAAGAACTATGAAACTACAAGAAGAAAATGAGCATTTGGGCATTTGAGCTTAGGGTTACTGTTTGTTTTTACTTTTGTTGTTGTTTGTTGTTGTTTAAAGCTATGGGGGAATTAGAAACTGTCATATGGATTTCTATCAAACTAACAAGTTACACCAAATAAAAGAACAGTAGAGAGAAGAAATAACTTGCAGACTGGGAGAAAGTGTTTACAGAATGAGCTCCTGATGACTGTGGGAAACTCCAAGAACTCAACAACAATAAATCAAACAAATAACCAGATTTGAAAACTGACAACAGATATAACTGTACAGCTATTAGTACAAAATGCACAAATATCTAACAGGTAAGGGACAACTTAACATTGTCACAAGCCATCAATGCAAATCTAAACCTCAGAGAGTTATTGATTCATGCTAGCTAGAGTGGTCACAACCCAGAAGACTAAAACCAATGAGTGCTGCTGAGAATGCAGGGAAAAGGAGAACCCTTTGTATGGCTTGTGGGAATTTAACTTAGTGCAGTCACTCAAAAACTAAAAGTAGTCTAATATAGTACTGAGCATTTCCTAACCTGAGACTATTTCCAAAGGAAATTGAATCGGTATGTTGAAGAGACCTGAACTCCAATATCATGGCAACATTATTCACCCAACCCAGGAATGAAAACAACTTGGTCATCTTTGGTCAGAATGAAGAAGCAACATGTGAATGTCATGGAAGAGTGTCAGACCACAGGAAGATAAACTCTTGTCAACTGGAATATTTTTGTTTGCTTTATGATCATTGTGACAGACAAGTTTTCACCACACTGTAGAACAACCACTTGATGTAATTGTTTGGAATACAGGGAACAGAATGACAGGTAGACACAGTGGAATCATTCATGAAATATACAAAAGAGCTAGCAACAAAGTAAGACTAAAAATCAAAATTAACAATGTTTTACAACATGTGATATAGCTAAAGATCAAATATGATGAAGATGCCATTTTTATTTTGTTAAAAGATAAAAGTTCTTTAGAAAACTGTACTAAAATGAACTTTAGTCCTACACACATGAAAAAAAAAATAATCCTATTAAGTGTTAAAAATTATAAATCAAAATAGAAATCCTTCACAATTTGACTCATGCATAGGATATGAAGTATTAACAGAAATACTTCATGCGAACAGTCCACCCTACTTCGGAGACTTCTCAGAGCAACACTGAACAAAGGAGACCTGACTATCCACGCGGGACCTCCTGTAATTTCCACCTGCTTGGTCTCTGACACCACCTCCAGTTCTCTGCTGGAGTCCCGGGCCCCTCCCAGAGATCTGCCTATCTCTGCAAGACAACTGTGAGAACCTTCAGGCATCTTCTACTGGATCTTCATCCTTTACCACATCACTGGATCACTGTCTGTGGAGAAACCTACTACTAGAGAGCATGGATCACACAGAGTTACAGATATTGAATCTCAGACCCACATAAGCCCACCAGGGAAGTACCAATAGAGAGAGGGGAAGACCCCACCAACACCTACTGGAAGAAGCTATGGGAAGAAGGCAATACAAGAAAACACATAACAACAGAAAGACAAGCATAACACAACCAGAATCTAGGGAATCAACACCAACTAGAATGGAACACAACAACAAAGCAGAGGAAGCAGAATGGTCCTTACTCACCCTCAACATTAATGGTCTTAACTCACCTATAAAAAGACACAGGCTAACAGAATGGATACAAAGAAAGAATCCATCCTTCTGCTGCATACAAGAAACACATCTAAGCTTCAAAGATAGACATTACCTCAGGGTAAAGGGTTGGGAAAACATTTTCCAATCAAATGGAAATAAGAAGCAAGCAGGTGTAGCTATCCTAATATCTAACAAGTTAGACTTCAAACCAAAATTAGTCAAAAGAGATGAAGACGGTCATTTCATATTCATCGCAGGAGAAATCCATCAACACAAAGTCTCAGTTCTGAACATCTATGCACCTATTACAAAGTCACCCACATTCGTAAAGGAAACACTACTAAAACTCAAAGCTCATATAAAACCTCACACACTTATAGTGGGAGACATCAATACACCACTTTCAACACTAGACAGGACCACAAATCAGAAACTCAACAAAGAAACAAAAGAATTAACAGAAGTTATGTCTCAACTGGGGTTAACAGACATCTATAGAACATTCCATCCAAAGACAAAAGAATATATCTTCTTCTCTGCTCCACATGGAACCTTCTCTAAAATCAACCACATACTAGGTGGCATAACAAATCTCAACTGATAAAAGAAAATAGGAATAGTCCCCTGTATCTTATCAGACCACCACCCTTTAAAAATGGAATTCAACAACAAGACAAATAGCAGAAAACCTGCAAACTCATGGAAACTGAACAATGTGCAATTGCACCACTCCTGGGTCAAAGAAAAAAATAAAGAAAGAAATTAAGGACATTCTAATCTTCAACGAGAATGAGGATACAACATACCCGAACTTATGGGACACCTTGAAAGCAGTGCTACAAGGGAAGTTCATTGCACTAATGCCCATATGAAGAAAATAGAGGATAGTCACATAAGAGAATTATCAGCACAACTGAAAGCCTTAGAAAAGAGAGAAGCAAATTCACCCTGTAGGAGTAGACGCCAGGAAAAAATCAACTTGAGGGCTGAAATCAACAAAATAGAAACCAGGAAAATAATACAAAAAATCAATGCAACGAAGAGTTGGTTTTTTTGAGAAAATCAACAAGATATACAAACCTTTATCCAAATTAATGAAAAACCACAGAGAGAACATGCAAATTAACAAAATCAGAAACAAAAAGGGGATTATAACAATGGACACAGAGGAAATCCAGACAATTTTCAGGTCATACTTTGAAAATCTGTAGTCCACAAAAATTGAAAATTCAAAGGAAATGGACAAATTTCTGGATAACTATCACTTACCAAAATTAAAGCAAGAACAGACAAACAATTTAAAAAGACCTATAAGCCACAATGAAATAGAAGCAGTCATTGAAAGCCTTCCAACCAAAAAAACTCCAGGGTCAGATGGATTCAATGCAGAATTCTGCCAGACATTCAAGGAAGAACTAATACCACTACTCTTCAAACTGTTCCACAAGATAGAAACCGAAGGTTCATTGCCAAACTCTTTTTATGAGGCCACAATAACTTTGGTACCCAAGCCTCACAAAGACACAACTAAGAAAGAAAACTACAGACCAATATCCCTGATGAACATTGATGCAAAAATACTCAATAAAATACTGGCAAACCGAATTCAAGAATACATCAGAGAAATCATCCACCAGGACCAAGTAGACTTCAACCCTGGAATGCAGGGATGGTTTAACATACGAAAATCTATGGATGTGATCCACCATATAAACAAACAGAAAAAGAAAACCATGTTATTATCTCCCTAGATGCGGAAAAAGCCTTCACCAGAATTCAACACCCATTCATGATAAAGGTCTTGGAGAGGTCAGGGATAACAGGAACATACCTAAACATAATAAGAACAATATACAGCAAACCAACTGCCAACATCAAACTGAATGGAGAGAAACTTAAGCCAATTCCTCTAAAATCAGGAACAAGACAAGGCTGCTCTCTCTCTCCATATCTCTTCAATATCGTACAAGAATTTCTAGCTAATGCTATAAGACAACAAAAGGAGATCAAGGGGATCCAAATTGGAAAGGAAGAAGTCAAACTGTCTCTATTTGCAGATGATATGATAGTTTACATAAGCGACCCAATAAACTCTACCAGGGAACTCCTACAGCTGATAAACACCTTCAGCAAACTAGCAGGATACAAGATAAACTCAAACAAACAAACAAACAAAAAAAATCAGTAGCCTACCTTATTTCAGATGACAAAGAGATAGAGAAAGTATACAATGGGAGGAGGAAAGCATCTTCAACACATGGTGTTAGCACAATTGGTTAAGGGTGTATAGATGACTGTAGATAGACCCATGTCTGTCACCATGCACAAAACACAAGTCCAATTGGATCAAAGACCTCAACATCAATCCAGCCACATTGAACCTCTTAGAAGAGAAGGTAGGAGGTACCCTTGAACAAATTGGTATAGGAGCCCGCTTTCTGAACATAACTCCAGGGGCACAGACACTGAGAGAAACAATTAATAAATGGAACCTCTTCAAACTTAGAAGCTTCTGTAAGGCAAAGGACACAGTGGACAAGACCAAACGGCAGTCCACAGACTGGGAAATGATTTTCACCAATCCTATATCTGACAAAGGGCTGATCTCCAAAATATACAAAGAACTCAAGAAACTAGTCAACAAAACACCAAATAACCCTATTAAAAAATGGGGTACCCAACTGAAGAAAGAATTCTCAATAGAGGAAATCAAAAAGGCTGAAAGACACTTAAGAAAATGCTCCACATCCTTAGCTATCAGGGAAATGCAAATCAAAATAACTTTGAGATACCATCTTACTCCTGCCAGAGTGGATAAAATTAAAAATACTAATGATGACTCATGTTGGAGAGGATGTGGAGAAATGGGAACACTCCTCCACTGCTGGTGAAAGTGCAAACTCATACAGCCATTTTGGAGATCAGTATGACAGTTCCTCATGAAAATGCGAATTAGTTTACGACAGGACCTGGCAATCCCCCTCTTAGGCATATACCCAAAGGATTCACATCCATGCAACAAAGACATCTGCTCAACTATGTTCATAGCAGCACTATTTGTAATAGCAAGAACCTGGAAGCAACCTAGATGCCCCTCAATTGAAGTATGTTTAATGAAGATGTGGCACATCTACACAATGGAATACTACTCTGCAGAAAAAAATAATGGTATCTTGAAATTCGCAGGCAAGTGGATGGCACTTGAAGAAACCATCCTGAATGAGGTATCCCAGTCACAAAAAGAGGAACACAATTTGTACTCACTCATATATGGATTTTAGACCTAGATCAAAGGATCACCATCCTATAATTCACAACACCAGAGGAACTAGGATACAAGGTGTATTCTAAGAGATTCATATAAAGTCCCTCACAGAACTGGGCAGGGACAAGTCCCACAGAGCTCAGGGGAAGTGGGGCATGCAGCGAATGGAAAGAGAAGTAGGAGAAAACAAGGGGGAGGAAAGGAAAACATGTGCGACCAGGAAGATTGAGCCTGGTTAAGAATAGAAGACAGGAAAGAGAGAGAGAGAGAGAGAGAGAGAGAGAGAGAGAGAGAGAGAGAGAGAGAGAGAGAGAGAGAGAGAGAACATAATAGAGGGAGCCATTATTGGTTTGAAGATAAAATTGAACACAAAGAAAGGTCTAGAGAACTACAAGACTTCTCCCAACCAACAATTTGATCTTCCGTGGAAAGGCTATCATAAATGCCCTTCTGGGAGAGTGAGATCACCAACTAAATTCTCCATGTAGCCCTCAACTAATGCCTGTTGGAAACAGGATCAAACACCCATACATAAACACTGAGTGGAACTAGAACCCAGATACAGATGGAGAGGACAAGACCAGGTGGCAGAAACACTTACAGACAGCTTACCTGAACAAGGAGGAACTAATGGCCACTAGACTGATAGCTGGGAAGCCAGCATGGGACTGATTCAGGCCCCCTGAATATGGGTCTCAGCCAGAAGGACTGAGCAGTCTAAGGGACCTTAGACAGTGGAGCCAGGATGTATCCCTGGTACACAAAAGGACTTTGCGAACACATCCCCCATGGAGGGATAACTGCCTTAATCTAGAGACAGGAGAGAAGCCCTAGTCCCTAATTCACATGACCTGTCAGATCTACATGACCCCAACTGGATGGCATTCCCCTAAATATGGAATTGGGGTGGGGGCATGGGAGGAGAGGGTGGTTAGAGTTCATGTAAGAGGACAGGGATGGTAAAAGGGAGGGAAGTAGGGAGGGAGGGAGAGAGAGAGAGAGGGGAGGAGGGAGAGAGGGAGGGAGAGAGGGGGGAGGGAGGAAGGGAGAGAGGGAGAGGAAACTGGAATCAACATGTAAAATAATAAATTTAAAAAAAAAAATGCTTTGACTCCAAAACTTAAGTTGAAGGAGAAGTTTCTGGGGAAAAGGATTTCTAGTTTTGTTTCCACAGAAAATGAAAAGATGTGGATTCCTTCCAGACTAATGTGGTTTGATCAAGCCAGACCACCTGAAACAGAGTACCAGGTGATCCTACATTCAAAACAGGTGGACAAAGCAGCCTTAGAGACTGCAGCCAGGATTTCTGAATCTTCTTCTAATCCCCCATGATAGTGCCCCTTACCAGCAGGAAGTAGTTTGGAGAGAACAACACCAAAATTCCCAAATATTGTCTATAAATGTTTGTTTTCATTTAAATGGATTTTGTTATATAAAATAAATTTAAAAAAAAAAAAAAAAGAAATACTTCACGCATAGGATATGAAGTGTTTGAATTCACAGACATTTGTTACTGAGGCAGGGAAGAGGACCAATTGATGGCAGTTATAGACAGGAATAAGTTCTGTTTACTATTGCTCTAGGTATGACTGCAACAATAATGTACTAAGTGTTTCAATTATCTAGAAGAAATTTAAAGAGTTTCACTATAAAAAAAATGAAAAATGTTTGCAGAGATGCATGTGACTGTGTTATGAACATGTATTAAAACTTCATGGTAATGCATACAAATCCCAAGTGTTACAAACCAGCTTTCAAATGAGTTTAATTTTAAACAAACAGCTAATAATCTAACAAATGTTCCAAGAGTCTTAAACTGATTGTGTGTGTGTGTGTGTGTGTGAGAGAGAGAGAGAGGAAGAGAGAGTGACAGAGAAATCCATGATTGCCCAGATATCTCCTATCAGCCATACACACACAGCCAATTATCTCCTAATCTTCTGACATAATGAATCCATACTATAGAATGGAAGCAATAGTAACTTGCAAGTTGTGTCTCACTTTATTGATTGCTAATTGAGTTTTCTTGGGCAAGTAAATAATCCTTCTGATCATTGGTTTGATAATATCTGTATGCAACATTTTTTGAAGATATATTTGGTTTTTGCTTTAATATACATGTGAATGTCTGTGTGTCTGTATATGTTTCACATGTGTGCCTGTTCTACATGAAGGCTTGAAGAGGGCAGCATGTTCTCTGGAACTATATCATATGTCCTGAAAGTTACAGAGTTACAGGAAGTTCCAAGGTTCCATGTGAGTGCTAGGAAACAAACTTACATTTTCTATAAGAGCAGTAACTGTTCTCAACCACTGATACAACTCCCCAGCCCTTTGATTGCAATTTATATGTTTTTTAAAGAACATTTTTAAATTAGTGCAGTGAAGTGTGTGAAAGGAACTCTACTTGTTCTCCCACTAAGTTCTTACTTTCATTTGTATCCTTGCAAACTCATCTGGCACATTTTCTTTCATACACTCACTCATTGCCCATGCTGTATGTTGTGCCTTCTCAAAGCACAAGACAGCATGACAGGTTGACAAATAGGATTTGGTCCTTCATACAATCTGACTCAGAACCCAGAAGTGAAACAAAATAAAGCAAAATGGGAATAGTTTATGTTATAAACTAGAGTTAATGGTAAAATATGGAAAAGACGAATGAATAGCTTATTTTTTACAGTTACAAGGAACTCTTACACAGCACACATTACAACACCAACATGTGCATGTATTTATATATACCATATAAAAGATGTATTTCAAAATGTTATTACAGTAGCATAATTAAAACAAGCTTTTCCTAGCAACTCAAAATTCATGGAATGAAACAGATTCAATGGAAAGAATCATACACTGGAATATAAAGAGATCCAGAGATGTAGGAAAAAAGAGTGATATATATGTAAATAAATGCCAAATCTGTGGTTTAATATTTATTGTGTTATACAAGGCTACACATGGACAGTTCTGTGAAATTACAGAATGCACAATTAGTAACATGTATATTTTTAATTTCCAGTAAATATTTGTAAAGTAAACCTGCACAGATTCAGAATAAAACATGCATGATATTTTTCAAAATATGGAAACCAATATATTACTTTATAATTTGTTTTAGATACTCAATATAATATAGTTATAAAATAGTAAAATATGCTTCTAAATAATTACTTGATTAAAAGAGGACTATACTTTTGAATTTTACCACTAGGAAAAAATTATGAGTAGAATCATATGTGTGTCCCCTAAAAATAAAGTTAAGTATTTAGGAAAACAAATAATTAACAAATAATTTATAAAATATAGAGCACCTTTATATGAGTATTTAGATTGGTTGAAAATTCTAAAAGAAGAAATTCAAAGAAAATGAAGTTTATAAAATGTAAATATGGAAAAATATGAGATGAAATAAATAAAACAAAAAGGCAATATAATAAGCATTCTAATAGGAAATAAAACCAAAAATAGTATTAAGAACCAAGGTACAATTACTTTTTAAGTCTTATTTCTCCATGACTTGTGATGAATCGCTGGTTCACATTCCAATTCACCACCCAGCCCCCTTGAAAAGCTATTAGGGATTTGGTTTTGTTTATATTGCCTTTTACATTGTTAGAGTTTAATCTCCTCCTGGTAGGATTCACTCAAGGACAAGCAAATTTCTAGTAAGAGCCAATGGGAAACCGCATCTGCAAGGATTACTTCATCTCATTCAAAGGAAAGCAGTTTCCAGGTTGTAAAACATCATGAAGATACAGTCACTGCAAAAGTAATAAATGCTCTGAAGGAGTGAGTTCCCACAGAGCTCAAGTATTTCCAAAGCAATGGTCTCTGAGACCCATTACCACACCATTCCTTAGTCAGTCCTGAAAGCTTATTTAAAGCAACCCCAGTAATTTAGAGTAGCAAGGAGGGGAAGGGCAGGGTAACGCAGACACAGGAAGCTTCTCTGTCCTAAGGGTGATAAATTTTATAACTAAACCTGGTGGAACTCTAATCAATAAACATGTAGAGATTGGACCTTCAGGAGGCAGGAAATATGCAGACTGCAGCAGCAGAAAACATGCAGACTTAAAAAGCAAATGGATCTGGCTTTGTGGCTCTGATCTGCCACTTTTTACCTAAATAATTCTAGGTAAGGTTTTTGTTTTGCTTTGCTTTGCTTTATCTCTACAAGTACATGAAATTCCAACCATAATACAAAGATAATAATTTCTTGGGCAACAGCTTGGAAATTAAGGACAAATGTGAATATATAGACTAAGTATTATTATATATAAAGATAATAAAGATAGCACAATGGCATATGTTAATAGGTAGGTTTTTATCACTACATACTACTTGTATATGTTGGTATATTCTTTTTAAGTTTTTTTACAAATGCATTGCAATGATCAATGAATAATATATAGCATTTTTTGCATTGTAGAGGTAGCTTTGCCATGACTGACAAAATCCTGCTTCTAGCAACTCTTCTTTCCCAAATAACTAGCATTAATCTAAATCCAGATATTATTTTTAAATCAATTTATTATAAGCACCAAACTTGGTTTTTAACCTCAAAGGCCCTAGAATCTGCTAGAGTTTCAGGCCACATGGTGAGAACAGATTTGCATGAAGAAGGGATGGCTGCAGTGGTAGTGATTGGAGATGCCAACAGATGTCTGCAATGGTCTGACTGAGACATAATTTGGCCAGAACAATGGGAGGAGTGTACTGATAGAAGAGGTGTCAGAGAATCAGCATGGCTAGATCTTGTCTTTGATATAAGATGGACAGTTTCATTGCCAACCAATAAAACAAATTTCCAAGAAGTACCTAGTCCTGGTAAGAACTAGGGAGAGAATTGTGTACTCAAGTTTTACTTCCTTTGCATTGGTCTAAGGGAAAGTTTAATGTTAAAATATTACATGTGACAAGAAAATGTGGTCTTACAAATTCCAGTTCTGACATCCTCTTCTCTGTGAAGCCTTCTGCACAGAGATGGGAAAATTCTTCCCATCTCTGGGCTTCCTGTACAGTCTTTAATTATCTAATATTCATTATAACATTGTATGCTGCATTTACTTGAGCTTTCACTGTCTTCTGCCTAAGATCAAAGCTATGGCTTTGTCTCCACGTGTTTAGACAGAAAAAGTGAAATGCCAAGTACATAGCAAGCAATCTATACATGTAACACAAGTTCTATAGTACTGCAAATGCCATCTTTACTGTTGTTATGTTGCTCGGTTACAGCTGTGGGCAATGAAACATGAATCTCAAAACTTAACAAACCCACATAAAGTTAATTGAAAAATTGAGGAAAAGGAACAAGGCTTAAGGGGGGGAGGGGAGATAGGTGTTAGCTAACCCTGAACAGAGATAGAAGAGAGAGAAGGGGAAGGGGAAGAAGGGGAAAGAATGGGGATAAAGGGCACAGTCAGGAGATGCTCTCTTAAAAAGGAGAAGCTTGCACATGCAAACAGAGTCCTTATACAGTCACATAATGCATGATGTAGCCATGCAACACAGGGCCTTTGAGCTGTCTAAGTATCTGTCTGAATGCCAGTGTGAGTATGCTGCCCATTGTCAAGGGGCATGGTCAGCACAATGCTTGGATAACAACAATCCCGCCTCTTATTATTAAAAAGGTGGGAGATTAAACTTAAACGGGGGGTGGTGTCAGATAGGGTAGGAATATGGAGTGCCAAATCGTCAAGACTGCTTCCAGCTGATCTAGGGGGCGCCTACCATCTTTGGGGGACCTGAGAAAGCTGGGGTGCTGCCATGTCCTGGAGTAGTTGGTTGCTTCATTACAGTCCAGGCTGTATGGAACTCTCTGGTGCCTCTTAGACATGGCAAGAGGTTGGCAGAGCAGAGGACAAAGTTAAGTTTAGGATAAAAAATTTTTTCTTAGACCCTGGTACTTGTGAGAAGAGGATCATAAGACGAGGCAGCAGTTCCCGAAGGGGTCCCAATATGAGGGAATGGAGTCCCAGGATTAGGGAAAGGTTGAATAATATATATGTGGAATGAATCTGGCCTGTTTGGGTGGGTCCAATTCAGCTCCCTGGAACTTACAACAATTCTTTGAGTTTGTGAAAACATAAATTTTAGACACATTAGCAGTATATCCATGTCAGAAATGATTTGGTTGAAAGTATTAAAACTTTTAAAACTGACAGCTATCTTTAGCACAAGGAGAAGCACTTTAATCTTGACCCTTGCAGTTACAATCGTATAGTGGCATAGTATGGTGTTTAGTGCCCTGTCAGAGTTGAATTAGTAGCTTTGATTAATGTTAACACTAGAACAGGAGAATAATGAGAAAAAAAATCTGAGAACTTGCATTTTTATACCTTACGTTACTTTGTTATACCTTAAAATAATTTTAGGTCCTTACATCTTAAGATTTTATGTTCTTATGTAAACTGTATACCTTAAAACATCTTTCTTTAATCAAAGGAATGGTAAGAAGTTATACTGAAACCAACAGCCATCAAACTGCATTAGAGTTCTTGAGAAGGATAAAATTTTACCTGAATTAAGGATTAGAGAGTAATACAGGCTTACTAGCTGGCTGCATGGAGTCACTGCCAGAGTCCTCCATACATGTTGAGGTCAGGGACTGTAAGGATTCTGCCTTCTGCTGATAGCATGGGACCTGTGCATTAGGAACTTTAGGAAGACTTGCCTACTGTTGGCCCAAGCAATGTGGAGAAAATCAATTTTACTGTCTTCTTGTTAATGATCCAAAGAGTCCTTTGCCACAGTTGAGGTAAAAGGCAGATTTGCTCAGTGAGTTGTGTTACCACTTTTGTGGGTGGAGTTGCTTCTGTGTCTTGTTTTCTTGTAAGAAATGGGTGGTGCCAGCATCTGGTCTGTCTCTGTTATAAAAGCTTTTTAATAAAACATTTTAAATATCATATTCTCTACATCTCTGAGCATTTGAGGGCTGTCTGACTGTTTAGTATATCTCAGTACACAAGATTTGTCTTTAGTTACTTGCCTTAAGCACATAGGTGGCTAGGTAAGGCTTTATCCCTGTAATTAATTAATCTGCACTTAGTTTAGCTACAATGGCATTAGTGCACGATCTGTCTGAAGAGCTGGATTCAAGCTGAGAGGCTGTGGAGAGATGTTTTACTCAGAGCCCTCCAGCTCTGGTTTAAACTTAGTAAGTTAGATTTATACCTGTAAAGGACAAAGTAAAGAAAAGTTCCCTTTTTTAATAGAAGCTTAACCTTTGTAAACAGCTTAAAGTGAGGACTCAGTGGTGTAATTATTTTGTTAATTTGGAATGGTCCTTTATAACCTTAAATGTTTTCTATCATTTAAAGATACATAACAATTTAAAAATATCTGAAAGTTAGCACAGTTGGATTTAAGTTGCATATAGAGATAGCTTACATTCACATATAAAAAGTTAATTTTAAATCACATGTATAGAGACAAGTAAATATATCAAACAGGACTGGGTAAAAGTAAGAATGGGAGAACCAGAATGTTGCAACAAGCAAGACATTTAAAGAGACAGAGTAGCCTTAAAACCATCAGTGACAAGAAAGCAGATCTGCTGCAGATGGAAAAGGCAGGGATTTTGTGTGAAATGTGTGTCCTATTGGGTCCTGAAAAGGCAAAATATTTTGCAAACAAGCCCCATGCAACAGAACCAGTGAAAGAAAAATTAGAGACATAAATAAATAAATAAAAGGCAAAAGGTAAATGATTATGTCTGGCAGCAGGGTTTGTCGCAGAAGCTGGCAAGACTGTCCCTCTGCCTAGGCCAAGGGAAGAGAGTATCCTGTAGAGTGGATAGGCTTAAAGCTAGGTGACATGGACAAGATGGCAGCTGCCATAGACACAACCCCATCAGGCATAATTTAGAAAGTTTTAAGATATAATTTTGTTGGCTTTTTTCTCCATGAGTGATGCAGAAAGATGTGTGAAACCAACAGGACACCAGAGTCCAAGGGGCACAACATCCAAGAAAAACCACTGTAATTCTGAGAAAGGAATGCATCAGTCAGTATGAATGGTGCTAGGGTATAAAACCTGAAAACCTCATTCACGAGGAAAAACGAAAATCTCTCAGAGATCCTAAGCAGATGTTGTCTCAGGTCAGCTCACTGTGACCTCTGGCATCTGTATGAAGAAGAAACATTGTAGAAGGGCAGCAGCAGCAGAGATATGACAAACAGGAGAGTGAGACATTTGAACAGGACCATAAGATATCTAGGGAAACTGAATGTTCCCAAGTGGAGGAAGATTCCGCGTTGAGTAAGGCTTGTGGGAGGTGGCAGGACGCCACTGTGGCAGGCAGGTGTTTTAGCATGCCAGGAAGAGGAGCAGAGGCGACACTTTTAACTATGGATCCTCTGGTTTAACTTTCATAGCTAGAAAGACAAGTGATGGACAAGAGGAGGAGGAAAGAGTATATTTAGCAGAGATTAGATGAAAGCTTGGATATATGTTAACTCCTCCCACTTAACTGTTCACTGGCAATAGTTGGAAAGGTCCCATAAAATATCAGGATCTAAAGAGCCATTAAGTGGCCAATTTTATTTATTATCTAGGGGGCATTTGGGCCATTTCTTAGTTCAGAGGTGAGTGTGTCTGGGGGCCTTCATAGACGAATTAAGTGAAGAGAATTTTAGATACTGGATGGGCTTATATTATTTTGTTGGTTTACTTCTCATGAAAGGGGCTGAAAATGACACAGGTCACTCTTGTAGCTCATCAGCTCAAAAGTGAGGGCCAAAGGCAAAGCCCAATAGGACTCATAATCTAAGAGAGGTAACCCACAACCGTCAAAGACATGAAACCTGAAGTCGAATGCACCGCTCAGTGAGGGTGATGCTAGAACTTGCCCATGGGGAGTTTACCAGAGGTGACAGTAAGTGGGATCAGTCATGGCCTTGAAGGCTGTGGCTGACTGACAGGGAGACAGGGTATTTTATCAATTTGTAGCTGGTGTTGTGTGGGGTTGCTAGCAGATGGGCAGATGGAAAGTGGGCTGTTTGGTCCAGATCAAGGTTTCTGAATGTCTCTGGCTGCCAGTTGCAGGTGGTGGGAGAAATTATGAGAGAACCTGAGCAAGTCTTGGTGCCAAGGTTATTTTGCTTCAGTTGCAGCTGTGGACAACGAAATACAACAATACTCAATATAACACATTTGGAGTTTATTGGGGAAAGGGAGCAAGGGGTGGGGGTAGGTGTTAGCTAACCAGGAGCAGAGATGGAAGAGAGAGAAGGGAAAGTGGAAGAAGAGGGGAGATGGAGGAAGAAGGGGGAAGGAAGGGGATAAGATGCAAAGAGGCAGGAGGCGCTCACTTAAAAAAAGGGAAGCTTGCACATGCGTAGAGTTCTTACACAGCCATATAACACATGACATAGCCATGGAATATACGGCCCTTTGAGCTGTCTAAGTATCTATCTGCCTGAATGTCAGTGTGAGTATCCTGCCTGTTGTCAGGGAGTTGGGTCAGCATACTGCCTGGATACCCAAATTTACATAACTGAATTTACCAACTGCAAATGTCTGTGGGAATTAAAGTATATTTTCCTAAGAGTCATAAACCCTGTTTCAAGTCCTAGCCCCAACAACCCCAACAATGAATATCCAGGAGACAGATTAATGCACCTTTCCTAACTCTGCCAAGCAGGTTTCTCGTGTATGAAGTAGGTACAAAGAAGACACTTGCATAATCAGATAAGAGTCATGGTGAAGATGGGATAAAAACTTTTACAGTCTTCAAAGCCATCAAGGAGACAGCTCTGGAAAGCATATATTATTTTAAATAAATAAGAAAGTCATGTCTCAGGATCTTTTTATACTTTCAAAATGATATGTAATAGATATACTTTACATATTTATATATTCTTTATAATTAAAGTACATGAACAACAAGAATAAGTATTTGATGATTCTCTATGTTTGGATTGTTTATTTTGTTTTGTTTTTTGTTTGTTTGTTTGTTTGTTTTTAATGTGTGTAGTGAGTTGATCTCTAACCATAGAATCCTCTATCATTTAAATATTCCTAAATCCTGAGCTGTATTGGGATTAAGATAAAACAATTACTGGTGAAAATTATACTTGCAAATCCTAAAATCACTAGCTAAAACAATGCTTTTAGAAGCTGGTCTCATTTATCCCTTAACTTCAAAATTTGTTATCCTAAAAAGAGATTTTTTTTTTTTAAAAAAAAAAATGCTCTTTAAAGATGTTAGCAATTTCCAGTTCCTAATGAAATAAAAACCTGTGACTGGTCAGTCAAAAATAAATTTTTAAATAAAGTATTGAATTCTGTCATCAAAAGTTAAAATGAAAGTGATTAGCTACACCAACCACAAGAAAATGGGCCATGGAATTAGTATAGCTCATGACTTCTCTTATGTTTTCTTGCTCTGTTGTGAGATGAAATAGTCATGAGCCCTGAGTACAACGCTGCAGTTAAAGGTCAAGCCTTCCCGATACACCCTCAGTAAATACGCTTAATGCTGTAAATTGTTCTTCTATTTCTTGGAGATTTGAAAGGACAGGTTGAGTAGAGAAATAACCAGAGTAATGAATTCCCTTAAGAGGGACTGAGTGGTTTGAGTTTGCTATAAAATGTGATTGAAAATAGGCTTCAAGAGATTATTTTTGGCTTGTAAATGCAGAGTTTCTAATTTCACTTTCATGTAAAAAAAAAAAAAGAGAAAGAAAGAAAAGAAAAAAAGCCTGTAAGATCAGTTTTATTTTTACAGTGTGCATAGGGGTCCCCCAAGTAGTAATTTTTCAAAGTATATTTTGATGTGGAAGATAAAATCCTTACCTTGATATTAAAAATATTATCAAGGCAGATAACACTGCTCATCTAAATTGAAAGATTATAACTATTAAGTTGCACAAGTATGGATCTATAATCTCCAATGTTGGTAATAATAATTTTCATTTTTATTTGTCTGTCAGACATCTATGACTTGGATTAACCTGACAACTTCATGACAATAAGTCTGTCCAATCCAGTACAACAGGGAAGAGCCCATGAGAAAATTAGAGATATTATCAAAATAGCTTTGTAACTAATGGTACTAGTTTGTTCTTACATTAAAGTATCCTTCATGTGCTAAGTTTATAATCTCCAGGGTTCAATGGGATATAACTATTGCGGTAAATAAGGATCAGGATAAACAAATAGGCCGAATAGATGTTTATTCAGGGAGAAATAACTTACAACCTAGACAGATGAACACCAGGAAATTCAACCCGATCCTCTTCTGTCCAAGTCACGCCAGAAAGAGAGTGCACCTTCCTGGCCCCCTCTGACCTCCTTCCTCAGGTCACCTCCGCCCATCGCTCCACCCCCCAATGGGCGTGGTCAGTGCTACAGAAGGATTATCTCACTACAATTCCCCTTTTAGTCTAAAGAAAAGATTTAGGCTTAATACAAAACTATATACAAAACAGTGAATAACAAGTGTGCTCTAAGAAAAGGAAAATCGAGAACAAAATGACCTACATATCTAGTCCTAGGGTGAGGGCATAATGGAGTTTACAATAGAGTTGTCCTAAGCTGGAAAACGTAATTCTAGTACCTAATATATCTAACTAGGAAGAGAGAATAATAGTTGTGATAGTTTAATCTTCAACCTCATCAAGACCTGAGAAGGAAATTAACAATACTAGAGTAGACAGGAAATGCGGATGGACAACTTCCAAAAGGTGCAGCAAGGACAGAAACAGCAAGCCACCTGAACAGTCACCCTAGGTCTCACAGCGACGTTGGTACACCCAGATTTGGATAAGGCCAAGAGAACTTGACAGACCACAACAACAGCAGGGAAATAGAATGGCTATTTGGCAAGGTCAAGCAGTCTTCTATATTTGTCTCCTGCAAGCACATAGGACTGCATGTCCAAATCAGTGGTCAAGATGGGGGCAATTCTATGCCCAACAGGCCATAGCTGAGGCGAGATTGAACTCCAGCAGGAGCAACAACAGTGTCCAACATATTTTCGGGAAAGTGCACGGTGCTGTCAGGAGCAACAGTGTCTCATGTCAATGGAGTACTAATATTAAAACATTTAAATGCCATGTTCTGCATGTCTATGAAGTGACTGAAGATTAAGCATCTATATCTGACTAATCTCATAGGTACAGGAAACGTGAGTGAAGATAATCTGTAATACTCGGGAACTTAGCTAAAAAGACTGATTAAAACTTTCCTGAGTAAAGCAGGAACAAATACTTAAACAATATAACTATTTACATATACCTACATGTAAATCCCTAAAATAGAGGTAGAGTATAAGTGTCAAGACAAGAGGTAGAACTATAAAGGGCAGCAAGATAAATATCCCAAATTGTATCAATATACAAAATGTCTTGAATACAGGAAAAGTATACATACATAGAATATGGTAAAAAATAATGTGAATAAAATATTATAAGTGGGAACATTTAACACAATATAACAAAATATAAACTTAATTTTACATAGCTTACCACATAAGAATACACAACAATGTAAGCTGTAAAATACTATCTCATTCTTACTCAAATTCTCAAGAAAATAGGCTAATCTACCTATATCCCATCTAAACCATACCTTTACCAACCATTCCCTATTCCTGTCTAAAAGATAAACCCGAGTGTAAGCATCACCCAATCCCAAATAACTAAAACCAACCCAAAGACGATGACTATTATCCCAAAATTCCAAGGGTAGGGAAAGGGGGCGTAGTCATATTAAGATTACTTCCTGCTGAAATGGGACGATGATTGCTCCAATGGATCCTGTAGGAAGAAAATTTTTAGCAACCAAATTTCTCAACAGAACTGGCTGTGACATATGTAGTTAGTCACTGTGTGGCAGAAAATTCTTGACTGTAGTTCTATTTGAAACTCTGGCCAGGGTATAATAAAAAGGTGCACCATTACAGCTAGCTAGTCATGAGTTGTCTCGAGCAAAACAGTCTCAAACCGGTTTTAGGGTGATGTTTGTAGTTCCGATGCATCAGGTTGAGTCAAGTGGAAACGGTGATGTGGGTCCCCATCTTCTTTCCGGAGAGTTCAAAGACTGCTGTTAGGAATCATTATTATTCCTTGTGGAAAAGTTACACATCAATATTAAAGTAAATTTTTCAAGTTTTAAGGTATGCATTAGGGAAAGACAACAATAAGCATTAAAAGTATGTGAGAAAATTAGGATTTCAGAGAGAATATTGCATATAAGATATGAGTCCCCAGATTTTGTTTTCTTCTGCCTTACACCAATTGGCTTCTTGATTTAAGGCAGAAACCATGAATTTAATCTTAACAACATGCTTGAATTTAGAGAAGGAAAGCCAAATCCAACTCCAAAGCCAGCATTGGTTTACAAAATTTGGGATTTCAGGAATACTAGATAGTAGAGAGAAATAGATTTCTATATAGAAATAGTTTACTACAATTAAATATATTTTTTTTTTTTACCATATATCAGATTCTGCTTCCTTAAGTGATTGTTTCTGAAGAGCTGTCTTCTCTTCTGTAGGCACCTACATGTTCATTGTCTTTTGGCTGTTTGATGATAGGTTTTCTCTGTTTTCCTGTAAAAACAAGAACAGAACACTTCCCCTACCTTTGAGAGGCCTCCGCACACCTCATAGGACCTAGTTTGTGGATGACTTGTCATTTCTCTTCATTAAGATGTTTCTCTTGTTCAACTCGGATCTTGATTAATTTAGATAAGCCGGGCGGGTGCCGCCGGGCGGGTGCAGCTGAGCCTCTCTGTGCAAATGCAAAGTCCCCTGCGGAAATGGGCAAAAAATGTTAAGCGGTAAGTGCTTTCTCAGGTCTGCTTTAGCGGCAAAGATCTCCTTTGCAGTAAGGAAGAGGCAAATGTCCCAAAGGTGTGGTGAGTCCACCTGGTTAAATAAACCCTGCCCGTTGGGGAAGGTGGGGGAGGGGGCCCGCTTCTGACACCAGATATTGCGGTAAATAAGGATCAGGATAAACAAATAGGCCGAATAGATGTTTATTCAGGGAGAAATAACTTACAACCTAGACAGATGAACACCAGGAAATTCAACCCGATCCTCTCCTGTCCGAGTCACACCAGGAAGAGAGCGCCTTCCTGGCCCCCTCCGACCTCCTTCCTCAGGTCACCTCCGCCCATCGCTCCACCCCCCAATGGGCGTTGTCAGTGCTACAGAAGGATTATCTCACTACAATCTCAGTACATATTTGGCCATGGATGTAAACTAGGTGATTGCAGAGTTAAGACAAAACTGTGCTGCAAGAGATGGTGTAAATATGGAATTGTGTCAATCTAAGAAGTAAATTAGTCCTCATCAGGGAAAAAAAATTAATCTTCTTCTGAGATTCTGTTTATACACGGATACAGATTTCTGTCAGTGCCAACTCTTGCTCAGGGTGCTGACTCTTGCTTTTCCCAGTAAATATTTACTTAGGAAAATAAATAAACACCTGAAAGAAGAACAAGGCTATTTTTTTTTTTTGAATGTGTGTGGAAATAAACAACTATCTAGCCAAGAATTCTGTGTGCTTCTCCCTGACTTTGATGGGAAGCTTAGTGGACAGGAACAGTGAGGACAGAGCAGGAAAGGTTAGGCCACCATGCTGAAGGGCTGGCTGGTTGAACTAAAGCCAGGGGGCAGCTTGTTGGATACATGTGATGTCTTAGATCTTTGGAAGGCCACTGTTTATCTTGGGATGGGGCTTTGGACAGAGGAAAGTTCAATAGTCGGAAGTGGGTAGTGTTGCCTGGACTCTGAAAAATTGGGGTTGCCCCAGGGGCCATCAGACTTCTAATGGGGAACATAATAGGGATGCAGGCTGCTAAAGACCTGACTTGATTTCATCTTCCCCTTGACCTGCCTTTTCTTTACATCCTAAGGCAGAGCATACAAGTGCAGCTTGTGGAATAGAAAAGGACTCCCAGCAGGTAGCACTGAGACCCTTATACCCATCTCCAAACCCTCCCTCCTCCAACTCCAGAAGAGAATGCCTGTAGAAATTTGAAGTAATCTATTTGTTTTTTATTTCCCTTAGTAATTATTCTTAGAGTCTATCTTACAATATATGAATCTTTGAATAGTCTGTCAACATGCTAAAGAATACAGAAAAATTGCCCAGCTATGGTTTTTATTTGTTAAAAAAATTGTAGGCCTTTGAGAATGATTTTGACTAAATAAACAAAGTCACAATGATGATTGTGCTTTCTGCTCCACTTTTGCTTTGAATACTCACTAAATCTTACCAAGCATGAGTTATATATTCCATGTGGAATATATATATATATTCCACAGCCTTGCCAGAAAGCTAACTTTAATCCTATCTGCTATCCTCAGCCAGTATCATATAGAGAAGATACCACACTCCGCAGAAAGCTGAGAATCTAGTTCAACTCCCTTTAATCACAGCTTCAACAGCCTTTGAGTGTCTGACTGGCTAACCCACAGAAGGGTCCTAGAACAATAGGTAAGAGATACCTGTGTGTTCTTACCCTCAGGGCAATTTTTCTGTTATTCCAGTGCAAAGTGAATCCTCCTTAATTGTGCTAATCTCTTTAACAGTTACAGCAACTAGTAGGCAGGCACTCATTCAGGTTGATTTTAAAAGACACCCACCCCCATTTCCATTCCTATCCAGATTGCCTTTGCATCTTTCTGTTCCATTTTTGCTTGAATTCTCACTTAGTCTTACCAAACACATGAGCCAGAGCATTCCACAGCCTGAATGCTCTTGAAACTTCCTCTGCCAAGCAATTCAGCCCATGTACATTGAATTTATCCTCACACCAGTTCTCAGCATTTGGGAAGAATGCACTTGGTTCTTTGCCAAAATATAACAGGAATGGTTTCTAAGACATTTCATCACCTAAAAATCTAACTGTCCACATTTCTCTTGACATTCTGATCTTCTGAACTATCTGAGTAGCACATTAGTATCTGTTTATTGTTAACAAGGAATTCTCTAACCTAAAACCCCCAAATCCTTCTGCAAACCAGCAACAGCAATGGCCCCATTTTTCTGCAGCAGTTCAGTTACTGTGTTAGTTGTCTTTCTCATTGGTGAGGGCAAATATCTAAAGAAAAGCAACTAAAGGATGGAAAGGTTTACTTTGTCTCAGGGCTTGAGGGGACTGTCCATCCATCCATACATCAAAGCAGCAGAAAGCACTGTGGTAGTTGGTTCTGTGGTGGCAGGAACAGGTAGGGGCTGTCTATCACACCCTCAGTCAGGAAGGAGTTACAAAGGGAGAATGAAGAGTAGAGTTTAGCCAGACCTAGAAACTCAGGTAGGCCTTATATCCTAAATAGCACTGCTGCTACTAGAAATTGGGCCTATTATTATGATAAAGCCCAAGGGGGACCTTGGTAGATTACATGATATGCAAGGTTGAATGAGTCAGGGGACAAACATGCCAGGCAGACAAAGTGTAAATGAGGAATTTTATTAGAAAGGGGAGGGAAGAGGAAGGAACGAGAAAAGAGGTAGAGACACAGAGACAGAGAGAAAAGAAGAAAAGAGGGAGACAAGAAAAATCCTGTCTTCCCCAGGAAAACAACAGTAAAGAGAAAAGGAAGAGAGAAAAGGAAAGAAAGGAGCAGGAAAAAGAGCTTAAATGGGTGGGGATCTATCTTTTAAAGGGGTCCTTTGCCCTTGCATGAGGATACTGCCTGAGCGCATTCTGCCAAGCAACAGAAATAGGCCAGCATAATGCCTGAATCCTTATAGCTCTACCACCAGAGTTGCCCACATGTTACCAGGTTAACTTGGGTCCCTCTTTTGCTTCCTATTCTCATTAATGTAATAATGGACTCAAAAGGAATCTCAAGGACATTTTTATTACAGTTTAAAAGAAGAGCCATAGGGCAGACAAGCTGTAAACCCAGACAGCTTCCTGGAGGAGGAAAGTGAAGAGAAAAAAAAAGCAAATCCAAAACAAACAAACCAAAAAACAAAACAAAACAAAAAAACCACAAGCCAGTGTTAAATTGACATGAAAGTAACATGATGAACAAGCAAACTACATGGTGGTTAGGGAAGTGAGAGTTAAAGAAACAGTGAAGCACAAAGTGTTAAGGAAAGCATGAACAGATTCTGGGAGCATCTCAAAGAAAAAGAAGAAAAGCAAGACTAATGAGGCCCATGCTTTCTACTTTCTGAGGCAAAAAGTAGAAAGGGGAGCAGACCCAACAGGGGAATTCTGGGAGGAAATGAGTATTATGTCATCAAGAAGATGACTATTACTGTTATCTCTTTAGCATAGTTTAATGTGAACAGTCCTTCCCTTGCTGTGGTCCTTTGGCTAGGTGAGTGATCTGACAAACTGGATTAACTTCCAAAAGGAGACAACAGCATGTCTCCACTCAGAGGTAGAGTCCTTACTATGCTTCCACATAGTAGGCAACCAAGTACCCAAACCTGTGTTTGAGGGACAGTTCATACCCAAACAATGATGAGAGATGAGTCAAACAGTTTTACCTTTTTCTTTCCTTCAACAAAGATATAAAATCCTACAAATGAACCATTGTTATTTTAAGGTAACTGGATATTTTTTTTTCATAAGCACTCTACCTTTCTTCTGCCAGAGACAATAGACAGGAGAGGATGCTTCTTATTCCCTCACCATAGGAAGCTGATGGTTCTCAGAGGTTGAAGAGGTGTGAAGGCACCTCACAAATGAGGTGCAGAGGAAATGCTCATTGTTGTGGTTGTCCACAATTTGCCTCTGACAGTTTGTCAAAATTGTTGCTAAAGTGGCCTTGTCACTTTACTGTTCCAGTGTCTTCTTTTCCAGCCAAGAGCTCAGCTGGATTTCAGGATGTTTACCTATCTACAGGTTTATGGATGAGAGACTGAGCAGAGAATTTAGTTGTCTCATAAATCCCCAAAGAGAAAATATTGATTTTCCTTTATTGTACTTTTCTTGATGTAAGGACAGAATGGTAGTTTCTAAGCTCTTTGATATGTTGGAGCAGAAACTCAAAATCTACATGTAAAATTCTAAAGACAAGAAGTAAAACAAAATACTCTTTTAAAGTTAGTTGAATTCATAATTAAACACACAGATGATCCTGTCTTCTGACTTTATAATTTCCTGAAACAAATGGAGGGAAATGGTGAGCAGAAAAACATGCACATTTTTTATAAAGGTCTGCTGCTTCTGTTCAACTCCCATTGATTCTTGAAGCACAGTCACAATGCTGCAACGTAATATTAATCACCCAAAACGTCTAGAGGGTGAATGATTTTTAAATTTAGAAAATTAAGCACAACATAAGCACCAATGAACTATTCTTAGTTTTCCATATTAGCACCTTTAAAGAAAACATTATACTTTTAAAACTCATAAAACAAATCGGTGTCTCTATCATAGCTATGTTTACAACTCTAGCAATGTATGCAAGTGAAGCTAATGTTATCTTCTGGAAAGTGTGATAAAATAGACTAGTTCCAACATGTGAGTTTTCATCAGTCTTTGAGTAGAAATTTTACTACTAATTGATGAAGTAGTTAATGTTTTTCAATGTGTGACTATAAAACATAAGGCTACTTTAATGAATCCATGAATAATTCACACTTGGGACTAATGTCAGGAATAAATTTAAACACATTAATATGATAATGATGATGGTTAATTGAGTTAAGATGATGTAAACTTGCCTTCCATTCTTCATCTTGCATTTTAACTAATTTCCATCTAGAAAACTCCTGTGTAGATGACTCAGCAAACTTGATTCATATGCAAGAATGCTTTTTCCAATAATGTTTATGGATCTAGTTAATATGTAAACAAGTTACTATATCTCACCATCTTCAAATGTACTTTGCTACAAGCATAAACCAAATGTATAATAGTATTAAAGATGAAAGAGTCATCATCCTGTAGCATTTTCAATGACCTAAACTGTCCACAGATTCCTCGTGTGTGTGTGTGTGAGAGAGTGTGTGTGTGTGTGAGTGTGTGTGTGTGTGTGTGTGTTACCTTAGTAACAACTACAAAGCTGCACCTTTAATTAAAAATAATTATTTGAAATTTAATACTCTTAATATCTTTTAGATTTTAGAATATGAGACTACTTTAGTCCTGCCTTCCTACATAAGATTTGTCACTTAGAATTGAACTTGAGTTTAGTCTGCTCACTCTGGATAGACCAGTCAATGCTGGCTGAGATTTGGGGCTTTACAGTTTTTAGCAGAAAGTTTTTTTTTTCAGTGCAATAACTGCTTCCAAAACATTTTCTAATTATTCAAATGTAACTTATAATCACCTGTTTAACTGGGAAGTCTATGTTGGCCTAAAATGAAAACAAAACTGGAACACATGTTTTCCAGAGTTATGTACCAGAAAATTCTGATGTTTCATTTTCTTCTTAGAGTTTCTCTTATGTCTTTCTTCCTTTATTCTTTTTCTTTTTTTCTTTTTTTTTAATCTAAGTATGGTCCTTGTCTTACTTTCTGTGTATATCTGTGGAGGGCTCAGCTTTTGGAGGCAAATTCAGGATAAACACCACTGAACAGCTAAATTAGAGGACTTTGAATAAATAAACACTATATATATAACTATATATATATATATATATATATATATATATATATATATATATACTGAAGGCTGTAGCTCAGTGGCAAAGCCTTTGTCTAATATTCACAAAGCTTTGGGTTCAATCCCCAAGTACTGACAAAAAAGCAATAGAACATTTGTCAGTCAAGTTTTGGTCAAGTTAGCAGTGGGGGTCTGTTGGGCTCATCTAAAATTTTTCATTGGATTAAATCAGGTCTACCCAGAAAAATTTTTCTTTTATTTATTTTCCTTCCTTCCCTTCCTGCCCTCCCTTCCTTCCTTGCTTGCTTGCTTCCTTCCTGTCTTTCTTCAATAGAAGGCAACTAATTATGAACCTAAATTACACTGAGAAGTAATCCTTTCAATATAATATAACTCCATCCATGGGAGCAAACCACCACCACCTCTGCCCTTTGCTACAGGGGCCGAATCTTAGATCTACAATATGGTGTGGGGTTTGGGATGACAGATTTATACCAGTGATTAACTTCCCAAGGATCACCAGAGTTCTTATTGTACTCAAGGGTTAAGTGATTTATCAGACATGATACTCAAATCTGTTAGTCCCAAAATTCTTTTTCTAAAAATATATCTGAAAGAAAAAATGATCTAAGCATCCCATGAATTCATCTTTTTATGATGTCAAAAATTAGAAGCAACATAAATGCTCAAAAGTAGCAAATGGCTAAGTAAATTACAGTTTATTTATACTATGATAGTTTGTGATACCATCCTCACATGTTAGATGCGTATATTTGACCAAATATAGCAAAAATGTTTAAGGCTATATTTAAGCTCAGGAAAGAAAATAGTCCATTAAAAATTATCTTGTATAATATACTACTCTCTCTGTGTGTGTGTGTGTGTGTGTGCGCGCGTGTATTAAAATCATCTAAGACAGACCTTTAATTTTTTTATTCTAACATTTGGACATAACATCTTTCTTTCCTGACATTTTCTGTCAATTGGCCAAGTCTACCATTACACTGTACCATCCGGAGCCCCCACAGCCATCCTCATGGGGTGATATATTGAAAGTGGCTTAAGTGTTAAATCTAGCATTAGGTCAATGTCAGTAGCAAGGCAATTTGTACAGGCTATTAAGAGAATTTTCAGATAATGTGTAAAACAGAAATGGGTCAAACAGAAAACAATGCTCATTTTTAAATCACTAATTTTTAATTCACTAAGTGACAACAATATATGTATGAACTAGGTTAACTTTATGGATGACAGAAAGAGAGAACATCTGAATGGCATGGCTCATCATTCACTCACCAAACAGCTTATAAAGTTGACCTCTGGCATAGCTCAGGGAATGAGTGATGGCCAAGCATATGGGTGGCCCTGAGTTCCATACTCAAAGTACTAAAAATATTAACAGTCCAATAGAAATTCAATTTAACCAGACCATAGTAAATATTGGCTTAAAGATTTCAACACAATTAAAAAAATCTATAGAATTTTTGGTGTACACTGTTATGGAGAGAATATAAGACTATAGCTCTTGATATTGAATAAGACTGAAATATTTTAAAGGTAAAATTTGGTACTTACTTGATATCACAATTAAAGTTTCTTTAGACAACATAAATAAATAAAAATTGTTATAGGGAATGAACTGATTGCAATGATGATTGACGATTTTGAAAGAAAGCTCATAGAAGTAGAAACTAGAATATTTAAATTTGAGAAAGTAAAAACTAACCCAGTAGTATAAGGAGTATGTTTTTCCCGCCTGCCACTGGCCTGGTCCCGCCGCCATGCTGCCAGCCCCAAATAACGCACTAAGACTCTGTATTTGATATAATGCTGTTGGCCAGGTACTAGTTTCTTACCGGCTAGCTCTTTCTTAATTATTAAGCCATTTCTATGTATTTCCACGTGGTCTTGCCAGCAAGAGGCGGCTGGCGGTTCTGCCTTCTCCAGACTCTCCATGTTGACTCCTCCCCCTTCCTCTTTCCTCCTTGTCTCCTAGTCCCACCTATCTTGCTTTCCTATTGGCCAACAGTGCTTTATTCATTAACCAGTATGAGAAACATATATACAGAATGGCATCTCCCATCACAGTAGAAACTAAAAAATATTTAAATTTGAGAAAGAACTTCAATCAGGATCCAAATCCATTGCTTGACCTAATATGCTTCACTAACTCCAACTTCAAAATACTAAATGGCTCCATACTTTATTTTCCATAACTCAAACCCTTCTGTTTAATTAAGATACTTAATTTCTGAAAGAGAGATAACAAAAGAAAGGCCAAGCCTGGAAATTCTGAGTGTAGTCCTGACATGATCAACTACCTAGGTCCCAAGAGAACACCAGGAATTCTTTGGGGACTATACAATATAAGATTCACAGCATCTATAAAAGCTTCTTTCACCTGTAGTTATTCATTTTTTTTCCAGAAACTTGTTAGATAGAACTTTTTCAGTATAAAAACTGTGTATATATAAATTATTAGAATGAAATTTTGCAATAAAGGAGATACTGAACAAAAAGAAGTTGGGATTGTAACAAAACAGGGTTAGGTGGGAATTCAATAGTGTCAGGAGACAAAAATAATATAAAGAATTGAGGGAAATTTTTGTTACTTATGACACAGAATTCTTCCTGAAGGAAAATGTAACTGGTGGTTTCTGTTTGATGGCTTGGCCAGGTATTGAGGGTCAGGGATTCAGGCTAATCTGTTCTTGGTAAAATTAGCTTCTAGAGAATATACCCAAAGTTGAGGCCTAGTAGGACTCATAAGAATGTGTATAGAGTTTGGTAAAGGAAACAATTGATCTTGTGACTTGTTTAAATGACCAAAAGAATCCTATTATTAAAGCACTCTTTTCTGTACTCACTCCACATAATTGTTAGAGACAGTGGGAGATGTCTCAGCAGGGAAAGTGCCTAATATTCAAGCATGATGACCTATATCATATCAGCTTAGCATTCATGTTTTTTAAAAAAAGACTAATTATATCAATAAACCTCTGTATTTATATTGGCAAGTCGACTCAGGAGGATACCAATGATTTCTTACCGCCTAGCCCAAGAAATTTAATCAGTGAGTCTCAGGCGAACAAGAAATCCTTGTTCAAAACCATAGTAGTAGATGGACTGGAGGAGAAATAATACTCAAAGTTGTCTTCTCTCTCACCCTCTCTTCTTTTAATTTCTGTGGTATATATTACATATAAATTACATATTTCATAAGTGAAATGTGATTTTTTATATTATATGTATTATATAATATATATTAAATATATATTTCATTTGCCTTCTTAATTTGGACAGAATTTAAAAACATGGTAGAAACACAGAATTACAAAGAGACTCATCCCCCATCTGTAATCCAGTTAACTCAGAAGCTTTGGTCCTACACTCTCTCATGCCCCCCTCTTACCCTCCCTTCCCACCCACCCCCCCACTCCACATGTAGGTTGATGCCTTCCAGGAGGGGTCATCTATGTCTGTCAAGACATTTGGAGTAGGGACTAGGCCTTTTCTCCTGTCTCTAGGTTAAGGGAGTATCCCTCCATGGCGAATGTGCACCAGAAATACATCCTGGTTCCAGTGTCTGAGGTCCCTTAGACTGCCAGGCCTTCTAGCTGAGAGAACCTAGAGGCAACCTAGATGCCGCTCAACTGAAGAATGGATAAAGAAGATGGGGCACATTTACACAATGGAATACTTTTCTGTGGAAAAAGCAATGCAATCTTGAAATTCGCAGGCAAGTGGATAGAACTTGAAGAAACCATCCTGAATGTGGTAACCCAGTCACAAAAAGATGAACATGGTATGTACTTACTCATGTATGGATTTTAGACATAGAGCAAAGGACTACCAGCTTATAATTCACAATGCCAGAGAAACTAGGATACAAGGAGGATTCTGAGAGTGTCATATAAGGTCCCTCACAGAAGGGTAAAGGGGCAAGATCTCCTGAGCATATGAGGAGTGGGGGGGCAGTAGTGGAGAGGGAACTAGGAGAGGGAGAGGGAGAGGGAGAGGAGGGGAAGGCACGTGGGACTAGGAAAATTTTATATGAAGGTGACCAGAAGTGCTGGCTGAAAATATTCCTTTATTCAGAAGACAGAACATTTCTCATTACCTTACTCTGCAGTAAGGGTTAGATGGCACTCACTATGATTACAGTGCTGTAATCATTCCTTACAAGCTTGCTTCCCTCACTGAGACCAGAAAGATTTCAGAACATTCCTTACATTCTTACAGAACCAGCACTGGACAATGAGGTTAGAAGCAAGATAACACTTGTTTTTGTGGATGAGTGAGTGAATGAATGAACCACCTAGCATGCCTAACACCTCAAAACAAAGCCCATCAATCTCCCTTCCAGATCATTGAGACCATCTACCTTACTTTTACTTATTTTTTTTAAGAAAATAAGTAATTTTTCTGTATGACTTCACTGGCATTCTTATCCTGATACTATATATGTTTTATGGATATATCTCCTGACTAAAGATTTATCTACACACTGATTAAACCAAGAAAGCATCACTGTAGAAATTTTTGAAAATTCCAATATTGTAGTTTTAACCCAGAAACTATATTTTATCTAATCTGGGACTGGGATCTTTCTTTCACATTTTCCTATCTAAGAGATCATTTTCCACACCTTATTTATAAAGATAGAAAAGCTCTGAGGCAAGATAGATAAAATCTTTAATAAGTTTTGAAACTTTATAAATAGTCCATGAATAACTTAGAAATAAATTTGAAGATGTTGCAGTTATTATGTGCATATGTGTCTGTGTGTGTGTGGTTGGTGAATGTATGCATACACACACACACACAAACACACACACACACACATATATATATATGCAGCATATAATATGCAAATATTATGTATTTGATAGTTTTAAGAATTTGAATTCACAGAAGAAATAAAATTGATGGTAATGAAAATAATTCCACATATAAGATCTTTTCTACCTTAAAAGGTAGTGATGACGTCTTAACTTTCAGTTCTTTATAAGATTTTTGCTTCATCTAGATATGCACAGAGCTTTGGTAAATTAAGTGACTGGAAGGTTTAGAAGCACAGTGAGGGCTCCTTTTTTTCATAGAACTCTTCTCTCTACCCAATGCTTCTCTATATCTTTATTACATATCAATTCTGATAAATGTAATTATTTAAAGTGTATATTTCACGTATATTACTATTAACAGTAATTCTACTTTAGCTCTTCCCCACAGAAATTCCTTATTGAACAAGCATTAGATTCTCTAAAGCATAAAACACCATAAATATAGAGTAACGTTATTAAAAATCACAATATTATGGTGTTTAAAAATTGATTTGTCTCAATTGACAATTAAGTCAAGATTTATTGGCTTTTGTATTGTAAGTCATCAACCAGTGTTGAGGTTGCAGGAGTTTGAGCAGAAATTTAATTAACAATAATCTTCGAATCATCAAAACCGAGGCAAGGTCTCTTTGCACCATGCATATAAGTGGTGGGCTTCAAAGGGAAAATCACTTCCTAAAACTATTTACTTTTATGTCACTAAGCTCATTATTAAAAATTAGTGAGTAGTATTGATTTAGATGGTTTAATAATTCAATATGGTTATAGGCAATAAGAGCACTTGAAAAGAAAAATATTTGCTCTTATTGTTTATTACCAACTTTGTATATAATGGCTCAATTAATTTAGGCATGGTTTCTTTAAGTGAACTGAAATTCAATTATCAGACTGATAAGATAACCAGGTCTTTAACTTACATGTCTGGTAGTAGACAGTGCCCAGCAATGGAATCAATAAGGCATTCAAGATGTTATACGGTGGTGTTAATTTGCCTCAGAAATATGGAAATTTTTTTTGCCTTTAAAATAAAATATCTCAAATAAGAACTGTGCAGAATATACATGATTTTAAAAATAGCAGGCACACTCACATGCTTCATGTAAGGATATCTGCCACTGTTAGGCATTGAAGTCACAGCTAATAAAGGCTTGCACTTAGTAATACTTAGTCAGCAGAAATGTAAGTTTCTTTAGCAACAAACAATTGTTATATGTTGCCCACATTAGAAAAACAATTATACTAGATGCTTTTTCATAAATCTACCCATATCCATCACAATTATTCTAATATAAAGTTTTCCTTTCATATAAGAAACTATTAATTCTAATATCAAAGTTGTTTCTATATTTCACAATCATAACTTTTTAAGCTGAAAGAAACAGTTATGGGCTTATTTTATTTTCAGCTTAAAAAGTTGATTCTCCCTCCCTGCTGTCAAAGAGACTTCATCAAGAGACCTCAGGTCATCCAGTGTCATTGTCTATTCACCCTTACAACTTCTTATTGCAGTTCTTGGAGCTGTTGAACACTTCAGCTTTTGTGGAATACATTTTAGCGATTATAAATATTATGCAGCTTCACCAGCATCAAAGAAAAGTTTATATATTCCCTTCATTCTTACAAGTGTGTAATATGTTCATTATTTGTCGTGGCTTTTTCTCTGGTTTCAACAATGTGACTGTCATCCACTCATAATGCTGTGTCCTCACTGCTTGCACCTGCCTTGCTTGAGATCGGAAATCTGCCTACCTTCCAAATGTGTGTGTAGAGTTAGTGTTCTGCCACATTGGTTCCAATGACCAAAACCAGGACAACGGGCCTTCTCTCCTCCCCCAGTACTAAGAATTTTGAGGTTTGTTTTGATTTTGGAGTGTGTAGGGTTGAACATGAGAGCCTTGTTATCTTATTTGTTACCCACAGAGCTCATATTCTACTGAAAATATTGTCTTTCTAAATTATACTGAAATCTATTGCAAGCTTTTAAGGGTCAGTTTGTAAAGTATTTTATATTAAAACTATTAAAATTTCCAATAGTGTTTAACTCCCTTGAATTATCAAAGATTTACATAGAAACATTAATTCTTAAACCTTGGAAAATGATTTCCTCACTCAAGGAGACTTGACTGTCAACAATAATTGCTGTCACTGAATCAAGTTTATAATGAATTAATCAAAATGCACATGAAAGGTGTTTATATTTATACCAAATCACAAGAAATTATTTTGCTATACATTTTACAGGAATGTATTCTGGGATGGAATAAATTTAAAAATCAACAAAACAATTGATCTGAGAATATATCTAGAATACATGAGTGCTGTATCACCTGTCTACCTGCAGTAATGTCACATAGAACTTTACCAGCACCAGTTGCTTTAAGATCTTCAAGAATGAACTTCCTTTTACTTGTATTATTATTATAAATGCAATCTAATCAGTCAAATTTTCTTTTTACACTGGACATACAACAAATCATGCCATAATTCTAGGAGCTGAAATGAATTACTATTTTATGTCTTATTAGTATGATTCCTGAAAATATTAACACCTGATGATACAGAAATGCTCATTATTCTGGGACAGTGTACACACTCCTCTTGATAGTCACTTGCCTATTTTATCATATACTATCATATATAAAATAAATTTGGGCTTCCTTCTCATTTATTGTATTCATTCTAGTGGCACCAAGAAATTGCTTATATTAAATGTTTCTAAATTCAGTTTATGAAATATCTCCAGAAATGCTTAATGAGAGGGAAGAAAAAACAGAATAGGTTACCTTGGTCTGTGGAGTTGACTCAGGATAAAGTACTTATCATTCAAACATGAGGATTCAGTGTTCCTTTGATTAAGAATAGGGCAATAGCCTGGTGGGCCCTTGAGTATAACTGATATAGAGACAATGCCTACTGTTAAACAAGATGCAAGATGACACTCAAAACCCATAGTTGTCCTTTGACATTAATATACATTCTATGACATGCATACACACACACACATGCACGTTTTCTTTGCTTCATCTTTTTGCAGATAATGTATAAAAAGTAGAGTTTAGATACATGATTGTCATTAGCTTGCACACAAGGCAGGCCTAACTCCTACACACATATCCAGGAAACTCAAATCCATCACAGCATTCACAAAATGGCTCCTTTTATTTAACAATCTCTTTAAATGTATAATACTGTTAAACCACCATATCCAAAAGGCACAGAAGTATATTTAATAGTGGATGGATGTGAGATGGTAAAAGATTTTAATGATGATTACCAGAAAACAAACACTTTATTCTTCCATTCTCACATTTGCGATGTTCCCATCGTATCTGAGGAGGGAGCACATGATATTATCAGCACTTGTTACACTATTGCTTCATGAGCACCATTATTAAATGTCATTATCCTTTTTTCACCTACTGCAATTGTAAGTTTGGAGAGGCAATGGTCTCATGGACAGATACCATAAGTGACCTGTAAACCTGGGATGGACATATTTCTTCTTATTCCCTTGTGTTAGCTTCCAGTTCTTTTACATTACCGTCTTGATTCTCAGAATAAAACTGGGAGGAAAAACGCCATCTCTCACTTTTTCAGGGGACAGGTGCTCTACCTCACTCTCAAGGATCAAGGACACTTTATAAGAAAGTCTTTTTTTTTTTTTTTTTTTTTTTTTTTTTTTTTTTTGCCTGCCTCTAGACTTGGGGAATCACCAAAGGTAGGAAAGGGGATTAGTCTAACTGCTACATACCTCTGGCCATATACTTGCTGCTATTTCAGTGTTCCCTCCCTTTTTTCTAGGCTTTCCACATTCCAGTCTATTCTTAAAGCTTCGATGTCCATTGAAAGAAATCATTTTATTTCTAAATGAAGATTTCAATAGTTAGCTTAATTGCTTGCAACTGAGGGAAGAGCTCAATCACTGCTTCTTGGATGTGCCTGTATCTGCTGTAGGAGATACAGCTGCCAGGATTCCAACATCTTTTGATGTAGTCAAGCAAAGATGGGATTCAATAGTGGATAGACAAAAGCTAAAAGCAAGATCTGGTCTTTAAGGAGCAAAATGTGCACAGATTTCCTCCTTTCTAAAGATTAACTTCATTGCAAATGCTACTGAGAACAAGTCCTTTTTGGCTTGCACATTCTAAAGACCCGTTTTTATAGAGCATCAGGTTATAGATATTGCTTCTACTGGAAATTACCTGTTTCTAGTTCACCTATATAAAAATGTGTTCAATAAATATTAATTAAGCTTTTATGCATGCCTCAAAAGTCATGATCAGAAATGGGAGCATAGTGACCAACAGCAACAATATGATTTTTCAAGGCATCTGGGTTTTGATAGAATATATATCCGGATAGACACAGAGTAGAAGAACACATGATCACTGATGTTAAGGAATTTAGAATATACTATGAGAAACTTGTTAGTTGTTAGTTGTAGAAGCAGAGAGGAAGAAAAATTTAAGGCATCAAGAAAGTTATTTATGAGGTGGAACTAAGTAAATCAAATGCTGAAGGTGGGCAGGCAAGAATAGAAACTATTACTGGCCAAGGCAGAACATACAAAGCATGAGCAAGTAAGAGGTAATCATGACAGAAACTAAAGGAGTAGTTCAGTAGGTAAAGTGCTTGCTTGTAAGCATGAAGGCCTAAATTCACTTTCTAGAACCCACTTAAAAGTCTAGCAAGGGGGAGGCAGAGGCAAGTAGGTCTTTGGAATTTCCTCACCAACAAGCATCCCCTACTTGGTGAGTTATTGGCTTAGTGAGATTCTGTCTGTAACAAAATAGTGGGCAATGACTTAGCTATTGCATGCAGACTGTCCTCGGGCCCCCCCCACACACACACACACACATACCCGAGAATCTGAGCTCTTGATGTTTTGCCCTCACAGGCCATAATGAAAGAAAATGCAGAATAGTTCTCCTGCCAAGTGAGTTCTTCTTTTAGTCCAGCAAGCTCTGCCGCACTTGAGATGAGTCTACAATACATTCTCAAAATTTTAAAGGATCTATTTTTATTATGTATTCTCAGGTTTAGAAGTTTTCTTTCCTCCTCCATCTCCTGTCAACTGAACTTACTGTTAATAAGTAGACATGATTTAACCTCTATTGGCTTCTTATCTTAAGGTTTACTTTTCATTATATTTATATATAATCAGCTTTCTGGGGTTTTATTTGCATGATCTAATTTTTAATCTTTTTAATGTTTAGTATTTTTTTGAATTGTCACATTTTACATGTGTTTATAGTAACCAACATCTAGTTGTATTTATTCTGTGGGTGCTGAAAATTGAATTCATGTTCCCACACATGCTAAGCAAATGCTCTACTATGGCTCCTGCATATTTATTTTTATCCAATTATCACTTAACTAAAACATCTAGTTCATTCAATTATAATTACTAATGTTCCATTTATTTTGACTATCTTTATGGGTATTTTGTCTCAGTTTTCAGTTTTTGAAAACTTTGGGGTGGGATTCTTGTTGGGTATTGTTGTATAACAATTTCCTCTGAGACTGAAAAACTCCCTCCTGTAGGGGGCTCCTTAAGCAAGAAGCTTTAGTAGCAAAAAGAATCAAGAAGTCCCTGAAACTGAACAGATCCTCTAGGTCCTTCCCTCCCAGAGTAAGCAAGCAAACTACCTGGAAATGATTTAGATGAACTGAGTCACATGAAAGAGACACTTAAAAACCTGCTGAGATGCCTGAAAGCTGTACTGTGTGTTCCAGATTACCAGCTTTGTGAGCTGTCACACATGCTGGCAGCACAAGGTGTGTATGGGGGCAGTGATGCAGTTGTCTTTGAGTTTTTCTGCTCCTGTAAGTCACCCCTTACCCATAATCTAGTAATTACCTCCAATAAAATTCTTAGCTCAACAAGTTGGACTTTGGTGGTATATGTGCATTTGTGTCTCATGAGACCATTATATGGGGTACATACACATGTATATATCTCCCCAGAAAATGTTTTTTCACATAGCAGTTATGTTATGGGTACTTCAATTGTTCCTTTTGCAGAGTTTCTGTTGAGAATCCCTTGGTATCTTGTGACTTTTAGCTGACACTTACTTAGAACTCAAAGTATTTGTCTTCTACACTTTTTAACATTTGCTTACTACACATGAACACACAAACACACACACACACACACACACACACACACACACACACACACAAATTGTCCAGACAGCTAGATTTTTCATGTTTTAGTTTATTCTATTTTGCATTCTGTCCTGAGATGACATATTATTATTGTATTCTCATGATATTCTTTTCTAGTTTCAACTCCATCAGAAATTTTCCCTTTTTCTGTTGGGTCAGTGAATTCAACTTTCTGGTTATTGAAGTAGCTAGAACCATGAAAAAATTGAATGTAATTGATGGTGAAATTGTAACCCTAAGGGAAACACCATGTCTTCAGGGTGTCCGTTATAACAGTGTGGAGATTTACTGGCATCCATAGAGCTTGGGACCATGCAGGTGTCTGAGAAACTTCCTTAAAACACCTGAGTGCCATTTTCAATTGTAAGTTGATTAAATAAAGTGATTTTTTAATAATAGAGTAAAAGAAAAAATTGATAACATTTATTTCTGCTTCCATTTCATAATCTCACTAAAACCTTTGAATTTTTTAATAAGATGGTTTTGAAAATATTTATTCTGAATGGTTTTAAACAAGATGATCTGTATTAATCTTTATATATGTTTCTCTTCTTTAAAGTATGTCTAGCATTTAATTCTTGATGTGTATCACAGACATATAAATTATTTTTACAATAGTGTACTATAGCTCAATCATAGTTTGGTTGTTGGAATTGATCTCAGTGTCTTAAAAAATAACATAAAATCTCTTAGCTTATATTTTATTATATGTAGAATGGAACATGGTGATAGTGCACAACCCAATGGATGATAATTAAAATGAAATGGAATATCTGACTCATAGTACTGGTCTTGGCACAGTAAGAAACCAAAACATGTAAGTGATTTACTGAGAAGCATCCCTACCTTCATTGTAGCTAACATCAGTAGGAAACAGTAATTGACTCCTTCACTCATTCTCTACTCCTGTTCCTCCCACACCAGTCCTAGTGTGGTCCAAATAATCAAGAAATAATGAAGGGAAAGCCAACTGAAAGGTTGAAAGAAAGAGGGAATCATCCTTTCTCTCTCTCTTTCTCTCTCTCTCTCTCTCTCACACACACACACACACACACACACACCACACCACACACACACACACACACACACACACAACTAATAATAATAAATACCTTTTTAAAGGAATGGCCTATACTTTTGAAGCATATTTCATGTCATGCCATGAAATTACTTACTAGAAATCATGATTCTTTAACATCAAAAACTCTTTATAATTTCAATTATTCTGTCCTGGGTTGGTATTTGAATTCTTTATGTGAATAACAGACCTTTGAGATGTATGTTCAGTTAGAAAGAATAATGAGAAAACTTCAGAAGGAAAGAAAAGAAAGCATAGGTGAATTAAGTTGTTGCTTCATGGAGTGTTCCAAAAGAAGTCCTTAGGCGACACGGTCTGACAGCATATTCTATGCAATCAGACCATTCTAGATGAGTATCTGACCATTATTGAAAATTAGGGGATATACTGTTGTCAAACCATAGCAGCCAAAAATCTAAAGTGACATAAGAATGTCCAAGAAAGATAACTTGCAATTTTATCAGTGATTCTCCTTGTCCAGGATCATAATGCAATAATGTCATAAATTATTCATTTCTGATAATAGACCAAAGTGTTAAAACTCATGAGATCATTTACAGTAATATAAGTCATTGATTTATCATGGCTCGAGGTTAATCTTATACATAACTCACCCTTGATTGTACTCAATTTGTTTTCTTTGATAAAGAAAAAAGAGGCCAACAGTAGATGTCCTTGCTTAGAGAACTAACCTCAACTTCAGTTTATACATATGTCAGTAATGTATATTTTACGCCTTATTGGAGAACAGACAAAAAAATTCTGTACTCTGTGATAGTTCATATAGACCATGCTGCTTTCAGATTCCAATGCACATGCCAGGAAAAGTAAACAAAATGGTGACAGAATAAAGGCCATTTCTATTTTATTTTCATCTTGTACTTCATAAATCTTAAAATTTTGATCCTTGCACATTCACTCTACAAGAACACTTAATTAGTCATGCAAAGGCAAAAGTGGTTTCAGGAATGGGCCAATCAAAATATTAGTGAATGAACTCCCTGAAAATCACGTGTGCAAGCCGAAGGCACCATGACTGATACTTTGACAAATTGGAAGTTAATTGTGCACAAAAGTCAAGATTATGGACAAAGACTTTAATTTTCCTTTTTTTCATCCATTTTACAAAAGTAGATTTGAGGATTTAATAATTATGTACAGTATCAGTGCACAGTTTAGCCAAGCAGAGCTGCACAGCCCTTTGTAATGTCCATCAGGTATTTGCTAAATGACCATGTAATCTCTAGATAATTTGGATCCCCAGTACATCAGCTGGCATTTGAAAAACAAAATATATAGCATTAGGATTAAGTTCCTTAATGTAATAATTTCTGATATTTTACTAAATTTGATCCTGGATTTTATAATAATTACTAGATATGTTTTCTAAGACATTTGATGCATTCAGTGAGCTGAATTGCTGTTTTGTCTTTCATATCTGCCATAGTCTATAAGAAAAAAACTTTCTTGGTCTTTCTCTACTCCCACATCAATTATTTGCCTCCATGAAGATGATTACTTTTTTTCTTCCCAATTAGATTAAACAGTAATTTATGTAATGCCATTTTCAATTATGAGACATCTCTAAAAAAATCAACATAACTTTCATTGACCTTGTATTTTAAAGTCAAGGTCAATAAAAGTTATCTAAACATTGTATTATTTTTAGTTTTTAAATTGCTAACTGAATCTGTAATAAAAACAGTTTCACTAAGGCACACACCTTGTGCTAATACACCTTTGATTCAACATCCTATTCCTGTTTAAGCATCCCTCTAATATTACATGCTACTGCTCACATTTCTGCAGGGTGGCACAAACTATGAATCATCATTTCACTTGATCCTCAATGCTCTTCTGTATCTTGGAAGGTCGTTCATTCTCAACAAGAATGCCCTGTGGCTTTGGAAGCCTCTGAGTTGTAGTGACTCATTCCTGATATCTATTGTGGTATCACTCTATATGACAGCATCATTTCACAGATTAAATTGTAAAATAAGATTGCTAGCTGTTCAGATTTTCCTACTTAAGTCAATTTTACAATTCTCTTGAATATATAATTACATAGACATACACATAATTACACAAAAACAATTACATAAAAGTGCTTTTTATTTTAACAGAAAGACAAAAAAAAAAACCCAAAACAAACAAACAAACAAAAAAAAACATTGTAGGGCTGAAAGGTGAAAAGTGGAATGCAACATCCATATCCACAGTTTACTAACATAAAAAAACAAATTTCAAACTTTTTGAATTATTGTTTTTCTTATAAATGATAATTGTCATTTGTAATTCTTTTAAGATTATAGTCTGCATTAGTGAGTTTCAAATCTTTAGTTTCCAAACTGACATGAAGAATTCAAAATAAAAAAAAAAAGATGATAGCTATAATTAGGTTAGTCTCTTTTTTTATTGAGGTAAAATTTCTCTGTGTAGCCTTGACTTGTCCTGGAACTCACTCTGTAGACCTGGCTGGCCTGGAACTCACAGAGATTCTCCTGCCTTCTGAGTGCTGGCATCAAAGCTGTGTGCCACTATCACCTGACTTAGTTGAGTTATCCTTAAAGATAGCATGTAATGTAAAAGATGTGTGTGTTGAGTTGGATCTTCTAAGTCAGTAGCCTCAGGTGGTAGCTTCTACTGTAATGTGTCCTTTTTGCAACCAACAGAATCAAGTACAAAAAAGATGAATACATTTCATATAGCAAAATGTCCCATCCAAAAAAATAAAATAGTAACAGGCTAACAGGCTTTTAGATTTATTTATATCACTGCCTAAACACATACGCTAAATAAACCTTAAGACAAGACATGTTAAAGAGATTGTTTAAACTTTTTTTTGTCACATCTATCCTAATGTTTCTTTATTGTTCTTTATTGCATGGGGAAAGGTATTGTAATCTATGTTTAAGAAGATTCCATTACTGCTATTTACTTTATATAAGAGTCTAAAGTGAGAGTTAGAAAGACTTTGTCAACATGTCAAATAATATCATAAAAGATGTTCAAATTCTTAAGAGTATGTAGTAGTATTTCTTCTGTGGATCAAAAGTGTTTTGCAGAAAACAAACTCAGAATGTGTGACATGGCATTGACAATACTGGATTATGATCCCATAAACAGCAACTTTCTTCTCCATTACTTTGTACTCTCTCTGGAACAATATCCCTTAAACTACACTGTCTTGTAACTGCATCTGTCATACCATTGTAGCTCAGTGGTTCATACACAACAGCAATGACCTTTCCAATGACCTTCAGGATCTGACATGAAAATACAGTGCACTCTAATTGCACACACTCTATTCTTAGTAAAATATCAATGCTCAGCAAACCTTTACATTGAAAAGAACAGATTTGTCATGCTCAGAACAACAGATGTTAGTTTGCTATTACATTAAAAACGGGACATAAAAGAGAATGATATCCGTTTCTGTCATATGCTGTGAGTTGATCATCTGCATCTGCTTGGCATGTTTGGGTCTAAATGAAGCGAGTTGAGTTTCCAGAGGGAATATCCATTTACTGCCGCATAGCCAAGGCAATTACATTTCTTTCCTGCGGCATTCATCCATCATAGCACAAGTCCAGCGTTCACATTGCAGTTTAAGTGAGATGAAAAAATAAGCTAAGCATCGCATGCCAGGCACTGTGTGTGTGAGTGAGACTCTAAAGAGAAGAGGCCGAATGATGCTGACAGCAGAGGGTAAAGAGAAAGCCTCCTAGCACACTCCAAACGCTTTGAGTCATCTTGTCACTTTCCTACAGAATTAATTTAATTAGCCTCTCCCTCTCCTGGAATCAGGTACAGTCCCTAACCTTAAGAGGTCGCTGATGGAAGGTCTGTGTCAGCCCTGTCCCAACTGCCTGAGCATTCTTCTATTCTGTAATGGTGGTTTGCTTCGGGTGAAAAATAGGATCACTCTCTTTCCCTATTGATTTCTGAAAAAGAAAATGCTTCCTCCAAACCACCTCTGCATTATTATCTTTGTTACCACTTTTTTATGGAGCTGTACTTTCTCTGGGGGGAAAAAGGAGGAAAAAAATAAAAAAGACTGCCAAGCCTTTGCTGATGCCCAGAGGTAGAATCTAAAATCCAATCAACTAACACGTAGAAACATATTACACCTTTAAAGGGGAAGGGTTATCATTTGAAAAACAGAATATCAATGCCATTGTTTAGTATGTAATTTAAGGTGTAAGAAAGAAATGCATAATAACAAAACTGTGAGATGTGATTTTTACATCTAAGCTTAGATTTTTATTGTGAAAAACATCTTTCTGCTTTTAACTTCTTTCCATTTGGTTCATAAATTAACAAATATTTTATCAGTGAACTCTCTAGAATAGCATTTTATTAGATGAATCTAAATGTAGGGTAGGGTGTTTTGTTCTATAATTCCTGAGATTAAAACTGTTCTAAAAATTCAAGCAAACCCACATAAGAAAGGAGATATTTGTTTCAGTTCACAGATTCAGAGTGAGCCCATTATGTTGGGGAAAGCATGGGACAATAGTGGTTCTAGCTGTGGCAGTAGACACATGATAGAGACACTTCCATGGTGTTCACAGCAAAGACAGAAACATGAATTTTGGTGTTGAAGCTCATGCTTGCCTTCTTTTCTTCTCATTCATTCAGAAACCACGTTTGTGGATGATGCCATCCCATTCAGTATTTCTAGTCTCTCTTCACTTGAACCATTTTAGAAATGCCCTCACAGATGTTCCATGATGTGTCTCCTGAGTGATCCAAACCCAGTTGGCAATAAAGTTTAATCACCACAATTAATCAAGCTCTCAAACAAGAACTATCCTTGAGCACCTTTTACTTTAAAAAGAAATGAATTAGTTCCAGGAAATCAAGTACTGTGTTATGATACTTGTTTAAGGAATATAAAGTTTCTGGAATAAAGGGGACAGAATATAGGGGAAGAAAATAGGTAATTACTCCTCATCAAGTGTAGCATTAGGTCTGTGGAAGATGAGTAAGTTCTAGAGATATACTGTATGGCAGCTTAACAACAGTGTGCTGCATCACTAAATTTTTATTTGAAAGGAAACCCACATCTCACAATAAAAAGTCAAAATGAACATTAAGGACATATGTTATATGAAGAATATCACACAGAGCTAGGGCATAGAGTCTCATTCTTATATGAGCACTAAAATATTTAGTTCATAGAAAAAGAAGAGTGGCCACTGAAAGCTTTGAATGGTGAGGTATAGACATGGGAGAAGATGGCTAATGTATACAGCACACACTTGTATAGGGAAAATAACTCTAATGTTCTATAGCCCAGAAGGGTGAGTATGGTTGGCAACAATTTTTATGTATTTCACATATATTCTATACATTAACATTACTATATATTGAGCAGATTTTGAATGTCCACAACACGTACACAAACACACATGAGAAATATTTGAGTTGATGCACAAGCCAGTTATTCTGATCTGATCATTATATATTATATACTTGTACTAAAAATCTCACATAAGCATTAAATGTGTAGAATTAGTATATCAATTCAAATTTTAATCTAATGGCTTTTGGAATATTTAAATTGCAACATTACCCAGTCCATCCAGAGGAAGATTACTTGATTATCATTTAGTGGGGCTCCATGGCTTCTTTTATTTAACAACTTAAACAGTATTAGTGTGCTATGTTCCTTGCCACCACTAACAAGGAGGTTCCCTGTCCACTTTCCATTGAAATTACAGCACACCTATAATGGACTCCCTGTGTATTCCTGAGACTGCAAGTCACTAATATCACGTATACAAAAGACAAAAAAAAAAAAAAAAAAAAAAAAAACACTAAATGTAACTAAAAATGTAACTAAAAGTTGTTAATAATCTCTAAAGAGGAAGTTCTCATCTTCACTAAATAGCTTACTACTTTTATAACTATAACTACTTTATACTACTTTATAACATTTTATTAAAATATTCCTTTACCTAGTTTATACCTTTATATTGTCTAGAAGTTTGTTTAACATTTTTTTGGGGGAAAGATCTTTCATAAATTATGTAACTAATAATGAAAACAGCTTTGTATTTATGCCTTGCCTACTTTCAAGTAATTATTTCCAAAAGTTTACACAGTTTTTTTTTTCACATAAACACTTCTTAATCCACAAATCACCCTTTTTACTTTCCTTTAATGATTTAATTCTTAATATTTATCAGCAGGAGGACCAAGTGCTATTCTGACTACTGAGTTTAAAATGGAGTATGTTTGGCACTTTCCCCCTTTCTTTTATAAACTTCCTCAAACTCACAGGTAAAATCAAGAGTAGAAATGTTTAAACTTCAGAGAAACAAGGTGATCTCTAAAATTCTAAATCTCATGCTAGGAGAAAAGACTGCCTCAAACAGTAAGTTATAAACAGAATATGTCTGTGGTGGCAATTCTTGGTTGTCAACTTGACATCACCTGGAATTCACTTAACCCCCAAATAGAGGGCACACCTGTGAGGGGTTTCTGCTTCATTGGAAGTGAAAAGATATACTTGTAATCCAGATAATTTTAGGTAGGAAAACACACCTTTACTCCAGATCTTTAATCCAGATCTAATCTGGCCACATCTTCTGGAAGCCTATACCAGGACATGGAAGAAGGAAACTTCTGGTCTTTGCCTGCTTGCTCTCTCCTCGCTAACACATCCATTCCTTCCCTGGCATTCGAGCCTACTTTGCCAGGCTTTCAGCTAGCATATACTGAAAACCAGTTGAGACATCCAGTTTCATGGACTGAATGATTACTGAATTCTTGAACTTTCCGTTCATATTCAGTAAGTCATGCTAATAAATTTTGTGTGTGTGTGTGTGTGTGTGTGTGTGTGTGTGTGTGTGTGCATGTCTTATTTACAGCTGCAAATAAATACATTTGTTCTTTTCTTTTTCGTTTTTTTTCTTTGTTGTTTGACAACTTCACACATTTACATGATGAATTTTTATCATTTTCGCCTGATGCTCCTCCTTTATTCCCCCCCCCCCATTTCTTACTAGAACCCTTTCTCCCAACATTCTCCCCCTGTTCCCCATTTTCTTGACTTCTTTTGTGTGTAACCCACTGATTTTAACTAGTTTGTTGCTGAGACATGGTGGGGAGTTATATACCGTAGCAAGGGCAACTTAACAGTAGCTACCCCACTAAAGAAAGCACAGTCCTTTTACAAGCAGCAATTGCCAATAGTCCCTGATAGAGGTCCTCATGGGTCCACCCTCACCTCTGATGAAATAAATGTTCATGCTCCATCCTTGCAGCGGTAACTGCAGCTGGAGTGAGTTCATAAGAGCAAGGCCCACATCATGTTCAGATGTCTTTCTGCTGCAAATGTCCCCATTCTATGGTTCTCAGCTTTTCCTCTAGGAATCACCTTGCCTGTTTTCACACATATACTGCTCCTTGTAGACTTTACAATCACTTCCAAGTACCACAGGAAAACCAATTCTTACATCCGTAGAATCTAATTGACCTCATAGATCACAGTGGTGAATATTTAAAATAGTGAGTCCTGCTGGACTGTGTCTCCATTTATTTAGGGCTTTATATGGCTATTAATTAGGCTTAGTATTATGAGACTTGCTCATAAAACCCTTCAAATATATCCTATTATTGAGAACAAAATAGTTATCCACTATATTTCTAATTTGGCATTGTGTTTCTCTTTTTCTCTTTCTCTCTCTCTCTCTCTGTGTGTGTGTGTGTGTGTGTGTGTGTGTGTGTGTGCATTGTGTTTCTCTCTTTCTCTTTCTGTGTGTGTGAGTGTGTGTGTATTTTATCTTTCTCTCTTGAAAAACTCTCTTATTGAGCTATATAGCTGTGTACTAGACTTTTCAGGTTTCCCTAGCTAAAGATAACAACATTTGCAAACAATGAATTTCATCACCTTTTTTCCAATATTTATGACAAATGGCATGGCTCCTTGTTTTATTACCTTGGTTAGGCTCTCTCCACTATACTGTTGAGTTGTGGTAAATGTGTCAAAGGTCCTCATTTTATTTACTATTCTTTAGAAACTCACTCAGTAAATAACCATTTGCTATACATACATACATATCACAGTAGAGAGTACCCCAGAGACAGATGCCCTACTGATAAATCAGGTAATGACAGATGGCTCCTTAGCTCCTGTGTCACCATTAGTTGAAGAGAAGACATGTTATAAAAGAAGGAAATTTATCAATTAACTTCAAATAGTGTCAAAATCTGTGGAAAGATTAAACACTAGTGTAATGAAGAAAAGTCTAATAGGGCAGTGTACCTTGGAAAATAGCCTGATGTGATGTCAAACAATCAAAACATTTCATTGTTTATAGAACTGGAGTTTGAGTCCCATCATCCATATTTGTTTGATTGCTATTTAACTATGAGAAATTATAATTAACTTTTCAAAGATAATTATGATACCAACCCACAATTTCCTGCTTTCTACTCTGTACCTAGCTTAACATGAATGACAATCATAGATTTCACCAACCTGCCATACAAACTTATAAAAGCAATGAGAAGAAACAAATATCAAATCTACTGTGTAATCTATTTTAAAGAAATATCAAGCACTGTTCCTCTTAAATGAGTATTTTTATCACCTTTAATGACTTTTTCCAATGAAAGGAGAACGTGCAGATTAAATAAAAAACAAGTTTGCTATTTGAAGATATGCAAAAGAAATACTATTTTAAGTATTTGCATAAATAATAGGTTATTGATGATGGTGTGTAATAATCAGGGACTTCAACCTCAAATGTATTAAAGCTCAGAGGTTTTCCCAGTATTAACCTTCCTGTTTGATGACTCTAATATGTGTGCTGAGAGGCTGTATAGTTTATACTTTGCAAATCTGTTTCTATTTCACTCTCTGGTTTCATTTCACAATATTGTTTATTGTGCTTATACAAATTTAAACAAAAGCCCAATTTATTTTAACCCACAATAACTTGGTGTGGTGGTTTGAAGGAAAATGGCCCCTAAAGTCTCACAAGAAATGGCACTACTAGAAGGTGAGGCTTTGTAAGAGGAAGTGTGTCACTGGCTTTGTGGTCTGAGATGCTCAAGATAGTCCCAGTGTGTCTCTTCCTACTGCCTGGGGAACCAGATGTAGAACTCACTCCTCTTCCAACACCATGTCTGCCTGCAAATCTCCATATTTCCCTTTTTCCCACGACAATAATGGACTAAAACTCTGAAACTGTAAGCCAGTCCAAATTAAAGGTTTTTATTATAAGAGTTTCTGTGGATAGGACTGAACCAGGCCCCTGAAAGTGGGTGTCAGTCGGTGGGTTTGGGCAGTCTTCAGGGCCTCTTGCAGTGGAACCAGTATTTATCTCTAGTGCACAAATTACTTTTGGGAGCCTATTCCCTATGGAGGAACACTCAGCATAGAAACACAGGGGAGGGCCTAAGTCCTGCTCCAAATGACATAACACACTTTGATGATCCCCCATGGGAGACCTCACTCTCACGGAGGAGTAGATGGAAGAGTGGAAATGGGTTTGGTAGGGGGAATGCAGAGGGAACTGATATTGATATGTAAAATAATGTTTTAATTTAAATAAAATATAATTTTAAAAAGCAGTTGCCATGGTCATGTGGTCTCTTCACAGCAATAGAATCCCTAAGACACTTGGCTTATGGTAAATTTGATTCTGCTTCAAGATTAATTAAAATAACCTAATTTTTCCCTTTTTAAAATGTTCATGTAAATACAGTAGTATGGGTAAACATACACACACACACACACACACACACACACACACACACACGTGGGGCCTCATACTGTAAATAAACTTTTCATCATCTAAAAGTTTAAATTCATTTTATTTATAAGTGTTTTTTTTTATTTTGAAGTTAAAATATAGTCAATTATATCATTCCCCCTTTCGAAAATTCATGGCATCTTTTTTTAGTTGATATTATGTCTCCTCTATGTTTATGATTCCCTAAGTTAAAAAACAACCTACACAGACCAGAAAATGCTACTTGTACATATATCGTCTGAGAACCACTATTTGGTAATGGGCAACCAACTGGTGTGGACTTCCTTGAGAAAACTTTTTCTTTATTGTTCTCAGAATTCCTAACTTGCAGGCAGATCTTTGTCTAAGGTGGGGAGGCCCTGGTGAACTTTATCTTTTCCATGTTAGCAATTTATATAGTGTCCTTATTCAGTTCTTATTTAGGCAGCTATGTTGGTCAGACATTTTAAAATTACATGTGTTAAAGTGATATCAGCATCCATTTGAAATATTCATTTTAAATAGACATGCTTTATAAAAATTATGCTGTGGTCAGATGTCAGAAGTACAAAATAGCAACTGAAAAAAAGTGACAAAAATATCTCAGTTGTGTTTTATGCTATCTAAGAATCTCCCACCATAGTACCAATTCCTCCAGAACAACACAACAAAGCAAACAGAACCTCTTTTGAGAGTCATGCTTCCTGTCTGAAGTCCAACTGCCTTCTGTGAGTGTCATACTTTAGATCAATAACATGGAAATGTCAATATTTTTACATCTTGCATTGGAAGGTCATCCTTCACTTCTCCTTATAGCTCCCCCTTTATTACTATGGGCTATTTCTGCTTTCCTTATTTCATGGATAAATGTCCTTCACAGAAACTCTGTCGCATATTTTTTTTGTGAGACCACAATTATATCTCGCATCTCTTACAACTTTGTCTGCATATATCATAAGGGTTTTAAGTATGATAATGTAAAACTGTGATAATGACGGTATTGAAACAAAAATGGCGATGATGAGGCATCTGAGTGCAATCAGAATACCAATCACAGCCGCTCATACACACCCAATTAGACAGGGAAGGGGAGTATTTTTAGATGTTTCTTTCACCAAGATGATATGACATCTAGGCAGAAGGAAAAGGACAACTTCGCTTTAAGAAAGTGTTGAAATATCTCATAATGACTATGATAAGGGAAGGTTACCTTGTACAGTTTATCGTTTCTATAGCAATTCTGCATGACTTTCTATAGAGATAAATTCCTGTGATTCTATGACTAATGATTGCTTATGTATGTGTTTAGAGTGTTTCCATAAAAAGATAAACTATGCACACTTGTTTAGCATCATAGCCTGCCACATCACCCACACACAGAGAAAAAAGTGACCCAGAGTTCAGTGGGGAGATTTCCAACTGATTTTGACTAAATACAATATATGGCATATTTTTAATATTTTCACACTTACATTTTTCAGGATTTCATACATGTTTACCATATATTTTGTTCATATATTTTGTTCATATTCACCCCCATTTGGCCCTCCAACTCACCCCTCAGGCCCCTGTACCATGTCCCTGTCCCAACTTCACAACCTCTTCTGTCTTTCCTTTTTTAATAATATACTGAACCCCGTTAGTGCTGGCCATATGTTCATAGGTGTGGAGCCTTCTGCTGGAGCCTGGATAACCTACCAGGGAGCACAGTCCTGAAGAAAAGTAACTCTTTCTACCCCAGCAACTATCAAATACCAATATCTGCAGCAAGGAAATGGGGAACATCAATCCTTCCCACTAGTGCTGGAATGGCACTGGTTTGGTGCTGTAGAATTCTTATGCAAGCTATCACAGCTGCTCCACATTCATAAATGTTATGGGTATGTCATGTCCAGAAGACAGTTTCACAGAAGACCTCTCCACCCTCTTGATCTTGGTCTTTATTTCCCCTCCTTAGGTAGCCTTGAGGATTGATGATGGAAGTATCTGAGTTGGAGTCATGACTGCTGTGGTAAAACACTTGACCAAAAGCAACTTAGGGAAGAAAGGGTTTATTTTCATTATGCTTTCACTTAACTGTTCATAGTCAAAGGAAATCAGGATAGAAACTCAAGCAGGGTAGGAACCTGGAGACAGGAGATGATGCAGAGGCTATGAAGGAGTTCGGCTTACTAGTATGGATCCTTATTGCTTGCTCAGCCTGCTTTCTTATAGGAAACAAAAAACAGGACCATCAGACCTGCCTCTACCCATAATGGTCTGGACTCTCTCCCATAAATCACTAATTAAGAAAATGTCCTACAGGTTGCCTACAGAGGCATTTTCTCAATTGAGGTGACCCTTTTCTCAGATTACTCTAAAATAGCTAGCACAAGAGGTTGCTATAGTTGTTTTATTTAGGGATTACTACCCCACAATTACTTATTCTCTGCACTGCCAGTTGTGAGTTTGTATTAGCTAACATCCACAGCAAAAAGAAACTTTTCTGGTGAAGACTGAGGGTTAAACTAATATAAGTGCATGTGGGTATTTAGAAATCAGTTTGATACCATATCCATTTCCTAAAATGACAGTAATATGTTCTCTCCTAAGGCCTGTGAGCCCCCAAGGTTGGATTCTTAGCCATGTTTGCATGGGTGTAGAGTGGTCGTGAAACCCAATCAGAAAGCTCTTGGTTATCATGGATTGGTTACAATATCCATGCATCTACTATACCAATGCAATGAGTATAACTAGTGAGAGATTTGAGAATCAATTTGTGATGGGCTAAAGAATGGTTCAATCATTAAAGGCTAGGCTCACAACCAAAAATATAAGAGAAGCATGTAAGGAGTATGGTTTTTCCGCCCGCCGCCTGGTCTTGTCCCGCTGCCACGCCAGCCCCGATTAACACACAGAGACTCTGTAGAAGCAGTTAGAGAAATAATTATATGTCAGTAGTAGTCATGATGAGAATAGCTTATAATACTTTAACATCTTTGCATAAAATGCATTAATCCCTCATCATTTCTGTCGTTAACACTAAATAAAGTTAATTATAGTATTCATTTTCTTCTTCATTTATACTTTGAGGTTCCAAATTCAAACATACCTCCTTGACATATAATCAAAGAAAAAGCCTCCAAATTATATTTGTTTTGGCATAGCAGATAATTGTAATAGGACTTTGTCTATTGTTGTGAGTAATGAACATATTCCAGGGAGCTGAGGCAAAAAAAAGAAGATATTTTGTTTGTTTGTTTAGTTGCTTTTTGTTGTTGATTTTTGAGAAGGGTAACCTTGCATAATTGTGAACTTAACATAATTATCCAATGTTAGGTTATGAGTGCCAGGATTACAGACATAAATCATTGGGTCCAACCAAATTTAATTTTTAAAATTTAAATAAAGATAATTACACTGGCATTTGGATCTATATCACAGATGTTGTAAGCATTTTGGGTCAAGTTTTGACAAGTTTTTCAAGCCTGAATAAACTAGGGGATATTGTTAATAAATTTCAAAAATTATTTATTGCTGTTGATTTTGGATTTGTGATAAAAACTACAAACAAAAGAAATGACGTTGGCATTAACATATAGTTCCCTATATGTTTAGTTGATGTGTCTCATCTTCCACATTAGTGTTATGCAGTTCAAGCATAATGTAAATGTAGTGGGGAAATCTGTTTCTCTACACCAGTTCCAAATTTATAGCTAAGCCCTACTACAAAAATATTAACAGGAAAATAAATGAAAAACACAAATAGGTGCACTTAATATAAATTTCATAAGATATGAGTACCCACCTCGTGGAAAGATGAGCTGAGAATGATTAAGGTCATATACTTCTATGTTAAATATAAGGAACTACGGGAAACAGTATGATCTGATGAAAGCCAATGAGAAGAAATTGTCCATGGCTGTGTTCAAAATCTCCTGCCTGTTCATTTCCAGAAATGAAGTTCCTTCCCATTGGACATGAGGAAGTTATCTACAAATCAGAGTCTTAAGAGCCTCTTTAGAGGCACATAGAAAATCCTTCTTAGAATTTGTGATCTGATTCAGGGGAGTGTTTTAGAGGGAGAAAAAAGAACTTTATGCCCTGATGTTTTCTTTGATGACAAGGTAGCATGTAGTACAGTAATTCTCACCAAACTCCATCAGTACCCATAATTCAAAATTGTTTCAAATCAGTGTTGGTAAAGGGAAATAAGAAGACTTTATTTAGTTAACAATATCTAAATCAATATATTAAAAGTATTTTTATCATCAAATAAATACAAAAAGAAAATTTTATTGAACTCCTTGAAATTATGTTCATGTTGTTTAATTACCATAAATATCTATTATGACAGGTCAACATTCAAATACTAAATAACAAGTCACTCAGCAGCTACCAAAATAGGACAATATTCAAATGGGGGGTGCTATCTTTCAGGAGAGCTGTATCTCTATAGAAATGTTGTCATAGGGCTATAAGAAATAGTCCTAAGTATAGCAAGTCAGAAGAGGGAGATGCTTAGAAATATTTACCTGGCCATATAGGGAAGGGAGATAGAATTTTCCTTCTTTAATTAGCAATCTGTAGAAGAGTTGAGCTACATGCATATTCCCTACTATTATCCAGGTAGAGAAGAGATACATACAGGGAATGATAGAAGACAAAATTTCCAAGAAGTAAAGAGGACAATTCATTCTGCTTTTAAACCCTGATTCCTGCAGGTAACACCAGCCTGAGAGAACTGGTCCTGTGTCACAGGAAAAAAGATAGCTCAAATATCATAAGAATGTGGATCCTGACAGCTAAGAGTCACCTGAGAAATTAACCACACCTTCTTCCACAAGGAGTGTGGAGACCTAATTAGCTCTTCTGAGACCTTTGTCTGCAAGGCAGAATGACAGCATCATCAGTACCAGAAAGCCAATAAATAGTGAGCCATACAATAAGAATCCAAGACCTTATTCAGAGCAAGTGAACATATATCTGCTTTCCCTGCCTCTATTGCTCTGCTATTTCAACTAGCAGAACCACAGAGTAAAGAAGGGGTAAAGACGGTGTGGTGAATAACAAGAGGACCACAAGCCATTCCTTACTATCCTGACATGCCATTAGAGCAGAAGCTAGGTCTTATGCTGGGAAGACTGAAGTACTCTGAATCAGAATTAAAACTTAAGTAAAATAGATTAAAAAAAAAAAAGCTAAGAGCATTTTTAAATTCTTTTGGAGAAGATTCCATTTCCAGGGCCCACAGGTAGCTCACAACCATTTGTAACTCCAGAGGGTCATTAGCCCACTTCTGAACTCCACTGATACCCCACGCATGTGGTTTATATACATACTTGCAGACAAAACACACACACGTACATAAAATAAAAATAAATCTTTAAAGCAAAGGAAGAAAGAAAAATTATGGCAAGATTCAGAAGTTGATTTACATCATTAGATAAGGTAGTATCCCAGGACAAAAACAAAAAATGATTTAATAGAGGAAAATTAAGATCATCAAGAAAATAATTAAGATGTTAAGAAAAATAAAGCCATTTATAATGATACTCCAATGAATTCTGATTAAACATGGTAACTTCCAACAAAATGTTGTAGTGAAATATAAAACATACAACATGTGTATGAATGTTGATGGTGAAACATGAAGTCAAGAGATGGATATTAGAAACCATAACCAGACATGTAAAGACAGATTGTATGTCTCGCATCCACCAAAGCAGATGCAAGACGAACATGTATTTCTTTACATTAGAAAGTAACAATAGCATTTGATTTGAAAAACCACAAGAACAGTTTCCTTAAGATTAAAATTTTGGAGTCCTTTTGTAGCTTGAATGGAAGCATAAGTACAGGAAATAGCAACTGTCTTGAGATAGGGCATTGAGTGCATGGTTGGGAAGGAGATACATCTGAAATCAAACTTCTAAGACATGGTGACAGATAGCTTGTGCAGTGGTGAGATGGCAATGCATGGAGCAAAAATAAAGAATGATAGTACAGTACTATACCATTGGGTTGCCTGGAGTCCTTGAGAACCATATAAGAATACAACCTACTAACTAAACATGGACATTCCAGACCCAAATAGATTTGGGTAATACAGATAAAAATTCTGGAGATAGGAACATGTAATAAGTGTAGACACCTATGGATTGCTTTTGTAATGGATAAAAAAGGAATTATTCTGAAGGGAAACCATTGTCACCAAGGCCAAAGGAGAAAGAAGCTAAAGAAGATGACAGTCAAGTGTATCACAGAGTACAGATATGTTGATTGACAAATATCAAGAAGAAGCCGTTGGTTTTGAAAAATAGGAAGTAATTTGTGGCCTAATTTCAAAAATAGTTCATCAATCTAAAGACAATGGGATAATTAGAAAGCTGTGACAAGATAAGAAATGGAAGTAGATGTGGCTGGCTGGTTCAAGGAGCCATACCAACCCTGAGCTAGACCCATGGGAGAATTGATGAAGTTTCTTAGGGACCTGCTCAGGCCACTATCAGAAGAGTTCTATAGCAAAAACTGTGAAATTCAGCCAGCTAGACAGGAATTAGATACCAAGCAATATTGTAAACCCTTGGTTAAACTTCCTAACACAATGATGAAATTACCAATGTCAGACAGCTTTATTACTAAAAATATGTTACAATAATAAAAGAAAAAATACAAAATTGTATTAGGATCTGAAACTATGTGGAAATCTGAAGAGTTTAAATATATTATAAATTCCCTAAATGCATGATAAAGGGTCTTACTTTAAGTATATTTCAAAATTAAATAACTTCTCTTTTATTCTCTCCAGATAATTTTATATATTTACTACCTGTCAGGGTCTATAACCAAAGTTTAAAAAATATGATGTTGAAAGTGTTGAAAAAAATCAATAGCATTTCCCTTGTGTTGGGAAAAAAATTGAAAAAACAAAGTAAATCATGGATTGTTTAATCCTTTGCATTTGATTGATTTTTAGAACATGTTAACTTGAATATTAACTTTAAGGGATCATAGATTTTAAATTTTGCCTCCAAAACAAACACTTGATCAATATTTGCGTATGAAAATATTAGATATTTTATGAAGTTTATATTCTTCATAATTTCTACATGAGAGATTACTTTTCATAAGAACAATGGAACCATAAATAAAATACAGACTTTACTTCTGAGAAGCGAAAAGATAGCAGGTGATTTTTATCTTGTTAGAACGTATCTGCAATTGTATTATCCTTGCCTATCTTTCTATACTATTCCTAGGTAGAAGAAAAATAAGAAACAATTTAAGAGAGAAACGGCATATGCTGAACCCATTTAAAAAAATCGTTTGCTTCATATCTCAGTTGCTTATTGTTATGTAAGTATCCATCTTAATATTTTTTGTAAAGAGATTTTATACATTGGAATTGCTCCAAGTTTAAAAAAAAATATAGCAAAGTCCACTTCACCAGTAAATGTGATACTTAAAGCTAAGAGATAACATTGAACAGAAGTGGTAGTTGCCATCTGTCCCCTAAAAACACGGAAGCCTACGCAATGCCAACCAATATGTTCTGTCAAAGCAGTGACTTAAAATATGTTCTGCTAGCACTAAAACGGCAATAAGCAATTTTAAGGGAAACGTATACTTGACCAATTTGTCCCCCACAGCTCATAAACACCTCTGTTTGTGCCCTGGGAGTTTATCAGGGCTCTGAGAGACATTTATTGACTTTTACTTGATCTCCTATTGCCAAAACACACCAAGGTTAACACAGTTACTCAACACCTTTGATGCAGCCAGGGAAATGTTTGACTGAAAAATGTGTGCAATTTAACCAACCATGGAGCATGAGCCTTCAGGAAGTTCACAACCACAATCATTTCAAAATGTCACAGTTAACCCAGTGCAGTGACAGCTCACTCTGTGAGCCCATCTCAGACCATTCTGCTAAGAAGAGGTGGATATGATTCTAAATGGATTTAAATTGTTTTCACTCCTAAGCTATTCCTTGGAATGTGGATCTAATTTTTTCTCTAGAAAAATTCTGGAATAAAATGTATTAGAAAGACAACACATGCATCTAATTCTTCGTATCAGATACAGAAATAAAGTGAAAAATTTCCAAATACTCTAGAAGAAGTCACACAACACTCCCTGTCCAACCAAAAAGGGATATGCATTAACCTAATTGAAAATGTAAATCCAAATACACTCTAAGCAACCTACTAATGAAAGCTTTACTGATAATATTTGTTGCCTACCCATCTTCAATAAGTGACTCAATAATTACAGCATAAACTTACCACCTTTTCTACAATTAAGAAATAACAGAAATTGTAGGAAAAGATCATTAATAACTTCAAAGACAGTAAAGTTAGAGGCAGAAGGGAAAAGAACATACATGCATGTATGCATACAGAGAATTTAAAACTAGAAAAATTTGTTGTCCCTGACTCCTGACTTAAGCCATCTTTGGCTAATCCTTCAAATTTGTACTTGTGGGCCATATCAGGACTTGGTGACACTAGGGTACACTATTTTCACACAGAAATGTACCTGAGTTTTGTTTCTCAGGCAAACTGTTAAGGTACAATCTAATTTGTTATCAATTAGTGTTTAAATACTAAGCTATTCTATGTCTGCCAAAAAGAGGTAGTTTTACTATTGCACAGTAGATTGTTTCTATACCTCATTATAAGAGGACATGGTGTTGCCATAGTCACTGTCAGTTGACTGAACAACCTGAATTTTGCTTAAGGAATGGAAGTGTTTTTCTAAGCTATGAATTCTTGGGGCTGTTATAAGAGACGGTGGAATTGGCACATACTGACACTTCTCCCTTCTTCACTTCCTACCCTCGACTGACTTTGCAAAGGAGACCAATTTCTAAAATAAATATTACCTTTGTATAATGCATAACCTAATCCACTACACACTAATTCCAACAAATATTGATAGAGATCCCTTCACTAGTTAGAGATGAACTACGCTACAACTAAGCCATTTTCTCTATTTGCTGATGCACTAAATGCAAAAAACTTTTTTCCCCTAATGGAATATGTGAAAACCCTGAGGTTCCTACACCAGCACCTTCTAAATAAACTGGGTGAGAAATAACATATTTCATTTTAATATCAGAAGGTAGCTGGCAAAGAGAGGGATTAATTAGAGTTCATGTAAAATAAATTAAAAAAGCAAAGTAAATATTTGTCTTTGGGTCTCTGGGGCAATGCCCAGGTGACAAATGTTAAAGCAAGACTTCAAAACTGAAGAGATGACTTGGAGGTTAAGGTGCTTGCTGCCCTTCCAGAGGACCTGATTTCAATTCCTAGCATTTACATCAGGTGGTTCACAACACCTTCTAACTCCAGTTCCAGGAGGTCTCATGACCTCTTACAGACTCCACAGGCACCTTCACTCATGTTCATAACCCCATACACATGACTAAAAATAAGAATCAAATCTTAAAAACAAACCCAAAGCTCACACTGAGATCCTAAATAACCTCCTCTTAGTCAGGTATATCGTGAGAAATAAAACCAACATAAACATTTTTCAAAATTGTTTTCTTTACCAAAATAACTGACATTTCATCCTTTTTAATTCATATAGAGTTGGTGTCATTAATAACTTCATTTGTGGTCCTAGAACAAGTACTTTATAAATTACATAAAATATTAAAGAATGATTTCAAATTCAACCAAAATACAGTGTGAATGTACTAGAGCAAGCATATTTTTATTTAAAGAATCCCATTTTCAACTAGATTATCTTTAAAATCTGGCAATATACTTTCCACACAAAAGTATAATCTTAACTTATATCCAGGAGCAATTTAAGTTTCCCATGTGGCATTTCTGTACAAATGTAAGTTAATTCAAGGTTAAGATTTTAGAATAAAATAGGATCATGATGTTTATATCTCCTTTGCCCTTAAAATAAACAAATGAAAAAAGGAAAAACAAAAAGTAAAAAAGAAATCTTCCGGAAATACTACTAAGCAACTAAATAAGCTCATTTGACATGTGTTGGGAAGAAGCAAAGTAGGATTCTAACAGTCACATGTGATTGGAAGCCACATTGTAAGCCTTTAACTACTTCCTCAGAACTTGTATCAAGCTGTGTCCTTGCAATAGTCTAAGAAGCTGTACTGGTATAACACAATAATATTGTATTAAGGAACTGCTTAAACACTAGAAAAAAAAATATCCAAAGTAAAGTCACCTAAATACAATAGCAAGACCATGCTATGGACACAGATCACTAAGATGGGTCACTAAGGAGTGGCCATCTTCCAAGTTGCTGTTTTAAAATATGAATACGGTCAAGGTCCTGGGATCAGAAAATCTTTCTAGTTTAAGATAGTGAGCATGATCTTGGGAAACGGTAGTATATATGCTTTCCACGTAGACTGAGGCCTTAGAAAACTAAACTGAATGCTTTCAACTTTGAGAATCTTGGTTTCAAACAGAATTGAAAGTTGATTTGCTCAATTTTGCATAATAATGATAAAAACTCTGTGGTCTAAGTGTTTATAAAAGACACTTATTATTATCATTTATGGATCTGAGAAATGACTGCGATTTAGATCTATTATCTATATATTCCTTCCCAGAGGCCATTAACTTCACAGGGCACATTTTTTTTTTTCTCATGGTGAAAAACTGAAATCTAAAGGACAAGCTGCTATGCTCGCATGTATCTGTTCATGATACCTTTACTCACCCTCCAATGGACAATGAATATATAGTTCAAATCAGTTGTCACATGATTCATTCTAGAAAATTATGCTCCACTGAAGAAGTCATTTCGAGAATATATTATCCTGGTTCTCTAGAGCAATAAAACTGACAGAACATGTGTGTGCGTGTGTGTGTGTGTGTGTGTGTGTATGTATGTATGTATGTATATGTGTATATATGGATCCCACATGTACATATATATGTTTGTATGTATATGAGATTTATTGGAGTGGCTTATAGGCTGTAGTTCAGTACAACAATGGTTGTCTACCAACAGAAAGTGAAGGAATGAACTTGTCATCAATATTGAGGACAACAAGACAAAGAGCAAGAACTCCCTTTTTCTGTGTCATTTATATAAACATCTAGCAGAAAGTGTGGCCCTGATTTAAGGTGAATTTCCCCAGCTCAAAAGATCTGGATTCAGGGAGGGAGTTGGCCTGCCCGCTTCAAACTATTTAATTAAAAAAGATCCCTCATTACCCTTAAACAAATAGTTACAAGAGATGGCTTCCTGAACATAACACCATTTGCACAGACAATGATATCAACTATAGTTTATGCTGGAGAGGATGCAGAGAAAGGGCAGTAGTTTTCCTCTGCTGGTGGGAGTGCAAACTCCTATAGCCATTTTGGAAATAAGTATGGTAGTTCCTCAGGAAAATGGGAATCAGTCTACCACAAGATTTAGCAATTCCACTCTTGGGCATGTACCCAAAAGATGCACATTCATACAATAAGGTCACCTGTTCAACTATGTTCATAGTTCATAGCAGCATTGTTTGTAATAGCCAGAACCTGAAAGCAACCTAGATGCCCCTCAACTGAAAAATAAAATGGATAAAGAAAATATGGTATATCTATACAATGGAGTACTACTCAGTGGGGGGGGGGGGAACAAAACAAAACAAAAAACCAATGGAATCTTGAAATTCACAGGTAAATGGATGGAACTATAAGAAATCTTCCTGAGTGGGGTAACCCAGTCACAAAAAGACAAATATGGTATGTACTCACTCATATATGGATTTTAGACTTAGAGCAAAGGATTACCAGCCTACAATCCACACTGCCAGAGAATCTAGGAAACAAGAACCCTAAGAAAGACATACAGAGATCCCCTGGAGAAAGGGAAAGGGACAAGATCTCCTGAACAAATTGGGAGCATGGGGCAAGGGGACAGGGAGTTAAGAAAAAGAGAAGGGGAGAAGAGGATGAGAGAGGAGGACATGAGGGAGCAGGAAGATTGAGTCCAGGGAATAATAGAGGAGAGTAAGAAAAGAGATACCATAATAGAGGGAGCTATTATAGGTTTTAAGAGAAATCTGGCATTAGGGAAATGTCCAGAGACCTACAAGGATGACCCCAACTAACAATCTAAGGAACAGTGGAAAGGCTACCTTAAATGCCTTTCACAGATAATGAGATTGATATCTACCATGTATGCCATCCTAGAGCTTTCATCCAGGAGCTGATAGAAGTAGAAGAAGACACCCACAGCTAAACACTGACCTGAACTCCTGGAATCCAGTTACAAACAGAAGGAATGATGAGAAAAGGGGTCAAGATAAGGCTGGAGAAACCCACAGAAATAGCTGACCTGAACAAGGGGGAGTTCAGGGACTTCAGTCTGATAGCTGGGAAACCAGTATAGGACCTATTCAGATCCCCTGAATGTTGGTGTTAGTTAGGAGGACTGGGCAATCTACAGGGCCTCTGGTAGTGGATTAGTATTTATCCCTAGTAGAGGGAACCCACTCCACACAGAGGAATACTTCTCAGCCTAGAAACACGGGGGAGGGCCTAGGACCTGCTCCAAATGATATGACAGACTTTGAAGATCCCCATGGAAGACCTCACCTTCCCTGGGGAGCAGAAAAGGGATGGGATAGGGTGTTGGTGGGAGTTGGGGGAAGAGGGGAGTGAGAGGGAACTGGGATTGACAAGTAAAATAAGCTTGATTCTAAATTAAAATTTTAAAGAAGAGAGGAAAATAAAAAGAAAAGAAAGGAAAAAAGAAAGATTCCTCACAAGTATGCCCAGCTGCATGGGTTTATGCTATTCCAGATGTAGTCAAGTTGACAACCAAGAATATCACAGAGTGGGAACATTTACTAAAATGTCACAAAGCCATCATAAATGTCACAAACTCACAAAAAAGGATTTCACACTGTCTTTGTTACAACAAAACAAGAATGAGGCTATTTAAGTTTTTCATGATGCAGATGAAAAGATATGTGTACGATTGTACAGAAGCATGGAAGGACAAAGGTGTGCTGAATGTTTAATATAAGAATGTTTTTTTTTTTCTATGTCAAGGACCATTCATTTTTATTTTTGCTTGTTGTGTGTGCGTACATGAGGAAAACTTTCTGGAATCTCTCCTCCTACCATGTAGGTCCTGGGGATACATCTCAGATTGTCATATTTGGTGGCAAGTGTCTTTACCCAATATACCAAATAGTCAAGTAATTTAATAAATTCAATTATAGTTTTGAATTAAGGTCATATAGTTAAAAACTGAGGTGACATAATTAATAAATATGAAATAAGAGTGTATGACAGAGATAAGAAAAAAGCCTGAGAAATAAATGTTTATCTCCTGATGTTATAGAATATACAGAGTAAACAGGGACCAATAGAGATATTATACCAGCTAAACAAATGCATGGCATGCTGGAGGCAACCAAAAGGAGAAAGTAACAAATTGTACAAAGTTAAAAGAGTTACAATCTTTGGAACAAAGTATAATTAAAGAAGAAACTGGGTGGGGATAATTTTGTTTCTACAAAAAGCATTCCTGAAGACACAGAAAGTAGCCAGAAGACACTCACTGTGCACAAGAAAAGCACATGGACATGGAGAATAGAGTCTGTGAGATGGGTAAAACAAAACAAAACAAACAAACAAACAAAAAAAAACCTTTGTCTGGAAAACTTTGTTAAAAGTGACTAAAATGGAAATAAATCATAGTCAAGATCCAGAAATTAAAACAAATGTCATCATTCAGTTTCCCTGAAGAAGGAAGTTAGGCTCAAATGTCCTCAGTGAAGTTTAGTGTCAGTGAAAACAAGAGCGCTGTGGATAAAATTCCACTGGAGACCATTAACCAAAAAATAGCATGTTGTTAAATGAATTTTCAAGAGCCCATCATTTTGAACTAGGCTCCTATACTAACCTGTGTAGATCAAATCAAATCAAAAAAGAATGGTTTGGTGAAAAATCATACAATCAATTTGATTTTCTCAAAACAGGAGATTGACAGTTGCCAATCCAGTGGTGTTGTAAGGAAGCTTCTTTTGTTTTAGTCTGTAAGAAAAGAAATATAATTTTTCTTTCTGTTACCCCTGTGATTTGCTTGCACTGCCTTTTCTTATTCCTGCTCAAGCTGCCTTGCAAATACTGACAGCTTGATCAGGCCTAATAGAACAACTTTGTATTTCACAGATAATGCCTCAGGATTTATAACTCACTAAAAAGACAATCAGATCTGGAAACCATTCGCTGGTAACATCTAATTACAGATATAACTGGGAAGCATATATCCCATACAATGACTGCAATCCCAGCACCACAGAGCAGGAGAGTGAGAGAATTTCAGCTGCTGTTCAATATCCTCAACTTTCCTTTCTGAAGATGAACAGAAAAGAAAACAAATTTTAAGATATCAACTTTAATAGCATGAGTATCGTTGTAGTGACATTATTACCAAATTGTTTGCTCACAGAAATAATTCCTTTATTTTGGAATTCTGCATTTATCTAAGTTCTCTTATTATGCGTACTGTGTACAGACTAGCTGTACTCATGGTAACAGAGACAATGTCAGAAGATTCTAGCAGCAGAAACCAGGCTTTAGTTAATTCTTCTCTTCAAAGGTGTTTGCTGTATGATTTGAAACAAGCTAGAGCACAGTTCACTGTGTGGACAATTTATGAAGTTTACGTGATACTAAATGTAGACAGAATGTTGTTACTATACAAAATTGAGAAATTATTTTTACTTCCTAAAAGAACACCATGGTTGAAGCCCAGCATAACTGAGAAACCTCTCTGGTCAAGAGAATACCTCCCAATATCTAATTACACTGAGCATGCCCAGCACTGAAGTAACTGTTTAACTGTTTATTAGGAATCATGAGATTTCCAAACAGTATTGATTTAATTACATCCTGGGGACAGACAGCAGACTAGGCAGGAACAGGTATTTGGAAGACCATCCGTACCCTATTACAGAGGGTTTTATGGTCAGGTTTAATGCCAAATAAGTAGATGCATTGGTTATTTTCAAAGTTATATTTTGTAAATCAAATATCTGTAAATCAAAATATTAACCTTATTCTCTAGTGCATTTTCTGAGATTTTTAGGTGCTTGGTTAGAATAAAAAGTGCTCAGAAGCAATATAAAAAATAATCAATTGTGGACTTTTTGAGCTCAGGAGTTCTAAAACTATGGACTGATTTTGAATTTATAAACCCCCACCACCACCACCACCAATGTATAGGGTTTCTAAGCTGAGTGTGAAAGCTCAGGTCAGAGAAACAACTTTCAGGGATAAGGAATATATTTATTCCACAAACACAGGAAGGATAAGTCCCATCATTACAGTTGGTCTGTATTCAAGTCTCAAGAAACAAATGGCAACACAGACTCAGGATCTGATATTAAGATTTTTGTATCATGGGAGAATAGTTGAACATATTTCAAGACAGATGGTCAACATTTCTGAGGATGGATGCTCTCCTTCTGTGTGATAATGGTTGACATCATTGCTACAGAGATTTCTATCGCCTACTGAGGTCCATCAACTCTCAACAAAGCAATTCAATTGGTGGAATCCTTACTGTAGCTTCTGTTTTGCTCCTGGGTAAGTACCAGTTAGTGTAATTATGTCTATCTGATTTAAAATTTAAGAAACATATTAAGACTTGTTTGGTAGGATAGTCTATAATTAATTTCTAGGCTTTCAATTGTTTTGCCTTTATGATTTTCAGGGAAAGAGAAATGTCAACAATGATTTAAAGCAAGGATTAAATTACCTATCTTATAGTTCTGATTGTTAAATGAGATTTATAAGCTGCCATTGCATCTTCTTCAAAATGTTAAAAGGGGTCATGGGGAAACAGCATTCAATTTAAGCAGACTGAAAGCCAAGCATACACTTAAAAGTTGGTTACTACCATATAATAAGAGTGAGCTTGAATATGCTCTGAAAAGGCAGGGGTGGCAATTCTTACACAGACTTTTGCCTTATTTTGATTTATTTTCTATAAAAATTTCCTTGGCTTTATTTCAAAATAAACTTTTCCTGCATGAAAACTTTGAACATAAATCATTGTCTGACACATAGTAGATCTTAATATATATTTGCTAAAGAAATATGTATGTTGCTAATGAGGCACAAGCCAGTTATATTTAGCTACACAGCTTCAATTACCTCACTTTGCCCATTATTCAGGTTGCTAAGAGAGCCATCAATTGAACAAGTACAATGGACAGAGTACACTGAGAAGCATTCCCAATAAGGACTTACAATCTATTGAGAAATGTCACATACAAGATGTGGCTTTGTGTCTAGCAGAAAACAAAATTAAAAAGAAGTAGAATGAGAGTGTAGTATTTTAGATTCTGAATAAATCGAAAGTGTATTCAGTTCAGTTAATACCAATTTCTCAGTGTGAACAATGAAATTTAATGCCCATTTTATCAACATTGATATCAATACTGAAATACTTTTTTTTTTATTTACCAAAGGCTGAAGTTGGATTCAATATCTAGTATTTCAATAACTGTAGTGATTAGAGGTTTATTGTATTACTTACATTGTACTACTTATTTGTTGACTATAGCTTGTCTTGAATAGAAAAAAATGTTCAAAATGCATAAAGGGGGCCTAATGTTCTCACTGCCTTTGTTGATGTACTTCAAAAGTGGTCATGCTGAAGCCTTTCCACTGCAGCCTCCATTTAAGTCCTGGCCAGATGAAAGGGTCAATACACTATAGACAGTGGCTATAGAAAAACATGGGTAACATTAAGGAAAAGCCAAGGGAGTAGCGCTGAGTCCTCTACAAGCCAAGGCTGGCATTTGAGGCTTTGTCTCAGGGGTACAGGGCAGGGCCATTTCCAGCAGCCAGTGACGCTTGTAGCTTTGGAAGAGAACTTCAAAACTGAGTTTCTAGGGAAAAGCAAACATAGACTATAAACCCTGAGTACCTGACCTCTCGTCATCTAGTAGGCATGCCATCTACAAAGGTCAGCCTCAGTGGAAACAAAGCAACGTGAAACGCATAAGAAGCAAACTGATGGTAAATTAATAGGCTCCAGAACTTGATTGTAAAAGCAAAGAAACTGTGGTAGCCAGAAGGAGTTTCAGAGAAACTACCAAAGTCTGTGTATAGGACATGACAGCCCCTATGATATACTGCTGTGCCCACCCTTCCAACACACTGTCTTTCATTTGGTCTGTATCGTGGATTTGATTAAACAAGAAAAAAAAATGATCACAGAATCTAAGGTATGGAGTTCAGTGCAGTCACTGGGATGGAATCACCCACGAACAAAGTAAACCAGACCCGAGAACTATTCCTAGAATTGGAGGGAATGCTGCTGTGGCTTCTTGGTGTTCATTGTAAGAACGCTTACAGTTTAGAGATAGAAGCCATGGGGGAGGGGGGGAAGTAGCAAATGACACGAAAAAAGGTACCCGGAAGAGGTAATTAGTATGTGCAAGAACTTCCAGGTCCCGCCCAACTCTTGCTGAGCTTGGAAGTATCACATGCAGAAGAATCAGCCCAGTCTATACCAAAGTAGTTCCTCATTCTGTTCAGGACGGAGTCTGTAGGCAGGAGGTACCAAAGTCTCACATAAAAAGAGTTAGTAGACACCCACAGCTAAATACTGAGCCAAACTCTTGGAATGCAGTTGCAGACAGGGAGGAGTGATGAGCAACGGGTTCAAAACCATGCTGGAGACACTCACAGAAATTGCTGACCTGAACAAAGGGAGTTCGTGGACTCCAGTCTGATAGCTGGGAAAACAGCATAGGACCAACCCTGATTCCCTGAATGTGGTGTTAGTTGGGAGGACTGGGGAGTTTATGGTACCTAATATATGAATGGACCTTGGGAGCCCATTTCTCTCTCTCTCTCTCTCTCTCTCTCTCTCTCTCTCTCTCTCTATGTATATATATATATATATGTGTGTGTGTGTGTGTGTGTGTGTGTGTGTGTGTGTATGTATATATATATATATATATATATATATACATATATATATATGTATATAGTATTTAAATTTGAAAGAAGCTTGACTTACATGTTTTACATGTCAATCCCAATTCCTGTACCCTCCTGTCCTCCCCTGTTCCTCAACCAACCCCCATCTCATCCCCTTTCTGCTCCCTAGGGAGGATGAGGACTTCCATGGGGAGTCTTCAAAGTCTGTCATATCATTTGGAGCAGGACCCAGGACATCCTCCATGGGTCTAGGCTGAGGGAGTATCTCTCCATGTGGGATGGGCTCCCAAAGTCCATTTATATACTAAGGATAAACACTGATCCACTACCAGAGGCACCATAGACTACGCAGTCCCTCCAACTAACACAACATTCAAGGAATCTGGATCGGTCCTAGCCTGGTTTCCCAGCTGTCAAACTGGTGTCCATGAGCTTTCCCTTGTTCAGGTCAGCAGTTTCTGTGGGCTTCTCCAGTCTGGATATATGTATGTATGTATGTATGTATGTATGTATGTATGTATGTATGTGTATATCTATATGTATATGTATATATATATATATATATATTGTAAACCAAAAATGAAAATAAATATATTTCTCTTCTTGCATCTAAGTAAATTCAATATGATTAAATTTACTTGTTTCCTTTTCTGTGTTCTATCTTGTGTTTCAAGGAAAATAGCCCCAATCTAATGTTGGAATGTAATACAATTAACAAAATCCCAGAGACTGTCATTGAGGCTCAGGTTTCAAGCTGAAGATCAGAGAAGCAAAGAAGCTGGCCACTAGCTCTTACCTCTACCTCAGGCTAAAATGATGATCCAGCTAACTCCACGAATCCTCAGACTGTAATTATAGACTTCTGCCTCTCCTCAAACATGGTTGGAGAATATGACTTTTCTTTTTCTTTTTATACCTCTCAAATCCTAGGATTAAAAGTATGTGATCCCAAGTAAGATCACCTTTGTATGCGCTGTTTCTCTTTAAGACTAGATCAATTTATTGTAGCTCTGTATGACCTTGAAATAACAGATATCTGTCTCCCTTTTTCTCCCGAGTCCTGAGAGTAAAGTTATTTGCCACTACCATGTATCTCTATGGCTGCTGGGATTAAAGATTGTATCACCACTGCCTGACTCTGTGGCTCGTGGTTAGCTTTGTTTTCTGTACCCTCAGGCAAGATTTAATATATCATAAATAATATATCATCACATTGGAGTTCAGCACAAGATGGAGACTTGGATCCATCTGGACCACAGCATCTGTGTGCTAACCCTGGGGAAACTCTCCCGAAATATTTCACCTCAATGTTGCTGTCATCTTTAAATCATGGATAATTCCTCAACACCAGATAACCAGTATTAATTCTCCTAGTAAAGTTTTCATGTCAGTGGTGCTGGTCTCTTCTTAATCACAGCCGATAGATAACTTAATCACTGATGACCAGAAACTACATATTCTCAATTCAAAATATCACATTAGCAGCCCTAACAGAATACTTGAAAAACCCTGAAACTTCACATACCAGATCTACATCCTCTGCATTGCTCTCAGCATTCCTATCTTCCAGGTTCCCACAATTCATCAAGCTTTGAACATTCAACAGCATGTGTACACACTGATACTGAATTCTTAGTAACAACAACAAAAAATATGTTCATGGGGCTAAAAGCATACCTCAATGGAAGAATGTATACCCAGCATTATAGAGGTCTTGTGTTTGGCACATATTATCCAAAAAGACTTCATGTCCCTCTACAAAACAGAGGACTGAGGAGGATTTCAGACTCTCTCTTCTACCATTCTTCATCTGATTCTCTTGATACAGAGCCTGTTATGAGCACTTTCCTGCCAGCCTGGTCCCAGAGCAACGCCAGCCTCAAAATAACACTAGTTATAAAGCTGTTGGCCAAAGGCTAGAGTGTTTTATTGGTTAACTATGTCTTAGCTATTAACTCATTATCTAAGTATTTTACTACATGGTCTTACTAATCAGAGAAAGAGGGAGAGAGAGAGAGAGAGAGAGAGAGAGAGAGAGAGAGCCGGGACCACTTATTCCTCTCATGGCCTACATCTTGACTCCTCTCTAGTATTTCTCTCAGAATCCTCCTTGTCTCCTAGCCCCACCTATCTTGCTTTCCTATTGGTCAACAGGGCTTTAAGAGAAACATTTACACAGAATGTAAATCTCCTCTTTTCTGTCTAAAATAAAAATGTCTTTAACTTTAACATAGTAAAATTGCATATGGCAAAACAGTTACCAAATAAGAACTATAGTTAACAATATTTTATCCATTAACATTATGAGGAATTAAAGAAAATGTTCTATCATCTATCCTGTCTTTTTGAGTCTAAAGTCTTATATGTTACTTATCATTAATCCTAACTAAGGAAAAGTAAAACCATAACTATCTGTTTTCAATACCATCAAAGACCGCAAGAAGGATAATATATAAACTCTAGAAAGCACAGAGACAACTTGCCTGGTCAGTCACCCGAAGTTCTTCTGCAACATTCCATCCATAGGCCATAGTCTGGTAGACTACTAAGCAAAGCAGGAAACTTTAAACTGTCCACCATATGCAGATTGTTAGTCACTTTTCTCTGTGTCCTTCAGAATGTCTGGCAGACTCTTCCACAGAGCAGGAACCCTGTGTCACTATTAATTTTGTTTCAGCCGTCACTTTTCTGTGAGTCCTGCATGTCCAATTTACACAGCACAAAGTCAAACAGTCCAGAAAAGAGGAGTATCTTGCTCAAATGGCTAGTCTTTCCATATTGGAAACAAACTCCATAATGACCTTCTTTGACTTCCATCTTCCTTTCTGATGCAGCTGAAATTGCCAGGAGCAGTTGTGCCTCACTGTCAAGAAAACCACTAAGCCATTTTAAATACCATATTCCATAGATCTTCGAAAGGTTTGAAGAATGTTTATCCATTTGAAATATACCTTTCTATATAGATCTAGAAAACCTAACCAACCTAACTAAAAGTTTTGACTATTATAGGTAACTATAATTTGCACCTAACTATAAATTACATTTTGGGGGTGTAGAAGACAAGAGGCAGACAAGGTCTTTATTATGCATTTGCTTGAGGAAACTGGGTTATGCATCATTGTCCTTTAAGGACATTAGCTGACTGATCTCTTATTGAAGTTATTATATTTTTATTATTTAAATTAGAAAAAAAGTTGTTTCACATTTCATTTCCAGTTCCCAACACTCACATCCTCACTTATCAACCCAACCACACACCAGCCCATCCTTTTTCGGCTCCCCAAGGTGGGTGAGGCCTTCCATGGGGCGTCTTCAAAGTCTGTCATATTATCTGGGTCAGGGCTTAGGTCTTCCCCATGAGTATAGGCTGAGAAAGTATTCCTCTATGTGGGATGGGCTCCAAAAGTCTATTCTTGTACTATCGATAAATACTGAGCCATTACAATAGGCCCCATAGTCTGCCCAGTCCTTCTAAGTAACACCCACATTCAGCAGGGTCTGGGTTGATCCTATGTTGGTTTCTCAGCTCTCAGACTGGGGTGCATTAGCTCCCACTTGTTCAGGTCAGCTGATTCTTTGGGTTTTTCCAGCCTGGTCTTGACCCCTTTGTTCATCACTCCTCCCTTTCTGCAGCTGGATTCCAGGAGTTCGGCTCAGTGTTTAGCTTTGGGTGTCTGCTTCTGCTTCCATCAACTAATAGATGAAGGCTTTAGGATGGCATATAGTAGGTGTCAATCTCATTATTGTGGAAGGGCATTAAAGGTAGCCTCTCTACTATTGCTTAGTTTGTTAGTTGGGGTCATCCAATTAGTTCTCTGGGCATTTCCATAGTGCCAGATGGAATCTATAATGGAATCTATAATGGAATTTATAATGGCTCCCTCTATTATGGTATCTCTTTTCTTGTTCTCTTTTCTGTTCCTATTTCAATCTTCCTGTTTCTTCATGGTTACTTATCCCCTCCTCTTCTGCTCTTCTCTTTCTTCTAACTCCCTCTCCCATCCCTCCATGGTTGCAATTTGCTCAGGAGATCTTGTCTCAATTCCATTCTCAGGAAGAACATACATATCTAATTTAGGGGCCTCATTGTATCCTAGCTTTTCTGGTTGTGTGAATAGTAGGCAGGTAATACTTTCCTCTATATATAAAATCAATATATAAGAGAGGACACATCATGTTTGTCTTTTTTTATGACTGGGGGTTACCGCACTCAGGATGGATTGTTTTAGTTCCATCCATTTCCTTGCAAACTTCAGGATTCCATTGCTTTTTCCCCTGAATAGTAATCCATTGAGTAAATTGACCAAATTTTCTCCATCCATTCTTCAGTTGTGGGGCATATAGGTTGCTTCCAGGTTCTGGATATTACAAATAATACTGCTATGAACATAGTTGGACAGATGTACCTGTTGTATGAATGAATCTTTAGGGTATAAGCCTAAGTAAGAGTGGAATTACTATATCTTGAGGAATCATACTGATTTGCAAAGTGGCTGTATGAGTATGCACTCCCATCTTCTCCAACATAAACTGTTTTTGGTGTTTTTCGTTTTAGCATTTCTGACGTGAGTAAGATGGTATCTCAGAGTTGTTTTGATTTGTATTTCCCTGATGGCTAAGGATGATGAAAACTTTCTTAAGAGGCTTTTAGCCATTTTAGATTCCTCCATTGAAAATTCTCTATTTAGTTCTGTACCCTACTTTTTTTTCCTTTTTTTTTTTATTTTATATAACCAAGTCCATTTAAATGAAAATAAACATTTATAGATAATATTTTGGAATTTTGGCGTTGTTCTTTCCAAACTACTTCCTGCTGGTAAGGGTTGCTGTCATGGGGGACTCGAAGAAGATTCAGAAATCCTGGCTGTAGTCTCTAAGGCTGCTTTGTCCAGCTGTTTTGAATGTAGGATCACCTGGTACTCTGTTTCAGGTGGTCTAGCTTGATAAAACCACATTAGTCTGGATGGAATCCACATCTTTTCATTTTCTGTGGAAACAAAAATAGAAATCCTTTTCCCCAGTAACTTGTCCTTGAACTTATATTTTGGAGTCAAAGTATTTTTTTTTTTCAATTTATTATTTTACATGTCGATCCCAGTTCTCTCTCCGTCCCTCCCTCCCTCCCTTCCTCCCTCTGTCCTTCCCTCCCTTTTACCCTTTCTGCCCTCTCACATGCACTCTAACTACCCTTCCTGCCATCCCCCCACCCAATTCCATATGTAGGGGAATGCCATCCAGTTGGGGTCATGTAGATCTGACAGGTCATGTAAAGTAGGGACTAGAGCTTCTCTCCTGTCTCTAGATTAAGGCAGTTATCCCTCCATGGGGGATGTGTTTGCAAAATCCTTTTGTGCACCAGGGATACATCCTGGCTTCACTGTCTGAGGTCCCTTAGACTGCTCAGTCCTTCTGGCTGAGACCCATATTCAGTGGGACCTGAGTCAGTCACATGCTGGCTTCCCAGGTATCAGTCTGGTGGCCCGTTAGCTCCTCCTTGTTCACTTAAGCTGTCTCTATGTGTTTCTGCTGCCTGGTCTTGTCCTCTCCATCTGCATCTGGGTTCTAGTTCAACTCAGTGTTTATGTATGGGTGTTTGATCATGTTTCCAACAGGCATGAGTTAAGGGCTCCATGGATAAGTTAGTTGTTGATCTCACTCTCCGGGAAGGGCATTAATGGTAGCCTTTCCACAGTTGCTCAAATTGTTAGTTGGCAGCAGTCTTGTAGTTCTCTAGACCTTTCTTTGTGTTCAATTTTATCTTCAAACCAATATTGGCTCCCTCTTTTATGACCTCTCTCTCTCTCTCTCTCTCTCTCTCTCTCTCTCTCTCTCTCTCTCTCCTGTCTTCTATTCCTAACCAGGCTCAATCTTCCTGGTCGCACATGTTTTCCTTTCTTCCCCCTCGTTTTCTCATACTTCTCACTCCATTCGCTGCCCCCCCCACTTCACCTGAGCTCTGGGGGACTTGTCCCTTCCCAGTTCTGTGAGGGACTTTATATGAATCTCTTAGAATACACCTTGTATCCTAGTTCCTCTGGTGGTGTGAATTATAGGCTGGTTCCTTTGATCTAGGTCTAAAATCCATATATGAGTGAGTACAAACTGTGTTCCTCTTTTTGTGACTGGGTTACCTCATTCAGGATGGTTTCTTCAAGTGCCATCCACTTGCCTACAAATTTCAAGATACCATTATTTTTTTTCTGCAGGGTAGTATTCCATTGTGTAGATGTGCCACATCTTCATTAACCATTCTTCAATTGAGGGGCATCTAGGTTGCTTCCAGGTTCTTGCTATTACAAATAGTGCTGCTATGAACATAGTTGAACAGATGTCTTTGTTGCATGGATATGAATCCTTTGGGTATATGCCTAAGAGGGGGATTGCCGGGTCCTGTGGTAAACTAATTCCCATTTTCCTGAGGAAATACTGATCTCCAAAATGGCTGTATGAGTTTGCACTCCCACCAGCAGTGGAGGAGTGTTCCACTTTCTCCACATCCTCTCCAACATGAGTCATCATTGGTGTTTCTAATTTTAGCCATTCTGGCAGGAATAAGATGGTATCTCAAAGTTGTTTTGATTTGCATTTCCCTGATAGCTAAGGATGTGGAGCATTTTCTTAAGTGTCTTTCAGCCTTTTTGATTTCCTCTATTGAGAATTCTTTCTTCAGTTCTGTAACCCATTTTTTTTAATAGGGTTATTTGATGTTTTGTTGATTAGTTTCTTGATTTCTTTGTATATTTTGGAGATCAGCCCTTTGTCGGGTATGGGATTGGTGAAAATCTTTTCCCAGTCTGTGGGCTGCCGTTTGGTCTTGTCGACTATGTCCTTTGCCTTACAGAAGCTTCTAAGTTTGAAGAGGTCCCATTTATTAATTGTTTCTCTCAGTGTCTGTGCTCCTGGAGTTATATCTGTGCCCCTGGTGTTATGTTGTACCCCACTTTTTAATTGGATTATTTGGTGTTTTGGTAACTAGCTTCTTGAATTATTTGTATATTTTGAAAATCAGCCCTCTGTCAGATGTGGTGTTGGGGAATATATTTTCCCATTCTGTGTGCTGTTGTTTTGTCTTATTGACTGTGTCCTTTGCCTTACAGAAGCTTCTCAGTTTCAGGAGGCCCCATTTATTAATTGACAATCTCAGTATCTGTACCACTGGAATTATATTCAGGAAGCAGTCTCCTGTACCAATTCATTCAAGGGAACCTCACACTTTCTTTTCTAAGAGGTTCGCTGTGGCTGAGTTTATGTTGATGCCTTTGTTCCATTTGGACTTCAGTTTTGTGCCTGCCAATAGATAAGGTTTCATCTGCAGTCTTCTACACACTAGCATCCAGTTATGCCACCACCATTTGTTGAAGATGCTTCCTTTTTCCCATTGTATAAATTTAGCTTCTTTGTCAAAAATCAGGTGTTCATAGGTGTGTGGGTTAACATCAGGTTTTTCAATTTGATTCCATTGGTCTACCTGTTTATTTTTGTGCGAATACCAAGCTGTTTTCAGGACTATAACACTATAATAGTTCTTGAAGTTAGGAATGGTGATGCCCCTGAAAGTTCCTTTATTACACAGGGTTGTTTTGCTATCCTGGGTATTTTGTTATTCCATATAATGCCGAGGATTTTTCTTTCAAGTTCTGTCAAGATTTTGATGGGGATTGCATTGAATCTGTACATTCCTTTTTTGCAAGATTCCCATTTTCACTGTGTTGATTATACCTATCCAAGAGCAAGGGAGATCTTTCCATTTCCTGGTATTTTCTTTAATTTCTTTATTTAAAGACACAAAGTTCTTATTATATAGGTCGTTCATTCTTTGCTAAGCATTACCCAAAGATATTTTATGTTGTTTGTGGCTATTGTAAAGGGTGATGTTTCTCTGGTTTCTGATTTCTTTCTCAGCCCCTTTGTCTCCTATATATAGTAAAGCTACTGGTTTTTTTTTTTTTTTTATTTATTTAATGTTGTATCCTGACACTTTGCTGAAGGTGTTTACCAGTTGTAGGAGTTCTTTGATAGAGATTTTCGGGTCACTTATGTAAACTATCATATCAATTACAAATAGTGAAATTTTACTTCTTCCTTTCCAATTTGTATCCCCTTGATCTCCTTTTGTTGTCTTTCAAGTAAAGGTAGTATTTCAAGTAAAATATTGAAGGGATGCAGAGATAGTGGGAGGCTGGTCTTGTTCCTGATTTTAGAGGAATCCCATTGTCTTTCTCTACCTTTAGTTTGATGTTGGCTCTTGGTTTGCTCTATGTTGTTTTTATTCTGTTTAGTATGTTCCTGTTATCCCTGATGTCTCCAAGACCTTTACCATGAAGGGGTGTTGGATTTTGTCAAAAGCTTTTACAGCATCTAGTAAGATGATCCTGTGATTTTTCAGTTTGTTTATATGGTGAAGTATCCTTGCATCCCTGGGATGAAGCCTACTTGTTCAAGGTAGATGATTTCTCTGATGTGTTCATGGATTCAATTTGCCAGTATTTTACTGAGTAGTTTTGCATCAATGTTCATGAGGGATATTGGTCTATAGTTCTCTTTCTTAGTTTTGCCTTTGTGTGGCTTGAGTACTGGAGTAATTGTAGCCTCAAGAAAGGATTTTGGCCATGGCCCTTCTGTTTCTATTGTATGGAACACTTTGAGGAGTATTGGTATTAGCTGTTCTTTGAATTTCTGGTAGAATTCTGCACTGACACTATCTGGCCCTGTTTTTTTTTTTTTTTTTTTTTTGGGGGGGGAGGACTTTTGGTGACTGTTTCAACTACATTAGGGGTTATAGGTCTATTTAAATTGTTTATTTGGACTTGAATTAATTTTGGTTAGTGATATCTATCAGAAAATTTTCCATTCCATTAAATATTGTAATTTTTTTGGAATATAGGTTTTCAAAGTATGACCTGAAGATTCTCCGTAATTCCTTTGTGTCCATTGATATATCTCCCCTTTCATTTCTGATTTTCTTAATTTGAATGTTCTCTCTCTGTCTTTTGGTTAATTTGGATAAAGGTTTATTTATCTTGTTGATTTTCTCAAAGAACCAAGTCTTTGTTACATTGATTGTTTGTATTGTTTTCCTAGTTCCTACCGTATTGATTTCAGCCCTCAAATTAATTGTTTCCTGGCATCTACTTCTTTGGGGTGAGTTTGTTTCTTTGTTTATTTATGTTCTAGAGCTTTCAATTGTGCTGCTAATTCTCTAGTGTGACTACTCTCCAGTTTCTTCATATGGGCACTTAGGGATATGGATTTTCCTCTTAGCACAGCTTTCAAAATGTCCCATAAGTTTGGGTATGCTGTGTCTCCATTTTCATTGAATTCTAGTAAGATTTTATTTCTTTCTTTATTTCTCCCTTGACCCAAGAATGATGTAAGTGCACACTGTTCAATTTCTATGATTTGTAGGTTTTCTGCAATTTGTGTTATTGTTGAATTCTAACTTGCAGCATGGTAGTCTTATAAGATACAGGGGGTTATTCCAGTGTTTTTGTACCTGTTGAGGTTTACTATATTGCTGAGTATGTGGTCAATTTTAGAGAACGTTCCATGTGGTGCTGAGAAGAAGGTACATTCTTTTGTGTTTGATGGAATGTTCTATAAATGTCTGTTAAACCCAATTGGGTCATAACTTCTGTTAGTTTCTTTGTTAAGCTTCTGCTGGAGACCTGTCTAATGTTGAGAGTGGGTTGTTGAAATCTCCCACTATATGTTTGTAAGGGTTCATGTGAGATATGAGTTTCAGTAATGTTTCCTTTATGAATGTGGGTGCCTTTGTATTTGGGGCATAGATGTTCAGAACTGAGGCTTAATCTTGATAAATTTCTCCTGTGATGAATAAGAAATGACCTTCTTTATCTCTTTTGGTTGATTTTAGTTTAAAGTCTAATTTGTTAGATATAAGTATTGCTATACCTGCTTGTTTCTTGGGTCCATTTGACTGGAAAGTCTTTTTCTATCCCTTAACTGTGAGGTAACATCTGTCTTTGGAGTTGAGGTGTTTCCTTTACACAGTATAAGGATGGATTCTGTCTTCATATTCATTTTGTTACCCTGTATTTTTTAATAGGGAGTTAAGACCATTAATATTGATGGATATTAAGACCATTGATTGTTAATTCTTGTTTCTTTTGGATTTGTTGGTGGTGGTGATATTATGTGTGGATTTCCTCCCCTCCCCCTTTTTTTCTTTTGGATGTTGGTAAAGTGGGATTATCTATTGCCTATGTTTTTGTGGGTATAGTTAATTTCATTGGGTTGGAGTTTTCCTTCCAGAAATTTTTGTACAGCTGAATTAGTTGACTTGTATTGTTTAAGTCTGTTTTTGTCATAAATATATCATGTTTTCTCCATTTACAGTTATTGAAAGCTTTGTTGGCATACATGACTCTTAATGTTGGCAGAATATCTATCCAGGGCCTTCTGGCCATCAGAGTTTCCGTGGTGAAGTCATGTGTAATTCTGATATGTTTGCCTTTATATGTTACTTGGCCTTTTTTCTTTGCTGCTCTTAATATTCTTTCTTTATTTTGTACATTTGGTGTTTTGATTATTGTGTGGCAAGAGGATTTTTTTTTTTTTTGGTTCACTCTCTTTTCTCTTTGGTGTTCTGTATGTTTCTTGTCCTTTCATTGGCATGTCTTTTTTAGGGTGAGAAATTTTTCTTCTATGATTTTGTTGGATATATTTTCTTCAACTTTGAGTTGGGTTTCTTCACCTTCTTCTATACTATTATTCATAGGTTTGGCCTTTTCCTGGTGAACCATATTCCCTGGATATTTTGTGTTTGGGATTTGTCAGACTTAAGATTTTCTTTGGTTGATGCATCTATTTCTCCTAGTGTATCTTCAGCGCCTGAGATCTCTTGTATTCTGTTGGTTATGCTTGCATCTGTAGTTCTTGATCATTGGCCTAACTTTTCTATTTAAGCATTCCCTCAGATTGTGTGTGTGTGTGTGTGTGTGTGTGTGTGTGTGTGTGTGTGTGTGTGTGTGTGTGTGTTTGGTCTCTATTTCAACTTTTAATCTTGCACTGTTTGAATTGTTTTGTGTAATCTTTTGGTTTGTCTTTTCCTCCATTTCTTGAAATTTTTCTTCCATTTCTTTAAAAGATTTTCTCATTATCTCTTTGAGGGTCTCTATCATCATCAAAAATTCATTTGTAGGGTTTTTCTCTTCTCCTACATCTGTGTTGAGATGTCCATGTCTTGCTGGTGTGAGTCCCTAGACTCTAGTGGTTTCATATTGTTCTTCCTGTTGTTGACTGTGTTTTTATACTGTCCACTAACCAAACATCTCTTCTTCCAGTGCATACTGGTAGAGTCTCTCCCTCTTCTGATGGGTACCTGACCAAAGTTCTCTTCTGGTGGGTGAAATCAGGTCCAAAATTCAGATGGCTCTTCTACTACAGTGGGTAGTGGTGAGACTCCTCTTTTGGTTGGAGGCAGACTCTGGACGGGCTGTCCCGCTATAGCTGGCTAACCTGCATGCAGTCCTCAGTTTTCAGTCCTCTGGATGCTATTAGCAGGGCAACAGAAGGCAAGCCAGAAAAAGGCCCACACTTAACCCCTCCTGCAGTGGGAGATGGGGCCAGGATGCTCACCAACTCCGGGTAAGCTGGTCCACTAGAGTGGGCACCCCTTCACACAGTTCTTATACATTATATATTTAAATGAGCTATGCAAACATAATACCTAAACAAGAGGAGAAATATATTTATCACAAAATTGACCTTAAATTTGTATCAATAAATGAAAATCCATTCCAATACAAAGCATTCATTTCTGTACCATAAGCCCCCTTTTACCTTTAAAAAGAGATTGGTTGTGATCATTAACTATTCATAACCAATCCCATTTAAATGGAAACAAACATTTATAGACAGTATTTGTGAATGTGGGTGTCATTTTTTCCAAACTGCCTCCTGCTGTTTGGGCATGCTGTAATACCATGGGGATCCTAAGAAGACACAAAAATCTTGGCTGTAGTCTGCAAGGGTGCCTTGTCCCAGCTGTTTTGAATGTTGGATCACCTAGGGCACTGTTTCAGGGCATCTTGCTTTATCAAACCATGTTAGTTTAGAAGGAATCACAGCTTTTCAATTTCTATGGAAACAAAAATAGAAATTCTTTTCCCTAGTAACCTGTCCTTAGACTTAAATTTTGAAGTCAAAGCATTTTAAAATAAATAAGCATTTATTTTAATTTAATTTAAATAAAATTTAGCAGCATTGATAATCAAGTGTATTTTAGAAGTTGTTATTCCTTCCTTAGCAATTGAGCAATTCAAAGACAGTACAATAGCATACAGTATCCAGACTCTCTGTGTGCTTTCCATCTTCACGTGGCTTTTTTATTACTCTTTTTTTTTTTCTATTTCTATTTTCTCATTTTTTGAGACCCAGTTTCTCTGTGTAGCTTTTATCTGTCCTGGAATTCACTCTGTATACCAGGTTCGCTTTGAAATCACAGAGATTTGCTTCTCTCTCCTCCTGAGTGCTGGGATTAAAGGTGTGTACCACCACTGCCCACCTTTTTTTTTTTTTTTTTTTCCTTTTTTAAGCAAATATCCTTTTTATTTTCCCTCCCAAGATTATATATGTTTTAAAATACACTGTAAAAACCTTTTAGGTTCCACTTTATCTGAATCTGTGTTTACTGTAAATCTCTACCTGTTTTTGAGCCACAAGTCTTGTATCTGCTAAACAGCGTTGTTAAAATTAAACAAAACAGCAGTAGCTGTTTTGGCGTCTGGGTTTCCAATATGAGGAGTACGTTTTCCAACAGCATTGAGATCTGTGCTCACTACCTTGGTCTATGCAGCCATCAAGCAGAATGCTGCTGGCTTGGATATGTGATCACTGCCACTGTCAGCTGCTCATACACAGCACTCTTAGAAGAGTGCTGCTTATGCCCAGTCAGGAAGACTCCCTTAAGAGTCCTGTAAAGGTATACTTGTTTCTAGCAAAACAGTTCAACCAAGAAAAATACTGCTACCAAGAAGCCTTGCTTGACTCTGTTCTTTTGTTTCTAAAATACCTTTTTAAACTTTTGTCAAGTTTTAAGTAGAAGTTCTTAGTACCCACATTGTAGGTGCCATTTTGTTAAGAGCTCATCTAGCCTAGTCCCAGAGTTACATCAGCCCCAAAATAACAGGCAGAGACACTGTATTAATTATGAACTGTTGGTTGGTTACCAGCATTTCTTATTGGCTAGATCTGTCTTAAATATTAACTCATTTCTATCAATCCCACATGGTCTTATCTTACCGGAGAAAGGGTCCTCGGCCTCTTTTCTCATGTCCTATATCTTGTCTACTCTCTGACACATCTCCCTGTATCCTCCTTGCCTCCTAGTTTCACCTATCTTGCTTTCCTATTGGCCAACAGGGCTTTATTCATTAACCAATAAAAGAAACATATTTGCAGAATTACATCTCCCATCAAGATCTACTTACAGAATTCATACCATTTTGCCTATCTGTCCAGTAGATCCCAGGATACTCCAACATCCAGGTTATAGGCACCAACAGGCATGCCTGATTTTATACATGTGTGCCATGGGTTTGAGTTTAGGTTCTCATCTTACACAAGAGGAGTTATTAATCTACTGAGCCATCTTCCCAGCCCAACATTTAAGGATTTTTTTCATGACGTTTTTGTTTAATAACATATCAAATTATTACAAAATGTTCCATTATAGATGTTTAATAAAGTGTTACATTTATATTTTAAGAAATAAATTTTAAAAATAAGTAAAAGGTACTTTTATAATTGCTTGAGATGATAAATGACCACTAACAAAACTAAGACTTTTTTTTTTTAGTCAAGAGATTATAATTTAGTGAACATTAAAACTTTTTTTTTTTATTCCAATAAGATTTTTTGGGTAACCAGGTGCTTTGTCAGTTTAATAATGTAGCTCTGAAAAATTAGTAAAACTGATCAGTATATTTACCAATAAGGCTTCTTCCTAAAATGTACACAAAGTAGTACAAATGTCATTACTATATTGAAAATATAGAAAAGAGTAACTTACTGATACAACTAGACTTTTGTATTTAATTAAATCATGAGAAATTGTGAGGGGTTTTAAGTTCATTTAAGTGCCAATGGAATGGGCAATGTGATCCAGTTGATAATGGCAGTTGGATAAGTGGAAGGTAATTGCACATTGTCAGGGGGAAAAGTCTGATTCTGTCTGGAAATAGATTCTTTTTGAAAATGTGCACTGGTCTATGCTCTGATTCAAGTGGTTTCTTGCCAATGTTAAAAGTTTTACTGAGGATCATTTCTCTCCAACTCTGACAATGGCTAAGCACAGCTGATACATTAGATGTGGCTCCGGTGCTAAGTGCTTCTATCCCTTTCTTGTTAGGAATCACCATAGAATTTTAAAACTAGGTTAAATATAAATGTATTTCCATGCCCTTTACAATATGTACTCAAACAACAGTGCTAGAGAATGTTATTCGGTGAGAGGGAAGGGTGCCAAAGAGGAGGGCAAATGAATCATTGCAACATTAGTAGTCTTCTGAGGATCACAAACTATGTCTGTCCCTTCTTTTAATTATTTATTTATTTTTCAGAAGTTTAAAAGTAAAGCTAAAATTAATTGTATGTTTTTTTGGGGGAGATAATACACTCTCTCAAATATTGCTGAATTTTCTTTAGAAAAATTTAATTAGCTCTACCATTCATTTTATTTCTTTTGTTCTCTCTCCCCTCTCTGTCACTCCATTCAGACTTGTCTACTTTCATTTTGCCTATATCCTACAATCTATCTCCTCCAGATCTCCTCCCCAAACCACTTGCTAGAAAACTCTTGTGAAAAATTCATAGGACTTCCTTCATAAGGATAGGTTTCATTGACTGAGAAACAATGCTCAGGACTTTGTGGGGATTTGCTGGCTACATAAGCCAGCAAAATATCACCAGGTTATCAAACATCATCCCCTCCAGGCTTTCAGGTGAATAGATGCCAATTTCTCCCATGGAAGGAAAAGGTCTGCATGTTTAAAAATTCTGGCTCCTCTAGTGCTTAGCTGCAAGCACATGTGTCCTTATATATGTAGTTGTAAAATAAGAGGGTGGGAGCAATCCTGGAAGAACTGTCCTCTGTAGAGTATTATTCTGTGATCCTTGGGTGCACTTTTGCCAAAACTTAATTAAAAAAATCATTGCAATCTTAGCAGAAGAGAGGAAAGGTGTCCCTAGAGGGGGAATAAAGACATAAAAAATGAAGTTGGGGGAGGTAGGGAAGGATGAGAACAAGGGAAAGGGAGAGTGAGAAGAAAGAATGAAGAGGAAGGAGACAGAAGAAGGATTAGTGGGCTAGGTGGAGGTGCTCTTGGTTTTTGCTCAGCAGTGTGCTGCTGTCCAGATCAATAATCTGGTAACTGAAAGTCAAATTATCATAAAAGTTTACTTTTAGAGTGAGTATGGCAGAAGGCTGCAATTTAGATAAACTATTTTCATTCTGGTGCACTTCAGAATTTTGCAAGTATTAGCTGCTACAATCACAACTAAGCCGAACACCTTTCTTTCTCAGCCAGTGTATTTCAGACATTGTAATTTCCATTTTGCCTTTCAGTAGTTTTTGGTAGTGTGCTTAGTAATTTTATGTCAACTTGACATAAGTTAGAGTAATTTTGAAAGCAGGAAACCCAATAGAGAAATTCCCCCCATCAAATTGCCCTCTGGGTCATTTTTTCGATGAATGATTGATGTAACAGTGTCCACCTTATTGTGAGCCACCACCCTGAGTTGGTGGTCCTGGCTGCTATAAGAAGACAGGCTAAGAAAGCCATAAAGAGCAAGCCAATGATAGACCTCCTCCATGGTTTCCATTCCTGGCTCTAATTTCTTGCCTTGAGTTCATGCCCTAATTTCCCTTAAAAATGCACTATGATTACTGTGTAAACTCAGATAAGCCCTTTCCTTTCCAAGTTGCTCTGGCTATTTTGTTTTTAGCACACCAGTGGAAACCTAACCACGACAGACAGTATTATCTGACTTGACTGTGACTTCTACACTGGAACATAATCTACAGTTTCCTTGGAGAAAACATCTGGTGTCCAGTGTTCCTGGTTTATTTTATCTTGTAATTTTGAAAGCTGTGGAATTATCTCTTGGAATGTTAGTCTCAATTTTAATGCCAACATGAGATTATAAATCTTGAATTTTTGAAAACTGACATGAACTTAAGGTATATTTTCTTTTCTCAGCTCTGGTTATAACCTGAAGTCACAAAGACACAGGGAAAAACAAACTTGTAAGTAAAGAACAGTATCTTTGTAGGCCTGGGAGCAACATTTTACGTGCAGACCCTCACACCACACCTGGTAAGATTTAGGTTATTTTATGGCCTATGTAATTACAAAGCTGACTGAGAAACACAGTTCATAGTTGAAAGTAGGAAATACTATTCAGTACTCTGATATCACAGACACCATAGGAAGAAAGAACCTCAGATGTGAGTAATTACTTTAGATAAGCCTGCCTTCTGAACCTTCATGACCCTGTCAAGAGCACTGTCATGAGGTTCAAATATGACCCACATGACAAAAGTCTAGTTGCAACAGAAGTACCCTGAAGCAGTACCCTCATCCTTATATTGATGCACCCCTTTGCCTAAAGCAATGTCTGTTTGCAAACCAATGTATGACACACATTTACTGTGTCCTTCAAGATTACTAACATTTTGGGGCCTGTAGTTCCCCTAAATCATAAGCTGGGCCCCTGTGATATGATGTGATACCTTTGTACCCGTAGGAATTTTTAATATCTACTACTTCAGAGAGCTAAGAATTTTACTGAAATCTGAGGCACTGGCACTAATGAACCAGGTCATTTATACATAGTGAGTGCGTGCGTGCGTGCGTGTGTGCGTGCGTGCGTGCGTGTGTGTGTGTATGTGTGTGTGTGTCTGTGTGTGTGTGTGTGTTATCTATGAAAAAGGAGAAAGGCCTAGAGTAAACTGTGGTGGCCTTTAAAACATAGCAAGAGACATGGAATCTCAGTCATATTTAGCTCTTTTCCAGAGACAGAAGCTAACTACATATCTGCAAAAATTGGTCATGGTCATAGTAATGGACATCAGATTCTAAAAGTTGTAAAGCCAAAAGCCTGCATGTACAGTCTATACTTAACCAAAGCACCAATACAAAGGTCACCTGCCTTAAATCAACAGAAGTCTAATTTACCCATATATATTCCATTCTTCCAAAATTTTATTAAGCATTTAAATTTCTAAGTTACTGGACCCATGTTCCATTTCTAAAGACTGCAGCACTTTTTGTAAGGGGTTGGGCAGTAAATATTTTAGAATTTGCAAGCATGTCACATAAGGTCTCTGCTATGAATCTGTCTTTGTTTTTTTACAACCTTTAAAAATATAAACAGCCTTTGGACCAGATTTGAAACACAAGCCATATTTGTGAGCTCTGCTGTCGATTTTCAGGTCTGTAAGGTTATGCTTGCAAGCACGTCTGGAATATTTCCTAATCCCAGCAGGAACAGCTGTCTCCCAAGCAAAGAGGAGAGCTGATTCTAACATGGTGGACAGGAGGTAAGCCACAGAGAAACCTTCCCTCTCCCAACAGATGGCATCTCCAGGTAGTGGGATTATAGAAGGATTAGTTGGAAAAGCAGGTTTTGATGGGTGGGGCCTCTGGTCTAAATATGAAAACCCTGAAATTGTTCAGTACCATAAAGTACATAAAGTTCCCTGATAGCAACACAGGAAGGGAATACACTACATCTGCTCTTAATTAATTCATTGTCTTTCTACTACAGAGCATGATAGGGGTGGAAGTGAAAGAGGCTAGAGCTCTCAGTCACAGAACAGAAGGAATAACAAAAGTGAAGGACACTTCTACATTTTAGGACAATACTTGAAACCAACTTTAGTGATTACCTCTGGTTTGTTTATCTTTATAAAATGGTAGAAAAAATTAACTTTCTTATGTTTTAGCATGTTTTTGCTTTTTCTATACCTCCTTTAGAATGTGGATTTATTAAAGGCAAGGTTATGTTCATTATTATTTATTGGTCAAAAATGTGATGAGTTTCTTTTTTTGAAACAGGGGAGGTCTTAAGTAGCACAGGCCAGATTTGAAGTCACTATGCAGCTGACCTACCAGTCCTTCCAAGGGCTTGGATCACAGGCATGCTATATCATGCCCAGTTTCTGACTATCAAACCCAGGGGTTCTTGTAGCGTGCTACTAGTCATATTTGTAGCCCTTTGAGGTGTGCTAGCACTATATTAACATACTCTAAATCTTAAAGAATTATGGAAAGTGTGAGCAGGAAAGATGGCTCAGTGGTTAATAGTACTTGCTGCTCTTACAGAGAACTTGAAATCAGTCTCCAGCAGATGAATGGTAGCTCTCAACAATCTGTAACTCCAGGCCTAGGGAATTTGACACCCTCTTTCTTCTGCCTCAATGGGCACAGCATACAGACAATTCACATACATACATGCAAATAAATTACACATATACTTCAAACTATTAAGAGAATAATAAAAAGTGAGGAGGGGTAGATGGATGTCAGGGTAGCAATGTCAAAAAGAAATACTTTCAGGTAATTCTCCTTTAATCTAATAATGTCCTAGATTGTGCTTTATTATTTAATTATTCTTTTAAATTTCATTTTACTTTCCAAACACAGTTGTCTCTCACACATATTCCTGCTCCTCCTCATTTCCCCATCCAGACCACCCCTATTCCACTCCTCCTCATGGGTAAGGGCTCTCATGAGGAGTCAATAAAATCTGACACAATAGGTTGAAGCAGGGACAATCCCCTGTCCCAACCATTAAGGCTGAGCACAGCATCCCATTATAGGGAATGGGCTCCAACAAGCTAGCTCATGTACCAGGTTTGTATCATGGTCCTACAGGCAGGGTTCCTCAGCTAGTCCAAGCTTCCCAACTGTCTCTCACATATGGAGGACTTAGTTCAGTCCCCTGTAGTCCCTTACAGCTGTCAGTCTAGAGTTCATGAGTTTCCACGAGCTTGGTACAGTTGTCTCTGTAGATATCTTCATCATGATCTTGACCTCTCTTACTCATATATTCCCTCCTCCCTCTCTTCAACTGGATTCCCAGAGCTAGGCCTGGTTCTTGGGTTGGAAGTCTATATGATGTCTCCATCAATTGCTGAATGAAAGTTCTATGATGATAGTTGGGGTATTCACCATTCTGGTTACAGGGGAAGGCCACTTCAGGCACCCTCTCCACTATTGCTAGCAGTCTTATCTATGGTCCTCCTGTGGACTCTTGGGAATTTCCCTAGCACCAGTTTTCTCCCTAACCCCATAGTGGCTCTCTCTATTAATATGTCTTTTTCATTGCTCTCCCACCGCAATCCTCCCCCTTGACCATCCTGTTCCCTCATTCTCATTCCCCTTCCTTTCTCCATTACCACCATGACCCACAGTTTACCCTATAGATATCATTGAATTTCCCTTCCCAAAGTGATCCATGTGTCCCTTGTTATCCACCTTCTCTGGAGCTGTGGATTGTAGTCTGGTTACCCTTTGCTTTACATCTAATATCGACTTATGAGTAAATACTTACCTACCTGTTTTTTTTTTCCCTGAGTCTGGATTTTCTCAATCAGGATGTTTTTTGTTTTTTGTTTGTTTGTTAGCTTGTTTGTTTGTTTCGCTTTTTGTTTTCATTTTTTTCTAATTCTATCCATTTGTCTGAAAATTTCATGAACTCATCATTTTTTACCACTGAGTAGTACTCCATTGTGTAAACGTACCACATTTTCCTTATCCATTCTTCACTTGAGGGGCATCTAGGTTGTTTCCAGATTATTATGATTAATGTTGATATGAACATTGTTGAGCATGTGTCCTTGTGGTATGATTGAGCATCCCTTGGGTATATGTGGTATTGCATGGTCTTGAGGTAGGCTGATTCCCAATTTTCCTAGAAACCACCATACTAATTTCCAAAGTGGCACAAGTTTACACTCTCACCAGCAGTGGAGGAGTGTTCCCTTGACTCCACATTTTCTCTAGAATAAGCTGTCCTCAGTATCTTTTATCTTAGCCATTCTGGCAGGTTTACGATGGTATCTCACAGTCATTTTTATTTTCATTCCTTGATGATCAATGATTTGAGCACTTCCTTAAGTATCATTTGGCCATTTGAAATTCTTCTGCTGAGAATGCTCTGTTTATCTCTATATCCCATTATTCAATTGGGTAATTTGAATTTGGTTGTCTAGTTTCTTGAGTTCTTTATATATTTTTGAAATCAGCTCTCTTGTTAGATGTGGGATTGATGAAGATCTTTTCCCATTCTGTGAGCTGTTGTTTTTTCTTGTTGTCTGTGTTCTTTGCCTTACAGAAGCTTCACAGTTTCAGGAGGTCCCATTCATTGATTGTTGCTTTCAGTTGTGTTACTGGTGATATATTTAGGAAGTGCTCTCCCATGCATTCAACACTACTTGCCACTTCTTCTGTCAGGTTCAAATGCAGCTTGATTTATGTTGAATCTTTGAACCACTTGGACTTGAGTTTTGATCATGGTGATAGATATGGATCTGTTTGCAATCTTCTACACGTTGACATCCAGTTATGTTAAAGATATTTTCTTTGTTCCATTGTACCATTTTGTCATCTTTGTCAAAAATCAGGAGTTTATAGGTGTGTAGACTAATATCAGGGTCTTCGATTCTATTCCATTGATCCACCTGCCTGTTTTTTTTTTTTTTTTTTTTTTTGCCAGTACCATGCTCCCTTTTATTACTACAGCTCTATAGTAGATTTTGGAGTCAGGGATGGTGATGCCTATGGAAGCTGATTTATTGTATGATGGGAGATGCCATTCTATAAATGTTTCTCATACTGGTTAATGAATAAAGCACTGTTGGCCAATAGGAAAGGAAGACAGGAGGGACTAGGAGACAAGGAGGAAAGAGGAAGTAGTAAGGAAGGGTCAGCATGGAGAGACTGGGGAGACGAGTCGCTGGCCTCTTTCCCGGGTAAGAAGACCACGTGGAAATATTATATTAACAGAAATGGGTTAATACTTAAGACAGAGCTAGCCAATAAGAAACAAGTAACAGGCCAACAGAATTATATCAAATACAGAGTCTCAGTGTGTTAATTGGGGCTGGCGCGGCGGCAGGACCAGACCAAAAGAACAGAGACAAGCAAGGTTTCTTGGTAGCAGCAATTTTCTCAGTTGAACTCTGCTTTGCGAGAGACAAGCAGATATTGGCCCGGCTCCTTTAAGAGAGGATTCCTGACTCAGCATAAGCGACAAAAAACTGCATGGCTTTTAAAAAGCACTGCTAACAATTTCTTGGTGTATATGAGAGCTGATGATGATGATGAGTGACCACATCTCCAGGCCTACAGCATGCTGCTGGGTGGCAGCTTAGACCAAGGTGGTAAACACAGCTCTCACTTCTGGCAGTAAACCACAGCTAACACAACTATGATTTTCATTTTAACAATATTGTTTACCAGATAAAAGACTCGTGGCCAGAAAAAGATAAAGATTAACAGTAAAGACAGATTCATATAAAAAAAAAATCTAAAGGTTTACAATGTGTTTTAAAAAATACGTATACTTTAAAAAAAATGGTTTTAAAAAGACAAAAAACAACTGGGTATGGCTGTACACGCCTTTAATCCCAGGACTTGAGAGACAGAGGCAAACAGATCTTATGATTTCAAAGTAAACCTGGCTTACAGAATAAATCCAGGACAGATAAATTTATACAAAAATACTCTGTTTCAAAAAATCAAAAAATAAAAAAAAAAAGAGTAATAATAAAGCCACTTAAAGATGAAAAACTCAGAGAGAATTTGTATACTGTACGGTATCATATTGTCTTTGTATTGTTTGACTACTGAGGAAACAACAACTGTTAAAGGAAATACTACTGTATTAATTCAATTTATATATTTTAAAAATACTTTGACTCAAAAATTTAAGTCTAAGGACAAGTTACTGGGGGAAAGGATTTCTATTTTTGTTTCCACAGAAAATAAAAAGCTGTGGATTCCTTCCAGACTAAAGTGGTTTGATCAAGCCAGACCCCGTGAAACAGAGTCGCTAGTGATCCAACATTCAAAACAGCTTGGTCAAAGCAGCCTTGCAGACTACAGCAGGATTTCTTCTTAAGATTCCCCCGTGACAGCGCCCCCTATTAGCAGGAAGTAGTTTGGAAAGAACGATGCCCAAATTCCCAAATATTGTTTATAAATGTTTGTTTTCATTTAAATGGGCTTGGTTATAATTGGTTAATGATCACAACCAATATCTTTTTACAGGTAAAAAGGGAATTATGATATAGATATGAATACTTTGTTTTGGAATGGATTTTCATTTATTGATACAAATTTAAGTTCAATTTTGTCATATGTATATTTCTCCTTTTGTTTAGGTATTGTGTTTATATAGCTCATTTAAAACTCTTTATAGAGTTTACTTCTAATATGGCAAGACTAGCCATTTGGACAAGATACTGCTCTTATCTGGACTGTTTGACTTTATGCTGTATAAACTGGACATGCAGGACCCACAGAAAAGTGACTGCTGATTCAAGATGGACATTGCTACAGCATTCCTGCTTCATGGAAGAGTCTGCCAGACAGTCTGCAGGACACAGAGAAAAGTGACGGACAAACTGCTAATACAAGAAGACAGTTTAAAGTTTCCTGCTTTTCTGAAGAGTCTGCCAGACACACTATGGCCTATGGGCTGAAGATGGAAGATTACAAAAGAACTTCGGGTGACCAGGCAGTGAGTTGTCTCTGTCATTTCTAGAGTTTATATATTATCCTTCTGTGGTCTTTGATGGAGTTGAAGACAGATAGTTATAGTTTTCCTTAGTTAAGCTTAAAGATAAGTTACATATAGGACTTTAGACTCAATTATAGGATAGATGATAGAATAGTTTCTTTTAATATTGCTAAATGTTAAAGGACTAAATATTGTTAACTGTGATTCTTACATGGTAACTGTTGTATAATATATTTTGCTATGTTAAGGTTAAAACCCTTCTTTTTACTTTAGACAGAAAAGAGGAGATGATGGGAGATGCCATTATATAAATGTTTCTCATACTGGTTAATGAATAAAGCACTGTTGGCCAATAGGAAAGGAAGATAGGAGGGACTAAGAGACAAGGAGGAAAGAGGAAGTAGTAAGGAGGGGTCAGCATGGAGAGACTGGGGAGATGAGTCCTCTTTCCTGGGTAAGAAGACCACGTGGAAATAGTAGTTAACAGAAATGGGTTAATACTTAAGACAGAGCTAGCCGATAAGAAACAAGTAACAGGCCAACAGAATTATATCAAATACAGAGTCTCAGTGTGTTAATTGGGGCTGGCGTGGCGGCGGGACCAGACTAGCAGTGGGAGGAAAAACCATACACCTTACAATTTTACAGGATTGTTTTAGTTATTTTGGGGATTTTTTTAAATATGAAATTGAGTATTGTTATATCAAGCTCTGTGAATAATTGTGTTGGGATTTTGATGGGGATTGTATTGAATCTGTAGATTGCTTTTGGTATTATGTTGATCATATCTATCCAAGAGCACAGGAGATAATTCCATTTTATGATATCTTCTTTAATTTCCTACTTTAGGAATTTAAAGATCCTGACATGTAGTTCTTCCAGTTATTTAGAGTTAGCTCAAGCTGTTTTATGTTATTTGTGGGTACTATAAAGAGTAATGTTTCTCTGATTTCTTTCTTAGCACTTTTGTAATTTGTATATAGGAAGGATACTCATTTTGCCCCCTTTTGGGTTAATCTTGAATCCAGCCACATTACTGAAGTTGTTTATTAGCTAAAGGTGTTCCCAGGTAGAGTTTTGGGGAGTCACATATTTATACTATCATCTGCAAATAGTGATAGTTTGACTTCATTATTTCCAATTTGTAGCCATCCAATTGATATTCTTTTATTGTCTTATCACTCTAGCAAGAACTTCAAGTACTATATAGAATATATGTGGAGAGAGTGGACAGCCTTGTCTTGTTCTGATTTTAGTGGAATCTCTTTGAGTTTCTCTCTGTTAATTTTGGCTGTCAGCTTGCTGAATATTGCTTTTTTATGTTTAAACATGTTCCTTGTATCCCTGATTTCTCCAATAACTTTATCATAAAGGGGTATTAGATTTTGTCAAAGGCTTTTTCAGCATCTAATGAGATGATCATGTTTTTTTTTTCTTTCAGTTTGTTTATATGGTGGACTACATTGACTGATTTTCCTATGTTGATCCATCCCTCTGTCTCTGAAATGAAGCATACTTGGTAATGGTGAATGCTTTTTTTTTTTTTTTTTTTTTTTTTGATGTGTACTCGGATTCAGTTTGCAAAGTATTTATGAGGGAGAATGCTCTGTATTTCTTTTTCTTTGTTGCATATTTGCTTGGTTTGGGTATCAGGGTAACTGCAGTTTGATAAAGGAGTTTGGCAGTGTTTCTTCAGTTTCTATTGTGTGGAACATTTTGAGGAGTATTGGAGTTAGCTCTTCTTTGAAATTCTGATAGAATTCTGCCCTGAAGCCATCTGGTTTTGGACTTTTTTTTTAGTTGTAAGATTTTTGATAACTGTTTCTCTTTCATTAGGGGTTATAGGTCTATTTAAATTGTTTATCTGGTCTTGATTTAAATTTGGTATATAGAAACTATACAGAAAATTTGTTCATTTCTTTCAAATTTTTCAATTGGGGGGAGTATAGGTGTTATGAACTAGCAGCCAGCTGATCCCTGCCCCGACGATGGGCGGGACACTCATGGCCATGTCATCCCTATGTCAGTTTTACCTGGCTTACCTGGCAGCCAGAGGACTCAGTTACACATGAGCAAGCCTCTTTTAAAGCAAGTGCCCACCACCTCTCTCTCTCTCTCTCTCTGCTCTCTGCTCTCTCTGCTCTCTCTGCTCTCTCTCTGGTTCCTCTCTCTTGTTTCTCTCTTGCCCCCTCTCCTGATCTCTCTCTCTCTCCTGCTTTCAGTTGGCCACCAGCTACCCCCTCTTTCTCTCCCTTCTCTCAATAAACTCCACATGGGCGCTGAGTCTCCTGTTTGTGTTTCTTAGGCATTAGCTGCAGCAAAAGAACAACATTGGTGTCAAAACCCAGGCAGGCTCTCCTTGAGGGTCACTGGTGGCCATCTGCTGGTGGGCGGCCAGCCAGAGACACTTAGGATCCTGTTCCTGATACCAGCAGTTTGCCTCCATACCCCCCATTCGCTGGAAATACCACCCCACACTGACTTCAATTAGGTAAGGTACCCTTTTAAATTTTAACCCATTTCCTTAAGGTCGGGTACATTCCTCACAGGTGGAAGACATACCGCCCGGGGCAGTATATCTGCTCTGCTCTGGGACTGCTGAGTCCTTCCGGCCTCTATTGGCCCTGGCAACGTATTTGGGCTGGCGAGCTTCGAATAAAGCTCTGCCAGTCTCACTTATGATGTGGCCACACTTTTGAGCTGAGGAGTTCCAATACTGCGTGGTCACTTTCTGATCTACCCATGGGGAATAAACTGACCAAGGAAATACCCCTTACCACTCCCCTGGGATGCCTGATAGATGCCACTTGTTAAGGCACCCAGTCTTATTTACCTTTGTACTGAAAAGTGGCCTAGATATCCCCTAGAAAATAATTCAAATTGGCAGTATAAGGGCTCTCTAGATCCTGATATTTTACTGGATCTTTCAAATTACTGCCATCGAACAGGTAGATGGAAGGAGTTTTTTCTATCTCTCTGCTAAATAATCTCTTACCCTAAACTTATTTCTGTTCTCTTCCCGCCACGTTAAAACTCTCCTGCCTGCTGCAGCTGCAGCCTGTCTCAGAGCAGTAGCCTGGGCTGAGGCAGCATCTACTCAAGACAAAATTTTATCTCAAAACTTTATGATTTCTGCCAGCTGTTGGGGATATGTTTATGGCAGCCACCGTCTTGACCACGTGACCTAGCCTCACCCCCCCCACCCCCCCCACCCCCACCATGGTTCTTCCCTCTGCTACACCAGCCACCTAGGCAGAGGTAGTCTATCCAGCTTCTGCCACCAACAGAACCTGTAACTCATTTACCTTTTGCTTTTATTCTTTTATTTGCTTTATTCTTTATTCTTTGTCTCTAATTTCTTTTTCACTATGTCATACATAGCTTCACATTCTAGTCCTTCTCAATTTTACCCAGTCCTGTTTAATATATCTGTACATTTAATTTAATTTTAACTTTATGTAAATGCAAGCTAACTTCATACAACTTAAATTCAACTGTACTAAGTCTCAAATACTTCTAAATTGTTATGTGCCTTTTAATGGTGGTAAACATTTAAGGTTATACATGTCTATTTCAAGCTAAAAAAAATACTTATGCCACCCAGTCTTTCCTGTAAGCTGTTTATAAAGGTTAAGCCTCTATTATCAAAGGGAGTTTTTCTCTACCTCTTTGTCCTTTACAGGTATAAGTCTAACCTACTAAGTTAAAATCAGTTACATTCAGGCTGCAGGGCCCTGAGTAAAACATCCCTCCACAGCCTCTCACCTTGGATCCAGTTTTCCAAACAGATTAATTAATTACAGGGATAAAGCCTTACCTAGCCACCTGTGTGCTTAAGGCAAGTAACTAAAGACAAATTTTGTATACTAAGGTATGCTAAACAGTCAGACAGCCCTCAAATGCTCAGAGATCTAGAGAATATGGCATTTAAAATGTTTCATTAACAAGCTTTTATAACAGAGAGGCAGGCCAGCTGCTGGCACCACCCATTTCCTCCAAGAAGACTGATGGACACTGAAAGAAACTCCACCCACAAAAGTGGCAAAGCTAGCCACTGAGAAATCCTGCCTTTCATCTGCTGCAAAGGGCTCTAAGAACCGTGGACAAGAGAGCAGTGGAATCGACTTTCTCCATGTTGCTTGGGCCAATGGTAGGTAAGTCTTCCAAAAGCTCCTAATCCACAGGTCTCGTGCCATCAGCAGAAGGCAGACATCCTTAAAGCCTCTGGCTTCAACAACTGTGGAGGAACTGGGGTGGCTGTCCATGCTGCCAGCTAGTAAGTCTCTGTTACTCTCTAATCATTCAGGTAAAATTTTATCCCTCTCAAGAACTCTGATGCTTTTGACGACTGGTAGCTTTGTCAGCTTAAAGCAGCAGCCAAGGCTCCAATTTTTACAAAACAGATTTCAAAAATGGGTATTTTAAGGTTGCTACTGTTTATAGTCTTAACATTAATCAATACAGTTTTAAGAAGCTACTAATCCAATTCTGACAGTATTAAACACCATACTATGCCACTATATGATCATAACTGTAACTATAAGCCACAATTAAGCTGCTTTTCATTGTGCTAAAAATCTGCCAGTTGTATGTGTTAATTCTTTCAGCCAAACATTTCTAACATGAGTATGCTGCTAATGTATCTTAATATTTATATTTTCACAAACTCAAAGGATTCTTTTAAGTTCCAGGGAGCAGAATTGGATCCATTTACAGGTCAGATTCACTCCAAATAAATTACTCAACTTTTTCCTGGCCTTGGGACTTCCTTTCCTTGTCCCAGGACCCCCTTGGGAGCCCCTCCCCCACCTCACACTTCTCCCATTAAGTACTAAGACCTAAGAGAAAAAACCTAATCTTGTCCTCTGTTCTGCTAACATCTTGCCAGGTCTCAAAGAGATGCCAGAGCCCCATACTGTCAGAACTGTGATGAAACAACCAGCTACCAGGACGTGGCAGCACCCCAGCTTTCTTGGATCCCCCAAAGACTATCTACGCCCCCAGTTCAGCAGGAATCAGTCTCCAGAACTCAACGTCCTTATTCCCTAAACTGCCACGCCCAACCCCCACCTTTTTAATAACAATAAGAGGTGGGAATGTTAGGAATGAGCAGCCAGCTGACCCCCCCTGCTCCGACGATGGGCGGGACGCTCATGGCCTTGTCATCCCTACCTCAGCTTTACCTGGCTTACCTGGCAGCCAGAGGACTCAGTTATACATGAGCAAGCCTCTTTTAGCAAGTGCCCCACCTCTCTCTCTCTCTCTGCTCTCTCTGCTCTCTCTCTGGTTCCTCTCTCTTGTTTCTCTCTTGCCCCCTCTCCTGCTCTCTCTCTCTCTCTCTCTCTCTCTCTCTCTCTCTCTCTCTCTCTCTCTCCTGCTTTCGGTTGGCCACCAGCTACCCCCTCTTTCTCTCCCTTCTCTCAATAAACTCCACATGGGTGCTGAGTCTAGTGTTTGTGTTTCTTAGGCATTAGTTGTATCAAAAGAACAACAATATGTTTTGGAAGTATGATTTGATAATTTGCTGGATTTCCTCAATATCTGTTATGTCCCCATTTTCATTTCTGTGTTTGTTAATTTGGAGGTTCTCTCTCTCTCTCTCTCTCTCTCTCTCTCTCTCTCTCACTCTCTTTTTGCCTTTTGGATAGTTTGGATAAGGGTTTGTCTATCTTGTTGATTTTCTCAAGGAACCACCTCTTTGTTACATTGATCCTTTATTTTCTCATATTTTTCCTATTTTATTGACTTCAGCACTATATTTGATTATTTCCAGGAATCTGCTCCTCCTGGGTGAGTTTGCTTCTTTTTGTTCTAGAACTTCCAGGTGTTCTGTTAATTAGCTAGTATGGGATTTCGCCAACTTCTTTATGTAGGCATTTAGTGCTATGAAATTTCCTCTTGGCACTGCTTTCTAGTGTGCTATAAATTTGGGTGTGTTTTATATTCATTTTCATTGAATTCTAGGAAATATTTATTCTCTTTATTTTTCTCTTGACCCGGGTGTTATTCAGTTGGGCATTATTCGGTTTCCATTGGTTTGTAGACTTTGTAGATTTTGTGTTGTTGTTGATTTCTAACTTTAAACTACGGTAAACCGATAAGACACAGGGTATTGTTCCAATTTTTTGTTTCTGTTGAGATTTGCTTGGTGAATGAGTATGTGGTCAGTTTTAGAGAAGGTTCCATGGGGTGCTGAGGAAAAGGTATATTCTTTTCTTTTTTGGGGAAAATGTTCTATAGATGTCTGTTAAGCCCATTTGAGCCATAATATCTGTTAGATTCCTTATTTCTCTGTTAATTTTCTGTCTGGCAGATCTGATCACTGATGAGAATGGGGTGTTACAGTCTCCCACTATTAGTGTGTGATTTATGCTTTAGTAATGTTTCTTTTATGGATGTGAGTGCCCTTATATTTGGGGCATAGATGTTCAGTACTGAGACTTCTTGGTGAACATTTTCTGTGATTTACTCACTTCTTCAAAGATTATGCTTTCTGGCTGTATACTCATATGAGAGAAGGAACAAATAAGTTTCCCTTCTCTTTGAGAAGGGCACTAATATTACTCATGAGGGCTTCATTTTCATGAACTACTTAGTGTCTCAAGGACTGACAGCTTACTGAAACCACATGGGGTAAGTATTAGCATGGAAGGACAACATGTTCAGACTTCAGTTTTTGAAACTGCATTTAGGATTACCAAATGAAATGAACAATGGGTGGTTAAAATATATGAAAATTAGAATGGCACAATCCAAAAGAGTGCAAGACAGAGTGGATACTTTTTCAAAATTACAGGGTTTTGATGGATGTGCTGAGAGCTGGCACAAGGTCATATGTAGGATAATATATCACAAGATATTTGATTTAAATATGACAGGGGATGTCATCATAAAACCTGGCAGGGGAAAAGGGACCACTACATGGTGCTCCCTGGAGAACAAACAGAAATTCGTATGGAGGCTCAGCAATACTAAAGCAAGAACCACCATATGATCAAAATATTCTACTTCTGAATGTATGTCTGAAGTGATTCAAGACTACACACCACAGAAATGCTTGCACATTTGTGCTTTTGTAGCACTATTCCCACTGACAGAGTTACAGAATCAGTATATGACGGGAGATGTCATTCTGTAAATATGTTTCTCATATTGGTTAATGACTAAAGCACTGTTGGCCAATAGGAAAGCAAGATAAGCAGAACTAGGAGACAAGGAGGAGAGAGGAGGTAGTAGGGAGGAGATCCAAGATGGAGGACAGAGAGGTAGAATGCCAACTCCTCTCGCCGGTAAGATAAGACCACATGGAAGTACTTAGATTAATAGAAATGGGTTAATATTTAAGACAGAGCTAGCTGGTAAGAAACAAGTAACTGGCCAACAGAATTATATCTAATACAGCATCTGTGTGTGTTATTTGGGGCTGGCACCGCAGTGGGCCAAGACCGGTACAAAAACCTACTCCTAACAAGTATAGGTACCCATCAACAAATGTTAGATAAAGAAAGTGTGGTAAATATACACAATTACATTTGCAGGAAAAGGGATAGAAGTGCATATCACAATGATGAATGAAATAAGGCAGAATATGATAAGTACCACATGGGTTATCTCAGAAGTGGACTCTCAATTTAAGTGAGTATGTGTGTGTGTGTGCATAAGGGTGAAGAATGGGTAAAAGAGAAGATAATTGAATACATATGTCATGAGAGAAGGAAACAAGGCTTCTTCAGGTGAGTGATGAGACCAGTAAGAAGGGGAAAGGGAGATAGGGGAGGTCAGTAGGAGAACCAATAAGAGTAAATCATATTGATGTGTATACATGAAAGTGCAAAATAAAAAATAATACTTTTGCTAATTTGAAATTAAGAAAAATGATTAAATAAAAACATCTTTAAAAATGTATTTGAAAGAAAAGTTTTGAATAATTGAACATGTATAACTCTAGCTGGAGGATTATGAATGTGAGTCAGCCCCTCTGAGTAGGATACTCTCATACAAAGGATAATGAATTTATTACAAAAGGTGACAATGTTGTTGCCTCATGCATGAACTGAATGTGCCTTATCTAAACTCACATCTTGAACTTAGCTCTGAATATAATATATTTGGCGGTGATGTCATTAAAAGGTGATGAAGCCATGAGGACAATACTACCACAAGATCATTAATTTTACAAAAATTGCCAGTGGGAACCTCTTCTGCCTTCAATGAAGATATCACAAAAAGGCTGCCTTCTTTGAAGGACACATGCTTTCCAGACACCAAAGCTGTTTTTATTGTGTGGAATTATTTGAGGAGTGTTGATATTAGCAATTCTTTGAAGTTCTGGTAGAATTCTTCTATGAAACAATCTGGCTACCGGTTTTTTTTTTTTTTTTTTTTTTTTGGGGTGACTTTTGACAATAATTTCTATTTCCATATTGTTATAAGTCTATTTAATTAGTTTATCTGTTCTGGATTTAATGTCGGTATGTGGCATTTATCCAGAATATTGTCACTTTCCTTTAAAGTTTTCAATTTTGTGGAGTACTGGTTTTTGATTATTACCTAATGATTCTCTGGATTTCTTCAGTGTCTGTTGTTATGTTCCCCCTTTTCATTTCCGATTGTGTTAATTTGGATATTATCTCTGTGTGTTTTGGTTAGTTTGAATAAAGGTTTATCTAATTTGTTAATTTTCTTTTTTTAATATTTTAAATTTATTTTATATAACCAAGTCCATTTAAATGAAAACAAACATTTATAGACAATATTTGGGGATTTTGGTGTTGTTCTTTCCAAACTACTTCCTGCTGGTAAGGGATGCTGTCATGGGGGACTCGAAGAAGATTCAGAAATCCTGACTGTAATCTCTAAGGCTGCTTTGTCCAGCTGTTTTGAATGTAGGATCACCTGGTACTCTGTTTCAGGTGGTCTGGCTTGATAAAACCACATTAGTCTGGAAGGAATCCAAATCTTTTCATTTTCTGTGGAAACAAAAATAGAAATCCTTTTCCCCAGTAACATGTCCTTGAACTTAAATTTTGGAGCCAAAGCAATTTTTTAATTTAATTTATTATTTTACATGTTGATACCAGTTCCCTCTCCCTCCCTCCTTCCCTTCTTTCCTCCCTTCCTCCCTCCCTACTTCCCTCCCTTTTACCCTCTCTAACCTCTCACATGCACTCTAACCACCCTCCCCTCCCATCCCCCCACCCCAATTCCATATGTAGAGGAATGCCATCCAGTTGGGGTCATGTAGATCTGACAGGTCATATAAAGTAGGGACTAGAGCTTCTCTCCTGTCTCTAGATTAAGGCAGTTATCCCTCCATGGGGGATATGTTTGCAAAGTCCTTTTGTGCACCAGGGATACATGGTGGCTCCACTGTCTGAGTTCCCTTACACTGCTCAGTCCTTCTGGCTTAGACCCATATTCAGGGGGGGCTGAGTCGGTCCTGTGCTGGCTTCCCAGCTATCAGTCTAGGGGCCATTAGCTCCTCCTTGTTCAGGTAAGCTGTCTCTATGTATTTCTGCCACCTGGTCTTGTCCTCTCCATCTGCATCTGGGTACTAGTTCGACTCAGTGTTTATGTATGGGTGTTTGATCCTGTTTCCAACAGGCATTAGTTGAGGGATCCATGCATAAGTTAGTTGTCAATCTTACTCTCTGGGAACGGCATTTAAGATAGCCTTTCCACGGAAGCTCAAATTGTTAGTTGGGAGCAGTCTTGTAGTTTTCCAGACCTTTCTTTGTGTTCAATTTTATCTTCAAACCAATATTGGCTCCCTCTTTTATGTCTCTCTCTCTCTCTCTCTCTCTCTCTCTCTCTCTCTCTCTCTCTCTCTCTCTCTCTCTCTCTCTCTCCTGTCTTCTATTCCTAACCAGTCTCAATCTTCCGTGTCGCACATGTTTTCCTTTCTTCCCCCTCATTTTCTCCTACTTCTCACTCCATTAGCAAAGAGGTTCAATGTACCTAGATTGATGTTGAGGTCTTTGATCCATTTGGACTTGAGTTTCGTGCATGGCAACAGACTTGGGTCTATCTGCAGTCTTCTACACACCCTCATCCAATTATGCCAGCATGATTTGTTGAAGATGCTATCTTCGCCCCATTTATAATTTTAGCTGTTTTGTTGAACATCAGGTGTTTATAGGTGTGTGGGTTAATATCAGGATTTTCAATTCGATTCCATTGGTCTGCCGGTCTATTTTTATGCCAATACCAGGCTGTTTTCAGAACTATAGCTCTGTAGTATAGCTTAAAGTCAGGAATGGTGACGCCTCCTGAAGTTCTTTTATTGTATAGGGTTGTTTTGGCTATCCTGGGACTTTTGTTTTTCAATATAAAGTTGATTATTATCCTTTCAAGGTCGGTGAAGAATTGTGGTGGGATTTTAATGGGGATTGCATTGAATCTGTAGATTGCTTTTGGCAAGATTGCCATTTTTTACTATGTTTATCCTGCCTATGCAAGAGCATGGGAGATCTTTCCACTTTCTGGTATCTTCTTTAATTTCTTTCTTTAGAGCCACAAAGTTCTTATTATATAGGTCTTTTACTTGTTTGGTAAACATTAAACCAAGATACTTTATGTTGCTTGTGGCTATTGTAAAAGGTGATGATTCTTTGATTTCTTTCTCTGTCTCTTTGTCATCTGAAAAAAGTAGGGCTACTGATTTTTTTGAGTTTATCTTGTATCCTGCTAGTTTGCTGAAGGTGTTTATCAGCTGTAGGAGTTCCCTGGTAGAGTTTATTGGGTAGCTTATGTAAACTATCATATCATCTGTGAATAGAGACAGTCTGACTTCTTCCTTTCCTATTGGATCCCCTTGATCTCCTTTTGTTGTCTTATAGCATTAGCTAGAACTTCTAGTACGATATTGAAGAGATATGGAAAGAGAGGGCAGCTTTGTCTTGTTCCTGATTTTAGAGGAATTGGCTTAAGTTTCTCTCCATTCAGGTTGATGTTGGCAGTTGGTTTGCTGTATATTGCTCTTATTATGTTTAGGTATGTTCCTGTTATTCCCGACCTCTCCAAGACCTTTATCATGAATGGGTGTTGAATTTTGGTGAAGGCTTTTTCCGCATCTAGGGAGATAATCATATGGTTTTTCTTTTTCTGTTTGTTTATATGGTGGATCACTTTGACAGATTTTCGTATGTTAAATCATTCCTGCATTCCAGGGATGAAGCCTACTCGGACATGGTAGATGATTTCTCTGATGTATTCTTTAATTCGGTTTGAGAGTATTTTATTGAGTATTTTTTTGCATCGATGTTCATCAGGGATATTGGTCTGTAGTTTTCTTTCTTAGTTGTGTCTTTGTGAGGCTTGGGTACCAAGGTTATTGTGGCCTCATAAAAAGAGTTTGGCAATGAACCTTCTGTTTCTATCTTGTGGAACAGTTTGAGGAGTAGTGGTATTAGTTCTTCCTTGAATGTCTGGTAGAATTCTGCACTGAATCTATCTGGCCCTGGACTTTTTTTGGTTGGTAGGATTTCGATGATTGCTTCTATTTCATTGCGGGTTATAGGTCTACTTAAGTTGTTTGTCTTTTCTTTATTTAATTTTGGTAAATGATAGTTATCCATAAATTTGTCCATTTCCTTTGAATTTTCAATTTTTGTGGAATACAGATTTTCAAAGTATGACCTGAAAGTTGTCTGGATTTCCTCTGTGTCTGTTGTTATAATCCCCTTTTCGTTTTTGATTTTGTTAATTTGCATGTTCTCTCTGTGTTTTTTCGTTAATTTGATTAAAGGTTTGTCTATCTTGTTGATTTTCTCAAAAAACCAACTCTTCATTGCATAGATTTTTGTATTGTTTTCCTGGTTTCTATTTTGTTGATTTCAGGCCTCAAGTTGATTATTTCCTGGCATCTACTCCTATAGGGTGAATTCTCTTCTCTTTGTTCTAAGGCATTCAGTTGCGCTGTTAATTCTCTTATGTGGCTGTCCTCTATTTTCTTCATATGGGCACTTAGTGCAATGAACTTACCTCGTAGCACTGTTTTCAATGTGTCCCATGAGTTCAGATATGTTGTATCCTCATTCTCGTTGAATATTAGAAAGTCCTTAATTTCTTTCTTTATTTCTTCTTTGACCCAGGAGTGGTGCAATTGCACACTGTTCACTTTCCACGAGTTTGCAGGTGTTCTGCTATTTGTGTTGTTGTTGAATTCCAATTTTAAAGCATGGTGGTCCAATAAGATACAGGGGACTATTCCTATCCTCTTGAATCTGTTGAGGTTTGTTATGCCACCTAGTATGTGGTCGATTTTAGAGAAGTTGCAATGTGGAGCCAAGAAGAAGGTATATTCTTTTGTCTTTGGATGGAATGTTCTCTAGATGTCTGTTAACTCCAGTTGAGACATAACTTCTGTTAATTCTTTTGTCTCTTTGTTAAGTTTCTGATTTGTGGTCCTGTCTAGTGTTGAGAGTCGTGTATTGAAGTCTCCCACTATAAGTGTGTGAGGTTTTATATGAGCTTTGAGTTTTAGTAGTGTTTCTTTTACGAATGTGGGTAACTTTGTATTGGGGGCATAGATGCTCAAAACTGAGACTTTGTGTGAAGACTTTCTCCTGTGATTAATATGAAATGACCGTCTTCATCTCTTTTTACTAATTTTGGTTTGAAGTCTAACTTGTTAGATATTAGGATAGCTATGCCTGCTTGCTTCTTATTTCCATTTGATTGGAAAATCTTTTTCCAACCCTTTACCCACAGGTAATATCTATCTTTGAAGCTTAGATGTGTTTCTTGTATACAGCAGAAGGATGGATTCTGTCTTCGTATCCAGTCTGTTAGCCTGTGTCTTCTTGTAGGTGAGTTAAGACCATTAATGTTGAGGGTGAGTAAGGACCATTGATTGTTGATGCTTTTTTGATTTAGGTTTGTTGTTGGCAGTGTTATTGTGAATATATTAGTTATGCTTTACCCTTGGTTTCTGGTGTAGTTGAACTATCTGTTGCCTACATTTTTGTGGGCATAGTTACCTTCCTTGGGTTTGAGTTTTCCTTCCAATACTTTCTATAGGACTGGATTTGTAGATACGTATTGGGAAAATCTGGTTTTGTCATTAAATATCTTGTTCTCTCCATCTATAGTGATTGGGAGTTTCGCTGGATATAGTAGCCTAGGCTGGCATCCATGTTCTGTTAATACTTTTAGAACATCTATCCAGGACCTTCTGGCCTTGAGGGTTTCCATGGTGAAAGCAGGTGTAATTTTGGTAGGTCCGCCTTTATATGTTACCTGTCCTTTTTCCTTCACTGCTCTTAATATTCTTTCTTCATTCTGTATGCTAGGTGTTTTGATTATTATATGTCGAGGGGTCTTTTTTCTTTGGTCCAGCCTATTTGGGGTTCAGTATGCTTCTTGTACTTTCATGGGCATGTCCTTTTTCAGATTTGGAAAGTTTTCCTCGATGATTTTGTTGAATATGTTTTTGGCACCTTTGAGCTGGGCTTCCTCACCTTCCTCTATGCCTATTATTCTTAGGTTTTTGCCTTTTCATGGTGTCCCACATTTCCTGGATGTTTTGTGTTCAGGATTTGTTGGATTTATGATTTTCTTTGGTCAATGAATCTATTTCTTCTAGTTTATCTTCTGTGCCTGAGATTCTCACTTCCATCTCTTGAATTCTGTTGCTTATGCTTGTGTCTGTAATTGCTGATTTTTTTGCCCAGTTTTTCTATTTCCAGTGTTCCTTTGGTTTGTGTTGCCTTTACTTTCTCTATTTCAGTTTTCAAGTTTTGAACTGTTTCCTTCACCTGCTTAATTGTTTTTTCTTGGCTTTCTATACTTTCCTGAAGGAATTTGTTCATTTCTTCCACTTTTTTGTTTGTTTTTTCCTCCATTTCTTTAAGGGATTTTCTCACATCTTCTTTGAGGGCCTCTATCATTTTTATGATGGTAATTTTTAAGTCGTTCCCTTCTGCTTCCTCTGCTTTGTTGTTGTGTTCCATTCTAGTTGGTGTAGATTCCCTAGATTCTGGTGGTGCCATGTTTGTCTTTCTGTTGTTAGGTGTTTTCTTGTATTGCATTCTTCCCATAGCTTCTTCCAGTAGATGTTGGTGGGGTCTCCCCCTCTCTCTATGGTACTTCCCTGGTGGGCTTATGTGGATCTGAGATTTAATATCTGTAGCTCTTTGTGGCCCAAGCTCTCTAGGCGGTCTCTCCACAGATAGGGACCCAAGGATGGGCTCAAGAATGAGGATCCAGTAGAAGATGCCAGTAGGTACTCACAGTGGTCCTGCAGAGATAGGAGGATCTCTGGGAGGGGCCCGGGAATCCAGCAGAGGACTGGAGGTGTGGTCAGAGACCAAGCAGGTGGAAATTACGGGTGGTCCTGTGTGGATAGTCAGGTCTCCTTTGTTCAGAGTTTCTCTGAGAAGTCTCCGAAGTAGGGTGGACTGTTGGCTCCACCCTCTGTCCCAGTCCTCAACCAGAGTGGCAGTCCCGTGGGTAGGGTAGAGCACAGGGTGGAGGGGTAGGTTCGAGGTGGTGATGGGTGGGGGTGTATCAGAGCTCCAAGAGTGCTCTCGATGGGGACAGGAGACAGAAGTAGCAGGATCAGGTCCAACCCAGGGAGTTCGGGTGGGGGGGGGGGTGTAGGGGGAAGAGGTTTTAGGGTACAGGCAGCCCTGATAGGGCCCAGACTCACCTCTGGCCAATAGCTGGTGGAAGAGGACAAGGGCTGAGCTGGAACTTGGGAAGGTTTAGCAGGATAGTCGTATCTCACTGGAAACTGGAACATTCCAGCTGAGGCCTCTTTCTTTAGCAGAGGCCCGGATTTAGGGGTCAAGGATCTTGCCCACAGGAATTCAGAGTCCTAATTTTTTAATTTTCTTTAAGAACCAACTCTCATTGATTTTTTTTGTATTGTTTTCTGTTTCTATTTTATGGATTTCAGATCTCAATTTGATTATTTCCAGGCATCTATTCCTCTTTGTTAATTAAGTTTGCTTCTTTTTATTGTAGAGCTTTTTTTTTTTTTTTTTTTTTTTTTTTTTTTTTTTTTGTTAATTAGCTAGTGTGGGATTTTGCTAGTTTTTTCATGTAGGCAGTTAGTGCTACAAACTTTTCTCTTATTACTGCTTTCATTGTGTTCCATAACGTTGGGTTTGTTCTTTGAATATTTTCATTGAATTTTAGGAAGTCTTTAATTTGTTTCTTTATTTCTTCCTTGACATAGTGGTGATTCAGTTAGGCATTGTTCAATTTCCATGAGTGTATGGACTTTCTGCAATTAGGGTTGTTGCTGAATTCTAACTTTTAAGACGTGGTGATATAACAAGAGATGGGTTTTTTTATCTCTTCAGATTTACTTTGTGACTGAGTATGTGGTCAGTTTTAAAGAAGATTCCATTGGCTGAGAAGAAGGTATATTATTTTGTGTTTGGGTGAAATGTTCTATAGATGCCTGTTATGCCCATTTGAGTCATAACATCTGTCAGTTACTTTATTTTTTATTAAATTTCAGAATGGGTACCTTGTCCACTGGTGAGAGTGGAGTGTTGCAGTCTCCCATTATTAATGTATGGGACTTAAGTGTGATTTAAGCTTTAGTAATGTTTCTTTTACAAATGAGGGTGTCCTTGTATTTGGGACATAGATGTTCAGAATTGAAGCTTCATCTTGTTGGCTTTTTCCTGTGAAAAACATTAAATGGCCTTCTTCATCTCTCTTGACTAATATCTAACCACATAGACTTCAAACTAAACCTAAGTCCATTTCTTAGAATAATTTTTCCCAACCCTTTACTCTGAGTTAATGCCTGTCTTTTTAGTTGAGATATGGTTCTTGTATGCAGCATAAGAATGGATTCAGTTTTCATATCCAATCTGTTAGCCTATGTCTTTTGATAGGCAAACTGAGTCCATAGATATTAAGGGTTAATAATGACCAGTGATTGCTAGTTCCTGTTACTTTTGTTTTTTGTGGTGGTGGTGTGTGTGTGTGTGTGTGTGTGTGTGTGTGTGTGTGTGTGTGTGTTTATCTTTTTAGGGATTTGATATGTGGGATTATCTATTACCTGTGTTTTTTGTGGATGTAGCTAACTCAGTTGGGTTGAAGTTTTCCTTCTAGTACTTTCTATAGGGCTGGATTTGTGGATATGTAATGTTTAAATCTGGTTTTGCCATGGAATATCATGTTTTCTCCATCTATAGTGATTGAAAGCTTCTCTGGATATAGTAGTCTAGGCTGGATTTTATGGTCTCTTAGTGTCTGCATTGCATCGGTCCAGGACCTTTTCCTTTCATTGTTTCCATTGAGAAGTTGATGTAATTCTGATATGTCTGACTTTATATGTTACTTGACCTAATTCCTTTGTAGCTTTTAATATTCTTTATTCTGTATGCTTAGTGTTTACTTATTATATTGTGAAAAGACTTGTTTTTATTCAGTCTATTTGGTATTCTGTGAGCTTCTTGTACTTTCATAGGTATGTCATTCTTTAGGTTGGGAAAAATTTCTTCTATGATTTTGTTTAATATATTGTCTGTGCATTTGAACTATACTTTTTCTATCCTTATTATTCTTAGGTTCATTCTTTACATGGTGTCCCAGATTTGCTGGATATTTGTGTTAAGAATTTTTTGGATTTAACATTTTCTTTGACTGATGAATCTGTTTTCTCTACTATATCTTCAATGCCTAAGATTCTTTCTTCCATTTCTTGAATTCTGTTGTTTTCATTATTGCCTCTATTTCATCTTTCAAATCTTGAACCATTTCCTTCAACTATTTGGTTGCTTTTTCTTGGTTTTCTGTAAGGATTTGTTGATCTCTTCCAAATTTGTTTGTCTTTTCCTTCATTTCTTTAAGAGAATTTTCTGTTTCTTCCTTAAGGACCTCAATAATCTTCATGAAGTTATTTTTAATGATGTTTTCTTCTGCTTCATCTGTGTTGGGATGTTCAGGTGTTGTTGCTGTAGAACTACTAGTTTCTGATGGTGCTGTATTGCTCTTCATGTTGTTGAGTGTACTCTTACCCTGTTGTCTCTCCATCTCTTCCTCCACTCCGTACAGGTGGGCCCTTTGCTTCAGAGGGTCCCTCTTCTTCCAGTTGGTCTAGTTGAGGGCCTGTGGCTCCACTGAATGCTCCTTCAGGTTAAGGCAGGGCTTAGACTTTGGTGATCCCTCCTCCAGGCATAGATAGGCCCAAGGCAGGTAGGACACAACTCAAGTGGACACTTCTCCAGTGCAGGCAGGGCTGAGACTGAGGCTCCAGGGATCAGATATGTTTTGGCATCCATGGCTGTTCCTGTGGCCAGGCAAAGCACTGATTCTGTCTCCTGTTGGGGCCTATATTTATGCTGGGTCCCAGCATGTCCAAAGGCTGCTTCCAGGCATCTCACTCAGCTGTTGATGCTCTCTCTCTCTCTCTGTCTCTCTCTGTCTCTCACTCTCTCTCTCTGTCTCTCTCTCTCCCTTTCTTTTCCAATCTCTCCCTCTCTGTCAGTCACTGACACCATACACTCTCTCTCAGTTGCTGTGCCTCTCATTTTGCTGCTCAGGCCTGGGTAATTTTGTGGACCCTAAAAACTATGCCAAATACGGAAGTTCAGATAATAAAAACAGTCAGATATCATGCTTTGAGATAAAGCAGATTGCCTAAAGGACATAATCAAGAATCACAACCTGTCCCTTATATAATATACCTAGGAATCACATCATTAAGATCTGAATAAACAGGCAACAAAAGTTCTCAGGCTGAGAAATGTGAGGGTCAGTCATCATGGAGTTAAGATGCCAAGCTATTTTTTTAGCATAGAGTTGTGAGTTTTAGAGTAAAAAATAACATATGGAAAAACATGCAGCATTAAATTCCCACAGGAAATAAATTTATAGTATTACACATAACTTGGTAAAATTTCCATATTAATGAATGATATTTTCAAACAATACAAATATTGAAAGTTGATAATCCCTTCTGGTATGGTTGCTTCTTAGCTACAAATATGTACTAAGGTCATCATTGATTAGCTTCAGGTAAACACTAACATTGCATATCAACATTAAAGTCAACTAAATCAGATTTTAAGAGTGGAAACAAAAATTGAATTTGTCATATGTCTACAAAGGTACTTAAAATGCATGAAGCTTTTTATCTAAAACTCTCATTCTTCCAAGAGCAATTACATTAAAGATAATAAAACAGATTAGGAAGGTACCAATCACTGCCTTAAATCCTGTTAATGTGGTTATTGTTCATAGGCTATATAAAATATTTACTAGTATCTTTTTATTAAAATGCAAGTTTCTAACTATACTAGCACTTTAACCTATCTATTTTCCCAATGTGAAAAACACATTTGCATGTGTGTATATATTCCTAACCTTTTGTGAAATGAGAAGAGATTGACCGAATACCTAAGGTATCAGAATTGCTGTTTCATCCAACCAATTAGTGAAGCTGTGCTTTCCATTTGCAAGGCCAAAAATGAAATCTTATTGACACTGTGTAGGTGGAAATGCAGACTACTGTAGTTTGCTGCTTATGAATTAGCAATGCACTTTACACCCTAAAAAGAAACATGAATAACAATTTTTACTTGACTGACAAATTAATAATCACCATAATAATCTTGGAATAAAAAAGAATAGTAGCATAAATTATTCAAAAGGGACATTCCACCTTTTCTCCTCATACCTGATCAATGTTGCTCTTTAGCAAATGGCAATCTGCTAAAACCCTGAGAAACCAATGATTTCTGATGATGCATTAAACAAGTGAGATTTAAATATATTTAACATACTATTTTCTACTAATAGCCTAAGTTTTTTGTCTCAAAAGTTTCTAGACAGAATTCATGCTCTGTGTGTGTGTGTGTGTGTGTGTGTGTGTGTGTGTGTGTGTGTTTAGCAACAATTTTAAAAAGAGGTAATGGATTTGAAAGAGGAGAAAGTATATAATAGGGTTTGGAGTAAGGAATAAGAAAGGAGAAATGATGTATTTATATTATAAAATCAAGAAATAAAAGTATGTAAGATGAGAATCTGCCTGCCCACACTATATTTCATAAATAACTGGATAGAATGGATTTTTGAAAGGATAGTCATAAGCTCTCAAAGGATCCCTCCATGAAGTAGTTAAGTGAAAATAAACAGATATCAACTGATAAAAGTCAACCTTATCTATAACATTCAGACTGTAAGTTTCTAGTGAGTAACCCAGACCTTATCAGGGAACTCATCATGGAGGGGCATTTCTACAAGATGACCAGGTTATTTAAATGTCACAGCTGGGAAAACAACAACAACCAACAAATAAATAAATAAATAAATCTCCCAAAAAAAGTCTTATACTGACTGCCAGACCAAGGGGGAAATTGAAGAGAAACACATGGAGCATGTGACACAGATGGGTTTCTCTTTCTAAAAATGTCTTGATGATGGCACTGCCACAACACATATCCCTGGGTGTCACTGCAGACACTGAGCTGGTTGTACTGTCTCTTGAAACAGGAGTCTATGCAGCTATTTCAATTGTTATTTGTTTTGTTATTTTCTGTGTTGTATACATGCAGAGGTGCACATGTATGTATATGTATGTACCATGCATCTGTGCATGCATTTATATAGGTATGTGTATATATGTTTATGTTTGTGTGTGCATGTATAACTTTATGTGTTATATGGGTATGCATCTGTATATTTTTGTATTTGTGTGTCTCTGTTTATTCACATATTGTAATTGCATATATACATGTGTAAATATGTCTGTGTGTGTGGGAACACATCATTCCATATGTTATTATGTCTATATGTATGTACAATATGGTATATGTATATATGTGTGAATGTTGTGTATGTTGTATATGTCTGCATGAGTGCCATATATGCGTATATAAATCTGGATAGAGGCTGCAGGTTGCATTAATTTATATTGTAGATTATAAATTCTACCCAAGGATTCATTCACCTTACAACAGAAAATAAAAATGGTGGTGATTCAAGATGGAACACATCTCCATAAACCTAGTTAATGTGTGCATATGTGTTATAGGTATATATGTATGCTACATGTATGTAGGTGATTGTTTCTCTCTGTGTAGGAGGGACATTACTACTTAATTCAGCAGTCAGAATGGCTGCTGTCGACTTGTTAAGGCTTGATCACATGTTTGTGCTAAGCTGAATATGGAAATGGGATAGTGAATACATTTTTTGTTGGTTATTATTCGTTTTATGCTGTGTTTGGTTTCCACTCTAAGACATATTCATCACATCTAACCAAATCCACCAGAGTTAGTATTCTCAAAACAGAGGATATAACAGAGAGAAGCAAATGTAATTGAAACTGTCCAACAAATACCCTTGCTTTTGACTCCTAACTTCAATATCCTTTTCTCACATGAAAATTATCTTTGAACAAATGAATTCACTTAGACAGTGGAATTATCCTTCTAAAAGATACCATAATTTTCTACCCTACTATCAAGAGGGAGCTTTCTGAATGCTCTTCACTTAACATTTCTCTATTACAACCTAGCTTCTTATTCATATAGCTGAAACCTGACACTTTAAAATTCACTTCAAACAATATGTCCCACATAAAGTTACTATCAGTAATGGAGAGAGAGAGATGGATATTTTGATATTAACTGAATAGAAAGTTTAGGCACTTGTGTAACAAGCAGGTATTGAGTCTGTTTGTGGTTGTGGCTTGGCTTCACTATTTCCTTTTCCCTTGATCCTTTTATCTGAGGTCTGCCCTTCTTCTACACAGGCCTTATGCAAGATAAATTAATCTTCTTTTCATTGGAAAGGCCTCTGAGTTCTGTCTGGATCAAGTTTGCAGGTTCCATTAGTTGTTATAGTGGGTTATGAATTCTACCCAAGGATTTACCATACAACAGAAAATAAAAGATGGAGGTGCTTCACAATAGGATGCATCTCCATAATGGTGTGCATCGTGAAATAAGTTACTCTCATGAAAGTCAAGCCATGCTCTAATATAACCTGGCCTCGATACTATGCAAGATAGCATGGCAATGCATGAGGGATGCAATAAGTTCATGGGTGATGGTGGTGTAACAGCATAATAACCAAAGACAGGAAATTGACATCCAGAAAATGCAGGGAAGACATAGGCACACTGATTGCCTACTGGAAGTCTACTAACTAGCCCGGCCACAGAAGACATGGGCACACTGTATACACATCCTGCAATATAGTCCTCCTCACATGACTTCTTTTTTAAATAATTGCTAATACACACACACACACACACACACACACACACACACACACTTCTAAATTTAACCTGCTCATTCTGTTTGGTGTTACTTATATGCATATTTTCAAGGCTGACCACTTGGTATTAGATAACCAATTGGTGTATGTATCCCTACGGAAGACTACTTCTACTAGCATTTCTTAGCTGACTATAGTCTTTTGTCTAGGGCTGAGGCCTCATGGCCTTGTCCCCATCTACTTTGGCATGTCTATTGTTGCCCTTGTTCAGCTCATGTTTAGGCAGTCATACTGGCGAGACTTTATGGGCATAGCATCTGACATTCATGCAATACACTATCTCGCAGCCAACTCCTTAATCCTCTGGTTTATACAATTGAAGGGACTTTAGTCAGCTCAAGCAGTGCAAATATGGCTCTGGCATGCCTTGCCCTTCTCCCTCATTCCCTCTGCCTTGCTAAAAACCATTAGATAAAGCTAGCCACCAATTTGTGTTCCCATATTTGTCCTCTTCCTCCTCCCGAGTCTGACTACCAATGTCTAGCTAAGTACTGAAGTTCAGCAATCAAAAGACACCTTTGGCTCACATAATTAACATGTCAAATCAAAATTAAACACCTCATCCTAACACGAGGTTTCCCCTTTTATCTTATAAACCACCATTTTCCTATGGGCCATGTCCATCTCTTCTCTATAGAGAGGCAGTCCTTTGTTACCTCCAGGGCAAAAACCCCTGGACATGCTCCCAGGCTCCCTTCCCCTTATCCTTCATCCTTTGTCTGCTGTCTTTGTCTCTTATTCCCTGCCCTTTGTTACTCTAGGGCAAACACTCTCATTTATGCTGAGAACTTGGTCATGGGGGTCCTGAGCCCATACAACAATCTTTTTACTAGCTCTTCTGCAGTGTTCTCTGAGCCTTAAATGTGAGAATTGTATTGTGGATATGTTCTTTGGTATTAGGATCCACAACTCTGTATTTTGATTGATTTCTGTACTGGTCTCTGTTACCAAAATAAAAAGTTATACTATTTCTCAGCAACTGAAAGATAATCTACACAAAGATCAAACATGGAAACTATTCCAACAATACAAACCCACATACATGATTTGATATGTATATATGTTGTGCATGTGTATCGCACATACACACACATATATATTTACACATGCATACATGAATAAACAGAGACACACAAATAAAAAAAATACAAATGCATGCCCATATAACACATAAAGTTATACATGCACACACAAACATAAACATATATGCACATACCTACATAAATGCACACAACACAGAAAATAACCAAGCAAATAACATGTATATATAAGGTATATTTGTGTGTGTTGCTTATATGTTGCATGCATATGGCATATCTGTATAAATGTTTATTATATGCACATATAGCACTCACAGAAGTTGATAATACATGTACTGACTTTATGTATGAATATCTGTGCTTTCTATATATGTGCTTGTACATACATTTTATACTATGGCAGTGAGAAACAACAGAATAGAGACTCTTCAAATATATTTTATTTCAACAATCTTGTGAGACTATCAGGCAAGTTTCAATATACTTAAAATAGCTTAACTGAAAAGCATACAAAATCTGACAACAGTTAACAATATTCAATCAAAAATTGACAACTGAGTGATAATCAAGAACAGATGTGTTACATAAAACATATGTGAATGTCAAATAAGTATGTAAGATACTAAAAATGATTGGCTGTTAGAGAAATGCAAAAGAAAACCATACTGATAGGCAGAAAACTTATGCTACTTTGTTTAAAATTTAGAAGTCTGATAACAGGAAGTATTGGCAAAAATATGGAGAACTCTGAACTTCACTGCTGATAAAAATATAAAATTGTCATAGCACACCAGAAAATTGTAATAGTTTATTCCAAAGTAAACCAAAATCTACTGTATTTCTAACCCTTGCACAAAACAGAATTTAGTCAGAGGAATGAAAGAATTTTTTCATGGCAAGTCATGACCTGAGCATTCAGAATAGCTCATTCAAAACTGACACAACCAGGAAATTGCCAAGAGTTGAATGGATAAACAAAATGTAACACAATACAATGAACTACAGTCTAAATAGGAAGGAATATACAGGACTGCCAGGTGAACTTCTAAATCATCTTATAAAAGAAACAAGCCAGACAGACAGGAAGAATGCATTGTGTGGTATTCTATTCATATAAAATTATAGAAAATGGAAAGTAATCAATGTTAACCAAAAGGATGGCCAGGGAACAGGAGATGGAGGGAAAACCACATTGTAGCGATCAAAATGCACAAGGGTGACACTCCATATCTTAATACAGAAGTCATTTCATTGATGTTTATCAAACATATGTAACTTAACATTTTGTGGAATGCATTCTAATGCAAGTAGTTTATAACGAAACAAATTTTGTTTTTAAGGACTAGGCATTGTTGGCTATACATCAGCATTCTTCCAGCTAGGAGACACTTAGTTAGCCTGGCTTCCAGAGTAAGGCCCAGAATGTGGAATTGCACATGAGAATCTGGAGTGTAAAATATGCCCTTGAGAATCTATGATATTTTATTATCACACAAGAATTTAACTCCTCCAAATTTGTTTATTGTCTCTCATGTGTCAGTATAGGAAATCAATGTAGAACTTGAGGATTTAATGCACATCTCATCCTACATCCACTTGGAATATTTACTGAATACAGTTGTCTTCTGCAACCTGAAGGAAAATTTCCTATAAACTTTGTAAAACACCTTTCCTTCTTGTTACGGGGAAATAACTGTTCTTGCTATAAACTAGTCTACATACAAGGCTAGCATAAGTCAGTCTAACTTGTCCCAGCTTTAAAGAACATCTGAGAAAGAAACTGATTTATGTACTGATCAGGACAACTAGGAAGTGTTAATCCTAGGCATTCAATTTTTCCATGCAAAAAAATCCCCAAATTAAAGCCCAGACCCTAATTTAAAAGCTAATGGTAGTTGTTAGCTGCTGGGTAGGGAGAATCATTCTTCTTTAGAGATGTGGCCAAGGGGCAGTGAAACTAGGAGGGGGAATGGAAAGAGAATATAATTATATTTAATTGGATGTATATATTAAATTTTCAATATGTTTAAGGAATCTACTTACACAAGAATAAAAAGAAATATAAACTGTTGATTTACATCAATATTGATGGTGCTTCTGACTAAAGATAATTGAACTGTTTAGAGCATATGTATGCAGTTGCCAGTACAACGGCCTTATGCTTTTAACCTTGTAAGTAAAACTGTGAAACACAAGCTAAAGGCCAAAATTCCTTTCGACATTCAACAGGGCAAATCTGGCCATCTTTGTTCCTCAGTTCTTTCTTTCTTTCATAATTTTTTAAAATTTAAATTAGAATAATCTTGCCAAGGAACTCCTACAACTGGTAAACACCTTCAGCAAAGTGGCAGGATAAAGGATTACTCAAAAATATCAGTAGCCCTACTATATACAGATGATAAAGGGGATGAGAAAGAAATCAAAGAAATAGCACCCTTTACAATAGCCACAAACAACATAAAGTATCATGTGGTAATGCTAACCAAAATAGTGAAAGACCTGTACAAAAAGAACTTTGAGTCTTTCAAAAAAGAAATTAAAGAAGATGCCAGAAAATAGAGCCCATGCTCATGAATAGGCAAGATCAACATAGCAAAAAATGGCAAACTTGCCAAAAGTAGTCTACATATTTAATGCAATCTCCTCCATCAATATCCCAGCACAATTCTTCACAGACCTTGAAAGGACAATACTCAGCATTATATGAAAAAAACAAGACTCAGAATAGCCAAAACAATCCTGTACAATAAAGCAACTCCTAGAAGAATCACTTCCCTGACTTCAAACTCTACTATTAAACTTTAGTCTTGAAAACAACTTGGCACTGGCACAAAAAATAGACAGGTAGACCAATGGAATCAAATTGAATAATCCATACACCTATAAACACCTGATTTTTGACATAGCAGCTAAAATTATACAACAGAAAAAAAGCAAACATCTTCAAGAAATAATGCTGACACAATAGGATGGTGGCATGTAGAAGACTGCATATAGACCCATGTCTATCGCCATGCACAAAACTAAACTACAAATGGATCAAATATATCCACACTGAATCTCTTAAAAGAGAAAGTAGGCAGTACCCTTGAATGAATTGGTACAGGAGACTGCTTCTTGAACATAACACAAGTAGCACAGACACTGGAACTGACAATTAATAAATGGGACATTCTGAAACTAAGAAGCTTCTGTAAGGCAAAAGATACAGTCAACAAGACAAAACAGCAGTCTACAGAATGGGAAAAGATCTTCACCAACCCCACATCTGACACAGGGCTGATCTCCAAAATATACAAAGAACTCAAGACACTAGTCACCCACAACCAAATAACACAATTAAAAAGTAGGGTATAGAACTAAATGGAGAAATCTCATTAAAATCTAAAATTACTGAAAGACACTTAAGAAAGTGTTCAACATCCTTTGCCATCAGAGAAATGCAAATCAAAGCAAATCTGAGATACCATCTTACTCTTGTCAGAATGGCTAAAATCAAAAACACCAATGACACTTTATGCTAGAGAGGATGTGGAGAAATTGGAACACTCCTCCACTGTTGGTGGGAGTACAAACTTGTGCAGACACTTTGGAAATCAGTATGGCTGTTCTTCAGGAAAACGGAAATCAGTCTACCACAAGATCCAGCAATTCCACTCTTAGGCATATACCCAAAAGACACACATTCATGCAACTAAGCCATCTGTTCAATTATGTTCATAGCAGCATTGTTTGTAATAGCAAGAACCTGGAAGCAACCTAGATGCCCCTCAACAGAAGATAGATAAAGAAAATGTGGTGCATTTACACAATGGAGTACTACTCAGCAAAAAAAAAAAAAAAATCCATGGAATCTTGAAATTCACAGGCAAGTGGATGGAACTAGAAGAAACCATTCTGAGTGAGATAACCCAGTCACAAAAAAAAAAAATAGACATGGTATGTACTCATTCATATATGGATTTTATACACAGAGCAAAGGATCACCAGCCTACATTCCACACCTCCAGAGAAGCTAGGAAACAGGGAGAACCCTAAGAGAAGCATACATGTTTCCTCATAGAAGGAGAAAGAGACAAGATCTCCTGAGAAATTTGGGAGCAGTGTGTGTGGGCGGGGGAGTGAGTTAGGAGAAAGAGAAAAAGAGAAGAGGGGCAGAGAGGAAGGCATGAGGGATCAAGAAGACTGAGTTGGAGGAAGAATAGAGAAAAACATGAAAAGAGATACCATAATAGAAGGAGGCATTATAAATTTAAAGAGAAATCTCCCATTAGGGAAATGTCCAGAGAACTATAAGGATGACCCCAAATAACAACTAAGCAATAGTGGAGAGGCTACCTTAAATGCCCTTCCCTGATAATGAGATTAACAACTACCTTATATGCCCTCATCTAGTAGGTGATGGAAACAAAAGCAGATACCCACAGCTAAATACTGAGCTGAACTCCTAGAATCCATTTGCAGAGAGAGAGAGAAGTGATGAGCCGAGGGGTCAACACAAGGTGGAGAATCCTACAGAAACAGCTGACCTGAACAAGGGGAGGTTCATCGACCCCAGACTGATAGCTGGGAAACCAGCATAGGACCGATCCAGATGCCCTGAATATGGGTCTCAGCTAGGAGGCCTGGGAAGTCTATGGTACCTCTGATAATGGAATCAGGATGTATCCCTAGTACAAGAATGAATTACAGGAGCCCATTCCCTATGGAGGGATACTCGCTTAGCCTAAAAACATGGGGGAAGTTCTAGGCCCTACCCCAAATTATTTGACAGACTTTGATGATCCCTCATGGAAGGCCTCACCCTCCCTGGGGATTGGATGGGGGTTGGGATAGGGCGTTCTGTAGAGGGCATGGGAGAATGGGGGGAGAGAGAACTGGGATGGATATGTAAAAGGTGAAAAAATATTAAATTTGAAGAAGAGGAATAAAAGAAACAATCTTCTTTTCCATGTTATTCCCAGTTCCCTCTCCCTCCCTTCCCCCTCTGTCTCCCACCAACCCTCTATCTCAACCACTTTCTGCTCCCCAGGGAGAGTGAGGCCTTCCATGGGGGATCTTCAAAGTCTGTCATATCATTTGGAGCAGGGCCCAGAACATCCCCCGTTTATCTAGGCTAACAGAGTATCATTCTATGTAGAATGGGCTCCCAAAGTCCATTCGTATGCTAGGGATAAAAACTGATCCACTGCCAGAGGCCCCATAGACTGCCCATTTCTCCTAACTGACACCCACATTCAGGGTGTCTGTGTTGGTGCTATGCTGGATTCCTAGCTATCAATCAGAGGTCCCTGAGCTCCCCTTTGTTCAGATCAGCTGTCTCTGTGGGTTTCACCAACCTGGTCTTGATCCCTTTGCTCATTGCTCCTGGATTCCAGGAGTTTGATTCAGGGCTTAGCTGCTGGTGTCTGCTTCTGCTTCTATCAGCTACTGGATGAAGGTTCTAGGATGGCATAAGATAGTCATCAATCTCATTATAGGGGAAGGGAATATCTCCTGAACTTTCTTCATTTAAATGAGATATGTTACTACTAATCCCCAAGTATGTCTTTATCAGCCCAACTCTGTCATGGCCAACTTTTCTTGACTACCATCTTATATTATGACCATCCTCAATGCCATTTCCTGCAAATTCTTTACTAACAAAGCAAGAAGCTCTGTTGGGGTTTCTATTATTGCTTCAATTCACAATTAGGGTAGCTATTATGTCAACCAGGCTTGCCATGTCATACTGTGAGCTCTCTGTTACCAGTCTATATAATTTAAATAGAAGCATGGGTGAATCTGGATTAGAGCATTTGGAGACTTTAGAGCCCCTGGAAACCTGAGCTACAACAGAACACATATGGCTAAGCCTTGGCATGTATCAAAAGCCTATGAGTGTTTAGGATGATACATGGTTTCTAACAAACTTCTTTCTCCTAAGTGTTACTCAGTTTCATTCCTTCCCTCAAATAGCACATTTGTCTCTGCAATGGGACACAGAGGTGGGGAAAATGTTCAAGAGTTTCAAGGGGTTCATCTTGTTTGCTCTTGGCAGCCCACAGCATTTTAAACATTAATAAATCACCCTAACTTGACACTTAGGAATATGCAGGCCTTGCTCATGTCCAAATAAAATTTAATCATAATTCAAAGCAATTAGTACAAATTGATAGGGCAGGAGTTTATGGAGGATAGTATCCCAGGTTGTCCCAGATCCAGAATGGTAAAAATGCATCTGAACCAGTTATCAAAAGGAAGTTCGGGGTCACAGACAGCCCAAGGTTACAGAAGTTAGTAATAACTGGTTATATAATGATCCTATCAAAACCAATAGCTGCAGATAAAGTGACATTCAAAAGGCAGCAGGGACTTACCAAGAATCAACTCCATTTCTTCTGAATTTAGCTTCAGGACATTTTAGAAACCCAGGCCTAAGTGTCAGCTAGGCACCTCATCAAACCCCAAATTGCTTCCTGTCTCCCCTCCTTCAGCCGTTAAGATGAAAAAGTGAGCCTGCATGTCATCAAGGCTACAATGTGAGTGGAAATCTCGGCTCAGCATGAAGGGCCATAATGGAGACATGAGCAACAGGACAGCTTGAGTCTGGAATTTTACCCTGTGTGATTCCAAAGAGCAGTTAGACCATTCTTGGAAAAAACTCCACCTACAAAGCCAGGTGTGTAAAGCATGAAATTGACACTGTTTTAACAGTATATTGGAGAAAAATGGTATGAGATCCCACAAGAACAAAATAATGAAGAAGGAAAGTCAGAAATTCACTCAAAATGTATTCTTCCTAATTTTATGTTCATTCTTTTTGCAAATCTCTGCAGACAACCCTGGAGTATGGAAGATGTCCATGATACATCCATAATTGGTTGATTGACAGTCATAAGAGCAGGAAAGGACATGGGTCTTAATCTTAAATTCAAACAGCTAGTGTATTGTTGGATCAATCCCTAACTTCCTAATCTAAATATAGTTGGAAAGAGCAGTGTGTACCCAGCTTCTTTTTAAGCAATACTTTATCTTTTCAGACTGATTAGTACACACATAATCTTTCTGGTGTGTGGCTATGTAGGAGGGAAAACAAATTGTAGGGAATGTTAAGGCAATTTCTCTCCAAATTCAATAGCAGATAAATCTTTCTATTTTATTCTTTCTCTTTGAAATAAAAACTTTGTTATTCACCCAAGAGCCTCTTGTTAATTGCCCATTTCCCACCAAAGAGACAAGTAGCTCTCTTCTAGTTGACATGTTTCAGAAAAGGCAAGCACCATTCTGCACCTGGAATGACTTAAAATATTTTTACAGTGGGGGGAGGGGGGAAGGGGGTGGAGGGTTGGGGGTAGAGGGGATGTCCTGTTTATCTTCCTAAGGACCAATCAAGTTTGCCATCTCAGTCAAAGGTTTGAAAGTATCTTAAATGTATTATAATGAAATTGGAGGATTTTACTTTTGATTTTTATTGTATACAAGCTAACATGAATGCTCAATATTCTGTATTTTATGGTAGCAGATGTTAAATTAAGTAATTTTACACCAACTGCTTTTTAACTGACCAATCATTTATGCTCAGCAATTTGTCCCAGAAGGAAAAAAAAACCTATAAAACAGAACATTTTTAAAGAAATTGTGTCTTTTGTCATTATATCCAGGTTTTTTGTTTGTTTGTTTGTTTCTTTTTGCTTTTATCTATATTTTTATTTTGTTTTGTCTTTGGGGTTTGTTGTTGTTGTTGCTTTTTTATATTTTGATTTTTTTTTTAGTTTTGTTTTTTTTTTTTTTTTTTTTTTTTTGTTTTTTTTTGGTTTTTTTGGTTTTTTTTGTTTGTTTTTTTTGTTTTTTTTTTTGTTTTTTTTTGTTGTTGTTGGTTTTGTGTTTCTCTGTATTGATTTGGAACCTGTTCTAGAACTAACTCTGTAGACCAGGCTGGCCTCGAACTCACAGAGATCCATCTGCCTCTGTCTCCCAAATACTGGGATTAAAGGCATGTGCCACCAACTTCCAGTGCTTTTATCTATATTTTAAAGTATATTATTAGTAAATAATGATTATATTCACAATAATATCTCTCCATATCCTGCTTATCAGAAAGTTATTTCTTTTTTAATCTTTATAGAAAAGGTCAAGAATAGGTTAAAACCATCATTTAATGACTGCTTTGATGCCTTTGTTACAGATTGTATTTAAGTGCTTTTAAATTATAATCATTTTGCTTGTTAAAGGTGAATAAGGACATTCACAGATGTGTTGACATGTATAAATACTTTATGAAACTCTGTTGTGTTGGTATGAACATGGGTACAGCCTCATATCCATTTAAAATACTGACCTTGAATCATGGAATTCATTTTCTTTGATTAAAAGATTTATAAAATACAAACTTTTTACTTAAAATAAAAATGTATTCCCAATTTGTATTTCTCCATTCCAAATTTGTTCTAATTTTTCCTTAAACCTGCAAAACTCAAACTCAGAGAGTAGGGAAATATCTCAGAATATAAAGTTCTCTCCATGCCAGTATGAGGACCTGAGTTTGGATCACAAGATCCTATGTAAAGAGTAGGCAGGTATGGTGGGCCGCCTAGAATCCCAGTGTGTGTTGCATAGAAACAGCAGCTCCCCCAAAGATGATTTGTTGGGCCAGCAGGAACTGGCAATGCACTCTACATTCAGCAAGATACTGTCTGTGCCTTGGTAAATTAACACATAGGAATTCATCTGAGAAGACCTTCCTAAATCTGCTTCAGGCCTCAGAAGACTTGTAAATGAATATGTATCTGCATACACACACATACACATGGGTATGCACACACACACACACACACACACTTAGATGCAAGTGTCCAAAAAAAGAAAACAGAAGTTGTAATGTAAGGATGGAAAAATTTAGCCTAATTTCCCCTAGACTCTGCCCCCTAGCAGTGAGTAGGTGGTTTACTGACAGCACCTGTGAGTGAATGAACACAAGAAATGAGCCTTGTCATACTACCCAGAAGCCCTAGCAAAAGCAGACTTCCTGGGCTAAGCGTAGGCTTGGATAGTTCAAATTGATTGGTCTGCACTGGATGATATGAGATGATTGGTTTGTGATGTGCAGGTTTTGTTGTAACCCTATAAAAGCTGTCTGAACCCTGTACCCAGGGTTCCCAGTCCTCTACCCCATGTGGAGTATGGCTGTGGACCCCAGTGCACTGGAATATAAAAGACCTCATGCTTTTGCATCAAAACTGCTTCTTGTGAGTGATTTGGGGGAGCCGCCTTTCCTGAGTCAGGGCATGAGGGTCCATGCCCTCCACGGGGTCTTTCAGTAGGACAATACAGAAGCACCAGGAGTTTAGAATTTATACTTAAAAAGACACAACCTCCGAAATCTATTAGCAGGAAAACCCTGGGATCTTAATACCTGTTTGAGATTTCAGGTTGCTTTACTGTTTTCCTGGACATTCTGATTTCTAAAAAGTGACTTCATCATTTCTCCTACTTTCATGTGGGACAGTGTGATACCAGAGTGTACTTGGTGGTGGCTAACAGCATCTGTTTCTGTAAAGCGGCATCACTGCAGAGATTAAAATGACTCATGGATAATTTCCTTCTGTAAAGTTCTCATAAATCCTTCTTCATCATCCTTCCCTTGGGAAACTCCATTCTCCTTTTAGACCCCTGAAATCTGCTATGAACTATTTGATTAGTCAAAATAAAACATATTTTACTCAATATATATGTTAGAAAAACTGTGGCCCACCTACCCATGCCCAGACCAACCCAAATGAGCATGTGAGGCAGCCACTTGCTCCCTGAGCCAAGTCTGCCTCTATGCCCAGAGACTGCTGACCAAGAGACACCTGGCCTGAGACACCAATGAGCAAAAGACAATGCAAAAGAGTCAGCCACCTAAGCCAATAGGACCTTGGGAGGGAGTATAAAGTTAGGTCTAACTTCCTTAATAAAGGAGACTGAACCAAGCTCTGCTATTCACTGATTCCCAGTGCCTGAGTCGTTGGTGCTTTTTTCTTGTCATCCCCTCCCACAAGGGGTTTCTGAGCAGGGTAACAAATATATATATATATATATGGATTTTTACATTTAAAACAAATATAATATTAGTACACCTCTTTCAACTATCAATTTTTGGGGGGAGGGAGAATTCTGGTTTTGTCCAATTTTATTTGTTTTAACTTTATCTACATTATATCAGTTCTAACAAGTTCCCAAGGACATAAATAAATAATCTCCTTTTCCACTGTGTCTATTGGTAAGGATCATTTGATTCCTATGAGAAAAGTCACATGAAAATAAAGGAACAAGCTCACATATAAAGACTCAGACCGTGGAAAGAAAATCTACTGTTGGAGCAGTGTTCATAGATAGGATAGTAGGCCTCAAACCTGCTCAGTAGGCTCTGGGATCATTTGCATCTGTAGGATCTTGAGAGTCAAATCAGGATTTTTTCCCCCCATCTGCTATGTTCTGTGGTTAGGTTCTTCAAGCCAACCTACCCAACTTTGCCTGGTGTCCATTCATCCCAGCCCGAAAAAAACACCTTCTCACTAGTGTCTGAAATTGAAGGAGCATTATCATAGTGTGCAAAACTTCTAAGAATTGTAGTTTAGTCTTGAATCTAACTAAAGTAGAACGTAATCCATCTAACCTACACCATTATAGGACACAGGTGTCATCTTGTCACATTTTATCATTGCTGTCTATAGGAATCGTTAGAATTTTAAAAATGTGAATAATGGGTTTTAGACACAAGTGTCCTAGATAATACTCATTCACAGTCATTGTTTCCTTCAGGATATAGAATCAAAAAGTATTTGTGGGGATATCTCCAAGTGTTTGGTCTATTTAAATTCATGCTGTCGAGTTTTTCCTGAGGTTTCCTTCTCAGTTTCTTTGCCAAGTCATCTTTGTACATTCTCGCCAAGTCACAGTTAAGAATGCAGAAAATCAGAACATGAATCATGCCCTTCCAGCTCCCCTTGCTATGGTGAGTTTGGGAACTCAGGTGGTGAAGACTGAAGTGTACTGTTGTCATGCAAGGACCTTTTCACTGACACCTGCCATTTTGAGTCTTTAAAATAATGCATATGGGTGCTCACAGACCCCAGCAGGACATCTGGGGAACCAGCATAGGGCAGAAATAAGCCTCCTGAATGTAGATGTCAGTTAGGTGGCCTGGGCAGTCTATGGGACCTCTGGTAGTGGTAGTATTTATCAGTATTTATCTCTAGTGCACAAATTGACTTTGGGAACCCATCCTACATAGAGGGATGCTCTCTCAGCCTAGACACATGGGAGGGCCTGGACCCTGTCCCAAATAATGCTACAGACTTTCATGATCCCCCATAGAAGCCCTCACACTCCCTGGGGAGTGCATAGGAGTGGGATGGGAGGATAGATGGGGTTCATGACAGGATGGGAGAGAGAGGGAACTGGGATTTGTATACAAAATAAGATTCACTTTTAAAACAAACAAACAAACAAACAAACAAACAAAAAACAAGCAAAAACCTCACTACAGTCACTGTAATGACTTCTCCAGCTTTGCACTGCTCATTGGCTGTATAGCCACGGACTAACCCAAGCCTGGATCTCTGAGTCCATAAAGAGAGGAGATATCTGTCCTACATCTGTTGCCAAGCTGAAATATTAACAAAAAAAAACACATTTTACACAATGATTATTTAAAGAAGCTGGATGCAAAACTTCAGAATGAATCTGTACTAAACTGATTTTCAGATGATTTTTGGAATGGCAAAAGTTTAGATCCCTCACCCTTTTCAGAATAAAACCAAATGTACCCACAGAACCTCTCACAGGAAACACTACCTGTGATTTTCATGCTTTCATTATTCTTAGAATTCCTAACTTATCAAAAATACGAGAGCAGAATAGCATGTCACAGGCTAACACATCATTTTGAATGATATGTATAGAGCTTTGTCATTCTTTTGCTATTTGATTTCACTTGGCAATTCCTGTTCTGACCAGAAATGTAACTCTCAGAGAGAAAATGCTGAACTGTGGGAAATGAAAATGAAATGATCATTTGAAAGGCAAACAGAAGCTATCAGTCACATTTCTTTTCGAAGTAAAGTATTTATTTCATGCTACCAGTTGATGACAACAAGTGAGAAAATCTTCACTTCAGCATATTCTATTCTGATGGAAAGATTTTGCCCAAATGACATCTCATCAAAAAGTGTGGAAAGGGGCCTCCTTAGGTTCCTTCATTTACATCACACTCGTCCTCAACAGGAAGAGATTAGTAGCATCTCCCTTCCTGTGGTCTTCTGATGCCAAATGATTCCCATCCTTCTTATTTTCATAAGTCTTTGAGCCTAGAAACTATATTTGCATCTCAGACAAGCTCAACAGTACCCAGTTCTTACAAGAATCTTAATAGGAAAAGAAAAGTGTACCCTAAAACAAAACAAAAATCTCATATTTTCCACAGTGGTTCTTCTTTTTATGCTCGGTGGTTGCTGTTTTCGTTTTCATTCTTTTCCAAAGTTCTAGTTTTTATACGTGTCTTAGTCAGAGGCTGTATCCTCAGAGGCTCACCCTGGGACACAATGGCAGGGGGCTCTTGTGCCACTGCCAATGCTCCAGTCTGCTTTAAGTGCCTATTGTAATTTAATAGCAACAAGTTCAGAAAAATAGAAATGCAATAACTAGGATTCTTCTTCCCAGGAAAGTTCAATTAATTCAATTGGCATTCAGTTGCTAAATTTTTACCAGAGCTGGAATCCCTAACCTTATTTCAATGAAAATGAGTAGAATACCATTAATTCCTTTTGGGAAGTACATTTGATTGTGTGAAGAGGTTTGCAAGCTCTAGCTTGTAACCTAATTCTCTTGATATATGGACATTATTTTCTTCTTATTTTAATGCAAAAGCTTATGGCTAACGTGTCAAATTTGTCTTTTATTTTCTAATTTTTTCTTATGCTTCCCCAGATGAGAAACTATAATGAAAACCTGAAAATAGCATTCCCCAAACAATAATTCCAATCTCTATTTTTAATCACATCATCTCTTGTCCCTTTTCTTTTCCACCATGAAACATGAGTCAAAGTGGCTTGGGTTGTTGACCATGAATAGAAAACACAAAAACTGTATTAGACATTCTAAGTCATTGAGTTGATTACTTTCAGAAAAAGAATTCAATAATAGAATACTCTCAGGTCTTAGAAATTGTGTGGTAGAAGAATAAAGAAATACCCATCCACCATACTGCAAGTAGAAAGACAGGCTATAAAATGACATCCACTCTCCTGTCATGTTTGCATCACCTCTGTCTTCTAAACTCTGCATGGAGCTCAACATTCTTCAAATGTGGGCAGCTCCAAAACCTACACTCATACTCCAGCTAACAGTGACCTATGATGCTTTGTTTTCAGTTTTCTACAATATATCACTATTTCATAATCCACTCCCTCAATAAATTTTCCTCATACTTAGATGTAAGGAAATCACAGATATATTACTACAATGAAAACAGCCTCAGGAGCAAGAGTATGAACTGATTATCAGCCAGTTTAACAACTGAAGACCAGATTCTATACCTATAGCATTTTCTGATTCTCTTGTTGGCAATGCCCCCACTATGGTCATTAACAACCTGTGGTCAGGAATGTAATATCATTCAGTGAGACACCATTGCAATGGAATGACACAACCTCAATGTCTCAGGTGATAATCAGGTACAAAATGACTTGTCCCAGAGATTCTAGAAATGAAAATGGGGACTGAAATGAACTCTCATGGCAAGTTTCCTTTAGAAATAGAAGGCATGAGGAAAACTAGACACCTCCTTGAGAAAATTTAGATTGCCTGCCAAACTGGCTTTGGAGTTTCTTCAAGGCATCTGGAGTTGCTAATTATGGTGATAGTAAATTTTTAAACATCATCTGGTTTAAGGAGTTTCCCACCAACGTAAGGCATATGGCAACACGTACACACGCATGCGTGCATTCACGCATGCACACACACAGGCATGTACACACACACATACATACAACAAGAAAAAAGCAATTTGGCTTATACTACACAAGCAGAGCCATATTTCAGAAACTTGTTTCAACTGGGACTAGGAGTAACTTTCCAAATTGTAATTGTTAGATTTACTTGTCAACTTGTAGGATCTGGGATAACACAGCTGATGGTCTTCCAGCCATACGTGTGAGAGATTATCAGCCTGAGGGCATTATTGTAAGGGAATCTCTTGTTTGGAATAACGGGTGTAGGGAAACATATTTTAGGTAAGGGTAGAACCATTCAGTGGATGGAGTCCTGAACTGTATAAAAAGGAGAGCTAACAACATTAGCATTGAGTCCTCTCTATTTCCTGATGGTGAATGAGAGGTGACCAACAGCCTCAAGTTTCTGTCACTTAATCCCCCTGCCAGGAATATGTATACCATGAACACTTTTCCCTCAGGTTGCTATTTTGAAGGAATTTCCATCACAAATACAGGAAAGAGAACCAAGACGCCCACAGTGAGTGAGAACACACATCACAGGCTAAAGCACAGCAGATCTCTTGTTTTGAACAGGTTACACTTTCTTAAACTTTATCTTGAGCCAGTAGCAGTTAACTTCATTGCAAGGACAGGTGACCACAATGGCATTTTCAGTTAACAGTAGAGGACTTGAGGCTAGTGTTTAGACCTAATAATACAGACTTGCCATGGCAAAGGAAAGTTTTCTTACACAGCTTCTGTTGCTGCTTTTAATTCTTCATTCTCCTCTTTGTCCTTCTCCTCTTCCTTTTTCCTCAGCACAGCCAACTCACGCTGAGCAGTGTGCTCTCCCTTTCATCAAAATCTTCACAATAACTGTTTAACTGTGCAAGCAATATGTTTTTAATCAAAGATTAGTCTTTGGTAAAGAATTTTATCAGATTTATAAGTTCAGAAATATCAAAACAAATCATTTCTGTAAAAATGTGCTCTTATTATGGACACTTAAAAGACATGGTTGAATTTATATTGTTGGTAATTTTAAATACTTTGAGGGCAAAATTGTTTTGCATTTTATGAAAATAAGTACATATTTTTTTCTATTTTACAATCAGTATTACATATATACTGTCTTCCAATAAGTAGTCTCCATTGGCTGTTCACCCCACTTCCTTTAGTCTGAGTAACAGTGAGAAATTACAGTAATACCAATGAACAAAAATATATGAACAAGAAATATGTAACCATTAGGTTTTTGAACATTTGAAAAATTATGTAATCATAGCACTTTTGTCAAGGGGATGAAATTATAAAAGAGCGAATGAATACATGCCTAAATACATCATTGGAAAAATCATGGAATATTCCTTTATGATTGTGAATATATGTCTCTGTGACTGGTTTAATAAAAAAGCTGACTGCCCAATAGCTGGACAGAATAAGGTTAGGGGGAGAACCAAACAAAGAAGGCTGGGAAGAAGGACAGAGCCAGAGGAGTAGCAAGCAGTAGCAGAGGCAAGCAAGATGGACTTGCTGTACTGAGAAAAGTTACCAATCCATGTGAAAAATGTAGATAAAAATGGGGGTTAATTGACAAAGTAAGAGTTAGTTAATTACAAGTCTGAGCTATTGACTGAGCATTATAATTAATATTAAGTATCTATATTGGTTATTTAAGAACTGGCAGAAACCAAAAAGAAAAGTCTAAATACAAATGGCAGCCAAACATCCAGGACCTACATCCAAATAAGACCTGAGAAATCTTTAAAAAGTTTCAAACATACAAAAAAATGTGGCCTAATGTAGTTTCTTAGTCTCGTGTCTTTCATACCAGCCACAGTACAGAGATAAATCTTCTGTCAGGTGTCAGCATGCCTTGACCAAAGCTGCACAGCAGGTTCCTGTAGACTCTCACACCTGCCATAGTACAGAAAGACTTTTCCCAGCCTCTGCTACAGGCTTGAGCTGCCAGTGCCAGCACTGCCAAGAAACTTTATGGAGGGTTTGAGGTTTTACTCATGCAGACAGAAAAGGTTACAGGTAAGTAGTAAAGACAGATTTAGATGAAAAAATCCATCTAAAGGTGTTACAGTGTATTTAATAATACACATAGGCTTGGGAGAGAAAAGGGAAAAAGATAGATGTAGTCATAGATTTAAAAAAAATAGTTTAAAATATAATGAAGTTCTTTAAAAACTAACAGAGTAAAGAATTATATAAGCCATATAAAGATGGAAAATACACAGAGAGTCTGGATTCTGTATTTTATTGTATTGTCTTTAAATTTTGTGATTGCTAATAAAGGAAAAACAGCTGTTAAGACACATTAGGTTATGAAAACTGCTGGATTAAACCAACCTACATATTTTAAATTTTTTCTTGATTTCAAAATTGTAGTCAAAAGATATGATACTTTGGGGAAGAGGTTATGCTTCTATTTACACAAGATATAAAAGGCTGGGATTTGTTCAAGGTTAAAGATTTGATCAAGGAAGACAACCTAAAAATCCTGACAATAAACATAGAAAAGTAAACCTAGAAAAACCTATGAGACATGTAATGTATATTTTACCTGCTCAAATATGAAACAAACCAAGAAAAAAAATCCTTAACTGACTTGTGCAGACCACATATTCCATGCATGCAATGTATGTTACCTTTAAAAGCTTATCTATTTTGAAAACAAGGGAAACAAACATTAATGAAAATGGGTGGCTAAGAGATCAAGCATTTCAAAACACCTCTGTTACAGTCTCATCAAAAGTCTGTGTCAAAAAACAGCTTCAAGATTGCTGGCTGAGATAGTCCAATCTCACAAACTACTTCAGGAAAATCTTAACAATTATCCTTATTTTCCTCAAGTTCCCTCAAAGATACCAGCACCATGAGACAACAGGAAGTAGTTGCTCACATTCTCAAAATATTGTTATTGATGTTTGTTATCATTTAAGGGGGTGGGTTACAAGTTGTTATTGGTAATGGTCAGACAAAAAAAATCTGAACTAAGGAGATTAGATTCAGGGATACTGCTCTGAAAAGAAAAAAGGAGGATGTAAAAATGATAGAATAAAAGGGCATATGATTGAAGCTGGTTCAACCTAAAATACAACTATTAATCTCAAAATGTTTTACATTGGTACAGATTTTGATTCCTTGATACAAAATTAAAGTTATTCTTACTATATTATATGTATGTTTATACTCTTATTTTGGGTATTGTGCTTATTAAACTCATTTAAAATGCAATGTATAATTAAGAAATACAGATTAATAATCATCTATAAAAGTTACACATATAGTCAATGTTAGATATGTTTTCAAGGTCATATATAGGTATATTTAATAGTAGGTAGGTAGGTAGATAGATAGATAGATAGATAGATAGATAGATAGATAGATAGATCAGCCAGATGTCCCTGTCATTAGACAACATTTCACCTTTCTGAAGTCTGATAGAGTTGAAGACTAGATAGTCATAGTTAAAGTTCTCCTTAATTATGATAAAAGATAAATTAGAGAGAAGCAAGATGGATATGCAGTACTGAGATTCTGTGTTGGTGTTTGGGAACTGGTAGACAGGAAAGAAAACTCCATCTACAAAAAAGTATATTATCTTGATATTTGCATGCTGGGCTCTGATATTAGGAACCTAGTAAGTGTCTGCACTTCCCATGACTAAACTAATATTTTGCTATTAGAGTAATAACATTTTATGCACAATAAAAATATTGCAAATCGTAATTCTCAGTGGAAAAAGACAACAGAATCTTGGAATTCCCAGGCAAATGAATGGAATTGGAGGAAAACATCCTGAGTGAGGTAATCCAGTCACAAAAAGATAAACATGGTGTGAACTCACTCATACATGGATTTTAGACATAAAGGAAAGGACCACCAGCCTACAATCCACACTGCCAGAGAAACTAGGAAATAATATCCTAAGAGAGACATACATGGTCCCCCACAGAAGGGGAAAGGGACAATATCTCCTGAACAATTGGGAGCAGGGGGCAGGGGAGAGGGAGTTATAGGAGTTACCAGAAACAGAAGGTGAAAAAAGGAGTGGAGAGGAGAACATGAGAGAATAGGAAGATTGCTTAGGGGGAAGAATAGAGAAGAACAAAAGAGAGAGATACCATAATAGAGGGAGCCATTATAGGTTTAAAGAGAAATGTCCAGAGACTTGCAAGGATGACCCCAACTATCAATCCAACCAATAATGGGGAGGCTAGCTTCAATGTCCTTCCCTGATAATGAAATTGAAGGGTACCTTACATGAAATCCTAGAGCCTTCATCCAGCAGCTGATGGAAGCAGGAGCAGACACCCACAGTTAAACACTGAGCTTAACTCCTGGAATTCAGTTGCAGAGAGGAAGAAGTAATGAGGAAAGTGGTCAAGACTAGGTTGGAGAAACCCACAGAAAGAGCTGACCTGAACAAGGAGGAGCTTATGAACCCCAGACTGATTGCTTAGAAACTAGCATAGGACCGAACCAGACTCCCTGAATGAAGGTCTCAGACAGGAGGCCTGAGCAGTCTTTGGAACCTCTGGCAGTGGAACCAGGATGTATCCCTAGTGCATTTTGGGAGCCCATTCCCTATAGTGGGATACTTCCTTAGCCTAGAAACACAGAGAAAGGCCTAGGCCCTACTCCAAATGACTTGACAGATTTTGATGATCCCTTATAGATGTCATCACCCTCCCTGGGGAGTAGATGGAGGATGGGAAGGGAGATCAATGGGTAGCATAGAAGGATGGAAGGAAGAGAGAACTGGGATTGATATGTAAAATAAAAAAGTATTAAATATAATAAATACTTCAAATCAGAAAATGAAAATATATATTATATATATATATAAAAACTAAAATATATTACACAAAGTCACTCTGGATTATAGAGAATTGAAGCAAAATACTACCAACATACTTTTAACTCCCCAAACTGTTTTCTCTTCCTATGATATTTTTATTGTTTTCAAAATTAAATTTATCATTATGTGAGAAATTCTAAAAATATGTATGCTGCTTAGTAAAAAAGGAATACAGTATGTGGAAATATATAAGCAGCCTCATTTCCATGTCCTCAAAAAGACAACTTCAGATGAAAATGGTGGCTTTCTCAATGTTAAGATGTGTCTTCTTCCTGTGCCTTTTCACTATCATTCATTTTAATTCTGTGTCTATGGTTGATTGAAGAAAGAATTGCCTGAAAAGTGAAATGCTTCACCAACATGAGAAAGTCAATGGAGAAAATAGTTATAGATCTTTTACAGGGTAATCAAAAGCCTTAAAGAATTATCGATTCTTTAAGTGTTCACACTTTTTTGAAGCTCCATGTATTTCTGGTAGTGTATGAGTCACTCTAACTGTCCCTAGATATCACTCATATTGGCAATTTCCTCTGCAGGAATATATGAATGTATTGAGAATCACTGAGGTTATGAGCTGTCATAAAAAAGGTAATAAGAAAAACAATTCTCTAGCATATCATCCATGACATCAGATTATAGAGCCAGCCTGGTACATCCTTAATACATTATCATCATCATCATCATCATCATTATTTGAGATCATAATATAATTATAACATTTATCTCTTTTCTCCTTCTAAACCCTCCCATATAACTCTTCCTATGCCCTTCAAATTTATCGCCTCCTTTTTCACTGATTGTTATTGCATGTATATATGTATACTCACACATACACACACACACACATATATATTCCTAAATATTCAGTATGTATAATGTTATTTGTGTATGTATATTCAAGGATGATTATTTGGCATTGGAAAACCAATTAATGTACTGTTCCCTGATGAAGACCACCTCACCCCATCCCAGTCTTCCTCTGTTAGTATTGTTCTTTGTGTAAGGTTGAGGCTTCATGCACTTTTTCATCAAATTTGATGTGTATTGTTATTGTTATTCAGCTCACATTTGGTAAGACTTTATGAGTGTAGATTCTAACATTTCTAGGAGACACAATCTCACAGCAAACTCCCTGATCCTCTGACACTTACAATCCCTCTCCCCTTCTGCAATTTTAGTTGTAGAATCCTGAGTCTTATTTGTAGACAAATACACACAAAAAATAAATCTTTATAATATACAAATTTCCATGTGTAAATATGCATATATATATATATATATATATAATTTTAATGAACTTATGTCATCCAGGTTGACAATGCTCCCCTTAAATGCCAAAGACTACTTAGCAAACACCCCAGTACCAAGCATGAGAAACTCTCTTTATAGTTGTTTGTCAGTCTGTCTAAGAGACTCCTAAAACAAGTCTATGGCTCTTTCCTTTGGTTATTCCCAGGGGTGGGAGTTTAGAATCTATTACTAAAACTACCATGCATTTAAAAAAAAAAAACCCAGAGACTCATGAGCTAGAAATGGCCTGAATAACCAACCACTGAGGACTAGCTTTTATAGTCCCAAAACGTGGCATGAAAACTTCCAAAGAAAGGAGGCAATCAACAATCTTAGCCAGCTATGCTTCCTAAACACCAGTATGACAAGATAACCCAATGAATGAAGTAATAATACATATTCCTTGATGGTAACCAATTTAGAACCCATTCAATGAGAAGGAAATTATATATGGTACTGGAAATCTAGGCAATTATTTGGTGCTCATTGACTCATAGTTATTGCTGTAGAATCTACAGCTACTGCTTTACTAAACCAGCATAAATCCTAACAACATTTATCTTTATATATAAACATGTATCTTTATAACCAAATATAAGTATAATCTTTATACCTTAACAACCAATAAAAATGCAGTTGTGGAGATGAGTTCTAATTGAAAAACACTATCCTTCCTGGTTTCTTTAACAATTCATGAGGTTGATACCATTGTCTTGACTTGGCAGTTAAGGATAGTGCAAAGACCTTGTTACTCAGAAGTTGGCTAGACTATCAAGAACAGATAGTAGAAAGGGTTTCATGGGTTCTTTCTGATATTCCAGGGAGGCAAGGTATTGAAATGGTTACAATGTAATGTTTAGCATGCTTTTTTTTCATGCTGAAATGAAAAATAAACTTCTCATAAAAGAAATATTATGATTAGCTTGCTTTTGCTAGTAAGATAGGGAAGAAAAACCTTTTACAGGAATGAAAGTGATTGCATATGAAGGAAAAACACTGAATTTCAATGGCAAGAAGGGTGGGTGACCAGCATTTCCCAAATCTGCATCTTGAAGTTAAGGTGAAGCCAACCAAAGAGTCTTGAGTTAGAACAATGTGATTCTGTGGTGAGTGAGTGCCCTGTCTCCTGAGCCATTTCTCATATTTTCTGTAGAATTTCTACTAATTATGAGAATATAGTGAGACAAAACACTTGCATAAGTAGGAAAAATTAAGGTTTTTTTATTTACAGATAAGCAATGAGAATGAACAAAAGCAAGGGATCCATGATGGTTTGTGTGCCAAGCTTAGGAGAGCTAGCGAAGGCAACTGGACACAGGTCTGTGTGTCCCACTTTAGTACAGCTGAGACTCCCCGAGAACAAGGGACCATCAGCACCCTCTGGATATGCTGAACTCAAGCATTGCAGCATACCCTCTTCAGGAAGAAAGGGGGGAGTTGCCTTGGTTCTTCCCTTTTTACAATATCTTATGACTGCAGTTTAAGCAAAGAAAGGAAGAAGTGTGATGTTCAAGTTCATCTGGAACCTCTCTTTCCTCTGCAACTCCATTTATCATTACCCATTCTTTTAACATAAGATGTTCTTTGGGACCTGTTTCTCACTAATGACATATAGTAACTTGTCATATTCTACAATGTATTAAGACTTCCATGCATTTAAGAAAAAGAACCCAGAGACCCATGAGCTAGAAATGGCCTGAATAACCAACCACTGAGGACTAGCTTTTATTGTACCAAAACGTGGCATGAAAACTTCCAAAGAAAGGAAGTGGTGAATCCCAAGTTTGGACCTTAAGTTAAGACTCCTTTCCTAAATCCCATGTGTGTATAACAGACCCATAAATCTGCATGTTAAAAGCAGCAGAAACTCCTCAAATTCAGTAATCTGACTTCAATTCATGTTTTCTTCTCTTTGACTGTTTCCTTCTGTGTCTCTTTCATCTCACTTAGTGGCACTGTACATTCATGTCCAACCAGTGACCCAACCCTCCAGACCATCTCTATGAATTCTACTAGCAACATGTCTAGTAATATATTATTTATATGCTAATCAATTACAGAGAGATAGCCATATACTAATAAAGCTTAAGTGGGAGCAAGACAGGTGAATGCATAGATATTGACCACCAAATTGTCAAGAATTAGCTGAAATGAATAAAAAAATGAATATGGAATGTCACTGTTGAACAAAGCAAAGCTATTAGAGAATTCAGAGTTTTCTTTTCTGAATTCTGGAAGTCACAGACAGATACAAGAACAATTTGTCTGCATCATGTTCTCCATCTATAGCCTGACCCCCCAATTAAGCACATGCTGTTCTGATACACATGCTGACCAAAATCAAACCCTCTTAATTGAGTTGGGAATAGTCATTCCTAGGGATGAACACTTCAATTGTTTGTCCCATATTAAATGATCATTACTGAAAGCATGAATAAGAGCAACATTATATAGACTGAGCAGGTTAAGTATGTTACATTTAGAAATATATATACATATATGCATTCAATATCAATGGAAAAAGCAGTCATAATTTGAAGGATAGTAAGAGATATATGGGAAGGTTTGGAGGGAGTAAAGGGAAAGAGGAAATGTCATAAATATAATCTCAAAAAGAAAAAAGTTTAAAGGGTCACTTAATATACTTGTTAGATCTTTTTAAGATGGACCACTATGAAGTCAAGTTTTATTTTGAAAGGAGAGAATAATTTTTATTTCAGTTACCCATTGAGAAAATAGTTGATAGCACTAAAAGCTGAGGTTTCAGAGAGGTTAGCAATATGGAGGAATCTTGAAATTTGGCAGATGATTATTATTATTATTATTATTATTATTATTATTATTATTATTATTATTATTATACTTTTGTATTACTATACAGCCTTATATAAACTCTGTTATGTCACACTAGCATAATAGTTTAAACAACAAGAGAGAAATCTCTAAATTAGACAATAAAATTATTCTCCAGGGGAGAACCTATAACTATTATGCTGCTAAATAAACATAGTATAGCTTATTGCTATACTCACAGATCAATGTATCTTTCATCATGCATCTGAGAAACTTCTATTTGCAGTAGACTGTGGTTAACACAGTAACCCACAACTGTCCAAAGTGATGATAATAAGAAACTTCAGAATGCTCAGCCTAAGAGAACACCCCCCCCCCACAACAAACACACACATGCACTTACAAACATATCCCTATCTTAAAGCTCAGAGATCATTGAAAATAGGAGATAGAATTAGTGGAAGACACAGAAGTGATGGATAAGACAATGAAACAGTGTCTTTCTGGTCACAACAGGACAGTTACACATAAGAACTATTGGTAGTAGTGATAGCATATACAAAACCAGTCCAAACTCATGCCACAGCAAATCTCAGCATGAAGGAAAGTAAGCAGACAATCTCCCCTCTAGCCATGGAACTATTAGCAACTGTTAGTTGCTGGGAGGAGAGATAGTTTACTCTAAGAGTTTATCTCCTGATAAACCAACCACTCTCTTGTGGAAGACTACATGTTCAAGAATATTTGAGGGCCTAGTCCCTACTCCAAACAACTAGACATATTTTGTTGATCCCTCTTGGAAAGCATCACCCTCCCTGTGGAGTAGGGGTGGAGGTAATGGGATGGGAGCTTGGTTGGGTGGCATGAATCAGAGGGAGAGAGGAAGGGAGTGAAGGAGGGAGAGGGAACTGGGATCGATATGTAAAAAAAAAAAATATTACCAGTTTAAAGAAGAAAAGAATATTTGAGGCAACACAAAATTGGGTTTGAAGCACACACACTTATATACACACAGGATGTAAGAGGGTGAAAGTCTGGAAAGTGTTGAGGCAGGAGGGTAAATATGATGAAACTATTCTGCATGACACTGTCAAAGAACTAATAAAAATACTTTCAAAGAAAATCTTTATATGGATAAGCAAAACTTACACTAAATTCTAACTCAAGCCAAGCTGCAAGTTAACTCCCAATGGAGAAAGAAAAGATGAGCTACTTCTCCTTTCCTAACATTCAAAACACATTCAAATCTTGAGAAATAGATTTCTTGCACCCATTTCTTATCCACTGAGCTTACTAATTCAGCTGCCTCAAAGAAGCTCATCAAACACTCATGTCTAGTAAGACTGAAAGATTTCAGCATTGACATCCATTGTTGGAAATCAAATTTTAAGCAGGGATTACTCATTCACTATTATCAATTTGGTCACTTAAAGACTCAGAACAGCAATTCATAGAGAAATTTTAATTATTAGAATAACTCTAAAAGGGCCTTGAAAATAGACAAAATAGATACTCATTTTAATTGAATGGCCAAAAACGAAAACTAAACATGACTATCTGTAAACACTGCCCACTATATTGATTAAAATGAAATATTTAGCTACTTAAGACTTTCTAATTTCCTACTGTAGGCTCTGAAGTTCCAAAGTACCCTTCCAGGGGTTTTCCTCTACACTAACCACAATAGTAGGAAATTTGAACTGATTAATGATAGATTTCCCACAATCAAAAACTTGAATATTCTTGGTTAAATTCAACACTGTGGTATAATATGTCATAGTTCAGTTGCTGGGCTTGTAGGAACATTAACTTCTCATTTAATATAATGCCAAATTAACTTTTATAAACTTAAATACTGTACTCTTGGAAGTAGTCACCCCCATGTCTTGTTAGCATTTTATTGCTGCCATACATTTTTACAGATGGTTAAAAATTATGAAGCACTCCTCTTTCTTCTTTGCAGTTGAGAATCCAAATTTGTGTTGTGCATTTCCCCGTGACATGACAATTGAAAGCCATTATTTCCTTAGCAAAAAATAAAAAAATAAATAAAAATAACAATGAGAAATAGTAAGGGTTTTGACTTCATGTGGTTCTGCATACTTGGCATGTAAAGTAGCATGAAAGGCTACAAATTATTGTTATCATGTCTAATGACACTGCAAAGCTTAATTACTGCCATTGATGTGAGCATATAATGCCGGATCTCGTTTTCCCTTTGTCTGTTCTCATCCTATTTGAAATCTAAATAATATTGTCCTTTACCCTTTGGTCTCAGCCTTTTATTTTTATCAAAAAAAAAAAAAAAAAAAAAAAAAAAAAGCTAAGGATCTATTTCAATTTCACAAACCAGACCTGGTGGAAATAACCAAATCCACTTTAAACCTCTCAAAGGCACAGAGGAAAACTTCCTTCCAAATTAATGCCAAGCTGAAAAAAAATAACACTCTTGGCTCTCTCATAGCCTGCTACTTCTTAATACAACTGAGTACTCTATCAAATACCGATGCATTCTTAGCAAGATGACTATTGTGATCATAGCTTGAATTGGTGAAATTCTAGGAATCTTTCCTGTGTGTACAGCTGTGTATCTATCTTCACATTTCTGCAACTCTCTCAGCTTTTTGTTTAGAAATTAAGCAGAACAATTTCAGAACAATCAACAATGTGATTCTGAAAGGTGAAATAATTTTACATTACAGACACAAAAGTTGTACACGAATGGATTCACCAACACTGAAGTTAGGCATTAGAATATTCTATTATATCATAACTCATGTGTAAATAAACCCATCCTTTCAGGTATGTTTCTAGAACTAATTTGCTATTTTCATTTCTAGTATTAGCTTGGTGTATGTGTTTGTATTATTAACTTATAGTTTTCATTGTAACATCTCACAAATAACTATTTATAAAACCCAAAATAAGTTTCTTTAGTTTATAGTTCATAGACCAAAAAAAAATGTACATCAAAAATTTTAAATTAATTACATAAGTTTTATATTTGCTCCAATATTAGGATGGACCTATCAGATAATGTGTAGTAAAATATCTTTTTTTACCATCTTTACTGTGAAGTCACTACTCCTCTCCTTGCTAAGTAGACATTATGTAAACTGTACTCACAAAGAAGCCCCTGCATCTATATGTCACTAAATGATGACACAGAGACCTTTGGTTCAGCATAAAGCCACTTCTACTCAAACCAAAGCAAAACACTGTTAAAACATTTCCTCAAGGAGATTTTGATCTTGCTGTGGCTTAAATGTCTCAATTTGCCTCTCTCTCTCTATATATATATATATATGTGTGTGTGTGTGTGTGTGTGTGTGTGTGTAATTTTTCGTATTTTGCATATTCCCTCTCCTTCTTTCCCTCCCATGCCCCGGACCCCCCTCCTATCCCACCTCTCCATGCCACAGGGAGGGTGATGCCTTCCAGGAATGATCATCAAAATCTCTCAAGTCATTTGGAGTAGGGACTAGGCCCTCCCTCCTGCCTCTAGGCTAAGGGAGTATCTTTTCTCACTCGCCTATTACAATTACTGTGTGATCCCATAAAATCAGGTTTAATAAGTCAAAGTCTGAACTACCTTAAACTGCAAACCACAGTTTATGGAAAAAGACTGCACAATACAAATCATTGCAGAGAGTAAAGTTTTGTAATAACTAAAAGATACATTTCCACTTGAATACCATAGCAGATGTAGACTATTAACACTTCAATTTTAAGATGTGTTCACTTAAAATAAATAAATAAAATCAGTGTTCCTTCTGGTAGTTATTAAGCAATAATATCATCAAAAAATGTAAAAGTAGGACCTAGGGATAAAGAAAGAGTGGAGAACGCAGTTATAATCTGAACATCCATGTAGCAAGATCATTGTATGTTTTCATTATGTTTATTTATTGTGAGAAGACCTCATGCCAGAGCACATATGTGGAGGATGGAGAGCAAGCTTGTGGAGAAGGTTCTTTTCTTCTACCTTGTAGGCTGCAGGGGTCAAAACTCAGTTCATCAGGGTTTGTACTTTGCAAGCATCTTTACCTGCTGAGTCACCTTGCTGGCCCAAGGGATTGCCTTATTTTAACTTTTAGTCATCCTTAAAACAAAATTGATCCTAACAAAATGGACTGATTCTGGTCTGGAATTTACCTTAAAAGAGACCTATACACGTGAGCATATATCTGAGAAAATGTGAACAGTTTGTCATACACACTAAGCAGTCTTACCAAATCAAATCACCATTTCTATGTCTGAGGAAGTATGAATTCTCTTTTAATTTACTTTGATTCTGCATATTAAGATATCATACTTTTGTGTCTGGAGGTAATAACAATGAATATGTACTGGTGTACTTACAATTGTTCCAGTGTAGAATCTATCACTTCACATCTGGAAATCGTATCCCCAATGTTCAAACCTGAAAGATTTAAACCATAGTGTAAAATTCATGAAGTTTAAAATCACAAAAAAACCTATAGTCTCTAAACTAACAATCCTGAAATATTAAACCCCAGAATGCAGAAATTCTGAATATCAAAATCCCTATAGTAACAATTTCCTTCACTGAGGTGTGGGGAAAAGCAAAGTGAATATGGAGGTGGGGGGTTGGCTCAGCTGGTAAGGTGGTTGTTATATAAGCAACAGAAATCGAGTTTGCTTTATGTCAGGTGGGTGTGCTTCCCACCTGTAATTCCCTTGCTCAGGAGACAGACACTGGGATCCATGAGCAATCTGCCTAGAGGAGCTAAATTGTGGAGAGTGATGATGAAGGTGCTGGACATAAGCTTCTAGCTCCACAGCATGCACATGTGTATACCCCCCCCACCACACACAAGGATAAAACACACATATACACATGCACAAATATTCAGTGGCAAAGGGGTGTTCTCTCTTGTTTTTAAGAACTTGCATTGAGTTAGATGGGACACACTTAGAAAGCTGATGATGCATTGTCATGGGTGTTTCAGTAAGGTTGTTCCCAGAGGAGCTAAAAGTGGAAGTCTGAATAAGCTGGGTCAGAAGGACCCACCACTACCAAAAAGAAATGAGCAACTACCATTCCTTAGAAGGAAAATTGCAACAGTACACAGAGGACAAGACTGCAAAATATAATCCATGTCCACGTCAGGCAGAGCTTAGGGACTGATTCCCACAGTCTACCCACCTTCCCATAGTTCATACTTCTTTTAAATTTTCCTTATCTTGGTTTGAGTAGTTTACTTTTGTTCATTTTGTCTCCACTGTTTAAAATTGTCAACTCTGATTTTTCATAGTTCTCTACAATATGAATTTCTCCTTGTCCCATTCTCAGTACTTGAAGTCTACCCTTTAAAGACTCCAGGGGATTCTAACCAGTGCCTGTAATTGGAAACACTGTCACCTCAATAAGGGAAGATATGTTCCTTCTACACCTGTACTGGAGAAGGATTTATTTATTATTTCTAATGATCACATATTCCTAGTGGTAATAGTAATGGACATAGTGGACATAGTGGTGACTAATCTCATGCAAAAACTTAGTTGCCTGTTACAGTATTTCAGATGATTATGGTTATAATGCTGGGTACATGTAATCATGGTAGTTAATTGCCTTCCTTTTAACCTGTTTCATTATAAGTAGTGTTACTTTGCTTGTTGGTGGATATTACAGACTCATACTATAAAATGTTAGAACGAATTCCTTCTATTTAGCTATAATTTTCATCTTCTTTAAAACTTTCTATTTTATATTTGACAGTTTCATACATGTATACAATGAAATATGATCATGCCCGCCTATATTTCTTCCCTTCAACATCCCCTAACACATTGCTTTCTAACAGTCAATAAATTCACGTCCTTTTTTTCGGGGGGGGGGAACAACTCACTAAGTTCTTTTAGGGATTCCCATGTGTGCATACATGTCAAGCCATCAACTACCACATGTAAACTTTATTTTTCTGTCTATCATCTGGATGAGGGTCTCTGCATGCACTCTTATCTGCTTCTAGAAGAAGCCTTTCTGATGACAACTGGGCAAGACACTGACTTATGAATATAGCAAAATCATTAGGAATCATTTTATTGATATTTTTTAGATGAGCCATGTTCTACCCTAAGTCTCTGTGCCATCCAGTCTCCAGTGTCTGACCATCTAAGCAGTGTTAGACATGGGCTCCTTCTCATAGAGTGGGACTCAAGTTAAATCAGAGATTGATTATCCATTCACAAAATTTCTGTTCCACCATTGTCCCAGAACATCTTATAGGCAGGAAAGAGTGTAGCTTAAAGGATTTTTGTGGCTAGTCTAATGTCCATGTTTCTCCTTTGATAGTCTGCAGAGTAACTTCCTGCAACAAAAAACTAGAACATAGCAGTGAAGATTCCATACAGATACTAGCTTGACCTCTCTACATTCATTGAGTTGTGTGGATGTTGTCCTTAGCAATGGTGCCCCATTGTTAGTTTGAGGAGAAAAACTCTCTGTCCTAGAATCAATCTGAGTTGTTTGAGGATCTCCATCGGATCCCCTCAGCCAACACTTCAACTAAATGCAACAAAGTCCAATGATTGGGAGTCTTGTCTGGCTACAACAAATAGGTTCAGATTCTGTAACCCCCATTACCTGGAATCCTCAATAGAATCACCCTCATATATTCCAGGAAGTTTCTACTGCACTATGTTTCCACACCATACCCCAAATGAACCTAGTTCCAGCTGTCTCTATTCACATTCTCTCCCTCCATCCCATCTCTCCATCACCTGATCCCTCCTCCCTCTCCTGACCCTACCAAGTCCCAGTCCACTTGTAAAATTTATTATATTTATCTTTCCCAAGGAACTACATGCTTCCTCCCTGGAGCCCTCTTGTTTACCTAACCTCCCTGGTTCTACAAATTGTTTATTAGTTACTTTAGAGCAATTATCTACTTATAAGTGAACACATACCATTATTTTTTTCAAATTCCATACATTTGCATGCAAAGTTCATGATATCATTTTTAATCAGCTGAATAATATTCCATTATATGAACGAACAATATTTTCTTTATCCATTCTTCACTTGAGGGGCATCTAGGTTGTTTCCAGGTTCTGATTATTATAAATAAAGCTGCTATAAACACAGTTAAGCAAGTGTCCTTGTGGTAGGATGAAGGATGCTTTGGGTATATGCACAAGAGTGGTATAGCTGGGTCTTGAGGTAAATCAGTTACCAATTTTCTAAGGAACCATCATATTGATTTTCATAGTGACTGTACAAATTTGCAGTCTCACTAGAGAGGACTATTCCCCTTTGTTCCACATCCTAACCAGCACGAACTGTCACTTGTGTTAGTAATCTTGGTCATTCTAACAGGTATAAAACAGACTCTTAAAGTAGTTTTGATTTGCCTTTCCCTAATGGCTAAAGATGTTGAACATTTAAGTGTTTGTTAGCCATTTGATATTCCTCTATTGAGAATTCTCTGTTAATATTTATGCTCAATTTTAATTGGATTATTTGGGATTTTGATATCTAATTTCTTGATATCAGTCTTCTATGGGGTGCAGACTTGAGAAAAAATATTTTCCCATTCCGTGTACTGCTTTTTTGTCTTACACTTTTGCCTTACAAAAACTTTTAGTTTCATGAGGTCCCATTGATTAATTGTTGGTCTTAGTGCTATACTATCAGTGTTCTGTTTAAGAAATTGTCTCCAGTGCCAATGCATTCAAGGCTATTGGTCAGTTTCTCTTCTTCCAGGTTCAGTGTATCTGGTTTTATGTTGAGGTCTTTGATCTACTTAGACTTAAGTTTTGTTCAGGATAATAAATATGGATCTATTTGGGTTCTTATATTCAATTAGACTAGTACTATTTGTTGAAGATGCTTTTTCTACGGCATATTTCTGGCTTCTTTATTAAAAATCAGGTGTCCATACATGTGTGGATTTATGTCTGGGTCAGGTCTTCAATTGGATTCCATTGATACACCAGTAACTGGAGTCTTTTCTGTCCCACCTGGCCCTGCAGCTGTTTGTAAATAATCACTTCATATTAATGATAAATTATGAATGTTTGGCTGATGGCTCAGGCTTATTACTAGCTAGTATAACATTTAAATTAACCCATTTCTATTAATCTATGTATTACCACATGGTCCATGCTTATCTGCCTTGGTGCTCTGGCATGCTGTTCCTTGGGCAGCTTCAGGCATCTCCCAAACTCCACACTTAATTTCATGTATCTCTGTTTAGATTTCTCTCTCAGCTCCATCCTGCCTTGCCATAGGCCAAAGAAGCTTTATTTATCAACCAATAAGAACAACATCACTCTCATTCACAGAATAAGAAAGATATCCCATAGCATCCACATGTCTGTTTGTATGCCAATGCCATGTGGTTTTTATTACTATACCTCATAGTACAATTTGAAATCAACGATTGTCATTGAAATTTTTTAAATTAGAAGAGCTTGGGTGGAGGGGTTGTTTTTGCAGCAGAAAAGAGGGGCAGAGAGGTTGGGACAGGGACAGAAAGATGACCAAGAAGCAGAAAGAGAGGAATAGATGGAGAGAAAAAGAAAGGGAGGGAAAAAGGACTAAAGGAAAGAAGGAAGGGGGCAGAGACCTTTTAAAAGGGAATGTAGTGAATGTGCACAAGTGGTGCTCTTAGTGGATCAAGGACAGGCCAATACAGATGCCCAAATAATAACAATTATGGTACCTCGTCAAGTTCTTTTATTATTCAGGACTGTTTAAGCTATCCTAGGTTTTTTGTTTTTTTCATACAAAGTTGAAAATTGTCCCTTCAAGGTATGTATAGAAATGTGTTGGAATTTTAAAGAGGAGTCCATTAAATCTGTAGCTTCCTTTAGTGGGATGATAGTTGTTCCTATGTTAATTGAGCATGGGAGATCTTTCCACCTTCTGATATCTGCTTCAGTTTCTTCAAATCTTAAATCTTTTTATTTTCATGCAATCTTTCACTTTCTTGGTTATAGTTACATCAAGACACATTACATTAATTGAGACTATTATGAAAAGTGTTATTTCCCCAATTTCTTTCTAAGTCCATTTGTCATTTATATTTAGGAGGGCTACTAATGTTCCTTGATTTTGATTATGTTCTTTTGGTTTTGTTTTGGTTTTTTTCTTAGTTAATCTTGTATGCAGCCCCTTCACTAAAGGTTTTTATCAGTTATAAGAGTTCCCTGGTAGAATTTTCAAGGTCACTTATGTATATTCTCATATTATCTCAAATAATAATATTTTTGACTTCTTCCCTTCCAATATATATCCTCTTAAAATCCTTCTGTTGTCTTATTGCTCTAGCTAAAACTTTGAGTATTATATTGAGTAGATACAGAGAGAATGGACAGCCTTGTCTCTACCCTAATTTAAGTGGAATTGATTTGAGTTTCTCTGCATTTAATTTGATGTTGGTTTTAAGTTTGCTGTCAATTGTCTTTATTCTGTTTAGGTATGTCCCCTCTATTCCTAAACTCTCCAGGATCTTATCATGAAGGGGTGTTAAATTTTGTCAAAAGCCATTTCTGCATCCAATGAGATGGCCATGTTTTTATTTGTTTGTTTTTGTTGTTGTTTTTCCTTTAAATTTGATTATATGGTTGATTACACACTTTCATCAATTTATATTGGGGTGAAGCCTACCTGATCATGACAAATGATATTTTTGATATGTTCTTGTATTCATTTTGCAAGGATTTTATTGACTATATGTTTATCTATATTCATAAGGAAAACTGATCTGTAATTATATTATTGAACCTTTAATGTGGTTTGATTATCAAGGTAACTATGGCCTCATAAAATGAATTTTGCAACATTCCTTCTGTTTCGATTTTGCGGAATAATTTGAGGAGTATTGGCATTAACGTTTTTTGAAAGTCTGGTAGAATTCTGCACTAGAACCATCTTGCCTGGTCATTGCTTTGGTTAGGAGGCTTTTAATGACTGCTTCTATTTCAAACACAGATCTATGTAAACTATTTATCTGATCTTGATTTAACTTTGGTAAGTGGTACCTAGTGCTAAATTCTAAATTATCTTTTTTTTTTTTTGGTTTTCCAATTTGGTAGAGTTTTAAAGTATGCCCTTATAATTGTCCAATTTCTACATGTCTGTTGTCATATTCCCCCCCTTTCGCTTTTGCTTTTAATTAATTTGGATAAGGGCTTGCCTCTCTTGCTGATTTTCTCAAGGAATCAACTCTGTAAAATTGATTCTTTGTATTCTCCTTTGTTTCTATTTTATTAGTTTCAGCCCTTGATTTGATTATTTCCTGCCTTCTACTTCTCTTGAGTGTGCTTACTACTTTCTGTTCTATAGCTTTCAGGTGTGATATTAAGTTGCTAGTATGAGATCTGTCCAATTCTTTATGTAGGCACTTAGTGTTATGAACTTTTCTCTTAACTTGCTTTCATTATGCCCCATAAGTTTGGGTATGCTGTGTATTCATTTATACTGAATTTCTGTGTTGACACATTTTTCATTCCATAAAGAGTTCTTCAGTTACCATGAGTTTGTAGGCATTGTGTTGTTTCTGTTGTTGTTTATATCCACCTTTAATCCATGGTGGTCAGATAGGATAGAGGGGGTTATTATTTTTTTCATTTAATTTTTTTCTTTTTCTTTTTTTATTTTATTATTTTTTATGTTACATGTCAATCCCAGTTCTCTCTCCTCTCTCCCTCCCTCCCTTTTACTCTCTGTCCCACCTCACATGTACCCTGACCACCCTCCCCTCCCATCCCCCCACCCCAGTTCCACATGTAGGGCAATGCCATCCAGGTGGGGTCATGTAAATCTGTCAAGTCATTTCAAGTAGGGACTAGAACTTCTCTCCTGTCTCTAGGTTAAGGCAGTATCCCTCCTTGGGGGATGTGTTCGCAAGGTCCTTCTGTGCACCAGGAATACATGCTGGTTCCACTGTCTGAGGTCCCTTAGACTGCTCAATCCATCTAGCCAAGAAATTATTATTCACGTGGTACTAATGAACATGAGATATAGGCTCTGGAATGGCTCATTTAAGAAAAAAAAAACTTAGGGAAATTTTATACACTGACAAATTATGGCCAAATAATTAAACAGTTGTGTTTTGCCCCAGAACCACAAAACTAGGATAAACAAGGAAAAGATTCTTGATTCAACATTAATGACAAGCCTTGGTAACTTCCTGAAGGCAAAGTAAACAGTTTTAGGAATCTTGATGTTCTTTTTAGAATTGTAATTATAGAGACCATATTGAAACAAGAGTTTATGACAGAGACACTCTTAAACATTTGTCCTTGTACAAGGAACAAAATATTCAAAACAAAGTAACCTCAAAAAAGTTCAACAATATATGGTGAGCTAGAGTATTTGGCCACATTTCAGACTGCAAGCCTCCTCCCACTAGACATTCAGGCAGTTACTTGGCATATACAGCAACAAAGTTAGTGAATAAAGAATGGCGTGGAAAGACAATAAAAGAATAAAATGGCAGTGCCTTACTGCTTAGAAAAGTTAGCAAATGCAGAGCCACTATGTTGTCATATGAACAAGGAACAACAAATTAGATATTTAGACAAGACATACACATTGAATTATTCCAGAATTTGAATAATAACTGTAGCAGCCTTGGCCTGATGATATTTCTTGGGCACTCTAACCATTAAGAGTTAATAATACACTACTTGGGACATGGCAATCTGCCAAGACTAGCTTGGAGATTTTGTTTTGGTGTCCTTGTAGGCACAAAAATACAAACCTGAAAACAAGCTTTAATATACCTTTAGATTCTTAAAAATTGCGGTATGGAGTTGATGAGCAAAAATAGTTATGAAAGGTAACTGTTTATCAATGATGTCAAAACTTTCAGAGAAATTATTGGAAATGATAACTCTGTTCTATCAGTTTTTTAGTGATGACTAAAAGATGAGCAAAAGGAAATGAAGTCCATGTTCTAAAACAAAAAAAGAAAAAATATATGGTCTGTTTTGGAACAACATAAATGCATTACTTGCTAAATTCTGTATAAATAAAGAAGCACTCTGGCTGCTAGTCAGTCAGGCTGCCTAGCTCACTTCCCTCCCTCACCTCCTTACATCCCCTGCTGGGACCTGTGTCTCTGCAGAAGATGAGCTTTCTGTCTGTCCATATCACCTAAAACAAAAACTAAGAAGTGTCCCATGTCTTTCACTCTTGTATCCATCTATCTTCAGACACTGCCCTCATCCAGAGCTGAACTCTGGCATGAAATGTAATTTTGGTGGACTTTTTCATTGGTAAGTATGAATATCCATCCCCATCTCTTTTGATTGATTTTGGCTTGAAGTCTATTGTCTTAGTTAGGGTTTGTTTATTTTTCTTTTACATTTTTTATTGCTATGAAAGGACACCATGAACATAGCAACTCTTATGAGAAAACATTTAATTGAGGCAGCTTGCCTTCAGTTTCAGAGTTTCAGTCTATTATCATGAAGAGGAGTGTGGCAGCATACAGGCAGATATTTTGCTGGAGTAGTAGCTAAGATCCTACATCTTGTAAGCAAAATGAAGTTGACTGAGAAAATTGAGCAGTATTCTCGCTCAGCATAGAAAACCTCAAAACCTGAACCATAACAAGCTACACCTTCTAATAGTGCCACTCCCCATGTGTGGCATTCAAATTACCACATCTAGTTTGTTTGTTAGATATTAAAATGACTATACCAGTTTGCTTCCTTACCATTTACTCTGAAGTAATGGCTATATTTGATGCTGTATGTTTCTTGAATGCAGCAGATGGATGGATCCTGTTTTCACATCCATTCTGTTAGTCTGTGTCTTTTTATTAGGAAATTCAGACTATTGATATTGAAAGATTTAAATGACCAATAATTTTAAAAATCCTGTTATTTTGTTGTGGTTATTGTTGTTGTTGGTGGTGGTGATTGTGTGTGTGTGTGTGTGTGTGTGTGTGTGTGTGTGTGTGTGTGTGTGTATGTGTATGAACTTCCCTACTTTTGGTTTTTCTGGTGTGAGTATATTTACTATGTTTGTACAGATAATGTTAACTCCCTTAGTTTTGATTTTCTTTCTAACATTGTGTAGACTGCTAGATTTATAGACAAATGTTGTTTAATTTGACTTTATCCTGGGATATCTTGTTTTCTCCGTCTATGGTGATTGCAAATTTTACTGCATGTGGTAGTCTGGGCGGGCATCTGTGATCTTTTAGAGTCTGTAGCACATATGTCCATGCCCTTTAGGCTTTTAGACACTCCATTGAGAAGGCAGGTATAATTCTAATAGGCCTTCCTTTACATGCTACTGGGTTTTTTCTGCCTGCAAGTTTTACTATTCTATGTTCTATATATTTAGTGGTTTTTTATTATTATATGGCAAAGGAATTTCTTTTCTGGCATCTCATTTTTTAGGTTAGAAAATTATGGGACTTTGAGCTGGTATTCTTCTCTTTCTTCTGTTCCTATTATTCTTAGATTTGGTATTTTCATAGTGTCCCAGATTTCCTGGATGATTTGTGTCAAGAATATTTTAGATTTAACATTTTTCTTTGATGGATGTATCCATTTCTTCTATCATATATTCAATGCCTGAGAGTATCTCTTCTATCTCTTATGTTCTGTTGGTGAAGCTTGCCTCTGTAGTTCTTGTTCTAATTAGTAAATTTTTATTTCCTTAGTTCCCTCAGTTTGTGTTTTCCTTGTTGCTTCTATTTCCATTTCCAGGTCTTGAAAGAGTCAACATTTTTTTTAAATCATACAAATGAGTTGGGATTTAACATGTGGCTCTTAGGACTGACACAAATACAGATATGCATATTATTTTTCATCATATTTTCTATTTAAGATCAAAACATACGTTTGAATGGATTTTTTCCAGTTCTAGCTGCCATTAATTTGTAATGCCTTTACTTGTTGGCCATGCTCATGCTTCCAGGGAAGAAAACTATGGCATTTCATTATTACAGACAGTTTTTGTAAACTATGGTGAATGTTTTTTTTTTTTTACAAGAGTTTAATAACATTGTGTTTTTGATTGTTTGCTTTCTTTATTTAAGTATCCATAATTTTCCACATTTATCTGTCATTGTAATTTGCACATTCTGAGCACTGGAAAGTTCATGTAGTTGAAGCTGATACTTGGTCGAAAAAGATGCGGGCTGTCAGAAAATCACCTGAGGGATGATCCACCCCTGAATGATATCCACCTGCTGATGTTACACACAGCAGGATGTTTGCTCTACTCCAAAAGATAGGGAACTCTTCCTGGAATCCTCAAGGGCAGTAGGTGACTGGCCATCAGAAAACACAGAGTCCATTAAATAAAACCTTGGGATGGCTTGCCTCATGGTTTTTATTTCAGTCTGTAAAATCTTCTGATGAACACCATCCTTCGAATACTGAAAGAACTTCAACAAAAGCAGACTCAACTGAAAAACAGCAAAGACTTGTCATGTATGAACTAAGTGAGAACAAATTAACTATATAATGCCTTAATAGAAAAGAAAGGTGTCTTAACCATCTGTCTTGTCAATAAATTCTTGTAGAAGTGGATTGCATGTCCAATTATGTTATGCCATTTGGTCAGACTAGGAAATGTTAGTTCCCATCCATGAGCATTGTGATGCTGACTCTCACATAAAGGATACTTTTTCATAAAGGCTTATCATTCAATTCTACCTTATCAGTAAAACTGGAATCTTTGTTATAACCACCAAACTTAATTTGGTTCTGGCTCTTTTTATAACCATTTCTATACATCTTTACTTATTTTGGGGGACATACAGCTCCTTATAACCTCAGAGTTACTGGGGATCATCAATGTTAATGTAGAAATGGCATACGTTTTTCCTAGAATTTTATTCTCCTTCATTTGTGATTCTAATTTTACCACTATGTAATATCAGAGTTTTTATTCATTTTCTTAAAGTCTTATTTATAACTCACCTCCTCAATAGGACCTGAAGCAATATCCCCTTATACTTTTTCTTGTGATTTCTTTTCATTGTAGTTGTGTCATTTTAACACAGAATATAAACACCTTTACTATTCACATTCTCATAAAGCTTAGTAAGGCTCAATATGATATCTCCTCAATGATTCATTGATTATAATACATTAGCATAAATACATATGTGTGTGTGCATGTGTGTTTGTGTATGTGTGTGTGCATGTGTGTGTGTGTGTGTGTTTAATCTTTGCTGTAGCGGTCTCTACTATTCACAAAATGTTTTATTCTGTTGAGGTTAACAAGCTACTCTCTGCTCTCATCTTTAATGAGGCTTATAGCAGTTTTTAAACTGTCTTTGACTATGATGTCACATAAGAAAATACATTATATGATGTTTATTTATATGTATTTAGATTAGTCTAATTAATATGCCTGTTGCTGTTTTATTTCTGCATTCTGTTGTATAAATTGCTCCTGATCAATTAATGTGATCCAGCTCTGCTAGCCTTTATGGTTGTAATATAAATATGTTGCTAGTTTATAAAAAGAATGTCTCCAAGTTACACTGGTAATATATGGCAATGGGATTTTTCTTAATATTTTCTTCAGCTCACATGTATAACTTGAGCTCATAAGTTATATATTGAGCTGAGAATTGATGGATGTTACCTGATTTTATAGGGAAAAAAAAGTGAAGTTGATTAGAACTTACGTTATTTCCCTCTCAAAGAAAAATCCATATCTGTATGGGAAGGTCAAGAATTAGTTCACCTTTTTACTTAAAATGATAATTAACAGTGATAAGAAGTCAATTTAGAGAGTTTCCACTTTACTTATTATCAACAGTCAATTATCCTCTGCACTTAGCATTCAATAGTAATGCTAGGCTGCCTTTCTCTACATACTCTTCACATCTGTTGAAATGGAAAACAGAAAGCCCCCAGCATTTTTTGCCTATACACCCTAGGATGGCTAATGCTAAGGGGTAACTCCAGAATCCCAAACAGGGAAAAAGCAATATGAGGCTTTGGGAAAACATTCATTTTCTCCCTCTTGCAGAGTACCCTTGTCACCATTCTAGTTCTCATTCACTTCCAGCTAGCACATTTTTGATAACTGATAATCACATGACTCTCCTCCAAAGTGAACACTCTAGAAAAGAAAAAGTGCATTCAGCATCCTTAAGGCTCGAGTTGATTTGCTGGTCCTTGTCTCTGACTTGTGCTGACTCTTGCTATGTGTTTTGGACATGATTCTGGTCTCTCTCTGACTCCTGGCTCTTCCCCAACTTTATTCTCTGGTTTAAAATCCCTGTTTCCATGTTTAAACTCAATCTTCCTAAACAAGATTGATCTACAGCTGGACTGAAGATTTGCTTGATCCTTTGTGGGCATTTATTTGTGTTTAATGAGGAAAATGATCAATATTTCTGCTTTGTCACGTGTAAAAAATAACAGGAAATAAGAAAAGAGTTCTTATTACATGTGCAATATAAAACTATATCCTTAAAACACAGTTATTTGAGGAAAAATACAATAACACACACACATTACATATACATACATACATACATATATATGATACCCTGATAAAATATCAGTTTAAATAATTTAATCATTTTCTAGTAGATCACATCTGCTACACATACCCAAGGAAGCAATAGATGGCTCAAAAAAGATCTTGGTCATGAACTGTGAGCTGCTATTACATCTCAGCATCCTCTATCAGCACCACCTTTTTTTTTTCCTTTCATGTTAGCATTTTATTTAGACCAGTACAAGCACCATGCTTACCAAAAGACTCCAAAATAAACATGCGGTATAAGCTAGCAGAGACTGAAACCACAGCTTAGGAGTAATGCCAGTTGTTGGTTTTCTTAAAGAATGACAGAGAAATGTTAAAATCCACACTACTAAACCACCAATGTTTCAAGCCTCCTGAATGAGATTATATTGGACCATCAAAGTCAGTGGGACTTGCCTTGGCTTATTAGTGATTTCAAACAATATTCAAGTATTTATACTATAAAAAGCAAGAAGTTATTCCTATTACAAGCTTAATGTAATTGTTTTAAACATTACAGGAATATGATCGCTGATCTGAAATGTTAAATGGCCTAACAAGGAGCATTTGCCTTGGAACCATCAGCATAAAGAGGCCTAGAAGATTATTTACATTCTTCCAGAAATACAAAATAAGATTCATCCAGAAATGTTTGCAACATTTCTTCACATAAGTTATAAAGGCTCAAACTTTATGGATTCCAGTATCATCAGTCTACAGAACAAATAAGGAGTACAGTCATATTAACACTCAATAGCACTGATATAATATACTCTACTCTCTAACTCCCCAAATATCAGCATTTCAATCCTTATGAAGATATCTATTCACTAGTTCATATACAGATTTATGTCATCACATGAGTTTTACAAGTGTCTGAACATTTTTTTCTGTGCATCTTCCTTAGTTTCTATCTGGGTGGGATAAGAGCCAAATTTAATTTGGCAATAAACTCCTCTAACTGGAAAACGTTAGTGAAAGTGGCAGACCAGGATACAGTTTATGGCTAAGTTTGGCTCCTCAAAATAGGAGACAAAAAGGGAGGGAAAATGCTCATACACATTTAGCTACAAATTATTTAGTAATGACAAAAAACTAGCAACACTCCTTACACAAGAGAATGTTTAACTGCACTAGGCATCCAGTAAACTCCTCAAATAGGCAATTCAAGCAGAGTTTAGAAGTCAATTAAACAAAATAGCCAACCAGATTTTTCCTAACATATTTGCTTCAATATCAGAATAAAGTGATTACTGTTCAAAACTCAGACATTTTGGAATTTCAGCACAGTAACCTGAGAATACCTTTCTTCATACATCACTTATGTGGTCACACACACAAAAAAAAAACTGTATTAAATACACATTGTATTTCCTAGTTGGTTCTGACATTAGATGCTATGCACAACTTAAATGAGATCCGAAATTTCCAAACCAATGCTGACTTAGAAAATGAAAGAGGTTCCTGGAAAGAGTGCCTTCCAAAAAGGAAAGATTAAGATTTAAGGCTGAGTGGGAATGGTTGTTCCAGAAAGACATGGAGTGTAAAAGCTGGAATTAAGAAATCTGGACATGTACTTTATGGAAAGGTAGAAAAGGAATGATAAAAATACTTTAAAAGAATGTAAATTTTAGCAAAAGGGAAAGTTACATAAATATTTGAGGAATACTTTGAGCATAGGACTTACAAACCTGCCTAAGGACAGACAGAATAAAAATATTCTATTGATGCCCAGTCCAATGTGCTGCCTTACAAAATGCACACTTACTGGGAAGGTTGGACAAGCTTAAAAAAGAAAGCTGTTGACTACCCCTGTGTAGTTGCTAGAGAACTGGACTTAAGAGTCCTGGGTATGGCAGGTCAGTGCCATCAACCTGATGGAAGACTTCAAATTTTGCAAAACTAAGTTAAATATGCAAGCCAAAATAAAGAACCGTATTAAAAATGTACACTCTTGTAGCACTACTTTCAACTGCATACTTATGCAACCAGCTAAAACAAAACCTTATTTGCTTTATTCAAAAACATTAAAATTACTCTCCAACTTGGATCTCATTTGCTTTCTGTAGGATTATAAGCAAGCAATTCTCTAGCCCACAACAAAACACCTGTATAGTGAACTATCAGACTTCTTGGGTGAAGTTTTCTCACTCCTTGAGAACTGAAAACAAGAAACTTTTCCATTCATGAGCCAATGCAAACACCTCCTCCAGCACTTGCAATTGCTTCCTGACATACATGTGAACACACAGTGGGAATACAACACAGGCTATTCCACCGTGAAAGTCCAACTATCTTTCCTCCAGTAAAGCTGGCACAGAGCCCTAAACAAGATAAATACTATGCAATGAACACATAAAAATGTTTTGCTAGTTTTGAAGTGATTTTTTGGTTTTTTTTGCTTTTTCAAGACAGGGTTTTTCTGTGTAGCCCTGGCTGTCCTGGAGTTTGTTGTGTGGACCAGGTTGGCTGTGAACTCAGAGATCCATTTGCCCCTGCCTCCCATGTGCTGGGAGTAAAGGTGTGTGTACTACCACTACTGCCCAGCTCAAAATGACTACCTTCTTAATATAAGAATTTGGTCAGCCTCTACAGTCTCTCCACTTTTCTCTTTAAATCATATTACTATTCAGCAGTTTCTTACATGTTTTATTAAGTGGAATATAATAACTGCAAGTAGATTATAAGTCCTGCTTCCTAACCATGGTGTCACCATCTAACATGACTGGCTTTGTCCATATTTAAAATTTCTTTTGACATTTAGAATAAAAGGTATGAAATGTATTGATGTGTTGTTATTAACTATGACCAAAGTTTTAAGTAATGCTTACATATAGCACAAAACTAATAGTAAATATGCCCCAAATTATAACTCTCATGACTTTGGGCAGATAGTTGGATTTTTAAAAATAACAAGTTGGTTTTATTACAAACTTCAGTTATACATATTGTTTTACTTGAACCCTTTAAAAAATTATTAATTTCACCAAATCTACAATACTGGCAGGGTAGAAGTCTTAAGCTAACATTAATGCTGACAAGACAAAGGCACAGTATTGACATATTTCAAACAGTGCTCACAAGACATTAGGAGGTGCTTTAGAATGTGTCACCAAGCTACATTCTAAGCTCCCTAATAGTGACATACTCAGGAACGAAGCCCTCGATTATATAACCCACCAGTTTCTAAGACTAGGATTCTATTTCCCATATGAAGAAAACCTAATAATCATAACTCTACCATAAAATTGAACTCCCAGACCTCCAGAATGAGTGATTAATATTGTTTCTATACTTGATTAAAAAAATACAGGAAACCAAGACAGAATGAAAACTTATGGAAAATGCAACAGAGCTTCTACTAATTCACTACTCTTGGCTCAAATCAGTCACATTAAGACATTAGCCCCAAATGAGTCTCAATGATGTGACAAGTGAAAAAAATGCTATTTGCACTTATAAACTGCCAGTACCCAGTAGTGGTCAAAGGAGGAACTGTTGTCTTTCACAGTCTAATACCCACTTTTCAATAGTGTCTGCAAACAGTAAATTCTGAATCATAAATTATAGAAATTAGTCACAAGGGTGCAAACCGCCCCTGGAGGAAAGTCATCCACCTAACAAAGACAAACACAAGGAGATACTTCACAAGGTTCCATTACTATGAAGATGATTTCCCCTTTGTTCAAACTGCACAAATGAAGAAGTTTTCTTTAATGCAGGAAACAAACTGTAAGTAACAGTGCATTTTTTAGGCATAAATGAACTATTTATGTCTGGTTCCAGGATGGTCAGGTTAATACATAAATACTTTAGAAACACAGACTTTCACATTAGTGGAAAAATCCAAGTTTCTCCCGTAGCCATTCCTCAGTTAGGTCTTCAGTGTTTCTTATTTCAAATACCTTGGTTAGCTCAGCTGTCTGGACTAGCTTGTTCTTACTCCCAGCGTACATCATCTGCTGCTCAGGCTTGCACCCAACAGGATCATTTTCCTTCCGGCCTGTCGCCGTCGCCGTAGGATCTCTCGGGGGGCCCCTTTAAGAATGGCTCGACAGCAACCTCCCTTCCTGCCTTGGCTGGTGCCCGGCTCGGCCGCCCCCACCACTATCAGCACCACCTTTATGTCATAGTTTGGATTGCAGATGTTCCCTAAAAGTCCTTGCACTAATGACTGGAAGATGCTGCCTAGAGTATGGACCATTACAGGTATAACCTTGGAATTATTGATTCTCCTGTTTCCCAACCACCATGAGTTTACTCCGAACTGTGGGTCAAAATGAATTCTTCCTTCTTTACTTGATCATCACAAGTATTTTTCTCTTCAGTTTCTGGTCCTTAAGGAAAAGCATAGGCTAGATGCAGAGCTGGGTGACAGCTATCAGTTGAACTCACCCTGTCCACTTGTTCTGCAGTGCCTTCTCATCAGGCACTCTCCTGACATTTAAAGAGCCTGTATCTACCACTGAAAATTCATCTCAATGACTTTTTAAAAGACATTTTGCCTATAATAGACAATTTATTTCTCTCCTAACATTTCATAAAAAGGGCCACTGATGGATGTAGACTCTGAACCTCTCTTCCATCCTTCCATTCCTGACTGTATGGCCTATTCTTATGCAGACCCAAGACAGGAATCTACCATGAGTCCATGACTACAGTGCCTGTGTCATCCCCAGAAGATGATGTTTCACAGAACCTTTACCTATCATACAGCTCTTACATTATTTCTGGACCCTCTTCTACAGTATTTTCAGAATCTTGGATTAATATACCATCCATCCACCACTTTTCCTCACTTTGTGCTGCTATGGGTTTCTGCATTTACACACATTCATTGTAAAGATTAAGTCATAAACAACAATGTTGTTTATCTACTTTCAAATCAATCTAGATATCTAGATTGATTTGAAAGTAGATAAACAACATTGTCCCTTGTTGTTAACTGCTTTTTTCTAATAGACTCAGGGAAGGAGAGGATCATTGACTCTGTTGTGTATCCACTGCTGACTCCAAAAGCTCCAAGAGATAGTTCCAATACAACCATTAAAAAATTGGCCTTGGAAGAATAAATGAGTCGCAAAACAAAACCAAATGATGAAGATGAGAGACTGTTGGGGAGAGACGGCAATTGGGAGAGAGTAAGAGAATACATTACTACGAAATTGCTGAATCACAAAACTCATTAGTTTCTCATATACATAGTCTCTTTTTTGACCATTTAATTACTACATTGTTACTCAAGAAGAGAAAGATTATGTAAAATAAGCATAGTTATTTTTAATAAAATATTTTGTGGACACCCAAATTTAAAGTTTTTTCCCATATTATAAAATAATATCCTCTTAAAAACATTTTCCTTGCATTTCAGAATATTTCATTTTCAACTCAGAGACCATATGGAAATAGGTGGGAGATGCCATTTGGCATGCAGATCATAGCTTACATATTCTTGACAAATAAGTCAAGCCATACAACTGTTACCCAGGAATCCATACAGACATACATCTACTTCTACATACTTTTCCTTCCATATGAGAGAAACTAAGTTATGTTCCTCACAGTCCTGCCTAATGAAGTAGTGTTATCTCATAGATGACTTGTAAAGCTACTGTCAAGTTGGGCTTTGGTAATAATTACATAATTGATTCATACTAGCATACTGAATCACACTACCTAAAATTGGACTCTCTCTCTCTCCATATATATATGTGTGTGTGTGTGTGTGTGTGTGTGTGTGTGTGTGTGTGTGTGTGTGAACATATATATATATATATGAAGAGAATGTACTATGAGCTGGCATTAGCAAATCCATGACACATCTGTCCTGTGAAATTGTTTGAATGCAATCCCTAATGAATGACTTCAGACCTCCAGAAAATTCCTGTGTGTCTTGCTGATTTTATGACTGTTGATCTGACAAACTTTCTCACATCAGGTAATTTCCAACTAATGGCTGCTTTGTGTATTGGTATTTGACAGTCACTTCAAAGGCTCAATTGTCTTTCAATAGTGGCTTTTCAAACTATGTGTTGTTCTACTGAAGTCATCAGCTTTTCCTGCTTCTTAGGGAAATAGGCAACAGCTCTCTGCCTAATGTTTCCCACACACAGCACCACTGCAGCTACAGTGTCAACTATTGTAAGTGACATGACAGTTAAAACAACATCATAGCTCTCATGAAGAATTCTTTGTTTGTCCAGACTTTACTGTAAACTGGAAATAGAGTCAAATAATTGGAGAGAATATTCCCAAGTATAATATTCACTACATCCAAAACTTTGAATAATCCCAAGAATGTAAGACATGCACTAATAATTTCCCTAAATGTTGAAGAGCACACAGTGCAAGGATTTGCCTTTGCCTTGAGGGGATATTCCAGCAAGCCCTCAGTTCATTCAATCAAATTTCACCAGTTATGTAAGTCATTCAGGATATAGGACTCAATCTCTCTCTCTCTCTCTCTCTCTCTCTCTCTCTCTCTCTCTCTCTTGCTCTTTGTATGTATATATCCCTTTCTCCATCCCTCCCTACCCTCTCAAAAAGTTTTTTAAAAATATAAAAAGATTAAAACAAAACAACAAAAATACAAAAAACAGTAAGATAAAAAGCAAATCAACAAAAATCAGCATAAACTCAATAAAAATATTAAAAGCACACACAAAAAAAAAAAAAATGATGGAGTTAATTTTGTGTTGACCAGCCACTCCTGGGCATGTGACCTCTCTGCAGTGTGGTTGATATGCCCAGTGTCACTCATTTGGAGAAAACTGATTTTCCCTTTCCCACCTGGTATCAATTGCAAATAGATTTTTGATTATGGGTTGGACACAATTACTTCCAGACCCATATATAAACTCACAGAGACTGTGACAGCACAACCACATGATTCTACTACAGGTTCAAAACAGACAATAGCCTAGCACTGAGAAACTGAACATTTAAGTCCCACCACTAACCAACAAGTCCTTTGCAATTATAACTTCTAGGAAAGGGAAAATGATTTTCTCCAATGGAGTGTTGTTAGGTATACCAACCATACAGCAGGTAAGGCCTTATGCCAATGAGTAGTTAGCTAACACAAAATGGACTCCATGAATTGTGTGTGTGTGTGTGTGAGAGAGAGAGAGAGAGAGAGAGAGAGAGAGAGAGAGAGAGAGAGAGAGAGAGAGAGAGAGAGACTTTTGTTTCATCTTGGTATTATTGTCTTATTTAAGTTGATCTTTGGTTCTGTTATTTTATTTTGAAGAGATAAATAACATAAATTGGGTGAGTGGGGGAGCAAAGAAGATCTGGGAGGAGTTGGGGGAAATGTTTATGATAAAATATATCTGAGACATTTTTAAAGATATGTTTTAAAAAGAAAAAATTATCTACAGAGCATATGACTTTCCAAACCAAACAAGATTAGTTATAAAAGATACATTCTGGCAACTAGTCAAATTAAACAAAATGGAAGGTCCATGAATAGTTAAAATCATAATAAATCAGGATGAGAAAATGTTAGGGTCTCTATATAAAGTAAAATTCAAAGGCTCATGTGTTTGAAGCCTGCCTGAGTCCTCAGCTGTTTGACAGAATCATTGAGAGCTGATTCACCCCCGAGTAATCTGACCTAACCAATGGGTTAATCCACTGATGAGTTCCTAACTTTTTGACCTGGTTAGAAGATTATGGGAAGTATGGGAGAGTGGAGCTGACTAGGAGAAATTGGATCACTGGGACATATATCCTTGAGAATATATCTCATTCCGAGTATCCTCTGTCTTTCTCCCTACTTCTTGGTTTCTAAGAGCTACTCAACTGTTTTGCTCATCTATGTGTCAGGGTATTCTGCCTCACCAGTCACAAAAATGATGGATAAAGCTGACCAAAAGCTATAACCTATGAAACTGAACCAAACTAAATCTTTTCTCTTCCTAAGTCATTTTCCTGAAAAATTTGTCACCATGATAAAAAGCCCGACTAACACAGTAAATAAGAGAAACTTCCCATAATTTATACACATCAAATTTAGGTTTAAAAGCAAGCCTGGCATTATTAAATGTTTGTTAGCCAAGTACTCTCATAAATATATATTCAACTCTCATCCTGTTCTTTGAAATACAGTTATTGCTATTATCACTTGCATCTAATAATGTAAATTCAAATTCAGACAGGCATTGGATAAATCATAACATAGTAATATTATTTAACACAATGTAGCAATTTGCATAAAGTTAAGCTACATATGTTGATGAAGCTGAATTTCCAGCACTCACATAAAAATCTGGACACAGCTGTGTGTGCCTATAATCCCAGACATCCAGAACAATTGAGGTTGTTGGACAGCCATCCTGGCAGAAACAGCAAGCTTCTAGTTCAGTGAGAAACCTTTCTGTAGGAAACAAGGTGGGAAAACATCCTTTACGTGTGCATTCACGGATACTCAAACACACTCCTGTTGACATCACACATACAAGCAGGCATGCACATGTAAAGATATGAAGGTAACTACTTTTTTATATTCTTCTTTGTACACTGTTATATTGTCTTTAATGTTTTGCAAACAAATGTGTGCATGCATTATTGTATAATCAAAATATTCAAAACATCAGCCATCTTTAGTGTTTAATAAAGACAGGTGTGAATGTGCACAGGGAAGTATAAATTCAGCCACCACTCACCTATTCTGCTTTGATTTTTATCTGAAAAGGAGATCGTCATAAAGTGTAGGTTTCAGGAAGCTTACTTCAAATCAAAAAGATCTTGTGCTTATTTTATTTTTGTTTATTTGTACAATCTTGCTGTAATGACAAGTGTGCACAACTGCATGCACACATATTGCATATATTAGACTAAACCACTTGAAATAGCCATTTTGTTTGGTTAAAGAGAGTTAAACATAGACATACTCATGTTTCAGCTCTACATGGCACCACCCTAACACAAGCAAAAGAGTGGCATCACTTTCCAGCTCTTCCTGTATAAGGAGGAAAAAGAAACTCCAACTAATCTATCCTTAACCCTTTATTGCTTTCCCTAACCAAATATGGTCAAGATTTTCTAGCTTTATAGCTCTAATTCATACGTTACATCTAATTCATGATGTTAAGAACTGTTGTGACTTTATATTTTGAAACTTAAAGGCTTATAAAATCACATCAAGAGTAAAGGGGGAATAAAGAAGAGAAGGAATGAGGTGAGAAGAATGGGAGGGTTGTACAGAGGAGGCGGTCAGGAAGGGATATGAAACACTAAGGATATTTAAAAAGATCATATGGGAATTACTGTTTTTATAATCTCCATACACATGATAGATAGATAGATAGATAGATAGATAGATAATAGAGTGTTTGATCAAAGTTATTAGTTATTCTACAAAGGAGATAATGCATATTACTTTAAAATATGTTTGTTTAAATTCTTTGAGGGTCTCATTCAATGTTAGATCATACTTACCCCTCAGTCTTCCCCTGGCTGTCTGTCTAACTCAGCATGAAGTGCCATTATCTTGCTTCCCTTCCTAACGCAGACTCACACAGATGATGCAGATTTTTGCTTCTTGCTTCACTCTTGGTTTTGCTCTTGCTTCACTCCCCATCTCTTCTGGATTCAGTAAGGTTATGTATGACCTAGTTCACTCAGCCTATGATTCTGAATGTCATCTACAAGTGAATTGCTCCTGGAATTACTCCTTTGCATTTAAACTCTTTCAACCCCTGGATTTTCATATATGATTCTCCACTCAACATTTCAACTTAGGTTTCTAATAGGAACACACCTAAGACTAAATTAAGACACTAAAGTTTAGCATATAGATACTTTCCACACTTAGAGCAGGTTTCACAATTCCAGTTGCTCAGGATGCAACTCTTTGAATAACCCAAAAAACATCACTTTGTCACATAGCTAGTTCATATTATTTATCCATAGATAATTTTATAGTAAAAACAACTTTTCAAATGCAACAAAAGTAACACATAACAAATATTAAAAATTATAAAACATATTCTAAGCTGTATATGGTGTGTGTGTGTGTGTGCAGGTGCACATGTACACACCCATGCACACAGGCATACTGGCCCCATAATTCCAGGGTGTATGTGGATATCAGAGGATAACCATAGGGGTTGGTTTTGGTCATCCACCTTATTGCTGAACATACCAGTCTATGCCCATGAGCTCTCAGGAATTCTCCATACTCCACTCCCTGCCTCACCAGGGTAGAAGCCTTGGAATTATTGTTGCACACTGCTGCATCCAGAACACCTCTGTTATAAGGATTCTAACTCCAGTCCTTTCCCAGCTTAGCTTCTAGTTCTGCTGTCAGTACAGAAGGAACATCTGCTGTCAGTACGGAAGGTGATCAATTTCTATACCACTTTACTTCTTTGGAACAGGGTTTGATGTTTAAGGGTATAATGCCATGAGTCAGTCACCTTGATTTTGACCTAGTTTAAGGAAGAACTTAACCCTCATTAAGCTCTTTTCACAGATAAAATGGTGAACTGTATAAATGCTCTTATATTCCTTCTATAAAGACTGTGTTGTATACATACATATGTACGTACATACATGTATACATATGAATGAAGTTCTGATGATGACAGCAAACTCAAAGGCAGAATATCCCTGCATTCCTTTGGTGTTGGTCACCTGGGAAAGCACTCATTACAGAGTGACAGCCATGGGCCATTTTCTCTGTTAAACTCAGAAGAAAACTAAGCTACTTTGATCTAACCTTTTTGAAAAGATAAGACTAGCGTTATGGCTAAAACCTCAGCTGACAGATTTCAAATAAGACCTGGGTTTGAAGCTATGGGGTTTAAGAGAAAGAACAAAGAGCTTCAGAAACTCTGACAATGGGAGCAGCTCAAAGAGTGGCATAAACTGCACAGACCATTTTCCTTATCGCAGGAGGCATCCTTTCCAGTTGCAGGACAGTCTTAATTGCCCATGCCACTTGGTTAGAATGCTTTTCAGGCTAATTACCTGCTGGCTCTCATTAGAAACATGGACAGTACTTTTAAAACCACCTAATCCTCAAATCTTCCTTCGTGGGCTCTGGGGCAAAATGATGTCCAGTTGCTGACCCATAATCCAGTGCTGGCACAATTGCAGAGAGGCAGAGGTGGAAGAGAAAGGGGACATGAAGGTTAGAAAATGTGGCAGCATGGGCTAGGAGCAAAGGAAGGGTGGAGTAGGTGGTAGATATGAGCAAGGTGCACTGTATACATCTATGAAAATTTCAAATTGTGAATAAAAATATTATTTTTTAAAAATCCAACTTTTCTGTCATTATTAGGAACATCATTTCACAGCAAAACCTAATCCTCTGGCTCTTATAATCTGCCCCTCCACTTCCAAAAGGTCTCCTGAACCCATATACAATGGACCATAGGCAAGTGAGGAAAGCTTGGAGTTTGAGAAATGGTCTTCTCCAGAGAAGAGCATAAAAATTGGTTATGCCAAGTGGTTAGTTCTGAAAATAAACATACTAGTAATAGTACATGGACTAAGTAATTTATATTTAGGAATATATATATATGTATATGCAATAACAATTACTCACCTCTTTAATTCAACATTTATTTTTATCATGCACACAAAATAGAGACACAATTTTAGGCACAGGAAAACAGTTTTAAATGGAACAGAATACCTTCCTAAATGGAACTTAATTGTACTTAAAACAAAACAGAAAAAGTTGCTTAGATTTTCATTCATTTCCTTCTCTCTGGGAACTGAGCTATTACCGAGCCATTAACCCAAACTGCACCAGCTGGTACATGGTGGAAAGGGGTAGTGGGAAATGATGATGGGATTCTTAGCAAATAATTTTTGCTACATTTTGTTGTTTTGAAAATGCTATAATGTTAAGGAGCAAGGTAAATTCTTTCACAATTCTTTTCTATAAACCAAGACTATGTTACCAACACGCCTACTTCTATAAACAAAGCTTAGAGGACTTTCTGAGCTGAAAGAATAAGAAAGAGCCCATTGGCTAAGTAAGTCTGAATAATTATGGGAAACCATCAGAGGAGAACATGAGAAAACACAGAAAGGCTTTGATCTTTAGCAATAACAAAAGCATGAATCCTTTTACACAACCAGTTCATCAGAAGGCAGTAAGCAGTCTGAAAGGCTTTGAGCATGCTTACAAGCTTCCAGTTTTCTGCTTTGTTTGAGACAAACAGTAGAAAACCAAGTGGGTGCTATAGATTAGAGCCAGATTATTTGAGTTCTACTCCTATTTAGGATGAATACTGAATTAACTTGTCCATCTACTCCTAAAGAAGAGAAACAAGTAAGAAAAATGAAAACGATAAGACTGTTTTTGAAGAAGCATGAAAGAAGAACTCTCAGAAAATGTAAATTCCCAACACAGAGTTATAGCAAGGAGTAAGTCATGCTTGAATCCGCTAGGAAAAAAAAATCCCCAAGGAAGGGGAGCAGGGAACTATGGAAAGTACTGGAAGTGGAAGCCTGCTGGGAGGGTTAAAAGAAAACCAAATTGGCTTGGTACATTTCCTAAGACAGGAAGTAGTTGAGAAAAGAAAGTTAAGGAAGGTTACATGGAGTCAGAAAAACAGTGGGGATGGAGAAATACAGGATACAGGAATAACACAACCTGACATATGTTAGTAAGTGACAACTCTGGTAGCATAGAATCAGAGAGACCAGTCAGCTTACTGTGCCAGAGTTCAGGTGGGAAGGGATTCTTGAGTTCTAAACTTCCTTCACAGAAGCAAAGCTTAGGACTGGAACAAATGTCAAGCAGGATATGAAAGCAAAGGAGGAATAAAGAAAGACTCTGAGATGTTTGGGTTGAACAATTGGCAGAAGGAACTGCACTTACTGAGAAGAGAAAGATTTCTGGAGGAGCAGATTTTGTGAGGAAATTCAAAAGTTCAATTTTTGATGTGTTAGTTTTAAGTTGTCTAATTAGCATATAAGTGCAGATGTCCAGTGGAAAATTGAACAGGAAAATCTGGACTTTAGGACTAAGATATGGCTACAAGTACAAAACTGGGACACCCTAAAGCAGTGGTTCTCAAAATTGAAGTCACAGATCAGATACTTAACACTATGATTCATAACAGTAGCAAAATTACATTCATAAAGTAGCAATGAAATAATTTTATGGTTGGGGTCACGACAACACCAGGAACTGCACTAAAGTGTTGCAGCAATGGGAAGGTTGAGAAGCAATGTCCTAAGAGATAGGTGCTTTTTAAAGCCTTAAAAATGGATAAAAAAAAAATAAATATATATACAGAGACAGATGAGGTTAGGATTGAGCCCCATGTCTCCCTAACTCTTTACATTTAGAAAGTAAGGTTAATACAGCAGAGGAATAAAAAGTAGGGTAGTGTGAAAAGACCTAAGAAGTCAAAGATGGATAGTATCAATGTCAGATATACAGACTTCTAAGGTTTTAACAGGTAGATTGTATTGTATACACAGAGTTGTTTCACTCCAGTTCATTGAATGGTCTATAGAGCAGATAGAAGCAGAAAACTATCACCAGCTATATCGATTGTCTATCAGAAATAAATCAAAGATGAGACTAGAATTGAAAGAGGAAGTGTTATGAGAATTTATTTTTTATCAATTTTTAATGTAAAATACTACAGATAAGGATTGTTTTCCTTCAAACATAAATCCAGGATTTCCTCAATTGATTTAACCAAACTTTCTCACATAAACTTGTTTGTGAACATGGGTGAACACATGTGGGTGGGGTTAGCAGGCCATAATGCTCATTTTTGGCTCTCTTTCTACACTGAGGATGAATTCATTTTATCTACTCATGGAGTCATTCGTCCCGATCTTATTGGAAGCTTCTAATAAAACAGAACAATGCTCACACTGAAGACAGAGCTAAAAAGAATACGAATACAGATGTCATTACTGTCCTTACCATGCCTACAATCTGTCCTTGGGTGAAGACAGGAAATAAGACACAGTTCCATTAGTCATGAAAGAGAAACAAAGGGACTTAGATGTCACCTTATCTGGAAGCAAGAAATCACCCTCCATTCAATTGAGGCTTCTTTGGAAGGCCAGAGAGTTGAATTTGAAGTAACAGCAATGAGATGAGAATACAGTCATTCCCTACATCTAAGAAAAAGAACAACTGAAGGAACAGAACTCATAGAGGTTTAAGCATCATGGAGACAAGGGACATTCAATTCAACACATATAAATTGAAGAAGGCCTAGAAATAGAGACAGAGCCCTAAAGAGCAGTACTATGTATTTAGCAGAGACAAGACAATTTTCTGCTTTTATATGGCCCTCTGTAAAACTCCATTTTTTTATTTAGAAGCAATCATTTTACATATTCATCTGCCTGTTCCCTCTCCCTCCCATTCTCCCATGCCCCTAACCAAGCCCCCAACACACTTGTTAACTGCTCCCAAAGGATAGTGAAGCCTTCCATGGGGAATCATCAAAGTCTGTCACATCATTTGGTGTAGGGGTTTAGGCCCTCCCTGTATTTTGGCTGAAATAGTATCCCTCCATGGGGAATGGGCTCACAAAGTCCATTTGTGCACTAGGAAAAGATACTGGTTCCACTGTAAGATGTCTCATGGTCATCCCAGGCTTCTTAACTGGCACCCACATTCATAGGGCTTGGTTTGGTTCAATGCTGGTTCTCCAGCTTTACAACTGGGATCCCTGTGCTCTCACTAGGTCAGGTCATCTGTTTCTGTAGGTTTCTCCAGCATGGTCTTGACTCCTTAGCTCATCCCTCCTCCCTCTCCACAAATGGATTCCAGGAGTATGGCTCAGTACTTAGCTGTGAATGCCTGCTTCTGCTTCCATAAGTGCTCCAGGATGACAATTAAGGTAGTCATCATTCTTATTATAGGGAAGGGCATCAAAGGAAGCCTCTCTAATACTATCTAGATTCTTAGTTAGTGTCATTTTTGTGGATCTCTGAACATTTTCTTAATGCCAGATTGCTCTTTAAACCTATACTGGCTCTCTCTATTAAGATATCTCTTTTCTTGTTCTCCTCTATTCCTCCCCTGACTCAGTCTTCCTGGTCCCTCTTGTTCTCCTTCCCCTTCTCTTCTCCTCTTCTCTTTTCCCCATCTCCCTCCCCTCTCCCTGTCCCTCATGCTCCTGATTTGCTCAGAAGTTCTTGTTCCTTTCCCCTTCTGTGAGAAATAATGTATCTCTCTCTTAGGGTCTTCCTTGTTTCCCAGTTTCTAGGGTAGTATAGATTGTAGGCTGGTAGTCCTGTGCTCTATATCTAATATCCATATATGTGTGAGTACATACCATGTTTGTCTTTCTGTGACTAGGTTACCTCACTCACGATGGTTTCTTTTAGTTCCATTCATTTGCCAGGGAATTTCAAGATTTCATTTTTTTCCTGCTGAGTAATACTCCATTGTGTAAATGTACCACATTTTCTCCATCCATTCTTTGATTGAGAGGAATCCAGGTTGCTTTCAGGTTTTGACTATTACAAACAATGCTGCTATGAACATAGTTGAACATATGTCCTTGATGTATGAATGTGCATCCTTTGGGTATATGCCTAAGAGTAGAATTGCTGGAACCTGAGGTAGACTGATTCACATTTTTCTGAGGAACCACCACACTGATTTCCTAAGTGGCTGCACAAGTTTGCACTCACACCAGCAATGGAAGAGTGATCCCCTTTCTCCACATCCTCTGCAGTATAAACTGTCATTGGTGTTTTTGACCTTAGCTATTCTGACAGGAGTAAGATGTTATCTCAGAGTTGTTTTGATTTGCATTTCCCTGATGGTTAAGGATATTGAGCAGTTTCTTTTGTGTCTTTCAGCCATTTTAGATTCCTCTATGTGAATTCTCTATTTAGTTCTGAACCCCACTTTTTAATTGTTTGGTGTTTTGGTGGCTAGCTTCTTTAGTTCTTTGTACATTTTGGAAATCAGTCCTCTGTCAGATGTGGGGTTGGTGAAGATCTTTTTCCATTCTGTGGGCTGCCATTTTGTCTTGTTGAATATGTACTTTGCCTTTAAGAAGCTTCTCGGTTTCAGAAGGTCACATTTATTAATTGTTGATCTCAGTGTCTGTGCTAGTGGAGTTATGCTCATGAAGTGATCTCCTGTACCAGTTTGTTCAAGGATACCTCCCACTTTCTCTTCTAAGAGGTTCAGTGTGGCTGGATTTATGTTGAGGTCGTTGATCCATTTGGACTAAAGTTTTGTGTATGGTGATAGATAAGCATCTATCTGCAATCTTCTACATGTCAGCATCTAGTTATGCCAGCACCATTTGTTGAAGATGCTCTCTTTTTTACCAATGTATAATATTAGCCTTCTTGCCAAATATCAGATGTTTGTATATGTGTGGGTTAATATCTGGATCTTCAATTGATTCCATTCATCTACCTGTCTATGTTTGTGCCAATACCAAGCTGTTTTCAGGACTGTACCTCTGTAATAGAGCTTGAAATCAGGGATGGTGACACCTCCAGAAGTTCCTTTATTGTACAGGGTTGTTTTGACTATCCTGGGTTTTTTGTTTTTCCATATAAAGCTGAGTATTGTTCTTTCAAGGTCTGTGAAGAATTGTGCTGGTATTTTAATGGGGATTGAATTGAATCTGTAGGCTGCCAGAGAAGAGAATGTGGTGTAACTGATAGGTATTAGTAAAAAGTAAGAAAAAAAAAAAAAACCCTCATAATCTGGGAAGGTGGTATTTCAGCTGATGGGAGATTTCCAAAAGAGACAAATGTTATGACATTGAAATAAAGGCACCTTTGTATTTAGTACTATGAAGGTTTCTTACGAATGGTGGTAGGAGCATCTAATGTGCAGAGAAAGACTGCCACCAGTAAGATGTGATTGATAAATGTCATGTATGCAGTCGCTGGCAGTTGGAAGAATTTGGGAGTGAAAGGAGTCCAGTGGCTGGTGAATCACAGCTTGTTGAGTTAGTTATTTATGACTAGAGACAACAAAGCACAAGTGAACTCTATTCAGGAAGGCCTAAAGAAGAGTTCAGAATACTCAGTGCCCAGATACTGGGGGATAAAGGACACTAGGATCTGCAACAAACATGAGAATGCACTAGCCCTGCATGAGATAAAAAGAGTCTCTGCTATATGCAGTTCAGGGAAAGGGGAAATGGATCATCACACACACGGCTTTGTAGATTTCATGGGGGAAACTGAAAGAGGGGTTAACTAATGTCTTTTAATTTTTCTATAATTTGTCCTTTATTTTTCTTTGCATACTTTGCATACTTGCTATAAGTGTTTGTTAATGCCATTAACATCTTGCATAAGTCCTTCCTGACTCCATAACTGTCACCTTGTATCTCAGGCCTCTCTGTCATCTCTGAATTGTCTACTGATCTGCTTATGTTACTCTTCCATTTCATATGCCACCACCCCCATGCATTAATCATCTTTGTGTCCAAAATGAGTCAGGAGAGGAAAAGACAAGAGAAAAAAGAGAAAGAGAGATACCATAGCCGAGAGAGCCATTATAGGTTTGAAGAGAAAACTGACTCTAGAGAAATGTCCAGAGACCTACAAGACTGACCCCAAATAACAATCTGAGCAACAGTGGAAAGGCACCATTAATGCCTTTCTCTGATAATGAGATTGATGACTAACTTATCCACCATCATAGAGCCCTCATCTAGTAGCTGAGGGAAAAAGACGCAGATACCCACAGCTAAACACTGAGCCGAACTGGAATCCAGATGCAGAGAGGGAGGACAAGACCAGGCGACAAAACCCACAGAGACAGCTGACCTGGACAATGAGGAGCTAATGGACCCCAGACTGATAGCTAGGAAACCAGCATTGGACCAACACAGGCCCCCTGAACATGGGTCTCAGTTAGAAGACCTGGGCAGTCTAAGGGACCTCTGACAGTGGCACCAGGATGAATCTCTGGTGCACTAAAGGACTTTGGGAGCACATTCCCCATGGAGGGATACTCCCTTAACCTAGAGGCAGGAGGGAGGGCCTAGTCCCTACTCCATATGACTTGACAGATTTTCTTGAGTCCTCCTGGAAGGCATCACCTTCCCTGTGGAGTGGGGGGGATGGGATAGAAGGGTGGTTGGGGGACATGGGAGGGAGAGAGGAAGAGTGGGAGGAACTGGGGTCAACAATAAAAAATATAATTAAAAAAATAAGGTTGAGACAAACCTATTTATTTATATATTATTTTTTTTGTTTGGGGCGGTTTGTGTTTTTGTTTATTATTGTTACTTGAGTGCTGGTATAACAAGTGTATATCACCATGTCTGGATTATGAAGTTCTGGAATTAAACCCAGGGATTCATGCAGCAAAACAAAGTACTCTACCACCTGAGCTACATCACTAATGTTACATAAATTTTAACTTGATGAATCAGTAAATAAGCTTATATTCTTGTCTTTCCTGATTTTCTTTTACCAAATGTGATAGATAATAGATGACAGACAGACAGACCTACAGACAAACATACAGATAGATGTTTGCTTTATCATTAGAAAATACTTTTAAAATTCATCAAGATGCTTCTCAAAAGAGTAGGAAGATTTTTAGTATCTAATTATGCTGTGAAATATCTAGGTCAAGCAAGTTTGCTAAGGTCTAAGATCATCTCTGATATCCAGTGGTAACACCGACATCTAGTGGTTATTATCTTAAGTTTGGTTAGCTGTCTCAATCTTTCAGAGGATAAACTTAATTTTAAAAATTTAAATTGTTATATAGCTACTAATTCACATATTGCAGATATTGGTAGTTAAATTAGAAAAAAAACACAATTGAAATGGGGGTGTTAGTGAAATAAATAAACTGTAAAGGAATATAAAGCATGAGGAGTCAAGGATGTGAAGCAGCCCAAGGTTGGCAGGGCATGGAACTGTCTTGAGCCCACTATGTTTTTACGGAGTGATAGGTCCATGAGGACTTCAAAAGTGAGCACAATGTAGCTTCCAGGGTCAAAATCATACTCCATTTCCCCTACCCATTCTCACAATTCCATATATTTAAGTCAACCACATTTTGCAGGAGAACATTATTTGCAGGCAAAACATTATTTAATTAGTTTATTGTCTATAGCTCTCTCTGAAGCATAAGTTCCACAGTGGCAAAAAATTTTACACAATGTTTGTTTTTCTCTTTACAATATTTCTATAATTAAAAAAGAATGCCTGGCCAATATTGGAAACATCATGAAATACTTGTGATTGAATAAAATGAATCTGAAAATGATGAGTTAGATAAAATTAAACAAAAGTACCTACCATATCTGTGGAAATTGGAAGGAAAGTATTTAGAATATGGTTAGGAATTATGTTGGTTGGGTGAAGTGGTGGTCGCAGGCCCTGCTCCAAGATCCATGACTTCATTACGTTTCTAGTATGAGGCATGGTTTGCTTCTTTTTTGAATGGGCCTTAAATCAAATTAGAGAGCTGTTGGCTTCTGTTAAGGTATGTGTGCCATTAGTGCCCCCTTAGTGTTATTATGCCATGTTGGTTATTGTTCCAGTTCATAAGCATCATGGCTAGATAAGGCTGTTTATTGCTTTCTGCCTTGGGAAACTTTCATAGTACCTCCTCATACCATGGAAATTAGACCTCTGGGAGGAAGCATTCATTCATGTCAGTTCTAGCTCAGGAGCCTCTGCATCTGAAGTGCATGATGTCTTCAGCAATAGAGACTTACCTTACACCTCTGAGGGATGATTGAGGGCAATAGTAATAGTCTCAAAATCTTAAGAATGTCTTTGACAACTGTAATAACCAAAAACTCAAAAGAGGGCTTCCCATGTCTGGTATTAAAAGTTTTCTTAGCTATTTCACTTTTAGAGGGAGCATTGCCAAGCCAAATGAGAAATTTTTAAGTAACTATATTTGTATATTTACAAATAGATTTACCAATCATTAAGGAAATATCTTTTTGCAATAAACTGAAACTATTAGAGAAAAACATGACAAATCAAAATGATAGGTTAGGGAGCCCAGTCCCATTGGATACATCTATAGCTATACCTAAAGCTTAGGAAACACAGAAGAAGATGAGGCAAAAAGGTGGTAAGAAATAGAAGATCAGGGAGTTTGCTGTGAGATTACGTCTCATAAGCCTATCAGCAGTAGCACCCATTAAGTCTCACCAACATAAACTAAACAAGGAAAACAATACATATCACGAGGTGGATGTGGTAAAAACTACAAGGCCTCAACCCTACAGAAAGAAATACAGAAAACTAAAGAATGCTGAGAGAGAAATAAACTTCTCCAAGGAAGATCACACGAATTAATTATCTAAAACGAAATGATAACCCTTAAAAATATACATGTGCGTAACATTATATAGACTGAGCAGGTTATATTTAGAAATATACACATATATATGTGTGTGTGTGTGTGTGTGTGTGTGTGTGTGTGTGTGTGTGTGTGACAATAATTAATGAAAAGGAAGCCATGAGTTTTAAAGAGCATGGCTAGGGCATTTGGAAGGTGGAAAAGGAAAGAAGGAATGATATAATTTCTTTTTTTTTTTTTCCTATTTTTCCTTTTTATTTGTTTTCTTCTTTTACATACCCATCCCAGTTCCCTCCCCCTCCCTCCCACTCTCCCTTCCTCCCATGCCCCCCCCAACCACCCTCCCATCCCATTCCCCTCTACTCCACAGGGAGAGTGATGCCTTCCAGGAGGGATCAACAAAATCTGTCAAGTCATTTGGAGTATGGACTAGGCTCTCCCTCCTGCCTCTAAGTTAAGGGAGTAACCCTTAGTGCACCAGGGATTCATCTTGGTTCCACTGTCAGAGGTCCCTTAGACTGCTCAGGCCTTCTAACTGAGACCCATTTTCAAAGAATCTGAGTCAATAATGACAAAAAGAAAAGTACCTACCCTTAGAATCCATGGGACTGTTAGTATGCCAAGGTGCATTGTAATTTCTAAAGGAAATCATTATAGCCTTTCCACAATATCATTCCTCCTGCCTAGTCTCTTTAGATTATAAATGCAGTGTTCTGTAGAATACATATACCCCAAAAAAAGTCTGATCTGACCTATGATTTAACACTAAATTCACCCACTGTGATACTCAAATTTAAAATTAGCATGCTATGTAATGCTTACAATACACTACAGTGAAAACATAGGTGATACAACATACCTTTGATCCTGAGTGAACTGATGCAGAGTGGAAAAGAGACATACTTCAATGAATGGCCTATGATAGACTATATTCAAATAGCATGCATCTCATACCTTTTCTTTTCGACCCCAAGGATTATCAAAATGGAAGTTTGAATTGCATTGGAAATAAAAGATAGACTTGTCATGCAGAGAAATAACGTTGAATAGAATCAGAAGGCAAAATAATTGCTCTTTCATCAGCAAAACCATGGTCATGATACAAAAGAAAGAGATCATTTCATTTCATTTAAAGAAGAAAATTTCTGTATAAGATTTTAGGGATGATGATTGCAAAAGTATTTAATGGAAGACCATGACCTCTAGCATCTCAGTCTAATTTTACCTTAGACGAGCCTTTCTGTTTTAATCCATTCTTATTTTAGTAGCTGCATGGGGAATAGAGAGAATCCTTTCTAAAAATTGATTGCATGGTATTGTCATCACAGCATGCTTGTCATCTTTCATGGGGAGAACAGGTCATTCACACTTTGTTAAATCCTTAGAAACACAGAGAAATTTAGCATAGTAGTAAGGTGGTAAGATAGAACCAGACTCTGCATAGCAAAAGTAAATTACCTGTCATCTTTTCACATGCTGATCTAGTCACAGACTTTCCCTTACTGATAGAAGGATTGCATGTTTAGTACCCTTCTTTAAAATGAAAATTATTTTAAATCACAAAAACAAAAGAATGAAGAGATTTTTGAGATATGTCTGCTCCATTTACAGGGATCATAATCATAATTAGTCCCATCTTAACCCATAAATCTTTCCTAAAAGCAGATAAACCAAAATCAGTCCAAGTGCTCCCTAGTAATTCCTCTTTAGATGAGTGTGTGACCATGTGTTCTCATGGAGCAGACAAGCTTGTTAGATTAGATTTCAGTACACCTAAGTTGGAGCCCTAGGTCATCTACTAACTGATTACTTTGCCTGCTCAATTCATATAGCCTTTTTGACCTCATCTATTAAATGTGGATTGTAACTCTGGCCTTATATGCCTCACAAGATTGTGAAATAACAGCTATAAAAGCTTCCTTTGAAACTGTCTAAAGTTCTTCGGTGATGAGAGGATAGACAAAGCTGGAAGCCTGTTGTAAAAGAGAACATTGGATCTCCTGCAAGGGAATAGATAAAAACTAAATAATGATGCTACCATTGGTAACTTCAATCATCTGTAGGCATTTATAAAGAGAAGTCAAAATAGGAAATTTTTATCTTACCTGAATAATACCTTAAAACATTAAATAAATAATCAATATTAGCTAATTATCTCCATGTCTCCAAATTATTGACAATTATTATTAGTAATAACAACATACTTGTCTAAAGATAATAAAATGGAGAAGACCAATGTTCAGCAACTCAATAGTTAAGTTAGAATAAAATGTTTTGAACTCAAAATGACTGCAAATTTTGATGCAATCATTAAAATTGTATGTCATCTTCATTGGACTAATAAGATACCCTGATTGCTAGTAAACATAGTTTTGGGTGTGTTCATGAAAATGTCTCCAGAAAACATTGATATCTGAATTAGTTAATGGGGATACCTGTAGAGGTAGACATCATCCAATCCTCAAAGGGCGAAAACAGCCCCAAATTGTGGCAAAACATGAATATTTTTGCTCTTGAACTGGGACATCCATCTTGTTCTCTCTTAAGATTTCAGCTTAGCACTACTGATCCTTGGGACTTCAGATCTAGTCTGGGACTTACACCACTGTAGTCACTGGTGTACAGGCCTTCAGTCTTGAGTTTCAGCTAAATTATTGGTTTCCAGCTTGCAAAGGAATTTTCTGCATAGTCATATGGATCCATCCTTCTACTAAGTCATTTATATTAATCTATACATTTGAGAAGAATGGTGTTTGTGTATGTGTGGCACACGTGTGTGTGTGTGTGTGTGTGTGTGTGTGTGTGTGTGTGTGTGTGTGTGTGTAGAGACCAGAGAACAATGTCAAGTGTCTTCATCTCTTACTGCCCACCTTATTGAGAGATGCTCACTCTCTGAACTGAATCAGCCTGACTCTCTGATCAGCAAACCCCAGGGTCTCTGCCTCTATTTCCCCAGCACTGGTCTTACAGGTATGCATCACTACATCTAGCTTTACATCTATATATTTTAAACTGCAACTGGATCTACATAGACAGATGTCAGTGATTGTACTTCTGTGAAGAAACATGGCTAACACAAGACTAAACACTATTTTTTCCTTACTGGATCTTGTTTTAGTCATCTTTCAGTTTTTACAGGACTAGATCTGCATCACCTAATACCAACTCTCCTCCTTAAATATTAATCTTACATAAAGGAGATATTCATTTCTTTCAATTTGGTACACAATCGAAGATATTTTCATTTCTTACTCTGCCTGTATTTTGTTAGATCATAGCCATTGTTCTAAGCCTTCTGCAGTCATGTTGTTTCATAGAATTATATATGTTGCCTCCTGAGGCACTCATCCTTTACCACATCAACACCTTGCTCTCCATCATGGAGGGCACTTTCTATAAGCTGTCTTGAATTTTATGGTAATCTGTTCTTTGGCAACTGGCACATATGCAATGTACCTAGTATGTTGGTTATTTCCATAAGGATACAGTAGAAAGAGGAAAATCACTTCACATGTTTTCAATTTTTTTTCAAGAGATACAGAGTTCTGCATGAGCGTGAATGTATGTGAGAATGAGGGTATAAATAAATCTGCAATGGAGGCATAGATGCAAAGGTAGTCACAAGGTTATTCCTGTTGTGCATATTGTGGTCACATTTGATATGAAAGTGGCAGCTATTGGCAGTGCTAATGGCACCACCACTACTCCCAATTCATCACACAACTGAAAAGTAATAGTAATATTGCATGTGAGTGCTGGGTGATATTTTTCTGTTGGGTTAGTTTTAAATTGTGTGTGTGTGTGTGTGTGTGTGTGTGTGTGTGTGTGTGTGTGTGTGTGTGTTTGTAGGTGACTATGAAGGTCAGAAGAAAGTGTCGGATCCATAGGCTCTTGAGTTACAGACAGTTTTGAACTGCAAAACTTGGATGTTGGAACTGAACTCCAACCCTCTGACAAAGTAGTAAAGATTCTTATTTTCTAAGCCATCTCTTTGCCCCTCAGATATTTTCTTATCCTTCACAAAGTATGAAAAAGGGTACCCATTAAAAGTCCTTTATAGGTTTAGTGTAATAGTCAAAGGTAACAAAATTATTTTTTAAACAGTGTGCATACTGTGCAAAAGGAGCTCCAAAACTTGTTTCTCTGGAATTCTGATCCTACACACACATTTCCACAGTTTGTTCTACTGTAAGTATTAATTCTGAAGATCCCTGTTGATACAGAACTAGCTATGTCAATGACCTTCAGCTTTGACCAAGAGCTGAGATAGCCTTTTGCTTTGTACAGTAGGAGGAAGGTGTCTGGGGTGTGATTACATGGAGGGTGAATGTAACTCCACCTGCCCTTGAAGACAAGGAACAATTAGAAAAGCCACCAGGATGCTCTTCAGGGCCATGGCCATGCCAACTCCCTGAACCCCATCAGAAGATGAACAGATCAATCTTTGGGCCCCCAGGTACCTCTTATATAAAAGAGTGGAGGGCTTTTTTCCCCTAAAATATAACCATTGATGTATTAAAAGCTCAGTGAGTTTAGTCACTTTTTATCTTTCCCTTTAAATCTGAATGATTGTACTGGGCTTTTAAGGTCTGTGCCAACTAACTAGGGCATTTTAGTAATCTATTTTTAATATGTACCAACTTCTGTTCTTTTTAGTTCTGCCTTAAGACATACTTTTATCTTCACTGGTATGCAGAGATCATCAAAAAATATAAGTTCTCTATTACATGACAACTCATAATGAGTCTTAATGAAGCCGGGGAACAGCTGTTTAAAACTCCCTTTGAATAGCTTCCTAAGCAACATTCACTTATGATAGCCTTTCTGCAGCAACATCACTTGAGTCTCAGAGCTCACCATACATATAATGAGAAGGGTGAGCGTGAGATTTTCCTCTGGTTTCATTAGATATTTTCTTTTAGTCAGAATGTTAATACACCATTATGAATTAGTGCACTCTGAGATATCAGCTCAGTGTCTTTCACCTTTTTAATTATATTTCTTCATAGAGCAGAAAAGAGAGTAAATGTTACTATGCAAATTTTTAGAAGAAATCATGTCCTGGATGAAAATGAGAAGGGGAGAGAGAACACAGAATAAACTTATTTTTTAATTATATTGGAAACATGTTGTAACTGCGAAATGTGGGAAATTAAACTAAGCCCGGACGATTCCAAGGGAGATCCACAGTCTGAAATTTAAAGAATTTTAGCTTCAGTATGTAGGTTAATATGTGTGAAGAACAACTAAAACACACTCTGATGTGAACTTAATCTCATCCTTTATTCATTTGCACTTTCAAATAGACTTGTCTAACTCACTTAATTTTTCACTCTACATGTCAAGAGCCTAAAATGAAAAATTAATAGTTGTAATAGTTTCACAATCTCATTAATCTGCACAGTCCTCATTACTTCAGAAATCTAGAGTTTCTATAGATGGAAATTTTTTTCTTTACTTCCCACTCTGATTCATTTTCTACCAGTTACATCTCTAGGTGAAGCCACACCTCCTGTGTCTGGTAGGTAGAATGTAAATGGTCCATTCAGAAATGAGCTTCCACCTAGCATAGAGCCTTTCATAGAGTAGATACTGGTGATTTGTTAAATTACTTAAAAATGTCTTTATCCACAATCTTTGGAAAACTTAAGTTCTTCACATAGTTCTAAAGTTATCCTTATGGTTGTTTCCATCATTATGTAGTGTTTAATTAGTCAAGCAGAGAGGACTCCAGTGGGTTTTCCATGGAGTGCAATCACATTACACTGTGTGTTGGTTAGATATTTATGAGGCTGTCTCATGAGAATTTACTGTTCATTCCCAGTGATGGCATGTTGTATTTCTGTCATCTTTACTATTTCATTTCACTATATTTCTAAGTTTCTTGTCAGCATATTCCAAGAAAAAGACTTATTCACATTTGTTAAAAGTAGGCACTTTGTATTTGAGCATAAGAAATAGTGTGTTTTCATCTTCTCTTTCTAACAATAATATAAATATAGATAAGACAAGGAATAGATATCCAGTATCTACCTTTGTGGGACTAGAGGACATCTGTGAGTCAAGTCATCTGTAAATGTAAATCAAGTAGCATCTGAATAAAATTGGCAAAAGAGAATAGTGAAAGTGAAAAATCAGAGAAGGAGGAGTAAACAGAGCCATGCCACAGCCACAGGCTTCAGAGAAAGCCTAATTCTGAGACCAATTCCAAACAGGAACAAAACTTCTGAGTAAAATGAACAATCTCTCCTTTGCAGAAATGGCACGTCTGGTAGCAAGACATTTTCCTAAGCAAATTTAGCATTGCCTTCGGAAGGAAAGAGTAGAAAATTAAGCAAGCTCTCTCTCTCTCTTTCTTCCTTCCCCCTCCTGTCAACACACACACACACACACACACACACACACACACACACACACAAACACAAACACATGCTTACATACACACATTGCTCACATATACACATACCATATGCATACATATTTGAAGCCAGCATATTAGTCCTGGAGTGAACTACAGGAGATAAATTGGTGGTAGGTTCTTTGCAATACTAAGCTCAATACATAAAGCCTAATAAATACACTAAGACATCATTTTAGTTCATAGGGAGAATTGCTAGAAAAAATTTCCTGTAAAGAACTGGAGAGTGGCACAAAAAGTCCATCTAACCCTTAACAGTGGGCTTGAGTGTGTCTCTGACTTGTGCCTGCTCTTGAGACCCTTTTCCTTCTAGTGGCTTTCCTTTTATAGCCTTGTTATGAGGGCTTTGGCCTTATCTTTCTGTATCTTATTTTGTCATGTTTGGTTGTTGTCTCTTAGAGGCCTTCTCTTTTCTGAAGGGAAATGGAGGAGGAGTGGATCTTGGGATAGAAACTGCAGTTGGGATGTATTTTATAAGAGAATAATATATTTTCAATTTAAAAAAAGAACTGGAGAGTAAATATTTTAGACTTTGTGGATCTCCTACTATCTCTATAGTTGTTATCTTCATCTCCTCCTTGTTTGTGATACTTTCAAAATGTAAAGCAAATGCATAAGCTGTATAAACAGAGGCCTCGTGGTTATGTTAGAAATACTGATGATAATATGCTGACCTCAGGCGAGAGTTTTTATTTATTTCACTAGAAAAAATAAAACAGCATGGAAAATGTAAATGACTAGGTAAGGAAGAATTAGTTACATCTGAAGATTAACAATATGGACTGGAGGTATGGGTCAGTGGTTATGGGGACCCAAGTTCAGTTCTTAACACTTATATTGGGCAGCTCACAAGGATCTTCACAGTCAGCACCCTGACAAACATTTTTCCCCAATGTTTAAAAGCTGGCCAGTAAAAGGATATGTAATAGATGTTCCTATACAATGTTCCTGTATCCCCCAACACATACACACACATAGAGAAAAAGGACAATCAATAGAATTTTTTCTTGTTATCATTCTTAAATAAAACAGTAAAACTTTTATCTAAAGTCAAAAAACATGTTACAAGTGAATGGTACAACTTATTTAAAAAGTTTTAAAGTTGTATACAGACAAAATGCAGGAATAAGTGTGTAAAAATTAAATAAATAACCACTGCTATAAAACAAGATCATAACAGAGACATAAAAACACATTTTATTGTACACTCTACCAGGAATGAAAAGTTTCTGTCCCTTTCCTACTCTATTACCATTCTCTAGAGTAATGCCTGCACATTTCAAGTCTTCACAGATATTACTAGTTTAACTGGTTAGTGATATCTCAGTGGTGAAAAGTATGTAAGAACACTTACTGCTCTTCTAGAGGACCTGGTTAAATTCTCAGCACACACATAGTGGCTCAAAACCACCTAGCACTCCAGTTCCAAAAGATACAAAATTCTCTTCTGATGTCCATAGGCTCGTGTACACATGTACAAATTAAACTCACAAATACATTCAGGCATTCATTCGTAACATAAAGTAAATAATTGTTATTATTTTTAAAAATAACATATAGTCAGGCACAACATAGAATAGAAAAAAGAAACTAAACTTATTGTAAGATCAGAGGCCACTTTGGAGACAACAGGCTGCTATGAAATCTTTGTAAAAAGACACAAAAAGTAAACAATTAATTAAAAGAATAAAGGTTAAAAATGTAGAAAAGCAAGAGATGTGCCAGATTTGTTTAGTTGAAATATCTAACAAAAGTGATGAGTTATATACAGAATCAAATATAATAAAAAAACATTCAGAAACATGTTTGAAAACAAATAAGATTTTAAACTTATAATTTCAAAGAGTCACTCCCTCTTTCTATAAACAAGCAAGGAAATGTTAGAAATAAAACAAGGGCACATAGATTTATTAGGCATCAAAAATAATAAAATAATTCTTTTTTAAAAAAATATTTATTTAAATATAACAATGAAGAAATTGAAATTGCAGTAAAATAAATTTACTAATGAAAGCAAGCCCTGGTCCAGATGGATTCACAATATAACTCCTACAGACAATTGAGGCAGAAAAACAGCCAATGTTTCTCTGAGTGCTCAACAAATCAGAAATAGAAGGAATACTTCCAAACTCCTCTTTTGAAGCTACAGACACTTAAATACCAAGAACAAAATAAAATACAACTAAATCAAACATTAAAACCCACTGCCCCCAATTAACCTAAATATCAAAATTACCTACAAAATATTTGCAAACTGAATACAGGAGCACATAGAGACTTTTTTTTCCCCAGAAATACTGGAATGGTCCACCATATTCGAGCTGGAAAATTTTATAAATCATATAAGTATTTTAAAAGGCAGCCATTTGCTATTTTCAACTCCCTTTATTTCCTGATTTAATGGAACTGTTCAGGGTTTTTTTGTTTTTTTTTATTTTTTGTTGTGTTTTGTTTTTCCTTTTAGCATGTGTTGGCTAGAGCTGTTTCATATATACCTGTTATAATGTTTGGTGTGTTTCTATCCCCTATTCTTTCTAGAAGTAATATCATGAAGGTGTGTTAGAGAGTGTCAACGTATTCTCCATTTACAATGATGATCATATGAATAAAATAATTCTTTATCAGAATGAGATGTCAATTCACTTAAATGGATAGAAAAAGTAGGAATGGCCTCAGACTCCTCCAGCCCTATGTTCAATGGTAAAATCAAGTATAGCATTTAAATCCTCCATCAGATTGACAGAAGATGATTTGAAAATTAAACCACCATCCATGCCATTGTTCAAATGTAAAAGTAACACACTGAACTAACAGTGAATGTTGCTTTACTAATCGGAGATGAAATATGTGACTAGAGGAAGCTAAAGGAAGAAGAGATTGACTTGGGGTCACATTGTGGGGGTCAGAGTTCACAATGGAGAGGGTACACATAATGGTAGGAGCTTGTGCCTAAGACTTATTTCTGTGGAGATAAGGAAGGTATGGAAGAAAGGAAATAAAATTAAATCTCTAATGATCCACTGATACCTACTTCTTCCAGCTAAGCCTCATCTTCGGAAACTCCAAAAACATTAAAAACAGTGCCACCATCTGGGGATCAAACTCTATGCCCATAAAGGACATTTCATACCAGGACCCAAATACGTAATAGCATGTCCACACCTTTGAAGGAAGCATAAAGAATCAACTTCACCTAACCGAAGGCTGAGGGATAAACAGTGGCAGGATATTTCTCTTGAAGAGTAAACCTATTTAAATGTAAATCTAAAACTAGAAAATATGGGGATTATTATTACAAAAAGAATGTAAGGCAATAAATCATTTTGTGGAAATTCTTTAAATAGCAAAATTTGAAAGGAAAAGAGAAAATGAAGTAGAAGAAATTTCCCATTTCATAGCTTGGAGTACCAAAACCACAAGACAGCTGTACAAGAATATTCAATGTAATTTGTAAATAAAAATATTACCAGCACCGTAAGTGGGAAAAATAGTAAATGAATAAATAATCTGAAGTATATCTATGCAAAAAATACTATGTACATTTAAAAATAGATACTATAAATGGGTAAGGAATAACTTCTAAGATACAATATTAAGAGGAACAAGAGAAAGTTCAAGACCAACCCATAGAAATCATTATCATAGTTAGAAAGAGAAATATGTGCTAGAAAATAGATGATAGCTGTAGAGGTAGATGATAGAAACATGATGATTGTAGATAGATTCTAGATAGACGATAGATAGATAGATAGATAGATAGATAGATAGATAGATAGATGGTAGATAATACATAGATAATTGATAGATGATAGATATATGATACAAGATGGTGGATAATACATAGATAATTGATAGATGATAGATATATGATTCAAAAACAGTTTCAGAAAAGTATACCTGAAGCTAAGACAATGCCATATTAATTCTACAACAGAAATTGTCTTTGTAAAAGACACACAAACTACTGGATTATGGAAATAGGATAAATAACACCTTTTCAAAATGTTTCTTTGTGCTTTGTGAAATATACTTATGCATGAGTGTCTAGGCAGAAAAAATTAATGAAATAATTATGTTAGTCAAACATCATGGCAGACATTTCATGTTTTCACCTGCCTCTTATTAAATATTTCTTTTGAGAAAACACTCAAAGGAAATAAATACAGTGGTTATTACTGGATACAAAAGATTCAGGGACTTAAGACTTGGTGAAATGGTGTGATAGAAATAAAGAAGTGTAAGACAATACAAGTGTCCATATTAGATCAACATGATTAAGATAAGTAAAAGCAGACAAAAATAAGTAAAAATTTGAAAACACAGCTGAAACATTTTAAGTAAGAATAGATACATAAATAATCCAGTTTGACACACTATTCAATTTCTATACACAAGGCATAGGTAAGTTGCTGAGCAGATTAAGACAAACCAAATATGTAGTAGGTTCCCTTGGTAGGTAACATAAGACCTTTTTCTACTCTTCCATATTTTATTCTTGTAAATTACGAGGGAAACCATAAATGGCAATATGATCTCAAAAGAACAAGGTCAAAGGCAAGTTTATTTCAATGTGTTGACTGTACTTCTCTGTTTTAATAGGAACCATATTTATGGAGGGCAGAAGTCCACCTCTCCTTCCAGATTTTGATGAATAAATAAATTTTATCAAAGTTTTATTTTTATCAATAAATACATTTGCATTAAGGCTTCAGTGCCAAATACATAAATGGTAAGCTCAATGCATCTAAAAAGAAACAATAAATGGATTAAAAAACTAAGAGCTGTTATGTTGGCAATTAAGATTTAATTCTGGTTTGCTAGATGTAACATGAATAATAAAAACACAGAGACTGATATTTGGGTTCAAGCTGAACATCAGAGAAGCAAAACAGCCAAGCCAGTAATTCTTATTTCTACCAAGGACTGGGGAAATCCTGACTTCACCACAGCTGGAGACTAATTCCCTAAAACTGACTACTGAATGGCATGCTCCTATATTATACACCTCTCTACTGCTAGAATTAAAGGTGTGGGCTCTGTTTCTTTTTTTTTTTTTTTTTAACTGATTCACTCTCATGTAGCCCTGGGTGACTTTGAACTCACAGAGATCCATCTGCCTCTCTCACAAGTCCTGGAATTAAAGGTGTGTTCCCAGGTCCCATGGCTGTGGCTAGCTTTGCATTCTGATCTACAGTGGCTTTTTTACATCACTAAACAATACATCACCACAGAGAAGTTGCTATAGACACGTGGGCCCATTTCACATCCATAGGGTTACAGATATTGACTGACTGACTGACTGACTTTTGGAGATTGTGAGGACTGAATCCAAGCTTTCTATCTACTAGAGGAGTGATCTGTGTTTGGGCTGTAGCTCTGTATCTTCAAGACAGGCACTGAACTTGAAAATTTATGAAGTTTGGGAAATAACTGAAACCTCCCCTATGCAATGAAAAGTGTTGTTTAAAATAGTTTTTCTTTGTGTAGTTATATAAAACTAAAATTGTATGGAGTTATAAAGTAACCATCTCTGTTCATTCAGACCTGAAAAACAAACTCCTTATTCAACTAAAGAATGGCCTTTGTTTGAGTTGGTCTTGATTCTTTAGCTCAAACTAAGTCTTTGTTCACAATTTTTGTTCTACTTTGATCTATGTTAGTGTCTCATTTTCCTGTTTTAGAGAATGTATTGCTTTAAAAAGTCCCCCTTTAAAGAGATAATTGCTTATACCTCACTTCAGATTCTAGTTTTTAGCAATTTTATCTTCAAGGAGACTTTGGTTTCTTTCTTCTCTCAAAAAATAGCTGCTATGGTGACCTAAGCTGACTTTTCTTCAACTTTGTGATCTTGTGTCCTTGCTAGTCTAGGCAGAACACTTTTCAATACCCTTATCACTGAATGAAATGTTAATACTTATTCTTCCTTGTATAGGGAGAAGAGGGCTGTTTGACTCTGGGTCCACACTGAAAACATACTCCTTAAGGGTAGGATTCATGGATTCCATTAGACTTCCTGGTAGGTAAACAAGCTATAATTAGACAAGAACAGAAAAAAAGAAAGGAAGAAAGAAAGAAAGAAAGAAAGAAAGAAAGAAAGAAAGAAAGAAAGGAAAAGAAAAAAGAGATATCATAATAAATGGAGCCATTATAGGTTTGAAGAGAAAACTGACTCTAGGAAAATATCCAGAGACTTACAAGGGTGATGCCAACTAAAAATCTGAGCAACAGTGGAAAGGCTACCTTAAATGCCCTTCCCTGATAATGAGATTGATAACTAATTTTTATGCCATCATAGAGTCCTCATGGAAACAAAAGCACATACCCACAGCTAAACACTGAGCTGAACTCCGGAATCAAATTTCAGAGAGGGAGGAGTGATGAGAAAAGGGGTCAAGACAAGGCTACAGAAACCCACAGAGACAGTTGACCTGAACAAGAGGGAGTTCACGGACCCCCAAACTGATAGATATGAAAATAGCATTATACTGACTCAGTCCCCCTGAATGTGGGGAGCAGTCTAAGGTTTTCTGATGGAGGAACCAGGACATATCCCTAGTGCAAGAAAGGACTTTGGGAGCACATTCCCCAAGAAAGGATACTCCCTTAGCCTAGAGGCAGGGGGAGGGCCTAGTCCCTATCCAAATGACTTGACAGATTTTGATGATCCCTCCTGGAAGGCATCTACCCTGTGCAGTGCAGGGGTGGGAGTGGGAAGGGGGGATCAGGGGACATAGGAGGGAGAAAGGGAGGGAGGGAGGGAGAGGGAACTGGGATTGAAATATAAAATAAGAAAAAATACTAACAAAAATAAAATTTAAAAAAATAAAAATAAATTAAAAAACAAGCTACAATTGATCTATAAGCACTCAATGTGGTTATTATTGCTTCTGGAGTTACAATTATCTCTTCTTAAAATCAATCTTCTATTGAATTAGCTGTATATGTTTCCCAGTTGTCTATTCTATGCTATACATAAACCAATCCTATCCAAGAATGTAACATATTTTTGCCATGAAATGTTTAATCTAAAACTAGCATTTCTATAAAGTACTCATTAGATGGAATACATAATGGTAAAATATTTAGAAAATATAACTAGGAATCTCATTTTAATTTTTTTATTATCAATAACTCTCTACCATTGTGACTTTACTTAAAAGTGGTAAAATGAAAATTTGGTATGTGTATAGAAAACTCCACATTAAGTGCAGTTATTAAGTTGCCTCGATTCAACCTTCACTTCAGAAAATACATCATGGAAATTACTCTTTCCATCTTCCATATTCTAGCTACAGGGCATGGTAGTGAATTTTTTAAAGGGAAAGAAACATGTTCAGGCCTGGTTGTAATTTAAAATATCTTCTCATATTTAAAATGAGTAAATCACTTCTGGAATGAAAATATTGAATGATTCCTGAATAGCAAGTTCAGCTTTGTGTTAACTTCTTAATATAAATCACACATTTTAATGTGTTAGCTTACATTTCCATGTTTTCTTTCATTCATTTCTGCTTGTTTCATAAAGCATCTGACAAGAATTTAGTGGCAATGGTTCATCTTAATGTGAGTTATAGAAATGATTATTTTTACTAACTTGAAACTTAGAATAGGGCTAAGCGTGTGCATATATATATATATATATATATATATATATATATATATATATATAAAATTACAGGTATTGGTGGACAGAATAATTGTGTGTTCTAGAATCAAAATATTTTGAATCCAAACAGAATTTTGGAATAAAAATACAACAAAAATAAACTTTCAGCTCTGGTAAAGAATGTATATCTTATGTAACTGTTGGTACAAAACTATATTTTGTCCTAAACAACATTTTTTGTTCATTTATTTATTTTCGTGTGTCTAAATGTTTTGTTACAATGTATGTAGTACATTATATGTGTGTAGTTACAGCAAGGGAAAAAGATGACTGTTACACCTCCCCCACTAGGACCCTGGAATCTACAAATCCCACTCTGCCCCCAAACCCACCCATCTCCCATGGCCTCCGTGGCTCCCTGAGACACAGAAAGCAACTGCTGCATCAATCCATCCAAGAGAGGATCCCTGAGACATAGCTATGTTAATCTTGACATTATCTTACCCTAACATCCACTAATTCTGGTAGACAGCATCAAACATGAGAAGTTTCTCAGTCAGAGGTTTGAAACATCTGTCCTGCCTTCCATAGTCAAGAATATCTGTCCTTTTGGAACGTCTGAGAATGTTGCACCTCTTATGATATTCAAAGGCCATATTTACGTCTTGTCCCCACCAGTTTACTACAAAAGTGAACATCTTTCTACATTACTTATGACATATATAATATATTTGTCAAAGACTAATAAATAGCCACCTTCCTGGTGCTGAGTTCATTTCTGTGTCATCTCTCTTTGCTATTGTGATAAACAAACAAACAAACAAAAAGCTACTTCAAGAAAGAAGAATTTGATTTATGTTTATAGAATGGGAATGCCGTCAGGGCAACAGAGGCAACATAGTCGGAAGCAGGGAAGAGAAAGAGGCTGTGAAACAGCAAAGACTGACCCTAGCAACCTATTTCTTCCAGTGAGTCCTCAGCACAATCAGCTGGAGATGACATGCTCAAATATATGAACCTATCAGGAACATGTCACAACCAACAACAAGAAAATGGAAGAGGGAAATACAATTAATGTATAATGTCAAATACACATGTACATTGATTTTAGCATAACATACATGAGTAATGGAGATTATTTGATTAAATGGTAGGTGCTAATAATATAACAATTATGTAGACAGAATGCATTTGATATTTTTATATAATTTCCATTTATCTGTAGAGTCTCTTTTTCCTTTATTCCTTGAGTATCTCCTGTGTTCTATACTTTGATGCAAGCAATAGAGATGATTTAAAGTCATTACTCTTTTTTTAGGAACATTTAGGAACATTGTGTCTCCAAATCAACCATACTCCATAACAGTTCCTTGAATGAGAACATGGGTAACCATGGTGAAAGCAGTTCACTACTTGGACTCTGAAGACTAAAACAGGAACTGACCCCAGTGTAGATGCTATCTCCCTCAGGCTTGTCTCCAACTAAGGTGTCTGAACTCTTTGCTCTCTTGCCTATAGGAGCCACTGTCCACCACTGAACCCTAAAAAAGAGTCATTCACTCTGATCTATTGTACCATGGTCTGTAGCACCTTCCCAGGAGTGTATTCTTTGGGCATTCTGGACTGTACAGGTCACTGAGTGGCTCTCAAACAACTTCCTCATGGTGCTTCCACTTTTCAAATGTGAACCAGACTAAAGATTCATTGTCAAAGTTCTGCTTGATTTTCTCTGTTCTCCAGTTGGATGTGAACAGTTTGAGTAAAAAAGCACACATCATCCTACAGAACTCTCAGCTGTATTAACATCCTTGCCTCCCATACATTATGGGTTTTATTTTATCATCTAGGTAGAGAAAAAGTTGTAAATGGGTGATCACAGAAAATAATTTAGTCCAGGCCCTTAAATGATTCATGGACTTTCAACAGAAACAGATTCGCACAGCCTCAGGAAAAATTAAGGCTCAGAAAAATGGTGCTGTTTTTCTTTGTGTTTTAATGTCTCTATGTAATGGTTGGATTTGTTAAAACACTGAAGATAAGTAAGGAGAAAGACTGTAAAAGAGAAAGACACTTTATTTCCCTTAATATGATTCCTTTCCATATCTGTTTTCTCCTTCAAGGAGCTTGAAGGAGGAAAATGCTGGTTGAAAATACTGACTGCAGGAAAACACAAAGGCCAAATCTACTTCGTTCACAGTCTGTTTCTCTATATAGAGAGCTCTGTATGGGATGTTAAAGTTCTCATGAGAGTTTGTTTTGTTAGTTTTTATATTAAGAGTATTTAATATGCTACTAAACAGTGGTATGACTTTAGGTAATAATTATATACTATGTAATTTTAAAACTAGGAAAAATGATTTTGAATGATTCCATCATAAGGAAACAATAAATGGCTTGGATATATAAATATGTTTAACTTGTGTGAAACATTATAACCGGGTATCAAAATATTACTGATTACACTATTAATAGCATATTTGTAATATTTTGTATTATCTTTACGTTTTTATTTAAAATTTTTAAATAATCAATATAATAAATAAGATAAAATTTAGAAAACTGCCAAGGGAAGGTTAACATCATAAAGCTTTGGAAAACAAAAACAAAATGGGAGCATGACAGCTCCAAGAGGGCTATGCTGAGGGCATCTAGGATGGGGCCCTCAGTGGCCAGGCTGGAGTAAGAACCAAATCAAGGAATGCATGGCAGTTCAGAGAGAAACTGCAGAGTACCTGCTGGGGGTGAGGATATTCATGTCAATACCAACCTGACTACATCTGGAATTAACTAAAATTCAAGTGGCTGTTAGTGTAAGAGGTTTTTTGTTTTGGTTGGTTGGTTGGTTGGTTGGTTGGTTGGTTAGTTGGTTGGCTTTTCTTAATTAATTGATTTGAAGTTAGGCCCATTTCCAATTTGGACCTTTGAGATAGTGAAATACACCTTAAATTTATACCACACATTCTGCTTTTCCTGCTTGTTCTCACTCTACTAGCAAGTTCATTTCCTCACTGGCATTAGAACTTACTTCTTTGAGATTCTACTGTATACTGCAGACCAGCAAATATATGCAGCCTCATGGACTGAGCAGCTACCGGATTCTTGAACTTTCTGTTCGTAGACGATCATCATTGGACTAGGTAGATCACAGCCTATAAGCCATTCTAATAGATCTAATAGATCGGATTTTGTGTGTGTATGTGTGTGTGTGTGTGTGTGTGTGTGTGTGTGTGTGTGTCCCTAATGTAAGTTCTATTCTTCTTGAGAACCCTGACTAGAATAGAAAGGCAACATCCAGGTCCTCTGCCATTTCCTGGCCAAAAAAAAAAAAAAAACAAAAAACAAAAACAAAAACAAAAACAAAAACAAAAAACAGCCACCTGTGGTAGGATAGCACTGCCTTAAATAATGATCTCTTTCTCCTGCTTACTCAAAATATCCTATAGGAAATATTACTTTACATTCCCCAACACCAAGCAAACTCAATATATTTCTAAATTAGGTATTTACTGTAGTAACATTTTATATATTTATTTTAAACATATTGAAAATTACAGGATTTTATAGTTTCTCTGTTTCTTTTGAGATTATACTAGGATTTGAGTTCTATTCTAATTTTGGCATTAAATTCTTATAGCAATTTTATCAATAAGCATATATTAAGACTGATATATGAGAACGTGGTCTGTCTCTAACTCTGTTGCCTGCTTTGGGAATCCATTCCTCCTACTGAATTGCCTCATTCAGCCTTAATAGAAGAGAAGGTGCCTATTTCACTGCAACTTGGTATACTATGGCTGGTTGACATCCATGGAAGGCTCACCTGTATCTGAAGAGAAACAGTGAAGGAGAAGTAGATGGGGTTGTGGAGGAATTGGGAAGAGGGGAGGGAAGGTAAACTTTGATTGGGATATAAAAACAAAATAAATGACAGCAATAAAAAAGAAAGTTTAAAAAAATTAGATGATTTCATTATGTTTAAAATCCTGGTACATTTAATGGTTGTACCACCTAGTCACCTTTAGATCAATGACAATACTATTTAATCTGATATATAAATAATAGTAACTAACTTACAAAACCTGATTTGCATGAGAATATATAGGCATGGGCCAGAGAGGCTATAGTTAGAACTATCTGTGACAGATAATCTTCACGGTCAACTTGGTGAGAGTTAAAGTCACTATAAACACACACTTCAGAGTGTGTCTATGAGGATGTTTCCAGGAAGATTTAGCTGAGGATACAGGACTAGTTTTAATGTGGATAACACCATGTCATAAATTGGGGTCCAAGATAGAACAAAGAGGAGGAAAGTGACCTGAGCACCAGCATCCACCAATCACTTCCTGAATGTTGGCACAGTGTCTCCTGACACATCATATCCCCCAACATGACAGAATGTCTCCCTTCTTGAACTATGTGACAAAATAAACCCTCACTCTCATAAGTCATTTCTTGTCACAAATTAGGTCCCAGCAATAGGAAAAGTAACCAATATACTGATCTCACTACTGCTCGACCCTCTGCTTTACAGCTACTCTGAAATGTATCTTCAAACTTTTGGTAACAAAGGGCTTCTTTAGGTTTTCCTGGAGTCTTGAAGGTTATGGGGGAGGTGAGAAAATTCTGTGCATGTGTCTGCGTTCCAAGAAGTGTCCAATGGGGGAAAGAACAAGGGCAGAAACGAGGTCATGAGCAACAGAAAAACAGAGGTGTTATCAAGTTTCTAGCAAGAGAGCTTCAAATTTCAGCAAACTGAAATCTGAGGAATAGTTGAAATCCATGTACTTAATCCACTTTCAAGAGAGCACTGAAATATGAACTTGGAGTTCACCAAGTTCATTTGACACCATCACCTCCTTCATTTATTATAGATAGAAGTTTCTATCCTGCTTGGTCCCACAGCCATTTTGCCCCAAATGAACACATGGAGGCTTATATTAGTTATAAACTGTTTGGCTGATGGTTCAGGCTTCATATTGGTTAGTTCTTTCTTAATTGTCAACCCATTTCTATTAATCTGTGTATCTCCACATGGTCTTGACTTACCAGAGAATGCACAGGCATCCTACCTTCCCAGTACCTACATGGCATCTCTCTAGAGACTCATTTTCTCTGTTCCTCTTCTCAGAATCCTAGTTTGCTAGCCTTGACAATACTTCCTGCCTTGCTATATCCTGCCTGTCCATTAGCCAAAACAGCTTTATTTATCAACCAATAATAGAAACATATTCACAGCATACAGAAAGATATCCCCCATCAGTTTATTTCTAAAATGGACAGTGTAAGTGTAATCCCCACTCACTGAGAAAATGCCTGGTAATAATCACACTTTGTATTTATATAGTTAAAACAAAGTCAGAAGTGGGGGTCCCACACCCTATATACTCTGAGCCAAAATAATTTCAACTAAATTCTTGATAACTGGCCAAATTCTAGCAAGCTTAACACCTGGAGCCCAAGGATGTTATTAGAGGTTTTGTTCACAGATCGTTTCCCCAAAATTTCTAAAGTGGTATGTATTTATGTCCCCTAATCTGCTAAAAAATTTTTGATGTGTCCTAGTTGACAATCAAATCAAGTTTTGTTTTTTTATTTTTAATGAGAGATGGAGAGACACATACATACACACGCACATGCACACACACACACACACACACACACACACACACACACACACACAGAGGGAGAGAGAGAAAGATCATAAAGTTGGGTAGGTAGAGGGGTAGACTCTGGGAGAAGTTGGAGAAAGGGGAAAAACATGATCAAAATATATATCATATGAAAAACATTATAGAAAATCAAAACTCAGATTTTTTTTTAAGTTTTCAAGTAATAATATACTAATTCTACTAGGTGTTCAGAGGGTCCAAACAATTGCTTCAGACAATGCAGTAGAAAAAAATTTTAAAAAGTCATTTGTGGAGGAATTACACACACCAAATCACAAATAAGTGTTCTGATAACCAACTAGTTATGGAGGAGAACTCAAAATTCAACCTCCTCAGCATATAGCAAAGTTGCTCTATTGTAATTCACTCGCCTATTCCAAATAATTCTATAGCAATTGTAAAAAAAATGTCTATTTTTGAATGCTAGCATGTACTGGGGGAAAATCCAGAATGACTAAGTCTTCTGGCATGTATTTTAGCTATTTCAGCTGTTTGCAGTATGTATGTGTTACATCTATATTTGAAATCTCTGCTGTTGCATTCACCATCTGCCCAAAGATGGACGAAAATTCCTATGTTTTTGTTCATTGCTTATGAAACTGCACATAGCAATTTGCCAAACCTGTATCATTTTTCTCTACCCCCTTTCAAGCATCTAGCCAATATTGTAGAGATGTTAGAGAGAAAACATGAAGGTTCCTTAAAGCCACAAGAATATATTGACTCCATGTATAGGATACTTTCCTTTAATTTTGACCACCAAATTGTCATTAACTAATAACACACTGGTTATCCAGGAAAATTACTTTTAGACATCAGAATCCTTTAGAATACAGTAGGGAAGAAATAGCATCACAAGTCCCTGGGGCATAAGCACATCCATCCTGTGTGAACAGGGATTTTTTTTCCTGTAAAACTCTTAATTTTCTTTCCCTGGTACTTAGACTTCTAGGGACAATATTATGTAAACAAAAAACAATGAAACTTAACCAAAAGAAAATACAAAACTAGGAGGGAGTGTACATAACCCCTGGTCAGCTATCAAACAGGGAGACAAGAGGCTTATGACTAAAGTATTGATAATAAACCACTCTCAGTACCATATTGTGCTATACTCTGACAATAACCACAGTATTCCTTAGTATTTTCTAAACCTAATATTTGGTGGTGCTTGAAATTTAAATGAAATTATTTACATTTAAAACTGTTTTAATCAAAAGTATTCAAATGGCTCAGTAGATAGCCCTTGCCACAATGCCTGATAAACTGAGTACTATTTCTCAGGCACATATGGTATAGAAGAAAACAACTATCTTCTGAAAGTTGTCCTTTAACTTCCACATGGACTTTGAAATGTGTGTGTGTGTATGTGTGTGTGTGTGTGTGTGTGTATGTGTGTGTATGCGTACACACATGCAAGTAAACACATGAGTCTGAAAAATTAAAAATATCAAAATTACTTAAAATTTAAAAAATTGGTAATTTAAAGCTTATGATTGATTTGCCACTAAAGCTTATTTACTTTTTTAGAATGATCACATCAAAATTCTTAGACAAATGAGCACAATTAAATTTCAAAAGATTCAACTTTGTGTCAGCCCTTATTTGTATCTCCATGGAGCTGCTACTGAATGAATGGCCAGGGCACACCTGGGCCCCATCTAAGTTCATTCTGAATCTTCACAACAGATATCATCAGGATGGAAAGCCTTGGACTAGCCAGGGACCCATTCTTCTATTCATTGATACCCGTATATGAAACTATTTTCATACAGCAGCCCCTACACTGAAAGTGCTACAGCATTCCCTGGAAACCTGAGTGCTTTGGACACAGCATGCATGGACAAGACAGCCAACAACACAGAGCAGGCACTGCTTACCAAATGAGGTCAAGCGGCTTTATGGGAAGAAAGAGTGAGTAGCAACATTTAGGAAGGCTACCATGAGAGTTACCTATGAATATGTGCTTGTGGAACTTCAGTGAATCTGAATAAAATAGGCCTCAGACAAGTTTATTTGGGGATTTACTTGACTTTTTTTTTTTTTTTTTTTTTTTCTGTCTCCAAGTTTCTATTTAGCATTATTCACTGTTTGGAGTTCAATGATGTTGAAAGAATCACAGTTGCCATTTTAGGCAAGACACTGTTCAATAAGAGAGGGAGTGTAGTGAGGTAGTCCTTCTGTAGCACTGACCACGCCCATTGGGGGGTGGAGCTATGGGCGGAGGTGACCTGAGGAAGGAGGTCGGAGGGGGCCAGGAAGGCGCTCTCTTTCTGGCGTGACTCGGACAGGAGAGGATCGGGTTGAATTTCCTGGTGTTCATCTGCCTAGGTTGTAAGTTATTTCTCCCTGAATAAACATCTATTCGGCTTATTTGTTTATCCTGATCCTTATTTACCGCAATATCTGGTGTCAGAAGCGGGATTTACCTGGGTTTTGCCCCCAGGCGGCAGAAGCCGCCCCCTCCCCCACCTTCCCCAACGGGCAGGGTTTAACCAGGTGGACTCACCACAGCTTTGGGACATTTGCCTCTTCCTTACTGCAAAGGAGATCTTTGCCGCTAAAGCAGACCTGAGAAGGCACTTACCGCTTAACATTTTTTGCCCATTTCCGCACGGGACTTTGCATTCGCGCAGAGCCTCTCGGCGGCACCCGCCCGGCGGCACCCGCCCTGCTTGCACGCGTTTTGTCTTGTGTTACAAGTAACTCCAAAAGTCCCCTTTTAACAAAATTCTGCTTGCCATAGTTTGTTAAGAACTTTTTACAGGAACCGGGATCAGACGAGCCTGGGCGGCTAGGCGCTATTTGATGACACACCTCCAGGCGTAGCTACCACAAGCTGAGATATACAACTAAAAGCATCAAAGTTCCAGGACAGCAGAATTACACCTAAGGTAATTGTAACATCCTTTGCAATTTAAGCTGATATAAAATCTGAGATAAATTGTTCTATAACTATGGCAGATAATTTTACTATGCAGAACTTTAGGAATTATTTTACTTCATATGTAGAAGGGATTTTAGCAGAAGAAACTTATGACTGGACCAATATATACTTTTATTTTGTAATAGCAATGGGTTTCATCATTAACATGATATTCTTAAAGAAATGGTTTGAGATTACAGCAAACAATAAGGAACTTGTACAAACCATGGGAGACTTAGTAACAAAGATTCGAAACATTGAAAATGATAGAATTCAAAACATAGAGACAAAGATTCGAAACATTGAAAATGATAGAATTCAAAGCATAGAGACAAGGATTCAAAACATTGAAAATGATGGAATTCAAAACATAGAGACAAAGATTCGAAACATTGAAAATGATAGAATTCAAAGCATAGAGACAAGGATTCAAAACATTGAAAATGATGGAATTCAAAACATAGAGACAAAGATTCGAAACATTGAAAATGATAGAATTCAAAGCATAGAAAATATAGAAAGAAAGATTCAGAATATTGAAGATGGCGTTGGCGAGCTGAAAGGTATAATTTGTTTAATGTCAGATACTTCAATAACCAGAACAGAAACAATGCAATGCATTAACAAACTAGCAGAAACAGCCCACTCCTGGTCGGAGGAAGCTACTAATAAGTTTAAAAAACTGGAACATCAGATAGAAAGACTAGATGACAGAATCTCTTCCATGTCTGAGGATAATGGCAAGCTAGCAGATAGAACATTGTTTCTGGAAGGCAGTTTACACGCCATTCAGATAATATCTAAGGATGATAAGATTAAAAACATGGAATCATTTGTAGTTGGAGAAAGTAAGAAACTGACTGATACAATGAAGTCTCTAGAAAGTTATTTGATTCAAGAAGTTCAGACACTCAAAGAAACAATGGTGAATAGATTTCAGGCTTTAGAAGACCTTCAGTCTGATACATCAGAAGAAGAACTACAGGTAACAGGGCATGAAAAAGATTTACAATTTTCCACACCATTTAGGGTCAGGGGAGCTTTCCCTGTATCTATTCATGAAAAGCCAGCAACGAAGAAACATCCAAAAGGTGTCGTTGCATATCAGTGGGAACCAATACGTATGAAAGATTTAAAAGGTATAAAGGAAGCAGTAGTCTCTTATGGCATGCACTCACCTTATGTGAAGCAATTAGTAGAATCATGGGCATGGAATAACAAGGTAACCCCTAAGGATTGGGATCAATTAATATCAGCTGTCCTTGAAAGCGCCTCTCAAATAGAATGGAGGGCTTTATGGAGAGAGGAAGCAAAAGCTCTTGAACTTCAGGGCTTAAAGAAAGGGTATAAAGCTCCCCAAGATAAAATTCTTGGTGAGGGTCTCTATGCTGACCCAGAAACCCAAGCTGCCTATGATGAACACATCTTGTCTCTATGCAGTACAGCAGCTTTGAATGCTTGGGATAAGGTTCATGAATTAGGAGAGAGGATAGAACCCTATACCAAGATAAAGCAAGGACCTAGAGAACGTTTTAGTATCTTTCTAGAAAGATTATCTAGGGCAGTACAATTAGAGATAGCAGACATAGATGCTAGGCGAATACTCATAGAATCTTTAGCTTATACGAATGTGAATCCTCAATGCAAACAGGTGCTTTGGCCTTTAAAAATGCGATCAGCACCCTTGGATGAATGGGTCCTATATACAGGCAACATTGAGTATAATGACAATAAGACTGAAGCATGGATAGGAGAAGCCATATCTAAAGGTCAGAGAAGATATCAAGATAACAGAGTTCCTTACTATGGTGACTTAGAAGCTTGGGTAGGAGAAGCCATCCCCAAAGGTTTGAAAAGATATCATAATGTCAGATGTTATAACTGTGGTAAGATAGGACATCTAAAAAGAAATTGTAGGCAAAGCTTCCCTAGAAGTAACACCCCCAGGAATGAATCAAACAGAAGGCCTCAGCCTTCTGGGTTATGTAGAAGGTGTGGCAAAGGCAGACACTGGACAAATGAGTGTAGATCGACCAGAGACAAGCAAGGAAACCCTTTACCATCGGGGAAACTCCTTGGGGGCCTCTCGAAGGCCCCCACGTCACAGGTGGTTCGAACATTCCCAGTCACAGTGGAAGACAATCTCCCACAGGACAATTAGAAAATACTGTGCCTATTATAAAAACTCATACTGCTCTGGATGACGAACTAGTGACGGAAGTTGAATCAAACATGACAGAAGGAAATGAAAAACGTATATTTTGGCAAACTGCTATAAATAGTCATAGGCCTAGATTGATAGTTAAGATGAATAATAGACTGTTTGAGGGTCTGGTGGACACAGGAGCTGACGTAACTATCATATCTAATAAATCTTGGCCTCAAACATGGCCCCTGCATGAGGTAAATGTTCAATTCTTAGGGATTGGAACCCTGGCTCAGGTAAAACAAAGCACGAGATGGATTGACTGTATAGGACCAGAAGGACAGAGAGGGAGGTTGAGACCATATGTGGCTGATGTAGTGATAAATTTATGGGGTCGTGATCTATTACAGCAATGGAATACACAGATTAACATTCCTCCTGTATTAGATAGGAACCATAGACGACCTCATGATTGTGGAAAGAATACTGTTAAGTACTATACAAGACAGAGACCAAATATTCAGGCAGTACAAAAACAAAATACAAATGCTGAACAAACAGAGGAACCAAAAGCCCTACCTTTAAAATGGCTAACAGAGGAACCTGTCTGGGTAGGACAATGGCCTATGACCTCTGAGAAGTTAGAAGCTTTAGAAAGCCTGGTTCAGGAACAGCTAAATGCTGGACATATTGAGGAATCAACCAGCCCTTGGAATTCTCCTGTATTTGTGATCAAAAAGAAATCTGGTAAATGGAGAATGCTTACAGACCTGAGAGCCATCAATAAAGTTATCCAGCCAATGGGCTCTCTACAGCCTGGAATGCCCTTGCCTTCTTTGATACCCAAAGAATGGCCTATTATAGTTATTGATTTAAAGGATTGCTTCTTCACTATACCTTTACAAGAACAAGACAAAGAGAAATTTGCCTTCACGGTACCTAATTATAACAATTCTCAACCGGTGAAGAGATATCAATGGAAGGTTTTGCCACAGGGAATGCTAAATAGCCCCACCCTGTGCCAATATTTCGTACAAAAACCGTTAGAAATAATTCGTAAACAGTTTCCACAATCCATAATCTATCATTACATGGATGATATATTGTTAGCTGACTCTAAAGGAGAAATATTAGAAAAAATGTTTGAGAAAGTAAAGGAAGTTTTACCTCGCTGGGGATTACAAATTGCACCTGAAAAAATACAAAAAGGAGAGTCTATCAACTACTTAGGATATAAAATAGGTCTACAGAAAATTAGACCACAAAAAGTACAGATCAGAAGAGATCGCTACCAGACTCTTAATGATCTTCAAAAATTACTAGGAGAGATTTCTCAACTGCAAACCATAATTGGAGTAGAAGGGCATGATTTGAAAAACTTGAAAATGGCCCTAAAAGGAGATAAGGACTTGAATAGTCCACGAATACTATCAGCTGAAGCTGAGAAGGAATTAGAATGGGTAGAAAAGAGGATACTAGAAGCACATGTGGACCGTGTGGATCCAAACCTAGACTGTATTCTGGTTATATTACCATCTAGAGAATATCCTTCAGGGATTTTGATGCAGAGAGAAGATATCATATTAGAATGGATATTCCTACCACATAAACAGAATAAAAAACTGAAAACATATATAGAAAAGATCTCTGACTTGATTATAAAAGGTAAATTAAGACTTCGTCAGCTAATAGGAAGGGACCCAGCAGAAATTATAGTACCTTTAACTAATGAGGAAATTTCTTCCTTATGGAAAGATAACGAATATTGGCAGAGAGCTTGCAGTAACTTTTTGGGAACAATTAGCAACAACTATCCCAAAACTGAGAGAATCAAATTCATAAAGAAAACGATTTGGATTCTTCCACGCATTGTAAGAAAAACACCTATTTCTGGAGTTTATACATTCTACACTGATGCAAATAAATCAGGTAAGGCAGGATATAAATCAGGAAATATTAGCAAAGTGGTTCAAAGCCCTTACAATTCTGTACAAAAGGCAGAATTGTATGCCATTCTCATGGTACTTATGGATTTTAAAGAACCCCTCAATATAGTTACTGACTCTCAATACGCAGAGAGAGTCGTTTTACACATTGAGACTGCAGAATTTATTCCTGACAATACAGAATTAACTTCATTGTTTATACAGTTACAAGATACTATCAGAAAGAGGACTCATCCTATATATATAACACACATCAGATCCCATACGGGTCTGCCAGGTCCTCTAGCACAAGGCAATGATGAAATTGATCGTTTATTGATAGGAAGTGTGCTAGAAGCCTCAGAGTTTCATAAGAAACACCACGTGAACAGTAAAGGTTAAAAAAGGATTTTTCTATCACTTGGGAACAAGCCAAGGAAAAAGTAAGGAAATGTCCTACTTGCTCATTCTATAACCAAACTCCTTTACCACCAGGCAGTAACCCTAAAGGTATAAATAGGAATGAAATATGGCAAATGGATGTGTTTCATTTTGCAGAATTTGGAAAATTAAAATATGTACATCACACTATAGATACATTTTCAGGGTTTCAGTGGGCTACTGCTCTGAGCTCTGAAAAGGCTGATTCTGTTATAACGCACCTTTTAGAGGTAATGGCCATTATGGGCATACCTGCACAAATAAAAACTGACAATGCTCCAGCATATGTCTCCAGCAAATTGAAACAATTTTTTGAGTATTACAAGATAAAGCACATAACTGGTATACCACACAATCCTACAGGACAAGCAGTGGTTGAGAGATCCAATTGTACTTTAAAAGAAATGCTCCATAAACAGGCAGGAGGAACCAAAACACCCAAACACAGATTACATAATGCTTTATTAACATTAAACTTTCTTAATGCTGATGAAAAAGGAAAAACAGCTGCAGAAAGACACTGGACAATAGAAAAAACTTCTGAACTAAATCAGCCAGTGTATTTCAAGGATGTACTGACCTCAGAATGGAAAGCAGGATATGTGTTACGTTGGGGTAGGGGTTTTGCATTTGTATCTACAGGAGAAGAAAAACTATGGATACCATCTAAGTTAATCAAGATCCGAGTTGAACAAGAGAAGCATCTTAATGAAGAGAAATGACAAGTCATCCAACAAACTAGGTCCTATGAGGTGTGCGGAGGCCTCTCAAAGGTAGGGGAAGTGTTCTGTTCTTGTTTTTACAGGAAAACAGAGAAAACCTATCATCAAACAGCCAAAAGACACTGAACATGTAGGTGCCTACAGAAGAGAAGACAGCTCTTCAGAAACAATCACTTAAGGAAGCAGAATCTGATATATGGTAAAAAAAAAAAAAAAAAAAAAAAAAAAAAAAAAAAATATTTAATTGTAGTAAACTATTTCTATATAGAAATCTATTTCTCTCTATTATCTAGTATTCCTGAAGTCCCAAATTTTGTAAACCAATGCTGGCTTTGGAGTTGGATTTGGCTTTCCTTCTCTAAATTCAAGCATGTTGTTAAGATTAAATTCATGGTTTCTGCCTTAAATCAAGAAGCCAATTGGTGTAAGGCAGAAGAAACAAAATCTGGGGACTCATATCTTATGCAATTTTCTCTCTGAAATCCTAATTTTCTCACATACTTTTAATGCTTATTGTTGTCTTTCCCTAATGCATACCTTAAAACTTGAAAATTTTACTTTAATATTGATGTGTAACTTTTCCACAAGGAATAATAACGATTCCTAACAGCAGTCTTTGAACTTTCCGGAAAGAAGATGGGGCCCCACATCATCATTTCCACTTGACTCAACCTGATGCATCGGAACTACAAACATCACCCTAAAACCGGTTTGAGACTGTTTTGCTCGAGACAACTCATGACTAGCTAGCTGTAATGGTGCACCTTTTTATTACACCCTGGCCAGTTTCAAATAGAACTACAGTCAAGAATTTTCTGCCACACAGTGACTAACTACATATGTCACAGCCAGTTCTGTTGAGAAATTTGGTTGCTAAAAATTTTCTTCCTACAGGATCCATTGGAGCAATCATCGTCCCATTTCAGCAGGAAGTAATCTTAATATGACTACGCCCCTTTCCCTACCCTTGGAAATTTGGGATAATAGTCATCGTCTTTGGGTTGGTTTTAGTTATTTGGGATTGGGTGATGCTTACACTCGGGTTTATCTTTTAGACAGGAATAGGGAATGGTGGGTAAAGGTATGGTTTAGATGGGATATAAGTAGATTAGCCTATTTCCTTGAGAATTTGAGTATGAATGAGATAGTATTTTACAGCTTACATTGTTATGTATTCCTATGTGGTAAGCTATGTAAAATTAAGTTTATATTTTGTTATATTGTGTTATATGTTTCCACTTATAATATTTATGCACATTATTTTTTACCATATTCTATGTATGTATACTTTTCTTGTGTTCAAGACATTTTGTATATTGATACAATTTGGGATATTTATCTTGCTGCCCTTTATAGTTCTACCTCTTGTCTTGACACTTATACTCTACCTCTATTTTAGGGATTTACATGTAGGTATATGTAAATAGTTATATTGTTTAAGTATTTGTTCCTGCTTTACTCAGGAAAGTTTTAATCAGTCTTTTTAGCTAAGTTCCCGAGTATTACAGATTATCTTCACTCACATTTCCTGTACCTATGAGATTAGTCAGATATAGATGCTTAATCTTCAATCCTTCATAGACATGCAGAACATGGCATTTAAATGTTTTAATATTAGTACTCCATTGACATGAGACACTGTTGCTCCTGACAGCACCGTGCATTTTCCCGAAAATATGTTGGACACTGTTGTTGCTCCTGCTGGAGTTCAATCTCGCCTCAGCTAATGGCCTGTTGGGCATAGAATTGCCCCCACCTTGACCACTGATTTGGACATGCAGTCCTATGTGCTTGCAGGAAACAAATATAGAAGACTGCTTGATCTTGCCAAGTCAGGGTAAGACAGCCATTCTATTTCCCTGCTGTTGTTGTGGTCTGTCAAGTTCTCTTGGCCTTAGCCAAATCTGGGTGTACCAACGTCGCTGTGAGACCTAGGGTGACTGTTCTGGTGGCTTGCTGTTTCTGTCCTTGCTGCACCGTTTTGGAAGTTGTCCATCCGCATTTCCTGTCTACTCTAGTATTGTTATTTTCCTTCTCAGGTCTTGATGAGGTTGAAGATTAAACTATCACAACTATTATTCTCTCTTCCTAGTTAGATATATTAGGTACTAGACTTACGTTTTCCAGCTTAGGACAACTCTATTGTAAACTCCATTATGCCCTCACCCTAGGACTAGATATGTAGGTCATTTTGTTCTCGATTTTCCTTTTCTTAGAGCACACTTGTTATTCACTGTTTTGTATATAGTTTTGTATTAAGCCTAAATCTTTTCTTTAGACTAAAAGGGGAATTGTAGTGAGGTAGTCCTTCTGTAGCACTGACCACGCCCATTGGGGGGTGGAGCTATGGGCGGAGGTGACCTGAGGAAGGAGGTCGGAGGGGGCCAGGAAGGCGCTCTCTTTCTGGCGTGACTCGGACAGGAGAGGATCGGGTTGAATTTCCTGGTGTTCATCTGTCTAGGTTGTAAGTTATTTCTCCCTGAATAAACATCTATTCGGCTTATTTGTTTATCCTGATCCTTATTTACCGCAATAAGGGAGTATATGAACAAAGGAGAGAGCAGGGAGAGCCTACAGATCTGCAATGGTTGTTATAAAGATCATGTTCTTCAGGGGATGCTCTCTCTTAAGTTGTATGCCAACTATACATCAGAGGCAAATCCCATCCCAGCAGTTGCTGCCCAGAACCTGTCAAGACACTGCCATGGCTTGGAATTTTACCCAAGCCTCTGAACAGGGCTTAATGGATCAGTGATGAAATATCAGCTGCCTCCCTCTCTCCCCTATTTCCTTACCTCACCCAACTTAGCAAAATAAAATAAAAGTTCTCTGTCTCTCTCGTTCGCATGTGTGTGTACTTGTGTGTGTGTGTGTGTGGTGTGTGTGTGTGTGTGTGTGTGTGTGTGGTGTGTGTGTGTGTGTGTGTGTGTGTGTGTGTGTATGTGTGTGTGTGTCTTATAGTAGAAAGTCCTGGAATTAGACCAGATTTCAGGTGATTGGTGTGGTAACTAAATACAATAACTCAAGCAAAGTCCTTGAAACATTACCTGCTAACAAAAGAAACTTTATAGATGCTAGCTGCCACTGCTTTGTTAGTCTAAGAGGTTATCGGGAGATTTCATTGAATGGGCAAGCCTAATTCTTTATTAGTGATGTTTGAAGATGTGTGGAGACTGACAACCCTGAATTTGATTCTAGTTTATACCACTGAATTCATCACATTGTCAGACATAGAGAAAAACTAAAACACTCATTTAATATTTTTTTGAGGACAGTTTGGTGCTCTAGATTTTGTGAAATCCTAAATATGTCAAAGAAAAGACATGATCTGTCAGTGAGCTCTAAATGGTGTTTGCTGTCCTCATTTAAAAATAAGTGGAGGCTTAGATCATATTGCATAAAGCCCCATGAAAATGTTTCAATTGAACATAGTTTATAATATCAGTCATTAGGTAAAAACCATTGTTTGTGTGGATTGTTAGACCATTTTAGTTCTACTGAGTGGTTTAACCATCTCATTGGCTGCAGATCTTTGCCTAAGTGTATCTGCTATGAATTTGCTACATTTGTCACATTTCATATGTGCATACCACTTCCCCCACTACTCAGATCTATTCTCTGTAACTTAATCTAGTCAGCTTTCATATTAGTAGGAATGCCAGTATCCCTACATTGATGAATCTGAAGGGTTTTGAATCACACACTAATCTTCCCATATTTCCAGAAGGGCTTTTGGGCTTTGAAACCCTTCAATCTGTCTGTGCCCCTCTTCTCAGCACAGTGTTTGACTATTCATGACCTCTCCTTCTTCAGGTACCACCAGCCTGAGAATTTGTCACTGGTTTCCTAACTTCTCTTTGTAGTCTTTTCCTAGAAGGTCCAATGATGCTAAGATCCCATGATGTTAAGCAGCATTCATGTGCTGATGACTTGTTAACCTGCTCTTTGGTTAATGGTCAGAGAGATCTCAAATCCCCCACTTGCAAAATGAGCTCTTGAATACACTCCCTAGAAACATGCCCCTTTTCTTGTGTGAGCCTTAGTTTTTGCAAAGAATGCCACCATTATGTTCAGTTATCCATTACAGGGATCTTTAAATGATCCTTCCACATTCCCCACATCTCACAACCTCTTAATTGCTTCACCATACCTACCTACAGCTTCCACTCAGGAGCATTAGTTTGAACTGCCTTCTTTCTTTGTCTTTATTTCTACAGTCAAAATTATCTAAGGCACAATAAGTACTCCTAGAACCGTAGTGATGGCCTTTTACACCAGTTTGACTTTGAGCTCCTTTTTATCCTCTGTTCACCAGAGTCAGAGAAAACTTGAGAAAAGGATGCTGAATCATGTCCCCGTCAAGCTTTAAATGTTTCAAGCCCTTCTTAGCTCATCAAGGAAATAAACTTTGGAATCCCAGCCTTGCACACTCCACACATGTAACACTGATCAATTTTTCTCCTTGCTTACCACATTGACTTCATCTAAATTTCTAACATAAGTCAGTCTCTCTCTTACTTGGGGCATTCACATTTGCTGACAGTCTTCTTTCCATTGTTAGAATGAAGTACTTATTTTCATCCTAGATTTTAATATAATGGTGCAGATTGTTATAGTCTATGCCAAAATGTAATGGTTATATTACATTATAACCTAATATCTTCTTCTAACAAGACTTAGATATTTCTCCCCTCATAAAGTGGAGCCCTTTTCCTCCCCTTGTTTCTGGGTGAGCTTATTTCCTCAGTGCAAATGATGATGCCATGTAACTTATACAGCTTCTGATTCTGTGACATAGGAAACAATTTCAAATCTGCATAATTCTCAGATCACTCACTTTTAGAGCTCAGCCACCATACTGGAAGAAGTTCAACTAATTCATAAGAAGTCCACCTGGTGAGAAGCCAATTCCCAGTCCCCAGGCTCCTGCCAACTTCTATATAATCCAAAGAAAAACATACCCTGGTTTGAATGAGCCAACAAATAAGAGATTCTCTAACCCTACGACTATTCTATACAACACACTGTGCAGTGAAGTAACCATATTGCTAAGCCATGCCAAAACTGAAGAACTGGGAACAAGATAAACAACTGTGGTTACCTGAAGTACTGAAAGGCAACCTGCATTGCCTGTAACAGTAGACAACTGAAACAATTTCCCAGGGAAACTTGACAATGGCACAAAAACTCACCCTCACATTAATCCCCTTCACCAAAGACTGCTCACTTTTTCATACCATTGTCATTATTTGTAAATATATGCTGCTTCATTTCCACTTATTACAAGTTTCATAAATTTCACAAGGATATATAGTGTGTCTATTTTTAGCACTGAGTAGAAGGGTCTACATTATCACCTAATGTCTGCACTTTTTCTGAAATGCTTATTAAATGAATAAACACATACCATCTATGTTGCAATAATGTGCCTGCACAATACCCTCCCAATGATCTCATTAAACCTCATCATTATATACTCTTTGTATTGACTGCATCTCATAAATTGATCACTGTAAATCCTATAAACATTTTATGCAATGAATGACAGATGAATCTAGAAAAATAATAATTCCAGTGTAGTCCAATTTTATGGTAATTCATATTTTCATGAAATAGTTACAGTGATGGTCAAAGATTATGTCTCGTGAACCAAAGAGTTAAGCTGATAATCTAGAGGAGTCGCTCATAAAGTGGCCTGATAAAAAACCATGTGGTGGGGCTGGGGAGATTGCTAAGTGATTAAAAAGCTATTGCAAAGGACCCAAGTTCAGTTCCCAGCACCCACCCAGCCATTCACAACTGCCAGGAAATCTAGCTTCAGGGGACCTGACATCCTGTTTTGGTATCTGCAGGAACCTGAAACCAGATGAACACACAGATGCACAGACATGCTCACATACACACGATTTTCAAAACAATAATAAAAGTTTTGTTTAAAGAACCATGTGATGATCTGGGTGGCCTCTGGTAGTGGATCAGTATTTATACCTAGTATATGAATGGACCTTGGGAGCCCATTCCACATAGAAGGATAATTTCTCAGCCTAGACACACAGGGGAGGGCCTAGGCCTTGCCCCAAATGATATGACAAACTTTGAAGACTCCCCATGGAAGGATTCACCCTCCCTGAGGGGCAGAAAGGGGATGGGGTGGGGGTTGGTGGGGTGGGAACAGGGGAGGTTGGGATGATGCAGGAACTGGGATTGACATGTAAAACAAGTTTGTTCAAATTTAAATTTAAAAAAAGTAGAAGAGAACTGTGAGGTAGAGCTGCTGAGACACCCCACTGAGTATAAGTACTCACTGATTACAATTCCTCAAAAAATAGAGACCTGGTGGAATGAAAGAACCAACTCTTGAGGGGAGGGGAAAGGAAATGGCATTGACATGTAAAACAAGCTTGATTCTAATTTAAATTTTTAAGAAAGAAAAAAAAAAAAAAGAATCGTCTTCTGACCCCCACACATACAACATATTATGCTATGCCCCTGCTTCAACATACAAAGAGTTTAAAAAATAAAATGTAGTAACTAGTGTAAACTTTGTGGGTTATAAGATCCATTGCAATAGCTTATCTGTTCCTGTGTGCAGACACATACCATAAGCAACACCTAATTGTATAAGCAAGGCAGTCTTTTAATCAAATGCTATTCCTTACAACAGCTGGCTATCCAATTTTGACTGGTGACTCCTCCTAACTGATATAATTCAATTAGAGTAAATATTTAATTCAAAACAAAACAAAGTGAATAATAGGATTATGTTTCTTCTGTTGCTTAGTATTTGTACATTTTTCTTTAATACAAATGCTTAACACTCTTTGTTCATCCATAGAAATATTTGCAAAAAACCAAAACCAAATTACACAACTTCATTTCCTTCTAACTTGAAAATCTTAGAAAAATTTATTTGCTTTCAAATTCCACTTATAGAAAGTAATGTAGTTTTGATTTGAGACAGAACAACTCTTCCTTGCAGGTCATTAAAATATCTGTCCTTCATATAACCACTTTGTGTTCACCTAGAATTTTCTTATTGATACTTTTCTTTATACTAATGAAGTAATTATGTAACATTCTACTTTTTATTTCATTATCAATCACATATAAATCCTCATAAAACAGCCACAATTTTCCTTGAAGGCATTCAAATAGTGGTGAAAATAGAAGCAATATTTCAAATTAAGCTTTCCAAAACATTGTTTCATTTGAATTCAACAACTATTATTTTACTATCTAAAAATAAAATCTAATCATGACTTCTAAGATATAATAAAGCCTTACATTTATTTAGCTTGGATGAGTTAACACAAGAGAAATAAATGACATATTTGTTTTCCTCCAGTAAGTTCTAAATAATTCGTAATGCTTAAATTAATGACACATTTAAAATGAAGAATCTAACAATTTTAACTTTCATTGAGAAATGTTCTTGTTTCTATTTTGAATATCTCTTGTATTTTGGCTTATGTTAAGTTTAGAGAAGTCTTTTAAAAGATCAGGGCTACTGATGCTCTGTCTCTCTCTCTCTCTCTTCTCTCCCCCCCCCCCCCCCCGCCTCTCAAAACAGACCATTTATTTTGGTTTGGGTTTGTTTTTTGTTTGGTGGGCTGGTGAGTTGGAATTTCCTGTTTCTGGTATTTAGTAATTAGAATCTTGTGATGAAAAGAATAGGTTACTATGAATTCAGCGCTGTATGCATGCCCATAAAACACTTTGAAAACACACTACAAACTTGCTTACATGAATAAACATATAAGCACATGAACCTATGTTTTGATGTGCATTCAGTGGAGGAAAGGAAATCAACCATTCAAGGTATTTGATATTGCACAGGAATACATGTCATGTTATGTTTTATCACTTAACACAGGAGCTGTGTCCAATAGCCACCATGAAATGGAAACTGTTGTCCAAAGCTACATAAAGAAAATCATTGTATTTTCACACAAATTATGAATCTGGTTTAATTAACACTCCATCTATAATATGTATACATATTATATGAATAGATATATGTATTTAGGAATTTTCACTTTAAGGAGAGACAATGCTAATGGTTTCTATATAGACATCATTACCATTGTGCCTTCTTAAAGTGAGAATTCCCAAATTATTCTCAATCATGTGCCATTTGCCTATATTTCCTTGGCTTTTATGGACTTATTGCCTCACTGAATTCATCAAATGTGTGCTTAATTTCTTCTTCCCTTTGTATAAGAAGAAGAAAAGGCACTAGTAGTGATTTTTGAGGAGAAAGACAGACAGAGAGAGAGGGAGATACCTTAAGCACAGAGGTGAGACACGGGACTTAGAGGACAAGAAATAAGGGTCAGTCAAGTTGACGACCAATCTCAGAGTATGGCTTTGAGGGAAAGAAGCTAAAAATTTATTTACTAACAAGGTCAGAAGGAAATCAAGGATGGAATGAGGCATCAATGACCATGTAATTTATCACCTAAACCTAGACATGTTTGAAAGTGAAAGAAGATTGTTAGCAATTATGTCAAGACAACAGAGATAAAATGAGACTGTCTCACACAGACAAGATATAATGTCACCCCAGGATCATTTCACCCCAAGGAGATGGAAAGTCAAGACTAGAGTAAGAATAAGTTATGGGGGTAATGTCGATTTCTCAAATGCTATCAGGTAACAGAGACCTAAATAGTTGTCTCTGGTGATAAATGTGACAGGGGGTATCATTCTGTGTTTAGATTCCTAAATGAAATACAGAATTCAAGCTATGTTTGAATTTCACATAAACAACAATTTCTCTGTGTAAATGTACCTCAAGAGATATTTTGAACATAGTTTATATTTTTAAAATCTGTCATTTATCTGAAATTCAAAGTTAGTGGAGTATTGTATTTATTTGTTAAACTTGACAGCCCTTTCTAAGGCGGGGGGGGGGGGTGTTTGTTCCTATGTAATTCTCTGTACTCACAGATGACCAAAGATGCCTATAGACCTGAACTCAGAATTCCTGCAAGAATGACATTTTCCTGATACTGGATAAACAGGAGGGTTTGTGCATATTATTTATCCAAGGGTCAGAGGTTACTCCAAAAAATAAAGTGTAGCTTCATAGTAAGTGATTTAGGAACAACTGAGTGGCCTTTCCTGTGGTAATATCAGATTACAGAAGATGATCACAGAGTGATGTCTATAAGCAGGTGGGAAGTATGAAAGAAAGCCTCCAGGGAAGGACAGAACCAGTTCAAATGAGGACTGTGTTCCAGTGGGCCAAGTGCATTATGATTGAGCCCTCAAGTTCATTACAGCAGTGAGAACCAAAAACAACCAAACAAAAAAACAAACCCTTGTATAGAAACCAGGACACAACACAGTCAAGAAAGTTCAAGATTTACTGGGAAAAAGACAAGTTAAGAACCCTAAAGAGGAGAGTAAATGAAAGGTAAGTCAAGATGATATCTTTTAATAAAACACTGTGGGTGTGGAGAGGTGCCTTAGTCCTCCCTAAACTAGATGATGAGACAGACTGAATAGACTTCCCAGGAGAGGCCTTACTCTCTCCCTGAAGCAGATGGGATGAGGAGGGGGAGTGGGAAGAACAGGAAGAGAGGACAGAGGGGGAACTGGGATTGAAATGTAAAAAATAAATTAATTTTTAAAATGGAGGTATAAAACCAGAAATTAGATAATAGATGATAGGTAGATGATAGATAATGGATAGATGGATGGATGGATAGATGATTGATGGATGTATAGATAGGTGACAAATAGATACATAGATAAATACATAAATATAGATAGATAGATAGATAGATAGATAGATAGATAGATAGATAGATAGATATGATACATTCACATGCATCACTTGCAGTCAAGAAGCATTAATCTTACACTGAAACTAAAGTAAACCCGAAGATAAACAGGATCATCAGGAGCCCTCTCCATCTTCCACAGCTCTGTAGGAGCTCCTGATGCTTATCAGCTGGGTAATGATTTCCCTTAGTTCCAGGAATCCTCACTGTAAAACTTTGGGCAATCTCTGTTTTGTCTATCTTGATGCCATTCTACATGTGAAGGGTGCAACAGTATAAGCAGTTTTGCAGTGTTGCGGGATGATATGGCACAATTTGTACAAGGATTTACCACAGTAACACGTGCACAGGAAGCAGGCAATAAATGGTTAGTGTAATTTAGGAAAATATTAAAAAGAGATGAAAAGGAAACAAAATTCCTTGTTCTGTGCTCTTTTTGAGTGATTCATTTTTCTTTTATTTTTGTTTGGGTTTTTTATTTTTGTTTTTGTTTTTTGTTGTTTTGTTTTGTTTTTTGAGACAGGGTTTCGCTGTAGCTTTGGAGGCTGTCCTAGAACTAGCTAAATACCTCTTGTGTACCAGAATGGTCTGGAACTCACAGAGATCCACCTGCCTCTGTGAGGGAAGATGTCATTATGTAAATATGTTTCTCATACTGGTCAATGAATAAATCACTTTTGCCCAATAGGAAAGCAAGACAGGCGGGACTAGGAGATAAGGAGGAGAGAGGAAGTAGTAGTGAGGAGTCAACATGGAGAGACTGGAGAGAGCAGAACTGCCACACACACATACACACACACACACACACACACACACACACACACACACACACAAGATGAGAGACCACGTGAAAGTACTTAGATTAATGGAAATGGGTTAACTCTTAAGACAGAGCTAGCCGATAAGAAACAAGTAACCGGCCAACAGCATTATATCAAATACAGTCTCTGTGTGTTATTTGGGGCTGATGCCATGGTGGGTCCAGGCCTACAGGGAAAACCTACTTATAACACCTCTGCTTCCTGAGTGCTGGGACTAAAGGTGTGGGTCACCAATGCCCGGTGAGTGATTCATTTTTCAATAGTTTTGTTATTATATGAGATCAAACACTTACAGAAGCTTCCACCAGCCTGTAATACATCACCACTGATATTCTGTAGAAAAACCAAGATACCTTCACATTAGCAATAGTCATTCTATAACTAGAGCTGAGCTCTGCTCTGGCTTTATCTGAGTTTCCTCATTCACTCCCAAGATAGAAAGAAGAACAGCTGCCTCATTCACCAAAGTCCTCTGGAAGGCACTATAGAGGGCTTTCATATACCACTCCTAGACACAAGCAAAATGCCATAAACTGGGCTTGAAATCTCCCAGGTCTCCCAAAGAGGGTGGGCAATGCAATTTAGAAGAGCAGAGAAATTCATAATCCACTAGGTAAAGTGACTTCAACAGATAAGGTTTCAGACCTACTCACAATAGGCTTCCATAACGACACTAGGAACATGCCACTGGAGTATCATTTCAGAGATACTTGCGTGATTTTTTTTTTAAATTAATATATTAAGTTCACATACACATTAAACAAATTCATTATGGCATTTTCATGGAAAAGTGGTTCTCCCCTCTCTCCCCAGCCCCCTCTGCACCTCTTGCTGATGCCTTTCCTCCCAAAATCCAATAACTCCCTTTGTACTCCCATTCTGTGTAGTCTACTTTCCCCTCCTCTGTCTGTTCTACAGCTTGGGATTTCCTCCTATTCTATGGAGTGTCCTTCCACACTGGAAACTTTCTTTGTTGTACAGACCTTCTTGATCACATATAACGCCATTTGCAAATTCTTGGTGTTATTTGTGTGCCATTGGAGGAATTTTCAGAAAGTTCTTGCGTATAATGAGATCTTCAAGTGTTTTCATTTTATTTCCCTATATGTCTCAACACCAAATCATATATTAAGATGTTTGACCCATTTTTAAATAAATTTTGTGCATCATGAGAGATGGGCATCTAATTTCATTTTTATATCTGCAGATATCAAGTTTCCTTGGTTCCCTTTTTTGAAGTGTCATTTTTCCCGTGTGTGTTTTAAAAATTTTTCTCAAGACATAGCATAGCTATAGTTGTATATGATTATATCTACCCCATCAATCTACATGTGTTGCTTTGACACAGTATTATGCTATGTGTTACTTTGGCTCTACAGTATGATTTGAGATCAGACACTGATTCATCTGGCATTGCTCTTCCTTACTTAGAAGTGGTTATTCAGAATCTTTTGTATTTCTTTATGAGTTTTCTAGTTTTGTGAGTAATTTAATTGGAATTTTGATAGAAAGCTCATGTACCTGTAGGAAACTCTCCATTATGCAGCAATTTTCTCAGTATTAATCCTGCCAATCCATAAGCATGAGAGCACTTTCCACTTTCTAGTGCTCTATCAATTTAGCTCTTCAGTGTCTTCATTACAGAAGTCTTTCATCTCCTTAGTTAGCTTTATTCCTAGATACAAACATATATACATAATTACATTATTTACTTATAACCATATATACATAAATTACATTATTTACTTATGTGAGTATGTATAAGTACATGTAGAACATGAGTAGATGGCAGACAGCAGCTTCAGGATTTGCTTTTGTCCTTACACCTTTTGTTCCTGGGAATCAAATGTCTTTACACACTGAGTGATCTCTCCAGTTAGGTGTATTTTTTTTTTTCTTTTTTTATTGTGAAAGGAATTTTTCCTGATTTCTTTCCTAGAAAGTTTGTTATTTGTGAACACCTATGAGTTTTATATGTTAATTTTGCATCCTATTACTTTACTGGAAGTGCTTATCAGACAGATCTAAAAGATTTCCAGTGGACTCCTTAGGGTCTTTTCAGTATGTGATCATGTCATCTGCATATAGAAATGATTTAAACACTTAAATTCCTATCTGTATCCCTTTTGTTTTTCCTTCTTGGTTATAATTGCCCCAGTAAATACTTAGATCATTATATTGAATAAGGTCTGAGAGAGGATTTATTGTTGTCTAGTTATAGGTTTTAGAGGAAATGTTTTAATATTTTCCTCATAGCATTTGTTATGTTTGTCATACTTACCTTTTATTATACTGAGATATAACTCTTCTCCTTCTATTTTTGTGACTTATATCATGAAGTAATGATAAACTATGTCAAATGCTTTTTCTGTTTCTACTGAGATGATCTTGTGATTTCTGTCCTTAACCCAATGGGGTAACCATGGTGGAAAAGAATCAGTGGATACATTAAAATTCTAACAAGAAAGTCCAAGCACATTAAAAAATAATATAATTTAGAAAAAATATTAATAAAAATTGTTTACAAAGGGTTAGACATAGTTTTGGGATAGGGGGTGCCACTATCCTCTTACCAATAGGCCCCAGGAGACAAGAAGACAGAGTAATGTGCAAAAACCAAGTGTGAGGTCTTATGAAGCGCCATTTGCAAACTTCGTGTTTAAGCAGTTAGACAGTATACCAACAATGAAGGAGCAAGAAAGTAAAACATAACCCTGCTTCTTCTTTTTGCATCCCTATCTCCCCTCATTCCCTGCAGGGTTGCTCATTGGCTTAGTGAAACTAAAGCAAAAAGACAAAGAAGACCATGGTAGACTCTACATATATCAGTCTTCCAAGAGGAATACAGAAATTAGATGTACAAAACTGAACTATAGATATCTGATATAGACTACATGCCACAATCAGCACACTGATACTACCCAACATAGACCTTCCCCTTTCCAAATATAAATTTTGAAAATCCAAAGAGTTCCATTATGCAAAATAAAATTCAGAAGAGAGGCATACTCTTACATCTATATTGCTGCATTTGAAAAGCCAATCTGAAAGGTTGCATATTGTAATATTCCATTATTAAGTATTGAATAAATAGAGATCTATCAAGCTGGGAATCATAACGAATTTGAGAAGAGGTAGAGCTGAACAGTGATGTGCATTGTATTTATGAAGGCAGCTAAAACCTGTTCTGTTTGATGCTATAGTGGTGGCTACAAGATAGAGTGCATTTATTAGGACCCACAAAAATTTATCACACAAAGAGTGAACCTTCATGAAAAGAAATTGTGGAAATATCATTTCTGAGTTCTTGATATGTCAGAAGAACTTTGATAAAGCATCTATTCTTTCACAGGTGCATAGAAATAACCTCACCAGAGGGGCAGTGGAAAGAGGCGTTGACCTCTGTTAACACTGGCAAAAGCATAGAGACTATAAGCCAAACAACAAAGGAACTTTTCATACCATCCACTGTCTCATTAGTAAAGTTATTTCCTGTAGGAGTTCAGGTTAGCAATTCTAAAACCACTCAATTTTAATTGGACAACTAAGTAATTTAATCACCAAGGGTTAAAGTTCAGTTTCTTACTATTGTAGTAGGAGTTCCCATCAACAGGGGGAGACAGCTTGACTTAGATATGAAGAATATTGTATTTATATCTAGTTTTATAAAGGTATAAATAAACACATAAGGAAATACAGATATTTCTGTAATCAGAAGTTTGTATGGTTGTTATGAGCAGGTTTTCCTGCCAGCCTGCCTGGTCTGGTCCCACTGCAGCGCCAGCCCCGAATAACACACAAAGACACTGTATTAGGTATAATTCTGTTGGGCTGTTATTAGTTTCTTATCGGCTAGCTCTGTCTTAAATGTTAATCCATTTCTATTAATCTAAGTGTTTCTACATGGTCTCATCTTACCGGAGAGAGGGGCCGGCCTTCGGCTTTCTTCAGTATTTCCAAGCTGACCCTCCTTATTACTTCCTCTTTCCTTCTAGTCTCCTAGTCCCACCTATCTTGCTTTCCTATTGGCCAACAGTGCTCTACTCATTAACCAATACGAGAAACATTTTTACAGAATGACATCTCCCATCATGTGGTGTGTACATATATGCATTTGCTTGACCTGCTATGTGAGGGAGATTAGAATTAGTGACAGCCCAATAGTCATAAACTCCCCAGAGTAAAGTTCTTGTTTCCTACTACCATTGCCCAATAAAGGGAATCAGGGTTTTGAATAAATTGCTAATTCCATGTCTAACGAAATAAATACATGATATTTCTAGTGGTTATTATAATAGAAGAAATTAAGGAAATACTAAAGAAAATCCATGTAATTATGTCAAAGGGATACAGATGGGAATGAACAGTCTCCCAGAGACCAAAACTGAGACAGCATAAACAATATAATCACTAAAGCCATAATGGAATGGAATGTAAAATGAAATATAAATACATAGATATATACTTATATTAATAAATTATTTTAAAAGAACAGATGATTATCTCATATGGAAAAATCCCATATAATTAAGAAGTTGACTCCAACTTTGATAAGATGGAACATAAAACTCCTCTTCTTTATGTGTACTATGCATACTGACTTTCTTGCAACAAGTAGCATGGTATTGGAGAAAGCTGACAGCAAAGCTGCTGCCAGGTGCACAAGGTCAATGCTGGTAGTCATGTTGATAGCTGATAACAGGTACCCTTGATACTACGTGATAAAAATGGCACTTTACCTCTGTAGTTCTCTTAAAACTACATGCCCCAAGTTTAATCATAAGAAAACAGATGAATCCCACATGAAGGACATACTACATAGTAACTGGTTTACACTCATTGGAACTGTCAGGGCCATTAAAATAAAATAGAATGAAAAAAAAGACTTGTCATAGCCAGGAAGAATCCTAAAGAATATGGTGATTAAATACAATGTGATAACTTGGATTTGATTCTAGAACTGAAAGGGAATGTAGCGCTCAAACTAAGGAAATGTGAATAATGTATGGGTTTATTTTAATTAATATCTATCTATATTAGTTAATTTATTGCAAAAATATACCATATTAATCTCAGAGATAAAGAAGAGACAAAACTTGTATGCCATACATAAACTTCTCTTCACAACCCTAAAACTATTTTGAAATAAAATTTTACTTTAAGAAGACATTATTCATAAATGTTAGTCATAAAATATCTTCTTTGTTCAAACTTCCTAGGCTATCTTCATATATTATTATTAAAAGTAATGGAAAGCTCTTCATGTACTTCAAAACTATGTGGTAATTTCACAGATAAGTACATTATATTTAGATCACATTCATACACACCCATGCTCCACCCCTCTAACTCTTCCCAGACCCACATAAACATACCCTCCCAATTCATGTCTTCTTTCTTCTTAATAACCTGCTGAGTCCAACTAGTGCTGATTATGCATGCATAGTTACAGGGCTCTTTGTTGGAACCTGAACAACCTACAATGGGTCACACCTCTGAAAAAATATGACTCTTCTTCTCCCAGTAGTCATCAACTGTCAGTTCCTCAGCTAGATGTGGGTCCTCATGTATTGAATTATAGCTGACCTGAAAGAAACTTCACAGGGACCCCCCCTAACCATCTTACAAAGCTTTTGAGACATCAGTTACATGCTATGGTCACAAATTATTTTAAATTACAGTAGATACAAAAGCAACATTGGATCAAGCAAGCTATTTTCTCTTAAAGATAAGGCCTAGATACTTTTGTTACCCACAGAAGACTAACAGGCTTCTCCAATGAAGGTCCTGAAGGAACTGATTTATCTTTGTCTTCTTTATGTGTAGATTTCCCTTTACCACTTACCATAGGTTCTTCTGTGTGACCATGGGTGCAAAACTATCCATTGGCTGCTGGTAGGGTCTTTATTTAGCATGTAACCAAAAACAGTGACTATATCTTTCCCAGTTGTCAGTAGTAAGCAGAGAAGGATAGAATCTCATGAACATTTCTTAACCCATGTAACTGTTGATAGGGCTAGTCCTAATCGGACCCACTGCAAACACAACTTTGAGATCATGTTCACAATGGTTGTATCATATCTTAAAAGACAATATTTCACAGCCAGCCTCCCTATTTTCTGCCTCTTACATTATATTCCTCTTCAGCATTGTTCCCTAAACCTTAAAGGGGTTCCATAAATGTACCATTTACACTAAGCACTCAATTAACGTTTACTCTAAGCGTCCGAGCACCCATGAGTCTCTGCATTCAATGTCCTTTACTGAAAAAGGAAGCATCTTTGATAAAGGCTAAAAGTATAAAATAAACCATTTTATGATATCTTATTCTTTATGGACTTCCCTTCTGATTTATTTTGAGGTGTGTTTTAGCCATAATAAACTGTGGGTGAGTATATGGTTCCTTTTAGAGAATTATTTATTGAGGTTTGTTGTGGGGTGGAATAAATAAAATTTCTAAATGTGTTCTCAGTGTCAGAAGAGACATTGATCTGTTCTGGGATTTTCCCTAACTCTGAAATTCACTAACTTCATAATATCCAATAAAAACCATTATCTACACGCCTTCTGACAAGAATGAATCTGTGGAGACAGGCTACAAGCAGGGTAAGGGATATATTCCCTTCTTCTCTTCTCTTTTATTTTCTCCTCTTCTCTTCATACCAACTCTGGTCCCTTTAGCACTAAGGAGCAGGAAGAAAAGAGAAGGAAAATCCTTTTGGGACACTGATGCCACCTACCCTGTGCCATCAACTTGTATAGTAGGCATTATGAGCTGCTCAGATGTAGGTCTTTGGTACCCACAGGTGAATCTGTACATTGACAACACAGCACACCATTTCCAGCTGCTGGGATCCAGTCACTCTAGAGTATTCCACAACAGGACACAGTCTCAAAATCTTTGCACACTCGTGACAAGCGCCTTGTCATGTCTCCTCCCTTTTCCCACAATGGGAAACCCCAGGCAATATTCTGCCTTGAGAATGTTTCAGCAAAGTAACAAGCCTTAATCTTTTATTCAACAAGAGCACATATCTTCAGTAACAATATGACATTCTCTCTCCAGGCCCCCATACTCTGTCCTTCTTTAGAGAGAGATTATAAGTGAATCTCAGCAGGTATGGACAGTGTGAGAAGAATGTGGATCCTCTTGGCTTGCAGACATGATCTGTCAGTGCTCCTTCTACCAGTTGAGGTTCTTTCTAGAAAAGAAACCTACTAACTGCAGAGGCTATAACATCTACAGCATATGCTGCCTGCGTGGAGATCTAGAACAGCTCATCCCACCACTCCAATCTGAATGTTGTCAGCCAGCAGAATCACTTCCATAGAAGGAGATCCATCCATGTTACTGCTCATGCCTTCAGCTCATTGGTTGATGCTCACCCACCCACATTTTCAAAGGCAATTTATTTACTTAAAGTCCACTGACTTGAATCTTAATATTATCCTAAACATCTTTACAAAAGCATTCAAAGTATTTTACCATATTTTTGGTTAAGATGTCTCAGCCAGACTGATTCTCCCTCCCTCTCTCTTTCTCTCTCTCTCTCTCTCTGTTTCTCATTCTCTTCCAGTGACTCGGACAGGAAAAGATTCTCCTTTTTAATCTATCCCAAAAGGGATGTAATATTTATTTTCAAGCTCTTTCTCTAGTTCAATTGTGTATTGCCTTTCTTTGACTTTTTTTTTTTTTATGTCAGACAAGTCCTCTGGAATGTCTAGAATCCTCTTTATATAGTTTTGTTAGGGATGGTGGCAATGATGTTAAGATTTATATAAGAGTTCAGAAAGTGTACAAAGCTTAAATACAAGGTCTGGGGTTTTGCAAAGTGTAGACATGCCTGTGTTGTTTAGCTTGAGAAATGTATATATGCTTTGTAAATGCTCATTAAACATGCTCTTTTGCATTTATTTATTTTTTTAAAGTGTTGTAAATTCCTTTACTGTTAATCTCTTCCCAGTCCTTCTATCACCCCCAAATCATGTAGGGTCCAGTCTTTCAATTCCTAATCCCTTTCCCCAAAGGTGCTACCTCCTACCCAGGCAGCTGAGGGGTGGGGGCAAGACTGGATTGGACCCCTTTTGGCTCTCCCTCCCCCAGTCTGGAGCCAGGAAGGCATGGTGACAGAGGGGTGGATAGATGGATGGCATGAAGGCTTGAGAAGGTAGGATCAAGAAAAGCACTAATCTAGGCTGAGCATGTTTCTCCTGACATGCTCTCTGTATGTGGGAGAGTCAAAGGCAGGACTGGTCAGACCTGCTTTATCTAGCAGAGGCAAAAAACCAAACCAAAACAAAAAAAAAAACCTTTCTGGAGTAACCCAATTAAAGTGGGCTTTTAGCAAGGCTGTGCCTAATGTTTTAAAGCTGTTGCTGTGATCATGCTCCTAGCTCTGGTTCTCCTTCAAAATGGTATCCAGGGATGGAAGGGAAAAGCAGCCTCTGCCTGCCTTTAACTATTACAGGCTGTACCAAGAGAGCAGCCAGCCTGGGGCAGGAGCCTCCAGATCCCAAGGGTGGCTGACCCACACATCATAGATGCTCTTGTTGGGTGGTACTCCCTGGAAGAGGGAATCTAGATCACAGAGCAGGTCTTGGGACCCTTGGGATTCAGTACCTACACTCCAGTAGGTTGGACTGGTTGAAGATGGGCACTGGGGACAAGAGGTGGGAGGTAGTGTGGCCAAGGGCATTACTACATTGGGAGTGTAGATGGGCAAGTAAGAGGTGGGTAGCTGACCCCACAAGGAAGCTCTGCATCCACTGTTGGTCATTCCCATGGGATCTGGGGATCCCTCAAGTAAGTGGATGGGCCAGGTTCCTTGCTCTGGGGAAAGAGAAGGCCTGATGACCTCCCCTTGGGAAGTCTCCCCCTCTATTCTTGTGGGTCCAGGAAGGGAGCAGAGGGGCCACAGAGGCTTCTCAGAGGAGTTAGAGGGTACAGTACACACCCCTTCCTCCCCCTTGGACCAGGTGCGTGCCTGAGCTGAGCTGCTCTGTTCAACTAGCGAAGGCTGCTGGGGCAGTGTTGGTCCTTTCCCAGGGTCCTCTAGCAGGGACTTGATGCTGAAACCCTCCCTGGATGGTGGTGAGGGAATGAGCGGCCGATAAGGCCGGCCATGGAGTACGTAGGGGCTCAGGTCCTTGACGAAAGTTCTGTGTGTGCCCCGGGTCTGCCATCGCCGGCACAGGGCAGTATTCTGAAGGCGCAGCGCCTCTGCTGGGATCAGGCTCACATCTACCGCCCAGAAGTTGCCCTTGGCCTGGGGCTTTGTAGGCCTGGGCACCTTCCGGAAGCACCGGTTAGAGGAAAGGTAGTGGCGGATGGAGTCCTTCCAGCCTTCGTAGTCATCCCTGAAGAAGGGAAACACTGCCTGGACCTGACGGATGATCTGCGCCAGCTTCAGCCTGTGGAAGGGTGCGGCCTGAATTACCAAGGCGATCATGGCCAAGTTGGTGTAGGGGGGCTTGTCATGCCGCAGATATCTCTTCTTCCTCCTCTTGGTGGGAGACTCTGCCTTTGAAGGCCTCAGATGAGAGTTGTTGCAAGGCCCCATGCAAGGGAAACAGCCCTGGGCTGGGGTCTGGCCTAACGGGGGGCTCAAGGCAGATGGACCGCTCTTTTGCATTTAAACAAAGATATTCAGTACAATGCACTGACTCCTATGAGAAGGCAGTGAAGAGTAACTTATGGCTACATACAAAGGTGTCAAAGACAGATTTAAAAACATTTGCAAAGTATGAGGAGTAAAATCCATAAAAGTTGAAACCCAGTGAGATGGCTGGGCAGGTTAAAGCACTTGTCTCCATATGATGAACTGATGACCCACGTGGTAGAAGGAGAGAACCAATTCCCATACATTGTCCTCTGGTCTTCACATGCAGGCCATAGTACACATGTGTTGCTCAGGCACATGTATGCACTCCACATTTGTGGGCACACACACACACATACAAACACACACACACATACACACACAATCAAACAATGTAATAGAAATCAATTTAAAGCTAAAGAATCAGTATCTTGGAAATAACTATAAAATAAGGGGGAAGAGAATGTTTTCCTAGAATGAGGTGAAGGACAACTAGAATGACAGATGTGTTTGAGAGTGTGTGTGAGAGAAACTTTAATGTTTTATGCATCTGTTTAAATATAAAAAATTAAAAATAAGAGTTATCTACATTAAAATACACAAGAGTGAAAAATGGTCTGGTAGCACTGTAAGATCATGTGCTCAAGTGAGCAAATAAGTGATCAAGAAGAAAAACTGAAACTAGAAATGTACTCAAAAGTTAAAGATTTTGGTAAGCCACAATAGAGAATTTATTGTGGAGTCAATGGGAAGACATCAAACAGTTTTAAGAAGTAATTAACTATCTGTAGACAGAGATGACTACTAAAGTTCAAGGATGATAGAAAATGGAAACAATCACTGTTCCATTATGTTGGTTTCTGTGAATACAAATAATAATAATAATATTCTCCAAATTCCCAAAGTTCACACTTTAATGACAAAAATTAGGTAGTAGCACTAAGAAAATGAACAACTATTAAAGTTGTTCTTCTGTTTGCTTTACGAATACAAACACCTTAAGAGAATGTGTTTACTTACATCTTTGCTCATATTTCTATATATTGTTGCCTAATATTACTTTATCTTATGAATATAAATCTAAAAGCTTATTTAGTTGATCAAAAAGATACAATTCAAGACTAGAGAGATGACTCAGTGGTTGAGAGTACATGTTGCTCTTGCAAGGGACATAGAGTCAGTTCCCACTATACACATGATGCCTCATAATCATCTAAAATTACAGTTATATACTCTTCTGAACTCCATGTATACCAGAGTTCACACATATGGTACACATACCTAAATGCAGGCAAAATGTTCACACACGAAATAAAATAAATAGTTTAAAACATACAATTTGGCATAGTCCTAAAGCATTTGGAATACCTATCTGACATGGGAAGGTTAATAAAGTGTATTGCTTTGAAAGATGTAGGCAGAAAAGGGACAAAATCAGGCCTGTTTATACTTTCAGGCCAAAACTCATGTGCCTGTACCTGTTCCTCCACTTTGGAGATGCTATGCAGCCTGTTCAACATCTACCTACTGTCTCCTGTGAACCTGAACAGAAAATGCTAAGAAATCTTTTTTTCAATCATACTACTGGAGTCCAGAATCATCTATCTTTTCTATTACTACAGGAACTTCCAGAAAGTTCCAAGGATTGTTAACAAGTATGGGATTGTTGGATCTAAAGCAGCAAATTAATCTTCCTATGTCTGAAAACTACATGCCATTGGTAGAGCATTGGCACCAAGACAGCTGGCAAGAGCATCTCAAGAAGGTGGATTTGAGATTTGAACCTTGCAAGATAAGACAGAGAAGAAACGTAATGCAATAGTACTGAGAAACTAATGATAAGGAAATAGTTCTTACCATGCTCTTTTTTAAAGTTCTATTTCTTGGTCATCACTCCTAAATTTTTAATGACAGGAGTCCCCTTAACACACTTCATAGAAAATGAGTGTTCCTAAAAAGAATAGGAACTTTTGTGTCCCCTGACTAGAAAATAAGATCAGGGTATCCATTAAAGACAGTCATCTGAGAAGCAGCTCAGTTGTGGGCATTGCCCTCTCACTAGTTGCAGCAACTACACTATAAATATAAGTAGTGAGAGAACTTACTGGTATGAACATGAGTAAAGGTGAAGCTGTAGTCTATGAACTGAAATTTACTCCTAAATTGATTAAGATCCAAGAACAGCCACACATGCCAGGTGACCTGGCAAGAATCCGCCAACTATAATTACATTTCTGTAGATATTAGTAAGAATCAGCGGCCAGTGATCAATGGTTTGTCTGAACCATTCTAGACTTAGAGGCCTTTAATTCTGGTGGAAATGACAATAGGGGGGTCTCAGAAACATCACAAAGTAGAGAGTGCACAAAATTCATTGTCAGATCTGCATTCAATTAGCATCAGCAATGAGAGGGTCAGGGTAACCCTGTCTGACAGAGTGGAAACCTGACTTGACACAGTTTGTCAATAGGAACTACCTCATGGTTCTGCCACCTTCCTCCTGACCTGTTCATCAGTGGGGCGCTGTGCTGAATATCCATTACATTCCTGCCTGCAGTCAGAAATGCTCCTGGCCTCAAAGTTGTTCAGGTTTTGGAATACTTGCATAGACTTCAGTAGCTGAACACGACAAACCTAGAAATTCATGATGTGAAATACTTTGAGGGTCAGGTCAAAGATCAGAAAGTTTCCATTGTTAAAGCATTTTGGATAACATATGTACTCTCATGAGAGGGGATTGAGAAATGAAGGCCAGCTTGCCTTCAAAAAGCCTATTCATGAATGGTGCACATGATGTCACTAAATAAAAGTATAAGCTATGAGTTAAATATCGTCATACTTCCAAACATGCCATGAAGCTGTATATAACTACCAATACATTTATTGGTTTACTTAATAGTCACTGAGCTACTAATTATTTCAAAACAACAGCTAATCATTCTGGATATGTAATACCAGCTCTCTATCTCTACTTAAAATTTTAAGGAAAAATTCATAAGAAAAAGTGAAAATCTTTGTCTTAACTCTTCCTTCTTTTGTAACACTACAGTAGAGAGCTAATATCCATTAACTATATTAAATCTGGTCCTGGTTTAATCCAAGTTATACATAATGTTAGTAAAGGATTGTCCCTTTAACCAACTGAAATGTCATTTATCCCAATATGAAGGTTCACTGGAACCATGTCTTCAGAGTTAATTGGTATTGATTGCTTAGCAATACATCTCAAAGACTTGACAGATATTCTGAGATCGATTTTTCTCTAACTGCTAGAGGAACTCAGAAGTCCTTTTTGCAAACATTAGCTCGCTCTGGAATATATAAAATCAAGTCATCATTTTCCAGTGTCTTAGAAAATTACACTATGGGTAGGAGTTTTGTTTTTTGTTTTTTATTTTTATTTTTATCCCAAACCAGCACTTTGATTGTATTTTAAATAACCTTTATGTGTTGTTTATTTTGTATCTTTTCCAATACAACCATCCATTACAATGCTTTTGTTTTACTTCTGCAAACACACATTGATGAAGAGATAATGAGGATATTTTGCATGATTTCTTACCTGTGGTATATCTGTGTATTAGTGGCAAACTAGATGTGACTAACTGAAAAGAGGGGAAAGCATTCATTCTTTAACAAATACTAAATGAGTTCCCCCATGGTATCCTGGATCCTGTGCTTGGAAATGGATACTTCTAGGTGCACACAATCTCTGCTTTGAGAATATCCTGCAAAGCTGAGTGCTTGAAAATGTGAGAAGCAAGAACAATGCCAAAACAAAAGCAGGGCAAACTGTGCTAATGGAGCACTCCAACTTTTATTTCCACTGTGGGTCAAGAGCTTTCCCCTTCACAGTTTAAATAATGCCTCCATTACTTCACCCATAGCTGTTCCAAAGCAGACCCAAATTTTGAGTATAAAAATGCATCTGCCTAAATATAGTATAACAAATATGTTTTTGTGAGTATTCTTCCTAATGGCAATAGAAGAAGAGAACAACCTGACCTTTCTAAGAATGTCTGAAACATCTGGACAAATAAAGAGAAAGGAAAAGGTGCAGACACTATAATTACACCGAAATAAATTGTTTAAGCATGATCTTAAAGCAGCTTGGTCAAACAGCTCAATACCATTTCCCAAGGAGTACCTGGCTACAAACTTGGAAAAATAAGAATGGTTAAGTCAAAGAGCTTTGCAAGGTTTTTAGAATAGTACCATGATTGAAGGAGTTGACATTAAGCAAGGTTCCAGGACTGAACATGTCAGAGTCTTGAACAAGAACTGATACACCTCCTACACATAGGAAATCATCAGAGTAGTGAGTGCTGTAGGAAGTGATTGTGTCATCTTTGCACAGAAAAATGTCAAGATGGTGAGACCCATGAAAGTAGATCCATCCTCAATACATGGGGAACTTTCAGAGTGGTCAGCCCTTTCCTACCCAGAATTGATACATTCTCTGTGGAAAAAACAGAGTAGTAAGTTCCAGTTGAAAGCAAGCATGAAGCATGGAGAAACTTGGGGTAGAAGAAAATACCCACAGGAACATGATCTGCTTCAATATTTGTGTAAGAGTAGTTCAAACAGAATTAGTTATCAATAAAAAATGCAATGTAAATTCGTAATAAATAAATAAATGGATGGGAGCTGATTGTTTGGCAATAAGTCTCTAGAGATTCCTGAGATCATAGTATACCTGTACACACTGTGTTCCCTAGGCAGGTTCCTACACTTTTCTGTGCCCTGATTACTTGCCTTTGAACAGAGCAGCATCCTTCACCTCATACTTACATTAAGAACTGAAGGCTGCTATAGGTGTATATACCTATTCAGGTGCCTGGCACACAATACAGGACTCCATATACTAGTGTTATTGTATTTTTATCCTAGAAAGTTGGTATATTGATAATAGAAGTTGAGTTATAAACAGTTTTGTACCATCATGTTACTTTGAGAATTTGATAATGCTGATAACATGTGGTAAAAGTCTTGTTGACAATCATCACATGTAAAGAAGCATCTATTACTTGTGTTAGGTAGCTATTCTATCTAATCTTGGGACAGCTCATCTAACCAAACACAGCAGTGATAGATGAAAGAGAAAAGGAGGGAGAGACAGAGAGAGAAACAGAGAGAGAGAGAGAGAGAGAGAGAGAGAGAGAGAGGAGAGAGAGACTATGGATAGAATAATGCAGGGATGCATGGAATGGATTGAGGGATGGATAAATAGAGAAGATGAAGATAGGAAGGCTGTTAACTGATTGTTGAGTGAGATTGTAGATTAGATAGACAATGTGTATATGATAAATAGATAGTATATTATGTGTATGGGGGTGACAGAAAGATATATTTTAGACAAAATAATAGATATATAAGATAGATGATGGATGGGAAGATGAGTGAATAGATGATAATAGATGATAGAAATAGATGAAATTTGAAAATTTTGGTAGATATATATTTCATTGCTATTCAAGATAATAATTATATTAGATATATAAATGATAGAAGATGAGAGGGTATGATGGATGGATAGCAGACTGGTGATTGAGAAACTAGGTAGATTATGTATAGGTAGATAAATATATGATAAGTAGATTGTACAAAATACATGGTAGATATGTAGATAGATAGATAGATAGATAGATAGATAGATAGATAGAACATATTTAGATTGATGTGAATTTTTCTGGTGGTAAAGAAGAAAGGAATATTGTATTGTGGAAACTTACTAAATAAATAAAATGAATTAAAAAGCCACACAGACAATGATCTCAATTGACACATGGCAAAACCAGAGATGAATACTTAACACTACATAAAATATGACCATATATTTTTTGTTCATAAAAGTAGATCTTTTAAGAGTCTGGAGTCTTAAATATAAGAGCTGTGTACAGTGTGCACATATGTACACTATATAATTGATGTATATACATTTAAAATACACACACATTATAATGAACTGTGAAACCACAGTGAAACAACTAGGGGCTATAGGTATATCTAGTGGTGAAGCACTTGCAATGCATAAGGTCCTGAGTTTAACCCTCAGCACTGCAGAAAGAAAGGGAGGAGGAAGAGAAAGATTGATATGATCCTGTGCCTAGGAGAAGAGGCAAAGAGCTGGAGGTTACATATTAGGAGAGACATGTTCTGTCTCTCCTAAGATTGTTAGAGACCCTTAATGTGCATAGCTCCACTGACATAGACACAACTCTCTATTTGGAATACTGGCCAAAGTACAAAGTAGAAGTATTCCAAACACTTCAAATTATTTAGTTATCTAACTGCCCTTAGTCTCTTCTTTTCATTCAGAGACTTAAGCTGAAAATATAGCCCGATTTCTGCTCCTCTCTTCTTTTGAGTTCCCCGTGCAGTCAGATCATTTGCACAATTATAGATGCAGCTAAGTTGTGTCAGCAATTTCCTTTATGCAGCCTGCTCAAAAATGTTTATAAAACTCGATTTTGTGAGGGAAAAGTATGCTTTAAGCTGAAACACAGCAAGTTAAAAAAAAATACCATCACTTGAGAGCAATTTCCTTTATCTACCTTGCAAAAATGTGATGTGAATATATAAAAAGATACTGGCTAATTTAAGGTATATGACAAGGTGCTATAGAAAATGAGATTGGAGGGACATGTTAAACAGAAAGGACTCCAAGGAAAAATTTCTTTGAGATGTGGGATTTAATGGTGTGTGTGTGGTGTGTGTGTGTAGATATTGAATTTAATGGCATATGCAGATGAAGAGTAAACAAAGTTTCAACCCACACAAAGAAGTTTGTTCATAACTTTAAAATAAGAGACACTTAACTGAGGCCAGTATGAAAACTATTAGGAAACTGACAATATGGCCTAATGTCTACTCACAAGCTATCATCAAATACATAAAGAAAAAATACATACATTTCTTATCTCTGCATACATAACCACTCCTTATATCTTTTTGGATATATATATATATATATATATATATATATCTGCAATTGTATATATTCCCCAATTAACTTTAGAGGAAAAGCTATGAGAATTAGGTTCTCAAGAAAATATCACATGAATCTCTGAGAAGTCTGTAAGTGGAACTATAAATAAATAATACACACAATATGAACTGGAATCTAAAAGAAAACTGTTTTTTTAAAGTTCGTGATACTGAGGATTGAACTCATAACTTTGTGAATGTTGGGTAAGTGTTCTACCTCTAGGCTTCATCCACACACATCTTAATTTTTTATTTATATGTTTATTTGTTCACTTGTGTGGTACATGTTCACATGTGTGTGAGGTTTTATATGTGCTTATAGCTCTCTCTCTCTCTCTCTCTCTCTCTCTCTCTCTCTCTCTCTCTCTCTCTCTGTGTGTGTGTGTGTGTGTGTGTGTGTGTGTAGGCCATGGGACAATACTATATATCATTCCTTAGGAGCACTGAATCTTATGTCTCTCCAGACCTGGAGCTCACCTTAAGATTAGGTAGGATAGACAGTGAGCCTCGGTGATCCTTTTTGCCCTGTTTTTCCAGTACTGAGATTACAAGTAAAAGCCACCATGCCTACCTCTGCACATAGCTCCAGGGACTGAACTGAAGTCTTTATGTTTGCATAGTAAGAATTTTACCCACTGGGTCATCTCCCTTTCCCTTATTTTATTTTGAAACAAATTTTAGCTTATGTTACACAGGATAGCCTTGAAGTTACTTTGTTGTCCACATGTTCCTGTGTTTAGTTCTCTAGAACCTAGGATTCAAAGCATACATCTCCAGCCTCGACTCACTTCAGTCTTCAAGCAGAGACCTTTTCACCATGGTCAGCATGAAGTGTGACTGCAGAAGGAGCTCTCATGGCACTGGGTGAAGGACACTCAGTGTGATGCAATTGTGCTGAAGATAGCATCAAAGCAATGGCATCCTCAAGACAGAGCGAAAGACATGTCTTCACCTCCAAGCCAGAGCAGCCCAAGTTGGGCTTCCAAATTACAGAAGAGACATTGACAATGATGTGTATCACTTTAGGTCACAAAGTTTGTGATAATTGGCTACCACAGCAATAAAATACAAGTATAGATACTAATTAAATGAGTTTGGACTTACAGAAAATCCCGAGGGCAATATATAAAATAAGAATATAGTTTAACCTGTGACCTGAGAATGAGAATAATAATTTAAAAAAATAATGAAGTAATATCAAACAGATGATGACCTGATGAATAACAGTCAGGAAAAATATTCTAAGTATGAAAGACAACAGAAGAACAATCTGAGTAACAGTAGAAAGGCTATCATAAATGCCCTTCTCTGATAATGAGATTGATGACTACCTTATATGCCATCATAGAGCCCTCATCTAGTAGCTAATGGAAACAGAATTAGACATCCACAGCTAAACACTTGGCCGAACTCCTGGAATCAAGTTGCAGATAGGGAGGAGTAATAAGAAAATGGGTCAAGACCAGGCTACATAAACCCACAGAGACAGCTGACTTAGCTGGGGAGCTAATGGACCCCCCCCCCAGACTGACACCTGGGAAACGAGCACTGGACTGACTCAGACCACCTAAACATGGGTCTCAGTTAGAAGGCCTGGGAAGACTAAGAGACCTCTGAAAGTGGAACCAGGATGTATTCCTGGTACACAAAAGGACTTTGGGAGTACATTCACCATGAAGGGATACTACCTTAGCCTAGAGGCAGGGGGGAGGGCCTAGTCCCTACTCCAAATGACTTGACAGATTTTGATGATCCCTCCTGGAAGGCATCAACCTCCTTGTGGAGTGAGTGGGGGGGGGAATGGGATGGGAGAGGGGTTGGGGGTGAGTGGAAGGAAGGGAGAGGGAACTGGGATAGATATGAAAATAAGGATATATATATATATATATATATATATATATATATATGAAATTAAACTTTCACTGATTGAGAGCTCTTGGAAATAAGAAAAGGAGTATTATTTGTCAGTGTAAAGATAATCCCTGACATAAATGGAGCACTCAGTTTTTAGTTATAGAAATGCTCACTATATATTATACTTCTGTTTTCTCTCGCAGAGAGAATAAGCTCAGAGTAGAACTCATTTCAAAAGATCACCATCAAAAAGAATTTGTGTCATAGATCCAAATAAGCTTGTGGCTTCTGGCCTGGATGATTTCCTGATTTGGGGGCATAATTCACATGAAACCTTTAGAAAACTGAAGAGTCTGGCATTACAGGGCACCAGCTGCTACTGCGCGATTGTCAGGAAATGGATCTTCCCATTACAGATCTATAAGGATGAGGGGAGCAGGAGAAACAATTCTTGGTTACCACTAAAAATGCCCTAGGGAGTTAAAAGAAAAATGTAGCATGAGTTTCTAAGAAGCGGGCTTAGGCTTAGTAAGACCAGGTTTGATTTATTTTGCATTGTTTCCCAGTTCATATGGGTTGCCATTCTCAGACTCAAAGAAATCTTTATGACAGAGATCATGCAGCTTTTAAAACATATTTAACTATATTTTACAAAATAAAATCTTATGAGCAGATGGGGAAATTGAACTAGAAATTAACGTATTCACCAGGTGCCTGGGACTATATGTAAAGAGCCCGATGTGTTGGCTCTCTTCTTTAATCCCAGCACTCTTACACTGAGCTGGAAGACAAGACACAGGGTCATCCAGAAGTTTGTGTCACTCCAGACAGACCAGATCTAATCTATGGACTACAGTCACTTTGCAGAGAAACAGGCTGACCACCAGATAAGAAAGTAGGCTCAAATAGGCAGTACCACCTGTTTATGTGTGTCAACTTGTGAAATTTTTGACCCTTTTTAATTCCACTTTCTTCAATTTTGGCATAGAAATATGGTCATTTCTACCCAATAGTTGCTTTTTCTATATTTTAAGAGGTGATTCAAGTTTTAAAAATGGCTTGAGCTTTAAATGTACACATTTAAACAAAATCATTCAAATTTCATTTATTCAAAAAACTTGGATTAACATAATTGTATGTGTTTATGGGGCAAAATGTGAAGTTATGATATTTGCACATACTAAGGAATAACAACATAAATGCATTAGTATATCTGACCTTGTATCATTTCCTCATGTAGAACACATACAAACACTTCGGGCTTCTGGAACTTTTCACAAAATATCACTTTTCAACTCCAAAGTTTTTAGACATCTCCACATATAGTGATTTATAAAATTGGTATATAAATCAAACATTGCTAATAACGAATAAATTTATTTTAAAACAATTCTGTAACACACATATAATCTTACCATTTAATGTATGTGAAAACAAATGAGATAAATGAACTTGTTTGTTGAAACAATTAAATATAAAGTAAACCAATTTGATACTTAAATAGTAAGGAACAGCAGTAAGAAAGTATTGGAGCCTAGCCCAATTATCAGCAATCAGAAAGGCTTCATCCAACAACTGGTGGGAGCAGATGCAGAGATCCACAGCCAAACATTAGGTGGAACTCAGGGAACCCTGGGGAAGAAGGAAAGGGAGGGTTGTAGGACCACAGAATCAACTATGTAGGGGCTCACAAATAAAAAAAGAGAGAGAGAGAGACAAGAAATAATATTATGTGAACACAGAAACAGTGAAGACACTCAGTTTGAAAAGGAGAAGTATAATCTTCTGAACCTTATACGGAAGATATTGGCTTGTAGAGACTCAAAAGGAGAATGGGAATCAGTGATTAAAAGTACTAGGTAATAAGATTTTAGGTCAATCTGCTAGTAATCATCCTGATAGCTTAAAAAATAGCAAATTATTAACAGGGCATACTGTGTGTCAGACATTGTGATTCATGGCATATAACATCACTTAATCATGACAGTACATCCATTAGAAGGCCTAGCCTTAGGCCTGGAGAAGCTATGCTGGATAATTCATCCAAAGTTTTACTAGAACGGGCAGCCTCAGGAGTTAACCTGGGAGTTATCTTCAGAACTCCAGGGATTAACTGCCTGACTCGGTAACAACCAGATAGCTCTAAAATCAAAGGTCATCTTGAGAAATAAAAAACGTAGCTCCTTTTCTCAAAGAAGCCAAGCATGCAGTGATCCTCTGAACTCTTGCTCAGGTGGGTGGACAAAGTGGCCTGTGATGTTCTTCCTTTTATGCAATGATTGGAATTCCTGGAGAACCTCTATGAACCAAGTCTATGATGAACATCTGGGCAAACTAGCAGGAATCCATGATGCTAAAGCTGAGGCTCTGACAGAGTTCATACAGAAGCAGAGGACAAATCCTCAGCCAAAGAACATATTGTGATCAGTGTACCTGAGGAAAAGTGCATGATGGAATAAGAACAGATTGTGGACAATTTTTTTCAATGGAATAAGTCCATATTTCTAATGAAAATATGTCCAACCTTTATTCTACCACCCAATGAAATGGGTCTTGTGAGCCATCATATCTGCTTAGTTTGGTATATAAGTAACATCTAATCTATTTAATTTTAGTTTCTGGGTTTCTTTGCTGATACGTTCTCTATTTTTAAAGATTGATGCTCCAGATTCCAAGTTTAATTGTTAATATTTTTACAAATAACAAAGATAAAATTGTTTATACTTTTAAATGTAATAAAAAACACTTCATCACCTTATAGCAAGGTAAATCTAAAATAATTTCATCTTGAAACAATTCACAATTTCATTATCCTAAAAAAAAGTTTTAATTGTCACTGATTATTTCCAATAATCTTAGGCATGAATGAGTAATAGGAAAACAGACAAATCATAGAGTCTTCTAAAATGATTATTCAGCTGTGAAATAAGTCATCATTATTGTACCACATTTCTGTCTTAATTCTGAGTTGGCCAAAGTATTATATCATTAACTCAAAGAAATACATCAAAGGAGATCACAGAGACAATTTTTTCAGAATGCTTTTACCTTTTTCTGAACACAATTAAGAATGAAGAAATCTTATTTTCATTCCCTACTGTCAACGAGAAGAAAATGGACAAAGGACAGTGACTCACAATTATTGGATGAATCTGAAGATGAATGATAAGTGACAAACAGTGATATTCTAGACTGAAATGATGATGGTGGAATTGATGAAATAAGTGATCTTGACCATGAGTCTTTGGATGGCAACATCCCATGTGAATTTTTCAGACTGAAGATTGATGGGTGAAAAATAGTTTTAAGGACAGAGGGGAAATAAACATTGTATATATCCATTTAATTATTTAATAGAAAGGATGTCATTGTGTAATAGTGCTGGATAAGAACTTTGGCTGTCCTGTCTACTAAAAGAAGACAAAGCAATATTTTTTCATCTTTCATGAACTTAAATTTGTAGGAGCATAAATGCTGAAGACTTATGTGTAATGGGAAGAGAAAGGTGTATCTTTTTTTTTAATGTGTTACTTATTATAAATAATTTATAAATATAAATATAAAATTATGAGAAAATATGTATACCTTCAACAAAATTAAACTGCCAAAACTGTTACAAAGTTCATCAAGTCCTGTTCTCTGGAGACACAGTGCAAGAAGAACAGCTATGCTTTAGAATATGGCCTCAAATATAAAGTCGGTGTTTATAATATAGATATGTTCTGGGTATAGGTGTAACAATTAGAAAGCATTATTTGTGTTAAGATATTTGTTCTTCATATGTGTGCTTTCTCAAGGCATACTCTTTCAAAAACCAAAATTTATAAAAATAAAAATAGGATTTTGTTGTGTTTATTACACAACAATTAAAAATTAACAGTTCAATGCTCACCCAACAAGGAAATGATTTAATTTCCCTACCCTCCCTACCCACACACAGATCAGGGAACAGCTCAGGAGAAGGGATGAAAGTCCTTCAGAGCCAAAGGAAGAGGGAGTTGGCATTGAATGGTGTCCTCTTTCTGAGATGTAGCATGGCACTCAAACCACAAATGGCTATAATATGCACACAATCTGCAAAAGATTGGTCCTACCAGCATACTGCTAAGGAGTGGGGAGGAGCATGAGGCCCTCCAACTCCCTGGTTAACTACATGCAGCTCATGGTTGCTAGAGTATGAAGAGATGTTTGTTTCAGAGCTGTCACCACCCAAAAGGTATCCATACTTCTGTAAATGACCCTCTCACTCATTTCAGCTAGCAAACAAAACCTCACTGGGACATGAAAATATAGGCATGAAATAGAAAGGGGTTGGTTAAGATGGATAAAGAAATCAGCAAGAATGGGTTGAAGAGAAGAAAGGAGGGAAGACAACAATAGGGGGAATATGATCAAATTATGTAGTGTGTGTAAAAATGACTTTGAGAGACCTTATGTACAGTGCAGATAAGCTAATAAAATATACTGAAGAATTTTTAAATAAAGTTGTTTTCTATATTCTATTATTGTATTCATACTTGTTACATGAACTGATGACATAAAAAAAAAAAAAAAAAAAAAAAAAAAAAAAAAAAACAAACAACAATTGGCTCATTGGTCCCAGGCACTAACACCTATACTTTACTCATATAGAAACAGAGGGTATTCCCAGAGGTGAGAATAGGGTGTGTGTCAGTTTGCAGATTGTTTCTTCCCTCCAAAGTCAAAGTCCAAGCTTATGAGGTTCATGTTCCTTTTCAATCTCTGGAAGGAGAGGTAGTTACTGTTCACTTCTGTAACAGTCTATGAAAAGCATCGTAGGTTTTTGTTTCACACTTTAGGGAAGGGGTTACCAAGGAATCCAGCAGAAAGAACCCATAAGGACATATCAGCAGTCAAAATCACACTGAGTAAATTAAATTTAAATACAGAACCACTCAATATGTGTCCATACTGGGAAAAAGACAGATACCACCTGCACAGAATAGAAAATTCTATTTATATAATTGTTACACCAGGCTCCAAGAAAAATACCACAACTGGGTAAATTAGAACAAGAATTCTGTCTCTTGGGGTCCTGGAGACTAGAATCCACAAGTCACGTGTCAGTGGTAGTGACCTCTTTGGAGAGAGTACAGAGACATTGCAATAAGTGTTTATCCCATTTTCAGAGGTGCATACAGATCTTGGCATTCCTAGTCTCATAAATCCATCATGACGGCTCCAACTTATTCTTTCTTCAATGCTAGCCTGTGTGTGTGCCTCTGCATCCAAAACTACCTTACAAAGGTATCCATTATATTGAAATTAGAACCAACCCTAATATGGTAGACATCATTTTAACTCAATTAAAACCACAAGAGAAACAATTCTTTTTTTTTTTTTTTAATCTTAAGAAAGGTTTTTATTTTTTATAATAACCAAGTCCATTTAAATGAAAACATAGACAATATTTGGGAATTTGGGAGTCATTCTTTCCAAACTACTTCCTGCTGGTAAGGGGCGCTGTCATGGGGGATTCTGTGGATTCCTTCCCTACTAATGTGGTTTGATTAAGCCAGACTGCCTGAAACAGAGTACCAGGTGATCCTACATTGACAGAGTGCCAGGTGATCCTACATTCAAAACAGCTGGACAAAGCAGCCTTGCAGACTACAGCCAGGATTTCTGCATCTTCTAAGAGAAACAATTCTAAATTAAGTCCTATTTATGGATCCCAGACTAATGAACTCAATTTTAATTTGTCCAACTGGATATATTCAATCCAGTAAGATACTTTTTTAAAATAAAAATAGCTGATTGGACTGGGTGATGATTTCATGAACAAGGAATCAGAAAAAACTAAGGTGGCTCCCCAGGACTCACATTAAAAAATTTGTTATGGACATCCATGCAACAAAGACATCTGTTCAACTATGTTCATAGTAGCATTATTTATAATAGCAAGAACCTGGAAGCAACCTAGATGCCCCTCAACTGAAGAATGGATAAAGATGTGGCAAATTTTACACAATGAAATACTACTCTGCAGAAAAACACAGTGGAATCTTGAAATTCTCAGGCAAATGGATCGTACTTGAAGCAATCATCCTGAATGAGGTAACCCAGTTACAAAAAAGATGAACATGGTATGTACTAACTCATATATGGATTTTAGACATAGTGCAAAGGATTACCAGCCTGTAATCACATTACCAGAAAAACTAGAATACAAGGAATATCTAAGAGATTCATTCAAGATCCCTCACAGAAGGGTAAAAGAACAAGATCTCCTGAGCATATAGGGGGGCAGTAAATAGAGAGGGAGCTAGGAGAAAGAGAAGGGGAGGAAAAAAAGTCTACCATAAATGTCCTTCCCTGATAATGAGATCGACTAGACAAACTTATCCTCCATCATAGAACCCTCATCTAGTAGCTGATGGAAACAGAAGCAGACACCCACAGCTGAACACTGTTCAGAACTGGAATCCAGATGCAGAGAGGAAGGACAAGACCAGGCTACAGAAACCCAAGGAGACAGCTGACCTAAACAAGGAGGTGCTAATGGGCCCCCAGACTGATAGCTGGGAATCCAGCTTTGGACCGACTCAGAACCCCTGAATATGGGTCTCAGAAGACCTTGGCAGTCTAAAGGACCTCTGACAGTGGTACCAGGATTACTTTGGGAGAACATTCCCCATAAGGGATATTCCCTTAACCTAGAGACAGGAGGGAGGGCCTAGACCGTACTCCAAATGATTGAACAGATTTTGTTGACCCCCCTCCTGGAATGCATCACCCTACCTGTGGAGTGGGGGGGATGGAATGGGAGGGTGGGGGGGCATAAGAGGGTGGGAGAGAGGGAGAAAGGGAGGAAGGGAGAGGGGACTGATATCAATATGTAAAATAAGAAAAATAAATTAAAAAAAAAAACCCTTTCGTATGGAAGTTTCCATTGCACTAAGGGTAAACCTAGTGGGAACCTGAATGGACCATCTTTGGTAACCTGGCAAGAATCCCAAAGGTAGAGCCAGAATACCAATCCAACCAGAAAGCCTTTAATCTATTCCTGCCTTGCCTGTGAGACACATCAGGGCAATGGTGGAAGTAGCTAACCAATGACTGGTCTAACCTGAGGTCCATTCTCTGAGAAGAAGCTCATGTCTGACACTGGCTGGATGTCCAGGAATTGGAAGCTAAATAGCCTAGAGACATAGGGTAGAACCAAGCATGACTGCCAAAACAAAAGTCAATAAATTGATTCCTAATGATATTCTACTATACTCTTAGGTCAGTGCCTAGCTCAATCATCATCAGAGAGGTTTCCTCTGGCAGCTGATGGGAGCAGATGCAGAGACCCACAACCAAATATTAAATGGATTTTTGGGGAACACAGGAGAAGAGTGGAAAGAAAGACTCCAGGAATCAGAGGAATCAAGGACACCAGGAGAATATGGCCCACATAATCAACTAAGCAGGGCTCATTGAGACTGAAGTAGCAATCACAGAGCCTGTATGGTTCTGTGCTAGATGCTATGGGTATGTAGCTTAGTGCTCTGGTGGGACTCCTAACAATGGGAGTGGGAGTGTCTCTGACTCTTTTCTTGGCTCTTGGTACCCCTTTCATCCTATTAGGGTACCTCGTTCAACCTAGATATGAGAGTTTGTGCCTAGACTTACATGTACACACACACACACACACACACACACACACACACACACACACGGGGGGGGGGGAGATAGAGAAAAGAGAAAGATATAAGGAGAAACAATTAAATAGGTAGATCGATACTATTAGACTGTTAACTGGTGCAATGCTGGGCCCTCTTAGTTGAATAAAGTTGTAATCCTCGAAAGGTGAGTACTAGAAAATTTAGAAGAATATAAAGTTTGAATTAAAACATTCTGAAATAAATATTGATACAGTAAATAATAAAAGTGACAGACATTTTGTGACTTAAATAAACCTCAAAACTCTTATCATGAATTTAAAACAAATTTGCATCAAATTCAGAGTGATTTCTTATTGCTGTCTTCCTTTTGTATCTGAGGTTGTGGATAGTAACAGAATTTTATTTTATAACATTCATTTTGGACATAGTGCTAGTTCCTCCTATGTGTTAAGAATGACCTTATAAGCTAACCTTTTCTTCTTTGTTCTTCTATAGGGTTTCCAATCTGACAGTGGTCAAATTCAAGCCACTTAACAGGTTGATCAGGAGTCTATTTGATTCTGTACACTCCAATAATCTAGATTATTTTGGTCTCAAGTTACATCCCTGTCAAAATATGAATATAATCATGTTGAACTCTCACTCCACATTCTGTTTCACTGTGATATCTTGTGTCCAGAGTGTGTGAGGTCCTACGAAGTAAGTGAGAAAATACTCACATGGAGGACCACTCAGAAACCTTGCTAAGGGAGACTGGACAGAAGTGGACATTGCAGTTACCACTGTGCAGTCAAACTTCGTGAACTCCTGAGGTTTGTCACATGAACACCATTATCAGAAAGGTCTCCTAAAAATTTTGTTTCTTTCTTTGTTTCTCTTTTAAGTTATGCATAAAAATAAAGAAATAAGCAGAACTGTTTTTCTTTTAGCCAAGAGGAATTTGTTTGCTGGTGTCTAGTCAATGAACCTGCAGGAGGTGGTAACAATCGGTATATGGGCAGTACAGTATGTTCCATAGGGCTGCATATGACTATCTTTTGTTATGTCTCACAGGGCTTCTGCTAAACCCACTTCAGAATTTGTCCCTGCCTGCATGAACTATGATGGCAAGGCTATTAATTTACAAAACCCAAAATGCTGGTTATAAGCCATTTGTACATAAGTCAAAAGACCACATTCACTCTTACTTGATTTGCAAGGAAAGTCTTTTGGTCAGAGATGTGCATTGATTGACATTTTCATTGTTCTAGGTTCTTGTGTCAATGAAAAGGCTGCAGAAGTGGTATTGACTGACAAGCAGGGCTACAAATCCATCTGTCTTTGAGAAATTTGGGCAGTGATAAACAAAAGCAACTGCCCTGAAGTAGAAAAGACAGTGAGGTTGCATTCAAAAAGGCAAATAGGTTCTTCATCTTTAAGAGAACATCTGCCCCAAAAACATGATTTCTCTTCCCTTATTGCTACTGCAGAGTATGAATACTGTTCCTTTAAAATTAATCCATTTGTTTTAAGAGCTTTATATGTAATCAAAAACTAATTATCTCAACAAGCTAGAAAATACAAAGCGAATTTATCATGACTTTGGTGTACAATAATCTAATTAAAGAAAACATTTTGAAGAAAAAATACCCAGAATCTCTATGTCCTGCAAATAAAAATCATCATTTCATACTTTAGTAATTAGAATGGCCATAATGATTTTGACTCTATGAATATTATCCTATGCACACTCACTTGTACACACACACATACATAAACACAAACACAAAGTGAATGAAAAGATTATTTCAAAACTCTCACAGTTATTTATGTGTTTCACTAATGAAATAAAACTTGGAAAAATCTTAAAGTGGCAAATGCAATGATAGTGACAACAATATATATTTATTCAATGTGAATTCTGTACCCAAAAAATGGTACAGAAGCAAGAGTCTGCATGTGCTAACTCATTCCTTTTAGTTAACAGAACAAGTCTATGAAGTGATTAATACTTCATCATCAATAGTATAAGCAGAATTATCTTTACTGGTATTGCACATGGGCTGGAGAGATATCTCAGTAGAAAAGAGACCCTTCTGCCTTTGCAGAGGATTCAGGTTCAGTTCCCAAAAAGTATCAGACAGTTCACAGCTATCTATAACTCCAGCTCCAAGGCATCTGAACCCCTTTTATGGCCTGCAGGCACAAGTACATGCCCCTACACATATGCACACTAAGATATACACACAGAAAATTAAAAAACATAGAAACATTTTTAAAATATTACACAAATTTTTCCTGTGATATGCTTAAATGCAATCAGTAGACAAAATAGGCACAGCCTAAGTATTGAATTCACTAAATTTATAATTATATAATCTTCTAACTTTTCTTGCATACCCACTAAAATATTTTTCACATACTTAGTATCTATACTTTTTAGTTAAAAGTTATAGTAATAAAAATTCATTCCTTGCCCATAGTGTCATTGCATGGAGCGTTATTATGAAGTGAGTACATCCACAGTTTTAAATGCCATGATAAGTATTGTGTTTATGCTTTTTGTCTCATGTCCTTCAACATTCTTTGGTTCTCTACTACCACCACAACCACTACCACCACTAGTAGACCACTTTGGCTTCTAGCAGTTACATAGATAAACTTAAATCTCCATGATTGTTACAAGCTAGTAGTGGTTAAGCCCTTGTGTACTATTAAAACTGGACAAGATCTCTTGAGCATATTGCGGGGGGCAGTAAGTGCAGAGAGAGTTAGGAGAAAGAGAAGGGGAGGAGAGAACATGTGGGACTAGGAAGATTGAGTTGGGGAACAAATAGATGAGGGGAGGGGGAGGTCATAATAGAGGAAGCCATTATAAGTTTGAAGAGAAAATTAACTCTATAAAAATGTCCAGAGACCTACAAGGATGACCCCAACTAACAATCTGAGCAACAGTGGAGAGGCTACCTTAAATGCCCTTCCCTGATAATGAGACTGTTGACTAACTTATATGCCATCCAAGAACCTTCATGTAGTAGCTATTGGAAACAAAAGCAGACACCCACAGCTAAACACTGAGTCAAACTCCTGGAATTCAGTTGCAGAGAGGGAGGAGTGATAAGAAAAGGGGTCAAGACCAGGCTACAGAAACCAACAGAGATAGCTAACCTGAACAAAGAGGAGCTAATGGACTCCAGACTGATAGCTGGGAAACCAGCATAAGACCAACTCAGACCCCCTCAACATGGGTCTTAGTTAGAAGGCCTGGGGATGAATAGAGGAGAGAAAGATAGAGAGAGATACCATAAAAGATGGACCCATTATAGGTTTGAAGAGAAAGTCAACTCTAGAGAAATGTCCAGAGACCTACAAGACTGACCCCAACTAACAATCTAAGCAATAGTAGAAAGGCTACCATTAATGCCCTTCCCTGATAATGAGGTTGATGATCCCTCCTGGGTGGCCCACCCTCCCGGTAGAGTGGTTGAGGAATGGGATGAATGGGAGTTCAGGGGGGATGGGAGGGAGGGAGAGGAAACTGGGATCGATATGTAAAATACGAAAAATAATAAAATAAATAAATAACGCTCTAAATGGTTTATATGTCAGATTGCCCAAGACCATTGCAAACAAATAAAAAGGTATCATATCCCAAATAAACCTCTACTAATGAGAGCCTTATTAACAGAAGTAGTCTAGAAAGGATAGGTTTTGGATCATTTTTATACTTTAATTTTTAAGGCTTATAAAGGCTTTCAAATTTATAACACATAAAACTCTCTATTGTGTATAATGAACCTTAATGGTTTCTGAAGCAGGAAGTCCCTCATTGTCTTTTACCGTGAGGAATGAATGAAATATATTGATACTTTTATGGGATTGTTTTGTTTTATAGGTGAGGATAAAATGACAAATAGTCTTTTTAAAAATTGAAACAAAAAACTAAAATAAGGCTCACAAAGAGGAGAGAAAGAGAGAAACTAAATAAAGATACATACAAAAAAAACTTTAGAAAAATCTTAAAATAGCATTAATCAAAATCCAGGCTAATTACACTATCCTTACTATCTTTGTATAGTATTTCAAGAGCTTCTAGTCAAAGATATCATTATAGGAAAATAAAAGGTCAGCTATTCCCTGTATTTGGTGAGCTAACTGACCAGTAATCCTCCTTAAAAAGGGGCTTTTCTTACAAAAGCCCTTGATAGCCTATGTGTACAATCACAGATTGACTCGTGTGGAGAACAAATCTTTTTTAGGGCTGCTAGCTTTTTATTTCCATAGTAGTTTAGATGAGCAAGCTAAGAAATCAAATCAACTACTGATATTGGCACCAATTTCTCAAAACTTTTCAAGCCACATAGTATGTGATTGTCAGTATTAATAGTTAACTTAATAGAACTTAAAATCTCTCATGCCTTGAGGATATGTATTGATTGCATTAACTAGCGTGGGAAAACCTGCCGCTTCAAGCCCTTGACACTTTGACTTCACCACTAGGATGGATGGACTGACTGTACCTTGAACTGTAAGCCACAATAAAAGCATTTCTCCCTTAAATTGCTTTGGTCGGAGTATTTTTAGCATGGCACCAGAAAAGGAAACTACTACCGTGTGAAACTCCAGTTTGGAGCCTCGAGGAGAACGATACATACACAATTACCAGGTTTCCCTGCCCAAAGCAATCAGAACTTCTCTAACTTCTCTAAGGTAGGACTGCCACCTAAAGTATAGGCAGTTTGCTGAGCATATGCCAAAAGACAAAAGCAGACACCCAAAAGACACATGGACTGTAGAGACACAGTATCTCCATAAGGTACCGCATATCAATGTTGATTCTCAGCACAAATGTTCATCTTAAAGGCATTTTCTTAAAGAGAAAAGTGAGACAAAGTGTTAACTTCAAAAGGCTTGGGGGATCTTCTTTAAGTTTCAAAAGGGATACAAATAAAGAGCCAGGATAAGGAAGGTTTGCCTCTTTCTTTGTTTTCCTGTTTTGTTTTCACTGTGTTATGATGCCTCCTGTCTTGGTTTAGTTCAGTGGCAAATTACAGAAATTCTGTCTGGTTTGTATTTACTGCCAGTCATTTAGCTGGAAAAAGTCTAAACAGAATTTTACTTCTATAATAGTAGCTTTGCAAAGTCACTTATTTAAAAACATAAAAAATGCCTACATCTCTTGAAATAAAAAACACACATTGTTAGATCCATCCCCTTAAATCAAGCTCAACAATGCCTTGTTACCAAACATGCTATATTATGTTTCTAAGTTCCTGAAAGGCTATTTTTAAAAACATATCTCAGGTTTTCAACAATTATGGGGAATTAAATTATCAGACGCAATAAGTATATCACAGTTATCATACACTTCATCTTTTTCAATTTTCAAGTTTTCTCTTATTTGACAAACTGAAAAATATTTTTAATTCATCAAGTGTAACAGTTAAATATAGTCCAGTTCAATATGATTATGCTAGACAAATATTTGAGAAGTTCATGGAAAGCCACATGATCTACAAAAAACAAAATAAACCTGTCCTAGTAATAATTCAAACAGAATCCTCTTCATTTTAATACAACATTCAGTATAAAACAGTTAAACTTGAATTTTTCAAATAACAATGAATCCAGCCTATTTGGGGCTATGTTCCATATATGCTGACTTCCTGACCCATGACTTACTGAGGCACTGAACAAACAAGGAGACTTAACCCCATGCAGAATGCCCTGTGCATCACTGTCAAAGACATGAATGGTTCAAGTGAGTATTTATTCCACCCATACACCTCTTGTCTCCACTATTTTACACACTTCACGAGCTTATTATACCGCTATTTCATACACAACATTAACTCATTATCAACCTTCTCTTGCTCAGACTTACCCACCACTTACACCCCACCAAACGAGTTCCCCAAGTTACTAAATGAAGTTCAAAATCAAGGTCTTTGTGATACAAGTCTCCAGAATCCAACCTTTTACTCTTTATCTGTTAAGCACATAGTTCAGCTAGGACTAGGACACACTAATCATAATCTAAAAATGAGTTCTTGGGATCCACAGCAATGCTTGAATAATGTATGTGCGACATGGATAAAGTTATGCACTGAAACTCTGAAGACACAATGCTCAAAGTCCTACACAAAGAGGTGGCATGATGAGGATTATGGTAACAACCAAAGGCACAAGTTTCCTGGGTGATAAAGTCTCACAGGTAGGAATATAATCAGAAGTTACTCTTTTCTTCTAACATAAGGGAGGCTGCAGAAAAATTCCTCCTACCACAGATGCTCTCTTTTCTGGAGGCATTTACATGTATTTTGAAGAGTACATAATGAACTGTCGCTCCAGCATTGTGCAATTATGTGTGGCAACAAATAGACACAGAAATAGCTACTGCAGAAAAGTTGCTGCATCGTACAGGCTGTGTTAACCAACTGCATGCAAATAAACTAAAAATTACTCTCAATTAGTGAAGCACTGTCTTATTCAAGAGAGACCAGCATAACATGCAAAAGACTTGATCCATTTTAGCTTTGGATGCAACAAGAAAGTAAAGGATGATGCAGAATCAGGACAAAGCATGTATTTGAGCAACGTCTAACAGAGGCGTTCATTTACCAGCTTATGATAAAAGGGCAATAAACCAGATTCAGTAATTTCTAATCACTCTATTTTAGTATTGACAAGTTGTAGATATTGCCTGTCAAGTCCTATTGTGTGTCACAATTCTAAAGTTGTTTTGAATATAATTTGAGTATACCACAAAGATTACTAGATAAGAGTGATAGCAATGGGATGTACCGTGGCTCTTTAGGAAGTAGAACCTACTCTGGGGTAAAGCTCATTGGGGATACACCCATGAAGTGTACAGGGGAAAGAAGTCTTTGCTTTCCTTTTGTGACCCAGGTTGAGATGTCATCACTTGCTGGCATCTAGCAACACTCCATCACAGATACCCACCACTCACCAGCATAATGAGCTAATACAGCACCCTGAACCTACACTATACCTGTTGGGCTTTGAGCCCCTGAAACTATGGACTGAATAAATGCCCTTTCTTGTCAGACATCTGGCTTTAGTTCCAGATGCTTGTATGTGGACAAAGAGCAATATCCCAGAATTATAAAGCAGAGACAGGAAGAGAATTCAAGAGTTCAAGAGAAGACAAGGAGGCATAGTGGATACCCAGCTAGTTAGAGATAATAGGGCAAGATGCTGTCTCTAAAAACTAAAGCAAACCACAAATAAGTAAGTTGCTTTCCTTATTTAACAACCTAATATTGCTTTACTAAAAATGTATTGGATTCTAAGTTAGAAACAACCTTGACTGTGGTTTTGACTTGATTTTTATTCTGTGAAACTTCAAGATGGACTTGAAAGCACATTTAATTTCAGTTTAGATAGCTGCAGGAGGGTGACAAAATGAGGTCTCAGTTTCTAATCTTGTGTTGTTAATTGCAACTTAACAATCATGGCAGAGGACAGGCACCATTTTGAATTTTTTTTTTCTGGAAGGCACATTCTTTCAGAAAGGACAGGAACTTGGTAAGATAAAATTACATTTGATAGGAGAAGGCACAGGCCATCATGACTGTCACAACTGTGGCCTCTTAAAGTTGGAGTGCCTCCAGTACTCCTATACAGTAACTGCAGGGCACTCTGGACCCAGATACTTGAAGACTTGCAGAGCCAACAGCTGTCAGCCTACAACAACCAGTATGTTGTTTTGGTAGCAGCTGTGTCTGCTGTCACTGACTTCTTTTATACAATCCAAGTCAGCCAATGTCAAGCTTATACCCCTGGATTATTAACAGATCACTATAAGAGACACAGGAACCAAAGGAAATGTTTATTAGTATTTGAGGGAAGCAAGGAAAGTGAAAAGGTTTAAATGTGTGCTTTATAATCTACACTAAGAAATTAACACCAAATTTGAGAGAAATTTTGTCCCTAAGTTTATTTTTGAAGTTTTAGTACATGGTTATAGATGGAGATTAAGTATGAATATTCAAATATAGGTGGAGATAAAGTTTCTCATATAAACATCCATCATTATTCCAACCACGACCAACTCATAAACCACTTCCATTTCTTATTGTTCTTTACTTAGAATAGAAAGCCAAGGATCTCCACAGCAATGGTGGCTCTTGGTATCTGTAGATATTCACCCATTTTAAGATATCTCAGAGACTTCCAATAAGAATGAAAAAGAAGAGATTGCATAATTCTCCTCAATATTCATCAGTTGCTTGTCTTCTTGCTCTACTTTTTCATCCTTTTCTGTTTATCTTGTTTTATCCTGAATAGAGAACAGAGTACTCTTCATAAATGATGCAGATTGACATTAGACTACTGCAGCAACTGAGTAATCTAAATGGTTCTGCATCCTTTTAAGACTTATAAGATTGACTTCCAAAGTCATTCTTTGTCACCTAACTCCAACACACATGGTAAAGAAAGAGGAAAGGATGTTCACAGAACATCAGGATCCCTGGAATGAGAGCACAGCTTACATATCATTTACCATGATCTGTGTCTGATTCTGGGTACTGCAAAAATGAGCAAGGTCCCTTACAAAATGTACAGCAGATATCCAACTATTTCTCTAGGCTCTTTTTACCTTGATTTCTTCCCTGATCCAGTTTTCTTTTATTTGCCCCCAGACTATGCAATCTGTAAAAGACAAACTAGTTTATAATGTCCATGCCCCCGTTAACTGCTGCTGAACTCACCTGGATGCTCATAAAAACTTAAACACTGGATAATTTCAGCTTATAGTGGGCAGCACATAGTTAAAGCAATGATATTAATGTCAGAGACAATAGTCATATGTATGTCTTAGAAGGTGCAGTCAGGACAACAACATGGCCTAGACTGCCCAACCAAAACCAGATCATTATCAAACACCTCAATTAAGGACAGCTACTTGCTATGCTGTTGGGATTCAGACATGAAATCGAATGTTTTTCAGCATCACATGGGAGAGGGTGCCTAAACAGGTGGCATATGAGGCATCCTCACTCTGCTACGCTAGGCAAATGCCAGGAGAGATTATTCCGATGAAAATAATCAGGCCAAGAATACCCAAGGGTGCTTCTGGCATTTCTAAATGAAATACCCACCTCGAGCTCAGACTTTAGCAGAAAATAAAAACCAGGTAAATCATACCAGAGGGAACAGTCAGAACAAAACTTAAAGCAAAATATTTTCCAACATCTGCAGTCAAATGATCTGCTCAAGAGCAGGAGAGATGCTATCCCTCCGGTAGCAAATGAGAAACTCCGTGGATATATTTACAATGTTCTGTATATATTCATTGGAACATATGGCTCAATGAATTATTCTACAAGATAAATCTCCACTGAGGCAGCCTGCAAACCACTCAGGCCCTGAACCTTCAGAAAGTGGCAAAACCTCCTGCCAAGCAGTGTCATTCAGGAGAACAGAGGTGAGAGCAAATGAATCACATGCAGCACTAGTTATTGGAAAATACTCCTGAGATCTGTATAAGGCATGCAGGGTCTTCATCTGTCTAGATTCAGCTGGGATTGGGGTGTTTCATATACATTTACTTCTTTTCTAATCAGTGATTGCAGTAATACCAGGTAGTTTTTAGCAGGCAGACTCTGGTTTCCAGACATATCCCAATCTGTCTCCATCTAGCTAGGCTTGGAGCCGTCTGGACTTCTTCCAACATGCTCTTGGCTCTGTGGCCTGATTATCCCCAAGCTGTGTTAATGAACAAGATGCACTGATTTACATAGGAGACGAAAGCTTCCAATGAGGAGCTCCTTAGCAGCTGCCTTGCTATACCTGGCTGTGAAGATGATGCTCTCGGCTGAATTCCATCAGAGCAGGGGATTCACAGACATTGGATATGAACTGGAAAGAGACTAGAGTGGCAACCAGGAGGGCACAGGGGCCAAAGCCAAATATTAGATAACAAACATCTTTATAGTCTTACCATCTGTGAAAATGCTTTATGTGTTCCTCATTGCAATGGTTTGAAGCAGGTAACATGACTATTCCTGATGGAAAGTTTAGAGTCAGGTGGGACATACCTGCCTATGCAGAAGTGTCAAGCTTAAATCATATATCAATAGATGGGGAATAAATTTGAATTCAATATCACACTTAATATAGAAAAAAAGTCGAAGTGCTAACTATTTAAATGTTTGCAAAGGCTACTTCTAGTTGTGTAAAGTTCCAAAGAGTTGTTATCCAAATGATACTGGAAAAATTGAAAAATTATAACAAATGAAATGTCAAAAAAACCTCTAAATATAGATATATTAAAGTAAAATAGTAACTATAAAATTATATCCTTCCATTAGTAAACTAATACATAAATAAAAACATAATTTTAAGTTTTAGGTCATCATTAAAAGGGAAATGCAATTTTTTCCAGTTCATAAAATTTGGTGTTTGATTCCCAGGAAACTTGAATTCTGCCTATGCAAAGTTGTCAGGTAAATGTGAAAGGGCAGATAATCACCCTCGATGCTGATCCACAAGTAAATATATCTCACCTGCTGCTGACTATTCTGTCCTTTGTGATAAAGTCACAGCTGTGGGGCAGTCAGATAACCATCAGTTCACATAAAAAACCTCCCTTCGTGGAGGCTAGCTCAACCTAGGCACCGAAGGAGCTGATCCTGCAGGGCAGCAACCATCTCTGTTTTATGCTGTATCTAACAGTGAGTATGATCTGCAGTCTATAGCACACTGTGTCAGAGGCCTGAGTGCACAGCTTCCCATACTTCGTCCTGGTTTGTTTGAGACAGGGTGTCTCTATGTAGCCTTGGAGCCTATTCGGGAACTCATGCTATAGACCAGGCTGACCTCAGACACAGTGATCTCCCAAGTACTAGGATTAAAGGAGTGTGCTGACACCAGCAGGTAGTTTTCCATACTTTCACCTCCAAACTGTGTATAAGTGAACTGTGAGAAAGGCTGAAAGGAGTCTGCTGTACCTGACAGCAGATATACTTTGGTGTCCTAAACCCATTCACAAAAGTTGTGAATTCATAAGGTTTAGAAATATAGCCAACATGGGGTAAATGATTTCAAAAAGCATACTGAATATAGAGTACCTAGGAATGATGAAAGGAAGGAGGGGGGAAGCTGTCAATAGATCAATACAATCAACTTGGAATTTTTAAAGGCATGTTTGAAAGGATGAAAAAGAGATAAAATCAAATCAGACAAACCTAGGGTCACTACTCCAGTGGGAGGAGAATGGAATTAGGATTGAAGAAAATAAAACTATACAGAAGCTTTGGAATACAGTGCTAAGTTTTCAGAAATAACATCACAGGAAAACTTTCTTAAAAGAGAATTTTAACACAGATAGAGCAAATTCTTACTCTGAATTTGCTGCTTCTTAAAAAACAAACAAACTAACTAAATTTCCCTGGCTTAAACTTTCTACATTTGCCAATTGCAGGTAGCAATATTGAGCCAATATGTAGCTTTGAGGACTGGAGAGAACTCTACAAATGGAACACTTAGTTCTGCACTGGACAGAAACAAAGCATAAGAAACATTTGCTTCAGTGAAGAGCTTGGGTAAAAGAGAAGGCAGAGGCTGAGTCTGAGGTACATCCTACAGTGAGAAGCAGAGACGGGAAAGGAGAGCAGCCCTAATTCTATTTTGCTTCCATTTCTTTATTAAGGAAAGTGATACTCATGTTGAAATTATGCAAAAGCTGGTACCCTAGTGCAAAGCAAACAAAGAATCCCAACTTGACATACCATTGTCACCAAGCACAAATGAAGACACAGAAGGGTAGTAACCAGGTTGCAGAAGTTTAATTGCAGAATGGCTACTGACAATGTCTAGACAAGAAGAGGAATCAGAAAAATCAAAAATAGTAAAAACTGTGACCAATTTTCGTAAGTGAGAGAAGTCTGGAAATCATAGTATTTTATGCCCTATCAACCTCCACTCCATCTCCTACTCATCCTTTTGCTATACTTGACCTCAGAAATGACCTTGTCAGCGAATTCAACAAGGTCAGATTCTTCCACAACCAATCACATTAAGAGAAGATAGACATTAATCCTGTCTTAGCAAGGAAAATTAGTATTGAGCCCTTTATGTATATCCAAGTATTCATGGTCCTTGGCGATAAGTGCCTGTGTCCCTGCCATCTCCAAATGTTCTGATAATTTTATATTCACCACTTGCATAATTTAAGAATAATTTTAATAGATTAATTGTGGCCTACTTTCAGATAAAACAATAATTACTAGCACCTACAATGGCTCTGCAGAGGACAGATGGTGCCAACCATACATCTTTTACAATAGAATCCACACATTAGTAAAGATGCATAATCTAAGCAAAGTACATATGAAAACCATCAGTAAATTTAGCAGATTTCCCATGATTCATAGAGGATATGAACAGTGGGTGAGAGTGGATTCTGAGGGATTTTAAAAAATGGTGAAATGATGTTTCATCAGCTCCAGGCAGGATGTTAGCTGAAGTCATTCTTCACACTGCCCCATTCTGATTTTTAATTGGTGATTTAACAAAGTAATAGAAGGAATTTTGGTAAATGGATAGACTGTTTTTTCAATATACAGATAAGTCTAACATAAAACAGAACTATTTATTAATAGTACATTTTAAGCATTTGTGTTGATTTAGAACAGAAGATCTAACAATGTATAAGTAGATAAGAATAAATATGGCAGATGAATAATCATTCTAAAAATCAATCATATGCTTTAAGAAGGAAAGAGACCAGCTATAAAACCAGGTCTTTGTTTTTTAAAGACCATTACAAGATAATTACTATGTCTATGTAGCTGATAAAACAACTATCATGTCTTAGGATATATATAAACATCAGTATCAAAAAAAAAAAAAAAAAAAAAAAAAAAAAGGCTAAGTTTTTCCTACCTCTCCAAATCTATACTACTGAAGTTTTTCTGGAACCTACACTTTTAAAAAATACTGACATGCTGTTCTGGCTCATACAATAACAACAGAAACAAGATATGTCATTTGAGGAAAGGTAGAATTACAGAGATGGCCAAAGTGAAAGCATAGCAGTAAAATACAAACCACGTTCAGGGATAGTTAGGTAGATCTATGTTCAAGAGTACTTGCTGTGAAAGCATAAGGATCTGAGTTCAAATCCCCAAGCAGGCTCACTTACAGAGAGAAGAAGACAAAAAGAAAGAGAAATAAGATGGGTATCACTTTGGGTATCCATAATCCTATCACTAGGGTGGGAGTCAGGGAGGCTGCACAGAGGAAAGAGGAGTCCTGATGCTTTTGCTGGCAGCCAACCTCATTCCAAAATCACTAATAGACCCTGACTCAAAGAATAAGGAAGAGACTAATAGAGTAGGCTATCCAATATCCTCCTCCGGTCTCACATGCATAGTAGTACACACATGCTCACTTATGTGTGCACATTTATACACACACACGTATACACAGAGAGATAAAAGCTATGTTCAGATATTCAAAAGACTTATAAAGAAAACAGCAGTTGTAGAATGGCTGCTGACATTCAAACTCAGGCTAAGTTCTGCAACTAACAGGAAGAGAAATATTGGCCAAATAAAATTTCCAAACAAATGAAATGCCACTCTCCACAAGAGGCAGGCTTCCACTCATTGGGGCACTCCTGCCCCCATTGGTCATATTTCTTTTACCCCAAGCCCATCAGACCACCAAGTTTTCATTTTCACTAGAGTCTGAGTGAAGTTGTTCCCAATATTTGATGTTAGCAGGACTGACCTCTTTCCACAATGTCCCAAAGCAGAGGTATACACTTATAATTAAAGGAAACATTTATGTGATTCATAGTTCAGTTTATTGAATATTAGCTCATCTTGCCAGACATCCTAAGGAAGGGAGGTGCTCATCATCCATCAGCTGTGACTGCTGGATGAGTTTCTTTACTGGGAGAAAAATTGAAGTTCCACCCCATCACACTTATCCTTGCTTGACTTCACAGCTGCAATACGCCCCTCTAGAGAAGGGTTCATCGCTAGTGCTGTAAGCATCGATCTAAGCTGCTCTCGCAATGATTACACCGTCCCTTGCTCCCCTTAAGCTTCACAGCCCAGAGCATGCCCAGGGCTCACTGCAGGCAGACTCACTCTGATCAATGAAACACTAGTATATACCATGATTTTATAGAGCCAAAGGCAGTCAGGGCCCCAGGGTACTCCTGTTGTAGTCAGAATTTCAGCTTTATTAGTTAACTGTCAAAATTGCCTTGGTGTCTCTTAAAAACTTTAAATTGGGAGAAAATATAAATGCATAAAAGCTATGATAAGTTAACTTAGCAATCTGTTGCAATAAACACAGGCACTATGAACATACATTATGGAAATCAGATGGAGCACCCAGAGAGCAATAGCAGGGTAAGCAATGTGAATGCAGTGCCACCATAAAATTCCTAAGTGTTAGGTATCAATAAGGCTTTCCTCTTAAACAGTATGGTTGAGTTTCCTGCTCAGCATATTTGAAGACCCACCCACCTACCCACCATTTACCAAAACCTGTTACTACTCACCAAGCACAATAATGCAGAAACATTAGGGAAAACACAGTGTGTTGGTGGGGTGCAGAAGATATGAGTTCATACTAATACATAGATGTTGTCTCTATATGTTGCAGCTGTGATCACCATTGTCTTACCATCTCTGTGGTATTTCTTTGCATATGCAGATAGCACTGTTCGCTCATTCCAAGAAAATGCCTGTAATCTTGAGTTCCAGGAACAGAGAGGCCATATCTATAAGCCTTGCTTAAGCCTAGGTTAAGAGAAGGATGATAGCAAGAGAGGAAAAGATGGGGAGGGGAGAGGAGGAGAGAAAAGAGGAGTGTGTTCCATTAAAATTGGTAAAACTATTTCTCAGGTAAGAAACAGTGTAGGTCAGTATGCAGCCTTGAAATGCTGTATAAATAGCTTCTTTTGTGTGGTCAGAACATACTATGAGTTACCTAAAACTCCTTAAAATAAGAATACACTCAAGTTTCTACTAGAAGCCTTGTGGAGAAATGCTAACAGTGGTCATGGAACTTGGGGAAGAGGAAGGGATAAGAATAATAGGGAGAATGCACCAGAAAAATTGTAGAGGAAGAATGGCTGGCTGAAAGTCACTGCTGGTGGTGATGGTCTGGCCTCATTTGAAAACAGGGATAGCTAACAATAAACTGCCTCTCCACTGTGCTCTGATAAAATGTGAAACCTCTTTCCAGAACAGCCCTTACCTTCATAAAAGTCTATTCACATGAATGTCTTCTGTTAATTTGAAGGTGAAATGATGGCATGGATGTTGTATTACCCCTTTGGACTAACAGGGAACAGAAATAGAAATGGATAAGATTATAAATGAAAAAGGCCAATGGAGAATTTATCAGATTCAATAAATTGGAAATGAGCTGATTGGAAGAAATGGATTCCGTCTGAGCTTCTGGAAATAATGCTCCAGCAAACCATAGGTAAAAGTGATTACACAGTAGACTGACCCCCAAAGACCATAGAGCTTGGGAACACAGGAGCAGCTGAAATGTGGAGTATGGATACAAAATATGGCTGAGGTGAATAAATGGGTCCTTTACCCTTTGTACTAGCGGCTAATGCCACTAACTTGGGATAGGAGAGATAAGGTCAAGTTGAGAAGAAGAAGGTCTCTACAGGTCTCTGAAAAGAATAGATCCAACTTTACATGTTTTACAACTTGTGATTTCCTAATACTTCAGTGTTGACAAGGGACTCTGTACTTGTATACAGAATAGATAAATGTTTTCAGAAATTTAAATACCATTGCTAACATCCCCCAAATACTGGGAGAATCAAACGCAAAATTATTTATAGTCTGTGGTATTATGAGTAATTTTTCAAAGCAGAATGCAGTGGGAGACTGAGAAGAATCTTGCTGGTAGCCAGGGAAACTTGGCTTAACTGGCTTCAAATTCACACCAAATCCAAGTTGCTTGTCCAAGTCCAGAAGATTCAGCCTCAGAAGCCTATAACCCCATTTGCCATTCTATATAACATTCTGTAGCTTCAGAGAGAATAAAGATTCTGTTGAGTTTTTTCTGATGCTCTTCTGAATAGAGTATAACATTTCTGGATGAAAAGATGCTCATTGTTTTGTCTTTGGATCCATGTAGACTGTGGATCCAAACCTTACAACCATGAGTGATTAAGTTCTAGGCATCACAGCAAGACTAGAACTAAAGCTCAACATAGATCTCAACTAGAGCTATCTAATCTTTTGATGTCTCTGGGCCACAATAGAGAATGCATTTTATAGAACATCTTGTCCCTTCTAGTATTAGTGTTAACAGGCCAGTGTACATCTTTCAGAGCTGATGACTGTAGAATGTGCCTCAATGGGTCTGTGAATTGTTGTGCAGAGAAAAGCAACTAAATCCTTGAACAGGATGTAAATTTTGTTTGTTTGTTCTTGAGAACAGGTGTATTGCGGTTAAATAAGGATCAGGATAAACAAATAGGCCGAATAGATGTTTATTCAGGGAGAAATAACTTACAACCTAGACAGATGAACACCAGGAAATTCCACCTGATGCTCTCCTGTCCGAGTCCTGCCGGTAGAGCTTTTCCCAGCTCTACCTCCAACCTCATTCCACAGGTCACTCCCGCCCAACCTCCTTCCACAGGTCACTCCCGCCCATGGCTCCACCCCCAATGTGCGAGGTCAGTGCCACAGAAGGACTATCTCACTACAATTTAGTCTAAAGAAAAGATTTAGGCTTAATACAAAACTATATACAAAACAGTGAATAACAAATGTGCTCTAAGAAAAGGAAAATCGAGAACAAAATGACCTACATATCTAGTCCTAGGGTAAAGGCATAACAGAGTTTACAATAGAGTTGTCCTAAGCTGGAAAACGTAAGTTTACTACCTAATATACCTAACTAGGAAGATAGAAAAATAGTTGTGATACTTTAATCTTCAACCTCATCAAGACCTGAGAAGGAAAATAACGATACTAGAGTAAACAGGAAGTGCGGATGGACAACTTCCAAAAGGTGCAACAAGGACAGAAACAACAGTCACCCTAGGTCTCACAGCAACGTTGGTACACCCAGTTTTGGCTAAGGCCAAGAGAATTTGACAGACCACAACAACAGCAGGGAGGTAGAATGGCTGTCTTACACTGACTTGGCAAGGTCCAGCAGTCTTCTATATTTGTCTCCTGCAAGCACATAGGACTGCATGTCCAAATCAGTGGTCAAGGTGAGGGCAATTCTTTGCCCAACAGGCTATTAGCTGAGGCAAGAATGAACTCCAGCAGGAGCAATAACAGTGTCCAACATATTTTCAGGAAAGTGCATGGTGCTGTCAAGAGCAAAAGTGTCTCATGTCAATGGAGTACTAATATTAAAACATTTAAATGCCATGTTCTGCATGTCTATGAAGTGAATGAAGGTTAAACATCTATATCTGACTAATCTCATAGGTACAGGAAACATGAGTGAAGATAATCTGTAATACACAGGAACTTAGCTAAAAAACTAATTAAAACTTCCCTGAGTAAAGCAGGAACAAATACTTAAACAATATAACTATATACATATACATACATATAAATCCATAATAGAGGTAGAGTAGAAATGTTAAGACAAGAGGTAGAACTATAAAGGACAGTATGATAAATATCCCAAATTGTATCAATACACAAAATGTCTTGACTACAAGAAAAGTATATATACATAGAATATGGTAAAAATAATGTGCATAAAACATCGTAAGTTGAAAGATTTAACACAATATAACAAAAATATAAACTTAATTTTACATAGCTTACCACATATAAGAATATATAACAATGTAAGCTGTAAAATACTATCTCGTTCTTACTCAAATTCACAAGAAAATAGGCTAATCTACCTATATCCCATCTAAACCATACCTTTCCCAACCATTCCCTATTACTGTCTAAAAGATAAACCCGAGTGTAAGCATCACCTTCCATACCCAACCCTAAATAACTAAAACCAACCCAAAGACTATGACTATTATCACAAAATTCCAAGGGAAGGGAAAGGGGGCATTGTTATCTTAAGGTTACTTCCTGCTGAAATGGGACAATAATTGCTCCAATGGATCCTGTAGGAAGAAACTTTTTAGCAACCAAATTTCTCAACAGAACTGGCTGTGACATATGTAGCTAGTCACTGTGTGGCAGAAAATTCTTGACTGTAGTTCTATTTTAAACTCTGGCCAGGGTGTAATAAAAAGGTGCACCATTACAGCTAGCTAGTCATGAGTTGTCTCAAGCAAAACAGTCTCAAACTGGTTTTAGGGTGATGTTTGTAGTTCAGATGCTTCAGGTTGAGTCAAGTGGAAACAATGATGTGGGGCCCCATCTTCTTTCGGTAGAGTTCAAAGACTGCTGTTAGGAATCGTTATTATTCCTTGTGGAAAAGTTGCACATCAATATTAAAATAAAATTTTCAAATTTTAAGGTATGCATTAGGGAAAGACAACAATAAGCATTAAAAAGTATGTGAGAAAATTAGGATTTCAGAGAGAAAATTGCGTATAAGAAATGAGTCCCCAGATTTTGTTTTCTTCTGACTTACACCAATTGGCTTCTTGATTTAAGGCAGAAACCATGAATTTAATTTTAACAACATGCTTGAATTTAGAGAAGGAATGCCAAATCCAACTCCAAAGCCAGCATTGGTTTACATGAATTGGGACTTCAGGAATACTAGATAGTAAAGAGAAATAGATTTCTGTATAGAAATAGTTTACTACAATTAAATATTTTTACCATATATCAGATTCTGCTTCATTAAGTGATTGTTTCTGAAGAGCTGTCTTCTCTTCTGTAGGTACCTACATGTTCAGTGTCTTTTGGTTGTTTGATGATAGTTTTTCTCTGTTTTCCTGTAAGAACAAAAACGGAACACTTCCCCTACCTTTGAGAGGTCTACGCACACCTCATGGGACCTAATTTGTTGGATGACTTGTCATTTCTCTTCATTAAGATGTTTCTTTTATTCAACTCAGATCTTGATGAACTTAGATGATATCCATAGTTTTTCTTCTCCTGTAGATACAAATGCAAAACCCCTACCCCAACGTAACACATATCCTGCTTTCCATTCTGAGGTCAGTACATCCTTGAAGTACACTGGTTGATTTAGTTCAGAAGTTTTTTCAATTGTCCAGTGTCTTTCTGCAGCTGTTTTTCCTTTTTCATCAGCATTAAGAAAGTTTAATGTTAATAAAGCATTATGTAATCTGTATTTGAGTATCTTGGTTCCTCCTGCCTGTTTATGGAGCATTTCTTTTAAAGTACAATTGGATCTCTCAACCACTGCTTGTCCTGTAGGATTGTGTGGTATACCAGTTATGTGCTTTATGTTATAATACTCAAAAAACTTTTTCAATTTGCTGGAGACATATGCTGGAGCATTGTCAGTTTTTATTTGTGCAGGTATGCCCATAATGGCCATTACCTCTAATAGGTGTGTGATAACAGAAAAAGCCTTTTCAGAGCTCAGAGCAGTAACCCATTGAAACCCTGAAAATGTATCTATAGTGTGATGTACATATTTTAATTTTCCAAATTCTGCAAAATGAAACACATCCATTTGCCATATTTCATTCCTATTTATACCTTTAGGGTTACTGTCTGGTGGTAAAGGAGTTTGGTTATAGAATGAGCAAGTAGGACATTTCCTTACTATTTCCTTGGCTTGTTCCCAAGTGATATAAAAATCCTTTTTTAAACCTTTGCTGTTCAAGTGGTGTTTCTTATGAAACTCTGAGGCTTCTAGCACACTTCCTATCAATAAACGATCAATTTCATCATTGCCTTGTGCTAGAGGACCTGGAAGACCCGTATGGGATCTGATGTGTGTTATATATATAGGTTGAGTCCTCTTTCTGACAGTATCTTGTAAATGTATAAACAATGAAGTTAATTCTGTATTGTCAGGAACAAATTCTGCAGTCTCAAATATGCAAAATGACTCTCTTTGCGTATTGAGAGTCAGTAACTATATTGAGGGGTTCTTTAAAATCCGTAAGTACCATGAGAATGACATACAATTCTGCCTTTTGTACAGAAATGTAAGGGCTTTGAACCACTTTGCTTATTTTTCCTGATTTATATCCTGCCTTACCTGATTTGTTTGCATCAGTGTAGAATGCATGAACTCCAGAAATAGGTGTTTTTCTTACAATGCGTGGAAGGATCCAAATCGTTTTCTTTATGAATTTGATTCTCTCAGTTTTGGGATAGTTGTTGCTAATTGTTCCCAAAAAGTTACTGCAAGCTCCCTGCCAATATCCGTTATCTTTCCATAAGGAGGAAATTTCCTCATTAGTTAAAGGTACTATAATTTCTGCTGGGTCCCTTACTATTAGCTGACGAAGTCTTAATTTACCTTTTATAATCAAGTCAGAGGTCTTTTCTATATATGTTTTTAGGTTTTTATTCTGTTTATGTGGTAGGAATATCCATTCTAATATGATATCTTCTCTCTGCATCAAAATCCATGAAGGATAATCTCTAGATGGTAATATAACCAGAATACAGTCTAGGTTTGGATCCACACGGTCCACATGTGCTTCTAGTATCTTCTTTTCTACCCATTCTAATTCCTTCTCAGCTTCAGCTGATAGTATTCTTGGACTATTCAAGTCCTTATCTCCTTTTAGGGCCATTTTCAGGTTTTTCAAATCATGCCCTTCTACTCCAATAATGGTTTACAGTTGAGAAATCTCTCCTAGTAGTTTTTGAAGATCATTAAGAGTCTAGTAGTGTTCTCTTCTGATCTGTAATTTTTGTGGTCTAATTTTCTGTAGACTTATTTTATATCCTAAGTAGTTGATAGACTCTCCTTTTTGTATTTTTTCAGGTGCAATTTGTAATCCCCAGCGAGGTAAAACTTCCTTTACTTTCTCAAACATTTTTTCTAATATTTCTCCTTTAGAGTCATCTAACAATATATCATTCATGTAATGATAGATTATGGATTGTGGAAACCATTTAGCAATTATTTCTAGTGGTTTTGTACAAAATATTGGCACAGGGTGGGGCTATTTAGCATTCCTTGTGGCAAAATCTTCCATTGATATCTCTTCACCGGTTGAGAATTATTGTAATTAGGTACCATGAAGGCAAATTTCTCTTTATCTTGTTCTTGTAAAGGTATAGTGAAGAAGCAATCCTTTAAATCAATAACTAAGATAGGCCATTCTTTGGGTATCAAAGAAGGCAAGGGCATTCCAGGCTGTAAAGAGCCCATTGGCTGAATAACTTTATTGATGGCTCTCAGGTCTGTAAGCATTCTCCATTTACCTGATTTCTTTTTGATCATAAATACAGGAGAATTCCAAATACAGGTTGATTCCTCCAAATGTCCAGCATTTAGTTGTTCCTGAACCAGGCTTTCTAAAGCTTTTAACTTCTCAGAGGTCATAGGCCATTGTCCTACCCAGACAGGTTGCTCTGTTAGCCATTTTAAAGGTAGGGCTTTTGGTTCTTCTGTTTGTTCAGCACTTGTATAATGTTTTTGTACAGCCTGGATATTTGGTATCTGTCTTGTATAGTACTTTATAATATTTTTTCCACAATCATGAGGTCATTTATAGTTCCTATCTAATACTGGAGGAATGTTAATCTGTGTATTCCATTGCTGTAATAGATCATGACTCGATAAATTTATCACTACATCAGCCACATATGGTCTCAACCTCCCTCTCTGTCCTTCTGGTCCTATACATTCAATCCATCTCATGCTTTGTTTTACCTGAGACAGGGTTCCAATCCCTAAAAATTGAACATTTACCTCATGCAGGGGCCATCTCTGAGGCCAAGATTTATTAGATATGATAGTTACATCCGCCCCTGTGTCCAGTAGACCATCAAACAGTCTATTATTCATCTTAACTATCAATCTAGGCCTATGACTATTTATAGCGGTTTGCCAAAATATATGTTTTTTATTTCCTTCTGTCATGTTTGATTCAACTTCTGTCACTAGTTTGTCTTCCAGAGCGGTACAGAATTTTCTAATTGCCCTGTAGGAGATTGTCTTCCACTGTGACTGGGAATGTTTGGACCACCTGTGACGTGGGGGCCTTCGAGAGGCCCCCCCAAAGAGATTCCCTATGGTAAAGGGTTTCCTTGCTTGTCTCTGGTCGATCTACACTCATTTGTCCAGTGTCTGCCTTTGTCACACCTGAGGCCTTCTGTTTGATTCATTCCTGGTAGTGTTATTTCTAGGGAAGCTTTGCCTACAATTTCTTTTTAGATGTCCTATCTTACCACAGTTATAACATCTGACATGTTGATATCTCTTCAAACCATTGGAAATGGCTTCTCCTACCCAAGCTTCTAAGTCACCATAGTAAGGAACTCTGTTATCTTGATGTCTTCTCTGACCTTTAGATTTGGCTTCTCCTACCCATGCTTCAGTCTTATTGTCATTATATTCAATGTTGCCTTATATAGGACCCATTCATCCAAGGGTGCATTTTTAAAGGCCAAAGCACATGTTTGCATTGAGGATTCACATTCTCATAAGCTAAAGATTGTATGAGTATTCGCCTAGCATCTATGTGTGCTACCTCTAATTGTACTGCCCTAGATAATCTTTCTGGAAAGACACTAAAGTGTTCTCTAGGTCCTTGCCTTATCTCAGTATAGGGTTCTATCCTCTCTCCTAATTAATGAACCTTATCCCAAGCATTCAAAGCTGTTGTACTGCATAGAGACAAGATATGTTCATCATAGGCAGCTTGGGTTTCTGGGTCAGCATAGAGACCCTCACCAAGAATTTTATCTTGGGGAGCTTTATAACCTTTCTTTAAGCCCTGAAGTTCAAGAGCTTTTGCTTCCTCTCTGCATAAAGCTCTCCATTCTAATTGAGAGGAGTTTTCATGGACAGCTGATATTAATTGATCCCAATCCTTAGGGTTTACCTTGTTATTCCTTGCGCATGATTCTACTAATTGCTTCACATAAGGTGAGTGCATGCCATAAGAGACTACTGCTACCTTTATACCTTTTAAATCTTTCATACCTATTGGTCCCCACTGATGTGCAACGACACCTTTTGGGTGTTTTTTTTTTTTTTTTTTTTTTTTGCTGGTTTTTCATTAATAGATACAGGGAAAGCTCCCCTGACCCTAAATGGTGTGGAAAATTTTAAGTCTTTTTCATGCCCTGTTACCTGTAGTTCTTCTTAAGATGTATCAGACTGAAGGTCTTCTAAAGCCTCAAATCTATTCACCATTGTTTCTTTGAGTGTCTGAACTTCTTGAATCAAATAACTTTCTAGAGACTTCATTGCATCAGTCAGTTTCTTACTTTCTCCATCTACAAATGATTCCATGTTTTTAATCTTCTCATCCTTAGATATTATCTGAATGGCATGTAAACTGACTTCCAGAAACAATGTTCTATCTATTAGCTTGCCATTATCCTCAGACATGGAAGAGATTTTATCATCTAGTCTTTTTATCTGATGTTCCAGTTTTTTAAACTTATTAGTAGCTTCCTCCGACCAGGAACGAGCTGTTTCTGTTAGTGTGTTAATGTATTGCATTGTTTCTGTTCTGGTTATTGAGGTATCTGACATGAAACAAATTCTGTTTTTTATTTGGTCATTTTCATGTTCCACGGTTTGTATTCTACCTGTCAGCTCTCCAATGCCAACTTCAATATTCTGAACCTTTCTTTCTATACTTTCTATGCTTTGAATTCTATCATTTTCAATGTTTCGAATCCTTGTTTCTATGCTTTGAATTCTATCATTTTCTATGTTTTGAATCCTTGTTACTAAGTCTCCTATGGTTTGTACAAGTTCCTTATTGTTTTCTGTAATCTCAAACCATTTCTTTAAGAATATCATGTTAATGATGAAACCCATTACTATTACAAAATAAAAGTACATATTCGTCCAGTCATAAGTTACTTCTGCTAAAATCCCTTCTATATATGAAGTAAAATAATTCCTAAAGTCCTGCATTGTAAAATTATCTGCCATAGTTATGGGACTATTGATCTCAGATATTATATCGGCTTAAATTGCAAAGGATGTTACAATTACCTTGGGTGTAATTCTGCTGTCCTGGAACTTGGATGCTTTTAGTTGTAGATCTGAGCTTGTGGTAGTTATGCCTGGAGGTGTACCACCAAATAGCGCCTAACCACTGAGGCCCGTCTGATCCTGGTTCTGCCCAGAAGTGTACTGCTAAATATCGTCCAGCAGCAGACGATCCTTCTGATTCTGGTCCCTGTAGAATAGCTCTTAACAAACTATGGCAAGCGAAATTTTGTTAAAAGGAGACTTGTGGAATTGCTGGGATCGCAGGACTACTGCGGGAAAATACACAAGCAGGGCGGGTGCCGAGCAGCTCTGCAGGAATGCAAAGTGCAGTGTGGAAATGGGCAAAAAAAAATGAGAAGCGGTGAGTGCCTTCTCAGGTCTGCTTTGGCGACAAAGATCTCCTTTGCCGTAAGGAAGAGGCAAAGGTCTCAAAGCTGTGGTGAGTCCACCTGGTTAGGCAAGGGACACTGCCCATTGGGGAAGGTGGGGGAGGGGAGCGGCGTCTGCTGCCTGGGTGAAACCCAGGTCCCCTAAAAATCCTAATCCCGCTTCTGACATGAGATATTGCAGTTAAATAAGGATCAGGATAAACAAATAGGCCGAATAGATGTTTATTCAGGGAGAAATAACTTACAACCTAGACAGATGAACACCAGGAAATTCCACCCAATGCTCTCCTGTCCGAGTCCCGCCAGCAAGAGAGCTTTTCCAGGCTCTACCTCAGACCTCCTTCCACAGGTCACTCCCGCCCATGGCTCCACCCCCAATAGGCGTGGTCAGTGCCACAGAAGGACTATCTCACTACACAGGTGTCACTATATAGCCTAAGATGGCCTTGAATTCATGATTCTCCTTCCTCTGTCTTTTAAGTGCTGAGATTTTAGGCATGTGCCATAGTGCCTAGCTTTGCCTCTAGATTACTGAGCCATTAAGTTACTTCAGGTTTCAGTTGTTGTAGCAAATGGAGTTAATTTAATTGCTAAAAATGTGTGAGTCCACTTGCCTACTTTTTTCCTCTTCTTTAGCAATTTATAAAAATGTCAGAGTGTTTATTAATGGCATTAATTAATTTTTCATAGCAAAAGTAAGGTCAACAAAAATGGTATTTATTTATACTAACATGGAAACAAAATCCTATTTCAGTTAATATCCATAAGGAAACTAACTTATTTACCAGATGTTTTCTTATAAGAGATTGTGAGGAGAAACAGGACTACAGATTGAACCCGGAACTGTATACATCTTAGGAAATCACTTTGCCATTGAGCTATGTCTTTTATGTAGTACTACTATGACGCTGTGGTAGAGCTGATAATCTTTCAAAGAAGATTTCCAGCTTTCAAAGATTTCTGCCATGTTGAATATTTCAGATGAGTCACAAGTTCAATTTTGGAATTTTCCAGCCAGTTGTCATTTTCAATCATTGATTACAGCTTAACTGTTTTCAAAGTCCCTGTCCCTTCCTTTTTTTTTTTTTTTTTTTTTTTTTTTTTGGGAAAGATGTTTTGCCCACAGATTTATCTATACAACAATTGCATGCCTTGTGCCCATGAAAACCAGAAGCATGGCTTCAGATCCCCTGGAACTAAAGTTATAGACAATTATGACCCATCATGTGGGCATTAGGAATTGAACCTAGGTCCTCAAAAATGCAAGCAGTGTTCTTAACCACCAAGAAATCTCTCCACTCACTCTCTCTCATTTGTAATAACTCACTCTTTTCTAACTAGTACTACATTCTGTCCCTGTATATAGATTGTATTTTGTCTGCTTTCCATAAATTACCTATGAGGTGATAGATGATCTTTTGAAAGTTTCTCTGACAAAAAGATTCTAAAGTGCTAGATGGACACCCTGAGAAACAAAGATTTTTGCAAGCTTTTTTTCCTCTTCTAGAACTTAGGAAAAAAGAAAGCAGATAAAATTTTAGATATAACTTGTCCAAAGGAATCTGAAATAAAATCTTAAAGAATATTCAGAGCCACAAGTGTGAAATGTGCAAACTAATGCCTAGAAAGCAGCCTGCCTTTGATAAAATGGTTATTAAAACTTATTTAATGTCAGAAAAGCTTTCCTTTGATGAGTAATCTTTTTAACGTTATCTCATTCTTCCCTTGTCTGGTCTCATGAAGGCAGACACAAAATCAATGAAGATGTGAAATGATGAAGCTGGTGAAGATGGTTTCTAGCTTTAGTTCTTGATGAGGCATCTGAAGCATCAATTAAGCACTCCCTACACAGAGAGGTTAAGAAGTGCTGAGTTAGGTAATGGACTGTGAACTTTAACCTACCCATTTATCTCCAGTGCAAGTGATCACCAAGTAACCATTTATTAAATGGGAAACTGTTTGTTATCATTTCTTTCTCTGCAGAAACACAAGCAAAAATGACATCTAAATGGCATGGTGTTTATGGGGATGCACAGGTGATTTCACTCCGGTCTCATTCAAATACATTGTCCCATCTTTTTACCAGAGAAATACAGTTAAACACACTTAGCTTAGAGAGCCTAGCAATAATGCCTGCCTAATAAAAACAATCTCCTAGTGTCTTCAACAGGGCCTGATAACAAAGTGTATAACAGCTGAAGAGAAATAGCTCCATGAGAGTCTTCTACTTGATCGTGATTGATCCAGGCTCATAATGACATGAAAGCTTTTTTAGAGCCAAGGCAATTTTTGCTCACATCCTTTACCAGGAGGAACTATAATGAATTGTGTTACTTGCTAACATTTATTGAAAATTTCATCTTACAATTTTGGCCAAATATCATTGTATCAGAATGAAATGCTACTGAAGTCCCCCTTTTAATGTGTAGAATCCCTCACCATCACTGCTCTGAGGTTCGTTGGGTTTGTTACAGAGAAATAAAGACGTTTTTAACCCACAAATGATTAAACATTTTATGTGTATTATCTCATTTCTTCCCTTATGAGAAACCCAAATACTTAAATCTTATAGAACTTTCAATACATAATATTCTAATATATACACATAATATTCCAACACTTGTAAAACTTTGAAGACAGAAGACATTTAGATTTCTTGAAATCTGAAGATACTTTCAATCACCTATTTAGATGATTCTGAGTTTTTAAAAATAGGAAAGATATATGTTTGACTTCTTTTGAAAAGTAAGTGTAAATGAATACTGAAATTATTTAGTGTCCAGAACAGTGTGTTTTTATTTATTTTTGAAAGGTTGTATTGAATGGATTCTCTGGCCTATTATATAGAGATGATGTGATACATCCCTCTTTCACATTATTCCATGGCATCAGACATAATAACTTCCCTTGACTTGATTAATCTGAGAGAATCATTGCCACACTATATTTAGATGAAAGATCTGTTTATATGCATCTGATTTGTATTTTTGCAGCTAAGTAAAAAGATAAATCCATCTGCTGTCTATCATCACACCTTTTATATGGAAGACTGTAGAATTACATGGAAAACACATTAAAAAATTCTCTCAGGCTGCATCATTTTGTCTTATTAGTCAGATTTTTCAACAGTTTTGATAAAATATTCTCTCCACTGAGCTTATAAAAACCATTAAGTCTCATTTCTCACACCAGAATATGTAAGGTAACTTCTACATTCAGACGCAAAGCAAGTTGCTAGTTTTAAAAGGGGCTCATAGTACAAGAAACATTAAGACTTCAATATGTAACATGTAAAATTGCTTAGTCTAGTTATCTGGGGTTCCATTTATCAATAAGGCAGAACAGAAGAAGTATAATCTTCATCTAAAGCACAAATAATGTGTCAGAAGGTCTCATTTTCCGATGTGATGTTCGAGTCTATCATAATCAGGATATTGCACTGAAATATCTTGCAAGATTGCATTAAGAAGGACATATTTATCCAAATCAAAACTGCCATTTTGTCCAAAATCATCCCAACATACTTTCACCTAAAACTGATGATTTGGAATAAATTAAGTGCTGGCAAAAAGCTTTGCTTTCTGTATATCCTAATCAGTGATGGTATCTTTTTTATAAGGTTAAGTTTAAAATCTAAGGGTGTGGGGAATGTACAAAACACAAAATACATGTGCACTGTGTAATATGATTGGGATAAGACTAAAATCTATAGTTTTCTGTGATTGGTGTAACCATGTTGGGCTATATTCTGCAAGAAAATGAAGTCATGGGTCCTTCCAGTTCATTAATTAACAGCCTTATTGGTTTCCTTTTATTTCCTAGTGCAAGTATGCTTATAACTACTATGATAAGGAAATTTATGATTTATAAAGTATATATAGGTACATATTATATCAGTGTCTAGATCCATGAATAGATAGATGTGTCTTAAACTACACAAGCTATGCCTTAAAGAGTAACATTTGAAAGTCAAACCTAAACACATTCTACTCAGTGCTTCTACTCAATATCAACAGTGCTCCACTCTATAGCATCCCTGAGTGCTGGGAGTGAAGATTTACAGTTGACTCTGATGGCTGAGAGCATGTTTCAGGAAAATAGATGCTTCTCTCATGTGAAAAAGGTATTTACTCACACTGTGACTTGAAGAATTGCTATTTTGAGATTTCTATGGGATACTTCTGACAAAAAAAAAAAAAAAAGACAAAGAAAAACACACTAAGGATAACCTGGTCTTTTATCCAAAATGGGATTCTGTCCCTACAAATAGTAAATTCCAAGATGTAATAGTGTGTAAAACATGTTCTTCCATGTATCAAACAACTCTTATTATATGGATTCACCAAAGGAGTGAAGCACCATGAAAGAAACATCCCCTCTCCAATATACATACACACATACACATAAAAGCAGCATTTGTCCTGGAAAGTAGACCCACAGATGCACAGGTATATGCATAAGAAAATGAATATTTTTGTAGAGCCTCATTGTAAATTAGAAGCCTTAACAGAGAGCTGCAAAATATCCCTGTAAAATTTGGGTAAATGTTTTTCTGCCTGTGGATGTGTATTTTTAATAGCAACCATGTAGCCTACTTGTCTATTCCAAAAGTTCATTACCATTCTTTTCTCTTCCCTATTTAGAGTATCGTTATTTCACATACTTTTAATTTTGGTATTTCTTAGCACCTATAAAGGGTAGCAGGTGGTCTCTTTTGGAGCTGAAGTCTTCTGTTCATATGCCAAGTAAATTCAAAGATCTGTCTTCTCTCTTCTGCAGCCCCTTTCTAAAGTAACCAGCTCTCAGTGGTGGTAGATTTTTTTGATGTCTCTTTCTGTTTGGTCCTGAAATAAGGATCCTACACATGAGAAGATACCCTGATTGCCAGCTCATGCCACATAGACTATTAACACCTAATAGGAACATTTATTGAGTTCAAAAGTCTACATCTAAAGACTAGTACATGATTGGTGTTATCTGCTTAAGTTTTTCACACTGTCTTATATATTAAGAGTAGAGGCCAGGCTTTAAGTGATATCAGAGTGCAGCAAACTTACAAGAATGTAGTTAGTGTATGTTTGATCTCTCTCTTGTAGGCAGTCAAGATATCCACATAGTTGAAGCAGTAAACTTCTGATTTTTTTTCCTTAAATGGTAGGCATATTACTCTGATGTGGTCTATAATATAAGACAAATATTACAACTTACATCTCTAGTTCAAAAATTGCCTCACTATTCCCATTTATGGTAATATCTGAATTCTCTCTCATATTAACTACATTTCACAGAGCATCATGTCTTTGCATTATTTTATTCTGTACAAAAAAAAATCAATGTTTTCCCATTCACTATTATCCCAAGATACTTTAAAAATAATTATGGCACCACTAGAGCCTAATGCCCTAGGAAAAGTCATAGGTCACAGTGGTAGCAAGGCCACAGACAATCCATAATCAATGCTGTGTAAAGCAATATTAGTCTGTATCCCATCAGGTCTTGGGTAGCAGTTGACACCTTCACACATCAAAGGTGTGTGGCAGTTGGAGGCAGCCTTGAGCTCAGCAAGCTAAGGGTAGACTGCAGACCACATTCCAGCTCAACAAGATGGTCATACACTAAATACAACTTCATTATTCTATGGACTGGCCAGTGAGGGAAACATAGAAATAAATACTGTTAAGTAAGTACATTTACCTTTAGAGTTAGCTAAAGTCAACTGAGAATCCATATAACTGACTAGAATTAGTATCTACTTGGAAAATGCTTCCCATGAATTGAGTGGCATAGTAGATAAGGCTTTCTAAATCTCTACCAATGTACACATGAATGTATTTATGTTTGTGTGTATAAAACAAGGGAAAGTGATATGCAGACATATGGTATAGATATAAATGATAGGTTCACATGTAGAATATGGGTATAGATGTAATCAGAGAGATAGATTAGATCTATAGCTAGAGATAACAGTTGTAAAGATATAGAATAAAGTTATGATGGGGGAAGTTCTACATATCTTAGCCATGGAAAATCACAGGGTAGAATATTACTGAGTAAGGGTGAATCCATGTGTGTATCTGTATATACTTCAATCACAAGGAAGAGCAGGGATCATGTAGGTGTGTGTACACATGTTTGCATAAAAACTCATGACCTAGAAAAAATTCTCAATGCATAGTTTTGATTCATATCACATGGCATTAATTTTTATATAAAAGCCTTCATTTCATAGAGATTAGAGTGAAAAAATTTCCTTTCCTTCTTGGTTTTCAAAAATTGGAGAACCAATTAATGACACAAGCATTTGTCATGTTGGTAGCATAATAGAATTTCGGTGTGAGTCAGTCATGTGGAGTGGCATGTGGTAAAGACTTAGCTTTCTGCAATCAATAGCTTTTATATTCCACGAAATATTTCTAAACAAAAAGAAATATTTCGTGGAATATAAAAGCTATTGATTTCAAGCAGAAAATACACTTACCAATTACTGCTTTAAAAATAAGAATATAAAGGTCTTTGTAGCTGAAGTGGTTACAGCTACCAGTGTAGAGGAAACCACAGCACTGGCGCTCATAGCAAATCAGGGAGCCTCCAGAGTCGTCTTAAACATATGACTGCATGTTTCCTTTTTCTTTCAGGTTAAAAGTCCATGGTAGAATTTCAGTTAAAAAAAAATTAGGGAGACACAAGCAGTGATGCCTGCAGAGAGCCTGGTGGTCTACAGAGCCAACTATGTAATCAGTAAAAGCAGTTAGTGGCTTTTTACAGCTTCAGTTGCATGTTTCAGAGTTTGAATTCTTCAGGCCATGGGTCCTGCCCACAGTTCATAAGAATGCCAAGGATGCAGGGATGCTGCTCCAGTAAACAGTTCCTAAATATTGCAGTTGATCTCGACCACCTTTAAGTTTTATACTCAAAGGAGCTCATGAAAGTACACGCTCCTGGATTAATAGAGCAGTCTATTTACACACCTCCAGTCGCCCACCATCTTTGCACTCTGCAATCAGCCCACAGTGAGGAACCTTGCCCCTTCTTGCCCTTCTCTTTGGGAGAGAAGAAACACCCCTTTGCAACCAACATGCCCACCTCAGTGATTGCCTTTCCAAGCCTCAAACAATCCATTTCTCTCTGTTGGTAATCTTTTTAAATGGTGTATACTTTTGGCAATGCCATTAACAACTCCCCAGAGAGCAAGCCATGTAGAAGAGAAGGGACAAGGCTGCCCTGAGAAAAATGAGAATAAATAATCTGAAGTCACTACTCACCCACCTGGGGCTAACCCATGACTAATTTCTAACTAACAAACAGCCCTTTCACACTCCATTGTTTGTCACATGGCATTTCAGCCCAGAGCATTTTCTCACTATTCATTTTCTCTCTGGCACAAACTAATTGCTGCATGCAGCAGCCAGGCTCTGGAGACTCAAAGGGCATGAAACTATGGCAGCCTAACAGAAAAGAGTAAATAAATATTTTTTTTAAAAAACTCACATGAAATCCTCAGCATTACCCAAAGACACATTCAAGGCAGTGGCATGTGATTCCACCACATGCTTTCTTTCCTTCCTACCTCACAGTAACTAACCATTTATACGTGGTGATGTCCTTACTTGCCATCTGGCTTTATGACAGGCTTTGTGTTTTAAATCAAACTCAGAGCAGGAAAAGTTATAAATATCAGTAGTCTGATAAAGCATCCCAATGTTTGCAAGTTTCAATTACTTCAGACAACATATTGCATAGTAAAACTAGTATTTGACATTCCTCCTCTGATTATACCAAGGTACATCTACCTCAAAAAGCTCTCTGCTCTTAAGCAACCTTTGCATTCTAAGACCAGAGGAATGTAGTGGGAACTGCTGTTAAACTTGGGCCCATTCTGTAAAAATACTTCATATCATTAAAGGTTTGCAGCTGATTTACAAAGAAAGGACAGAGGTGCTCTATTGCATTTAAACTAAAGAGATAGTCTAGGAACTGGAAATAGATTTATCCTGGCAAGGAAAAAACTAATGCACCACAGCAGCTAAGCAATATTCATTTTTATAGCATAGTATAGAAACTATATAAACCTTTTTGTTTGAGATAGAAATTGACCAAAGGAAATATCATCCATCCTCATGGCTTTTTCTGTACACAAGTAAAAATTTTAAAGTGAAAAAAAAAACACATCTATAAACCATTAGAACTCAAACTATTCTCTGAAAACTAAGAAATAACCATATAAAATCTTATAGGGAACTTACTAGAAATGCATACAAATAAGTAGGACAGGCTTTGTAATAGTGCCCTGCTCTGTCTCTCCCTCCCTCTCTCTCTTCCTCTCTCTCTCCCTCTCTTTCTCTCTCTCTATCTCTATCTCTTTCTCTCTCTTTCTCCATTGCAATTCATTGAGAAACAATGGCAACAACATACTGAGCCAATCTTAAGCATGTTTCTAGCAAGTGTCCGGAAGCAGGCTACTTCTGAAATCTCCAAAGAGATTGGGGTTTTCAAATATTCTTACCAGCTTAAGACTGCAGACATTCAACACACAGGCTGGCTTTGGGGCACTGTTGTGAATTTAGCTGATTTGAAGGAGGCTCATCAACTGCAGGCTGAAAGTGGCTGTTTCCAGAGCTGTGATTGCATTTCCAGCAATGATTTCTACCCTTTACCTACCATGCACCGCTTATTAAGTATGAAACCCATTGCCCTGAAGAATCTGCTTACAATCTCTGCAACAGTGGCATCTGTGGAGGGGGTGCTCCAGCCACTTGAAACTCATTAAAACATACTTGAGACTGACAGTGAGTAGAGAACATCTGTCAGACTTGGCCAAGATTTCAATCAAGTGTGATGTTGCTGTGTTACATTGACTTAATAAATGAATTGGCTGCTGTCATCGTAAGAAAAGTTTGGTTATAATTATTATCCTGTTCTTTTTCTTTTTTCTTTGCAATGTTCTTTCACATAAACAACCATATTCTGCGTGAAATGTATGAAAATAAAGTTGATGAAAAGGAAAATAAGCAGCCTGCAGCTTATACCTATAACCCCAATGCTTGGGTGGTTAATGAAGGAAGATTGCTGTGAGTTCCAGGCCAACTTGAAACAAAAAATGAGTTCCAGGACAGCCTGGGCTACCACATGAGACTGGGTCCCATATATACAATCAAAATTAATGAACATAAAGTTCATTTTTTAGCAGGCTAAATTTTTACCAAGTATATGTTTCTTTAAGAAGGTGTATAGTATGTCCTGGGGAAGTCAGGCAGAATCATACTGTTCTGTACTCTCTGGGAGTGTCTTGAAATGTACATCCAGAAGAAAGGGATTTCTACCTCAGTCTATCGACTAAATGCCCATATGAGCAAATCTGAATGAAATGAAAACCCATTCCCCAATATCTACATGCTGTTGATCATCTCTCAGTGTTTCCTTACTAGGCTGCTTGCTCACAAGTCATGCCATAGCAATCTATTCTACCAGGGTCTAAAGAGACTCACAGAGTCACTAGCCATTCCTAGTGATGCGATTTCAGAACAAATGAGTGGGAAACCAGACACAGAGTTCAGATCGTTTCTACCAGATTGTGTTTGCTACTTTGGCCTTTTAGAAATGTTTGTTTGAGGAATCAGATTAAATACAAAACATTGGTTCTGACCACCAATATTTTAAAAGGATGGAAAAGAGCTACCATTGCTCAAAGTTGAGAGAAGGAAAGCTCCAGTCTTATATGCCAGGTAAGCTCAGAAAGATACAAAGAAGGAAAAATAAGTGGAAAGAGCACAGACCAGTAAACATAAAGCTGGACACAAAATAGAAAAAATTCTAATGTCTTCAGCAACTACACTTAAATGTCCAGTTACTAGGCCTAGTGAATTTGAGCTCATTGACTTGTGTAGCTGAACCTACAGATTCCTAAGAAAGCAGAAGCTAACCCCTACCTGTAGCCCAAGCTTTCCTGTCCTGCCCACCAGTCCCATGGCTGCTTGTAAAATTATTACCCAGAGTGTTATTATTAATTATAATTGTTTGACTGATGGCTCAGGCTTATTACTAGCTGGCTCTTATACATACATTAATCCAATGCTATTAATCTATGTATTGCCAAGTGGCCATGGCATTACTTCATTTTCTACATGGCTTGCTTCCTCTGTGACTGCAATCTCTCTACTCTGCCTTCTTTCTCCTCATATCTCTGCTTGGATTTCCTGCCTAGCTATATTCTGCACTGCCATAGGCCAAAGCAGCTTTATTCATTAACCAATAAAAGCAACACATATTTGCAACATACAGGACATCCTACATCATCTACCAACTGCTTATGAGGCTTATCATTAGGGTAGAGTCCCTCTGGTTTGGTGAATTATTGGAAAGAAGCATTAAGGTTGACTTTGAGGAAGGAATGGATGAATTTTCAACAAAGAAGCTTAATCACCCATGGGTAGAAATTTAGCAGCTGTTCCCAGAACAAATTGCTAGTGTTTTAATACTAATACTTAACTATATTTACGTTAATATTTCCTTTCTGCTTATACCTAAACTACTCTGGCATAGTTGTAAGCCACAGGTCCCAAGTCTGGTTAATGGTAAGCCCCCATGTCTCTTTCTTCTGTTTATTTATAAGTTAAACACTCTGAAACTCATAGCTTTTAATTAAAATCTAGTAGTCAGCCTACACACTGATTAGACCAAGTTTGCCTGATAAATAAGATGTTTTTTCTCCCCCAAGGGCTGTCCCTCCAGAAGGTTAAATAGTCACAAAATCAGCCAATATTATAATAGTGTCAGTAAAACTGGGTCAGCCACACATCAATGTGTGAATTTACTATCATTCCTGTAGCAATTTTATTTTTGTGTTCTCATATGGCATGTTCTACCAGGTAACAGAGTTATCTATATGTAACTCATATCTATCCTCATCTAAGATATTAAAATTGTTCAACACACAGTGCTGCATATAGTAAATACTCATTAAGTATTAGCTGTTTGAGAGAACTATAAAAATGACTGGGTAAGGAAAATTATACTTTAAAACTGGTTTTCTGTTTTTGTGGTAGCTGAATAGAACTTCCTTAGAAAATTTGCCACCCCTTCCTTCACTTTGGCTTACCAGTGAATGCTACCATCATGCATGTTCACACCCGACATACATTCATACTCAAGGACACAATTTGTATCTTTTACTACCCAGGTTTTGATTCACTCTGTCTCCCTGAGAGTTACTCCTTCCTGTTGCCTATATTCTTATCTAGGAAACTCTTAATACCAGTTCCTACTGCAACTTTCAAGTTAATTCAGCCTTCCCTTGGAAAGCTTTCTCTAAGTCCCTAAAATTACCCCACTGTAATAGAGCTGTGTGCATAGGCTGGCATACAGAAACACAGGGCTATGTACATGAGCCTTTACTCAGAGACATGAAGTTATACCCATTAACTTTCATATAGAGACATGGATCTATATGCATGAGTCTGCACAGAAAGACAGGGAGCTGTATTCATGAGTCTGCACAGAGACATGGAGCTACATGCATGAGCCTATCTACAGAACACAAAGCTATGAGCATGCATAGAAAAATGATGGCTTGTTTGTTAAAGTTGGTATTCAGAAGACAGCTGTAGATAGCTTATCAGATATGGGGAGATGAGGTTACCAAGAGAGCTGGATTTGAAGTTACTTGAAGTTATAAATTGCCTAGACATTAAGAAAATGAGTTTGGACTTAATTCTATAGTTTAGAAGGCATCACTGTCAGTATTCAAGCAGGGAGACACATAACCCAATCTGACTTAAAGAATCAACTCCATTGGCAAGATAATGAATGAGCAAGAAATGAGGAAGACTAAAGGCAAGAAGAGCAGTTGGGATGTCATGCCTATGATCTAAGTAACCAGTTTTAATAATGTAAAAACTGCATATCAGTAAAATTTGATATAAATGTTCATTTAAAGCTATTATCTCAATGTGACTGAATTCAATAACCTTTAAGGCAGCAGATATTAGAGCAGATTTTTTGTTACTTAGCACCAAGCAATTCAGGTGAAATTAATATATAATTTCAGCATAATGACCAAATTTACTAATGAGCTGATTGCAGGTTTTGTGTTCCTCGCCTTTAGAATATGGAGTACAGTTACAAGTGATAAAAAAAACTAAAGCCTTGTTGGACCTGCTGGGAGGCAGTGGGATTGTAATTCACCAAATGAAAGCATTGGGGGCTTTAGGGGATTTTTAAATCTAAATACATAAAAGCCATACTTACAGTCAAAATTGGAATTTAATTAAATTCTACACATGGTAGTTTAATGTTGTTATTGAGATGAAGTTCATGGCCAAAGATAAAATATGTTACAATGGAAAGAAACACATGATACCATATTTCTTTTCAATAATATTGTACTTATAATTCATATTTAACTAAATTAAATGTGTGTTCACATCTTAAAAGAAATAAATCTGATTTGACTGAATCTGGAAAGATTTATAGAGATATTTTTTTTAATTAATCTACCTATTTCTACCTCTGTCTTCACAGAATAGTTGTTACAAGGAATGTAGTTCACTCTTTCAATAAACAATAAAAGGAAAGTCACTATGTGCATGCGATAGGAGAGGCCAGGTACCATCTCATTTTTAATGCAGACTTTTCTGACAATGTTTAAACGTTACCAAGTTCTCACTTTAGAGATCTATTGAAGTATGAGAGTCAATTATCTTATACATTTTAATCTTCAATACTTGGAACAATTTCCATAGTTACTAACTTTTGGATCTGGAAGGAATAGATCCAGGCAAGAACCCTCTAAACCATAAACAAATCCACCAGCCATAGTACTACATGGAAAAATATTTAACCCAGGAATCATTTCTTCCTGGATGGAAGAGGTTGTGACTCTGAAATTTTGTTGTTAACATTATTTAGCATTGCTAAGTATACAGGTCATAAATAACTAAAGGGTTCTCCTTGATATTTCCTGAATGGTTTAAGACATGCATCAGTTTCCCTTAATATTCTTTATTATCATAGGCTTTAAGAACTGTACTACAGTAAAATTTATTTTCCATATCCTTCATAGATATCCAGTTTATCACTACCACCAAGACCAAGAGGAGACATTTCAGAGGCAATGCCAACTGCAAATATAGTCAGTTTGTGAAATACAGTTGCAGCCAATATAGTGACCCACTAGTAAATGTAAAATTGGCTACTATTTTTGCCTGATTTCTGTGAGATGGCAACACTCTTAAGAGTGAGGAATGTTGAGGGCAAATATATTCACAATATCACCCCCAACAAAAAACAAGAATTAATAATCAATGTTCCCTATTTTCCCTCAACATTAATGGTCTTAACTCGCCTATAAAAAGACACAGGCTAACAGAATGGACACAAAGACAGAATCCATCCTTCTGCTGCATACAAGAAACACATCTAAGCTTCAAAGACAGATATGACCTCAGGGTAAAAGATTGGGAAAATATATTTCAATCAAATGGACCCAAGAAACAAGCAGGTATGTCTATCCTAATATCTAACAAGTTAAACTTCAAACCAAAATCAATGAAAAGAGATGAATACAATCATTTTGTATTCATCACAGGAGAAATTCATCAGCACAAAGTCTCAATTCTGACCATCTATGCCCCAAATACAAAGGCATCCACATTCATAAAAGAAATGCTACTAAGACTCAAAGCTCACATAGAACCTCACACGGTCATAGTGGGATACTTCAAACCCCTCTCTCATCACTAGACAGGACCACCAGTCAGAAACTTAACAAAGAAACAAAAGAACTAACAGAAGTCATGACCCAATTGGGTTTAACAGGCATTTATAGAACATTACGTCCAAACACAAAAGAATATACCTTCTTCTCTGCTCCACATTGAACCTTCTCTAAAATCGAACACATACTAGGCGATATAACAAATCTCAACAGATACAAAAAATATTGGAATAGTCCCCTATATCTTATCAGACCACCATGATTTAAAGTCACAGAAACCCTACAAATTCATGGAAATTGAACAATGTACAATTGTACCATACCTAGGTCAAGGAAAAAATAAAGAAAAAAATTAAAGACTTCCTAGAATTCAATGAGTGAAGATACAACATAACCAAACTTATGGACCACTTTGAAAGTAGTGCTATGGGGAAAGGTCATAGCACTAAGTGCCTGTATGAAAAAAAAAAAACAGAGGATAGTCACATTAGAGAATAAACAGCACAACTGAAAGCCTTAGAACAAAAACAGAGAGGAAGATACCATAAAAGAAGAAGCCATTATAGATTTGAAGAGAAAACTGACTTTAGAGAAATGTCCGGAGACCTACAAGGATGACCCTAACTAAGAAACTGAGCAACAGTGAATTGACTACCTTAAATGCCCTTCTCTGTTAATGAGATTGATGACTAACTTATCTATCACCATAGAACCCTCATCTTGTAGCTGATGGAAACAAAAGCAGAATCCCACAGCTAAACACTGAGCCAAACTGGAATTCAGATGCAGACAGGGAGAAATGATAAGAAAATGGGGACAAGACCAGGCTAGAGAAACACACAGAGACAGCTGTCTTGAACAAGTGGGACCTAATGGACACCCAGACTGATAGCTGAGAAACCAGCATTGGGCAGACTGGTCTCAGTTAGAAGGCCTAGACAGTCTAGGGGATTCGGACAGTGGAACCAGGATGTATCCCTGGTACACAAAAGGACTTTGGGAGCACATTTCCCATGGAAGGATACTCCCTTAACCTACAGGCAGGAGGGAGGGCCTAGTCCCTACTCCAAATGACTTGACAGATTTTGATGATCCCTCCTGGAAGGCATCACCCTCCCTGTGGTAGTGGGGAGGCTTGTGAGGCAAAGAGGGATGGACGGAGGGAGGGAGGGACCAAGGGAGAGAGGGAGAAAGGTAGGGATGGAAGGAAAAGGAGAGGAAGGGAGGGAGGGAGAGAGAACTGGGAATGATACATAAAATAAGGAAAATAAATAAATAAATAAATAAATAAAAGACTGCTTTTCATTGTCTACATCACAGAAAACATAAGATGGTTTTGAACAAGGAACTTCCATAATACACTCTTTGAACTGATCCATCATTCACTCACCCACCCCCCACCCCACATATGCCTAGGATCATCTATGAAGGAATACAAGGAGTTTGAATCATGAGCAACCACTACCTCACAAGACAGGAATAGTAAAATAGTGGATAAAAAAGGTAAGTGATGTTAGATGGAGGAGGAAATTCAGAAGTGCTGTATTTTCCAGCCTACTCTGAAAAGCCATGTGGTAAACATTCATATCTTATAGTGAAGGACTCAGACTCTCAGGAGGTAAGGTGATTCTGAAACTCCCACAGAGACCTGTTTCTTCAGCCCAATCTATTTAATTAATAGCTCAACATGTGAGTTCCCTGGGTGTTCTTGGCCAGTCACATACTAACTCAAATCACACATCCATTATTCTATACTCATAGGTACAAGATGGAGCTTATGCTCAAATTTGAAAAGCTTATACCCTAAGAAATATGCATGATAATATTTTCTAAGCTCAAAGAGGATCATATGTAGAAACCAGTTTTGTTTCAGCCATAGTTTACGGAATGCATGTTTTTATCTCCTCCTTCTAATGAAGTCAGAGCTTTGGAAGACAATTATCTACAAAGAGACTCTCATTTCGGGTTTACATAGAGCAAAGCCATTTAGTGTAAGTTGAAGTGACCAGACAGAAGGATCAAAAGGAAGAGGTTTATTTCTGCTTGAAATAAAGCAGACCATCAGGAAAGAATGCAGATGATATAAACCAAACTGACTAGATAATGCTTATAGAAAAAAGGAATGATTCAGTACAAGCAGTAAAATACATGGGAAAATTAGAGAAAAGAATAACCTGGTTACCTCAATGAAGTAGTTTAGACAAGGTTTAGAAATTACTTTGTCAGGAAAATGATTTGCCTCTTTCCAAAGAAGCAATGCATAAAGGGACAGAGGACTCTTGCTGAGGTAAATTGTCACCTGGTTCCAGGATACAGGCTGAGAGAATGTAATAAAAATCAAATGTATTTAGAAGCAAAAAAATATACTGTAATATTTTCAAAAGTGGGCCAGGAGTATATAACACAAATTCACTAGAAAATTCGGAAATTCTCTAAGAACTCTCCAAAGCACCCAGTGGGTTCACTCTCAGAGAATTGCAATGCCTCTGGGAGAAAAGCACCCTGGGGAGTGAAGTCTCTGAATTTACTCTCAGCAACTGGGAGGCAAATTCTCCACATTGAGGATGCTTCCCCAGTTGAAGAACCACTGGGCCTCCATGGTGCCTCTAAAGAGAATTTCAAAGACCTCCTGGTCTTCTACTACTTGTATAACTAGGACAAGTACCCTGCAGGGGCCTGCTGGGTCATTTTTACTCACACTGTAGTTGAAGCTGAATCTACTTCTTTACCAGGCTTTTAAGATCTAGTCAAGAGTCTGGCTTCCTCTTTCAGTTTTTGCAGGCACAATGCATGTGCCAGTTATTTGGGAACAGAAAAGGGGAGAGAAAGATTTGGTACTCCAAGACAGAGTACTCTATTTTAAGAAATGAAAGAAATCAGAGCTTGAATACTTAGACTTTATAACAAAAATCATACACACTCAAAATAATTAAGTAACCAGCACCTAAATCAAAATCATACATTGGTCGATAAATCTTTTTCCTTAGGCTATGCTTATCAAGAAAGTCAACGAACCCTGTCATTAATCTTGGCTCACACTCTGCAGCATCCCAAGACCTTGCCAGCTCCCTTCTCTGAATATGTCTCATTGCTAATGCTTCTGGCTTCCAGTAGCACTGATATTCAAATCTCCCCTTTTCAGATGGAATCTAAAGATATTTTTCCCAGCATCTTGATTTGTCACTTTCAGGAAGTCACCGTCTTCCTGTACCAGTTCCCACCATATGTAAAACAAAAATCATAAATTCGGGTAAAGTCAAAGTGCTCTGACAAGGACCGATGACAAAATCCCTAGCAGAACCTGCTCCACATAAGTGATTATGTAAATCCTTGGAAATAGAAGTTTATATAAACAAATATGTAGAGTGGAGATTTAGATTTATTGACTTTCCTTTCATTATTTATTTATGGAGCATACAAAATTAGATAAGTTTGATGAATTTAGTATTCCTGTTCTCTAAACATATGCTATAATATTGGGTGATTTGGTGGTTAAATACTATGTATGATTTTTAAATGTATTTTTAAGGTACCAGTGTTGAATCAGGATCTGCTTTTTTTCCCCACCACTACAAGAGTTAGCTTCACTAGAAATTAAATATTTGTTTCAAAATTACCTGACCTGTCTGGTATATAAAAGTCATGATTTTGAAAACCTTATGCTAACAGTGCATATGGAGTGAGCACAGATATAATTATAAGTGTAATTTTAATTCTATTCTCCTCACTGGGTTACAGTGGCAGTGAATAATCCACTTCAAAATCAAAGATCAGCTCAAATCCCTTTTACCAACTCAGGTCCCATTTTCCAAGTATTTATTTAATGTCATTGTTCAGTGAGGGACCTGGAGACCTTTTGCTGTAGGTGGAAAGGAAATGCAAATCTGTTAGTTATTTGCTAAGGTTCCTAAGGACACTAAAAACACATGGGCACTCGCAACTGTGAATTTCCCTGTAAATATAAAATCTTTGTCTTCGGGAGTATTTGCTTAACTGAACAAAGTTTGCACAGCCTGGAGAGGATTAGCATCAACAATAACACAAAATTAAACCTTTGACATTCCTCTAGTTCATTTCTGTGTTTATCTCCTCTTTCCTCTATCAATTTCCCCAACTCCATCATTTAAGAAAGAAAGTAAAAGACAAAGAAAGAAGGTCTTAGAAGAACCATTTCAGCATTTTTGAGTATGGTTGTGTTTTTTTTTATTTCCGTTGCTGCATTTACTTAGTCAGAAATATGCTATATTAAAAATAGTTTGGGTACCATGTCATACAATGAAACACAATGATAAAAGTTCTAAAATGGAAGAGTGATGTGGTAGATACTACATGGGTACCATGGAACATGAACAAAAGTGTTGTACACTCTGTGTGGGATGAATTCATGAAGGAGGTATGACCTGAGCTCCTGTTAAAGCATCAGTGGGCATTTGAGGGTCTATAGTGAGAAAACCAGAGCAGAACTATGTGTATAAATGGTGGAGCCTCCAATTGCAGAACTTGATGTGTCTGGAGTAAAGAAATAAAAGAATAATGAGCAATGGGAAGAAGCAACACTGAAGATGTTCTTGCCGTCATAGTTGCCATGCTGAGACTCACTCTCTAGCATGAACATAGACAAATATACTCAAGCATTTCTATACCAGCTGGGCATTCAGTATATTTTCAATTTTTCTCAAATATTAATCTGGCTTAAACCCCTTCCAGCCTGCATTTTACAGGACATCCCTAGTGAGATTCCAAGATTAGATTACTAAAAACTAAATTTCTGAAGTAAATGGCATAGTTAGTTTAAGTATCTTACTATACTTTCCATATTTATTTCTAGAAAGATGTCAATTTGCCAACAGCATGAGAGAGAACCAGTTTTACAATTTCCATTGCCAGATCTAAGTATAATCATTAAAAGAATTATTTGCTAATTGTGTGAGTGGAAAATGAGATTATATCTTACAGCATCATGGATATCAAAGACAAGAGTTTGAATTAAATTCTGAAGTTAATGAGAAACCTACAATAGATTTTTGACCAAGGGGATAAATATCTAAATCAGCCTTTTGAAAAAATTAATGTTGGTGGCAAAGAGTGGGCTGTGATGAGTTTGGCAGTTCTGGGAACTCCCAGTGCTTGGAGGCAGGGAAGTTGTTTCATTCCCCTGGGTCATCACTGTTCAACAGAGCTCCCCACCATAATAGTAACATTCTGTGTCTGCTCTGCATGATGTCAACATAAGCTCTCACTTTCAAGGACTGGAAATATAGCATGTAGAAACTAAAACATAGGGCTCAAGTCCTTTAAATTTATGAGGTTTAAATTTAAATAGTCACATGCCGTCATGTAGTATCCGAGAGCACAGAGCTAGTGCCAGAGCAATAAGTATTCAAGATGGGAGACATTTGCAAAGCTACAGTGAAGAGAGCAGAGGCAGGCTGAGAGAATAGATTCTGTGGCTATCTGAATGTGCATATGAAGGAGAACCTCTGTGGAAATTGAGAACCAGAAGGAAATAAATGGTGGTAATTTCAGAGTCTGCACTAGAAAAGGATTAAAGGGAGATAATGGAGAAGAGACAGTACTCTCTCTCTCTCATTCTCCCTCAACTTCTTCCCCTCTTTCACTCCCTCTATCCCTCCCCCTTTCTCTGTTCTTGTCCTTCCTTTCTTTTTCCCTTCCTTTTTTCCTTCTTTCTTTCCTTCCTTCCTTCCTTCCTTCCTGGCCCTCCATCAATATATACATCCTAATGAGAACTGGAAAATGACAAAAAGATTTTAACTGATGAAAACAGCATGGTTCATGCTGTTTCCAATTTTATTGATCTCTATAAAAATGTGATGAGCTTTTAGGCTTAAACCTATGTATCAGACCTGTAAGTGCAAGCCTGCCACCATCAGAAACTGATGAAAAGGACAGAAAACTTCTGTCCACAGAATAGAAAACCAGGTGAATTCCAGAAGATAGGTAAGTTGCCTCCATAAAAGAAAGGCAATGTGTGTTTGTGAGATGAAATGGGTCATGTAGCATTGGCTATGTGGTAAAAATATAAGTGTAATGGAAAGGAACAAAATTTAATGAATGTTGAAGACTCAGCCAAGCAAGTAAATGTTGTCTAAATAATGTTAAACAATGTCATTAATTAAATCAACATAGATGGGACAGTTCTGGGAATCCAAGAATGGGATTCATTTTCGTTCAAGCCTTTACATGACTCATATCTTCCCAACCTTAGGATGTCAGTCCAAATCCAATAACCTAGAGATGTCTGAGTTCATACACCTCTTCTCTACGATTATCTACAATACAATTCTTACCACATTGTTTGAAAATATGTCTGTCTGAAAATATGAATTCTGAAATATACAAGTCTTTTGAGTCACTTTTTGTTTATTCTGTGTCTAGGGTAGTCTATACTCTAAGAGGTACTCAGTAAGTTTGGATGAATACATGGAAACACAGTATCTGTTACTCATTAGCCTGAAGATCCAGAGAACTGGGTAAATATTCCATCAAGATCAAAGTGAACCTTAAGATGACAGCTAACTAAATTTTCATGTCAATTAAACAAGAATAGGCCTTGCCAGTCCAATGTGAACAATTGATAGTCTTACTTTCTGAAACTTTACTCAACCAAAAGGAGATTCTTCTATCTCCAGAAAAGAAATGCCCTATTAAATAGAGTAACTGTCTGGCTCTGAAGTATGGTAAGATCTAAGATATTTCTCAAGAGAGCTTCATTTCAAGGTAACAAAACAAAACAAAAAAAAACTGAAAATTGCAAATTATTATCTTCAAATAACACTGACTGTGGGCATATGATATGGGCACAAATACAAAATCTCTGATCATGTGGTGTCTTCATGGCTTCTTATTCATTCCACTACCTAAGGCAAATCTTCTCCCTAGCTCTCTGAGATCAAGAATAATCACATGTTCAGTGAAAATTAGAGAAAATGTGTGTGTTCATGTATGATTGAATGGACACTTCTAATCTTTTGAAAATAGGAATTCCAAAATCATTGTCTTCTCCTTAAACCTTTAAAAATCTCCCATTTGCAGCAATGGTTTTATTTTCCTTTTTTGCCAGTAACAACGTGAGACAGAAAAAGCATAAAGCATTCCCTTCCACAAGAGCAATGATGTGTCCTTCCAGCCAGGACACACAGTTTCTATAAGTTAGTCTGATGCTCAGTTGGTGTAAGGAGTAAGGTTTTTCCGCCCACTGCCTGTCTTGTCCCGCCGCCGCGCCAGCCACAAGTAACACACAGAGACTGTATTTGATATAATGCTGTTGGCCAGTTACTTGTTTCTTATTGTCTAGCTCTGTCTTAAGTATTAGTCCGTTTCTGTTAATCTATGTATTTCCATGTGGTCTTATCTTACTGGAGAGAGAGGCCGCCAGCGTTCTGCTCTCTGTCTTCCATCTTGACTCCTCCCTACCATCTCCTCTTTCCTCCTTGTCTCCTAGTTCCACCTATCTTGCTTTCCTATTGACCAATAGTGCTTTATTCATTAACCAGTATGAGAAACATATTTACAGAATGACATCTCTCATAAAGTTGGGATATTCTGTTCTTTCTGAAACAGAGGTTTACAGAAAACCAGCATCAGAAAGAATCACTGAGATTATAACAATTGAAGAAATACAAGTCTACTGAGCAACTCAAGGAACAGTGTCTCCTCATTCAGAGTCACTTCCAACTCTGTTCCAGGACAGCTTCCTCTTCATGCTAGTGTGTTCACCCTGACCTGAAAGTAGATGAACTGAGTGATTGTTCACTGAATTTCCATTTCTTTCAGTCTAATCTCCCACTAAATGTCTAAGAAAGACTGTTGCAAAAATGCAACCAAGCTAATGTTCTAGGTTCTAACTCACTGCAATGAAGATGACTCATAGATGCTAACATGGCAAAAACAAAACAAAACAACAAAACAAAACAAAAAAAAAACAAACACACACACACACACACACACACACACACACACACACACACTAGATGAAGTTAAAACAGACAAAGACCATGTTATTCAAGACTATGGTAGAGAAGAAAGCTGCTGAATATCATCTGGTGACATCAAAGGCAGGAGAAAATTTAAATGCTATGGTAAAGGAGTGAACAGAGGTTGGAGGCACTCATTAGAAGAGGTTGATTGGCATTACTAGTCTATTACTGTTAGATATATAGTGCTGATCAAAGTTAACCATCTACTACCCAGGAAGGTTGGAAGTAGCCGGTGGCTTCCCTATCTCCCCTGGTGACTGTATTCTGAAGAAATGTCTCCCAGGTTCTTGACAAAGACCTTTCTTGTCTATAAATCTACCAATGTTGAGACAAGATTTACTTCTCAAAGGAGTAGAGAAAAAACTTATAATTGAAAGTTTTCTGACGTGCTTTTAAACAAAGAAAGCAAGTGCCTAGACTCAGGAATGACTCTGAGTAAAGTTTAGTCAATAAGGAGAAATTAAAGTTTATTTAGTCAGTCCACTATCCATCAAGTCTGTCTGCCAGTTTCCTTTTAATAATAAATACAACATGTTCAAAGAAGAGAAAGAGTATTTTAATTCAATTTCTGTTCCTGTGATAAAACACCCTGCCCAAATAAATAAATAAATTTTAAAAAACTTATATGTCTTATAATATGAGTTGAAGATATGTTACATTTGTTTATGCCATGAAATAGTTATTTAATTATATGAAGATGCGTTACAAGAGAATTTTTGTTTTGGTGCCACAAAAACATCTGATGTTCCATGATGCTTACTCTAAGTCTTCCTCTTTTGCTGGTCATTGCTGTGGATATAATTAAGCTCCTAACAATGTTAATATCTGTTCAATTTCTCACAGATGTAATTATGCAAAAAATTTAAACATGTTGCATGTAAGAGTTTAAAGTAAACTTACAAGAATACATTCTTGATACCTACTTTAGCAGAAAACAAAGTTTAAGTTTAGCTCAAGGGTCCGTAAGGCATATAGATCAAGTTCAAGTTCAACCTGTCTATTTTTGTCAATATGGTTTAAAGGCAACATAGCTATGCCCATTCCCTTATGCGGTGGCTTTGAAGTGACAATGACAGAATTGAGTGGTTGTGACAGGCCATCTGCACTGCAAAGCATGAAATATTTACTACCTAGTCCTTCATATAAAAAACATTGCAATTCAGATCTAGGTTAACAAGTAGAAATTTAACCCAAAAGAGACATGTTTAAATATTTTAGCTGTGGAATCATGCATGACTATGTTTCTGTATCGCATTGTGCTATATAATCTCCCCCAGTTCCAAGTTTTATCCCAGTAACATGCACCTGGATGCACACAGATTGTGATTTCCAAACACTAACTCTGCTCAGACCAAGTTGATGACAGAACTGTGCTCACAACCAAGCTATTCTAATTGAACTAAGCAAAGTTATCAGTGAGTAAGAAGAGTGAAGTGAACAGAAATCATGCCAACTGCTTCACTTTCTTACCAAACTTCTCACCCAGATGGCTACTTCCCTTTCTGTTTTTAAACAGTTTCCGTAAGTTTTTTTTTTTTTTAAATCAGTTACAAGTTCTCTTAGCTCTACCAAGAAAAAAATATGCCAAAAATCATACATTTTAAAGCTCTTCAATGACCTTCCAGACAAAATTCTTGCCCTGGGCTTATTGAGCTGAATGTCCTGTGAGAAGGAGATGAATGTCAAACACAAGCTGTGATGTCAAATGTTTGACATTCATCTCTTCCTCACAGGACGTGATATCAAACAGCGGAAGCTATGGTCACCAAGATCTCTTAAAGATGCCTTTTCCTTCATGAAAACAGGAAAGGTGCAACTGCTATGACAAGTTCATCTTCCACAGGGCAAGGCCCCATTGAAGGGGCAAGAGAGGAAGTGTGGGCTCCTTGCTTTGAACCTCTCTTAAGTACAGCTTGGGTACAGTAAATCCCCTAGAGAATTTTAAGATGTCTGTGAATTCAGACCTGTGTCACCATTCTCTATCCAAGAAAAGTTAAGGGGTGGTTTCCTACTTCATCCCTGTGAGAAGTGAAGTGGTCACTGTACAGGACAGAAAGGAAATGAAGGTGCTATTGAGGCCACTGTGCACCCTTAGTGATAAAAGGGTAAGACAAAATCTACCCTTTTCCTACCAAGTTCCTTCCCTTTATATGGCTCAGGTAATAAATATCTCAGATAACAAATCCAGCATCTCAAGGAGAAGGGGTGAAAAGTAGCATGTTATAGGCTGAGAAAAATAAAAGGAAAATATCAAGATGTCTCCAAGATCCCACCTGTGTTCCAGAGGAAGGTAAATGGAGCCTGAAACCTACCCTTTGCACCTTCAGACACCCACTCCAACCTTCTCTAGAGTCTGTTCTGTCCAAGGATAAGCAGAATATAGACATTAAAGGGATTCTGTGGAAAACAAAGTAAGTGATGTAAGCAAATTAAAAGAAAAGCAAACCTTTAAATGCCAGAAAAAAAAAAAAAAAAAAAAAAAAAGAGAATGAAGACACCTGTGTGATCCACCAGGGAGGGAAGAGATCCACCAAGATGAGTGTAAATAAGGGTTCCCTTTGTTCTTTTGTCATGTCAGCCTAGCTCAGAGAATTAACTTGACATCACATCTCCTCCAAGGAAAGCCAAGAAAATAGAAACACCTCCTTTGAGGTGGCAGCCATTGCAGTCTGGGTCCTCCTTCAAGCTTTGAGGTTGATGATTCAGCATACTGCCCCTAACTATGTAAGTATCCCTGTGGCTTTCCTTTTTAACCTCTCAACCCTGTACAATGTGTATCTCTACCCAGGTTTCTTTGAATGACTCTTATATGAATTATCATCTTAGACCTAGACACTTAGACAAAAACTAATATTCTAAATAATAGTTATCTGGAGCCTGCTTTTGAGCACATATTTCTTAAGAAGCAGAAAGTGGCACCAGTGTGTCCCCACAAAAGGGAAAGAAAGAAATTAATAAAAGTTCTAAGCAATTGTTAATTACATTTACATTAGTTTTCTTTGGAGAGGTGGTTCTGTAGTTAAGGGTGATGATACTCTATCATGAAGACCACAGTTCAGATCCAAGCATCTATATTGAACAGTTCACAAACACTAGCTCCAAGGTATCTGATACACAGAGAGGGACATAAAGACAGAAACAAAGAAACACATGCAACATCTTTCTCTCTCTACTCTCTCTCCTTCTCCCTCCCTCTCTTTATCATTTGTAGAATACAATTTCTGACCGCTGAATTACCATGCCAAAAATGACTAACATATAATGAGAAAAGTTAATTCTCTACAGATCTAAGGAAGTTGCAATTACAGCATGGTTGAGAACATACAGAAAAATGACAGAATTAGACACGAGATATACCCTCCCATTATATCGAAAGAAGTAACACACATACCATTATTTAGATTTCCTTTTCTGACTACTCACATACCTTGTTGTCTGTGACCCCTACGATCACCCTGATTAATGAAATGTCTGGGTGTCTATGACCCCCTGTGATCACCCAGAAGTTCACCAACCCTCCTGGGTCAAAACCTGAGAATACTAGTATAAGGAAATCATAGCCTGCCTACCTGGGGAGCCACATAGCTGGAGGTCACTAAAACAGGATGAAAAATGCCAACTAAAACAAAAGTCAAAGTACTGTGAGGGCTGAGTAGTGAGCTTTTTGGTACAAGTTGTCTAAACCAAACTGTGCACAGACATTCTCCATAGCAACTCTGAGAAAACCCTAACAGATATTCAGCAGGTGAGAGCACTTGCCATCAAAACTGACTACCTAAATTGAACTCCAGGAAACACAGCGTGGAAGGAGAGAACCAATTTCCATAAGTTGTTCTCTGACCACCACAAATCTACCAGAGTATACACATATGTATATGCCAGTGTATGCACATGAGTGTGTTCATATATGTATATATGCACATATAATCACAAAACAAATAAATAGCAATATAATTTGAAATATTTAAGACAAATATAAAAAACAGACCTCAAACAACAAGAAGCCCATTGATCATGACAAATTCATTCTGCTATCACTAATTGCCAGACTCAATCACTTTATACGTTGCAGCCCTTGAAACCACAGTTTAGTTTACAACTAATATTCCTACTTAATTTCCATGACAGCCTTAACACTCCTTCCTCCCTCCCTCACACACACACACACACACATACACACACACACACACACGCACGCCCGCGCACGCACATGCATCTGTACTCCCCTGCACATACACACACTGTATATATATGAGTTGTCCTTTCTTCTCTGAGCAAATTTTTCCTTCAAATATTTTCATGTGTCCTTTCTTCTCTGATATTCTCCCCTATCCAGCCTATCCAGACTTGATTCCTTAGACATGTTCAGGTTTATCACTGCCTCTGCTAACATAACTAATCCCACCACTATTTTTTATGCATGTGGTGTAGCTATTCTGGGAGTGTGTTGAAATGAAAGTGGTCCAAATTCTATTATCTTTCATATTATCTTCTGGCCCAGGTTCGATCTATCTATTAAATGTCACTCTATGAATACAGCTGTTCAATTAGAGTGGATAGGAAACATAAGAATGAGAAGTCTGTTTTAATTATCCCATTTACACACCCAAAAATGTTTAAGCCATGAGAAATACATGCAGAAGAGGAGGTAATACTGCCAGAATGTGAAAAGTTCTTGTGCTCAAGCAGAAATGTCTGTTTATCCAGGTAAGAGGAGAGAGGGTCTGTCAAGAGGAATAGTGCCTAGAGATACCCACCTCCACATACATTAGTTCATTCTATTTGTCACTCAGAGACACCTATATATCCCCCACTACCTCTAAAAGAAACATCTGGGTTTGCTAAAATAGCTACATATTATTTTCTTTTAAAATATTTCAATTTTTTTTTTTTACATTTTCATCTCTTTCCTAAGAGACTTGGGTTTTCACAGACGTAAGCATTATAGAATTACCACATAGAAAAGTGTCAAAGACTATGTGTCAGGTGGTTCATATGGTGAAGGTTCTGAATGCTTACACAAAAGTCGAGAGTCTTTAGAAAAGCAGGAGAAAAATCCCAGAGAGCTTGCTCAAAAGGTCCTTGAAAGGTGCCACTCTCCTGTGATAAAAGCTAGGAGAGGACGATGGAGAGCTGGTACCAGCCAGGATTCTGGGAGCTTCCTGCGAATGAAGGAGCCAGACTGAATACAATTTCTGAATCTCAAGAAGAAAAAAAACCCATATAAGAAATAAGAACAATTTTGTAAGGTGAGGCCCCATGTACAAGTCTCATTTTTATTAGTTTGCCTTCACATGACACGGGACCAGAATACATTTAAAATATAGGTGCTAATCTGTGTTTACCTGGGGCTTAGATCCTACAGAAACAATCTGGCAAAGGGCTTATTATGCTACACAAAACAATTATAAAAGCTTATTATAGACCCTAGTGAAATTCTTAGTCAGGATCTTAGAAATATTTATAATTACCAAATTGTACCTTACCCATACCAAAAAAGAGTTTAAAGCTTTTTATAAACATATAATTCTATCTTTAGTAACATTTTGTTGCTGTTGCTGTTAAGGACAGAGAATTTAGAGAAATAGAAAATGAGACCTGAATCATAAAGTACCCAAAGTTGATTTATAACTGGATGGTGAACTTGACCCTAGACTTTCTGGTGAACACAGTCAAGTGGGAAAGCAGCAGGGATCAAGTGTGGAATCCAATCTCACAGAGCCTGGGATTTCCTCTTAAGCACTGAGGATCCTACACAGAAACAAGCTTAGACATGGACTCCAGCCATACAATTCCCGTGTTACAGCACATATGTTGCTGAAAAGCTTTCAGAACTGGTACTTCAATAGAAAACATGTGCAGAAGAAGACTCTTTCAAAGAACAACCTCACAAACTTTAAATTCTTCCCCAGAATGTGAAAATCCCCCCAAAATTAAACATCACAGGACCTGTAAAGTGGCTAACTACCATTTATTCCCAAACAACAAGGGAACCTAACACCTCTCCTTCTCATCATCCAATCAACACTGTTTCTCCCCCTCCTTTCCTGTAAATCTTCAGCTGTCAACTATTTGAAAGGAAGATGTGAGTTTGATCTTCTAGTACCTTAGTGATTAGCTCAAACATAAACACATTTTTTTTTCTTTTTGCAAAAACCTACTACAAAGGTAATAATAGCCTGTGTGCTTATTGATCAGGAAGACATTGCTAGATATCACATTCAGTTCTGATCATAGTCTCCACCAGTGGTTCCCTTTTCTCTACCATTCTTTATAGAAAGTCTACATGTTATTATACTTGAAATATACTGGGGGAAAAAAAAACACTATCATTAATGGCAGTTTTAAAAACAGCCCAGGTACTCTTGAAAAGCACATCTTTGATGATCCTGAAAACAATACCACCCTTTACAAGTACAGCCTATACTATAGTCTACAACACTCTACAATCTGTGCAATACACAATTGTATGTGGCTATTTCTTACAGCATTTCTCAATGTTAAATGAGGATGTTGTGCCAGATAAGGGTTAGTAACAACTCTATGAGTCACAGTAACATGACTAAAGCATATAGTTCTTGAGAAATTTTGCTTGAGTGAGAGGTTTAATTTTAAACCTTAGGTCCGAGAGCCTAAATGGGCTGAATATGTGTAGCCTTTAACTACAATTAATTCTTCTAAAGCTATGGACCATTGTGTTCAAGGTAACTGAGCCACTTAAAAAGTGGATATTCTATATTTTATCTTAAGCAGAATGTAGGCATTATATCTCATAGCTTTAAAAGTCCAAACTGGAACATATGGCTGAGCTGATGCCCTTCCAGCCACAACACCAACAGTGGACACCACACATGCCCACACATCTTTGGCTTCTTCAGAAAATAGTTACAATTCATATGCATTGGTCTCATCTTAGATTAAAATTGCCCTGAATAAAAATAAAAACCTCATTAATATTTAAATAGAATAAGTCCTTCATAAAGTTTCATTTTAGCTAATTCATTCTGTAAATTTTGGCCAAGTCGAGCATTGAATAGGAAGACGTGATATGGCTGCTAATACAATTAGAGGTCAGATTGGTTCCATTCTATAAAGCAAAGGAGAAGATAGTCTTAATCTATGACAATAAACTATAACATAAAAACAAGAGCACAGAAAAATCATGGAATTGTGTACAACTACACCATAACTTTAATAACTAACAGAACACATGCTATAAGTGACAACATAAGATGTCTATATGAATGTAATAATGCCCATATGTTTTGTGGAAATTGGCATATGCTACTTCAGGGAGGATTAAATGGGACCCTTAATAAGTCACTGATGCCTATCAGACATTTTCCACGTCTATTTCTGACCATAGAACCCCAGTTTTGTTCTATGATTTTATATAAGAGTCAGAATCTTTCTCTATGAAGATGTACATACTATTTTTAGAGCCTTACAGTTGTCCTGGTCTCTGTTACAGTTATACATCTCTGAAGTTTTAATGTAAATGCATCAATCCACAATGCTGAAATAAATGGGCTTGGCTGTGACCTAAAAATCCATTTTTACAAAAATAGATATCTAGGTCTGACCCTCAGACTTTGGTTCATGGAGTTCTTAGAAGCTCAACACTTTCCAGACCCTCAGTGTTAATGCTTTTGTAGAAATGTATCAGGACAGTTCTGTCCTTTGACTGCTAAGCTGCTTCTGATGGGTCCAGTTCTAAGCGAAGAGACAGTAGAGCCTCTGTGAAAGTTTCCTATTGCCAAGGAAAAACAGCTTCTCAGTGCTTCCCACTATGATCTGCAGACAGATGTCAACAGCTCTGCAAGCATCATGCTCAGCAGCTGAGCTTAGAGACAGCACCTTGAAGAAAAGCAACTAAAGAGGCAAAGGAAAAAACAGAGCCAACATCTAGAACCACAATGGTTAAGCCTATGTGAGGCCACAGCTTAAAGCAATGAGACAATGAGAGAGGAAAAGAGGACAGACAGGATTAAAGAAAGAAATAGAGGAGATTATGTATATGTATATGCAAATGTATATGTATATATATATATATATATATACATATATATATAGAGAGAGAGAGAGAAAGAGAGGGAGAGAGAGAGAGAGAAGAAAGACAGATTACAATTACATATATACATATATAAGCTATGACTCGAGGTTTACTGCCGAAGAATCTTATTTCAAAGTTTGAGCATATCCTCTTACTCTAGACATCAAAAAAAGTATTATTTTAAATGTGAAAATAGGAAAAGTAGGAAAATCTGACAAACCATCTTGAGATAAAGTTGGTGGTTATAAATCATGACAATGTGTAATATCTCCATTACATTCCAAGACAAATTAATTATGCATCTATGAAATTGAAAGTCAATTTTGATGAAACTCGCTCTTTCTTCCCAGAGAATGTCACTTTATCTAAAGAGTTGATAATAAACCAGTGAACATTTCTGAGTTATCTTTCCTTAGATATCTGCTCGTTTCCCATATGCTCTTGCTGCAATCCTCAACTGTGGCAGGATTCTAGCCTTAACAGTGTGCTATTGGCGATTCCCCATGAGGAGGCAGAACCTGTGCTTCTTACCCTTAAATCTGATAGAAGCTCTGCAAATGCCTAACAGATAGGATTTACCAGACACGGCAGAGCTTCCACATAAAGGGTGGTCCATAACATAACTGCAGGATCTGATTTAATTTCCTATCATATAGGAATTGTTGCCTTTGAAATCCAGTCATGCTGAAAGGCAGTTAAGGCAGCAGGAGAAGACAGACAAGAGTGGTCAAGTTAACAGCTGATTAGGTTCTCAGCCAACAGTCAGTATGTACCACCAAATTTGCAGGTAAATGAGCCTTAGGATGATTCCATCATGTTCAAAGGATTTTGTGGTGTATATTTAAGTCACATACATAATGCTTGACACATAATAAAATTATTACATTGGATAAGCAGATTAGTGCATCTCTTTCCTTTTTTATTCTCTCATAAAAGGCATCAAAACCACAGCCTTCCCCACCCCTACTCCTTAAAGTTTCCCCTCCAACACCTCTCCTCTCTTCCAGATCCACTGCTCCTCCATTTCCCTTCAGAAAGGGTCAGGCTTCCCAGGGATATCAACCCAACATGGCATGGCAAGATGCAGTAAGACTAATCTCAAAATCTCATATCTAAGCTGGACAAGGCAACCTAGTAAGGGGTAAAGTGCCCCTAGAGCTTGCAAAAGAGTTGGTGACACTCCCACTCCCATTGTTAAGTATCTCACAAAAACCCCAAGATAAACAACCACAGCATATATGCAGAGGACATAGCACAGACCCATGTGTGCTCTCTCATTGTGACTTCAGTCTCTGTGAGCACTTATGAGCCCTGATTAATTGATTCTATAGTCCATGTTCTCCTGGTGTGTTTGGCCCTCTGGCTCCTACATGCCTTCCTTCCCCGCTCCTGCAGGGTCTCCTGAATTCTCCCTAATGTTTGGTCTGGAGCTCTGTAATCTGCTCCTATCACCTACTGGAGGAAGCCTGCCTCTCTGACGATAATTAGGTTAGGCACCAATCTGAGTATAGCTGAATATCATAAGTAACTTCTTTGGCCAGCCATGTTGGGTTCTACCCTAGATCTCTGGACCATCAAGCTTCTATTTCTTGGCTATTCTGCCAGTGTCAGACATGGGCTTCTTCTCATAGCATGGGCCTCAAGTTAGATCAGTCAGTCATGGGTTGGCCACTCCAACTAGCTCTGAACCCCCAATGCTCCAGCACAACTTGCAAGGCAGGACAAGTTGTAGTCAAAGGTTTTATGGCTGGGATGGTGTCCAATTCCCACCACTGAAGCCTTGCTTCAGTGGGTGAAGACGGCCCATTCAGTCTCCATATCTTCTATTATGAGGACATCTTTTTAGGTCACTCTCAGGTTCCAGGAAGTTCACACACACACCCAAAATGTTCCACAGTTCTATTTACCTCTTCTAGCACTCTCCCCAAATCCTTCCCCAATTCCTGATACCTCCTGTTCCCGATTCCACCTATCCCCAGTTCACCCACAAAATTGATTCTCTTTCCAGTCTCCAGTGAAATTCATGTGTCTTCCCTAGAATACTTCCTGTTACTTAACCTCTCTGAACTTACAGATTGTAGTATTAATAGCTAATGTCCACTTATAAGTGAGTACACACAATGTTTGTCTTTCAGAGTCTGTATTACCTCACTGGGGGTAATTTTTCTAGTTCCATCCATTTGCCCAAAATGTCATGATTTTGGGCTTCTGTTTGTTTGTTTTATTTTTAAACAAATAACTAACATTCCACCATGCAAAAGTATCACATTTTCTTTATCCTTTCTTTGAGGAACATCTAGGTTGTTTACAGTTTCTGGCTATTATGAAAGAGGTCACTATGGATATTGCTGAGCAGGTGACCTTGTGGAAGAATAGAGATTCTTTTGGTTATATGGCCAAGAGTAGAATAGCTAGGTCTTGAGATAGATCAATTCTCAATTTTCTAAAGAAGCATTGATATCCATAAAAGCTGTATAAGTTTGTACTCCCAGCAGCAAGGGATGACTGTTCCCCTTTCTCCACATCTTCCCCATATGAGCTATCATTTGTGTAATGATTTTTGCCATCCTGACAGGTGTAAGATTCAATATCAGAGTAGTTTTGATTTGCACTTCCCTAATAGCTAAGGATGTTTAATTGCTTCTTAGCTATTTGAGATTACTTTATTGAGAATTCTCTCTTTAGATCAAAAACCCATTTTTTAACTGGATTATTTGGTTTGTTGATGTCTAGTTTCTTGAATTCTTTGTATATTTTGTTTAGTAGCCCTCTATCAGATTTAGAGTTGGTGAAGTCTTCTCCAATTCTGTACGCTAACATTTTGTCCTATTGACAGTGTCCTTTGCCTTACAAAAGCTTTTCAGCTTCATGAGGACCCACTTATTAATTTTTCCATATTAATGCCTATGCTGTTAGTGCTCTGAAAGACTGAGAGAGCAGAACTCCAGCCCCTCTCTCCAGTAAAATAAGACAACGTGGAAGTACTTAGAGTAATAGAAATGGGTTAATAATTAAGACAGAGCTAGCCAATAAGAAATAAGTAACTGGCCTACAGCTTTATATCTAATACAGAGTCTCAGTGTGTTATTTGGGGCTGGCGCAGAGGTGGGACCAGGCTGCCGGAGAAAAACCCTACTACTAACAGAAGACAGTATAAGAACACAGTCAACAACAGAAAGATCAAAATGATACCCCCAGAGTTTAGGAACTCCACACAAGCCAGAATTTAAAATCCCAACACAAATGAAGTAGAAAAAAACCACTTTTTAAAAATTTCATGAACATGATAGAGACCTTAAAAGAGGAATTGAAAAAAAAAAATCCTTTAAAACTGGAAGAAAAAAAACAAACCAAAAAAATGGTAAGAGGGAGAGAGAGAGGGAGGGAGGGAGGGAGAACTGGGATCGACATGTAAAATAAAAAGAAAATAATAATAATAAAAATGCAAGAAATTAACCAATCTCTTCAAAAATGCAAGTAAAGCCAAAAAAAAAAAAAAACAGATAAAGAAAACAATTCAAATAGTCCATGACCTGAAAATTGAAAAAGAGGCAATAAAAAAAGCACAATCTGTCTAGGTAATGCTTGAAATAGAAAAACTGAGTAAAGGATCAGGAACAACAGATGCAAACATAACTAACAGAATACAAGAGCTGGAAGAGAATCTTAGGTATTGTAGGTACACTAGAAGAAATAGATTCATCAATTAAAAAAAAAAAAAAACTTAAGTCCAACAAATCCCTAACACAAAATATCCAGATAATATGGGACACTGTGGAAAGGCCAAACTTACGAATAGTAGGTATAGTAGAAGGTGAAGAAACCAACTCAAAGGTGCAGAAAATATATTCATCTATATAGTAGAAGAAAACTTTCCCAACCTAAAGAAAGACATACCAATGAAAGTACAAGAAGCTTACAGAACAACAAATAGACCAGACCACAAAAAAGTACCCTCACCACATAATAATCAAAACACCAAACATACAGAATCAATAAATAATATTAAGAGCATCAAAAAAAGAAAGAAAAGGGGCCATCTGATTCTCCATGGAAACTCTGAAGGCCAGAAGGTCCTAGATAGATATTCTAACAACACAAAGAGACCACGGATGCTAGCCCAGACTACTATACCCAGCAAAGCTGGGTATGGAGGAAACAAGATATTCCATGACAAAACCAGATTTAAACAATAATTATCTAAAAATCCAGCTCTACAGAAAGCTGTGGAAGGAAAACTTCAACCCAAGGAAGTCAACAACACCTACAAAAACATGGACAATATATAATCCCACTTTAATAACAGCTAAAAGAAAAATGGGGAGAAATTCACACATAGTAACACCACCAATAACAAATCCAAAACAAACAAGAATAAATAATCAATGGTCATTAATATCCCTCAACATTATTGGTCTTAACTCGAACTCGACTATAATAAGACACAGGCTAACAGAATGGATACAAAGACAAAATGCATCCTTTTGCTGCATATAGTAAAAATGGAAATCTTTCCAAAAGCATTCTACTGATTCAATGCAATCCCCATCAAAATCCCAGCACAATTCTTCACAGACTTTGAAAGAATAAAACTCAACTTTATGTGGACAAACAAAAGATCCAGGATAGACAAAACAAACCTGTACAATAAAGAAACTTCCAGAGACATCACCATCCCTGACTTCAAGCTCTATTATAGAACTATAGTCTTGAAAACAGCCTGGTACTGGCACAAAAATAAACAGAAAGACCAATGGAATCAAACTGAAAACCCTAATATTAACCCACACACCTACGAACACCTGATGTTTGACAAAGAATCTAAAATTGTACAATGAAAAAGAAAGAAAAAAAAAAAGCATCTTCAACAAATGGTTCTGGCATACCTGGCTGCTGACCTGCACAAGACTGCAGATAGATCTGTATCTATTGCCATGCATAAAACTTTCGTCCAAATGGATCAAAGACTGCAACATAAATCCATAAATCCAACCACACTGAACCTCTTATAATATAAAGTGGAAGGTACCCTTGAATGAATCGGTACAGGAAACAGCTTCATGAACATAACACCATAAGTACAGACCTTGATATTGACAATTAATTAATGGGAACTCTTGAAATTGAAAAGATTCTGTAAGGCAAAGGACACAGTTAACAAGACAAAATGGCAGCCCACAGAATGGGAAAAGATATCCACCTACCTGACATCTGACAGAGGGCTGATTTGCAAAATACACAAAGAACTCAAGAAACTAGTTACAAATAACCCAATTAAAAGGTGGGGTACAGAACTAAACAGATAAGTCTCAATAGAGGAATCTAAAATGGCTGAAAGACATTTAAGATAGTGCTCAACATCCTTAGCCATCAGGAAAATGCAAATCAAAAGAACTCTGAGATAAAATCTTACTCCTGTCAAAATGGCTAAAATCAAAAACACCAAAGACAGTTTGTGCTGGGGAGGATGTGGAGAAAGGGGCACAATGCTGGTAGGAGTGCAAACCACAGCCACTTTGGAAATCAGTATGGATCTTCCTCAGGAAAATGGGAATCAGTCTATTTCAAGATCCTGTAATTCCACTCTTACACATATACCCAAAAGATGTACATTCATAAAACAAGGGTGTCTGTTCAACTATGTCCATAACAGCATTACTTGTAATAGCCAGAACCTGGAAGCAACCTAGATGCCCCTAAACTGAAGAATAAATGGAGAATATATGGTCATTTACACAATGTAGTACTAATCAGCTGGAAAAAAAAACAAAAACAGCAAAACAAAAACAATAAAATCTTGAAATTCTCAGGCGAATGGATGGAACTAGAAGAAATCATCCTCAGTGAGGTAACCCAATAACAAAAAGACAAACATGGTATGTATTCACTCATATATGGCATTTAGACATAGAGCAAAGGATTAGCAGCCTACAATCCCCACTCCCAGAAAAGCTAGGATACAAGGAAGACCATAAGAAAGAGATGGATGGTCCCCTGGAGAAGGAGAAAGGGACAAGATCTCCCAATCAAATTTGAAGCATGAGGGGATAGGAGAGGGAGTTAGAGAGAAAAGAATGGGGGAGGTGGGCATGGTGGAGCAGGAAGATTGCATCAGGGGAGGAATAGAAAAGAGCAAGAAAAGTGATACCATAATAGAGGGAGCCATTATAGGTTTTAAGAGAAATCTGGCACTAGGGAAATGTCCAGAGACCTACAAGGATGACCCCAACTAACAAGCTAAGCAATAGTGGAGAGAATACCTTAAATGCCCTTCCCTGATAATGCCATCCTAGTGCCTTCATTTAGTAGCTGATGGAAGCAGATCCAGACACCACAGCTAAACACTGAACCGAACTCTTGAAATCCAGTTGCAGACAGGGAGGAGTGATGAGGAAAGGGGTCAAGACCAGGCTGGAGAAACCCATAGAAACTGCTGACCTGAAAAAGGGGGAGCTCATGGACTCCAGTCTGATAGCTTGGAAACCAGCATAGAACCGACCCAGATTCACTGAATGTGGTGTTAGTTATGAGGTCTGGGCAATCTATGGGGCCTCTGGTAGTGGATCAGTATTTATCCCTAGTATAAGAATGGACTTTGGGAACCCATCCCACATAGAGGAATACTCCCTTAGCCTAGACACATGGGGGAGGGCCTGGGTCCTGCTTTAAATGATATGGCAGAGTCTGAAGACTCCCCAAGGAATGCATCACCATCCCTGTGGAGAAGGCTGGAGATTGGTGGGAAGGGGGGGGCAGAAGAGCTGGGGATGACAGGAGAGTGCAGGAACTGGGATTGATATGTAAAACAGGCTTGTTTCTAATTTAAATAAAAATTAATTTATGGATCACTTTGAAAGCAGTGCTAAGAAGAAAGTTCATAGCACTAAGTGAGTACATAAAGAAACTGGAGAATAGACACACTATACACTTAAGAGCACACTTGAAAGCTCAAGAGCAAAAAGGATCAGACTCACCTAGGAAAAGCAGAGGTCAGAAAATAATCAAATTGAGGGCTGAAATCAATAAAGTAGAAACAAAAAACAATACAAAGAATTAACGAAACAAAGAGTTTGCTCTTTGTTAAAATCAACAAGATAGACAAACCTTTTGTCAAACTAACCAGAAAGCAGAGAGAAAACATGCAAATTAACAAAATCAGAAATGAAAAGGGGAATATACCAACAGACACTGAGAAAATCCAGAGAATCATCAGGTCATACTTTGAAACCCTGTACTCCACAAAATTTGAAAATTTAAAGGAAATGGACAACTATCTGGATAGTTAGCACTTACCAAAATTGAATCAATCAAGAATAGATAAGAAACTTAAATAGACCTATAATCCCTAGTGAAACAGAGGGGGTCATCAAAAGTCTCCCAACCAAGAAAAAAAAAAAAAAAAAAAAAAAAAAAAAAAGCCCAGGGACAGACAGTTTCAATGCCGAATTCTACAAGAAATTCAAAGAGCTAATACCAATATTCCTCAAATTTTTCTACATAATAGAAGCAGAAGAGACATCATTACCAAACTCTTTTTACAAGGCTACAATTACTTGGACATGCAAACCACACAAGATACCACTAAAAAAGAGAATTACAGACCAATCTCCTTCATGAACATTGATGCAAAAATACTTAATAAAATACTTGCAACTCTAATCCAAGAACACGTCAGAAAAAAATCCACCATGATCAAGTAGACTTCATACCAGAGATGCAGGGATGGTTCAACATATGAAAATCTGTCAATGTAATCCACCATATAAACAAACTGAAAGGAAAAAATGATCATCTCACTAGATGCTGAAAAAGTCTTTGACAAAGTTCAATACCCTTTCATGATAAAGGTCTTGGAAAGATCAGGGATAACAGGAACATACCTAAACATAATAAAAGCAATATACAGCAAACTAACAGCCAACATCGAGCAAGATGGAGAGAAACTCAATGTGATTCCTCTAAAATCAGGGAACAAGACAAGGTAGCCCACTCTTCTTCATATCTTTACAATATTGTACTTGGATTTCTAGCTACAGCAATAAGACAGCAAAAGGAGATCAAGAGGATACAAATTGGAAAGGAAGAAGTCAAACTTTCTCTATTTTCAGATGATATGATAGACACACTGAACCTCTTAGAAGAGAAAGTGTAAAATTCTCTTGAATGCATTGGCACAGGCGACCACTTCCTGGACATAACACTAGTAGCACAAGCACTGAAATCAACAATTAATAAATGGGACCTCCTGAAACCAAGAAGCTTCTGTAAGGCAAAGGACACAGTCAACAAGACAAAATGGCAGCCTACAAAATTGGAAAAGATCTTCACCAACCCCAAATCTGACAGAGGGTTGATCTCCAAAATATACAATGAACTCAAGAAGCTAGTTAGCAAAACACCAAATAATTCAATTTAAAAATGGGGTAGAGATCAAAATAGAGAATTTTCAATAGAGTATTCTCAAATGGTCAAATTTCTCAACATCCTTAGCTATCAGGGAAATGCAAATCAAAACAACTCTGAGACACTATCTTAAACCTACCAAAATGGATAAAATCAAAAACACCAATGACAGCTTCTGTTGGAGAGGATGTGAAGAACGGGGAACATTCTTCCACTGCTGGTGGGAGTGCAAATTTGTATAGCCACTTTGGAAATCAGTGTGGAAGTCTCTCAGAAAATTGGGACTAGATCCACATCAAGACCCAGCAATTCCACTCTTAGGCATATACCCGAAATATGCACATTCATACCACTCGGACGTCTGTTCAACTATATTTATAAGAGCATTATCTGTAATAGCCAGAACCTGGAAGCAACTTAGATACCCCTCAATCAAAGAATGGATAAAGAAAATGTGGTAATTTACACAATAGAGTACTAGTGTCAAAGGTTAACACACACACACACACACACACACACACACACACTGGCATCTTGAAATTCACAGGCTAGAAGAAACCATCCTGAGTGAGGTAAACCAGACACAGAAAGACAAACATAGTATGTACTCACTTATGAGTGGATATTACATAGAGAGCAAAGATTACCAGCCTAAAATACACAACCCCAGAGAAGCTAGTAAACAAGAAGGACCATAAGAAAGACATACATGGATCTCTACCCTGCCCCCCGAGGGGAAAGGAACAAGATCTCCAGAGCAACTTGGGGCTATGGGACAGGGGAAAGAGAGGTGGGAGAAAGAGTTGGAGAGAAGTGGAAGAGGGGAGGAGAACATGATGGATCAGGAAGGTCGAGTTTCAGGGAGAACAGAAAAGGAGAGCAAGGAAAAGAGATACATAAATAGCGGGAGCCATTATGGGTTTAATGAGAAATCTGACACCAGGGAAATCTCCAGGGATCCACAAGGATGACCCCAACTAAGAATCTAAGCAATATTGGAGAGGCTACCTTAAATGTCCTTCTTTTATAATGAAAGTGATGACTACCTTAAATGCAATCATAGAGCCTTCATCCAGTAGCTGATGGAAACAGAATCAGAGATTCACAGTCAAGCATTGACTCGAACTCCTGGAATCCAATTGCGGAGAGGGAGGAGTGATGAGCAAAGGGGTCAAGATTTTGCCAGAGGAACCCAAAGAGACAGCTGACCTGAGCAAGAGTGAGCATACTGACCCTCGTTGTAAAACTGGGGAACCAGCATAAGACTGAACCATGACCACTGAATGTGGGTGTAGGTTAGAGGACTTGGGCTGTCAATGGGGCCTCTGGCAGTAAAACCAATTTAGACCGAGTGCACAAATGGGCTTTGGGAGCCCATTCCCTATGGAGGGAAACTCTCTCGGCCTAGATACAAAGGGGAGGGCCTATGTCCTGCCCCAAATTATGTGACAGACTTGGATGATCCCCCATGGGAGACCTCACTCTCCCTGAGGAGTGAATGGTAGGGGAGTGGGGTAAGGGGGTAGTGGGGGGGAATGAGAACTGTAAGACAGGGAACTGGGATTGGTATGTAAAATAAGATTGTTTTTAATTTAAATAAAAATTAATTTAAAAAGAAAAAAAAAACTAAAAAGGACTTCACAAAGGACCAGAAAATAATCATCTGGTCTATGGTCTACTCTATTTTTCTCATGTTCTTATAAAGCCACCTAGAAGATGACTACCCAACCTGTTTTTGCCATATACTGCTGCATGCTTCCATTTGCCAGCAGCTCATTCCAACTCTAAACTGTTCCACCCAGAAGATAGGTTCCTCTATTAGTGAGCTGCAGCTTACCTTAATCTTACAGTCTTTCCAGTCCTAGCTGTCCAATGGACTGAATCTCTAGGTAACACAGTAGGTAGGACACAAAACAACAGAAACCAATGAGTGTGTTGCCAACTTTGAAAGCACCAATCTTAGCTTGCTGTGTCCCACATCACTACCTCCTTCAGAGCCTTTGAACACTGTGCAACAAAGACCTCCTTGTTTCTGCAGGAAAATAACTCTTCTTCTTGCCCAGTCCTCTGCAAGTATACATGGGCCCAGCTTTTCTAGAAATATACACATAAATGGCTTCTGCTAATTATTCTCACTGTGGGAGCTTTCAAAATGCTATGCCAAGCAAAATGTAGGCAGTTTCCTTTGTAAACTTGCCCAAATGCAGAAGTGTTTTCTTAATTTTTTTCATTTGTTTTCTGCTTTTAATATGGCCTTTTCCATACTAGAACTCCCTCTTGTTAAGCCATTGTTTATCTTCACAAACTACATTTCAACTCAGTATGACCCTTTAAGAATTAAAACTATTTTTTCAAAGGAAACAAATAATGAATAGGAGGAATTTGGCAATCTTTTTTGAGGCAGTTGTTTGTATACCAGAATTAACAGCCACATTCAGTTAGCTCTACAAACTCAAATTCAGAATTACCCCCTTTGTTTTGTTGTTTTGCTTCTCTAAAAGCCAGTTTTTTATTCTTCTGGCCTAAGAGGTTAGTGGCCTTATTTTACAGAAAACTCAGAGATTGAAGCAAACACTAATGTGGAGAATTTTATTATAGGACTCTGTATTTATCTTCCCAGTCCCAAAACGCTATCATGGAGAGACCTGTATGAGTACTGGCCTGGTCAATTAGGTACTGAAGGTAAATGCATATTCTTATGTCAAAGAAAATAAATAGACAAGAGATTATATTAAATTCAAATGCTTCTAAAATAAATAAATAAGTGGGCACACAATAATTCACAAAAGCCATGTGTTGTATTTACCCAAACTCCCCGAAGTAACTATTTCTCATTAACTTACTGAAGTCAGCATTGCTCCTTAGAGGAAAAAGGAAATTTGGCATACCAAGGAATAAATAAAACACTGTAGCACTATTCACTGAATCATTTGAGGGAGGGGGAGCAAACATAGTACTGTTTTCATGTCTTTGTATCCTTTCTAAGTCTGTGTTTGTCAATGTCAATTCAACCCTCCCTGAAAACAACAGAGCTACAATTAGAGACCTGAAAACCAGTTTGTATGTAATTTAAATGCTGCAAACTGGCAATCTTCTCATGAAAACCACAAACAATTACTTCCATTCTCATGCACTAGTGCATCTGGGAACCCTCCATTTTTTTTTTAATCTAGGATTACATATGAATTGATAGCTAATTTCACAACTTTTAAAAAAAAGTACACTTTTTGACAAGAGTGACTTATTTGCTTTGCAGTTACAATGTATTGCCACGCTTATGTGGTTAAATGGCTTAAATTATACAGTCAACTAAATAACAGTTCTTTGCTCTGGCTGCCTTGAGTTAGCATTCCCAGGGTCACCAAACCTTTCTCCTTATAGGACTAATCCCCACTGTGCTGAAAATAAGAACAGTGAGCTATCAGGAGAGCCAAGAGAGTAAAGAACCTTGAATGGTCTCAAAGGGGAGATTTGGTTTCTATTTGATCTATACTTACTTTGCCAACTCTGATCAAAAGTAAAACTTTAAGAGCATTAATGAGAGTACACCATCTTTGAACCACCCCTCAAACAGGCCCTTTACACTGAAGGGCACCTTCATTAAAAGAAGATCAGCAGACCTTGTAAAAGACATGCACTTAAATCTGTTTATACAAGAAGAAATTACATATGGGGAAAATATCGCAATACTTTGTTATTATTTTTTTCTTATTTTACATATCGATCCCAGTTCCCTCTAGATAATGAAAGCTCTTGGCATAGCATTGATATGCAAGAACTTTCAAGAGGAAGTGAGTTTTAATACAAAGGCATACATGCTTTCTGTTTCCTTGTTAGCATTAACCTTGGTCTGGAAGAAAAATCTTTTTCTTTATCGTTGAATACCTATTCCTCTCCATGTATTGTATTTACAAAACCTTTTTAAAAGCAGTGGCTCTGCACTGGAATTTATTATTCCTGAAATGGACATTACCAAAAACAAAATAGCTGAGAAAACTATTAATCCTTGAAGAAAACAAGATGTTGTAATGGATCATAATAGCATTAGTAGGGATCCTACCATTCCTTTCTAGTAGATATATTCAGATAGAAAAATGTCTCCTCACTAAGGAAGTTTAGCCAAAAAAAAAAAAAAAATGCACCAATGGCAGAAACAGGACTAGACCATTCCTTAAAATTCCTTCGAGCCTAATCTTTTATGCCTCTAGTTTCCTGTTCCTGGTTCTTAAAATCAGAGAAGCGAGTGGAAAAAGTGATTTATTACTCAGCTGTAAATACAGCCTGATTCAGCTTCACATAAATTTTAATATTTTGAGGTTTCAATTCTATAATTTTAACTCAAGGCCACATCATTGTGTGGTCTCCTCTCAGGAGCTTGGCAGGATATACTGTAGGAAGAAAATAGACCTTTATTCATTTCAATCTTTCTGATGCAATAATGCAATTCCTTGTGAGACATAACATCTGCTGGCTGTCCACACAGTAACAAAATATTAATTCAATTTATTGAACAACAGTTGATAAATAAAATGTTGAGAAAGTGGAACAAAGTATAAATGATTCCTCACACTACAAACCTAGAACAAAGTGTCCCTTCCATATATTGTGTCAGCATATCTCAGGAATATCTACTGTAAAGCCTACCCTTGCACTCAAATAATGTATATTATTTCCAAAGTATGAAAGTATCAGCCCTTGCATCCAGGTTATTTTACACATCTGTAAGGGTGCATCAGAGGATATGATGATAGAAATCACACAGGGAAAAGCCATTGCTCAAGCACTCATGGCCAAGCGTCAGACAATTTTAGGATTTCCATGTACTAGAACGTAGAAGCATTCTTGAGCTAATATTGGGGAACAACTGGTTCACAGGAGTCACAGTGTTTCATCTATATCCATTCAATCCTGGGCCTATCTTTGTGTCAAAGGATTCAAGAACTATATTTTGACTCTGTATTGGGGTCTGGAATTCTGTGCTCTATCATCTTCACAATAAACTTACTAATAATCCACTGACTGTTGGAAACACATGGTCAAAGACATTCTTCACTGGGGGAAGTCCAACTGACCACATGGGAAATTTGTTTTTTCAGTGATATAACAGTTGTCAGCATCATCCCAATGGAAATATCGTCAGTAATTTGAAAAACATACAAGATGAAATATATGTGTTTACTACATACTGTTGTAATAACTTAGAACATAGCCTTGTGCTTTTAAATTAATGTTTAATTCAACTGGGTGAGATATTTTTATTAGTACTTTTCAATTTCTACCAATGCATGCTTGTGTGAAGTCTAATGGCCTACCATATCCCACCCCCTTTGTACATTACTGGTGCTTGTCTACCCTACTCTTATTAAGTACATACTTTCTTAATAGCATGGTTTATATCATGTTCTTTTACACCCTGAGGAATCTTACACACTGATTTGCTTATAACAGTTATTCAAAATTTGCTGAATTTTATCATTGACTAGCACAGAAATCTTGAATATAGACAGGGAAATATGATGATGCTAATTGCTATCTACACTGTTGTGACATTGCAATTCAACCCTCCCTGGAAGTATTGCTCATTTATATCTCTGTCGAAGGATACTATCTCATTGTTTCTGATCCTTCAGGTATCAGCTATGCTTATACTTTCTTGTTGCTTTTTGTCAACTCCATATCAGTTTGCAGTGTATCTTGCTAGGGTGAATTTTATACCTGCCTTACAGATTATATCATTATGTTTTAAGAGTTGCATGTCTTTAAGGTAGCTATGTGTGAAAGCCATGATAGTACATACAGTTTGCTTTCTGCATTCCACACACTTTCCCTGATGAAGCTCTAGTCAGATTCAGTGAAAAATGTGAGCCTTCCTTAAGGCTAACAAGATGTGGCTTCTTCCAATGGGAGAAATTATTCACAGTGTAATGATATTTCAACCATATAGGACCGGAAAGCAAAGTAACCACAAACAAGCCCCAAATAGCACATGACATGTTTCAGTGAAACCTGAGCCCATTAGGGTCCTCTGCAATGGCTGAGTGTCACTGTCAGAGTGAGGTCATGTGCAATGTCCTAATCATCTTTCCTATGTGTACCTATTGCCCCTAAGTATAAAAGCTGCATCATAACCCGGCCAGTGGGGTTCTCACTAGGAAATAATCCAATGAACAAATTTCTCCAAAGGACATCACTCTCCCAGCTAGATCTTAACATGCATAAGCTGTTTTGCTCATTTTCAAACCTCACCTCAGTGCAAAGCAAGAGGTCATCAAAAACAAATAGGAAATGAAACTCTTTTGTCATAACCATCATATAATATCCAGTCACACAAACTTCCCTTATCCTCCCAGGACTATGTGATGAGTAGTGCCTTGCACTTCTGCAGTTCTCTTTCATGGAACTAGACACTAGTACAGTTATCCATAATGATGGGCTACAAGCCAAATCTAAGGTTCAGATTTTCAACATATATATATAGCACAGCAAAAAAAACTTCAAATATTCTAGAAGCATGTCACATCAAGGTTTGTGTATGTGTTTGTGCGTGTGTTTGTGTGTGTGAGAGAGAGTTCAGAACATAGCATATAGAAAGAGGTTTTGTTTAAATATACATATAGTTTTTAACCTTTTATTTAATTTAAATTTTTTGACAATATAACAATCTCCAATGCAGTAATCACACACACCCCTCACTACCCACTCGCCGTCCCTCATTTTTCAGTCCACTTCTCCCAAGTAGTCACTTGCCTACTTTTTGTTCTCCCTTTCCTTTTCTGTCAAGACCCAAGCAGGCAGTCACAGTCACTAAATGTTCAAGATAGAAATGACAACCATATATAAGAAGACAACACTGCACTATGAGCCTCCCCAACCTTTAGTTTCCATAGAACATCCAATCCCTTTTCCATGATATTCCATGGACTTCAAGCAGTGAGTACTGAGCAATCACGTACAGCTCATTTTGTACAGATTAGAGATACTTACACATTATGACTGGTATTGTGGGATGGCCCTGAGAGGTGTTGTTGGAAACACCCCTGCGCTGGATGTATGGGAAAACAAGATGTTTGTTCTGAACTTCTAGAGTTCACTCTATTTGTCAGGGCTTATAGCTTACCAAAATTGGCTGTACTGAGCTTTAGAAAGGGTCAGGGTTGTAGTTGACAGAAAACACCAGGATTTAGAAAATTTGTCATAGCTTGGTTGATGCCACCATGTGGGTGATCTGAAGCAGGCAGGAGCACTAGACTGCTGCACAAACTGCAGAGAACCAAAGCAATTCTCAATACTCCTAGCCACCCTCAACTTTACAGAAAGAATTTGATGGCTAGTAGCACACCAACAAACAGCCTGGGTCCCCTAGTTAATGGACAGATTTTCTTCATTAAACAAGCCTTCTGGCTCTTTCTTCCGTAATTTGTGCCCAAATAGTATCAAACTTTATTTCTCCTTCTATAATTAAAGGAGGGATGAATTAGAATAGCTTCATGAAGTCTTCTTGCAATGTATCCACAGAGTCACATGAAAGGGACATCTCTAATCTGAGCTGTAATGAGAGGAAATCTGCACTAAGGACAGGAGGGATTCGGGCTGGCTCCCTGACTTGTTGACATTTTTGACCTTATCTAATAGGAGCATCCTGATAAAACATACTGTTCCATCATCAACCAGACATTACCCAAATTGGAAAAGAACAAGTACCCTGCTATATTCCCTTAAAATTTGCAATGACTTTGCTAATTAAAACTAATTGTGAAAGGATAACATTTTGTTGTCCCTTTTTGAAAAACTGGCATGGCTTCTCACTAATTTAAATGTTGTCACATCTAACCCAAAGAAACTGACTTATTAAAATGAACACTAATGGAAGGTTCTGTGGCTCAGCAATGACAGGGCAAAAGAGTGAGAGGAGGAAGAAATGACTGTATGTCTTGTGTTGCCTTTCATTATCTAAGAAGGTTTTGACAGGGAGAACACCATCAGGAGGGCAGAAACAATGTAAGTGAGGCAGGGAACAATTCCTTTCTCCTGGTTCATTAATATGCATTATGCATAGTTCAAAGCCCTGGTGCCACAGATAGGTGGCTTATACTATTCAAGTATATTAATTTTAAATAAGTATATGGAGAATAGAGAGAAGTTCAAGGTCAATGAAGCTTGTATACTTACTGTATTTTTGTGTGACTGCTGAGAAACAGTGTGGCATAAGATAAGAGTAGCTAGCTCTTCAAACAAGTCAAAATTCAGTGAATGCTTAAACCTCTCCTCCAGTGAGTCATCCACATACTCTGACAAAGCACAGGAAAATACATGCACATACACACACATGCACATAAGTATTTACATATGTGTACACAAACAAACAAGTATACACAAAAACAGATATGTACACATGAATACACAGGCATAAACACATATGCATGTCAATACACACACAAAACTATTCACACAACTATTCTTACACACACAGAGAGAGATACAACCATTCATAATAGATGCACACATGTACACAAAAGTACATAATGTATACAAGGCACTGACACACACACACACCACACACATTTAAAAGTTCATTTTACCTAATTTTTCCCAGACTACCCTTTCTACCTACTCTGTACAGTTCATACAAGAATTTGTTCCATAATTCCCTTTATTCTAATACATATAGTAGATAAAGCAAGCTCTCCCCCTGACACAGAAAGACAACACATAGAATAATAGAAAACAATGTGGTGAATAGCTGAGGAAGACAACAGTAATCAACCTCTGATCTACACACACACACACACACATACATACACTGTGTACACACACATACATGTATACATCCACACAATAAACAGAATAACAAAATGAAATGTCCCTTCTGATCTAATTCAATTCACCTTCCTTTTGACTCTTGGTGCCTGCCTGTCATATTCAAGAGATTACCATGTAGGACTCACCTCATTTCCCTCCAAAGACATATACTCAAGACCTGGAAATGCAAAACTACAGTACTCTCTAAAAATTGATATTTGTTCTTTGATAATTTTATGCATTCTAATTATTCTAACCCCCTCTCACCCTTGTCAACACTCCCCTCCCTGCAAACACTCCCTTGTTCATGTCTTACCATCATGTTTTGTGAAATAGAGCTGCCTAGTGAAGTAACTGAGTAATAATTACATTTTCTAGTCCCCAGTGTCTTCATTTTGTCAAGGTACTAACTATATATTCTTCAAGTTTTATTGAAGCATTTAACAAAATATGGTGTAGGTGGTAAATATTGGATGATCCACATGGTTTTACTCTGACATTATTTTTTCCCTGAGCTTTGTTCTGTGATATTTTGTCCCTGTCCAAAAATTATCAGTTGGTTTAGAAGCCTTTCTATATCCATTCTTGTAAGGCATGATTTTCATTAGTCTGAATTATTCTATTTTCTATTTTTTTTTTGTTTTGTTTTGTTTTGTTTTGGTTTGGTTTTGGTTTTCTTTTTTTCTTGTTTTTTTTTTTTTTTTTTTTTTTTTTTTAGCAAAATAGTGTACTTGATTCTTTCAGGAGACATTCTCTTGTAAGAGCTCTATTAAGTAAATTCTACTTGTGGCCTGACCTGTCCAATACATGATATTTAATAGAGTGAGAGACAAAAACATGGGAGAAAAGTCAACAAATAAAATATGAAAGGAAAATAGAGTGGTTACAAGAGTTGTATCAAGCCTTGGCCCACATGTGACCTGCACCATGATGACTCTTTTAGTGTGGTGTTGTGAGAACATAGTTTGCAATAATTTCCAACCTTAGAGAGATCCTGATGTATCTCCACACTTTAAAAATATGGAGTGAAAGACATGAAGGCTGAAAATATTTTTCTTAGAATATATAATTTAAATATCAAACAGGAGATAGCCTTATAATTAAGTTTTTGTGTATAGTTTATATTATTTTTTATGTTACTTATGAAGGTACTTCCTATTCATTCTTAAGAAGTCATTTTAGGGGTTGTAAAAACCACTCACATTGTAAAATGCTTGCTATGCAAGCATAAGGAGCTGAGTTCAGTTCCCAGAGCCCATATAATAAAAACCAGACATGGTGGAGCACGCTTGTAATCCCAGTGCTAGTGAAGCAGAGATAGGCAGATCCCTGGTACTCAGTGCCCAGCCAGTCTAACACATTCAGCAAGCTCTAAGCAATGTGACAATGTCCCAAAAGGCAAGGTGGACTGCACCTGAAGAATGATATCTGAGGCTGACTTATTTTCTGTGTATTCCATAGGCATGAACACAAATGGATCTACACACACACACACACACACACACACACACACACACACACACACACACGCACTCAAGTACAAAGATTATCTTCTGTAACTTAACAGATTGCAGGTGTCTCTGACTGTTTTACCTGTTCTTGGTACACTTTCCCTCTTACTGTGTTACTGTGTTGCATTGTTTAAACTTGTTGTGAGGGTTTGTGCCTAATCTTTTTTTCAACTTAAATTGGAAACAAAAGGGAAAGTTCATGGACCCACCCCAGACTGATAGCTTGGAAACCAACATAGAACCAACCCAGACAACCTGAACGTGGGTGTCAGGGATATATATATATATATATATATATATATATATATATATATATATATATATGTGTGTGTGTGTGTGTGTGTGTGTGTGTATGTATATATGTGTGTGTGTGCATGTGTATGTGTGTATACATATATATGTATGTATAGATAGATAGATTATACAGATAAATATACATATATATAATTTTATTTTACATATCAATCCCAGTCCCCTCCCATCCTTCCATGCCTCCCACAGACCCACCCCATCCCATACCCCATCCACTCCCCAGGAAAGGTGAGGCCTTCCATGTGGAATCATCAAAATCTGTCAAGTTATCTGTGGTAGGGCCTAGGCCCTCCCCTGTGTATCTAGGCTAAAAGAGTAGCCCTCCATAGGGAATGAGTTTCCAAAGTTCATTCGTGCATAAGGAATATATCCTGTTTCACTGCCAGAGGCCCCATAGACTGTCCAGTCCTCCTTGCTGACACCTCATGGGAGTCTGGTTTGGTCCTATATTGGTTCCCCAGCTGTCAGACTCTTTGATTAGTCACTCCTCCCTCTCTGAAATTGGCTTCCAGGAATTTGGTTAAGTGCTTAGCTGTGGATGGGGCTTCTATAGTGGATCCATATTTATCCCTAGTATAAGAATGGACTTTGGGAGCCCATTCCATACAGAAGGATACTCTCTCAGCCTAGATGGTGGGGTAGGGGCAAGTTGTCTAGGCCTTGATCCAAATGATTCAACAGACTTGAATAATCCCATGCAAGGCCTCACCCTCCCTGGGGAGCAGAAAGGAAATGAGAAAAGGGTGGGGGGCAGGTGAGGAGGGGAGGGAGAGAGAACTGGGATTGACATGTAAAACAAGCTTGTTTCTAATTTAAATTAAAAAAGGGAAAAGAAAACAAGCACATTGATTTCCTGGTATACTTGGTATCTTTTTAGCCACTTTCTTGATTAAAAGCATCATCTTCAAAGTGATAAAACTTTTTTCCACAGTGATAATAAACAGAGAGATTCCAGCATGCCTGGAAAGTACGCCACCACTGAGCCACACTTGGTGGCCCACCACTGGTTATTCAATGAATTTTTGGAGTAGAAATGTATTGAGCTATAAACACAGAGACTATGTGAATAAATGTGAACTAATTGGATCAGCTCCTGGAAAAGCATGAGAATGAGGGAGAATGAGAGCTTTGAACAGATGAGTTCTGATTACAGGGTGGGAATTAGAATCAACATGAAATCTAATACAGTCCTAGTAGATAGCAACCAGCCATAATCATTCATGGGTGGGAAGGGGACTAGGTGAAGAAAGACTTATATCATCAGAGACTGGAGGCAGGAAATCACTCCGCCATTCTCTATAGCCCAGCACTGACATGCAACCATCATTTCAAACATGAAGTGCTACTTGGATCTGATTTTGAGGGTTTCAGATTCAGAATTTCAGTGCTATTTTCACTCTGAAAGGTCATCACAGAGTGCGATAGATAGAGATAACTCTGTCTCTGGCTCAGTGTGCTGCTTCTATAAGTGTGCCCTTCTGAAAATAAACTACATCTGGCAACCACTCGTGTGAATTACCTAAATAAAAGACTCACACTGTTAATAGAGCACTTTTGTACTACAAAAAGAAACCATTAGATTTGATGTTGAAAGAAACTACTTCTGTCACTCACTTGACTGATTGCATCTTTTATTAGTTCTTCACCAAATTATTTTATAGTATTTCTCTTTTAATGCACCCTCCCCTTTGTTGGGATATTAGGGATGTATATTTTGAAAGTACTGGTAAAATCTGTTGAGAAGTATAAAATTCAAGATCATAAAAGGCTTTTCAGGAGAGGCATTGTGAATGCTGCTGCTGCCATGCGGAGTCGGGATGTAGGTGTGCATTTCAGGGGCTGAGGATTATGTTGTAAAGAGAAGTGTAAGTATAAATTAGGGCTTTAGGGCTGAAGAAAGGGAGTAGAGGCAAAGGAGAAGTAAGTGTGCAGCATATATCACAGCCATTAACACTAAAGCCTCCTTCAGTCACAGCCCTCCAACTAATGGCTTCTGAAGTAGGACTTTCAAGGACTTAAGCATGCTGTGCTTGAGCCTCTCCCCCCAACCCCACCCCACACTTTTATCACCTGACAGATCCTGTGATCTACCTGGCTCACACATCATAAAAAGTGTATGGACCTCCAATACCAGGAACCCTGCCACAGTGCAATTAGGTGGAGCATCAGTATACCCACAGAACAAGGAGAATGGCACTAGGTTTACAGCAATAGGAATATGGAAGCCAGTAACAGAACTGGTTAAGGATGTGCATGAAGGCTGCACCTCCAGACTCTGGGAGATAGCTAATAATCACACTGACACTCTGTCAAGCTTCCATTCTCACCTTCCTGTTTTGCATATTGACCCTGAAGGTAGCAAGTTCCATTTCCTATGCCTTATCACAAAGCACCATGGGATCAACATCCTTGACTCATATCCTTACTAAGTAACAAGCAGCCCCTTTGACAGTTCCAGAACATCACACATTTGTGTTTATAAATGTTGTACACAGTGACATGCTGGTAGGCAAGGCTACTGGGAGAGTGTTTCAGGTGGAGAGTTTCAGGTGAGCAGGAAGAATCTTATTAGTGAGGTCTCTCCATTATTCCTGTTTGTCTGCCAGAAGACCAGTGAGCCCAGCAAGGATGTGCACACACTCATTGGAGGCTGCTGTTTGTCTATACTGAGTGTTCTGGCTTGTGTGTTCTATCGCCTTTCCCAACACACAAATCAACCGGAATCTCTGACTCAGTATTTATCATTGTCCTGAAAACATACACCAAAGCAGAGATTCCTGTAGAAATGATTTATTGTGAAAATTCAGTATAGATTAAAAGAGTAAAGGCCTCAACCAGAGGCTATGAATGGCAGAGTAAGGTTCCCCCCCACACACACACCAGCTAACTGCCTCCTAATATTCAGACCCTACAATTATAGCAGAAATTATTTAAAATCACTGATGGAATTATAATCACTGTTCAATTGAATAGATAATACAGAGATTACCTGCTTTATATAGATGGTTCAAGGCCACCAAGATGGCTCAGCTGGTAATTGCCATCAAAAATGATGACATGACCAATCCTAGACCCACAGAGAAGAAAACTGATCAACTCTGCAAGTTGTCATCTGACATCCACACATACTGTGGTATTCATGACATACATTTATACATACATACATATACACAGTAAATATATGAAAATGCAAGGTATAGATAGGCTCATTATTGTTACATGAGCCCTTACATGTAAAAATCAGAAGCAGGGGAAGAGGTTAGAGGTACTAGATAGTGATGCCCATTTTTATAGTGAACACCATGTGTAAGGTCAGGAAGGAGACTTCCAGAAGCTGAGGTAAGGACCCAGAGAGAAGCATGGGAAACAATATAAATCACATGGTATAAACTCTCATAGCATTCTAGTGAGCCAGGGGAAGGTTCTTACCCTTAAGCATCCTAAATGAGCACATACCTGTTAATGGCTTGTAGTCCATTCTGAACCTTTTCTCCTAAAGACTATAGAGTAATCACAGTTTTCAGTGCTTTGAATTAGTAAACAGGATGATTTATTTTATCACCAAGGAGAAACTAACACAAAATCCCACTGCAGATATGCTATCAAGTTGTATTGATAGGGGCAGCAAGCTCTGGATGCTAAATGACAGTGTATGCCATATCTTTGAGGTTTGCATCAAAGTCTAGCAGACTGGCATTGCCCATAGCATCCATTAGGCATTGCAACAATCACAGAGGGACAGAAGACAACTCAGTTTTCCAGATATTTGCTTCCTCTCACTGCATAGGAAACCTTCCTCCAGCCTGGGACTTCCAACAAGGATAGAAGGTTCTAACTATATGGAAAGAACACTGTGAGATTCCATTTACAGGAATATGGAGAAGGAATGCAGAATGTAAGCAGACTGCTGATGTTCTCTGGTACACTCACCTCAAAATGCTAGCCTGTGAATAAACCCACTGAGTAGTTCAGGAGATATAACACAAGCTTTGAAAGCAATATAAATTGGTCAGAACCCAACTTTTATTTTTGACCTTGTGTGAATTACCTGTTCTCTCCAAGTCTTACTTTCTTTGCACAGGAAATATAAATTATTAATGGGCAAGTTTCTTGCCAGGTCTCCATGAAGACTCAATAAATGATTGAATGGGGAGAATTTTTTACAACACCTAGCAATTAGCTTAAGGAAATACTCTTCCTCTTTTTTTCTTGTGACCTTGGATCTCAGCAGGAATAAGCACACTTTACCTAACATAGTAAGAAGCGACCAGCACTGAGATGTAACCCAGGATTCAGAGTCCTGAAAAGTTTTATGATTCCTCCTGTTTATGAATATGCACACTTCTTATCTTTGCCAAAGCCATCCCTCCTTCAGATCTCCTCTAGATGCTGAGATTCTTTATACCCAAACTTACAAAAACAATATCCTCCAGCCCACTTCTCTATCGTTTCATCTTCCATTTATTTTTAAACCCATGAGAGTCTATCTTCTGTTTCCACACTCTTTTGTGTTCATTCTTAGAACAGACCAATCTGTTTAACAGTCTTAAGCATGCAGATAGTCTTAGTACTAGATGACCCTGGGTCACTCACTCCTGACTTGTTCTCCAGAGTGTGTTGGTACTGGATTGCCCTGAACTACTTGCTACTTACTGAAGTGTTCTCATATATGTGTTGGTATTGGTTGGTCCTAGGACACTCACTAATTGACATGTTATCCAGGGTCTGTGAGTACTTGATGGCCCTGGGATACTCACCACTGACATGTTCTCAAGACTGTGTTGGTACTGGATTGTCCTGAATCATTTGCTATTGAAGTATTCTCAAGCATGGCTCAGTACTGGATGGTATTAGAACACTCACTACTAAAATGTTTTCATCCCCCCAGTTCTAAGCAGTCATTCGCTCATAGTTTGTTCTTTACCCTCTACCCTCTCACTCTGCTTTTTTCTAAAATATGCTATTCCCTTTCCAACTCCCTCCTTATATGCTTAATTTAATTGTGCTTTAAAAAATTACTAAGTATTGATTGGTTTTAGAATGGGCCAGGTACTTGAAAACACTTTACATGTTCTGTGATGTAAGTTACCATGAATATTCCTGTTGCTTAGACAAGGAATCCAGGGCTTGAAAAGGTGAGGAACTTGTCCAGAGTATCATGGCCCAGAGGGGCAGAAGCAAGATTTACATTAAAACCTTACTCATTATTTTTCTTGGTATCTGTACTATACCCACATGAACAGTTGAAGTTAAAAAGAAAATGTGCCAATGACCAATATAACATCTATGGTCCAATATTTCTGCTGAGCCTCAGATGATGCATTGTGTTGCTCAAGCTCCTCCATGGCCACATGCATGCACACACACACACACACACACACACACACACACCATGGGCTTTTCAGGATCTTCCCAATTCCAGAGTCATCCATATACAACAATGTCCCCCTTCTTCTCTTTCTAGCACAATAAATGCTGCCAGATCCATTTCTGGGTGCTATTCTATCTTGCATCATACTCCACATTTATCCAGTTACCAAATGCTACCCCTCTGAAACACTCTGTCAAGCACAAAGTACAGTAACCCAACAGCATTTCTGGTGGAACTACTGCAACTGAATCCTTACCATCTCTCCCCAATCTACCCTTTGTCCATATCACGTTCCAATCCATAAATCCGGTGCTAGCATGCTTCAATTGCTTTCCACTAATGTCACAACAAAGTAGAGTCCAATTAAGCTCATAAAAGTGCCTTGAGTTGGGCCTACACCATTCATCAAGTCTTATATTTGGCCTAGACACCCTCAGCCACACCTGCATGGTATAATTTCTGGTGAAAACATATTTCCTCTCTCCAAAGACATCAGGGTACTCTTTCCTCTGCCTGTGATTTCTTTACCTCTTGACTTCCTGGTCAATGATTACTCATTTTCAAATGCCTCCTAACAACCACCAAAGGTTACTCTGTCTACACTGGCTAAGCAAAATGTTCTCTTTGTACCCACTGTGATTCCTTGAATTTTGAAAGTGGTTACTGTACCAGGTTATAACAATTCACATTTGTCCACTTTCCAAGTAGACTATGGAATGTTATCATATTCAGAGAAGTCAGTAGCCCTAACTCCTAACACACAATAGGAACTCATCAAATATCTGTATCATCAAACAGAAAAGCACACACATAGAATTACAAATCAAGAGTTTGCCAGTGTGCTGATTAAAAACAAATCCCCATAGGTTCATGTATTTGATCACTTGGTCTCTGGCTGATAGTGGTATTTGAGGAGATTATGGAACATTTAGCATCCTTGCTGGAGGAAGTGCATCACTATGGGGAGTGGAGGGAGAGATGCTGTCGGGGTTTTATAGACTCATTTTGCCTCCTACTCCTTTTTGCTTCCTGTGTATGAATAAAAATATAATCAGTCGGTTTTCTGATCCTGCCATCATGCTATATGTTGCCTACCTATTGTAAGACTCCTATATCCCTAGAACCGTAAGTCTACATGAACCTGCATTAGTTGCCTTTCCATTGAGGTAAAAAAACATCATAGCCAAGGCAACTAATACAATGGAAAGCTTATTTAAGTTTATAGTTTTATCACCATAATAACAGGGAAACATGATAGCCAGCAAGCATGACAATTGAACATGGACACTGAGGGCTGACCTCTTAATACATAAGCAGGAAAAAGGGAAGAAAATAAACTGGTAATGGCATATGATCTTTGAAATATAAAAGCCTTCCCCTAGTGACATACTTACTCCAGCAAGGTTATATCTCGTAAATCTACCCAAATAGCCTCCCAAACTACGTGTCAAAATTCAAATGCCCCAGACTTCAGTAGACACCCATTCAAACCAGACATCTGTGTTTCCCACCAATCCCTAACAAATAACTTCCAGGTACTAATTTTCCAGAAAACATCAATGCAGGTGTTATTCTTGACACCACAGGACAGTCAAAAGTTGTAGCTTCCATCTGGAAATGGCATCTGGAATAACTTCAACTGAGACCCTGTCATGTCAAGAAGGCCTGGCCATCTATGAGGAATGACTTCTGCGAGGAATGACCAGTGGCAGTGGTATGCACTTAATGGAGATACTATCCAAGAGTCAAGTACCATTTTGTAAGATTGGCCCCAAGATAATGTTGACATGAAGAAAGTGGAGGAGAGGGGCATTTCTGAACACAAAAATTATTCAAGGCAGAAGAAAGGGGGATTCAGATGACTCACCCCACATGTAAGATTCTATTCAAGTCTTCCTTGGAGAAAAGTCACAGAACTTGAAAGAATCGAAGAAAAGAAAAGAAAAGAAGGGAAAAGATAAAAGAGGAGGAGGGAAATTTATTGCTCATTCTTGGTTAGAATTATGTGGTGGCAAAAAAAAAATGCTGCTAACAGTGACAGCATAAAGAATCAAACACCCTTAGAAGTGTCTATTTATAGAGAAAATACTCTGATAGGCTGCAGTCTGATACAGATAGCATGGAGGTATGTGGGTCCTGATGGGAAAAGCCAGGAGACAAGGGTCCCACGATAATATCTGTCCTTACTGTCTTCTCCAGCACAAACTCCACAAACTTCCATTTCACAGTCTGCAAAAAAAGAGCCTAAAGCCTGAGAAGCTTTAACCTCCCAGGAGCCTCCCTCCTGCTTCTCTCTCTACAACTGCACACATTACTTGTCATAGTGAACTGTTGCAATCCAGCCAAAGGAAGACAAACTTCTGAATGAGGCAAGCAAATTTGTCACCAGGGACACAGGAATGGATATGATGGCAGCTTCAGTGACATCACTACCACTGTGTCTGCTATGAGCTCACATGATTTCTGCTATCCACTGAGACAAGAGACATAAAAAAATGGGAAATAAAAGAAACAAAGTAATCTTTCAATAGCCATGTTCTAAATCCTAGTTCCTCAAGGTCTTGAACTCCAGACTACACAATACAAACCATGATGAGTAGCTGGTGAATAGCTAGGCAGCCCGACTTTCAAGCACACACACTAAGTTGCTAAACTGAAGGTAAGGTAATAAAAAGAGAGATTATAACTGTATGTGTCCAGGATGAGAGGGGGCAATAGACAAAGGAAAGTAGAAGTTGGGAAGGGTCTAACTGTGCTACCATTCTGAGAAAAGGAGTAGGTAACACCAGAACAGATGTCCTTCCAGGCTAATTTACTAGACTACAAAGGGAGAGAGTGGCAACTGTACAGTAAAAAGTTGAAGTGGACTTTTAAGGACACACATAAATTACATGTTTCTCTCAGCTGTTTAAAATCAGAACACTTGGGGAAACTCGGAGGAACTCCAGAGCCTGACAGTTGTAGATTAAGACAAGCTATCCTGTTACACTAAGGTCCCACATTCTCCTCCTCCATGCAATTCCTACAGGCACCTACAGAAAAGAGGTCCCTCTGTGCCCACTCCCACTGCAAAGTCTCCCACAAGTGATGGTCCTTTCATTGTCTTCTTCCTTATCTTTGTCTACACTTCTATTTGAACACATATGCAGAATATATTTAGCCTTATATTTTCTCCTCCCAAAACTGTCACCTCAAATTTCAAAAGATTTATTTTCATGGTATAAGCAGTACATAGAAGGGGAGGACACAAAAACGCTAAGCCCTGTGTTTAATTGTCCCTCATCAGCAGCATTGTTGGACCTGTCACCAGGAGTCCTTGAGTGCATTTACAGACTCAAGAAAATGTCAGAATTTGCCCTTACATCTATCTCCTGAACTTCCTGTCATGATGACATCGCTATCATCTTCCTATGTAATGCCCCCTTCCTGGCACTGTGATCATTCTCCCTGTCAATCTGTTTGGAAAATTTACTAATTACTACTGTATTTTTCTTCTTTGTTTTGCTGTCACTATTTTTTTAATTTAAAAAAAAAAAAGGTAAGTTACATTGGGCCACCTGGAGTTATTGAGCACAAAGGCCTCTCTGCACCATGTCCCTAACACATGACCTGGGAAGCACCTGCAGTTCCCTTGAATCTGCCTGGCTCCTGTGGGCTTGTTCTTTGAGGTCTTTTACTCTCTTCTCCTTCAGTGTCTCAGTCTCAGACTCCAGCCAGCAAGTTTCCTTTTTGGCACTCAACATAAAGTCCTCTGGCCATTGCCTCCCTAAGTGCAGTCTCTTCCACCCAATGCCTCCAACTTCACTCCTGATATTTTCATTTCACTTGGTAAAGCATACCACCCACATTTACACAAACACAGATACAAAGAACTGGGACTGATTCTGCAACCTCATTCCAAAATAGTCTTTACTGCTTTATAATCATGATCTATATTTATCTGTTTATATTCCTTTTACATATGCAGAGAGAGAGAGAGAGAGAGAGAGAGAGAGAGAGAGAGATCTCATGTGGCTTTTTTCTTCTCCTACAACTATTTTTACCAGTTTTTCACTCTTTGAATATGATAGGAAAAGACAGAATTATACAAGTGAGTAGATACTGTTATACAACAGGTGGATATGAAGAGCACAGCTTTGTTAAAAGTATATTTCCATTAAGATTATCTATTAGAAATTGAGTTTAATGTGTGGCCAGAAAACCTGTAGCCTAGTTTCATATCAGGCACCCATAATCTGAAAATAAGGGCCCTTGATTCAGAAATCTCATTTTTCACATATTTGGGTGAGACAGCACTTAATTGCAAAGCCCTGAACTCCACCTCCTGAGTACTGATACTAGTAGAAGTTCCCAGATATGGTAGTATTTTCATGATGCTGTAACAAAAGTTATATACTGGGGAGTTTGTACATAGTGGGACTTTAAAGCCTGGGAAGTCCAAAGTCAAAGTGCTGGTAGATTTGACATCTTATGACATACTGCTTACTGACACAGGGTGGACAAATGCTCAGTCCTCATATGGTAAAGGAACAAGGCACTCTGGGGCTTCTCTGATTAATTGATGATCAGCCCTTATAACCAACCACAGCCCCAGCCATAGAAAACAAGAAGTCCAGCTACTAATACTATCTTGCTGCCATTGTTCAACTGCTGTCAGTCAATCACATGCCACCAGCTGGGGCAAAAGTTTCTAAAAATTACATTGCCCTATCAGGACAAACTGTCCCAGGAGAAGGCTGTTACTATCTGCTACCATGTCAGCTTACCATACCTAAGAATCCTGCCCACACCTATAAAAGCTCTGACTAATCTCTTTCTCCTTTACAGACCTCCCACCCCCTGAAAGACAGAGGTTGGCCCCTGCCATGTGCTCAATAAACACAGTAGTAGTATCCATTGAGGTCAGATTCTGGTCCCTTTCCTGAATTTAGTTCCTTTAATCTACACTACTAAATAAAACACTGGGGGTAAGGTTTCAAATTATGTCTGTGGGATACACAAATGTTCAGACAGCAGTATCAGATAGTTCAAATACTCAGCATATTTTATCATATGGACAGTTGTCCCCAAGGAAACTAGTCCAACTTCTACTGAGAAATATTCCTGCCAATACCCTGAAAGGAAGCTAGACCACTTGCTACTGAAAAACATTCCCAGACATGGCCATTTCCCCACAAGGAAACTAAACCACCTTTTGTTGAGAAACAATAGGTGATTTCATAACTCCTTTATGCAAGCATTTGTGGAGTATGACTTCAGATTCTTTCTTTTGAAAATATATTTACTTATTTTTATTTTATTTGTATGTATATAATCCTACATGTATATAAGTATACCACTACCACATGTATGCCTAATGCCTGGGAAGGCCAGAGAAGGGTATTGGGTCCCCTGAAAGTACAGTTGCAGGCAGTTGTAAGCTGTCATGTGAATGTTGGGAGACAAACACAGGTCCTCTGCATGGCCAGAAAGTTCTATTAAATGCTAAGCCATTGCTACAGCCCTTTTTTAAGATTCTTAGTGCTTGTAAAACTGGGCCACAGTGAGATTAATGGCATATCATGAGGACTTATAAGATGTCAGATGAACATACTTGAAACATTCAGACCTGCTTGCTAAGGACCTGTGATAGACCACTATTTTTCCCTGAAACAGTCTCCTCTTCCATTAGAAAAAGGCATTTATGAAGGTTAGAAAGACAGACTGGAAAAATCTAAATCCATCAATGTCCTTGTGAGAACAACTCTTCTTGGGGCTTTGATTTTCCAAACAAATACACCTCACATTTCTCACATAGATTGTTTTATTTTAAAATATATCTGCTATAGCAGTATGACCTTAACCTTGGCTTGGCTAAGAAATTAACCAAGACATCAGAGTGTGGGATAATTTCAAGAAAAATATCAAATTATAGTAATAAAACAGTAATTAATGCCTAGAAGTGAGATAATACAATTAAACTTAAAACATGTTTCAAATTGGTTTCAGAAACCAAGTGGTGCCCAGGAAATAGATAATGTTTGGTAAACCTCAGTACTCTTCAATATTCCATGGAACTCTCACCAAGGAATTGTGGCTCTGGAGGACACAGTGGGAAAGATACATTTGGGGGTCATTGTTCCTTACTACTCTTAAGCAGATCCAGGCAAGAACTGTCAGTCTAGAAGCAGACTTGGAGCTATAAGTCAACTGGATAGGACACTGCTTGCCTATACTATAGTCAGAAACCTAAATCACCCAAGACCCCAGAAATATAAGGCCTCACACAGTTGGAAAACAATTGATTCTACCCACTAAAATAGCAGAACATGAGCCTGAAGCCTCACCCAAACACCTCTCATAAAGATTTCCTGGTCAACATTTATTCACACAGAAATCATTTAAAGAGAATTACATTCCACTCAAGAGATCAGGAGGCATAAGAATAGGTCTAAAAAAATACGTAATGTCAATAGAAACAACTGAAAACAAACACAAAAGTCTCCAACTTATGGTGGTTTTGACACAATTTTTCAGTTGTACAAGTTGCAGAAATAAGCCACATTCTATAGAAAACAAACTTCAGTGCAGCAGACTTGGAATGTAGATCTATTCCCAGCTAGTGAAGTGTAGCATGATTCTCCCTAGACATCGAGCAGAGGTATGGGAGGCACAGCTCCCTTCCACCTACAGCATCATAGGTAAAGCCTTCAAGGTACCACATCAGTTCAGTGGATTATGCATATTCAATACACATTTTTCTTACAATATTTTAGCAGCAGTCTACTTATTGGTATCCAATCTCTTTATAAACAGAGAGGTAGACTAAGGGTCATTTCTTAGGAAGTGGCATTACCTACAAAATCAGAGGTATAGCAGCTTTAAGTAGTTCCCAGGCCTGCTTCAGGCAGATGTAGACTCAAAGTAGACTGCAAAACCTGTACTTCCCCCAACCTGATCCTGATACAGAAAACCCAACAGTTGATGCTTTTCCAAAAGATCCTGCTGGACTAAGTATACACTATTTCCTGCTGCAGTAGTCTTGGTAACAGCTGCCAGCTGCCGTGTGTCCACTATCTTCTGTGAATGGGAAGTTGTGTATTATAGGGAAAGTGGTGGCTATTGATTTGCTTGTTTTTTGCTGTTGTCTATAATCGTATTAATAACTTATCTACCATTTTCTAGTTACAGACTCTGAATAAATTGGTGCAAACATGCCATAGAGAATTACTGTTCAGTCTCCTCATGGATGAAATTCATGGTGCAGGGCATGGGGGCGCTGAGTTGTCTTCCTTGAAATGCACAAAGGAGGAGGTAAGAGTAAGAGGTGTATGGATAGTTGTGCAGACAGTGTCAAATAGATAGTTGTCCCCAACATCTGCCCTCTCAGACTTCACGGTTATGCATGAAAGGACATTTTCTAGATTCCAGTGGAAAGTGAGTTAGAAGTAATTGGTTTTAATTTTTTATTTTAGAAATTTTATATATAAGTATTGCTCAAAAATTTTCCCTATCCCCAATCTTTCCCACATCTTTACCAACAAACTTTATGTTACCTCTTTCTGTGTATCTCTCTCATGCACACAAAAACCACAAAACATAAAACAAAATCAAAGGAAAAACAAAAACAAGAAGAGATAAATACCAAAATAAAAGCTCACAGAAAAATCATGAGGTCAATTATGTAGTAGCCAACTACTCCTGGGCATGAGACCTGCCCTCAAGTATGGTTGATATGCCCAGTGTCACTCCACTGAAGAAAATTAATTTCCCCTTTTCCATCAGGTTTCAATTGCAAATATCTTTTTGGTTAGGAGTAGAACACAGAACCTTCCACATGCAACAGGGCTGACACTCACAGTAACTCAGACAGGCTGTAACAGTGCAGTACACACAAGTCTACTACAAATTCAAAGCAGAAAATCCCCAGCATGGAGAAGTTAGTAATTTTTGCATTTTAAATTGTCATTGTTGCTTTGCTCTAAAAAAGCTTTTTCAACTGATTGTCCCCATCCCATGCAGTAAAACACAACCCTATTAGAATCCAAGGTCCTAGTTTGGGTTCCATTGGTCATCATCACTGTTGAGGAAAACACCTCCCTGACTCCCTGCCAGGCAGGCACTAAAAGAACAAGTTGTCTTAAACCATTTTATGTCTGCTCCCCTTTGTTGTAACAGCCTAGTCTTTGCCATAATTAACATACATTCTCTTTCTCCACCTGTTCTTAGGGATCTGAGATTTACTTATCTAATGTAGAACAGTCCCAGAGAGGCAGTCTCCAAAATAAAGGAACTCATTGCAAATGACCAACTAAAGAAGTCAACAGGTGAAAAATCAGACTTAGTGCTGCTGACTCCACCTCACTGAAGAGTGGGGAATACTCTCCCTACAAAGACTGTGAATACATATGTGGCTCTCATCTTCCTGGTATCCCAGCCCCATCCTGACCCTTTAATTGCCACCATTTTACATTTCCACTTAATAAATAGTGTGTGTTCACAGTACATCTCCCATATTCTAAGCACTCAGTTTATCCCTAGCCTAAAGACAAAAACAGAAGCCATGCCATTACCTTGAGTTCACAGAGAACAGAAAAAGGATGCTCCAAGGTCAGCAATCTTCAGGAGTTCCTGGAAAATTTAAATGCCATCAGCATACACCATCACTCAGCATTCCTTCTTTTTTCATTGCAACTTTCCTTTTATTCTATCTGCCTTCCCTAAGCCTTCAGCAAGTCAATCAACCCAAAGTCATAGTGAAATAAATTATAAATTGACTGAAGGCAGGGGTGGTTTAGAATAAATGATACTATTATCTATTTGAAACTTTTATAAAGACATTTCAATGAAAAATTTCTAAAGCTACATTTAAATTTTGACAAGTGAGCACTCTGACTTACAGGTGGATAGGGAGCTGTGAATACAGAATTGTTTGATCCAGCAGGTTAAGTCGTAGGTAGGAGATAATAGAGAATAAATTGCCAGCAGATGTTGTTGTTGGTTCAGAGCTGAGACTGCCAAATCAGAGAAGGTTGTTGGGAGTATCATGGAATGTAAATGGCTTTCTCTTGCTGGGTGATTTACTTTCTGAGTTGAAATTTGCAACTATTTATTATGGTATATAGTGTAGTGGAACATGTGTGTGTGTATTATATATATATATATATATATATATATATATATATATATATGTATGTATGATTTCTTTATATGAAAGAGAGTCTAGTAAACCCCATTTATGTTACTAAGGTCCCCTAGTCAACATGGACCTACCCGTCACAAGAACCCATTGTTTGGATGTCTTCGTGACTGTTTAGTGGAGTAGTCAAAGACAGCCAAGATAGGAGCATTTAAACATACATGCCAGGAAGCATTGAGGATGAGGATTGTTTTGTTTTCATTTTTCAATATTTTTTCAGCTATTTTCAAAGCTGGCCTGGCTGTAGTGTAGCCACTCTGCAGGGCCACTCCTGACAGGGATTGCCTGTCACCTGTGACTCTTCTGTTACCCAGTCTTGCCTCCTTCACTTCCTCCCTGGTAACCAGAGAGCTTTTGCCAAGGCCCTAAACACTATCTCTACTTATATATCTGCCTCTTGAAAAGGTGGGGGAAAGGCATAAGAAAGGTACACACAAAATGGAAATTTTTTTCGTCTATATAAAAGAATGTCATGTCATTCACAGAAAACGACACAACTGAAGATAATAATATTAAGTGAATTAAGCCCGTCTTAGGCAAACAGTACATGTTTCCTCTCATGTTTAATTCTGAGCTTTTATATAGATTCACAAAGTCATTTGTATGTATGTATGGAATAGAAAAATTGAAATTATCTTGGGGACAAAGAGAACAGGGTGAAATTGAGAACAGATGTGAGGGGAATATTCTCAACATATAGTATAAGAGCATTTAGAAATGTAAAAACAGAAAACTCATCAAGACAAACCACAGTAAAACTCAATCATATTAGGAGGATAACTAAACACAACTTTTATTTTGTACTTTTAAAAATCACTTCCAACAATAACTAAGAAACAATGGTGAGTTTTGTGACACTGACCTCACCCTCTGTTGCTGTTATTCCCTTTTCCAGAAACTGCTTCTTATTTTTTTTTTCTTTTTGGTTTTCTTGCAGTGTGGAGATTAAACCACAACCCCACACATGCTCTGCCACAGAGCTCTGGGGATATTTATAATGTATTAATGAAAAAAAAAAAAACAGTAGTTTTCCAGTTGTGGGGGAGAAGAGTCAGCATTTGTTTTATATGCTTGATTTTAAGAGGTGTTTCTTCAATGAATTTATCCTAAACTCAGAAGAAAATTTCAAAGAAGAGATTAAACACGATTGGAGGAATGAAATGGAAGCTGATCTAACTGATTTTTTTTTTTTTTTTTTTTTTTTTTTTTTTGGACATAGATTTTTTTTTCCTCCAATCACTACTTTCAATTACATTTCTTTCAAAAAAAAATTAGCAAGTCTCTTGCCTTTTAGTTCACACTAACTTATTCAAATGATTTCCAGCAGAAGATTGCTCTCTCACTGCAGTTAAGTACATACATTCATCAGCAGCACACACATTGAAGCCAGGGCCCTTTGGCTGCAGGCTCTTGACTGACAGACAGACCTAGTCACCTCTTCCATGATTACTCAGCATCTGTGAGTGGAGGGGATTAGGATACTAATGCACACATGTGTTCCTCCAGGCATGGCTGTTTGGAGGATGTAATGGAGCCCAAGAATGAAAGGAAAGAAAGGCCAAGTTCTCAAGTAACTACTGGGATGGTGGTTCATTGTGACCGATCATGAATTACCCTTTGAAGGTTATGTCCATGTAGACATTTAGGAAGTGTTTCTGAGAGCCTACAAGGTTTCCCTACAGAATCTTTCCACTTCTCAGTCCTCTAAAAGAAGGGAAGTTTGGCCTCACATCTCCTCAGCTTCAGCTCCTGGATCCCGCTGTACCACATAGATGAGGTAGAGGCTGGAGATGTTCAACTATCCAGAAGGAAAAGGAGGCAGCCAGCCAGATGACAGAAACAATAGCTAAAGGGATTTCTCTTTCTTTTCTCCCCCATTTTTCTTTCCTGGAGTTCAGGCTAAGGTTTGAAGGGGCTGGTGTGATTGGAGTTCATGTCCTAATGCCCCCTGATCTGACCCAGTTATCTGAAAGCAACACTGCTGATCTTAAAAGTTCTATATTTAGCTATGCAGTGCTTGTGCATCAAGATGGCACAGCAGGTAAAGCACTTAACTGATGACCTGAGCTCATTCCCTAGAACCCACATGGTGGAAGGCAAGAGCACGCCCTCCCACACACATAATAAAAGAAGAAATAAATTTAAAACTATATATATATTTTTAATGTGGGGACCTTACTGCTGCTTTCTTTCAGGCTGAGAACACTTACCACCTCTTCCAAGACAGTAGAAAATCTCACATATGATTTCCATAGTTTTTTTACAGCTACCAATTGAAACCAACTGCAAAATCCCACCTCCACAAATAATAAAGTTAATCAAAATTGTAAAGTGACATAATAAATTGGATTATTTAAATTAATGAATTTGTTACTTAAATTTCCCAAGTTGTTAGTGTATGTATTAAATGTAAGAAACAGATATGCTGCACCCACCCTCTTTTCTATATTTGTAGAAACAGAGTGCTATGAGAGAAAGCTTGATGGTGGGCAGAATGCCCTTGTGAGAAAGCCTTCCTGGCTTAGAGGGACCCCCAGTACCTGGCTTATGATCACAGAATAAGATGCTTCAGTTCCTAGGTAATTGTTTCATTTTGGTTCCACACACTGCATCTCATATAACACCCAATTCCAGACTTTACCTCATAGCAAGGTGTCATCATTAATTTGCCCTTGTGTTTGAAAATAGTTCTCTATCACATGTAGTTTGCTTCCCACAATTTTCCTAAACAACAAGAAATTGAATCCTTAAGGGCATGTCTGTCAGAATTCTGTAACCTTAAATAAATAAATAAATAAATAAATAAATAAGAAAATAGTATGTTAGCAATACAACCTGGGTCCTAGAAAACATCAACTTCAGGAGAAAAAAAATAAAACACTATTGCCAATACAGTCTGGGCTCCCTTAATTTCATGCACTGTGACTTCAACAATTTCTCCATTTCTCATCTTATTTCTATAAAAGTAGCTTCATTTAAAAGCAGGGAAACTGCATTTCATGCTCTTCAGTTTCATTAAAGTTATACAAAAGGAGCCTACCAAAGGAACTGCTCCTAATTAAACAGTGGTAGCAGATGAAAATATTGAAATGATGAATCTGAAAAGAGACTGACACTATATTCCCCAGAAATTTTTAGCATGACATGAAAATGGAACAGAAAAAAAAATTAAGATCTGAATCCCTGGGTGAATGTCACATGCATCACTACCAAAGCAGCTACATCTGGCTGACTTGAGGTGTTATAGGTGACGTGGCAAGATCCAGAAGACAAGGGAATTTCCTCTGATCCATCCTAGGGATGGCGTACTACTCTTTTTCTCACCACTATGACAAAACACCTGACAAGAAGCAAGCTTAAAGGAGGAAGGGTTTATTTGGAGCTGAAATTCAAAAGGACCCTGTCCATCCTGGTGGATAAAACACTGCATCTAGAATCCGGGGTCTGCTGGCCATATTGAGTAACCATTAATAAAACAGAGAGCTAACAAGAAGTGGGTACAGCCCCCAGTGACTCACTTACTCCATCAACCTTCCCAAATAGCACCCCAACAGAAATCAAGTGCTCAAATAAGGGGGCCTATGTGCTTTCTGTAAGCAGCAGTCTCGACAGTGACTCATTTATGTTAGGCAAAGATCAGGGACACATTCTTGTCAACAGACTGCAGTGTCTGGTTGATGCAGATGCCTTGGACTTCTGGGAGTATACCTTCATCGTTATTCAGATGGAGTCATTGAGTGGGTTGGCTAATGGGCACTTGAGATGAAGTATTACCAAGAATAAGAGAGAGGAAATTTAATGTGTTATTCCTCCCCTCCAGGACCTGCAAAATAAACTTGTTGATTGACAAGAGTTCTCTCTCAAGGTGGGAAGAGTAATGCCATGTTTCTCAGAGGCTCAGGAATGGGATTGCATTTTCAATGACTTTGACCTCCACTGGAAGGGATGCAAATAAGGGCTGGTAATGCAAGGAGTGTTTCCCTTGATCTGGGTCACCGTTTCCTACAGCTAGTATTCTCCACCACTAATCAGGACTAATGAGAAACTTAAAAACCTATACATTTCATATGAAATTTCATGTTGTTATAGCTATTGTATCATCTATTGGTTATTCAAAAAAATAAGCTTTTCAACCAGTCCTATTAATTAGCATTTCATGTAGTATAAGGAATTTTAAATTTTAACATCTTGTATTCTTTGCTTTTGAGGTGTGTGTGTGTGCATGCTCATAGGCATGTGCACTTGTGTATGAGATGCACATGTTTATGAAGGTGCATTTTCCATATATTAACATGTGTGGAAGCCAGGGTTCAACTTCATATATCACTTATGATACCTACCATTTACCTTGTTTTTCATTTGCCCCAGGAAGCTGCTTGTCTGCAACTTGCCAGCATTGGGATTAGAAGCACATACTCCAAAGCTGGCTTTTTTTCCCATAGATTCTGCAAATCTAATGCATCCCCTCAAGCTTTCATGACAGACTTCTGACTGAGATATCTCCCCAATCCTATTGTTTTAACTCCTTTGAAAGCTGAGCTTAATAAAGCCATAAAAGATACTATTTTCTTATCCCTATATTTAAAATTACTTGAATGCAGCATCTGCTTGCGCACATTTTATAGGACATGGGGTTCTTACACAAGGAGCAAGAAATATCCCTTTTAAAACTTTTATAAATGTATGTATCTATAGACTGAGATACATCTCTCTCTCTTTTCCACCCGTGTGTGTGTGTGTGTGTGTGTGTGTGTGCGTGTGTGTGTGTGTGTGTGTGTGTGTGTGTGAATAATGACAAATTTTGACATCTTTCAATGATGTACTACTCTAAAAACATGAGTGTAGCAAAACATTTGAAGATTTGGAAGCTATTATTTCTATAGTGAAAGTATGTTTGTTGTTGAATGAGCAAGAGCACTACCCGTGAGTAAACAATTTCTAGACTATGACTTGAACACTTGCACTGTATGCAAACAAAGGAAGAATAAATGTGAGTAATATAACTAGAATCATACTATGTGCTTTTATGCTGCTTTTGTACTCTTTGTGCTTCAGAAATGGCTTTCAAGTAAATATTTCCCACATATTACAAGTTTAGAAAAATCAGGATGTTATAGGAACCATTGTTAGATACTTCTCATGTTACTGGGACAAAAACTAGTAGGCAGCAATACTCCCTACTAGTTAGAAAGGATCTATTGCAGCTCACTGTTCCAGTATACAATCTATCCTAAGGAAGAAGACATTGCAGTAGGCACACAAGGCAGTTGCTCAAATGCAGCAAACAGACTCAGAGAGGAGAATACTGACTTTTCCTTAGTTTCACTCTTTTTATGTAATCTAGAACCCTGCCAGCCACGTTAAGTGTGAGTCTTTCCACCCCAGTTGACCTAATCTAGATCATTCTTTACAAGCAGGCCCAGGGTCTCATTTCCTAGGAGGCTCTAGTACCTATCAAGTTGACAATCAGTGTTATATAACCCAGACATCACCAGTTATGTGCATGATCATGTAAAAGGGAACTTTTGACAATGAAAAGAAACAACTGACCTGAGAGTAAGGTCAGTGGGCTTCAGAAGGTCATGCTACACAAGGAGGAACCCAGTAAGATCCTAACCCAGCAAACTGGTTTCGGATGCAAGAGCCTTAAACACAAATTGTCCTTATCAGTTATTTCCTTTCTCAAATAACCAGGAATAAGTGAAGGAATAGGATGCTCAAAAGGCATTTTTTGTGCAAGTAGTTAAATGCAGGTCACACAGCCACATGCAAACAGCTAATTAACCAAGACTAGTGTCTTGCTGGGAGAATGGATTCTAAAGTCAGCAAGTAATGTGAAAATTGAGTAGCGTCAGACTGTACTTTAAAAGCCTCACAAAGACCAATGCCACAAGAAACTCCAGGGGACCCATTCCAGCTGTGGGAACAACATCTCTCTTCCCCTTTCTCTACATTTGGAAGATCTGCAGTTGGATTCTGGTGAGCTTAAATGAATACAGTACACTGTGTCATTGAGGCCTTTCAAATAGAATAAAATTGGTGCTCTAAAAGCATCAAGAAAAACTGACAAAGAAAACCAAGAGGAAATAGGTAGATGAGAGAGAAAGAGAGAGAGAGAATGTGTGTGTAGAGGAACTGTATTTGAAGTGATACATGAAAGGCAGAGTCATAATTGCAGTAATGGGTATGGGATGGGTAGGACACCTCAATCTAAAGTAACAATAGGAGGAAAGGCACCAGGATCCTGAAAATGTCTATGCTTTGGATAATAGATCCACAGAAGGATGTAGTTAAAGGCTTCTCAGATGTCAGCTCACCTCATTCTCGAATCAGTGTGCTTCGTAGACTTTGTGAGAGTCAGAGTAAGAGGTTTCACCAGGCATTAGGATGCAGCTGAGATGGTGCCCCTCATGCCAGAGCATGAATTTCATGTTGGGATATGGGTTTTTAATTTTCATGCATGTCCTTTGGGAGTGGAATTAGGTAGGGGTGAGGTAGCACAAGAAGTGGTGGTGAAATCATTGTATTGTGCAAACTGCTTATGATTTTTAAAGTATACACACTTTATCTGTTCACTGTTATATGCTGAAGGTGACCTAGGAGCAATGGGAAGCAATCCCAGACATAGACACAGGCCATACACAATTTACACCGGCATTAGTGAACTGCCACATGTTTTGCAAATTGATACATGTTTTAATAATTTTTTCACCAAAATTTTTCTGCACAGAAAAAAATGGTAGAAACCTGAATAACATTTAGAAAAAAACTCCAACCATTTAAAGACCAGTAGAAAGGGAATGGAAAAGAAAACCTGATTTATTTTTTTAACATCAAGTGAAGTGGCAAGATTATCAAAAGTAGTTCTCAGCTATAGTTGTCAAGGTTTAATACTTCACAGCACAATAATCTTAAGACAGCACCCCCATAAAGTTTCAATAACAGAAGAAATTGCTGGAGTCAACACTGCTCAAGGATTCTCTACACATAAGACAATGTGTTGCTATACAGTATGTATTTTAAACACCAGTTCACCTGACCTCAAACATGAGCTCTGTTATGTATTTTCCACTTACTCAAGACAAAATTCTGGGCATCTCCAAGCTTTGGATCTCTTGTAAAATAAGAGATATGCATTCATCAATACCTCTTCAATAGGCACACATGTGAAGACTTCAAAGTCATTTAAATCAATATGAACCTGAATACTGGAAAAATCTACAACCATTAAGAGACCTGTCCAAGGAATGCACAGTCGACATGAAGAAAAATTATATGAAAATCAATGGGATTAGGATAAAACATTCAGATGTATTAATAGAAACATCTTTATAGTCAAGTAATTTCTTGGCCTCGTATATGATGCTTCCTTCTCAGAGATGCCTTTCTCCTGCCTATAGCAAGTTTCCCACATTTGTAAGCAGACACCATGATACTATACCAAGTCCTTATCTCAGTTCACACCCTCTTACTGAGTCAAAGCCATTTCAGTATAACATCTGTGTTTGTATCCTGTTCACCTGTGAGTTGCTGATTCTCTTTCCTATATGCAGTAGCCTCTCACCAGCCTGTCTTGCATTGGTGCAGTAACCCCTCAATATTTTATTTTCCTTTCTGCCACATCATTCTTATGACTCCCAAATTACACCTTCCCTATAGGAGCACTGTTCAGATCAAAGAGAGTGTGCAACTAGCATGTAATAGGTGCTGAACAAATGGTAAGGGTTGGTGTCAGATTCAACCCTTGACAACCATTATAAACCTACTTACAGAGGTCAAACTCCTTCCTTTGACTCAAGTTTCTTTGCTCATAAGTTACATGAAGATACCTTGAATAGCTGTTTTGGGGATTAAGTAATGAGCTATAGGATATATGCACACGATACCATCATTATGAGAGATGTCAACATCACTCAATAACTTCTTTCTATTTTTAGGTCATAGAAAAGGATGACTGATAGAATTCTAGATTGTGTAAACACAAAATGAAAACTAGTGGGTGTATAGGCTTTGGAAGCAAATTGAGACAAAGACACAACTCTCTCAGGTCTGTAACCTTAGACATGTCATTCACATCTCTGTGTTTCAAAATCCTCATCTATAAAAGACCTTACAACAAAGAGAAATAAGCATTAAAATAAAAATACATTAAAATATCCCTATCATAAGATCCAGAATATTTAGCAAGTGTTCAATAAATGCCAAAAATTAATTTGGTGAGACCCCTTTTAGACGCCACACCATGGCAGAATCAATCAGCAGCATTGCACATGTTTCCTGACAGCAAAAGTTGCCTGAGCTCTTCATAATTGTTGTTGATAAAAATAATGGTTGGTTTTGATGTTTGGGGTTCATCTACTTTCATACCTTGAGTCCCATTAATTTCTTTGTTAAGTTTCTAGGGGAACATCAACAAAGCCCCACAAATGCAAAGTGTTTAAAACAGGTTTGTATTCCCAAAATTCTGGAGGCACAACATCTAAAATTAAGATGTTTGCAAGCTACAATCATGCTCAAGGACCAGGGAAAATCGTGCTAGTATTGTCTTAGCACTCCTTGGCTTATAGGTGCATCTTCCTGTCTCCACCTCTGACTTTCCAAGGCATTTTCTCCACATGCTTTTCCATGATTGTCATCTTCCTATGGGTCCTTGACTGAGCCTTCTCACTTAATGACCCCACCTGTCATTGAATCAAATCTAATTACAATGATGCAAGAGTCTATTTCCAAGTTAGGTCATATTTTGGGTGCTAGGAGAGGACACAATTCCAACAACAACCCTTGGGTGCTAGGGAATAAACCTTATCATTCTAAACAGCAACCCTTTCCAGAACCATGGTGGCTACTCATCATTGTCAATTTAACTGGATTTGAAATCACCTAGCAAAACGACCCCTAGTGTGTCTGTGATGGAGTTTGCAATGTGGGTGGCATCCATCATGGGCTGAAGTCCTAGACTGGGTAAAAAGAAGAAATTGAGCTGAGCACCAGCATTCCTCTGTGCTTTCTACTTGAAGTTACAGTGTGAGCAGCTGACTCATGCCTATCACCATACCTTCTCTTCCTGAGGGAAGACAACATCCCTACTCAAATCATGAGACAAAAATCAACCCTGTTTGGATAGTTCTTGTCAGTTATAGTGTCACAGCAAGGGAAATAACTAATATAATTACTTTCTAATTAAAGTACCTATGTGCCACATGGAACTGAAAATCAGCCCTCCTTCCAAGAACAGGCACATGGAGGTCCTGGCTTTGGAACCCTACTCTAGTCATCCAAAGCTGCCTTTTCTTATGAAAAAAAGGAGGAAAGAAAGGAAGGAAGAAAGAAAGAAAAGTACAAATAGATTTGAAAAGGTTTTCCTTTCAAAAAAAAAATAACTTTAAAGTAAATGTGTCTGCTAAATATCTAGCTGTACAAGATCAAGCTTTGATAGAAAGATGACCTAAACTGTGTGTGTGTGTGTGTGTGTGTGTGTGTGTGTGTGTGTGGGTGGGTGGGTGGGTGCGCGCACGCGCGCGCGCGTGTGTGTGTGTGTGTGTGTGTGTGTATGTGTTGCATGCTCTCATCACTCACTCAGACACATACCTCTGCACACATATGTGCACACTATATGCCTCTTGTCCTGGGAAAAATGGAAATGGCTTGAAATCATGCAAAACAGATGGCTGAGTGGGCCTTGTGAATCTCATATATTACATGAAGTTAAGAAGTCATTGCTCCTTAAGAAAGCTGTAAGTTCCTTTCTAAATTTATATACTGCCCTGTATACCTCCGGGAAGCTTAAATATTCATGTTGGGGATCATTGAAGGTTAGAACTCTGAAGAAGCCTCAAAATTCAAATGAAACAGTACAAAAGCTTATGTTCAGGACTCTCCCTAACAAACCAGACACTTGCTGGTTTCATAATGTAGCTGGATGCTAATGTGTCGTGCTGATGTGTCTAGGTGTGTTTCTGAATAAGTCTGAAAAATATTGACAAAGATTTGGCACTCACTAGAATTACACTGTCCTTAAAGAAAAATTGTTTTGTGTGCAAAACAGTAGCCCCTTGGTAAGCCTTCCCTTTGTATAAGTACGAACAATTGTTATTCTTCACATAGAAAACTACCCTGCCTGTGTTGGACAGACTGGGGTACTTGAGCACAGTGATATGACCAGCCTTACCAAGCCTCCCTCACCTCCTCCCATCCATCCCCACACCCTACACACAAACACCAGTGAACTTTTTCTGCCTAGCTATTTCTCAAGGGCTTCTGAGTGACATGATAGGCCTTTGCTGAACTTATTCCCAAGCCCTGCTCATCCAGCCAAATATCTCATTACTGGGATATTGTTAAATAGGATATCGGAATCCCTATCTATCCTTTGTTGTTCAGCTTGTACTTTCTTCTTGAAGTTTTCAAGAACACTATCAGCATCCCAAATTGTACTCATCCCTCACGACAATTCTTTTATTCTGCAAAAACATATGGGATTTATGATCTTTCATTCAAATACTCTTCACTGATCCTTCAAGAATAGTAACCTTTTTACCACTCATAATATACAATTAGGAGATAATTTTTAAGATTGTGATTTACAATCTGTCATTGTACCTTCCTAAGACGTAAGTAAACCCTGTGTTCATGGTTATGTGAAGATGGGTTTAATGTCATACTGGGTGCTAAAACTGCATCACAGACCACAGGAAATAAGACTGAGACCTAATCTCCCCCTCAAGCACCATCTATTGAAGAAAAATGGAAGAGTGAAATGCATTCAAATGATGACAAAGACAAGAAGATACAAACAACAAATCATCACGGAAGACAGGTAACTTACCAAAGGAAGGTGGCTTTTGGAATAAGTCATTAAAAGTGGGTAATTGTCTCATGTTGTTATAAGAAATAATTTGACAAAAGCAACTTAAGAAAGGAAATAATTCTTTGGCTCACAGTTTGATAGCACAGTCCATCGTGGTGGGGAAGGCATGGTTATGGTCATAGTAAGTAGAGGCAACTGGTCACAGTATTCCACAGTCAGGAAGAAGATGGATTGGTAAATACTAGTGCTCCTTCTTCTCTTTTTAGTCAAGAATCCAAGGGATTGCCTCATCCAGCCTTGATATGAGGGTTTGTGCCCAGTCGTGTAGCTTTTCATTCCATGTTCCATTGATATCCCTAGGAGGTCTGAAAGTTTTTTTGAAGGGAAACAGAGGAGGAGGGGATCTTAGAGAAACAGAGGTGGAGGGGACTAGGAAGAGTAAATAGAGGAGAAACTGCAATTGGGATGTAATGTATAAAAGAAGAACAAAAAAATAATAATAAATAAAAAGAATCTCAGGCCATGGTATGGTGCTATCAATACAGAGGCTAGATCTTCTTTTCTCAGTTTATCTTCCTAGAAACAGCTTTACAGTTACACCCAGAGGCTCTTCTACTTAATTCAAATTTAGTCAACTTGACATTAAACATCATAAAGAAAACTGGAGTTTCAACAATCAGAGCTTCATAAGTTAACATAGTTCTATAGATTAGAACTCTAGAGGCTGAGACACAAGTGAATTTGGGACAGCATGGCCTATACAGAATAACCTTGTTCCAAAATCCCAAGGAAAGAAAAGAAGGGAGGTAGAGAAAAGGAAAAAAAAAATAAATGTCCATCAGGTTTTATAAATCATTTGGAGAAGACCAAGTTGAGCACCCGGCCCATGAGTGAGTACTGCTTTCTCGATGGGTAGTAGCTCTGAACAGCAGCTAGCAGAAGGTGGTGAGGGTGGCACTGGTTAGGGTGGGCACTGCTGTAAAGACCATCCAGCCTTGCAGGCAATGTACACAGAGCTAAACGCTTACCCTCTACCCTCTGCACTTGACAAACTAAAAGGGAATGAAGAGGAGATTTCAGTTTTGGTTGGTAACATTAGGCTGTTACCACTGGGCCTACACTGTGCACTATATCCTGAGTGAAAATCAAAGGCTTCATTAACCAAAGAGCTTGCATGGTTATTCCTCAAATCTACAAACCACATGGAGGTAACTGGGCTTCCCATCAAACATTAGGGAATCTCACCTGCAATTTTTCTTTCATTTAAAAGTATGGTTTCAGTTGTCTACATTTGCCAGAAAGATAGATCAGCCATGCTAAGCAGATATGTCTGCTTCAAGTCACACAAAGTCCAAGAACTAGTTCCCCATCCTATATAACAATGGCTCATTTCTAGAAGGGTCTGATACATGCAGCTGAAAGAAATTCCTTCTCCACAAAGACAAATGTATTGTTTTTATATATTGTCTCCCATTACAATATTCACCATGGTTCAAGTAAGCTTAGAGAGGATGAAAGAGAAAAGGATGAAAAATGTCTGATTTCATGTATTGCTTTTAATCTAGTAAAGAAGAGCTGGAGTAAATGCTTGGCTTTAAAGTAAGTACCCAGATTTTTCACAGACATATTTATATTTAGAACAAGTAATGCAATCAATTGATCCTACTATTCATCATGGATGGAAGAAGTACCCACAAGGCCCCACACCTTCCTGAGGAGCCCACCACTGTTAATTGTTGCTGATAAAAGGGTGCCATTTTCCATAATTGTATAGTCACTGGGAGTAATTAGGAATGAATACAATCTCAAAGCATTATAAAACTGAGACATTCGCTTATAGGATGGAAGAAGTCTTCTATGGGTCATGATGTTCATTTCCTGACTAGTCAGCAGCATTGGTTTGGGGTATTGCTCTCTACTTGGTTTAGTTTATTTCCAAGTGTGTGTCCAGATGTCCAGGAGACTTGGATTCCCTCCGATAATTGTAGTCCTTCTGAATGTTTCTGTGTGCAACTCAAACCCTTTTTTATGCTTATTGCTTTTTAGAAGATAAGTCCTGTGGATGCCAAGTCACCAAGGCCCACACTCTAATTGCTGAGATATAAGCTGTAGTTGACCTGCATGTCCTTTCTTCTTTTTGTAATTCTTTAGCCACATTTTCTTTCAGCTGCCAAGAAACAGATGTTGAGAGCCTAATAAGAAAAAAAAAGCATGAATCCCACAGGAATATGGTACCTACTGCATGTAAAAGCAATATGAGAACAAAGTTTCTAATATTTGACTAAATTTTGTTCAGGAAATGAAATCCTATGGTCTTTTCTGTACATTTGCCAATGTTTTAGTCTAAAATAAACTAATACAACCTGTTGCAGTAGCAGTACTCCCAGCTGCAATGATGAACTGTGCTCCATGCCAGCCAGTGGATCTCTCCTGTGATTACTTTGCCATGCTTTAAGCCCGAGCTTACTACTAGCAATACATAGAGCAGGGAGGCACAGAAAAGCACATAACTGCTCCTAAATCATAAGATGAATTCTCAGCTCATGCAATGCCATAGAAAAATAAAGTTTAAAGTGCAATCAGGTGCTTTGATAGAAAACCTCAGTTCTTTGATTACTTCTGGAGAGGAATATGCATTAATGTCAAATCATCACTTGATGTAAAAGCCCAGGTTTTTCGATAAAAAAAAAATAGCTTTTAAAGAACATTAAAATCAGATAGACAAGCAGTTAAATGTCTTTGTGCTTTGTAACTCTGGTCCCCTGGTGTGTCTTCTGATGTATATGGGAATAATTGAGAACCACATTTTGAAATTGACTGAAAATTGCCTAGAATTATGGATATTAGATCAGTTCAAGACAGTGGTGTGTAAGGTGGAGTTAGCAGTCAAGAACTCCATGTTTAGAGCCTTTTGAAGGTGATGTGCCTTGTCTTCCTTGATTTATTCCAGAAGCTACTGTATCTCTCGTGGACTTAAAGCTCAGTACACAAGCATGGGGTGCTTAATAAACACTATAAACATTGTCACAAAAAACAGTTGTAAGGCCTACTCGTATATGTGACTGTTAATATGACTTCATTGTTCACATAGTGTTTATATACAACACATTATATGCTAGCCAGTCTTATAAAAAATCATGGCTATTAGCTCATTAAATCCTATTGTGTATTTTATAATTATCATTGTCTTACAGATAAAAAGAAAAAACCAAAAAGCCAATTTACTCAATTTTACCCATTATATAAGAGGCAGAGCCAGGAGTCCAACTTAGGTATATTATTTTCAATGCCCGTTCTCTTAAACCACCCTGGCCACTATATCTCTTATACTAAAATGTGATTCTCAGACAGCATCTATTTTAGAATAACCTGGAGAGCATCTTCAAACATGACCACAGAACTCCACCTCAAATTCTGAACCAAAAAGTCTTGAATGAGGCCTGAGATTTTGTAATTCCAACAAATCCACATGAACTTCTCTGCCTGCTTTGACACCTCTGACCTTTAGACCCACTGTCTATTGACCTAGGTCTTAGCAAGCAGTACCCATCAGGATCAAGCCCACATGTTTCTATCAGAGAAACAACCACTTGGCAACTTAGAGGACAGGGTTCATGAACTTCTTATGATCCCCCCGGCAGCTTACCTCAGAGTTCTCATCAGGAAGAGAATCTTCCATCTGTGGCTCCTTTGTAAATCAAGTAGGACTTGATTTACAGAGTTGGGAATGAGATTCTGACACAGGCAGACTCTTTCAGTGAGGATGGAGAAGTGTACCCTAAAATGGAAGTTCAAGCCTAGAAATATGAGATCATTTTCTCTTCCCTTTCAGTGGCAGGGACCTGAGAAGAGTGATACAAAACTTTACTTTTCTGCTCTAGAATATGGTGTGGATAAATAGATTTGATGGGTGTTATTTACTTCTTGTTAAAAACATTGCCTTATGAATCTTCTTGTCCCTTCCACACTGAACACCTTGGATTCTACATACATATCTCATGTCTTATTGGGTAGGTATAGTAGCTGGACTTTTCACACATAAAAGACTCAACATACACAATTAATCAAAGCACCCAGAGTAAAGTCATTAATTGCCCATAACTACTTAATTCTTTAAAGCCATCAATCATTAAAATTTGCTGTAAAAAATATAATTATGAAAACAATTTCATGTTTTTGCATTATATCACACATGATTGTTACATAATCATTAAGTCAGTCATCACATCAAACCTAAATATGAATATTATTTTATCCTGTATTTCAAGTAAGGAAAGAAAATTATATAGAATCATATAAAGATTAAGTAATGATCAAATTCTCAATAATTGGTAAACAAAATTTTGTACACACATATATGTGACTCCAAGTCTTTCTTTATACTGTGGCCTTCAAAGACAAACACAAAATTATAATGATGTGTATTTAGAGACACATTCAGATATTAGGAATCCATGACCACATTAATATCAGTTTCACAGTGCTCCCCCAGAGTCAGTCACATTGGCTCTTATGTGAGTCTGAGTTGAAGGCTAACCTAGCTAGGAGGTGAAATACTCTGGGGAAAATGTCTAGCCAAGGTCAATGTCTAGACACACCCTAGATAATCAATCAATCATCTATGGATAAGAAATAGACATCCATTTACTACATAAATTTTAATCAGCCATTGATCAAGGAAGCAGGCAGAGGATGAAGGCCATGCAAGTCACATTCTACAGGCAAGATTTACATTGTCATTATCCTAAACATGTATAACTATTAATGTCACCTACATTTGCATAAAGCCTGTTTTCAAAGCATATTCTGCAATTTAGGTAACTTCTGTTTCAGTAGTTGATACTCTACAACCTTGCACCATCTCTTACATGAACCTTTTCAGATATTCTTTGAAGACAACATCTAGCAAAAATGCTCTGGCACCACGTTGAGCCATACACCAATTTCCTCAGGGTAACAAACACGTTCAAATGTTGCTAACGTGCCCTAAGACTCTATGTAATCCTAAGGCCTCCCAACAACTACAATGTGAATCATTTGCATTTTCATCTCTGTTAAGTCGGCTATTTTAAAAGAAAATATGTCTTCTCCTGGGAAGAAAGAAAAGATGAAATATAAATTCTGTAGCTTACATAAATTTTAATGTATAGCCATCAGTAGCCTCTTTTGAATGTTCTCAAACATCAATACCCCTCTCCTTTCCCAGTAATGGAAACCCTGTAGATGAGTCTATTACACAAACATACAAAATAAACCTGCATTAAAGCTAAGAGTTATTCTCTGTGACTAAGTTCTGGCTAATGGAAAAGGGATGGAAGCAACTAGTGATATGCCTGTGAGGCCACATTAAAGGGAATGCACACACCCTTTTACATATCTTTGTTTCTTTCTGATGCCTGAAGTGAAGATACTGAATCTGGACCTCCAATAGCTGCAAAGAGTAAACACTACACACTGAGGTTGGCCAATGAAGGAGGGCAGATGGTCCTGGACCTCCAACTGTCCCAGCCCCATAGCTGTCAGCATTTCCCCTTCATTCCTGCTTTAACACACTAGATCTGGCTATGTTTATCCCTTGTGATAGAATCTAATCCCAAATAATATCAGAACACTCAAAAGGGTAACAAAGCCACTAGAACACCATTTGAAAAACATTTGGACATTAAAAGTCAGGGCTTAAAACTGATATCTTATGATTAAGCCGAATACAGTGTCTTTCTTGATTGTTCTTTCTTTACACTGTATGAGGGAAAGAAACAGTAAAATATACAGCTCTCACAGAGAGAAATGTATGAGCTTAGAATCATTTAATGTATGAGAAAACAGTTGCTAGGTGACTGTTGTCTGTAAGCTTGCTGAGGTATGTTGGCTACTTCAGGAGAATGCAGACTGGGGAAGTTGACTCCTTAATAAAGATGGTGCATTGTTTTTAAATGGTGAACAATGGGTAAACATGTCAGAAAACAAAAAAAAAAAAAGAAAAAAAAAAGAAAAAAACTTTTTTCATATGAAGTAAAAAGACTTTTCTCTGGAAGCCTCTGTATTATCTGGAGGTAGTCCAGGACTCACAAGGCTGACTCCTCTTGCTTCCCACAGTCCAGGTCCAGGAGCTGCTACCCCAATATTCATTTTTAAATTGAAACACCTGCAGAGACTGAGCTGTTGGGAAGAGGGGATCAGATCCTTTTACAAGGGGAGGTCCAGGCTTACTTTGATAACAATCTTATGTCACATGTAACCAACGTGCTGCTGTGAGCACAAAATAGAGGAGACTATGACGTTCTTCATGGCAGCAGAGACAGGGCAACAGACTAGGAATGGGTTAAGAGCACCAACAGCCTCCCCTATCAAGCTGTCCCTTCCTGACCCAGAGCCACTGGTCATGGAAGATGTATACCTGTGCTCCTGGCAGCCCTTCCCTTCTGTTGTAACTTCCTAAGGGCTCTTACCAGCTCGGATCCTTAACCTGTTTCTCAAAATACAGCTAATTCTTCAACTGAATCCACACAGAGAAATCTATCATTATTAATGGGTTAGAGCCAGGACGAAAGCTGGTCCTATTAGATGGCGAAAGAAGCAGTGGAGGAGGCTAAAGGCCAAGGCTTTGTGAAGTCAAAGATCCTGATGGGAATAGTTGAACTGAGCGCCAGACGCAGACCTGTGGACACCGGTTTGAACTCACCTCTCCTTCGCTTCTTCATTAATTTCAATTATCCCATTGCCAGCTGTGACCTGTGGAGGTTTGGATGACACCCACATTCAACAGAAACACCCCTAATGATGAGGCACCAGAGCTCGAGTCAACCCTCTGTCAGCCCCTAATCTACCTGCAGCCTCACATTCCACTCTGACTCACAGAGGTGAAAAGGGACACGTGACCGCATCCATCACTCATGGTTAGAAATATGCCCAGCACCTGAGCCAGGAGGCATTGGCCTGTCCAGTGCCTATGGCTCTTTTCCTGGTTTTACGATGTTTCTGCTTACAGCGTGGGAGCAGAGCGAAGTGCAAACACCCCAGCCTATTTCATCAGGCCAAGCATCTTTGCAGGAATGTAATTATTATTATTTGCTTTCTTAAAAGACCAGTTCAGAAATCTGGAATAATAATTCACCTCACAAGAAATTTTCTCATTATGTATTTATTTCATCCTTTCTGCTCTTTCAAAACCTTATTTTTGTAGCTAGGCATGCAATAATCTCCCAGAGTTTCTGGAGCAAGTCTTTTTCTACTAGTGTGATTGCAAATAGAAACTCTTTATTCAAGAAGGAAAAAGGTTATTAAAACCAAGTGAAGGTCTTCTACATTAAAATAAAAAGATAGAGCTATGACTGTAGCCTGAACTGCAAGGCAGGCAGTGTGTGGGGTGTGAGCCATTTGCAGCTCTCACTTGGCCTGTTCAATCAGGCATATTGCCAGAAATAAATCTAAAAGTCAATTTGTTAATAATCTCATTTGTGATGTGTTTGCTTATTTTTTTAAATATCTGTTTATTGGTTTTTGGTATCCAGGTTTGTTTTCTAAATGGAATTCAAGAAAGTTATTAAAACCTCATACTGTTATGTTCTAAGTCATTTATCTGTCAATATAACTCCTGATCAGTGGCTTCAAAGAGCCTCAGAAGCCAGGCTGAGAAAGAGGTCCAACCTGGGAATCTTTATGTTCCGAGCACCCACTGCCCCCACCACCCACTTTATCTCACTTAGCATTGTCTGGTGGTTGGAACCAATGATGGTAGTATTACAAAGGAGAAAGGAGACTTGTGTTTGTCTTTCTGCCCATCACCTCTGCTTCTCTTATGCCACACCTCTCAACAAATATATATAAATATATTCCAGCAATATTAAAGTCCAGCAATATTGAAATCCAGACATTTTACTGATCAGCCCTTCCTGGTGCATAATTTGTCCCCAGAGCATCCCCACTGCCTAGAAGACTGCAAGAAACAGAATTAGTAACTAGCACTGAGCACAGCACGCCACAGACATCGCTAGGATATACAACAGAAAAGCCATATTAAGCCATCTTACTGGAAGTTATCAGGAATCAAAATGAACTAATTATTATTTCCTTTCTTTGCCCAGTGATTTGCAATTCTTGGATGACACCTGAATAATACCAGCGGGGTTCAAGGCGACCCTTTAGACAGTGACCTTTGCTCTCTCCATTTCATTTGCCCTGAGTGTTAATTGACTTTGAAAAAAGCACTATATTATCTTTTTAGAAAAAAAGAAAAGGATAGAGCTGACTTGTGAACACCAACATCCTACAGCATCAAAGCGTTGTTTAAATCCTCACACAGTGAAGCTGAGAACTATCAGGGAGAGGGCAAGATTTAAAAGGAAAAAGAAATCAGACGAACTCGGTAGTCTGGAAGAGCAGCAGTGCCATCTAGAGGCTGCCGCGGAAACAGCCGGGCTCCATCCTGATGCCAGGCAGGCAGTAATTTCATCCTGACCCAACTTGCCTTTTTTTCTCACCCACTTGGTGCAGAAGTCACTTTACTACTCTTTGATCTAGCAGGATTAAATTAGTCTCAACTAGTTACTATAGTAATATTGAAATCTCTATAAGTAAAAGTTTATGGACAGATTTGATCAGAGCAAACCCTGACATACTAGATATAGACTATTCGCTTTGGCTTTTGCCCTAAAATTTGATAATGGTGAGTTATTGAGTTTCTTTAAGTAGATTCATTAGGTGTCTGTGGGTTTAGTGCTGCTGTTTCTTGAAATATATCTTTACTTGAAGAATTCTGACATAGGTGTCCTACACACCCACACTCTTCTATGCTCTCCAATTCCCTTTCATATTTTTCATTTCTATCTTGTAGCATTGCATTCTGGGTAATATATTAGGTTGCATCTTTCAACTTGCTAATTTCTTCATAAGTTGTTTCCAACTTTTTCCACCATCCTGTTAAAACTGTCCATTATTTTTTATTTTAAAGTTTAAAATTTTGTGTTTTAGAAATTCTATCATTTTTATATCTGCTTGGTCATATTTATTACCCTACCTCTGTTTCATTTTTTAAATAATCTATGTTATTGTATTTTTTACCATTTACATATGGAGGAATGATCAGTGCATGTGAGTGCAGGTGCCCAAGGGGCCAGAAGAGGGCATCAGATTTCCCAGAGTTACAGGCTGTCATGGGGCATTAGATAGATGTGAGTGCTGGTAATCAATCTCAGATTGTTTGTAGAAACAGTACAAACTCTCAATCACCAAACCATCTCCCCAGCACCCTAGATTTTCTTTTCCATCAACACAGTAAATACATTCGCTCTCTGTTCTCTAGTACTGCTCATAGCAGAAGGCTTTTGAACTTGACACTGCCATTTATTATTTTTGATGGTTCTCACAGTCTTGTTTTCTTTCCTTGTGTACTTGGGGATTTGAGCTGTGAACTCACATTCCTAAGAATATCGTGCAGCTATTTGAGGATAGAGTTGAGGACAGAGTCCTCCAGAGAGAAATTTTCATCAGCTTATTTCACTTTCCAAAAATACATCAAACTCCTACTTCTCTAACCTACTCTGTGTCTATAAATCCCAAAAGGGCATGAAATCTAAGCTATCATAAGACAATGAATATTACGTCTAGTTTTTGTTATGCTCATCCTAAGGGCACAGAGATCTGGGACTCCCATTTTATTTAGACTCTATCTTTAGGACCCGATATTTGACAGTTCCTTATACATTTATCACATTTTCCATGCCTCATGGAGAAATGACAAGAAAAGGTCAGGGCAGCTAGATTAGGAAAACACCTACAACTTGAAAGCTACCCTTATGAATCCACTTATCCCTCAGTATCCTGATTTTCACCTGGTTTTTTACTTCTGGGAATTTACTTTCTTGCTATCATTTTCTATGAATATTCTATGAAATATTTCCTGTTGTTTTTAGCCAGAAAGTCTATCATATAAAATAACATAATAAAGATACAAATCCATTTGTATTTACTCTCTCTATAAGTCTATGCATGCACCATGATCCCTGTCAGTTGAGATGCTGAGAACTTGGACTCTTGTTGCATGCTACTTAGTGAATTGACTGATCTTTCCAAAACAAATGTAATGACATGTGACCAGCTTAATCCTCCAGCCCAGTCTAACAATAATCAGACTTAGATGTGTGAATACTGCCCACTGCTGCAACTGCCCCTTTCTCGGCCATCAAAACCATTACCCCAGCTGTCATTCAGTCCTACTGAGTATTGCAGCATTTCTGTCCCACAAATTCCCAAGCTTTAAACATGTTCTTTGCTAGGACATTCTCCAAGTTCTTTTTATATTTCAGGTATCTGTATCACTTCCCACATGAAACCTTCTATAATCCCACATCTGAAAAGAGTGGTAGCTTTCTTTCCTTGTTCACAAGGATCTGTACAGCTAATCCTTGGCACAGCTTTTGTTATGCTGTCTTATATGTAGCTGCTCATATTTGTTTCCCTGTTTATGTTACGGGATTTATGAAAATGGCTGCACCTTTCCTTGTTAGTTGCATATGCAGAATTCATCCTGAGAATCCAGGCAATATTTTATATAACAAATTTTCCTTCAGATTTGCTTACTGGCGAGGGGACATCATTGCAGCTGAGTATTTCTGCTAGTTTTGTCTTAAGCTGTTGACTAATAGAAAGAAGGACAAGGGACTTGCACTCATTGGAGGACATCATTCTTCCAAAACCTCATTTTCACCCTAAAGCATCACTCTCCCCCAAAACTAAATACAGAACTGAAGCTCAGATGGCCTGTCGCCAGAAAATTACCAGCTCACAAAAACTTTAGGGACTCTACTCCTACTGTCTGTGAAAAATGCTTTAATTCCTTCCTAAGATCCTTGCCACACTGGAAGGAAACACAGTAGAAGACTAGAGAAGGTACCCCACCTGACATCTCCAGAGAGTTTGGTAATCTGGCTCTCATTAAAACCACAGGCAGAACTTAACCTGTCCCATGCCTGAGGGAACACTGCCAGTCTCCCTCCTGGTCCCTCCACTGGTCCCTCAATCACTCTGGTCCTCCATTACTTTTTTTTAATTTTGACTTCTAATTCACCAACTCTGGGATTCATATGATAACCCTTTTCCCATCAGAATTAACTTAAGAATTTGAGTTTGCAGATAGCATACCCATCATCCAAAATTACCTACAGCTAAATTATTTAAGCCATCCTTTATCATTCATTGTAATTTCTCTAAATACAGAAGTAGTTAGACATCCAACCATTTGATTTTGATGAAGTCAGAGTAAAGTGACTGATGATAGACATGGTATAATTTTGCACAGTGGGCACTATTCTTTAGGACAAATTGAGTGTGCCAGATTGCATGTGTTCTAAGCCACACTCAGAAAAGAAAATTGCAAGCAATGAGTTGAATTTAAAAGCTCATGAAATCTGAAGCACAGGATGTAGTGCCTTCACGGCCTCCATATTCAATTTGCCCAAATGCTTTGATTCTATTGGGATGTGCTGGAAACTTTAAAAGTTGGGCCTTAGTAAGAGGTCATGGTGTGGGGTGGGGGCTTTTGAAAGGGCCACTGAGACCATGGCCCTTTCTCCACGACAGTCAAGAAAGGTGAAAGAGAGAAAGGCAAGAGCTGCCATGAAGTGAGCCGCTTTCTCTCCACACTCATCACTGCGATACCCTGACCAAAGCTACAGGACCAATCAGGAAGCACATCCTCTGAAACTGTAAACCAAACTAAACCTGTATTCCCTATAAGGTCTTGAGTCTTTTTGTCACAGTGACAGGACAGTAACAAATGCAATGTCTAATGCTGAAAATCCATAATAGTCTCAGTGACACAGACCCTTGGAAACTCCAGTCTTTTACTCGTTAAACCTCTAGAAGCAACACAAGAAACTTCACAATTTCCTCATTAATTATGCCTTACAAGAGAACTGACAGACCTCCTGACTCGGCTTCTGAACTGCTATTTTAAGATTGCTGTGTCTAAATAAGACAGCCAGGCTTTCCTAGGATCTTGGGCCTTATAATATTTGATAAATACTGGGAAAACCACTTTTCTAAGTCAGGAAAGGGGCTCTTCTTTCTCACTCTCTGGCAGCAAGCATTAAACTCCTGTTTACAAGCTCTCAAATGCATTGTTTCTGTGTTGACACATTGCAGCCATCTAGGAAATTCACTAGTACCCATGGGGATCCCAGAATAAAGGAAAACAAACATTTAACTGGCTTCCCTGGGGTTCCCAGTGACAAAGGCTCATCAGAGGCTGGGCTAGATGTAAATCTGTCCAGTGTTGTGTTCCTGTGAAAGTACAAATGAAAGTACTGTGCGTTCTGAGGTAGTTTTATTTGTTTGTTTATTGTTGTTGTTGTTCTCTTTTTTTCTGTCTCTCTTGAGAGGTGAAATTCTTTTTCCAAGGCACTGACATGTAGTTTTTAAAGGATCTCTGGTTCTAACATGAGTCTTTTTAAGAGGAATGTATGTATCCTCCTTTGAGAGAAACACAGTGAGAAGGCACATTCTGAACCAGAAGAAATGGGCTGCTGAAGTGGATAATGACCTGGACAGGCGAGAGAAGCCTTCGGCAACTGCTGAGTGACAGCAGAAGGGCACAGAAGGAAGGGACTTGTAGTATGTCGATGGCTCAGCATTAGTATTGATTTTGGCTGCCTTGCTGACCTTAAAGTAAAATACAGTAAGGTGACAGAATGTGTTTACACTAAATGATGAAGAAATCTGTTCAATACAAAGCAAGTAGATAACTTTAATGCTAATGATGGACAGAGTAGATTCATGAACAGATGGAGATTGTTACCTTTCAGTTCTGGAAAAGTCTGAAAATAAATTAGTCTAATAAATGTGTAAGATCACAAAAGAAAACCTTTGAGAAGCTGCGGGTGTCAAGTAATTTCCCTGGAAGTTCAGTGTGACACCTAGTTTTCTGAATACTTAGGAACAGAATACTTACAATACTGGCTATAACTTTACACAGAGGAACAAGGGAGACAGGGAGTTGTGGGGTACTCTGCATTTGTCCTTTTAAACTGACAAAGGAGTAGGCTTCTCAACAGCATTTTCATACACAATTACAGTAGGTCCAGCCCTTCTCCCTATCTCCCTGACACTCTTCTTGTACCCATCTCAACCACTGTATTCACTTTCTGCTTTCAAATCATGTGTGTTCACCACCCCTTCTTTAAGATTTATGTGTCCTCCCTTGTTGGCCTCTTTCTAGTTTCAGGTTCTGTACCTACACAGCTAGGATACACATAAGAGAGAACATATGGTCATTTCCTTTCTGAGACTGGGTTACCTCACTTATTACCATATTTTCCAGTTTCATCTATTCATGAGGGAACTAGAGAAACTGTAAAGGATCATGTGTTGTGAACCAGGTGAGCCAAAAGAGTAACTGTTCCAGGAGGAGGACGACACTGCTTCCATGGAGCCAAACTTAGCTTAAGGGGCCATCATCTATTAAACAGAAAAAAAATCTTTTGAATAAAAATATAATTTTGTTTTTGAAAAGAGGTTTTAGTTTCTCTATTAGGGGCTGAAGTACATATAATCACAGATGTCTACCATAGAAACAACCTGAAGAGAGAATTTCAAATAAGTGGGAATTTTAGGCCTACTAAGCTCCTGAGATAATTTGTGCTGGTTTCAGCCTTTGCTCACAAATACAAACATGATAAAATTTGTGGTCATCTCCCTCACATTTCCTCTTGGTGAAAATACTTTGCAAGACACTGTTTAATAGGTGATAGTTCCTTAAGACTGATCAAAGTAGATTTCATAGAACCCATTATCTAGTACTGTTTTAAAGTGTGTTTGGGAGTCCAGCTAAGGAAAGCCAAGATTAGTGAATGAGAGAACAATTTACCTCATAAAAGTAGCCAACAACAGAGGGGGAAAAAATGGAGGACAATTTTACTCCCCTTGTTACCTTCCTGTTTTTACTGGCATGGTAAGAAGAATGAGAAGGGAATGTAGGGGAAGGGAAGGAGGGGAGAACGGAGGAGAGGAGTGGAAATGGAAAAGGAAAAGATGGGAAAAGGAAAAGAAAGGGAAGTGAAGGAAAGGAAAATGGATTCTGAGAAGTAAGGCATGTTTAATCTTCCCTGGGCACTAAACTCATTTAGAATTTCTTGACTGCTTCCCTGAAAATGCACATTAACAAAAAAGTTTTCAATTTCTAAAGCTGGTAGATTTCTTTCCAATGCCCATTTATAGATTGAACTCCTGCATTGGAATTTATTGTAAAACAATGTCGCTGAGCAGGGGAAAAAGGAACTGAAAGATGAGTTTCAAACATATTTTGACAGTAGCCTTTGGCATATAGCAACTTGATACATAGGGACTAGCATCTATAACACAGAGAAGGGAAAATAAAGATAGAAAGCACAGAAAGGGCAGATTACACAAAAGGCCACGAGAAGAATGCCTGAAGACACTCTAGGAGTCTGACCCTCAGTGGCTTCATGATATAATGTATAGGCTTCTCCTGACACCATTGAGTTGTTCCTTAAAGAGCCTTCCTGGACTATTTTCTCTCCACTGCAGGTGGCTTTTGCCATCGCTTTGCTGTGAAGAATGTAATCTGCTCTCCAACTGAGAGCAAAGGTGAATGTAGTTGTGCTCTTTCTTCTCTTGTGAATGGCATCCCCTGGGCTGCTTGCTATAATGCCAACCTTTATAGCCTTCACTCTCTCATCCAGTCAGCATCATGTCAATTTGCAGGGGGTTGGTTCCACCAGATGGAATCATCCAAAGCACCACCTCCATCCTGAACTGTGACATCTGAGACAATGCCATTTCTCAAGGAATCAGCTGAGACTTGACACAGCCAAACTTGCATGCAAAGCAATATCCAAGTCCTTCTCTCCAAGATGGCTGTGAATCAGGTCAAGGCTAGGTCCACTCAAAGTGAGTGTGGATAGGACTGAGTGAAAGTACCACAGTCTGTTGAGTCTATCAAAGCCACCAGAGACTAAGATTTCTGAATTCCCTGCAAGTTTTCTAGCCTTTGAATAAGCTGTTCCCTTCTGCAAACACCTCCAGAGGCTCCCCACTCACTGCCAAAGGGCTCCTCTGCAGAAGTCTTCAGATCCTGGACAGAATACTACCATTCCTGGTTATACCTCTTCTTGTAGTATGTTTCCACAGTAGTTATGGTTGGATCCTGGGCCCTGGCAACCCTAACCTCCCTGCCCCCATCTATCCTCAACAAACCCAAGATCCCATAAATCACCAGTCCACCTAGGAAGCTCCATATATGAGATCTGGGTTTAGGCAGAGGGCAAGAGTGCTTCACCCTAGCAAAAGTACCCTGCCTGTGGCTGACCTAGTATTCTCAGAGTTCTGATCTCTCCTGGAAGGTGGTCAGATTGTGTGTCAGACTGTATGGAGTCTCTTCCTTCTCTGGCTGGCACTAGACTTCAGCTTTCGTGTAAGACTCCTGTGAAAATTCCAGCTTCTTGGAGATCAATGCTGAAATAGTCTGATAGCCAAAGGAAGGGGCACAAATGTCTCTCTTCACTAATTTCAGACAGCTGCAAGCACACTCCCAGGCCAAACTTAAGTCACTTCCTCTAAAGCAAACTTTGCATATTCTCAATGACTTCTTATGTTCTGGCTTTGATTCCCATTCAGTTTTCTAATTGCCCTGTTTCAAAATCTTACCCAAGCTTCTTCCATCTTCATTTCACAAGGATGTGCTTTACACATTTAGGGCAGGCACAGCACAGGCATGGACTTGGGTAAAGATAAATGTGAATCATTAAAAAAGCCTACCTCTTCTTGGTTTTTCCTCATCCATAAAATTTGATACCAAAGATGTTCTGAGCTATATTTTGAAAACTATCCAGCATATGAGCAGTTCTTTGTTCTTCTCGAGTATCTGGTCCACACTGACCCCTTCTGTGGCTTCCTGCATACAAGTCTGTGTCCTTCTACCACACAGTTTTGGTCCTGTATCAGCTCCTTGCCAAGGCCTTTCCTGGCCTCCCCATGTAAGCCATACCATCCTTTTCAGTCTTTTACGTCTGACTTTGACACTACTAGGGATCACGGATAGCACTCAGCACTGTCTGGCATTTAATTTCCTCTTCTTAGTGTGGGGATTCTTTTATGCTGCTGACCTCATCACCCATGTAACACTTGGCTAAGAGTAGGTGTGATAACATTTGGCAAATGAATGAAACATATAAGATCCCTCAGGCCAGTGATAATTTTGTAGCTATTATAAACTTTAAGGCTGGAAGGGACTCTAAATTTCCTTCATTAATGCTGAAGACTCTCAAGACAGCCATGCTCATAACAGTGCCTCCGGCAACCGACCTATCTTCTAAGGAAGAGTCTTGCACTGTCTCCCCAACACTGCATGCTCTAGAAGGTCTCTTTTATAGCCAGGCGTTCTTACCCAGACCTGGGATTCCCTCCTTCTGTTCCTCATCCGCCTGATAAACTCCTGGTACCCTGAGACCTCCTTGTAAGACAGCATCAGGAGCAGAACCTTTAGAACTTCACAGAACTGGGCATGATGCACTCATTGAATAGGCAGTCCCAGGCATGTTTTTGGTCACTGGGGCCTCATTTGTCTGGTTTATGACACAGAGATAATAAGACATATACAGGAAAGCTACCAGGACTCTTCATGATTGGGGTTTGCAAATGGAAAGTGAAAACACAAGCCTTTCATGGTGGCACATTCCTGTCTGCAGTTCTTGGGAAATAAAGGTGGGAAAACCAAGAGTTCAAGGCTGGCCAGGACTATATAACATTTTCTCAAATTTGATTGATGAATTAATTAACTAGTTAAAACAGAACTAAAATATAAAATACTTTGTTTTCTCTGTAAGATCATCTTGAACTCTGACTTAACAAAACTGATCATTCCTTTTCTGTGTGTTTTATTATTATCATCATTATCATTATTACTTTGGAGTTTGGTTTTTTTGTTGAAGCAGGGTCTCACTATGTAGCTCTGACTCTTCTGGGACTCACTATGTAGACCAGGCTGACCTGGAACTCATTGAAATCCACCTTCCTCTGCCTCCACAGTGCTGGGATCAAAGGTGTACACTATCCCTGGCCATCTTCTCTGTGTGTTTTGAAAAATCTTACAGATATTTTCACTAAACCAAAGGATAGTTCTCCACACTTAGCTGCACAGTTGAGAGTGAATAGCAGCAGCAGCAGCAGCAGCAGCAGCAGCAGCAGCAGCCGCCGCCGCCATCGCCACCCACCATGGATTTAAAGAACAACAGTAACTATAACAGACAGAGCTGGAACGCAGAGATGCTATCTGCAGATCCGGGTACCATGTGAGTTTACATCTGTACCCCTGCTTAGAAAGAGTTTAAGGATAGATGCTGAGACCGATCTGGACTTGAAGTCCCAACTCCTAGCACTATGCTGGCAAGACTATGTTTATGTACCTAGATGATTATTTCTTCTTAGGAAGGTACTCTAAAATGTTACATTTAAACTTTGTGTTTTTCCCCTGTGCCTATCAGTGACGTCTCTGTGGCTCTCCTTTTTAATCCCCAAACAATGTCAGAGTAATTGCTCTCTAATGCCCAGTTTGTTGCCACTGGCTTTCTTTATTCAAACAAGACAAAAGTGCCCATTCTCTCCTTTGTGTGTTTTGTACCCACATGTGAACATGGCATAGAAGAGGCTACAGAGTTCTCTCCACTGAGTGTGACATACATACAGCACATTGTGTCTGATGAACTGCAAGTAGTTTTTTATAAGAAACATCAGTGTCAACAAAAATAAAAACATTAGGCAACACAAAGAGCAAGAAGGACAAGTTAGTAAAACTAAGGACCTGTAACTTGGCACATGGAAAAGAGAGACTCATTTCTAGTTTGTCTGAGCATAGGGTAACAGCAGCAACAGAAAGGTCCATAGACAAACTCCTAATTTCCAACTAAGCTTCTAGCAGGGGTTAATCTATGCTTATGTGTTTGAAAGCAGCACTAGCAGGTAAAATGAGTTGGGTGTGCTATTATAATTTTAAATGGTGCTATCAAAGATATTATCAGTCATTTTAATCTAATTCTAAGTCTAGGCTGCACTAAGGAGGGTTAAAAGCAAAGAAAATCATTCCTTTTGGAACCAGCAATTTCTATCTATTAAATTATGCCCCACCCTGAGAAGGAGACGGATGTCATCCTGACCAGGCTTTCAACAGAACAAAAAGAATTTAGAGGTCTGATGGTGTAAATGAAACTCGAAACTATCATAAAAGATGAAAATGCCCTCTCCAGATGAGAAAGCAAAATGAAAATAACATCGTGCAGAAGGGCAGGAGAGGAGCCATGCTCATGATTAGATGCTGCAAGCCAGACGCCTGAAAGCTGCCCTGGGCACCACCTGTCACTCAGTCTGCACATCTGTAAAATGGAGATAAACAGCTCACTCCTGTCCTCACTGGAGAGGTGAGGGATTAATAAAACCAGGCAGGAAAGGCACTTTCAAAATGAACAGATGAAATACAGTAAAAATAAAAAGCAAGGACATCGACTCAGAAATTTTCTTGCAAAGATTCTTGATATTTGAGCTGATTTCTCTAGGTATTCAAGGCCCAAGCCCCAGGAGTGGGACTTTTACAGGCCTTTGTGGCAGAAGCAAACAATTCGCTGTTTGAGCTGGAGAACAGGGTAAGCCCTAAAACCCTTGCTGACCACCCAGGGTGCAGTTTCAGCTATAGCACACACAGAAACTGGAAAGGCAAGAATCTGCAGGCAGCCTCCCAGATGCTCAAAGAAGATGAGTGTGAAGCTAACACACACCATTTCCTGGCAGTAGTCTGGTCTCTGATTTCTCCATTCCTCCATGGAGTCATTTGCTAACTTCTCCCTCTGCAGATAGGTAGAGAACCAGGTGGAGTAGGTGGTTCTTTAGCATCTAGATTTGGCCTAAGGGACACAGCGCAAGTACTTCAAAGACTGTATGCTCTCATAATTTAACTAAACTCATGTAATCTCTACACTTCAGGTTGTTTAAAATCTGACAAAATATGTAAAGACAGTGAAAATAGACACAGCACTATTCACAGCAGGTAAATTGTGAAGCCAAATTGTATATCCAACAGCAAGGGAATGGATGAGAAAAAGTGATGTATATGCAACATGAAAGATTTTTTACCACCAAAGAGAAGAAGCTATGGTGTTTGTGGGAAAATTGATAAACTGGAGATAATCATATTAAACAAATTAAGCCAGTATCAGAGAGACACATGTCATATGTTTTATTTCATTGTAATTCTCAGATTTTATAGACACATAAAATTGTATGTGTACATGATATGAAGTGAAACTATTTTAGGAAACAAAGGGGACTGATGGGAGATGGAAGGGTGAAATGGAGAGTAATATTAGAGTTACTGGGATGTGCTTGAAATCTATTGCATATTTCTATGAAAATATCCACACAGTGCCAGTATATAGGCACAATGAAGACATTTTTTAATTCTAAAAAAGAGGACACTACAAACTTCACTAGATATAGAGCTTGTTAGAAGGAAGCCTACTGCCTTCTAAGTCAGATAAGGATTTACAGGGAAACTATTCTGTTACAGCTTGGAGAAAGCAACAATATACTGATTCAGGCAGTAAGAAGTTTGTAGTTGCCTTTGGACTTTGAGTTGCTGCAACAAATACCTGGGATGAGTAAGTTAACGAGGATAAAATTTAATTTTCTATGGTTAAGGAGGTTTTTGTTCACCGTCCAGCTGTACCATTGTTTCTGGTGAGGCAGAACATTTAAATGGAAAGAGGTGGAGGATCTGCCAACCTCATGATAGACTGGAAAGGAAAAGGAAAGACGAGAATCATGGGAGATAGTTCAGAGCAGGCCCAGACTTATTTCCTGCTGTTCCTTCCTTCTATGGCTTTTCAATAATCCTATCACATGACTCCTTAGGGGCATAGTCTATGCATGAAGGTAGAGCCCTCAAGAGCACCAAGCTCTGGAGCCCAAGCTTTCAACATGTGAGCCTTTTGGGAATATATCTCATCTCCAAACCACAACATCAGTAAAGCCAAAAAACAAACAAATACACAAAAAACAGAATCTCAAACTGAGTGATGTGAACAAGTTCTCCCAAAGAAATAACTCCATAAATATACTCTGGATTATATCACTGCAGACTTAGTGTACTAGGCCACTAAAACAGATAACACTGCAACTCTATAATCAGAAGGAAGGCTAAAACAAACATCTTGCCCATTGCCATCCAAAGGCAGTGGCAAAAAGATGCCAAGACTCTAAAGGAGTGACACACTGTGGTTAGGGAGGATGTAAAGTTCAGTGGGTCACACAGCCACGCTTACTCACACATTGGAAACATTGTACAAAAGCAGCAGCAGCAGCCCCAATACACTTAAAGAACAATGTTAAATGTAGCTAAAGGAATGGATGATGCTTTAGAGGTGTTACAACCTGGTCATCATGCTGTTTATGTTCATAACTCACTAATAAAATCATCTAGAACAACTGCCTCATATGCTATCAACTCTGATTATGGAGACACAATGCTGCTGTGGTTTGTGTGTAAGATCTTTTGTATAAAGCAAGCCAACAAGCCCTCTGAAATAGAATGCACAAGTGGGTGATGGAAAGGGAATGAAAGTCATTCTAACCTCATCTAATTTTAACTGATAACAAGTGTCCAGTACAGCATCTAATCCTCACATGCATACCACCTTTCTAATGGGAGAAGAAGGGATATATAGATGATACCTCAGTGCTCTTCATTAGGATCACATAGACTAGGTAGCAAGTACCATTCAAGTTTACAGGTGGTGTAAGTGGTCCTGTGATTAGAATTTGTGCTGTTGTCAGGATTAGAATCAGTCCTCCTGCCTGCCTTTGCCACACCCTCAAGCATCATTTAAGCCTCATTAAAATGGCAAGGAAATGGGTTCACAGTATCATCCCAAATGAAATACAAGAAATACCAGGGCAAGAAACCTCCCAATTCAACATTATCCCTACTTATGAAAATTATTAGTCTTAGAAGCAGCCAGTATTAGTAGCAGTAACATTGAGATTGAGCAATAAGTGGATATTTTCAAGTTTTTTTTTTTATACCACTCTGTGTTTTTCAAGTTCTAAATTATGAGCAACCACATTTTAAGAGAAAGTAATTCAAAGTGTAACATTCATTGCCAGTGTTTTATTGATCATAAAATGTGAAAGTGTCTATTAGTTGAAAAGACTCTAAGCTGCTATGCCTGATATGGTAGATGCTAACGAAGAAGATACAGCTGGACTTTACCCTTCCTGATAATAATGCCCTTTTTCAACTAAATTAAGCCCAAACTCAGAGCTCAGCATGCAGCTTAGGATATGACCAAAATGAACACACTACTCTACACATTCCAGTCTCCAAAATTTTTCTCATTTGTCACAGAAAAGGAGAGTTGTCTCCATAGTCTTGAGAAAATGAATATTGACTAAGTTGTCTGTTATGCTGTATCATACCAAGTGTAAATTGAAAATGTATCAGAGATCTACATATAGGAGATACAACTATAAAATGTAGACAAAAGGTACCATGACATAATATTTGGCAATGCTTAGATATAGTATCAAAATGACAAACAAAAAAAGAAAAAAAAAAACATAAATTAAGCCACATCAAAATCTTAAAATATTTGTTCATCAAAAAAAAAAAAAAAAAAAAAAAAAAACACAATAGACAACCTAAAGAATGAGAGAAAACATTTACAAATCATATCTGATAAGTTAACAATATCCAGATTATATTTGAGCTGCTACATTCAACAACAAAATAAACCAACTAATAGAAAGTTAAATGACTTCCATGGGCATTTCTACAAATATATAAAAATACCCAATAACCACATAAAAAACTGCACTATGAATCATCAAAAAGATGCAAATCATATGAGATCTGATGTGGATGACAAGAAAGAGAGAGAGGGAAGGAGGGAGGAAGGAGAGGGAGGAAAAATAAAGGAAATAAGTGCTGGTAAGCATGGAGAGTATTTGGAACATTGGTGGACATGGGGAAGCTGTTACAAAAACTGAAGACTCCTCTAAATTAAAAAATATAATTACAAATCGACCCAGTAAATATACTTCTGGCTATATATCCCAGAGAATTGTAAACTGGAACATAAGTAGATGCTTGCATGATCAAATTGATATCAACATAATTTATGGGAGTCAATACTCAGAAGCACACCAAGAGTGTGGGCAGTGAAAAAATACACAAACTGCATCACAGATATATAAAATAATACTGTTCAAAATCTAAAGGGAAGGAAGCATTGATGCATGCTCAAGCATAGATAAAATTTTAAGACGCTGTGCTAAGTGAGATCAGCTGGTTAAAGAGGGAAAAATTGTGTATTATTTATATGAGGTATCTAGAAGTCAACTTCATAGAAATAAAAAGTGGAAAGGTGATTTCCAGAGTGGAAGGCAAGGAAAGTATTTGGCTGCTGTTTAAGAGTGTAAATTTGATTTTGCAATATTAAAAATAAAGCTAGAGATTTGTGGCAGTGAAAGTTGTATAATGGTGATAGTGCCCTTAATACAACTGAACTGTGTGCTTTAAAATGGTTCTATAGTCATTCAATTGATTCCATGGCTTGAGAGGGAACAAGTGTAAACAATAGGATAATTAGAATATCTTACATACATGAATGAAAATGCCAAATGAATCTCACAATTTTATACCACTAATATGTGTTAATAAAGTAAAAGTCTGTTAACTATAGTAGTAGATATATTTAAACACAATGAGTTCATATCTGCTCCTTTGTGTGTCTTTGCTCATTTAAATTTGATGTCCTCATTCCATCTCCACCTTTGACAACTTAAAATTCTACTCCAGACGTGTGTGTGTGTGTGTGTGTGTGTGTGTGTGTCACACAGATGTACACACACATACATGCAGAGTCAATATCAAGAGTCTTCCATCATTCTCAACATCATTGTTAGGCCCAATGAGCCCCAAGCTGACTGTTTTAGCTGGCCTGGCTAGCCATCCAGCTCTTGGGCTCACTTGTCTCCACCACCCCCCAGTAAGGTAAGTTATAGGCATGCATTGTCTCTGCTTTTACATGAGTTTTAGGGATCTAAACTCAGATTCTCATGCTTATACAGCAACCATTTTGCCCACTGAGCCATCTCCATTCAGGACTGAGCTTCCTTCCATTCAGAACATTTGTTTAAACATTCCCTGTTTCCTTAGTTTCTCTACCCAATGAAACACCTCCTTCACCAGAATGCTAATTATACACCAGGATTTATCAAAGTAAAAGACAAAGGACTTTTAATATCTGATAAATTTTAACATGCATAAGAATATTATAGAAGACATGTTAAACAATGAACTTTATCTGAGAAAAGTGAAGTGGCCTGCCAGGATCAATCCATAAGCATATAACTTTGTAGTTTTAAGCAGAACTGCCTTCTCTACCCTGAGCACACACCATTTTGAATAGTTATTTAAAAGCTTTCCTTGACTAGCCTATAAGCTGTTTAAGAACGTGGAACAACTCCTAAACAATTTTGTAAGCTCAACAGAATTAAGCATATGCTCAACCCCTATTTATAGAATTAATAAGACAAACTGTGAGTAAATTGTAGCCTTTGCTAACCAAATGTTAGCATTGATAATCTAGAACTGTATGCAGCATATAAAACCCATGAAAAGATACCCAAATTGGCAAGATATCCAGTCCATTCATGTGGGACAATTTGTTCATAATCATCCAAACCTACTTTATCTGAGTATCTTCCTTGGCTTTGACACCAGCCATTGACTGGCTATGTTACTTAAGGTGGTCGCTCTCAGTGTTTTGCTAAAGATTATTAACACATTCTTATTCACTTCTACAAAATGTTTCCCCCTGTTTCCACTTAAAAATTTTAAACCAGTACTTTGCATCAGTGACCTTGTTAAGAAGCAGCACTAGCTGGGAGTGCAAACTCATACAGCCACTTTGGAAATCAGTATGGTGGTTCCTCGGGAAAATGGGAATCAGTCTACCAAAAGATTCAGAAATTCCACTCTTAGGCATCTACCCAAAAGATGCACATTCATAGAACAAGTACATCTGTTCAACTATGTTTATAGCAGCATTATTTGTAATAGCCAGAACCTGGAAGTGGAAGCAACCTAGATGTCCCTCAACTGAAGAATAGATAAAGAAAATGTGGTACATTTACACAATGGAGTACTACTCAGAGGAAATAAACAAAACAAAACAATAGAATCTTGAAATTCGTAGGCAAATGGATGGAACTAGAAGAAAATATCCTGAGTGAGGTAACCCAGTCACAAAAAGACAAACACTGTATGTAGTCACTCATATATGGATATTAGATATAGAGCTAGGGATAACCAGTCTATAATTGACACCTCCAGAGATGCTAGGAAACAAGGAGGACCCTAAGAGAGACATGCATGGTTCCCTGGAGAAAGAGAATGGAACAAGATCTCTTGAGCAAATTGGGAGCAGGAAGGGAGGGGAGAGGGAGTTATGAGAAAGAGAAGGGGAGAAGAGGAGTGGGGAGGAAGACATGAGGGAGCAGGAAGATTGAGTTGGGGGAAAAATAGAGGACAGAAAGAAAATAGATACCTTCATAAAGGGAGCCATTATAGGTTTAAAGAGAAATCTAGCATTAGGGAAATGTCTAGAGATCCACAAGAATGAGCCCAACTAAGAATCTAAGCAATAGTGGAGAGGCTACCTTAAATGTCCTTCCCCTATAATGTGATTGATGACTACCTTATGTGCCATCCTAGAGCCTTCATCCAGTAGCTGATGGAAGCAGAAGCAGAGACCCATAGCTAAGCACTAAGCCAAACACCAGATTCTTTTGAGAACTGAGTTGGGGTTGTAGAACACAATACATATTGCTGTGACTGTCCTGCCCACATCAAGCCTAGGCATTTACAATGTACAATATGCCAAACCTTCAGCCGTACAAACAACACACTCCCTATGGTCCTAGAAGTCTTTGAAGCCTGACAGATCTGTGAGACACTGGGTGTTTTTGCAAGATCCATAGGATTCATTCTGTCTGCCAAATAGCTGTTCCTGCATACAAGCCTATCCATGTCAGGATAACCATATAATGCTACATTGTTGGATCAGTTCAAGTTGTTCAAAGTTCAAAGACATGCACTTTGTCTACTTGACTTGGTACTTGCAAAATTTTGTTCTCTTGTTACTCAATTTTTATAACTCATTAATATAATTTATGAAATGAGAGCACAGTAACCAGCACCTTAGCTCATAGATGCCTAAGGCACAACAGCAAAAGCTATGTGTTAAAAAGACCATTCCCAAGCCTCAGTCCCCTACGGTGCATGCACTATGTGGCACATTCTGGGCTTTCTACTTGTATTCTATGGTGATTCTACAGTAATTACTCTCAGGGTTTGAATTAAATTCATTCCTTCACATGAAGCCAGAGCAAGAACTGCACACCAAGGAAGGCTAATCTTAACTTAGGAAATAACTAAGGTCTTTTCTATTTCAAAGAAAAAAAAATGACTGAAACCCTAAGAAGGATTGGAGGAATGTACTTTAAACAATTTGTAGCTATTTTACTTGATTTTCCCTTGAAGCAATAACTAACTGTGCTCCCTGCTGCTGGTATTTTATCAAGCTCAGTTTGTTGTAAGCATGTATTATGTTCCACGCAAGACAGCATCTTTGAGCTTTCTTTTTGTGTTTCCCTACACCAGTTTAACTCTGTGAAGAGCAATGGCAGTATACCACCAGGATGAAGAAAGAGTAGGGCATCTGCTCAATACCACTGCCTGGATGCAGAATGTCCTGCTAGGAATAAATGAATGCCAACACGGGTTTTCCATTGTGAGTTAATGTTAGAGAAAAAAAGCAAGCAAGAACCTCTGGATTAATAAGCATGCCCTGCTAAAGATGAACTTTGCTACCATCAAGACCAAATAAGCAATCATACACAAAGGATCTATGAAAGTCCAATCACATTGTTTTTATCTCCACATAATCTGTTTAGTTTTCTATAAAAGGCTGAAGCCTCAGGAAATGTTTCATTGTTTCCATGTGACATGACCTGTGATTCTCTATCAGAATCATAGTTCCTGGAATTATTTTTTTTAAATAGATTCTTCTCTCATATAATATATACCTATACTGACCAGTTTCCCCTTCTTCCACTCCTCCCAACTTTATCCCATCTCCCCTTTCCCTCCCAAATCCACACCCCTTCCATCTCCACTAAGAGGCAACAACCAAATAGTATCAAACAAAACACAATTAGACAAGGCAAATGACCTCACATCAAAGCTAGACAAGGAAACCTAAAAGGAGGAAAAGAGTCTCAAGAGCAGGCAAATGAGTCAGACACACCCTCACACACCGTGAGGCATCTTCCCAAAACAAGAAGCTAACAGTCATAACATATAGGCAGAGGACCTGGTGCAGACCCACACAGACACTGTCCTTACTGCTTCAATCTCTCTGAGCCCACATGCACCCTGCTTAGTTGATGTAGTGAGCCATGTTCTTCTGGTACCCTCCATCCCCTCTGACTTCTACAACCTTTCTAAGTCCTCTACCATGGGGTTTCTTGAGCTGCAAATGGGGTAACCCAAGGGAGACCTCCAATTTAGACTCTCTCTCTCTCTCTCTTTCCCTCTCTCTCCCTCTCTCTCTCTCTCTGAATAATGTCTAACTGTGGGTCTCTGCATCTGCTGCCAGAAGAAGCCTCCCTGATGACAAATTATCTCTTTGTTTGTTGTTTGTTTGTTTTTTGCCAGTCCTATTTGATTCTATCATAGGTCTCTGGGTTATCCAGCCTCTGGTTCCTGGCCATCCAGGTGCTTTGTCCTGTGGAGTGGGCCTCAAGTTAAATCAGAAATTGTCTGGCCACTCCTCCAAGTTCTACACCAGCATTGACCCAGCACCTCTTACAGACAGAACAGACTGGAGGCAGGTCAAAAGTTTTGTGGCTGGGTTAGTGACCAGGTTTCTCTTTCAGCAGCCTGCAGAGTACCTTCACACAGCAAAGAAATTAGAATACAGGTATGAAGGCTCCACCTCTGTATGTTCAATGGGCTATATAAGTATTGTCCTTGACAATGCCCTCCAGCCCCATCAGTTTTCAGAGGGCAACCTTCTGTCCTATCATCTGCATGGATTGTTTGGCGATTTCCATAGGACCCCCTTGACCAACACCTCAACAAAATGCAACTCAATCTCACCACTGGAAGCTTTGTTTAGCTACAAGAGATGGCCTATTCAGATTCTGTATCTTCTATTAATAGGAGTCCTCACTAGGATCACCTTTATACATTCCAGGAAGCTGTCTCTGAACTAGGTTTACACACCCACAAATGCTCCCCAATCCAGCCATCTCTCTTAGTCTCTCTCTCTCACCCCTCCCCCTACTCATGACACACCCCCCCACACACACATATGCTACTCCTGCCGCTGCTCCCATCCACACTTGCTCCCAGTCTACCCACAAAACCCATTTCCCATTCCCAGTGAGGTCCATCTGTCCCTCCTCTTTACCTTACCTATCTATATCTAAGTATTATAGCTTTATTATCATTTACTTAACAACTAAAGCACACTTACAAGTGAGTGCACACCATATTTGTCTTTCTGGGTCTGAGTAAACTCACTCAGGATGAATTTTTCTAGTTCTATACATTTGCATGCAAACTATTTTCTAACAGCTGAAATAGTCCATTGTGTAAATGTATCACATTTTCTTTATCCATTCTTTACTTGAGGGACATTTATGTTGTTTCCAGTTTCTGACTATCATAAATAAAACTACATTGAACATAGCTGAGCAAATGTCCTTATGGTAGAGTGGCAGATCCTTTGAGTATATGCCTAAGAGTAGTTGGTATAGCCAGGTCTTGAGGTAGATTGGCTGCCAGTTTCTGAGGAATGGACACATTGATTTCCATAATTACTGTACCAGTTTGCACTCCCACTAGCAAAGGGGATAGAATTTTAGCTTATCCCAAAACCTGAACACCTAATTGGATATAGTAAGATTTATGCTGTGATCCCTACATTCATATATAAAGCATTTTTTAATTTCCATTTCTCATTTGATCCTTCCAAAACAGGCAGAGATAAGTATCTTCATTTCTAGAGCATCTGGTTCACCCATAACACAAAACTCCTTCCAGTACTTCCTTTGTCCTCTCTGTAGAACAGGTTTTTGTAAAATGTGACCCAGTCTTGCATTAGCACAAGCCACTAGGAATGGTTTGTACAGTGTTTTCGGGTGCAGAAGCTCCATCCACAACTACTTCTATTGAAAACTTTAAAAGGCCTTTGCTTCTGAAGTCTTTGCTCAGGGTTCAAAAAGGGACAAATAAGTGAAGGAAATAAAATCTGAGGGAAAAAAAAGATTGACTCATGCACACAATTGCTCCTCTGTGTGTTCCTGTATTCTTCTGCTCTCTTTCTCTGTTGTTGTTCTCCTCTGTTTCTTGCTTTCTCTGTCTCTATTGCACCCCAGTTATTGAGAGTACATGTATGTATACATTTGCAACAGTAATTCTTTTTATAACACAATGTGAGGGTCAATAAGGCAGATAAGACTTATACATCGAGCAATAAACTAAAACTGGTAGGAGAAACTTTTAGCATCAATTGCTTAGGACTGTAGGTCAAAGAGAAGGTCTACATTTAATTTGCACAAGAAACAAAACCTGGTGCCTTTTAGTGCCTCAGTGGTGACACCAACCTTCAGGAAAGTTTACTTTTCCCTGAGGATGAGCAAATGGGTCGATTACCCTTGTCTTTACTTCTCAGGAGAAAAAGGAGGGAGCAGTAAATCTCTGAGCTGGAATCTTGCCTTAATAAAACAAGAAGTTTGAGAATCTTTTAGTGCAGGGTTAGTTTATGCTATCATTTTCTCTATCTGCCGGTGAGGTAAAGCCAAGGGCATGCTTATATTTTCTATCCATCTAGGCAGCTATGAATCAACAACTTTGGACTTGTAGTAGTTCTATGTCCTTGGATATTTGGGAATGTCTTAGATGGAATGCTTTTGCCTGGGCCCTAAACACTGACTAAATGCCTGTCAATAAGGATAATTGTGATACTCCCTGGGTTGGCCCCTGATCCTGCTGCTCCTGTCCCTGGTCCCCATCGAGAGCACCCTTGGAGCTCTGATACACTCCCACACATCACCACCTTGAGCCTACCTCCCCCACCCTGTGCCCTACCCCACCAATGGTCCTGCCCCTCTGGTTGAGCACTGGGACAGAGGGTGGCACCAACAGTCCACCCTACTTCGGAGACTTCTCTGAACAACTCTGAACAAAGGAGACCTGACTATCCACGCAGGACCACCCTTAATTTCCACCTGCTTGGTCTCTGACCACGCCTCCAGTCCTCTGCTGGAGTCCCGGGCCCCTCCCAGAGATCCAACTACCTCTGCGGGTCCACTCTGAGTTCCTTCAGGCAAGATCCTTGACCCCCAAATCCTGGCCTCTGCCAAAGAAAGAGGTCTCAGCTGGAGAGCGCCAGTTTTCAGTGAGATTCAACTATCCTGCAAAACCTTCTCAAGTTCCAGTTCAGCCCTTGTCCTCTTCCGCAAGCTATTGGCCAGAGCTATTGGTCAGAGGACCACTGTGAGTACCTGCTGGCATCTTCTTCTGGATCCTCATCCTTGACCCCATCCCTGGATCCCTGTCTGCGGAGAAACCTCCTAGAGAGCTTGAACCACACAAAGCTACAGATATTGAATCTCAGACCTACATAAGCCCATCGGGAAGTACCATAGAGAGAGGGGGAGACCCCACCAGCACCTACTGGAAGAAGCTATGGGAAGAAGGCAATACAAGAGAACACCTAACAACAGAAAGACAAACATGACACCACCAGAATCTAGGGAATCTACACCAACTAGAATGGAACACAACAACAAAGCAGAGGAAGCAGAAGGGTACGACTTAAAAATTACCATCACAAAAATGATAGAGGTCCTCAAAGAAGATGTGAGAAAATCCCTTAAAGAAATGGAGGAAAAAACAAACAAAAAAGTGGAAGAAATGAACAAATTCCTTAAGGAAAGTACAGAAAGCCAAGAAAAAACAATTAAGCAGGTGAAGGAAACAGTTCAAGACTTGAAAACTGAAATAGAGAAAATAAAGGCAACACAAATGGAAGGATTGCTGGAAATTGAAAAGCTGGGCAAAAAATCAGCAACTACGGACACAAGCATAACCAACAGAATTCAAGAGATGGAAGAGAGAATCTCAGGTGCAGAAGATAAACTAGAAGAAATAGATTCATCAACCAAAGAAAATCATAAATCCAACAAATCCTTAACACAAAACATCCAGGAAATGTGGGACACCATGAAAAGGCCAAACCTAAGAATAATAGGCATAGAGAAAGGTCAGGAAGCCCAGCTCAAAGGTGCCGAAAACATATTCAACAAAATCATCGAGGAAAACTTTCCAAATCTGAGGAAGGACATGCCCATGAAAGTACAAGAAGCATACCGAACCCCAAATAGGCTGGACCAAAGAAAAAAGACCCCTCGATATATAATAATCAAAACACCTAGCATACAGAATAAAGAAAGAATATTAAGAGCAGTGAAGGAAAAAGGACAGGTAACATATAAAGGCAGACCTATCAAAATTACACCTGAGTTCTCCATGGAAACCCTCAAGGCCAGAAGGTCCTGGATAGATGTTCTAAAAGTATTAAGAGAACACGGATGCCAGCCTAGGCTACTATATCCAGCAAAACTCTCAATCAATATAGATGGAGAGAACAAGATATTTAATGACAAAACCAGATTTTCCCAATACGTATCTACAAATCCAGCCCTACAGAAAGTATTGGAAGGAAAACTCCAACCCAAGGAAGGTAACTACGCCCACAAAAATGTAGGCAACAGATAATCCAACTACACCAGAAACAAAGGGTGAAGCAGAACTAATATATTCACAATACCACTGCCAACAACAAACCTAAATCAAACAAGCATCAACAATCAATGGTCCTTACTCACCCTTAATATTAATGGTCTTAACTCACCTATAAAAAGACACAGGCTAACAGAATGGATACGAAGATAGAATCCATCCTTCTGTTGCATACAAGAAACACATCTAAGCTTCAAAGATAGACATTACCGCAGGGTAAAGGGTTGGGAAAAGATTTTCCAATCAAATGGAAATAAGAAGCAAGCAGGCGTAGCTATCCTAATATCTAACAAGTTAGACTTCAAACCAAAATTAGTCAAGAGATGAAGACGGTCATTTCATATTCATCGCAGGAGAAATCCATCAACACAAAGTCTCAGTTCTGAACATCTATGCCCCTAATACAAAGTCACCCACATTCGTAAAAGAAACACTACTAAAACTCAAAGCTCATATAAAACCTCACACACTTATAGTGGGAGACTTCAATACACCCCTCTCAACACTAGACAGGACCACAAATCAGAAACTCAACAAAGAAAAGAATTAACAGAAGTTATGTCTCAACTGGAGTTAACAGACATCTATAGAACATTCCATCCAAAGACAAAAGAATATACCTTCTTCTCTGCTCCACATGGAACCTTCTCTAAAATTGACCACATACTAGGTGACATAACAAACCTCAACAGATACAAGAGAATAGGAATAGGCGCCTGTATCTTATCAGACCACCATGCTTTAAAATTGGAATTCAACAACACAAATAGCAAAAAACCTGCAAACTCATGGAAACTGAACAATGTGCAATTGCACCACTCCTGGGTCAAAGAAGAAATAAAGAAAGAAATTAAAGACTTTCTAATATTCAATGAGAATGAGGATACAACATACCTGAACTCATGGGACACCTTGAAAGCAGTGCTACAAGGGAAGTTCATTGCACTAATTGCCCATATGAAGAAAACAGAGGATAGTCACATAAGAGAATTAACAGCCCAACTGAAAACCTTAGAACAGAGAGAAGCGAATTCACCCCGCAGGAGTAGACACCAGGAAATAATCAACTTGAGGGCTGAAATCAACAAAATAGAAACCAGGAAAACAATACAAAAAAAATCAATGCAACAAAGAGTTGGTTTTTTTCAGAAAATCAACAAGATAGACAAACCTTTATCCAAATTAACGAAAAAGCAGAGACAGAACATGCAAATTAACAAAATCAGAAATGAAACGGGGAACATAACAACAGACACAGAGGAAATCCAGACAATTTTCAGGTCATACTTTCAAAATCTGTATTCCACAAAAATTGAAAATTCAAAGGAAATGGACAAGTTTCTGGATAACTATCACTTACCAAAATTAAATCAAGAACAGACAAACAACTTAAATAAACCTATAACCCACAATGAAATAGAAGCAGTCATCAAAAGCCTTCCAACCAAAGAAAGTCCAGGGCCAGATGGATTCAGCATAGAATTCTACCAGATATTCAAGGAAGAACTAATACCACTACTCCTCAAACTGTTCCACAAGATAGAAACAGGAGGTTCATTGCCAAACTCATTTTATGAGGCCACAATAACTTTGGTAACCAAGCCTCACAAAAACACTACTAAGAAAGAAAACTACAGACCAATATCCCTGATGAACATCAATGCAAAATTACTCAATAAAATACTGACAAACCGAATTCAAGAATACATCAGAGAAATCATCCACCATGACCAAGTAGGCTTCATCCCTGGATTGCAGGGATGGTTTAACATACGAAAATCTATCAACGTGATCCACCATATAAACAAACAGAAAAAGAAAAACCATATGATTATCTCCCTAGATGCGGAAAAAGCCTTCAACAAAATTCAACACCCTTTTATGATAAAGGTATTGGAGAGGTCAGGGATAACAGGAACATACCTAAACATAATAAGAGCAATATACAGCAAACCAACTGCCAACATCAAACTGAATGGAGAGAAACTTAAGCCAATTCCTCTAAAATCAGGAACAAGACAAGGCTGTCCTCTTTCACCATATCTCTTCAATATTGTACTAGAAGTTCTAGCTAATGCTATAAGACAACAAAAGGAGATCAAGGGGATCCAAATTGGAAAGGAAGAAGTCAAACTGTCTCTATTTGCAGATGATATGATAGTTTACATAAGCGACCCAATAAACTCTACCAGGGAATTCCTACAGCTGATAAACACCTTCAGCAAACTAGCAGGATACAAGATAAACTCAAAAAAATCAGTAGCCCTACTTTTTTCAGACGACAAAGAGGCAGAGAAAGAAATCAGAGAAACATCACCCTTTACAATAGCCACAAGCAACATAAAGTATCTTGGTGTAACGCTTACCAAACAAGTAAAAGACCTATATAATAAGAACTTTGTGGCTCTAAAGAAAGAAATTAAAGAAGATACCAGAAAATGGAAAGGTCTCCCATGCTCTTGGGTAGACAGGATAAACATAGTAAAAATGGCAATCTTGCCAAAAGCAATCTACAGATTCAATGCAATCCCCATTAAAATCCCACCACAATTCTTCATCGACCTTGAAAGGAAAATAATCAACTTTATATGGAAAAACAAAAGATCCAGGATAGCCAAAACAACCCTATACAATAAAAGAACTTCAGGAGGCATCACCATTCCTGACTTTAAGCTCTACTACAGAGCTATAGTTATGAAACCAGCCTGGTATTGGCATAAAAATAGACAGGTAGACCAATGGAATGGAATTGAAAATCCTGATATTAATCCTCACACCTATGAACACCTGATTTTCGACAAAACAGCTAAAATTATACAATGGGGCGAGGACAGCATCTTCAACAAATGGTGCTGGCACAATTGGATGAGAGTGTGTAGAAGACTGCAGAGAGACCCATGTCTGTCGCCATGCACAAAACTCAAGTCCAAATGGATCAAAGACTTCAACATCAATCCAGCCACATTGAACCTCTTAGAAGAGAAAGTTGGAGGTACCCTTGAACAAATTGGTATAGGAGTCAGCTTCTTGAACATAACTCCAGGGGCGCAGACCCTGAAAGAAACAATTAATAAATGGGACCTCTTCAAACTTAGAAGCTTCTGTAAGGCAAAACACACAGTGGACAAGACCAAACGGCAGCCCCACAGACTGGGAAAAGATTTTCACCAATCCTATATCCGACAAAGGGCTGATCTCCAAAATACACAAAGAACTCAAGAAACTAGTCGACAAAACACCAAACAACCCTATTAAAAAATGGGGTACAGAACTGAAGAAAGAATTCTCAATAGAGGAAATCAAAAAGGCTGAAAGACACTTAAAATGCTCCACATCCTTAGCTATCAGGGAAATACAAATCAAAACAACTTTGAGATACCATCTTACCCCTGCCAGAATGGCCAAAATTAGAAACACCAGTGATGACTTATATTGGAGAGGATGTGGAGAAAGGGGAACACTCCTCCACTGCCTGTGGGAGTGCAAACTCATACAGCCATTTTGGAGATCAGTATGGCAGTTCCTCATGAAAATGGGAATTAGTTTACCACAGGACCCGGCAATTCCCCTCTTAGGCTATACCCAAAGGATTCACATCAAGGCAACAAAGACATCTGTTCAACTATGTTCATAGCAGCACTATTTGTAATAGCAAGAACCTGGAAGCAACCTAGATGCCCCTCAATTGAAGAATGGTTAATGAAGATGTGGCACATCTACACAATGGAATAGTACGCTGCAGAAAAAAATAATGGTATCTTGAAATTCGCAGGCAAGTGGATGGCACTTGAAGAAACCATCCTGAATAAGGTAACCCAGTCACAAAAAGAGGAACACAGTATGTACTCACTCATATATGGATTTGACCTAGAGCAAAGGATCACCAGCCTATAATTCACATCACCAGATGAACTAGGATACAAGGTGTATTCTAAGAGATTCATATAAAGTCCCTCACAGAACTGGGAAGGGACAAGTCCCCCAGAGCTCAGGTGAAGTGGGAAAGGACAGCGAATGGAGAGAGAAGTAGGAGAAAATGAGGGGGAGGAAAGGAAAACATGTGCAACCAGGTACATTGAGCCTGGTTAGGAATAGAAGATAGGAAAGAGAGAGAGAGAGACAGAGAGAGAGAACATAAAAGAGGGAGTCAATATTGGTTTGAAGATAAAATTGAACACAAAGAAAGGTCTAGAGAACTATAAGACTGCTCCCAACTAACAATTTGAGCTTCCGTGGAAAGGCTATCATAAATGCCCTTCCAGGAGAGTGAGATCAACAACTAACTTCTCCATGGAGCCCTCAACTAATGCCTGTTGGAAACAGGAGCAAACACCCATACATAAACACTGAGTCGAACTAGAACCCAGATGCAGATGGAGAGGACAAGACCATGCAGCAGAAACACAAACAGACAGCTTACCTGAACAAGGAGGAGCTAATGGCCACTAGACTAATAGCTGGGAAGCCAGCATGGGACTGACTCAGGCCCCCCGAATATGGGTCTTAGCCAGAAGGACTGAGCAGTCTAAGAGAACTCAGACAGTGGAGCCAGGATGTATCCCTGGTGCACAAAAGGACTTTGCAAACATATCCCCCATGGAGGGATAACTGCCTTAATCTAGAGACAGGAGAGAAGTCCTAGTCCCTGCTTCACATGACCTGTCAGATCTACATGACCCCAACTGGATGGTATTCCCCTACATATGGAATTGGGTTGGGGGGATGGGAGGGGAGGGTGGTTAGAGTGCATGTGAGAGGGCAAATAGGGTACAAGGGAGGGAAAGAGGGAGGGAGTGTGGGAGAGAGGAAGGGAGGGAGGGAGAGGGAACTGGGATCGACATGTAAAATAATAAATTAAATTTTAAAAAAATGCTTTGACTCCAAAATTTAAGTTCAAGGAGAAGTTACTGGGAAAAAGGATTTCTATTTTTGTTTCCACAGAAAATGAAAAGATATGGATTCCTTCTAGACTACTGTGGTTTGATCACGCCAGACCGCCTGAAACAGAGTACAAGGTGATCCTACATTCAAAACAGCTGGACAAAGCAGCCCTACAGACTACAGCCAGGATTTCTGAATCTTCTTCGAATCCCCAATGACAGCGCCCCTTACCAGCAGGAAGTAGTTTGGAAAGAACGATGCCCAAATTCCCAAATATTGTGTATAAATGTTTGTTTTCATTTAATTGGACTTTGTTATATAAAATAAAATAATAAAAAAATAAGGATAATTGCAGGAAGGCAGATCTCTGCAATTACAATGGAGAAGGGAACAAGGACCTGATAGTGGGGAAACAGGTCTCACACATAGCTAAGGAATATAATCAGTAAACAAGGACCTGTTAATGGGGAACAGGTTTTACACATAGATATGGAGTATAATCAGTAAATTCCAAATGCCTGGGAGAAATTGTTTCCAGTAAATGATCAGATAGTGCTAAACTGTGGGGAGTAAATGCTAAGTTTGTTACAGAGAGGAATAAGCTACAGGAAGGATCCATAGCTAGAAACCACCAATTCATTCACAAGACTATCATGCCAAATACAACTTTTGTGTTAGTTTATCCATATGAAGAATTCATAATTCTTCTGAGTTGTCCCATAATACCATAACTGTATAATTACTGTGTGCTTTTTGTGGCTTGTAGCACACTTCATCTTCAGCAGACTCTCTCCTTTCATGAATTATACTAAATGCCAAAGGATGGGATGGCATTAACCAAGACTATGACCGGCAACCCATGTGTGGTGTGTGAACACACAGACTTGGTGACAAGCAATCACAGCCCCCAACAGGGCACAAGGCACCCAGAGCCTTGTAATCCACACCACAGTCTCAAGAACTGACTTCCAGGAAGAAATTATCTCCTCTAAAGATGAGAGTCCTGAATTGGTGCTAGGCTATAGGCTATGGCCCTTAAATCTAATTCCTCGTGCCATGGTGACCCCCAACCATAAAATTATTTTTGCAGCTGCTTTATAACTATAATTTTGTTACTGTTATGTAATGTAAGTGTCTGTGCTTTTCTATGGTCTTAGGTGAGCCCTGTGAAAGGAATGTTCCATTCCACAGAGGGTTGTGACACACGGGTTGAAAACCACTGTACTAGATAGATGCAGGCAGAGTCACAAGCAGGAGAAACTTAGGGCCAACATGAACCAGTAAATTCATAGATAAAGACAAGTAAACTTGAGATGTGGACAGATGCTCCCCAATTAAAAGTCTCTGGCTGAGCAAAGGCTTTAATATCAAAAAGAGTTTATAGATGAAGCCTTTCAATGTAGAAACTTTAAGACGTTATTTAGTACATAATGCTATAAAAAAATACCAAGATGTTAAAAGTAATATAAGTACAGAAACCTAATCCATAGATCATTTAGATATTCATTTTATCTCTTGCATCCAAAATCCTAGAGTGAAACATAGTCTTTGCTCACTTCTACAGTCAATCTTTGACATAAAGTAAGTAGCTTCACAAATAAATGGCTATATCTATGACCACTCTCCCCAAATCAATAATACATTTATTGATAATTCTGCATTTAAAGGTTCATTTCACCTTCATATTGACATCCTATATTTTCTGCTATTTCATTAGATCTGAAATTTTTCATTCTTGGTAATGAACTATAAGAAAGTTGCTATGTTAGAAAGTGGCCCCAATGGGAGAGATGCAAATCTCAGCAGATTACTCTCTATTAATTACAAGTCAGTGACGTTTCTAATTTATATGCTCAGCAAAATTAGAGTTGAAAGTTCTTAGCTTTATTTTTTAAGGTGATAATTCCAAGATTCTTCTTAAATGTACCACTTATCTCCTCTGTGAAATGGAGCCATATGCTGAAGTAGTCTTCCATGAACCTTCCAGATAAGTTAGTTTAACAAATCCTTAAGAGTAACTGCAGAGCCTTGAGAGGTGGCTAAGCAGTTACAGGTACTCACTGCTCTTTCAGAGGACCTAAGGAGGTCCAGTTCCCAGTACCCACATCAGATGGCTCACAAACACCTCCAGTTCTGGGGCATCAGGCCCCACAGGTACATGCATGCTTCTGGTACATTTACACAGGTACACATGCATAACACATAACTAAAAATAAATAGATCTGAAAACTACAAAAAGGGACCTACAAAGTCATCCTGCATCCAGTATCAGGTAATCTTGGGCTAAAATGGAATGCATCCTTTGTAGAGCTCCCAGCCTAGTAAGACACTAGATGTATAAAAAAAAAAAAAAAAAAAAAAAAAAAAAGAAAGAAAGAAAGAAAAAGAAAAAAAGAAAAAAATCTCAAGGTAAAGCAGAAGGTATTATCTAGTTCTTAAGCTTAAGATAATAGATCTACCAGGATACCAGGAGTCTTGGAAGATGGCTCAGCCAGTAAAGGGCTCATCTGAATTTGATCTCTAGACCCACATAAAAAATAAACCAGAGATATTGTGGTATCCACTTGTAAACCCAGCACTGTTGGGGCAGAAAAGGTTCAGGGGGCTTGATGGACAACAAGCCTGATGTACTTAGGAAATTCCAAGCCAATGAGAGATCCTGTCTCAAAAATTGCTAAAGCAGGTCGGGCATTGGTGGCACACGCCTTTAGTCCCAGCACTCGAGAGGCAAAGGCAGGTGGATCTCTGTGAGTTTGAGGCCAGCCTGGTTTTGAGGCCAGCCTGGTTTACAGAGCTAGTTTCCAGATAGGTTCCAAAACAATACAGAGAAACCCTGTCTCAAAAAAAAAAAAAAAAAAAAAAAAAGCTATAGCTCCCTGGGGAAGAACACCCAAGCTTGTTCCCTGGCCTCTGCATGTCCACAAACACATGCACACAAACTCCAGTGAGGATTCAGAGAACAGTGCACAGATGAAATGACACTTACACTCTGTGTTAACGCTTTTGGACATTAAAATTTCATGACAAAGTGTAAAACAGAAATGAGTATGTGTCAAATCAGCAAGCAATGTAATAAAAAGCCCTCTTGTAAGAATTCCTGTGCTATTAGCAAACATCTGTATGGGTGAATCACTGTGTTGATATGATGAAGCCCCATCACTTTGTGGAGTTGTTGCATGCCATTGAGAAGGATAGCATGGCCAGGGAGATATAATAGTTGTCAGCTCTGCCTTACATTAATACTGTGGGGGTGTTGGGGAGAAGCCTCTATTTCCATGCCTGTGTTCACTGTGCTAAAAGAAAAAAACGGGATTATACTGCCATCTGCTGGTACCTCACACTTTACTCTTTGTTTATCCAACAGTGATTGGACAGGTGAAAGAAAAATGTTTATGATTAGCTATTTTGTTGGGAATCATATTTGAAGCTCATTTCTACTACAGTAAAAAATCTGAAGCTCATTCGCACCTTATTCTAATCAGATATTGAATTTTTGATATTTTCTTATTAAGCTTTAAAATACCCCAGAACTAAAAGTTTTCATTCACATTTTGATTTTTTTTTGTGTGTGTGTGTGTGTCTTGTTATTTCCAGCACAATTTAATAAGAAACACAACAGGAAAAAAGATTTGCCATCAGATTCACAATTACATAAAACAAGCAACTGTTTACACTTGAATGGAGGATCTGGCTTTTGACAAAAAAGAAAAAAAAATTCTATGCCTTTCTTTGCCCTGGCTAAGAAGCAAGTTGTACTACACTGAGAAAACCCTTGTGTGCTTCCCTAGCTACCCCCAATGCCTTCCTTTATCTATAAAACCATTTGAGTCAATAAATAAATAAAACCAATTGTTACATTCCTAGCTAGTTTCCACTCCATGTTAAACACCCATTCAGCATTTTCATCTGCTAATGTAACCAAAACTCATCCTTTCAATGAGATTTATTGCTTGTTCTTTTTTTTTCCACGATCACGAGGTATTGTACATTTTGCAATGGGTCTTTATTATCTAGTTATGATGGCTTGCAAATTAAATTAGCTTTTAATGGTGTAGTTAAATTCTAATTTATGTTTTGGAGCTTTGTTTAATTCATTTACTAGTGTAATTGTTTCCTTGATATTTTCTTACATTATACAGAAAGAACAAAAAAGAATAGAGGCTTGTCTGATTACATTCAGTTGTTTTGGCTTTATTAAATCTTGTCACTAATTGCATTTCTCCCAAGAAACTTTCAAAACAATTGCAGTCCAATCCTTTGGGCAAAATGATATGGCTGTTAGGCATTTTGTCTGAGAAAGTTGGAGCAAACTGTTAAAGTAACTCTGAGGGTTGGTTAGATACTGCGCTTCCACATGCTCATTATACCCCTACTGTGCTGTGTAATGTACTGGACAATTGTTCTCTTACAATAAACTCCTTTCCTCTGAGCTCTCTTTCTTTCCTTGAACATTCAGGAACACTGAGAGCAAAAGTTGATCATTAACAGCACACAGCATATTTTATAACATCTACTTGTATTTTCTCTGCTCTCAATCAATGGGCTTCTCATAGACCAGGCTGCAATAACCTTCCCTAGCACCTTTTCACTGGGGTCCACACTGCAAGAACAAAAACCCTCAGGACATTTTATGGTGTTATAGGACTGAGAGGAATAATTGTGTGGTTCGGGATTTCTGAAGCAGACCTGATCCTCCTCCAGCATTAGTATTCTTGAGAGGTCTAAGGCATTTTAATAAGGACTATCTGTGTCCTGGACTATGTATGTTCCCATTAACAAGGACAACCTACAGGCCAGCTCTTGCCATCTTTCTGATAAGGAAACAAACTCCATGTCCCAGATGATTCTCCCATTCCAGTTTCATAGTATGCATCTCTATGCCAAAAGGGCCAAGGAGCATACAGCCTGTCTGGAGATCAGAACCCAGCCAGGGGTTCCTCGGTGTGGCTCAGATTCTGCTCCTAAACCTCATCATTTCTTTAAGCTCTTGATCAGGATTATCAAACTGATCATGTTATCATTTTACTCCTGTAGAACAGCATCACAACGATCATATTGACCAGTAACTGGGCATGGTGACTTCATAAGTAAACGCCAGACTTAAACTTACAAGAAGTTTCCTGAATTACCAGTTAAGACAAAATAAGAATGAATACATACAGTCAGGGTGAAGGAAAGAAAAATTGTTATATGCATGCGCACATGTGCGCGCGCGCACGCAACACACACACACACACACGCACACACACACACACACACACACACACACACACACACACTTTATCTAAAGTCCTTATGATTTATAAATGCAAGGAACAGATCTTCACTAAGGTGAGCTTATGGAGAAGAAAATGTTAGTAGAAGAGCAATTTGCTTCTTGGCTCACCCCTGTTCTCAGTCCCTCCAAGGCTCGTGACCATTGCCAGATGTGGGGAGATGAGCTGAGTTCTGCTTATCTCATTCCCTAGCAGCCCCCCCCACCTGCCTTTGGTGTTACATTACACTCCCTTCCCTGTGCCTAATTCTCTGTGGATTCTATCCTCTGCTGAGATGAGGAAGGTGCACGTCAGAATATGACAGAAATAGACACTATAGGTTGTGAAGGAAGAAGTCCTTTAAGTTTCTCTCATTTGTTTTCACTCAGTGTAATGGGGGCCTATAAAGTAGAAGCTCCTGTTGTATACATTGTTAATAAATTATACCTCTGTCCCCTTGACTAACAATAATGCTAGCTAGAGCCTGCCAAGAACAGCTCAGTCATTGGAGCCACCAGTCCTCCTCTGAGGGTCATGCTATCGTGATCCCTCCTGGTCTTCTGGATCACTTATTGGTAATTTGCCTTACAGCCCCAATAAGCTATTCTGAAGTTCTGACCCTCAAAACTTTAGAATCTCAGGTAATTTGAAAGTAGTTTATACTAGGCAGAGGTGGTGCACACCTTTAATCCCAGCACATGGGAGGCAGAGGCAAGAGGATCTCTGAGAATTCGAAGCCAGTTTGTTCTACTGAGTGAATTCTGGAACAGCCAGGGGTATTACACAGAGAAACCCTGTCTCAAAACAAAAAAGCAAAACAGAAAAAGAAAGAAAATAGCTTGCAGGAAATGTAATTAATTAAAATTATATACATTCTGGTAGCACAGGCCTGAATTTACTAATGATCAGAGCTTTTATAAGACCCAGGTAAAGTGGGAAGAAGCCTATGTGGTCTCAGAGAGCATGACAGTGGGAATGCTACTGCCACCAGAAGCGAGAAAGGGACAGTGAAGAGTTTATGCAGAGTCTAGGAAGGAGTACCACCCTGCTAATGCTTTAATTTTTGTCTTCCGTTTCCCCAGTCTATAAGATATATCTCCATTACCATAATTACAATAATTACAATAGTTAGCAGCCCCTTGTTATGACAGCCTAGGAAGCTAACACACTTATGCACATAACAAGTGCTTAGCCTGTCCTAAAACCAGCCACAGCAACAGTTGTTTCTTCCTTCTTGGGGTTCAACGAGTCTCAAGGGAGCATGAGTTTTAGATTCAGGTAAAGCCTATGCCACTCATATTCTAGGTAGAGAGGATTGAAGAGCCAAGCATCAATAGCAGAGGAAAGAATACTCGGGTCTTCGTACACGTGGGAACAGAGATCTCTCTGTTTTTTTTTTTTTTTTTCATATGTCACTCATAGATGAGAAAGCACAGAACCAAGAGATCAAGCTATGACTTAAATGTCGCTGTAAGGTGTCTGTCTCTCTGATAAGGAAGGTAGAACACAAAACTGAAAGACAAAGAACTTTAAATTTACTTCTCAGGGAAAAAGGAGACTAGGAAAACTGATCCTACAACATTTTTAGTTGCATAAAACATAAAAAAAAAAAAAGAAAGGAAGGAAGGAAGGAAGGAAGGAAGGAAGGATGGAAGGAAGGAAGGAAATAGTAAGTTAGCAGAGAAGAGAATTTTTGAAAACAAAGTAAGCTCATTTGGGGAACAAGGTACATTATGCCAGGAGACATCAGTCTGTTTCAGGAGACAGATGGAACACTGAAGAGTCCCCTGAGACCTGTGACATGAGGTTCACAATGAAGAGTTCAACTTCATGAGAACCTGGATGGAGGCTAAGGAGCCCTACCCAGTGGAACTGTCATAAGACCCTTTACAGGTACTCAAAAGTTGTAGTTAATGTCTCAGTTTGGGCTTAACAGTCAAATGAGTCATAGAGCTGGAAATAACAGAGTATTCTCACCACTGGCCTTCTGATGAGCTCTGGAATGATCCACAGTCAAAACTCTTAAATGTGTGAGTGTTCCTAGTAGTGACTGCAATGGAAACTCAAGGTTGCTATAGCCTACACACAGACCATGTTGAATTTATTTGTGCACAACTGTTCTGTAACTCCTGAAATGCCCTTCTAAACTCTAGGAAGGCAAGTTCCTTAGAGGTTGTATGAGAAAGAACTCAGAAAAAGGTAATGTGGGTCTATCTATAAATTTAATCCCACAGGCTGCTGCAGCCTGGAAACATTTTCCTGTAAACCCAAAAGGCAACCTAAGAACAATTCTGAGGAATATGGTGATAGACCTGATCCAAGTCAGAAAGTCAAGGATTCAGGTGGAGAAGGAAATCAGTAGATTGGCTCCTGGTCTAGTCAACTCTGGAAGGGAAAGCATACTGGAGTGTCCTCTAGGAATTCCAAGAAGTGGTTTGTGCAGGCTCCCAAGTGTCTTGAGGATTAAGGAAGAAGAAAACCCTGAACTCTCCTCAGACTGCAACCTAGAAAATTCCTGAACTGGGGACTCCTCACAATTAAATTAAACATTGGTTTTTTCTGAGGTCTGAAGTTACCTGGTATCATCTAAAATGGACACACATACACACATACACACACACACACACACACACACACACACACACACACACATACACAAGATAACCTTAATAGCCTTCCTAGTGCACCAGTTTATAGTTTAGGTCCTAACAACTGATCTTCCATCAAAAAGGGAAAAGAAACCCCCACCTATGACCTAGGTCACTTGGTTGGTTGGTTGGTTGGTTGGTTGGTTGGTTGGTTGGTTGGTTGGTTGGTTGGTTTGTTTGATTTTTCAAGACAGGGTTTCTCCATGTAGTCCTGGCTATTCTGGAATTTGCTTTAGAGATGGGGCTGGCCTCCAACTCAGATATCCTTCTGCCTTGGCCTCCTGAGTTCTGGGATTAAAGATTTGTTCCAGTACAGCCTGGTTCATACCACATTCTTTTTAAAACAAGTCGAGCTTATTAACAGTATGTCAAGTTACAGCAAATTCTGTTCAACTTAGTAACTCTGCACATCTAACAAAAGAGTAGTTCCACCTTGCAATTTGGCATTCATTCCTTTTCTTCTTAAATAAAAAATTACACCATCTTTTGTTTTAATTTTGCCACCTGGAGCCTTAAATTTTGCCCTCAACTTTGTAATTCACAATGCAGCTCTCAGATGGGCGTTATTAACCATGCTGAGCCATCTGGTAGCCTCCTGTTTTAACCAATCATTCTTGCTAAGTAGGTATTAAGATCAGTTGTTCCTGGAAGCAGGAGGAGTGCATCTGCTGTAAACATGGAAATGTAGCAATCTTTTTAAAACATTATTTTGAATTTGGGTGGCCTCTAAATTCCCATACTCTCTGCACTAGTTAAAGCTCTGCCCTTGGAATGTGCTTCATGGGAATTTCAACTAAAGTATCCCTGAAAGGGATGGAGCAGGGGCATGCTAATGAAGCTCTGCAGGAAATAAATAATAAATCTTAGTCAAGCTAAAGAGCTATCCGTGGTATCATCAGCTATCACCAGTCCACTAACATCTATTTAGTTTGAGCTGAGTCATTAGCTCTTATGTGAATATATCAGCCATCTGGTAGACAGGTCAAGATCACACTGCACCCAGAAAGCAATAGCTAGCTGTAGAAAACAACTTACTGGACAACTTTCTCCATAAGTTGAAACTGAACCCTGACACTTCACACTATGATACAAAGTGTCTTTTACATTTGTGTCAGCTATGTAAGTGGAGACACAAGTGTCCTTGCACAATTTATTCCATTACAGTCTCTCCCAGAAGCCAAAAAAATAGCTGGTAACCCATGATGCTATCAACAAGACAGACGTGTCATACATTGACCTCTAGGCACTTTCAATATACAAAGTACCCCTAGATGATGTCAATGTCTCAATACCTCAATAAGAAAACCCAGGAGAGAGTATGGATGACAGAAGAAAAGAGAAAATGCCCACTGCACAGAGTACTTAATGGAAAGTGGGTCATAGCTGTGGATGCTAGGAAAGGGGCAGAATACAACAGAAACAAGTACCCAAAGGTCCAAGGGAAAAGAACAGACCACATCCCCCCTGGAGCTTTGAAAATCAGCTCTTCTCCAGTGACTCCATAATTGTACCTTATAAAAAATATAAAAACAGGAAATCCTCCATCCGATTCTTATGCCACTATTTCAGTTATTTTAGTGAGAGAAACACACTGAGTGCAATCATTTCCTTCAATAGGAGCAGGGTCTACCCTGCTCCCTTTCATTTCAGTGAATGTGTGCAGGGAAGAGGAGGGAGGGGACATTTCTACCTGCTGGGCTTCAAATAAAGCTCCGTTTATATTCCCTTAGAGTTGACTTTCAGGAGAAAAAGAAACATGTAGTGACCCTCAAAACAACCCAAAAGGGGGATATGTGGGTTGGGGGGCTTCGTAATTGATCAGTTCACTTGGAGATAGAAAAGAGGACTTAAAACCTCAATGTACAAAGCTGCCTGCAGGGAAAGCATTCTTCCTCACCCAGGCCTTGTCCCACGCCCCAATCATTGCTTTCTGTTCCACATGAAATTGTGTTTTCACATCTATTGTTGCAAATGTTTGGGGCCACCGGAAGCCAGAGAGTCCAGTTTCTGACTCAGCTAGAGAGCACATTGCTCGAGAGCTGGGGGCATCTTCCCTAAGGAGTGAAGCTCTTTCAGTGCTCTGGTTGCCTCACAGTCCTATGAGCAAAGAATGCAAACCCCATTGTGCCAGCAGAATCGCCTGTGATTAAACCTTGGCTGAACTTTCCCCCACAAAACAAGGTATCACATAAAGTACCCACAAAATCAGGAGTATTTTGGGAAAACAATCATTCACTTGTTCAACCAAGAAAAGGTTTCTAGATCTAATTGTTACCTGCAGTGCACACCACACAAAGATTGCTGGCTACCAGACAGGGTTGTATAAATAGCATGACAAACAGCTTCACATTTCAATTACCCCATGATCATCAGTGCATAGAATAAAGAGGCAATTTTGCAAAGGAGAAACCACAGGGAATACATTGGACTGACAACTGCCTGGAATTCAATTTGCCATACTGATATTGAAATATGGGGAAGAAGTCACGGCGTGCTGATTAAGTTTCAAGCTGCCGTCTTACTAACACCATCTCATGAACCTGTGTGCTCCACCATTGCCATAGCAACATGATGATCATATCAACCCTGAAAACAGCCCACACCACAGACTGTTCATTTACATTTGTGGTAAATGCTGGAAAAGTCAGGGACATTATTATGCCAGGACTCTTACAGAACCTGACATCCTAAAAAAATTGTGAGAAGCAGAAATATTATTTTTATGGAGCTTTAAGTTCTTTGACACACATAAACAAACATATAGAAAAGATTTATAAATGGGGAGTCAAATATCAATCTAATAAGATAAAAACATGGAAAATATGCTTTACTGTAGCCCAGGTGTTATTTAAATTTATCTATATTATCTAATGAGAAAAAAATACTGTGTTTCGTGGTATTTGAAGGAAGGAATGGCCATACACACATATACACACACGTGCACACATGTACACACACACTCATATGTGTATTGAAGTAACCAGGCAGTGCAAAGTTGTCACACAATGTTCAGGGACGCTGTACACAACCCACACTGTTTGCAGTCACTGTGTCAAAATAAAGGAATGAACAATGAGATTTCACTAGGCGATTCTGACAAAGGTGATATTAATTGGATTCATTGTTCTTGCTTTTGACTCTCCAACGTTCATTTCTGTTTTCTTAAGTTATACCTCATTAAAAAGAAAAAGTGAATAAAAAGTACTATTCCTGGATTTTATTGTTTACAAATAAATTTCTTAATACAAAATAAAGCACAAAACATGAGCATCTGATTTGGAACATATATTTTTAAACTTGTTAGATAAGGAAAAACCAACTGCAAAATGTTCACTTTCACAGAAATAACAGACAGATATTATCCTCTACAAATCTGAGACATTCAATATCCCTCAGGTCAGCCAAACCTGTGTCCTCATCAGCCATGGAATGCACAATTCTCTTTTGACTGCTGTCTGTCCAGAGGTTCATGGCATCCCCAGCCATGAGACAATTTCTCCTTAGGTCTATGTGGTACTCCAAGTTACAGTGAGAAAAATTTACTCTCTCTCTCTCTCTCTCTCTCTCTCTCTCTCTATATATATATATATATATATATATATATAATCCAAGGAAAGAAAATATCCAAATACTTTCCTTAATACAGTTCAAACTAAGTTCACTCTTAGCAGGATACACAATAAAAATCTCCAGAAGCAAAGATGGTGCAATGCATTGGTGTTTTATTAGCATTCTGTTTAGAGGGCCATTATATCATAATAAAGCAGGACAGTTGTCTAGAAGAAATCTATCTCACACACAGATACAGTCAATGGCAGGCACCTGATGGAACGATAACAAACTTTCCCTCACATCTTACCTCTATATTGCCTCTTTATTGGAAACTTACCAGTCTACATTGTTAATAGGCACATATCCACAGAGGGTGGTTATTTCATCCAATGTTGTATTGTTCTGCAGATAAGGTTTGTTTTTTTTTTTTTTTTTTTTTTTTTTTTCTGTCTTCCTACTTCCTTTCTCCTTTCTTTTCTACATTTATTTATTTATTTATTTATTTATTTATTTATTTATTTCCAGATAAGTTCTCACCCTTCAGCTCCAACTGGCCTGAAACTCTCTTGTGTTGCCCAGGCTGGGCCCAAACCCATAGTAATGGCCTTGTCTCACTCTCCAAAGTGATAAGGCTATACACATGAGTCAACATGGCCAATTATACTTTTTTTATTCTATAGAAAATAGCAAAGCTGGAATCAAGTTATTGGTTAGCAAGGTCCCTGAGCTCCCCTAAATAATTCTAGCAATTTACATTTGCCTTAGGGTTTCTTTTGCTGTGAAGAAACACTGTAACCATCACAGCAACTCTTACAAAGAGGTGCTTAAAGTTGAGGTGGCTTAAAGTTCAGAGAGTCAGTATATTATCAGCATCTCAGGACATAGAGGTTTGCAAGTGGACATGGTCCTGGAGAAGGAGCTAAGAGACCTACATCTTGATCCATAGACAACAGGAAGTGAACTGAACCAGGCCCCTAGCTTGGGCCTAGGGGACCTCAAAACCTACTTCCTCTAACAAGGCCACACCTACTTCAACAAGACCATACCTCCTAATAGTGCTAATCCCTTTGAGTTTATGGGGGCCAGTGACATTCGAACTACCACAACACTGTTCCATCACAAGAATTACAGTTATTCCTCAGTTCTGGTTCATCTGAGCCACCTTTTCTATTCTAGCACCTTTGATGTACATTTGTTTTACCTTTTGAAATGAGCTGTAATGGAAGAAATCACACAGCCATTGCAAATATTAAATAAGTTAAAATGTAAAGACTTCTCAGAACAGCACCAGGAACATAACAAAGCTCTAAATGCCACTGCATTGTTAGCATCATCATCATTATCAATTACTTTTGTGAACTGATTCTTCATAGAGAAGAACATTCTTCAACTATGTGTCACCACTATGAATCTTTATTTCCTACTGCAACTCTAGTTGTCTGATTTAACCATAATAGTCTCCATTTAGTTAGATAGAGAATGGGATTAAGCACCCAATACCAAGACCCATTGCAGATCCATTGATTCATTTATTCCAGAAATATTACTTGATCACTTGTAAGTACTGTTTGACCATTGGGGATCCATCCAAAACTGAAAGACACAAGGTCTCATGAAAGCCATATTCTAGAATTATTTCCCTTTGGGTATGGCAGAAAAGGAGAGCCCCTTCTCACTGAAACTTGCTTTCTTGTTGAAAGTGACCAGTGATAAATTTCTCAAACAATTAGTAAACAAATGAGAATGAATCCACTATTTTACATGGTACTGAATTTGTCATCTGTCCATTACTTTGATTCCCCTACCTCTCTCCCATTCAAATAAAACAATCTCCAAGCTATGTACTTCTTTCTCTACTTTGTTTGAGATACATGTACTTCAAAAGTGATGATTTATGGTTTTTTTTTTTTAACCAACATTCCTTCCCAGTCCCTAAATTTAAATTTTATTATTCCCATTCTGCCAAGACTGTACTCTCAAAAGTCATTCTTAAAGTCCTGAAGGAGTCAGTCACCCTCATGGTCTTTCTAATGTGATTTTGAATAACTGGATTTTCTTAAAATTACTAACCCTCTCTCTCTCACACCCCCCCATCCCCCAATGCCCATTTCCATGTAGCCCCTTCTTGAACTGTCTTGCTAACAATGACTCAATGGAGTCCCTCGAAGATTCCATTGATTAGCCCTCTGTTCTTTCTTGGTATCACTATGAAAATGACATACACATCCTATTTCTCTGTCCTTCATTCTTCATCTACATAGACATAGCCGTGTATGGCATGTCTACTCAGTCCATATCCATCAGCTCTTTCAATTCAGTAACACCTCATGTTACTGAGTTTGATCTGAAGTTTCTCCATTTTAATATGGCACAAAAGCAATACATACAAATAAAAGAACACATACTTCAGATTTTGAGTTTTGATCTTTTCCTTGAATGGCTATATGCAATATGATACTGTCTTGGGAATACAGACAGTGGGGGACAACTGCAGTTTCTAGCCCTGCATGCCATCTTTGAGGGTAAATGTGCAACACTTTGTACTCCACTATTGTTAAGATAAGCTATTCAGGAGGCTAGATGTATTAAATGCATCTTTGGTCCTATAATATGTCAAGGTTCATTTTTATATTCAAAACCCAAAGACCCTGCTTCTCCATTATCTTCTTGGTTAGCACATTTTTCCCATCATGAAATGATGGATTCCTTCTCAACTTCATTATCATGCATATAATGGAAACAAATGTCTGTATCCTCTTTCTTTTGTGATTAGCCTGAATGGAACCTTTCATAGTCATAATTGGGTCACAAATGTCTCTTAAGGTAGCATGGAACAAATAATTCATACAGCTTCCCTCTCTCTGGTGTTCTTGAGTCCTCTAAACTTGTCAAATATTAGATTGAATCAGGACCTGTAAACTTGGATGGACTAGTTACTTTGTCTCTTTTCCAGTCACAACTGTTGTCAGGCAATCTGGCACCCTCTGTGCCAAGTGTGGTAAGGAAGGACTTGAGAGTATTGAAGGAAGAGCCTCATTTGTGCTGGGTCCTGTGCACCGTTGAGAATATGGTGTCGGACCCACCCTGGGCTATTGTTTCCTGTGTGTATTTCTCCCTGGAAGAGTTCATGAGAGAAGAGTAGCTGTGAGAAGAGAGGTCAAGCATTACAAGTATCTTTGATTAGCTGCCAAATAATGTCACAAATGCACTGTTCACATTGCTAATAGTATCTGTCTTCAATGCCCTATTGGACTCCTTCTCTCAGGATACTTAACAGTACCTGTATTGAAATATCACATCTTAACTGCGCCACTTAATATCTGTGTGCATTTAATCACATTAGTTTAACTTTTATGAGCATCATGTATGAAATGGAGGGGTGGTATTTAGTGAATATTAAGAGAGATAATTCACATACATATTTTAACACTGCTCCTGGCACACAGTAATTATTAATCATTATGCTTTTTTTTCAAATATTTTTATTTTTCTACTTTGATTTCTTTTTTTATAAATTGTATTTAAATTAATACAATCGTATTTTACATATCAATTCCAGTTCCTTTTCCCTCCCATCCTCCCATGCCTCCCACCGACTCCCCTCCATCCCATCCCCCATCCACTCCCCAGGAAGGGCGAGGCCTTCCATGAGGGATCATCAAAATCTGTCAAGTCATTTGGTGCAGGGTCTAGGCCCTAAACCTAGGTCCCAATATTTTTTTTCCTTTCTCACTTATATTTAAACTTTGAGCCTTTATTGTAACACTTAAAACATAAAACTATATGTATAATGGTTTCCCAGTGTCAGAACTACCTGGTTTTTTCATATTAGTTTTGGCTCTAGCAACAAACCTTATTCTCTTTATATTTCACCTTTCTCCCATCACCTCCAGGAGTGACCAGAATAGCATCAGTAGACATCACAGTTACCTAAATGATTACCTAAAATGCAATGAAGCAACAGAATTCAGAATCAGGGATATGTAGTATGCCTAAATACTACATAATATGTTTTTTTTTTTTTTACTAGATTTTTAACTGATAGAAATGTAGGCCAATGAATGTGCAGTGGTTTTCATAGTCAAACTTCCTAAGTTGTGGCAAGTCTTACTGTAGCACAGAACACTGGGACAGAAATGCCAAGTCAATATTAACCAGCCTTGTGCTAAGGTGAATCAAGAAGGGGAAAATGTAATGTTTCCCTGATCATTATATAAAGAGTGAGTCACTGCTGCAGATTATAGAAAGAGAAGCAAGCTAGGACACAAACTGGCAAGTAAGTTGAATCACAGTGAACAAATGAGTCAACTATGGATGAAACTGAGTCACAAATTATAACAAATAACACATAGTTTTTGAACCATTATATCACCATTATTTAAGAGAGGAATACAGATAACTAACAGACCCACACAATGTCAAACTATGATGCAATAAATATTTTATTAAAGATGTATTCATAATCAACAGAATATAATTTTAAGGTTGGGTTAGAAACCCCTGAAGGCTGCAGCCTCCCTATAACATAGGCATGCACTTGACTGAAAGGAGCATGAAGCAAGTAAGTTTCAATAATTTCTCCTTTTGCTTTTTTTTTTTTTTTTTTTTCCATTTGCCAATCCCTGCAAGCTTGAAAACTGTGCTATTTTTTAAAAGATCATTGTTCCCAATTCCATGTGCTTCCCTCCTCTCCTTTAAGAGTGCGGGAGAAACCAGAGCTCATTCACTTTAACCATCATCACACTGCAATTACGGAGTAAAGAAATGCATTTCTGCTTTCAGAGAACAAGGTGTTATTATTTTTAATGTTGTTATTTTGGCAATTTGTTTTCCTCTTCAGTCCTTAATCAAACTTTAATCAAACTGTGAGCACAACGCAGAGTTTTCCAAAGAAAAATGGCCAAATTCAAAGATACAATCACAGTTGCCAGGTGAGTAACTCTGCTTGCTTGCTCAACAGATTGTGAGCCCTGATAGTACATCAGGCCTCAACTTCCTTACTGGGGCTTGACAGCAAAGAGAAGCAATGCAATTTGAGGCTGTGTACGCAAGCACATCTGTCACAGCCAGGGAAGAACACCTCAATGTTGCCCTTAGGAGGCATCATCTAGCATGAAATACAGCGTGTTCCTCTGGCCCTAACAAATCAGGTAAGTTCTATCAAAGGGGGAAGAACCCAGAGGAGTAGAAAATGTGGGTGGAAGAAGTAAAGAAACTTCGAAAAGGGGGTGGCAGTGACTAAAGAGGACGGGAAATCATCTATGGAACTGGGGAAGGGTAAACAGAAAGGAATTGTTTGGGATGCTTAGAAGTGGAATAATATCAGTGATGAGATGAAATTGAGCAAAGGGAAACTTGGGCCGCACATCTAGGAAGAGTTTGCTAATAGTGAGCCTGTTAGACCGCCAAATGGCCTCTCAAGGGACGATGTTTGAGCCCCATTGCCTGGGTCATTTAAAACCAGACTGGACAAAAGCATTCAAGGAAACGTTGTGGGGAGCAAGCCTGCCCTGGCAGGGGAGAGTCAAGATGACCTACCAGCTCTTGTTCCTCTGCTCTAATTTCTGTGATATATAACATCATAACAGCACATCATTATGCTGCCTCCAAATGGGCAGCTTCTTGAGCGGATGTTATAATGAGAGTGGATTATTTAACCTGCCATGTACTCCAGGGGAGGCATGCGGTGGCCCAACCTGTAAACCACAGCTCATTAACCAGCAGCTACTCAAATGATTCTCTGTAGCTCTGGCCTAATTCAAATTAGGAATGGGGATCTTTTCCTGACAGGCCAGATGAAAGCTCCAGGTTCCCAGGGTTTCAGAGTCTGGCTTTCTAGAAGCTATGAGTCCTGCACGGGTTTTAAACTTTGATTTTATCTCAACAGTTATGGCAGGGAAGGGGAGTAGCAGCAGATAGGGAGCAGACGGCCTTGTGATACCGGAAGCACCGGAAATGTGAAGCAGTCATATAGAAGGACAGACCTTCCTTATAAAACTCCAGACCACTGATTTCCTCTGGGATCTCAAGGGTGCTTGCAACTCTACATAAAACTTGTTGGTGGCAAAGTAAGCGCCTCCTAGAGTCTTCATTGTAGGACCTTTCTTTCAGATTATCACCCGATCCTGAGATCGGAGTCATAAAAATAAAAATAAAAATGGGGATCTCATTTTTGAAACTATGTATCTTGGGGCTGGAAAGATGTCTCGGTAGATAAGAGCTTTTGCTACTCTTCCAGAAAACTCAAGTTCACTCTCTAGCACCCAGGTTCAGCAGCTCATAATCACTTCTAACTCCAGCTCCCTATGACAAAACACCCTCCTCTGGCTTAGTTGGATTCCTACACACATGTGGTGAAATGACTTAGGCAATAAATAGCTTCTTGTTCTGACTCCATTTTGTGTTTGCTTAAACAGTTCTACACCCCACAAAAATTATGTATGTTTTGGCAATACATTTGAGATTCCTGTGGCCTTAACCATAGTCCAGATGAAATGACCAAAATAATTGGCAAGTTGTGTCTAAAACAACTATTATGCCCTGCCAGGAATGAATGTTTCCAGGTTGTTCCAACTCTCATCCTAACTCTGATGTTTCTTTGTGGGTTTTGGTTTTAAAAACTCTGTATCTCCGTGCTTAGGTATGAAAAGACTATTCAGAGCCACAAACCTACTCTTGGTCTAGTCATCAATGAAAAGAACTTAAAAAGTTTTAATTGGCTAAATCAGTGTGGTTGTCAATAACTATCTCATGTGTATAATTATAGTGGCACCCATGCATAAAAAGACACACACAGATATAAACAAATGTGGATATCAAATACCTATGAGTTCACAATTATATTTTACCTGTGTATCTCGGGCCAATCAGTCTTGATATGATAAAGTTACACCTTAAATATGATTTTCTGTAATTTGTAATCACATACTCGTCTCAAGCATTATTTTATGACTATCCTTTTTTCATCTTGTTTGCACCACTGCTTGGATCATCAGGACAGTTATTTCATTTATTAATGATTCTTTCTCCCTCCCTCAGAGAGTATTCTGTACTGTGAAAAATGCTAAACCCATTTAACGCTTTTCTGGGCTCTCTTTTTTGTCCTACAATTTCTCAAGCCTCATAACTGATTCTGGCTCTAGGGTCGATTCAATTACACTGTATTATTGATCTCTTATTTTATGCTTTGCAAATTTTTAGCTGTGCCATTTCAATAATTCATCCACCATTCAGCAAATATTTAAGTGAGCAAGTAAGAAGCCAGGCGCCATGTTGGGACCCAGAACTACAAAAGAATTGTCCCCATGGCCCAGCTTGAGAAATAGAAAAGATAAACAAACAGAGCTCAATATAGCAAGCACCTTAAGCAAAGTAAAAAGATACTATGGGAATATGAAAAGAAACAGCTGAGTCTATAGAGGGGCTGTGAAAGCCTAAGATATTCAGCTTCACTTTCTTGTATGAACATGTATATGCAACTACACTTGTATGATACACACACACACACACATACACACACACACACACACACACACACACACACACACACACACACACACACACACACACACACACACACACACACACACACGGAGGCCAGAGGATAGACTTGGCTATCTTTCCTTGAGAATGTCATTCACCTTAGGGTTGTTTGTTTATTTCTAGAGTCATTCAGTAGTCTAGAAATCACCAAATAGGCTAGGCTAGGTGGCTAGGTGACCAAAGAGACCTAGATCCTCCCCAGCACCACAGAGTTGATGTATTGGGTTTCCTGGAGAGCCATTTATCACAGAGAGAAATGTTCCATAGCATACCAACAAAGCCACTCCTCAGTATGTGTCATCAACTTATGATTGCTTTCTGGTTTAGTCTGATTTTTCTCTGGCTAAGTTTGCTTTGCTTTATTTTGTCTGATACCATGTATTAAACCTAGGACATTATGTTTTCTAGGTAATCATTCTACTACTGAACTACATTCTTGGTATTATTCTGGGAGAAGGTCTCCTTATGTGTTCAGGTTGGCCTTGAATTCACTATAAAGCCCTCAAGGGCTTTGAAAGTGTAATTCTCCCACCTCAGTCTGTGAAGAACATGCCTGTGAGTCCTGATAACTTATGATTATTAACTGAATATAAACCATGGTACAATCTATAAACCAGATAATAATACGTTCAAAAAGGTACATACGCACGTTTCCATCCCCCTTTAATTTTACTATTACTATAGTTATTCTTTAAAAACAAAATATAACAGAGATCTAACAATGTTCTCTTTATTCTTAGTATTCAAGACAGAGAGATTGTGGTATATAACTATAACGATGTCTAAGAATGGTACCTCAAGGGAACTACATCAAAGACATTACTTAAAAAGTGGCTTTTTGCCATAAGTAAATTTTGTTCTTTGAATTTCATATTGAAAATACATTTACAAAGGGTAATATAGCATTACATTCTAAGTAGTATAGTATTACATTAAAAAAAAAACTTAGCCTTAATACTATGTCCATTTAGAAGAATAATAGTAGGCTCTATCTACCCTAAGGCATTTTACCTATCTAGACACTTGTCCTTGGCCTTGTTAGCATTTGTCAGGTATGGGTTCCAATTCTTGAAGCGGTCCTTAAGTCCAATCAGAATGGTTACTGCCATCACACTCTTGCCAGCGTTTCAGCATTGCCTGTCCAGTAGTTATTGTAGCTGGAAGAGGTAATAGCTGGCCGAAATTGATGATCACTTTTTTCCTTCTGGACCCATAGAACCTTCCAGCACTGTGAAAGCTAGCCAATAGGGATGAAGCTGTCATGTCAATATCATTTAATTTCTCCATGTTTATGATTCAAGTAAGTGATATTGGTGACTTGCTGCTATACCAATAGATTGGTGCACCTCTCAGCCTTCATCAGAGAAGCACCTTATTACAGTAGATAGCAAACAAACAGGGGTAACTGGAGCTGGTATCTGTGTGGAGAAAAGGATACTGGGAAGTTCTTGGCCCTAAAGAAATCAACAAAACTAGGCTGGATGGGCTTGAGAGAAAGATAGTCAGGGAGAGGAAAGAGGAGGGAGAGAGTTGGATAAGTAGAGGGGCAGGGATGAATCTGGGAGGAGCTGGGGAAGCAGGAATAAACATGATCAAAATTTAAAAAAAAAAAAGACATTGTATAAAATTCTTTAAAATGTTGTTAAACAAAGTATTTAGTTTCAGTGGAATAAAATTTATGAACAGCCTTTATCCCATGTCTTGTGATATCCTCTCTTATCTCCCCAATGCCAGTTACAGCTCCATTTCATAGCCTTTGCTGCCTCTCTTTCTTTAATTTAATGGTTGTCATTGCCTCCACCAGGATTCAGATGCAAGTGACTGATATTATTTTCTTAGATAAAACCCACAAGATTAGATTTAATATTTAGGTTAAAAAAAAACCACAGGATTGTGGACTCTAAGCTCTATGCCTTAGAAATATTAATGGTACTAATAATAAGTAGTTGAACATTAGTCTTTTTAGAGTAGAACAAAACATTTTCAGAGTTTATCAATTGTAGTCATAGGTAAATTCCTACTATACAAAGTTCCAAGTAAACAGGCCACCAACTTGCTCTATAAACAGACCAAAGACTGAGAATCCACTGCCTTATTTTATTTATTAGCTTTTAAAGGGCTCAGTCTGCCAAATGTTCTTTTGCATGATTCATCTAATCAAAATCTCCACAATTCTATCCTTTGTTCCTGTTTCTGTTTACTGCACAGGCAGCATCTAGCCTTTGAACAGGCTTTGGTGATGCCAGAGCCTCCCCAGCCATACCTGGAAATCTTAACTCTTCTCTGTAACTGATGGGAATGACAAAGGTAAACAGCCCTGACCCCTTGCATAGAACAGGTTACAGCAAGTATTTTATTAACATTATTAATGGAAACTTACCTGAGCACTCTAAAATACAGATTGTTTTGATCCTGAGAAGGAAGCAAATGTACACAGAAGCCTGTTGTTATAGAGTTTCTAAATGGCAAAGCTATTACATGAACTGAAACTTCAGAGTCTAGTCCCTCCCCATAGTGGGTGGCTGTGGTATTTTTCTACCTCCCTATTTACTTGCTTAGCTTGGGAAATGCAGTTCTACCCAAAGGTTTTATATTATATTTTATATTAGGGAGAAAGGAGACATGTTTCCAGCCTCTGCAAATGACTCTAATATGTCTCTAATGATTCACACTGAAGATTTCCATGTTTTGGTGCTCACAGATATCATCTTAAATTTGGCTTAGGAACAATCTTGAGATCTAAAATCCAACACTGTCGTTAGAACTCACCCTGCCAATTTTGAAGCACAGAACATTAAATTACGGAATTCTTAGTCAAAGAATCTGACCAACATGGTAAGGATTACTGTGGCCAAATGCTCTTCCTGATTTTTCTTACCCCAGTGACTCAGACATCACACAAATACTGAATAGGCATAGACATCAAATATCCAAGACACCCCAACTATACAGACATTATTGAATACATGTTTACCTGAAATGTAGTCTACACAGAAAACAGAAAAGATTCATTTTTGAAAATTGCTGAAACAGACTATCTTTTAATTGTTCTCAAAATATCATCATGTATACACAAAGCTGTTCACATCTCATACAGTATTTTTATATAAATAAAATCTGTTGATATTGAATCATTTCAACAAATATATTCAGTGGACCTGCTAAATTCAAGACACTATGTTAAGGAGGCATGGATAGAAAAAAGAAAGAGATGATCACAAAGATGGCTAAGAGTGGCCCCAAGCCTTGAAGGACCTACGCTCCTGACCTGACCCAACTCTCTTTATAAAGGCCCAGAAAAAGACCGTGCTGCAGGTGACCAGGACTCCTAAACATCCCTGACAACCTAGTCACATCTTCTCTACTATTTGCAGACTATTTACCTTTGGCTTTCTTTTTCTGACTATTTTTTACTCCCCACCCTCTGAACTTTCATTTACTCATTTCTCAGACAAGCAAGCATCCCTTGGCCTTCTTCCTATAATGCTACTCAGACATGGTCTGAATTCACCTATGAATTCTCCCTTACTTCTGACCACTCCTGTCATGTCCCAATGCAGAGCAATAAATCTATAAGATCGGGAGTTCTTTCTAATCAAACTTAGAGCTGCAAAGTTTTGCAGTTTGTAATCTATCAGGAAATATGTCTCAATCAATCATAGGACAGAATGTGCTACAGTATTTTAGAAGAACAGTATTTTAGAGTATTGTTTCCAAGTAGGACAACATAGGGTACTTCATAGGAATGTGATATTTGACACCAACCTAACAGAAGGAAGCCTTTATCAGGAAGAACTTAAGAGCAATTGAGATAAGGAGAAGAAAGTGAACACAGGAGTAGACTATGAGAAAATCCCAGATGCTATCAGGTTAAGAAAATAGATTGGGGTCTACGAGAAGTGGTTGGAAAAGTCTCCGAAGTTAATTGGAAAGAAGATTTGTGTGGCCTTGAATTTCATGATAAAGAACTTGGAACTCATGCTCTATGGCATGAGCCATTAAAGGTTAGTCAGTAAAGAGATGATACAATCAGCCATGCTTTCAGGATAACACTGTAGAAGTTTGAAAGACAGATCAGAGCTGAGGAAGATGACTAAGAAAAGGAAACTTGTGAAGTTGAATATATGTTCACCTTCAGAAGTGAGCTTGATATTCTCTGTGTGCCCTGGGGGCTAGTCACCCTCATCCCCACTGCTACCCCTCTCTGTCTCTTTAAAGAGTATTTACATTGAAGACTATTTAATAAAGTTTTTATTTAAATTCATCACTGGTAAGGACCCACAACAATCTGCATAAGGGGATGAATGAGTTTAAAATACAGATATGCTTCAACTACCCTGAATTACACCTGATAAACTCATTTTTTAAGTTGCAAATATCATGAATTTGCTCAGCTTGATGGCTCAGTGGGTAAAAGCATTTGCTACCAAGCCTGATGACCCAAGTTCTATTCCCAGGACTGTCTTAGTTAGGGTTCCTATTGCTGAGACAAAACAGCATGGCCAAAAAGCAAGTTGGCAGGAAAGGATTTATTTGACTTACACTTTCACATTGCTGCTCTTCACTGAAGGAAATCAGCACAGAAACTCAAACAGGACAGGATACTGGAGGTACCAGCTGATGAAGGACCCTGGAGGGATGCTGCTTACTGGCTTGCTCAGCCCACCTTAATTATAGAACCCAGAACCACCAGTCCAGGGATGGCACCACCTACCATGGGCTGGGCCCTCCCCAGTTGATCACTAATTGAAAAAATGCCTTATAGCTGGATCTCATGGAGGCATTTCCCCAGCTGAGACTCCTTCCTCTCTCATGACTCCAGCTGGTATCAAGCTGGCACACAAAACCAACCAGTACAAGAACCTACACAGTGAAAGGAGAGAAGGACTCCTAAGGTTTGTCCTCTGACCTCCATGTACATGCCTTTGTATCTTGCCCCCAAGCACACACGTTACAAAATAATAAATAAATGTGTATAGGTATATTTCACAAAAATAAAAAAGATGAATGTTCTTCACCAATCTACTGTGCTGCTCATCTTAGATTGGCCTACCTTAAGCATTACTCCAAATCCCATGTTCCAAAGTAGAAGCAACTCCATGAATTTTTTATAGCAATGGAACAAAGAAAATTACAAACCCTTTTTGAATATGTGGATGGAACTATTAAGTAAGTACCTATACCAAGCAGAGGCATCTCAGGTGTTGTCTGATGACTTGTGGCTTTTTTTATTTGATAGAAACTATAGTCTTGTTAATGCAGTCCAAAAGGTTTGTAATCTCTTCGTCCCAGAATGTTAGGTCTGATACAGGTAGGCAAGGAATAACTATTTAGGGAGCTAAAGACAGCCCAAGTAAATTTGTGATTAGGCTCTGGACCTTCAGCAGTCCAAACTCCCTTTAACGATTCAAATCCTAATCAGTAAATCACTCTTGCCCTTTGCAAACTGACCCCAGTTCCCTCCTTAGATGGCAAGGGTTACTTTAGATGGATATGAAAACCCATGCCTCTGCCTACTGGACTATTTCATGATTGATACTTACAACCTGTCTCTAAGGTCCAGCCTCTCTACCTTGCATCTTCAGAACTATAGTAAGAATGCTGTGTGAGTTACCTTTCCTGGGCTGTGACAAGATACCTAGCCACAGGAACTTAAGTGAGGAAGATTTATTGTAGCATAGCTGGATTGCCTGATGGGAGACGTATGAGGATGCTAGTTACATTCCATCCTCAAACAGACAGAGGAATACTGGTACTCAGGCTGATGGATCTCTGCTTTTCCATTCTGTCTGGGACTTAGCCCATGGAATGGTGGGTCTTCCTAGTTCAATTAAACCAGTCTGGAAACTACCTTTTAGACATGCCCAGGGGTTTGCCTTATAAGTGATTCTAATGCCTCTGAAGTGGACAATCAGAACTCTCCATCACAAGAATTTCACATGTCCCCTGGTGCTTGCCCTGCACCTAATCCATACCTTAGAGACTCATTTGTCAAATTTTCCTCAACTTATCTAATCTCAATGAGCCAGGTATGGAGACACTGAAATCCTCACAGGAGACTCAAGACCATGAACAGGGGTTCCTTCTAATAAGAATTTTAGAGGCACAACCAGGCTGCCATCATAGCGTAATTAATGTCCCCATCTCAAATTGATACTGCAGTCCTACAACACTTCTAATAGCCTATGTCTTTGGGGAAACTGCATCTGGCTGTGAGACAGAATCACAACCAAGAAAAACCACTTTCCAGGAAACAACATATGCCAAGTTTTCAAGACAGACTAGCCTAGCTTGCAGATGGAGCAGCCCAAGGTGATGTAATTGTGACCAGGAAGATGAGACTTCCTTTAACCCAGCACGGAAGATGTGTGGCTGTTTAGGTGATGCATGCAAGAGGCTGAGGGAGAGAGGAAAGCACTGAGAAAGGGGGAGAAAGCTGCTGAAGTTGCAGTACTCTGAGCAGAAGCCAAAGAAGAAAATGTTTGAAATTTTCTGTGGGGGTCCATACAGCAGCCTATTGAAACAGATCAGATAATACCTAAAGGGCAGGTGGCTTATTTGTTCTAAATGCAGCAAGAGGTAATGGCATGCTTGAGTCACTTGTGCTGCAGCCTGCAATTTCACAACTGCTCAGACATTTCCTTTGACAGCTGTTCTGTGTGTTCAGTATGCTGTCAATGTGAGCTTCATAAAGGAGTGAGTGCCTGGTAGGGGAAGACACAGGGAGAGCAAGTGTTCATTTTTTTTTTCTTGTTTTTAATCCCTCCAATTGGTTTAAAGCAATCAAGTAAGGCAAGACTCCTCTACACTGAAAATATTCAAATTGCCCATTTCACACACTATTCTGTCTTTTATAGAAGATAAAATTAATCTTCCATGATTTACTTGAAGTTAGAGATTACAAGTTACCTCCTTTTTTTTTTTTTTTTTTTTTTTTTATCAGCTTTATCACATGTTCTGGGAGTATGTTTCAATGAAGTGCAAGAGAAAATGGGATGGCCATGGGAGGAATATACAGCTGGGGTGAGTAGAAAAAGAAAGCCTTCTTGTCAGTCATGGAATTAAAATTCAAGATAAAACTGAAAAATAAAAGTAACTCTTCAGAACCTAACTGTAAAGGAACAGGAGCAGGACCCTGACATTTCCCCTTAATTTCAGGAAGATGGTGCATAGGACACAGGGAAAACAGGAGGTGAAGGACAGTTTTCTCCTATAAGCTTTTGGTCCTGATTAAAGCAGGCCAAAGGAGCTCTGCTCTGAGAATGTCAGCGTCCCTCCTCTCTTTGACTCTGCAAATCCCCTTCTAAATCAGCCTTACTCCCCCGTGGAGAGCTACAGATGGGAAGCCCTCAGACAACAAGTAAAGCTGCTTTCCATTCAACTCTCAGCTCAGCTAAGGGCCTTTCCAGCTGAGTGCAGGCAGGTATTACAGCAGTGCTCTGAGGTGAGGCCTGCCTGTATGACATCAACCAATTAGAGAAGCAGAAATTCTCCCTCAAATATGGATCAGCTTAATGACCAATGTCTCCACCAAAATCACACTTGACTACAACTCCCTCTCAAACACATGCAAGTACAGCAAATTAAATTCTTTTTCTCTTGCTTTGTTTCCTTTTTGCACCTTGGCCAGCCTGTTAAAATAGTTCATGTAGCTGACCTATTTGTGTTCACCCCTACTCAATTGTAGCTATATGTTGGTGCCTGATTCCAACTGATCCAGAGTTGTCCCCGGTAGCTGGTTACCTTATTTGATTCTGACAGCTCTTTCAACTTCCTTTTTTGTTTTATTGGGATGTGTGTGGTTTGATATCAAAACTGTCCCATGGTCCTTGGTATTTAAACACTTTATAAGTGGGTATCAGCAAGTCACAGCAGTCAGAAGACATGAAGGAGCTCATAGTTCTGGAGATGGCCTACTACATGCTAACCTATTTACAGATTATCCTAATTGATACTAATGTTATAATCATCGTCTCTGGCATGGGCCTACTCTAGTGAAAACAGCTCTGGGAGTTGGGGGACACACAAATGAATAAATTAAAGAGAATTAAAGAATATAGTCTGAATGGAAACCTTGAAATGCAAAAGATTTTGAAAGAAAATCATTGACAAATATTTAATGTAGACTTTTCATTGTAATGCACTTTGGTAGGTAAACCATAGTTCTTTCAGAGAACATATAGTCTAATTGAGGCAATTTACGTAAGATGTCTTATGCAGTGCAATCAAGTAGTCTATAATATTTGGGAGCTTAAGACATATAATTTGAAAAACTAATTAGACTTCTGGATGTTATGTATAAGTGACAATCCTTCTTTGTAAACACTTTAATTCTATGCAGTATGTAATATTGTCAGTACCAGCTTAAAAGTGAGAGAACAATACAAAGGCATACCTTCATCAGACTTCTCCCTCAAGGCTCAGGGATCTATGTGGAAGAGGAAATGGAAAGATTGTAAGAATCAACAGTTGTGGATGACTACAAAGAAGCAGTGTCTTTTGTACACAACTGGACTGGTGAATATATGAACTCACATAGACTGCCAGCATGCAGAAGACCTATACAGGTTCAAGCTAGATGGGGTCCAAGCACTGACAGGAAGAAATGGACATGGGTTCCCACCCTAACCATGAAGCCATTTGTAATTGATACCTGCTTGCAAAGGGAAAATCCATTTTCTCCAATGGAGTATCTCTGGGTATGTCAACAACTCTCCAGAGCATTCCCCATGCACAGCAGTAGTCGGCCAAAGAAAAACAGACACCACTTTTTGTTTTGTTGGTTTTGTTTGTCTGGGGTTTTTGGACATTTTTATTTTACTGGATTTTTTGTTTGTTTCAATTTTTTTATTGTTCCATTTGGTTTTTGTTTTTTTTTTTTTTTTTTGAGAGAGAGAGAGAGAAAGGGAGAGAGAAAAAATGTAAAGTTGGTGGGTAGGAAGGTGGAGATGATCTAGGAGACATTTTCTGAGGGGAAAGACAATCAAAATAAATTTTATGAAAAATATTTAAAAAATAATAATAATATAGAGATTCTATTATGATTTGAATGAGGCTAATGTTTGAAGAAGTTGGCCTCCTACCCACTAGCCCTGTCTGGGGGCTATAGAACCTTAGAAGACTAGGCCCAACTGGTAAGTCACTAGGAGCAGGCCTTCGAAGGTCATGCTTGTTACTAGTTCTAGTCTGCTTCTTGTGAGTTGCAGCCTCCATGATGCTATGGCTGAGCCATGAGTGTCTCCAGATCTTCCCTGTCATGGTGGACGAAACTGTGAGCCAAATGAACCTTTCCTCACTTAAGTTAAAGTTATCAAATATGTTAGTGACAGCAACAAAAGTGTAACCAATACAGGCAGAACAAAGCCAAAAAAGTATAACCTTCATTCTTTGGCTTTAATTTAAGCATATCTTCTTGAGAATCTGACTTATACTTGGCATTCCATTATCCTATCTGTCACTTGAGTGTGGAGCCTATAAATGAACACGGGAATCATGGAGCAAATAACTTCATAATAAAAATACTAGACACTGTGGAAAGATAACATGTGTGTGGAAACAGATTAAAGGGTAGCCTCAGGGAGTCCTGGAAGGTCAGGATTGAAAAACTGAAAGGAGATTCTTGTGGACTGGGACCAACAGCAGAGACTAAGGCTGGAATGGTCAAGAGAGGTAGATCATGCAAGACCACATGTATCCATACAGAATATTTTTTATCATTATCCTAACAGCAAAATAAATATGTGGAAATGGCTTCAGGAAAAAGACCTTTTTTTATCTATAAAACTTTTTTATCTGTAAGAGATGGCCCAAGGAATCTAGGGGGAAAAAAAAGATTTTAAGTGGTTCAAAAATAAGCTTATAATTAATATTCATATAATAACCACAAAAAATGGTCCTATCACACTGGTATTTAGAAGATAAAATAAGAAATAATAATGATCATTAGTGAAGATCTGTGGAAATATGTGGGCCTACTAAGGATATCAAGAATAACAGAAAGTGGTGGCAATAGTCACGAGCTAGTGAGACAAAAAGATCACACTCTATTTTGGACTTGTGTTTGAGCTGCCAATAAAGTAAATGAGGAAAAATACAGGATAAGTTGATAAATAGAAGGAAATGGAGTTCAAAGGAAAAGTCTACAATGTATATAAGAATTCAGTAGCAAGTAAAGCCATGGGAATGAATGAGATCTTTTATGAGAAAGGTATGATGCAAGAAGACAAAGATAGCAATGTCTTTAAAATGGGCAACTTGTCCTAAATACCAAGACATATGAATATCCAAATGACTTAAAACTTAAGGGAAGAGTGCCCAGAAAGACATTAATTGTATGGCATCTGTGGAGACCATTTCTGAAAGAGGGAGTTGAGATCTACAGGGAATGCTGGCATTAGAGAATAGCATTGTTTGAGTCTTCATAAATTGAGTATTAATGTAGACAAAATTACTTAGACTGTTTCTAGACAAGCCCCAAATAACCAAAAGTCATTAACAACCTCATAATGAGGTTGTTACCTGTGGTAAACTTGCTTCTCAGCTAAGAGTTGGTCTTTTTGTGAGTTCTGCACAAGTCCACATTGGAAAGCTAGGGCTTCACTTAGTAGATTCCATCCAGTTTAGCTAAGAAAGCAAGTGATAATTCCCTTAGTTGAAGACATATTGGTAGCTGATGTCTGTGGGAGAAATGTCATAAGATTTCTTCAGAGATATGCCCATATATGTTTCCCATGCTCCACAGCAGGTCCTACATCATGTACCTCACAACAGCACTCACTGGACTCTGTGTTAAATTGGGAAGGAGATATACTGGGAGGATGCAGGAGGAGTTGGAGGCCAGAGACACTGGAGGTATCAAAACACATTTGTATACATGTATGAAATTCTCAGAGGATAAATAAAAATATGTTTTAAGCTTTTCACTGGATAGAGGGGACATAAAGAAGCCTAAGAAGTACTAATGTAATAAATTCCACAACTTTGATATAAAGGATGAATATAAAACACCTCCAGGGAGCCTGATGAATAAGAAAGCCTGAGGAAATACAGGAAAATGTGACACCAACTGTATTCCTCAACCCAATATAGCTTGAATATATGAAAGGGTGTAAAAGAATTGGAAAACACTATAAAACTACTTAATTGCATTCACATCAATAGAACACTCAACCCAACAACAGAACACCAAGTGCAAAGCTGGGAATAAGTTAGGCTGGCTGTAAATTGGTGATAACCAACTTACAATCATTTAAAAGCAAAATAGAACTAGAAATGAACCACAGGATAAAAAATCTGGCAGAAGTATTCAGTATGACTAAAAAGATAAACAAATCACAATATCCATCAAGTACCTAAAAAATTGTAGTATACTCATGCAATGGACTATTACACTATAATAAAACAAGAATGATTGCTAATACATACAACCATAATAATGCATTTCAAATATCATACTAAGTAAAAGGAACAAGGTACTAATTTGTATATGTTGTATTAATAATATGGTAGAAATAAGATTACTGGTCTCCTGGAGCCAGGCCTGGGATGCATGTGTCTGAGATTCATTGATGAGAAGTCTATGGACTCCAAGAGAGAGATGTAGTATTAAAATCATTTGTACTTTCTTGGCTGCATGCATTCATCAAACCCATAAAAATAAATTCCCTTGACATAGATACATGCTATTATTTTGACCTTCAAATCCATATAGAAGACAGTGGTAATTGTATCATAGATAGCAAAAAATAAATAAATAAATAAAGAGAGAAAGAAAGAGAGAACAGATATTTTCTATCAGAAGTAAAGTTTCCAAAGTCACTTGTGACCTTAATAAAGATAGTTTGGGTGGTTTTATTGGAGAAGACACCAAAGTGAAGTGATATGCAGGAAGGAGAGAAATGTAGGTATCCCATCAAATATGTTAGGGCTATATTTGTCAAATGATTAGGTGAGCAGAAATGGTATGGTCTGAACCCAGGACCCATACTTCTTCACTACTTCAAAGCTCATGATAGGCCTTCAAATGAATTCAGTTATGACCCATCATTATGGGAAGGATGCCCAGACCATCCCATTTGCCTTCATACCACTTCTTTAGCCCCACCATGAGAATTCTTCCCCATAAAGAGATGATAGGAGCACAGAGGGTATCCAAATACCTATTTGTTGATGTGTAAAAGTGTGTGCATGTAGCTTATATTTGATAGGGATAAGGTAATATGGTCAGTTGTTGGACCTGTTAAAGAATCTGGAAGCCTAAAACTTGCACTTAATAGGAAAGAAGTCCTCCAAGGAACAGATAACAACAGGTATCCATTTCATCTTTTCAAAACAACATGAATAATGACTTCAAAGTATAACACTGTATTGGAAAAAAGCAAGGAAATGAAGCTAGGTTTCATGAACAGGTCAGCCATGACAGTAGAACTATTGCAGACACAGAAGTAGGGACCATAAGCCTAAGTCTCAGTCTCAATAAATCATAGCATCAATAACAACTAGGTCCTAACAACACAAGAGCACTGCAGGGACAACAACCAGAGTAGTAACAGATTGGTCTTTCATCTACATTTTAAGGTTGCAGGGTATAAGCCAATTTGAAGTTCCAAGGGATGTCATAATCTGCATAGGAACCTGGGTCAGATCTAAACATAAAAGGCTATAGGTTAGAAAAAGAAGTCATTCCTGGGAAAGAAAGGAGTATTACAGGGCAGATCAAGGGGTGAGTCCATGGTGGACTGTAGACGTGAATCGATTGGCAGAGTGCTTGCTTAGCTAGCATGCATGAAGTCTAGTTCCATTTCTGTCATGGTGGTGTAGACCAATAATTGAAGCATTTGGGAATCAGAGACATGAGGACCAGAAATTCAAGACCATCCTTGACTACACTATAAATTCAAGGCCCTGCCTAAAAGCAGAAGCAAGAAATAAGCATGTAGGGTGAGAAGATAAGACAGCCAAGAATTCTAGAGATAAGGAGAAAATCTTAAATTTCAAGTAGAGAGACAGCCATGATAATCCTAATTGTAGCACCCAACACTAAACAGGCCTGAAATGAATTACAGACATTGTATTCACAAGCTGTGTTGCTTCCATTTTCTAACCTGGATATTTTAAGGAGGAGATACTGAATATAAAGCATGTAGTAAAGCTCCTGTTGTTTAGTTGGCATCAATATTCAATACCACCAACTACAATGATTTCTGTCACTGCTATAGAAAGCAACTGTAAGGTGCAAGGGGTCTGATAGGAGATGTACTGAGAAAGCTCTTCAGTGACCTGAGCATCACCAGAAATGTTATTTTAAAGGACAGAACACAGACTCATGCCCTCAATGATCTGTTGCATGGGGGACCTGCATGGAGCACACTGGTTGTCCTTTTTGTTAGTCCTTGGGTGATTTTGGTGCACTTAATCTGTTTTAACAATAAAATTGCCCCAGGCTATAGGCACTGTGATTTTTTCCATCATAATCAACCATAACTTGCATCTGTGAGCCAAAAAAGACTTAAGTTGCTTTGATCAGAGTATTTATCAGAGCAGAGGAAAATAACTAAGACATAAAGATTTTTGTTTCATGATCCTCATAATCTCCTAAGGCCTAAGGTGCTTTATCACTGAGCTGGTAGGAAAAGAGCTCATAGGGAGGCCAGGTTATCTTACTGGAAGCCAAGGTGTAGTCTCTGTCATCATGACTAAAAGAGAAGGATCCCAGGAAAAGAGCAGGCAGAGCACAAAGAACTCTCCCCCCACCACCACCATTTTATTCAGAAGATGTGCCTCTCTGGACAGAAAGACATTTTTAATCATTGGGAAAAAAAATAAAAACTATCAGGGCTTGTATGTGAAAATGTCCAAGGCCCACGAGATGTTTCAAAGCTTTGAGAATTGTTAGTGAAAAGAAAGTATTTCAAAACATGTGTTCAAAATATGGCTTAAAGATAGCTATTACATAATTAGGTTTTATCCCCCACTGACATATTACACATGCTCACTAAAGTGCCTATCTGCCAGTCTTTTAGGACAATAAAAACTGATGCTACATAATGTTTCCATGATCCAGTATGATGCTTCCTCTTTTCCAGTCTACAGTAAAGTCCACGCAATGTTAGCTGCTAGACATAAGTCACTTGAGATGTCTCATTTAGCAGGCAAGAATTTTGTAACGATGATGTAGAACTGGATTCTTTTTTTTTGTGCCAATTTAAATAGTTTTATTAGAGAACTGGATTCTTAATCACAGTATCGTGTACCACTTGCATGGCACAGTGGTGCTTGAGACTATTATTTGTAATCAACTCAATTAATGTAATTTGACCTAGGCCCTAAGTGTGGTGAATTGCCTAGTGGTCACAAAAGTCCCCTGATTATTTTGAGCTCATTATAGCAAAAGTAGACAGTGTATGTATAAAGAGATGATGATGTCATTATATATATATATATATATATATATATATATATATATATATATATAAAATATTCACTCACCCAGGAACATCAAAATTGCCATTTTAATGCTTTCCTTTTCAGAACATTTTCTTCTGAAATGTTTCTCTCAAGCTTCATGGTGTCTGAGATGAATGTAAGTGTCCAGGCTAAATGCTGGTCACTGAGTGGCACTGGGAAATAAACACAAGGTCCGCACACATTGTACTGAAAATGGGCCTTTGATAAACCAGGAGAATAGTGCAATGTATATACAGTAGTTTTTCACTTACTTAAGATGAGCAATATGATTAGAATAGAGCTAGTTATCTCAGTCACTTAAGCCTAGCATTCAGTTATATGTGTATGAGAAACAGTGCTGATGGTAATTTGAGTGGAAAAATTGTAACTGCGTCACACTAGAATTAAACTACTGAGATTCTATATAATGGCTGCAATACAACACCAGCAATGAATATTCTGATTCTTGCTCTCCAGGAAATTTTATAGTGTCTTGTTTCTCTCATTCAATTAAGATAAATAGAACTACATAAAAAGGGAAGATGAAGATCTATGCTTATAACTAACAAGGCATACTTTCTGTAAACAAGGCAAAGAGCAACAAAAATATTAACGTATTTATTCGGCATCTGGTATGTATCAATCAATCCACCAAACTTAGGCTATGCAGGATTCACTCAGAACTCAAACACCCTAATGAGGTAAATACAGTTATCATGTCTGTTTTCATAGCTATGCTGGGAAGCTGATCCAAACAGCAGTGGCAGAACTTTGATTCAGCCTGGGCTTCAGTGTCTCTGAACAGGGCTTGGCAGCTGTTGCCTTAGACTCCCTCTGGTCCAACACTGTTTTCTGCATGAGGGACACCAGGTCCCAGAGGAAGCCTATATTGTTTTTAAGCTGAACTAAAACCCATGCCAGTTGATTCCACACCTCTGCCAAAAATAAATCACTTCAAGTTTCATCTGTTATCCTCTAACAGAAATTCAAATTTTTCAATAGAAACACTTCTGCTATTTAATGAAATCAATTGTTTCTAACCTCTACTATCACTGAAGTAGAACTCTTAATAATTAGTGTTTGTTCTCCAGAGGCTTAGTGTGAAATAATAACTCTCTGCTCCACCTTGTCAGATTTCCATGTTTCATTTTTCTTGGCTTCCAAACCTACAAGTTCAGAAGCCTTATTTGTGAGCAAAGTCCTATTGCAGAGCAAATCAGTGATCCCTGGGCCTGGCTAGACTCACCTGCTTAGTAGGGGGCTTAATCACAGCTGGGACAGAAAAATTGCCAAGCACTTAACAGTACTATTTTGAGGATCAGGAACACTGAATGAGTCAAAATAAAAATGATTCTATTATTGAAGGTCAAACTAATCATTTTGGCAAATACTTATTACTCAGGCTTTTGCTTCCATTTTTCCATCTACTGATCATTCTGGGGGAAATGGATTCTGCTATTAAAAATTTTATGTATATTTTTTCTAATAAGATGTGACATAAAATGCTGATATTCAAAGAAATTAGGTAGCAATTTGAAATACAGCACAGGTTACATATTATGACAGTTTCTTCTACTTTAATAAAATTAAATCCTGATTAAGTAACATTTAAATACATCGATGATTTGTGATAAAATGAAGAGAACCTAAAATAAAGCACATAAAAAAGCCATTAGTCTAAGTAGGAAAGAAGTTTCATGAGTGATCAGAGCCAGGTAGCCCCAAAACATAGATTCTTGTGTCCCTGACATCATAAGTCTCAGATCTGAAGTTCTTTGTATGAGAGAGAAGATAAGCCTGAAACTCCTGGGGAACCTAGAGGGAGTTAAAGAAGTTAGAAGGGACTGAGCCATGGGACCACTGGCATTAGATGTCAGGTGGACAGGGGAACCCAGGAGACCTCAACCCTACACAAAGAATGACAGGCAATTAAGGAATGCTAAAAGTGACAGAAATCATTTTTCCCAGGCAAAAGAGCATGCCAATTGGCTATCCAATGCCAAGTGGCCATCCCTAAAGTCATACACATAAAAGAAACACTAAACAAACTGAGCAGGTTATATTTAGGACTGTATCAACCTTCCTAATGCTATGACCCTTTAGTGCATTTCCTCATGAAGTTATTTTGTTGCTATTTCATAGCAGTAATTTTGCTACTGTTGTGAATCATAATGTAATACTCGGTATATATGATATGCAACCCCTGTGAAAAGGGTCACTCACCTCCCAGGCTGAGAACCACTATATTGTACATATACACATACAATAACAATGGAAACAAGAAATCATAAATTTGAGAGAAGGAAGAGTGTGTGGGAGGGTTCGGAAGAAAAAGAAGGAAGAAATGTGATTATATTATAATCTCAAAAATAAATAATTAAAATAAACAAGCAATTTCTCCCTTTTAAAAAGAAGGCTTGAAAAAGATAGTGGGGGAAAAGGTGAGAGAGAGCAAGAAAAGCAATATTTGATCTCAAATAAATGAAAGGTTACTAAATGGAAGACAAATACTTCCTTCCAAATGACTGTAGGCTGTGTCAAATTGACTTTTAAAACTAGCCAACCCATATGACAACCAAGAATTTAAAATGAATTTATAAGGAAAAGCACTAAAAGTATTTAATACAACAGTTCTTAACCTGGGGGTTCGAGTGACCCTTTCACGGGGGTCACATATCAGATATCCTGCATATCAGATCTTTACATTACAATTCATTACAGTAGCAAAATTACAGTTATAAAGTAGCAATAAAAATAACTTTATGATTGGGGTCACCACAACATGAGGGACTGTGTTAAAGATCTCAGCATTAGGAAGGATGAGAAAAGTCTAGAATCTAGAACTTTGGAATGCATAGTACATCACTGTTATCTATACATACCCTGCTGTTCAGTATCATACAGGAACTCCTTGTTTATAACTACTGGTTGGCCAGCCCCTTCCCCCCTCTTCCCTCCCCTATTCTCCTTGGCTCTGCTAAGCACTCTTCCATTCTCAACCTCTTTAGAATCCAGGCATGAATGAGACCTCGTGTAACTTCTCTTTCTGTGCCTGGCTTTCTCCACTTGTTATAATGACACTTCTATCCACCTACATTGTGACAAATGACAGAACTTTTTATGTCTGACTCAAATTGCATTGTGCATATGCCTCTATTTCATTTATCAGTTCACATCTGACAGAGAAACTCTCCATTTTTTGGCTACTATGAATAATGATGCTACTGGATTGTAATGGTAGTTCTATGCTATTTTCCATACTAACTTTCAATCTTACCCACAGTATGCAACGGCTTCCTTTTATCCATATCATCACCAACACTTGTATCTTTACTAATTATTGCTCCTGGGGTGAAGTAATATCTCTCTGTGGTTTTGACTTGGATCTTTGTAATGCTGAGAACTTAATCCTATTCTTTTGGAAAATATCTATTTAATTCTGTTGTCTATTTGTAGCCTTTTTAGAGGGTTTTGTTTGTTTTTGGAGCTCGTTATATTCTGTGGTATTATGTGTAAACAGTGACAATTTGACCTATTCCTGTCCAGTCTGGATGCCTTTATTTTTTTCTTGATTTCTCTGGCTAGACTTTCTAGCAAGGAACATCCTTGTTTTATTCCAAACTGAGGCACAAAGTGATCAGCTTTTCTCCATTTAGTCTAACATCAGCTACTGGCCTACAAGTGGTTTTTATTCTATTTAGGTGCATTTCTCCTACACCTGACATCCTTGGTGTTTTTAACATGACTACTATATACATTTACTACATGCATTTTTCTTATCTATTAAAATTATCTTATCTTTGCTGAACTCCATCCTGTGATGTGAAATGTCACATTAGTTGATCTGTTTCTGTTGAAAGTAACTTGCATCCCTGGGATGAATCAAGCCTCATCATGGACATACACTAAGTAGACAGCAGCTACACCAATCCTGAAATTCATATGACTTGGATATCTATGAATGAGTGTTCCTTCACTTGACAGTCTCACTCCCTTGATTTTGCTCCCTATCAAATCTTAACCACTCACTTCCATGGCATATCCCAACCTGATCACTAGCAACTGCAAACCTTCCCAAATTTTGAGCTTTAAACTTCCTCTCTCCATGCAGTATATACTCCCTCTGCAGCGTGAGCCCTCTGATTCTCCTGCTGGTGGTACTCATTCAATAGTCTCTATATGCACAACTTGTGCATATAGATATAGATTGTGCATGCAACAGACTATCCTTCCCCTTTGACCCAGTTTTAAATTTTCATTGTTAACTATTATAATTCATTTCCATCTTCTTTGATCCTCTTCTCCTTCTGAATTTCAACATATCTGCTCTGCTAAAACATGACCCTGGTTAACAGTAAGTCTCTACCTATGCTACCCAGCACTACTGGACTTATTCTTTCATCCAGACAAGTCAAAGCAGGACCTAAAGAAGAAACTATGAAGGAATGCTTCTTACTGACTTGCTCATCCTGCATTCTTACTGCACCCAGGATCAATATCTCAGGGTTTAATGCCCTACAGTCAATTCCCTCAAGGCATTTTATCAATTAAGATTCCTTCTTTCCAGATGGACCCAACTTGGTCAAGTTGACCTAACAACTAGCCATCACACCCTCTGACAATCTCACATATACCTTGATAGGAGTACAGATGTATCAGGTATTGTTGTAGTTGGCCTTGGTGTTCAATAACCATGGATTTTTAAACAGCTTGAAAAGTAAAGAACACTGCAAAATTTTCAGAAAAAAATACAATAAAAACAGATAAATGCAAGTAAAAGGTACCAATAGTCTTAACACCTTTAGCTTACTTTTATGTCTTTATTTTTAAGAATATCAAAACTGACCTGAATAGAAATAACTTTTTTTCAATGTAATCAACTTGGAAGACAATAGTTTTATATCACTCCTGATCCATTTTCAGAAAAGGAAAAACAATTAGACTTTATTTTTGTTTTGTTGTGCTGGTTGTTTTGTTTTGTTTTGTATCTCTGGACTATCCAGCCTGGCAATCTAGGCATATGGAGCATGGGTTCTTTCTCGTGACATGGGCCTCAGGTTAGACTAGCCTTTGTGTTCTAGCCCAATAGTCATCAAAGAGGTTTCCTTTAGCAACTGATGGGAGCAGGGAATTCCATGGAAGAGGGGAGGAGCCAGAGGGGTCAAGAAGACCACAGAAATCATGACTCACAGAATCAACTAAGCAAGGTTCATAGGGGCTCATAGAGATTGAAGCAACAAACATGGGCCCTGTATGGGTCTGAGCTAGATCCTCTGCATATATTTTATAGTTTTGTAGCTTTGTGTTCCTGTAGGACTCCTAACAGTGGGAGCAGGGGCTGTCGCTGACTCTTCCACTTGTTTTGGAGACCCTTTTCTTCCTATTGGGTTGTTATGTCCAGCCTTAATATGAGGGTTTGTGCCTACTCTTATTGTAACTTGTTAAGCTAAGTTCAATTAATATCCTGGGATATCCAATATTTTCTGAAAGGAAATGGAGGAGGAGTGGATCTGGGGAGAGAAGGAAAGTAAGGGGAAACTGGGAAGAGAAAAGGGAGGGGAAACTGTGGTCAAGATTTAATGAATGAAAGAAGACTAAATTTAAAAAAATAGAATTGTTTCCTGAGTGTACATCAAATTTTCTTCAATAACTTTTTTGTTCCAGTCTCTTTTTATGAAGAAGGATTTAGCTTTTGGGAAAGCTAAATACAACCCCTCGAAGCTCTGAATTCCCCCACCTTAAATCAGACTTGAAATATGATCTCAATTAGCTTACTCTCTACCAATTATAATAGTACAGGAATAAAACTCAGCACAAATATCGGATGTTGCATTTATGAGTCTGCAAGTGAGTGTTGTTCCCTGAGACAATGGTAAGGATTGTGCTCATACAAGAATAGGGATCAGAACACTAAAGATTTGTTTCCATGAGGTCAAACCATTCATAAATCAAGCAGTTGAGACTTATCCTACTCTCTCTGAATTCTAGCCACATATTTCTTTCTCATAGAAAGACTGAGATAAAGCCTGAGTTAAAAGAAGAAAAATAACTCCTGTGGACTCAGAAAAGAAATGAATTTAAGTTTGTCCTGAAGATGGGGAAAGATTTAAACATAGATGGAGGGTTCTGGCTATTGAAGATAGGAAGTTTAGGAAGATAGGAAGTATAGGAAGATAGAATGTATTAAGAGGGAAGACACAGAGAGTGTGAACAGAGAAAATGCTAAGGTTAAATCCTTATTTCATGGAAACTTGAGTGACAGCATTATATAAAATATAATAGTCTGAGAAAAATGCATTTGAGATCATAGACTCCTTAAGAGACTGGTAGATTGAGCATCAGGTAAAAGAAAGTATGGCTTGAGTTGGTGACAGTGGAGACCAAGATGGGAAATATCTGGAGGCATTTGAGAGCTGAATTGCCTGGACCAATTGGCGTTCTAGTGGAAACATGAAAGAGACTAAGGTTTCACCACTGAGTGAAGAATTCAATATATAACAGAAATCATGTTACAAGCAGGTAAGTAGGTTTGAGTAGGAAATTATTTTTTCTGGTCTGTGATTTCTCAGTTCCCACAGCTGAGTCCATGATTTGGTTAGTCCCAATCCATTCTCTAACCATGTTTTTCTTGAAGCAAGATAAACTCACTTAGCCTTCACCCCTAGTCTCACAGAGTTAAGATGATGTCATCATCCCTCTTTAAAAGTTTGCCTTCCAGCTACCACCTGTCTACCTGTATCTTAATATGCCCTTATCTGTGACTCTGCTCTACCTTCATGCTGGCACGTTCTATACAGAGCAATCAGTATAGAACAAGCTGGCTGAACTTCAGCTGTTCTCAGGCTTAACATGGCATCTTACAAAGTGGCCAGTGTTTACTCACTGATTTGTCATCCAGGCATCTGTGAACAGAAACCATCTCATCAAAGTTCTACATACCAGAAAATTCTCCAAAGAAGCACTGTCTAGAAAGAACAGAGTCATGCCAGAGCTACATCTTTAGTTGGTTTTCTTTGTAACATGACATCTATTTCAAGCTTTTCTGTTTTTACTTATCTAAAATTATTAGGAAGATCCATTTTTCTCATCCAAGTACTAACAGGTCCTACCAGGTTTAGCTCTAAAGATTGGACAAGACCGTACATGTTCAGACAAGATCTGGGCTGGACAACCCAAAGACATAGAATAGAATCAAACATGGTTGGAAAAAAAAAAAGAAGTGAATGTAATGATTCCCAGTGATATTCTGCTTTCCTCATAGACTGGTGCCTAACAATTGTTAGGCATCAATTTTGTTAGGCACCAATCTATAAGACTTCATCTAAATAACTGATGGTAACAGATGCAGAGACCCACAGCCGAACACTGGGCTGAGCTCAGGGAATCCTGCTGAAAAAAGGGAGGAAATATTGTATGAGTCAGGGGAGTTAAGGACATCACAAGGAAACCACAGAGACAACTAACCTGTGTTACCAGTAAGTTTTTTTCCTGCTGGCCAGTCTGGTCCCACGGCCACACCAGCCCCAGATAATACACAGAGACTCTGTATTTGATATAATTCTTTTGGCCAGGTACTAGTTTCTTATTGGCTAGCTCTGTCTTAATTATTAACCCATTTCTATTAATCTAAATATTTCCACGTGGTCTCATCTTATGGGAGAGTGGGCCCGGACCTCTGTTCTCTCCAGTCTCTACATGCTGACTCCTCCCTACTACTTCCTCGAATCCTCGTAGTCTCCTAGTCCCGCCTATCTTGCTTTCCTATTGGCCAACAATGTTTTATTCATTAACCAGTATGAGAAACATATTTACAGAATGACATCTCCCATCATCTCCTCTTTTCTGTCTAAATAAAAAGAAGGGTTTTAACCTTAACAAAGCAAAATATATAACACAACACTAATCAAGTAAGAATCACAGTTAACAATATTTAGTCCATTAACATTTAGCAAGATTTGAGAAAATATTCCATCATCTATTCTATCTTTGTGAGTGTAAAGTCCTATATGTAACTTAACTTTAATGCTAACTAAGGAAAACTAACCATAACTATTTGTCTTCAACTCCTTCAAAGACCACAGAAGGATAATATATAAACTCTAGAAATGACAGAGACATCCTGCCTGGTCAGTCACCTGAAGTTCTTCTGTAATGTTCCATCTTCAGCCTATAGGCCATAGTGTGTCTAGCAGACTCCTCAGCAAATAAGGAAACTTTAAACTGTCCACCTGTATTGGCAGTTTGTCAGTCACTTTTCTTTGTGTCCTGCAGACTGTCTGGCAGACTCTTCCATGAAGCAGGAACCCTGTAGCAATGTTCATCTTGAATCAGCAGTCACTTTTCTGTGGGTCCTGCTTGTCAAACAGTCCAGACGAGAGCAGTATCTTGTCCAAATGGCTAGTCTTGCCACATTGGAAGTAAACTCCATAATGTGTTTCTTCAATGTCCATCTTCCTTTCTAATGCAGGTGGTGTTGCCAGGAGCATTTATGACTCACTGTCAAGAAAAACCCTAAACCATTTTAAATGCCATATTCTGTAGGTCTTTGATAGGTTTGAAGAAGACTATCAATCTCAAATACATCTCTATATATCTAGAAAACCTAACTAACACTATAAATTTTGACTATTATAGGTAACTATCTATAATCTGTACTAAATTATACATTATATTTGTAAATGAGCTATATAAACACAATACCTAAACAAGAGGAGAAATATACTTAACACAAAATTGACCTTAAATTGTATCAATAAATGAAAATCCATTCCAAAACAAAGTATTCATATGTATACCATAATCCCCTTTTTACCTTTAAAAATAGATTGGTTGTGATCATTAACCATTTATAACCAACCCCATTTAAATGAAAACAAACATTTAAAAACAATATTTGGGAATGTGGGCGTTGTTCTTTCCAAACTGCTTCCTGCTGATAGGGGGCGCTGTCATGGGGATCCTAAGAAGATGAAGAAATCCTGGCTGTAGTCTGCAAGGCTGGCTTGTCCCAGATGTTTTGAATGTTGGATCACCTGGGACGCTATTTCAGGGGGTCTGGCTTGATAAAACCACATTAATCTGGAAGAAATCCTCAGCTTTTCATTTTCTGTGGAAATGAAAATAGAAATCCTTTTCCCCAGTAACTTGTCCTTGGACTTAAATTTTGAAGTCAAAGTATTTTTAAAATATATAAATTGGATTGATTCAGCAGCATTTCTTTTAACAGTTATTTCCTCAGCAGTCAAAAGATACAAAGACAATATAATACCATACAGTATCCAGATTCTCTCCATCTTTACCTGGCTTTTTTTATTACTCTGTTTCTTTTACTTCTATTTTTTCATTTTTTGAGACAGGGTAACTTTTATCTGTCCTGGAATTCGCTCTGCATACCAGGTTTACTTTGCAATCACAGAAATCTGCTTGCCTCAGTCTCCTGAGTGCTGGGATTAAAGGTGTGTGCCACCACACCCAGCTCCTCTCTTTCTTTTTAAAACCATTTTATTTCTTTTCTCTCCCAAGCCTAAGTATATTTTTAAAACACATGTAAACCTTTAGCTTTTTCTTAATGTGAATCTGTCTTTACTGTAAATCTTTATCTTTTTCTGGTCATGAGTCTTTTATCTGGTAAGCAACAACATGCTGAAATGAAAGCCACAGCTGTATTAGCCACGGTCTATCCAAGATGGCAGCAGGTACCTTTACTGCCAGAAGCAAGAGCTGTGCTTACTGCCTTGGTTTACGCTGCCATCCAGCAGCATGTTGCCAGCTTTGAGATGTGGTCACTGTCATTGCCAGCTCTAGTACACAACATTTGGTTGTTAGCAGAGCTCTTTAAAAGCCTTGTGGTTTTTTGCCACTTATGCTGAGTCAGGAAACCTCCCTAAAGAAGCCCGCACAAGTCTCTGCTTGTCTCTCGCAAAACAGAGTCCAACCCAGAAAAATGCTGTTAGCAAGAAGCCTTGCTTGTCTTTGTTCTTTTGTTTCTAAAACCTTTTTTTAAGCTTTTGTTAAATTTGAAGTGGAAGTTCTTATTAGCCACATTGCAGCCCCATATGTTACAAGTAGGTTTTCCTACTGGCCTGGACCCACTGTGGCATCAGCCCCAAATAACACACAGATACGCTGTATTAGATATAATTCTGTTGGCCTGTTACTTGTTTCTTGTTGGCTAGCTCTGTCTTAAGTCTTAACACATTTCTATTAATCTAAGTATTTCCACGTGGTCTCATCTTACTGGAGAGTAGGCCCAGACCTTTGTCCTCTCCAGTCTCTACATACTGACTCCTCCTTACTACTTCCTCCAATCCTCCTTGTCTTCTAGTCCCTCCTATCTTGCTTTCCTATTGGCCAACAGTGCTTTATTCATTAACCAGTATGAGAAATATATTTACAGAATGACATCTCCCATCAAACCTGGGCCCATAGGAGCTCACAGAATCTGGACCAACAGCCAGGGATCCTGCATAGGGCTGACTTAAGCCCTCTACATATGTGTGACATTTGTGTAGTTTGGTCTACTTGTAGGACTCCTAGCATTGGGAGGAGGGACTGTCCCTAACACTTTGGCTGGCTTTGTGAAACCTATTCCTCATATTGAGTTTGCTGGCTCAGCCTTAGTACAAGGGGAGATGCTTAGTCCTACTGCATGTTTCCTTGATACTCAAGAGCAGCCTGCCTTTTTCTGAACAGAAACAGAGGGGAGTGGCAGAAGGAAGGTGGGAGAGGAAATGGGAGGAGAGGAAGAGGGGAAACTGTAATTGGGATATAAAATAAGTGAACAGATTTAATTAACAAAAGGAAAAGGGATCTATTTTCTCACCTAAAATCTACATTAAGATGTTCTGGAAATCACATTTTTAAAACTTAAAATGACCAATTATGACTTATGCCATTATAATTTGTTTTCTCTTTTGCAGATATTTTTGCTGTTGTTTTGTTTGGGGGAGTTATTTTTGTTTGTTTTGAGTGGTTATTTTTCTTTGCTTTGAAAAATTTTTGTTTTACTGTGAATTTATGTGTCTATATGTATGAGTGTATTTGTGTGTCTGTATGTGTGTGCATGTAGGATTCCTCCTAAGTCCAATCATTTTCTCTGTCAGAATTTATATGCCAATGGGTTTATATCAAGTATATCTGATTCATTCATTTGGCAAAAATAAATGTCAATGTGTATATCCAGCTATAGTCAATTATGTTTTGTACATGCTAGTTATTTGAACAAAAATGTTTACTAATCAACTCTAATGTACTAGGCATTATTATAGAGGCTGAAGACTCAATACCAAGGTTGTCCAACTCTCCAGCACAGGCTTATTTATTTGCTAATATAATTTTTATCCTTTTAATCAGCTAGTTCCCTGTACGTTAACAATTAGAATTGATGAGCTAAAAAGTTCACACTCAAAACAGAAATTTCAAGTGTTCCAGGTGTCCCCAACCCTATCCTTATTGGGAAAGTCTTGTTCTATATCCAGGCTATAATTATTCTCTCATCTTATCACAAGCATAGTGCTACTTTTCACAAAACAGTAACACAGATGATGACTTGAGTCTTGATAGCCTTAATACAAGTGGCCAGTGTGACTACGAAGTAAGGCAATTATCAAGGGGCTTTATGTTTGGGGTTAGAATTTAGACAGATGCCTAACACTAGAAACTACAGAAACTGGGCAAATGAAGATAAAGTATGGACACTAAATCTGAGTGAGTTTGCAAAGAGTCCTAATGAAAGAATTCAGAGGGGATGGTCAATAATTAGTTACATGGGAGGAAAATAAAAAGGAAACAAGGAAGGGCTTCTCTACAAGGCAGAGGTTTGTTAATGACTGCAGAGGAGTTAATCTTTAAAATCCAAGAAGACATCACATCTAGAAGTTAAATTTACAAAACAACACTTTGTATTCATCACAATTGCAATTATAATGTGCAAATACATAATGGCACAGAGCACAGTGCCATAACTTGAAGTAAATTAAAATTGTGCCAAAAGATCACACAGGTGCATATTTGTTGCTACACACTGAAATGGGGCAGAGGCCCACCCCACTTTTCTGTTGCATCATCATCACTGTGGACAGTCATCAAGGTTGACTTCTAAGGAACTCTTACCAGAGTGTACAGCTGTGTCTACGTGTCTGGTATCTAAAATGTAGATATGTGATCTCTAAATCTTTTCAAGGATAGGCAGAATGGAAGGAAAGGAAGAAGGACAGAAGGAAACCTGGAAACCTAACAATGGTGTATGCTCTCATTGTTCACATTTAGTCATACCGCCTGGCATGTGAGAACCTAGAATCAAGAGGTCTAGAGGCACTCCGGTGAAAGACATGGCTCTTGTAGACACAGAGCAATCTTCCAATGCTGGTTGGAATCAGCCAACTTGACATCCTCCAGCTCCAAGGATCAAGATGATCTCAAACTGTATGAGTGTCTAAAGTGAGAGCATGAGAATAAATGGTCATGTTTCTGAATGCTCTTGAAGCCCAGTTGCATGCATTTAGACCTTGTCAAGTGCTCCAGAACTCTAACAGTTCATTGGTGTCAAAGATGTCAACAGCAGCTGTGTAAAGACAATAGACAAGAGCTCTCTTGGAAGATACTCCAGTCCTCCTCTGTCTAGTTTTGGTCCATGTTTGCAGTCTGTATTCTCATGACAGAAACCAAGTCCCTCAAAGACAGCTGTGACAAGCACCAGCAAAATAGAACTTGTAGATGGCATATACATCCTTAACGTTCCTCTCCCTTTCCCTGGAAGAAAGAAATAAACAAGTGAGTTACAGTATGAACCAAAGAACAGGGAGAGAAAGATTTTGAAGGAGGAAAGCTATTTGAAGAACAAATTTTGAGAGATGCCTCAGGTCATAATACTGTCAGTCACTACTTAAATGATCTTTGGGTGAACAACAACCTGCATGATGATGGCCCTGTTTTTTTTTTTTTTGTTTGTTTGTTTGTTTGTTTTTTTGTTTTTTTGTTTTTTTATTTTTATTTTTTTCCAGTGATCTTAGCAGCTACTCCTGAATCTACTGATATTTTAGCTACTGCCTATGACCTTGTGGCCTTGCAGTCATCACCCTCCTTGTGGCCTAGCTGGCTTTCCAGTCCACCAACACTAGCTCTGCCGCTGACACCAAATGTAGTTTTTAACTAAGTCTCTATCATTCTATTTACCAATAAAGATTCAAGAGTCAGATGTTGGGGTGAAAAACAGCTACCTCAAAGAGGCCAAGAAGCAACCATCTGACCTTCCTTTTTGGCTGGAGACCCAGCAAGAGAGCAAGCATCTCTCCAGCCATCCCAAGCCAAAATGACTGAGGAACTCAAGTACTTCCTAACTCCTTCCTGTGTATCTTTCTTGACATCTTCCTGACTCTTCCGTACTCTCTATGACTAATTCTTGACAACTAGTTGTTGGCTCCAACCTGCTGATCTAAGGTTGATTTTAATAACAGTCACAGGTTTCATAGTGAGATCAAATATCCTGCAATATGGCCCCCTCTGATTGCCATATTAATTCACTGCCATCTTAGTTTTTATAATTGCACTCCACATCTGCACAGTTACTAACTCACCCAACAATGCATTTCACAGAACTTATTTCAGTTGGTAAGTGATACATGATGTACTTGAACTTGACTACCATAAAGAATTTGAATTTTAAATTTGAAGAGACAAGAATGGCTTGATGATTACTTATTAAGTTTTGCTGCTGCTGAACAAAATAGAGGCAATCCATGCAGCTAGAAGTGTTTATATTTTTACATATATTGGATTTGGCATCTTCAAGTTACAAGGATTGGTCTAGAAAGACTGATAAGTCCATAAAGTTCATGAAGAGCAGAGTTCAATACTCAGACACATGTAAAAAGCCAACTGTAGTGTGTGCTTGTATTCTCAGCTCTGCAGAGGAGGAGACATACACATTCATGGGGTTTGCTGGCCAACAAGTGTAGCCTAATCAGCAGGCTCTAGACCAGTGAGAGACCCTGTATCAAAACAGTGAGCAGCATCTGAAGAGAAGTGACATCTAAAATCATCCTCCTGGCCTCTACATACAAATGCACATGGACCTGCACATATGAACACACACACACACGTACACACACAAGTTTCTAATTATTACAGATGCTCAACTTATTGCAAAATTACACTTATATTGCTAAAATTAGTTTTAAGGAAGTATATATAATAAGATTCAGTTTTAAATGTCCTATGCTGTGAAAGACTGAACTAAGTTAAAGTGGTTTTTCCTTAGAGCAGTAACCTTATGAGTGACTTTCTTTCTAAATTTACTTTCTGTTTCAAGTTCTATTTTTTTTTTTTGATAAGTGAAAAAGATTTTTAAAAGATGAAACTTTTAACTGTTTAGAGCCTTTAAAAAGTGATGTAAGTAAGGATAAAAAAAATCAGAGGCAATTGGATTTGCTTATTGGAATATTGATTAGTGATTTGTAGAAGAATAACACCATATTAGGAATGGGCAATCACTTGAAAATATGTGACTGCTATTCTCAGTTGAGAATCTGTAATTAACTAATGTCCAAGTAGCTGGGTACGCTCATGAGGATTTTTTTTCCTAATAAATTATTTGAAGTGGGAAGAGCCACTTTAAATCTGGATCTTTTGAGGTGGGAAGATCCACCTTTCATCTGGGTCACACCTTCTGTTGACAGTTCATACAATGGACATGTTTGAAGGAAGCTTTCTCTCTTTGCTTGTTCTCACTCTCACTGCCAAGTCTATTACTTCACTGGCATTAGAACCTACTTCTTCAGGATTCCAGAGTATATTGAAGACAAGCTGAGACATCCAGCATTGTGACTAACAACTCCTGGATGTTTGAACTTTCATTGGTAGACAGCAATTGCTGGACTAGTTGCACCACAGCCTGTAACCCAAATAAACCCTTTCCTCCCCAAGTTGCTTTGGTCATGGTGTTTCATCATAGCAATAGTAACGTAATCTGACTAAGACATGATAACTGATATCACTTTGGACATAGTCTTGTGTAGATGGATTATTCTTTGGCCAACCAGTTCAAATAACAACATAGTGACATCTTATTAATTATGAAAGCTTGGTCTATAGCTTATGCTTGGTCCTAACTAGCTTTTATAACTTAAGTTAACCCATTTATATTAAATCTACACTCCATCATATGGCATTACCTCTCTTCCATCTTGCACAGCCTGTTTTCTTTCTGTGGCTCCTGACTTCTGTAGTGCATCTAGGTTCTCCCTCCTCTTTTTTTCTCTCTCTGGAAACCCTTCCTATTCCTGCTATGCCGCAGGAATAGGACCATTCAGCTTTGCATTACACCAATCACAGTAATATATCTTCACACAGTGTACAAATATTCCACAAGAGTCTTGAAACAACATAGTTACATCTCATGCATAGACTGAACACAAGACTGAACATTTTCTCACTGTACCCTCACCTGAGACAAGAACAGAACCCTAGTTGTCTACATTCTGGATTCTATTGGAAGCTTTGAACTTCATAATAGGCCATTTCTTCGCAGCACTGCACTCTGTGGCAACACAAAGACATGTGTGAGGAAAATCACCCCTGGCATTCTGCTGTTCTCCTTTCTCTGGGCTGTAGACAAATTAGGGGCTAATTTAGAATCACAGTATCATAGTTCACTCATTTTGCTTCTTGTTTGTATTTCTGGGAGGCTGCCATTAGCTATGACAGGTTAATAATGATGTATTTACTTTTCAATACTTTTAAACCTATTTCAGATTGTAGAAGAAGGTTTTTATAGAGATGTGCATCCCACAGCAGGTGGTTGATATGCAAATTGGCTATGGCTGCCACATTTAAGTAAAAAGAGAAGAAAAGGAATATATAATATGATGGTTTTATGTGTGTGTGTGTGTGTGTGTGTAGATAAATGCAGTGTATCAAAGGCAATAAAAGAATGCAAACCTTGCCTTGACCTATTGTGTCATTGGGTGTTAACTGTTCCCCGACACTTCAGTTCCTATTTCTTAACACTGAAAGGGTGATTGCAGAGTTCTTGAGGGGAAAAGCCTAATAGACTGAGTCCCTTATGAACAATACAATATCCCAGAAGCAGTAAAAGACTAATAAATGTTAGCTGATGCTGACAAAAGGGCCAAATTAAGATTACCAAGCTTTATAAACTCAGCTACATACATATCTCTTAATAAACATTAAGTGTGCAACTGGTTTAAAAGGATAAGACAGACAAATCTTTGTGAGATTTGTATTAAATATTTAGAGACTCTTCTGACCTGGGGACACCTGCTAAGCCATGATAAGAATAATGTTCTCCAGGCTTTTCAAAATTGCTTGACTATGAAACATGAAAGCCATTTTACTCTCATAGGGTTTTCATAGAACAGAATAAAAGTAACTTATTCTTCTTGAGAGTAACCAAGAGGGGAATCAGCTTTCCCCGCCTAAGGGTCTGGATGGTATGGAGTGGAAAATGCAGTGTTCCTGAGGAGATCCATGGTCCTTCCAGAGTGAGATGAGACAAGGGTGATTTGGGCAGCTTGAATTAAAAGTTGCCAAGTAATCTGCCTGTCTAAAACACCCCTTTCCCAGCTCATTTTTTAATACTAGCTTGAGGAATGCTCTGAGTTGGAAATGACCTCAAATGTCATCCTACCTATGAATCTTTTTTATAGATAAGAAATAAAGAGGCTCACTCACCCCAAGTCACTGATAGTTCAGAGATGAAGCCCAGACCTCCTCATCACAGGAAACCACCCCCCTCCTTTAAGAGGACAGTAGCAAATAAAACAATACAACATTGTGAGTCAATGTATGCCCAAGTCAGTTTTTAAGCACAGAAAACAATTGAGTTCATTTTCCTCCCTGTGGCATGTTTGCGAGGAAAGACTCCTGAGTTAACTTAACCATGGAAAGCCACACTTCTACCTCACATTCACCAAGCTTTAGCACCTAGCCAAACAACACATTCCCTGATGTGTTGTTAAGAAATGGCTTAACCCCTTCATATGAGAACACATGCTCCCACCTCTGGATGCCTACAGCAATCTCTCCACATAGTGATTTTACTCCTTTCAACAACATTAAACTTCATCATGTTACTTGGCTGTTTAATAATTGTAAATATTGTCTCCTAGTTTATGTGGTTATAGTTGGCCCATAGCTATGTATAGCTGGCCCATGTATTTTTTTTTTTCTTTTTAAAAATTTACATTTCTTGGCCAGCCCTTGGTGGTACACACCTTTAATCCTAGCACTCAGGAGTCAGACACAGGCGGATCTCTGCGCATTCGAGGCCAGCCTGGTCTAGAGAGCTAGTTCCAGGACAGGGTCCAAAACAATATAGAGAAACCCTGTCTTGAAAAACAAACAAATAAACAAAAAAAATACATGTCTCTATTGTGTGACTGAATGCACATGCATGCCACAGTAAACACGTGAAGGACTGAAAACAACTTGTGGGAATCAATTCTCTCCTTCTACCACATGGGCCCCAGGGATCACGATCGGGCCATGAGGCATGATGGTACTTTTGCTCTCTAAGCCATCTCAATAACTTAGCTATGTATCTTTTTCATCCATGTTCTCTCTAAACACTTATGTTTACATTTTGTACAAACACACACACACTTGTGTGTGTGTGTGTGCGCGTGTGTGTGCGTGTGTGTGTGTGCGCGCGCGCGCATGCTGTACATTTTGCAGGTGGAAGCCAGAGATTGCAAGGGTCTTCCTATTTCCACCTTGCTTTTTGAGACAAGGCCCCTCAGTAAGTCTAGAGTTCACCAATTCACTGGACTGACAGACCAGCAAGTCCTAGGGATCTACCCCATCATCCAACCCAGCTTTACAGTTGCAGACACTTGACACCAGGCCAGAGTTCACTAGGGTGCTGGGTATAGGGACTTACATCCCCATGAATATGTAACAACTGAGCTATTTCCCTGGTCCCCCGCGTCCATGTTTTTAAATGTTTTATTTCATCAATTAGTTTACTACCTATCCTCTACAATAAAATTTAGTGTGGACATTTAAATATAGATGATGTTAGATAATTCATTACTGAATAAAATGGTCATAGACATGTACTTTTAAAATAAAGTTATAATGCTTAATATCTTATCCCCTTCCAAGCAAAGTTTAAAGCAATAACAAATACCTGGAATATTAATCCAATATGAATTCTGGAGCATGTGTTTCTGAGGGGTATAGAGGAAGATCAAGAGTGGCAGCCAGGTAGATGGACCTGACATGGGCATCATACAAACCCCAGGCCTTCACCTACCACACAGCCCTGCCACATCCCACACACAGGCATGTTTTCCCTGAAATTCTTTCATGTTTTATTTCACCTTCAATGACACCATGAAATCTCCTCCAGTCATGACATTTCAGAGACCAATTGTTCTAAGATATTAAAAGCAGACTCATCACAACTCATTTTGTAGCCATTTGGACATGTGAGGTGATGGAGGATCAGGGCTTGCTGTCTACATTAGCATCTTAGAGGGGAAGAGCTACTGGTCTGCACTAGGCACTTGGAAAGCTGGTCATGCATGAGGCTTGTTCACTTCACACTATTTCAGAGATACTTTAAGTTGCTGAAGCACAACAAACACAGGGAACTAAAAAAATCCCTATATTTCATCATTAATTTCTCATAAAACTTGGTAGTGTTATAGCATTGACTAATAAATCTGATTTCTTTCCTAAAAATCTGCTTCTCATGCAGGAAAATTAAATAGGCATTTATCATGATACCCAATTTGGTAAAAAACAATTACAATTAGTAGACTCATCACTAAAGTAATAACATCTTTGGCCACTAATCAGCTTCTCTATTATGAATTTTTCCCTTATGTACATAATTTTTATGAAAACATTCCAGAATCTGACATGGTCAAATAGTTCACAATCCTGAATATCAATAGCTGGCTTTATTTAGAACCTTTTATAAAGATCATGGTTATTTTTTAATTGACATTTATAAGCATATATATTTATCCAAGTTCACAAAATGTAAAATTTAAAAGTAGTGTGCCATATCTAGGGCATGTCTCACACCCAAGAGTAGACAGCCAACACAAACTGTACTCCATGGGTTTGCAGGGCTGAAAGAAGGGTGGGAAATAAAGAGAGACTGAGAGACAGAGAGAAAGAGAGAGAGATGAAAGGAGGGAGGGAGGATGAAAGGGAGAGAAAGACAGAGAACATGCAACTATATGGGTAGGGAATTGAATCTGGGAGGAATTTTGGAAGAAAAATGACTATTACAAAAATATATATTGTATGAAGCCAAGCTTGATACCACATGCCTTTAATCCCAACACTTTAGAGAGGCAAGTAGACTAATCTCTGTGAGTTCGAGGCCAGTCTGGTCTACAAAGTGAGTTCCAAGACAACTAAGGCTATTACACAGAGAAATCCTCTCTTGATAAACTATACACACACACACACACACACACACACACACACACACACACACACACAAATAGCATGGCATGTGATAATCATGTGCATTGGAATAGATTTTATTTATATAGTATTTCCTTTATGAGTATGTAAATATCTGAAATTATATTTCCTTTTGCATATCAACCTAAAGACAAAATCAGGCAAGTCCTGGTAACATTAACAGAATAGACGCTGCTTGAGTTTCTGCCCTATTTAAGTTCCTTGATTCACCAGGATAAATATTCCTGGTCATAATGGTATCCTAAATATATCTAGGCCAATTTACACTTTGTCCAGAAGCAAGCCACAGCATGGAGTCTTCTCCAAATAAATAAGAATCTGGCAGATAAAAAAGTAATTAGATCAATTTACATCTTATATTGCAGCATCTAAGAAATATTCATGAGCTGCAAAAAAAAAATGCCTACAATTTGCTAAAAGATTTAAGGAGGAGATGGCATGATCCTATAAACATGTAAATACTTTCAAATGATTTTTCTCTGACTGATCTATGGTGAGTTGCTGCTAACAGAACAAGAAAATGAGCTGAGAACTGGGATAAGAGAAGCTGTAGTAACCTAAGAAAGGAAAGGAACTCTGGAAAAGGTGTTTGCAATCCAGATGAACTGATGAAAGTGGTCTGAGACATGTTGAGTGGGGCATTCAACCAATAGTATGTTTTCTAATCATTAGCTGTGGGCAACACATATGTACACCGGAGTGGGGGGGCGGGTAAGGGGCCTGTAGTTCTATCTTACTAATGCCAGTTGACTCATTTATTCAACATCAAAACAGACATGGATAGCTGGGTCTACAGTTCTAAATCACAGGAGAGCAATTCAACCCGGGAAGCATGCTCAGAAAATGTTCACCCTCAGTCTTTATTTAATGACAGTAGATCCAATGAGTCAGGTAGTTAGTCAAGAGATTAGAAAACCAACAAGCCAGAGGGTCCACCTGAGAAGCAGCAACCAGCAGACTAAAAGGAAAGCTTGACATCCTGGTGTTCCGCACACAGGTGCAGAGATGCAGTACTAAAGAGTCTGAATTAAATAAAACAATTAACAAGTAACTAAGGTTAGTTTGTGCCAGCTGGGGTTCTGGGGCGTCCACAAAGAGGGTATTTACAATGGAGAAATGAGAAGAAAATACTGGTTTTAACGTATATTTTTTTTTTCAACATACTGAGAGAAAAAGAAACAAACAAAGCTATGGGAGTTTTTTTTTTTTTTTTTTTTTTTTTTTTTAAGGAATTTTGACATTCAGAGAAGCAGGATGAAGAGAGGAAGCAGGAAGGCACACTAGAGTCAAGGAAGGGTACCCTCTTCAAAGAAAAAAAAATCATCGCACTATGTCTGAGAGTTGTGGAAATTACCTAAGATATATAAGAATTATAGGGGCTGGAGAGGTGACCATTGGCTGTAGCACCTTCCCTAATTTCTACTCTTCGCAGTGTAACCCTGCAGTTCCTCCTCTAAGATGGGGAGGTTCACCTTCCAGTGTCTTATTTATGGCTAGGTCAGATGACTTCTTTAGCCAATGAGGAAAGAACAAGCCAAGGCTTAAGAAGGGCTTGATGCAGCTGGGTTGGTTCTTGCACATTCCTCCATGAACATGCTAGAACACATTCTGGGTTACACACTGATCCTGAATGAGAAACCAACAAGCCTTGCTTCTAGTCTTCTGCCAAGCCCATTCTCCATCCACATAGTGTAGCCCCTCAAAAGTGGGAAAAAAAAATTGTCACTGTTGCTCATAAGAGAGTTTCCAAGCAGTTTTTAATGATTTTCATGAAAGTTGGTTAGCTGTGGCATGGTCTATGAAGACTTACAAAGTTCTAGACTCTGAGCCAAGCATGATCAGTACTGACAAAAGCCTAACACCTACATTTCAGATAGAAAGATACATTCATAATTCTATTGGAGTGATGAGATCCTTCGGAATTTATATAACACTCTATTCTTTTGACCAGAACAACCAGAAAAGAAATTATGAAGAGAATCTGCAAGGCTTTTATGATTCTTTTCCTCTTTTTAAAAAATATTGGTATGCTTTTTCTGTAGTTACCATAGAGAAAAGGTAGGTTTGAGAAATGGTTTCTTTCTTATTTCAGGAATGGTAGGTTTTTTGTTTGTTTGTTTTTGATTTTGGGTTCTTTTTTTTTTTTTTTTTTTTTTTTTTTTAAGTGTAAACCTATGGAGGAGAACTGCAAGAACAAGAAACCAACTTACTAACCAGAAAAAGTAGATGAAAGCAAAGCCTGAAGCTTGAAAAGGAATTTAGTAGAAGATACCTCTGAGAACCAGAGAAGTTTATCCTCTCAGTGTGGGGAAAACAGACAAAGAATCCATTCTCATGCAGTATATCCATGGGTCTAACTTTGCAGAAGGCACCACTCCACAATGGAACATTGAATGCACTTATTTACATTGCACTTGGTTTTTCAACATAAGAGTTGTATTTAGTCATGTACTCCACAATTTTACTTAATATCTGCTCTATACCAAACAGTGTGTTGCACTAAGCTATAACAATAAACAGGAAGAAGTAAAGTAACAAAGATTTCTGGGTTGGTGGGGAATTAATGACTTAGAAATCAGCTTTCAGAACATTATGCATATAAATTGGAAGCTACGGTGTTATACATCAAATACCTCAGAGAATAGACTAAAAGTGGATGTTTTGGCTAAATTTTAAAAGGAAACTTCAATGAGATTACTACACAGGATGAATGGGTGAAATTATAGTATATATGATTGATAACTCTGTTGAGAATGGCTTCATTCCAACCAGCTGGTATTGTAGCAAAGATAGCCAATAGCTTTTATGGGCACTTAGATGAAAAAAATCATTTACTGCCTGCTTTTTAGCCACCTGATGACAATCAAGGCAAACACGTGTGGCATGCAGCTTCATCCTCAATTAAATAAACGCTGTCTGTATTGAGAAGCACTTTCCGAAATACCTCCAACACAGTTTAGATTTTTAAAAGGGATAATTTACACCATGGAATTGGGGACGACTAGGCTGGAAAGTCATGTATAGAAAATCAGCAAAGATTTCTACGTGTCTAGCCATTGGCTGGAGGAAGGAGTCCACTTGGGTTGGAGTGAAAGACTTAACAGTCATGCCCATAAATCCTGTCCAAGGATAGAACCTATCTTACTAGATCAAAGTGTGAATTAATTGACTCTTTCCACATAACAGGATCTATTTCAGAGCTTGAACACCAGTTTATGTGAAAATGAGAGAGAATAGCCGAGAAAGGTATAAAGGACTTGAAAGCAGCAGTAGTATTCATTCCAACTGAAAATGAGCAAATTAAACACAAGATGGTCAATCTCTGTTTTGATGCTAATGATGGTGAGGATGTAATAAGCAGGTCTGAGAGACAATAAATACAGTTTGAGGGGAAATTGTATTTCTAAAATTCAAAAGCAAAAATAAGTAGAAGTGAGTTGTCAGGATATTGGTAGAAAGATTTTAGAAATCAGGTTTGGTTAAAAAAAAAATAACTAACAGCACATGCCACTAAAATATTACTGAAATTTCTACATCTTTTAACTGCCTCTCTTTATGACAGCATGTATAAATATCTTCATATAGTCAGTAATGCAGAATGAATGATTCCACTCTGGTGATCATATAAATTCATCTAGCTTATATTTAAATAGTAAATGTTATATCTTTGATGGATATATAATCCCACACAAATAGACAAACAAAATAATCCATCTCTTTCTTTGTACCAAATGTTAGTTAACAACAAAAGAGGCCTATTTAAATCTAAATGTTATTGATGTCATGGTAACTGTGCCATATTGATACTGAACTATGAGTTTTGTCTTGCTTGTTTTGGTTTGGTTTAGTTTGGATTTTTCAAGATAGGTATTCTCTGTGTTAACCCCTTTGTCAACCAGGTTGGCCTTGAACTCACAGATATCCTGAGTGCTGGGATTAAACGCATTTGCCACTACTGCCTAGATACACTATGATTTCTTGATACCATGTTTATTAACTTGTTTTGAATCAAAAATACAGACTTGTGATTTAAAACTTGTTTTGAGTTTCTCTTATTGAAACATACAAAAGGGATGATATGACCTTCAATGAAACTTAAGTATCAATGCAGCACCAGCTGGCATTTGGGTAACAAATGTTGCACTTCATTTGCAAATAGATTCCATAAATGTAAAAGGATACTACTTGAATTTAGAGAAGACAATTGCTGGCTCATTTGTCTCCATTTATTCAGAAGATTTTTTTTAATTTAAATTCTTGATTTTTCATTTCTTCACCCACATAATTGATATTTAGAAACTGCTATTTTAAAATCTATCTGGGAACAATCTATTAATGTCTTTATTTCTTTGGTGACATTAAATACTATTTATTTCATGTATATTGTGTCAGGTGTTACAGTGAGAAAAATGTTACTTTGAATAAATTATATTAGCACAAAAAAGTATATTTATCAATATTTACAGAAAATAAGTGAATAGAAAACAACATATAGTATTAATTAAGTGTACAAAAGTCACAATCTAGTGAGCTGTAATTGAAGAGCTATTGTTCTTTCCAGTCAGCAAGTGCAGTGAAGAAGTTTACCATGTACTTCAGAATCATAAACTGGTGAATTCTGAAACTGTTTCTTGGCCTCAGAATCAGCATTCCACAGCCGGATAATACATGGCTTTTGGTTGTTTCAATTCTAGTTGCTGCTCTTTCCAAGACCCATCATGTGGCCTAAAGCAAGTTGACACTTTTATCCACATGAGGAGAAAATATGGCCATCTGAAAACTCCTATTCTTGTACATGAATGAACAAGATAGATAGATTAAAGCTCAAGTATCAAGTACAATGACAAAGCAAATGTAAATGATGATTAAAATGGAATCTAATAAGTGGGTAAAAAATGATGGGTGGTAGAAATGTGTATATTCCATGTGTAATTGAGATATCCATTTCACACAAAGTAAAATATGCTTTATACACAATGGAATGCACATTGGAGAAGATGATTAATGGCAGCCACTGATGATCCTAAAGAGAAACACAATTCAAGATGGAGAAACAAACAAACAAACTACAGTACTCCCCTCTATGATGGCAGCCACATAGATGCTCTCTAAAACTCCAAGAAAATGGTACTGTGTTTATATGTACTCGTGTGTGTGTGTGTGTGTGTGTGTGTGTGTGTGTGTGTGTGTGTATGTGTGTGTGTGTGTGTGCATATGTGTCTGTCTGTATTCTTTCATGAAATTGCTCCCATTTCAGTTTCCTTCAAATTCAGATGACATTTTGGACTTAACTCCCTCTCAGTGGAACAAGCTCTGCATAGAATAACCAGAGATTTGAAGGGAAAGTGATCACCCATACTGAGTACTAAGAGTCTGCTTTACAATTGGAGCTTGTTCCACAGCACTGTAAGAATCATTATTTCCCTGCTTTGCTCTCTTATGATAAGTGAAAATGCAGTAAGACATTCTGCCCAACTGTCCACTATTTCCTATTTTATGGAGGTCACAATCTTTTTCATAAATTAAAAGAGTCTCTTTGCTTTGTGCCACTATGAAATTTATAATAATACACTCGCCAAGGCCAAAATACACAGGAGATAAAGCTTCTTCAATGAAATCCCTTTAGAGTCTGGAGTCGCCTGTATTTGTTATTCTAAAAGTAGCTGGAGGGACAGAGACATTAATTATTGAACTGAAGGTAGATGAATACATTCTTCATGTGTGTTCAAAAGCACTCAGGGAGCAAAGCCACAATCCAGAACCCCTTCTGAGCATAGGCACCTGCTTCCCAAGCTGCTTCTGCTATCCTTGAAGAAGCACCCGATGCTAATAAAGGCCCTCTTTTCTAACTAGCGACTTGACTTGAAAGAGAATAGAAAAACCCACATGCTGCCTGACTCGCTCTACTGAGGCAGTTATCCGTCATTAACTACCTGCACAAACTACCGTTGTGCTTATCACAGCTGAATTCAGAAAAACCCAGCTCCTTCTCCAAGACATTACAGAAAAATCCTTTTTTGTTCTCTCCTCAGCAAATCAGCACTTATGTGAAGTTTCTCCTTGTCTCGTGTGGAAAACTCTGAAGACGATGTGATCAGAAATGAAGAAGATATTGCAGCCAGAGTGGAGCTTCGGAATACAGCTTAAATCCCTCTTCCCAGGGAAGAGGAGGGCTTAAAGAATTTAGATGAGAGATGGCAAAATTCCACTAGCTGTATAATCATTCAAAGCTTGAGAAAACAGGCTCAAATTTTAAATGACGCGATTTAGAATTTTATGACATAATACTTAGGAAAATTGGAAAGCTTAGCAACAAAGTAATCGAGTGTGCTTTATCTTAAATGGGGAGCTTTTGAGGTGGAATAAAGAGGGAATCAGACTTTCAAGGGCTGTTCCACCCGTCCAGCTTTGTGCTTTTCTTCTTCATTGATTTCATCTCACATGGATTCCATTCATGTTTCAAATTAAATTATCCTAATATTCTCTGCCTCCTTGAGTCAAATGCATTTTATTTTTAAATTACCACAGACAATGAAAAATCCCTAATATTTACATGTGATACTCATCAGGAGTTATGAAGTAGCAATCTACCACTTGCTACATATGAAGAAGGTCACTGCCCCCCCCCATCACTCCCTCATTCTTCCTCCTAGCCTCTCTTTCCAACTTTTCCTAATATTACAGATCTGGTCTCTTTGTCTTCACCTTGATTTCATGACCAATATACATTGCCGATAAAACTTCATAGAATGTTGCCCCAAATCTGCTGAAGAGAACTCCTTGGTGTACCAATGGGACTTAATTGGAGGGGGTAAAATGTCAAATAGATTTCAAGATGAAAACATGATTTTAGTGGTTTGAGCCTAAATGTAGTTAATGCACATGTCTCAGTAGAAGAAACCTAGAGCAGATAAAATGTATCCAATTGATTTGCTCCCCTATGCTTAGCCACAACACTATGCAATGGCCCAGGATTTTGAAAGGCTTTCATGGAGATTCCATGGAAGAGAGAATATGTTAAATGTGAAGGCTCTTTTCCCTTGAGACTTGTTCAACTCTTCCCTGTACTGAGGCTGGCACTGTGGCCATGCACCCAGGAGTCCTCAACTAGAGTTCCTGGCTTCATTCTGTATAGGTGTAAATTAAGTTGACCTAGAGAGACTGAATAAAGCCCAGCATGATGGCTCAGGCAAGGCTGAAGTGGATGGAGTACCATGTATTTAAGGCTAGCCTAGGCTACATAGTGAGTTCCAGGACTACCTGAGCTACACATTTTTTATCATTTTTTATAATAAGGAATAAAAATGGGCAATATTTGCATCCAAAATAGAACTTCTGAATAGAATGTGGTCTAGAACAAACAGACAGATGTGGTAGCTTTTAATTTTAGATGCTTTGTTTGCACTTTGCTCTGAACACACCTCAGTGCTATCTTTCTATATTAAAAATTAATTTTATTCAATATAATTTAATGAATTCAAGAATCATTTGTTTAATGGTCCCCATATGCCAAGAATTATGCAAGAAACTCAATAAATATTTGATGATATTATTAAGTATGATAATGCTATTTAATGATCTAAACTATTTTATGGGTTCAGTACAAACATTTTATTAAAAGCAAACCAAAACAGACTTTTGCTAACCCAACACCTAAGACAAATGAACTGTGGATGGAAGATTGAAATGAGACTTTCCTATTTTAGTTTAGTCTCATTAAAGAGCTAACTTCTTTCTTATGTACTTATTTTCTTGTTTGCATATATTCAAGCTTTTAAATAATTAGTCACATATAATTTTCCTTATCTAATGACCAAAATGTCCATCAAGAATCTGATTCTGGCCCACATAGAAGACAACCCTATACAAATATTCCATACTTTAAATAGTGTCTGGATTCCTTCTGCCTAGAAAGAAAAGTAAACTGTTAATTAAAAGTTCTTAAGTATTTTACTGTAAGCCTATTCAAAGGTGGGCAGTGCCCAGAATCATTAGTAAATTGCCACTTGTGTATATTAATTAGATATGGAAGTTGAGAGAACCACCAGCTGCACTTAATTCATGAATGGTGCCAATAACCTCCCTGTTTGTATGCATGAGACTTTGCTAAATAGCAACAATTTATTTTTAGGATGTAAAGCACAACCTTGTGTGGTGAAATAAGCATGAGACTTGTGCGGAAAAATACCCAAAACCAACAACAATGAACTGAAACACACAGGCAAGATACTCCCTTACACTTCGTGCTGTTGTATAAGATTGCTCCTTAAACCAAGTTTTTAAAATGCCATGGAAGTATAGAATGTCCTTCAAGAATATTATGAAAGGATTAAATTATCTAGAAGATTTTGGTCTGTTACTATACTTCTATTGCTAAATACACCAAAGAGTTTGGGGAGTCTCTTCTGACAATACCGTGGTGAAGGACTTGGTAAATTATGTGTTATTAAATTATTAAATTTCAACTGTATCGTGTTCATCCAATTGTATCTGTAAGATACTCTAATAAGTTACACATGTGCTGGTTGTGTGAAATAGTACTAGTATGGATGCATCACAAGGGAAGCACTATTGTGGTAAACATGTTTGATTCAATTTTTATAACCAGAAAGTGTCATTGCAGCCACTAATGTTTTGAACAACAACAAAAAAAAGCATATTTCATCCACAGAACCCTGTATTTCTTAAACATTATCATTAATCCTCAGAAGAGAGCAGTTGCTGCCAGAAGGTCTGGGACTAGGTGCTCTTCTACCAGGGGAAAACCTCTCAGACACAGGGGTCAGAATTCTGAGACTTACATCTCAGAAAAATCCCAAGATTCTAGCAGAAGCTATAAAATTTTTAAACACACTCAAGCCTTTTAAGTCAAAGAAATCCCAGGGCATACATGAATTTAGTTTCAGGAGGAAAAAAAAAACTATGCCCCTGAGAAATACAATATAAATTATCACAGATGAGATTCTGCTACCCTGTTAAATAAAACCAAGAAAGATTGGTTACAGTCATCACAACACATGTCATAAAGTACAAATCATCATGGGGCACTATCTCATAGGGCACCATCTATGCGCCTGTGTGATTCTTAATTTGGCATCTTTTTTCATAACAATCATTTAATTTTAAATGCTTTATCCCCATCAGGTATCAGTCCATGAGGAGGAAGTCTCCTTTGCAGTGTGTCCAGCCTGTGGAAGGACTATATTGTTTGTATGACAACCACAAAGTAAGAAGCAAGAAAATGTGGGTCAATATGTTTCCTTCCTGATTGTTCAAAGGCAACTACCTTCAGGAAGAAATGCTTCTAAGGCTGGGGAGTAATAATAGTTGTGTTTTTGCTTTACTTGTGCTTTCAAAGAGCTCATAATTAGGACATTCTGATTTCATAGTTTAATCTGTAACATGATGGTTTTAAGTATTTATATGTTTGATGGTTTTATTTCCCAACGTAAAGACTATTCACATTTTATGATGATACAATCTTTTTGGATATATTTTAATTATTTAAAATTAAGTGTGGATGTGTGTGTCTGTTTGCAGGTGTGGGTACTGGGAATGCAGGTGCCTGTGGAGGTCAGAGACACAGGGTCCCCTGGCATTGAAATCACAGGAGGTTGTGAGCTGCCTGGTGGTAGTACTGGAAACTGAATGAGGGTCCTCTGGAATTTCAGTGAAGTGCTGTTAACTATCAAGCCATCTTTCCAGCCCAGAGGATGTAATATTAATTGTAAGAGACAGCACGTCTGGAGTTACACTCACCCCACTGAGTGGTGTATTATTTCATTTACTCATACAATGCTTCACTAAGATATGCACTCAGTGGTTATTATGTGTTGTTTGGTCTGTCACTGTGGCAACACAGTTATCAAAACAGCTAGTTATGAGGAACTCCAAAGGGTGGCAATAGCCATTCACACACTCAAGCATTTATTTAATAGCACTTAATACATGGTGTGTACTTCAACCATTTATCTAATTATTCCTTATCAATTAAAAACCCAGGAGTCAGATATCAGGGTAAGAACCTGAATGATAAGAGAAGCATACCAGAAAAATGGTCAGTGACTCTCTCTCTCTCTCTGTGTCTCTCTGTCTCTCTGTCTCTCTGTCTCTGTCTCTCTCTGTGTGTGTCTCTTTCTACCATTCCTAGATCCAAAGGGGATAAGACTCTTTTTAAGCTCCACCTTACTAATTCCTGTATCTTTCTATGTCCTCTCTCCTCCAAAACCTCTATGGTTAATTTTGGTCAGCTAGTAGCTATCTCCAGCCTCTGATTAAACCAAACTTTATTGTCAGTCTCAGGAGTGTCAGAGTGCATGTGAAATATCCCACAACATGCATTATGTCATATCTGGGTGGGGTGTATAATGATACACAACACAAAGGAGATCTTTGTATTTCTCAAAAATTCATATGTTGAAATAAAACCAATAAGATGATGATATTAAGAGATGGGGTCCTTGGTCAGTAGTTATCTCATGAGGCAAGATCCCTTGTGAATGTGGTTGGCCTTAGAAAGAGGTCCAGGGCTGAAGTTGTCCCTCATTGATAGAATGTCTAGCATGCAAGAGTCCCTGAGTTTGATCCTGAACACCATATGCTCATCAGCCCAGCACTCCAGAGGGTGGTAGCAGGAGGACCAGAAGTTCAATATTATACATGGCTACATAGTAAGTTTGAGACCAGCCTGGGCTACATAAAATCCCACATCAAACAAACAAACAAACAAAAAGAGGTCCAAAGGAATTTTTCTCTTCCTTCACGTAAGAACAAGGGAAGATGCTTCTGGTCAGAGTTAAAAATTACAACTCAACACACTCTACCCTGATCTAGGAACTTGCAGTCTCCATGATAGTGATGAATAATATGATTCTATTCTTTTATTTTAAGATTTATTTATTATGTACACATTCTGCCTGCAAGTATGCCTGCATACCAGAGGACGGCACTAGATCACATTCTAGATGGTTGTAAGCCACCACGTGGTTGCTAGGAATCGAACTCAGGACCTCTATAAGAGCAGCCAGTGCTCTTAATCTCTGAGCCATCTCTCCAGTCCAATATATTCCTATTTGTTATAAGCCACACAGTCTAAGGCATTTTACTAAAGCAGCCCGATAGCTTAGTCCTTGGTGTAATGGTGCTCACATTCTACTGCAGAGACAATGAAAAAGTAAATTAAAAATTAAAATGAGATAGATGTGGAGTGAGAAGAAAAGTTCCTTCAGTGGGATGACTTCCAAGCTAAAACTCAAGGCTTAAAATAGGCTTTTCTGCCAAAGAAGTTATAGCCTGACACAGAATAAAGCACACTCAAAAACCATAGTGCAATATTCAAAAGGGTGTGGTCAAAAAGTGAGTAGTAAGGTTCAGTGACAGGGAACAGTATACAAAAGTGTGGGGGCGATTGATGAATCCCTTTGCCCAATCAATTTGACTAAGAGGTCTAGAACTTTAATAAAGTATACTTCTGGAATGTCTAGGAAGATGGTGTATTGGGTCAGCAGACTGAAGGTGGAGACAGCCTAGCAACAGCAAATGGCACTGTTGCACAGGCTTCTGGGTTCACAGGACAGAAGAAGCAGAGACAAGAGGAAGTCCACCCACATGCACAAGCTTGGTTCTTTGTCAGCAGGCACAATTTCTGCTGCTTGCACACCAATGACACCAGGATCCAGCTTCCTATGCTTTTGTATGCAAGCACACTGGAACCTCTCTTAACTTTCAGGTCATCAGCTGCAGGCAGGGCATCCATCATCACTCACTTTTGCTCTGGCTTCCTGCTTTCCTTTCTTTGACCTACCACTACCTACTGCACAAATTGACAGCCTTCAAATGACCATATGGGAAGATTTTGATAATGATCCTGTAAGACTAATAATTTCCTTTTTATGATATATATACATATATATTTATATATACATATATATGCATGTGTGTGTAATTTTATAGTTATAAAACATATAATCTTGTGCATATATCTTTATTTTCTAGGTGAGTAATATATAATGTGAGGTATTTTTCACCATTGCAAGAAGCATGGGCGTTTTTTAGTAAGCAAAAATGAAAGCTGTTTCAACAGAAGACTAATACAATTTAACTTGTGTTTTAGGATGTGTCTGTGTGTGTATAATTTAATGAATGAAAAAAAGAGGCCATGAATTTGAAAAGAAAGCAAGGAAGGATATATAGGAGGGTTTGGAGGGAGAACCAGAAAGTGGGAAATGATGCAATTATATTCACTTCAAAAAGTAACATATAAATAAATATAGAAAGGAAGAAACAAGACTTGAGAATCCCGCTGTTGCTATAACCCACATACAAATGCTGTCATTTAAGCATTTTTAAATGAGTTTTCTTCTTAGTAAATTGACATTTGTTTTATTTACTATAATATTGTCTGTATCAATTATGTTCATCTGTGCTTGAAAAGAGTGTGTTGTCTCTTAAAGTTGGAGGTAGTATCCAATAAATGCCAGTTAGGTGAAGCTACCTAAAGCCTTCTATGGCCTTATGGATTTTACTGTTCCATTCATTATGAAGGTAGATACTGAAACTATTAATTATAATTTGAAATAGTCCAAGTAATCCTTTCAGCTCTGTCATTGGTTTTTTTTTTCTTCATATGTTTTGAAGTTCTGAAATTTTGACACAAACAGAAAGTATTGTATAATTTCTTGATGAATATTTTATTATTATGAATATTTATATATATATATATATATGAAGGAATAGATATTTTCACTCTATGTCTATTTTCCCTCATATTGACACAGAGAGTCCTACTTCCTAACACCAACATGTGCCTCATGTGTGTCCTCAGACCTTCATTCTTCAACTATGGCTATTTTGTTTTTTTCTCTCCTTTCTAATAAATGATTATACTTGACTCCACACTTGTTGGTGAAAACTGTCATTATTACAACTGGTTTTAAATTTACCACCTTGACATGTATTTCCCACTTGTCTCATATGATATGAGTTTTTCTTTGCTAGTCTTTTCTTTGGTTTGGGGGTTGCTGGGCAGTTTTTACGTTTTTCATATCATTTATGTTGTGAGTTCTCTTGTTCACCTTCCTTCCTTTCTTTTCTCCTCTCCTTCCCTTTCTCTTCCATCCTTTCTCACAGAAGATTGTACAGAAAACATCATTTCATATCATAGATGATATGAAAGTTTTTTTTTAACTTTCTATTGATTCTTTGTGGGTTTCACATCATGCATCGGATCCCACTCATCTCCCCATCCCTTCATCTCCACCCTCTGCCCTTGCAACTCCCCCCCACTAAAAGAATATTTAAAAGAAAAACAAAAACCAAGCAAATAAGACATTTTCAGCATGGAAGCTGTAGTATGGCCCAGTGAATCACAAAGTTTACCCTCAGTCCACACTTGTGTTTGCTGCAGCAAGTCATTGGCCTGGTTTGAAGCCTCTGGCTTCTGCTACATGCTCGATACAGGACCTTCACTGGGACTCCTCTTGGATATCCTGTTGTTGCATTGTGTCATGGACATCCTAGAGCTTTGGATCCAGGCTCCTTCACATGTTCCAGTAGTTCACAGATGAGGTGGGTGTTGAAGTGGGCTAACTCACAGCCCTTGTTCTGGGCCTGGGTGGTATCTGGCTTGCTCAGCCTGCCAGCTCTCCCTCATCCTCACCACTAAGGTGAGTTCTCCAGCACTGGTTCACCGAGCAGCAGGAAGCAAGGACCAGTCCTCCTGCTCTCACCCTGTGGGCCAGGCCACCTGCATACACACCACCAAGGCCAGCTCTACTGTTTTTCTCAGGCAGGGTGCAGGGCCTGCACTCCCACTGTCGTGCACATAAGGCCAGATCTCCCTTCTGCCACAGATGACAAAGGGGAAGGCATCCTTCCCTCACTCATGACACCACACAGAAGAGGAGCTGGGGTGGGGGGCTGGTCAGCTCTCCTGCTCTCATACCCTCAGAGCCTGCTTATCTGCACCTGTTTAATTATTGTTACATGTTTTCCTTTAACCCAGAACATTCTTTTAGAATAACTTAAAAGCAATAAAATTACAGTTGTTTTATAAAGAATTTCTTTCTGTTATTTTTGTATTGCTGACCTACTTGGTATATCATAAATTCCATCTAGTGCTTTAAAAATAATTCTCTTTTATTTCTATAGTTAACAGAAGTATTTTGTGGGGCTGGAGAGATGACTCAGCAGTTAAGAGCACTGGGTACTCTTCCAGAGGACCTGGGTTCAATTCCCAGCATCCACATGGCAGCTCACAACTCTATGTAACTCTAGTTCCTGAGAATCTGGTAAGTTCTCTGTCCTGTGTGGGCACCCAGGTATGCATGAAGCACACCAACAAAATGCAGAAAAATACTTACTCACAAAAATTATTAAAATAAATATACTTTGTGATAGAAACTTCTATACTGAGAGACTTGATATTCGTTTCAATGATTTAGAAATATTCTTCCATACATTTCTGGCCTGCTCTACTTCTCATGAGAAGTGGCAGGCTATTCCTAGGTTTATTTCCTCACATAATGCCCTGATGTGAGTGCTTATAAGATTTTCCTTTAAACAGGCTTTTGAGAAATGTGATTATAAAGTTCCTTAAAAGTATTCTTTCCCTCATTTAAACCTTAACTTCGTGCTCACTGAATTTCTTAGGTATGTAGTTTATAGTTGTCATCTAATACAGGATGATTTGGGCTATACTTTCTTTACTACCCACCTCCTAAAATCCCATTCAATATTTTATACTCTTTGTCTCACAAACCACTAAGGTTCTTTTTTAAAGGCTGAATTCATATTTGTCTTAGTTGCTTTTCTATTGCTGCGACAAAACACTATGACTAAAGTCACTTATACAAGGAAGAATTTATTAGAGATTACAGTTTCAGACGGAAAGAGTCCATGATCATCATGACAGGGATCATGGCAGTAGAAGTTGCATTGAAGCAGTAGTTTAAAGCTCACATCTTGAGACAACAATCATGAGGCAGAAAGAACACTAACTTGGAATGGCATGAGCATTTTAAAATTCAAAGCCCATCCTCCTCCAACAAGGCCAGCCTCCTAATCCTTCCACCAACTGGGGACCTAATATTCAAATATATGCATCTATGAGGGTCATTCTCATTCAAACCACCACAATATTTTCTTTGCCTCTTGGCTACATGTACATATTTCTAATTCGACACTGTCTTCTCACTTCAGGCCACCCAGGATTTGTATTATATTTTTAGCCCTAAATCTGTTGTTATTTTCTAGCTTCTGTTTCACTTAAATCTTTTTTTCTCTTTTTTAATTAATTAATTAATTTGCTTATTTTACATATCAATCCCAGTTCCCTCTCCTTCCCTCCCTCCCACTCTCCCACTCTTCCATGCCCCTCGCCCACCCTCCCCTCCCACCTGTAGAGTGATGCCCTCCAGGAGAGCTAATCTAAATCTGTCAAGTCATTTGGAGTAGGGACTAGGCCTTCTCTCCTGTTTCTAGGTTAAGGGAGTATCCTTCCATGGGGGATGTGCCCCCAAAGTCCTTTTGTGTACCAAGAATACATCCTGGTTCCAATGTCCGAGGTCCCTTAGACTGCTCAGGCTTTCTAACTAAGTCACGTGTTCAGGGTTCCTGAGTCAGTCCAATCCTGGATTCCCACCTATCAGTCTGCGAGCCCATTAGCTCCTCCTTGTTCAGCTCAGCTGTCTCTGTGGGTTTCTGAATCCTGGTCTTGTCCTCCTTCTCTGCATCTGGATTCCAGTTCAGCCCAGTATTTAGCTGTGGGTGTCTGCTTCTGTTTCCATCAGTTACTAGGTGAGGGCTATATGATGGTAGATAAGTTAGTCATTGATCTCATTATCAGGGAAGGGCATTTATGGTAGCCTTTCCACTGTTGCTCAAATTGTTAGTTGGGGTCAGTCTTGTAGGTCTCTGGACATTTCTCTAGATTCAGTTTTCTCTTCAAACCTATAATGGCTCCCTCTTTTATGCTCTCTCTCTCTCTCTCTCTCTCTCTCTCTCTCTCTCTCTCTCTCTCTCTCTCTCTCTTTCTCCTCTCATCTATTCCTCCCCTGACTCAATCTTCCTAGTCTCACATGCTTTCCTCACCTCCACTTCTCTTTCTCCTTGTTCCCTCTCCACTCACTGCCCCCACACTCCCAATATGCTCAGGAGATCTTGTCCCTTTCCCCTTCTGTGAGGGACTTTATATGAATCTCTTAGAATCCTCCTTGTATCCAAGTTTCTGTGGCGGTGTGAATTATAGGTTGGTGATCTTTGCTCTAGGTCTAAAATCCATATATGAGTGAGTACATACCATGTTTTTCTCTCTCTCTCTCTCTCTCTCTCTCTCTCTCTCTCTCTCTCTCTCTCTCTCTCTCTCTCTTTGTGACTGGGTTACCTCACTCAGGATGGTTTCTTCAAGTTCCATCCATTTGCCTGTGAATTTCAAGGTTCCATTGTTTTTGTCCGCAGAATAGTATTCTACTGTGTAAATGTGTCACATCTTCTTTATCCATTCTTCAGTTGAGGGATATCTAGATTGCTTCCAGGTTCTTGGTATTACAAATAATGTTGCTATGAACATAGTTGAACAGATGGCTTTGTTGCATGGATGTGGATCATTTGGGTATCCTGAGGAACTGCCATACTGACCTCCTAAATGGCTGTACAGGTTTGCACTCCCACCAGTAGTGTAAAAGTGTTCCCCTTTCTCCATATCCTTAAGTTGTCATTGGTGTTTCTAATTTTAGCCTTAATGTCTTAAATGTCTGTTTTCCCTTAATTCCTTGGAAGGAACTCTAGTGGTTACTTTAACATTCTTGTCTGAAACTTAATTTTCTCTACTACTTCAAGACAAGTTTCTACTATGTTCTTTTCTCTGATGGTTCTTCATGTGACTGGTAATTTTTACTGAATGCCATACATGATTACTAGGTAGTTCATAATCTGGATGTTTTTGATTCTCTTTAAAGAATGTTGGGCCCTATTTTCCCAAGATGTTTTCATATCAATCTGATCATTTTAATCCCTGTTTCTAAGATGATTCCTTTGACTGTTAGAAAAAGACTCTCCATTGTCATTTTTCAAAACAAAAACTATTACACCCCGTGTGAGCTCTATGGATTCTGCCACTTAGAACTTTCTACGGGTTTCACTATGAAGAAAAACTTAATATTCATGCAAAGATCCATTAAAATCCAAACATAGAATTCTGGCTCCCTGTCTCCATCTAGTTATCTTTTCTACATTGTTGCTTCAATTTTCTACCAGCCTCAATCTACAGAACTTCTATAACTGCCTCCTCAACTTTGTGAACCTTCCATCTTGTATTGAGAGCTTTCTTCTGCAACCTGGTCCACAGTCTATCTCCAAGCAGAAATCAAAGAGAAAGATCTTGTTTTCTTCCTTCGCTATCATCCCTTGATGTTTGAGCATCAAACTACTGCATCAAACACTCTCTCATGCCATACTCAGCCAGAAAAACAGAGTCCAGAGATTTCAAATTGACATGAATTTAATTTACACTGATAGATTACTTTGAAACAAATTGAAATACTGAAAAAAGCAAATGGCTGGGGTATTCACTAACAGATCTCATCTTTGGAATAGCTACAAAGTTGTAGAATCTGCAAAAATGTAAAAAGTAAAAGGACAGTGACATTACAAAAAGACAGGGGCTTTGAAAAAGAAGTTCAAGGTTCCTGAAAATTTCCATTTCTGCTGAAGTCCATGCTAGTCTAACTTTAGCTGCTCAAACTATAGACACCCAGATCAGACAGATACAAGATAGCCAGACAATTCTGTCATACCAAAAGAGATGTTCACTCAAAAACATCTGTGCATGTAAGCTATTTTGAATAGCCCAACGTCTCAAGCACACAAAGATGCAATTATCAAGATTGGTTGAAAACTAAAAGTTCCTCTCCAAGGCTAATCCTGAAGGTCTAGGAAGCAGAAGGTTGGAAGAGCCTGAACCTGATGGCTAATCCTGCCTTTTTAGCTCCTTTAGATCAGTCATTGTTTTATCTAAAATACAGCCTAACTTAAGTAATGATGGGAATTGCCCATAAAGTTCCTGGCATATCACTAATTAGAAATGAATATTTATTCATCCATGAGGTGAAGTTCAAAAGAAAAAGATCTCTAAATAGCTTTGTCAGCCTCAAAATATGGTTGAGCATAGAAAATAAGCAATCAGTTGGTTCACGCATTTATGATCCTTTCAAGTGAAGGTATTTGGATGTGCATTCTTTTCAACTTTTTTTTTAATTGATCCTTTGTGGGTTTCACATCACACATCCCAACCTCCTTCATCTCCCATCCCTCCAAATCTTCTCTCTACCCTTGCAACTTTCTTCTCACCAAAATAAAATAAATTCCAAAGGAAAAGCAACAAGCAAAAACTAAAACAAAAAGTCTTGGTGTGGAAGCTGTAGTGTGACAGAGTGTGACACAGTAAGTTACACAGTATAACCTTTAGTCCATACATTTTTTTTATAACCAAGTCCATTTAAATGAAAACAAACATTTATAGACAATATTTTGGAATTTGAGCATCGTTCTTTCCAAACTACTTCCTGCTGGTAAGGGGCGCTGTCATGGGGGATTCTAAGAAGATTCAGAAATCTTGGCTGTAGTCTGTCAGGCTGCTTTGTCCAGCTGTTTTTAATGTAGGATCACCTGGTACTGTTTCAGGTGGTCTGGCTTGATCAAACCACATTAATCTGGAAGGAATCCAGAACTTTTCATTTTCTGTGGAAACAAAAATAGAAATCCTTTTCCCCAGTAACTTGTCCTTGAACTTAAATTTTGGAGTCAAAGCATTTTTTTAATTTAATTTATTATTTTACATGTCGATCCCAGTTCCCTCTTCCTCCCTCCTTCTCAACCTCCCTCACTCCCTCCCTTCCTCCCTCCCTCCTTCCCTCCCTTTTACTCTCTCTGCCCTCTCACATGCACTCTAACCACCCTCCCATCCCCCCACCCTAATTCCATATGTAGGGGAATGTCATCCAGTAGGGGTCATGTAGGTCTGACAGGTCATGTGAAGTAGGGACTAGGGCTTCTCTCCTGTTAGGAATAGAAGACAGGAGAGAGAGAGAGAGAGAGAGAGAGAGAGAGAGAGAGAGAGAGAGAGAGAGAGAGAGAGAACATAAAAGAGGGAGCCAATATTGGTTTGAAGATAAAATTGAACACAAAGAAAGGTCGAGAGAACTACAAGACTGCTGCCAACTAACAATTTGAGCTTCTGTGGAAAGGCTATCATAAATGCCCTTCCAGGAGAGTGAGATCAACAACAAACTTATCCATGGAGCCCTCAACTAATGCCTGTTGGAAACAGGAGCAAACACCCATACATAAACACTGAGTCGAAGTAGAACTCAGATGCAGAGGGAGAGGACAAGACCAGGCAGCAGAAACACATAGAGACAGCTTACCTGAACAAAGAGGAACTAACAGGCCACCAGACTGATAGCTGGGAAGCCAACATGGGACTGACTCAGGTCCCCCTGAATATGGGTCTCAGCCAGAAGGACTGAGCAGTCTAAGGGACCTCAGACAGTGGAGCCAGGATGTATCCCTGGAGAACAAAAGGACTTTGCGAACACATCCCCCATGGAGGGATAACTGCCTTAATCTAGTCCATACATCTTAACTTGTAAGTGTTCATTGCGCTGAGTCATTGGTCTGGCTTTGGCTACACCCTCGGTATTGGGCTCTCACAAGGGCTCATCTTGGATGTCCTGTTGTTGCCTTGTATCATGGAGATCCTGCAGCGTCAGATCCAGACCCTTTACACACTCCAGCAGTTCTTAGATCAGGTGGATAATGGGGTGGGCCAACTCATAGCCCTGGTTTTGGACCTGAGTGGTAACTGGGTTTTCAGCCTTCCAGATTTCCCTCATCATCACCACCAGGACAAGCTCTCCAACACTGCTCTTGGCTAGTTCACACAATATAGCAGGCAGCAAGGAGCAAGGCCAATTCTCCTGCTCTCAGGTTCTCAGATCCATGTCCACCACACTTGCACCACTAGGGCCAATTCTACTGTTTTTCCCTGCAGATGAGGTACAGGGAAAGCTCTCCTTTGCTCATGCCCCTGAAGCCAGCTTTTTTGCCTGCTTCCGGAGGCAAAAAGGAACATCTTTCCCTTGTCCATGCCACCACATGGCAGATGAAATGGGGGCAGGATCTCCAGCTCTCATGCCCTTATGCTCTCAGGCCTGGCTCACCTATGCTCATGCCAATAGGGTTAGTTCTGCTTAGACAAGGTGCAGACAATGCTGCAGCCTGTAAGGGGCAATGTCAACACTCCCTCTCTCGTGTCTCTGGGACCAGCTTTCCTGCCTGCAGTTGGTGGTGAGGTATGAGGGAGGAACCTCTCCTTACCCATACCACCATGTAACAGATAATGGGGCTAGATCTCCCATTCTCATACCTCCCCACTGGCTCACCTACACTCCCATCAATAGAGTTAGCTCTACTGTGCTGCCCAGGCAAGTGCTCTCCCAAGTGCCACTATTGGTGGAGTCAGGTCCAGTTTTCCTTAGTGCTATAGCCAGTGAGAAGCAGGACCAACTCTGTAACCCTATCCTTACAGTCTTCAGTGGTAACAGGAGTCACTGACATCAATAGACAAAGACTGTATCTGGGTCACGGACCTAGACATGGGTCTGGGCACAGCTCTGCCCATATGATGGCATAGCCCAAATTGGCAGCACATGTCACTCATGTCTGTATGACCCCAGCAATAACATGGCCCTGGGACATCAACCTGGCCACAGGAAATGGTCCAGACCCTAGGCATCTGTGGAGCCTTTGGTGGTAACACCAGCCATGGACATCAACACAGACTCAGGCTGCAGTAGAAACATGGACCCAGAACATGGTCCCTGCAGTAACACAGGCCAGGATGTCATCATGTCCCTAGCTGGCATCACAGGTCACCTAGATCTGCATGGCACTCAAGTGCCAGCCAGTACCCAGATGTCAATCCAGACCCCAGACATCTTCTCAGGTTTCTACGGTAACAGACACCACAGACATCAATGTAGACCCTGGCTGTGGTAAGGCCATGGATCCAGACATAGCCCTTGGCCACAGTTCAGGTCCAGATTTCACCATGGCCCCAGGTGGCAGCATGGCCTTCAAACACCAACATAGTCTCAGTGTCGGTCCAGACTATAGACCTTTGCACAGCCCTCAGTGACAACAGGAGCCACTGACATCAACACAGAGCCTAGCTGCAGCTGGGCCACATCCAGGTGTGGCCCTTGGCAGCAGCCCAGTCCTGGACATCACCATGGCCCAGGGTAGCAGGCAATCTATCTATGTCAGCCAGTTCCTCACTGCCCTCAACTCTTCAGATCCATCTCTCTGCCCAAGACATGAACCTTTCCACCTCTCTCACTCACTCTCCCATTTCTGCCACCATAAACTCACTCACCATAATGGTGCCCAATGTTGATCTCCACCTGCAGGGGCAGAGCTGTAATGTTCTCCTGGTACCTGGATGTGCATTCTTGGCACTCACTGTTTTCATGGTGTTCCACTCACTCTCCGTAAGTGGAACCCCACTCTTCAGACCAGGTTCACAAATCATGAAGGTTCTCTGCATAGAGTGTGGAGCTCAGCAGCAGGCCAGGCACTATCAAGCAGGACAAGTTTGCTCTTCAATTGTTGCCATAGCTTAATCTGCTGCCTCTGTTAGGTTTCTATTGCTGTGATAAAACACCATGAGGAGAAAAAAAAAGTTTAGTTCATAAAACATCCAGGGAAGGAAGTAAAGGTAGGACCCTGTGAGCAGTAACTGATGTAGAATCAGTTTCATGGAGAAACACTGGTTACCGGCTCACTGCTCAACGCTTTCTCAGCCTTTCTTATGTTATCAGAACTGCCTACCCAAAAGTGGCACCACCCACAATGAGCCTGATGCTCCTAGATTAATCAACCAAGAAAATGGCCTACAGATTTGCTACTGGCCAATCCTGTGGAAGCATTTCCTTGATTAAGATTTCTTCTTCCTGGGCTGAGCTCCCAGAGCACTAGACAGAGCTCTGGGAGCACTACTCAAGAAAGAGAGGAAGGACTGTATAAACTGAGGGTGGTGTCAAGTTCGTGTTGGAGGAACCCACAAAGACAGCTGACCTGAGCTCGTGGGAGCTCATGGACTCTGAACCAAAAGTTAGGGAGCCTATATGGAACTGACCTAGGCCCTCTGCATGTGTGTCATAGTTGTGTAGCTTGGTCTGTTTGTAGGACTCCTAGCCATGAGATCAGGACCTATCCCGGGCACTTTGCTGGCTTTTAGGAACCTATTCCCCATGCTGGATTACCTCACCCAGCCTTGATGCAAGGGGAGGAGCTCAGTCCTGCCTCAATTTGATATGTATGCTATGTTCAAGCCCATAGGAGGCCTGACCCTTTCTGAATGGAAATGGGAAGGAGGATAAATGGGGGATGACAGGAGGAGAGAAGGGAGGGGAAACTGTGGCCAGTATATACAATAAATGAAAAAAAAAGTTAATAAAACAAAAAATAAATTTTAAAAAAAGAAAAGAATGAAGACTTGGGGATAAAGCAAGGAGGCTAAAGTTTCAAGTGTTTGAATGTATTCACGCATACCTCCACTATGACTCCGAGTGCAATTTTGCTACCTAACTTGTTGGGAAAGAGATATTCTATCTTGTGGACAACCAGAGTCTGACTTTGAATCTTATTAAACTGTCACCTTTTGCTTCCTTACATAAGCTTCCTGAGGTGGTGATAATGGCTAACTCATAGATTCCTTCTTGGATGCTGACAACACCTCCCATGTACATTTCATGGATGGCTAATTTTTCTTACGATACTAGTATTGGCACGCTGCCAGTACACCCACACAACAGTGGGCACCACTCACAGATCATGAAAGGAATGGCACTCTGGAATTGTGTCTACTTCCTTTGACAACATGCACAAAGATTTAGCTCACAGCTAACCTGGAGGAGTTTTCTCCTGACTTATGAAGATTTCAGTAGCTTTTTGTCCATGTGTTGACAGAAATTGAAGGCTATCTTGTCAACAACTTTTTATCTGAGGTACTTGGGGGCACTCATTTTATAGAATAAGTATACTTTTGAATTACAATTCATAGTGTCCTAGTGAGGTCTGGAGTATCTACCTATAATCAAACATTATAAAAATTTCTTCAGGATAAAAGTGGGAATTAGCTGTTTAAAAAAAAAAAAAAAAAAAAAAAGATTGCTTCTTACCAAATGACCCTGGCTTATACCAAGTTGACACAAAAAGTAGCCAGTATTTTTTGGTATATTTTATTTTAATTACATGTATTTGGGGAAGAGGCACATACATGTGAGGATAGATGCCCATGAAAGCCCAACAGTATCAGGTCCCTTAGATCTGGAGTTACAGGTGTCTGTGAGCTGTCCGATATGGGTGCGGAGAACTGAATTTGAGCCCTCTACAAGAGCAATATGCACTAGTAACCATTGAGTCATCCTTCTAGCACCTAGGTGTTTTTATTTCACACAGAGACCTGTAAGATTGCAGCCTTGTCACAATTATTTCTTCAACATTATAGGGACAAAACTGGTCATTTAAATGACAATAAATTAGACACTATGTGTCAAGATTACAGTCATGGTGGGAAACTAGCATAGGACCCACCTAGACCCCCTGAAAGTGGGTGTTAGTTAGGAGGATTGGGCAGTCTATGGGGCCTCTGGTAATGAATCAGAATTTATCCCTAGTATACAAATGGACTTTGGGAGCCCATTCCACATAGAGGGATACTCCCTCAGCTTAGACACATGGGGTTGGGCCTGGGCCCTGCTCCAAATGATATAACAGACTTGAAGATTTCCCATGGAAAGCCTCACTCTCCCTGGGGAGCAGAAAGGGGATGAGATGGGGGTTAGGGGAGGGGCATGGGAGGAGGGGAGGGAGAGGGAACTGGGATTGATATGTAAAACAAGATTGTTTCTAATTTAAATTAGAGAGAATGAGATTGAGAGAGAGATAGAGAGAGGATTATAGCCATGGTTTAAAGTGCTGCAAACATTCTAAATATTTGCTGTATTCATTCTAATTATGATTTTTATCAAACACAAATCTAAAACTCACCTATAAAATTCTGTGACCTATCAAAACATCTTAATTTAAAATAAGAATTAGCAGTTGATATTTCTTCACAAACAAGCCTACTTTTTGAAGCTACATAGAGATGGTGAAGCTTGGATCCTCTGCTGTTTATTTTTGCATTAACACCATTAGTTGTGGTCATCAGATCCTCAGAGGAAATGGAGAGAATTACTTCTAATCATAGGCAGTATGAATTACGATGTATGCTGATTACCCTATAATATTCATGACAAATCCAGACAAATACTAGTGAGTTTTGATGGCTTTACTAGTTTAATTTACTTAATTGTCAGAACATAAAATTTGTTGTGATACCAATGAATGACTCTTATGTAAAGTTATTAATCACATACCCACCATTTCCCTTGGGCACCACTTAGGAATACAAAGCTTAATGTCAAGGACTCTGAAATCTTGGTGAAATAATAAACACTGAAAATAAAAAACAGGCAAAGGTTTATGAGCATCAGTCCCTGGACACATTTTATTTGCTGCCATTTCAAGGTTTTTGTTTTGTTTTCTCCCTATACCTTATCTTCCTTTCCTCTCTGCAGGAGTTGGTTTGGGCATGTATTATCTGAATGCTATCTATCTTCTCTGAGTGTCTGTCTTCACAGGGCAGGTCATAGGCAATGGGTTGATTTTTTATAAGGTTCACCATATCAAGGATAATGGTAAAGTGCATAAAAGAGAAGAAAAGATGAAAATAAGGAAGGAGTCACATTTCAGTCACCGTAACTCTTTCTGTTTCTTTGACTTCCAAGGTAACTGACCTGCGAACTATAAATATCAATCCGCTCCAGTTTCTAGTTCTTTCCTACATTTCCCATCCAGCCCACCCTCTGGGACTGAAGCTTCTGAAATCCAGAAAAGCAGTCAGCAGCAATCCCAAACCCCACTCACTTCAAAATCATGTGCATGTGGAATGATTGTCATCAATTTTGGCTCTAAATCATTTTATTTCCTCTCCATTCAGTACAGAATCAAGATCTGAGTACTGAGTGCTTGCTATGCAAGCATGAAGAACTAAGCTCAACCTTCAGAACTCATATTTTTAAATCATCAGGGGTGGAAGCTCTCATGTGTAACTGCAGATCTGTGCATCAGTGGACAGCTGATCTAGTCAAACAGGTAAACATAAAGCACAAGGCCCTGCTTCAAAAACAAAGTGGACTGAGAAAATTCATGAGGTTAACCTCTGACCTCCATGTGCACACACTCTTGGGTACTCACACACTACTAACAACCACACACCCCACAGAGAGGTGGGGGAGGCAGGTAGAGGAAGAGGGAGAGGGAGAAGGAGAGGAAAAGGAGGGAGCAAGAGAGAAAGAGAAAGATGAGATGAAATGAGATGAGATGAGATTGAATCTCACTTCATGTGATAATTCCCTAGATTCCAGGGCAGCAGGGTATCTATGTGGTTAATAAAGTATAAACTAAGAATCCTGGGAAAGATGAATTTCTACCATACTCACTGTCCTCTGTCCCTTTCTTCTTCCAACAATAGCCTGAAAATGCAACTATCAACTTCCAGACCAAGTTTCTTTTCTTCTATACACAAAAAGAACAAAGTGGATTCAAACACTGTTCTAGGGTCTATGTTATCTATCTGTAGCCAGCATCCTTATTAAGTGATAGAAGCAGTATCTCTGTTTAGTCTTCTCACATGGAAGACTTCCCTTGGAGTCTTTGACATGGAGGTGAAGTGGTCCATTTCCATGGTGGTGCTAGTTTTCATAATTGCCAGACAAATTAAAATGTGCTTGCTACATAATATTCCCTATATAATGCCACTCTATGTTTATGGAAATAACAAAGCTTTTGGGATGATTAAGTATAGAAACAAGAAGACCCCTAAAAGAGATAAAATCATTATCATTAAGCCATGCCTCATCAGAAGAAGCATGCTGCCAGCTCAGTCATAGTTCATGGTTAGAATTACAGCAACAAGGCAAAAGAAGGGTAGCAGATTAATATTGGACTAACTGACTAGCTTTTAAACCCACCTCAATAAGCCTGCAAATGCTGCCTTTTTATTATTGAAGCCAAGTATAAGCTCAGTCGCATCAGGAAGCAGGCACCAGAGCACCCAAGCAATTTTGACACACACCAGAACACATTCTGTGGTACAGAAGAAAACATTAGTCTGGCTTCCTCTGAGTGTGCCAACATTCCCATACCTTATTTACTTCTTCTCATGAGGGTAGAAAAAAAATTATACAGAGTGAGAAAAGGGAATACTAAAATGGAAATCATGACACTCATCTGATTCTCACAAATCAATATTTGTTCAAAATCTTCCCACGATCTCACTGCATATGAATCAAGCAATGCCAAAATCGCTACAATCTGGCAAAAAGTGTATGGTATCTGTAACCCAAGCTCCTGGGCAACTATGACTCCTCTCCTCCAAGGAGCACCCTTAGCTTACAGGCCAGGATGAGTTCTATGTGCTGAAATGGTTGTACTGTGGACATTTCTTGCACTCTCTTCTGCCTTCTCCCAGATAGACCTTTCAATTAGGAAGACATTACAAAAGAACTGTTGATGTACTTGGAGAGACTGCCTACACAGGGTATCCATCCGCACCAAAATAAACATCGTATTGTTAATTGCAGCTGACATGCAGTTGGCAAAAACATTTCAAGTTATTTGTATTACTAACAGCCGTCTGAGGCCTTATTTTATCTCCTAAATCTGCTGCAGCTTTCTGAATGAATTTTTACTGTCACATTTAAGGAAACAATTAAAAGCGCAAACGAGGAATTCCCTGAAGCAGTACTTGTCTGGTGAACTGAAAGCGGGTAAACAAGCCTGTGAAACATGTAAAAGGAGCAGGTACTTCCTCCCACCTACTCTTCCGCATGAAGACATGAATCTAGGAAAGGAAAAACGCATTCAACCCTTCTGAAACACACACTTCCAGAAACATCATGGAACATTAAAAATTAATCTTTTGCCTTTTGATGTTCTGGAACTTTCTGTGTTCATTCAATGAGGCTGTTGGGGGGGGGGTGGTAATGAAACGATATAACACGTATTCTGTATCCTAGTCAACATGACCCATTCCTCCTTACAACATTATTATAGACACTTGAACTATATGTATAAAGAGCAGTTACATATAATGTTAAGAAACTATTCATTGTTCTAGGAAGGCAGGGCCTGTTTATAAATATGCTCTGCGTAAGTGAAAAAATGAGAGTGAAATAAGCAGCGCTAGTCCCAAGCATAACAGAGAATTGAATCGGGGAGAGTAGATGGGCATATAAATAACAATAATATAAGCAGAAATTGGTGTGTCATAAGAGAAGTAAAAATGGAACAAAGAAGAGTCTAGGAGAGAGACTTTTGGAGGCAGAGCGACACCTGATAGAGGGCACAGAGTGGAAGAGAGGGAGCAGGCAAAGGGAGGTAAAAAATTGGAACACAAGAGAACACCATTTGTCACAGAAGTTGAGACCATGAAATGGCAATGTTTAGCTAAGTTACAGTCATATAGATGAACCACAAGAATGCCTTTGGCCTGTAAGTGGGAAGTTTGCACTTGTGCTGAGTAATGTTATGACAAGCTGGAGAAGAGGGAAACTCAATTGAGAAAATGACTCTGTAAGATCTGACTGTAGGTAGGACAGTAGGCCATTTTAAAATTAGTGATTGATGTGGGAGGGCCCAGTCCATTGTGGGTGGTGCCATCCCTGGGCTGGCGGCTCTGGGTTCTATAAGAAAGCAGGCTAAGCAAGCCGCGGGGAGCAAGCCAGTAAGCACCCCCCACTCCATGACCTCTGCATCAGTTCCTGCTTCCAGGTTCCTACCCTGTTTGAGTTCCTGTCCTGACTTCCTTCAATGATGAATGGTGATGTAGAAGCCTAAGACAAGCAAACCCTTTCCTCCCCAACTTGCTTTGGTCACAGTGTTTCATCACAGAAATTGTAACCCTAAGACAGCACTCCTTGAGTGCAAGAAAAATTGAAGTATATCCAAAATGGAGTGAACAAAACTGAGGCTAGTAGCCAAGATCTCAGGACATTGAAACCCTATTTGGCATATATGATGACAGTATTTATGGTGCCACTACCATATCTAAGGGAGGTTGGAACTGTGGTCTGGAAGAAGCTTTAGTGTTAGTAAGGACAGTGAATGACTGTGGACTGTGCCCTGTGAGGTTCCCTTCTGAGCCAGTCCTGTGGAAACCTTAACATGTTTTCCAAAGAAAAATATACAAAGCAATCAAATCTAAGTTAGCACTCCCCCTTGTTCTTCCTGCCTTCAGCTCACATACTCTTTGTGAGTCTTCAGGGCTCTTGATTTTGAAATTATGGAATCAGAGTCCATCAACACATGAACAGCAAAGGAAAAAGTAGTATACATACACAATACAGTATTGTCCAGCTGTCGAAAAACAAACAAACAAAAACAAAATGTATGAAATAAGTCAGTCCCCCAAAGAAATACCATGACTTGTTTTCTCTAACATGAATGACTACTAGAGATGAAGAAGGCACTAGCTAGAGGAGAGGTATCAAGAGCAGGAGAGGACAATGTGGAGTGAACATAGCCAAAGAATATGATATCCTAAACAAAAATTGCTATCAGAAACCTATTGCTTTAGCAAGAAACATACACTATTTTAAAGAGGAATTCCTGGGGCTAAAGAGATGGCTCAGTAGTTAAGAGCAATTGCTGCTCTTTCAGAGGACCTGGGTTTAGTTCCCAGAACATACATGGCAGCATCTCATCTATAATTCCAGTTCCATCTTCAGACCTACAAGAGCACCAGGTACATATGCAATAAGCATGCATATATGCAGGCAAGACATTCATAGACCTATAATAAAATTATACAAACCTTTAAAATAAAAGAGTGTCTGGCTTCTGTATATCTGCACCAACATGTGAGAATTTTCCCCAGTGTTTCCATCATTTTCCAGTAAATAGCAAGGATAACAAACGAGATTTTTCATACACACACACACACACATACACACACACACACACACACACACACACACACACACACACAATGTGAATAATATGCAGAATCAAAATTTCCCTAAGCATAAATATATGTACAGATGTGTATGTTCATGCATGTTTTTTAAACTCAATGTCCATTCAACTTCCTTAAACACTTGACAAGACCAGTTTTCTGTGAATTCTTGAATTCTTGCTAACAGGCTTTCAGCTGCATTAAGTGCTCACGAAGTACATAGAAGTTGTATTTTATCGCGCAGCCCTAATTGAGCTGTCTAGGTTAAAGAAGCCGAATGTTACAGAAATGTTTATTATACAGGCACATTCAATCTGAAATTGGAGAGGAAGATTTCTGCAGCTTCAGGGGTAATTTATCTCTGCAAAAGGCAACAAAAAAGGCCTTTTATCACCCTCCCCTTTCAGTGAATTATGTTTATGAGGCCCTCCCACTGCTATGTGTCTGGTTTCATGCCAATATGAAGAGGAACTGAGTCCCAAATCCTTCCTGGTTGAATCTCATTATTATCGTCTCTGTTTCATATTTTCCATCAAGACATACGCCTTGGGGCTCAGGATGCAGTTGCACAGATAGAGTGCTTACCTGGAGTGCAGGGTGCCCTGGATCTGATCCCCAACACTACATAATGAACAATCCAAGCACGGAGGTTCAAGCCTGTAATCCAGCACTCGTGAGGTAGAAGCAAGAGAAGTTCAAGGTCTTCCTTAGCTAAATGGCAAATCTGAGGTCATCCTGTACTATGTGAGACCTTGTCATTAAAACTAGAATGGGAAAGGGGGTGTGTGCCTTTTCCATACATGTCTGGCAGTTATAGTCATTTACACATACTCTCATTTAGGGCTACTATTAGCCCATTGCAAGAAAAGATGATACACTATAAGATGTGTGGAGCTATTTATTTCTAATAGTTTTGTTTCTGTCAAATTACTATTGGCGACTTGTGGGGATTTTTCTTGTTTTTTTTTTTTTTTTTTTTTTTTTTTTTTTTACTGATATTGTTATTGTTGCTGTTTTCATGCCCTCATCTCCATTTTCCTGAATTAAGTTTCCACCTTGGATTCTTTGAACCTAGTTCAAACCTAGTGCCCAATAATATTAAGTATAGCCATATTAAGCATGGGAAAAATAATTGAGAAAATTTTGTTTTACTTTGTTCTTTACTAAAAGATCAAACCATTACCTTCTTGTTAACAAGAGATATGTAGTTTATAGTGTTATTTTCAAAGTCTTCATTTATCTTACAGTTTACTAAGTAGAAAGATTGCATGATTTAATTTAATTTTAAATACTCTGACTTCATGCAACTATTATCTATGAAATCACTTCCAATAAGCATTTAGTCCAGTTCATAATGTTAAAAATATAGCAAACAAAACTTTCCAGAATGAACAACAACAGAGCCTTCCTATGCATATGTAATAAAACTGAGCACTTAAGTCAGTTACATTGCAGACACTTGTTTAACTGTTTTGTCCTGACTCTTTTGAAAATGACATCCAGAAAAAAAGTTTTCTCTTCAGAGAACTTACAATCCAGCTAGGCAAAAACCACTTTGTTAAAACAAAGAATAAACACGTATACAGCCTCTTGAACATGATTAGTTTTTAAAATTAGTATAAATCTTAGGAACACAGAATGCAAAACTCCAGACAGAATTTGGCCTGAGCACCACAGTGACCACTCTTCACCCAGCCCCTCATCAACCTTTCTCAGTCATTTTTCTCTGACAACACTGCAGGACAGAACACTGCTTTAGATCAAGATTCCAGGGGTGTTTAGAAGATGAACATGGTTCCATACCATTTAACAGAAAATATTTCTAAGGCACAATAGAAGAAATGAGCTCTAGAAGCTATAACCAGCATCATCAAAGCCGAAGCTCAAACACTGTAGGCCATTGTCTCTGAAGCTCTGCCCACAATACCTTCTTACAAAAGGAAGTACTACATGAAGACAAGGCAGTCAAACTCAAACATTGCTATTGATAAAGCAGTTTGGTAAGACACAGCAAACTATGTCACCATTGAGAAAAGCGAGTCATTACCAAACAGTTTATTTCCCCTACATATTCTAAACTAAAAAATTAAAAACCAATGCTCAATACAAGCATAAACTTAAAATAACTTTTTTCAAAATAGGGCAATAGTTTACTTGAATTTCTAGATGCTGTGTAGACCTGACCAGTGGTTGTAAAGGGTTCCATTGGTGGAAAAGCCCTGGTTGCTCACTGTACATATCTGCAGCTTTCTTCCCTGCCTTTGCTTCTCACCCCACAGAGCTTCTAGGATCCATGCTTCTCACTCTCAGCAGAGCAGCAAGCTTTTTCTGTTGTCCCATCTGGCCTCTGGGCAAGATTGGCTTTCCTGGGCTGTAAGGGCACTGTCATCAGCAAATTGGGGTTCATTTATGATGTTACTTCCATCTAATAGGAGGAGAGTTGCTCCTTCCCAGAAGCTCCAAGCTACTTCACCCACCTAACTGGTACAGTTAGAATAGGCCTGTCTATCTCTGAGAAAATCCCTCACAAAATCCCACACTAGGCACCTGTGCCTGACCACTCATCAGGGTTACTAGGTGCTTGGGTTAACCAGTGTCCACCATAATAGCTGCTGAAGCCCAATCCAACTGACACCATTACAAAGCCTGCCCTCTCCTCTTCCTACCTGTAGACAAGATGGTAGCTTTACAACTCAGCCAGCAGACTGGCTTCTTCTCTACTTACTGTATACTCTACTGTGGACATCAAGGTGTGACCTGGCACCATTGGGCAACCTCTGCTTCAACCCTGTCTACCCATGGCTGAACTCTGTGTTTCATCTGCCTACCTTACTCCTTACACCTACCCCTATAACTACTCCCAAATTCAAACTCCAAAAACACTGATAGTGAATGATTTCAAATTCAATTACATATTCACAGGACGAAAGGGTAAGTTTCACCTCATATACCTCATTCCACATAGCAGGCCCTTCTAGATCATTCCAGCCACCTGCTGCCTCTGGACTTCCCTGGCTCTTTGCCAGACAGCTGGTTAGCATTTTGCATGCCAGTCTCCTCATTCTAAAGGACTCATTTCCTGCTTGGTCTTTTAAGGCATTTGACAGCCTCAGCAGGGAGTCATCCTGGAGGTTGGCCTTTATGTCAACTTCCTCCCCTGTATGTGATCCATAAGGGGAGTGGACTAGGCTATTTCCTCAGTTAAAATTCAGAGCATATCCCTTCTTTCTTGTTTGTGCTAGGCCCTTCTGCCTTAGTTAAGTAATAATAAATATAGCAAGAATGATTACAATGCTTGCCCAAAAAAGCCTTTATAGTCTAATGATATGATCTTTAAATGTCCCTATTACCTACATTTTTTTTTCTCTGTCTTCAACATCTTCTCCCATAACAAGGCACAGGGAAAATATTTGTCTTTTGATACATTTGTATACATCTTCTCTTCCATGTGAACTCTAGGAGCATAATGAATTTGTCTGAGAACAAACAGAACCCACACTTTTAACAAATCCAAATTGGGTTAAAGGCTCTACAAGGCTGTAGAGCTGAAATATTGCAGGTTTTGAAGTTAAATTATCTCACATTGTCTTTGTCCTGTTCCTAGCCATTCATTGTCTTTTACCCCATTCCTAGTCAATAATTGTCCACCTCTATACCTGACCTGGCATCCCTCTTCATGATCGTTAGGTAAACCATTTGGATGTACAAACAGATCTCCATCTCTCCCAAGACAAAGACTACCAATGCCATCATCCAAGCTCTACAGCAGGGATTCTTCCCACTTTGGGATGACCCTTGGAACTGCTCACTGAATATCTACTCTAGGTCTGTGGTCAAATGCATCAAAGTGTGGCTCATTTTAATAGGCTTAAATGTCAGAGGCACCTCATGTAACCTTAACCTTACATGCCCTTGACTAGCGAGCTTTGCTGAGCTTTGAGGAAGCAGGTCTACTGTAAAATCTTGGAAAGTGTCATCTAGGTAGCTATTGATAAAACACAGCTTACCTATCTTAGGGTAAATACCACTACATACCATTTCCATAGAGACTAAGTGACTAAACCCTCCCCTGCTAAAATTGACCATATCCAGTTCTTTGCCTGGCTATCCAGCATTAACTTTAAGTGGCAATAAAAACAATAAGGATAATAAATAACACTTAATGAGTACTTACTGTACCTATCTATTTTAAGCATTTTGCTTATGTTACCTAATTGATTTATAGTACTCTTCAATTTGCTTTCATATGAGATAGGTATGGTTTTTCTCATTGTCACCTGAAGCAACTGAAGTAAATCTGGAACAAATACGTGTCCAAGACACTAAATAGAATGAGATGAAATCCAGCTCTAAATAGCTGTGGTCCTGCTGTCCTGCCTACAGACTCATTCTGCACACTCTTGTCAAAATGCTTTTCAGTTCTGCCCAACAAGTAGCTAGATGTAGATGCTGCCTTACCCTGGAGAGGAGCAACTAAAAAGGACCTGACCTCTTACCTGCAAGAGCAACATTTGGGGTTCAGCTGGATCTACCTAGCTGACATCATTGTCTTCTAGGTGGCTTTCCTCTGGGATCCCTCATGAAGCTAGCACTCCACAGCTATAACCCTGGCCCTGCCAACATGACTAGACTCTACCTTCTGTGTCACCTCAGTGACAGGCTGTCATTTGAACTGAGCAGAAAACTCCTAGAGCTGGACAACTCACTACAGAGGATGTCAGAATTCCAAAGCAAGTCCAAGGGACATGAGGAACACACATGCCTCAATTGTCAAAGATGTCTCACATGCTCATGGGCTAAAAATCTTAAACCTTAAAAGAAATTAAGGTGAGGAGGCTGAGATCATAGCTACAAAAATAAATAAATAAACAAACAAATAAATAATATAGAGAGTTCAAGTGGTAAGAAACTGAAGAAAGGAAGGCCAAAAATGCACTGAAGTTGAAATATGATAAGCCAACAGGCAGACAAACAGACAAGCAGATAGACATTGTGGCAAGCAGCAGACAGATAGGCAGGCAGATAGACAAGAAACAGGTAGGTGAGCAACCTACAGAAAGGTAGGCAGAAGACAGGAGGGCAAACTGGCAGACAGGAGAGCAGGCAGTTACTCACACAGCCATCCAGAAGGACTGATCATCAAAGGGCAGGCAGAAGCAGTGAGGCAGGAATTAAGCAGACACAAGAAAGACAGAGGTTCACAGCTCCTGGAGAGCCAGACAAATACAGGGTCAGAAATCAAGCAGGCAGGCCAACAACAGGGAGGTGTGACTATCACAAAACAAAGGAAAACAGATGGCCAAAGCCCTGGACAGGCAGTGTAGGGCCAGGGGCTATGCAAAGATGCAGGGAAAGGGCAAAGTGGGCAAGAAAACAGATTTATTTTCACAGAAAAATGGATGGCATACTTGCGCCTCTTTATGCACAAAACCAGCAGAAGCTGATATTGATTCCAACAATGTAACCCACTTGACATTGAACCCTAAAGTTTTCTTGGGCTGTGCTATTAGGCATTTTAACAGCCTTTTCCTGGAAGTCTTTAAACATAAATTAGGAGCAGAGAGGAGAATTAAACGTAAATCATGAAAATATACTAGGACAAATAAATACCTGTAGTCATGCTTAGTCCAATTTGGAAGGAAGTTTTTTTTCTAAACATGATATAAAATCTATAAGAAAAAATAATAGTGAAAATCCAAAATCCTACACAGAAAAATACAACATAATGTAGCAGAAACAAAGTTGAAAATCAAACTTTCTAGAATGCAAATGGGCTGAGAAGATGATTCCATAGGCAGAGTGGTTGACCCACAAATGTGTAGCCACATAAAACGCTGCTGGGCTCAAGGGGATGGGAAGATGCCTGGAGCCACTTACCTGGCCATTGTAGCATAACTGGTGATCCCAAGTGGCAATGAGAAACAAGGGGCTCATCTCCTAGGAAGGACACTTGGCGCTGGCTGTGAGCACTCGCAGGTGTGCGTGCACACACACACACACACACACACACACACACACACACACCTGCATGTATGCAAGCAAAAATTAAAAATGCGACACAGATCACAAAGGAATATACAGAATGTTTCAATAAGTAAATAAGAAAAATAGCACACTGTAAGCACTACTATGAAGAGACAAAAGGCTAAGGTAGAAATGCTTATGGCTATGTGCCATTCACATTCAACAGAGATTGGTCTCACCAATAACTGGGAGGACTTAAACTAAACAATCAAATAAAATTATTTACTTTGCAACTCAACAAATTTGGAAACATCCTTCATCAATATTTGATGAAAATGGGAAGAAGTAAAGACTCATGAATGTTGGATTAAACTATAAATTAATATAAAATTTCACAATGATCTAGCAATATGAAATACAGCTTGAAATGTGAATATACTTCCCCTAGGATGCATCTTAGAGAAAACATTGAACAAGTTTTAAAATTAAACACTGTAGATTTATTAATAAAAATGGAAAATAAATAAGTGATCTGCCTGTGAGAATTAGGTTATATAAATCACACTTCTTCTGGTCAATATAAACTGATATAGTCAAAAAATGGAAAGAGAGACATTCATTACACTTTTATTACTTGCTTGTAGTAATTTCAAATTACTGAGAATGACTAGGTAAATTGTGATGGTGATGATTGTGATAGATGGCTAGCAAGAGATAAATGAATGGTAGACACACTGAGGGATGTTCTTTGGTTGTATAATTTAGGTACAATTTATCCACTTCCTTATCTAGTCAACAATTTTTTAGTATGCTTTCTCGTTGCCTTCCTTGACAGTGCAGATTGCTGACTTTCCTATCTTAGCTCTACTTTTCAGATCTTCTAGGCCTTGGAGCAACTTCCTCCCTGCATTTACTTTCTTACCAAAGACTCCCTTTGCAGCTCTGCTCTGCCCCTTCATTAAAAATTCAGAATCCACACCACACTTCCATTTTGATTGACTGGGTGGTTTTTTTTCCTGTTCCATGTTTGGCAGGCATTTAATAGTAATTAAAGATTTCTCTAATATGTTCTTAGGGCTCTTTGATAATCAAGAAGAAGTCAGTTTGATTGATAGTCACTGTCATGAAAACAGGAATACAGGCCCTCTTAACAAATTTCCATGATGAGAAACTTAGTATACAAATTTTAAATGAATGTCCAGACATATTTAACATCAAAGCATAGTTATTTAAAAGTCCAATGTGAGTTTTTGTTGTCTGGTAACTATATCAAAGTGAAGTTAGAAGACAGATCCTGAATCCTTGAAGCCTACAAAGCCCCTGAGGTTCCCCTTGTCCTACTCATTAGCTGGAAGTCTTCAGTGGTTCAAGGGATCAACTAGAAATCTATAGCAATAAAGCTAGTGCTGAGGCTATCCTGGCAGGTGAGAAATTAAGACAGGAAGTGAATCCTGTGGGCTTTGAAATAATGAGGAGAAATGGTAAAACCAACCATGGTGAGTAGAGGGCATGAACAGCTAAAGAGTCTCCATGGGTCGCCATTGGAAAACACATTATTTCAGTATATATTCTCTTGATTTAGTGTCTGGTACCTGAGGTCTGTGGTACCACTAAAGCTAATAAATCATTGCTCTGGATGACAGGCTGAGCACCTGTGTTTTATCATACAGCAGGAAACCTTGTAAATTACCAAGAGAAGCAACTTGTGACCATGCAGCTGAGCTGGGAGAATCTGCTAAAGCCTCAGTCCAGTAAGTCTGTTTCCTTTTATTTGCAGGTGCATTAAAAGGAATAGGGGACACAGCAAAGGATAAGCCCGCCTTTTGATTAGTGTTTAATGAGAATGACTTGGGGCTGATGGAGCAGGCTCTTAATGGTCTTCAGTCCACAATGGAGACCCACATTTCTGTCTGCCCATTGACTGTGCCACAATTTAGCTTTATGAAAGCAACAGGACAACTTCAAGGGAGTAGGCTTGTGGTAGGCACTGAAGAGGCTTTGCTTTGTGCTTCTGAGCAGTGAGTTTTATTTTGGAAATATGCACTCACTTTGTGCGCCACTTTTCAAAATGTGTGCATGCATGCGAGCGTGCGTATTTCTGCAGAGGCCAGAGGTCAGCCTCTGTGCCATCCTCTAGAAGCTGTCCACCTTAGTTTTTGAGACTAGGTCTCTCCATTGGATCTGGGACTCACTGAGTAGCCTAGGCTAGCTAGCCAACAAACCTGAGGGATTATCCTGCTTTTGTCTCACCAACTGTGTGAGATTACAACTGTGCTATCACACCTGTCTTTTTACTGTGGTGTTAAAGATCACATTCAGGTTCTCATGTTTGTGTGGCAAACACTTTACTGACTCAGCCATTTCCCCACCCCCCTCAAAACTTTTGATCTTATGAGTTATTTCCCAATACACTAGCTCTGGAAATATGTACAAAAGTCAGGTATACTTTCTTCAAAACAAAAAAGTGCAGAATAAGCTATCTGTTCTTAACCACTAAATTTTCATTCAAACTCCTTTTGCCATTTTATGCCTCCATATTCTTGAGATTCCTCTAGAGGCATAATTAAAGGAAACGAGATTAGGAGATGTGTTTAGTTGATGTATGTCATAAGACATACATCAACTAAACACCAAGAGTGCTTTGCTCCAAGCACTTCATGATTTGCAGTTTCCTGTCCATCATAAAAGACACTTAATACTCTTAATTAATATCAAGATGACATTTAGCTATATGGAACCAAGGTCTTGATTACCTCATGTATTACTTCCTTGCTTGTATGGTCCAATGCCTAGCATAAAGCAACTTAAAGGGAAAGGGTTTATTTGGGCTTACAATTTGAGGGGACACAGTCCATCATAGTAGGAAAGGCATGCAGATGTGTGAGCCACATCTACAATCAGGAAGCAGAAAGGGGATAGAAAGTAGGATCGAAACTCAAACCCTGCCCCCCACTGATCCATTTCCTGCAGCAAGGAGACACCTGGTAAAAAATAAATTCACAAGTTTCCCAAAGAGTGCCACCAGGACCAAATGGTCAAACCCATGAACCTATGCTGACCATCTCACATTCAAACCACATCATCTAGAAATGATTTATCTACATGGAATGCATGTGGTGCTATTTTGAGGTTAAATACACCTGTCAGGCTTCCAAATATGCAGGCACCATCCCAGACTTTAGCACGGCAACCTTAGGAAATGAGGAGAAAGGAATAGCCAGATATCCATAATTTGGCAAAAAGCAATAGCTCTCTCTTGCTTTTCATTCCTTTAGAAGCTGTGAGCAGGACAGGGAAGAAAATAAATATAGTTTCCTTGCCTGCAGAATACAAGGACAGTTTCTCAAACATGACATAAAAAGATGCCCACTTCGTGCCTCTCTGTAAGTGGTGGTTCAGCCAGTCCTCAGTTACTCTGGGAGAAGGCCTGCCATATTCTGGGTAATTGTCACTCTGTGCCTCCTCCATACTCTATCATCGTCTCTTCACATGGTGTCTGCTATTTCTGGATGTGCCATCACTGGGCTGACAGAAAGAAGCATCACCCATCAGCAGCCTCCTCCCTGTGGGCTGTGCCTGTGGCAGTGCAAACACAGTTGCCAGAGGAAGCACTCCATCAGCCTCCACCTCTCAAAGCTGTCATTCCAAGATGATGGATCTACAAAGGGATTTCAGAGCTTTATAAACAAATAATGGTGCCTCCAAAGCAAGCATTAACTGGGCAAACAATGCACCTTAATTCAGCCTGTGCAAGTGCATACACAGAAGCCTAGTGCTTGTTTGCCTAGGATAATGAAAGAGACTGTGAAGACAACCTCCTCCCCGCCATACACACACACACCATAGGCACCTCAGCATACAAGCAAAACACATGACTTCACTTATACTTTTAATTTCCTTTTCTGGAGTGTGTGAGTGTCATCATTATATTGACTTAGATATCTCACAGAACCCGGAAAGAGGAGTTATAACAAGAGTAGGCACTCTTATCTCTTTCACAGGGTATTGCTAATGAATTTCAGTATATTCTACCAAATTTTCTTCTGTATTAAATGTGGTTAATAAAACGTAGGAAGATAGTCGAGCCTGGGGATATAAAAAGGTATGAAGTACAAGTCTTGTAAAACTGTGAAATTGTGAAAACTGAAAATAAGAGTAATCTTGTATTTCAATCCCTGACTAACCACAGAGCATATCCTCACTGGTGTTCCTGGGGTAATGAATGCAGAAGATCAGCAACAGAATTCTCCCCTTCTAGATTTTCACATCCCAAAGGATTTTTCTTTCAGTAAAATATTCCCAAAGAGAGTTTATACAACACACACAAACCAGACATGTTCTAGAAGTCCTTTTTCTAGCAAGGGAATTAGGTGATCAACAATTATTTTCCTTTGACAATTTGAGTTCAAATTTTTTGTTAAACTCAGTGATTGGAAATGAAAAGCAAAGGCATCAGGATTAGAAAGGAAAAATCAAGCTGCTTTTATATGTATAAAGATAAAAAGATAAAAAATTATATAATATAAAAAATTATCAAGATAAATAATATAAAAGGTCAGCACACAAAGGGTTATCTGTATGTACTTGCAAAACATGGAGGCAATAAGTTGAAAATCAATACCATTTATTATAGTATAAAAAGTCAAGAGCATGGAATATTGAAATAACAATACACAAATAAATAATTGGAATAGTATAGTATTTAAAAGTAGGCTCATATGTGCATAGTGGGTATATTTTTAAAAACAAGCTCAGAGTAAATCAATGAAGAAAGACTTGCCAATAAATAACTTTGGAGTAACTTCAAACATATGAAAGAAGATTGCTTCCTCCTTCAGACACTGATTAAAACTGCTTTGAAATGAATTCTAAATGTATGTTCTTATAGCTAAAACTATTACAATTTTAGAATCTTAAAATGAATTATTTCATTAATTGAAGCAATATTTCCTAAGAAACAAAATAGTAGTAATTATAAAATAGTAACTCTATCAAAACAAAATTTGTTAGGAAAAAAACCTCACAAAACAGTTAAAAGGCAAGACAGAGTCTGGGAGACAATTTCACAATGGTCAAATGTGGCATGTGACTCATATCTAATGGTCAGTGAGCTTGATGACTAAAAGTTGACTCAATTTAAAAAGTAGAGAAGAGCTTAAGCTCATATTTCACAAAAGATAGGATGGTTAAGGAGCAAAGGCAAGAATGTTCAACACTTGGAGTCACTGGAACCACAGAGTAATGAGATATGACCACAAATATTCTGGGTAATTGTGGAAATCATCTCTAGCCTGTTGAAATTTGGACACTTTTGTCCAAACTCACAGACCTGTAAAGAGCTGTAGATTTTACTATACACAAATTTTATTCTTTTTTTTCCCCAGCCCTTTCTGATGCATAGCTCCTCCCCTGCCTGGTTCGTCTACTCCTAGCCCATTCCCAACGAACCCCACCCACACCTGCATAGGCACAGCTACCCTCTGGCCAGCTCCTCCCTTTCACAGCCCCTCCCCATGCCAAGTTCCTCCCCCTACTCAACCTTTACTCAGCTCCTTCCTCTCTGAAATGATGTCTTTTAGTGCCTTGGCTTTTGCTCCCACATTTCTCGAAATCACAGAAATATGTCTTGAAAACACTCAATAATAACAATGACCATAACAGTATAATGCATTTTGCTTAGATCATGGCAACAAAACCATTCTACTTCAATTATCTTTTTACCTAAAGAGGAACCTGAAACAACCAGGTGCATTTTTTCTTTATTATTATTATTTTTTATCAATCCCAGTTCTCTCTCCCTCCCATGCCGCCGACCCCCCCCCATCCCATTCTCCCACACACACTGCACAGGGAGGTGATGCCTTCCAGGAGGTGTCATCAAAATCAAGTCATTTGGAGTAGGGTCTGGGCCCTCCCCCTAACCCAGGCTAAGGGAGCATCCCTCCATAGGGAATGTGCTCCCAAAGTCCTTTCGTGCACCTCAACCAGGTACATTTTAAACATAAACCATATGCATTTTCTCCATAAAATGCATATATATCCCCTTATAATGTCACACTGGAGATGGCATGGCAATTAAGAGTGTAATTGCTGTAATTACTGATGGAATTACTCATATTCCTCTATGCTACTTTTTCTAATTATCTTGGTGTAATGAAAATGTGTGTTTTTGGATAGAACAGGATGTGGCCATCATTTGGCTGCCTGCCTGTGATGATGCACAGTGTCTGTCCCTTGGATGAATGGAGAGCACAGAGGTCAGCACTTGTTTGCAGGAAGAAGAGGTTTCTGGAACACAACAAACAAATTTAAATTTAAATGCATGTCATGAACAACCTGTAGAAGCTCACAGATGGCTTTAGTTGGAGGAATTATAACAGTGGGGCAGACATTATCCTAGAAGGAGCCCAATATGTGTGCAGTCTTCAGACCTTAATGAGTATGGCTTGGGGAAATAGTACAGAGGCTTCATACTGTTGGGCCATTCTTATTCTAGTCTCTTACAAAAACCAGATTCAAAAAACATTGTGTTTTTATTACAAGAATGAGGTATTTAAGACACTGCTGTTTTAAGAATAATATAAATTGCAGAAATCTGAGATCATCCTCTGTCTCACCCTTTTTCCTATTCTCTCTGTCTCCCAGTTATTTAAAATAGGCCTGAAACTTATTTGACTAAATATACTATTTATTTATTTATTTATTTATTTATTTATTTATTTATTTAGATGACTGGACAGAAGTTAAGTAGGTAAACTAAACAAGGATTATAAATCCACTTAAGCCATGTTCCTGGTATTTTTCTGGGTTTAAAACGTGCTTTGTAAATCTAGATGCTACTGGGTGTCAAAAATAAGAAAAGTGATAGGTTTTGTATTATTAATACATAAAATTACATGGAAAGGAGAAACAAAGTTGGAAAAATTCTCTTGATTCAACCCAGGGTTCCTCAGATCTACTGCCAGTACCTAAGACACGCTCACAACCACCTATAACTCCAGTTACAGGGAATCTGACATCTGGTTCTGAATTCAGCAGGCACCAACACTTACATACACACACACACCAGACTATCCTGTTGGTTGTTGGTTTGTTCACTGATCAGGTTGCTTGTTGTGTTAGATGACAAATTTCCATTGTACACTGAACATCTTTGCAATTTTACAAATAAGTATAAATAAATTTTTTCACATCACTAAGGTGCAGGGCATATCAAATCTTTTTATTTTGATGAACCTACTCATTCAGGGTACATTTATAAAGTATATATCAATGTTCCAGGCTCTGTGTCAAAGACAAAAGAGTGATCAAAATAAGTTGCAAAATGGGCATGATGATAAACACCTATAACTCTAGCACTTGAGAGATGGAGTCAGGCAGATCAGAAATTTAAGATCAAACTCAGCTATATTCTATATGTAAAAAAGTTAAGGGGCAACCTATGCTCCCTGAGAACCTTCCTCAACAACAACAGCAAATAATCACAAATAAAGCCAATAAACAAATTCCTGGCCTTTATGAGGAACTGGGAATCAATAATAAATATGGACATTATGCATGGTAAATAAATAAGATATTAGACAGCATTGTGTTCCAGGGGAAAGCATGAAGTGAGGAAGGGGATCTGAATGGTTGAAGAAGTGAAGTTATTGACTTTGGGGTAGAATGATCGATCAGGAGATCCCTTAACTGAAACAAGTTGGGATGAGAAGAAAGTAGTTAATCATGCAGAAAGCTGAATGAAGAGTGCACCACATAGAGGAGATGGCAAGTTCAAAGGCCCTGAAGGTAGAATCAAGAAAACTGATATCATGAGAGCTTAGTGACAAGTCTGGAACTGTTAGCGACAAAACCAGAGAAGCTAGTTGTCACAGTTGTAGGTCACAATTGAGATAGTGGCCTTTTTTTTTTTTCTCTTGAAAATGGGAAGGCACTGAGCTAGTGTGGAGAGAGGGTCTGGAATGAGCAGAGTCAGGCTGGCTGCTGCATTGAGAGCATAGTAGAAAAAAGGCACCATTCCAAAAGCTATTGCAGTAATTTAGACATGATGGCAATTTGTACTAGGCATTATCCACAGGGCAATGAGGAATGCCCAGATTCAGGGGTGGACATGGAGATTAATCTGAATTTGAGGGCTTAACAAGTAGGAAGTGGAGTTGCCAGGCTTAATATTGAAAGGATTGTAGGGGGAAGTGGTATGAGGGGAAGGTCAAGAGTCTAATTTTGGACGTGTTTAGCTTGACATTCCTGTTGTCCAGTGAGGACAGTCAGAGGACATTCAGGTGTGTGCTTGGCCTCTTCAGCTACAGGCTCCCACCTGGCTGGCTGGCAGAGAATCCAATCTCAATCACCATCAGGGTGGCTTTCATTTTCACTGGGCACCTTTGGCTCATATTTATTCCAGAAAGGTAGGAATGACGAGACCCTCAGTTTATACTGACTCCAGACATTACAGTTGCTGCTTCTCCTTCGTGCCACAATCAAGAACTAGTCCTCTAGCCTTGAGAGCCCTGAACTGTCCACAGAGCGACACCTGAGGCCTTCAGACCACAATGCAGGTTTCTAGTCTTTGGAGGAACAGGTTTTAAACACCATATTCAAGTTCACTTACTTTTTGACTTGTCTCAATTATTTAACTTATTTATCTCCCTTTTAAAAAACAAAATGTGGGACAAATACCAGACTCTTCCACAAAGGAATATGGTTGAATATTAAATGTGTTAGCACTCATATAGAACCCCAATGAATACCTGATGCCTGGCAACTTTACAGGAAAGCATTGCTATCATTACAATAGAAGCCTGGAGAAGCTCCCCTGCAAGAAACGCTAAAGGGCACACAAACTTCCACACTGCTCCTAATGTCAAACATGTTCAATATGTCTTTTCCTGTTGCCCACAGACTTGGTCATTTTACCTCCTTATTACAAAACTCTCTTACTACACACCTTTCGAAAACAAATAACCTCCTAGCATGTAGGGGATTCAGCTCTTCTGCCTTCTCTCTCAAAACATTTCCATGGGGAAAGGACAGGAAAAATGAAAAGCAATGTGGATTTTTTTTTCTTTCAATAGCTTATCCTTTAAGCTCCTAATATGCCCCATGCTAAGTGTATCTATTTCTCCATTCTGTTTATAAATCTGTCATTACATCACAATAAATGTAATTATATCACACTTCAAGGATCTTTCCCTAGCATGTACAGAAGCCCTCACCCAGCCACAAAGCTTCCTTGGGGTTAAATAATTGCATTTTTAAAAGAAGCAAATTTTGAAGCTGAGTAAGTGGAAGCCTTTCTTCCAGTGCTCCTTTCCCCTAGCCCAAGTGGCCTCCCACAAGTGAAGAGACAGAAATGACTGGTGTTTAGCTCCACAATGATCAGGATGTAAATAAAAAATTCATAATTTCCATATTATACAAGTACACAATAATGCATATTTGTAGTTAAAAAACAATATCTCATTTTCAACAAAAATGCAATTTCTTACCTGGATAATCTAACCAAAATGGTAATTTTATCAATTCATTTTATTGATTTATTATCTGAGAAAGTAAGGTAAGCAGCTTCTTTCCTCAGCACAAATGGGGGCTGGAAAGCTTTACCCATCACCCATAGGGGCTAGAAAACTTTACCCATCATCCACAGCACTCTTTCATCTCATCTTAAAAGCGCATTTTACTTAAAAATACTCTCAAGAGACAGTTATGCATTTCATCTGAAAAAATAACAGTAGATCTTTAAATAAAAAAAGTCTTTCATTTAGCTTCCTCCAAAGCAGAATTTCTTATAGTACCCAACCAACTAGTGACATATTTTGGTCTTATATGAGCTTTCACTGATCCCAGGCAACAGCACTTGACAAACAAGTTTAGCATTGAAACCAACAGTTGCAATTCAGTACAAGCAACTTCTCTCTTTTTCATTTTAATAACATTTCTGCACAAATTCCAAAGCAATGGGGTCCCTGTTATTCTGGGAACAATGCTCATTACTCATGTCTTCTGGGGCATTATTGGATGTATACTTTGGAATAAAGAAGGCTTTTGCAGTGTCTAATATGATGTCCTTTGCAATCTGTTATTAGGCTGTGTGTTGCCTTGCCAGTTAATCATCCCATTATAGATTCGAAAAATCTGACAACCCAGAGGGATTGAAATGCAGTGTGCTACAAGATTAGAAATAGCTATACGAAAATGAAGGAAGAATAGCAAATGCTGTAGATGGACCCATAAAATAAAGGCTTCACAAGATTTTTGTTTTAAAGACTTCTCAATACTTTCATCAGAAAAGAAATTAGAACAGCATATAAACACAAACAAGAGAGGCTTGGACCTGCCCACAGGAGGACAAAAGCTGCAGTGTGAGCAAGACTTTTGGGAAGCTACCCAATGCAATTAAAAATCAAAGCAATACATATATCAGCTCTCTATTTACCTGCCCTGTCATTGACAGCAGAAGAGGCTGATGCATTTGGTCAGAGCCATCCTCAGAGCCATTAATCTCACAACTTGTTTATGCATTATTGTTGGTGCCCTGGCTTCTGTGTACTCTGCTGCCATCTCCAGGACAGTCTGAAGACAAGAGCAGCCCAGCCTGCAGGCTTATTACAGCTTTGGAAGATGCCTTAGAATTTGCAAAGGTTACAAGAATAAAAAAAACCCAACTTTGGGGGGAAAAAAAATGGAAACTTGAACTATGTCAGCGATTTATTATTGATTTGAAAATGAGTGATGCTAAAATAAGAACTTCATTAGCAAAATGCCCAAATCAGAAGAAACCTCATGAAAATAAGTCCTCTAATTTCCATAATTTCCATACAGTTAAACATAATTTAAAAAAAAAAAAAGCTTGTCATGAATACCTGAGGTCTGCAACAATCCAAAATGTTTGTGGTGAATTGATATTCACTGGTAAGCTTAGGTAACTATAAATTAAAATCGTTTTTGTGAACAAGTTCTCTATAGGGAGTTCTCTATAGGGAGATGGTATGCACTAAAATTCTATTTGGTAGTGACTAAGTGTGTGGAATGAAAAGTTAATCTGTATATTTCTGTGGAAAACATCCTAAATCTAAAGGAATTCTGAGACTTTTATATTCTCTAAGTTTCGTTCTATAGAGTGGTTACTACTGAAACAGCCCCCACCCCACCCAAATCTCATATTTAGACGGAAAATGTTCTAACAGCCTTTACGGGAAGCTTGGGGTACTTCTATTTTATTATTTATTTTAATTTCATTTTACATTCCACAGTTCTCCCTCCCACATCTCCTACCATCTCTCCCCTACCCCCTTCCTCCTCCCAGCCTACCCCTATCCATTCCTTCCAATGAGTAAGGGCTCCCATTAGGAGTCAACAAAGTCTGGCACATTAAGTTGGGGCAGAACCAAACCCCTCCCCCATGCATTAAGGTTAAGCATGCTATCCCATAGGAAATGGGCTCTAATAAGCTAGCTCATGCATCAAGGATAAATCCTGGTCCTACTGCCAGGAACCCCTCAGATAGTCCAAACTTCACAACTGTCTCCCACATATGGAGGGCCTAGATCAATTCCATGAAGGCTCCACAGCTGTCAGTCTAGAGTTCAGGAGTTTCCACAAGCTTGGGTCAGTTGTCTCTGTAGATTTCTCCAACTTGGACTTGACCTCCCTTGCTCATGTATTCCCTCCTCCCTCTCTTCTACTAGATTCCCAGAGCTTGGCCTGGGGCTTATTTGTGGATCTCAGCATCTGATTCCATCAATTACTGGATAATGGATCTATAATAATTGTTGGGGTATTTACCAATCTGATTATAGAGGAAGGCCAATTTAGGCACCCTCTTCACTAATACTAGTAGTCTTAGTTGGGGCCATCCTTGAGGATTCTTGGGAATTTACCTAGCGCCAAGTTTCTTCCTAACCCCTAGTGGCTCATTCTATCAAAAAATCTCTTTCATTGCTCTCTTATTCCATCCCTCCCTACCTCTCAACTATCCCATTGCCTCATGTTCTCATCCCATCTCTCTTCCCCTTACCACTCCCTCTTGCCCCTAGTTTACAAGGAGATCTCATCTAATTCCTCTTCCCAAGGAAATCCATGAATCCCTCTTAGGGTCCTTGTTACCTAGCTTCTCTGGAGCTGTGGATTATAGTCTGGTTATCCTTTGCTTTACATCTAATATCCACTTGTGAGTGAGTTCACACTGTGTTTGTCTTTATGAGTCTGGGATACCTCATTTAGGATGTTTTGTTTTGTTTTTTTTCTAGTTCCATCCATTTGCCTACAAATTTCATCATGTGCATGGTGCTGGCATAACTGGATGTCAATATGTAGAAGATTTCAAATAGATTTTCAAATATCTATTACTATGCACAAAATTCAAGTCCAAGTGGATCAAGGACCTCAACATAAATCTAGTTACATTGAACCTGATAAAACAGAAATTGGGAAGTAGCCTTGAAAGCACTGGCACAGAAGACTACTTCCTAAATATAGCACTAGTAGCACAGATACTGGAAACAACAATCAATAAATGGGAATTCCTGAAACTGAGAAGCTTCTGTAAGGCAAAGGACAGGGTAAAAAAAGTCAAAACGGCAGCCTACAGAATAAGAAAAGATCTTCACCAACCCCACATCAAACAGAGGGCTGATCTCCAAAAATATATAAAGAACTCAAGAAACTAGACATCAAAATACAAAATAATCCAATTTAAAAGTAGGATAGAGAACTAAACAGAAGAATGTCAAATGGCCAAGACATTTAAGGAAGTGCTCAACATCCTTAATCATCAGGGAAATGCAAATCAAAATGACTCTGAGATACCATCTTACACCTGTCAGAATGGCTAAGATAAAAAATACTGAGGACAGTTTATGTTGGAGAGGATGTGGATTCAAGAAAACACTCTTCCACTACTGGTAGGAGTGCAAACTCATATAACTGCTTTGGAAGTATGATGGTTTCTCAGAAAACTGGAAATCAATCTACCTCAAGACCCATCAGTAGCACTCTTGGGCATATACCCAAAGAATGTTCAATCATACCAAAAGACACTTGCTCAATAATGTTCATAGCAGCAACCTAGATGTCCCTCAACTGAAGAGTGGATAAAGAAAATGTGGCACATTTACATATTTGGGTACTTCTTAAACATGAGCATGCAGCAAGTGCCTCTAAGTTCAATGTCATGCATTATAAGATACAAGATTCTGTTCACAGTGTTAAAGTACAGAGAAAACCAAGGATTAGAGTGAAAAAGAATGTCAGCTTTGGCTTAGATTATATTAAGTTTGATTTAAAAAAAATACACATTTCAATAACGGCACAACTCATTTTTGTGTGGATAATATTTGGTATATGAATATTTTATATGTATATTTAATATAAATTCTCAATGATACTCAGGAAGAATGTACTCTCCATATACAATACAAGAGAATAAACCCTCAAATATTGTGATAGCTAGTTTAAATTCTAACCTGATGCAATACCTAAGACCAGGTTTTAATTGAGGAATTATTTTGAACAAACTGGCCTGTGGCATGTCTGTGGGATATTGACTTGATTGTTAATTGGTATAACAAGACTAATCCATTGTGCAATAGCACCATTCCTTGGGCATTGGATCCTGAATGATATAAAACAAGAGGAAGCTAGATGGGAATGGGGCAATCATCAATGATGCATTCATTTCCCTCTGCTATTGACAGTGGTGAAGCCTATGCTAAGTTTCTGTTTTGACTTCCCCTCAATAATAGACTGGAACCTAAGTCAAAAACCCTTGCCCCTTCAAAGTTGTTTTTGTTGGAATATCTTATCAAAAGAACAGAAATAAAACTAAAACAAATATGTTTTTCAAGGGATTCTTAACATATAAGGTCTATATAGCCTATGCCCAAAAAATAAATTCCTATCAACTTTTCCAATGGACTGTACTGGATTTACACCAGAACAATGTTTAGGCTCTATGACCACAGCTGTCATCATTGAGCATTCAAATAAGAGATGTATAAATTGATGATTAGAACTTTCCTAATCTTTTTTTAATTTTTTAATAAATCATTTTACTTTACATATCAACCCCAGTTCCCTTTCCCTCCCACCAACCCCCATTCCACCCCCCATTCACTCCCCAGGGAGGGTTAGGTCTTCCATGAAGGACTATCAAAATCTGTCAAGTTATTTGAGGTAGGGCCTAGGCCTTCCCCCGTGTATCTAGGCGGAAAGAGTATCCCTCCATAGGGAATGGCCTTCCGAAGTCCGTCCATGCACTAGGGATATCCTGCTTCGCTTCCAGAGGCCCCATAGACTGCCCATTCCTCCTTTTTGACACCTATGTTCATGTTGTCTGGTTTGATCCTATGTTGGTTCCCCAGCTGTCAGACTTGGGTACATGATTCCTGCTTACTTAGGACAGCTGTTTCTGTGGGTTTTCCCAGCCTGGTCTTAATCCCTTAATTTGTCACTCCTCCATTTCTGAAACTGGTTTCCGGGACTTTGGCTCAGTGCTTAGCAGTGGTTCTCTGCTTCTTCTTTAATCAGCTACTGGATGAAGGCTTTAGGATGGCATTTAATGTAATCATCACTCTCATTATAGGGGAAGGGCTTAGATTCCTGGTTGGAGTTATCCTTGTGGATCTCTGTACAATTCCTTAGTACCAGATTTCTCTTTAAACCTATACTAGCTCCCTCTATTGATGTGTCTCTTTTCTTGCTCTCCTTTATTCATCCCCCTGATCAAGTTTCCTATTCCCTCATGTTCTCCTCCCCCTCCATTTCTCCCCTCTTCTTTCACCTACCTCCCTCTTCCCTCCCCCCCCCCATGTTTCCAATTTGTTCAGGGGCTCTTGTCCCTTTCTCCTTCAACAGGAGACTGTTTATGTCTCTGTGTCTCTTGTGGTCCTCCATGTTTCCTATCTTCTTTGGAGGTATGGATTGTGATCTGGTAAACCTTGGCTCTATGTCTAATATCTGTATATGAGTGACAACATACCATGTTTGTCTTTCTGTGACTGGGTTTCTTCTAGTTCTATCCATTTGCCTTCCAATTTCAAGATTCCGTTTTTTTTTTTTTTTTTCCTCTTAGTAATCCGTTGTATAAATGTACCACATTTTCTTTATCAATTCTTTGGTTGAGGGGCACCTAGATTGCTTCCAGGTTCTGACTATTACAAATAATGCTACTATGAACATAGTTGAAGAAATGTCCTTGTATGAATGTGCATCCTTTGGGTATATGCCTAAGAGTGGAATTGATTGATCTTGAGGTAGACTGTCTCATTTTCTTGAGAAACCACCATACTGATTTCCAAAGTGGCTCTATAAGTTTGCACTCCCACCAGCAATGAAGGGGTGTTCTTTCTCTGCATCCTCTCAAGAATAAGCTGTCATTGGTGTTTTACATTTTTAGCCATTCTGACAGGTGTAAGATGGTATCTCGAGTTGTTTTGATTTGCATTTCCTTGATAGCTAAGGATGTTGAGCAATTTCTTAAAAGTATTTTAGCCATTTTAGATTCCTCTATTGAGAATTCTCTGTTTAGTTCTGTATCCCACTTTTTAATTAAATTACTTGGTATTTTGGTCACTAGGTTCTTAAGTTCTTTGTATATTTTGGAAATCAGTCCTGTGTCAAATGTGGGGTTGGTGAAGATCTTTTCCCATTCTGTGAGATGCTGTTTTGTCTTATTGACTGTGTCAACTTTCCTAATCTTGCCATTACAAAAACAGTTTACCATAAAACTAAGATTGAAGTCAAATTTATTTCATACAGTGTTCTACTCCATCCAGTAGAAAAATTACCTGCTCTTAAAAATTTTGGACTACTTTTCTTCCCATTTTCTTAATAGCAGGCCAAAGGCATAGATAAGCCAGTTCTCACTGCCAATTTGTCAAAAACTTGAAGCTGTCATCTAGAAAATACTACTTCTAGAGCTCTGCAAGCTACATGGGCCTCCTGAAATGGAGCCCTGTTGAATGAGCGAGGGAAGGGGCCACTTCTAGGCTTACTCTGATAATAAGCCTACATCTCATCATACAGGACATGAGAAAGGGCAGAGCCTTAAGATGTGTTCCACATGTTACAGGAAAGACATTAATATCTTAATGCCAGAATCTAAGGAAAGCATGTCTCCCACTGCATCAGTGGCACAGCAGAGTGGATGTCCTAGCACACACGCACAACTAAGCTGAAAAGTGTACTTCCCTTAAGCATTCACTGATGAGCCCCCATGTTATCTGCCTAACAAAGGAAAATGAAGATTTCTAAGATACACAACATGAATACTTATAGAATCTTCCAACATTCTCCCCTACATATCCTATAACTTCCTCAAAAAGTGTTCATATGCATGTGAGATACAATCAGGGAAATTGTTTTCATTAATTAAAATCTTTCTGCACGTTTCCTTCCTTTGTATGCTATCATATAAGTCTATTTGTTAAGGCTTCAATTTCACATACCCATTAGAGCAGTAAATTAAGAACTTATAAAGGTGCTATACCAATTTTTACTAGGCTGAATAGGACTCCTTCCTGAACTTCTCTGTCAAGGTCACCACATGTCTAATCATCTACAAACACAACACATAAACCTACTTAGACCAATGGTGTTGTAGATACCTAAAAGTAAAGTAAAAGTCTCATTACTTAAGGGGACGAGTGGCAGACATAGAAACCTGGCCATAAATAAGTGTTTCCATAAGATAGACTTGTGGAGGAGTGCAGTAGTCCAAAAACACAGATAAGTGGGAAGGTAATACTCTGTGTAAGACAAGACGGCTGAACAGATTGCAGTGGGCTCCAGGAGTGATATAGTGAATAGTGTTTGTAACAAGATCATTGTGAATATGATGCCTCACAAGAGCCAGCACCTTCCCATCCCCCTCCTCCACAGCTCCTACATTGGGCTGTTTGTCATGCTAAGCAGCTGAAGCACTAGCTGAGGTTAGCTAACAGAAATCTGAAGAGAAAAAAGACAAGAGTGAGGAAGCAGCCCCCACTGAGTGATTTTCAACAGTCTCAGTAAATGGCCTCTGGTCTCTTAGAATATATTTTGTTTTAAAACTGTCCAGGAATCCATCCCAACAGTCCTTTTGGCTTATTTGAACTTCAGTCATCTCTGATCACAACTTTCAGTCTTTGCCTTGATTCACAAATAATTGAGTGACCTTTTTATATGCCTGTGGCACTTGGTGCTTATTTTTCAGTGACTTTTATCATGTTTAAATTATGGTTTTTCTCTGAAATTTCTTACCTTTAGCTTTTGAAAAGAAGACCTTTCTATATATTTTATTCTTATCTACAGCCAGAACCCTACCTACCAATTACCACTACAATGAAAGGCTAGAAGTTAGGTCAGTAGAAGAGCACTTTTCTGCCATGGGCAAGGCCCTGAGTTCAATCACTATACGAGAGGGAGGGATGAAGGGATGGAGGAAGGAAAACAGGAAGGAAGGAAGGAAGGGAAGGAGGGAAGGAGAAAAGGGGAAGGAAAAAGGCAAAAGAATGAACAGTTTGACCCTTATACCCTGCCTGCCAAGTATACTCAATCTGATTAAGTGGGCACTTGATGGGCGATGTCTCTCTGTATATATTTCTCTTGTTGGTTGATGAATAAAACACTGATTGGCTGATTGGCTAGGCAGGAAGTATAGGTAGGTCTAGGAGATAAGGAGAATTCTGGGAAAGGCAGGCAGAAACAGATGGCAAGAGAGGACATGCCAGGCATTCTCTGGTAAGCCAATATCATATGAAAATACATAGATTAATAAAAATGGGTTAATAATTAAGACAGAGCTAGCTAATAAGAAGCCCAAGCCACCAGAGAACAATTTTGTAACTAATGTAGCATCTTGTGTTCATTTGGGGTAGCCAGGACAAAGAACCTCATTTTACAGGCACTCATACTGGGTTGCTTAATTGTTGAAATTGTTTTTATGCCAAAATATTTGCAGAAAATCTTGGTTGTCTAGCAGACAAAATAGAATATAGACACAGTTGTGTGTATGCTATAAACCAAACCTATTGTGTAAGACAAATCAGCCTTTTAAAGACACAGGCTGTGGTAGACCTTAGTGGAAGTTTGGAGGATAGGTTGTGGACTCAAGTAAATGTGAACCTGGAAACATTGTCAAAAGCATGGTGGTACAGGTGGAACTGTGGAAGAATTTTTTTTTCTGTCAATTTTCCAAAAATTAATCCATTTCTCTTGTTCACATGATAGCTGCATTTATAATGTTGGTGAAAATGTAAGGCCAAACTACAGTGTAGCAACATTGTTCTCCTGCTGATCAGGAAGAGGAAGAAAATGCTACAAAGGATTGCAGATATCTGTGATACTCTTGGACAGTCTAGTTAAGGACAAAACTGTGATGATGTAATATTTCTCCTGACAGCCTATTGCATTTGAGCCTGCATCTCCTTGAAATGATCCAGGCTCTTGAACTTTGACCTCAATAGCATCTAAGTGCCCAGAGATGACCACCACCATGCTGCCACCTTCACAGTGAACCGATTGACCTACCTACAATCTTCCAATCTGCTCTTGGGTAATCATATGTGCCTTCTCCATTGTTTTAGTCCTTATCTTCATTGATGCTTTCCCTGTGTAACCCCTATCAGATCAGTGAGATAAAAATTAGCATACTTTGTCAGTTCACTGTTGAAGCACCAAGAACTCAATGACTGTTACATTTTAGAGAACCTCTTACCCCTCCAGGAAGTTTTAGAACAAAGTATACACTAAAGACCAAGGAAAGGAAGGGGCAAAGCTACACCAAAAAAAAAAAAAAAAAAAAAAAAAGGAAATTATCCCCAATAAGAACCCATATTTAATGCAATTATTGATAAATTTCATAAGAAACAGGGAACACTGTGAAGTTCATGTGGGAGAACCAATATGCAATGAATATAAAATTATTGGTGAGGGGAAGTAAGATAATACCATACCCACAAGATATTTAAAGTATTAAACTACACCAATCAAATTACTGTATACCAATCAAATATTGGCATAGGAATAGCCAATAGATGAATAAAACAAATAGAAAATCCAAACATAGATCTAAAAATATATAATAACAAACTACAAATACTGTAAGGTAGGTTTCTAAAACGTGTATGATATATTTTTAGAATATACTTAAAGGTAGGAAATTCCTTTAGCAATAAAAGAAGCACAGAAGCTATGAAGAAAATAATTATCATTGCTTTCTATAACAAAACAGAAACAATTCTCCTTAGTATAAAATGCCATAAAATTAATCAATAAATATGTTCTTAATTTTACTACATAAACTCTTTCCATTGACTAATAAATGATAAATCTTATGATAACATTGTCTGAAATAAATAAAAGGGAAACTTAGTAAAGAAATATAAGAAAAACATAATTGAAACAACCACATAACATTTTAATTTTAACTCATATTTTTGCAAATATCTAAGACAAATAAACAAAAATAAGTCCTTCCTCTCTTTATGGTCAGCACCACCCAACACTAGCAAAGCTGTGGAGGTCAAGCAGGTCTCACACTCTTACAATGGGTGCTTGAAAGCTTTGTTTGTGCGAAATATCTTGCAATTTCTGTTAAAACTTCATATCTTTCAGGCATTCTACTTTCAGAAATGTATTTCCTAAGAAAACAAAATCACAAACCTAAAATAAGATGGTGTATTTAGAAGAGTGTTCACAGCAGCATTGTTTGTAGTGCAACTGAAAGCAAGTTGAATAGCTGTCAATAAAATAATAGTTAATATAGTACAGTTTGTTCCCAGACAGACAAGTGAGTAGTTAATAAGGAAGAGTTAGTTTCTGTACTGACCTGAAATATAATGGACTGAGTAAACAGATGTAACTTGAAGGACAATAAATATATTAGAATAGTAATATAAAAAGAAAAGAGGTATAACTATATTCACATATATGTACATATATATGCATGTATATATTCAAACACATATGTTAAGAAAATAGAAAATGCTACCAAACTATTAATATTGATTATCATATGAAGATAGAAATAGGAAGGGAAAATAGTAAATTTTTTTATTTAATTTTATTTTATTTAATTTTATATAACAAAGTCCAATTAAATGAAAACAAACATTTATACACAACATTTGGGAATTTGGGAGTCTTTCTTTCCAAACTACTTCCTGCTGGTAAGGGGCGCTGTCATGTGGGATTCGAAGAAGATTCAGACATCCTGGCTGTAGTCTGTAGGGCTGTTTTGTCCAGCTGTTTTGAATGTAGGATCAGCTTGTACTCTGTTTCAGGCGGTCTGGCGTGATCAAATCACATTAGTCTGGAAGGAATCCACATCTTTTCATTTTCTGTGGAAACAAAAATAGAAATCCTTTTCCCCAGTAACTTGTCCTTCAACATAAATTTAGGAGTCAAAGCATTTTTTTAAATTTAATGTATTATTTTACATGTCGATCCCAGTTCCCTCTCCCTCCCTCCCTCCCTCTGCCAAGGTCACCCTCCCTCCTTCCCTCCCTTTTACCCTTTCTGCTCTCTCACATGCACTCTAAACACCCTCCCCTCCCATCCCCCCACCCCAATTCCATTTGTAGGGGAATGCCATCCAGTTGGGGTCATGTAGATCTGACAGGTCCTATGAAGTAGGGACTAGGGCTTCTCTCCTGTCTCTAGATTAAGGCAGTTATCCCTCCATGGGGGATATGTTTGCAAAGTCCTTTTGTGCACCAGGGATACATCCTGGCTCCACTGTCTGAGGTCTCTTAGACTGCTCAGTCCTTCTGGCTGAGACCCATATTCAGGGGGGCCTGAGTCAGTCCCATGCTGGCTTCCCTGCTATCAGTCTAGTGGCCCTTAGCTCCTCCTTGTTCAGGTAAGCTGTCTCTATGTGCTTCTGACGCGTGGTCTTGTCCTCTCCATCTGCTTCTGGGTTCTAGTTCGACTCAGTATTTATGTATGGGTGTTTGCTCCTGTTTCCAACAGGCATTAGTTGAGGGCTCCATGGAGAAGTTAGTTGTTGATCTTACTCTCCGGGAAGGGCATTTATGATAGCCTTTCCACAGAAGCTGAGATTGTTAGTTGGGAGCAGTCTTGTAGTTCTCTCGACCTTTCTTTGTGTTCAATTTTATCTTCAAACCAATATTGGCTCCCTCTTTTATGTTCTCTCTCTGTGTCTCTGTCTCTCTCTCTCTCTTTCCTATCTTCCATTCCTAACCAGGCTCAATCCTCCTGGTCGCACATGCCTTCCTCTCCTCCCTCCCATTTTCTCCTACTTCTGTCTCCATTCACTGTCCTCCCCAACTTCACCTGAGCTCTGGGGGAATTGTCCCTTCCCAGTTTTGTGAGGGACTTTATATGAATCTCTTAGAATATACCTTGTATCCTAGTTCGTCTGGTGATGTGAATTATAGGCTGGTGATCATTTGATCTAGGTCTAAAATCCATATATGAGTGAGTACATACTGTGTTCCTCTTTTTGTGACTGGGTTACCTCATTCAGGATGGTTTCTTCAAGTGCCATCCATTTGCCTGTGAATTTCAAGATACCATTATTTTTTCTGCAGAGTAGTATTCCATTGTGTAGATGTGCCACATATTCATTAACCATTCTTCAATTGAGGGGCATCTAGGTTGCTTCCAGGTTCTTGCTATTACAAATAGTGCTGCTATGAACATAGTTGAACAGATGTCTTTGTTGCACGGACGTGAATCCTTTGGGTATATGTCTAAGAGGGGGATTGCCGGGTCCTGTGGTAAACTAATTCCCATTTTCCTGAGGAACCGCCATACTGATCTCCAAAATGGCTGTATGAGTTTGCACTCCCACCAGCAGTGGAGGAGTGTTCCACTTTCTCCACATCCTCTCCAACATAAGTCATCACTGGTGTTTCTAATTTTAGCCATTCTGGCAGGGGTAAGATGGTATCTCAAAGTTGTTTTGATTTGCATTTCACTGATAGCTAAGGATGTGGAGCATTTTCTTAAGTGTCTTTCAGCCTTTTTGATTTCCTCCATTGAGAATTCTTTCTTCAGTTCTGTACCCCATTTTTTTTTAAATAGGGTTATTTGATGTTTTGTTGACTAGTTTCTTGAGTTCTTTGTGTATTTTGGAGATCAGCCCTTTGTCGGATATAGGATTGGTGAAAATCTTTTCCCAGTCTGTGGGCTGCCGTTTGGTCTTGTCGACTGTGTCCTTTGCCTTACAGAAGCTTCTAAGTTTGAAGAGGTCCCATTTATTAATTGTTTTTTTCAGTGTCTGTGCCCCTGGAGTTATGTTCAAGAAGTGGTCTCCTATACCAATTTGTTCAAGGGTACCTCCTACTTTCTCTTCTAAGAGGTTCAATGTGGCTGGATTGATGTTGAGGTCTTTGATCCATTTGGACTTGATTTTTGTGCATGGCAGTCTCTTACACACCCGCATCCAATTGTGCCAGTACCATTTGTTGAAGATGCTGTCCTCGCCCCATTGTATAATTTTAGCTGTTTTGTCAAAAATCAGGTGTTCATAGGTGCGTGGATTAATATCAGGATTTTCTATTCGATTCCATTGGTCTACCTGTCTATTTTTATGCCAATACCAGGCTGTTTTCAGAACTATAGCTCTGTAGTAGAGCTTAAAGTCAGGAATGGTGATGCCTCCTGAAGTTCTTTTATTGTATAGGGTTGTTTTTGCTATCCTGGGTCTTTTGTTTTTCCATATAATGATTATTATCCTTTCAAGGTCGGTGAAGAATTGTGGTGGGATTTAATGGGGATTGCATTGAATCTGTAGATTGCTTTTCGTAAGATTGCCATTTTTACTATGTTAATCCTGCCTAACCAAGAGCATGGGAGATCTTGAAAATAGTAATTTTTAAATATTTCTACATTGTTAAATATTTAGGGCTAAAAATAATTTTAGAACTTAAAAGCATAAAAAACAGTCCTGCATTTTGATACATATTTAATATATTTTATATTTAATGACATGGGTTATTAAATGAAAACCTCAGTGGCAAGTAGTGGATTCCATCCTATGAATTGCTGGTTAGGGAGGCCCCAGAAACACCCCAAAGAGCACATGTCATTGTCATTGCTCTTTAACCTGCCCAATAAAACTAGATGGTAAATCTCTCTTGCTAAAACACCACCCACTTTAGGTTCACTACATTGAAAGATCAACCTCAACTGACCAAGAGTCTCTTTTCCTGATGATTGGTTTACATACTGGCAGGAAGTACTGTGCAGGCTACTTGGGGAGAAAAGACATTAGTGGTCTCACCAGTGCTGGACTTTCTAATTGAACATGAGGCATACTTCACAAGAGGAATTTCATATCTGGTCCTGTAAACCAAGTCAAAAGTCTATGGGTGGTATCCAGTACCATAGATCTTAGTGGAGGAACCACTTATGTTAGATGATATTGCTGTCCAACTGTCTCTGAATATTTATGCTTATATCCACAGATTTATGTGGCTTTCAAAATGAATTTGAGAAGCTTCTTTTTTGCAATGTGTATTGGTTAATGCAGAGACTAGTAACTGGTCAAAGTAACTAAATAACTAAGAATACTCAGCTATGGATGCACCACCTGTGTTAACCTCTCCCTATGCAAGGGTTAGGGGACATTGCAGAAGAGGGGGCAGAAAGAACATATGAGCAGGCAGATGGGGAAGAGGACTATGAAATACGAACTTCTTAACAGGCCTTGGCTATTGCACACATGGATTCGTAGACACTGTGGTTACCTGAACAAAATCAAGAAAGTTGAATTCCCAGAATGGATGGGCAAGAAACACTTCTGGTGAAGGAGCTATTAGCACTTGGTGTGTGTCTGAGGAAGGGAGAGTCAGTCTCCTTTGGAGACATAGTACTTGTTGATTTGCTATAGTCCAAATGCCTCCCCATATAGATGTGTTTTAAAAACTGAATCTTCTGTGAAACAGAGTTGGCAGGTCTAGTCCAATGCAAGCTGATTGTTCCATGAGAGCAAAGTGATGATTTAATACTACTGTTGTTAATTGGGGCAGGAGACCAAGTCCAGTGGAAACTCCCTGGAATCTACAAGAGTGACTCTAGTGAAATCTCCTATTAATGGGGATACAGAACTCATACTGGTCATCTTCTATAACCAGGCAAGGCTCCTTGCAATGGGACTGGAACATCAAACCAGACACAAAACCTTCAACCTACCATCTGTCCTGCCTACAAGAAATGATGGGGTAATGCTGGTGAAGAACTGTGGGAGTAACCAGCCAATGACTGCTCCAACTTGAGGCCCACACCATGAGGATGATTCCATGCCTGCCACTGCCTGGAGAACCAGGACTCAGAGGCAAAACAGCCAGAGACCCAAGAAAGAACTAAAGAAAGCTGAAGAAAAAAAAAAGTAAATGAAATTATTCCTAATGATACCCTGCTATACTCATAGATCTGTGCCTAGCCAAATCAGCATCAGAGGGGCTTAATCCAGAAACTGATGCAGAGACCAAAAACACTACCCAGAGTCAAGGGAACCCAGTAGAAGAGGGGAAAGAAATAGGAGCCAGAGGAGTTATGAACACCAGGAGAACATGGCCCAAAGAATCAACTAAACAGATCTCATAGAAGCTCAGAGAGACTGAAGCAATAAATACAGACTCTGTATGAGTCTGAGATAGGTTATGGTAGCTGTTTAGCTTAGTGTTTTTGTAGGACTCCCAACAATAGGAGCAGGGACAGGTGTGCTTAGGATATTTTTATGCCTACTAGCACATTTACAAAATGGAATACTACTCTGAGGAAAATAAAAAACAATGGAATCTTGAAATTTGCAGGCAAATGGATGGAACTTGAAGAAACCATACTGAATGAGGTAACCCAGTCAAAAAAAAAGAGGAACATGGTATGCACTCACTCATATATGGACTTTCAACATAGAGCAAAAGATCACCAGCCTATAATTCACACAGTCAGAAAAAATAGGATACAAGGTGGAGTCTAAGAGTTTCATATAAGGTCCCTCACAGAAGAGGAAAGGGACAAGATCTCCTGAGCATATTGGGAGTGGGGGGAAAGTGAATGGAGAGGAAGCTATAAGAAATATAAGGGAAAAGAGGAAAGCTGGTGGGACTAGGAAAATTGAGACAGGAGAGGAATAGATGAGAGAAGAGAGAGAGAACATAAAAGAGGGAGCTATTATAGGCTTGAAAAGAAAACTGACTCTAGAGAAATGTACAGAGACCTACAATACTGACCCCAACTAGCACTTTGAGCAACAGTGGAAACACTACCATAAATGCCCTTCCCTGTTAATGAGATTGACCACTCATTTTTCCACCATCATAAAGCCCTCATCTAGTAGCTGATAGAAATTGAAGCAGACACCATAAATAAACACTGAGCTGAACTGGAATCCAGATGCAGATAGGGAGGAAAAGACCAGGCTACAGAAACACACTAAGATAGCTGACCTAACTGAACAAGGAGTAACTAACGGCCCTCAGACTAATGGCTGGGAAACCAGCATTGTAGTGACTCAGAGCCCCTGAACGTGGGTCTCAGTCAGAAGGACTTGGCAGTCTAAGGGACCTCAGACAGTGGAACCAGAATGTATCCCTGGTGCACAAAAGGACTTTGGGAGCATATTCCCCATGGAGGGATACTCCCTTTACCTAGGGACAAGAGGTAAGGCCTAGTGCCTACTCCAAATGACTTGACACATTTAGATAACTTCTCCTGGAAGGCATCAACCTACATGTGGAGTGGGGGGGAGAGGGTGGTTGGAGGGCATGGGAGGGTGGTAGAGAAGGAAAGAGGGAGGAAAGGAGAGAGAGGGCACTGGGATCAATATGTAAAATAAAAATAAAAAATAAAATAAAGTAAAAAAGATATCAATATCTAAATCCAACCACAGGGGCCTTAAATCACAGAAGAGCATTGTATAACAGGAGGGTCTCTGACAAAGAACAAGGATGTATCATTGCAACCCACTTTAAGAATCAAACCAACAGGCCTGTCAGTCTTTGGATGACAAAGTGCCTCAGAAAAAGCTTATTGTTCTGAAGATTTTACAAATATTATAAAACCCAACTCACATGCAGATTGGCGCAATAGTCCCTATGGCCATGTTCTACTCTCAGCCATTAAGCATCCATTACATGGCTCTGCCATAAACCATTCTGATCTAAAAAAAAAAAAAAAGAGGGAGAGAGAAGGGAAGGGAGGGAGGAAGGAAAGAAAGAAGAAAGGAAAGGAAAGGAAAGGAAAAGAAAGGAAAGGAAAGGAAAGGAAAGGAAAGAAGGAAGGAAGAAAGGAAAAAAGGAGAAACTTAATCTTCACTGTGATAGAACTGGTAGATCTGGCCCAATGCAAGCCAATTGCTCATTGAGGACAGAGTGATAAATTAATACTACTGTTATTAAATGAGTTCATTATCATGAGCATGGTTCAGTACAAAAAGGGAAATATGGACATATGTACATGCATAATCTTACCTCTTATATTTTTGCTTTCCACATGATGTGGCACACAAAAACCTACGGCAGCTTCTGGTCCCTTAATCTCACACTTTCTAGTATCCAGAACTATTAAAAATGAATTTATGCTTTATAAATTACTGTTTCAATATTTTATTATAGTGAAATGTGCTAGAACAGAATTATAACTAATATAGTAACTATTATTATAATTCCTGTTATTTAAGAGACTTTTTTTGAATTACAATGTCTAAAATTTTTAGACATTTTTAATCCATCCCATTCATGCACCATGAGGTCAGGATCCAACATGGATAAACTCTAACAACTCTAGACCTGTTCATTATAACTTCCCAGATTCCATCCCCTCATTTCTACTTTGTGCTCTCTTCTGACATTGACACAGAATTTCCCAACCCAACCTCTTGTTTTACCTCCTAATTTGTTCCTCAAATTTGCCTCTCTTCTCAGCTGATTGGATTTGTCTAACATTCCCTTAGGTCAACCCTCATATACTTGCAAGGCATGTCAGACTGGATGGAGAAGTTGAAGTCAACTGTAATGTTTATAAAGTTGCTTTGAAAAATCAAAATAATAGAATTGTATTTATGACTTCAATAATAATTTACAGTTTAACATTTCAGTGCTTTGCTTGCATAAAATAAGTATTTGCCCAAGGCAACAGCTTGACTCTCACCAGCTTATAATGTGTTACTGAGAGGATTCCCAAAAATACTATTTTACATTTTATTGTTGTATCCTATGGGAAAAAACTTAGCTGCCTTATCATTATCATGCATGTTATTGCCAGGTTTGATTATACAATGTCTTTTAAATTATATCACAAATGGGTTGATCAAAAAGAACTATTTTATTAAATTTGACAAAACTCACAATTTTCCTTCCTAGAAAATAACTTCTGATTTAAAAAATGGATATTCATATTCCATTTTGCACTCATTATAATCTTGACATGATTCTTTATAATAGGGAAAACCGAATATGTCTATTCTTTTTCTAACAAATTTCTTGAATAAGGTAACAAATCACTGTGATTCCTTTTGCTAATAACCAAGTAAAAATAGATATATGAACTTTTTTTGTTGGGTATGTTCTTCATCTCCATAATCCGTGGGCTCTGTCTTCAAAGCAAAGCACCATAAAAGATAATTTATAGTTGTAGCTGTTTGCTTGAACATACAATTTTTTATTTTCTGTGCCTAAAATGACTTAAAACATTGAGATAGCCTCTCTCTCTCCTATTTAATATTCTCTGCTAAAGTCACATTAAAATTTCATATTTGAATCTTATCTTCATGCATCACTTACCTCCAGTTATGTATTCTTACAGGTGTTTACACAGAACAACTATTAAGATAATCCTGTTTATCTATTCAAATATACATTTAAGCCATACTCTAAACATTCTCACTACAGCAAACATAATCAGTTCATTTATTCAGCAAACATTTACCTACCATGTGAAGAAGATGCCAATTTAAGAAAAAAAAAAAGCCTGTCCTTGTTGAACTTATAATCTAGTAAACACATAAGCAACTGTGAAAGATACTCAACAAAGATCAGGTCAGTAAAAAGACCAGAGAGTATAAAGGGTGGTATGCACCAGACTGGGAAGGAAATAGGAGGTTGATATTTTATGTAGTAGTGATGTCTGATAGGTATAGATTGGCCCATAAAGTCTGGCAGTTTTACTTCCACCCAGATAACTAACCTGAGGACAGCTTTCTAACTCCAGCCAAGCTCTCTCTTCCTGTCTCCAGGATGATGTGGCACGTGGGTGACTACTTTGTTGCACAGGCTGGTGACCTCAGCACAGCAGATGTGACAGTCATAGTCTACCTTCCTGGTACCTGCTTTAGTTATCATAAAGCAACTCGTGTAAAGAGTGTCACTCCTCTTAGAAATTCATCTTTGAATAGGATGTTCTGAAAAGTCAGGCCAAGTCAGGACTAAGCTTGGATCACAGATAGAACCTCCTTGCTGAGGTATGAACAGTTCATTCTTTTCTCTTTAAAGACACACCAAGTATTTTTTTTTCTTTTCTATTAAAACCCAAGGAAAAAATATAATAGAGTAAAAAAGGTAAATAAAGTGGAAACTGCAGCTCTTCTCCAAGAGAATCACCCTAGTTGCCTCTAAAATGAAACTGAAAATGTATTTTATTGGATTTGGAGAAATTTATGTCTTATACACATTATTTTTGTGATCCAATAACTAACGATTAGCCAAAATTCATGGTTTCACATTCATTGCCTCTGCTATAAAAAATAATAAATAAAAATCTGCTACTGGACAGCCAGTTGGTGGGCTCTTCCCAGGCTACGTGCCTGCTCTCAGCATTACTGAGTTGCCTCTGTGTGGGGCTCAGGTCTCATGGGCATTTCTTCATTCAGCTAGGCATGTTGGTGTCATCCTTGTCCAGCTTACATTTCGATGGCCACCTCTGAAAACGCACATACTAGCAACATTTTAAGGACTCTTCTGGTTATTTCTAGGAATATATATGTTTATGCAAACAGTATTGCATGACATAACACTTTTAATAAAAACAGGTCATAAATTTGAAGGAGCATGCAGATGAATATTTGCCTTCATTCTCGTCCTTGAATGTTATGGGTTCTTGACAGAATTGTCTGTTTCTACACCTAAGTCAGAGACTCTAAATGTCACTCTGCACTATTCAGTGTAGCAGCTGTGCTGTGAGGGTTATGTGTTGTGATTTACTCTCATGTTTGGGCTATATAGAAGGTTCAGAGTGCATGAAGCAGTCGTTTCAAATGTGCTCTGAGTGACATCGATTGTTTGAGGTAGTTATTGTTTCAAGGCCTGGAAAAGACTCTGAGGCTTGCTCTGGAAACCAGGAAGACTTCCTGTTCCTGTAGTTCTTCTTGGCCCACCAGCCTTCTCTGCTTTCCATCAAGGAGAAATACTTTGGTAGGAATATTTACTTTGAGCTTTTCTCAAAGTGACCAGCTAAAGCAGAGAAAATTTAAAAGTCCGAGGTTTAAATAGTTTGTTAATTTCAGGGAGAATGAATACCATGAATAACTAAAAACTTTTCTTAATGAAAACTGGCTCTGGAGTCACAGAAGCATCAGAATGAAAATTACTATTCTCTTCTTTCTGCTTTCTTCTTGTATGATAAATTATAGTTAAGTTTGCTGCACTGGTTCATTTCCATACTGAAGATGTTTTTTTCTGATGGCCAGTGTTATATAAAATCAGCTTATTAAATTGCTCCTTAATTATTCCTCTTTTTCTTCCTGTCTCCTACTCCTTCTCCTTCCCCTCTCTCCCCCTTACTCTCTGTCCATCCCTCATTCACCTTTCCTTTTTTCTCTATTTCATTATCTTCACTATCTGTTTGAATGTGTAACCATGAGTCAGTAACATACAGAAATAGCTATTTCCACCAATGCCTAAGGTGAGCGAAAGAGTTAACCTGCCATTGTACAACTTATCTATTCAGAAATTAGATCCTTGTTTTAAGAGATAAATGGTAGTTGATTTTCATGGTGGATTGTTTACTATGATAAGCTGCTTTCCCAAGTTTAACTCCATGTTACACTAAAATATAATGTCATGGAAAATGTTCCACAGAGCTTGATCCACATTATAGTGTCTCTGAACTGCTGGGAAAAAGTCCTTCAGCTTTTTGTTGATGCTCTGAAAACAGTGAGGGAGAGTAGAGTAGAGTGCATGACAAATGTCTGCCATTTCTGGCAAACTTGCTGAGTTGGATGAAATCAGCAGTCCTTTGCAAGGCCAAAGAGTTTGCTGCCAAACCTGATAACCTCAGTTGAATCTCTGAGGTTCACATGATCACTTGATAGAGAGATTTGACTCCTTCAAGTTGTGATTTCCACATACACACCATGACATGAGCTCCATCTCCCCATCACACACGCACCCCCCACACACACACACGCTATGTGTATGTGCAAATAAATAAATGTAGAAATGATGATAGGGTTTTTTAAAAAGTATTGGTTGTTGGTGCATTGATGACAGACACTGTAACTGTGTGATAGTGGCCATGGTTTCTTCATTCCTTTGCATACCCAGCCACTGAAAGCAGTACCTAGGTGCTGATAAGTAATGAAGTATAGCACAAATTTGAATTGTTCTTGAATTGAAGACAGATATTGGGGTTAAACTGAAGATCAGAGAAACAAAATAGCCAGCCACTAGCTCTTACCTCTACCTCAGACTGAAAGGGAGACCCTCTCTCCACGAATCCTCAGACTGCAATGCTCGCCACCAAACCTCAGAATGCAATGAGTTCTTATCTTCTCCTGTTTTTTACTCCCCTCTCCTCCCAACCATATCACTCCTGTCACTACCTCCCTAGTACTGGGATTAAAGGTATGTCATTCCAAGTGCTAGGGATAAAAGGTGTTCACTCTGTTTCTCTTTCATGCTGATTCACTCTCATGTAGTCCAGGGTAGCTTTGAACGCATAGAGATCCATCAACCTCTACCTCCTGAGTGCTGGGATTAAATGTATGTAACACCACTGCCTGGCCTCTTTGATTAACTAGTGTGGCTGCTGGGATTACAGGTGTGTACCACCACTACAAACAATCTGGCTACCAGCAGGCTCTATGCCATGAGCTACCCTTCATGTGGGATGCCCTTCCATATGCTACAAATATGTGTTGCTTTATTCGTTGATGAAGAAATCTGTCTTGGCCAATGGCCAGGCAAAACAGAGATACAGAGAAAGAGAAGGCAGAGTCAGGGAGATGGAATGTAGCTGCTGAAGGAGACAAATGTCTGAGCACTACTGGTAAACAGCCTCATGGCAATACACAGATTAATAAAAGTGCATTAATTTAAATGTGAGAACTACCCCCCATCCATGTCAGCCACACTAGCAGGTCAGCAGGAAAGATCTGCCTCCAAACGTACCCATCCCCCATGACCTCAGCAGATCGCTGGGACACAGACATCTACTGCCTTGAGAGAGAGGACTGAAAGGCAAAGACTCTTTCTGTACCAATGGAAAGAAAAGCTGGATAGATGTCAATGCAAAACTACACTGAACAACTTAAAGAGCAATATGGCAACACCAGAACCTACTGGTACTACATCAAGAACCTGAATATCCCATATCAGAAGAAGCAAAGAAAATGACCTTAAAAATAACTTTACCAAGATGATGATGAAGGCTCGTAAGGAAGAAATAAAGAATTCTCTTAAAGAAATGGAGGGAAAGAGGAACAAAAAAACTGGAAGAAATCAATAAATCCCTTAAATAAAACCATGTAAAAACCATCAAACAAGTACAAGACTTGAAATTTTAAATAGAGGCATTAAACCAAACACAACCCAAGAGAATTCTGGAAATGAAAAAATATTGCGTAAATGAACAAGAACCACAGGTGCATGCATAACCAACAGAATGCAAGAAATGAAAAAGAATAACAGATGTTGAAGATATGATAAAGGAAATAGATTCATCAGTCAAAGAAAACATTACAGCCAACAAAGATAAAAACAAAATATCCAGGAAATATGGGACACCATGAAAAGACCAATCCTAAGAATAATAGGGATAGAAGAAGGAGAAGAATACCAACTCAAAAGTACAGAAAATATAGTCAACAAAATCATAAAAGAAAACTTTCCCAACCTAAAGAAGAAAATGCTTACAAAGATATGAGAAGCTTACAGATCACCAAATAGACTGAACCAAAAAAAGTCCTCTCACCTCACACATAATAATCAAAACACAAAATATTGAGAATAAAGAAATAATACTAAGAGCTGTAAAGGAAAAACCTATAAAGGCAGACCCATCAGACTAACACCCAACTTCTCAAAGGAGACTCTCAAAACCAGAAGGTCCTGGACAGACATTATGCAGACTCTAAGAGAGTGTGCATGCCAACCCAGACTACTATACTCAGCAAATATTTCACTTACCATAGATGGAGAAAACAAGACATCCATGGCAAAAACAAACTTAAATAATACCTATCCACAAATCCAGCCCTACAGAAAGCACTAAAAGGAAAACTCTAATGCAAGGAGATTAGAGGTACCCACGAAGGCACAGGCAAATCCTAAAGAAAGGAAACACAGACACCACTACCAAATCCTAAAGACACCTGCAAATCCTAAAGAAAGGAAACACAGACACCACTACCAAATCCTAAAGACACCTGCAAATCCTAAAGAAAGGAAACACAGACACCACTACCAAAAAAAAGAATTAACAATCACTGGTCATGGATATCCCTTAATATCAATGGACTTAACTCACCTATAAAAATATACAGGCCAAAATGGATATAACACAGGGTCCATCTTTCTGCTGCACACAAGAAACTCACCTCAACTTCAAAGACAGACACTTCCCCAGAGTAAAGGGTTGGAAAAAGACTTTCCAAGCAAATGGACATAAGAAGCAAGCTGGTATAGCTGTTCTCATATCTAACAAAATAGACATCAAACTAAAGGTAATGAACAGAGATGATGAAAGACATTTCATATTCATCACAGGAAAAATCCATCAAGAAGAATTCAGTAATATATATATATATATATATTCAGTAATATTCAGGACTGAAAATATATATATATCCTAAATACAAGGGCACCCACATTCATAAAAGAAACATTACTAAAGCATAAATCACACGTCAAAAACCACACACTAACAGTGGGAGACTTTAACACCCCACTCTCACCAGCAGATAGAGCTGACAGAAAATTGACAGAGAAATAAGGGATCTAACAGACGTTATGACTCAAAGGGGTTTAACAGAACCTATAGAACATTCCACCCAAACACAAAAGAATACACTGCCCCATGGAACTTTTTCTAAAATTGACCACATACTCATTCATAAAGCAAATTTCTACAGATTAAAAAAAAAATGAAACAAACCCCTGTATCTTACTGGATTGCCACGGCTTAAAGTTAGAACTTAACAACACATATTCTAGAAAGCCTATAAACTCATGAAAACTAAATAATGTCCAACTGAATCACCACTGGGTCAAGGAAGAAATGAAGAAAAAGATTAAAGATTTCCTAGACTTCAATGAAAATGAATATCCAAACTTATGAACTGTAATGAAAGCAGTGCTAAGAGGAAAGTTCATAGCACTAAATGCCTATATAAAGAAGTTGGAGAAATGCCACATTAGTTACCTGACAAAACACCTGAAAGCTCCAGAACAAAAGGAAGCAAACTCAGTCAGGGGGAGTAGATAACAAATCAAATTGAGGGCTGAAATCAACAAAATAGAAACAAAGAGAACAACAGAAAGAATCAATGAAACAAAGAGTTGGTTGTTTGAGAATATCAACAAGATAGATAAATCCTTATCCAAAATAATCAAAAGGCAAAGAGAGAAAATCCAAATTAATAAAACCAGAAATGAAAATGGAGAAATAACAACAGGAACAGAGAAAATACAGAGAATCATCAGGTCATACTTCAAAAACTTCCACAAAACTGGAAAATTTAAAAGAAATTGGCAGTCTTATGGATAGGTTCTACATACCAAAATTAAATCAATACCAGATAAATAATTTAAATAAAGCTATAACACCTATGGAAATAGAGACAATAATTAAAAGTCCCCCCACCTCCCAAAAAAGTCCAGGGCCAGATGGCTTCAGTGCAGAATTCTATCAGAATTTCAAAGAAGAGCTAACTTCAATAGTCCTTAAATTTTTCTACTCAATAGAAAAAGAAGGAACATTGATAAACTTCTTTTATGAGGCCACAGTAACCCTGATACCCAAACCACACAAAGATACAACAACGAAAGAGAACTACAGACTAACCTCTCTCACGAACATTGACACAAAAATTCTCAATAAAATATTGGCAAACTGAATTCAAGAACACATAAAAAAAATCATTCAAGTAGGCTCCATCCCATAGATGCAAGGTTGGTTCAACATACAGAAATTTGTCAATGTAATCTACCATATAAACAAACTGAAAGACAAAAACTACATGATCATCTTATTAGATGCTGGAAAAGCCTTTGACAAAATCTAACACCCCTTCATAATAAAGGTCTTGGAGAGATTATGGATACAAGGAACATTTCTAAACATAATAAAGGAGATATATACAATAAGCCAACAGCCAATAATCAAACTAAATGGAGAGAAGCTCAAAGTGATTCCACTAAAACCAGGAATAAGACAAGTCTGTCCACTCTCTTGGTATCTATTCAATATAGTACTTGAAGTTCCAGCTAGAACAATGAGACAACAAAAGGAGATCAAGGGGTTACAAATTGGAAAGGAAGAAGTCAACTATCACTATTTGCAGATGATATGATAGTATATATAAGTGACACCAAAAACTCTACCCAAGAATTCCTTCAGCTGATATACACCTTCAGTAATGTGGTGGAATACAAGGTTAACTCAAAAAGAAAAAAATCAGTAGCCCTCCTATATACAAATGATAAATTGACAGAGAAAACAACCCAACTGAAAACTGGGGTTCAGAGCTAAACACAGACTGCTTACCAGAAGTATCTCAAATGGCTGAAAGGCATTAAAGGAAATGCTCAACATCCTTAGTCATCAGGGAAATCAAACCCAAACAACCCTGAGATACCATCTTACACCTGTCAGAATGGCCAAATAGTTATAATAAATAATAGGCCTCGGAGTGTTATTTTATAAGCAGTTGGGGGATCCAGCAGGTGAGAGGAAAAACTGGTCCAGCAGGACCAGACAACACAGAGAAAAGTATTCAACTATATACCTTGGCTACCAGACACATAATACCATCTACTTGTGTGCACACTGCACACCACCCTTGATATCACCCTCTATGCTGAGGGGAAAGTACACCCCCAACTGGAAACATCAGAGCTTCAGTTGTCAACAAGTTCAGATGTTAACAGGTTGAGTGTCAAAAATCAGAATGAGCATTTGCCCATTCTTATTATCTTAAAACCATATGTTCTCACCTGAATAGAAGCCAGGCAGACACTTGAGATTACAAATATGTGGTCCTAAAAACTTTATTCAGTTTCTAAAAGTTTTTTTTAAACCAATTTTACCTAAACCACTGGAGAAATCTAATTCAGTTTACATGCTCATTTTAAACCAAACTACTTTATGCTTGGCCTCTCTGGAAATCTATTTCTGAAGTAAAGGCCAAGTTCATGTCATCAGGAGCTCACTGCTGTGTGACTCCAGCAAGTATATTTCAATTTTTAAAATATGCATTAAAGAAATAGTATCAATAATTCCTAATATTAGGCCCTATTTGGACCAAGGATAGCACTGTAGTGGTATTCACATATCTGCTGCCTACAACAACCAATGTAAACAATGTAAAAATACTCCCTGGTGACTTCTCACTTCATAATGGCTTCTGCTGTCAATACCCATCTACTTAGTTACTAGAATTGTCAATACATCATTTACCTCACACATTCTTAAGTGATGGGTTTCACTTTTCCAGTTTTTTTTTTTTTTTTTTTTTTTTTTTTTTGTTGTTGTTAATTTTATTGGTTTAAGTTCCTTCTTTGATTTTATTCCTAAGACTACAGAAGAATATTAGCTCAGACTCTGTGACAAAGATGTAATAAACAGCTCAGCTTGGTCATCAACAGGTCAACTATATGATCCAAAGAAAATAAAGGGGTAGAAATATACTAAGCTGTGTTTACTGCTGGTCTCAATTTATGCCTCTCCTGTTTCCATTAAAAAGGTCAAGTTTAACTAATATTTTCTTTCCATATATAAAAAAAACTGACTCTGTCACTTAACAAATGTTTGTGAATATCTACTCTGTGTTTGCATATTAGAGTCAAAAAGATGAATAAGACATGCTCTGCATTCACAGGCCAGTCGATGAAAAAGACAGCTAGTGCCATCTACATGCCTTATCATAATACTGGCAGACTCTTTTGAAATTCACCATAAATGTAATCATATACCAGAAAACTATGTTCTCTATTAACACAAAGAGTCACCATTTATTTCTCCCATAATGCTGCCAGGGTACACTATCCATGACACAGACTGGGTATTTTATATGGATGCCTTGTGTGGTTTACATCGTTAGAAGAGTGTAAAAGGTCAGAGGAAAGGTACAAATTTAGGTTACTACCATAATCTGTAGGAATGGATGTGGAAAGTTTTGATCAAGATGGGAGTGCTGAATAATGAATGGGTGAGGAATAAAAGAACAAACTTAAAGACATACATGGCAAATTTGCTAACTACTGTTTATTTGAGCTAAGTGTGTATGTGCATTAAAAATGACTCCCAATTGTAAATCTTAGATAGAAAGTAATGCCAATAAAAGAAGACCCACCCCCCAAAAAATCCCACCAAACTGTGTGTAGGTAAAATGCAATATTCCTGTAGAATAATAATATTAGTTATGAATACATTTAGTTTGAGTATATGATGGAAGAGCCAACTGCTGAATGATAACTTCCATCTGGAAGTAAACTAAATAAAAGTAGATGCAAAGTTGGAAGTAGTGGTTAGAGTGGCAGGAATGGATAAGTTTAATAAGTATGCACAAGAAATGAAAGGAAAACACAATGCAGATGGTGCCTACCTGTAAAGCACCAGCTTTAAAGATTAGGATAAAGAACAGTATTTCTACTCCAAAGGGAAAATTGAATATATATCTACTTTCCATCCCTCTATAAATCATGCTATGATAAAAATCACAAATATTTTTATTTGACGGAAACAGAATAGGCAGTACAAAACCAAGATAAGAGAAGAAAGTAGCACAGACCTGTGCAAGGTGGAAAGCATCTAAACAAACATAGCTTGCTGAGGAAGGGAACAAACCTACTGGAATCGTATGAAGATGGCAAAGAACCACACCAATGTATGTGCCATCATTCCAAGTGGCTCAGAAAAAAACTGAAGACAGGTTACACTCAGGCTTGGAATAAAGCTCCAACCACACAGTCAGCACTTTCATTTAGATTTGAGCATCTATCTTAGTTTTAGCAGACAAATGAAGTATTATGAAGCTACAAAGAAAGTTCATTTAGATTTGAGCATCTAAGTTTTAGCAGACAAATGAAGTATTATGAAGCTACAAAGAAAGTATCTACAAGCACTTGGGTAAGACTTGAAGCAGGCAGATTTTTCTCTATTTTTAATTTATTTTCCTTTTTTATTTAAAAGCAAAATTCCATACAATATATATTTGATCATATGTCTCCCCTCAGATCTCTCTCTCCCTCCTTTATCTTTTTTTTGCCATTTTTTATTGAGCTATACATTGTTTCTCTCCCCCCCAAACCACCCTCACCCCCTGCCCCCATGCTCCCAATGTACTCAGGAGATCTCATTTTTTTCCTCTTCCTAGGCAGATCCTCTGTGTCTCTCTTAAGATCTTCTTTGTTACCAAGCTTCTCTGTGATTGTGGACTACAGGCTAGTTGTCATTTGTTTTATGTCTAATATCTCACTATGAGTAAATACATACCATATTTGTCTTTCTGTGTCTGGGTTACCTCATCAGGATGATTTCTTCTAGTTCCATCCATTTGCCTTCAAATTTCAAGATGTCTTTGTCTTTTACTGCTGAGTAGTACTCCATTGTATAAATGTACCACATTTTCATTATCCATTCTTTGGTTGACAGGCATCTAGATTGATTCCAGGTTCTGCCTATTATGACAAGAGATGAGCAAATGTACTTGTGGTGTGTTTGAGTATCCTTTGGGTATATACCCAAAAGTGGTATTGCTGGGTCTTGAGGTAGATTGATTCCCAATTTTCTGAGAAGCTGCTATACTGATTTCCAAAGTGGCTGAACAAGTTTGCATTCCCACCAATAATGGAGGAATGTTCCCCTTACTCCACATCCTTTCCAGCATAAGCTGTCATCAGAGTTTTTTTTTTTTTTTTTTAATCTTGGCCTTTCTGACAGGTATCTCAAAGTCATTTTGATTTTCATTTCTCTGATGACTAAGGATGTTGAGCATTTCCTTAAGTGTCTTTCAGCCATTTGTCTCTCCCCTCTTTCTAACAACAACAACAAAACAGAAAAATCAAAACAGCAGCAAAAATCCCAATAAGACAAAAAGCACGTATGTGCATGCACACACACACACACACACACACACACACACACACACACACCCCACAAACAGAGTTGTGTTGTTGGCCAACTACTCCTGTACTCCTGCCTGGACATGGAACCTGCCCTGAAGTGTAGGTAATACAACCATTAGAGAAAATTCATTATCCATTTGCCAGCAAATATTAATTACAAATAGTCTCTTGGCTTTGAGGAGGACCCTGTGTCTACTTCCCCCTCTCAGTGTTAGGACTCCATCTGGCTTGAACCTGTGTGGTTCTTGTGAATGCTGCCACAGTCTCTGTCACTTCATATGTGTATCAGTCTTGTTGTGAATAGAAAACACTATTTCCTTGGAATCACACATCACCTCTAGCTCTTACAATATATCCACTTTTGCTTCCACATGGACTCCTGAGGCTTCAGGATAGGGATTTGATTAAGACATTCCATTTAGGACTGAGTGCTCTGACATCTCTCATTCTCTGTATATTATCCAGCTGTAAATCTCTGTTAGTCCCCATCTACTCCAGAAAGAAGCATATCTGATAGGAATTGAGTGAGACACTGATCTATGAGTACAGCAATATGTCATTAGGACTCACTTTATTGCTATGTTACTTTAGCAGAATAATGATATTAGGTTTTTTCTAAAACTTATGACTTATCTAGAACCAGGTTTGTGGCCACTTTACAGTGTCAGGCATGGGTTCCATCTCATGGAGTGGGACTTAATCAGAAAGTGGTTTGTTATTTCCATAACATTTTGCCAATGTTGCACCAGTCTGACTTGCAAGGTCAATATTGTATATCCTATGGTTATAGCATGGTGATATTGATGATTACCTTTCTCTTTTGCTAACATACAGAGTACTGTCCAGCACCAAGAATGCGAATAAGAAGGGGTGAAGTTCTAGTTGGGCACCAGCTTGATTTCCATATTTGATAGGTAAATGATGTCTTCCACAATGTGGCCTTCCTGTTAAGTTATAGAGAGTAATAAATAGCTTTGGCAATAGCCTGGGATGTTTGGAGGAGTTACAGGACCTCCTTTTGTCAATTAGTTAACAGGGTATAACCCATTCCTGGCACTGGAGATTTTACTAGTCAGTGCTTTGTATTCCCTGTTATAGTGATTTCCTATTTAAATTCTTTACATATATGTACATACTCTAGGAAGCTTCTACAAAATTAGATTTTTCAGTGGTTTTTCAAGGACACTAAAACTAAGAAAATGATTATTAATATTCTTAGAGAAAGTGAAATAAAATATTTAACCTTGAGTAAAAAGATAATAGTATTTTTTAAAAGGAAAATTCTAAGAACAAATAAAAAGAATAACTTGTTATAAGAAATAAAATTTTTGGTCCCCTATTGCCAGGCCTTGGCTAAAGGAGCAGCTCTGAACACATGAGAGCTTCCTATCCATGTGGGACCACCCATAATTTCCACCTACCTTGTTTCTGACCTCCACTACTGGTCCTCTACTGGAGTTCCAGGCCCCTCCCAGAGATCCAGCTATCTCTGCAGCACCTCTCTGAGTTCCTGCCAGGAGGATCCTTGACACGCATCGCTGGAACTCTGCTAAACAGGCCTCAGCTGGAGAGTGTCAGGCCCATGCAAAATCTGCCTATAGGCACAAGGAACATCCTGAGACCCAGCCTTCAAGATATTTGATGCCCCCATCGCCAGTCTTCTGCTGGAGCCTGATCGCTGACACCAATTGCAGGCCCCCTGCCTGTGGAGAGACCTCCTACAGAGCTTGCACCACCCAGAGCTACAGACATCGAACCTCTAACCCACTTAAGCCCACCAGGAAAGTACCATAGAGAGAGGGAGAGACCCCACCAACACCTACTGGAAGAAGCTATGGGAAGACAGCAATACAAGAAAACAGATAACAACAGAAAGACAAGCATGACACCACCAGAATCTAGGGAATCTAACCCAACTAGACTGGAACACAACAACAAAGCAGATGAAGAAGGAAACGACGTAAAAATGATCGTCATAAATATGATAGCGGCCCTCAAAGAAGATGTAAGAAAATCCCTTACAGAAATGGAAGAAAAAAAGAAACAAAAAATGGAAGAAATGAACAAATTCCTTAAGGAAAGTAAAGAAAGTACAGAAAGCCATGAAAACACAATTAAGCAGGTGAAGGAAACGGTTCAAGACTTGAAAACTGAAATAGAGAAAATAAAGACAACACAAACTGAAGGAATGCTGGAAATAGAAAAACTGGGCAAATGATTGGGAACGACAGATACAAGCATAACCAACAGAATTCAAGAGATGGAAGATACAATCTCAGGTGCGGAAGATAAACTAGAAGAAATAGATTCATTGACCAAAGAAAATCATAAGTCCAACAAATCCTTAACACAAAACATCCAGGAAATATGGGACAAGGTGAAGATGTCCAGCTCAAAGGTGCCGAAAACATATTCAACAAAATCATCCAGTCTTCCCAATCTTCCCAATCTGAAGAAGGACATGCCCATGAAAGTACAAGAAGCATACCAAACACCAAATAGGCTGGACCAAAGAACAGAGACCCCTCCACATATAATAATCAGAACACCTAACATACAGAATAAAGAAAGAATATTCAGAGTAGAGAAGGATAAAGGACAGGTAACATATAAAGTCAGACTTATCAAAGTTATACCTGACTTCTCCATGGAAACCATCAAAGCCAGAAGGTCTGGGATAGATGTTCTACAAGTACTAAGAGTCCATGGATGCCAGCACAGACTACTATACCCAGCAAAACTCTGTATCACTATAGATGGAGAAAACAAGATATTTAAAGACAAAGCCAGATTTTCCCAATACATATCTACAAATTCAGCCCTACAGAAAGTTTTGGAAGGAAAACTCCAACCCAAGGAATTTAACTATGCCCACAAAGATGCAGGCAACAGATAACCTCACTACACCAAAAACCAAGGGTGAAGCAGGACAAATATATTCACAATACCACAGGCAATAACAAATCTTAAACAAACAAGCATCAACAATCAATGGTCCTTACCCTCAACATTAATGGTCATAACTTACCTAGGCTAACAGAATGGATATGAAGACAGAATCCATCCTTCTGCTGCATACAAGAAACACATCTAAGGTTCAAAGATAGACAATACCTCAGGGTAAGGGTTGGGAAAAGATCTTCCAATCAAATGGACCTAAGAAGCAAGCTGGTGTGGCTATCCTAATATCTAACAAGTTAGACTTCAAACCAAAATTAATGAAAAGAGATGAAAATGTCATCGCAGGAGAAATCCATCAACACAAAGTCTCAATCCTGAACATCTATGCCCCAAATACAAAGGCATCCACATTCATAAAAGAAACGCTACTAAAACTCAAACCTCACATGAAACCTCACACACTTATAGTGGGAGACTTCAACACACCACTCTCAGCACTATACAGGACCAACCAATCAGAAACTCAACAAAGATACAAAAGAACTAACAGAAGTTATGTCTCAACTGGGGTTAACAGATATCTACAGAACATTCCATCCAAACACAAAAGAATATACATTGTTCTATGCTCCACATGGAGCCTTCTCTAAAATCAACCACATACTAGGTGGGCATAACAAATCTGAACAGATAGAAGAGAATTGGAATAGTCCCTTGTATCTTATCAGACCACCATGTTTTAAATTGGAATTCAACAACAACACAAATCGCAGAAACCCTACAAACTCATGGAAACTGAACAATGCGCAATTGCATCACACCTGGGTCAAAGAAGAAATAAAGAAAGAAATTAAGGACTTTCTCATATTCAACGAGAATGAGGACACAACATACCTGAACTTATGGGACACCTTGAAAGCAGTGTTACAAGGGAAGTTCATTGCACTAAGTGCTCATATGAAGAAAACAGAGGATAGGCACATAAGAGAATTAATAGCACAACTGAAACCCTCAGAACAAAAAGAAGCAAATTCACCCTGGAAAGGTAGATGCCAGGAAATAATCAATTTGAGGGCTAAAATCAACAAAATAGAAACCAGGAAAACAATACAAAAACTCAATGCAACAAAGAGTTGGTTTTTTGACAAAATCAAGAATATAGACAAACCTTTATCCAAACTACTGAAAAAGCAGAGAGAGAGAACATACAAATTAATAAAATCAGAAATGAAAAAGGAGAAAATAACAATGGACACAGAGGAAATCCAGACAATTTTCAGGTCATACTTTGAAAACCTGTATTTCACAAAAATTGAAAATTCAAAGGAAATGGGCTCATTTCTGGATAACTATCACTTACCAAAATTAAATCAAGGACAGACAAACAACTTAAATAGTCCTACAACCAGCAATGAAATAGAAGCAGTCATCGAAAGCCTTATACCAAAAAAAAAAAAAGCCCAAGGCCAGATGGATTCAGTGCAGAATTCTCATTCAAGGAAGAACTAATACCAATACTCCTCTACTCCTCTAATTGTTCCACACAATAGAAACAGAAGGTTCATTGCCAAACTCTTTTTATGAGGCCACAATGACCTTGGTACCCAAGCCTCACAAAGACACAACTAAGAAAGAAAACTACAGATCAATATCCCTGATGAACATTAATGCAAAAATACTCAATAAAATACTGGCAAACCAAATTCAAGAATACATCAGAGAAATCATCCACCATGACCAAATAGGCTTCATCCCTGGGTTGCAGGGATGGTTTAACTTACGAAAACCTATCAACATGATCCACCATAACAAACTAAAAAACAAAAACCACATGATCATCTCCCTAGATGCTGAAAAAGCCTTTGACAAAATTCAACACCCTTTCATGATAAAGGTCTTGGAGAGATCAGGGATAACAGGAACATACCTAAACATAATAATAGCAATATACAGCAAACCAACAATCCACATCAAAAATGAACAGAGATAAGTTTAAGGCAATTCCTCTAAAATCAGGAACAAGACAAGGCTGCCCTCTCTCTCCATATCTCTTCAATATTGTACTTGAAGTTCTAGCTAAAGTTATAAGACAACAAAAGGAGATCGAAGGGATCCAAATTGGAAAGGAAGTAGTCAAACTGTCTCTACTTGCAGATGATATGATAGTTTACATAAGCGACTCAATAAACTCTACCAGGGAACTCCTACTGCTGATAAACACCTTCAACAAACTAGCAGGATACAAGATAAAGTAAAAATAAAAAAAAAAACACACACACACACACACAATGGCCCTACTTTATTCCAACAATAAAGAGGCTGAAAAAGAAATCAGAGACACATCACCATATGGGAGATGTCTTTCTGTTAATATGTTTCTCATACTGGCTAATGAATAAAGCACTGTTAACCAATAAGAAGGCAAGAGAAGAGGGACTAGGAGAGAAGGAGGAAAGAGGAAGTAGGAAGGAGAGTCAAGATGGAGAGTCTGGAGAATGCAGGACGCCAGCCGGCTCTCCAGTAATATGAGACCATGTGGAAATAGATAGATTAACAGAAATGGGCTAATACTTAAGACAGAGCTAGCCGATAAGAAATTAGTACCTGGCCAACAGCATTACATCAAATACAGAGTCTTGTTGTGTTAATCGGGGCTGGTATGGTGGTGGGAGGAAAAACCTTACTCCTTACAATCATCCTTTACATAGCCACAAACAACATAAAGTATCTTGAGGTAATGCTTACCAAACAAGTGAAAGACCTATATAATAAGAACTTTGTGGCTCTAAAGAATGAAATTAAAGAAGATACCAGAAAATGGAAAGATCTCCCATGTTCTTGGATAGATAGGATAAATATAGTAAAAATGGCAATCTTGCCAAAAGCAATCTACAGATTCAATGCAATCCCCATTAAAATCCCACCACAATTCTTCACTGACCTTGAAAGGATAATAATCAACTTTATATGGAAAAACAAAAGACACAGCAGAATAGCCAAAACAACCCTGTACAATAAAAGAACTTCAGGAGGCATCACCACCCCTGACTTTAAGCTCTACTACAGAACTATAGTCCTGTAAACACCCTGGTACTGGCACAAAAATAGACAGGTAGACCAATGGAATCAAATTGAAAATCCTGATTTTAACACACACCTATATGAACACCTGATTTTTGAAAAAACAGTTAAAAGCATACAATGGGAGGAGGAAAGCATCTTCAACAAATGGTGCTGGCACAACTGGATGATAGAAGGCTGCAGATAGACCCATGTCTGTCACCATGCACAAAACTCAAGTCCAAATGAATCAAAGAACTCAACATCAATACAGCCACACTGAACCTCTTAGAAGTGAAAGTAGGAGGTGAACAAATTGGTATAGGAGACAGCTTCCTGAACATAACTCCAGGAGCACTGACACTGAGATCAACAATTAATAAATAGGACCTCTGCAAATTGAGAAGCTTCTGTAAGGCAAAGGACACAGTTGACAAGACCAAATGGCAGCCCACAGACTGGGAAAAAATCTCCACCAATCCTACATCTGACAGAGGGCTGATCTCCAAAATATACAAAGGACTCAAGAAACTAATCAACAAAACACTAAATAACCCTGTTAAAAATAGAGTACAGAACTGAAGAGAGAATTCTCAATAGAGGAAATCAAAATAGGCTGAAAGACACTTAAGAAAGAGCTCAACATACTTAGCTATCAGGGGTATGCAAATCAAAACAACACTGACATACCATCTTATATCTGCCAGAATGGCTAAAATTAGAAACACCACTGGCAACTTATGCTGGAGAGGTTGTGGAGAAAGGGGAACATTCCTCCACTGGTGGTGGGAGTGCAAACTTGTATAGCCATTTTGGAGATCAGCATGGCCGTTCCTCAGGAAAATGGGAATTAGTTTACCGCAGGACCCGGCAATCCCCCTCTTAGGCATATACCCAAATGATCCACATCCATGCAACAAAGATATGTGCTCAACTATGTTCATAGCAGCATTATTTGTAATAGCAAGAACCTGGAAGCAACCTAGATGCCCCTCCACTGAAGAATGGATATAGAAGATGTGGTACATCAACACAATGGAATACCACTCTGTGGATAAAAACAATGGAATCTTGAAATTCACAAGCAAGTGGATGGAACTTGAAGAAACCTTCCTGAATGAAGTAACCAATTCACAAAAAGAGGAACATGGTATGTACTCGCTCATATATGGATTTTAGGCCTAGAGCAAAGGATCACCAGCCTGTAATTCACACCGCCAGAGTAACTAGGATACAAGGTGGATTCTAAGAGATTCATATACGGTCCCTCACAGAAGGGGGAAGAGACAAGTTCTCCAGAGCTGGGGGAGGGGATGAGTAGTGATGGGAGAGGGAACTAGAAGAAAGAGAAGGGGAGCACATGTGACTAGGAAGATTGAATCAGGGGTGGAATAGAAGATGAGAGAGAGAGAGAGAATATAAAAGAGGGAGCCATTATAGATTTGAAGAGAAAACTAAACCTAAAGAAATGTTCGGAGACCTACAAGACTGACTCCAACTAACAATTTGAGCAACATTGGAAAGGTTATCATAAACTCCCTTCCCTGATAATGAGATCAACAACTAACTTATCCACCATCATGTAGCCTTCATCTAGTACCTGTTTGAAACAGAAGCAAACACCCACACCTAAACACTGAGCCAAACTAGAATCCAGATGCAGATAGAGAGGACAAGACCAGGTTGCAGAAACACACAGAGACAGCTGATCTGAACAAAGAGGAGCTAAGATGCCCCCAAATTGATAGCTGGGAATCCAGAATGGGACTGACTCAGACCCGCTGAACATGGGTATGAGTTAGAAAGCCTGGACAGTCTAAGGGACCTCAGACAATGGAACCAGGATGTATTCCTGGTGAACAAAAGGATCCTGCAGGCACATCCCCCATGGATGGATACTCCCTTAACCTAGAGACAGGAGAGAAATCCTAGTCCCTACTTCAAATGACTTGACAGATTTAGATAACTCCTCCTGGATCACATCACCATGCATGTGGAGTGGGCGGGGGGTGATGGTAGGGGAGGGTGGTTGGGGTGCATGTGAGGGGGGGGAGAGAGGGAAAGAGGAAGGGAGGGAGGGATAAAGGGAGGGAGGAAAGAAGAGAGAGAAGGAAGGAGGAAGGGAGGGAGGGAGGGAGGGAAGGAGGGAGGGAGAGGGTACTGGGATTGATATGTAAAATAAAAATTAAAAAAAATATGAGTGTTATGTTGTCCTGGCTGGACTTACCTTTATGGCTTCTACACAGTTTTAAATGTGATGTCTCCATCAAATCTCTCCCCACAGAGCTCATAGAACCTTGTAGAAGAAGAAACAGAAGGGTGGGAACCAATGGGGACAGAGGACACCAGGTAAACAAGGCCCTCAAAATCAACTGGGCAAACTGTGTTAAGAACTTACAGAGACTGAAAAACCAAGTACAGGGCCTACATTGGTCTGCTCTAGTTCCTCTGCATATATATATTATAGCTTTCAGTTTGGTATTTTTATGGAATTCCTGACTGCATGAATGAATGGGTCTCTGATCTTGTGCCCTGTATTGGGGCTCTTTCCTTCTGTTAGCGTGCCTTTTCCAACTTTGATGTGAAGATTTTTGTTTTAACTTATTATATTTTATTTTGTTAAAAAAAAGTGTGTATTAACTTGCATCTTCAAACTGAAGCTTAAATTTAAAATTAAAGAAAAAGAAGAAATTTAAAAAAAATAATTTTAGAAAAATCATAGGTGTACATATTTAATATAAATTATATTTTAAATCTTCTAGAAGAAAATATGATATATTTTATATTCTAGTCACATGTATAATATTAAACAAAACAAATAAAAACTACTATAATCAGCATTATATAAATGAATCATAAAACATATCAGGTTTAGTATACAACTACAAAAATACATAATATTTTCTTTACTATTATTTTAGGTTCTCAAAGGTAAAATTAATCAATGTCATATTCACATTGTTAACCTATCAAGTGTTTTGCTGAATGGTATGGGGTACTAACCTCTTTAACTAATGGAAGTGGCTTATAAAACATATATACGTTTATAAAAATATCAAAGATTTGTGTAACTTATAGTATGTATAACAGTTATACACAGATATGTATCTAAGCAGTGCAGACTGAGAAGATGTTGTAAAAAAAAAAACAATGATTTATAGGCGGCTAGAAAGATGGCTCAGGGGTTAAGAGCATTGGGTACTCTTCCAGAGGATCCAGGTGCAATTCTCAACATCCACATGTTTAACTCACAACCATCTGCCAGTCAAGTTCCAGGTACTCTGACACTCTTTTTTTGCCCTCCATGAGCACTAGACATACATATGATACACAGCCATACATGCAGGAAAATCATCTATACACAAAAAGTAAAAATAAATAAATCTTTTAAAAATTGATTTATGTAGTACCTGACCATGTGAGCAATTGAAGAACAAAAGTAAACCAAATAAGTTACATGTGTCTTTGTAAGAAAATGAAAAGCAATACAAAAAAGGTAGCATGTAGTTTACTAAGTTGGTTTTTGAACCTACCCAGCTATCACTGTGAAATCTCTGGATATTCATTTATCCAATTTCTAAAAATTAACTCCATTGAGTACGTGTCATTTGTATATATGTATAAGTGTATATATACATAATGTATGAATTGTGCATGTATATGGATAAATATATGATGTAGAGGTGAAGAAAGGACAGCTATAGCTTTATCCTGAAGTGGTATGTTAAGAGATGACAACTGAAACAGAACAACTCAATTCAGCACTATAACTATTTTATTAGGAGCATCAGATAAATAGCTAAATAGTTAGGTTCACTCCTAGAGTAGAAGACGATGGGAAGTGTGCCTGCAAATGGACGCTTCTCTATCAATCTTAAAAGAATATTTCAGTTCTCTAAATAAAGTGCACATACAATTTTCACCTAAATGAAGTCTTCAAAATTTAAAAAAAAAAATGTGGGAATGAGTCAAAATGCACCAAGAGATGATTGGAGTCAGAAGGTAAACTTCAGAAAAACTAACAGCTGCATTAAGTGACAGATTGCTGCTGATAATGGTCTGGAGGGAATAGCTCAAGGTTTTCAAATTAAGTCTTCAATGCTATACCCTTGTATTTGAAACCCACCATTTTTCAGAGCAAGACAACCTTTCTTTTCTAAACTCCCCTTTTAATGCAAAATGTTTTAAATAATTTGTGAAGCATTCTGTCAGTCTTTTATGCTTGCCGGAAAAAAGAAATCTATTTCTTGCTTGCTATTATACTGGCTCTTAACACATTCGGCAGAGGATTTATTAGTTATTAAAGAAGACAGCATTCCCTGAGAGTTCTCAGGAATTACAAACAATTACAGAAAAGAGAAGTGTTTCCATTACCAAAGGACAGTCGTGATGGAATCTGCTATTGAATATGCCAGCAAGATCACAGAGTTTAGGGAACAAGCAGTGTTTTAACCTTCATTCTGGCTGATAGGAGATGATGCAGTATTCCATTATCCACAATGACAAGTGATTTATGGGATACTTTCTTTCTTCCAAACTATTTTATACCATTGTTTCCCCACACACACAATTGCACTGATTTTTCATCTTAGTGCATATATGGGACTGTAAGCATTTGAGTGGTGATTTAGAAAAAAAATCAGCTATGAATATTCTGTCACTTTGTTCATTCTACATCACAAATTCACAAATTGGAGTTTCCATGCTGCATGCCAGAACAGCTTTTACTTAGGCATATTTTAAAATGGTCTGAGTCTAAAAGTAACCAGAGGCTAAGGATACTCATTTCTGCAATAATAGTTTCTCCAAAGTCTGCTTTCTAAGATATTGTTTTAGGACAACCTACTGTGAGGGAGTTTTTTACCAAAAGAGAAAATCATCTTAAAATAAGATTCCCCAGAATTGAAAAGCAGAGAGAGCTGATTAAAGGCCAATAATGGAACAGTGATGATTACATGAGGGGTCATTTTTCAGGCTTGAAATCCCAGTGTGCATTGTAAGGAGTACGGTTTTTCGACCCACCGCCTGGTCTTGTCCCACCGCCGCACCAGCCCCAAATAATGCACAGAGACTCTGTATTTGATATAATCCTGTTGACCTGTTACTAGTTTCTTATCGGCTAGCTCCATCTTAATTATTAAACCATTTCTATGTATTTCCACGTGGTCTTACCGAGAGCGGAGGAATGGCAGTTCTGTTCTCTCCAGACTCTCCATCTTGACCTCCTTTACTACTTCCTATTTCCTCCTTGTCTCCTAGTCCTGCCTATCTTGCTTCCTATTGGCCAACAGTGCTTTATTCATTAACCAGTATGAGAAACATATACAAAATTACATATATACAAAATGACATCTCCCATCAGTGCATTGCCATGCCCTCCAGAGAGATCAAATGGATCAGAAAACCATCACACAGGCAGATTTTCTAAGGTCCAACGTGAGAAATACAGAATTTCCTTCTATTAGACATGTTGCTACAAACCTTTAATGTCAATACCTGGGAGAACTTGGGAGGCATAGGCAGATGAATCTCTGTGACTGAGGGCCAGCCTGAATTTCAGACCAGCCAAAGCTACATAGTAAGACCTAGTCTCAGAGAGAGAAAGAGAGAGAGAGATTCCTAAGGTTCTTCTCCAGATATGTGACTCACACTTTTTTTTAATCACTGTTACAGTAGCAAAGAGTCATTAAGTTGTCAGGTGTGGGCTGCTGAGGTGCAGCAGAATGCCAAGTCCAATGGCACTGTAAACACCAGTATCTTTTTGACAAATTGGCCAGATTTGATAGTTAATGATGCATTATTTGTGCTCTGTAGCTGTGTAAATGCAGAGCTATGAAACAATAAAGACCCATTCTTGTGCATTTCCCATTGTCAGTCATATTTTGCAGTTTGTTACTTATTGAAAATTGGAATTATATATGCATGAAATGAAGAAAACTGAATGAAAGTATTATTAAACATCAAGTGCTGAGTTTTTGGTTGCTTTGTATGTCAAACTTTATAATCTAGCAAAAGAAAAGCCTAACATACTGCAATCAGAATAAAAGCATTGCTTCTGAGCTACCTCCCCAAGTGGATATGAGTAAATTATTTGATCACTATGAACTTGGCTTTATCAATGTCAAAACCATCCCGAGAAACTAGGGAAGGTGAAGTCTAAAAGTCCTAATTTCAAAAACTTCTTGGTTTTATTTGCTATAGCCATATTCACCATGTCATATCAATCTTAGATTTTTATCTACAGCCATTTTTAAATGTTCATGTTTAAAGGGGATAGGAGTAAATTAACCAAAAGTAATGATGTATGAAGAATCCAATGGAAATATATATTTTATGTTAATTTAAAATATTTAATTTTTAAAAGTAATTTGAACACAGGGGCTCTGCTTGAGTGAAAAATGCTTCATCCAGAAGAACAGAAAACATGTGTTATAGAAAGAAAATCTCAGGTCCATGCATGGGTCTTGCCTATAAATCCTTAAATAACATAGGTTATTGTTCATTGTTGCCCATTGTAATTGATAGTAAGATCTTTATGCTGGAGATACAATACACTTTGGTTAAAGGACATAGAGAAATCAAGTTTGAACTGACCTGAAAACATTCTTCCTAACTCTCACAGTGTTTGAAGGTGCTGTGTGCAATGCCATCTGTAAACCCTGCATGCTACAATACTGATGTGACAGGGAAGATATACCCAGATATGAAACTGCCCAAGAATAAATAAAAGTCAAAATACATAAACTTTGTGTTTAACATTAATCTCTGATTTAAAAATCGCATTCAAAATGAATACTAAAAATATTTGATAATAAAATATGCTTTAGATTTTTTTGGTGAGGTATTCAATATAAAAATAAATAAATAAAAATACATATACTTATTCCAATAAAGGCAAATATGGATATAATCAAGTGTACTGCTCTAGGGGCTGGCTAGATAGCTCAGTTAGTAAAGGTATTTGCATGAGTTCAATCCCAAAAATTTACACAAAGGTGAGAAGACAGAATCAAATCTGCAAAATTCTTTCTCATTGCCATATTCATGCCATGACACATGTGCCCTCCACCATACACACACACACACACACACACACACACACACACACAAATATTCTAAAATTCTAAAATGTTAAGTGATATTGTTCTAAGCTTATGGTAAGGTATCAATCATAATGAAAAGATTGCTAGAATTAACTAGAACTTGAAAACAAAATTGAAAGATAAAATATCTATGTCAAATGTGTAAGAAAATGTATTCACAATTAGTAAGTGATAAGCATGCAGAAAGTGATATGCATGCAGGAAATGTGTATGTTATTGAATGGTACATATATATGAAAATTTTGTATAAGTTGTGAACTTTCAGCTTTTGTAGTAACATTCACTCTGCTTCTGTGTTCAAAATATAAATACATATATTCATAGAAAAAGTGTTACTTATGAGTAGAGTGTTCTTTTATTTTCCTAATATAAATACTTCCAAATACGTAGACACATGCATGATTTCTGTAATGAAGGAATACAGAAATAAAACACCTTACAAATATAACTACACATCTTGAGAACTTCATAGGACTCAAATCTAGGATATAAAATAATGAACACAAATTTATCTAAAGATGTATTTGTCCCAGCACTTAGGTTTTCCCCTGCATAGTAAGTCATTCTAGTAAAAGTGAAGAAAGAAAAATGTGGCAAGAATTTAAACACATGTTTGAGACCATGTGGCCACAGTATGTTAACCAGGATCCCAAAATGGCTTCCTAGCAACCACTTATGTTGCTAACAAATTTAAAGTTCAAAGTTTTATTTCACTCAGAATTTGTGCTTGAAAAAGCCTGAGTGTGTCTGTGTTATGTATCAATATTCCCTGAATTGCAACGTAGGAGAAAAGCTTGTAAAGATTGGGGAAGTTCTAAGGGGAAGCTCTTGAAGACTCGGGAGGTTCTAAAAGGAGGTTCCTTAATGTCCAGGAAGTCTCCAGAAGTCCCTGATATGTAGCAGAATTACAAGGCCTCTTCCTCCTCAAGATTATATGAGCAGTAAAATAATATGCTGAGGAGAGGAGACTGTCCAACTTGCCATGCTGCCTGCAAGTCATACAGAGATCACAAGGTTCCAACTTTCACCTGTCATCAACCACACTGGAGTAGGCTTTCAGTGATGCATTTGCCTTTGAGTCACCCACACTCTTATAAGTAAGCACTCATCCATAACCCTGTGAGCAATTCCAATAAACTCATTGTTTCATACTGGCAATGAGATGTCACTAAGTCAGGGTCAGGAAGGTAACCTTATCAAGTATAGTTAAGGTATAGTATGACAGGATGTCCCCACTTCATATGTTACTGGAAACCATGCAGTAGAAACAGGGATAAGACCAGAAGACCCCAGAACAAAGTTTTACACTGTCTGTCTAGTGCCCCTAGAACTATGCATGATAGTAAAAGAAATGCCTACAGGATCCAGCTCTATCAACATAGAGCATACAATGAAGAGTAGATTAGAAGCCAAACATGTTGTGAAATGTGTGTGTGAGAGAGAGGTGGAGAGGGAAAGAGGGAGGGACAAAGGGAGGGAGAGAAAAAAAAGACAGTGAGACATTCATGGTAACCTCAATTTAGGATCAGTTTTCCTGAAGATACTGATCATAATATAAAAAGAAAGGAATGGAATTGGGGTTTGAATGTTTAATTTTTAAAGCCCAAAATATCACTTTGTTAATTTTTATAATTCTATAGCTTAAATTTTAGTGTAGCAAATATATACTTCATGATTTTAGGGCTGCAGAAATTACATCTTTTCACATCTGCCTAGTTCTCATATTTAATAAAGATCATGAGCATCTTATAAGGGTGGGGAAAGACATATCTGTGAATTAAAACTAAAGAGCATTTAGTGTTTAGCATATTACCATACAGTAAGTGACAGATTTGGACCTCTAGGAATTATGTCACTATACAAACATCATTTGCTAACACTAATCAAGCTCCTCAATTAACAAAGTAACAATATGTTTTCCACTCTTATTTATCTAGGTTCCACAGTTCATCTATTAAAAATTTTCATGCTACATTTAACAAATATGAATATTTCTCATATGACTGTGCAGTATATCATATATTCAGTATGTCTGAAGTCACAAACTTATTTAGAGTTGCACTGAACTCTGATTCTCACATGTGTGATTCAGCTTTAGACAGCTTCCTCAAACCCTCTCTTAATTTCAACAAGCATAATTCAAGAATTGAGTACTTGTCTCAAGAGTGTGTGTGTGTGTGTGTGTGTGTGTGTGTGTGTGTGTGTGTGTGTGTGTGTTTGGTGAACTTACATAAGCAAAGCACTTACAGCTTTACCATGAGCATAATAAGTGTTCAATAAGTATTCATTATCATTTTTCCTACCTGTATATAATTGAGATAACTGTCAAAATCTTGATTGATTATGGTAGCTGATTATGTTAGGAAGAAACAACTAATTTCTTCTAAAAGTCTCTAATCACCACATCAGAGAATAGAGACATAAATCTAAAGTGAATTCTCTCTCCAGAACCATTTACCTATTGTTATCAAAGTGGGAATAAACATTTTGTATACCTATTTTAACACTTTGTCACCTAATCACAATTGATTTATCTCTATCATTCAAGGTTTTAATCTATCAATATGATACAAGTTTTCTTATTTAATTTCATATTGTGCTCAGAAAAAAACCTGTTTAAGTCTTAAAATAAAGTTGTTACCATTCTGATTTTAAGGCTTGTTAATTTTCTGTCTCAAATCATGGGTATGAATGTTAAGGAAGGAATCCACAAAGTATGGCTTTAAAGGAGAATCAGTTCCTGAGACACGCAATGAAGCAGACATGTGCTAGAATTTACCTTTTTTTCCCTTGCAGCTTTAATGCATTCATGTACCAGAAGTTCAATTCATAATCATTTAATAAAGTGAACATTTGTAATCTTAAACAATGTTAAGAAAGAAACAGGCTATTAAAAGTTAAAACCCTACTTGTAAATATGTTTTTAAAAAAAATAATCCCAAGAATATTGTAATGAGGTCTAGGCTTAGGAGCAAGCATTGTGCAAGTTAATGTAAGTAATGAACCTTTCACGTGAAATGATGTAGTGTCACAACTCATTTGCATCCCACTTAAAGTGTAATTAAGTTTCCCTGACAGCATGGCTTATGGCTGGAAAAACAGACCTGGATGCTAAATTAATCAGAGTTCCTTAGTTGATAACAGTCAGCAAAGAAAACTTTATACACTTTCATTTAAAGTTACCAAACTTCCACTTACAGAAGTGTGTGACAAGTAGCCTACAGAGAAACCTTAGGAAATTGGTGGCCACCATCCAATCACTAAAATATCTACAAAATTGGATTTGATGAATCAGTACACTAGAAAGTGCTATTTTTTCTCTAGCCAAGAAAGTGGATGATCTGGAAGGGTGATTTCACATTAAAAATTTTCTGTACCATATTTCTAAAGTATAACATGCTTTCACATTTAAATTTGAATTGTTAGCAAATTTAAAACTTATAACCTAGCCAGCTTCCTATAGTAAGTGCTCAGAAGTTGTGTAATTCATGGTTTACCCATTCTTTTGGGACTTAATACTTGATGTAAGAATTATCCACAGCTGAATTATCAATAAATTTTCATGTGTTGGTATCTTTCTTATTTGTTTTGCTAAGAGTATTTACTTTATGCTATTAAAAAACAGTCTTCAATATCCTAAGCCAGTGGGGGAAAACAAATTAAAAGTACTTTGAGATTCCACTCATCTGAGTCAGAACAGTTAACATCTAGAAAACACATGATAACAAATCGTGATGAGGATGTGAGGGAAGAAGAACTCTTATTCTCTACAGGGGATGGAGTGTAGAGTATAAGCTGGTGCAGACCCATGGAAATCATATGTAGATGTCTCAATAAAAACTAAACTGTGACTACCACATGGCCCAGCTATACTACTTTGGGGAGTTAGTCGTATAGCCCTGCTTACAGCCGTTCTATTCACAATAACTAGGAAATGGAAACGGCCCAGACGTGTATTAATAGATAATTGGATATAGGAGATGTAGTGCATAGAATCAATTTTATTCAGCTATAAAGAAACATGAATAATGCCATTGATAGGAAAATGAGTGAAACTACAATTATGTTAGAAAAAATAAGACAAATACAGAATAAAAAAGATTGCTTATTTCTTCTGATATTCAGATTTTAGATTTTAATTTTTGTATATGTATACTTATATGTACAAGGGATTATAAATCATAAAGCCTAAACAGAACCAGGAAAGAGTAAAAAGATTTTTCTGTGGAAGGTCAAGAGTGAGAGCAAGAGAAAGAGATGAGGAAAGCCAGTGGGGGAGACGACAAAAATATTGTGACATAAAAGCATAGGGGAGCTATTGGAAGAAGGCCATGGGAGGGAGGGAGGCAGATAGAGAAGAAAAGCAGCATAACCAAATATGTATGAGAATTCCTGAGTGAGAACCATATGATAACTTTTTTAAAATAATATTTTATTTAAATTTGAAACAAGCTTGTTTTACATATCAATCCCAATTCCAGCACCCTCTCATCCTACCCTGTTCCCCCCCACCAACCCCCATCCCATTCACTTTCTGCTCCCCAGGAAGGGTGAGGCCTTCCAAGGGGAATCTTCAAAGTCTGTCATTTGGAGCAGGGTCCAGGCCCTCCCCCATGTGTCTAGGCTGAGGGAGTATCCCTCTATGTGGAATGGGCTCCCAAAGTCCATTTGTATATAAGGGATAAATACTGATCCACTACCAGAGGCCCCATAAACTTCCCAGTCCTCCCAGCAACAGCACATTCAGAGAATCTGGGTTGGTTCTATGCTGGGCTCCCAGCTATCAGACTTGTTCAGGTCAGCAGTTTCTGTGGGTTTCTCCAGCCTGGTCTTGACCCCTTTGTTTATCAATCCTCCCTGTCTGCAACTGGATTCCAGGAATTTGGATCAATGTTTAGCTGTGGGTGTTTCTGCTTCCATCAGCTACTGGATGAAGGCTCTAGGATGGGATATAAGGTAGTCACCAATCTTATTATCCAGGAAGGGCATTTAAGGCAGCCTCTCCACATTTGCTTAAGGTTGTTAGTTGGGGTCATCCTTGCAGATCTATGGATATTTCCCAAGTGCCAGATTTCCCTTAAATAGGGCTCCCCCTATTATGATATCTTTTTTCTTGCTCTCCTCTATTCTTTCCCTGACTCAATCTTCCTACTCTATCATGCCCATCTCTCTCCTCCTTTTTCTCCTAACTCCCTCTCCCCTCCCGTCATGCTCTCAATTTGCTTGGGAGATCTTGTCCCTTTTCCCTTCTCCAGGGGAACATGTAGGTCTCCCTTAGGGCGCTCCTTGTTTCCTAGCTCTTATGGTGGTGTGGATTATAGGCTGGTAATCCTTTGCTCTGTGTCTAAAATCCTTCTAAAAGTGAGTACATACCTCACACAGGATGGTTTCTTTAAGTTCCATCCATTTGCCTCCAAATTTCAAGATTCCATTGTTTTTTGTTTTTGCTTTTGTTTTTTATGCTGAGTAATACTCAGTTGTGTAAACTTACAATATTTTCTCCATTCATTCTTCAATTTAGGGGCATTTAGTCTCTTCCAGGTTCTTGCTATTACAAATAATGCTGCTATGAACATAACTGAACAAATGTCCTTATTGCATGTATATGCATATTTTGGGTATATGCCTAAGAGTGGAATTACTGGATCTTGAGGTAGACTGATTCCCATTTTTCTGAGGAACTGCCATACTGATTTCCAAAGTGGCTGTACAAATTTGCACTCCCACCAGCATTGCAGGAGTTTTCCTCTTTCTCCACATTCTCTCCAGTATAAACTGTCTTTGGTGTTTTTGATTTTCTGACAGGAGTCAGATGGTATCTCAGAGCTGTTTTGATTTGCATTTCCCTGATGGCTAAGGATGTTGAGTGTCTCTCAGTCAACCTCTAATGAGAATTCTCTATTTAGTTCTGTACCCCACTTTTTGGATTATTTGGTGTTTTGATAACTAGCTTCTTAAGTTTTGGAGATCAGCCCTCTGTCGTTTGGTCATGTCAATTGTGTTCTTTGCCTCACAAAAGATTATCAGTTTCAGGAGTTTCCATTTATTAATTGTTAATCTCAGTATCTGTACTACTGGTGTTATGTTCAGGAAGTGGTCTCCTGTACCAGTTCGTTCAAGGGTACCTCCCACTTTCTCTTTAGAAGAAGTTCAGTGTGGCTGGATTTATGTTGAAGTCTTTGATCCATTTGGACTTAAGTTTTGTGCATGGTGATAGATACGCTAACTTTTAAAAAGTTTAAACTTTTTAAATGACGAAAATTATTTAATTTTATAGTCCATAAACTGATTGTGGTGATATCAAAGCAAGTTTTAACTAAAGAAGTATTCAGTTTGTAAATAATATAAACTATTTTCACTGCAATAGAGAAGAGGGAGTGAGGTTCTGGCATTCAGGCATCCCTTCTTAGGCAGGACACAGGAAGTTCGGTGCCATAGTGGTTCACAGCTACTTGTTCCTTACCTGCTCTTTTTATGTGCATCTCATTTGAGACCAATGTGAGAAGAAAAATTACCATAAACTGCCGGCCTCCAAAGGAACTCCAGCTGCCCCATGATTAAAATGGTTCTTCAGAGGGCCCACATTTTTGCTGGTAGGGAACAAAGAAAACAGCCTCCCAAAGACAGTTCTGATTATGAATGCCAAACAAAGTTATGCTTAATAGATTTAACCTCTTCTCTTAAACCAAAATAGTTCAGCCTATTCCCAGTACAGTTAACATTTATTCTAACAGATGAGCTACATACAGTACCTGCCAAGAAAGTCATCTCATTTGGAAATTAGATAACATGCTGATGTGTAGCACTGAGAAGAACTGTGATACTCAACTCCCTGTATTTGCACAGCCCTGCAATATCTCCTAAGGCAAAATTTACACAGTCTCATCTCTCTAGACAAGGTCTCAGCATGTGTAAGAGATTACTGGAATTTTAAAAGAATGTCTCATGCTCTGCTCTAAGTTTCTGAAGGACTGTTTCTGAGGACAGGAAACTTGCTAAGAAGGCATGCTGATGGGAAAAATAACACATTGGCAATCATTTTCTCTGTTCAAAGAACTGTAATATACTAAAACACAGAGGCGGGAATATTCAATGGGACGACTTGTTGCACCATGTTTTTGGCTTAATTACAGGGGTAGCAGACAAATCTTTTACTTTATCCATCTAATTGGGGTCAAAATGCAGTGAGAAAAGGCATTCTATTCTGCCTGCATTTGTTCCTCAGCTGTAGCCAAGTTATCAGAAGAGAAGGATCTTAGTACTGTTATCCCCCATATCCACTACTTTGGAACAAAGGGCTTAGGATACTCAAGGTGACAACTTGTGGTCACACTGAGAAAAATAAATAAATAAATGTAAAGTATTCGGTACACACTGTGTCTTTATTTCTTCATAAATACAAGGAAATTTTAAGAGAAAATACATTGTATATATGTTTTAATTTCTTTAAGAATTACTGATAAATATGTTGTATGTTTTAAAGTATTTATAGCACTGTTATATTTCATTAATATATGACATATATATATTAATATATAATTTTCTTATATAAAGTGTACAGGACTCACTATAGCAATTCACTAAATGAGATACCATTGTTCAACTGCTAATTAATTATTATAATCCTGCATATAATTTATGTGATATCTGATGTTCATTTAATTCAATACACATGCAAAATATTTATTATATAAGCAGTTCATTGTATTTGCATTTTTTATATGTGCAAAATGGTCTAAAAGTAAGGTGTATCCAGTATTACCAAAGCTCTCCTGACCATTGGTAATTTCCATCTCTGTGAGTTTCATCACAAAAGGTACTATCAATGCACACCAAATACTGAATAGCAAGTTCTTCCAATCATGCAACACTGGTGGAGATTAACCTGAAGCCACAGCATTACTACTACTGTACATAAGAACAAGCAGCAAGCATGCAGTACTGCGCTGAGCGCCTAATGAGCTCAAATCAGCTGTTATCTTCACTGGTCTCCCATTACCTATTAGTTTTTCCAAATAATTGGGCTGTTAAACTCTAAAAGCATGAGAAGCAAAACTGGGGTAAAACTTAGCAGGAGATTACTCACCTATCATGTGAGAGACCCTATGTTCAATATACAATATACCATATAAAAAAATACTTACCTCCTATGAAAAGTATAACTATTCATGTACAGTTCAATTACTTACATTAGTTATAATTTTATAAATATATCATTATATTTGGAACACTGTAAAAGTAGTGAATGTTAATCTCAGTTTCCGTGGAAAGGCTATCATAAATGCCCTTCCCGGAGAGTGAGATCAACAACTAACTTCTCCATGGAGTCCTCAACTAATGCCTGTTGAAAACAGGAGCAAACACCCATACATAAACACTGAGTCGAACTAGAACCCAGAAGCAGATGGAGAGGACAAGACCACGCGTCAGAAGCACATAGAGACAGCTTACCTGAACAAGGAGGAGCTAAGGGCCACTAGACTGACAGCTGGGAAGCCAACAGGGGACTGACTTGGACCCCCCTGAATATGGGTCTCAGCCAGAAGGTCTGAGCAGTCTAAGAGACCTCAGACAGTGGAGCCAGGATGTATCCCTGGTGCACAAAAGGACTTTGCAAACATATCCCCCATGGAGGGATAACTGCCTTATTCTAGAGATAGGAGAGAAGCCCTAGTCCCTACTTCACAGGACCTGTCAGATCTACATGACCCCAACTGGATGGCATTCCCCTACATGTGGTATTGTGGTGGGGGGTTGGGAGGGGAGGGTGTTTAGAGTGCATGGGAGAGGGTAGAGAGGGCAAAAGGGAGGGAAGGAGGGAGGGAGGGCTGGAGGGGGAGGGAGGGAGGGAGAGGGAACTGGGATCGACATGTAAAATAATAAATTAAAAAAAAAAAAAAAAAAAAAACGCTTTGACTCCAAAATTTAAGTTGAAGAACAAGTTACTGGGGAAAAGTATTTCTATTTTTGTTTCCACAGAAAATGAAAAGATGTGGATTCCTTCCAGACTAATGTGGTTTGATCACACCAGACCGCCTGAAACAGAGTACAAGCTGATCCTACATTCCAAACAGCTGGACAAAACAGCCCTACAGACTACAGCTAGGATATCTGAATCTTCTTCGAATCCCCCAAGACAGCGCCCCTTACCAGCAGGAAGTAGTTTGGAAAGAACGACGCCCAAATTCCCAAATATTGTGTATAAATGTTTGTTTTCATTTAATTGGACTTTGTTATATAAAATTAAATAAAAAATACTCTATATGCATAAAAAAAAAAAAAAAAAAAAAAAAGAAGGCCTGGGCAGCCTATTGGACCTCTGACAGTGGAACCAAGGTGTATCTCTGGTGCATGAAAGGACTTCAGGAGCACATTCCTCATAGAGGGATACTCTCTTATTCTAGAGACAGGAGGGAAGGCCTAGGCCCTACCCCAAATGACTTGACAGATTTTGATGACCTCTCATGGAAGGCCTCACCCTCCCAGTGGAGTGGGTGGGGAATGGGATGGGAGGGGTGTCAAGGGGGAGAGCATAGAAGGATGGGAGGGAGAGGGAACTGGTATCAATAAATAAAATAAGAAAAAATAATAATAAAAGTTTAAAAAAAGACTTAAATTTCTTGTCATTCAGGTCTTTCACTTGTTTGGTTAGAGTTATCCCAAGATATTTTATGTTGTTGGTAGCTATTGTGAAGGGTGATCTTTCTCGGTTTTCTTTCTCAATCCATTTATCATCAATATATAGGCCTAGTGATTTTGTTGTTGTTGTTGTTGTTGTTAATCTTGTATCCTGCCACTTTACTGAAGGTGTTTATCACCTGTAGGAGTTCCTTGGTAGAATTTTTGGTCTCACTTGTGTACTATCATATAATTTGCAAATTGTGAAAATTTGTCTTCTTCCTTTCTAATTTGTACCCCATTGACCTCCTTTTGTTGCCTTATTGCTCCAGCTAGAACTTCAAGTACAATATTGACTAGATATGGAGAGTGTGGACAGCCTCATCTTGTTTTTGATGTTGGCTGTTGGCTTGTGGTATATCGCCTATATTATGTTTAGGTATGTTCATTTTAACCCTGATCTCTCCAAGACCTTTATCATTAAGGGGTTTTGGATTTTGTTGGGTTTTCTCAGCATTTAGTGAGATGATATTGTGGGGTTTTTTTTTCTAGTTTGTTGATATGGTGGATTATGTTGACAGATTTTCATGTGTTAAACCATCCTCACATCTCTGAGATGAGCCTACTTGATCATGGTGGATGATTATTCTGATGTGTTCTTGGATTTGGTTTGCCAGTATTTTTGCATCAACGTTAAGATTACTTTTGTTAGTGTATACTGTACATACATTTCCAATATTTTTCAAGGTATTATACCTATGCAACTCATTTAAAAATGCAATGCAAATTTTTAGCTCTTGAAATTATTACCAACTATTTAGGATAATAAGGAAATACAGATTAGTAATTAGTCTCCTATTACAATTGAACTTGTAGTCATATTAGGTCTGTTATGAAAGTTAAATGGAGATATATTTCAGATAGACAGGTTGTCTTCAAACACTTCAGAGATCTACAGAATATGGCATTTAAGATATCTTAATGACATAGGTTCTATTTTTTATGACAGTGGAGACATGTCTGCTCCCGGCAGCACCAATCTACTTCAGAGAAGATGATGGGAATTGAGGAAACTCCATATGGAGCTTACTTCCTTTGTGGAAAAAGTAGCCACTGGGCAATAAAGTGTTCTTGCCTTGATTGTTGACAGAATCAGACAATCAGGACACAAATAGACTACTGAACTTTGTCAAGACAAAGTAGGACAGCCCTTCAGAATATTCTGCATAACAGGAAAGTTTGTCAAATATGCTAGGCCTGTAAACCAAATGTTGCAGAGGAACCTTGGGTGATTCTCCAGTCAGCCAGCTGTTTCTGTCATTTCTCACATTATTTAGAAATTACTTCCTTGCATTTCCTGTATGCCCAGGTAATATTATCACTTTCTTGGGTCTCTGATGGAGTTGAAGACTTTATAGCTACAGTTTTCCTTGTTACAAATTCAGAAAAGAAATTCACTGCAGAAATGTAAACTGTGGAAGATTGAGACACATAAAAATATAGTTTTAGTAATATAAGTTAGAGTAGGAAGTGAATTAGGCACAACTTTTTGGACTCACTAAAATAGGATAGATAATGTATTTGTCAATTGTTAAAGGACTAGACACTGTTAATATATTATTTTTGACTGCATATATTGAATATAGCTACTATTCTTATTGTATATAGTTTTTCTTTTTTATTTAAATTAGAAATAAGCTTGTTTTACATGTAAATCCCAGATCCCTCTCCTTTCCTTCCTCCCCTGTGCCCCCTTTATTCTTCCCAAGGAGGTTGAGGCCTTCCATGGGAGAATCTTCAAAGTTTGTCATATCATGTGGAGACAGTTCTAGGACCTCCCTCATGTGTTTAGGATGAGAGAGTATTCCTTTATGTGGAATGGGCTCCCAAAGTCCATTGGTATGCATATAGTTTTATACATATATATATATATATATATATATATATATATATTAGTTATAATCTCTTTTTTTATTTTAGAAACAAGATGGAAAATGTAGTAATATCTTGTTTGTACTCTAACAAATAATGCTTTCTTGACCAGACCACCTGAAACAGAGTACCAGGTGATCCTACATTCAAAACAGCTGAACAAAGCAGCCTTACAGACTACAGCCAGGGTTTCTGCCTCTTCTTCGAATCCCCCATGACAGCGTCCCTTACCAGCAGGAAGTAGTTTGGAAAGAACGATGCCCAAATTCCCAAATATTGTCTATAAATGTTTGTTTTCATTTAAATGGACTTGGTTATATAAAATAAATAATAATAATAAAAAGCTTGCTTGAAGATCAGAGGGTACAGCCAGCCACTACTTAACCATAGAGGTCTGGAGGTCTGTACAGACAGACAGGAAATGATATGGCTGGGCAGAGAGAAGAATATAAGGTAAGGGTAGACAGGAGCTTGGTCTCTTTTTGACTAAAAAGCTGGTGAAGTAAGGTATGGCTCTAGCTTCCTCCTTTTTCTCTCTGATCTTTCAGCATTTACCCCTATATTTTACTCTAGGTTGTAGTGAGATATTCACTCTGTTCGCACCTGTTGCACTGACCACTCCCATTGGGGGAGATGGGGACAGGTGCAGATCTGACCTGTGGGAACTAGGTCTGGTGTACCAGAGCCCTCCCTCGTTTCCTAGATGGAGACAATGCATCCAGAGACATCCTTGGGACTAGAACCTGCTGGCGTTCATCTGTCTCTGTTGTTAAGTTATTCCCTAAATAAACATCTATTCAGCCTGTTTTCCCTGATCCTTATTATTCCAGGATACTAGGTTTTTATTATTAAGAGGATCCAAGTTAGGTTCTAAGTACCCATGTTGGGTGGCTCACCACTATGAGTTAACTCCAACTCCAGGAGACACAATGCCCTTTTCTGGGTACTGGGATCAATCACACTCACATGCACATATCTACATGAAGGCAATAGAATAACGCTTATTTTTAAGAAAAATAGTTAAGCTTGACTTTAGTGGAACACACTTTTAATTCTAGCACTCGGAAGGCAGAGGCAGGCGGATCTCTGTGAGTTAGAAGCCCGCCTGGTCTACAGAGCAAGTTCCAGGACAGGCTACAAACCAATATAGAGAAACCCTGTCTCAACCCCCCTCCTCCCCCCCAAAAAAAGAAAAAAGTTAAATATTAACTAAATTAATAAAACATTTTGAAAAGAACAATATGTTTAATTAGAGGAACAGTTTCACAAGAGCAAAAAGCTTTATGTTTGAGTTTCTATTCTCTGCCACTTATACAAATACATTTGAGGTACTTAATAAATGTTCAATAAATGAAAAAATGAATGCATTTCATTCACTTTTTTCAAAAATGTTGATTTTATTAGTGAGCACATTTTTAATCTAACAACATATGCCTAACAAAAGCAATTTACTTGATAAATGCACATACCATCTTTACATATTGTTCCAAGTTTGAATGTTCTACAGATACAATAGTTAGTGACATCCAACCATTTTAAGGCTTCAGAAAATTTCTTAGCTCTGACTCTAAAATGGACAAGGCTGTTAAATTTCACTTTATTTCTGTTACTTCCACTATTGCTCATGGTATTTTCATGTAATTAGCACCACTTAACAATTTATTCATAGTCCTCAGTTTTCTTTATTTCCCCTTTTACCAAGTAGAAATTCAAATTATAAAAGTTAATAGAGCTATAAAAATATAGTACCAAATTTCTTTTAGTGACAGAATTAGCATCCTTGATTTAGGACAGCTGCTTTCTAAATAGTGTATCCAGTATCCAATAATTGTACAGAAAGAAACCAAGGTAAGTGTTACTGTTACTGATCCAAGGACCTGTTGGTAGACCACTGCCATGTAGGACTGTGGGTCTCAGCTGCAGCTTTCCTGTAGCACCCAAGTCTGCAGAGCTGCTTCTGTATGCAGGGCCTGCTGCATCGATTTCTTCCTGGAATAGATTTCTCACAAACAAGGATAATCCTTTATTTGAGGTTTAGTCACTTGAATTCCTCTCCGTATTCTTCACTGTCAGGCTTTGCAATTTTATTTATTCTTGCTAGAATGCACTTACTATTGTAGTTATGACACTTTTCACTCTAAGCCCCTTTTTTTCAAGGCCTTAGAGGAGGGAAAAAAGGTTTTTAGCTAGAAATTCCTCATCCTGTTGACAGCTTGGAAATGATTTATTTTAGAGGAGAGCAGAGGTGAGAAGAGTAGAAAGAAAGATCATTTATTCCAGCATTTCTGAGAACTTAGCCATCAGTTAATCACAAGCTTATTGATAAATGAAATGTGCTGGCTTTCAACATTAAGTTCTAATTACAAAAGTAAGCTTTAATCTTTATTTAAGAAATAACACTAAAATGTTTTGAAGTCTTATGGAACCAAAAACATTGAAAAATATTCTTGTGGCTAAAATAAATTTAATTTATTCTCTCCTACATTATCACAGTAAAATAGATGACTATAATAATAAAGAAAACATGCTTTGATTTATGTATTTACAAATACTTAATTTTTAAATATGTATCTCTAAATACAAATCAATATATATTTACTGAGCATCCTTTCAGATGTTTTAAACACTTGTTTCATTCACACCTATAATAATTAATTAAAAACTGTCAGTCTTCAAGTCCCCTATTTTATAGCCTTCATTTTAATCCAGTGATTTTTCAAATCTTTTTCTGCACAAGAATTAATAATACAAACCTAATTACAGACCACAATCTATGACTCCTCTTAGTGTGTGAGCCACCTATCCTGGGTAAGTCAGTTTTCTGTCTGTGCCCTTACCCCAATCTGCTGCCATGTGCAAATACAAGCAGAGTGTAAGTCATGTGGCCATGAACCCTCTTCATTTGTACACCCCCTCTGTCTGTTGTAGCTAAAGACCCATGATTTCAGAGAAATCTTTCCCTGGTCCAATTAAATAATCCACCCTCTAGCTTTACCTGGCCTAGCTGAGGTTATATAGCTCTTTCACTTACCCAGTCTTAGTGAAGCCTGATTATCACATCAAAACCAACCAAAGAAAAAAGTTCATGTGTGCAGGTTAAATTGCAAAAATAAAAGAAACATGAATGGCCAAAAAAGTATGTCTGCCATCAAAACAACTAGTCCTATAAATGTGTTCTCTAAACCCCAGAAAACAGAATTTAAGAGAACAATGATAGCTTTATCAAAGAATTTAAAGAAGACATAAATAAATATTTATTAAGCACAATAAGATAACAATAAGCATTTGAGTGATGTCCAAGAAAATACAAATATGCAAAATAATGAAGATAATTCAGGATTTGAAAACTGAATTGGAAAGAGATAGAAATTAAAGAGGACTCAAGCTGAAATAAAGATGGAATTGAAAAACCCAATAACCCAACCAAAAAACGAGGGAAAATCTTATAAATGGAATAAATAAAGCAAAAGATAGAATATCAGAATTCAAACATAAAGAATCTAAACAAAATAAGAAAAAGAAAAAACTTAGAACACAGAAAAGGAAAATATAGGAAATGTAGAACACCACCAAAATATCAAATCTCTTAATTATGGGCATAAAAGATGGAGAAGAATCCAAAATCAATGGCATAAATCAAATCTTTAGAAAGATCATATAAGAAAACTTCCCTAAACTAAGAAAAGACAGATACAAGAAGCACATAGAACCACAATTAGACAAGGCCAAAAGACAAACACCCTATGGCTTTTCATCGTCAAAAATCTAAACATACACAAAAAGGTATTGAAAGCTGCAAGAGAATAAACACAAAACATATAATGGAAAACTCATCAGAATAACACCTGATTTAGCAATGGAAACTTTAAAAGACTATAACTTCCAACCTAGACTACTGTGCCTAGGAAAATGATCTGCCTTAGCTGAAAGAGAAAGGAAAAAATTCCATAATCAAAACTTATTCTATGTAGCCAGTACTCTGATATCCAAATCATGTAAAGATAAAACACACAAAATACTAACTGTAATACAAATTGATATTCCTGATGGATGCAAAAAATCTTCAATAAAATACTAGCAAACTGAATATAAGAACATATCAAGAAAATCATCCAATATGATCACGTTGGCTTTATCCTGGAAATGCAGAGTATGTATGTATGTATGTGTATGTATATGTATGTTTATATGTAAATATATATTCATATAAAATCAAAAACAAAAATCAAATGATCATCTCAATAGATGCAGAAGAAATTTTGACAAAATCCAACATGCTTTCATGTTAAAAGTCCTAGAGAGAGTAGTACTTGAGGGAACATGCCTCAACATAATAAAAGCTACATATGACAAATCCACAGCCAATATTATCCTCAATGGAGACAACTCAAAGCAATACCATTAAAATCATTTAAAAAAAAAAAAAAGGGCTGCCCATCATCCCCACTCCTTTTCAATATTGTGCTGGAAGCACTAGCTAGAGTAAGAAGGCAAGAGAAGAAATTAAAGGGATAGAAATAGGAAAAGAAGTCAAATTATCACTATTTGAAGATGATACAGTTATACATAACAGATTCAAAACAATCCCATCAGAAAACTAGAAATAATTAACAATTTCAGCCAAGTAACAGGGTTAAAAAAATCAACCTTTAAGAATAAGCAGCCTTTCTATATACCAAGCAAAAATACACTACCAATAACAAACATACTGAGAAAGACATGGACAGACTCCTATTTACAATATCATCAAGGACAATAAAATAACTTGGAATAAACCAATGAAAACTCAGGTGTCTGAAGAGAGAGTGAAAAAGAGGCTAGGAAGTGAAAAGATATCTCATGTTTGTGGATCAGTAGAATTAATATTGTGAATTATAGCAATGTACATACAGACTCGATGCAATCTCAATCAAAGGCCCACAACAACATGGAGTTAGCACATAAACCAGGAAAGTAGGAGTGGACCATGGATAGGGTAAGAGAAGAATAGTAGGATGCAGGTAATATGAAGTGGGAAACAGAAAAATGGGGAGAGATCTTCAACAGGGGAAAATGAAAGGAGATTAGTAAAGAAGTGGGGAGGGTACAAGAGACAATACCAAGATTGTTTGATAAAGTATCAAAGAATCATATTATTTTATATTTACCTAAAATTATACATAAAACACAGAGAGAGAAACAGAGAGAGAGAGAGAGAGAGAGAGAGAGAGAGAGAGAGAGAGAGAGAGAGAGAGAGAGACTTGAGCTGACAATACTCTCCTCACAAGAACCACAGACTAACACAAACCCCAGGACCAGGCACGAGAAGCCTCCTTTCAAATGGTTGGGAAGATGGGAGGGAGGGAGGGATGGGGAACTGGGATCGACATGTAAAATAATAAATTAAATTAAAAAAATGATTTGACTCCAAAATTTAAGTTCAAGGACAAGTTACTGGGGAAAAGTATTTCTATTTTTGTTTCCACAGAAAATGAAAAGATGTGGATTCCTTCCAGACTAATGTGGTTTGTTCAAGCCAGACTGCCTGAAACAGAGTACCAGGTGATCCTACATTCAGAACAGCTGGACAAAGCAGCCTTACAGACTACAGCCAGGATTTCTGCATCTACTTAGAATCCCCCATGACAGTGCCCCTTACCAGCAGGAAGTAGTTTGGAAAGAACGATGCCCAAATTCCCAAATATTGTGTATAAATGTTTGTTTTCATTTAAATGGACTTGGTTATATAAAATAAAAAATAAAAATAAAAATAAAAGAATGTAAAAGCCAGAGAGGATGGTGACACCAGGAGAACAAGGCCTTCTAAATCAATTAAACAAGGCTCATGAACTCACAGAGAGCGAATCAGCAAGAACAGGGCCTAAGCTTGTATGGGTCTGTGCCAGGTCCTCTGCATATATATATCACGACTTTCAGTTAAATGTTATTTTTTAAATGGAACTCCTGAGTATGTGAACAAGTGGGTCTCTCTTTTTAGTGCCTTCTCTTGGCCTCTTCCCCTATTGTTTATTTTCCTTGACCAGCATCAATGTGATGCTTTTTGATTTATCTTATTATATTTTATTTTTTAAAATGAATTTTTCAATGTTAATTAGAGGTAAGCTATTGAGTATGTTTTGTCAGGAAATTTCCAAAGGAGCACACTCAAACTGACTTAAGCTATTTCTTAAAGACGGTTCTGGGCCAGCCTCTCATGAAGTGGAATTAGAACTTTCTTCATTATTGTTCCAAATAGCATAGGAAAGAGCAAAAGGAATCACTTACCTCAGGGCAGCAAGATGGCTCAGTAGGCAAAGGTGCCTGTCACCAAAACCTGATGACTTGAGTGTGAACCCCAAGAATCTACATGATGGAAAGAGAGTTATCTTCTGCCATCCATCAATGGCACACATGTGCACATACAGAAATAAATAAATACTGTAAATATTAAATATTAAAAACAAATCACCTTCCTGGATACAAGAAGAAAATGTAAGTGACTACATCCTGGGTCACAACACTGAAATCTACTATACTCATTTGAAAAGAAAAGAAAATTACTGAAAACACAAAAGCATTGCTTACCACAGTTCTCAAATATATATAGTGTTATGATTAGTCAAAAATTATGATTACTGTATGTGGAGCACAATAGGACTATCAGCAGGTATATTATTTGAAACACAAGTCTCAGCTGTGTGTTAAAGAATAACTACTATGTAAAACATCCAGCTAAATGTCCTCAGGTTCTAAGTGAAAACATATGCATGAGCTATTCAGAATTTACAAATAAATAAAAATGAAAAGGTCAGTGTTGCCTTTCTTCCTCATTGTTACTAAGCCTTTGAAATAAGCTCAGGAAATAATATGCAGGTGGTTTTTTGATTAATTTGATGGGGGTACATCTATGGAACCAATTTACAAGTGATTTGCAGGCAAGCTGGCATTACTGAAATAAACGGTGCTATTACTATGATTTATGTTAGTATTCTAAACACAAATGATAAAGTGAAATTTACAGTCCTTAATTACCACCATGAAGAATTGGGAGGGAGAGAAAAGAGCAAAGATTGGCAATTTGCAAACTTGTCAGTAAGGCAAGATGCAAAAATCTATTCTTTCTTTTAAAAAATGTATTGTGTAAATTGGTCTTACTATATTGTTATCAATTTGTTGAGGGGCAGAAAGGAATGCAAACCCTAAAATAAATGATCATAACGAAACCTTGACATGCCAGAAGCACAGCTGAAGGAACACCTAAAATATGTATCCTGCACTTACAAAAAAGCAAGGAGGTAACAAAATACAACACTGCTCATTCTTTTGTGCCACAAACAAGATTTGGTTTGCTTTTCAAATCCTTCCTTTCTAGACTGTTTCTTAAATGCATTACAACAGAGTGTGGGAAAGCAAATTGCTTTTCTCTTGTCCCATTCTTATGTGATTAGCGTCTACAATCTGTTTGGCGCTTCCGTGACATTTACAGAGACACTATTATCCATGTGATGCTAACAAAGCTGTACAATGGATAACTTACCCTGAGAATAGAATCTCAAATGTTGCTAATTTCAAGAGGCTGAGGATAATGTGAACACCTCTGCTGACTGGGCCCTCAGACCATTCCTCTCTCAATTACTGCTTGGGTGGTCCACTTTCTATCACTTTACTGAAATACCTAAGATAATCAACTAACCAAGAAGAGAAGGTTTACTCTAAATCATTGTTTCAGCCTTTGGGCAGTTGTGTGGTGTTCTAGGACTTGAGCAATAGCAAGAGGGAATAACATGGCAGTGAATGAGTAGGGGAACAAAGAATGAAATCAAGTACCAAATTAAATTCTTTAAAATATTAAGAAAGAAATGATTATCACATATGTGTACAAACTTAGTAATCTATGATTTTTCTGCTTAAAAATTATTTCTTATGTGGGAATCCAGCTTAATTTGAGCATAGCCATCTGGACTTACAATGACCACACCTGTCCTTGTGTGATCCTGTTGCTTGTGTGATCCTGTTGCTTTCCCACATAGTTTCCCAGGGTACAATGAAAAGACAAAAGCATTATTACAGTGTATGTAGAACTTTACAAATGGATCCTGATGCTATCAGCAACAAGGATGTATCTGGTGTCGTTGATATTACTACAAATTGAGAGTAAGCAGGAACATTCCATCTAGGATCTGGTCCCATTACTATATGCAGCCTTCTTCTGGCCCAGCCTGTAGGGATTCCCTAATCTTACCATTACCCCATTACCATGTTTCTTCCAGTGCAATACTACATTTGTCTGGCTTTGTTTGTCATGCAGAATCTTGTGACTTAGTTCCCATATGTACCAATTCCCATATGTTGTGTTTTCCACATATAAGATGAGAAAAAAATATAGAGATAAGTCCCTTATGGAGTTTACACCTGTGTATGTTAAACCTCCATAATTCTGGTGGATTCTTATTTTAATTTTGCTTTGTTCTCAGAAAACCTTAAGAGCATATGGGCATTCTACAGCCAAGTAGTTTCTCTTGCCTACTTCCCATCAACTCAGCCTTCATTACTGATCCATAAAAATGTATTTTTAAGTGATTTTTCTCCATTTAAATAATTTCCCTCCTAAGATTATCTATGGTGATTTTAATTTCATATCTTCTTTTATGATCTCCTTATTTCTAATCTTTTCTATTGGGCTTTTTCAACACTCCATGTTACCTGTATTGGGACAGTATCCCCTAAATATTATGCATTTTCCTCATTATATTTTCATCATCATTCTTAAAACATACCACAAGAGATTTAAAATGTTATTTCTTGTCCCTTATAAGTGTGTTCATCAATATTTAATATTAGCTACCATTTGAAGGGTCATTTGATGTATTAAAGATTATACTAAGTGCCTGACATTCATTTTATCATTTCATCCTCTTTGAAAATCTTTGAACTGAGTGGTTCTATTTCCTCTAATTCTGTTGAGGACACTGAGTACGACAGGACAGTTAGGTCTTATTTGAAAATCATACAGAAAGTGATTATTATAGATGTACTTTTAAAGGATATCTATTGTTAACCAATATATTTCCATTATTTAAATGCTATACAAAACAAATTCTCATTAGTGAGAGCAGGCATCAACTTGTCAATGCCAGTTCTAATTCAAAAAGATAAAATTCAGACTTATTTTTTCCCTTCTTCCATCATCACCTCACATTTTATCAATCACTATCCCATTTCCTCAAAGACCCAAGCATTGTTTTAATGTCTCTCTACCATCCCCCCTATTATTTTTCTACCATAATACTCAAAATTCACAGTTATTGATAGACAATGATAAATGTGCATAGGATCATCACACTTTGAAAATACTCATTAATTTTCATTAGTCACATATTCTTGAGTTGACTTTCATGCATATACTGTTTATCAATTTTAATGTATTCTGACTCCAAAGTATTAATATATAAAGACTATATTAAAGTCAGACTATATCATTATCTATGCACATATATATTAATCTATGCACTGATTATACTAAAATCAGCACATATATTAATAAGCATATGTACATATAATAGATAGTTTAGTGGAAATTATTATTTCTTTTTATTTTAATATACACATAGAAAAATATACTTACAAATGTATACATTTTAATGATACTAAACAAGCAGTATATATTACTAAGTAGCTCTCAACTAATGTAATGCATATATTGATCATAGCATCAATACTGGACCTGCCTGAATTTTCACAGATTCTCCTGTCCATCTCTTCACTGGAAAAAGCAGAATATGGGCAGCAACTATTCAGGAATCAGAACAATTCAATATTTCATGTTTGCTACCCTAAACCAAGTGACAAAAGTAGCAGTTAAAAAAAAAAAAAAAGCAAAGAAAAGAAAAAGAAAAAGAAAAAATCTTCAGTGAAGTAACCCAGACCCAGAAATCACAGTATATATTCACCCATAAGTAGCCATAAGTAGAAAATAGTTGTAAAGCAAAGGATAACCAGGCTTTGATCAACATCCTGAGAGAAGCTAGGTATAAACGGGGACCATGTGGGTGATAGCTGTGTGACTTGATCTGGCAGGTGGTAGGGGGTGGAAGTGTCGCCAGGACCTATCTCAGAGGCATGAACTGGCTTTCTCAGAGCCCACTCCCTATGGTGGGATACCTTGCTCAGCCTTGATACAGCAGGAAGAGGCTTGGTCCTGCCTCAGTTTGGTATACCAAACGTTGTTAACTCCTCAAGGAAGGCCTTATACCCTCTGAGGTGTGGATGAGGGCATGGGAAGTGGGGGAAGTGGGGGGAGTGGGGGGATTGAGATTGGTATGTAAAATGAAAAATAAACTGTTTATATTAAAAAAAAAAAAAAAACCTCTAAACACGGGAGGGGGAACAACAGTCAAATCTTCTACCCTTAGAGCTCTGTATTACTGGCTGAAAATGCTGCACTGTTGTGGAGCAGGAGCTCAAGGTAGCTGATCACATTGCACCTACATTCAGGAAGCAGAGAGAGGTAAATTCATTCTAGAGACTGTTTCTTATTTTTATGCAGGCTAGGATCCCAGCCTGTGAAATGCCACCCCTCATGTTTAGTCTGGGTCTTCTCACTCAGTTAATCTAATCTAGAATATCCATCATAGAAAGGACAAGAGATTTGTCTCCCAGATAATTCCAGATCCTGTTCAGTTGACAACTGATATGAACCATCACAGTTATTGTTAAAGTATGCCAAATGTTGTTAAACTTTATACAAATTTCCAGCTTTTCTGTTAACAGAGAAAGTTAATTCTCAGGTAAAAGAATGTCATCTTTAAGCTCAGTTGTTTGGGTTCTGTTAAGAATGTTGACCATCTGTCCAAGAGCATGGGAGATCTTTTCGTTTTCTGGTATCTTCTTTAATTTCTTTCTTTAGAGCCATAAAGTTCTTATTATATAGGTCTTTTACTTGTTTGGTAAGTGTTACACCAAGATACTTTATGTTGCTTGTGGCTATTGTAAAGGATGATGTTTCTCTGATTTCTTTCTCTGTCTCTTTGTCATCTGAAAAAAGTAGGGCTACTGATTTTTTTTGAGTTTATCTTGTATCCTGCTAGTTGGCTGAAGGTGTTTATCAGCTGTAGGAGTTCCCTGGTAGAGTGTTTTGGGTCGCTTATGTAAACTATCAAGGAGGAGCTAACAGGCCACCAGACTGATAGGTGGGAAGCCAGCATGGGACTGACTCAGGCCCCCCTGAATATGGGTCTCAGCCAGAAGGACTGAGCAGTCTAAGGGACCTCAGACAGTGGAGCCAGGATATATCCCTGGTGCACAAAAGGACTTTGCGAACACATCCCCCATGGAGGGATAACTGCCTTAATCTAGAGACAGGAGAGAAGCCTTAGTCCCTACTTCACATGACCTGTCAGACCTACATGACCCCTACTGGATGGCATTCCCCTACATATGGAATTGGGGTGGGGGGATGGGAGGGGAGGGTGGTTAGAGTGCATATGAGAGGGCAGAGAGGGTAAAAGGGGGAGGGAAGGAGGGAGGGAGGAAGTGAGGGAGGGAAGGAGGAAGAGAGGGAGGGAGGGGGGAAGGAAGGAAGAGGGAACTGGGATCGACATGTAAAATAATAAATTAAATTTAAAAAAATGCTTTGACTCCAAAATTTAAGTTCAGGGACAAGTTACTGGGGAAAAGGATTTCTATTTTTGTTTCCACAGAAAATGAAAAGATGTGGATTCCTTCCAGACTAATGTGGTTTGATCAAGCCAGACCACCTGAAACATAAAACATGTTTGTTTTCATTTAAATGGACTTGGTTATATAAAATAGATAATAAAAAAAAAATAAAAATAGGTAAGATAATGAAAAAAAAAGAATGTTGACTATCTGGTAATAGTATGCTATCACATTCTACTCATAAAATAGAGATAGCAATCAATGTACTAGTGGCCCTCCATTCCACAATCAGTTTACCACCCTTTATATATTGACTAGGCATTTCAATCAATGTGTACATTAAGTACAAACTCTTGTAATGTCTGACACTAAGCTGTTACCAAACAATTATGAGTGGGTCATGAAGCAAAGAACCAGCTACCACAATATGTCCTCTAACCTCCACACTTTTACACACGCACACACAGAGAATGTTAAAAAATTATAAACAAGTTTTGTAATGATGTTTTAAAAATAAGAGTTAACAATGAGTCAATAATGTTCAAAATTAGAAATGTGAAAATAAAATTACAAATTTTGTAGACATTATTTGTATTTTATATTTACTCTTCAGAGTTATTTATTAAAAAGAAAAACAAAACACAAAGTACTATCATTCAGTACAAAACTTGACCTAACAAACTTCCTCAATGGGATGAACAGGTAGTATCTATATATTTTTGTATTAATTTAGTATTCACATGTTTAGTATCTATATATTGTGATATTTTGATATTATGAGAAAGTCTGGCTAGGAAGAGACTGCTATGGAGAAGAGATGAAAAATAAAATAGTTCTCATAAAAAATAAAATAGTCTTATACAAAAGACAAAACAGGCCCAACATCCAGTATGTATATAAAACAAGTTTAAAATATATATATATATATATATTGTACATATGTATGTATGTATATATGAAGTTGCTTTCTAGAAATGAGTTTGTAAGTGGTTTTGGACTTCCACCCTTAGCTCCAAATGCAAGCTAGAGAATGTGCTTCTCATGTGAAACAGAGGAGGAGTTTGTAAGTGAATCAAAATGTAAATAGAACCCTGAAAGTCTCCTGGGTCTAGTTTTTGTGATTCTATACCAAATGAATAAAACAAAGGCAGGATAGAAAATTGAGAGACACACAATAAGTAAGTTAATAAATAGAAAATTACACACAAACAGGCAAAGGAAGAGACAGGAAGTAAAGACTGCCTTTTAGAACTAAGCCATTTATAATCAAATAATTATTAAGAAATAAGAATGTCTAGAAAATGGTGTAAGTTTTATAAAATAAAAATATCTCAGATAGCCTCATCCTATTTAGAGATTAACTAAAACAAAATGTTTAAGAATTTAGAGATTAAGATTGATGTTCAGAATACAGAAATTAAAATTATGTCTCATGACTTCAAGATTAATTTAATTAGAATTGAAAATCCATTTCATCCATCATTTATAACAGCAATTTTAGACTTCTTGATTGATTCTTGTTATAGTCATGAAGTAATTTTACTGTCCTAATTTATAACAGGCTGTCTGTTGACTTTTGCCATGCTCATATTTATGCCCAGGATCCTGTCATTTAGCAAGCAAGTTAGTAAATGGCCCTCTCCAGTTTATTAGTAAGCTTAATTAAAGCAAATAAGGCAAGGAACTATAGCTCACCCATCTTTGCAGCATTTCTATTATCTGGCACAAAGCCATTATTGCAACGTGAATAGAAATACTCTTTATTCAGTAACCATTCATTGAGTTTTTTCTCTTACATCCCAATGCTCTGGGCATAGAAAGAACACAGAGCAGTGATTAAGAATGTGGGTTTCACAGTGAGAAAGAATCAGTATTCAAATCCCTAACCTGTTATATACTATTCCAAGTTTCTTCAGCTATAGAATAAATAGAATAATAACACTTTCTTCCCAGTTGAAGGTGTAGTAAGATAATGCAACAAAGTTGCTTAAGATTCCTTGCTCAACAGTTGTAAGCCAGTTGCATAGTCTCTCTAACATGTTCTAAACTGCTTTAGTAGCATTTCGAGTCTGTGATCCCAAGACTTGGAGACTGAAAAGTTCAAGGCTATATGTCAAGAACCTGCTTCAAAAAAGAAAGGAGAAAGATTGTTTTCAATACAGCCATAACCCCTGTGCTATAAACACATTTAATAAAAGCCCCATAAGGAAAGAACTTTTGCCATTTTATTCCATTTTATTCTGAAACACTGCCTGAAGAGGTTGTTAAAATCTTTAAAATATAAAGATTTTAAAGAACTTAACAAATTAAAACATTTTAAATAAAAACCATTTCCTATTTTTCTTTTAACTTTCAGTGCATGTGTATTCATTGTACATAGTAGTATATTACATAGTCATTTTATGAACATACATAATTACCTTGAGTATATTCCTGCATTCCCAACCCCTCCCCCCCGGTGTTTTCTCCTCTTCCATTAGTCTCCTTTGTTCCTGTATGCAGTTTTACATCTACTTTCATGACAGGCATGATTATATTGTCTTATGTATCTATATAAAATTAGAAACACACATGAGATAAAACATCTAACATCTGTATTTCTGAGACTGGCTCAATCTGTTTAACATGGTTACAACCAGTCACTTTGGGGTGGGGGGCCATGCACATGTACCTGTTGAACATGGAATAGGAAGTCAGATTTCAGATATCCCCTATCTGTAGTTACAGGTTATGAGCTGCCTGACATAGTACTTGGAATGGAACGCAGGTCCTCTAGAAGAGCAGCAGTCTTATTAATTACTGACTCACCTCCCCAGTCTCATAACTTGTTTCTTGCAGAGTTTTCTTTACCAGTTTACCTTGAACTCAAAGATCCACCTGTCAATGCCTCCCTAGAGCTAGGACTAAAGGCATTCACCACCACACCCCACTACTTTCTGTTTTCATTATTTTTGCTTTTGTTTTTGGAGGCATTGCTCTGGATTAGTAAATTTTGGAGGTGTAATGTTGCCCTTTTTCCATTTTATTTAAGATTTTACATCAGAAATTGCACAAACTGGTGTTATGTTATCAACTAGATATTCAAGATCCTTATTCTTTTGATGAACTGTTTTTGATGTTACATAAAGATAAGGTTGTTATATTAGAATTGAGGTATTATGTTTCTCTTCTAAACAGATGCTCAAGGTTCTAAGCTTTGTTCCTAGTTCTATCTTGTAGATTATTATCTACAAAAATAATCACTGTAAAAATTCAGTCAACAGTGTTTTCTTTACCAGGTTACCTTGAACTCAGTAACCCACCTGATATTAAAACAAGCAGCATAGCATCTTAAGAAATTTAATTCAGAATAACTAAAGAAAATAAATGTTAGTAGAAGGTCTCAACCAAAGAAAGGAGGACTAATACTGTATTAAATGATAATGTTATAGTCAACATTGTTATAAAATGTTTTTTTTAAATATCATGTAATATCCTAAAGCCCTTGTGACTGAAAGTCAAGGCAACTTATCCATTATTGACACAAATATTCTACTTCCATTGCTTCACAGTGATTTCCAAGAAATATTTACATCACTGAATGCCCACAGGAATTAATGTGGGTGTCAATTTGGCATAGGATATAAACAAATGGCTCTACTTTCAATGAAGTTGAATTTAATGATGTCCATTGCCCTTACCATCATCAAAGATTTTCCTATAGTCCTGGGGTTGTTGGGGATTCATCCATTAGTAAGCCTTAAGTCCCAGCCCCTGTCCCTCCCTGTGTGTTATGTGTGTGTGCTAAACTTTCTGTGTACTCCATTATGTATACCATGTGTGCCAATTCTCATCTTCCACCTTGCTTGAGGCAAGCTTTCTTGTTGTTCTTCAAATATGCCAATCTACTTGGCCCATGAGCTTCCAGTCATCTAGTAGCTTTAGCAACTCTCTAACCATAGGGGCACAGGGATTACAGACCCACCATGACGGATTTATATAGGTTCTAGAGATCCAAATACATACCTTTCACACTTCCTTGACAAGTGCTTTACTAAATGAGCTATCTCCTCTTTAGTCCTTTTTATTCTTTCATGGGTGTAGCATATAAGTGTGCATGTGTGCAACTGTATACATGTGCACATGTATGCACATGCATGTGGAGACCAGAGGTCATATCTCTCTGTCTCCCTCCCTCTCTCTCTCTCCCTCCCTACCTCCCTCCCTCCAACCATCCCTCCCTGCCTCCATCTCTTCCTCTCCCTCTTTCTCTTTCTCCTTTTCTCCCTCCCTCCCTCCACCCTATATTAAGTGTAGTGTGTAGTGTGTGTGGTGCATACAAATACACAACAGCCATGGCCAAAAGTTGATATCAAGCATTTTCCTCTATGTCCCTCCACTTTACTTTTGAGACAAGGTCTCCTACTGAACCTGGGACCAACCATTGGGATAACTGATTCACCAGAGAGCTCTTGGGACCCTTCTATTCTGTTGCTAGTCTCTCAGTCCTGGGATTACAGGTATAAACTTAACCTAACATTTTTATGGGTGCTCATGTTTACACATCAAGTACATTGTCCTCTAAACCATCTCCTCATTTCTCCTTCCACCTTACCTCACTGAACCCAAGGTCATGGACTGGCTAAACTGTCCAGAAAGCTCTGAAGATCCACCTGTGTCTCCAGCACTAAGTTACAGAATAAACACTACCATTTCTGTTTGTTTGTTTTTTTCTCTTGGTTCTGAGACTTCAAACTCAAGTTCTTCTGCTTGCACAGCAAGAACTTCACTGACTGAGTCATCTCTCTAGTCCTCAATACACTTTCATTGTTTACTTTCCCTCAAAGTCACTGACTTCTGTGTATTCCTCTAAAAATACTTGAAAAAGTTGTTCTTATTTGGCATGCATCAAATACTTAAGAAGTACTAACAAGTTAATAAAGGAAGACTTCATTGTATACCCATATCTTTTCTATAGTAGATACTGGAACCACAAAATGTCTTTCTTATCTGTAGTCTAATGGAAAACACAGCACTGCAGAAAAAAAGTGTGAAAGTGCCTTCACAGAAATCCTTAATAGATTATCAGCATGCAGCACAGATAGTTACAACGGGGAGAGTGGTGAGTCCCAGCAAAGACTTCACAGGATATCTAGAAACAGAACCAGAAATAAGAATATTACAATAGGAAAAATAGCATGAATAAAAGTCCAGAGCCATGTAAACGCCAAGAGAATTGGATTGTGAATGGAGCATAAGAGGCAATGGAGAATGAGGAGTGCTGGAAGAAGAGATGCTCACAGAAGGGATGCTGGTCAGGGGGCCGACATTAGAATGTATGCTGAAACCATGAACAACACTTGGGGCACTTTAGCAAGAAATCTGCTGGTGAGATTTATATTATTGAAAAATAGTTTGAGGCATATAAGGAAGAACAAAACCCTATGAAATTTGAAGTCTTATTTAAAATGTATTTTTCTATCCCAATTTTCAATAACTACACTGGTAAGCTTTTATTTCCAAAACTATAGTTTTCATTTCAAATAGTTCTTATAAAATGTTGTAAAAGAAAGGGATCTTAAAGAATAGAATTAAAGTTAATTCAATGTAACTTCTTATTTTCTTTCTGTAACATAATACTCCTAGTGCTAGATATACTCATGATGTCTCAATTATTCATTTCTCATTATGAAAAGAAAAATAACGAAAGTGATTATGATGGAAGGGAAGCAAACTTCAGGTCCAAGAATAATTCACTGTAAGCACTAAATGATACAGGTTTAAGAAGCCATTTAGAAAATGATCCCATCATAAAAACAAGAGAAATTTATAAGTGAGCACATTCATGTTTATCTTTCTGGGTCTGAGTTACTTCACTCAGAATGATTTTTTTTCTAGTTCCATCCATTTTCCTACAAAGATCATTGTTTTTTACAGTTGAGTAATACATCATTGTACAAATGTACCACATTTTACTTATCCATTCTTTGATTGAGGAGCATCTAGATTGTTTCCAGGCTCTGGCTATTATAAATAATGCTGCTATGAACATAGTTGTGGTATCCATATGTCCAAGACTGGTATAGCTGGGTCTTGAGGTAGATTGATTTCCACTTTTCTGAGTAACCACCATATTGATTTCCAAACTAGTTATACAAGTTTGCACTCCTACAGGATAACCAACCTACAATCCACAGCCCCAGAGAGGCTAGATAACAAAGAGGGCCCAAAGAGGGATACATGGATTTCCATAGGAAAGGGAACTAGAAGAGATATCTTGGATAAACTGGGGGCAGGGAAAAGGTGGTGAAGGGATGGGAACTTGAGGGAATGGATTGGGTAGGCTGGGTAGCAGAGATAGAATACAGAATTTGGCCTGATGAGTTGTTGGTTTTTACATGGATTTATTGAGAAGAGCTTAGTGCCCCTGCTAGTAATGAAACTGTTCCACAACTAACATTCTCACTTTCTACAGGAGAACCACAGCACTCTTTTAAAGCCTACATTTTGCTAAAAGTACCTTTTAAAAACATATTTCTTTTTTAAACCAGTATGTCTGTAGGAAAATCACCTATGATTTTCAAGTGAAAATAAAAGGAAACCAAGTCACATTAGAGTTATGGCTGGGACCCACCAGAATGAGGGAATTTTATTTCTAGGTTTTACTACCTATATCTGTAAGAGTTACAAAGATCTGCCCAGTTACATTGGGTCAATGAAATCAAATACACAGTCTTGACAGTGGGACTGAAATTCCTTGTACAGAGTTTCACAATTTTTTCTTTTCTTTTCTTTTTTTTTTTTTTTTAAATAATTGCCTTCCTCGCCTTGGCTATATATACAGAAGCCTAAAAAGATTCATAACTCACATAAATTTTCACATTCAAGTTTCATCCTTCTATGTACACATTTAAAGTTATATTGTACATACAATATTGCTATGAATTATGATTTTTAAAGTGTTTTAATTGCAGGTAGAAAAACCTTAAAGTCTAACTAGTGTTATTCTCCTTGTAGTGAATCAAATCATGTTTCACGTCTATGAAAGGACAGCACAATAAAATTACTATGGGTAGGTGTGGGTATGGGTGTATGTATACATGTGCCTGCCAAGGTACACATATGAAGGTCATTTATGTGAGTCAGTTCTCTCTTGCCACCATAGATTTTAGATAACAAATTCAGATTTTCAGACTTGTACAGCAAAACAACATGAAGTTGTTTTGAAAGAATACAAGGGAATAAAAATTATGTTAAATGGAAATTGTGTACATGATTATTTGGGGGTATCCTAGTAAATCTTTGTAGTATCACAGTACATCTAATTTAAATAGGATTGAATGCACAGTATTTTTTTATTTATTTATTTTTATTTAATTATATAACAAAGTCCAATTAAATGAAAACAAACATTTATACACAATATTTGGGAATTTGGGCATCGTTCTTTCCAAACTACTTCCTGCTGGTAAGGGGCGCTGTCTTGGGGGATTCGAAGAAGATTCAGATATCCTAGCTGTAGTCTGTAGGGCTGTTTTGTCCAGCTGTTTGGAATGTAGGATCAGCTTGTACTCTGTTTCAGGCGGTCTGGTGTGATCAAACCACATTAGTCTGGAAGGAATCCACATCTTTTCATTTTCTGTGGAAACAAAAATAGAAATACTTTTCCCCAGTAACTTGTTCTTCAACTTAAATTTTGGAGTCAAAGCGTTTTTTTTTTTTTTTTAATTTATTATTTTACATGTCGATCCCAGTTCCCTCTCCCTCCCTCCCTCCCTCCCCTCCAGCCCTCCCTCCCTCCTTCCCTCCCTTTTGCCCTCTCTACCCTCTCCCATGCACTCTAAACACCCTCCCCTCCCAACCCCCCACCACAATACCATATGTAGGGGAATGCCATCCAGTTGGGGTCATGTAGATCTGACAGGTCCTGTGAAGTAGGGACTAGGGCTTCTCTCCTATCTCTAGAATAAGGCAGTTATCCTTCCATGGGGGATATGTTTGCAAAGTCCTTTTGTGCACCAGGGATACATCCTGGCTCCACTGTCTGAGGTCTCTTAGACTGCTCAGACCTTCTGGCTGAGACCCATATTCAGGGGGGTCCGAGTCAGTCCCCTGTTGGCTTCCCAGCTATCAGTCTAGTGGCCCTTAGCTCCTCCTTGTTCAGGTAAGCTGTCTCTATGTACTTCTACCGCATGGTCTTGTCCTCTCCATCTGCTTCTGGGTTCTAGTTCGACTCAGTGTTTATGTATGGGTGTTTGCTCCTGTTTTCAACAGGCATTAGTTGAGGACTCCATGGAGAAGTTAGTTGTTGATCTCACTCTCCGGGAAGGGCATTTATGATAGCCTTTCCACGGAAGCTGAGATTGTTAGTTGGGAGCAGTCTTGTAATTCCCTCGACCTTTCTTTGTGTTCAACTTTATCTTCAAACCAATATTGGCTCCCTCTTTTATATTCTCTGTCTCTGTCTCTGTCTCTGTCTCTCTCTCTCTCTCTCTCTCTCTCTCTCTCTCTCTCTCTCTCTCTCTTTCCTATTTTCCATTCCTAACCAGGCTCAATCCTCCTGGTCGCACATGCCTTCCTCTCCTCCCTCTCATTTTCTCCTACTTCTCTCTCCATTAGCTGTCCTCCCCCACTTTACCTGAGGTCTGGGGGACTTGTCCCTTCCCAGTTCTGTGAGGGACTTTATATGAATCTCTTAGAATACAACTTGTATCCTAGTTCCTCTGGTGATGTGAATTATAGGCTGGTGATCATTTGATGTAGTTCTAAAATCCATATATGAGTGAGTACATACTGTGTTTCTCTTTTTGTGACTGGGTTACCTCATTCAGGATGGTTTCTTCAAGTGCCATCCACTTGCCTGCGAATTTCAAGATACCATTATTTTTTTCTGCAGAGTAGTATTCCATTGTGTAGATGTGCCACATCTTCATTAACCATTCTTCAATTGAAGGGCATCTAGGTTGCTTCCAGGTTCTTGCTATTACAAATAGTGCTGCTATGAACATAGTTGAACAGATGTCTTTGTTGCATTGATGTGAATCCTTTGGGTATATGCCTAAGAGGGGGATCGCCGGGTCCTGTGGTAAACTAATTCCCATTTTCCTGAGGAACCACCATACTGATCTCCAAAATGGCTGTATGAGTCTGCACTCCCACCAGCAGTGGAGGAGTGTTTCCCTTTCTCCACATCCTCTCCAACATAAGTCATCACTGGTGTTTCCAATTTTAGCCATTCTGGCAGGGGTAAGATGGTATCTCAAAGTTGTTTTGATTTGCATTTCCCTGATAGCAAAGGATGTGGAGCATTTTCTTAAGTGTCTTTCAGCCTTTTTGATTTCCTCCATTGAGAATTCTTTCTTCAGTTCTGTACCCCATTTTTTAATAGGGTTATTTGGTGTTTTGTTGACTAGTTTCTTGAGTTCTTTGTATATTTTGGAGATCAGCCCTTTGTCGGATATAGGATTAGTGAAAATCTTTTCCCAGTCAGTGGGCTGCCGTTTGGTCTTGTCAACTGTGTCCTTTGCCTTACAGAAGCTTCTAAGTTTGAAGAGGTCCTATTTATTAATTGTTTCTTTCAGTGTCTGTGCCCCTGGAGTTATGTTCAAGAAGCGGTCTCCTATACCAATTTGTTCAAGGGTACCTCCTACTTTCTCTTCTAAGAGGTTCAATGTGGCTGGATTGATGTTGAGGTCTTTGATCCATTTGGACTTGAGTTTTGTGCATGGCGACAGACATGGGTCTATCTGCAGTCTTCTACACACCCTCATCCAATTGGAATGCACAGTATTTTTACACAATAACATGTAAAATAATTTTAACTTCATCATACTTATAGGTACACAACAGGAAAATGAAACTTAAAATTATGTAGTTTCAAAATTATTTAGTCTCATATATATATATATATATATATATATATATATATATATATATTTCTAACCAGTGATAAATTATGTGCAATATTGGAGGAATAATATAAATCTGAACTAGGAAAAGAAAATGTTACAAAATCTTCCCTGAATTATACAAAATTATAATGCTATGCTATAAAGCTTGTCCCACAGTAGAACAAGGTGATCTCTGAAGTTACAAGGCAGTGAATTCAGAATTATAAAAAGGAAATATTACTTCACAATCTTTAGTTAACCTGCAGCTACAGTTCCATAGGTGGCCATAAAATCAAATTCCATAGTTGTATTTAAAAGCTGGATAATTTTATAGCTACTCATAACATCAGAATTCAGGTCCATCACCTTCGGTAGCTGGGACAGAATGATATGAACAGACTATGAGGTGAAAAATGTAGGTAGGATGAGGTGTGGCCTTAAATATTGGTTCATGGTAGTTAAATGACACCTGCCACTTAGGTCTCCTTGCATAAGACATATGTAAAAGCCATAATGGAGCATAAATTTCCCAAGAAGCTGCCTTTGCAAGTCTGAATTTAATAATTCCCCATGAAGTCTGCCCATCAATTTCCAGACCCACGTGCATAGAAAGCCTGCAGCTTGACAGAACACTAATATCTATCAAGTGGATGCTAGAATTTGCTATTTCATCCTAAGTGAGCTTCCATTTCCAAGTAGAAGTTTTACTGTCCCCAGTATCTTCTATTCTCCTCTGCAAGGTGTTTTATCTTACTAAATTTCCTGTATGGATCACCTATTTAAAAATTGTGCCTTCTCTATAAAAACATTTAAATTACCTTAAAAATACTGCCCTTTCATCTTTCAATATTTTTAAACTGTTATTGATATATCTATGCCTTCACCTTCTGCCTATCTGACTGGAGTACTATTCCTTGGTCCTGTTGCTTAGAAGATCCATTTTAATTTATTTCTTCATTAAGTGATCTGTGTTTATATCAGATAAAAATGACAATTCAAACCAGCATCACCACCCACCATATAATCCAAACATTGTATCTATTTCTAGCATTTAACCATTTCTGAATTTTAAAAATGTATTAATGTATTTGTATTTCCCTTTGCTCACATCTCTTTCAGAATGAAATATCTCGTAAAGAGGGGCTATCCCCAAGTCATCCCTGATGTGATTTACAGTATCTCTTTTGAATCTGTAATGTGCAAATTGCTTGAAACATACTTGTGACATAAAGAAATAATTGAGTGAATGTGGTTTAATATTCATATAGGGCCATACTTCCTTTAACAATATTAAGAATTAGTTTCTGATATACATGTTACCAAAATTTTAAATATAATTTTCATATTTCTTCTAGCTGACAATTGAAGTTTATAATTCATAAAAGAATGTTTACCTCTAAAAATGATGTTCTTAGGTCCAATGTTCATATAAAAAACTAATAGTGCAATAAAAACAAATAAATAAAAGATTGCTGATAATAACCTTGTTTTAAACACAATTTTCTGGTTGTTTCTGGTCAGGGTTAGACGAAGCACCAAAAATATCATTTTGTTAACCTGCTTCTTCCATCTAGTGGCAAAAAGCAGTAAGAAACAATGTCTTTCAAAAAAACACAATGAGAAAATAGTTCTACATGTCATTTTAGGAAATAATGAAATAGAACATTCCACATTTAATGTTTAAATTATAAATACACAATTTTAGAAGATTGACAGTGTTCAGTTAGTGGCACCTGCCAAAGTTGCTTAAAATAATATAAATACTTGCATGTTTTCACAAAGACTGTAGATCAAGATGTAAAGTTTTATATCACTTCTCCTTAAATTAGAATAGATTTGTTTATGAATATACAGTCAGTATTTTGGAACAAGATGTTGGCTAACTTTAGAATTCCATAATTCCCTTTGCTATGAGTTCCATGCTATTGTAAGTTTGAAAATAGCCAGCATGAAGCTGGGCATTGCTGGCACATGTCTTTAATCCCAGCACTCAGGAGACAGAGGCAGGTAGATCTCTGTGAGTTCAAGGCCAGCCTGAACTGGTCTACAGAGCTAGTTCCAGGACCAGTTCCAAAGAAATACATACCCTGTCTCGAAAAACCAAAAACCAAACCAAAACAAAAAAACCAACCAACCAACCAAACAAACAAAACAACAAAAAAACAAAACCAAAAACAAGACAGCCAGCATGAACCCATAAAACTGAACAGTCTCATTGGCTTTGCCTCCTAAGAAGTCTTTATACTAATAGGCAATAAAATACTTGATGGCCTGAGGCAAGAAGTCACTGGACAAGGAAGTAGAATTGGCTGCTGTGTAGTTAGAGCTATGACGTTAATGAAACATAATTTACAATGTGAATAGTATAATTGTGTACTCTCCTTGCCACCTGCTCATCCCTAACATATGAGATATGGCTACCCTTCTAACACATACCATATGCTCCAATGTAAGAGTGATTAGTGTTGCAGAAGTTTAACTTAGCTTATGCAGAAACAGTAAGAACATTCTCCAAGATGGCAAACTTAATCCTTTCCCTCATTTCAGTGAAACAGTTAAAAATGTGTAATGACATTATAAGTTAAGAGCTTTCAACATTTTAAAATATGTTAAGATTATACAACAAAATATAAGTATTCATGACTATAGTGATTATTTCTAACTCAGTTTTATTTAAAAAGTAACAATTTGTTTCTTGATTCTTAATTTTCAAGAAGAGAAAGATAAAGAATCTGCCTAACACCTTAACCCCAAAGTAAATGTAAGTTTAGTAAAACTGTGTTGTTTTCCCCCAACCTCAAAAGAAAAAAGATATAGTCTTTCTGTCCTAAATATGATGGTGGGAGGCAAAGGGAAATGGGTGGTGATATAAAGGAGAGGGTGAGGCGAAGAAAATGTTGGCAAATTACCCTAGAATAGACTGGCATCGGTGTTTACAATGTCCTGGTTTTCCTGTGGCCTGTTTCTCTGGAGAATGCCAAGGAAAGAGGGGCAATGAACTAAAAGGTTGTTGGAGCCATTGCCATGGCTTAAATATTCCACTACAAGGGTCACAAGGCCAAACACTTCACACAGATGATAACTTTTTCTGATAACTATTAACTAGCAAAATGCCAAAGGAAACCACATTTTCTTATCTTTACACACACACGCACACACACACACTAGTAATGAGTTTCATAATGACATTTTCTTTCAAATTTATCATGTACTTTGATCATACTCACCCCATACTGTTCCTTTTGTTTCTTCATTCCCTCTAATTTCTGATCTTCCTTCCCCAAGATTTTGTTTTGTTTTCTGTGTTGTATATCTACACATGTATGTCTATATAAATATATGCTTCCACAAAAAATATAGGATCAACAATTGAGAGAAAACATGAAATACTCATTTTCATGAGCATTGCTGTCCTAGTTAGGGTTGCCATTGATGTGATGAAACACCATGACCAAAGCAACCTGGGAAGGAAAATATTTATTTGGATTACATTTCCATCTCACTGTACATTATTGGACAGAAACTCAAACAAGGTAGGAACCTGGAGGCAGGCACTAAAGCAGAGGCCATGGAGTATAGCTGCTTATTGGCTTTCTCAGACTACTTTCTTATAGACCACCAGCACAAGAATAACATTACCCACACTACCCTCTCCCATTGATCAATAATTAAGAAAATGCCTCACAGTTGAATCTTATGGAGGCATTTTCTCAATAAGGTTCCTTCCTCTTTGATGACTTTAGCTTGTGTAAAGTTTACATAAAACTAGTCAGTTCAATTGCATGTTTAATATGATGACCTCCAATAGCATCTGTTTTCCAGTAAGTTACATATTTTTACTATTCTTTATGGCTGAATAAAACATTGTTTGTATACAAACGTTTCTTTATCCATTTAACTGTTAATGGGCACAAAGCTGATTCTATAACTTGCTGATCGTGAAAAAAACCACAGTTGAGTTTACTACAATAAACATACATTTCCAAGTATCTTTGGTATGTTCACTTAGAATCCTAATCCGAGACACCCAGTAATGATGTATCTAGGTTATAAGGTAGTTCCACTCTTAGTTCATTTGAGGGACCTCTTTACTGATTTCCATAGAGATTGAACTAATTTGCACTTATACCAGCAGTGTGTAAAAATTCACATTTCCTAACATCCTCACCAATACTTGTTAGTTCCTCCCTTACAAATAGCCATTGTGACTGGAATGAGATGAAATACAAATGTAGTTTTAATTAACATTTCCATAAAATGAATATGCTTCCATCTTTATTAGAAATTTGTACTTCATCATTTGAAAACTTCATTTCATTGGCTCATATGTTGATTGAGTTGTCTGGCATTTTAGTATTTCATTTTCTGAGTTCTTTATATATTATAGATATTACTTTCCTATTATATATACAGTTAAAGGGTTTGTTTTTCCATTCTGTAGGTTATTGCTTCATTTGATCAATTTTCACCATAGCCTGTAGCATGAATAATAAAAATCCAGAGACAGATATGGGGGTTCAAGCAGAAGATCAGAAAAGCAAAGCAGCCAGCCAGAAGCTCTTACCTCTACTGTGTAACTAGAAACTGAATCTCATATGAGACCATTTGGTTGTTCTATTAATCAATATGAAATAAACTTTTCATCTCTTCTAACTTGGATGTAAAGTCTGCTTTATCAAGTATCAGTATAGCCATACATGTGTGCTTTCTAGTTCCACTTATTTAAAGTATCTTTTCCCATCCTTTGTAGCCTTAGGTTATTTGTCATTGCCAGTGACAAGTATTTCATGTAGTCAAGAAGATAGGTCCTACTTTGAGTTAATCAGGTGGCTTTGCTGTCCTTTGATTAGAGTTGAAACCATAAACCTTCAGAATTATCCTTGAAATACATGTATTTATTACTGTCATATTATTGTCTTTGGTACTTTCCTATTCCTCACAGTCATCTACTGTTTGAGTGCAATTTATTCTTCCCTGTGATCTCATGGATATGTTTACTGTTTACCTTTTTCACCTGTGGCTTTGTGATCGTTAATTCATTTGTGTTAGTCATAGAAATTTTTTCTTTCTTCTACAATTAGAAAATATAAATTTATAGAATATAATACTCAGGGTTGACATTTATTGTCTTTCAGAGTTTGAAGTAGATGTCCTCTTGGCTTTTAAAGATTCTTTTGAGAAATGTATACTGTTATTCTGTTGGGACTTCCCTTATGTGTGATTTGGTGTTTCTTTCTCACTTGCAGCTTTCATGTTTTAGTTATATGTCATGGAATAGCCCTTTTCTGATCATGACTACATCTCTATGCTTCCTGAACTTTAACTCTCATTTCCCTGCATTTGGGTTTTTTTTTCCCTGCTATTTTATTAAACATATTTTCTGTTTTCTGGCTTTACTTAATACTTTTTCTTCTTTATCCATGATTCCTAAATTTGATCTTCTGATGATGTCCCATGAGTCTTTTATGTTCTAAACATGCTTTCTTATTATTTTGTCTATATTGCTGTCTGAATGTTCTAATTTATCTATATGTTTTTAAGCTCTGATATTTTTCCATTTGATCCATTCTATTGCTGAAGTTTCCACTGAAGTTTTTTCTTTATGGAGATTCTCATTGCTAAAATTTCTCTTTGATTGTTTTCAACATTTTCATCTCTTTGTTGAATTCCTTTTCCATGTTTGTATTGACTTATTTTATTCAGACGTTTGTATTTTCTTTGATAATTCAGGAGTTTGTGGTTTTATTGCAGAATTTCATGTAATTTACTTCCACCACAATCTATTACTATGAAATTGGTAGTAGTTGAAGAAGTGTTGATTTATTTTTTCATCTCTCTCATATTTCTGCCTTGGGACTTACACATTTAGAATAGGGTATTGGTTGGATTTTTTTTTTTAATCCATGGTATTCTTTCAGTTGAAGCCTTTGCAATATTTGCATCAGATAAAGTTGAAGCATTGTTGCATGCCACTTCGCTGGGGTGTAGTTCCAAAAATAAACCCTAGGCCTACAAGTTCAAGACATCTAGCTCTATTTCAAGCACTACTCCAAGATCAGAATACTGATGAGTTCAACCATTATGAAAATATACTTGAAGTCAATTTCCTCTTCAACTTAATAATTTTGGAGTAATAAAGGAACAGTAATATATAGTGTGTAATAAGGTGTTAGTTACTAAAGGCAGTAATGAAATAAAAATAAAAAAAAAAGATTAGTGGTTAGTATTAAGAACCGTAGATTAAAAATTAGAAGAGGGAAAAATAAATCTGAAAAGGAATCAATAAAGATGAAGGAGAAATTATGTCACTTGTAGCTAAAGGTAGATTGGGGGCCAGTAAAGAAATGCAACCAGTCTGAGGTAGGCAGACCCCCCACCCCCACTGCAGCCCAAGGCCATGTATGCTCTTTGGAAAAAAGACATTAAAAAAGAAGAGAAGAAAGGGAAAGAAGAGGAAGAGAAGATAACAGGGTAAGACAAAGCTCATGACATAGCTAATCTCCAATTTATCCTCAGAGATCATAGCAGTCAGTGCTTAAGGGCCATATGCCACCTTCTTGTTACTCTTTTATTGCCTTCTGAAGTGAAATTATTCTAGAAGCTTCCACAGGTCCTCCAGGAAAATTTATTTCAATTAAGCCAACATATTCTATTGCTATGTCTAAAATAAGATAATTATTGCACCACTTTTATTATAATAATGGGATTAAAAATGAAAGGGTCAGAAAAATCTTCATAAAAACAAAATCATAATCATTCTTAATGAATACTGATTCCCCACTGGATTAAAAAATAACAAAAATAAGTCAGATACCTTTTTCAAAAACATAGCATTCAAGGCCTCTGCAGTACACTATAAAAACAACTAAGATCAAGATTACCCTCATTTTTAAAGATCTTTATATATATATATATATATATATATATATATATATATATATATATTATTACAGTATGGTACTAAGTTTCACAAATTATCCAAAGTTTATGATTAATGATATTTATTGTCCCTTGGATGCATTTATTTATCAATAACATGAAAGATGTGTTGTAAATATATAGTCAGAACAGCATGATAAGACCAATATCACAAAGCCTAATTCAGAAGTAATTTATAGTGTTTATATATATAAATTGTTCTTTTAAGATTCATTATTCTCTAAAAATAAAACATTATTAATAAAGAGGAAATATCTATATATTTGCATAAGTTTAAAAACATTTTCAGAACAATGAGCCTCTGGTCTTTAGTATTTAATGGTTATAAATTATACATTAAATTGTGGAAATATGTTAATTAAATTACACATATTTATTCAAAATTATTTGCAAGACTTTCTGGGGGAGAGGTAATTCAGGTGTAATTTGTGTGGCCTACAAGCTTATCATTTTACTGGTAGATGAGTAACTAAATAAGATGAAATTCAAAAATTTGAAATACAGCAGGAAAGACAAGCATAGAGAACATTTTCCTAAACTTTTGGAAAGAGGTTTTTTACTGGCAGTAGAACGTCAAACGTTGAATAGAATGATGTCATATTCTAAGGGAATGGCTTTTATTATTTCACTCTATCATGTCTGAGCCAACTGTTTTACTGGGACTTTAATTTACATTTTTCTACTTTGTAAGAGGAAACTGAAAAAAATCTGTTTTCCCTTCTCACTATTCATAACATAGCTAAACTATGTGCATAGTTCTCAATGTCTTGGCTTCTATGTTGTAGAAGAAAATGGGAAAGGTCTCTAGCTCCCAAAATTCAATCTGTCTCAGTCAGTGTTGTATGTGTGTGTGTGTGTGTGTGTGTGTGTGTGTGTGTGTGTGTGTATGTGTGTGTGTGCATGCACACATTTGCCTGTGCATGTGTATGTGTAAATAAGATTAAAAACTCAGAAGCATGTAAGTGACCAGCTTGGTGAAGGAGGTTATATGGAGAATTTTCTGACCAAACACCACCAACAGAAGTTAAAGAAATTACAGGGTTCTATACTGAGGTGGGCCATGCCCCATTCTTTTGAAAACTCTTGGTAGAAATCAGGGCCATTGACTAAGTGTTAAAGAAACTCAGTGATGCTCTAATATGAAGTGAGGAAATGATCTGAGTCTAAGCTTAGATTTACCAAGAAAAACTAATATTCACCAAAACAACTCATATAAATGTGATTGGTTGCTTTATGTTCTGAGCTACAGGAAAATTCATCATTTACTAAAGTGAGAAAAGGTGGAGCAGATAAAGTATAGGAGCCTAGTGTTTAGTTTCAGACTTGTAAATATATGCTGCTCATTTGATAACTTAGTGTCAATTGAAAGGTTTGATGTTCTGGCACAGATGAGGAAGATTAAGACACATAATTGGGAATGTATTTTCGATAAACATATTGTATGAGGTAACCAAATCAGTTCATGTATAGAAAGTAAAAGTCTAGCTCTTCTGCCAGCCCTTGGCTAGAGGCGAGTCTGGGCCCAATTCAGGCAGCCTCTCACCTACACCCTCCCCTGGAAACTCTCTGGGTTGGCCCCTGATAACCCTGCTCCTGTGCCCTGTCCCCATCCAGAGTGCTCTTAGAGCACTGATACACTCCCACTCACCACCACCTCAAGCCTGCCCTCCCCCTACCCTGTGCCCTAACCTGCCCACTGTCCCACCTCTCTGATTGAACACTGGGACAGAGCATGGAGCCAACAGTCCACACAACTGCAGGGAACTTCTGGGAATGACTCTGAACACAGGAGACCTGCCTATCCACTCGGGACCACCCATAATTTCCACCTGCTTGAACTCTGACCCCATCTCTGGTCTTCTACTGGTGTCCCGGGCCCCTCTCAGAGATCTGCCTATCTCTGCAGGACCACTCTGAGTTCTTGCCAGCAGGATCCTTGATCCCCATAGCAGGGCCTCTGCTAAAGAAGCCTCAGCTGGAGAGTACCAGGCCCAGGCTAGATCTGCCTATAGGCACAAGGAACATCCAGAGTCCCGGCCTTTGGGATATTTGACCCCCATTGCCAGTCTTCAGCTGGAGCCTGATCACTGACACCCATCTTCGGGCCCCTGCCTGTGGAGAGACCTCCTAGAGAGCTTGGAACACACAGAGCTACAGATATCGAACCACTGACCCACATAAGCCCACCGGGGAAGTACCATAGAGAGAGGGAGAGAACCCACCAACACCTACTGGAAGAAGCTATGGGAAGACAGCAATTCAAGAAAACACCTAACAACAGAAAGACAAGCATGACACCACCAGAATCTAGGGAATCTACCCCAACTAGACTGGAACACAACAATAAAGCAGATGAAGCAGAAAGGAACGACTTAAAAATTATTGTCATAAAAATGATAGAGGCCCTCAAAGATGTGAGAAAATTCCTTACAGAAATGGAAGAAAAAAGAAACAAAAAAGTGGAAGAAATGAACAAATTTCTTGAGAAAAGTAAAGAAAGTACAGAAAGCCAAGAAAAACCAAGCAGTTGATGGAAACGTTTCAACACTTGAAAAGTGAAATAGAGAAAATAAAGGCAACACAAACCGAAGGAATGCTGGAAATAGAAAAACTGGGCAAAAAACTGGGAACTAGAGACACAAGAATGACCAACAAAATTCAAGAGATGGAAGAGAGAATCTCAGGCGCAGAGGATAAACTAGAGGAAATAGATTCATCGACCAAAGAAAATCATAAATCCAATGAATCCTTAACACAAAACATCCAGGAAATGTGAGACACCGTGAAAAGGCCAAACCTAAGAATAATAGGCATAGAGGAAGGTGAAGAAGCCCAGCTCAGAGGTGCCGAAAACATATTCAACAAAATCATCCAGGAAAACTTTCCCAATCTGAAGAAGGACATGCCCATGAAAGCACAAGAAGCATACCAAACACCAAATAGGCTAGACCAAAGAAAAGAGACCCCTCCACATACAATAATCAAAACACCTAGCATACAGAATAAAGAAAGAATATTCAGAGTAGAGAAGGAAAAACGACAGGTAACACAAAGGCAGACCTATCAAAATTACACCTGACTTCTCCATGGAAACCATCAAGGACAGAAGGTCCTGGATAGAGGTTCTACAAGTACTAAGAGACCACGGATGCCAGTCCAGGCTACTATACACAGAAAAACTCTCAATCGCTATAGATGGAAAAAACAAGATATTTAATGACAAAACCAAGTTTTCCCAATACATATCTACAAATCCAGCCCTACAGAAAGTTTTGGAAGGAAAACTCCAACCCAAGGAAGTTAACTATGCCCGCAAAGACATAGGCAACAGATAATCTAACTACACCAGAAACCAAAGGTAAAGCAGGACAAATATATTCACAATACCACTGCCAACAACAAATCTTAAACAAACAAGCATCAACAATCAATGGTCCTTACTCACCATCAACATTAATGGTCTTAACTCAAAAAGACACAGACTAACAGAATAGATACGAAGACAGAATCCATCCTTCTGCTGCATACAAGAAACATATCTAAGCTTCAAAGTTAGACATTACCTCAGGGTAAAGGGTTGGGAAAAGATCTTCCAATCAAATGGAACCAAGAAGCAAGCAGGTATGGCTATCCTAATATCTAACAAGTTAGACTTCAAACCAAAATTAATCAAAAGAGATGAAGACAGAATCGCAGGAGAAATCCATCAACACAAAGTCTCAATCCTGAACATCTATGCCACAAATACAAAGGCACCCACATTCATAAAAGAAACGCTACTAAAACTCAAACCTCACATAAATCCTCACACACTTATAGTGGGAGACTTTACCACACCACTCTCACCACTATACAGGACTGCCAATCAGAAATTTAACAAAGAAACAAAAGAACTAACAGAAGTTATGTCTCAACTGGGATTAACAGACATATATAGAACATTCCATCCAAACACAGAAGAATATACCTTTTTCTATGCTCCACATGGAGCCTTCTCTAAAATCAACCACATACTAGGTGGCATAACAAACCTGAACAGATAGAAGAGAATTGGAATAGTCCCTTGTATCTTATCATACCACCATGCTTTAAAACTGGAATTCAACAACAACACAAATCTCAAAAAACTTGCAATCTCATGGAAACTGAACAATGTGCAATTGCACCACACCTGGGTCAAAGAAGAAATAAAGAAAGAAACTAAGGACTTTCTAATATTCAACAAGAATGAGGACAAAACATACCTGAACTTATGGGACACCTTGAAAGCAGGGTTATGAGGGAAGTTCTTTGCACTAAGTGCTCATATGAAGAAAACAGAAGATAGTCACATAAGAAAATTAACAGCACAACTGAAAGCCTTAGAACAAAAAGAAGCAAACTCACCCCAGAGGAGTAGGCGCCAGGAAATAATCAACTGGAGGGGGGCTGAAATCAACAAAATAGAAACCAGGAAAACAATGCAAAAAAAAAAAATCAATGCAACAAAGAGTTGTTTTTTTTTTTTGAGAAAATCAACAAGATAGACAAACCTTTATCCAAACTAACAAAAAAGCAGAGAGAGAACATGCAAATTAACAAAATCAGAAACGAAAAGGAGAACATAACAACGGACACAGGAAATCCAGACAATTTCAGGTCATACTTTGAAAACTTGTATTCCACAAAAATTGAAAATACAAAGGAAATGGACAAATTTCTGGATAACTATCACTTACCAAAATTAAATCAAGAACAGACAAACAACTTAAATAGACCTATAACCATCAATGAAATAAAAGCAGTCATCAAAAGCCTTCCAACCAAAAAAAGCCCAGGGCCAGATGGCTTCAGCGCAGAATTCTACCAGACATTCAAGGAAGAACTAATACCAATACACCTCACATTGTTCCACAAAATAGAAACAGAAGATTCATTGCTAAAGTCTGTTTACGAGGCCACAATGACCTTGGTACCCAAGCCTCACAAAGACACAACTAAGAAAGAAAACTACAGACCAATATCCCTGATGAACATCGATGCAAAATACTCAATAAAATACTGGCAAACCGAATTCAAGAATACATCAGAGAATTCATCAACCATGACCAAATAGGCTTCATCCCTGGGTTGCAGGGATGGTTTAACTTACGAAAATCTATCAATGCGATCCACCATATAAACAAACTGAAAAGAAGAAACTATATGATCATCTCTCAAGATGCTGAAAAAGCCTTCGACAAAATTCAACACACTTTCATGATAAAGGTCTTAGAGAGATCAGGAATAACAGGAACATACCTAAACATAATAAGAGCAATATCTCTCCATATCTCTTAAATATCGTACTTGAAGTTCTAGCTAAAGCTTTAAGACAACAAAAGGAGATCAAGGGGATCCAAATTGGAAAGGAAGAAGTCAAACTGTCACTATTTGCAGATGATATGATAGTTTACATAAGCGACCCAAAACACTCTACCAGGGAACTCCTACAGCTGATAAACACCTTCAGCAAACTAGCAGGATACAAGATAAACTCAAGAAAATCAGTAGCCCTACTTTATTCAGATGACAAAGAGGCTGAGAAATAAATCAGAGAAACATCACCCTTTACAATAGCCACAGCAACATAAAGTATCTTGGGTTAATGCTTACCAAACAAGTGAAATATATATATATATATATCCCATGCTCTTGGATAGGTAGGATAAACCTAGTAAAACTGACAATCTTGCCGAAAACAATCTACAAATTCAATGCAATACCTATTAAAATCCCACTACAATTCTTCACTGACCTTGAAAGGCTAATAATCAACTTTATATGGAAAAACAAAAGACCCAGAATAGCCAAAACAACCCTGTCCAATAAAAGAACCATTCCTGACTTTAAGCCCTACTACAGGGCTATAGTTCTGAAAACAGCCTGGTATTGCCACAAAAATAGACAGGTAGACCAATGGAATCGAATTGAAAATCCTCATGTTAACCCACACACCTATGAACACCTGATTTTCAACAAAACAGCTAAAAGAATACAATGGGACAAGGACAGCATCTTCATCAAATGGTGCTAGCACAATTGGATGATGGTGTGTAGAAGACTGCAGATAGACCCATGTCTGTCGCCATGCCAAAAACTCAAGTCTAAATGGATCAAAGACCTCAACATCAATACAGCCACACTGAACCTCTTAGAAGAGAACGTAGGAAATACCCTTGAACAAATTGGTATAGGAGACCACTTCCTGAACATAACTCCAGGAGCACAGACACTGAGATCAACAATTAATAAATGGGAACTCTTCAAACTTAGAAGCTTCTGTAAGGCAAAGGACACAGTGGACAAGACCAAACAGCAGCCCACAGATGCGGAAACGATTTTCACCAATCCTATATTCGACAAAGGGCTGATCTCCAAAATATACAAAGAACTCAAGAAACTAGCCAACAAAACATCAAACAACCCTATTTAAAAATGGGGTACAGAATTGAAGAAAGAATTTTCAATAGAGGAAATCAAAAAGGCTGAAAGACACTTAAGAAAGTGACCAACTTCCTTAGCTATCAGGGAAATGCAAATCAAAAGAACTTTGAGATACCATCTCACTCCTGACAGAATGGCTAAAATTAGAAACAACAATGACAACTCATGCTGGAGAGGATGTGGAGAAAGGGGAACACTCCTCCACTGCTGGTGTGATTTCAAACTCATACAGCCTTTTTGGAGGTCAGTATGGGCATTCCTCAGGAAAATGGGAATTAGTTTACCACAGGCCCCAGCAATCCCCCTTTTAGGCATATACCCAAATGATTCACATCCATGCAACAAAGACATCTGTTCCACTATGTTCATAGCAGCGTTATTTGTAATAGCAAGAACCTCAAAGCAATCTAGATGCCCCACAATTGAAGAATGGATAAAGAACATGTGACACATCTACACAATGGAATACTACTCTGCAGAAAAAAAATAATGGAATCTTGAAATTTGCAGGCAAGTGGATGGCACTTGAAGAAACCATCCTGAATGAGGTAACCCAGTCACAAAAAGAGAAACATGGTATATACTCGCTCATATATGGATTTTAGACCTAGAGCAAAGGATTATCAGCCTATAAGTCACACCACCAGATGAACTAGGATACAAGGTGTATTCTAAGAGATTCATATAAAGTCCCTCACAGAAGGGGGAAGGGACAAGTCCTCCAGAGTCTAATGGAAGTGGGCGGGCAGTGAATGGAGAGAGAAGTAGGAGAAAGATTGGAGGAGGAGACGAAAACATGTGTGACTAGGAAGGTTGACTCAGGGTAAGAATAGAAGACAGAAGAGACAGAGATAGATAGATAGATAGATAGATAGATAGATAGATAGATAGATAGATAGATAGATAACATAAAAGAGGGAGCCATTATTGGTTTGAAGAGAAAACTGAACCTAAAGAAAGTTCTAGAGACCTACAAGAATGACTCCAACTAACAATTTGAGCAACATTGGAAAGGCTACCATAAATGCCCTTTCCTGATAGTGAGATCAACAACTAACTTATCCACCACCATGGAGCCCTTATCTAGTACCTGTTGTAAACAGAAGCAAACACCCATAACTAAACACTAGTTGAACTAGAACCCAGATGCAGACGGAGAGGACAAGACCAGGTTGCAGAAACACATAGAGATAACTGACCTGAACAGGGGGGGGGCTAACGTGCCCCCAGACTGATAGCTGGGAAGTCAGCATGGGTCTGACTCTGGCCCCCCTGAATATGGGTCTCAGCCAGAAGGACTGAGCAGTCTAAGGGACCTCAGACAGTGGAACCAGGATGGATCCTTGGTACAAGAAAGGACCTTGCAGACACATCTCCCATGGAGGGATACTGCCTTAACCTAGAGACAGGAGAGAAGTCCTAGTCCCTTCTTCAAATGACCTGACAGATCGACATGACCCCACCTAGATGGCATTGCCCTACATGTGGAATTGGGGTGGGGGGATGGGAGGGGAGTGTGGTCAGGGGTGCATGTGTGGGGGCAGAGAGGGTAAAGAGGAGTGAGGGATGGACGGAAGGAGAGGGAACTGCGATCAACATGTTAAATAATAAATTAAATTAAAAAAAAAAGAAAGAAAGTAAGTCTAAGGATTGAGTCTTGAGGAATTCCTTTCTTAAAGTTTAATGAGAGACGGTACTAGCCAAGAATTAGGAGTGAGAGAGCTACAAACCAGAAACACAGAAGAGAATATCTACACCACTATGGTGCCACAAGTTCAGTGCAAACAGATCTAAGTAACTATAGCCTAAAGCTCCTAAACAAGTCTTTCCTTCTTTTAAGTTGACTATCTCATATATTTTGTCATAGTAGCAGAAAGCTTATAAATACAAAACAATGGTAATCCATTTTCTTCCTTCATGTGTGGATATTCTAGGAAAGAAACCAGTCAGAACATCTTATAAATTGGATTGTGACAAATCTCTTGGCAAACAAATATTCGTTACAGAAAAGCCCTTACCTATATGTTTCTTTCAACAGAATGTATTTAGTTGATATAATATTGTTTATGATGAAAAAGGTTAATAGTTACTTTGAGACATTGGTCTTTAAAAATTAGTATATATGCACTGTAATTCTTTAAATATAAAAATGAACCTGATTTTGGAGGGTGTTCCTCAGTGGGTAAAATCATTAGCCTGAGGATCTGTATTCAGTCTACAGAACTGAACTACAGTCCACATAAACAGACAGATGTGATAATACACATATAAAATCTTTACACTCCTATGTGGAAATGGGAGGTGGGAACAGAAAAACTGGCTGGAAGTTCACAGTTGATCTTACTGTAATCTCCACTTTTGCCATGGCATAAGGGCATACTAATCCAGTCATAAACACGCGCGCACACACACACACACACCCCACAATGGGAGATGTTATTCTGTAAATATGTTTCTCTTATTGCTTAATGAATAAAGCACTGTTGGCCAATAGGAAAGCAAGATAGACAGGACAAGGAGACAAGGAGGATTCCCGAAGGAGTAGGGAGGAGTCAAGAGAGAGGTCTGGGCCCTCTCTCCACATGGAAATTCTTAGTTTAATAGAAATGGGTCAATATATAAGACAGAGCTAGCCAATAAGAAATGCTAGTAATAGGCCAACAGAATTATATCTAATACAGTGTCTCTGTGTGATATTTTTGGCTGTCATGGTGGTGGGACCAGTCTGGCAAGAAAACCTACTCTTAACATACATACATACACACACACACACACACACACACACACACACACACACACACACAAACACAAACACACTAAAATAAAATAAAAATTAGGCATTTGTACTGAGTAAAATACCGCTTCAGTGCTAAATTACTGTCCTTATAAAGGATAATGGTTAAATTGACTCTTTATTCCATTTTAATTGGTTATAATACACTAGAAATTTTAGAATTTCATGACCCATCGGGTAATAGGGCAACAAAAGATCATTGTTATAATTAAGAAAATGGCAGAAGGAGGTTTGATTCCCATTAATTTTCTTTTTAATCACTCTTTCAGCTATCACATAAGTAGTTACTAAAAATACACAACATACTGCCAAGGACCAAATGAGAAATCTTCCTCTGCTTGCCTCAAGTATACATACTATGATGAAGACTATAGAAAGTAAAAGAAGGCAAAGAGAGCCTAATGATTCTCTGCATGGCATAGTGCCTCCTTCTCAGAGTCCAAGCACAGTTCATGGTATCTGTGTAATTTCACTGTTACCACAGTAATGTGCAAATTTCTTGGCATGTTACCATGGTCTAGAGAGTGAGTCTCTTGGCTTGAATAACACTCAAGAGTAATTTAGTACAGAATATTGAAACTAACAGTTTAATTACATCCTTAGAAAAGGCATTACTGTCAAAAGGAGTTAAGGATTCAAATAACCAGCTAGGATCCACATCCATTTCAATCTGAGAAATTCCTGAAACAATTTAAACTATTCTCCAAACTGTGAGAAATGAGTCGTTCCCTCCCAAAAACCTTGAAGCAAGTATGAAACTCAGAGCTAACAGTGCTATTGGAGTTTTGGCAAAATCTTATTACTTCTAAAAGAGCAGTGTTGTGCTTTATCATGAGGGTATTTTTTTAAATACCCTGGGAGATAAAAGCATTGAAAGATTTACAAGGATGTTGATACAGAATGCCATAACATGATATCATGATCTAGTCGCTCATGTGGCACTAGAATATACCATCTACCTTTTGCCTCTGGGCTTTTATCTTTTTCTATTTTCTACATCTCTTCTTTACTTCTTATTCTGTGACTTGCTGTGTAGCCAAGTGGCTGGCTCCTGGTATCCCCTCTCTTTCTTTACTCATTCCTTAATCCTTTCCTCACAGATTCTATTCATTTCTCTGCCTGCCAGCCCCACCCATCCTGTCTCCTGCCTTGTTATTGGCCATTCATCTCTTTATTAGACCAATCAGGTGTTTGACAGGCAAAGTAACACAGCTTCACAGAGTTAAACAAATGCAACATCAAATAATGCAACACATCTTTGCATCATTAAACAAATTTTACACAGCACATATATAGCACTTGCTAAAATAATATTCTATAACATGCACATGCTTATACATGCACACATGCATGCATGCTCAAATACACACGCATTCACAAATGCATGCATGCACACACACACACAAAATCACAGAGAGAGAGAGAGAGAGAGAGAGAGAGAGAGAGAGAGAGAGAGAAACTTTAAGGGTAAAATGAAAATCTGGCAGAGTTGAGAGCTGTTTAAGTTATCAATGAGATAAAAATTGGGCTCTTGGTCTCAGAGTAGCTGCTACCTATTTATAGTCTGTAGGCTGATGACAATGGCAAATGTGTTCTAGATGACTAAGCCATAGAGAACAGCCTATGTGACAGTTAAAAAAAACATCTCTGTGGGTCATGTGGACTTCAGTGACTACCTCTATAACATGGAATAAGGCACATGGGAGAAAGTACTTCTACTGCTAGGAATAGTATTGCTATTTGGTAGTATCAACTGTCCTGTAGCATGTGGGACATTAACCATTACATGGTGTGTTCATTTAAAACATAAAGTAAAAGAAAAACTTATGCAAACAACAATTTTCTAAGATTTGACTCTCCTACAGATATGATATTGGGAACTTTTGGGGACAGAAGAAAGGAAAGCTAGCTTTAGAAAATATATGAAATCAAGTTATATGTGCCTCCACCAGCACATATAACATAGCAACTTATACATATATAATAAATAATAAAATGTACAACTGTAGATGAAATATGTCAGTTAATAATTGACTTATTAATAGTGTAAGTGATCTATACACAACAGTGTGGGCTATATGTCAGTTTTATTGGAATTTCAGTCTTAAGTTTTTCTAAATCCTGAAGATGATGACAGTTAATAAGCTTATACTTTGTGATAACATCACAAAAACAATTGAAAAAAACAAAAAATAATTAGAAGTACCTAACAGTCCAAGGCCAAGAGATAGTGACCATGATGAAAAAGTGGGCTGGGGAGAATAATTATAGTGATTGGCCTATGATGTTTCTACTGATTGGGGAACACAGGTAGCATGCAAGCATTCTAAATACCTTCCTTAGGCTGAAGATAGTTGCTATCAGGATTGTTTCTATCTATGGAGTGGTTGTTTTAGTAGGCCTGTTCCTAAGCTCCATTTATAAGAAGTATTTCACAGAAAAATGTCATAAAATTCTTTTACCAATCAAAATGTAAAATGTGCTGTTTTCAGAATTTAAAAAGTCATTATTATGTGGGAACTTCTGTCCTTACTATATAGGATCACCTGTCTTTATACTATGTGAGATAATGTGCAAAACACATTTAAAGGTTTTGTTTGTTACTCTAGACAAAAGGACAAGTCCTATATAAAAGTAAAAGCATGTGAACTCTCAAAAGACAATCAATTTGGTTCATAATCCTAGCTTTAAATTTTGTATCGGTCATTTTTTTTTTTTCTGAACACTAGAAAATGAGTGACTTTTAAAATTGCTTAATAAACAACAGGAAACATTTTATCCTTTAAAAACAGTATTTGGACTTCCTCTTCCTGTAGGCGGCCTGAGGTGACCTGTGAAGGTGGTTCGCTACGTCCTTGACCCGGAAAACCCCACAAAATCATGCAAGTCAAGAGGATCGAATCTGCGGGTTCACTTTAAGAACACCCGTGAAACTGCCAAGGCCATCAAGGGCATGCATATCTGAAAAGCCACCAAATACCTGAAAGATGTCACTTTGAAGAAGCAATGTGTACCATTCCAGCTGTACAACGATGGAGTAGGCAGGTGTGCCCAGGCCAAACAGTCGGGCTGAACACAAGGTCGGTGGCCAAAAAAAGAGTGCTGAATTTTTGCTGCACATGCTTAAAAATGCAGAGAGTAATGCTGAGCTTAAGGGTCTAGACGTTCTCTGCTCATTAAACACATCCAGGTGAACAAAGCACCTAAGATGCACCTGCGAACCTACAGAGCGCTAGGCAGGATTTATCCGTACATGACCCCCCCCCCCCGCCACATCGAGATGATCCTCATGGAAAAGGAGCAGATTGTTCCAAAGCCAGAAGAGGAGGTTGCACAGAAGAAGATATCCCAAAAGAAACTGAAAAAAACAAAAATTTATGGTACAGAAATAAACTCCACATAAAATAAATGCAGATGAAAGTAAAATAAATAAATAAAAATAAAAAAATAAAAACAGTATTTGGTAAAATCAAGAATGTATTTTTTAAAGAAGTATTCCAATTAATTATTATTGTCAGTTTTTTTAAATACTTCTGAATTTATCTAAGATACTTAACACTACCACAATGGTATGCACTCATAAAGACAAAGTTCTTTTGATAAATGTCAGCATTTTTCTCCTATGGTGGTGGGATGCATGGGAGAGGGGCCAGGCCCTTCCCCAACCTAAGGGCTTATGGGAGCCCTAACTGGTGTGGAAGAGTGGACTGGGGTAGGCTAGGGAGCTGGTGAGGGAAGGTAGGAGGAGGTAAGAGGGGTTAAGATAAGATGAGAGGGGTGGGAAGGAGAACCATGGTTAGAATGTAAAGTGAAATAAAAAAAAATGAAAACAAAAAACAAACAAACAAAAAAAAACCCTCAGCTCCTCTAGCATCTTGTCTGCCAGCCTGCTATGATGCTTCTTGCCATGCTAATAATGCACCAAGCCTCTGGAATTGTAAGCCAGTCCCAATTAAATGCTTTCCTTTATAACAGTTGCCATGGTCAAAGTGTCTCTTCACTATGACTAAAGCAATGACTATGGTTACGAGCCTTTCCACAAGACCATTATGATAAAGCATGAGGGGGACCTTGGCAGATTACAAGGCAGGCAAGGTTGACAGAGGTGGGAGACAAACATGCCAGACAGACAGAACTTAAATGAAAAGTTTTATTATAAAGGGGAGGGAGGAGTAAGGAAAGAGAAAATAGGTAAAGAGACACAGAAAGGACAGAAGAGGGAAACATGAGAAGTCCTGCCTGCCCCAGGGGAAGAGCAGGAAAGAGGAGCAGGAGAGAGCAAAAGTGGGTGGGACTTTTCTTTTAAATGGGTCCTTTGCACCTGCCTGTAGACTAGTAGTCATGGAACCCTAGCCTGACCAAGAGTCACTTGAGTGCATTCTCCCAGGTGACAGGGACAGGCCAGCAAAATGCCTGAATCCTTACAATGACCTTCTGTATATTTTCTTTAAGTGTATGTATGCTTTTGTACTGCCTTGTCATTTTTCTAGTTTTCCAGAAGTTCTTTGTATGTGTGGGGTCCAGGGCAGCTTGACTACACTGCTGCTCAACAGAAATTAGCTAAAAAGTAGGCCTGAGTTTATGTTTACTGGCAAACAGCACCCTGTTCCAGGAAAACCCATAAGCTGACACCCTAGGGACAGCTGGCATCTAAGAAGTACCTGATATTCCAAACATTCCAACCATTAGATAAGAGATTAGTTAAGATCACCCCATGACCCTGAGCCCAGCACTCACCTATTCCCCTTTCACCAAGAAACCCCTAGACAAATGTCAGCCAATCTTGAACCACAGAAATCTCATCACCCCCAACCTCTATGGTAAAAACCCTACCCCACCTCAGGCTTAGCACTCTCAGACAATCTCCTATGATACCACAGTATCAGACACATGGAAGGCCCAAGCTCAAGCTTGAATAAAGGTTCTTTGCTTTTGCATATGGATTTGGTCTCCCTGGTGGCCTTTGAGGGGGTCCCCAAGATTTGGGCATAACAGTATAAACAGGATAAAAATAATTTTGTTGGATATACGTGTGTGTGTGTGTGTGTATGTGTGTGTGTGTGTAAGTGCCTGCAGAGGCATGTTGTCAGATCCCCTGAAGCTGGAGTTAAAAGTGGTTGTGAACTGGCCAGTATGGTAACTGAAACTAAACCTGGTTATTCTGTAAGAGCAGCAAATACTCTTACCCACTGAGACATTTCTCTAGTCTGTGTGTTCTGAGGATTGAATTCAGGTCAGCATAGTAAACACTTTACCTACTGAAAAACTTCCCATCCACCAGCTTTTAATTTTGATGAAGTCCAATTTATCCTGTTTAATGATAATTTTGGGGGAAAAATGTCTACCCAGATCAATAAAGATTTTTTTAAAATCTCAACAGTCACATTTACATTAATTTTGGAATTTGATGTTTTAGCATAAGTCAAAATTTGTTTTATCCGTGTTTTCCCATATATTGAAGGGCCCAGACGCTCACCCAGCCCCCTGCTTTGGCAGCCATGACAGACTGCATAAAAGACCCAGCAAGACAAAGGCCCCTGACTCAGAAACATGTGCTGAGCTCCTAACCTTGCCAGACCTTCTAGTCACTAGAAAGCTAGATACCCTTCATGTGTCAAGGAACCAATCAGAAGTTAGCTGGTGGACTCTAGATGTGCTTTACAGATAACAATGGAATGCAGAGCATTGCAACTGCTCTGGGAGGGCCTCTAGGCATAGCAATCTTCCTGCAGTTGACCAATTAATACAGGACTGTTGCACCAATCTTGAGACTGTTGCTATGCAACTAGCCAAATCCCAGACACTTACTCTACACCAATCTATTCCTCCCTGCCCCATTGCTGCTGGAGTTTCCCATCTACTTCACCTACTGAGTCAGGGAACCGAGTTAACTCATAAAATTAAAGACTCTTTGCTTTTGCATTGGATTAGGTCTCTCGGTGATTCTGGAGTTCAGTTTGGGCACAATATGACATTTCTTATTTTACTGGTATATTGGTATAAATTTAATGTCATTCTGTGTTCATGACCAAAGCTTAATAAAAGGTGTTGAAATGTGGTGATATATGTAGTGATGTATTATTTATGATTTATTAAAGCTTGCCTAAGGTTCAGAAATCCACAAGTCACAGAAGCCAGGCACACACCTTTAGGCCCAGGAGTCAGAAGTTAGGAGGTGGTGGTACATACCTTTAATCCTAGGATTTAAGATTGAGAGGTAGATGGATCTCTGTGAGTCCAAGGCCACCTGGATCTATAAAGACTGATACAGTACTAAAGAAAAACAGTTCACACAAAGATGATTTCAGCCCCCTGGAACCATATGCCTTTAATCAAAGCACTACAGGGTTATAAAAGAAAGGAGCAGGGTTTTCAGTAGTCATCAGGCATTCATTCTCCAGCCACATTGAAAATAGGAACACCCCAGCCTTGTCACAGGTAAGAGCTCTCTAGTAGCTTGGCTGTTTTGCTTCCATGATCTTCAGCTTGAACCCCAATATCAGTCTCTGTATCTTTTATTAATTCCTATTACAAATATAAATCCTCCAACTCTGTTCTTTTTCAGAATTATCTAAGTCAATTTTAACCCCTCTTTATTGCCATTTTTGAATCCATTTGTCAGTTCCCCTCTTTTCACCAACAGGCAACACAAAAATCTTTAGCAATTTCTCACTGGGATTGGTATAAATCAACTAAAATAAAATTTAATAATATTGATTCTAATCACTATAGAGATTCTGTAAATTTTGATTAAACTTAGTCTTAGGATGTTTCATATTCTGATTGTATGATAAGTACTTTTGAACTCTGAATTGTTTATACTAGACAAAAATACAATATATACTCATATATTGACCATGTGTTGATACAAATTGGCTAGATTCCTTTCATTTACAGAAATCTGTTGTAAATACCTCAGTTTTTCTATGAACTATAATCGTTTTTCTGAAATAATATTTTGTGTATTAATGTTTTGCCTGCACATATATATGTGTAGACCTGATACTCTCTGAGGCCAGAAAAAGGGATCCGATCTCTAGGATGATGTAAGCCACCAAGTGTGTACTGGGAGCTGAACTGGGGTTCTCTGCAAGAGCAGCAAGTTTTCGTAACTATTGAGCCACCCCTCCAGGCACTGATTTTAGTTATTATTAATTATATGTTACTAGAGTGCTAGAAATTAAACTCAGAGCTTTCTGACATGATGGATAAGTGTTCTCTACTGAGCCACATCCCCAGCTCTTAAAGTATGATTATTTAAATGTAAATTCTACATTTGAAAATATTTTAACTCATTTCCTACCTGTCTTGTATTCCTGTATCATCCCTTCACTGAACTGGCTAGAATGTCTCATACAATGTTAAATAAGAGAGAGTTAGTGAAACTGTGACTTGAGGAAGAGAACCCAACTTACATTTTCTATCTAACTCGAAGTTAGAAATATTATTTGGCTAAATATGATAGAAACAGATTGGTTTTTTTTTTTTTTTTTTTTTTTTTTAGTTTTGTGAACATATTAGACAAATTTTCTCCATGTAACAACAAGTCTACTGGTAGGCACTCCAGCCTTGATATATACCACTACTGTGCTTCCTCTGGCTTCTGACGAAACTCTCCCTGGGTTGTCTCCATAGTGTCACAAATACTGTGTAAATTTATAGACAACCAGCTGAAGGCCCAAGAATAAAAAGTACTGAGTTAGCTTTTATAAAAGCTTTTTTCTTTCAACACTTTTCTTTTTAACATGCTGGGAACAGAAATGAAGATCTTGCACATACTAGCTATAAAATCTACCACTGAGGTATAGCCCCAGATTGAAATAACTTTCTTCAAGCCCCATCTAAGACCAAATACAGTCTCATGTTATGTAATAGCATAAACATTTTCTCAAGACACGTCCATATTTGACTTCTATCTCAAGTACAAGTTTATAGTGTACACATATAAATTCAGATAGTATTATTTGATGGGACCTATTGATGCTACCAAGAAATGCCCTACAAATTAGGGGTTTAAAGCTGTTGCTTGCATAACAAAGCATATTATTCTATCATAAAAAATTTAATAAGAAGGAATATGCTCCAAAGTGATGATAAAAGTACATTATACAAAATTCATAAACAAGTCACAGAATCATTTATCATCATTGTCAAGCATTTTGTGCTGTACAAAATGCGTATAACATTTTGTGTTGTTATATTTGATACAACCGGCAGCTCAGTAGGTTTCTTTGTGTAAATGTTACCACAAACATATAGTACATTGTGCCATAATACTACAATGGCTATGTAATCACTAGAAAATATCACATTTCAGCTCAACTAGAGCTTCACGAAAGCAGCACCAGCAGTCTGCTGCTAATCAAATGTTGTTTACAGCACATGACACAAACCATTCCACGGTCATATTACCTGCAAAGAAAAACTGGGAAAATACAGAGGTGCTTTGTTTTTATGGAAATAACATTTCCAAGAAAAGCCTCTAAAGTTTCAACTTCTGTTATTAAAGAAGATGGGGTTGGAGAAATGGAAAAGTGGTTAAGAGCACTTGCTGGTCTTATAAAGGACCCGAGTTCAATTCCCAACACTATGTCATCAGGCAGCTCACAACTGCTTGTCACTCCAGCTGTGGGTATCCCAGGGCCTCTCCTGGTCTTCTGCATGCATGTAAACAATAGCAGCAAACAAGCAAACAAACAAACACACAAACAATCTTTTTTTAATGGGAGGAGATGGGGGAAACTATACTGTTTATAGGCAAAAAAGTGTGCAAGTGATAAACTTTACCTTCTGTGAGCCTGGCCTCTGAGCTAATGATATTGAAAAGGGATAAGTATGATGTGAAAGTTCACAACTCTATTAGAAGGCAAACTCTGAAACACAATACAAAATTTGAGAGTTCTAAACTTTTATATTTGTATGTATTAATTACACAGGATATTGGATTTTACTTTGGTAGACTTTTACATGCATACAACTGTGGACATTTTTATTTCCCACCACATCTTTTCCCCATCCCTCCCCTCTCCTCAAATCCTCTTCCACATTTCTAATAACCTACTGTCCTATATTCAGATGTTTTGTTTTCTTTAACTTTCATAGATGAAGAAAAATAAGAGTCTGACTTAATTTTCTTCCATGTTCCTGAAAATGACATGATTTTATTCTTCCTATGGCCAAATGGTATGTCACTTCTGTCTGTTTGTCTGTCTCTCTTTCTCTGTATGTGTGTGTGTGTTTTCTTTATCCATTCACCAGTCAACAGATAGTTAGACTGATGCCATAGCTTGATACTATGATGAATACAGCTATGCAGGTGTCTCTGCATTATGCTGATTTGGATTCCCTGGTGGATGCGCTCAGACTTTGTAGAGCTGGATCATATGATAACGCTATTTCCAATTTTTCTGAATCTCCATACTGATTTCCACAGTTGACAAGACTAATATATGTAGGGAGCCGTCCCAGCATTCTCCATTACAAGATAGCGCCTGCATCCGGCTGGCGTTGAGAGAAAACAAGTCAGTGCGCAGGTGCAGGGTGATTTTCCCTCCCTTGGCCTCTGCCTCTCCCATGGCGTCATATGGGCCGATGGACTGCAGCCAATCAGGAGGTGACACGTCCGAGGCGAAGGTTGTAAACCTATATAAGGGTTGGGTTTAGGATGTTTGGGGTCTCCGCTCTGTAAGCTTATGCTCTCCCTCTCAAGATGCATTAAAGCTTTACTGCAGAAGGATCCTGAGTGTGCCACGTCATTCTTGCTGGCGAGACGGTAGCGCGGGACAAATATACATCCCCATGATTAGCGGCCAAGGGCTCCTTTTCCTCCTTACCTTCACCAGCATTTGTTCTTTTTTTTGAGGATAGCTATTTTACTGTTTTCTGACTACAGACACAATGTGACCAGTCACCTCACATTCTTCTTGCCATAGGTTCCTCATCATGATGGACTATATCCTCCCTTCACAGTTGCTTTTGTCAATTACCTTGTAACTACAATGAGAAAAGTAACTCATGCACAAGGCTTATTCCTAGATATCCTTTTTGCTGTGAATGAGATTGCTTTCCTGATTTCTTTCTCAGTGGTTGGTTATTGGCGGTTGGAAATACTATTATTCTGCATGTATGCTGACTGTGCTGTGTGCCACTTGGCTGAATTGGTTTATCAGATCTAAAAGTCTTCTGGCATAGATAACCCAAGCAGCTGCAACCATCTGAACTGCAATGAACATGTCTTATTCTGCAAAGTGTTCCATGAGCTCCTGAAAATAAAGTTCATTCTGCAGCTGGTGGTGGAAGACTCTGCAGCTGTGTATATTTGATCTGTGTTGTAGTTTCACTCTGAGGCTTCTTGTGTTGACATTTTTGTCTGCATGATCCATTTATCTGAGAAAGGCTATTGATTTATTATATTTAAGTCTATCTTCAACCAGGAATGTTTGATACTTCAAAAATCAAATGAAGGTTTCTGATATCTTGGTTAAAAGCATTATTACATATCTTTAAGTAAAAGGAACAACTCTATTTCCAGAATTCAAGACTATTTTATTTCTTCCAATACAGTAAAAATATCTAGTTAAATAACTCTTCTATCTTGAGGTCTTAGCAGATATAGGCCATCTCATTAATTTCAAGGATGGACAGGGTATTTAAGTAAAAATTAATTTATGTTACACATACTTTTTATTTCTTTGTTAATCATAAACAATTTGCTATAGCGGTACATTTCAATGGCTTCTGTTAAAATGTTCATTGTCGAAATGTGTTTACATATCTTATTGGAAAAGGTACAGAGGATAAATGATTGACATGGTTGGTTATCTACTTTACTCCTACGTATCAGGTTTCTCTATTATCCACAAGTCTGATTCTGGCTGCTTCCATTCTTCTTCAAGCAGTGTGTTAAAACTGAAAGGCTTGAAATACTCTAGACGATGGCTAAAAGTAAAGAAAGGAAGAAACTGAAATAAATTATGCATTTGTGAAACTGTGGTCCTATAGAGCTATTTGTTTTGTTACATTGTTGATAGTACAACATCCCATGTTAAGGAGTAACAAATGTTAAATGTATTCTCTAAGTACAATTTTCTTATTGTAGCTATCAAATACTCAGTTTTAAAAACATTCACCCATATTTCAAAGCAGTCTTCAATTCTACACATAGTTCCCTCACAGCTCAAGAGAAAAGTATCAGCTTTCAGGGGGCTCAGAAAATTATCTGCTATGGAAATAATACACATAAAAATGCCAGGTGTAGTGCTGCTCACTTGTAATCCCAGTACAGGGAAGACAGAGACAGGATGATACCTGTGGCTCACTGGCCAGCCAGCCTACTCTTGGTAAGTTCCAAGGACAATGACAGACCTTATATCAAATGAAGTGGGCAGTGCTTCCGAAGAACACATGAAGGTATCTTTCAGACTCTACCTGCACATGTGCTCACACACACACACACACACACACACACACACACACACACACACACACACACACACACACACAGAGAGAGAGAGAGAGAGAGAGAGAGAGTATAATCTAACTCATTTTAGATGTTAGCCAATCATAAGTCTTTGAATATGTTCTTACATTCAACTTTCATAAGTTCTGGTGAATAAAGGACAGAGACAGATGTGTGTTTTCTTTGCCAAAATAAAGGAGGCTAACATAGAAGAGTGATAATCTTGTTTTCATTTCCAAAAAAATCATTATTATTCTAAAGCATTTTCTTGTGGCTTAGTGAGTTAAGACAGGCTTTCACCTGTGCTTGAGTAAAGCCTTGAACTATAGGAAATGGCTCTGCCATGCTTCCTTCCTAGTCAATGTGCTTTCATATTTCCCTGGAAAGGTACTAGCAAGTGAAAAGCAGGGTGGCACATCACCTTCTTTTGATGGCTCTCAGTCCGTGGCATCTAGATTGATATTCCTTTCTGGCCACCTGGCCAGGATGAGCAGTTTAGTTATATCAATAAATCCCAGAGTAAAATACTAAGGATCAATAGGGAAGGAAGAAGCACAGGGGGAAAAAAGAGCTAGGCAGAACGAGTCAAGCAAAAGCAAAGTAAGTTAAACATGGAGAAGGAAAGTGGTATCATATCCTAAGGGTAAAAATGCAGGAATATCTAGCAAGCTACTACTAGGATGTCTTTGCTAGGCTCTGCTAAACATCCAGACTCCCCTGTGCTGATCACACTGAGTACACTAAGACACAGACAGCAGAAACCAAAGTCTGCCCTAATAGAGCAGAGTTTCCCTCCTTAAGGGACTAGTCCTCATAGCAATGCATGAAGCATTCAGAAGGCTCACTAAGATATATGTTCTTCCTACATAACAGGTGCCAGGAAACAAGATTAATATGGGACAAGTGTTGAAGGTACGATGGCTTAAATATCTGCTGCCTCACAGGAGTCATGACCTCTTACAACCACTCAGAGGACATAAACTTGAGTCCCCAGATATCATAACTGTTAAAGAGAAATCCCTAAGCCACACTGTCTCCATCATATATTTATAGGGCATTCAGAATTACTTAGTGCAGATGTCATTTACCAATTAAGTCATTGTATCACAAGCATGGTTGCCTAGAAACTTAGTTTATACTCTTATTCTAATGAGGCAACCAAGAGAATAGAGATGTGACTGAATACAAGTTCTTTAGTAACAAAGAAAAGAATTCATAATCCCTCTATCCACACCATAAAACACAGATCTTTCTGACTACTATAATATCTAGGAAAAGGATCATAAATTAATTTGAAGGCATAACAGCATCAGCTGATGTACACTTATTAATATTCTTATATAATCATGATAGCCTAAGTACTTTGCTGGAAATAATGAAATGCTCTATCTTGGTCAAAAGTTGAGGGTCATGAGGGAACACAGGGTCCTTATTATGTACTCATGCATATGTCATCCTCAACTACCAAGTGTTACTATTGCTCTACCAAGAATTAATTTCCATCAGGCAGTGGAGGCCTTTAATTCCAGTGCTCCAGATGCAGAAGCAAGCAGATCTCAGAGTTTGAGGCCAGCCTGGCCTACAGAGCAAGTTTCACTACAGCTAGGGATACACACAGAAACCTTATATCAACAAACAAACAAATTCTGTAGTTAGACTGTACCTCCATTTATTTTCTACTTACAAATCAGGTTTTTGTCCTTGTTGCAGTTCATGCTGTGGCACAGGGTAAAGGGCTTCATAACTTCTTTTATCATTTGATCCATGAATGGCAAATGAGTTGAATTTTGTCACATCTGGTGGAAAATAACTCCAAGGAAGAAAAGCTATGCCTTCCCAGTTTGTTTCTCCTCTGAACACTTTGAATGATAATGCAAGCTCTTTCTATGAGAAACATAAAAGGCAAGTTCAAACTTATAGATACACATGCTGTGCATTATAGAATTTAGTTTCATATGTTTCTTTACTCACTTTCCAAACGTTTCTTCTTCCAGAGAGTAAAAGAACTAAATGCTGTCCATGTCTGTAAAATTAAGATTCCTCATGAATGTTAACAAAAAACAATTAAGATTATACTTTCATGGATCATTTCTATGGTCTGTTACAAGAAAAACAATAATTGCCTTCTTTACTTTCTTTTCTAAATGTAATGTGTGTGTTTGTAGCTAAATTTCCAAATAAGTAAAAAGTGCAATATAGTATTAGATAACTACAGTGAGAACCAGTTTGTCACGTTTTCAGAAATGGCAACTTTGGAATTACTGTTTCCTAAACAACTGCTGACAAATCATAGCACTTCACTGGCTAACACAATTTTTCATATTATTTAGATAGGAAATTATTCATATTATTTAACCACAGAGCAATTTCACTGGCCCCTGCTTTTCATATTCTTTAGATAGGAAATTATATAGAATCTTCACTTGGTTAGATAACGCAATGTAAGAAAAAGAGAGATAATCATGATACTTAAGTTTTAAAATAAAAACAGCTGCAACAACTAAAGTCCTCCAAGGAAAGCTGGAGCTGATTTCTAAATCCTAATCTAACAGCTTAACTAACAGTTATTTCTGTATGAAACTTCATTGATAGAAGATGTAAAATATAGATTGATCAAAACTAGTCAACAAGGCACAGATTTTAATGTATGTCTGTTTTTTCACACTGATACCCTTGAACAGTTTGCCATCTGTTTTCCAGCTTTCTACTATTTGTTCAGGTACCAATGTCACACCTCCAAAAGCAAGCATAATATATTCTCAAAAGGAAATTCTAATGGGAACAAATAAATGGGATTATCGGAGTCTGTAAGAAGCAATGGATTGCATGTATTTACATGAAGCAAATTTTCTGCCTCTGGAAGTCTATCAAACATTTCCACTCAGATGGTCCTTTGTGAGCTTTTGGAGGGAGGATTTTCTGCAATAAAGTACTCCAACAGAAGACAAGCAATGCTTTCCACTTAAAAATCCTCTGATTAATTTTACTGGTTTTATGGGGCTTTGGGAAGATCCTAGGATGTGTAAAACTTCTTGTAAATTAAAACAACGTTCTTTTTACTGCTTTTCTAGCTGTTAATTAATCAGTACAGGAATTGACTGCCTAAGGCAAAACCATGATTCTTGTGCATTCCATGCTAGCCAGGGCTGCATAGTTAGACCCAGTCTCAGAAAACAAAGCAAAACAAAACAAAAACAATTGCAAATTACTGCATTTTACATGCTAGAGTTAGCAAAAAGCAAAACAAAATAAACAACTAACAAGTGAGGACTCTAAAGTTTTGTGTGGATTAATTGCAGCTCGGTAGTCAGTCTACAAAAGAAGACTACTGGACACTGATACTGAGAAACATTTAAGTGACAGGTAAAATAAACAATAGCAATATACAAAAACATCTCATGTATTAAAACTATGCTATAATTTAGATAACAAGTAATCATAAGTTTCCTCTTCTTACAAAAAAGTTTGTCACCACATAAAGAAAGTATATTGAAGTTCAAACAAAGAAATTCCAAGACAACTCGAAGTAGTAGCCCACACTTTTAATCCCCCAAAGTCCCAGACTGGCCAGAGCTATTCAGTGTGGACCTGTCTCAAAACAAAAAAATAAGTTCAAAGGTAATATTTTTACTGTGAGTTTTAGAAAATTCAGGTATGAATTAAATTATATTCTTGGCATTAAATGCAAAAATGATATACTATGTGTTCAAAAGAATGAATGACAACCAAATACATAAATACATAATTATATAATATATAAAGTTCAAGTTTAATCATTCAAAAAGAAGCATTTCTGTAAGCTAGTAATTCACTATCTATGTCTCCCATTTTTTTAATGAAAACAAACTTTTTCATAAAATAAATTCTGATTACAGTTTCTTCTATCTCCTGGTAGATCCTCCTCACTCTCCCCCTATCTAACTACACACCTTCTTTGTCTCTTCCTTTAGAAAACAAACTGGCAAATAAAACTAACTAGATATGAAGATAATGTCTTAATTAGGGATGGGAACTCTCCCTTTACTTCTAAATAGTTAATATGTTATAGTGTAAACATATAAAGTAATTATTTGTTGATAGTAATTTTTTCCACTTTGTAAAAAAATTATCACATTTATTACAAAATCATTTACATCAATAAATCAAAAATATCACATCAAATAATATACTCAAACATGTAGGAGATATATATAGTCTAAACATAAATTCTAAAAGTATGCATTGTACAAGACAATAAATAGAGATTTAAAACTGACTCACACTAATATGACCATCACATAGCTGAACTTAATGAGTTTTACTACTATTTATAACTAGAAAACAAATATATTCAAATCATGTAATAGTTGAGAAAAACAGTTCATACTTACGGACAAAGTTCAACTTCTAAATACTGCTCAGTTGTATCATTCAGGAAAAATGCTTCTACAACTTATAAAAACAGACAGAACATGGGAAATTTTATTTTTCTTGCATAGTAAATAATGTATTCCTTTTTAATATAAAGTGAATTACTAAGTTTCTTAAGTCATCATACTATCCCCAGTAGGAAAGGGAGCAAAATAAATACAGAGTCTGGAAGAATAAGAAATAAGTCACCCTCAGTTTCTCCCATAGAAGTCTGCCATAAATTCAAAGGAAATACAAAGCCTAGTGATGGTGAGGCCATAGGGAAATCAACATGTCTGCACAGATGGACTCTGGTCCTATCTTCCTCTTGGAATTTATCGCAAAGAAACAAATCAGACAACTAGAAAAAGAAACTAACTACAATTCTACCCATCAGAGTATGACTCAAAAAACCAGAAATTATAAATAAGCTATCTCTTCTTACAAAGAAGTATTTCCTGGCACATAAATAAATCACCTATTATTCAGCAAAACTTATTAAGTACATCACAGGATGCATGCATTTCATGTAATAGGCTATAATGGTGCCGTTAAAATCAAAGACAGTGAAATATGTATAGAGCAGTAACTAAATGTATTAGCCATGAACCAAATGTACATGAGATTTAAATATGTGTATGCACGTGAATGTATGAGCTTGTGACTACCTGCTACAACATAGGCACAACAAATATGAAGAGTGGTGGGGCTAGTGTGGTGGCACAGCAGGTAAAGTACTTGCTACCAAGCCTGGTGATCTGAGTTAGATTCCCCGGAATCCACATGGTGCGAGAAGATAACCAACTCCCACAAGTTCCCTGACCTCCACAAGCCTGGAAATGTTTTTTTTTTTTCAAACTAATTATTTTAAAAACTACTGGTTTTTGTAAGTGGTGATTTTTATTATAATTTCAGGGTTGGTTTTTTTTTTTTTTTTTGAGGATTAGTTGCTTTAAAAATTAGTTGACTATGGATGTAATGCATCTTTCTTGTAAATAGTTACAACAGCATGAAATATATGAAGTGAAAACCAACCACAGCCCCTTTCTTTCTACTAAAACTTGCCAGACCTTTTGCTAAGCTTCTACAAACAATTTTACCTCTTAAGATATTTTAAAAAATAAATATGAAATAATATTTAAGTATAATTTGCTTTTTTTCATTAAAAACCTTAGCTGGAGGATAAGTTTAAATTTTCATTTAGAGGGCCAACAGATCATTCTAGCTTCAAAGTGAAACACAGACTTAGGAAAAGAGATTACTTAAGTGGAAGCAAGGCTCTGTGCTAAGTAAATAAATCCCAATACACTGAGTGAGAAATCTTGCAGTATATTCTTAAATTCTATGTAATGTAGAATTTTATATCTATGGGAATAGCATCATGAACAGTATTTCAGAAAGAACCCTGAAGCTTGATGAGGATATAGTACAAGACAGAAAACAAACCTAAAACCAGTTAATTTCCTGTCGTGTCTTTCACCCTTAATTTGATATGTGAGATTACTTGACAGCAGAAAGTAGATATTAAATCTTATGCTGATAGAATTTCTCCAGTAAGTAACACATTCTCAAATTCCCGTACAGGTGGTTATTTAGGTAAAAGCGGCAATTTAAAGATTCTTTAAAGACAAAATGGGAAAAAAACTAACTCTTTTTAGAGCAGATGACATGAGTAAAGGAAGGAAATGTGGCAGCAACACAAACATCTGGATTTGGGATTGCCATTTTTCACTATTCTGCTCATATATTGGAGCCCCATTGGAAATGGGAGGGAAGTCACAATGACAGATGGGTAGTCAAGATCAGAAACTGAATGTCAGTTGTTCAGAAGCATATTACTTCCTAACAGCAAGATAAAATAATAGTTCTCTGAGAGGTTATTAGAAAAAGATTTATGTTTGTAATAAAACACAATACTTCTACTTACCTTCATAATTCCACAGTTCACTGAAAGGTTTTCCTGGTACTCCAAGAGGAGCTGGAGGATCATTGAAAAATGGAGCACTAACCTCCATCTTTACTCCCTTGTCCCCTGGACTCAGCTTGACACACACTGGCTTATGCTTCACTGGAAAACCATCCCAAGTATATTCAATTTTAAAATCCATCTGAAGAAGCAAATTAAAACAAATTTATTAATAGCATATAACAATGCCCTTTACTTGAAAACTGCAATGACAAACAGGAGACAGCTAGGCAGCAGAGTGACAAGAACAAAATCCTAGGAGTCAAATGGCCATCTGGATTGTAGCAAATCATGGAGTCTAAAAGATTCATGACTTTTAATCTTGATGTAGCTATGTTTATTTGTGGTATGTAAAAATCATTGTAAGATGTTATAAACAAATCCACTAAAGAAATTATAAATTTACTTAACTACACAAGGTTATGTATTTTCCATATTTAGACAAGATTAATCCGTCATGTAAAAATAAATAAATATATCCATCTCATTAGTAAACAACTTTGTTTTTAACAGATGGAAACATTGTTTATGTGTATATCAATTATCTGTAAATATTTCCCACTTTCTTTTTTTTGTATATTATGTTCTGTCATATTGTGTAAGATATTCTTTCTGTTTATGATGTTTTGTGCACAATATCTTTATCATATTCTATGTATGTAAACTTTTACATATATTCAAGACATTTTTTGTATTGATACAATTTATGCTTTTTTTTTATCATGTTACATATACAGTTCTACCTCTGGTCAAAACATTTCAATTCTACCTCTGTTTCAGAAATTTACATATATGTATATATGTATATGTATATAGTTATATTGCTAAAATCATTGTCCTTACTAATTACTTAGGGAATTTTCAACCATTTGTATAGCTAGGTCCCTGAGTATTACAGATTATTTTCACCCATGTTTCTTTTTTTTTATTTTATTTTATTTTATATAACAAAGTCCAATTAAATGAAAACAAACATTTATACACAATATTTGGGAATTTGGGCGTCGTTCTTTCCAAGCTACTTCCTGCTGGTAAGGGGCGCTGTCTTGGGGGATTCGAAGAAGATTCAGATATCCTGGCTGTAGTCTGTAGGGCTGTTTTGTCCAGCTGTTTTGAATGTAGGATTAGCTTGTACTCTGTTTCAGGCGGTCTGGCGTGATCAAACCTCATTAGTCTGGAAGGAATCCACATCTTTTCATTTTCTGTGGAAATAAAAATAGAAATCCTTTTCCCCAGTAACTTGTCCTTCAACTTAAATTTTGGAGTCAAAGCATTTTTTTAATTTAATTTATTGTTTTACATGTCGATCCCAGTTCCCTCTCCCTCCCTCCCTCCCCCCAACTCTCCCTCCCTCCTACCCTCTCTGCCCTCTCACATGCACTCTAAACACCCTCCCCTCCCATCCCCCCACCCCAATTCCATGTGTAGGGGAATGCCATCCAGTTGGGGTCATGTAGATCTGACAGGTCTTGTGAAGTAGGGACTAGGGCTTCTCTCCTGTCTCTAGATTAAGGCAGTTATCCCTCCATGGGGGATGTGTTCACAAAGTCCTTTTGTGCACCAGGGATACATCCTGGCTCCACTGTCTGAGGTCCCTTAGACTGCTCAGTCCTTCTGGCTGAGACCCATATTCAGGGGGGCCTGAGTCAGTCCCATGCTGGCTTCCCAGCTATCAGTCTGGGGGCCCGTTAGCTCCTCCTTGTTCACGTAAGCTGTCTCTATGTGCTTCTGCCGCGTGGTCTTGTCCTCTCCATCTGCTTCTGGGTTGTAGTTCGACTCAGTGTTTATGTATGGGTGTTTGCTCCTATTTTCAACAGGCATTAGTTGAGGGGTCCATGGAGAAGTTAGTTGTTGATCTCACTCTCCGGGAAGGGCATTTATGATAGCCTTTCCACAGAAGCTCAAATTGTTAGTTGGGAGCAGTCTTGTAGGTCTCTCGACCTTTCTTTGTGTTCAATTTTATCTTCAAACCAATATTGGCTCCCTCTTTTATGTTCTCTGTCTCTGTCTCTCTCTCTCTCTTTCCTATCTTCTATTCCTAACCAGGCTCAATCTTCCTGGTCGCACAGGTTTTCCTTTCCTCCCCCTCATTTTCTCCTACTTCTCTTTCCATTCGCTGTCTTCCCCCACTTCACCTGAGCTCTGGGGGACTTGTCCCTTCCCAGTTCTGTGAGGGACTTTATATGAATCTCTTAGAATACACTTTGTATCCTAGTTCATCTGGTGGTGTGAATTATAGGCTGGTGATCATTTGATCTAGGTCTAAAATCCATATATGAGTGAGTACATACTGTGTTTCTCTTTTTGTGACTGGGTTACCTCATTCAGGATGGTTTCTTCAAGTGCCATCCATTTGCCTGCAAATTTCAAGATACCATTATTTTTTTCTGCAGAGTAGTATTCCATTGTGTAGATGTGCCACATCTTCATTAACCATTCTTCAATTGAGGGGCATCTAGGTTGCTTCCAGGTTCTTGCTATTACACATAGTGCTGCTATGAACATAGTTGAACAGATGTCTTTCTTGCATGGATGTGAATCCTTTGGGTATATGCCTAAGAGGGGGATTGCCGGGTCCTGTGGTAAAACTAATTCCCATTTTCCTGAGGAACCGCCATACTGATCTCCAAAATGGCTGTATGAGTTTGCACTCCCACCAGCAGTGGAGGAGTGTTCCCCTTTCTCCACATCCTTTCCAACATAAGTCATCACTGGTGTTTCTAATTTTAGCCATTCTGGCAGGGGTAAGATGGTATCTCAAAGTTGTTTTGATTTGCATTTCCCTGATAGCTAAGGATGTGGAGCATTTTCTTAAGTGTCTTTCAGCCTTTTTGATTTCCTCCATTGAGAATTATTTCTTCAGTTCTGTACCCCATTTTTTAATAGGGTTATTTGGTGTTTTGTTGACTAGTTTCTTGAGTTCTTTGTATATTTTGGAGATCAGCCCTTTGTCGAATATAGGATTGGTGAAAATCTTTTCCCAGTCTGTGGGGCTGCCGTTTGGTCGTGTCGACTGTGTCCGTTGCCTTACAGAAGCTTCTAAGTTTGAAAAGGTCCCATTTTTTAATTGTTTCTTTCAGTGTGTGTGTCCCTGGAGTTATGTTCAAGAAGCGGTCTCCTATACCAATTTGTTCAAAGGTACCTCCTACTTTCTCTTCTAAGAGGTTCAATGTGGCTGGATTGATGTTAAGGTCTTTGATCCATTTGGACTTGTGTTTTGTGCATGGCGACAGACATGGGTCTATCTTCAGTCTTCTACACACCCTCATCCAATTGTGCTAGCACCATTTGCTGAAGATACTGTCCTTGCCCCATTGTATAATTTTAGCTGTTTTGTCGAAAATCAGGTGTTCATAGGTGCATGGATTAGTATCAGGATTTTCAATTCGATTCCATTGGTCTACCTGTCTAGTTTTATGCCAATACCAGGCTGTCTTCAGAACTATAGCTCTGTAGTAGAGCTTAAAGTCAGGAATGGTGATGCCTCCTGACGTTCTTTGATTGTATAGGGTTGTTTTGGCTATCCTGGGTCTTTTGTTTTTCCATATAAAGTTGATTATAATCCTTTCAAGGTCGGTGAAGAATTGTGGTGGGATTTTAATGGGGACTGCATTGAATCTGTAGATTGCTTTTGGTAAGATTGCCATTTTTACTATGTTAATCCTACCTAACCAAGAGCATGGGAGATCTTTCCATTTTCTGGTATCTTCTTTAATTTCTTTCTTTAGAGTCACAAAGTTCTTATTATATAGGTCTTTTACTTGTTTGGTAAGCATTACACCAAGATACTTTATGTTGCTTGTGGCTATTTTAAAGGGTGATGTTTCTCTGATTTCTTTCTCTGTCTCTTTGTCGTCTGAAAAAAGTAGGGCTACTGATTTTTTTGAGTTTATCTTGTATCCTGCTAGTTTGCTGAAGGTGTTTATCAGCTGTAGGAGTTCCCTGGTAGAGTTTATTGGGTCACTTATGTAAACTATCATATCATCTGCAAATAGAGACAGTTTGACTTCTTCCTTTCCAATTTGGATCCCCTTGATCTCCTTTTATTGTCTTATAGCATTAGCTAGAACTTCTAGTATGATATTGAAGAGATGTGGAGAAAGAGGACAGCCTTGTCTTGTTCCTGATTTTAGAGGAATTTATTTCCCAGTTTCTTAGCACTTATTAATTGTACAAAATGATGGGTTTTATTATGACATTTCATACCTATATATAGTATATACTGACCATCTTCAATTCCCAATAGTAATAACTATATCTTGATCACCCTCTCAATGTTCCCTTCTTCTACTTCCAAGCCCTGCTTTTACCTTCATGTATTATCTCTCTTGTATCATTTTTCTATTATCAATATACTAATGTATATATATTAATATGTAAATATTACCTGCTGTGTGCACTTACTGTAGTTCATATACTCATACATGTTTTTAGGGCTCACTATTTGGTACTGAGTAACCAGTTAGGTGGCTCATCCCTGGGAAACACTGACTCTTCCTCTCTTGGACATTAATTGCCTGTAGCTCTTCAAGAGAAATGAAGACCCAAATATAAATCTACACATCAGTGAACACCTGATTTGTGATAAAGAAGCCAGAAATGCAGTGGAAAACAAAACAAAACAAAACAAAACAGTATCTTCAACAAAAGAGAAATGTAAACACGAAACCAGGCATAAAGCCTCTGATCTACAATGGTGTCCTGCCTGTAAAATATGCTAGAACAATGGTGGTACAAAGCTTGTAGCAGTAACCAATATCTGATTTGTTTTATGTCTGACACTGCCTAGGTAGTCAAGAACCTGGGACCAGATAGGCCATGGACCTAGGGGAAAACCAAATACTACTGTTCTACAAAAGAAATACAGCAATACAATGACTCCTAACAACACTCTGCTATAGATCAGTGCCTCACTCAACCAACTATCACCAGAAAAGCTTACACCTGCAGTAGATGGAAACAAACAGAGACTCACAACTGGACAATGTGCAGATTGTGAGAGAGCTAGGAACATCCAGTCTAAAAAGGATGTCTCCATCAAACCTGAAGACTTCAGGGAACTTTATGGAAGCAGAAGCAAAAAGATTTTATAAGAGCCAGTAAGGGTAGAAGATACCAAGGAAACAAGGCCTTCAAGATACAACAGGGAACTGATGTTCATATGAATTTACAGAGACAGTGGCAGAACAAAAAGGGTCTGCACAGATTCATGCTGGATGGGGTCCCAGTACTAAAATGGGAAAGTGGACATGATCTCTCACCAGTAAACCAAAAGCCATTTTCAGTTGACAACTGCTCACAAATGAAAATTTAGTTTTCTCCATTGGAGTCTCACTGAGCATAGAAACCACTCTTAAGAATAGGCTCCATGAATGACCAGTAGTAGATGACCAGCTCAAAAGGAACTTAATGGTATTTGGGAAGGTGTTTGTTTAGTTGGTTTTCAGTTTTTTGATTGTTTTTGTTTTGCTTTGACTTATAATGCTTTATCTGAGCTTTTTTTTTTAAATCTTATTGGTCTTTTGTTTTATATATATATATGGTTTCTGATTTTGTGTTTATATGGGTTTTCTGTGTATCTCTCTTTGTGTATGTGCTTCTCACATTTCTTCTTTTTTTTTTCTTTTTATTCTGTTTTGTGTTTCTTTGGTTTTTGTTCTGTTTTCTAGAGAGAGAGAAGGGGTGGACTTGGATGGGTAGGGAGGTAGGGAGGATCTGGGAGGAGATGAGGGAGAGAAAACTGTGATCAGAATATATTATATGGGAAAATCCATTTTCAATTTAAAAATTAAACTAAAATGTATGATCTTGCTGACTTGTTAACAATCTGAAAATAACATAAACTATAGACAACTAAACCTCCTCTCAACTCCCTTAGTCATTTCCTAAGACTTTACCCCTACTGTCTTTCTGTTTCTTTGCACATAGGCTGATGAAATAGATATCTTAATTGCCCATGGCTTTCCTCACCTGGAGTAATCCTCTCTGCCATTCTCTATCACCACTGTACTGTTCCACTTTGATTCACAAAACTTATACCACATGATATGTATTTATTATCTCAGTCTATGTAGAATGCTTTAACTAGGAGATATATGCAAGTCAAATGAATACTGCTCTGGTATCTACAACTAAAATTCTGAGTGTACAGTTTTAAGCAGAAGAAACCCACAGTGTCAGTTATATCAGTATATCTTGTTAAATGCTATATATTAATAATAATAAGACTTCTAAATCACACCCTTTTCCTAAGACTCAGAAACATTAAGGAATAAGGGACAGAAAGATTGTAAGAGTCAGAAGTCATGGAGAACAGGGACAAAATAGTGTGTTCTGGACATGACAGGACTATTGTACTCATGAGCTCATAATAGATTTGGCTATGTGCAGAAGATCTGTACAAGATCAAGACAGTCAACATTTCAGCATGAAGGAGAAAAGAGACTCAAATGCCTCCAATCCCTAGCTGAGGAGCAACTGACAGTTGATGGCTTCTAGGGGAAAAAGAGTTAGTTTTAAGGATGTGGCCCCTGGTACACTAACCCAGATCCAATCATGGCCCCATATGCATGAGTATATTAGCAACATTTGAAAAGAAAATTAAGTTGGAAAAGGGCAAAGAGGCAAGAATGGATCTAAGAAGAGTTAAGGGGAGGATAAATAAAATCATTGTATGCCTGTATGAAATTCTGAAAGAATAAAGGTGCATTATGGTATATACATTCATATGTGTAAACACTACACTATAGGCATGTATTATATATAATGTATATGTATAAGTATGTAAACAGCCTTTAATGTATACATGTATGCATGGAAATAGCTGTAAATGTGGGTATAGTATACCATTCAGAAAGAATATTAAGAAAGAGTAATACCAAGTGGTTTGGAAAGACAGAATTTAGACAAAAGGACATTTGAGTCATGAGAGAGGTTATATGCTATTTGTTTTTTTGTTTCTCTACTTTAAACTCTATCATAGTTTTTGTTTTTGTTTTTGTGGTGGAGAAATGAATAAAAATGTGATTGATAGTATGGGGTAAAACCCTGAATGAAGATCCATGGCTTCAGTTTACTGCACTGCGATGTACAAACTGGGATTGTGTGTGTTTGAGCAGTTGCCTATTTGTGGGTTCATTACAACAAAAAATTGTAAATGAATAATTTGAGAATACTTTATAGTTCAATTTAAGGTTAAGTCTCTTAACTAGCACCATGATGAAACATTTATGGAGTCAGAATTAATATTACCTAGGAGTTCCCCATCCCACTACACAATCTTACTAGGAGTTCACCATCCCATTACACAATCTTACTAGGCATTCCCCATCCCACTACACAATCTTGCTAGGAGTTCCCCATCCCACTACATACTCTTATTATCAGTTGCTTTGGCTTTCTTAAAACAATGTTGTTACTCTGTAGTTTTCACTTTGAGCTTATCTTTTTCAACTTATACTTTAAAAAGTCAATTGTTTTAATTTCTATATAAGGAAATAAAAAAAGAGGCAGACTCATGGAGCATTCATTCAGAACATAAAAAAAAGCTTTAAAAAAGGTTTTAAAGAATGCTTTTTTAATAAAACAATTGTCATAGATTTTCAAGTTTCTTTATTTTTTTGATAATTTTTTTATTTAAATTTGAAACAGGCTTGTTTTACAAGTTCCTTTATTTAAAAAAAAAATCCTTTAATTTTTCTACAGTACATACTTCTTTTTAGTTCACATGCTACACTGTACCACACATTTCTAAAAGAAATGATATGACAGACTTTGAAGACTCCCCATGGAAGGCCTCACCCTCCCTGGGGAGTAGAAAGGGGATTGGCTGGGGTTTGGTGGGGGTGACAGGGAAGGATGGGAGGATGAAGTAACTGAGATTCGTGTAAAACAACCTTGTTTCAAATCTAAATAAAAAAGGAAAAAAATATAAAACTAAAATAAAAAGAAATGGAGGAAGGAAGAATGTAGGGAGCCGTCCCTACATTCTCCATTACAAGATGGCACTGGCATCCGGCTGACAGTTGGCATAAATAAGCCTGTGCGCGCGTGCAAGGGGATTTCTCCCGCGCCTCTCCCGTGGCGTCATTCGGCCTGATGAGCGAGCAACCAGTCAGGGAGTGACACGTCCTAAGCGAGGCTGAGTTTCTATATAAGGGTGGGGGTTTTTGCTCTCGGGGTCTTCGCTCTACAGTTGGTGTAAGCTTATGCTCTGCCTCTCAAGAAGCATTAAAGCTATTATCGCAGAAGGATCCTATCTGTGTGCCCCGTCGTTCTTGCTGGCGAGACGGTAGCGCGGGACAGAAGAAGTAAAGTCAGAGGAATCTATGCCAGCTGGAGGCAGAGGGAAGTAAAATGTTTTTAGTAGGAGCTTCTGACAGATTTAAAGAGAAGATAAAAGGACATACCAATAGAACACAGACCTGGAAGCTCTTAGTTCTAGTTTGGTTGTGGTCTCCAGCTCAGATCTTAGAGGGTTCCCTCTTAGGCTCCATCCAGCACAAGTTCGAGGGGGAGGGACTTGGGAGTTCTGAAAGTGACAAACCCAATTTTTCAGGAAAAATGTTTCGAGGACATAAAAACAGACATTTGAAGGCTTTTAATCATATCATTGAAGTCTGGGCGATTACTCCTTTTATTATTTTAAGAAGGTAGGATAATTCAGCAAAAAACATTATAATGATAATAAAATATGTAAAGCAGCAGTTCATTCATTTCAACTAGGAACTATAAACTTTAAAACATTATATATAATTTATGTTAATTGTAGTTAAAGGTTGTGATATTTAAACCATACTTTCTGGCTCAAATCCTTGGTGTTATGTGCTAGCTTTGAAACTTGCTTACTTAAACTCGAACTTAGCATATTGTTCAGGTTTGTTTTGCAGAATACTAGGTGTTTAGTGTCAACTTATTAAAATTACTAGTGAATTATGTCATCAACCTTTCAATATATGAAAATTCAAATGATTTGTGTTTATTTTGATAGTATAAAACCAAACATGTCAAGTACAAACATAAAAGTTCTACTATTCAATGTAGACAAACCCATTCATTTTTATATATGTCATACTTTTCTTTTTCTACACCAATATATTTTATTAGTGCTGAGTGTAAGTATTAAATTTATAGCTTATAAATTTATAGCTATACTTATCCAACATCAACTTACATTACAATACACCATATTGGGAACTCTCTTTAAGAGGAATCAGTAAGAAGTTTCATCAGAAAGTATTCTACACTGAAGAGGCAGAGCATACACAATCATTGTACGCTTTTATGTTAAGTTTGTGGGCACTAAAAACCAGACCAGGTTGAATCTTCACTTATTCAAAGTTTAAACCTTTGTACAGCTATTATAGACATTTTAAAGCTAGTCTTTTTAGAGGAAGGAGGCTAACACTGTTTATGCTAGTTTATGGATAGGTACAGAGTTACAAAACTTAAGTTGTTCAACAGAAAGTCCAACATAACTTTTGTTTTGTTTATGTGTGTGTCCCTGTGGGAGAGGGTTCATACCTGTGTATGGGCTGAGGTTTGCTGTTCATATTTTTCTTCTTCTTTTTTTTAAAACCCTTTTTTTTTTCCATCAGGAATTTTCTCACAGAAAAAGAAATCTTATTAACATACCTGACCTTACTTTTTGAGACAGTGTCTCACTGACCCTGAAGTTTTCCAATTTGTCTAGGCTTCTGGCCAGAGAACACTCCTTTCCCTTCAACCTTCTGTCTGCACCTCCCCAGTACTGGTATTAAAGGCACACAGGGCTCTGTCTGGCTTTTTTATGTGTGTGCTGGGAATCCCAAATCAGGCGAGCACTTCATAAACAAACTGAGCCATCTCAGGACCAGGACATATTTAGTAAAATTTATTTCAATGTATAAATATATAATCAATAAAAAAAGGTTCTGTAAAGCCAGTGATGCACTACAAGTGAATTTTTTTTCCTTTTTGCCAATGTCGTTTTCTCCAGTATTTTTGTGTATGTGTAATCTTCATGTGTTTTAAGCTCTACGGCTCAAACCCACACAACACACTTCTTAAAACTGGGAATGGTACTTTATCCACCAATAAAATTTTCCTTTTTTTTTTTTTTTTTGCAAAATTTTATCCTTCCTTAGATCTGAAATACCTGCAGGGTTTGCAGGCTAGCCTAACTACGTGACAAGGTTAAACATTCGATAACAGCTCTCTTTCCCAGGAGCGGGGGTCGGGGTCACTACTTCCAGACCTAGACCTAGAAGCAACAGCTCCAAGCTGACTTGAGGAGAGTCCAAGTCACCTCACCCCAGGACCCAAGGCCCTCCCTGCACACGCCCCACAGACGCTTGGTGTCTGCGAAACCAAGACTCGGAGTGCAACGAAAATATGTCTCTAGTGCCTGCTCCTGTCACACTTTTCGGTTGTCTTACAAAAGGAAAGAAGGGAAGAAAGAAGGGGGGAAAAAAAAATTAAGATTGCGCCACTCTACCTCACACCCGCCGCGGCACTGCGGAAGGCGCCAAGCGAGCCATTCGGACCCCAGCGCACTTAGGGGCCCGCCCAGCGCCAGACAAATAGCCAATCACCTGCCGCAGCCTGAGGCAGCGTAATGACGCAGGCAATGACGCCCGCGCGATGACGGACGTGGCGTCACCGTCTCCAAGGAACGGTCTGGGGCACCGCTTTCAAAGTCGCAGGGCGGGCCGAGTGGATTCCGCGGCGGCTCGGGCTTCCCCGCGGTCCTGGCTTCGCCCCTCAGCCCCGCGGTGACGCCGCGGCCGAGCCCCGCGCGTCCCAGGGTCGCCCTCCCTCCGGCCGGCCGCGCGCCGCCCCGTCGCCCCGCCGCCCCTTCCCCCGCCCGGGTCCGGCCGAGCGGAGTCTGACGCGCGTCGTCTCCTGGCTTCGGCGGAGCTGCGGGCCGGCCTGCGCCGCCGCGTGAGTGGGATGCTAATGCCTCCGCGCAGAGGGTCCCTTGCCACGGCGAGCCCTTAGCTTTTTGTTTGCCCTCACAGTGGGAGACCTCTTTTTGTTTGTTTGTTTTGTTTTGTTTACAAAAAATCTTACTCCCCGTGCGAGGAATCGGTAAAAGGTGGTGTAAACTCCAAACTAAAATATCGAAATGGCCACAGAATCCGACTTACTGAGAGACCAAAGTAAGCGCCCTCTGCCCTGATGGAAAATTCATCTGTAAGATGCAATGTCGCTGGCTGTCGTTGACCTAATATGTTTTGGTTGTGGTTGGGTCTCAGCGTGGAAATATATAGAAAACTTAAGTCCGCTTTACAAAATGCTTGATGATGTACTTGAGATTATGTATGTACTTAGCGAAGCCGACTCATAGATTCCTTAAGCATGCATAGGAGGCAGCTAGACACGAAATAGATTTGTTATGCTTCTCTTGTGCTCCGAGTAACCCGAGGGCTGATGGGCCAGGAAGAGTTTCCAAGTCTGCAGTTAAGGACCCGCAAACACTTCTCTGGTCATTAGTTTAATAGATGTTTGTTGAGCTACTGTTTTATTACGTGCCAGGTGCTCTAGAAACATAGCTGGTGTAGGGATGGAGACATTCTTGTTATCCCAAGATGTAATTGGCGGAGGGAGATACATAAATACACTGACGTAGCAACTGCTGACTCGTTTGCATCAGTTGATGGAATTATTGAATAAACATTGAGGTATAAAGGAGAATGGCATATGACACATGGTGCTAAACAAATATTGGCTATTACACAGAGGAGATGCCACTTGGACAGAAACTTGACGCCTCAATATGTGTTTACTGCTAAGAACGGTGTAGGTATCCCAAATATTTGCAACATTGAAGGGACTGGAAGTATGCTTTGTGTAAAGACAGCAAAGGTTGCCTTGAACAGGATTATAGAGGTATATTGAGAATTAGCTACAGTTAGCTACAGCCATCATAGGTAAGAAATAACCTAAGGAGGGTGTAGAGATTGAAGTCTGAATGATTTGAAAACAAGAAGAGAGCAACAGGGAAGGTTAGGGAAACAGGCTGATCTCTGTTTGGGAGGCATAATAGACCAGAGGTTAAGGACATAATCTCTAAATTTGTTTCTGTAAGTATATTGTCTAGCTCTCACATTTCCTAAGTTTGATCTTGGGCATAATTCTTAGCTTCCTCTGCCTCTGCTTTTGTGTTCGTTGTTTTTCACTTGTGAGTGTAAGAGCACACTAACTCTGTGTTGTTGTGGGACTTAATTGTGATGATACAAATGAAGCCCTTAGCATGGTAACTAGTACATGTTAAATGCTCTGCTGCCTGCCTGCCTGCCCCTCCCCTCTCTCCCTCTCTCTCCCTCTCCCTCCATCTCCCTCTTCTCCCCCCCTCCTCTCTCTGCCTCTCTCTCTCTCCACACTCTACAATCACTATACTAAAATAATGTTACTGCTTAGGTTTGAATTGAGGAAAACCTCCTTAAAGGTGCATAACTGGCCACAATCTGATATGGGACAGGAATTGTATGAGTGGGTTTTGTTTGGTGGAGGGATATCTGAATTTTAGAAGATGCATCTTAGAAGAATAAACCAACCATAATTCTTATATTAAAAATTGAGTTCCAAATACTAACCTAAGTAAGACAGTTTATTACTAATTGAAAACTAATTGAATGGTAGTTCGGTAAAAGACAAGTAGAGCAAAAGAAGAAATTCTCAAACAGCAAAGCCTTGAAATCTGTGCATTCAGGAAAAGGGAGGGAGGAATTGTAAGGTTGGTTTGATGAGATGAAAACCTCATGTTCTGATTAGAGGTATGAACTGTCCTAGCCACACCACCTCCTTGCCTGCTGAAGTACAGATGGATGTTGTCCATTCTCCCGTCTGCCTCTCATGCTCTCTACACTGACTTCTGCCAGTCTTCTCACTAGCTCCATTTGTCTTTGTTTTGAGAAGATCTGACCATAGATTTTCTGTGTAGCCCAGATTGTCCTCAAACAAATTACAATAAATCTTTAATTTTTTTCAAAAGTCCATAAGATTATGTCTTTAGAGTACAGGAGGATTTCTTTAATAGGTTTGATTTTTAGTAAAAGAAAACGCTACATTAATAAACTTGACTATTATATGATACCACCAATGTCTCCAAATTACAAAAGCAACTGACTAGTGCATTTGCATATTTATGTGCATTTGTTATAACATACACACACAAGAAAACAAGTAAGCCAAGTGCATCATTTCAAAGTGAAAAATTCTTATAAAACAATTCAGGTCGAGAAATGGGGATAACTAGCACCCAAAACACTTATCCTTCCCTCTTCCTCAAAGATAGTGAAAGATAACCACAGTCTTTAATTTTACTCCTTAATTTAGTTTTTTCTGTGTGTTAGTTTTTATAAAGATCATGAACCATATATTCTTCTGTGCTTCATTCATATTTTTTAATTTATCTATATCATCACATATAGAGTTAGTTCATTTTAATTACATATACACCTGGCAGTTTTTAATGAATCATATATCTATTTTGATAGATATCTGAGATAATTCTAGCTAGTGGGGTCACTAGGAATAGTAGTTGCTTTTTTGGGTTTTTGTTTTAGTTTTTGGTTATCATTCTCGTGCTCAGTTATACGCATTTTAGTTGGTTATATTGCCAAGAATTGTGTTTATATTTAATTTTGAAGTTTAGTGATTTTAAACTCCCATCAGTAATGTATGGAAATTTAGTTTGGTCTACATATTCACCAGTCTTTGTGTGGTTGCAGACATGTGTCTTTGTGGAGGCCAGAGGACACCTGATGGCATTCTCTCTCTCTCTCTCTCTCTCTCTCTCTCTCTCTCTCTCACACACACACACACACACACACACACACACACACACACACACACACACACACTTTCTTCCTTTCTTTTTTGAGACAGATTCTCTGACAGGACTAGAACTTGCCAAATTGCCTAGGCTGATTTGTTAGGAAGCCCCAGGGACCCTCGTCTCCACCTCCCCAACACTGAAATTACAAGGGTGTTTGTTTCCCCAAGCCCTGCTTTTTTTATGTGGACTCTGTGGATTGAACTCAGATCTGGAGCCTGAAAAGTACCAAACGAGCCTTTTCCCCAGCCAGTCCCTCTTCACCTGTCTTGAATTTTAATCTGTTCTAATTTTAATTTATACTTTCCTAATGTCTACTGAGCTCCTTTTCAGTTAGTTGAACTCTTCAGAATATTTTTTTGCATACTGAACCATTTTTGGTTTGTTTGTTTCTCAACTAATTACAAGTTCTTTATTCTAAATGCACTATCTTTGACAATTATAGATCTTCTGTTTGTGATTTGTGTTATTTTCTTAATTTTCTTTTTTTTTTTTTTAATGAGTAGAAGTTCTTAATTATAAGGTAGTTCCATTCATTGGTATATTTTATTTTAAATGTTCTTTCATATTTGCTCTGATGTGACACCATGACCAGTGCAGTTTTTAGAAGAAATGGTTATATGGAGGTTTACTGTTTCTGAGGGTTGTAATTGTCACGGTAAGGAGCATGGCAGCAGGCATGGTGCTAGAGTAGTTGCTGAGAGTGCACATCTTGATCCACAAGCACAAGACAGAGAGGGCGCTTACTGGGAATGACTGTGGCTTTTGAACCCTCAGAGCGGACCCCAGTGATACATCTTCTCCAACAGGACTCCACCTCCTACTCCTGTGAGCCGTGGGGGCCATCCTTATTCATACCACCACAAATGTTTGTTTCTTCTTGCTTTCTATTTTGTTTTGCTTTAATTTAAAAAGTCTTAGTGTATTCTAAGGTTGTACAGGTGTTTCTTGGTTCTTTTCTGAAAATTTATTATTTTATATTTAGGTCTACAGTTCACTTGTAATTGATTTTTATGAATATTAAATTATTTTCCCTCAGTTGTGTGCTTGACCTAGATCCATAAACAAAAAGATAACCCATTCTCCATCTACTGCTGCCCCAGTTCTGGAGTACCCCTTTGATCCCAACTTAGTAACATATATGCTTAAGTGTGTATCATTATACCTATGAATTCTAAGTACCTTTTAATTGACAAATTTTCTTTAGTCTTTGATATGATTTGACTCTTAAGTGCGTTCCAAAGGCCGTGTGATGAAAGCTGAGTCTCATTTGATGATGCTTTGGGGAGGTTGTGGAAACGGTAGGAGGTGGGTTCTAAAGGGAGAAAGTCAGTGTCTGTGAATTTCCTTGAGAAAGACATATCTTGTCCCTAGCCCCTGGCTCTTTCTCTCCACTTCCTGGCTGCCTTTGTTAGCTCTCTCTGTTCCACCTCAGTTCCTGCTGGGGTATATGAATCTTAATTTATCCCCTGGCCTATAACAGCAGAGCCAAGCATTTGAGCTGAAACCACGAGCCACAATAAACTCTTCTTGAAGTTATTTTTGTGGGCACTTTATCACAGGGATGGAACATTTTCTCTTATCACCATCATGCTCTGTACATAACAACCTTATAATGCATGCTGCTATCTGATAGAGCTAACCTGATGCTGTTGTTCTTATGTACAGTTGCCTTAGTTTTCTATTTCTTTTCAGAATTGGCCTTTCAGTTCTTGTAACAACATTTTTGAATATTGATTGAAATTTCATTGAGTATAGACCAATTTGGGGAAAACTGACTTTAGGAGACAGACTTTCAATTGTGAATTCTCTCTTCACTTCTTTAGACCTTTAATTTCTACTGATTAATTTATCAAGTGCAAAAGTGTTTTGTATAGGAATTTTATATTCCTTTTGTGAGATTTATTTTTAATGATACTGGAAATGACTTTCATTATTTAAAATTTGTGGCATCAGTATATACAAATGATTAATTTTTTGCATTTTGGCCTTGTAACTAATAACATTATTAAATTTACTTCCTGATTTTCTTTGTGTTTTCTTGAGTAGTTAACACACATGTAACTGAGTTTCTTTTCTTTGAATTTTCACACCTCTATTTAACTGCTTCAGTGTTCTATTACTTAACGTGGACTTTCCACTAGAGTGCTGAATAAATGTCATAAGAATTTATTTTTGTGTTAGCCTGAAGGGAAAGGTTATCAATACTTTTCCCCTTAGGTGGGATGTTTATAGTGTAGTTCTTTGGGTTTTTGGTGTGTGTGTGTGTGTGTGTGTGTGTGTGTGTGTGTGTGTGTGTGTGTGTGTACGTGCGTGCAGAATGCATACAGAAGCCAGTGTGTGTGTGTGTGTGTGTGTGTGTGTGTGTGTGTGTGTGTATACGCTTGTGCAGAATGCATACGGAAGCCAGAACACAATATGAGGGAGTGGTTCTGGACATTGAACTCATATCCTCTAGCTTGATGACAGGTGTCTTTATCTTCTGAGCCATCTTGCTTTCCCTGTCTCTTTTCTGATGTGAATACAGATGTGGCATATTAGTGGGAACTCTTAGCTTTATTCTGGACCATCTTTTTCATGGTCTTATAGCATTCCCCTTGAAATTGGATTCTGTGTCCTACAATTTCTCCTCAGTATGGAATGGATAACCGTTTTAGCTGACTTTAAGAATTCCAAAGAATTGGTCCACAGCTAAGTATGGTGGTGGCTCATGCCTGTAGTCCTAGCATCCAGAAGTCAAAGACAGGAAGATTCCAGTGAGTCAGGCCAGCCTGGACTGCATATGAATTCTAGATTAGCCTGAGTGAAGCCCTATCTTCAAAATAGAAAAAAAAGGAAATAAGGAAGAAAGAATATGATGCATATCTTCCTAATCCTTTTTAGTGGTGGAAGTGGAAAGAAAAAACAGTGGGGATATTTTTCCACCTCTGCCAGAAAAGACTGATAATTCAAACTTATGAAAGAAAAGATTACTTCTTTGTAGCTGTTCCGTATTCCATTTGGGAGTCATTATTTGGCTTATGAATATTAAAAGACCTAATTTTACATTCTAAAATGATGTGCTGAAATTGATGATTAATCTTATGAGAAGCAATCTTACAGACTAGAAATCTTTCATTGGATACATCAGATAGTAGCTGCTATTTTTCTAGTTTTTACAAAATTGGTTTTCTTTGTTTCAGATGACAAACTAAATGATATTCCTAGGCAGCATCAATTTGAACATATTTTCAAACACCTAACTATACAGGTATGTGGAATGATTTAAGTATAATAAACTAAATTGAAATTTGGTTGTAAATATATCTACATTCTTATGAATTATTAATTACAGTCAGTACAAATCCTCAATATAAATTCTACTTAGAATTATTCACATTTGAAATTGCCTATTACCTTTGAAATTTTGCTTTTAGCTTTGATTCTTATAAGGGAAAATTTGATTTTGCTAACTGAGAGTAAATTCTCTGTCCATAGAAATTGCTTTTTTTCCCCTATCTTTGGAGCTAATGCTATATATGTTAAAGTAATTGAGGACTGAAATGGGAATTCATTCATGTTTTGAAACATATTAAAGTGATTTCTCAAGATGTGGTTAGCTGTATAACTATTTCAATTATTACAAGTTAATGATATTATTGAAAAATCTAGGAATATTGATTAAGTTTCCTGAATGGGTAAGGCCCTGAGTTTGATTCCTGTCTTCCCAATTAAAAAACCTAGAAATTATGACTGAAACATAAACTAATGCAGATTATAATAATGTATGCATTGATATTTTAATGTTGATTTCCTGAGGCGATTTTTTTTTAAACTTTAATTTCAGATTTTATCAACAAGGTGAACTTAATCTGGTAAATATCTTATAGCATAGGTCTGAAGGCTTGTTTAAGCAGTAGCAGCAGCAAAAGACAGATATTTTGGAGCCCTGGAACCTCTCTGGATGTGCTATCACATATAGCTGGAGGCTAGAGCTGGCTTAATAGTGACTGTGTTTTTACTAGTGACACAGCAGTGGCTGCAAGACAACCATGAGAAGTGTCTGTATTCTGCACTGTGATTATAATCATTGGAAACCTCAAGGTAGCAAAACATCTTCCCTTACCATTACAAAACTATAGCAGCTCTAATTCTTAGCAGGTGTAAGATCTTTTCTACCTGTACAGTTTTATAGTCATAAAGTACATCTTGATTCCTATTCTTAATCTTCATGGCAGAATATTGTTTCTGTCTCCTAACTCCTGTGTAGTTCTCCATATCTCCCAGACTTTCATTATCATGTCTTGCTTTTCACTGTGTACTCTTGCAGTAGAGAGAGAAGGGGTAATATGACACAAAATGGGCATTGATCTCCTCCTAGCATACCCCTGACCATGTGTATTTCATCCCTTTGGGATTTGTTATCCTTGTAACAGCTAACAAGCATGGACAAAAGTAGAACACAGTATGCAGATTCAGCCCTGGAACCAGAAGTGGAGTGGTTGGTGAGGGTGGAGGGGCTGGGGCTCCAAACAAAAGGTATGCAGGATCTCCCACTGGCAGTCTATCCACAGGGGGAACCCACAGTTCTTGAGAACTTTAAATCCATTGTGGTATTTGGTGTGACAGTTTCCTCCTGTGTGGTAGCCTACCATTGGAGAAGAGAGCAGTTGCAGTGCTCTTATTATCAAAGAGCACTAAAGACAGTCTCTACCTTGAGAAAAGGCTATTGTTTAAGATGGAGCATTCTAAACATGCAAAGATAACGAGCAGTCATAAGTCATGAAGTTTGAGGACACAGAGCCTGGCAGAAGATTGTGGACAGGCGAAGTAGCAGGGACTAAGGCATGGGGAACAGGCAGACATAGATGTGGTAAGAAATTTAAGGAGCACAGAGCTCAGGCTATGAAGGCATAGTGAAAGATACCCCCAAGCCTCCATGGCAAGTTGTCAGTGGATTACAAAATACATGGATATCAGATTACTTGGCCTCTGAAGCTATCTCACTGCTGCCTCTGGCTTGCTACCTGTAGTATTGAGAGTCTTGAACTCAGGTTCAGCAGTTTACTATACTGCCTCAGCTTCCTTTCTACACACTGTTTTACTGCTGGGCAGGATATGAGAGCCAGAGAGTGCTGTGTTCCTTCTAGTCTCCCTCTTCAGTGTGAAACTTAGTGATCTTCTACTTGCCGGCTCTCCAAGGTCATCCATCCTCCATGGATAAACAAACTGGAGGCTCTGAAGTTCAAAGAAATCTGTCTAGTAAGTCATTAGCAAATAATAGATAGGAATTTTATACCATCATCTCTCTATATTACATATGTTTTTATAACCATCCACAGATAATATTAAGTCCCTTTTTAAAGTCCAAGAATCCAATAGAGAAGTTACAACATACTGTAAGACAAAGTAAAACTAAATGAAATGAAATTGGAGATTAAAGGCATCTGTGATTGTAAAGCTGTTTCATCTTACCACATCAGCCCTCTCTCAAGGCAGCCTGATTTCTCCTATGGGTGGAGTGATATTGTAGTGAGTGGTCTCAGTAAGCAGCAGGAACATACCAATAGGGACCTCAGTAATCTTAGGAGAAGGAGCTGTAACAAAAGGTAACAATATGATAAGACAGATGGAAAGTTTTGAATTTTTAAAATGTAATAGATCCTCAACATCAGACTTGAAACAGAAGTAATCTGTACCCTTGAAAACATCTGAAATTATCTTTTCAAAGGAATTTAAGAAACCTATTTATGGAACACAACCGAAAAATAATAATTTGCAAATTTCTGAGAGTCTCAGTAGGAAGATAAAAAGAATTGCAAAAGCTACTTAAAGAAATAATGAAAACTGTCTATGGGGCCTCAGGTAGTGAATCAGTATTTATCCCTAGTATACGAATGGACTTTGGGAGCCCATTCCACATAAAGGGATACTCCCTCAGCCTTGACACATTGGGGGAGGATGTAGGACCTACTCCAAATGATGTGACAGACTTTAAAGATTTCCCTCACCCTCCCTGGGGAGCAGAACAGGGATAGGATAGAGGGTGGTGGGGGGACAGGGGTGGAGGGGAGGGTGAGAGAACTGGTATTGACATGTAAGACAAGCTTGTTTCAAATTTAAATTTTAAAAAATTATTTAAAAAAAGAAATAATGTAAACTTATAAAACTCTTGGGAGAAATCTAGACATCCAGAATCATGTTTCCAAAATAGGTTCAACCCAAAAATGGTTTATCTAAGACATGTTGTAATTGAGTGTTCAGAAGTTCTGTGTTCAGAAAATTTTAAAAATAGCAACATTAGACAGTGACTCACCATTTACAAATTAAATTTCAAAAGTTTGTCAGTGAATTTGTTAGCAGAAACCTTAAGAGTGGAATAGTGTATTTCAAGTACAGAACAAAACTGTCAATCTAGCATTCACCTGTCAAAACTGTCTATTAGAAATAAAAGAGATAAAGAATAGCTGGGCATTAGTGGTGCACACCTTTAATCCCAGTACTCATGAGGCAGAGGCAGGCAGATCTGTGTGAGTTCAAGGCCAGCCTGGTCTACAGAGCTAGTTCCAAGACAGGCTCCAAAGCAATACAGAGAAACCCTGTCTCAAAAACCAAAAGCAAACAAAAGTATAGCTGAGAGACTTCTAACCCTCAAACTGCAGCAAATAAAAAAAAAAAAAAAAAAAAAAAAAAAAAAAACAGTTCATTAAGCTAAAATAAAATAGCACTGACTGTTACCATGTTGAATTATGAAAGTAAAGTTTACATACATGAATATTCTGTTATTGCCACTATGACATTTAGGTCACTTTTAATTCTTGTATAGAAGTTAAAAGGCAGAAGTGCTAAAAGTAGCTTTAACTACAATCACTTCCTAAAGAACACATAAAAAAACAAGTTTGTAACCTGGAAACTTTAATTGTATGGGAGAGAATAACAATATAAAGTTTTTGTACATCATTCCAAAAGTTCAGTTATAAACAGCTTCCTCTATTACAAGTTTGAAATGTTTTATGTATGCCTCATGCTCCATACAAAGCCAAAGCATTTAGAACAAATGACAGAGAAAAGAATCAAAACATGCTATTTATAGAAGTCATCAATCATAGTGAAAGAAAGCAAAGGTGAGAGAAAAGGAACTTCAAACAGAAAATAGCAAGATTGCATTAGTAGTAAGTATTGATAGTAATTACTTGAAGTAATCCTCTAGTCATAAGACACAAAGCAAGTGAATGCTATTCATAAGAGTGTCACTGTGGCTTAAAAGGTTAAAAGTAAAGGAAGGGGGAAAAAATAACCCATGAAGTTGAAAAGGAGAGAGGGAGGGAAAGAGGAGAGGAAGCCATTGACTTTTCTTGTCTAGGGTTTTTTATAGAGCTGTGGCAGAAACTGGACTAAGATAACTGCTATGAGATTATTTAATTATCTGCTCACTCACAGGCCAAGCCAGTGGAGGCTCTATTCTACATGTGCCACTGGTCCAACACATAAGATGATTATATGTTGTCCGTGTGCTGTCCACTCACTAAGGGTAGTGGAACACCCCTGACCCCATCTCTGACTTGAGATTTGCTAGCTGCTGAACTTTACTGCTTATTATATTTGGTACTGGCTAACATAGTCATCATAGACCTTGCAAGTATCTTGCTGGCTGTTAGTTAAACTGTGTTATCTTTTTTTCTCAGATGTACATGATCAGTTTATAGCTTTACCATGGCAGAAGTTAATGCTATCACAAGCACCAAGAGTTAGCTGCAGTCATTCTTGGTTACCTCTTATTTAGGTCCTTGTATATAGGGTCATGTAAGCTGGTCTCCTAGTTAGAAGATTCTCAGAAGAAGCCATCCTTACTTGCAATTTAGCCTGTTACAATTAGCTGCATTATACAAAAGGTAGACTATAGTCCTCGTAGCAAGAATGTGGGAAGAACAAAAAATTGGTTCAAGTACAAACTGAATAGTAAGACCATAAATTCTGGAGGTCTAATAATATATGCATTCTATCTGCCATTAAGAATAATGTTTTATGATTTGGATGTAATATATGTTCATTATTCAGCCTCACACTGTCAATAAGTAAAATTTAAAAACACAATGAGGTGTCATCATATATTTCACACGATAGTTAAAAATAGAACAGCGGCAATGTCAAATGCTATTTCGTGGTTTCTTTCCCCCCAAAGTTTATTATATTGGAGGTTTGGTCATTGCTATGACAAAGTTCAGAAGAGGTAGAACCACATGGGAAGTGGCCAGGTCTTTAGGGGCATGACTCTCAGAAGGGATTCATGCTAAACTCTAGAAATTAGTTAGTTGGTCTTAGGAGAGTTGTTACAAAAGAGGAACCCTAATCTCTGAAACACTCTTAGGCTTCCTGTCTCACAGTATGATCTTTCCCCTTTGCATGAGCTTCCATGATGCCATCAGCCATGTTGTAGTGAAGCTAGGAAGGTACTTGCCAGAGCACAGCAGAAGCTGGTATTATGCTCTTGAATCTTAAGAAGTGTGAGCCAGTTGGACCTTCTTTCTTCAGACATTATACAACCTCTGAAATTCTGTTGTAGTGATGGATATGGACTGTTGCAGCCATGCATGGTTGGTGGGAGTATAAATGCTGGAAAGTCATTCAATAACTTATTTAAACAGAAAACATGCAATAGCCATTAGACTCAGCATTTGTGCTCCTGAGCTTCTAATGCAAGTGAATGATAACTTATGTTCACACACATGTGCATCCGCACACTCACAAACATGTTTACACAAACCTATATAGAAGTGTTTATAACAGTTTTACTTATAATACAGACACTGTCTATAGGAAAGTGGTTAAATTAGAAACACTTACTTAAAAGTCTCAAGTGTGTAGTTTGTACTTGTGATATATTATTGTTGAACAATAGAGGTGGTAAGTTAGCTCAGTATGGCTTAAACCTGTAATCCAGCACTCAAGAGGATAGAGTGAGTTTGAGGCCAACCTAAGGTACAGAATAAAATGTGTTCCCAAGTATCCAGGATATTGTACTGAGGGGTAAAAGCCAATCCGAAGAGATTATATTCACATTAGTAGTCTTTTTAAAATGAGGAAAAATATATGCATGTATAACTAGTGGTTGCCTGGGTTTGGGGAAAAGGAAGGGTAATGGAAAGGTAGTGTGGCTAAAAGGGGCACAGAGGGATCCTTGGCTAATGAAACGTGTGTGTGTGTGTGTGTGTGTGTGTGTGTGTGTGTGTGTGTGTGTGTGTGTGTAGGTTTTTCTTATGTCTCACATTGCTTTGTCTGGCCATTCTCTATAAAGTTTTTAAACATTTTTTATTCTTTGTGTCTTTTATATCATGCATCCTGATCCCACCCATCTCTGCCTCTGCAACCCCCTCCTCAATAAAACAAAATTTAAGATAAAAATATGGGGGAAAAGAGAAGAAAAAGGAAGAAAGGGAAAATGTCATCATGGAAACTTCAATGTGACTCAGTGAGTCACATAGTAAACCCCTTTATTCATACATTTTTACATGCAGGTGTTCATCACAGAAATCATTGGTCTGGTTGGAGCCCCTGGTCTCTGCTGCACCATTGATGCTGGGCCCCTACTGAGACTCTTCCTGCACATCCTGTTTCTGTCATAGAGATGCTGCAGCCTTAGGTCCACAGGACTCTGACATCCCCTTCCCCATGTCCAGCACATCACAGATGGGGTAGATGTTGGGGTGGGCCAACACTTAACCCTGGTTCTAGACCTAAGTGGTTGTAGGGTTGGTCAGCCTGCCAGCTCTCCTCTGTCTTCACCACCAAGCTGAGGTTGCCAGCATTGTTCTGGCTAGTTCACCCCTTGCAGCGATGATCAAAGGGTGAGGTGAGGTCAGTTCTCCCACTTTCACATCCTCAGGATAGGTTCTCCCACACCTACACCAGGTGAGGTGTTGGCTCTCTCTCCTGAGTGCTTCAGTTGGTAAGGGGCAGGACTAGTTCTCCTTAGTGTTACAGCCAGTGAGGGGCGGGGCCAACTCTGTACAGTCCTATCCTTTTGGCCTTTGGTGATATGAAGGACCTCAGACATCAACAGACCATAGCTGTATCAGAGCCATGAACTTAGGCATGGGCTCCTGCCCAGGCCGAGACAACACCATGTTAGAGTGGCAATCAAGTCACCTACCTCTGTCTACAGGAAGTGAACCATATTCTCTCTCTGAACAGTAAGCAGCCTTGTATTGTTATTGAACTTAACGTAAGCTTCCCTTGTTCACCAGAAATAATGATAATTAGTATTGATGGTAGATAGATAAAGATCATCAAATAGAAAATTCTTCATAGTTTTTATTGGCCAGTTTTATCCTTTATGGTTAAATTTACCAAGGGCAAATCAGTATTTCTTTTCTTCCTTCTTTTGATAAATTTTATAAAGTTATAAAAATTTTAATGATGTTTAATTTTAAGCCTGTTTCAATTTTAGCTAGAATACTGTGATAAAACATTTTTAAAAGACCATTTTCTGTTACAGAACAGCATGTCTAAAGGAGGAAGAGGTGATGTACTAGTAAACTCCGCAGATGAACAAAGGTAAAGTATTACCATTTACATATTATTTTTTTAAATTTCTTGATCATTGAAAGAGTTCCTTTAGTTTAGGAATGTTTATTTTATGGCCTGCAGTAATCAAGTATTAATGATATGCTACTGAGTTCATAAAAATATTGGTGCAATCTATACAAGTGGATTATAATGGAGGATGATCTTGTCTGCCTCCAGGATATTTGGTAATATCTGGGAGCATCTTTGCTTTGTTTATAAGTAAACCCTGTGGAAAGAGAGGCTTTGCCAGGTAGAAGCCAAAGAAGCTGTTTGTCATCCTTCAGTGCTCAATAATCCCTCTCCTCTCCTGCCTCTTCCACACAACCAAGAAGGTTACAGTCTAAAATATTACTTGAGCTAAGGGTTTAAGAAAAACACAAACTATTTTTATATAATTTTTTATTTAAATTTGAAACAAGCTTGTTTTACATATCGATCACAGTTCCCACACACTGCATCCTCCCCTGTTCCCTCCACCAACCCCTTTCCCATCCCCTTTCTGCTCCCCAGGGAGGGTGAGGCCTTCTATGTGAAGTCTTCAAAGTCTGTCATATCATTTGGAGCAGGGCCCAGGCCCTCCCCAATGTGTCTAGGCTGAGAGAGTATCCCTCTATGTGGAATGGGTTCCCAAAGTCCATTCATATACTAGGGATAAATACTGATCCACTACAAGAGTCCCCATAGACTGCCCAGTCCTCCTAACTAACATCCACATTTAGGGAATCTGGATTGGTCCTATGCTAGTTTCCCATCTATCAAACTGGAGTCCATGAGCTCCCCCTTGTTCAAGTCAGCAGTTTCTGTGGGTTTCTTCAGCCTGATCTTGACCTCTTTGCTCATCACTCCTCCCTGTCTGCAACTGGATTCCAAGAGTTCAGGTCAGTGTTTAGCTGTGGGTGTCTGCTTCTGCTTCCATCAGCTACTAGATGAAGGTTCTAGGATGGCATATAAGGTAGTCATCAATCTCATCGGGAAAGGGCTTAGATTATTAGTTGGGGTCATCCTTGTAGATCTCTGGACATTTCCCTAGTGCCATATTTCTCTTAAAACCTATAATGTCTCCCTCTATTATGGTATCTCTTTTCTTGCTCTTTTCTATTCATCTCCTGATTCAATCTTCCTGTTTCCTCATTCCCACCTCTCTTCCCCCTAACTCCCTCTGTACCTCCCTCCCCCCCCCCATGCTCCCAATTTGCTTGGGAAATCTTGTCCTTTTCCTCTTCACCATGGGCCCATGTATACCTCTCTTAGGGTCCTCCTTGTTTCTTACCTTTTTTTGGCTGTGTGAATTGTAAGCTGGTAATCCTTTGCTGTATGTCTAAAAACTATATACGAGTGAGTGAGTACATACCGTGTTTGTCTTTTTGTGACCAGGTTACCTCACTCAGGATATTTTCTTCTAGTTCCATCCATTCGCCTGAGAATATCAAGATTCCATTTTTTTTTTTTTTTTATGCTGAGTAGTATTCCATTGTGTAAATATGTCACATTTTCTCCATCCATTCTTTAGTTGAATGACATCTAGGTTGCTTCCAGGTTCTGGCTGTTACAAATAATGCTGCTGTGAACATAGTTGAATAGATGTCTTTGTTGCATGGATGTGCATCTTTTGGGTGTGAAACACAAACTATTGATTCCTACTAACCACAATTTTTATTTTTGGATTTAATTACTCGTTAGATAATTAAATAAAATGGAACTGAATACACTGTCTTTTAATTCTGTGTTTTCCTTTAGTTCTTTGCCTCCTCTTATTGTTGAGTATGAGAAACATCTGGAAGAACTAAGCAGACAACTGACCTATTACCAGGTAAAAGTTATAACCACTAAGCTTTTGTGCTGCTTTGCTAATGTAGATGTGTATGTTTAGACATTATCTTCAGTTTCCTTTTGTGCCCAGATAACAATATAAATATTTCATCTTTAAAAGACTTCTTATTTTTAAAACTAGCTTACAAAGTAATAGGTTTCCATAGGGGGTTTCCTAGTTCCTAATTTCCCTTTCATGTGTACTTGTACTTTTCTTTAACTCCTTTTCTGTGGAAAACTGGAATTTGGGGGGATGCAATTGGAACCAGTCGAGCAGCCCCGGGTCAATTTCTGAGTCAATGTGGATGAGGGAAAGGCTAGCTATCAATGATGAAAGGAGGACAGAGACATAATATGACATCAGGAGGGCAGATTCAATCTATACTGAATGCCCCCAGTTTATTTCATACACCAACTTAAGTAATCAACCAAAGGCAGGGACAATGGCAAAAGACTTCTATTATTATGTATAAAGGGCAAATAACAATTACTTCCCTTAATTCATAACTGCACGTATTCTCTGCCCTCAGGGTGAGTGTAAACCCATCTGGGCCCAAGTCTATTGTTATTTAGGTAGGCCCGGGCATTTTGTAGCTGGTAAGCGAATGTGTTAAGGACAATAGGAGTGATTTGAGCTTTCTGAACTCATGGTAAGATAGAATGGATTCCCATATATGAGAATACCCTATACCCCTTGGGTCTAGTGTTTCCTTTTCTATTTTTGTTGTTGTTTTTCCCTACTGTCTTCTCTTAAAGTTGCTGCTGCTGCCTCCTTCTAGAATGTATAAATTGTAAAAATTAAACACTAAAAACAAAGCTGTCAATCAAATAATGGACAATTCACAAACAAAAGAAATACAAATGGCAGATTAAATATTTAGAATTATTTCTTAATCAGAACTTCTGTGTCTCAGGCTAAGTCCACCAGCTGACAGTGGCTGCTCTTTGTTAGAGCTTGAATGTGCCAATGATTGTATTTGGCTTAGATACTAGACCCTGAATCAACTCACTAATGGTAAAGAAAGCAGAGTTAATTTGATGCAAATGTGAAAAAGCATAATGACTTTGTATAAAAATAACCCCCGGAGACTGATTTTCTCAGAGTGCTACTATGGGGCAGAGTCTACTAGCCCCATTGTCTTTTCTCTTAATGCATGGACAGAAAGAAATGCTGTGTTTTAAAGTGTAGCACATAGTAAGCTTTGATGGCTTTCTCTCTTACAAAAAACTTAGAGGAAAGGTGGATATTTGAAAATGGTTTCAGTCCAGGATACTTGGCTCTATTACCTCAGTCCTGAGAAGAGACAGAATATCATGGTAGCTGGATAACATCACGAAGAAGGCTGCTCACTTCATGGTGTCTAGGAAGCAGAGAAAAGAAGGGGTGTTATAAAATAAACCTTTGGAAGGCATACCCCTGGTGACCTGTGTGTTCAAAACTAGGATGTAGCACTGAATTGTCCATTAAGCTTTGGATTAATTTGTTGATGCAGTTAGAGCCCTTATGATGCAACCTTCTCAAAGTCCCACCTCTGAACATAAGTTTTCCAAGTGGGAGGCATTTTATACACAACCTTAGTATAGGCCTTTGGATATCTGGTAAATTCCAGGGCTTATGGAAACAAGAGAGTTAGAGCTAAATTAATGATTTTTACAGTATTAATTTTTTAATTTAATAGGTTGACATATACCTTTACTAAGAGAACACAATGCTTACAACTCATAAGAATAAAATTAGATATTTTCTTTGCATAATGTTTATGTAGACTTTTCATTTCCAAGTTTATTCCTCTATAACCTTATAAAGTGAAGTTGTAGAGCCAGATTCTGTATTATCATAAGACAATTCTTAAGTTAATTCATTTCCCATTCTTTATGGTGTATTATTTTAGCCTTTGGCCATTTAAATTTAAACCAACCACAAGAATGCCTTTTTTCCTTTAGATAGGTAATTAAAGTACAAAAGTTCTTTTTGTGTAAATGGTGTTTTGCTCTTAGTTTTAAGACTAGCAAATCTAAAATTTCTACTGAATTCACTTTATGAATTGCTGTGGTGATATATTGTATTCTTCACTTGTTTCAGAAAAGCTAATTGTCTGGAAGTTAAACTCTCTTAAAACCCTCTTATAACCTATCTGATCCTGTGTCTCTTTTATTGAGCTGTGTTTCTGAAGTGATTGTCTTAAATGACTCATTTGGTTTTTGTAACCACCTGTGTATGGGTGATTACTGACTTAGTTATAGGAAGAAGCTTCCCTAGTACCCAGAAGTCTTCAATGATAGTAATAGTGTTACATTGTTTAGAAAGGAAAAAATAATGTTAATGTCTACTTCAGAGAATAGTATATCTATGCCCACATAGATATAATTAATAAGTAGAGCTAATTTTAAGAATTACAGAGGTATTTGGGCATAGTGATAAGTGCCTTTGGTCCCAACACTCAGGAGGCAGAAGCAAGTGGATTTCTGTGAGTTCTAGGCTAGCCTGAGTTACATAGAGAGTTTCAGGGCAGGCAGGACTACATAGAGAGACTCTCAAAAACAAAAAATAATCTAACACATTAAAAGAAAAAAGAATATTTATAGACATGACCAAGAAATAGTATACCTTCAAAGCAGGAAAAGCATGCTGTAATTTTATGTGTAGATTCCTACCCTCACCCCCAAAAAAAGTATAGTAGGGAAATTTAGATGATATAAAAGTACTATATAGATTTTCGTTCCTTCCAAATAATTAAATATTTATAGTAAAGTCCTTAATGCAATGTATATAATACACATATATTTTATGTAATCATTTACAGTATTAGATACTTTTCAAGTCAGTGTTTTTGCAAATATGATCAATACTCAGTTATCTGGTAGTACATTAATTAATTTTAGTTGACTAAAATTCTGGCATAACCAGAACTTGGGAAAAATTCAACATTGATGCCAATTTTGTATTAAAAGGTGGTTAGTAATTTCTTAAGCCAAGCTGCTGCAAGCCTCTATGAATAGGAGAGAGACAGACTTGGAGAGCTGCCTATTCACACATCTCTTGCCAGGTCTGCTCAAGGCTTGGCTCTTCTCCTTTACCCTAGAGTGCTCATTCAAGACTGATGGGTGGATTTTGATCTGAGTGCACCTTTGTTTTAAACATGTATTTCTATGACCAGCTCTTATTGAAAACTGACTCCTTATTTTGCTATTTTGCTTTTATTAAATTCCTTCTTCCTTCCCCTTTGAAATGGTAATAATATCTTCCATTACCTCAGAGAAAATCCATAAACTTTTATTTCATTCTCTTTACAGTATGGATTATAATCTTGATTGCATTTTAGTTGGTGGGTTCTTAAGTCATCTAGCCAGCTAAATATGTCAAACAGAGTTCAGGTAATTACTGAGGGTGGTAACATAGAGAGTGAGTGAGTAATTGCTAAAGAAGACCTTAATTTTCTTTTTCACCATTCCCATTTTACCTCTTGAAGTAGGAGAGAATATACATACTGATGGGCTTCCCCTAAATTGATAAATTAAAAGATAACTTTTCAAGGTATAGCAGTCAACTGGTTTTTTTGGGTTTTTGTTTGGTTTGGCTTCTTTATTTTCTGAGACAGGGTTTCTCTATGTAACAGCACCGGCTGTCCTGGAACTCACTTTGTAGACCAGGCTAGCCTCAAACTCACAGATATTTACCTGTCTCTGTCTCTCTGTGCTGGGATTGAAGGCATACACCACCAAGCCCAACTCATCTGGTATTTTTATTATACTGAAGTGTATCTTTTGTTTTCTTGGATACATATTTTTAAATATTTCTCAGTTATTACATAAAATATTTATAATCTATTCAAAATAAGTGTTTTATTATGTTTGTTTCATTGTTAAACTATCTACATATGATACTGCTTGTTAAATGAAATGAATACATTTTATCTGTAAATGCCAAAAGTTCTGACTGTTTGCTTGTGAATTGAGTACTAAATGAAGATCTAATTGTCAGGAGAATGTATTACTTTGTTGTGTTTTATTCTTATAGAAACACATGGGTGAGATGAAACTACAACTTGAAACTGTCATCACTGAAAATGAAAGGTAAATAAATTAGCCAATTCATCTTCTGTTGCTTTATGTAACTTTTATTTTTGTTCTTTGATACACAGTACAGTGGTTTAGCATCCATACTCCTGGGCTTGAATTTCTGTTGACAATTAAATTCATTAACTGTGACTTTAAACAAGTTATTTAACTTCCTCTGGAACTTTCTTACCTATGAATTGCAATAAAAGAATCTTTCTCTTCCTTTTCTCTACCTAATATATGTATATGCATATATGTGTTTAAATATATATATATACATACATATGTATATATATACATACACGTGTGTGTGTGTGTGTGTGTGTGTATTGTATAACAAACCTACTGAGTCCATTTAGTGCCACTCTCATATGTATTTTAGGGCTGACCACATGGTATTTTTTTTTTAAGCAGTAATTTAGAAAATTTAATTATGTACCATAAAATACACATAGGTGACTTAAGGTAAGTAGTTTCCCTGACTCTACTTTCAAGCCTAAAATCTCTTCTAGATACATCAGATTTATTTGCAATCTTTTCTAAAACTTATCCTCTAAACATGAAAATATATGTTTAACAATAGTCATGATGACAGCACCCTGATTCTACCTGTAAAGTGACATAAACACACATAAAAATACCCTACCAGCAAGGCATGGTAGCACAGGCCTTTAATCCCAGCACTCTGAAGGCATAAGAAGGCAGATCTCTGAGTTCAAGGCTAGCCTGGTCTACAGAGCTAGTTCCAGTATAGCCAAGGCTACACAAAGAAACCCTATCTCAAAGGGAAAAAAAAAGCATAAAGCAAAACAAGCAAAAAACCCCCATCCTTCTATAGCATATTCACATATGAAATACTACAGTTCCTTTTAGTGAGAACATATTTTTGACAAGCAGATACATTTTCTCAAATTTAAGAGAATGATGACATTTAAATCAAAAAGCAAGATCACATAATGACTCTTTAATGTCTATACAGAAGTAGGAGAGGCAATGAGATGATGTTACATGGATTTGAATATTGTATATGACTGATGTAGCAGAGGTGGGGTTCCATGTGTTACTATAATTAAGCCACAATGAAGTGATGTCCCAATGGTACCTGGTTTTGCTCTTGGGTCTGTTCTCCAACCCCAGAACTAGGGGCTATTTTCCATGGCATGGCACTAAGGGGTTAAAGGTCTGTAATTCATACACAAACCAGTCATAATTTGTTCTAGTCCCTCTCATGTTCCTTCCCTTCCAGATGAAATGAAGATCCCAAGTCTTTTCATGGGTAATCTAATGGTATACAAATAATGCCAGCTTTGAGTCAGAGATAACTCGGGTGTGGTGTGTTTTCTACCACTAATAAGCTAGAAGATCCTAGGCCAACTCATCAGTATTGCAGAGTTGCAGTTTTGTTTTTGTATGTATGTATGTATGTATGTATGTATGTATGTATATGTATATGTATATATAAAGTTGTTAGCCTGTTACTAGTATTTCTTACTAGCTAGCTCTGTCTTAAATATTAACCCATTTCTATCAATCTAAGTATTTCCATGTAGTCTTATCTTACCGGAGAGAGGGCCTGGACTTCTGGTTTCTCTCCATCCTACATGTTGAATCTCTACTACCCCTCCCTAAAACCTCCTTGTCTCCTCATCCCACCTATCTTGCTTCCATATTGTCCAGTAGTGCTTTATTCATTAACCAATATGAGAAACATATTTGCAAAATGACATCTCCCATCATCTCCTCTTTTCTGTCTAAGGATTTTAACCTTAACATAGCAAAATATATAACAAAAGTTATCAAATAAGAACCACAGTTAACAATATTTAGTTCATTAACATTTAGAAAGATTTAAAGAAAATATTCCATCATCTATCTTTTTGAGTCTTAAGTCCTATATGTAATTTATCTTTAATCCTAACTAAGGAAAACTATAACCATAACTATCCGTCTTCAACTCCATCGAAGACTACAGAAGGATAATATATAAACTCTAGAAATGACAGAGACATCTTGCCACCTGATTGGTCACCTGAAGTTTTTCTGTAATGTTCCATCTTTGGCCTATAGACCATAATGTGTATGGCAGACTTCTCAGCAAAGCAAGAAATTTTAAAATGTCCCACCCATGTTGGCACTTTGTCAGTCACTTTTCTCTGTGTCCTGCATGGAGCAGGAATCCTGTAGCAATGTCCATCTTATATCAGTAGTCATTTTCCTGTGGGTCCTGCATGTCCAGTTTATATAGCATAAAGTAAAACAGTCCAGACAAGAGCAGTATCTTTTCCAAATGGATAGTCTTGCCATATTAGAAGTAAACGTTATAACGAGTCTCTTCGATGTCCATCTTCCTATCTGATGTAGGTCGTATAGCCAGGAGCACTTATGTTTCACTGTCAAGAATAACCCTAAACCATTTTAAATGCCATATTCTGTGGGTCCTTGAAAGGTTTGAAGAATGTCTATTAATCTCAAATACATCTTTGTATATCTTGAAAACCTAATTAACTTAACTGTAAGTTTTGACTATCATAGGTAACTATATATAATCTGTACTAAATTATGCATTTTTAAATGAGTTATATAAACATAATACCTAAACAAGAAGAGTAATATACATATCATGAAACTGACCTTAAATTTGTATCAATAAATGAAACTCCATTCTAAAGCAAAGTATTTTTTTTATTTTACATACCGATCCCAGTTCCCTCTCCCTCCCTCCCTGCCTCCCTTTTTCCCTCTCTCCCACCCTCTCATGCCCCCTGACCACCCTCCTCTCCCATCCCCCCTCCCACTCCACATGTAGGGTGATGCCTTCCAAGAGGGGTCATCTAAATCTGTCAAGTCATTTGGAGTAGGGATTAGGCCTTCTCTCCTGTCTCTAGATAAAAGGGAGTATCCCTCCATGAGGGATGTGCTCCCAAGGTCCTTTTGTGCACCAGGGATACATCCTGGTTCCACTGTCCTAGGTCCCTTAGACTGCCCAGGCCTTCTAGCTGAGACCCATGTTCAAGGGGGTCTGAGTCAGTACCATGCTGGATTCCCAGCTATCGATCTGGGGGGCTCATTAGTTCCTCCTTGTTTAGGTCAGCTGTTTCTATGTGTTTCTGTAGCTTGGTCTTGTCCTCCCTTTCTGCATCTGGATTCCAGTTCGGCTCAGTGTTTAGTTGTGGGTGTTTGCTTCTGTTTACATCAGCTACTAGATGAGAGCTCTATGATGGCAGATAAGTTAGTCGTTGATCTCATTATCAGGGAAGGTCATTTATGGTAGGTAGGAGTCAGTCTTGTATGTCTCTGGACATTTCTTGAGGTTCAGTTTTCTCTTCAAACCTATAATGGCTCCCTCTTTTATGCTCTCTCTCTCTCTCTCTCTCTCTCTCTCTCTCTTTATCTGTCTGTCCCTCCCTCGCTTCTTTCCTCCCTCCCTTCCCTCCCTCTTTCTCTCTCTCCCTCTCTTTTCTGTCTTCTATTCTTCCCCTAACTCAATCTTTCTAATCCCACATGCTTTCCTCTCCTCCCCTTCTCTTTCTCCTAGTTCCCTCTCCCCTCACTACCCCCCCACATGCTCTGGAGAATTTGTCCCTTCCCCCTTCTGTGAGGGACCCTTATGTGAATCTCTTAGAATCCACCTTGTATCCTGGTTTCTCTGGCAGTTGATTTATAGGCTGGTGATCCTTTGCTCTGGGTCTAAAATCCATATATGACATACCATGTTCCTCTTTTTGTGACTGGGTTACCTCATTCAGGATGGTTTCTTCAAGTTCCATTCACTTGCCTGTGAATTTAAGATTCCATTGTTTTTTGTTTTTCCCCCCCCCCCCCCCGCAGAGTAGTATTCCATTGTATAAATGTGCCACATCTTCTTTATCCATTCTTCAGTTGAGGGGCATCTAGGTTCCTTCCAGGTTCTAGCTATTACAAATAATGCTGTTATGAAAATAGTTGAACAGATGTCTTTGTTGCATGGATGTGGATCATTTGAGTATATGCCTAAGAGGGGGATTACCAGGTCCTGTGGTAGACTGATTCCCATTTTCCTGAGGAACCACCATATTGATCCTCAGAATGGCTGTACAAGTTTGCACTCTCACCAGCAGTGGAGGAGTGTTCCCCTTTCTCCACATCCTCTCCAGCATAAGTGGTCATTGGTGTTTCTAATTTTAGCCATTCTGGCAGATACCATTCTGGTATCTCAGAGTTGTTTTTATTTGCATTTCCCTGATAGCTAAAGATGGTGGGCACTTTCTTAAGTGTCTTTCAGCCTTTTTGATTTCCTCTATTGAGAATTCTTTCTTCAGTTCTCTACCCCATTTTTTTAATAAGGGATATTTGGTGTTTTGGTAACTAGTTTCTTGAGTTCTTTGTGTATTTTGGAGATCAGCCCTCTGTCAGATGTAGGATTGGTGAAGATCTTTTCCTAGTCTGTGGGCTGCCATTTGCAGTGGGGGTTAGAGATCTTGTAGGCGGGCCACATGGTATTTGTTAACCACTAATTTTGCCTCTCTTGGTAGCCCTTAATTGCTTGTAGTTCTTCCTCTAAGAGTAAAGCCTTGTAAGATTTCTTCTTTTCATAGTCATGTCACCCAATATCATTGTTCAGATCTATGTTTAGGTTACCATGTTGTTGAGACTTCATGGGTGTAGCTTCCCTGGCCTGTATAAAAGACACAGTCTCTTGGTAGATGCCCTGGTCTTTTGGCTCTTGCAATCTTTCTGCTTCCTCTTCCTTTGTTCCCTGAGTCTCAGATGTTCGGGTAGTATTGTAGAATGTGGCTGGACACCTCACAGCAAGTTTTCTGTATTTAGACCAGTTGTAACTTTCAACAGTCTATAGTTGAGAACTGAGATCTACATTTATCGTGGATGTAAGGATAAGTACTTAGAATGCAGTTAGAGATGATACTAATTTAGGAAAGTGGCAGTAGTGGGTTCTCCTCTAGGTTTCCTGGCTTTACCAGTCTTAGATGTTGGCTAGGTTTATAGCACTACATCTGAATTTTTCCTCCTCTAGAGCAGGCCTTAATTCTGATTAGACATCTGTTGGTTACTCACAAGAAAGAAATGCTACTATTTCACCTTTAGGGATATGATATGCTGGTCATTGTTGTGTGTTATACGTACCACAGTTGGATAGGACTGCTGATTTTACCTTCTTGCTAGCTTACATAGCAACTCCCACTACTTCCAATTTAGTTCTAGCTCAACTACTTCATATCCTGTGTCCAAAATGTGTATTGAGCAATAGACTTAACTCCAAATTCTGGGGAGCAACTAAAGGACAGCACCAATAGCTTATTTTGTTGGGATAGGGTGTCCTTTGGACTCCCTGACCAAGGTCTCAAAAAGAGTAGACTCATGCTTGATACTGAGGTTTTTGTGGGAGAAATTATAACAGAAGAACAAGTTTTTCATGGGCTCATGGTAAGAAATAAAACCTAGCTTGAAATAGGACCCATAAATATTTTATAAGTATTATAATGCAATAGGTAGGTAAAAATATGTGTAGCAGGAAACATACCGATTAAATACAAACAACTAAAAATGTTGCCAACTTTGATTCCTCTATCCATGATTTCCTTCTAGTTCCCATCCTCCTTCCCGCTCCAAAAACATAAACACTACATTGAATTCTGCTTAATAATATATTGTTTAGGTTTGTATTTTTAAGATTGTAACAATCTTATCATTCGATATTTTAGGACTTAACTCTTCACTATCATGTGCAAGTGTGAAAATTTCAAGAGATGAAATTGCCAAGTTATAGGTTTCTAATTTTTTTTGTCAACTTAATTTATAACTTGTCTATATCAGCTGGTTTACATTCTTACCAGTAATATTTTTAAATTCATATAGATCTATATTTTCCAGCAGTAACTCTAATTAAACTTCTACAATCTTATTGTTTTTGCTATTAAGTAATTTCTCTTTGTGATCTTAGTTTACATTTTCTAAATACTGATATGCTTGGCCATTTTTCATATACTTCTCTGATGAAATGTTTATTCCTCATTTCTCAATTTTTACTTACTTTTCTTACTAAGGTATATCCATCTCTTTTTTAAATAATTGAATTATTTTTATGTGCATTGGTATTTTGCCTGCATGTGATGGTGCATGAGGGTGTTGGGTCCCCTAGAACTGAAGTTACACTTGTAACCTGCCATGTGGGTGCTCAGAAATAAATCCAGGTCCTCTGGAAGAGTAGTTAGTGCTCTTAATCTCTGAGCCATCTCTCCAGCCCTCATGTCCATATCTTTTAATTACCTCCTTTAGTAAAATGTTAATCTTTTCTGCGCCATCTTTAAGGATATCATGGATATATAGTTTTAGAATTCCAGGTACTTTATAAATACAGACATGTAAAATATAAATAAGAGTGCCAGTTGTCCATTGCAACATTCTAGATAATAGGTATTCAGGTATTCAATCCCAGATTGTGTTGTACTTAATGAAATAATTTTCTATTTTCTTTTTTAAATTTTAAGGTAGTGGAGTCCCTCACTCTTTTGCTATGGTTACTTTATTTTGTCTTTCTACCTGTATGCCCTGTCTTAGCTTGTTAAAGAGAATTTTAAAACATGTTTATCAAGAATTGAATTTCCAAAATTTAATTTTAAGAAACTTGAAACTGTACAAATTTGATATGTGTTGACTTGTAACTAAACCAAAAATAACATGCCCATGGGGTGGGCGTGGAGGGTTAAGTTCTAAATTCATTCCATGCTTGGACTCTTTATAAAATTTGACTTCTTTTGTTTATATTCCTGCATATTATATAGTTGTTTATGTTTTATCGTTATGTTCCTTTTAATGTATTTGTATGTAAATAAATTAATGTTGTTCTGGTTTATTTCCTATTTCTGTGATAAACACCATTACCTAAAGGGAGAAAAGAGTTTGACTATAGCTCATAGTCCATTATTAGAGGAAGCAGGATAGGCACTCAGATAGTTCAGCAACCTACAGTGAAGGATTAAAGCAGAGGAGTGCTTTCCATGGTGTGCTAAGTCAACTATCTTCTACAACCCAGGACCACCTACCTATCAGGGGTGGTACTTCTCACAATGGGCTGCCTCACAGGCTTTCTTACAGGCCAGTCTGACTGAGGCATTTTCTGAATTGAGGTTACCCCTTCCCAGATGACATCAGCTTCTGTCAAGTTGACAAAAAACTAACCAGCACATGTTCTTTAGAATTTTATAAAGTTCCTATAAAATTATATCTTAACTTTAGCTATATTATCATTATCTGTCTTTAGAAAGTTTTTTTTTTTTTTAATTCTCCTTTCTAATTTTGGAACCCTCTTACATTGATACTATGGATTCTTATTAAATTTTACATTTGAGTAAAATTTTTAAATTAGGTTTAAATTTTTCATTCATTTTGTTTTTTAAAATATGTTTTTTAGCTTTAATGTTATTTCTCAAAATAATTGAACAGACTTAATATTCTAGTAAAGAATATCACAGTAATTTTTCAATCACCAATATACTAATATACTTTGGTTAAGCTTGATTTTTTAATGTACTGGGAAGTCAAGACATTTTTGTAATGTAAAGATAATAACCATTATCTGGGCATTGGTGGTGCACGCATTTAATCCCAGCACTCGGGAGGCAGAGGCAGGTGGGTCTCTGTGAGTTCAAGGCCAGCCTGGTCTACAGAGCTAGCTAGTTCCATGACAAGCTCTAAAGAAATATATAGAGAAACTCTTTCTCAAAACAACAACAAAAGAAAACCATGTAGTTGTTTTGTATATTTGTTTATAACATTCTTCCTTTCATATGCAGATATCTTGAAGTTAGTCTTTAAAATTTCTACTTAGTTCAGAGTAATACAATGATCTAAGTGTGAGTTTTTTTGTTATAAAAATGTCTTATGTTGAGTAATTGATAAAAAAAAAAAAAAAAAGGTGTTTATTTAACCCTTACAGTTTTGGAGTTCCAGGAACATGGCACTAACATCATTCAGCTTCTGGTCAGGTCCTCATGCTGCCATATCATAGTGGAGAAATGGAGACTAGAAGGAGACACATGGAGAAGGGACATGTATGACAGCATACTTCCTAACAGTCACTTTCATGAGAATTAATTCATTCTCAAGATACCTAGTTTCCATACACTTAATCACTCCCTATGGATTCTATGATCCTGAAATAATGTTACAAAAGAATTATATTTCAACATAAGATTTGATAGAAGCTATATCCAAACCATAGCAGCAGTTAGGTTTCATGATTGGAAAGGGGAAAAATGGACTCTCAGTTTATTAAGGCACTTTTGAAAAATGTTGACAGGTTTTAAAGTGAACTCTGCTAATTATGTCTTTACAGAGGAAAAAAAATGTACTTTTATTTACATATCATAGTTAATGGTTACAAAATCAAACTTATAAATTATGGGGAAAATATTTTAAGAAAAGTATACATGATCAGGTCTAAATACTGTAAATTATCAGTTAGTTGAGTTATACAGTTGTGTCCAGGGACACAGTATTAGATCTTGGAAATATTTTAATATGTTTGTGTTTGGATGTGTGGTATATAGAAACTGATTATAAATAATGAAATCATTTTTATAAGATACTTAACAGAAAGTAGAAATACTTCTCTTTTGTTCTGTTTCCATGTCTTTTCTTTAAAGCTTAGTTCATGTTGATAATATAATTTTCATTTTTGTTTTTACATATTAAGGGTATGAAAGACATCATTTGTTTCCTATAAAGTGTCATTTTTTTCTTTCTTTGATAGTCACATAACTCTTAGTAAGATTGTAAATGTAAGCAAAGTTTGTTGTGCTTTGCAAAAATGTTTGATTTCCTAGTTGTAGTTTTAAGAAATAAATTTTTAAAAATTGGTTCCTTGAGAGTTTTATATCATGTGTTTTGATCATATTCATCTTTTTCCCCAGCCCTTTCAAGACCCATCATGCTTTAAAGCCCTACTTATCCAACTTTATGCCCCTGCCCCCTATCAGGACCAATTTGTGCTGCCCAAAGATTCTTGGGTGTGTCCAGTGGAGTTTGGTTGACTTACCAGGGTACATACACTTAAAGACAATTCTTCAACTATGAACTTAGATTTCAGAGACTCAGGAAGACTGAGAAAGAAAAGATGGCAAAAGACATTGTTGAGCTGCTAACAGAAATCTAGACCCCATCTATCTTTTTTTGAGTTAATGTTAAGTGAAACAGTAAAATAATCATTCATGGTTAATCTTCTTTCCCAACTTGAATGGATTTAGAATCACCTGAAGATACCCATGTTTTAAGGGTTTGTATATGAAGACTTTTCCAGAGAGGGACACACTAAATGTTTGCAGCAGCATCCCATGAGTTCTGGACTGAATAAAGAGGGAAGGCTAGAAAGCCAGATGAGTGCTGGCATTCCCATTACTTTGCTTTCTCTGACCAACTTAAGAATTGAGCACATAGCCTTATACTTATACTACCATGGAACCACCTACACCATGCCTACCCCACTATAATGTGGTCTGTATGTCATGAGCCAAAAATAAATTGTTCCTCCCTTAAGAGCCTCTTGTCAGGTATTTAGTCACAATAACAATAAAAGCAAATATTCACTAATATTTGAGTGCCTATTAAGTGTTGGGCATTTCCAGTTACTCATTCTCACCCAGCACAATTCCTTCCTCTTCCCAAGTAGTCTTTCCAATTTTTATGCCTTCTGTATTTATTTAAAATCTAAATTTAACCTGAAATATTATGGTGATCTTAAGGTCCATCCATTTTGTTCTTTGAAGCTGAGTAAAATTTGGTTTATATATCGTGTGTGTGTGTGTGTGTGTGTGTGTGTGTGTGTGTGTGTGTGTTGATGTTGTGAATATGCCACAGTAGAAATGGAATGCAAGTGTATTATCTGCTATATGCAGACTTAGATCCCATGAAAGTATATCCCCTGGAGCGGTAAAGCTGGATCATACAATAGTTGTGTTTTTAGCTTCCATAATGGCTGCAATAAGTTGCATTCTTACCATCTTGCCAACATTTAAAAAAGGAACCCTGTCTCAAAAAAGAAGAAAATATTCATATTTTTATTCACATAGTATTTAATGGCTATTCATTTAAATGGTTTTTGTATTAAGAATTATGTATGACTTATGTTGATTTAATGACCCCTAGTGGTAATTGTACTGTTATTAAAATGAGTATAATGTAAACTGCTTATCACAAAGGTTGCACAGTAAATTAAAAGATGCTGTTGAAAAGCAATTGGAAGCCCTTCCCTTTGGCACAGGGATAGGAAATGATATCTGTGCAGATGATGAGACTCTAAGGAATCTTCAGGAACAATTGCAACTAGCCAACCAAGTAAGTGACATACTATTTTTATTTAGTAAGTTTAAAGTCCTCAGAAATGTGTTAATCTTTACATTTTTATTTTTGGTATTATAGTTACATCTTTTCTCCCTTCTCTTCCCTTTCCTATTCTAAACCCTCAAAAATACTATTCCTTGCGCTCTTACAAATTCATGACCTTTTTTCAGTAACTGTTGTTACATACATATATGTATATTCATGTACACTCTGAATATAACCTGTTCAGTCTGTATAATGTCACTTGTATATATGACTTCAGGTCTGACATGTTGGTACTGAACAGAATAAAAAAATTTATAGCACTTGATTTTTCTGTAACTTAAAACTTGTAATAAACGCTCTTACTGTTACCAGTATAGCGTCAAATATATTTTAATTGAATCATATGACATTTGAACACTTTTTGTCCTTTAAGAATAATTAATGTTAAAAGAAAATTCTAAAGAAAGGAGTAATCAATGATTTAGTTTCCTTAAATTTGCATGTTTTGTGTGTTTTCTCCTGATACCATTTTCAGTTTTCAAAGATTGTAACATAATTATTATACATTCTCTGGCTTTTTTCTTCCTTCATAGTTTTTGAAATTTCTGGTATTCTGTGTCCTGTGCATTTCATTTTTCAGTGTTATAATTTCTGTGAATTTGTACATAAGGGAGCTTTATTTCACTTTATAATTTTACATCCCTGCATCTCAGACCTTATATGAGTTTGAATCTCCATTCTTCTACTTTATAGCTGTGTGGATGAAGAGCCTTTGGAGCTATTTATGACACTGTTAAGGGCTGAGAGTGGTCATTTGTACATTTTATGATTGCATGTTATACTTAGTAATCACTTGATAGAAACTTAAAATCCTGTATTCTGAAAGTATACTCAGCATGGACCAAAACTGCATCTTCACCTGGAATTCCAAAGCTTAGACTTTAGAGACATAGAATGTATGAGTTACTTTTCTCTTGTTGTGATCAAGTGCAATGGCCAAAAAAAAAAAAAAGAAGAAAGGATTTATTTGGCTTATGGTTCCAGAGAATTTATACTTCATAGTGGTAGGGATGCCATGGAAGCCAGCAGCAGGAGCAGGAAGCTGAGAGATCTCATCTCAACTATACACAGGAATCAGAAACAGCAAGCTAGGAATGGGACAAAGATACAGGCCTTCAAAAACCTGCCCCAGTGACGACTTCCTTAACAAGGCCCATCTCCTAAAGTTTCTATAACCTCCCTAAATAGCACCACCAACTGAGGACCCAGAGTACAAAGACAGGTGCCCACAGGAACATTTATTATTCCAGTAACAACAAAAAGAAAATATTTCATGTTCCAGTCTTAGTCAAAACAGGATAAGGATCCTAAGCAATTTGCTGTTTGTATGGTCTCTGAGGTTTAAGTTAGCATTTCTTAGCCTTTTGGTTTCAAGACTCTACACAGATCACTTATCTTATTTAAGTATCTGAAAGTACTTTTTTATGAGTTACATATGTCAATATTTAGTCTACCATAAATTAACGGGCTTTATTTTTTGAATAGTGATATCAGCATACTTTCTACCAGCCCTCAGCACAGGAATGACATAGCATATACTTTAGAAAATTTCACTATGACAGATGAGAGCACATAGCAAATGTCTTCCTGTTGTTATAAACATAATTTTGACTTCAAAATCTGAAGATCTTAAACCCTGAGCTGGTGAGACTATATTAAAAAGTTAATTGATTAATTTTTTATAATCTCACTATAAAATGCCAAGTGAAATAGTGTTACATTATATGTAACACATTATATGATTATATTTTCACTAAAAGACTGAAAATATTGTATCCTAGAAGCATATTTATAAGAAATTTATAGACATGAACAGAGTCAACATTTATAAAGATTATTATATCCAAATATTAGTAGTATTTATTAGAAGGGCTAATACCTAAACTTCTAAGTAGTTCTTTATTGTTTCTATTTTCCATATTTTCCTAATTTTCTACAGTAAGCACAATAAGCTCTTTACAACAGAAAGGCATACTGTACTTTATCATAAGTATTTTTCTCCTTTAGTAATGTCAAAGCTTAATTTGAACTTTTTTGTAGAACAAGTACAGTGGTTTTCAATATGTACTGCTGCTAACATTAATTTTACCTTTAAATATAACTAAAATTTCAAAATAAGAAAATTTTTAGTTTTAAATTTGTTCTCTAAAGTACTATTAAAAATTTTAAATCGTGAGTATTATTATAGAGACACATAATAATGTTTCTGTCGATGATGGACATAGAGAGTGTTACTCTCTATGAGTGCATCACTAGCAATGATTGTAGCCATTGTAGTTTGTATTAAGTATATCTGTTATGGTCACATAATGGTTAAACTGCCTAATAGTACATTCCTCTGAAAGTGTTCCCATCATTAAACAGTGCACAACTACCATCTTTATATACATTCTAGTTTTACTTCGTAACTTTACACAAACCCATTTGTAAAACAATGTGATCCATTTATACTATCAGTAAGTAGCCTGCTCATACTTTAATAAACTATCAAATTTTTTGTTTGATAGGAGAAAGCTTGGTCTCTGGAACTCTGGCAGACTGCTTCTCAGGAGTTGGAAAGTGTACGGAAACTCTACCAGGAACATATGACTGAAGCCCAGATTCATGTCTTTGAAAATCGAAAGCAAAAGGTAAACGTATGTTTCATGATTTTCTTAAATATTCAGTTTGAAATCATAAAAATCATGGGGAAAAAACTGTTTTGAGACGTTTCTAAGTCTTGTGTTTTTTAATTAATTAACAAATATATCTCAGAATCTTTTAAACATGAGTAATCAAAGAACTGCCTCAGTGAATGTTGTATTTTTTGTTTGGTTTGTTTGGTTTTTTCAAGACAGGGTTTCTCTGTGTAGGTTTGAAGTTTGTCCTAGAACTCACTTTGTAGACCAAGCTGGCTTTGAACTCATAGAGATCCACCTGCCTCTGCCTCCCAAGCACTGGGATTAAAGGCATGTACCACCACCACTCAGCTGCATGTTAAGTTTTTAATGTGATTAGAAATAAAAGGTGTATTAGTTTGGGGAAGAAATATAAGTCAATTTATAAAAAACGAAAATTGTTCATTGAGTTAGTGAATGGAGAAACATACAGTGACAACACTGTCAAATAGCAATATTCACACTATTACTAAAATAGATGTCCAATATGTTGACTGTAAATTATAATACAATTTTATCATAGGAAGAAGTTTTATTAGTTATTGAAGACATCTTTCTGTCTAAAGCAAGAGTGCTTTTACATTGGGTATCTAGCTTTTGCTTTATACCTCTATTAACAAAACTATTTCATAAAGACCACCCATTGGGAAATCAGCTTTTATTGTTTTTCTGTTCATTCTTTTACTGCTAAATACATTTGAGTACTATGGACAGATGACAGTTCTGAGCATTTTCAATAGATCTTAAGAACTATCTGTTTAAATAAGTGGGTTATCTTAACTCTGATTTATTAATTCTTCTAGTTCAAGTTTGTGAATACTCTTATCATCATAGTGAATTTCTGCTTGTGTACTTCTAATGGTATTTATATGACATTCTAGTTTACAAGTTGCCTTTTTTTTATTATCCATGCTGTGGTTTCACATAACACATATAATCTGATCTATAGACTTGTACTTCTCAGCTCTAATATAAAATACTTTTAATAAAAGTAAATTTTTTCACGTAAGATCATTCTTCTCCTGTAATTATATCATTTCATTTTTTTTGTAAATAACTTTATAAATAATACTTCATCTCTACTTCCCTGGTTGCCTATTAATCATTACTTTTGTTACTAACATGTTAACAACCTGTTCTAACTTTATGTTATTTCTACAAGTAATGTTTTAAAGGACCATATGACCTGATCAGATTATTTTAAACTTGTTGAATATGGGGACTTTACAACAGTTGCAAAATAACCACAGTTTACCTTATATATTTAAATAGGTTTGAATGTGTAATTCCCAGTGTCATGCATGTGTCTAGCTTTTGAAATTTCTAGTCAGTTAACAAATGTTTGTAAATGCATGTATTTTATGCTTAAAATAGTATTTACCAATGAATAAACTTGTAGAAATGATTTTTTACATAAAACAAATCATTAATATCACACTGCCTCCTTATTTATTATTTATTTATTTATTTATTTAGTTTTTCAGGACAGGATTTCTTTGTATAACTTTGTAATTAGACCATGTTGGCCTCGATCTTACAGAGATCCATCTGCCTCTGCCTCCCAAGTGTTGGGATTAAAGGTGTGCACCACCACCGCCTGACTAAATTTTTGATCATTAAAAGTTCTTTCTTCTTTATTTGCCTACTAAGCCACATAATAGAAGATATAATGCTGATATCATACAAATTTAAGTATCTGATTTTGAACCTAATTTTAAATTTTTTTTAAAGTATGGGCTACAAACAAAATACTGTGGACTCACTCACCTTACTTTCCTATTAGGATCAGCTGAATAATTTTCAACAACTAACCAAGAAACTTCATGTTGCTAATGAAAACATAGAAATGGTAAGTGGAAATAACCATTTCCTGTACCTACTTTTTACAAATTAGAAACTGTAACTATATTTATTTATGCTTATTCACATCAAATTAAAAATCATGTTGTATTTATTAAACCATATAGACAGTATCTTTTCTGATCTTCTTACATATTCAGTAACTAAACATACTTCAGAGTACCCTTTGAAGATATAACCATCATGCATTTGAGTTATACCCTAATCAGAAAACTCTAAGGCTATTTGGCAAAATCACTAAAGAGTACAGGGATCTAGACCATCAGGCCTTCAAAAGTAATGCACACACCTAATCTTTATTGTTTCTTATTACACACAGCCAACAATGTGATAAGAATAACGTAACTCTTTGAATGAATGGTTTCTTTAATTAAACTAAGAACTATCTGTAAATTAACTATCATTATTAACCTTAATATATATATATAAATTCCCCTATATTTTTCTAAAACAAATGTAATTCAGCCTCTTAGTTTCATTCTCTTATTTTCCTTTTGCTTTCCTTACATCCTTGGAATTTTATTTTTACTCATTGTTGAGTAATAGAATTATAGCGCTCTGGGTGATCCCTCCCTTTGCTTTTCATTCTTCCCTAGTTACTCTGCTAATTCTTGCTAATACCTAAATAATGCCTATGCTTGAAAGTAGTTATGTCATCAAAAGTAAGTCATCCCATTTTATTGCACTATTTTATTATCCTTTCGTCAAGTGTCTTCTACTTATATTAACATTTAGGATCTCCATGTTTGTTTGTGTTATTTTTGAAACATAGGCTCTTACTATAGCCTAGGCTAGCTTGCATTTACCCAGGCTGTCTTCATTCTTCTGACAGTCCTCTTGCCATACTTTACCTAATATTGGTATTGTAGACATGATCCACCACACCTGATTAATATTTGGGATTCCTAATCATAGGTTGTTTGTTTGTGTGGTTTTGTTTTGTTTGTTTGTGTTTTCAATATATTTCTGAGGAGTCTTGAAATTCAAGTAAAATATTCCAAGGCAAAAGGATTGCTGAGTTCTGTAATTAAGACAATCTTATAATGATATATTTCTACATGGAAACTAGTACTTTAACCTAATGTAAAAATTATGTAATAATCTCAATGTATCTCCCAGAACTGTAGGAATTATATAATTCTTTGGTATTCTTACTACAGATACCTTATTGTTTCAACCCATAACCCATAAATATTTTTAATGAAAGTCATAAGAAAAGGATGTTTGAGTATTCATGGGGTATATTAAATGATGGTGGTACCTTTAAGCCCAGCATTCATGAGTCAGAGGCAAAGGTAGACAACTCATTTTCAGTTTAGGACCCTGCTTGACTACATAGTGAGATGTGATCCTGTCTTTATAAAAAGAAAAACTTAATAGTGTCAGACAAGAACTACAGTTTTCCTAATGTATATAGTGGGTATCAATTAACAACAAGGCTGTCATGAAACAGTTGTGTACAAATCAAAGAACATTCAGAGCTTAGTTGCAGGAGCAAATCTGAGTCAAGATCAAAACAAAAAGGAGCAGTCCCTATAAAAGGCAAGCAGTTCCCATTGAAAAAGGCTCTTGTCGATGCACAATAAAGTAAGTAGTGTAGTGTAAATAAAGTTTATTGGAGTGAAACTGGAGGAAAGACCTGATTCCTTTCTCCACAAACGTATTGATTTAGCAATCCAGAACCCACTGAAAAGTTTATGCATCCCAGGAGAAGATAAAAACCAGGCAGTGTAGCACCATAGGATGATATAATAAAAAATAAGACTCCCTAACTCCCAATTTCCTCCACAGGAAATAAGAGATTGGTGTGCATATCGAGAGCCTCACTCTCAAAAGATTGACTTCTATCTTGTTAGTCCTGGAGTTATTACAATTCCTAGACAGTTTAGCCACTATGCAGAGAATGGCAGTGTGGTGCTGCTGGGACTAGTAGATTTCAATGGCTCTGTCCATCACCTTTCTTATTACCAGCTAATGAATGAAAGGTCAACTCTGACTTCCTCCTTCAGGAAAGAACAGATCTTTGTATCCAGCATTCTTAGGGCTTTACAGTCTAGTGTCAGTCTTGGTGCTTTGTCCAGCACAGTGTAGATGACTGGGAGGAATAAAGGGGTTATGATATGGACTGATGCATGCCAGAGTATTGCCCTTATCACAGAGCAAGTACACAAAAGCTATTGCAGCCACTCTTTCTAGGGTGTGGAAAATAATCCAGGACCCCTCCCAAACCTGTGACTAACTAATTAATGTAGGTCTCTCTTGTAAGGTGTCAGTCTTTGGAGCCCAGGAGGATTTCAGTTTTCTTTCATGTCTAGAAACCGTAGTCATCCCAAAAAAGTGAAAAAACAAAGTTGTTTCATAGGAACCACATAATTCTTCAGAAATCAGCCCTAAATGAAGGAGATGAGATTTCTCTCTCCTCTCTCTCTTTCTCTCTCTCTCTCTCTCTCTCTCTCTCTCTCTCTCTCTCTCTCTCTCTCTGTGTGTGTGTATGTGTGTATGTGTGTTAGAAAAGGAATAAAGAATATAATAGTAACTCTTATTAATATGCTCACTGAGGTCAATGCAAAACATTCATGAAATGTGACCTGTAATCAAAGAAAACACTTTTTTTAATTCTTGATATAAATTATGGCGCTAAAGAACACTGTACATGAGCTTGACAAATTCACTGGAAGAGTCTAAATCAACTGAAAGAATAAGATAATTCAAAGAGAGGAATTAAAATCTTAATAAATCAAATAAAAGTATAGAATTGGGAATTGAAGAGAAGTTACAGAACTAATTCCTGGTAGCAGTTAGCAATATTTTTTAAAAATAATTACCACAGTTTTCAGTAACTAGCAAAACTGAAGAATCTTAAGGGCAAAGGAAGGAGCTGGGTTTAAAGAAGCAAAGAGATGTATAAAACATGTTCACTATAGCAGAAACTTTTCCAAATCTACAAAAAGATATGGCAATCCAAGAATAGGAACCATTAAGAACTCCAAATAGTACCAGAAAGAATGTCTCCTTGTCACATTATTGTTAAATGCCAAGAGTACAGAACAAAAACAAAATAGTGAAAGCTATAAGAGTGAAATCCCAAGTTGCTCCTAAAGACATACTCATTAGAATTACAGCAGACAGCTCTTCTCAGGAGGAACTCTAAGCCAAAAAATCATGGGATGATTTATTTCAATCTCTTAGAGTAAATAACTGCCAACTAAGATTATCATATCCAAAAAGTTATTTAAAATCAATGGAGAAATAAAGACCTTCCAAGATGAACACAACTGAAAGCAACACATGACAACTAAGCCAGCACTAAGGAATATATTTCAAAGATTCCAAAGCAGAAATGAGGAGAAGAGAATCATGAAACCTAAGGATAAATTTTCATGAGCAACGATGAACAAATACAAATTAGCAACAAATCCTGCACGTTCAACTCAGGAAAAAAAAATCCTCTACGATTAACAACATCAGAAACCCATGTATGCAGTGCATACTTCAAGTCAAAACTATTCTGAAAAGGTAAAGGAACAATCCATAAAGAAAATGCAACTGCTCTTTATATATATGCAATAAATGTTGATGTACCCAGTTTCATAAACAAGCATCACTTGATATAAAGGGATGTAATAATAGTGGGAAATATCAGTACTCCACTCAATATTAGTAGTAGACCATCCAGATGAAAAGGCTAATACAAACTTCAGAGTGAAATTATACAAGGGGCCAAATAGACTTAACAGATATCCCCTAGATGAATAACTACAGGTAATTGAAAGCAACTTAAAGAAAATTTGTCTTCCCCAGAGGTGAGCATCCTAAATGGTTATTCAATCACGAGTGGCCATCCCTAAAAGACTATATATATATATAAACAGTAAATGAGCCTAGTAGGTTGCACTTACACACACACACACACACACACACACACAAATAAAGAATGGAGAGACCATGAATTTGAAATACAGGATAGATATGGGAGGGGTGGGGAGAGAGAAGAAATGATGTCATATTTTAATTTTAAAGGGGATTATAAAGATGTAAAAGAGTAAAGGGGAGAACGGACAAAGAAATAACAGATTGGGTAATTGTGATTGAGGCACTTTTTTTACATGTAGATGTAATAATCAAACCCATAATAGTTAATACCCATAAGGAAAATAAAACAAACAAACAAAAATACAACACTGCAGAAGCAGTCAGAAGAATGGAAAGTGTGAGACCAATCGAGGCTATATAACAAGACTCTGTTTTTTTTTTTTTTTTTTTTTGTTTGTTTTTTTGTTTTTTTTTGTTTTTTTTTAATTGACTTTAAAATAAAATAAATTGGGCCAAAAAGATGACTCAGTGGATAAATGTAGTGCTGCTAAAACTGAAAACCTGAATCTAACCTCTGAGACCCATGCAGTAGAAGGTGAGAACTGATTTCCCACAAGTTGGCTTTTGACCTCCAAGAGCTGTGCAATAAACACATGTCACTTTCAATTCTTAAAAAATTAACCAGATAAATTAACCGTTTCTGGAGCTTAATCCCAATATAGTCATAGTTTTGTCCCACCCATGAACACAGGGATTTACATTATTAATACCTTAGTCCCATCAATAATGTTAGACTGTTTTATAAGATTCAACATTGGTTCTAATACCTATAACATTTTTTCAGTTTTCTACACATGTAGGTGAGTAAAAGATTAGCCAAAGAAAGCCCTCAGACAGGAATTCAGGGTCAGGTAGCTTGGAACAGGATCCATAGAAGTAAAGGTAAGGAGAGACTCAAGGTTACTCTCAAAAAAAGTAGGAATTTTCAAGAATCTAACCATTTTTTTATTTTGTTTTTGTTTTTTGTTTATATGTAAGAAATACAGTTCCTAAATGTTCTAATACTGAATGTTTTTTATTTGTTCTTATGGCAGACTAACCAACACTTCCTGAAAACAGTAACCGAACAAAGTATGGAGATCGAGAAACTTCGAAAACATCTTAGGTATTTTCAGGCATGAATTTTGTTTTTATTATTAATTATATCCATTCAGGGGAACTTCCTTTTAAAGCCATAGATTTTTCCCAAGTATTTTCTTCCTCCTATTTATTAAGCCTTTCCCAGAAACACTCCATATATGTGAGCATCAGCTAATGAGAAGAGACTGAGGCTGTCAGGAGTTAACTATAGCATGTGTGTGGAAGGATAGTAGTAAACCAATGTTACAACAGAAAAGTAACTCCCTAGAAAAGTGTTCCTACCACTTATCTTTCACTGGACTTCTGCCTGAAAAAAAAAAAAAAAAAAGGAGCACCAAAACCTGTTGTTTCTTAGCAGGTAATCAATCATAGGATGTACCAGTAGGGGAGTGGGGAACTGAGATTGGAAAGAGAAAGATGTACTTAGTACATATAGCCATTGACTTCCTGCCCAAGTTTGCTTTCTATTTCTATGAAAGAACTTCAGACTAAAAGCATTTTGGGAAAGAAAGGGTTTATTTTAAATGCTTACCCTTCCATGGCACTGTCTATCCCTGAGAGAAGTCAGGGCAGGGAGGAATTGCAGAGACAGTGGAGGAATGCTGATGACTGGCTTTCTGTCTCTGGTGTGCTGAACTACCTTTCTTACACAGCCAGGACCACCTGCCCAGAAGTGGCACTGCCTACAGTGGACTGGGTCCACAAGAGAATTCCCCACAGATTCGCCTGCGACCAATCTGGTAGAGGCAATTCCTTTATTTTCCCTCTTCTCAAATGACTCTTAAATTGTATCAAAGTTCATTAAAAAAAAAAGAGAGAGAGATCACATTTGTCATCCATGGAACACTGTACACTTATTAAGAGGAATAAGGGAAGCAGAGCTACATTCAACTTTAAGATAGGATTTAAGGTAGGATTGGAAATGGAGGAGAGTGACATTGCTGGGGATCAAACCCAGAGCCTTGCAAACTCTAGGCAAGTCCTCTGCCCCTGAGCTACACACTCAGTTCTAATAACATATAAAAACAAAAACAAGATAAGTAATTTTATAGCAAATAGATTTTTTCTAATTATTTATTTTTGCAAGTGCAAGGCTTTATTATTCATTCCTACTGGTAGGAACTCGGTTTAGCAGGCTGATGCAGCAGCCTCCAGAGGGAGTGTAGTCCATTGTCTGTTGCCACAATTCAAAGGAAAAAATAATCACAGAATGACATCAGTAGGTACGGGTCAACCTGATTAGTTGACATTTAAGGAACCATTAGGGGAATTTCCCAGAGTCAGAGCATTTTTAATTGGTTGGCTACAGATGGGAATATTAGTGGTTTCTTTCTTTCTTTTTTTTTTTTTTTAATGTTTATTTTTTTCTTATTTTACATATCGATCCCAGTTCCCTCTCCCTCCCATGTCCCCCCATTTCCCTTCCCACCCAACTCCCTCCCCCCCATTCCACAGGGAGGGTGATGCCTTCCAGGAGGTATCATCAAACTCTGTCAAGTCATTTGGAGTAAGGTCTAGGCCCTCTCCTGCCTCTAGGCTAAGGGAGTAACCCTCCATGGGGAAGGTGCTCCCAAAGTCCTAATTTATTATAATGTAAATTCAGAATATTCATTGGGTGGTGGTGACACATGCCTTTAATCCTGGAGCTCTGGAGCTCTGGAGAAAAAGGCAGGTGGATATCTGAGTTTGAGAACAGCCTGGTATACAAGAGGTAATTTCAGGACAGACTTCAAAGAGAAACCCTGTCTCAAAGAAACAAAACAAACAAACAAAACCAAAATATTCACTGTTAGTTATCCCCCCTGTCATCTCTGATTTTATTGATAGGTCTTTTGACCAGTTTTTCTAAGGATTACATTTGTCAGTTTATTGGTCCCACTCTTTGTTTGATTAATTCTTTGTATTCTTTTAGTTTTCCATTTCATGAATTTAAACTCTGGTCTTTATCATTTATTTCCTTGTGCTGATTTGGAAGTAAGCCTTTCTAGGACCTTGCGTTTTATTAGATTATTTATTTCAGATCTCATTTTTTTAAAAATGTAGGAATTTGTGGGTACAAAGTTTTCTGCTATAACTGCTTTTTTCTGTTTCCCTCAGATTCTATGTTGTGCTTTCATTCTCATTTGATGCTAAGGATTGTTTTAATTCATTCCTGATTCCCTTAGTGACTCACTAATCATTCAAAAATTTGTACTTTGCAGCTTTGGGGTAGAATAGTTTCTGGATGTCTATTAAATCCATATGATTTCTTGTATAGTTTAACTCTGAAGTTTAATGTCTAAATTTAGAAGCAAAGTACAAGAACAAAGTAAGTATTACATGTATTTCTAAAATACAAACATTTCCAGCAGTTCTATTCCCTTAGTTGGTCATTGTTTCTATGGACTGTGGCTATTTGTAGAAGTTGGGAAGTGCAGGTGCTGAGATACAGTACAGTGGCCACACCTCAGTCTATTGCTATTTTAGCCAGTAACTGCAGTTGTGTCTCTGCAGTTACCTGCCTGCTTCTCGGGTAGCAGGCACAGCCTGGTGGAAAGTCTTTTCCTGCAGGCACTGGCCCTGTCACTGCCACTCACTAAAGGTAGCTTTAACTAAATCTCTATTGTTCTATTTGTGAAGAAGACTGGAGATTCAAAGGCTAGGGCGAAAACCTGTAAGTTCAGAGAGGCGAAGTAACAACTAGCTAACCTTCTCTTCTTGCTGGCATCTTCCTTAGAGAACCATGCCACTCCAAATCCCTTCTGACTACTTCCTGTATATCTGTCTAACTCTTCTAAATGCCCTCTATTATCCTATGATAACTTTCAGTCAGCTACTTGCTTACTCAGCCTCCTGACCCAAGGTTGATCTTATTTAATTAATGCAAATGCAAACATGGGGTTCACAGTGTGATCAAATATCCCCAAGCAGCAGGCAGCCTACTTGTTCATCACCAAGGGAACAGTGAGTAATATGTGGTAATTGTGTGTATGGAAAATAAGGCATCAACAACAAGCATTGGTGTATTTCATATAAATAGATAATTAAATGTCAAAACGTAGATCTAAAAAACAAAGTTTATATTACTCAAATAGGGATCTAGTATAAAAACATGCACTAGCAACATATATTACGGTTTAACATGAGCTTACAAAACAAAGAAAAGAGGGACCACCAAACACAACTGAAAGCATTGACATGACAGTTGAAAACAATGACTCAGCTAACAGTGTGCTTAACTCTAAATTCAAGGCTCAGAAAAGATTGCAAGTAAAACTATCTGCAACATAATAGGATAACTTAGAATGCAGAGATAGCCAGGCAGTGGTGGTGCACTCCTTTGAGAATGCAGAGATAGATCCTGAGAGAAAGTTGAGTGAGGAGATTGGTTCATAAAGACCTTCAGTCATGTAGTGAGAAATAAAGTGGATATGGAAAATCCCATGTTAAAGGGAAAAAGGAGAACTAGGGGCTAAAGATCAAGGTAAACTATTACTAGTTGAACTGGCAGACAGCATCTTAATGGCCATTTTTCTAACTTCTTAATATCATACAGAAACTAAACCAAACCAAAGGCTGAACTGTCTCATACTGTCAACATACTCAAGGAAAGGCCAAGTTGGAACTCCTGTCTTTTCATTGCTAATCTTAATGAGTTGCTAAGCCTGGCTCTCTGACAGTATTCACAGCCATTAAGAGAGAGAGAGGGAGAGAGAGAGAGAGAGAGAGAGAGAGAGAGAGAGAGAGAGAGAGAGAGGATTAGAAAAGAAAGGATGATGAGTGGATATGTTGATTTATTTGATTTTTTTTTTTTTTTTTTTTTTTTTTTTTTGGACATTTGGTGAAAAGTCTATCTTGAGATTAAATGAGTTGAGAATGAGAATGCTAGTTGTGGTTTTCTGAAGCCTAAAAACGGTATTGAATGTTGCACTGTCCGTAAGCAATTTTGCCATAATATTTATCAATGGCATTCTATAGTTCAAAATTAAGCAGTTCAGAGTTGTATACATAAAACTATGCCTGCTTTTCCTGCCACAGATTTGAAGGAACATAAGGATAAGCAGATGCTTCTTTGAGGGAAAGGATGTTGCTCTCAAGTTTGACAGATTCTGAATGATGGGCATATTGACATTACCAAAATTCAGTTTTGAAATGCTCTCTATTACCATGCCAAGAAAAAGTAAACTAGAAATTTTTTAAACACATTTGTACTTACACTGAAACATAGTTTCATTTGTTGTCTGATCATATGATTCCAAAAACTGAAATCATGTGAATATCTAATTAAAGTTTCTTTTGTTTTCCTTTTTGAGTTTTGGTGATACTCTGCCATAGCAAATGAAACTGTTGAGGCTGTTGTTTTTTCACAGTCTTCATTCACCTGGCCCTCCTTAACCCTTCAGTGTAAAGTGTTCCAGGTGTCACTTTGCTGTTTCTCAAAAGCCTCCTGCTTCCTTCTTTTTTCTTTTTCACCATTATTCTGTTTCTCAGGAAATTTGTACTCTCTGTGGCTGCACTTGCTTTCTCAACATAGTGAATTCTAACAGTGATACCGTATCTTAAAATTTTATGAATGAATGAATATATATATATATATCTTTTATATGTATGTATGTATGTATGTATGTATGTATGTATGTATCTTTTAGGAATGGTGGGTTTTATTGGTGCAAAGGATTTCCTCTAAAGATGGCCTGAAACACTGGCATGTGGGTTCATATTAACCTCTCAACCTTAACAAAAATAGTTCAGAAAATTAAAATGAGGAACGGTCTGAAGTCAGAAAGCAGAAGACTTGATGTCATTCTGAGCAGTCACTGACATGAAATGATATGATCAAATTTTATTTTTGAAAGAGTTTTTTTAATAATGATTGTTTATTGATTCTTTGAGAATTTTACATCACGCACCCCAAACCTGCTCACCTCCCAGTCCCTCCATATCCACCCTTCACCTCTGCAGTATCTCCCCAAAAGAAACCCCCACAAATTGATTCAAAACAAGCAAAACCACCTTACTCCTCCAGCTTGCCCATTTCTCCAACACCTCTCTATTCATCCTAGTGGCGTTGGTAGCTACATTGTGTCAAGCAGTAATCCTTCATTGCAGTGAGTCACTGGTCTGGTTCAAGGCCTCTGGTCTCTGACACACTATTATCACTGGAATTCCTCTCAGAGCTCCTGCTGATGCCCTAAGTTACAGAGATCCTGCAGTTATCATTCTGCCCTAAGTTACAGAGATCCTATAGTTATCATTCTGCACAATCAGTCCCTTCACAAAAGTCATAGCCCAGGAGATGGGTCCCGGTGGTAGGTGAGTTGGTCAGTCCTAGCTTCTGGGACTGCCTCCACCTCAGGCAGTGGGTGTAGCCAGCTTTCCCACACAGTGGTGAGGGATGTGGCCATCTCTCCCTAGTGCTGAGGGAATAGGGAGGCAGCTCTCCTGTTGCAATGTCCAGAGAGGAGCAGGGCCAGTGAAGGACAGGGCCAGCTCAGCATGGCCCACAGATTTCCACATGTATGGTTCCTATGGCCCCCTGTGGTAACACTGCCTGTGGATATCAACACAGACCCCAGCTGCTGCAGGACTTCAGACCTAGACATGGCTCTTGACTTGGGCACTAATATTGGGTGACTCCATTGGCAGGACAGGCCACCCACATCAGTATGGCCTTGGTGGCAGCATGGCCCTCAGACCCCAACATGGTGTCAGGTAGCTGACCAGACCTCACACATCCTCTTGGCTCTTAGTGGTAACAGGAGCTATAGACATCAACTCAGACCCTTGCTGCTGCAGGGCCATGGATCCAAACATGGCCCTAGTAGGCAGCATCTCAGGGCTGTCAGTATAGCCCCAGGTGCCAGCACAGACCACCCAGATCAGTATGGACTCAGCAGTAACATGTGCCTCAGAAACCAGCATGGTCTCATGGCTTACCAGACCCGCGTCTGCATGGCCTTCAGTGGTAACAGGAGCCATGGGTGTCAACTCAGACATTGACTGCTGAAGGGGCAAGGACCCAGACATTGCCCCATGGTAGCAGCACAGGCCACTCATAAAGCATGGCCCTCAGACACCAACATGGCCATAGGTTGTGGGCTAGTCCCTGGACATCTGTGTGGGCTTTGGTGGCAACATGGGCCATGGACATCAATACACACCCAGTCTATAGTAGAACATGGATCCAGAAATGGTCCTTGGTAGTAGCAGATAACACTGTCACCAGGTGGCACTGCAGGCCACTCATATTGGCATGGCCCTAGCAGAAATGTGGCTCTTAGATACCAACACCCAGCTGGCAGCCCAGCCCTCTGGCATCGGTGGCAAGGTCTTCAATTAGGAGTCATAGACATCAACACAGACCCTGGCTACAGTAGGGGTACAGACCCAGACCTGGTCCTCAGCAGCAACCCAGGCCCCAACATCACCATAGCCCCAGGTGGCAACACAAGCTACCCAGTTCAGCATAGAACCAGCAGTAGCATGACCCTTGGACACCAACATGGACTCAGGTTGCTGACCAAAACCCTGGGCATCCACGCAGCCCTCAGTAGTTCCTGAAGCCATGGACATCAACATAGATCCCGACTGCTGAAGGGCCATGGACCCTAATATGGTCCTTGGCAGCAGCTCAGGCCTGGATGTAATCATGCCCCCGGGTGGCAAATAGACCACTCAGATCAGCATGGCCCATGGCAGCAGCATAATCCTTAGACACTAAATGGCCACAGGTTGTGACCCAGACTATGGGCATCCTTGTGGTAGATGGGGGCAATGTGGGTCATGGATGTCAACACAGACCCTGGCTGCAGCAGTATCATGGACCCAGATATGGCCCTTGGCAGCAGCCTGGGGTCCAAGCATCAGGGTGGCCCCAGGTGGCAAACAGGCCACCCATCTTGGCCTTGTCCTCACAAATTCACTTCTTCAGTTCTGCCTCTTTCCACAGCACATGAACAACTTCTCTTTGTCTATCCATTTCTCCACCATATATTTGCTCATCATAATGACACCTACTCACCCAGTGTTCCCAGGTGCCAGATGGGCCTGTGGATGTCTTTAGCCAGTCTGGACTGTGAGAACCCAGGCTGACCCATGGGTGTCTTTCACCTGGGCCTAGTGGCACTAGGCTGGCCTGTGGGTGTCATTCAAAGAGTATTTTAAGAAAAAATAAAAGCGGGGGGAGGACAAGAGATAAAACTATTTTTAAGTAACTTATTTAAAATAATTTTAAGTAACTGTGGATTTGACTTGTTCAGTGCCCTATATTAATCTCCAGTTAATGTATATTTTTTAAATTAGGTTTAGCAGCTCATTAATATGCATTGGTATTGTTTTTACATAAGGAATTTGTAATTTGCTAATCAATGTTGACTAGAATGAGGATCTGGGTGTGTAAATCAGGGATAGGATACTTATCTGACAGAAGCAAAACCTTGACTTTACTCCTTTGTACCACTCCCAAACATTGTAGATTTAACTATATAACATGGTTTCTGAAGCCAGAAAAAGTTCTTAAAAGTTTATGGGTGATGTGACACACTCCCCTCCCCACCCATACACACACATTGTTTAACCATCTCTCAAACCTTTATTCTGTTTGTAAATGGTGACACCCAGTTGCAGATTCAGAAAAGCAGGAGGTATCATACTTTGTTCTGTTTCCCAACTCTACTTTTAAAGTGTCTCACTTTGTTTGTTTGTTTGTTTGTTTGTTTTGTTTTGTTTTTTGAGACAGGGTTTCTCTGTATTGCTTTGAACTCTGTCCTGGAACTAGCTCTGTAGACTAGGCTGGACTCAAACTCACAGAGATCCGCCTGCCTCTGCCTCCCGTGCTGGGACTAAAAGTATGCACCACTACCCCTGCTGTGTATCACTTTCTTTTCACTATTGTTACTGCTGCCCTTGCTGAGCCTTTCCCATGGAAGCCACTGCAGAAAGCCCCTCTGACTTTTCCATTTGCCCTTCCTCCCCCACACTTTCGTTTTCTTTTCTTAAAATGTTCTTTCAAAAATAAAATTTGATCATGCTACTTCATGTTAGTGACTGTCTAGAATAAGTCTTCCATGTCCCCAGGCCACTTCTCACTTAAGCTTTCTGAACTGTTTTCACTTTTCCGAACAAGCCATGTTGTAGCTTGTTTTGCTCTAATTGTTCAGATTGTCTAAAATTCCTTCCTTTAACTAATGTCCTCCCAAGTTTAAAAGTTCAGTTCAAGTGTCACAATTTTAGATAACCTTTTCTAAATCCTTTTTTCTCATTCACAGCCCAATGTGCTTCTTCTATAGTACAAATTGTAGACAGAATGCTAGTCTCTTACAGTATTAACACTTTATTATATGTAACTTTGTACATTTTCATTTCCCTAACCTGTAGAGTTCATGAAAGATGATAAGAAAGTATTTTGAATGATTATCAAATTAAGTAAATTGTCCTTTATTGAGAGGATAAAATACACCAATCTATTTATATGGTTTTTCTCTTCATGTCCCTTCAGAGGCACAACTGCTTTCTTAGGCTTTCATTATTCAGAAAATTTTTGTGCTATCTCTTTGTTCAGCTATTCAGGAATGGGTGACTACTTAGTAATGTGATTTCCAAATGAGCACACCTGATCAATCATTTTAATAGTAAGTAGAAGCATTGTACCATTCATATTAGAAGACTTTCTGTGTTTTCTATTATAGATCCAGCCTTTAAGATATATTTCCCTTTATGTCTATTTTATTACCAATTATCTCAAAACTTCAATAAGTGATAAAGGTAAATGTTTAGTTCTGTATTTAAGTAAAATCCAAGACAGTTTAAAACTGATCATGAAATTATTTATAAGTAATGGTTTTATTGAAGAACATAAAAACTGGTGTAATACAAATGCAGTTCTTGATCTCATGCTATCATATAGAATGTGAAAGATAAATTATGTAAATTGGAGTTTATGTATATTCATTGTGTTCAAGACATTTTTACAAATGAATGCTTTTTTCCTCCAAAAGTATGTGCCAGTAACTTAAATACTGCTTATTTTTAAAATGTACTTTTGCCAGGTAATGGTTTTATTTTAACTGAGATAACAGATTTTTCTCAGATGTTTCATGCTTCAAATTGAATAATATTGTGTCTTCTATTATAAAATGCTGTGGAAATCTGGAATCCATGTACCACTAGTTTTGATTCATGGTGTCTCTTGGAATCTTTCCCATGTGAGAAACAGCCTTGAACAGATGTGCTTAGTCATAGAATTGCCAGACAGTTCCTTATGTGTTGGCAGCTAGCTTTCTGAGCATAGAAAACCAAAACAGGTTCTAGGATGAGAATAGGGCTTTCCTGACATTTTTCTCTCTTCACAAGGTTTAACCTTAATGTTATCTAAGGGATGATTATATGTTATTTTTAAAATTTTGTTTTTCTTACTCTTTGAAGAACAAAGAATAACCCCATTTTACTTATAGAGCACATGGGTCATGAGTAGACCTTAGCAGCAACTATTTAATAAAAAGATTTCTTGTTTCAGGAGTTGGTAAAAGGTAAAACAAAACTATTTATTTAAAATTTTTTTACTGATATTTATAACTGTCTTTGGCAAATATTCTGCATTTTTGCACCTTTTTAGGTTGTGCTTTGATATGATATGTTGTGTGAGAAGCAAAGACTGCGTGCTCAGCCCTACCTTTACATTCCGGCCCTGCGCTGCTGTAGTCCGTTTAGCTGTTTAACAAAATACTGTAAAGTAAAATAGGTTGGAAAGTTATTTCTTTAGTGTTCAAGAGGATGGCAAGGTCAAGATCAAGACACCAGCAGGGTCCATGTCCAGCGAGGACTCTGGTTTATAAACTGCACCTTCTTGATGAGTCTTCTTATAAGTGGAAAAGGCAAGCAGTCCCCCTCATGCCTCTTAATAAGGCTGCTGATCCCATTTTTTGATGTCTCCACAATCATAATATCATCACCTCCCAAAATATCCCACCTCCTAATACCATCACATGAGGTTATCTGAGTGTTGTACTTTCACAGCATTTTAGCATATGGGTTGTGAGAGAACGGATACATTCAGACTAGCAGCTGTTTATTGATGAAGGGTTTGACAGGTTGCTAGGTGCATGAAGTTCAGTTTCCTCATCTCTAGAAGAGCAAAAAATGCCTTCCTCCCCAGTATGCAATGGGGTCTAACACTATATAGAGAACATCCTTTCTCCTTTAGCATCCAGTCTGTCTAGGTAGGAAAGTAGCTTCTCATCATTTCTATAACTGTGTCTTGTATGCTTTGTATGCTTAAGGGTTAGTTCTCTTTTGCAGGTTTTTTTTTTTTTTGAATCCTCCTATGTCAGAACTTGCTGACGGTTGCTCAGGTTGTATTTTTCCTTTTCCATCCTCTGAAATTGCCTTGATGAATCTCACTAATTTACTTACTAGGGAGTTTCCTCTTCTATTTTATATTTGTTTCTGATTTTCTTCTCTGACCTTTGGGGCGCCTTCTCGGCTTCCTTTGTCTTACTGATTTCCTCCACCAGACCCACTGAAAATAGGTATTTCTTAAATTTCTATTCCTTTTACTCAGTCCTTTCCTTTCCTTACATCTACCCTAAGTTCATTAATGTCAATAATAATGTTTCCCAAATACATATATTTAGCTTTGATCTGCTTTGTTGTCCTCAAAATTTGAGTTATTAGGTCAAAGGTTTATTTGGGTTTCTTATTGTTTTGTTTTGCCAAGGTCTTGCTCTGTAGTTCCAAGTTGACCTAAAACTCATTAAGTAGTCTATTGCGGTAAATAAGGGTCAGGATAAACAAATAGGCCGAATAGATGTTTATTCAGGGAGAAATAACTTACAACCTAGACAGATGAACACCAGGAAATTCAACCCGATCCTCTCCTGTCCGAGTCACGCCAGAAAGAGAGCGCCTTCCTGGCCCCCTCCGACCTCCTTCCTCAGGTCACCTCCGCCCATAGCTCCACCCCCCAATGGGCGTGGTCAGTGCTACAGAAGGACTACCTCACTACAGTAGTCCATGCTGGCACAAAATTTGTTATCTTCCAGTCTCAGCGTCCTGTGTGCTGGGATTATGTGCATGTACCACCTTACCTAGCTAAACATTATATTTTTCAATAGCAGATACTCTGATTCTGGGTGGAAAATTATTTCTCTTATTTTATGAGGCTAAGAAGATTGCCCAGTTAGTAAAGACTTCCCATGCAAGCATGAGAACAACCTGAGTTCAATCTCTGAAAGCCTTATAAGTGCTAGGCAGGGTGCTACATGCTCATGATCCCAGTGCTAGGAAGATAGAGACTGGTGGAACCATGGCTCACTGGCCAGCCTGTCCAACCTAATAGGAGATGTACAATACTTCTATACTAGTAGTAGATCTGCTTTAAAGAAAGTGTGTGTGTGTGTGTGTGTGTGTTCTTAAGGCTTCCACAAATCACTACTCCAGGATTGTCCATACAAGAACATTGAAAGAGTAAAACATGAAGGTGAAGTAGTGCTAATAGCTGATGTTTTCATCTTCTCCTTTATACTCATTTATTGTGCTCTTACTTGTCTCCAAAGAGGTTAAAATTAATAGCTGCCTTCGTGTTGTATCCCTCTTCTATGAAACCGTAATACCACAAGAAAGAATCCATATAGTTTTCATTGTAATGCAGTGTGATCTGTTAATGTGCAAGGAATTAAGTAATATAATGATTGCAGCTTGGGATATTATGTAGATTAAAACCAATGAGGACTTGACAAGTGGAAACTTTAATTAGGTAAATGTTAGGAAAACAGGGAGAGACTTGTACAATAAAAATGGAAAAATCAAGAGTGTGCTCATGGAACACATGTGAGATATATATATATATGGTCTGTGTTAAACAATGCATGGGAGGAACTGGAACTGGCAGGAGATGAGACTTTGGGGCTGACAATATTGACCTTTTACCCTTATAAAGCAGTATAGAATTTTATTCAAAAAAAAATGAGAATAAAACTTTCCATTTTGTCTGAGAAACCTAGAAATAAATGTTAAGGTAAAATTTTAAGCCTGAAGCTGGGCCTGGTGGCACCTGGCTATGATCTCAACACTTGGGGTTAGGGAACAGAAACCAGAGGCTTATTGTTCAGGCCAGAAGGGAGGGAGGGAGGGAGAGAGGGTGGGTGGGAGGGAGGGTGGGAGTGAAAAGAAGGAAGGAAGGAAGGAAGAGAAAGGAAGGAAGGAAGGAAGGAAGGATGGATGGAAGAGAAAGAAAGAAAGAAAGAAAGAAAGAAAGAAAGAAAGAAAGAAAGAAAGAGGGATTGGGGAAATCAGTCCTTGGAAGTAATAATAGTGATAAATGTTGGACAATAAAAACAATGAGGAATATGAATTTGACAAACAATTTAGAAGCTGACTGATTACTTAAAATCAAAATAAGGAAAAGATCTATTAATAAGAGAATTTTTGTTCTCAGAGCAGTTGGTCAGGTGGATTTCATCACTAGTAGCACTGAACTCAGCACACTGAGATTCTCCCAACAGATGCTTTCAAGCTTATTGGACACTTTTAATGTACCTTACTTTCACTTGTTCAGCAACCCATGAAACAAATAGAAAAAGCAGTATTATAATCTTTCTGAAGGTAAGAAAACCAAGTTGCTATGAGTATTTAGGTTTTACCCAGTTTTATAATCTTTGCTCAAGGGACTGATAGATTTTCAAGCTTTAAGTTCATTGTCACAGAGGCCAATCAGCAATATTTTTTAATTAGATAAATTGAAGAAAGTAAAGCATAATTAATTCTTACTATATTGAAATTCTTGTTTAAAGTTGATCAAATTTTTCTTCATTAAATACACAGGATTGTTTGTATATTGAATGTAATTTGTCCAAATAAAATAATCCTTTTTATACTCCTCTATAATTAGCTATATTTTCTTACCTACTTTTACATGTATTTTATTAGCAATAAGGAAATTATTCAGAATTTACCCTTGAGATGCATTTTTAGTTACATAAACATTAGTAATGATTTTACTAAATTTAGATTTTTAACTTTCCATTCTTTATGGTCTCTAACATAACACATGAATTTACTTTCTTCCTCAGGCAAGCCAAGTTAGATCTGAGAGTTGCAGTAACGAAAGTGGAAGAGTTAACTAAAGTGACTGAAGGTCTTCAAGAACAGATGCTGAAGAAGGTATAGCATTGGCAATAATTTAGTTAAGACTATTTCCATTGAGTTTAGCAAAGTGAATTAAAACATAGCATAAACAGTTTACAGGCAAGTTTCACTTAACTTCTATTCAGATGGAAAATAAAATAAAATCTAATACTAAAGTTTTATTATCGTAATAGGCTGATTCTTTCCCTAAGTTATAGGGAACTTTTAGAAAGATACTGAGGAAATGTCAGGCTTTAGATTTAAATGGATATTATTACTAAAAATTCTAGTTCTGTGAGTTACTAGCCATATTACTATCTAAGCCTTATTTCCTGATATAGATTTCCTATAGTGATAGAGTAGTATGGAGAGATATAAGAGCTCTCCCACAAATAATTTTTTTTTAGCATGGAAAACATTCTAAAATAGGAACAAATGAAATAAGAATTCTTAGGTTTTAGAGTTTTAGATTTCCGACCTGATGGTTCTGCCATTTTACTTCCCACACCTTTGGCTTCAAAAAATAGCTTTATAATGGCTTAAGCACTCAAAATCAAAGTTTAGGCCTACAAAAGCCAGTGGCCATTTTAGGACATGCTGACCACAAGAGGACCAAAAGAAAAAGTAACAATTCCTCTCAGTTCATATTCTTATTAACCCTATGCCTGGTAGCCAGGTTTCACATATGGAGAGTCAAGAGCAGACTGAAACCTGAGAAAGGTCACTCTAGTAAGGTAGAGGGACATTGGTCAAGTACATTCTAGAAGTACGTGTAAATTGAGCCTGAGAAGATTATCTTCTTATTTAAAGTATAAGAGGACAAACTCCCAAGTTGGAAATTACAAGAAGTAAATTTCTAATAACAAGGAAATCACAGAGAAAGTAAACCCTACCTCTGCCCCATCAGGTTGTGTATGTTGGGGACATTCCATAGGACCTGCCTATATAAAAACTAAAGTGGAAATCAGCAAGAGCTAGTCATAGATACCAGCTGCTGTACACTGTGGAACAAATTTCAGAGATCACATAATAAGCAAAAATGTTTCCCACTTGAATAACACCTCACCGTAGTCCATAATATCAGTCCTCAGTATATTGTTGAGAATAGCCAATTTTCAATCAAAAATTACTAGACAGGAAAGTATAATCTATGTTTTCTCTTGGTGGACCTGGTTGTTTAATGTTGAAGACAGAGCATTCAGAATTGATTGTTACATTTACATTTAAGGTGGGTTGGAGTCAGTGATTTGTTTGCCTATCATTGGGTGCAATGCTCAATCTTCTCAACATGACTGGATTTAGAATCCCATTGGGGGAAAAAAAAACAATTTTGATGTCTGAGGGAATTTCTAGGTTGGATTAATAGAGATGAGAAGACCCCCTGTAAATGTGGACAGCATTATCCCATGGGCTAAATCCCTGAATAAGGAGGAGAAAGTGAGGTGAGCACCAGAATTTATTTCTCTCTGCTTCTTGACTAAGGATGAAATATGACTAACTACTTCATGGTCTTGCCTCCATATCATCCCTGCTATGAAGAACTTAGAACCACAAACAAAAACTGAAGCAAACCCTTCCTTCCTTTTTTGAATATTTTTGTCAGGGATTTTTGTCACAGCACCAAGAAAGGTAACTAAATAGTGAGCAACCGCTAGAGTCAGTCTCCAGTCTCCACACAGCATTACAAAAGAGAGGGGGGGGGGAGGGAGGAAGGAAGGAAGGAAGGAAGGAAGAAAGGAAGAAAGAAAGGAAGGAAGGAAGATTCAGTGAGGCCATAGCAATGCACATCTTTTACCCCAGCACTTGGGAAGTAGAGGCAGGAAAATGGGAAGTTCAGGATCATCCTTGGCTACACAACCTGTACTACTGTATAAAGTCCTGTCTCAAAAAAAAGAAGACTGCTCAAGGAATTGTTTATTGTTGGTTTAAAAAAAAAAACTAGAGTAAAATAAAGTCTACATGAAGGAAAAGGTAGAGAATTTGATTGAGAACAAGAAAACAATTTTAAAATAAAAATTCTAGAGCTTTTATAGTAATTGGGGGGAAAAAGTTCACTAGATAGGCCCAAAAATAGATTCAAAAGGTCAGGATAAGCAAGGAAGTTCAACAGAGAACATTAGAAATTCCCTTGTCTAAGAACCAGTTTCAAATATTTAAGTGTTTTGTGGGATAATATGAACCATTCCAATATAGGGGCAATTGGAGCTCCAGGAAAGTGGAACAAGGGCAGAAAACAACCTGAAGCTAGGAGAAAACATTAGCAGGAATATTAATGACCCCTAAAGAGGACAAACAAACAAAACCATCTTTATGGAAACATGATGACACTGATATACAGTCTTAATAAAAAGACATTTATTTATAGCAGACACAGGTGACCTGGACAAAGGAAGGTTGGTAAGAATCATGGCTGCGTTCTCCCATGAGAAGCTATGAAGGCAGAAAACATTTCCAGTGTGTGGAATGTGCTGAAAGAGAGAACAGCTCTCAATGGGTTCTTTATCCAGGAAAGCTGTGTTTTAAAATGAAAGCAAGACATTCCAAATAAGCAGAATTTGTGCCCAGAAGAATGGATTTCAGAACATTCAGAAAGAGGTTTTTTTGTTTTTTTTTTTTTTTTTTTTTATTGCTTGGTTGGTGTGGTTTCTTGGTGTAGAATCTCTTGAAGTTCAGGCTGCTCAGTGTCTCACTCCATCTGGAAACTCCAAAGGCTGGGATTACCCACATGTACCTCCATGCCTGCTTCTGCTATTTCCCCCAGAGATGTTTGTGAGGCCAAAGGAAATGGTACTAGGTAACAACTCAGAAAAGGAAATAAATCACAACATGTGGTAAATTCAAAATAGTATCTCTAAATATGCTGGAAATTTTTTTTATAAAAAGATTCCCTTAAGCCAGACATGGTAGAGCGCACCTGTAATCCCAGTACATAGGAAACAGAAACAGGAAGATTGCCCCAAACTGAAGGTCTGCCTGGTCTATACAGTGAGTTCTAGACTAGCCATGCTACATAGGAGGACCCTGCCTGGGGGGGGAGGGGGGAGACTTTTTCAAAGATAACTGTAAAGGAAGGCAAACAAGGATAGGCAAGAAGCTTTTCTAGAAAATAACTTAAATAAAACCTATTGATAGTGCAAAGTATCTCTCTGTCAGGAAATGCCCTGTGTTATTCAATAGATCATGGGAAATAGGTAAAAGCATAACAGCAGAATGGCCACACAGGAACCTTTGCCTTGTTTTGCTGGATGTGCAATGGAAACATTGTGAAACATTGCCAGAAATGTATTTGCAGTACTCTTTTGATTGTCTAATATGGTAGTGATGAAGTTTGTCCCCAAACTCTTTGTACTATATGTGTTTACTTAACAAAATATATCTCTACATATTAGAATTCTAGTAACATAACTATGTAGTCTGCTGCGTTCATCATGATGTAAAATGGTGCTTGTGTATTATAGTATGAGATGCTTCAAGTAGCTTTGGGTCTTTACTTTCTAGGAGGAAGATATTATCTCTGCCCAGGGAAAAGAGGAAGCATCGGATAGACGAGTACAGCAGTTACAGTCCAGTATAAAACAGTTAGAGTCAAGGTAATGCTTCTAACTGTGTCTCTGTGCTATCAAAATGAAAAAAAAAAGAAAGAAAAAAGGAAAAAAAAAAAAAAAAAAAAAAAAACACTCAGGAGGCAAAGGCAAGCGGATCTCTATGAGTTTGAGACCAGCCTGGTCTACAGAGTTAGTTCCAGGACAGACTCCAAAGCAATACAGAGAAACCCTGTATTGAAAAACCAAAACCAAAAATTCATGTAATATATTCATGCATTGATTCATGTCACAATTTTGAAAGAAAACAAACTTTTTTGAAAAGAAATAAACTCTTGGTTACCGTGGCTTTTAGATTAGTATCGTTGCTAGTGCTGCCATCTATAAAACCTGACTCTGGTCTGAGCACTCACCCACAATAAGAAAAAAAATATGTAAATGGAAAGATATACATGCAATTATGTATGTATAATATGTCCAAACCTGGGAGAAATCCCCAGTCTATCTCTGCCTTACCTAACAGTACTGCAATTTAGACAAGTTGGAATTAAATCCAGAAGTTAGGAATGAGTAGATTTAGCTCTAAGTTTCTTCGAAAGAAGATAGATAAGCTTTTTTCCTGGCACCAGGGGCTTGAATTTGTGAGGAAAAATATTTTGTCTCCTAACTTGGTTTCCATTGTGACCTCTATTAGAATACTATATCACCAAAGACCTCTTCATTTTCAGTCTTCTTGATGTAAGCTTACAGATTTTGAAGTATTTCTAGTTATTTTTAGAAACAGAAAGTCCGGGGGGAAAATGTTAAAAATTTCTAACTCTATCTGAGGAAATTTGAAACTTCCCCCAAATTCTCCATAATTCTGTGTTTTAACAAATAATACATTTAAGGTCTAAATAACCATTGGAACAGAAGGCAATGAAAATGTTAACTATTCAGTAATGTTCTCAGGCCATAAACCTTGCAAGAAGAATTATCTCTAAGAGCTGAATGCTGTAGATTGTTCTTGCTTCTTAGGTTTAATGTGACAGGAAAGCCCTATAAGTTGCAGATTGATCCTTCATTGTTCCCCAGATGTCAAGCTACCAGTGTACCAGTCTTTCCAGACTTATTAGTCTTGGGAACTCTTAACTCCTCCAGTTGCCCTTCTCATCCATTTTGCAGTCACTGATCTCTCCCTCATAACCATTATAAAATAGTGTAGTATTTTTTGACAATACTGTTGTGAAATATTATTTTAAGATGTATTCCACTTATTTATGCTGTGAAATATTTAATAATGAACAAATGTGTTGAATTCTTTTATGTTGCATTTGTTTAACTCTGTGAAACTGTGTTACTTTGCCTGTCTAAAACATGTGATTGATCTAATAAAGAGCTGAACTGCCAATAGATAGAGAGGGCTGGCAGGCAGAGAGAATAAATAAGAAGAGATATCTGGGAAGAGAGGATCAAGGAGCAAGAAAGGGAGGAGAGGACTCCAGGAGCCAGCCGCCTAGCTACACAGCAAGCCATGGAGTAAGAAGTAAAGAAAGGTAAAAGTCCAAAGGCAAAAGATAGGATAATTTAAGAAAAGCTAGCTAGAAACAAGCCAAGCTAAAGCAGACATTTATAAGTAATAATAAGACACCGTGTGTTTATTTGGGATCTGGGTAGCAGGCCCCCAAATAGTATAAGAGTAAATAACAACAATACCATTCACCTTTTGTGAGGGAATGAGATGCCTAGTATCTCAGGCACCAACCACTAAATTCTAGCTGTTCCTCTTATCATTGTAACCCCCACAGATTTCAAATGTCAATACCCTCTTGCTTCTTGTTCTACAGACTACTGAATTATAGAACAACAGCATATCAAAATGGTCCTAGTTCTTTTCACTTAATTCCTTTTCCTTGTGCCAATTGAGCAACATAGCTTGAAAATTAGGTTGTAAACTCTACTTAAATAGGGTCGGGAGGTGGTAGCACATGCCTTTAATCCCAGCACTCCAGGCAGAGGCCAGCCTGGTCTACATAGTAAGTTCCAAGTTCCAATGCTGCATGGAGAAACCCTGTCTAGAAAAAGAAACAAACAAAAGAAAAAAAAAAAACACTTTATTTAAGCAGGAAGAATATATTTTTCCTTTTGAAAACTCAGTAGTTTTTAACATGATACCAGTTCTAAAATTATGTCTTATTTTAGATATCAGTTTGTATTCCTGGTCTAGTGATATATCCTTACTTTAATACTTAAGCTATTTAAATCATGGCTGAAATTTTATTTTAGCAAATAAAATTAATGATATTAGGTACATGTACACACATGAGCACATATTTGTGGAGGTCAAAGTTCAACATCAGGTGTCTTCCTCTGTTGTTCTCTATCTTATTTTTTTCAGGCAAAGTCTCCCATACACCCTGGAGCTCCCATATGTGGCTACCCTGGCTAGCTGATAAACACCAGGGTTCCTTCTGTCCTTGCCTTCATAGTGCTAAGGTTCTTTTATGTATGGATCAAACACAAGTTCTCATGGTTACTTAGAAAGTACTTTTACTGACAGAGCCTATTCCCAGACCCTGATAGTTCATATTTTTATCATAACACTCCTTTAAAGATTTTAATGGCCCAACTTAAGAATGGTGTGAGATAGAAATGTGCTTGTGTGTGTGTGTGTGTGTGTGTGTGTGTGTGTTCTCAGAACTTTGCTAATTGTACTTGTAAAATGAATAATTTTTGTTTAATAAAATTTTACTATTGACATACATATTCATGATAATAAAATTGACAATAATTGTTTGTCCCTCCTAACTGTAAATACACTGTTTATGCTAAGAATTTTGCCATTTAAGGTTTAGAATACCTAAATTAGCAGAAGAAAATAAATATGGTCCCTAAAGGAATTAATAGTGATTATATTACAAAGAAAGAAAAAGAGAAATGGTAAGCAGTTTTGACTTTGGTAGTTATGTTTTGGATGGCTTCAGGAAGTATGTATAAGGTGTTTTGGAACTCTTATTACTATGCCTATGGAACAGGAATAATGCTGAGAGATCTATGAAAGAATTAAAATAAATCCGAGGGAGACTAGGTATAATTTTCATGCATTATTTGGAGAAAAAAATTTGTATGTTTGGGTGTTATGCCTACATGTGTCTGTGTACTGCTTTCCTGCATGGGGCCCACAGAGGCCACAGAGAGTGTGGGATCGATCCCCTTGGACTGGAGTTACAGTTTTGAGCCACTACATAGGTTCTAGAAATCAAACCCACCCCTCTTCATGAGCAGCCAGTGCTCTTAACCACTGAGCCATCTCCTGGACCCTGAGGGGGAAAAAATAAAGCAACTTCTATGTTCACAGGTGAAACCGTTTGTTCAATATTCATGAATACTCATTGTATACACTTAGAAAAAGAGAACATGCTGTCTTTAAGGGCAGTAATGTGAAATGATCTAAACATAACATTTTCTGTCTGAGGCTAGAAGTATGACTAAGCAGTTAAGAGCTCTTGTTTCTCTTACAGAGGATCCAAATTTAATCCCAGCACCCACATTGGACAGCTCAGAACCACTTGTAACTCCAACTACAGGAGATCCAATGCCATCTTCTAGCTGTGGTCACCCATACACACATCACATAACCACACACAGATATATACATAGACACATAATTTAAAAAATAAAATCATAATTGTTTTTCATCCAAGATTTGATTGGGTAGTTTAGGGCTCTCTAGCACTGTAAAGACCAGACAAATCAGGCTTTGCAGTAGTGAGTATGTTCATAATGGGGAATTCTTTTTAAAAATTAAGAAGAGATTTCACACAGGCAGAAAAACAAATGAGGAATATGTTGTTTTACAGGAGACATCAGACAGGATCTTAGCATATGTGAGCACAGTGTTTGCCCTTTTCTAGAAAAAGAGAAGTATTTTAGAATAAATATGGAGGCACTACTTAGGTCTCTACTTATGCTCTGGGAGCATAGAGCTCAAAGTCCAGCATTGTCAACATAAGGGAATAACAAAAGCCAGGTACAACAGGTGTAATGTACCACTAGTACACCAAAGATCTGAAATGGAGAACAAATACAAATAGTTATCAGCAATGGGTAGGTAGACTCTTCAAATCATGCAATAGCTGTCTAATATTCTCTGGGTAATAAAACCTTTAACATATTACCAATGAAACATTTTCTTATGAACTAAGCACTTTAATTGCTAACCTAAATCATAGCTGTCATATCAAGGAATAAGAGTGAGTCTGTTCTAAGCTAAACATGAGTGTCCATGGCCTGAGAACACATTCAGATTATTCTAGATAACATCTTCCAAAATGTAAGTGGTTACATAAACTTATGTAGTCAAAAACAAGAAAATCATAAGTGAAGACCTTTTATGAATGCAGTGATAAGAGCATTAGGCAGGTTTCAGGTGCTGTTTAATGACATCCTGGGATGTTTGGTTGGTGGAGGAAAATGCAGATGCTTCTTCAGGAAGTCAAATGCAGATCCTTGTCAGAAAGAGGTGAACAGGAGACAGTATAGACAGCAGGAAACTAACACAAGAGGTAATGAGTTCAAGGCCAGTCTTGGATACACAGCAGGTCCTGTCCAAAACATGAACTTCAGCTAATAAAATCATAAGGTACACAATATAAAGCACATATTGAATAATTCAGGAAACTGTGAAGCATCATTTTCATATACAAGGAAGTTATTTACTGCCTTTATCTTTCCCCAAGGCAGCATAGCCATTGTTAATTTCAGAATCATATTTTCTTTTCATTTTAAGGCAGAAAATAAAAGAATAATGAAGTTGAATAAAATTATACAAGGAAAAAATACTTGATAAAATATAGATAATTTCCCTTGAGTTTTTTCTTTTAGCAATAACTTTTTAAATTATCTTTGAAGAGCTGAGCTTCTTTTTAAAATATATCCTATAGCTCTGTCTTAAATTGCTATTTTACTACAAACATACTAGAATATTTTGTTTTTGTTGTTCTGTCTAGATCTGTAATGTTCCATTGAGGGGCTTGAAAGTTGTCGTTAGTAACCTATAAAAGATTAATATTTACAGCCTGTGAATTCACATTGTATTTATGGCTGAAAGTCAAATAAATGATTGTGATCTGTTACATATAGAAACATACCAGCAGGTTTGTGCTACTTTCAACCTTGGTAAGAGACGCTTCTTACTACAGAAGGCAGTAGGGACTGCACAGACTTATAACTCTTCAAAGTCCTGGGAATATGTAGTTATTCTCAGAATCTCAGCAGTAGGTAGAACAAATGTATATATATATCCCTACCCTACCCCTACTTCCAGACTTAGATAATATCACAGAAAATAGGACAGAAAGAATATAAGTGCCAGAGGATGAGAAAGTGTGCCATAAACAATTACCTTCTGGATATGACGAGAACTCATGGCTGCTCTAGTCGTCTGCCCAAGACCTATGCAAGATCAAGCTAGTTTAAAACCCTAGCATGGAACAGAGAGAGACTCTTAGTGCCTCATCCTTAACTGAGGAGTGTAATGGACAATTGTGATAAAGTCGACAATAGCCCAATAGAGGGAAGTCAGATATTTATTGGAGAATCTCTCACAAATGACAAAGCAAGGTAGAGGTCTTTTGCCCTTAGGTGCTGGATGCTGCCATTCAATCCGAACTGCTACTTGTAGCACCTGAGACTCCAACCCAAAGGAGCTAGTACCTCAAAGTTCCCATAGCAGAGGAGTGAATGGCATTAAATGGCTGCAGAGAAAGGGAGATTATTTTTTGGTTGGTTGGTTTTGGATTTGGTTTTAGTTTTAGTTTTTCGAGACAGGGTTTTTCTGTGTAGCTTTGGAGCCTGTCCTAGAATTAGCTCTTGTATACCAGGCTTGTCTTGAACTCACAGAGATGGCCTGCCTCTGCCACCCAAGTGCTGGGATTAAAAGTGTGCATCACCACTGATTAACTTTTCTTTTGGGTGTAGTTGTGGGTAGATTTGCCACATCCCAGTAAATGATCTCACACACATTCCCATATTGGTAGCATAAATTGTACTTAGTGGGAGATAAAAACAGTAGACATGAAATAAGGGAGTAGTTGGAAAACATGTTGAGGAAGGAGAGGTGGAGCTGGAGAGAGGCAATGGGGGAATCCATATGACCAAGATACATATTATCCATCTATGAAACTTTCATAGTATTAAAGACACCAAAATATAAAGTCAAAATATCTTGTCTCAGTCTCAGATCTACTGCTCTTATTATTCTTAATCAAAAGCTAAAGCAGTGTGGATATGGCTTTCTTTGAAATGGAAATTGTAAAATCTACTTTTATAGAACTATAGCAAGGATTAAATGAGAAATACATGTAAAAATAACAAGCATAATACCACATGGTGATGTTTAGTAAACCTCATGTGTCATTTCTTCCCTTTAAAATATTTAACTTTCATATTGTGGTTATTAATTTCTAGATTATGTATAGCAATTGAAGAAGCCAACGTACTAAGAACAGGGAAAACACACTTGGAAAAGCAAATCAAAGATCTCCAAGCAAAGTGCAATGAATCAGAAAATGAGAAATATGAGGCTATTTCAAGAGCCAGAGATAGCATGCAACTCTTAGAAGAAGCTAACCTTAAAAATAATCAGGTAACAAAACATGCAAACATGTTTATAACAAATAAGATCTCACATGCTCTAATAGTAAAGGGATCATCAACTACAGAATGAATTCATGAAAACAAAGTACCACACTTCCCCTTATCAAATAATTATACTGTATTTAGATGGTAAGAGTAATATCATAAGTTAACATGTTAGTCACTCTTCAGAAATAGTACTTAAATATCAGACTTGTTATGTCCCCACAACCTGAGTCACTGCCCTTCTTCCACTGTATTGTCATAGTCCTTTACCATAGTGTGCTCAATCAGATGACTCCAGTCTTGTTGACTTCCTTTTCACCTGTACAGTGACTTCCTCAAACAGAACTTAACTGACAAAGTTAGTAGCTCAGAAGATTAGATGGATTCTTCAATTCATGCTTTTGTTTTCAGCATCTTAACCATCGTGATTTCTATAATATTCTGGATCATGCTTTCTGTCTTACTCTGTTCCTATAAATGACTATAATCTATGGAAGAAAGTAGATACTTTTTAAAAATGTTACTCCCCTTTTTATAGAATTCATTCTAGCATTAATGTGTATACCAGCATTTATGAACTGAGTGATATATGCAGAGTACTCCAGTAGGAAATGCACTGGGTATAAAGGAAGTGCATTATTTATGTTTCTTACTTGAAGTGGTAGTTTTTTCAAGAGAGATACTAAAAATGCAAAAAGTGGTAATTGGATTTTACAAGCCTAGCATAAAGGAACTTGAATGAAGTGCCACGTGCCAGCAATCCCAGTACTCAGGGAAGGTGGAGCAGGAGGATAATGAACTTAAGGGCAGTGGGTCCTACAGAGATAGAGGGAGAAGAAGAGAGAGGAGAGACAGGAAAAAAGAAAAGAATTATTTCTTTAAGTCCAAAGTGCAGAAATGCTGAAGTCCTTATTTCTTTCACCTGGTGCTCCTGTCTATGACTTAAATTCTGTCTCTCTACTCTTGGAATAAATAAAATGTTTACAGTAGATCTTGGGATACAGCTTAATGGCAGAATATTTGCCTACCACATGTGAGGCCCTTGGTTTTATCCTTTGTACCACCAAAAGTAGAATACTACCTACAGTAGACATATTATGTTTGTAAACTGTTCTAAATACCCATTAGCTAGATAATTTAAGAACAGGACAAAGTTATTTGGCTTTATCCTCTAAAGCACATTTGTGTAAATACTTATCAGATATTGTATGGTTTATAGTGGAGAGAAGACAGGGCACTATTGCCTGTCTCATTTCAGTCCTAAGTCAACAAATCCTTCAGAAGTAGCCTATGGCTATTAGATTAATTTTCCTCTTCCTCTTTTTTTAAAGATTTACTTATTTTTATTTGTGTATAAAAAGAAGAAAAGCTCAGAATGACCCTGAGACTTTCAGTTGTGGAGATGAGAAAAGTGCTGGGAAACACTGTCTGGAATAAATAGCAAAGATTTAATTAGGAAAAGGTGGGCAATGCTGGGAGAGTCCTTATCATGATTTGTGCACAATCTTCCAATGGAGGCATGCCAGAAATCTAGAACAAGACTCTGCTGTCAAAGAACATATTATCTTCCCAGTGAAATGTGATGTTTAACATGCCATGATTATCTTCTGAAGATTCTGCTTGAAGAGAAGCAAAAAGAAGATGACAGAGAGAAAATGAAGAAAACAATTTCCCAACTTATTCAGGATGCCTCCATAAAAGCAAGAAAAGAAGTAAGGAGCTTTTAGTTATAGTTAAAATATAAATTTTAAGTCCTAAGACTAACTGCTACTTAAATACTTAAAAATTAAAACCTTCTGTGATCACTCTCAAAGACTCTATGTGAAACTATTAATGTAAGTAATTAAAAACTGCTGGTTTTTTTTTTTCCTTTAAATCAAACTACTATGGTATAGTGTGATGTACTACATAGTCTTTAACTTCAACTTGGTTTTTTCTTACCTATATTTTCTGTGCTCAATATTTTTCTCCTCAGTGAACTACAATTTCAAGTGATTTTTTTTATAATTTAAAAACATGAAGTTAACAAATTTGCTTTCTTTCATACAACTAAATGGTAGCTTCCATTTTTGTAAAGCCATTCCAAATATATTCCTTAGAAATATTCTTTAGTCGTTTTGGTTGAGAACAAGTTATATATGATGACAGTGATCTCATGAAATTATAATAGAGCTGAAACACCTGTTGCCTAGTATTTTTACAGTACACTTTCAGGCTAAAGTACATTTCAGTAAACAAATAACACAGTGTGTATCTTACTATATACATTACCACGCTGTATAGTTTCATAACCTGTGAGCCCTGAACCTTCTAGGTCACAATGACCACATTACCTAAACAGTATTTCAGAGCAAACCCTATTGTTATATGATGTGTGACTGTACTTTATTATTGATTGAAATTAGATAATTTCCCAAAGTAAAAATTCAAATTTAAGACTGAGTCAGACTAAAGCCTTTTTATTCTTATCTTCCTGCAAGAACCTTCCCTATATGTTAGCTTGAGAATGTTTTAACTTTAGACCATAGAGTTCAATACTCTTGACATCCTTTTTTAATGGCTAGGAATAAATATTGATTATTTTCATAATCTTTGTAAAAATATTTTATCCTGTATTAGCATTCTAATTGCATTTTTAAGATCAATTATGTACATTGATTTTTAAGGCTGAAGTTTCATTTATGTTAACCTATACTTTTAGTGCATTTTTAAAAATGTGTTAGTCTCAATATCTATTCTAAACACCTTTATAAACTATAGTATCTGCCTTCTAAACTCTAGGTATCTTCCTATTTGTAAGGAGCCCAGGTGGACGTCTGAGGCTATCATATCTGCCCCTAGACCTACTAACCTCCCTGTCTGTTCTGACACTCCCTTATGTGCTCCCTAACCTTATAAGCAGTGCAAGTGGACATCCAAGGCTCTGTGTCTGCCCTCTAACCCTAGTTACTTCCCTGTCTGTAAGCAGCCCAAGTGTATATCTGAGTCTGTTGTACATTAACGGAATATATTTTCTTAATCCCACACCTTCGCTTTCATGCATGTTCCTATTGATTTCCTTAAACCCAGCCTTTCCCTGCTATTCCAGGTGTTCACTCAAGGAGCATCTACTAAGTACTTCCTGTGTGCCAAGCATTTTATTTGTTCTCTACCTCCTGATGGTTCCACACTGTTGCCAGATTTTTACATTTGAACTTTAAAAATTATTTCAAAAAGTAGTACATTTTAATGGTAAAGAGGAATGGAAAAATACCAGCAAAAGAAAATGAAAATTACACTATTTTTAGTCTTTGGGTTTTCACTTAATAATTATCTATGGTATACATGAAACCAAAAGGTATATACATCACCAAGTAAATATTAAAATCATGAGAGCCTTTACTGTCTACATCTTTATATTCCTTCACTGTTTGTTATTTCAGAGAACAGGTAATGTTTTGATTAATAAAGAATATGTATTTATTCATATTCTGTTTCTTATACAATAATTGCTGTAAATATTTGTGTACATTTATTTCTAATTATTCAGCTATAGCTGAAAGTATTTTCCTTGAAAATATCCATGTTAGCAGTCATTTCCCTAGTTATTACAATTGACAATTGCTCTAAGCATTTTATTGACTATGGTAGATATAATGAGCATGTTTTCATATATTTCTATTCTAGTTATAAGATTAAACAAAAATGTATGAAACTTTGCTTATGTACAAAAATGGCTTATTTCTTAGATATTTTGATTTTAAAAAATGTTTTAAAATAAAATGTGGGCCATTATTAGCCTTGTCTATTAAGTAGAAAATCAGTTTCTAGTCTGTTGGTATTTCATTTACAGCTATTTTTATTTTTCATAAAATGTCTATGTAAAGAATATGTTTATATGTTTGTGTAAAGACAGACTGGGTGTAGTGTCACAGCATATAATCCTACCACTTGGCTGACACAGGTTAGTGTGTTCAAGGCCAGTCTGGGCTACGTGGTAAGAAAGAAGGAAGGAGGGAGGAAGGGAAATACAGAGGAGCAGGATAAGAGAAATTTTTAGTCTGCATATCAGTTTCAGAGTTCTACCTATTGTAAACTTCCTCGGTCTCTCATTTTGTTTTGTCAGAACCCAGTACTAAAAATTCTCTATGGACCTTAGATCATAGATCACTGATAATATAATTAGTGTTAATACCTCAGAAGATTCTTTTTTGATTCAGCTGAATTTGGCAATATTATAAAATATTTTCCTTGTAAAGCTTCAAGTTAGTTGTATCAGTATTAGACTTAAAAAAGAACACAGTTGAGAAATTTTGTAGGGAGATGGGCAGATACAACTATACTTTTAAGAACTGAAATTTTTATGCTACATGAAACATTCATGTTTTAAATTCTTTGTTACTGTGGAAGTTAGTTGTCCATTGCTCTAACAAAAATATAAGAGAATTAATATAACAAGAAAGATTTATTTTGGCTCCTAGTTTCCATGGCTGTGGTCTGTGATTAGTTGGTGCCATTGTCAGGCTTTCAGCAAGAAAGCCTGTCATGATAGGGACACATGGTGGAGCCAAACCACTCATCAGATAGCCAAGACAGACAGGTGAGACGGGGGCTGATGTCCCAATGACCCTCTTCATATACATGCCTCAAACCAAGGCATGAAGATTTCCCAATAGACCCCACTTTTTAAAGGTTCTATTATCTCTCAATAGGGCCATATTAGGCACCAAGCCTTTACTAACTGGAAATTACAGCAGTTAATCCCCTCATCAGTGCTGGAGGTAATAAATCATGGTGCTGTTGTAAGAACATATGAAATAGTATACATAAAGTATTCTGTACAGTGCCTACTCTATATGTTCCCACAAATGCTATGCCCATATTATTACTGACCTGTAAGCAAAATAGATTGATCCTTAATGTCCTAATACCTGGTTTATCTGAAATGTCAACATAAATTATAGCCCAGAGTAAAGCCTGAAATCGAGTCAAATACACTGTTTGGCAGGCCTTCAAAAAGATAACTCATATTAATTAACCAAATGAAGTACATAGCAAACAGCACTGAATGTAGGCTAAGGAAAGTTTGCACTATATAGTTAAAATAGGTCATTTTATATGAGAAAGTTTCCAAAGCTTTTAGGTCACTAAAGTTTCTTGTTGGTCTATGTCCTTATCAGTCCTTTATAAAACCCTTAGAAGCTCTTAAGAAAAATGATTATCAAAGGCATCTTAAATCTTCAAAATGTTCTGGGCACACCAGTTGTACTCTTTCTGAAAATCTCAATGTTTATTCAAATTTTCCTTGAACACATTTACTTAGCACTAGTGTCTAGTATATATTGTGAAAAGATACTTTATAGAGAACATAACTGCTTTAAAAATTAATTGCATATCCAGCGTGTGATTGTTCTTTTTTCTTCCTTGTTCTCTGACATTTTGCAGTCAGGGAGTCTGTAGACATTGCTTTTCACACTCATTCTCTCACTTCTGGAGGCTGTGTGACATAGAACAGCACAACAGGGGGGTGCACCAGCACCTTTGAGCCAGACATTCAGTAAATATACAAAAATTTTAGATTGTGAGAACATATTTATTTATATTAAAAATTACTTATTTTGTCTAAGGTAATGACTAAATTATATAAGGGCATAATGATAAAACTTTTAGGTTTTTCTGCTTTTATTTCTAATAATGGTAAAATGCTAGTCAAAGAACCCATTATAAACAGAAGTTCTGTTTTTACAGTGAGAAAGGATCCTGAAACCAAAATGCTTTACTGCCATTGTTGTTTTAAATATATCATCCAATTCTATCTTCAATTCTCATGACCATTTTTTATTTTGAAGATTCTGAAGCCTTATGTATACTAAACCAATGCCACAAGTGCAGTCCTCTGGTCTGATCTGGTCCAGTCCATCCCGGTCCAGTCCGACCTGACCTGACCTGACCTGGCCTGACCTGGCCTGGTCTGGTCTGGTCTAGCCCGGCCCATATGATTTGTTGTGTAACTTAAGGTAGTTTTGAACTCACTATATAGGCCCTTATGATTTGTCGTGTGACTTAGGGTAGCTTTGAACTCACTATATAGTACAGCCAGAATGAACTCACTACATACAGATCATTACAAATTCCTAGATATTTCATATATTATATGCCTACTTATCTTTTATGCCATGTAAGTTGTTTTTTTAATGAAAGTGTGCTAAATTTTTTGTCAGTAATCATTTTTTTGTTATTTACCTAAATTATGTCTTAATTCACAGGTTGAAAGCACAAAAAAACAGTATGAAATACTGATTTCACAATTAAGGGAAGAACTTTCTGCTCTTCAGATGGTATGCTAAAAATCGTTATTTTTTTCCTCTAAATATTACTTGCTTTCAAGAACAGTATGTAGGTTATTGCAAATTTGTTTGTTCCATACACTTTTTTTAATTTATTTATTTTATATAACCAAGTCCATTTAAATGAAAACAAACATTTATAGACAATATTTGGGAATTTGGGCGTCGTTCTTTCCAAACTACTTCCTGCTGGTAAGGGGCGCTGTCATGGGGGATTTGAGGAAGATTCAGAAATCCTGGCTGTAGTCTGTAAGGCTGCTTTGTCCAGCTGTTTTGAATGTAGGATCATCTGATACTGTTTCAGGTGGTCTGACTTGATCAAACCACATTAGTTTGGAAGGAACCCACATCTTTTCATTTTCTGTGGAAACAAAAATAGAAATCCTTTTCCCCAGTAACTTGTTGCACTTAAAGTTTGAAGTCAAAGCATTTTTTTTTAATTTAATTTATTATTTTACATGTCGATCCCAGTGCCCTCTCCCTCCCTCCCTTTCAACCTCCCTCACTCCCTCCCTTCCTCCCTTCCTCCTTTCCTCCCTTTTACCTTCTCTGCCCTCTCACATGCACTCTAACCACCCTCCCCTCCCATCCATATGTAGGGAAATGCCATCCAGTTGGGCATGTAGGTCTGACAGGTCATGTGAAGTAGGGACTAGGGCTTCTCTCCTGTCTCTAGATTAAGGTAGTTATCCCTCCATGGGGGATGTGTTCGCAAAGTCCTTTTGTGCACCAGGGATACATCCTGGCTCCACTGTTTGAGGTCCCTTAGACTGCTCAGTCCTTCTGGCTGAGACCCATATTCTCACACATCTACACAATGGAATACCACTCTGCAGAAAAAAATAATGGTATCTTGAAATTCGCAGGCAAGTGGATGGCACTTGAAGAAACCATCCTGAATGAGGTAACCCAGTCACAAAAAGAGGAACACAGTATGTACTCACTCATATATGGATTTAGATTTTAGATCAAAGGATCACCAACCTATAATTCACACCACCAGAGGAACTAGGATACAAGGTGTATTCTAAGAGATTCATATAAAGTCCCTCACAGAACTGGGAAGGGACAAGTCCCCTAGAGCTCAGGGGAAGTGGGGGGGCAGCCAATGGAGAGAGAAGTAGGAGAAAACAAGGGGGAGGAAAGGAAAACATGTGCGACCAGGAAGATTGATCCTGGTTAGGGATAGAAGACAGGAAAGAGAGAGAGACAGAGACACAGAGAGAACATAAAAGAGGGAGCCAATATTGGTTTGAAGATAAAATTGAACACAAAGAAAGGTCTAGAGAACTCCATACACATTTTTTAAGAATGACCTATGCTAGGTGCTAGTATAGTATAAAAATCCACAGAAATGTTTTATGCTGTCTTTGTCGTGTGGTATGTAAAGTAGGACAGGTGGCATTCATCACATTTCATTTGCCCTTGGGAGCACATAGGGCCACTAAACCAACCAGCTGCAGCTCCTGCCATATATTGGGCTGATCTGGAAGACCAGGAAGGAAGAAAAGCTATGTATGTCAGTAGAAAAGAAAAAAGACAGTAAAGCTTCCTACAAATAAATAAATAAGAATAAGTAGACAAAGGGGGACAGTGAGAAAACAAGTTTTCATATGACTAGATTGTTGGAATTTTAAATTTACTTGAAGATTTAATGAGATGAAATGTAATGACTCTTCCCAAAAGATCAAAACACAAGATTATTTGGGAATTAGGAAGATTCTTACAGCTTCACAAACATACATGTTTTCTGAATCTTTACATCACTTTTAATCTGTTATAAAATTTTTCAGTATTTTGTGCATTCTAATAAATGTTGTGCATTAGTGTATGTTCAATACATGACCATTTTCCAACCATGTTCTTTCCAGCAAAATATCTCCAAATAGATTGTAGCACCCCAAATTAAGAGTCTACTGTCATCCTTACTGTTCCCTATTGCCTAGCACTGTGTATTTGCACAGTATATTTTAAAGTAAATAATTATCAACAGAATATTTAAATCCTCTAAAAGGCTACACATCATGTAGAGTGTATTACTGGACTTTAATCATCATGTAGATGTCCTGGATGTAACAACCAGTTACTTACTCTCTGCTTACTTAGTTTCACTTGTAGTACTGAAGTAGGAGCAATTTGTAAAACCAAAAGGATTCAGCATGGCCTATTGACCATATAAAATTGTAACTTATTTTGCTTGTTCTCTTTCATTGATTATCAAAAAAAAATCCTACATCTTTGTGAAAGAAAAGCAAAATGTCTTTTTACCAATATCAAAAATCACTTTAATGAATTGTAAATGATATAAAAACAAATATTTTTGTTGTTTTCCAAAAAGAATGAGGACTATCTAAGACTAGGGATCCTTAAAACAATGGTATAACAACCAAATCTATATAAAACTCACTAGATTATAAAAACTTTTGGCAATTTCATAATATAACAAATATGCTTTGTGCTATCTATCATACACTTTTATATCTGAGTGATTTCTTTTTTTTTAACCTTTTTTTATTTATATAATTTTTTAAATTTAAATTTTACATGTCAATCCCAGTTCCCACACCATCCTGTCCTCCCCTGTTCCACCAACACTCATCCCATCCCCTTTCTGCTCCCCAGGGAGGGTGAGGCCCTCTATGACAAAGTCTGTCATCATTTGGAGCAGGGCCCAAGCCCTCCCCCTATGTGTCTAGGCTGAGAGAGTATCTCTTTATGTGGAATGGGCTCCCAAAGTCCATTTGTATACTAGAGATAAATACTGATCCACTACCAGAGGCTCCATAGACTGCACAGTCCTCCCAACTAACACCACATTCAGGGAATCTGGGTCAATCCTATGCTGGTTTTCCAGCTATCAGACTGGAGTCCATGAGCTCCCCCTTGTTCAGGTCAGCACTTTCTGTGGCTTTCTCCAACCTGGTCTTGACCCATTTGCTCACCACTGCTCCCTGTCTGCAGTTGGATTCCAAGAGTTTGGCTCAGTGTTTAGCTGTGAGTGTCTGCTTCTGCTTCCATCAGCTACTGGATATAGGTTCTAGCATAGTATATAAGGTAGTTATCAATCTCATTATCATGGAAGGGCATTAAAGGTAGCCTCTCCACTATTGCTTAGATTGTTAATTGGGTTCATCCTTGTAGATCTCTGAACATTTCCCTAGTGCCATATTCTCTTAAAACCTATAATGGCTCCCTCTATTGTGGTATCTCTTTTCTTTTTCTAAAGATATGTAGCATCTAATATCACATTTATTCTATGGGAAAATTATGCTGTCTAATTAAAGATATTTTTAAAAATATGGATATTTCTAGGATGAGGGTGTAACCTAGTTGGTAGAATATATACCTAATATGTGGAAACCTTGAGCACCATGTAAATTAGGTAAACCCAATACTCTGGAGGTAAATCAGGAGGACCATAAATTTAAGATTATTCTAAGCTATGTAGAATTGATAATCTAAATAAGAAGACATTTTATCAGGAATGCTGGAGGTCAGGAAAGCATTAAACTTTGTTTCAGACGCTGAAAGTGAGTAACTGACAGTCAGCTTTACTGTATCTAGCAAATGTACATTTTAAAGTTGATATAGAAATAACGACCTTTCATGACAAAGACAAACTAAAGCAGTTCATGACCACCAAGACAGTATTGCAGAAGATGCTAAAAGGAGACCTGTACTTAGAGGAGGAAAAACCTCACTCATGAAAACAAAGTAAAGAGTGAAATTTGTAAGAGGAATAAACAAGTAAGTAGGAAAGAATTAGCCATGTCCAACTCAGGAAACCACCAAAGATCATCATGTGAATCAGGACAAAGAAAATAGTGATGGTCAAACCAATTAGAAAACAACTAACAAAATTACAACAGTCAGCAAGGCAATAATAATAACCCTAAATGAAGTAGTTATACTTCTCCAATTAAATGATGCAGACTAGCTGTAAATTTCATTAAGAAACTCACCTTACTGACAAAGGCAGACCGACCTTGAAAGAGGGTAATTGATTTAACCAGTGAGTGGAATCCAAAAATAAGCAGAATGTGCCATAATCAAATCTGGCCTAAATAGCCTTCAAGGAAAAATTACATAGGAGGTATAAAGGAGGCCACTTCATATTAATAAAGGGAAGAAATTATCTGTAAAATAAGTAAAGGAACAGGACTTCCAGTTTTATAAGCTGACATCAAATGTACAATTTGGTACCGATAGAATAATAATGGAAGACTTCATTACTTCTTTCTTATCAATGTTAAGTCTTCAGAACTAAAATTCAGTAAAGTAACTTCATGTTGAACTACACTATAAATTAGGTAGTGCACTTTCTCAGCCAATGGAGTTTTCTCTAAAATAGATCACCGTTTAGTCCAAAAGGCAACTCTTAAAAAATACAAAATTGATGTATTTCTTATTATTTATTAAGTCATAAGATTATAAGTCTATAAATCCATAGCAAGGGAAACTACAGAAAACTGCAGGTATGTAAGACATACACCACTGAAGAAGCCATAGAAGTTTAAAGCTTTCTAGAGTGTAATGCATGTTAAAGTCCCATCTTGTCAGAACCTGTATGTAGAATACAGCAAAGACAGGTAGTTCTAAGAAATATGTAGCAGTTTTTGAGTCTCCAAATGAAGAGATGTAGGCATTTTGGTTTTTCTTTTTTTTTTTTTTTTTTTTTTTAAATGATCTCTATTTTGTTTGAATAGGGGCTGGTGAGTGTGGGCCTCTGTGCTATCAGTTTTAATATTTGCTAACCCTTTATAAAATATGATTTTAGAAATATTTCACAAATATTTGAAAAGTTCATTTACCTCCAAAAGCAGGTGTATCAATGATTATGAGCAAAGCTTTTAATAAATATGTATAATGTTCAATTTAATACCATAGTGCATTTTAATAAAACTAGTATAATAGCATGGTAATTATAAATATTTCAACTCTACTGTTTCATTTTACCCATTTTTAACTCTGGTTAACCAAATACTGTTGGATACTTCTTGACGTCAGTGAAATATAGTGACTTACATAGGGGCGTCCATACATATATAGTTATTCTTTTCTTTTATAGACCACTTCCTGGATCTAGAAGTATAAACCAACTTTGTAATTAACATATTGTCCTAGTTTACTTTCTATTGCTAACACTGACCAAAAAAAAAAAAAAAAAAAAAAAAAAGACTTAAGAAGAAAGGTTTTTATTTTGACTTATAGGTTATAGGCCATCTTCCAGGCACATCAAGGCAGGAGCTCACAGGAAGAACCTAGAAGCAGGAAATGAAGGAGAGACCATGGAGAAATGCTGATTACTGGCTCTTTATGACTTGTTCCACCTGCTTTCATATACAGCCTAGGGTAGCACTACCCACAGTTTGTTGGTCATTAAGTAAGAAAGTGTTCCCGTAGACATGCCCACAAGCTAGTCTGATGGAGAAAATTTCTCAGTTGAGCAGTCTCCTTTCCAGATGACTCTAGTTTTATCAAATTGACAAAGACTAAGCAGCACACATATATTAAAGTTACATGAATGACATTATGAACATAGAAGTAGTTACTAGTTTAACATCATAAAACTACCACTTAGCAGGCAGAGAGACAGAATGGTCATGAGTTCAAGTTTGAAAGTAGCCTGGGCCATGTAGTGAAACTGAAAAACACCCTCTCCAAAAAAAAAAAAAAAAAGGAAAAGAAAACCTTTTATACATAAGTACCTTATGGCATATGTGAATAAGTATAAGACATTACAAATGACTTATACAAACATGTCTATAAACTGAGTCTTATTTTTTAAAAATCCCTTATTTGTAACAGGGTTCAGAGTAATCATTTCTGGGTCACAATTTAAAGCTTGCTTTAAATTTTAGAAACACTGAGGTAGGCCTTTTGTATAATGATAAAAAAAATGAATCTCATTAGTGGTATACTGTCAACAAAGCATGTTCACAATAAAACTGATTATTCTCAAATAAGTAGGAAAATAATTATGAAGAACTCACTGGTTGATTCTTTTGCTTTTAGTATTTTGGCAAAATTATTGTATTGATTAGTTGATATACTTGTTAATACTGAATATTAAAAGACACAGTCTTTTAAGCATAAATGTTTTAATATTTTATCCTCATGCTAATAGATTTCCTGTTGAGTATTTTGTTAAAAAAAAAAAATGTTAGAATTCTACAATTTTCATGCCAGATGTTTTCCTTGGGATATTGTGACACTATCTGGTTCCTTTTGCAAGACAATTTGGTAATATTATATGAAAAGTGAATGTGTAACATCCCCCAAAAACAAGCTCATTTTTTTTTTTTTCTTCCTTGAGTATCCCAGCCTCTGCCTCTTACTTATTCTGTTAATTCCTTGGTATCCTAGAGGCAAAAGCAATTTCTGAAAAACTGGGATAAGTCATTTTTGAAGGTTAACAGTTACTATGCCCAGTATTTCTCTTTAGTTGTAAGTACTGTGAACTTATACAAATACTCTATGAGCTTACTTAGTTGATGAGGTAACTGTAATATTCTTGTTATAAACAAACCATTTTACTTTTCCATTTTTTCTCACTTTAATATTTCACCAGATACATTTGTTTGCATTATGACTTCATTTTATAGGACTGCGATGAAAAGCAGGGTCAAATCGATCGAGCCATTAGAGGGAAAAGAGCTGTGGAAGAAGAACTTGAGAAGGTAAGAAGGAAGTACACCTGCCCTAAGGCAACTGCAGGCTTCTCCATTGCTGCCTGCTTTGCTCACACTGGCCTTATAAGTATGCTGAGTAATATGTTTGCTCAAATATAGCTGAAGTCTCATTTAAGTATTCATATCACCTACATCCATTTCTTTCTAAGAACACCTGTATTTTTTGAACTTTGTAGTTCAAGGTATAACTTTCTTAAATATATTTATTGCTCTAGCCTCATTCCAAAAGTAGTTTTCATTTTGTTTTCTTTTTTTTTTTAACTTTATGCCAATTTATTAATATTAGACTAGGGTATAATAGATATATACAACCAAGATACCATAGGATTGCTATGAATTTTACCTTTGTGTATGTATGTATGTGTTTATATATATGTGTGTGTGTGTGTGTGTGTGTGTGCAGGTTTACATATGTGCATGTGTTTACAGAGACCAGAGGTTAACCTTATTTTTTGAGATAGTGCCTCACTGAATCTATAGCTTACCAACTCAGCTGGATATTGGCCAGCAACCACAGAAATAACACAAATTTTTGCTACCCTAGAGCTGGGATAACAAGCACATGCCTCCATAGCCAGCTTTTATGTGGTTATTTATACAACAACTAGTTTACTGAGTTATTTCTCTGCCTCAGAATTTTACCTTTAAAGAAGATAGTAACTAGGGGGCTAGAGATATCAATGGTTAAGGGAACTGGCTGCTCTTCCAGAGACCGGGTTCATTTCCTAACATCCATGTGTAGGCTTTCGACCATTTGTATCTCCAGCTCCAGGGTATCCAGTGCCCTGTCCTGACCTCTATGGGCACTGGGCATTCAATAAGATACACAGCCCTACATGCAGGCAAAACACTCATACACATAAGAAAATACTTTTAAAGAATATGATTAGATAAAATACCCCAATGATGTTTGAAATAAAAACTACATCTTAAAGAATAGGTGTATGCTTTTTCATTAGCAGTGAATGAATATCCCACTGTTTTAAAAATGCCTTGAGAAAGAAAGGGCAACCAAATATGAGCACTTACCATGTTTAAAGTGCTATGTTAGTAACTTGCATAGAAAGGCTAAGTAACTTACACACTATTTAAAAACACTAAATAATGAAGTCAGGATTTGACTTTGAAAGGCAAACTCCATGACATTCAAAGTATGTTGTCAAAAATAATGACGAAATTGGGTATTAAAACAGTAATTTACAAAATAAAACCTAGAATATGGCTTCATTTGGGGAAATAAATAAGCATATGCACATCTGTTCCAAGGTAGACACTTTTTGCCGGCCACCCTTCTAAAGGTATATCTTTCTAGATTTCCTTCATGTCATGTAAGTTCTATTTAGAATGCTACCAGCTATATATAGGGTTCAGGATGATTTTTTTAAATATCGCATGACATATATTAGTGCAGTGCAAAACTTAGAAGACACATTAAACAGTTCTTCATTATCCACACAGCAGTTAGCCAAGGCCATAGCACTGTAGAACTACAATGCATACTGCTGTTCCACCTCTATGGGAAAGGTGGTGCAGTCTTTCTAGTGGGGACATCATATGTGGCAGTTAGATGAACTATTTGTCTGAAAATGTGACCTGGACCTTTGGTCCTAGGGAGTAGGCTAGGGCCTACTATAAAAGGAAACCCAGGCTCTAGCTGACCAACTACCCCTAACAAAGATAACTCAAATTTTAGCTATGTTGCCCAAGTAACTCAGAGCAGTGTTCTAGAATTTCAGGAACTATTAGTTACACTAAAACACACTCTACTTTTGAGTATTTCGGTAGATTTTCTTGAAGAAGATTCACCAAATAATTACTATGCTTTCTTCTTTTTTTGATGTTTTTTGGTGAAACTCGGGGCTTTGTACACTGTTAGCAAGGGCTCTACCATTGAGCTACATAGCCAGCCCTATCACTAGTTGTTTTTAAATTGACAGTTAAAGCATGTTTTAAAATTTTCAGCAGCTGTTTTACATTTCTGTATTAGTTGAATAATTTACAGTGTGCATGATTTCAGATTTTTTTAGCTATCAGTTTATAGCATGTAGGAGGAGATGAACACACAGACATGACTTTATTTCTCAGCATTATTTATTTATTGAGATAATTTCTTCATATAAGGTAATGTTTATAAGCCTCTTCCTCAGATTTACCGTGAAGGCAAGCAGGATGAAGGTGACTACAGAAAACTGGAAGAAATGCACCAAAGATGTCTTGCTGCAGAACGCTCAAAAGATGATCTTCAGCTAAGACTAAAGAGTGCAGAAAATAGAATAAAACAACTTGAAATTAAGTAAGTTTTCTTGTGGAATTACTATGTTGACATTTTAAGTATTCACATGACGTTTCATAAATTATTTACCTTTTTATAGAACTTATAAAAACAGCCAAATATGTTCTTTTTATAATTTCTATTTTTATTAATTTTTAAGTTGGAATACAGAATAATGCATTTAGTGATGGCATTTTCATACTCATGAGTCATAATCTTGTAAATTGTTCCCTTCCCACAACTGCCCTCCTCTATGTCTCCTTCCTACCCTATGGTTGGTTTCCTTTGCACCCACTAAATAGTACCCCATTTCTGCTTTCCTCTCCCTCCCCTAAGATATCTTCCTAACACCCTCAGAATTCTATTCTATCTCACATAACACCATATATACATATAGTAATAATTATCTTGGTCTGGCTTATTTGGGTTGGGATGATGATTCCTAGTTGCATCAATTTTCTTGCAAATATGATAATCATTTTTCTTTATTGCTGAATGAAATACTACTGTATTTATGTATATTTTCATTATCCATTCATCTGTTGGTGAACAACAAGGCTGGGTCAATTTCCTTCTTGGCTATTGTGAATAGAGATGCAAAGGATTTTTTTTTTTTTCTATCTTCTAGTATCTTCAGTTTCTTCAGGAATTTTATATTTTCCATTGTAGAGTTCTTTGGCTTCCTTGCTTAGCCATATTAATAAGGTTTTTTTATTTTAAGAGATTGTTACCCTTATGTTTTTCTCAGTATTTGTTATGTATTGGTATATTAAGAAAGCTACTTGTTTCTTATATTGATGTTTGGTATCATTATGCTTTGTTCAGAGTATTTATCAATTCTAAAAAGTTTTGTGTTTAGTTATTAGGTTCCCTTTTGTATGACATCATACCTCTTCAAATAGAAATAACTAGGTGTCTTCCTTTTCTATTCATATCCTTTTTATTACTTTCTCTTGTGTTACTGCTATAGTTAAGACTCCAATCACTACATTGAGTAAAAGTGGAAAGAGCTGACACTTTGTCTCATTCCTGATTTTTGAGGAAATGCATGAAGCCTTTTCCCATTTACTATAACGTTGGCTATTTTATCGTGGGTAGCTTTTATTATGTTCAGGTGTGATCCTTGAATTCCTGGTTTCTTTGGGTTTTTATCAAGGGATATTGAACTTTGTTGAAGGCCTTTCTGCATCTATCAAGTTGATTACATTATTTCCATTCTTGAATCTATAATCGTAATGTATTACATATGTAGATATACATGTTGAATCATGCTTTTCATTCTAAAATGAAGCTGAGTTGGTCATGTTGAATGTTCTTTTTGGTATGTGGTTGAATTCAGTTGGCAAGTATTTCATTGAGACTTCTTAGATCTTTATTCAGCAAGAAAATTATCCTACAATTTTTCCTTGTGTTATGTCTTTAAATGGTTTTAATATCAGGGTAATACTGACTTTGTAAATAAATTTAGTACCATTCTTTCCCTTTCCATCTCATGAAGTAGACTGAGGAACATTGGTGTTGGTTCTTTAAATTTCTATAGAATTCATTCATATTTTTAATTGAGAAAAAATTTATCACTAATACATTTCCATTACTACAGACCTATTCTAGTTATCTAACACCATTTAATTTTGGTAGGTCACTTCTAGAAATTTTTCTAGATATTTCCAATTCATTAGAACATAGATTTTTCAAAATAGGGAAGCTCTAAGTTTTATTGGTGTTTATTGTTGTCTTGTCTCTTTTGGGGGTACCCACCACCAAGCACTCAAATAAATCACACATGGAGGCTTATTCTTAGTTATGAATACCCAATCTTACCTTGGCTTGTTTCTTGCCTGCCTTTTTTAACTTAAATTGTCCATCTATCTTTGGCCTCAGGGCTTTCATCTTTCTCTGTCTTCTGTGTATCTTTCACTTTTACTCCCTGGTTGGCTGGGTGGCTGGCCGCTGATGTCCTCCTCCCCTTGTTCTCTCATTGCTCCCCCTCCTTTTTTTTTTCTCCTTCTAATTATATTCTCTGTCTGCCAACCCTGCCTATCCTTGCTCCTGCTTTGCTATTAGCCATTCAGCGCTTTATAGACCATCAGGTGCTTTAGAAAGGCAAAGGATCACAGCTTCACATGAACAGAAGTCACACACCTTAAAATAATATTCTACCATATTGTTTCCTTTTTAAACTTTAATTTTATTAATTAGATCTTTGGAGGATATACAAACTCAGAGAAATTGAACATTATTTCATGCGTCATCAAAGAAATCAGGACAGATGTAGAAAGTTTTCTAGAATTGAATGATAACAGAAACACAGCATTCTCTTTCTTTGAATTAGTCTGGTTAAACATTTGTAAACGCTAGTTTGTCTCTGAATTTGTTGGTGTATATTAAGGTGCATAGTTGATATATAAAGTCTTTCTAGTATTCTTGACATGCATCAGGTTTTTCCATCAGTATAAACAGAAGACAGCATTTTAAGACTTATTTTGATTAATGCTTTAGTTGCTGTGAGGAGACACCATGACCAAGGCAACTTAGAAAAGAAGCATTTAATTGGGGTCTTGCTTACAGTGTCCCAGGGTTAGTTAGTTCATGATCATCATCATGGGAATCCTGGTGGCAGGCATAGCACTGGAATAATAGCTGAGAGCTATATCCTGATCCACAGTCAGGAAGTAGAGAGAGAACTAACTAGGCCTGGTGGGCTTTTGAAATCTCAAAGTATACCCCTAGTGACACACCTCCTCAGCAAAACTATTATACCTCCTAATCCTTCCCAAACCAGTTTACCAACTAAGGATTAAGCATTCAAATATATGAACCTATGGAGACCATTCTCCTCCAAACCACCACATTATATAATGATGCTTTTTTTTTTTTTTATTATGTGAATCCTTTAAAAATTATGGAGTGAAATTTATCTAAAGAATTTCCCATTTTGCATACTTCCACACTAATTCTCAGTGTGGATTCATTCTCATTGTCTGTTTTCATGTGCCACATATGGGTTGTAAGCAATGGGTAAAAAGCAGCTTTCCCTGTTTCTAACATGTAAAATCATCTTTTTAGAATTTTAAGTGTTCCATAAAGGACAAGTGCTAGTCCATCTTTATATTAGTAGACTTCTTCCTAGTGTAGCTCTTTTGCTTTGATGAGACAATGGGAGATCCCAAAGCTTTCAGAAATTCTCCACAGCCATGTGCTTCTCTCCAGCATCATTTCTTATGTACTCAACAACCCATGGGAAAGCAGTGGGAGCTGTCTGTGTGTCCTCAGTCTATCCTTGATAAATTCTTTCTTATGATCACTTCATTCAGGGGATTCCTTTTGAGTGTGCATGCTCTAGCCTACTTCTAGTTTCAGAAATGCTAATTTCACTGTTTCTCAAGTTTCTATTAATCTCTAGTGATCTTTCTTCTGCTTTGCTGCTGCTGGTGGTGGTGGTGGTACATTTATGGACTTCTGTTAGGAGGCACACACATGGTTGCTTCTGTTGAAACCTGTTGATACTATTGCCCTTTTATGACCAATGCCTGTGTATACTATTTCATTGGGAAGTTGATTTTTGGAACGTTACTATTAAAAAGAAACAGCTACATGTGTTATAGGAATGAATGCTTTATATAGAGTTAAAACCATATGTATAGAAATGAATGATTTTATATTGAACTTAAAACTTAGAAGAATATGGGAAGAACTAGAAAAGCAAAAGTATAAACAGGACAAAGATGAAGTTCAGAAGCAATCATAAGCAATGGGGAAGTTAGGGTTGGAATAGAACTATAAGCTATGGTTTATGGTAGTAAAAACTATTTGTGCATATTAAGAATTTCTCTCCTTGTAAGTTACTATTTAACCAATAATTGAGATGTTTGGATTTTTATTTTGCTTCTAGGTTTCATGCTAGCTTGGAACTTACTCTGTAGCCCAGGCAGGCTTCAAAGTCAATGCACTCTTCCTGCCACAGGTTTCCATGTGTTTGGATAACATGCATAAACTACTATGCCCAGCAATATTTCTAATTAAGCCATCATAATATTAGTAGCATTTACATATTTCCTGTGAAACCTGGAAACCAGAGTATGTTCAGAATGATTGGTTATCTGGAATTGAAAGATGGAAATTTCAGAAAATAGGAATGAAAATTAGCAGTATATTGATTGAAACATAAATGTTTAAAGAATGCCTGATCTAATAATTCATTGAGAAAATAACCTATTAGCCTGTGCTAAAATAAGCTTAGAGAATTTGAATGTATAAAGCCTAGTTCTAAATCATATAACAGGAGATATGCAGATAGATTTTACTTTAACTTGTAAGGTGGACAGTTGTGTTTCTCTATGGTACTAACATTAAGTAAAAGTTTGATTAGCAGCTGCTTCATCCGTTCACTATTGCATTCACATTGTTCTCTTGATGTAACTATTCTCAACATTAATGGAAAAAAATAGAAGAAATTCCATGTTGATTTTCTAAATCAGGTCAGCTTACTTGCATTGTTAAATTAAATGTGTTTACCTGGTATTATGTACATTTTGAAACCACATTAGTCTAAAGGAAAAAGAAAGCTGTGATTATAACCCTGGGGTCAATATTCCACACCATGAAGTGATTCAGAATAAAGAAAACAGAAGTCTAAATTATAAAATGTACACGTCCTGATCTTTTGTGTTCTGTTTCATTTTTTTAAAAAAAGTTCTTCAGAAGAGATATCACGGTCCCATGAAATGATCCAGAAACTTCAAACTGTACTGGAGTCTGAGAGAGAGAACTGTGGCTTTGTCAGTGAGCAAAGGCTGAAGCTCCAGCAAGAAAATGAGCAACTACAGAAAGAGACTGAGGATTTAAGAAAAATTGCTCTGGAGGCCCAAAAAAAAGCAAAATTAAAGGTATTTTCAAAATGAGTTAGATGTATTCTTTGCAAGATCAAGATATAGAGAATATTCATTATATTTCTAGTGAAACATTCTTCAGGCTGTGTGTGTGTGTGTGTGTGTGTGTGTGTGTGTGTGTGTGTGTGTGTGTGTGTACTCGTGTACTCATGTGTGCACCTTCTTATCAAATAATACAAAGTCATAACTCAGAGTACTAATTAGTAGAACATGACAATCATTCTAACCACAGTTCTCTCTCTCTCCCCTTCTCCAGCTCCACCCTATCTCCCCAAAGCCCACCCCATCCACTCCTCTAAAGCCTGTCATGGGTAGTCAACAAAGCCTGACACATTAAGTTGTCACGGCCAAGCCCCTCCCCCCACCCTGCTTCAAGGTGAGTAAGGCATCCCACCATAAGGAATGGGTTCCAAAAAGCCAGTTCAGGTACCAGTGACAGATCCTGGTCCCACTGCCAGGGGCCCCTCAAACAGACTCAAGTTATACAACTCCTACATACAGAGGGCCTAGTTAGGTCCCATGCAGGCTCCTCAGCTGTTGGGCTAGAGTCCCTGAGCTCACACAACCTCAGGTCAGCTGTGGTTGTGATCTTCTCTCTCTCTCTTAACACCTCTCTCTCTCTCTCTCTCTCTCTCTCTCTCACACACACACACACACACACACACACACACACACACACACACACACACACTAAAGTATACATAGATTTCATTTGTGGTGGAGACAAATTATAAGCTTAACTGCTTACTTGGATGCCTCACCCAGAGGTTTCTAAATCTCTTAAGGACAATAGATTATTCTTTTTTGTGTATGACATTGGCTGCATAGCTCCTAGAATCTTGAGAGGAAAGTAACTATTCCTTTTATTCCTTAGGTCAGTACGATGGAGCATCAGTTCTCAATAAAGGAACATGGGTTTGAAGTTCAGTTGAGAGAGATGGAGGACAGTAATCGGAATTCCGTTGTTGAACTGAGGCATCTGTTGGCAGCTCAACAAAAGGCAGCCAATAGGTGGAAAGAAGAAACAAAGAAACTTACTGAAAGTGCAGAAATGAGGATCAGCAGTCTAAAGTAGGTCCACTATTGCTTGATATTTGTTTTACAAATCAGCAATAAAAAGTAAGTTTACTATTAATAATTGTTTAAGAATTGATATTTCACAGAAGAAATCATTTAAACCTGCAGTTTATTGTTCTGCTGTATTTGGTTTGTTTGTTTAATGTAGAATTCTGAAGAGGGGGTGTTTGCTCTCCCAGTAAAGCACTAGCAAGCATGGGGATCTGAATTAGATCCCCAAAACCCACATTTAAAAAAAAAAAAAAAAAAAAAAAAGCACTACCATCAAGATACTGAAAGATACTTGGACTCACTGGCCAGCCATCCTTGCCTACTTATTTAGTTCCTAATCAATGAGAGACCGTCAAAAAAAAAAAAAAAAAGTAGATGACACCCATGGTTACCCCCTCTGCCTTCACACATAGACAAACACACATGCATGCACATATTACACAACTAAAAGTGTAAGTCTGGATGTTATATTTTTATTCAGAAAATATTTATTGAACTACTATAAAATATTAAGCATGGAACCGATGAGACAGCTCAGTGATTGAAGTGCTTGCTGTACAATCAAGACCCAAATTCAGATCCCCAGCACTCAAGTAAAAAGCTAAGTATGGTGGTATGCATCAGCACTGAGAAGAGGGCATTCTAGGGCTTGACTGGCCAGCCAGACTAGCCAAATCAGAAATCTTCAGGTTCACTGAGAGATAGAGTAATTGAGGAAGACATGAGATGCTGACCTCTGGCCTCTGTGTGGACACATACCTATACACAGAAGCATATATGTGTACACCACACACACACACACACACACACACCAAAAAGAAAAAGAAAAAAAAAGGCATTATAAATCAAATAAAATACCTTTTTTTATTAATTTAATGAACATTCCAAATAATACAGTGGTTTCGGAAGGACACAGTAGTATAGAATCTTACATATATGTATTTAGCACATGCCACATTTAGAATTCATGTGGCTTATAAAACCTGAAATGTTTCCTCTCTGGCCCTTTAAGGAAGTTTTTATGGACCAGTCACAAGGTTCAGTGGGTAAAGGTGCTTGTGCACAAGCCCAACAACCTCAGTCCAGTTCCCCTAAATCAACAGTAAAGGTGGGAGGAGAGAACTGACACTACATGCAAGCAAATCACAGTGAAACCACTGGACTAAGCCACTAGAAAGACGTCTCTGAGGAATGCTTAGTTTAGGCTCTGTTTACCCAATTAATAATCCTTCTCTTTACCTGCTAAGAATTTAGTTTGGACTATGTCCTGGGCCATCATTTTAGGACATTGTCATTAGCACTGTCATGGGGGGGTGGAGAAGGGAGAGCAATGTTTTATGACCTAACACCATGAAGTTGTCCTCTGACCCCACCACACACACACATACACACACACACACACACACACACGATTTTTAAAGATAGTTTACAATGCTGCCTCACAAAGAGCATGAGATTATTGCAGCAACCTGGAATACTCAAGAGTTTCAAGATGAAACTGTTGAGTAGAATTCTATTCACTTAAAAGTTCAGTAGATGTTATAAAATGGACTACAGAAAGCCTAAAATTATTCTAAAAAAAAAAAAAAGAGTAAAGTATGTTTTAAAATAGATCATAATGGGTAGGGTACAAAGGTAAAGAGACCCATACTGTAATAGCCTAAAGAAAAGAGGGTATAGGGTGAAGTATGATTTTGTTTGGTTTATTGCTTGATTAGTTTGATTTGACTTGAGGCTTTGGGTTGTTTTGGTTTGGTTTCAGGGTGGTATATAAATGTTTGTGTTGAAGTAGGCACACATGAGAATATATGCCTCTAGAACCCAAAACTTGACATTGCTATCTGTCTCAGTCATCCACCTTACTTTTTTGACAGAGTCTCATCACTGAACTTAGAGCTGTTTCAGCTAAGCTGGTTGTCCAGGGAACTCTAGTAATCCTTCTGTCTGCCCCCCCTACTCTGGATCTACAGATGCACAGTCACACCTGGCTCTTTACTAGAGTACAGGGATCCAAATTCACTTCCTCGTGCTTGTACAGTAAGCACCTACCCACTAAGCCATCCTCCCAGCCCCAGAACTAAGCTTTAAAGGTTTGAAAATAAGTGGTTTGCTTTGGGCCATGATGAATATGAGCTTCCCAGTAGACATTTAAGTCAGGCTGTTAATTTGTTAACCATACTTAAAAATGGGGCATTAGAGGAAGGATTGCAGCAGAAACTATAAAGGTGACCTACACATTATGTTTAAAGTCTTAAAATGAGAATATTGTGAGTGCGCTCTGCCAGAAATATAAGCACATTTGTCTTTCCACAGTGTCAGAATTTATTAACAGTAAACTCAGAATGTTTTATAGGCTGCAGTTTGTCAAATAATTCCCATTTCCTTTGGTAGCTGGCCATTGACAATCAGAGGTTACTTTATTCCAATCATCAGTATGAATACTAACTCTCAGATGGCACATTAGACTTCACACAGTGTGTGTGTGTGTGTGTGTGTGTGTGTGTGTGTGTGTGTGTGTGTGTGTGTGTGTGTAGACAGAGATTACAGATGACTACAAAGGTCACAGAGTTCGAAGGCCTTACTGGAGGCAGAGAGCAGGTATTATAAAGTATTAACTAGACTAGACAATTTGAAGAACTGCTGGAGACACAGAGCCCCAGGATTGCAGGGTCAAGCAAAGCTACATAGAGAACCTTCAAGGTAAGATATAGAGCTGGTCTGGATAGATGGGTGAACAAATGAATAGATAGGACAGAAATTCAAATGGGTTGCACTGAGAAGTAGGACTGAGCCCCAGCCCCAGAGTCAGATCCCTGCCTGTGAATCCTATCCCAGACACACACACACACAGACACACACACACACACACACACACACACACACACACACACACACACACACAGACACACACACACACTTAATGGTGAAATGTCAGACAATGAGGCCATAATCATCTTCATATTTAGTGTCCTTTTCTTGAAGTACAGGTGAGGATGTTACACCACTTGTTGGTCTGGTGTGTTTTGATAAGTTGTCAGTCCTGGTATTTTGACATGATTTTAATGCACCCCTGTGCCATGTTACCAGTTTACTTTGATAAGTTTATGGGAGGTACTCTTATATTTTAAATCTTTCCCTTGTATGACATATGTTGAAGCTAGTTGCAGATCTGGGAAGGAAAAAAAAATGGAGGTTTTCAGTTGGTTATACTCAGCTTCTTGAATGAGCACAACACACCACACAGGTCCTCAGAGATTTAAAGTCCTCTCGCCATCCTCAGTTCCTCTTTGTGCTTTGTGCTTGGGGTTCTATATATGAGCTCTTTGCTTTCTGCTGCAATCACTATGCCTGCCATGATGGTGATGGACTCTTACCCTCTGCAGCCCTAACCCTCAGATAAATTCTTCCTTATCTAAGTTGCTTTGATCATGGTGTCTTACCAAAGCAATAGAAAAGAAACTAATACAATAACCTTAATTGCCATTTCAATGAAAAAAATAGAAACTATCAAAAAAGGATTCTAGTTTGTGTTACTATATTTATATTTTTTGCATTTGTTCTCATCTTTCCTGCTGTCAAAGTGGATGTCCAGGCCCCAGTGTAGGGCATCCTGTCCAGTCATCCCTAGATTTCATTTCTGTTTTCATTACATTGCCTCCTTGGAGTCCCAATTCGTTATAAAGAATCTTTTTTAAAAGATCAGTTTTCCATAAAAATAGCATAGCATTGGATAGTAGCTAGTAAACTCAGAGAAATAGAAATACTCTATGAAATAAGCATATTTAAACAAACTAACCAACCTTCCAAGGTGTAGTCCTACTTAAATGTGATCTTGGCCTAAAATTTTATTTGTATATTCCACCATTGCTGCTCAGATACTTCCAGATATTCATGTGGGTGACAAGCCCACCACCTGCCTAGACAGTTGATGCCAACTATATACTTAAATCCAGAAACTCTGACTGGAATCTTGCTTTGTTTTCATTTTTCCATTTCAAAGGTTCCCTTTCTATGCATCTTTAAAGCCAAGCCATGTTTAAATGATCTCCTAAACCCAAAATGTGGCTTAAATGAGAATACCCCCTTATATTCATGTTTGAATATCTAGTCCCCAATTAGTGGAACTGTTTGGGAAAGATGGGAAGGTGTACCCTTGGAAGAAGTATGTCATTGAGTGGCTTAGGGTTTTAAAAGCCATTTCCTGTGTGCTGTGTGAGATGTGAGTTGTTCCTGGCTCTCAGTTGTTCCTGCCACCATGCCTTTGCTCTGTCATCATGAACTCTAAAACTGTAAGCAAAACTAAATGCCTTCTTAGCTAAGTATCCTAGGTTGTTTTATAACAGCAATAGAAAAGTAATAAATACATTAATGAGCTAAAACTACCAAAGTTTTAGTAATTTGGTGATTTCTTTTACCCTTTAGAGAAAGGGAGGAAAGGAAATAGACTATTTCCTTCAAATTTAAGAGAATTAAACCATCACTTCACATCCAACATAGGTAAGATTGTTTTTTGTTTGTATATTTGTTTTACTCATTTAAACTAGGGAGGCATTTGTTGGTGCATTCTGGTAGGAAGATAATGTCACTCTTGGCTCTGTTACAGGTTCACATTAGAAGCCTGGGCAGTCAGACCCTGTCCAAAAAAAAAGAGAAAAGCACTCCTTAATTTTTTTCTGAGAATAATTTATATATGAACAGTGCATCTATATTATGTTACTCCAGCCTCTCCTGCTCAAACTATTGTGTTACCTCATTCCCACTCATTCACAAATTCATGAGTTTAATACATACAGCTGCAATGTACTAAGTCCCATTTAGCATTGATTGTATTCAAGGCTAACAACTTGGGATTGGACAGTCTCAGATCTGTTTTCTAGAGAAAACTGGTTCTCCCTCTCTCAGCAGCCATTGACCACCTATCGCTCTTCATATGGGGGATGAACCTTATGGAAATTTCCCCATCCATGGTGGCCCTACAGCTGGAGTGGTCACTATGTAGATCTTCTTTAGGCAGTCATATTGAGATCCCATGAATGCAACATCCTGTCATGTATAGAAGACACTATCTTGCAGCTTCGGTCCTGGTCCTCTGGTCTTTACAATCTTCCACCTCTCCACAGTGTTTCTGGAGCCCTGGTCATAGGAATTGTGTTGTAGATGGACCAGTTGATATTTTGGTTGTGAGCCCAGGTACTAATTGATGAACTGTCTCTTTGCCCTTGATGTGCCAATAGAGAATTAGGCACCCTTTGGTCACTTATTCTCTGCATTTTGGCCAGTTCTGGACCTCCATAGTAGCCTCTGACTTCTCCAAACAGAAGCTTCTTTGCTGCAGAATGAGAACTCCACTTAATCTAGGGGTATAATAATAAGTATTAAAATACAATTAAAAGCTATATTGATTTAGAAAAATGGCAGTAGTAGGTTCTATTCTAAGATTCTGTTACCTCTTTATCCATGAGTAGTTTGCTAGATTTACAATACCAGGCATAAATTTCCTCCTAAATTAAACAACTGTTGATTACCCCCAAGATGAAAGTGCCCCTATTGCACCATTGGGAATATCTTGCCAAGTTATGTTCATAGGCTTTACAACTGGTTAGGATTATTGATAACTTTGCTCCCTTGGCAGCTTATATAGCACCTTAAAATGACTCAGAAAGAAGATTTCCAAGTCATTGCCAGCTTCCTTGCTCCAAGTCCTGTGTCTGAAGTGTATAATGTCTTCAGGAAAAAAAAGATCTTAACCTTCAAGTTTCAGGGTGCAACTGAGGGTAGTAGAAATAGCCTGTATTGTTTGGGTAATCCAAGGGACCAATAACTTGAGAAGGGGGATGTTCCTTGCTTGGCCCTGGAGCTTTTTTGATAGTCTGTGGCTCCTACAGGGAACATTATCACAGTGTATTCTATAACTCCACTTTATACACACACACACACACACACACACACACACACACACTTGTTGGTATCTTCCTTCAGTTCCTGCCCTGGCATCCCTTGATAATGGACTCTAGTCTGTAACTGCAAACGTAACTGGAGTGTTCTCCTTAGATGTAGTTATATTTTCATAGTAAGTCAGGTCTTCAGTCATTTAGATATTTTATTAATAATGACTATTGTCCTTTTAAATAAAACATAAGAGCTGGGGAGATGGCTCAACAATTAAGAATATTTGTTGTTCTTGCAAAGAACCCAGGTTTGATTCCCGTCACCCACATGGTAACTCACAATCATCCATAACGCCAGTTATGGATTCAACACCCTCTTCTGACTTCACATGACACAGACATACATTTAGGCACAACACTCATACACATAAAAATGAAATCAATAAATCTTCAAAGAAAATCAAGAACCAAGAAACATTAAGGAAGTTTGGTATGGAGCCTCACATCTGTAATCTCAGCACTCAGGAAACTGAAGCAAAAGAATCACCATGCGTTAAAACCAGCCTAGGATACAAAATGAGACCTTGTCTCAAGGGGAAAAAAATGTATGTGCACATACATGGTATGTGTGTATGAGTGTGTGTGTGTGTGTGTGTGTGTGTATGTGTGTTAATTTGAACAGAATGTAGAAACTGAATACAGTTAGTTGGTAGTTTTGTTTATGGTAATGGAAGTATTTCCAAGCCGATGGTGAAAGATGATTTTAGAGACAGAATAAATAATTTAAATTGTTCTTTATATATAAAATAAATTCCAAATGGACTAAAGGGCTAAATATTTTAGACTGTATAATGAATTGTTTTTATTTCCTTAGAATAAAGAATTCTTTGTAGTCAAAATACAAAACCTAAACCCCCAAAAATGGAAAAGTAAAAATGAAAACCACTGTGAAGAATAATACTAAATTAAGACAAATAGCATACTGGGAAAGGAAGCACAGGTTAATTTGCAGGAAGGTGGGTAGCCTAAGAGAAGAATGGACAAATGCATGAAATGCCAGCTCTCAGGTTAAATGCAGAACACCTTTAAACATATCCAGGCAAGTTGAGCCTTCCTCTGCCTTAAAAAAAAAAATATAAACTTAAACAGTAGTTTTACCCAGAAAACTAGCCAAAATGTCAAATATAGCTGACATCCAGTGTCTGCAGGTATTTAGAGAAATAGGACTGAACAGTCAGTGTTAGAGATATGAACTGGTAAACCCTTCTCTAAAATAATATAACAGAACTTGTGTGAGCATGCAGTTGCATTCCTATCTGTTCAGTCCATCGGACCCAATCAGGTCTTTGACCACAGTTCTTTATCTAAAAAGCAAACCTACTTCACTCTGACCTCCCATTTTTCTTCTGTTCTGGCTTCTTTTTTATTTTTTTTTTTTTTGTTTCTATTTTTTATATTTATTATTTTTTCTTATTTTACATATCAATCCCAGTTCCTCCTCCCTGCCATGCCCCCCGTCCCCCCTCTCACTCCATTCCCCCACACACTCCACAGGAAGGGTGATGCCTTTGAGGAGGGATCATCAAAGTCTGTCAAATCATTTGGAATAGGGTCTAGGCCCTCCCTCCTGCCTCTAGGCTAAAGGAGTATCTGTCCACGGGGAATGTGCTCCCAGAGTCCTTTGTGCACCAGGGATACATCCTGGCTCCAATGTCAGAGTTCTCTTAGACTGCCCAGGCCTTCTAACTGAGACCCACGTTCAAGGGGTCTGAGTCGGTATAATGCTGGTGTCATAGCTATGATCATCTCACTATTTGCTGAAAAAGCCTTTGAAAAAATCGAACACCTTTCATGATAAAGGTTTGGAGAAATCAGGGATAACAAGAACATACCTAAACATAATAAAAGCAATATACAGTAAACCAACAGCCAACATCAAACTGAATGGAGAGAAGCTTAAGGCTATTCCTCTAAAATTAAGAACAAGACAAGGCTGCCCACTTTCTCCATATCCCTTCAATATTGTACTTAAAGTTCTAGCTAAAGCAATAAAACAACAAAAGGAGATCAAGGGGATACAAATTGGAAAGGAAGAAGTCAAACTGTCACTATTTGCAGATAGTATGATAGTTTACATAAGTGACCCGAAAATCTGTACCAAGGAACTCCTACAGCTGATAAACACCTTCAGCAAAGCAGCAGGACACAAGATTAACTCAAATATATTATATACAGATGATAAAGGGGCTGAGAAAGAAATCAGAGAAACATCACCCTTTACAATAGCCACAAATAACATAAAATATCTTGGGGTAATGCTAACCAAACAAGTGAAAGACCTATATAGCAAGAACTTTGTGTCTTTAAAGAAAGAAATTAAAGAAGATACCAGAAAATAGAAAGATCTCCCATGTTCTTTGATAGGTAGGATAAACATAGTAAAAATGACAATCTTTCCAAAAGCAATCTACAGATTCAATGCAATCCCCATCTAAATCCCAGCACAATTCTTCACTGACCTTGAAAGGATAATACTCAACTTTATATGGAAAAACAAAAGACCCAAGATAGCCAAAACAATACTGTTCCGGCTTCTATACAACTGTCAGAGTGGCTTTTCTAAGAGTAAATAATGCTCCTAGCCCTGGCCACTTTACAGCTTTATGTTGGTATTTTCGTGATTGTTTTCCCTCTGCCTTACTTACCTGTACTCTGCCTCTCTATCTTGGGTGTGTTCTGTGTTTTATCCACACTTAACCACCACATCTAAATCAAGTATGGATGGCCAGCCCTTGTTCAACAGCTTAGTCATCAAAATTCTCATTTGTCTCATTTTTATTGAAAAGCCACTGGCCTGGAACTAATAATGATTTAGCAAACACCAGGATCCCCCTTTTAAGATTATCAAGTGAACATATATATTTAAAGCCAGAAAATGAGTGCTATGCCAAAACTTTTAAATAAGCCAATGTGGTAATGAATGAGTGAATTACTATGTATGAGTACACAGGGAAGTTTCTGTAAAGAAATGAATCATAAGATGGTTTAAAGTATCCATGTAAATATCCTAAGTGAGCATTCCAAGCAGAAAGAAGAGTATAGGCATACACTTGACTGTCCCATGTGAAAGAATTGGTGTGTAAATGGAAAGCAGAAATGGTAGAGGATGAAGTCAGATGTCAGCAGTGTGTTAATGCCAAGTTCAATGACAAAGTGTGATCTTGAACTAATCAATAGAAGGTTTTTTATCTTCATGGACATGTATAAAATAATTGGCTAGGTAAAAATCTGCTGCTATAGTTTTGCTGTCTTGAAAATGATTTTCTGAGATCTCAAAACACAGGAGAAGAGGAATGGAAGTGGAGTGTAAGTCTTCTCTGACTCAGTTCACTTCTTCTTATGTCCTTTAACCATAAACAATCATATGGTCACACTGTAGCTGTAGAACACAGGAGTCTGGGCAATGATGAACCACAGGTATTGTGTGTCACAGCTACAGACAGGAATCTGATTATGTATGAGCCTTACTGTAGTGTTTAAAGAAAGCTGTTAAACAGTTTTCTTTCTTTTTCTTTTCCTTTCTTTCTTCTTTTTTTTTTTTTTTTTTTTTTTTTTTTTTTGATAGTAAAGCATAGATATATTAATTCTAGTTTCCCCTCTCTTTCTTTCTTCTCCCCCACATCTTCTCCTCAATCCACCCTGCCCTTTTGCTCCTCAGAGAGGGTAAAGCCCTCAACAGTCAATCCCATCACCATGTTGAGGCAGGACCAAGACTCTCCCTACTTGGTCTAGACTGAACAAGATATCTCTCCATAGGAAATGGGATACAAAAAGAAAAAAAAAACAGTTTACGCATTAGGGATAGATTTTTGTCCCACTGCCATGGCCCTACAAACTGCCCAAGCCACCCACTGTCACCTGCATTCAGGGGGTCTACTTTGGTCCTATGCAGATTCCCTGGCTGTCAGTCCAGAGTCAGTGAGCTCCCACTGGCTCAGGTCAGGTGTTTCTGTGGGTTTCCCCATCCTGGTCTTGATCTCTTTGATCATATTATCATGCCTCCCTCTCTTCCACTAGAGTCCAAAAGTTCAGCTCAGTGATTAATTGTGAATCTCTGCATCTACTTCCATCAGTTACTGGATGGAGGTTCATATTTGTCTTTCTGGGTGTGGGTTACCTCACTCATGATTGGTTATTTCTAGGCCCATCCATTTGCCTGTAAGTTAAAAGATGTCATTGATTTTTACCATTGAATAGTAGTAATCCATTGTGTAAATGTACCACATTTTCCTTATCCATTCAGTTGAGAAGTATCCAGGCTGTTTACAAGATCTGGCTATTACAAATAATGGTGGCTATGAACATAGTTGAGCAAATGTCATTGTGGTATGAGTGTGCATCCTTTGGGTATATACCCAAAAGTGGTATTGCTGAGTCTTAAGGTAGACTGATTCCCAGTTCTCTGAGAAACCACCATACTGATTTCTAAAGTAGTTGTACAAGTTTAGAATAATACCAGCAATGGAAGAGTGTTCTCATTTGTCCACATCCTTTCCACCATTTAGCAGTACTTTTCATCTTAGCCTTTCTGACAGGTGTGAGATAGTATCTCAGAGTTGTTTTGATTTGCGTTTTCCTAATGGCTAAGGATGTTGAGCAATTCCTTAAATATCACTCAGCCATTTGAGTTTCTTCTGTTGAGAATTCTCTGGAATATTTTTGTGCTTAGTTTCTTGAGTTCTTTGTATATTTTAGAGATCAGCCCTCTGTCAGATGTGGGGTTGAAGGTCTTTTCCCATTCTGAAGGCTACCAGTTTGTCTTGTTGACTGTGTCCTTTGCTTTACAGAAGCATCTCAGTTTCAGGAGATGCCGTTTATTAATTGTTGATCTCAGTGTCTGTGCTACTGGTGCTATATTTAGGAAGTGGTCTCCTGTGCTGATGCATTCAAGGGCATTTCCCACTTTCTTTTCTATAAGGTTCAATGTGGATGGATTTATGTTGAGGTCTTTGACCCATTTGGACTTGAGTTTTGTGTATTTATCTATATGTTGACCTCCATTTATGCCAGCACCATTTGCTGAAGATGCTTTCTTTTTTTCTGTTGTATAATTTTAGCCTCTTTGTCAAAAATCAAATGTTCATTGGTGTGTGTGTTAATATCAAAGTCTTCTATTTGATACCATTGGTCCACATGTCTGTTTTTATACCAATACCAGGCTGTTTTCATTACTGTAGTTCTTAATACAGCTTGCAGTCAGAGATGGTGATGTCTCCAGAAGTTTCTTTATTGTTTTGGCTATCCTGGATTTTTTTTTTTCCCTATGAAGCTGAGTATTATTCTTTTGAGGTCTGTGAAGAACTGTGCTGGGATTTTGATGGGGATTGCATTGAATCTGTAGATTACTTTTGGTAAGATTGCTATTTTTACTATGATAATCGTACATATCCAAAAGCATGGGAGAGCTTTCCACTTTTGATGGGGATTGCATTGAATCTGTAGATTACTTTTGGTAAGATTGCTATTTTTACTATGATAATCGTACGTATCCAAAAGCATGGGAGATCTTTCCACTTTCTGAAATCTACTTCATTCTTGAAAGTCTTAAAGTTCTTATCATACAAGTCTTTCACGTGTTTTGTTAGTGTTACTCCAAAATATTTTATGTTGTTTGTGGCTATTATGAAGGGTGATATTTCTCTGATTTCTTTCTTAGTCCCATTTATCATCTGTATATAGAAAGGCACTCCTTTTTTTAATTTTTTTTTTTTTTTTTTGAGTTACTCTTGTACCTTCCACATTGCTGAAGGTGTTTATTAGCTGTAGGAGTTCCCTGATCAAATTTTTCGGGTCACTTATGTAAACTTCATATCATCTACAAATAGTGAAAGTTTGACTTCTTCCTTTCCAATTTTTCCTTTTGTTGTCTTACTGCTCTAGCTAGAACTTCAAGTACTATGTTGACTAAATATAGAAAGAGTGTACAGCCTTGTCTTGTTCCTGACTTTAGTGGAACCACTTTGAGTTTCTCTCCATTTAGTTTGATGATGGCTGTTGTCTTATTGTATATATCTCCTTTATTATGTTTAAGAATGTTCCTTGTATCCCTAGTCTCTCCAAGGCCTTTATTATGAATGGGTATTAGATTTTGTTAAAAGATTTTTCATCGTCTAATGAGATGATCATATGTTTGTTTGTTTGTTTGTTTCCCAGTTTTTTTTATATGGTGGATTATATTGATGGTGTTTTATATGTTGAACCATTTCTGTATCTCTGGGATGAAGCCTACCCGATCTTAGTGGATGTTTTTTCTGATGTGTTCTTGGAGTCAGTTTGCAATTACTTTGTACATCAGTATTCATGAGGGAGATTGGTCTGTAATTCTCTTTCTTAGTTGCATCTTTGTGTGGTTTGAGTGCAAGGGTAACTGTACCTTGTGAAAATAGTTTGGCAATGTTTCTTCAGTTTCTGTTGTGTGGAACACTTTGAAATTATGGTAGAATTCTATGCCCTGAGTTTTTTGTTTTGGTTTTTGGTGTTTATTTGCTTGTTTGTTTGTTTGTTTGTTTGTTTTCCAGACTTTTAATGACTGTTTCTATTTCCTTTAGAGTTATAGGTCTATTTAATTTATCTGATCTTGATTTAATTTTGGATGTGGTACTTATCCAGAAAATTGTCCATTTCCTTTAAATTTTACAATTATATGTAGTATAGGTTTTTTTTTTTAAGTGTGACTTGATAATTCTCTAGATTTCTTCAGTGTCTGTTATGTCCCCCTTTTCATTTCTGATTTTGCTAATTTGTATGTTCCCTCTCTGCCTTTGGTTAGTTTGGATAAAGGTTTGTCTATCTTGTTGATTTTCTCAAAGAACCAACTCTTTGTCTCATTGATGCTTTAAATTGTTTTCATTGTTTTTATTTTATTGACTTCAGCCCTCAATGTGATTATTTCTAGCCATCTACTCCTCCTGGGTGAATTTGCTTCTTTTTGTTCTAGAGCTTTCAGTTCTTTTAATTCACTAGCGTGGAATTTCTTTAGCTTCTTCATGTAGGCATTTAGTGCTATGAACTTTCCTCTTGGCACTGTTTTCATTGTGTCCCATAAGTTTGTGTATGTTGTTGAACCATTTTCATTGAATTTTAGGAAGTCTTTTATTTATTTATTTATTCCTTGATCCAGTGGTAATTCATTTGAGCATTGTCAATTTTCATGAGTTTGTGGGCTTTCTGCAATTAGTTTTGTTGTTGAATTCTAACTTTAAGTCATGATGATACAGTAAGATAAAGGGGGTTACTTCAATTTTTTTGTATTTGTTGGGGTTTGCTTTGTTACCAAATGTGTGGTCAATTTTAGAGAAGGTTCCATAAGGTGCTGAGAAGAAGGTATATTCTTCTGTGTTTGGGTGGAATGTCCTGTAGATGTCTATTAAGCCCATTTGAGTCATAACATGTTAATTATCTGTCTGGTAGACCTGTTCAATGAGAGTGGGGTGTTGAAATCTCCCACTATTACTGTGTGGGACTTGATGTGTAATTTAAGCTTTAGTAATGTTTCTTTTATTAATGTGGATGCTCTTGTATTTGTGGCATAAATATTCAGAACTGAAACTTCATCTTGCTGGATTTTTCATGAGACAAATATGAAATATCTTTCTTCGTCTCTTTTGATTACTTTTAGTTTGAAGTCTAATTTGTTAGATATTAGGATATCTGCACCAGCTTGTTTCTTAGGTCCACTTGATTGGAAAATCTTTCCCAATCCTTTACTCTGAAGTAATGTCTATCTTTGAAGTTGCAGTGTGTTTCTTATATGCAGCAAAAGGATGGATTCTGTCTTCATACCCATTCTGTTAACCTGTGTCTTTTTATAGGCGAATTGAGTCCATTGATATTAAGGGATAATAATAACAAATTATTGCTAGTTCCTATTATTTTTGTTTTTGTTCGTGATATGTGTGTTTCCCTTCTTTGAGATTTGCTGGTGTGGGATTATCTATTGCTTATGTTTTTTTGTGAGTAGCTTACTTCCTTGGGTTGGAGTTTTCCTTCTAGTCCTATCTGTATGGCTGGATTCATGGAAAAGTATTATTTAAATCTGGTTTCGTCATGGAATATCTTTTTTTCCCTATCTGTGGTAATTGAAAGTTTTGCTGGGTATAATAGTCAGGGTTGGCATCTGTGATCTCTTAGTGTCTGCATAACATCTATCCGGGACTCTCTTTATTGTTTCCATTGAGAAGTCAGGTGTAATTCTGACAGGTCTGCCTTTATATGTTACTTGCAGCTCTTAATTCTTTCTTTATTCTGTATGTTTAATATTTTGCTCATTATGTGGTGAGGGAACAATGTTTTTTGTTTGTTTGTTTTGTTTTGTCTTTTGTCCAGTCTATTTGGCGTTTTGTAAGCTTCTTGTACATAAGCATGGCCTTCTTTAGGTTGGGAATGTTTTCTTCCATGATTTTGTTGAATATATTTTCTGTGCCTTTGAGCTAGACTTTTTCTATCCCTGATATTCTTCCTTTCAGTCTTTTAATGGTGTCCCAGACTTCCCAGATATTTTGTGTTAAGAATTTGTTGGATTTGACATTTTCTTTGACCTATGAATCTATATCCCCTACCGTATCTTCAATGCCTGAGATTCTCTCTTCCATCTCTCATATTCTGTTATGCTTGCATCTGTAGTTCCTGATTATTTACTCAGATTTTTTCTATTTCTAGAATATAGTTTGTATTTTCTTGCCTCTATTTCAGTTTTTAAGTCTTAAATAGTTTCCTTTATCTGTTTGATTTTTCTTGGTTTTTAAGGGATTTGTTGATTTCTTCCAGTTTTTTTGTTTTTTTTTGCATTTCCTCTTTAAGCATCTCAATCAAAATGATTTTGACATTGTTTTCTTCTGCTTCATCTGCTTTATGATGTTCAGGTCTTGCCATTGTAGAACCCCTAGTTTCTGATGGAGCCATACTGGTCTTTGTGTTATTGAGAGTATACTTACACTGTTGTATCTCTCCTCCAATTGGTACAGGTGGGTGGAGCCTGTGCTTCAGGGAGTCTCTCTTCCTTCAGTTAGTGCATTTGGGTGCTGTGACTCAGTTGATCACTCCTACAGGTCCAGGCAGGGCAGAGCCTTAGATGACCGCTCCTCCAGGTGTTGGGGCAGCTCAAGGCTCAGATGGTCTTTCCTCTTAGTGCAGGTGGTACCATGGCGCCATAGGTTACTCCTCTAGGTGTAGGCGGGGCACTGCTTTGGTGCTCATTCCTCTATGTGCATGTGGGTCTGATGTTCCAGTGGTCCATGATGCAGCTCGGTATCTCATACAGTACTGGATGCTGGCTGAGACACAGATCTGACACACTCACACACACACACACACACACACACACACACACATATACACACACACTTTAGATCTGGACTCTATCTCTCATCAGGCCTCTGGGCTACTCGCTCAGCTGTGCTCTCCCCAATCCCCAATCCCCGTCTGTGTTGTTGAACAATTTTCAAAGCTAAGTTGCCTGATCTGGTTATTTTGTTTTCATGGAAAACTCAGTGAGTTAATTTTGTGAAGAATAAAGTGATGAAAACTTGGGAATCCCGTAGAAGGCTATTGAAAAAACTTCAGTGAGAACAGTGGTTTAGGAAATTAAATTAATGCAGTGCAATGTGATACAACTAACACAGTAATGAGTATGATCCAAAGTAAATAAGTTGTAATCACTATATCAAAGAAGTCCTGTACTCTATTTGTTAAACATTATCCATAATAACCTAAATGTACACAAATCAGATGTCCATAGATAGATGAATAGATGAATAAAATCTGTGTGTCTGCTTGTATGGCTTCTCACAATGGAATATTAATCTGTCATAAAATAAGAATGAAATTGATTGTAGTAGAATTGCTGGAAGATATTATATTAAGTGAAATAAGCCAGGCACTGTTACGGGTGGTTTTCCCGTAGCACAGCCCTGGTCCCACAGCCGCGCCAACCCCAAATAACACACAGAGGTGCTGTATTACATATAACGCTGTTGGCCTATTACTAGTGTTTCTTATTGGCTAGGTCTGTCTTAAATATTAACCCATTTCTATCAATCTAAGTATTTCCATGTGGTCTTGGCTTACTGGAGGGGCCCGGAGTTCTGCTCTCTCAGTCCTACATGTTGAATCCTCCTACCTCTCACCGATTCCTCCTTGTCTCCTAGTCCTGCCTATCTTGCTTTCCTATTGGCCAACAGCGCTTTATTCATTAACCAGTATGAGAAACATATGCACAGAAAGGCAAATGAGACCTTCATATGTGAAAGCTAAAAGCTTGGCCAAGTGTAAGTAGATAATAGAGTGTTGGCCACTAGAGGCCAAACAACAGAATAAGAAAGAGGGTAAAAGTTGGATAACAGGTACCAAAATGTTGCATGTAAGAAGTAAGTTCCACTTTGTCACAGCACATTAAGATCTCTGTGCATGTTTGAATTGCCCCCCCCCCATCCCACAGGATTTTGCAGTTATGAGCCAGTTGGTAAAACAAATAGAACATTAAACTTTTCACCTGCATTTATTTATTTGTTTATTTTTTTATTTTGTGAGAGTAGAGGTACTTTTATGTCTTAGCACCATGTAGACATCAGAGAATGACTTGCAATAACCATAAATAATATAAAATATTTTGGTGTAGCTCTAACCAAGCAAGTGAAAGACTTACATAACAAGAACTTCAAGTCTTTGAAGAAAGAAATAGGAAAAGATATCAGAAGAGAGAAAGACTTCTCATTAATTAGTAGGTAGGATTAACATAGTAAAAATGGCAGTCTTACCAAAAGCATTCTCCAGATTCAGTAAAATCCCCATGAAAATCCCAACACAATACTTTATAGATCTTGAAAGAACAATACTCAACTTCATATGGGAAAACAACCCAGGATAGCTAAAACAATCCTGTACAATAGAAGAACTTCCAAAGGTCTCATCATCAGATTTCAAGCTCTACAACAGAGCTATACTAATAAAAGCTATATGGTATTGGAAAACATACACACACACATACACACACACACACACACACACACACACACACATACACACACACACACACACACACACACACACAGGTTGATCAATGAAATCAAATTGAAGACCCAGATATAAATCTACACACCTGATTTTCAACAAAGAAGCAAAAATTATACGGTAGAAAAAAAGAAAACATCTTCAATAAATGATGCTGGTCTAACTGGATGTTGGCATATAGAAGAATGCAAATAGGCCCGTATCAATCAGCCTGCATAGAATTGAACTCTACATGGATCAAAGACCTCAACATATAAACCAAGATACACTGAAACTATAGAAGAGAAAGTGGGAAATAGCCTGGAATGCATTGGCACAGGCGATAACTTCCTGAATATAACACAGATAGCACAGGTACTGAGATCTACAACCACTTAATGGGGCCTCCTAAAACTGAGAAGATTCTGTAAAGCAAAGAATACCATTAATATGGCAAAACAGCAGTCTACAAAATGGGACAATATTTTTATCAACCCCACATCTGACAGAGGGCTGATTTCGAAAATATACAAACAACTCAAGAAACTAGACCTCAACAAACCAAATATTCCAATTAAAATATGGGTACAGACATAAACAGCATTCTCAACATAGGAATCCCAAATGTCCAAGAAATACTTAAAGAAATGTTCAGCATCCTTAGCCATCAAGAAAATACAAATCAATATGACTGAGATTCCATCTTGTACCTGTCAGAATGGCTAAGATCAAAAACAAGTGACAGCTCATTTTGGAAATGATGTGGAGTAAGTGGAGCCCTCCTCCATTGCTGATAGGAATGCAAACTTGTACAGCAACTTTGAAATCAATATGGCAGTTTCTCAGAAAATTTGAAATCAATATACCTCAAAACCAAGCTACACCACTCTTAGGCATATACATAAAGGATGTTCCATCATACCACAAGGCCACTTGCTCACCTTTGTTCATAGCAACTTTATTAATAATAGCCATAGCCTATAATCAACCTAAGTGTCCCTCAACCAAAGAATGGATAAAGAAAATGTGATTCATTTACACAATGAATACATAGTAATAACTGAGCTATTAAAAACAGTGATGTCATGAAATTTGCAGGCAAATGGATAGAACTAGAAAATATCATATTAGTGAATGAACCCAGACACAGAAAGATAAACTATGGTATGTACTCACTTATAAGTGGACATTAGCTGTAAAGTTAAGGAGAACCATGCTACAATCCACAGTCCCTGAGAAGCTAAATAACTTGGATCTCCCAGGGGAGGAAAAATAGAATAGATTCTGCAGGTGGACTAAGGGTAAACAGGGATGGGAATAGGAGTGATCAGGTGGGTGGGGTGGAGGAGGGGAGTACTGAAAGAAACAGCTGGGGATGCATTTCGGGGTGAGATAGAAACCTAATGCAATGGAAACTCTCAGAAATCTCTGAGTAAATCTAAGATTCCTAGTAATGAGGAATACAGAGCCTGAACTGGCCATCTCCTGTAAGCAGACAAAACTTCCAGTGGGGGTATTGGGATACCAACCCAGCCACATAACCTGCAACCTACAATTTGTCCTACCTACATGACTGCTGGGGTAAAGATGAGAAAGAAATTGTGGAAGCGGCCAGCCAGTGACTGATCTAGTCTGAGACCCATGCCACAAGAGGAGTGCCCCTCACCCCCACCCCCTTGACATAGCCTGGAGTACAAAGACGCGGAGGCTATATATCCCAGAGACCTAGGATTGAAACAAACAGTACTAACACACACACACACACACACACACACACACACACACACACACACACACGGCCAATGAAATGAGTCTTAATAATATTGGTACCCAGCCCAGTTGTCATCAGATGGGAGGCTTTATCCAGTAACTGGTGGAAACAGATGTGGAGACCCACATTTAACCATTAGTCAGAGCTCAGGGAGTCCTGTGGAAGAGAGGGAGGAAGGAATGGAAGAGCCATAGAGGTCAAAGACACCACAAGAAAACCCATAAACTAACCTAGCCTCACAGAGACTGAACCAACAACTATGGAGTCTGCACAATACTACCCTGGGTCTTCTGCACATATGTATTATGTACATGTGTATGTATGTATATGTATATATTACAATTGTGTGCCCTGGTCTTCTTGTAATACTCCTCTAGCAATGGAGAGCCGGGGCCTTCTCTGACTCTTTTGCTGGCTTTTGGTATCCTTCCATCCTGCTGGGTCACCCTGTCCAGCCTTAATAAGAGGGAGGTGCCTACGCTTATTGCAAATTGATATGCTGTGTTTGATTGATATCCATGGGAGGCCTGCCCTTTTCTGAGTTGAAGCAGAGGATAGGGGAGCAACTCATCAAAGAAGAGGGAGGGGAAATGCAGTTGGGATTTAAAAATCATCATTATCATTTAAAATGGAAAAAAAAGAACACTTAAGAGTAAAAAGTGACTTAGGGTCATCTTGTACATACTATTGCTCTTTGTACCTGTCCTTTCCCAGCTCCCCCCCCCAAAAAAATTACCTTCCCTCCATATACAACTCAAATACCATTTTTTCAGTATAAAGCATTCCACGTTGCCCTAAAACACTTTACTTGTTCTATACTTTCCTACTAGCCTACTCAGTCTTTTTATGCCACTGAATTATAGAAGAAAGTACCTATTTCTGTGGCTTTTACAGAACTATAAGCTAACATGTTACCTAACACAGTCAATGAGATTGAAACAGGCTGTTCATTATCATTGTGTTTAAGTAATGAATGAACAGCTGATAAAATGTAGTTATAGGTGTCTCTTACTCTGGCTCTTCCTTCCCTCTTCCTGCTTCCCAGACTTAAACTTTACTATTTTTCAGACTTTGAGAATATTTTATGCTTCAGATTTCAGTTTTTCAGATTAGAGATGCTCAACTCTGTGTGTCTGTCTGTCTATCTGCCTGCCTGCCTGACTGACTGCCTGCCTGTCTGTTTCTGTGTCTGTGTGTAGTTGATTACATAGCATTTGAGCCTAAGGAGTTCTTTTTACTTTCTAAAACATAATTTTTGGGCTGTACGTTTGTATTGTTTGGCTACTATAACTGTTTTAAAAGTTTTTTTTAATTAAAAGAATGAGCAGCAGCTGCAGGTACTGGCAGATTACAAATGCATAATTACTAAAAGTAGCTGAAACATATTATAGTATACGTCAATAGAAAAGAAACATCTGGCAATGCTGTGTTAATTTGTCATGAGAGGATTTCAAAGAAAGACCTTACTGCAGCTGGCAAATCCATCATTTCCCTGAGATGAATAGTATACCTTTTGTTTCTAATTTTCTCATACATTGTTGAATACAACCTTTGGTGATTTAATCTTCAGTCTCCAGGAAGAGTTTTCATGCACTGGGGGATTTTCCCTTACATTGTAGTAACCATGGTCTACAAAGCCCCTCGTCTTAAAGTGTACCTCAATAGTAGCACTTGGAACAATTAGACTAACTGAATTGTACAGGCTGAAAATGTAAGCCTCTTTGTTTCTTCATATATGTGTGTCTGTGTCCATATGGGTGCAAGTGAAGGTCTGAGTTTGGCATCCAGAGTCTTGATCACTTTCTGCTTTCATTGAAACAGGGTCTCTGAAGTACACTCAAAGCTTGCCAGCTAGTTTAGCTAGCCAAATTGCTCCTAGGATTCCCTGTCTGTGCCTATGAAGTGAGCCCTAGAATCACAGGCAAGTCAGCATGCCCACCTAGCATTTATATAGGTCTGTGGATCCATATCCCAGTCCTTATGCTTCCACTGTAAGCTCTTCACCCACTGCAGTTCATGTTTCAGATATAAATCTTTTTCCTAAATGCATTAGGAAACTACAGCTATTATTGTTGTTGTTGTTGTTGTTGTTGTTATTATTATTTACAGTATTTGTGGTATTTTTCAAAAGGGCTGTTAAACCAGAAGGAAATCTTGCCTGGCTCCTTTCCAATACTTCCTCAGCCACATCACTCAGTTACAGCACACTGCAATGCAACTTAGAATTGAAGTTTACTTAATAACAGAAATATTCTCAACAGGGCATCATCTTTAATCCCAGCACTCAGGAGGCAAAAGTAAACAGATGTCTGTGAGTGCCAGGATAGTGAGACCCTGTTTTGAGGGGAGAGGGGGAAAAGGAAATAATCTCTATGGGTGTGAGTTGGGATATCTATTTCTAAGATAGAACCCAAAAGAAAGGGACTAATTATTATAAAACATTTAATGTTGACTTTTTAGTTATATTATTATAATTATTATGTTATGTATATGGGTGTTTTGCCTATATGTAAGCCTATACACCAAATGTGTTTGCCTGTTGCCCTCAGAAGCCAGATGAGGGCTATGGATCTTATAGAATTAAGCCTACAGGTGGTTGTGAGATATTTTGTGGCTTCTGGGAATTGAACTCTCTCTATAGTTTCAAATGCTAGCCTTTCTTGAAACACATCTATATTGCCAACTCTCCACCAAATATTTCTGTTGGTGTGTCAAACTCAGTACTTCACTCCAGCCAGTGTTTTTAATCTCATTCTATATACTCAGTGCTTCACCCAGACCTGTTTTGAGAGTTTTTTGTTATTGTTGTTGTTTTGTTTTAGTTTGGTTTGGTTTGGTTTTTTGTTTATTTTTTTATATAAATATTTTTATGGAACACTTCACAAATCCTTTCACAGGAGCCACACTAATCTTCTCTGTATCATTCCAATTTTAGTATATGTGCTGCTGAAGCGTTCACTGGGCTGTGTTTTTAATCTCGTCCCATATGCGCCATTTCCATAAATGTTAATGTCCATCCCATTATTCAAGTGAAATTCTGAGTGTCATCATTGCACCCTTAAATCCACCTACCTGTATTTGGAACCTGGCTGTTTCTCTTCAGTGACTGTAGTTGAGACTATCAACATTACTGTAGTTGAGACTATCAACATTACGCACCTGGGTACTAAAACTACTGGATTTGTCTACATGCAATCTTTTTTCTTGCTGACTTTCCCACTGCAGTCAGCAAGATTTTCAGAAACTGGAATTTAATCATGTCTCTTCTCTTCTTAAAGAACATCAGCACCTTCCCAGTGTATGCAAACTAAATCCCAATTATCCCAATACATAAAATCCTTTACAGTCTGTATTTTCCAGCTTCTTCCTCTTACCTCTGTCCCCTCTCCTAGTAACCACACAGTGTCGCATTCATACTGAACCTCCTACAGTCTCCTAATGTGTTGCCCTTTCTTACCTCCTAGCCTGTACACATGGATTTGATTGTCTGTTACACACTTTCATATAACAGCTTACAAACCTACTTCCTCTACAGAGTCAGCTCGAATCCCCTGACTTTCCTTCCACATGTATTCCCTAACACATAAACATGTCAGCACTTTTGACTACCTACAGCTTAATCCTGGTTGCTTTCCACTGTTTCCATTCATTTATAAGGACTAACTTGATCTGGTCTTTTGTCTCACTAGCACTTCACAGAATGAGGAATGTAACATACTCCCATCTCAGTATCTATTAAACAAATAAACTTTGTAGTTCCCTCGAGGTTATTCTAACACAGTAACTTAAAATTAAGTACCACCAAGAAATTTTGCTCATTACTTGTAAGTTGAGTTTATTCGAGTAACTTTTTAAAATAAGCTTCTTAGAAATACTTTTTATTATTAAAGGGTGGGACTTTAAAACATACTCATTTTCCTGGTTGTAGTATCCCAAATGTACTTCATTATTTGAAATGTACTATTTGAAAATGTAATTACTAGATTCTCATTAATTCTGACTTAAAATTGAGTGACTAACAACTTTGGGAAATCAGTCTGAAAATCTGACATTTAAAGTGGAGACTGAAAGATGAGAAGAAAGTAACTATACCAACAAATGCAGCAGATACTGCAGGTTGGAGGAACAACAAAAGGAAGGGCCTGTGGCAGAGGAAGATGAGAACAGGATTCAGTAAGCTTCAGAGCAAAGGCCAACACCGCCTAATAAGATGCAATAAGACTTAGCACAAACCCTCATATCAAGGCTAGAGGAGGCAACCCAGTAAGAGGAAAAGGGTCCAAAAGAAGAGGTAAAAGAGAGTATCCATTCCCACAGAATGGAGTCCCACAGAAACCCTAAGCTAAACAACAACAAAATATACAAAGGACCAAGCACAGACTCATGCAATCTACATGATTGCCCTCCAGTCTCTGAGCTTCTGTGAACCCTGCTTAGTTGATTCTGTGGACCATATCTTCCTGGTGTCCTCACTCCCTCTAGCTACTATAGTCTATCCCCCCTCCCTTCTTCCATGGGGGTTCCCTGAGCTCCACCTAATGTTGGGCCATGGACCTCTATACCTGCTCCCATCAGCTACCAGAAGAAACCTTTCTGATAATAGTTAGGCTAGGCATTGATCTACAAGTATAGCAAAATATCATTAGGAATCATTTTATTGAGGTTTTTTACCCCCTTTGTTCTTTAGTCAGTCATATTTGGTTCTACCACAGATCTGAGGGCCATCCAGTTTCCAGTTCCTGGCCTCTTGGGCTCCCTCTTGTGGCATGGGCCTCAAGTTAGACCAGTCATTGATTGGCCACCCCCATGAGCTCTGAGCCCCCATTGCCCCAGCATATCTTGTGCAAGACAGATTATTTATTTGGTGTAAATACTCTTTAAGTACAATTATGTCATACAGAAACAGGAAATGTCTGTCTGTGAACCTCTGCAGACTATTCTTAAATCACCAGAGGTAAGATTTCTTTTTTTCTGAAGTTCCCAGAGAAGATATTATATATCTTTATTTGGAAAGTATTTCAATTGTAATACCACTGTGGAACTTTATTTAATGTTTATACTTAAGTCATCTATAATATATGGAACTCTCAGTTACATTGTCTAATGAGAAATTTTCCTGTAAATAGTACAGCGTCGTATCATTCTTCCCGACTCTTTTGTATTAAAGGCAATGAAATACCTGGCAGAGAGATGAGGAGCTAAATAGTAGGCAGGCTCTAGGAACTCCTCTGGATAGAGGCAGTTAGATTGTATTGCTCTTAACCCTTTAATACATCCTAAAATTTCACTAAAAAGACAACACTTTCACATCCTATATGGAAAGGGGAATATGTTTCTAAATAAATTAAATCTTTATCCGAAAGTTTTTTCTGTTAGATTCCTCACTAAGTGTTTGTTGAACAGATACCATTTTGTGACAGCAAAGTTTCCTGTAAAAAATTAGCCATGGTTCTAGAGAAATGTCTCAGCAGTTAAAGGCCCTTGCTGTTCGTTCAGAGCATCCATATTGGGTAGCTCAAAACCGCCTGTAACTCCAGTTCTAAGATACCCAATGCCTTTCTGTGGCCTCCTCTAGCATCTGCACACACAACATACACAAACAGGCACATACATGCATACACTTAATAAATAGAAATAAATATTAAAAAGGCAGCCATGAATTAGCAAGATTATACTGAATCCCTGTGTAAAACATGACATTAAATATTTTGAAAACTAATAGTAATTCTTTTTGTAAAGATCCCATTTTACTTGGAAAAGGTAGGTGTGTGTGTGTGTGTGTGTGTTTGTGTGTTTGTGTGTGTGTTTGTATCTACCACTAATAAGCATTAGTAAATCCTTTTACATATGTATCCTAAAGATGTGAAGTATTGAGAGAGCTACCTGGATTAAAGTAAACTAAGAAGCAGAAAAGAGAGAAGAGGGTGGGGTCTTAAAGAATGTCTTTAATGGGGCTGGAGAGATGGCTCAGAGGTTAAGAGCACTTAATTGCTCTTCCGGAGGACCTGAGTTCAATTCTCAGCAACCACATGGTGGCTCACAACCATGTGTACTGAGATCTGGTGCTCTCTTCTGGTCTGCAGGGACATATTCAGGGAAGACAGTAAATACATAATAAATCTTTAAAAAAAAAAAAAAAAAAAAAAACTTGCAGGGTGGCTGATGCTTCCATCACCATGGAGTCTTTAAAGGGTGCAGGAGATTGAGTAGCTGAACAGAATTTCTGCAAGGGAGGAATGAAGAGTGCATCACTGAAAGATTTATGTCTTTGAAGACAAAAGACACATTGCTAACTTAATTAAAGAACTGGCCAGAGTAAGTGAAGAAAAGGAAGTGACAGAGGAGTGACTGAAAACTGAGCAGGAGTCCTTTGAGAAGAAGATCCGGCAGTTGGAAGAACAGAATGAACTGATCATCAAAGAAAGGGAAGCTCTTCAGCTACAATATAGAGAATGTCAAGAACTTCTTAGTCTCTACCAGAAGTACCTATCAGAGCAGCAAGAGAAGCTCACCATGTCACTCTCAGAACTTGGTGCTACTAGAGCGCAGGAGCAGCAGATCCAACTCAGGTCATCAGGCTTGGCACCAAGTGCAGTTGAACACTTTAAGTGGAGATTAATGGACCATTCTAGTAGGTCCATGGAAGACAGTTCTGTGATTTGAAGTATGTGGGTCCAGCTCAAGAAATTTCAGAGGGAAAGAATATCAGAAAGTGGCCTACAGACCATTGTGAGGGGAAAATGTGGCTGCCTTTTACCCTTGTCCTAAAAGTCTGCCTGAGGCTAAATTGAATAGTTTTGGATTAATGGCTTTGACTGAGGAGATTTCAAGACAACTGAGTACTGACTTTTATCATGGAAAGGAACAAGCTAGACAAAGAGAAATTCAAAATTACAGTATGAGGAGATAAGGGGTACCTGGAAGTGTAATGGAGGTAAGTCTAGTGCTCAAGAAGATAAAAGGTTTAAACAAAAGCCTGATGCTAAATGGAATAAAGGAACAGTGACCCCAGCGCAAGACCCCATCCACCTAAATTTACGACTTCTGAAAAAAATTAAAGAAAAGCTTCAACAATGAAGAAAACCATTACCAACAGAAAGCTGATGCAAATATACTTGAAGAGGCAGCCAAGTCCCAGGCCCCGGCAAGCAGCAGGACTTGGCAGCTTCTGCCAAGTGTCAGCGGTGTCCCTGCATGGAGGCCCAGAAAGACCATTGCTTGAAGGTGTGAAGCTGAGTCTTAGATTTTGTTAGAGATCCCAAGATGTTGAACATGAGAGATTTGTGGGAAGCTAAGGAAAGCTTCAGACTGGGAATGAAACCAGCTGGAGAGAAGTATGCTGCATCAACAAAGCTGAAAGGAATTGGAGATCTGAATAGTACTCTGACATCAGACATAGAGGTGCAGAGTTTGGAGTTTGCTTTGCTGATATTTGGTTTTACTTTGGTCCAGTCTTTCCTCCCTTTTGGTATGGTAATGTACATCTTTTGACATTATATGCTAGAAGTACATGATCTGTTTTTTGATTTTTGATTTCACAAGGGGTTACAATTAAGACATTGCCTTGAATCTCAGAAGGGACTTTGAACTTTGGACTTTTAAACAGTGTTGATACTCTGATAAGACTGTGGGGACTTTTGAACTAGAATTAAATGCATTTTGCAGTATGATATTGTTACAAGCCTTTAGGGGCCAGGGAATGGAGTGTGGTTGTTTGAATGATAATTGCCCCCATAGGCTCGTATATTTGAATACTTAGTTACCAGAAAGTGGTGCCATTTGAAAAGATTGAAAAGAATTAGGAGGTGTGAACTTGTTGGAGATAGTGTGTCCCTGGGATGGGCTTTGAACTTTCAAAAGCCCATGCCAATTCTAGAGTTTTTCTGCCTATGAATCTGGATATAGCTCTCAGCTACTGCTCCAGGGCCTGCTTGTATGCTTTTATGTCCCCTGCCATGATGATAAGGGACTAACCTCTGAAGCTAAGCAAGCCCCCAGTTTAATGCTTTCTCTCTACACAGCAATGGAACAGTGACTACGACAAGAGAGATTCTCATGTCTCGTGTTAAAGTTTTTTGTTATGTGGTCTTTTCATTTTCCTTCCCTCTGGGAAGGAACAACCCAAATAAGAAAAGTTCATTAAAACTATATATGTATATTACATGCAAAAAAAAGTCTTTAATGAAAAAAACAAATCTAAAAAGAAGGATCATAAATGTGGTATGTTAGGATTAAAGATGTGTGCCACTAAACCTGTCTGTGGTATAATTTTTAATTGTAACAAAATATACATCATTTACAATTTACTTTCTGAACAATTTTCCTGTGTTCAATAGTCTTAAGTATATCCACAGTGTAACTACCCTAGAATATATGTATATTTTATACATTAGTTACTTTTTTATTGCTGTGACAAAACATCGTAACTAAGGCAATGTATAAAAGAAAATGTTTAAATTGGGCTATGGTTTCAGAAAGTTAAAGTTCATGATGACAGAGTAAAAGCATGGCAGCAGGAATAGCTGAGAGCATACATCTCGATCAGCCAAGTAGGAAGTTATGAGAAGAGTACACTGGGAATAGTGTGTTTTTAAACCTCAAAGCCAGTGACAGACACACCTCCTTCAAAAAAGGCATGCTTCCTAATCCTTTCCAAACAGTTCCACCAACTGGGAACCAGCTATTCAAACATGAACTTATGGAAGTCATTCTCATTCAGAACACCCACATTATATTTTAAATAATAATAATAATAATAAGTTGTTTGCTAATTAAAAACTTTTGTTCAAAATGTAAACATGTCTCACTAGTAAAGATTTAGTTTTACATTGTTTTATTCTTGTTTTAAACTTGAGTTTTAAGTGTGTATTTTATATTTGCATATACTTCCAAGCTTTTTCTTTTTCAATTTAATGTTTTAATCAGTTCTCAAATTCTCCCTGCCCCTTCTTGGTTAATAGGAGTGAGCTGAGTCGACAGAAACTTCATACCCAGGAGCTACTTTCTCAGCTGGAAATGGCAAATGAAAAGGTAGCTGAGGTAAGAAAATGACTCCCCTCCCCCCAGGGAAGTACTTTCTACTGTAGCTTGATACACACACTGTAGCATTTTAAATGCACCAAATCCAAATTAATTCTCTACTTGGAAATAACCACATACAAATCACCCCTGAATGCCACACTTAATGTGATGTGAATAAAATCTTAGAAAACCAGTGACTCATCTTTTGAATATGGTAAAAGTAGAATTCTTTTTTGGTGTTAATAATATAATTTGTGCAGTGTTTTAGAGACTATATGCTTTAGGATCCTTTTTCATGAGAATCTCTAAGATTGTTTTGTGTCCCTAAGTCCTCTTCATTTGTTTCACTTCATCACAAAAGCCATATCAAAAATGCTTTTGTCTAATAGGATATACAAAATAATATTTAGATAGATCTGCCTTAAAATCATATGCAAAAAAAGAGTTCCTCATTTCTTATGGCTTTATAAAGTCAAATAATTTCTAGGTTTAGTGCTTCCCTAGAGCTCTAATCTTCATTTATGTTCTAACTTCAGATATGTGATATTTAGGAAATAGTTAAAGATTTGATATTGAAATGTCCCTTGGAATATTTTTCCCTTGCAACAATACATTGTAAATAAAAAGCACAGTTTTCAGTACAGTAGGGTTAACAATATTTGACCAAAAGGAAACAAAAAAAAAAAATCATTTACCCAGTCTGCTGCACTTTGTTTTAACCTTTATGGTGACCATATGGAAAAAAACATATTATATATAGTCTGATTGTAGATATCAAAATGATTATTGTAGATAATGAGATCTCTCCCTCATTCACTAGTGTATGAGGTACTTTTTAAAATTTAATACTTAAACAACTTGGTTGGTTAGTACAGCTGATATAGATCTCTTCATAGATTTAATTTTGCTTTTGGACACTATCAATTATAATAAGCTTCTTTTAATCCTGTACTGTTTATTTCAGTGTTAAATGTTGCTCAGAATGGCATTCACTTTAATCCCTTTAGTGCTAGGACATAAACAGCTACCTAGTTCTTCATAGAAAAAGGGGTTTTTAGCCATTCCTATTTGGCTTTGTATTCTCTGGATTTAGTTAACACCAGAAAAACCTATATAATAAGCTTGTTTGTACAAAAAATATCTTTTTAGGATGCATTGTGACAAGCAGATAAGTGTCAGGGGGAAACATGTTTTCAGATGACAAATTGTTTTTAACGTATTGAAATGAAGTATGTACTTATCACTTGATATTCATATTATAGTCACTGTTATATCATGGTACTACAAACTTGGCTGTGTAAATAACATAACACTGTATCCTCATGGTTTCAGAAGCAAGAAAGTGTCTATAGTGTTGGCTTCTTGGGAGACTCTTACCACCTTCCTCCCAGCTCTTGCAGCTCTGAGCATTCCTTGGCTTGTGGGCTTGTGGAAGGGATGCTCTATCTTCACAGCATCTTCCTTGTATGTATCTTTCTTTGTGTCCAAATCTGCCATTTTCATCAAGACATCAGCCATACAGTATGACTCACCATACTTTGATCATCTGCAAAGATTATTTGCAAAATAAGGTCACACTCACAACTGTAAGAAATTAGAACTGTAGCATCTTTGGGGGGAACAATGTCTAGTTAACCCTGTTGACCTTAATAGCTTCTGCAGGATGCAGATGCTCTGGGGAGCCCACAAAAACAGAGTTTACTATAACCCTTTGCTGAGTCTGGTTATAAGGCCCAGTGCTTGGCTTCTGTGGTCCTAAAGCAATGATCAAGCACCACAAGGTTAACAGACTAAAAACTCAGTAAGTCTTGTTTTCTTTTTTCTTTCTTTTTTTTTTTTTTTAAAAAGTCTTGTTTTCATTTGTGATTGTTTGCTTTTAGATTTGTCAAACAGAGTCTTGGATGATATGAGGGGAGAAAATAACTTAGGACAATGGTTCTCAACCTTCCTATCGCTGCAACCCTTTTTAATACAGTTTCTCACCTTGTGGTGACCCCCAACCATAAAATTATTCCATTGCAACTCCATAACTGTAATTTTGCTGTTATGAATCATAATGTAAATATCTGATATGCAGGATATCTGATATGTGACCCCTGAAAGAGTTGTCCAACCCTCCAAGGAGTCTTGACCCACAAATTAAGAACCACTGACTTAGGAAGAAGTAAAAATTGTGTAACATGGTGCTCATAACTTAGAAAATGTAAATATGGAGATGATGGTATCTTTATTTTATAAGTGATAAAATGATGTCCAAGTTTTTCACTGGCTATTCTATAAAACATGTCCACATCACATTTGGATTTGAATTTGTTTTATATTTCCCCTAAAAGAATGAAAAGTTAATTCTGGAACATCAAGAAAAGGCAAACAGACTTCAAAGACGTCTAAGTCAGGCAGAAGAGAGAGCTGCTTCAGCATCCCAGCAGGTAGGGAACACCCTCATTATCCAGAGCTGATAAACAGCCTTCATAGATGAAAAGTAAATCAGCAGGGTTCCTCACAAGTCCCCAGAGAACTAACAGTTTGATCTTTACTCAATTAACCTGCATAAAATTAATCTCTTTAATACTGCAGTTGAAGTATTAGAGTATATAAAGTTTATATGTAAAATAAACATCAGTATCCTCTGTCTACACCTGTATCTAGAACTACCAACTCTAGTATTTGATAGCCAGAGAGAACTTTTTTACTGAAATTAAATGAAATGAAAACTTGAGATCATACTGGCCAGATTGAAAGTGTTTGGTAATTGGCTAGTAAGAAGGTTAGACAAAGCAGATACAGAACATCACTGCACAAAAGTTTGTACTAGGAGCAATACACTCAACATAATGTTCTGTCCAAAGTCAAGTACTTGTGTTTATATTTGAAAGTATTTTTCTGGTGTTTCAAATTGTACTTTATTATTTTAGGTTTTATGTAGAAATAAAATATTTCAGGTACATATTATCTTTATTTAATGTACATTTGTATATAACCAAATAAATTTAAAACACAATATAAAAACTTAGCCATTGGGAAGTAATTTGAAAAATGTAATATATCAGTGAAATTCTGGAGTAAGTAAAGAGTAATTTCTCATAATGTATACACATCATAGAAATTTCTTCTAAATTAGGAGCAATAACTCCTTTAAGAAATGAATAGATACCAGTTCAATGAGCATTTAGGTAATTGAAATGTATGGTTGGACGGACGGACGGGTGGGCAGATGGACAGACAGACTGACAGATGACAGACTGTGAGCAGGAAAATGTGTGGACGGATGAACAGATGGACAGACAGCCAGGTAAGCAGGATGGATGATGGATGGGTAGGTGGGTGGGATGGATGGATGGATGGATGGATGGATGGATGGAAGGATGGAAGGATGGATGGATGGCAACAAAGCAATCAAGTCAAACATACTTTTAACTAACATTAGTTAGTACTGTTATCATCAGAGTATTATTCTTAGCTACTGATGGCATGGCATGTTGCCATTTAGTAGCTATGTTTTGTTGTTGTAAGTGTTGTTGTTGGGTTTTGTTTTAGTTTTGACACAGGGTCTCTCTATGTAACCCTGGCTGCCTTGGAACTCACTATATTGACCAGGCTGACCTCAAACTCACAGAGCTCCTCCTAGCCAGCCTCTCAATTCTAAATATTGGGATTAAAGGCATGTGCCACCACACATGACTTTCCCTCTAATTTTAAGAGATTAAAAGTCATACAAATATTCAACAGTAAATGACCAATGAAATTGTGTTCAGATAGGGAAAAGTTTACAAATATTAAGAAAAATAAAGGAAATCTATTATACAGTTATTTCTGAGGCAGATCATCTACGCAATAAAGGAGACTCAGACTTTTTAACTACCAAGGGAGGGGATGTGCTCATTTAGAAATATATAAAGAGATATACTTCAAGAGTAGGTGGTAGCTTTGCCTGTAGTTTTGGGACTCAGACGGCTGATGCTGGAGGGTCACAAGGTTCAAGGCTTGTCTGAACTACATAGTAAGCCCTGTTTCAAAGAATAAATAAATAAACTGAAGGTAGAGGTTGTATCTGAAGAGAGAACTGGAGTGAAGTATAGTGTCAGGAAGAAAACCTGCCCTGTGCTGTTTTTTGTTGTTGTTATTGTTTTTGTTTGTTTGGTTGGTTGGTTTTTGTTTGTTTTTGTATTGTTGGATTTTTTTTCTCTTATGTACATGTAACTAACCCCAGTTAATACTCAAAAGTTATTTTCTCCTTAGACTTCTCTTACTTAAAATCTGTTTACCAGCTCTATGTTTGCCTAGGACACATTTGTGTTTGAGACACTTTGCTGATTAACTTTTATCAGAATGTTTTTTCACCATCTGTGAAATATAGGAGCTGGGTAGTGGTAGTGCATGCCTTAATCCCAGCATGTGGGAGGCCCTGTCTCAGAAAAAAAGAAAGAAATATAGGAACCCAAAGAGTGTCACTCTGAGCTATGGACTGTTATATTTGGTACGCATTTCTCTAATGTGATTCAGACACTTCAAGAGTAAAATGGAATGATCACACACACACATACCCTCTTTAAAGGCCCTTCCACTCAGACTACCTAGTAACTATTGGTTGTGATGTAGCATACTGTTTTGTTTTAGTCTTACACTCTCCACAGAGAAACTACTTACTGATTGTTTGTTTTGTTTGCAGCTCAGTGTGATTACAGTGCAGAGAAGAAAAGCAGCCTCCATGATGAATCTGGAAAATATTTAAACATATTCATAGTTCACTGACAGAACTGTAGAGTTGGGAAAGCTGTTGTACCAAAATGCATTGACATGGAGAAGCCTGCGGAGAATGGTGAAAGCTTGTGTCATTTTGCATAAGCATTTTCCATTCTGTTTTGAGGGTTATTGGAAAACAGAACAGTGACAGCTTCCTGTAAGTAAAAAAAAATATATATATATATATATATATAATCCTATACTTGAGATTCAGTGGAGAATAAAACCAGCTGAGAAGAACACACTGCCTTCACCAATGTGTCTAATTTTAATTCCCCTTTTTTCCCTTGAGAGAATATAATATTCTCAAAAGAGGTTTAGTAAAAACCCTTTAATTTGATATTTCAGGTTCTAAAATTTGGAGATTTAATATCTCTTTGTTATTTCTAACTCATTTTTATAGTTAAGATTCTCTACTATGAACTCAAATGTAATAAATTATGTATTTTATAAAATGATGTTGTCATGTATTTGAATACATAATTGTAATGACTCGTTTTTAACAACATAGTTTTATGTATTTATACACCTTGACAATATTTTTAGCATTTTGGAGGGGCTTTTATTCTTTTCTTTTTCTTTATAGTTTACTAATCAGATGGAGATCTTAAATTCTAAGGCTGCTTAGCTTTGAGTTGTAGCCCTGCAACGCTGCATAGATATGTATGCTTACTCTTTTTCTGGTTTCAGTTTCTTGCACACTGGTATATCAGACAGGTTTACATCTGAATAACCAATTAGAAGGCTTTAACTGTTTTCCAAATGAGTTAGAGGCAATGTAAATATATATCTGTATATGCACTCACCCTCAAAGTTTAGGAATGATGCTAACAAGCTGACATAATCACAGGAATCTTTGTCAAGGAGCTGAGAACTGAAGTCCTGAGAATATAGGAGTTTGCTTTGGAGCCTACCTTGATATGTTAGCAGCTTCAGCCTCTTCATACACCACTTTCCCTCTTTTTTGTTCTCTAAACTTAGTGACCTTCTTTAATTCTGTTGGGACATCATCCTTCCTCCAGTCAACAAAATCTGCTTACACTTCTGCATTTATATGAAACCTTCACATTTACATTTTCATATATCACTTCCTCAGATAAGAGTTCTCTAACATAAGACTAAGTGAACCCTCTCTTATTACAGTGTTCTTGTTCTTTTGTTTGTTTGGGTTTTGTTGTTGTTGTTGTTGTTGTTTGTTTGTTTTTGTTTTTGTTTTTTGCCTCCAGAGCACTGGGAGTAAAGGTGTATGCCACTACTGCCCAGCTATAGTGTTTTTAATAGTGAGCTTTTTGCTCTCATTGCACTTGTCAGTAATTGTAATTAACTGATTTTTTTTTTCTTTTACTTTGGGAAGGTCCTTGAGACAACATAACATCTGTTTTCATTCACCACTATGTTCTTAGCATCCTGCTGAATTCCTGGCTCATTGAGGGTGTGGCATAACTGTCCATAAACTTACGTTTCAAGAACAGGGTCATGCAGAATGGCCTGTTAGCTGAACTAAGGACTCCTCTTTGAATCTAACAATAACCTCTCCACTTAGCTCTCTCTCTCTCTGAATGTCCAAGTATTCTCTCAGACACAGATAAGCTATAGAATGAGTATGTCACTTCTGCCTCAGAAATTGTTAATAATTTCTACTGTGAAAATGCTAGTGGAATTTTAACATTTCATGTATTGGTCGATCTTAACTTCATTTACAAAGACAGTATTATTTCTGTGAACTGTGTTTTAGGAGACAGGGAAAATGAATGGGAAAGAGAAAAGAAATTATCTAAATCTAAAATTGAAGCTAACACAGCTAGTTCATTTTATTTATTCATGCGTCTTGTATGTCTGCCTGAGAAAGAAAGGAGATGTGATTACTACTTCTTCCCTTTATATACAAATATGCAAATTGGGGCAGTCAGTAGTCTCCTAATTCTTCTCCGGTGTGCGAGTTACCTCACCCACAGGAGAAAATTAGCAGCAGTTCAGCCATTCAATTATTCAACAGTTATGATTTCCTAGCTGCACTGTCTTGTTAGAGCAACTCTCAAACAAATCCTCATGAACATTACTTAAATATTATATAAGTCTATTCTTTGGCCATAGCACATTTGAGCATTTTTTTTTTTTCAAAAAATAGCAAATTCAGGGGCTGGGGAAATGGCTCAGCAATTATGAGCACTTGCTGTTCTTCTATGAACCCAAGTTCAGTTCCCATAACCCACATAAGGTAGCTCACAACCACCTTAACTCCAATTCCAGGAGATTCAGCTCCTTTTCCTAGCCTCTATGGGCACTTGCCTTCATGTGCACACAATAATACAAGGACACACATAATTTAAAAATAAATTCTTTTTTAACAAAAATAACAGATTTAAATGACATAAGCAGTACTCATGTAGAAAAATCCTCAAAAAATGGAAATTTAAACTAAAAGCAAATAAGCAAAGCAACAAATTTAGCTAGGCACTGTGACTCACATCCATAATTCCAGCACTCAAGATATTGAGGCAGAAGGATGACTTTGAATGCAAAACTGACCTGGTTGCATCATGAATTCTGAGTCAGCCTAAGCTATAGAATGAGCCCTGTCTCAAAACAAAAACTAAATAAAAATGACAAAGAAAATGGTATTTGGGGAAGTAAAATATTTGTAGTAAACTTTATGAAAAATAAATTTGTTTGGGAATTAAGGAGATGGTTTCATAGTTATGAGCAGCATTGGCTACTCCTCCAGAGGACCCAAGTTTGGTTCCTAGTATCTACATGGCAGCTACCAACCATCTGGAACTCCACTTTTAGAGGATATGATGCCCTCTTCTGGTTCCCATGGGTACTGCACACATGTGCATTGACACACATGCAGGCAAAACACCCTCACAAAACTAAACATAAAAAAAAAAAAAAAAAAAATGTTTAGTTCCTCTAACCATGTGCATATACATATGCTTTACAGGCAAAAAAATGTGACTGGTTTCTCTTACCAATCATGACATAAGCATTTGTGGTAGTATCAATACTACCATTTGTATAGCATTTGTGGTAATATTAATACTATCATTTATATGAAGAAGAAAAATAACTATACATAAGAAAGACATCTTGAAAGTAAATTTTTACAGTAATGTCACCTTTTTGTTTTGTTTTTTCAAGACTGGCTACCTTGGAACACACTCTGTAGTCCAGGCTAGCCTCAAACTCAGAGATTTGCTTGTCTCTGCTACCCGAGTACTGGGATGAAAAGCTAGGGACACCACTGCCTGGCTACAGTACTACCACCTTTAAGCCCAAGAATTTACCACAAAACTTTGCAGTGGGCTGTGGGTATAACTCAGTGGTAGATCACTCGCCTGTGTACATGAGAACCTGGTTTCAAACTCCAATACTACTAAAAGCAAAAATCCCCTACCTATTCCACATTGCTATAGGCACTCCACTATACACACTCCACTATCTCATCCAGTCACTGTTACCTTACTTGACAACAAATCAGAGACCTTCAGCTATGGTTGCTTAATTTGTTTCCAATCTGATCTTTGTTGCTGCTTGTACCTTATCCTAAGAACACCAAGAAAGACCCAGCCTTTTGACTTTCTAATGTTCATTTATGCCACAGTAGACATGTTTCTTATTTCTAATCTAATCCTGATCAACAAGAAAATTGCTAGTCTTCTTAGCAACTCCATGTAGCATCCTAGTAATCATGATCTATTCCTTTAGTGTTTATTGAAACCATTTAATTCCTTTGATAAGGCATTGTGGAAATTTTCATTCAGTATTTTCACTTGATGGTAACCAAATCCTTTCTTGAAAGGAAAAAGGTGCCAGAAGAATGTACTATGATGTGTAAAGAAAACTGTTAGCGCTTGGTTCTGTGAAAATAAAAAGAGACTAGCATCTCTACTGTTAGGTAAACTAATATAGAGAGTAGAAAATACTAGAGAAGTAACAATTACAGTTTTACTTATACCTAAAGTAATTCATTGGAGAATTGTCCCAGATCTGATAAATGTGCTGGTACATATTACAGGTATATATTTATTGCTATCTATGGAATAGTAGACATTTGCATTTATCATCACATATGGTCCAGCACTTCTGCTTGGCAGAGATGATTCCCTTCCCAATAATGGAAAGTATGGTAAAGGTTAAATATTTGCCAGAGTCATATCACAGGCAGATGCCACAGCTAGATTTAAAACCAGAATCCCTTATACTCTGCAGCATGGCATCTTTCAGATTGTAGTTTCTGTGCTGGCAGTGTTACAGTGGTAACCGTTATAAATATTCTTGGTGCCTGGGGTAGAACTCACAACAGCATCTGAGTGCTTTCCAAGACTAGGTGACATAACACTCTTTTCAGGTAACAGGTCCATGTTCTTCATCAAAAATACAGGTTTCTAGTCCATCACATTACTCAAAAAAAAAAAAAAAGAAAGAAAGAAAGAAAGAAAGAAAGAAAGAAAGAAAGAAAGAAAGAAAACCACCGGGCAGGTTCTTCAGAGCAAAAACTCTATTTCCCTGATACCAGCTTATCATTAGCTTACTTTTCTGTTGCTACAATAAAATGCCAGGAGCGACTTCTAGAGTTCATAATGGTGAAGTCAGTTTGGCATGGTGTGGCACCTAGCTGGTCACATCTTATCTGTACACAAGAACCAGAGTGTAAGTAAAAGTGAAGCAAACCTCTGAAAACCCAAAGCCTGTCCCCTATGACAGTCTTCCTCCAATAAGGCTGCACCTCCTAAGGTTCCCTAACCTTCCCAAATAGTGCTGCCAGCTGGATACCAAGTGTTAAATATATGACCCTGTGGGGGACATTTCCTGTTTAAACCACCACACTCACCTATGCCCATGATTTGTATAGATTGTGTCTTTTAATGACATCCAGTGTCCTATTCATATTTTAACTTCATCTTTCATTCTCAGAATGTATTAATTCTGTCTCTTAAAGCCCTCATAGTGACTGTCTTCCACTTGACCACCCTACTGGTGAAATATCCTCCTGAGTTTATTTAATATGCTGAGGTTTTTGTTTCTGAAATTTAAATTTGATGTTTCTTCAATAGTTGTATCTCTTTACTAAATTCCTCTTTTGTATTCTGTATTGACTTATTTCATTCAACTGTTTTTGTTCTCTTTAAATGTAGTCAAAAGTTTATTTTATGCCATCTTTGGTTTTGTTGAAGGTGATTCTTTTGAATTCTCTGAGATTTCATCTAACGCACTCTCATAGGAATACATTGTTGTGGAATTAGTCATTTTCAGAGGAATCATGTTTTTTCATATTCTTATGTTTCTGCTGTGGCATTTCAGTTATCTGGGTGATTGGTTAGATTTTTGTTTGTTGTTTTAATTCACCCATATTCTTTCATTTATATTTCCATGATGTTCCAATCATACTCTTGTTGTAGTACTGCTGACTGGGGGTGTAATTCAGAAACTAAACCCTCAACTATGCTCAAGGTACCAGGCTTAATTACCAGCTGTTCTCCAAGAGCAGAATACTAATTGCAGAACTGTCACAGCCAATAAATGAAAATACAGCATAGCCAATAAAAAAAAAATCACTCCTTGAACTCTAATAATTGCAGAGGGTATAAAGGAACAAGGATAGTACCATGTGTACTAAAATACCTATTTCCTGTGGGTAGGAATGGCAAGGAAATGAGCAGAAGCATGTCTGGAACACTAGAGCTCCAGAGAGAAAAGAGAAAATAGTGAGGGTAAGACAGCTCCAGCTAGAGGGAAAGAGAATGAAAACAAATGCAATGGGATAATTTAAAACAATCTCTGCAGCAAGGCTGAGGCAGGAAGACCTCCAACTCCAACCTCCTGTGTCTGGAGCTGTATTTTGGAAAAGCTTACCAAAAACAAAGGGCAAATGAGACAGGACAAAGCTGGTCCATTGCTGTAGTTAGGATTACTTCTGCTGTGATGAAACACCATGACCAAAAGCAACATGGGAAGGAAATGGCTTATTTCACTCACATTCTATGTAACATCATTGAAAGCAGTCAGAGCAGGATCCTGGAGGCAGGAATTGATACAGAGGCCATAGAGGAGTGCTGTTTACTCGCTTGCTCCTCATTGCTCAGCCTGCTTTCTTACAGAACCCAGGACCACAAGCGTGGGGGGGGGGCAGTGCTCACAGTGGGTTAGGCCCTCCCACATCAATCACTAATTAAGAAAGCGCCCTACAGGCTTGCCTACCTACAGCCCAATCTTAGACAAGCATTTTCTCAACTAAAGTTCCTTACTCTCAGATGATTGTAAACTTGTGTCAAGTTGACATAAACACTAGCCAGCACATGTAGTTGTTTGGTTTTTTGTTGTTGTTGTTGTTGTTTTGTTTTGTTTTACTCTTTGGGGGCATGCCACTCAGCTCCCAAATAAATACATGAAGATTTATTATTACTTATAAATGCCCAACCTTAGCTTGGCTTAATTCTTGCCAGTTTTCTAACTTAAATTAGCCTATTTCTCCTCTTCTACATTTTGCCTCTGGGCTTTTCACCTTTATTCAATAACGTTTTTATCCCCTTCTTATTCCATGGCTGGCTGTGTGACTGGATGGCTGGCCCCTGGCATCCTCCTCTCTTCCCTTTTCTTGCTCCTTCTTCTTCACATGCTTCTATTTATTCCCTCTTCTTGGCAGCCCTGTGTATTTCTCTCTTCTATTAGCCATTCAGCGCTTTATTAGACCAAACAGGTGTTTTATTATTTTTTTCTTCTTTTTTTAATTTATTTTATATAACCAAATTCATTTAAATGAAAACAAACATTTATAGCCAATATTTGGGAATTTAGGCGTTGTTCTTTCCAAACTACTTCCTGCTAGTAAGGGACGCTGTCATGGGGGATGCAGAAATCCTGGCTGTAGTCTGTAAGGCTGCTTTGTCCATCTATTTTGAATGTAGGATCACCTGGTACTCTGTTTCAGGCGGCCTGGCTTGATCAAACCACATTAGTCTGGAAGGAATCCACAGCTGTTCATTTTCTGTGGAAACAAAAATAGAAATCCTTTTCCCCAGTAACTTGTCCTTGAACTTAAATTTTGGAGTCAAAGCATTTTTTTAAATTTAATTTATTATTTTACATGTCGATCCCAGTTCCCTCTCCCTCCTTCCCTCCCTCCCTCCCTTTTACCCTCTCTGCCCTCTCACATGCACTCTAACCACCCTCCCCTCCCATCCCCCACCCCAATTCCATATGTAGGGGAATGCCAGCCAGTTAGGATCATGTAGATCTGACAGAAGCCCTCATCTAATACCTGTTGGAAACAGGAGCAGACACCCATACATAAACACTGAGTCGAACTAGAACCCAGAAGCAGATGGAGAGGACAAGACCAGGCAGCAGAAACACATAGAGACAGCTTACCTGAACAAGGAGGAGCTAACAGGCCACCAGACCGATAGCTGGGAAGCCAGCATGGGACTGACTCAGGCCCCCCTGAATATGAGTCTCAGCCAGAAGGACTGAGCAGTCTAAGGGACCTCAGACAGTGGAGCCAGGATGTATCCCTGGTGCACAAAAGGACCTTGCTAACACATCCCCCATGGAGGGATAACTGCCTTAACCTAGAGACAGGAGAGAATCCCTAGTCCAAACAGGTGTTACAGGCAAAGTAACACAGCTTTATAGAGTTAAACAAATGTAACATAAAAGAATGCAGCCCATCTTTTCATCATTACACAAAAATTTCACAGCATAAACAAATGTAACAACACATCTTAAACTAATATTCCATAACAAGCACATTCATTATATTTAAATTAGATATTAACTAAGGAAAGGACAAAAGTGAAGGAAAGAGTACTGGGTACAGGTCCAAGGTCTATGTCGTCTCTCATCTAGATACAGGTTCCACATCTTCTCCATAGTGACTGTATTCTACAGTCTGAGAGGGCCACTGACACTTGTCTGGACTCCCAGAGGGCCTTTGTCTCAGTGTCTACCTAGCCCGCTCAGCAGGGCTCTTTTTTAAAATGGCCTTTTGCCACTGTTCAAGTAAAGTGTGAGAAAGCAAACTTCTCCCTCCCTCCCCTTTCTGTTATTGAAAGTGCAGTGTGGGTTTCTTGAAAGCCATGTCATAAGGAGAAGTCCCCATCCTCTGTACCACTCCTTGGGAGAAAAGCATTCCTCAGTCAGATGTGAGCCCTCCTGAGTACACACTGAACGCTCTCCAGTTTCCTAAGTTTACCTCCTTTCACTGCTACTGAAGGCAGGGGTTTGCTCTTGTGATCTACCTCACAGGATGACTGCTCTCCTGGAGCTTCCAACAGTGTGTATATTCTTCATTCACCTGCCATCTTCAAGAGTCTTGGCATCATATCCTGCCCTTTCTGACTCAAACCCTACCCCCAAAAAGCCTTCACTAGTACCTTGAAAACTTCCATGAGTGTCTTTATATCTAGTGGAACTTACTTGGTAATATTTCCAACCCTAGAAAACTGAAGCGTCCATATTCTAAATACCAGTCAAGCAGTGGAAAATCCTATTTTTCTAAACAAAAAGAACTTAACAATTCATACACTGATGCTGGAGCAGAACCACAGCTAGGGAGGAAAAGAAGAAAGTCTGCCTTTGAGGATGCTGCGTGGGAAAACAACAGAGGGAAAGATGTGCTTCATGAAATTAAAAAAAAAAATGGTTTTACATTGGAAATAATTCTGAAATTAGAATCACCAGCCAGATACGTAGGTAAAAATAACCAACTAACCCACAATTGGCAAATATACTTTGAAAGCTCTATTATATACAAGCCAAGCCATGGAGAGACTATCAGAACAGACTGGCAGTGTGTTAGAACGAGTGCCATTCATTTTGCTTTGCTACTTGACTTGGCATTACTTGTTTTTATTTGTTTATTTGAGACTTCATCAGACAGTCATTCAGCTTCAGTTCCTTAGTACTGGGATTAGACATCACCACATCCAGCAGCATTGCTCATCCATTTATAGAAATGACTAGGTTTGTTATGCTTAATACCACACACCAAAAAAAAAAAAAAAAAAAAATGTTGATTTGGAGATTTTTGCATTACTTCAATTTAAAGTATCAAAACAATCTTCATACCAGAAACTGATTTAAAATAATTTTGTCTTCCAAACATTGCATTTGCATTCCTAATAGCAGTATTATTTTCTCTACATATGTGCATTTGTTTTGCCATAAGTTACATGAAGGTGTATAGCTAAAGTAATTGCATTCTTCCTGGCAAAAGGCAGAACATAGTCCCTAACAGACTGGACATCTGTCATTTCATGCTCATAGTTTCTTAATATAATGTGTAAAGCCAAAACTGTTGATTTTACTATATATGATTTCATGAAGTAATATTAATATATATAGGCCTCTATGACCTCAAGAGCATGTGAATTGCTTTATGTGGACTACTTTCATATTGAGAGCAGCAGAGCCTGGAGACTATCAGACTAGCTGGGAGTGGTTTCCAGATCAACCCACAGATGGTGAGCCTCAGTTTCCTCATTGGCAAAAAGACAACATAGCCTGCCCAAAGACTGGAATCGTATACGTAACACAGACCAGTGCTTGCCACTTGATAAGCTTGGTAATTACCAAGTCTGGAGGCTCCTCTGAAGGCTGTACAGAATGACAGAATCTGCCATTTGGAAGTTGTTACTGTGGAGATAGCATTGGCAAGGTTACAGCTAATTAGGGGAAGCAGTTCATTTCAGCACAGCATGAGTCAAGGAAACAAGACTAGGCTGCTGCAACAATCTAGCAAGAAATGAAGAACCCTGAAGAGGTTGATGGAACCACAAAAGACTGAAATGGTTGGAATGGTAGAGACTTTGATGAACAACGGGCCATTGAAGAAACCATTCACAGAATTCCCAGAGTCTCACTGCCTAAAACAAGAGAGAAAAACTGAATTCCCAAGCCTCAAGCATCAGTATAATCTGAGAATTACTCCCCCTTGAGAAAGCAGTATACTCAGAATTCAGCTGCATAGAAAACAGCAAAAAATAAGAAATGCACAGGATAGATTAGATTAGCTTTTAATTTTTTTAGAGACAGAGCTCTCAAAATGGAGGCATAGACCAGACTGAATGTCTAATGCAGTTCTGAGCATTAAAGAGAAACTGGAGGAAAGATTTCAGTGTTGCAATTAGTGGCAGTTTGATGCAGATGGCTAATGTTTCAAAGGCAGAACCATTTTCTCCTTGATTTGGGTAGAATCGTGAACTCAAATCCCTGGTGCCACATTTGCCATCACAGATTACAGAACTGCCAACACTGGGCCCTTCCTTGGGCTCCTGGGGACTTAATTTCCCTAGGGAGCTGTTGTGCTTATTCAACTTGAAGACCTTATAGGAAGAATCACAGTTATTTCTCTCTGGAGTCTTATGAGAGCAAGCAACATGGAAGTAAATAGTCAGTAAGGAGGACAAGGAGAAGTAAACAAGAATTTAGCCAACTATTGGCTATTTGTGTTAGAAAAGACTTTTGCATATTATAAATATGAGTAGAGCGGTAATGACATGCTATCACTGCGTCTAATAATAATCTACATCGAGATGTGTGCGCTTTATCAGGCTTGCTGCTTCCAACACAAAGGTGCATTTGACTGGACTAATTGTGTGAGACTGTTTCTACAGCAAATATTCAAAACTAAAAATTTAGAGGGAGGCTCAGTTTTGTCAAGTCCCAGTGCTGTGATCTTAGGCATCTTTTTGGTGGGATGTAGTTCAATTCCTCTTATTTGACCTACTGTTACACTGTTCTGTGCTCAAAGTGATTTAATGAAACCACTCTAAAAAATGTTAAGTACTACATACTTCATAAATACAATCTTCAGGAATAACGTCAGCCTGGGCAGGCTCACCAAGTCATAGAAAGCCATTGAAATACTAATGGTGAAAAACTATGGCTTACCATGATTTGATTTGATGCCTAGCACATGCTTTGAAACTCCAATAAGACACCAAAACATTGGCCCTTGCAGAAGGATGGAAAGCAAGGTCTTGCACATGCTAGACAAGAGTTCTCTCTCAGAAGTACACCCAGTTATGTTTTGGGTGTTTTTTGAACATTTTTGAGAAAGTACCTACTGATTCTTCTTCCTCAACCCCCAAAGTTACAGGATAACAAGCATGTCACCTTGCGGAGGTTGAGGTAGGCATAAGCCTCTGGGAAAACTTAAGGTTCATGAGGCTGAATGACTTGGCTATAGTTATGTGAATAGTAAACCACAGCTCAGCCTTTAAACCCTGAAGTCTGTTGCTTCAATAATTGTGTTCAGACCCAAATAATATCCTGGGAAGAGCTCAAGGAGGCACATGGAGGGGTAGAAGGGAATGAACCCACACTAATGGGCAACTATTAGTGTCAGTATCTAGAAACCAGCCCAGTGATTCCATGTGCTCTGTGTAGGTAAGCCCCTTCAGTTCTCATTCACCGTGTAACAGTAAGACAACAAACCCTTAACCAAAAACAGATTAACACGACACTTAAAATGTATTGCAAAATGTACAGCATTTATTCACATACAGACAAAAAGGCACAAATTCTACTAAATAGTTCAACAAAAAAATACAGTTGTCTTCAACTAGTTTTATAAATACTTTCAAAAAGGGGGTAGAAATAAATACAGGATTGGGCCATGTAATATAAAATAGTCATCTCTACATATACTTTGTTTAACTTCTGATTTTAACTCTTCATGCACCTTTTTTTTTTTTTTCAATTTTAGCTGAATGGACACCAAGCTAGGCACATAGTGAAAAATCCTCTGTACAAGGTTACAAATGTAATGACAAGTTTGTCCATTTTAAAATAATTAATATTTGTACACAACACATAAAACCCTTCATTTAAATTTTGTGTTTATAACCTAACAAATGACATTCCAGGCAACTTTACAAAAGTTTAACTAGCCTACATTTTGACATAAATACATTGATCATAATCAAAGTTATTTCTTGGTCAGGATGCACAAGGAAAATCCAAAAGAACAAACAAACAAAAAAGCTCCATACTAATAGAATGCAAGTGGGTAGGTGGGCTGTTGCTGCATATGGCCGCCTCATACAGAGTTCCCAGCATGACATGAAACTAACTTACAAAGCTGTAGTTACACCGTCAGAAACCGTGCTCTATACCATTTGAACTTCAAAGCAGTAATAAAAAGTGGGCTTGTATTTTTTTGTTTTGTTTTTGTAGGGGAATTTTTTTTATTTTTTTATTTTGTTTTGTTTTTTGGTTCAGCAAACTTGGAACACTTGAAAGCTTTTCAACCTAAATGTGGGGGGAAAATAGGTAAGGCATTATTTTTGCACAAAACTAGCATTCCTAATAGTGCAAATGGATCTGGTGCCTCTTAAACTGGTAGGAGGCTATATACTCACTAGATTAATTTAGGTTTTCTTTCTATGGCTTCACAAATTATTCCTCTATAAATTCTATTCTCACCCAGAACTGTTGCTGCAATCCAAAGATAAATAGATAGAGTCCAACCTTTCCCTGGATCCAGCAAAAGGTTTTTGCTCATATGCAAAACATCTAATTTTTAAATTAGTCTACAAGTGAAAGGACAACTTGGACTCCTAAGAACCTTCAAATACCGGTAGCAATAAGCTGATCTGGACAGCAGTCTCAAAAGGAGCTCCACAGCTCAAAAATAGTCAATCTAAAACCTGGGTCATCCTTTCCCCTCCCCTGAATTAGCTACTACAATGTACTTGAGAAGTTAAGACTTGGTTTGAAAATACACATACAATGGGATGCATCAGATCTGTCATTTGATCATCTGATAAAACTTGCATAGCAAGATGGAATTCAATAAGCCTTTTCTGTTGTTTACGATCATCTGGAAGACTTGAAAGCTTCTACAAACTCAAAGCATTGTTCATTAAATATCAGAATGTCCCTGCCACATGGAAACAGATGTATAAATGAATCAGGAATCTGAACATTGATATTAACAAACTAAGGGTAATTAAGAGGAAATGGGGCTTATTCCAAATGCCCTTAATTCTAAATCTCATTGCTATTTCCTTCTCTTAAATTTGATTCACAACTACACTGAATGCCAAAGAAAATAACAGGACTTTAACACTATCCACTTGTCTGAATACATACGCACCACATGAGTGCAAAAAACAGAACATTATACTCAAATTTAATGCTAAATTTATTATTGCTGATAATTTACTAGTTATTGCCATTTGCAATTCAAAAGTCCAAGTTACAAATCAGAGTTTAGAACTCCAACTCCAGAAAACCTATTCAAGGGTACACTGACTTCTTTCCTATATAGTCTTGGTCAATATAAGAGCTTGACGCAACATATTGCCTTTCTATTGTTTTAAAAATATAACCTGTTTTACCTTTTTTCTTTTTTTTTCCTTTTTTTTTTTTTTTTTTTTTTTTTTTTCCTTTTTGCTTAAGGAATCCATTCATGGTGGAAGCCTGGATTCCCCCAATATGCACTAGTGGTCAACTCTGGGGAGTGAAAATCACCAGAGTCTGAAGTTCATCACTTGAACTTGAATAGTCATTGTGTTATTGGAAGCCAGGTGGTCAACTACTGGCAGTAGCCAGGGAAATCCGAATTGGGTTCAAGGAATAGGACCAGCAGTGAGGAAAGAGGAAGGTCAAGAGGACTAGTAACACTTGGTTGGGTCTTGGCCACCCTTTCTCACAGAACTTTCTCCACCCACTCTATATCCACAGCCCACTCAGGGGCTCAGGACAGGCTACACAGGCCCTAAATCTCAATTCAGCAGCTTTGCTCTGCCCCTCCAGCCTTCCATCAATGCCTGTTGTGTAAACTCTTCCCCTGGATGCCACGTGTGCAAGATCCCAGTGTAGCTGAAGTTTCTGAGTCCCGGCTACTCACACCCACAGCCTGGGAGCCAAAATAATGTCAGCTTTTACCATTCCTAGAAAATGAGCTTTGTGGGCTATAAATAGTACATGAAGGCTTCTATAAATAGGATTTATTCATAACACAGAATTCTATCTGATTCTGTACTCGGGGTATCCAAGAGTTTGTGCTTTGGAAAAAAAAAAAACGTGGAGGGCAGTAATGCAAGGTGCCTTTCAAGCCTGGCCCTCTCTAAGTTACTTCATTTTTAGAGTTTATTTCAGGTTCTAATCTTAGTGTCTTGTGGTTACAATCTACCCTTCTGTTTCCTCAACAAGTTGCAAATAACACAAACCTCACAACAATGATTTATAAATGACTCTGGAAAGAAATTCAATCTGAATTGCAAGGAAAAATGTTTGTGTAGCTCAGAAATAATGGGTTTTTGCTTGCCCCCATGCCAGAGCTCTCCTCAGCATGGCCAGCAACAAGCCACGTGCTTTCCACACAGTCTGCTTCATCAAGAGGCCAATATGCTTCTCCTGATGATGTCTGTCCTCCTGCTGATGGTGCTGCTGGCATGGATACATTTCTTCTCTGATGCCTCACTCTCCGAGTCACTCATTTCCACATCGGGGGCATACCCATCGTTCTCACTGTCAGATCTTAACCTGTTCTTTGCCCTTTCCTTGCCTGGAACTCGGCCTAAACCCAGGTGGGGGCAGTCTGATTGCTGGTGGCAGGCCCCCTCAAGGGCTTCTCCTTGCTGCTGTCGTTCCCCCTTCTTTGGAATCCGAAATCCTCCCCAGCTTTTCACTGGGCTGGTAGGTGTTGTAGGCACTTTGACTAGGGAGCCATTGCACTTGGGCACAATCTCCTTCCTCATGCCAGGTGCTGACTGCCCTATTCCAGGGGAGGTGGCAGCTCTTGTGTTGTCCAGATGCCTCTGGGATGAGTCTGTGGACCTGAGAGGCTTGTGACTCTGTTTAAAAGATTTGTCCTTTAAGTCTCCTTTAATGAGATCACAATGAAAACGATTGTCTCTTCTTTTCCCATGGTCTGGTGTCACCACACCGTTTTTCTGTTGTGCTGATGATATGAGACGTGCTTCTGTAAAACTCTTTTCAAAGTTCAGAAATCTTTCTGGGACCCCCAGCCCCCTCCTTCTACCACACAGAGCTGGCTGCTTGAGCAAGGTCTTCCCCTCACTCCCAGGACTATTCTGCAATGGATCTCGCTTATGGGACTTTTTCATCGAATGAACCAAGGAAGTACTACCCATTTGTTTCCTGAAGAATGCAGAATGCCACTTCAAGTCCTCTATCTTGGGAGCATTGGGACCCACAGAAGGACTATTGAACAAAAGCATGTTCTCCAGTGAGGAGGAGCAGGAAGAAGGCACACCTACAAACAGAAAACCACAAGGGAAAAATTACATATGCAAATCTGAAAGAATAAAGTTCTAGACCTGAAGCATCATTACACAAACTTCCCACCTGAGTCATCAGCACTTTGTAAAAAATGTTTTTAAAGACATGATGTGATTCAGAATCTGCTTTCGAGCTAAGCAGTCAGTACACTTCATTTTTTCCAAAACCACTAAAATACAAATTTTCCTGAAACTGTTCAAGGACAAACAAAATGCAAAGAAGATTCCATTCAGAATCTTCCCAAGGGCTGTCACTTCCTCTACCTGCTACATAGCAGCAATTACCATCTACCAGTCACCTTCTACCGCTTTTCCTTTCCGAGACTAACTAGAGCTTCCAAGTTTTTCTCCAAAGGGCCTTAATATATAAATGAATAAAGGTAAGTATTCACAGTAATTCTGGATATGTAATATGACAAAAAGATCATTCATTATATGCAAAATCTATTTGGGTTCAACTTGTTATCCAGGTTAAATGTAAGTTAGCCTTTTATGTAAATCATAGAACATTTTATGAAATATCAATTCTCAAATAGAAACTGACACTTTCTATTTTTTTAAATTATTTATTTCTATTTTATGTGTATGGGTATTTTGCCTGCATGTATGTCTATATACTACATGCCTGTGAAAGCCAGAAGAAGATGTCAGATCTGGAGCTAGAACTGGAGTTTATTATAAGACATTTGGAAGCTGCCATGTGGGTACTGGGAATCAAACCCAGATCCTCTGAAATGCTACAGCTGCCAAGTACTCTTGACCACTGAGTCATCTCTTGAGCCTGATACTTCGTAGTCTATTTCATCCTTGTTCTGTATGTTAGTCATGTCCCACCAAATTTATCTCATACTCTCCTACTCATTAACACTGATCTGAAAACCACTGGTACATTCATAAGGACCATGTTTCTGCAAAAGTATCAAGACCAGCTACAAAAGGCAATTCTCACATTCTGTGTCTCCTGCTAAGGAGAATGAGGTTCAGCTCCAGTGTATCACAGGAGCCCTCACAAGACCTTACTATCCATCAGAAGGCAGGCGCAACAACACAGCTAAGGCAAGTTGTTGGCTTGGAAATGCCCGCATTCTCAAAAGACAATCACTGGAATGAGTCTATTTTTATGCCAACCACGTGTGACATGGGTTTTCTGTTTGTTTTATTGAAATACCATAGCAAGAAACAGAAAGGTGAAGAGGGCCCAATGTTACCTGAACTGTACTTTCTACCTACTGGACTTGGAGCCTTTATCAAAGATAGGTCTGCTATAAGCATCATTTCCACCAAAGATGTTCTTCCTACTTGTTGCCATAATCACAACAATTTGAGTCATGAATTCTAAAGAACACATGTAAAGTCGTGATCATCACCCTTGAATCTGTCTTAATAAGGCGGGATACTTTAAGCATCAAAGTCTATAAATGACAAAGAAAAGCCACCCTAGAAGGCTTCAGCTGCATTTGCTATGGCTATCCCAAAGAAGAGTAAAAGTTGTTTCAACTGACCATACTTGCCATTTAACTAAAACAAAGGGAAGATAAGATTTGTTTCTCCTCTTTTCTGTACTTCTGGTTTTTGTTGATTTCTTTAAGCATGGTCTCATTATGTAGCCTGGTCTGACCTAGAACTCACAATGTAGTCCAGACTGGCTTTGAAATTTTGGCATTCCTTCTACCTCAGCACCAAGAATGCTTAGATCACAGGCATGAAACACTATGCTTAACAGTACCAAGAATTCTGGATGAATCTACATTACAGTGTCATAATCCAAAATATATACTAATCTTGTGAAAAGAGTATAATTTTCAGCCAAATGCAAACCTCAGCCATAATGCAAGTGGCTGCCTGTGAGACCCATTAAAAAATGACTGCTTTCAAGCCACACAAAAATCACCCTTTATGGGTACTCAATCACTGATTCCAAGGCATGTACCAAAAGCAGAACTCTGCAGGGTATACATTAACCATCCCAGGTAACACCAGCTTCCAATGAAAGAATGAAGAGATAGAGGGTAACCTTAAAGGACCTAACCTGTACTGCTTTATCTATGAAACTGTGCTTTGAAAAACTTAATACTCAAAGTTTTGCAACCAAAGTTCAAGTTCCAGATAATGAAAAACACTTGATCACTCTGGAAGGTATTTAATCTTAGCAAGAACACATCTAAGTCAATATTATTAAGAATATCAAAACTTCACCTCAGTCATTTTTGTGTGTTCAGTTAGGCAAATTATATCTAGTCACATGTATCTAATTCTAAGCCAGAGTGGATTTCAACAGTTTCAAACAAAGTATGTGTTGTTTGTATGCCATTATCTAGAGAAAAGACTACAAAATCAGAAAGAGAAGAGTCGACTATGACTCAGCACACAATCAAGTGTCAAGAATATTGTTGCTCTAATTTTAAAGAGCAGTTGAAGGTGGACCCACTCATCCTCTTCCACTGAAGACCAGCCCAAAACCACCTGCCCCTGACTTTATTGAACAAACTCCCAGAGACAGACTTCCTCCATGAAACTCTTATATTACCTACTTCTTGGATTGTCCTCATAAAACACTGATACTAAGAGCACACTTTAGAAGTCATGGTTCTACGCCAGACTAATTAGAGCAAATGAATCCCAGAGTGAAACATTTGCCCAGCATTACACATGGTCCAAGAAATGACACTCTCCAGCAGAGGAAACACACATCCCACATTTTTCTTCCTTTTTAGCTGGCCAGAACAATGTAAACAGAAGACACTAAATAAATGTCCCGCACATTCAGAATTCCATCTACAGCTTTAGAAGTCCACACTAAGTGTTATGAAATGAGTTTATGTGGTGAATAAGTGGTCTTAACATCTATTTACATGGCAGGTTGATGCAAAGGCTAGAGAATGCATACCTTTGTAGCTAACCCCATGTTTATCAAGAGCACTGTGATGCACTCTCACTTTCATTTTAATCTCCTGATAGTTACAAGAAGTTGCTTGAGCTAGGCATTCCCACTTTACATAAGGAAATTGGAGAGAGAGACGTAAGGTTTACAACTTACTTCCGTTTGGTCAGCAGGGATACATTACAGGTCTCAAATCCTATTTAAGGCCAAACTCAGCTTTTTCTCTATAACATAATGCCTTTAATGTTTAAAAATGGTCTTTAAATATGAACAGCAGTGCTAAACTTTCTATGGGACAGATGAAAAGAGCAACTGTTTTCCCTCAATAGCACTGTTAAGGCTACAAACCCCTGCCCTACATTTTGCCCTTCTATGGCTTAATGCATACCTGAAACTCTTTCTTGCTCCAAGAGCTTAGTGTAAAGACTGAAAATCTGTTCCTGGACTTTGCACACAGATCGTTTAATCTTTTCCCTGCGGGTCACCATGTAAGTGAGGTTCCGAACCTAGAATGTAGAGAATAAAGATTCTAAGTGAGCAATACAGCAATTGATATCAGTCCTTTCAGTTTTCCTTTACCTGAGACACACTGGCCCTACTGGGGCCTTAACAGACACGTGAAATCCAAACGCGCTTTAAGCATTTTACCCTACCACTAAAAGGATTCTGGTTGTTTATTCCCTTGGTGTCTACAGCAGCCAGAGTGACACTGGAGGAACAACACAGCATAGAGTTCCACTCTTCCCCACCAGGCTGCAGTGTAGAGACCTCCACTGTTTACTCAAGACTTGCTGTCTTGTGCCCAAGCTCTGCTTACCATCCTACAGTATCGTCCCAGCAATCTTACTGTCAATGGATCTAGCAAGTTCAGAAGCAACCTCCCTGCACACTTTCATCAAGTATCTTCCAGGCTAATGGCACAAGAGGAATCCCCAGCACAAGATTCTCTGGAAGATCAGATGAGCTGCTTGGTCCACTGGGTAAAACTTTGTAAAGCCAGACCAGCAGTGCTGTGTACACCAGAGAGGTATGCAAATGCCTGGGAACTATCCTTGCATCCCCAATCAATCTATGAATCTATGGATCATCAGTTTAAAACTACTTCTAACCTCATTCTAGTTCATTTGTGTAACTGAAAAACCAAATGCTGAGATTCTCCACTCATACAGATCACGTACACATCCACTAATTTGTGGTCAGTAATCTATCTTATTGCCACCTGTCATCAAAACTCAAGAACTAAGTCACAAAACCCCACTGATCCCTTGGTCCTAGTCTCCTGGTAAAAGTAACTGGATTGGCCTGGTGGTGGTATGTGCCTTTAATCCCAGCACTCAGGAAGCAGAGGTAGGTGGTTCTCTGTGAGTTCAAAACTAGCTTGGTCTACAGAGCTAATGCCAAGATAGCAGGGCTACACAGAGAAACCCTGTCTCAAAAAGTGACTAGACTGCATGGGCCAAAAGACAAAAATGTCTGCTGCAGCCCACCACTGGACATTTAAACCTTTCTTCAGGAAGATGCCCATAAAATTTCAACAACCTCAGTGGCAGTGGCAGGCAGGAAAATGACCACATGCTCCAACTATCATCAATGGACCCCTAAAAATACATCTTTTGAGCAGTCTCTTTGTGTCACACTGCAAATTCAAGGTTCACTGACTGCTGTTTCTCTGGCACAAGCCATGCCATTTTGCAAACTGACTTATGCAGACAGCCCCCACCACCAGAGCTCAGTCTTCAGACCTCTCTAAATCCTCACAATCCCAGCTGTGTTCAAGGCAGGTCAGTTTACAAGAGGACAAGACAGGAAGGGAAACACTACCAGACTTTGCTGACCCTAACTGACTATCAGGGTCTTCCAATCTCTACTTCTACATTAATCACTTACATTATTAATACTGTTAAAAAAATAGGCTGATTATAAAATTAAAAAGGAAATCACTCTCTTGTCTAACTTAAATATAGTATCATTGGTCCTAGCCAGGCAAGGAAGTGGGTGTTCTTTAGAGAAAACTTTACCAACATGGGATTAGAAATGACTAACAGGATATTCATTTCTCTTTGGTAAGTAGTATTCCACCCAGATGGGATTATAGGTAGAAGCTTGAAAACAAAGATCAAACCTAAATCCTCATCTCAAATTCAAAACTTGGAACAGTGCACCTAATCTGATTTTTGGAAACATGAAATGGGCATTCTAGTTTATGCTCATATTCAACTCAGATGTATAGCAGATACATCTCAAATTTAATTCATAAAAATAAAAGTAGGAAAGTCAGGAGATCTCAACTTTGGTGGCTTGTATGCCAGGAAATTTACCATAGCCTCTGAGAAAAAGTCCTTTATTTCCAGTGACCTCAGATGAGGAGCTTCTAAATCCATAAAGCAAAAAGACCATGTTTTCCATGGGATGAGTAAGGTCTAATTGATGGCTGGCTAGCCATTATAGAGTTGAGTGTCCCAAAGTAGGAATCTAGTCATGATCTTTGCTCAAAGAACTTGACTTCCCCAATTCACCTTCCCTCAGCTGCCAGCATCAGGAAGCCAAACCCATCTCATCATGTCCCAACACCTCATACCTTCCTCTTAAAGGAAGTTCACAAACAGAAACAATGCTGAAGATTTTGCATTTTTAAGTTTCCAAAATGTTACTGTTAGATCAGGGACTGCATCTTAAGAATAGTATACCAGCCTAACAGCCAGGAATAGTTGCAGTGGGTTTTCTGAACTCTAAGCAATGCTTGCCTTATATGCATTTTGTTCAGGGGACAACCGTGGTCTCAAGTGGGTCTTCAAAAAGTTCCATTCCACTAATTGACAAATGCATAGGACTGTCCCCCCAGAACTTGGCGTCTTTCCAATATAACTACAGAGTGCAGAGGGAAGATGGCGTTATCCAAACTAGTACTTAGTTTCTGAGCTAACATTTATTACATCTTTCTAAGCAGATGCAATAAATCTCCTAATTAGGTGATCAGGAATCCTGTAAGAGTGAAGTGGCGGCCTTGGGAACTTGGACTGCCACTCATCACATCACCATCTTTTCTTTTTAGCACCTCCTGATATCCATCTAGCTTTCTGTTCCAGAATTGGTACCCAGGTGTGCAAGGCCCCGGAGGTGTTTATTTGCCAGAAAGAGCAATTAATGTAATCACTGAGTCACCTGCATTTCTATCGAATGCTACTCACTTGTTAGTTCAGGAATGACCACAGGCCTCGATTCCAGTCACCTGGGTTAACTGGTTCTTGAGTGCCTGTCGTTTACTGATATTGCATAAATAGGCAGATCACTAACTTACTGAGAAAACAAGTTAATTATAACTGTATTTTTTTTCTTTTGTCATGCCTGCCCTGATTAGCCCTTGGCCTGATACACTTGTTTATAATTGCAAAGCACTATACAACTCTCCAGGGCCTGGCATAGACTTCAGCGTTTTCAGACAGCTCTCACAGCAGATGAGGAAAACATAACTTTTCATTATAAATAAACCCTTTTAAACTGACACTGAATTCATTAAAACTTTAGACTTTTTAATAATAAATGTTAAGTAATGCCACCCACACACACATTCAAGCACGCGCGCAAAAATCCTGATTTATTCCCTTATACATCATAGGCATTATTCTACTTAAAAGCAAAATGACGACTCCAAAAAAAGTTCAGAATTTAATTATAAGTGTATGTTAATCTCAGTAACTTAAATACAGAAAAAGAGTTAGTACACCACCAAGCATTTTCTACACTTTTATTCTGTGGTGATTGTGAAACAAAACACAGTCAAAACATGAGACTTCTCATCCTTCACTCCCAAGAACTACCTGACTCCATGCACCCCAATTACAGCAGTTGTAGGGTTAGGATGGTAGCTTCTTACCACAATACCCATTTACCCTGAATCCCTTTCTTGGTAACATACCACAAATGCATGTGGTTCTCTGTACTAACCACTAGGGGGAGGTATGAGAGCCTCACCAACCTGCTCCTGCCTCCCCTTAGCCTGACACCAGCCACCTTACCCAGAATCCTAACATGGTTTAGAAAGGGACATCACCAAAAGCAAGCATTAGATGGTGTACTAAAAGGGCCTCTAATGAGCACTTAAAACTACTTTCATGACCATCCCATCTCTAACAAAGTGGTACAGACCTCTGTGAGAACTTACTGATCCTTTTGGCTAAGTACATCTGCAGTCTATCCCTGCCCTGCCTACACTTTCATTTTAAATCATCTAGGAGTCAGATTCTCTTGCTGAGCAGGTGATGAATTAACTCCTCTCTAATAAGTGAGGGGCTTGAGGGAGATATGCATTAACTGTTGCAGGCCACTTGGGTGCCTCACAGCACAGGCTGCTTCAAGCCAGAACACTTGCATCCCATCTCTGCCACACTAATGAATTTAATAGGTAGCTAGCAGTCAGGGGAGTAGGTGTGAGAGGTGCTGAAGACACATCCCCAATTAGGAAGCCTCAGTCAAAACTACCTAAGGGAGCTGGAGACCCTGGGGAGGACAGTCCACTCCTAATTATTCCTGCAGCAGGAAGACAGGTTCAGATTGGGACTCCAGAGGTAATGGTGAGTGGGGGAGGCACCAAGCAGCAAACAGCTGAGGGAAGAGGCAGCAGCTGAGGCTCCAGGCAGCCAACAGCCACTTCATCAGCTACCAGTAGTGTGATAAATACATATGTCTGTGGATATGTGTGTAGTATACTGAGATTGCTAAGGATGCCACAGACAGACCCAATGCCCCTGTGCACCAGGAATCACACCCACACACACAGACATAACCCGGACAGGGATGCACACACACACAAGCACACACACTGTAGGTATACAACCTCTGTGATGACTTAGCACCTCACTGCCGAGAGTGTCTTCTCTAACAGGTGTGTGTCTAAGTCCAGGCACACACATCAGCACCCGTAGCCTGCTCTGCTCTGCAACAGAGCTGGGAGAGCCTAGAAGCAAAGATGGGCCAGTGGGAGGCAGTGCTTAGCTCTGTCTGATGAGCCCTTCATCAGCCCCTAGGAAATGTCTCCCCAGGTTGAACAAGAAATTCCCCTACTGCTGCCCCCTCCCCCATAAGTCAGATACATCCCAGTTCTCAAAATCAGGCTGTAAACAATGCTGAGTCAACCCTTTGGTCATGTTCCTGGTGCTCAATTCCCTCCAGCTCTCCAACGACGGGAGCAAGGATGGAGGTATGCCCCATCTGATCTTGCAGCACAGTAAAGATTAATGGGAAAGTGTGTAAAGAAAAATAATCACAAAGCAGCTCCTACACTGGCAGTCTTGAACACTGCAGTGAGTTTACCAGCCCATAAATATATTTAACCAACACAACCCCATGCTGTCGTGTGTACAAGAATCTGAGAGTAACAACTGGCTATCATCTCTTGCTCTGGGCAAATGCTTGCCTCTTTACATCTTCTTCTCTAAGTCATTATAAGGTGTCAGTGTCAATCATTACCCTCTCCAGGTCCTGCCGCAGGTGCGTGAACAGCTGCAGCCTCCTAAACAAGACATCCTGCTCCCGCTTGGCTAGATTGTCCTCTTCATCTTTCTTTGGGGTGATGAGGGGCTTATTGAAGTTGACCTTCCTCTTCAACTTCCAGTACTGGTACAGGAAATCCACTACTTCCTCTGGCAGTCGCAGGGCCCTGGCCACATCCAGCAGGTTAACGAAGGTGTAGAACTCATCCTCCAGCTGCTGTAGTTTCTGCTTGCGAACACTCACCCGGTGGGCCTCTTCTCTATTCTGCTCCAAACTGGCAAAGGGCTCCAGAGGGCTCCCAGGAGAACACTCGGGGGCCCCGTTCTCCTGCGCAGACCCCTCACCCAGGCTCTCCTCAGGTTTCCTGTGTGAGCTGTGCTTCGGGCAGTAGGACTTGAACTTGACCTCATCGTTCTCTGCCAAAATGGTCTTCATCTCTAGGCCACGGTCAAAAGCACAGGTCACGTGGAAGGCTGTCCGGCAGTTCTTCACAGAGCACTACAAAGAACACAGAGACTGTCGGGGAGCAGCAGCGAACAAGAGTCCCTAGTGCAGACCACCCCACATGACAACAAAGGCACACTCACTGAAGCAGAGAAGACTGACAAGGATGAAAACGGAAGGCCAGGAATATTGGGGAACAACGCAGATAAAACTTTCACAGGCCAAACTATAGCTTCCCTGATGGGAGATGTCATTCTGTATATGTTTCTCATACTGGTTAATAATAAAGCACTGTTGGCCAATAGGAAAGGAAGATAGGAGGGACTAGGAGATAAGGAGGAAAGAGGAAGTAGTAAGGAGGAGTCAAGATGGAGAGTATGAAGAAAGCAGTATGCCGCCGGCTCCCCGGTAAGAGAAATACATAGATCAGCAGAAATGGGTTAATAATTAAGATAGAGCTAGCCGATAAGAAACTAGTAACTGGCCAACAGGATAATATCAAATACAGAGTCTCAGTGTATTATTTGGGGCTGGCGGCGTGGCGGCGGGTCAAGACCAGCGGCGGGTCAAGACCAGCGGCGGCAGGCGGAAAAATCATACTCTTACACTTCCCCCAGTCATGGCACTACAATCTCAAGGGGTGGGGGGGGTGGAGTGGGGGATTAAGTGGACAACCAGCCCTGTAGGTAAGGATGGCACAACCCTTAAAAGGCATGCACTCCATGTACAGAGTACACTCTGAGGCATTAATCTAGTTCTCAAAGACTTGAGCTCATGGAGTTTTATAAAAACTGGGAACAGGAATCTCCTCAGCATACACATTCCTGGTGGTTTTAAAAGACTGAATCCTTGGTGCAATCCCCAGCTGGGAAAAGGTCGCAACTCAGGTAGGTAAATACAAGCAGGCTTCCTGGAAGCAGCATCCAGGATCACACCAGAGGAAGGCAGAATAACAGACAAGATCCCAGCTCAGGGAGGATGGAGAAAGGCCTCCCTGCTAGTGGAGAATCACCACTGTATCAAGGCTCCCTTCCTGTGGGCCCCAGGGAAGTCAGCACAGAGGCCAAGCCTCATCAAGATGCACTGAACACCCTGCTCCCTCCCTGCCTGCACAGGGCTACAATTTAGTGCCTTTGATCCAGACACAAGCCTCTGGCCAACAGGAGCAAAGTGATTAACTTCTCCCGTCTGATCTCACTGAGCAAATCCCTAGAAAGAGGTACCTCTCGGAGGCTGAAGCCAGTCCCTTAAAAGCAACTGTATTGTGTGAGGCCAACGGATCCCTGGGGCATGGCAGCGGTGCACAGACAACCAAGGATCTTGTGCTCCAGGACAGCTGAAAAGCTTAATTAAACTCATTCAACAGACCCTGCACCACATAACCACAGAGAGTAGAGACTGGAACTGGATTTCCCCCTCGCCATTTCAGTATGAGATACAACTCAGTGCCAGCCACAATTTAATCCTTTACTATAAAAATCCAGCCCCTTTACCACCCCCAATTCAATCCTTTACTATAAAAATCCAGCCCCTTTACCACCCCCAATTCCAACCACCTAAAACATATGCACTAAGATTAATCTCTACATTTATAACTAACTGCAATTACAAGAAACCTGTGAAATCCGTTTTGGTGGCAGAACACACACAGACACACCTGGCCACTATCATGAAAAGACACTACATCTCCCCAGCAGCATGAAGCCAAGTGGGAAGTAAAAGTGGGAACAGATGACTGAGACACAATCTGTGTTTGGCTTAAACTACACTTAACCCAGGCATTCTAACCTTAAAGAGAAATGAGCTGCAGCAGAATATTTATACAGGACTTTGAAAAGGCGCCAAATGGCCTTCCTCTGGGGTTTCCTATTCAGGTTGACTCAGCAAACAGATGTTACAGAAACATAAACCAGAGTCTTCCCAGCTGCAGACATTTCAGAGAGGAATTCTTTTAATAAAAATCTAGTTTGTGAAGATATGAAAAGTCATCAGCCTTCCTTGGCCCCTTCTTCAAATTAATGCTCTGGGAAAAGAGGTCAATGGCAGTAGAAAAGTCATTATATCGCCTCTTCTTGAAAGACAAACAAGGCTCCCATCTGCCTCCCAAGGAAAGACAGTTAAGGAGCAGGGTTGGTATACTAGAAAGAGCAACTAACACAGACACAGAGACAACAAGCAAAGTGTGTGTGTGTGTGTGTGTCACACACATGTACAAACACTCAAATCTTTTTTGACCTCTCCTCTATTCTTTCTGCCCAACCCAAACCTCAGCCAGAGGCATTTATCATTTTAGTTTTCAACAAATTCTACTGATACACCAAATACAAAAACAAACAAAAAAATACCACAACTTTAAGGTCCTGAAGCCAAATCCCCTCAGGTGCCCTATGCCAACCCTGATAGTCCTTTTAGTGTTTTTGGATGCCTTAATACCAGAAGAAACAGTAATAGTGAAAAATAAAACCACTTTGGACTTGTTTAAAAACAGGAAAATAATATAATACCACCCATCAGTGATTGGGGCACCTTACTCAAAGAACCATTAATCAACAAAAATATAACATATTCTGGCAAATGAAGTAATACATTTAAAGCCAGGACCATACTTGTCAAGGTCATGTCTGTCCCTGTCATATTCCCTACATTGAAAGAAGCTGCCAAAATAGTGTTTCCTCCCCACCCCCCAGATTTCAAGAGAGAGACAAGAGACAGACACAATACCTGATATATATGATGGGCCCATCCCAAAGGAGACAGATCTGACCTTTAAAATTTCAGTCAGACACAGCATACCAGGGCTCAAATCATAATCGACTAGTTATCATCAATGAGTTCCAGAAATCCAGAGCAACACCATTTTATCCTGAATTCTGCCTACCTCATGTCTGCACTTACCTACCTGTACCTGAACATGCCAATGCAATTAGCATTTGTACATGCAGGCTGGCTCTCAGTATATTCAGAGACTCATACAAAGAGCACCCAGGGCAGCAGCTTGCTCCAGCCCTTTCCCCAACCAGTGCTCCAAACCAGTGCTCCAACCAGTGTAAAAAGCTCAAGTCTGCCTAACACCTCAGCTACTGGCATCCCCAGGAAGCAGGCCAGAGGACTTCTAGGTCTGTGTGGTGTCATATGACAAGTAGGAAGGTAGGCAATTCTTGAGTGCCACAGCCAAGGAGTGTCTTAGACTCAGGTTTTTACCAGGAATGTCTACTTATGGAAAGAAGTGGACATAGGCTTAGGGCAGGCAAACTGAATGGCCTCCACACCCAGGTGGGTTTCCAGAAAAGCTCCCATCTCCTAACCAACTGATGATGTGCAAAGGCCGCCCCTCCCCACATCCTGTTCCCTACCACACAGTGCAGGAAAACAAAACCACTCTTACGGAGCTGTTACCTGTATGGAAGCCCCAAACTTCTCATTGCAGAGGCTGCACACGAGTGCCCACCGACTGCTGGGGATGTGAGACACCTTCGTGATGGGCTCCATCTTCTCAGGGCTGCCAATGCTTACCTAGAGATCCAAAACACAGTTCATCAGACTCCTAACACAGACCTGAGGGCCCAGCTCTGAATTAGCAGCAGGAGAGCCCAGAGCTCAACCCCAAATGACACTAGCATGCCAGTCTATAAAAACTCATCTAGGAGTCCCACTTCTTTCTAGTGTCTGATGGCAAATACGCCTGTCTTAATTAAAACAGTGTACCAAATCTCTAGATTGACAAGAATTTGTCAAGACTAAAAAACCCCATCCCCATCATAAATATATTTAAATCATGAAGTGAGCAAACAGATAAACTATACTTAACAGTATTCCATCAGATCATGTAACCATATTAAAAGTAAAAATCTATCAAGACAAATATGGAATTGTTCAGCCTGAATTGCAAACAGGTTAATATTGAACCAGTGACACCTCAATGTAAATCATACCTACAGAATTTTCCTCTTGTGAGGGGGAAAAAAAAAAAAAAACACCAAATCACACACCAAAAATACTGGAATTTGAATCACAAATGATATTCTCATCAGAAGCCATGCAAATTAAATTAGTTAAGGTTTGGGACTGGAAATAAATTAGACCAGACCTGAAATTAACAAGGCTGAGGCTGAGTAAGAATTTAAATAAAACTCACAGATGTGTGGTCCAGAGCCCTGAGGTACTGCATATGTAGTATGCCACACACAGATTGGCAGGGGCAGTACCATGGCCACCCTCAGGACATAGCCATGAAGGTGTCAGGCCTGGCTCTGTGAGTGATATCAACAATGTTAGGGTTCCCAAAAAAGTACTGGTGGGGTAATGTGTGGACATGACTAAACTGTAGCCCAAGCCACTGCTGCCTGTAGGTAACCTTTCTACAGACCCGCATGCGATGATGAGGGGGCAGGTGCTAAGGACCAGTGTGGATCCAGCAGTTCTATTGCCTATGAATCACTCCCACCCACCCCAACTCCACCTAAAACCAGCATCATCTCCACGAAGATGCTCTTAGGAACAGGGCTTACCTCAGGGATCCACAGGGCACAGCTGACATGGACCCACTTGGTTCCGCTGCGAGTGGGCTTCATAGCTCCACCTTTCTTGGGACATAGCAAACATTTTGGCTGAACCCCCAGGGCACATGTCCGGCATAGCCAACTGCCCTCTGGCACCTTGAGGATTCCATAGCAAGCCTATAAGGCCATAACACATCACCAGAGAAAGGAAAGAGAAAAGTTACATTTCCTATTTGATTTTTGTCTACTGTTTACTGTTTATTTGTGTGTTTGTGTCTTTTGCCTATATATACACCTGTGCACCACATTTTTGCAGTGCCTGCAGAGGCCAGAAGAGGGTACTGGATCCCCTGGAACTGGAGTTATAGCCAGCTGTAAGCTGTCAAAGTGGGTTCTAAGAATCAAACCTTTGTTTTCTGGAAGAGCAGTCAGTGCTCTTATGGCTGAGAGTTCTCCCCATCCCCTATTAACTAACTTAAAAACCACACAGAAAGATTTCCACAGAACCACCAAAGCAGACATGCACATATTCACCTAACTGTGATCCCAAGCCCTAAGGAAATATGCCAGTCCTCCTCCAAGCACCATGTGCCTGAGCTCCAAACAGCATGCTCACTGAACACAGGTAGTTCCAAACACTAGAGAAGGGAAAATTGTAAAGTAATGGTGCTGCAGTGTTACAGAAGAGTTATCAATGGAAAGTTCTCAGCCACTGGCAGCATGCTCCAACCTCGCTAAAGACTGAGAGTACCAGACCTCGCTAACTTCATGAGGGGTGGGGGAGGGGGACCCACACAAACACAGTGGTTGAGAAACTACGTGAGGACCTCTGCTGCCCAAGCTGGACATATTCCACCAACTGGAGTCCAGCACTGTCCATGTGAACAAACAAGACACTTCAAAATGAGAATTTGGCTTCTTTAGCTGATGTTTAAAACAAAGCCTGTTTTGCACAAGTCGGCAAAATTACACAAGACAGCACAAACTGCAAAAATCAAGGCTTTTACAACTAAAGTCATTATGCTGGTTTGAAGAAAGGAAAAGCAAATGTTTCAATAAGCACAGTGAAGAAACAAAACCACAATGGTACTAAGAGTGCATTCAGAGAGCCCTTTAAAACCCAAACTGTTCACAACTTTATCCTTAGATGAACTGGAAGTCAGGAAGTCAAGTCACAGGAATATGGCTCTACTTCTCCAGACAGAAAAAGCACAACCACCATGAAATCTGAATGCCCAGGACACAAGAAAAAAACCACAGGGAAGAGCTGAACACAGCAGAGGAACACTAACACTGGGGCCCTGAGAGCTCTGCTAACACCATGAAAAAGCCGCTGTCAACAGTATACTGGAAAAAAAGAGATTTTGTTAGCAGATCTAAACAGTACTATGAAGACTTCAAACACTAAGGTTCTGCATCAGGCATTCTAGAGTTGCCTTTGAAAAAAGAATTTCCTTTACTGGAAAGGCATATCTACACTAATTAAGTATGCCTTAAAGACAAATCATGAAGGATTTCACCAAAAGAGAAATGAAGTGAACATTAAGTGTGTCAAGAGCAGAAGAAACCGAAGCCTGAGTACCAGAGCCAACTCTGCCACCTACAAGCTAAGGCACTGGCAGACAGCCTGACATCAACTTTCACTTCTAAAGCACAAAGCACAGCTAGATTCCAAGCAGAAATCTTGTTAACAGAGCAAATGTCAGAGGACCACAGGGCCATTCAGGTAAATGACAAGCACCAGTAACAACGGTTGTCACATGGCTTCCCATCCTAACATACCACCACCACAGGGACTCCAAAGTCCATCACCAAAGACACTCTTTGCACCATCTGAAAGTCCAGAGAGATATAAAATGGACTCCAGCAAAACATTATGGTCTCAAGACTCCTGTCAAAACAAGCTGAGGCAAGGCCACAGCTGATGTGGTGTTCAGTTTTGTAAAGCCCTAGTCCCAGATCTGATGTACTCTTCTGACCTCTGTGGGCACCAGGAACAATGTGGTACACAGACATACACATGCAAGTAAAATATCCATACACATAAAATGAAACAAAGTCTAAAATAAAAATAAAAGGGATGCCTGACACTCCTTCAATATCTAAGTTTATATAAACACACATATTAATGCCATGGATTATCCTAAATCCCCAAAAGATAGGCTCAAGTCCCCACCACCACCTGAAAAGTGACCATTAGGAAGAGTCACTGGACATACTATTACTTGGAATGAGATCACACTATTGTGGGCAGGAACCTAACCCAACAGGACTAGGGAATATATAAGAAAATAACCCTGTGAAGACAGGCACACAGAGAAACAGCTTGAGTACTAAAGGTAGCTACAAGCCAAGAACATCAAGGGCTGACAAGGGAGAACAAAACGGCATGTTCCTGAGATAGTTTCCACTGTTTTCAGTCACCCCACTTATAGTTCTTAGGAAACTAATGAAGAGTTTAACCCCTTTTCATGGATTTGTTTTTCAGTGTTCCCACTTGGATCCTAGTGCCTTCAAGTTGTAAAGGTAGAGACCTATCCCCTGGGATTGGGGTCGGCAATGGGACATTCCTAAACCACAGCTCTGAGTATAGTGCCCCATTTGGAAGCATCCTGGGCTCCAGAAAGCACAGGATAGCTGATAGGCTCACCCCAGAACCCTAGGTAACTTCTTCCTGTGCTTTGCTGCCCCCACTTACCTGATGCACACAGATGTTACACTTGTCACAGAATACCATCTCGTTGCCATCCTCGCCATCAGGTGACTGGCAGACATCACAGACAACATCTTCATCGTATTCAATCCCCAAGCCCTCTTCTGTCTCTATGGCATGATTCATATTATCATAGCATCGTTGTTCAAATTCCTCCAAGACCCTTTCCATGGTATACTCATCTAGCTCAGGCATCCCTGAAGGAAAACACACAGACACTAGACTAAGTGCACATTAATAATTACTATAATGAAACAACATTGGTGTGTTTAAACTCCTAAATAAAACATAAATAAAAGAAAATCTCAGTGCCAGAAAAATTTCCATCAAGTGATTCAGACCAACCCACAGATAAACACCTCCATTCCAGAGTGTTCCTTATGAAAGATGCCATAAAGAAGCAAGCCCTCCCGACCATCTCAGAGGCAGGCTAGGATATAAATACACACACTGTTAGATGTACCATTGTTGCTACAGCACTAATTTAACTTAGAAAGCTAGGACCACATATTATGATGTTTGGGTTTTGTTGTTCCAGTTTTGGGGTTTTTATTTTGTCTTGTTTTTAATTTTCTTTCTTGCTGCTTAAAACAGTGCCCTGAAGCAGATTTCACAGCAAACATCCAAATGTCTTTAACTGGCTTATCGCTCTCTACTCCAAATCCACCAAGCGAAAGGCATAATCAGATCCATGAAAGGCAAACAGGAGAAAATGTCTGGAGCAAAGAAGTCAGTTCACTATGAGTCAAATAAAATACAACACACTTCTACAAGAACTATCAAAAATAACTTGAGGGCGCTCAGTGGTCAAGAGCAGCTAATGCTACTGCAAAGGACCTGAGCTAGACTGCCAACACCTGTGTCAGGTGGCACACAACTGTAATTGCCTGTCTGTAACTCCAGATCCAAGAGATCTGAAACCCTCTTCTGACCCTGGCACCTGCACAAACCCACACAGACACATACATGCAATTAAAATAAAGCCTTGCAAAAAGAATAAAAAAAAAAAAAAAAAAAAAAAAAAAAAACCATAAAAGTGGCTATTGTGGCCTTAGTGGTGAGAAAAGAGCTATTTTCTTCCATTTGCAGATGTTCTCCAAATTGCCTATAATGAAACTATTTGTAAAGAAAGGAGTTCTTTAAAGAAATCCTCAAGAGTCAGGCGTGGAGCTTATGCCTGAATACAAGAACTCAACAATCATGAGTCTCAGGCCAATGTGAGCTGTATTATGAGACATGGAAAGGGGTGGGGACATGTTACAAGCTGTTTCCCCACCAGCCTGGTCCCACAGCTGCACCAGCCCCAAATAACACGCAGAAACACTGTATTAGATATAAAGCTATTGGCCTGTTATTAGCATTTCTTATTGGCTAGCTCTGTCTTAAATAGTAACCCATTTCTATCAATCTAAGTATTTCCACATGGTCTTATCTTACCGGAGAGAGGCTCTGCTCTCTTGGTCCTACATGTTAAATCCTTCTACCTCTCCTCTTCCCCAATCCTTCTTGTCTCCTAGTCCCGCCTACCTTGCTTTCCTATTGGCCAACAGTGCTTTATTCATTAACCAATAAGAGAAACATTTACAGAATGACATCTCCCATGGGGAACAAACTTAAAGATGGGTGAAATATAATTTGAGCCTATAATTTATATGCGTTATTATAAAAATTAAAACCATCACATTTTCAAGTGTTAAAATTCTGTAGATGAGCTGGAAAGGTGGAAGATGAGCAGGAAATCAGCTGTTCTTTCAGAGAACCTAAGTTCGGCACCAGCATCAATATCGATGGAGGGCAGTTCACAAACACCAGCAATCCCACTTCAGGGATCCAATCCCCTTTTCTGAACCCCTAAGAAGCACCCACATGAACCCATACCATGTGCACACAATCAGATAAATCTCTTCTTTAAGGGAAAAAACATGCTGAGGATGTATCGTGGTAAGCACTGCACACATTTGGGAAGCAACTGATTAAAATTATGAAATGTTTTCACGGGGCACTTTTCAGCCAGTGCCACCTAACTTGGCTTTGCCTTCTAATGAACCTTTACCATAAAAAGGTCAGTAGCAGCTGGAACAAACATCTTTAAACTGATGTTCAATCTATATCAAAGGACATGATTTATTCTGCCAAATTAGTTCATCTTACCTAATGCCCTAGCCAGGTGAATTATGATTTAAACCACTGCAAAGCCAGCCTTTCAGCTAAGTCTTTGAATAGGACCCTGGACTGGATGGACACCTACAGATGGGCAAATGCTTCACACTATCTTTAGCAGTTTTAGACAGACAGTGTAAAGCACCAGGCCGGCTCAAAAGACAGAACTGCATCTTCTACATCAGCATAATATAGCACTCAGATATTTAAACCACACATAACATACCACTCAGATATATAAACCACACATAACAAACCAGTGCCCAGAGCCTTCTAAACAGATTCTAAAATGACCTGGGGCTTGTTACTGTTCTGACCATCAATAAGCAGGAAGCAAGAGCAGGAACATCTACTTAGTCAACACATCTAAGTAACTAACCAGTAGGAAATACCAACATTCCCAGCTCAACAACAAGCTGCTATCAGAGTCTGGGCTGAGGTAGGCTCCATAGGAACACAAACTTCAAACAGCCCTTGCTTGCCCATCCAGCCTTGGCAGCCAAACACACAGGACTCTTTCCTATGGAGTACAAATAGCCCACGCCATCACTTCCCGACCCTGCTTCTATAACACTAATGTAGTCTTCCACACTGAGTCCAGTGTGTCATAGCCACATTGAACACAAACATTCCAAACAATTGTGGGAAAGGAAGGCTGGAATGTGAGGAGACCTATGTCCCATCCTAGCCTCGACACCATGAAACACAGGTAAGCAGTCGGAACTGTCATCTAGTGTCACCTCACTCAAACAAAATCAACAGTGCAAAGAAGTAAAATCAAGAGGGTTAGGAGCAGGCTTTATAAGGCTTACTCTGAGAAACAGCAGGCTGCAGATGGGGGAGAGGGGGTGGCATTGTATCACAACAGTAAAGTGTGGGTGGGGTACTGGACCAGAGCGTGACAGGAATCCAGTCACTACAGCCAAAACAAGCCGGGCTTCCACCCATGGAACCATCCCACACAAGCCCACCACTGCTCTAGGAGCCCCAAGTGGGCTGTGCATCTCATCATATGTGCCAAAGCCAGATAATATGGTCTCCGAACAGCTGGGATTCTGAGATGAGGAAAACAGCTGTGATTGGGTGGGCTTCAACCTCTCACAGAACCACTACGGACAGAAACAGCTCTTTCTTCAAGGTGAACTAGGTAATAACACACTCTCACCCATCTCCTTAAATTCTTCATTGGTTAGTTCCAGCCACGCAGCATCCATATCGTTGAGGTCATAGCGACATACACTATCCGCCAGCGTCCGGATATCAACGTAGCCCAACTCTGGAGGCTCAGAGCCAGATGATGCGATGTACTTCTTGGGCCTGATGAACATGAGAGACTTCTCTTCAGACACAACCCTGGTTAACAAGAAAACAAGTAGCCAGATTACCCTTTCTGCCATGTGCAAGAAAGTTTCAAAGCCCAGATACAACTTCCTCCTCCAATCCTCAAGTCCAGACCACCCCTACACTCATAAAGACTATGGGCTTAAAGCCTAAATATCACAACACCCCCAGTTAGAAATCTTTAAATGCCCCAGAAGCAGATGCTACAGTCTTCAAAAGCTTCTCTTCCTAGCACACGACCCTAACCTACCACCACCCATGCCTCCAAATCCCTCATTTCCATACTTGGTTTCTAATTCCCTTCCCGTTAATCAGGTGTGCTCATTTCCCTGGAAGTTGTTAGAACCAGACAAGCCTTACTAAGCAGAGTTCTTGGGAACAGAAACGACAAGAACAGCGACAAGCTAGTTGTGCACAGCGCATGCTGCAGACCACAGAAGGCAGTTCTCAATTATCACCTTCCAAAAAGACTGAGCAAAACAGTAGGCTGTTGCCATTACCAAGAATTCCAAGAGCCAGAGCCCATACTCCATTCTATCCTACACAATTCTACTACCATTCTCTCACAAACTGTTAACACCTGGAAAAGGGCTTTCCAACTTCACAGCCAAACTAAGGGACAGTGCAAAAAATGAAAGAGCAGCTCCAGGTAGAAGCCAAGGGCTCTCAGCCCTTTCCAGGCTCTGAGGTCATGGTGCTTCCAGGTCTGTTGTCCACCATGTGTACTCACACCAAAACAGGGTGCCCAGAGTGTACAGGTTTCAACATCCTGAAACGGACAGGACTTAACTATGTGAGAGAGATGGGCAACCTGAAGGGATTTATTTCCCCTACTTGAGCAAGAGTAGGTGTCAAGTGAAGAGCTCCAGTCTACCATGCATTTCCATCCTGAGTCAGCACTATACAGAACCATCCAGCACAGGCTTCCTAGACTCACAGCCTCCTGGTGGTGCTCAAAGGGGACTGACTACATGTACCCTGCATTCCATGAGCCCTGTTTCAAAGGACAAGACCCACATCTAAATAAAGGTGACTCCCGGTGACTGCCTATGCCCGCCCACCTAGCCTCAGTGGACTACAATACAATTTGAGCATCCACCAGCTCTCCACACTCCTCAGAGATCCCAAAATGATGGCAATCAAATCAATCAAGTGTGTAGGGAGACATGGACTGAGGGCCAAGAAGGATTTTAGTTCATACTCGTCCATGGTAAAAAGAGGCTATTTCACACAGCAAGGAGCCAGCAGATACTAAGGCAGCAAAGCCAGATGCCAGCAGAGCTACTGGACACTCCATCCTCTCAGAGGACACACTACACCAAAAGAGTAATAGTGGGAATAAAGTACCAACACACCACAGCCCTCCTCAGAGGGACATCAAGGAAGACATGCTGTGAGGTGAGTGGTATGGCAGGAAATCAAAAGAAAGCACCAGCATCCAGAGCCTGTCTATAGCAGAACTAGTCAAAAAATGCCTCATCTAAGCCGCTGTCATCCCTGTCATCTCCTAAAATACAATCAGCCACTGCGGGCCTGGGAAGCACCAACCCACCAAGCCACTCTGAGTCATATGGAAAGCAGAGAGAGCAATGGCCCTAGCCAGCTATTCCCTAAAATGCCTCGGGACTTCTATTTCTATTCTCCAGTTAGGGAACAGTACTTCCAGTCAAGTTGAGAAGCCCACTACCCTCTGGCTCGCCACCCTCAGGGCTTGTACTCTGCCTACCACACTTGTCAAGCCTCATGGCATGGCACTGCTAACTCAAGAACTCCTGTCTCAGCCTCCTGGCTTGCCAGGAGAAAAAAGCAGCGGTGGACAGAGAAGCATGTGTCTCCTCGGGGTATCTCTACCTGGCCACAGGCTGCGGGATGGACCCTGGGCTCACGGGCACCTGGACTCCTTTCTCCCATTCCTGTCTCCAGGGATCTGCCAGCACGTAGTACTCATCAGGGTTCAGTTGATAGGAGTCATGCAACTTCATGGCAGTGATCAGGTCAGTTCTAAACACCTGAAATAGGAAAGGGACACTGATATTTGATGTATGCACTCATTTCAGAGCACTGGCAGCTGCAGAGTACCACAGAGCGGTCCATAACAAGGTCACTGTATCAACACAGAGTAAGTTGGCCCTATTACAGAAACCCTTCACCTGACACTCCTTTCCCTTACCCAGGCCTGAGTGGCTCCAGCTCCCTCAGTCAACACAAGCAGAGGCAGCAGTGACTATATCAGACACAACTGTTCCCCTCTCTAAGACCTCTCAATTCACCAAGGACTGCTGAACACAGGCTCTTGGAAATCCTTCAGGGAACGATGGCAAGTCACTCAGGTGTGCTCTTTGGTGGCCATGTTTAAAAACAAAACTTCATTAGCCAATTAACCTAAAGGCAAAACCTAGAACCACCTGGTAGAGGTCACTATCATCTAAACTAATTTGCCAGCTAGCCCACCTCCTGAGGTGCTAGCATTTAGAGCAGGTGGCTGGTGAGAGCAAGGTCCACTTTTGCTAACACCAGGAAGAAATGCAAACCTGCAAACATCTAGGAGTGCCACAACAGGTCACTATGGAACCAAGTCAGAGGATGCCATAACATCTACCCAGGAAGCAGTGTCTGTGGACAAAGAGAACCCTGTCTTCACTGCAATCAAGAGTCAACGCTCCTGTCCAACTACCAAAAAAGCACCCAACTTATAATGAAGAAACCATGAAGAAAAAGATACTGCAGAAAGGACACCCCTGCCTCTGCTGCCTGCCCTGTGGACTCATGGGCAGTTGGCATCCATATCAACCATGCTGACCGACAGAACAGCACACCCTGCCTGGCAGCCAGGGCTACACAGCACGGCTGGGTCCCTCTCTGGCCTTCTCCTCAGCCCACTCATCTGAGGGTGCACAAGGAAACTCTAGCCTCGGCATGAGCAGGCCCCACCACACACCAGAAACAGAAGGAGCCTGAATCTGTGGGCTGTCCTTCATGTACACAGCCTCACTCCCTCATTCAGGACAGGAAGCTTCCTGGTGCTAAGTGTGGGGGCACACTGTATGCCTGCTGGCTTTTCAGGCTAGCCATTTCTTGATAAACCTTGTCCTGTGAAAGAATGAGGTAGTATCTAAATAAAAAAGCCACTCCTCTGGCTGTCATTTTCAATATTAGATTTTCCCCAGGATTCCACTCCTAACTTCTCCAGGCCCATCAAGCAACAGCTTGGCTATGCACCTTCTGCAAAGATCACACAGGACAGAAGGCCCCCTGGGACACAAAGCCCCTGGATCTGGAGGCAAGCCTAGTACTGCCCCATCCGAAGGGAAAGGCCTTCAAGGTCAAAGCTATGAGTCCAGCTAAGCTGTACAAAAAAACAAGCAAATCTGCCAAAGAGAGGCAATCAGACTGGGAAAGGCAGCTCCATTCCTAGAGACCTGGGAGAAGATCTGGCCCAAAGTTCAGGTGGCTGAGTAGATCAAGGGCAGGGGGAATGGTAACCTGTGTGTGCTTTACATAGGAAGCAGTTTGCTCTCACAGGACTTTACACAGACCAGGCCAAGACAGAATGAGTGTCTGCTGCTCAGAGGGCTCCATCACACTGCTAGGCTGAAGAAACAGCAGTATGGACATCAAAAAGGTTCAGTGCACTTACAGAGACAACTCAGTATTAACAGAAGTAAATAGAGGGCAGAGATGTTCCTAAGCCATAAAAAAAAAAAAAAAATCAAGTGAGCACTGAAGGTCAAAATGGACACAAAGCCCAAAGCACACAGCATTTCCCACACCAGCCCATGGCCCATGGAAGTGCTTCCTGGAACGTCTCTACCACTTTCTGGTAGGTGGTGTTACTCCATCACCAAGAAACTCCTCTGCTCCTGGAAAAATCATTCTCCAGTACCCTAAGGCAGCCTGGGAAGGGCCTCAGAGAAACACCTGTCACTGTGTGGCCATCACACTATAAGCCGACTGAGGTCATCCCACAAAGAGCAAGATGCCAAGAGAAGTTTCCCACAGCTTTCCCTGAGAAAGATGACAGGCTCACACACCTGGCTTTGAATCCTCAGAGTCTAGTGAGGGTTGTAGAGAAAACAGATCTCAGGGCATAGGGACCCCACCCAACTAAGGCCAGCAGGAAGACAGACCTCTAAAAACAATTTTAGCATGGAAAATGAACAACAAAATATAGGGCACCAGGGAAACATAAAATGTGAAACAAATTGGGAAGGAGGGGGAGAAGCATTCAGCATAATCCCCAAAACAAAACTTCTAAAATTACATTGGGTTGTTGCCAAATAAGCCACAAATTCATGGCTAAAACTAACTTGAGGCTGGCAATGACTTGGCAGCAGCTCAACCCGCTCATCTCCTGGCCAGAGGAAAAGTTGATGGGAGCCAGCGAAGACAGAACAGGAAAGGGGAAAAGAATACAATTAATAATTATAGCTAACATTCACTGGGCACTATATATGTGCCACTTGCTGGCATGTATGCGCCTATGTGTAGTAGCCCACTTATTCCACTGGAGTCTCCAATGAGACACACATCTTCTTGCCATCTTCCCAGGCACAGAGGTTAAGTAACTTGCCCAGACCTGCACAGCATGAGGCAGGCATTTGGGCAGTAGGTTGGCATGCACATATGTAGAGCACACATGACCAAAGAAAGCAAGCACTCAGAAGTACCTCAGAAGGTTTTCGATCTTCATGCCTAGAGCAGGCACTCCTCCCGTGCTGGGATCGGGAATGCTGGGACCACGTTGTTGACAAGCCTAAGGAGACAAATATCCAAACAGGAACCATTAAAACATGAACACGCAGGGGGGGTCAGTGTTTCAGTGGTGACATGCTAGTTACAAGAGCATGAGGACCTTTGTCCAGATACCGAGCACCCCAGGAAAAAGCTGGCTGGCATGGCTATGTGTGCAAGCAGGTGTAACTCTTGAGCTTGAACTACATCAACCTCTTCTATCCCTCCTTAGAGGAGTCCACCAACTTCACTACTTGAGGTCAGAAATCCAAATCATCTAGACTCCTCCTTTCTGCTCAGAACACAGCCAGTCAGTAGCCAAGTCACAGCTAACCTTCCAATGCCTCAGAACACTAGGTCCTCTTACCCACCCCCACCGCTGCCTCCTACTCACCTGTCAGATGAACAACCACAATGGCCTCTGCTCCATGCACACAACTGCAGCCAGAGCAGAAACAGCTGTCCCAACCACCTCCACTTTTTGCCTAACTTGCTGGTAACTCATTTCATCCTCCTGTCTATGTAACTACAGCATCTGGGCACTGAACATCTATGAACCTCATCATTTCTCAGAAACTGACAAAACCTAACAATGTTAAAAAGCAAAAGCCCAAGAAAGCACCAGGGAAACCACCTGTCACCCACACTCTTACTGCCACAGAATCTATAGACAGATGCAGCCAGACTTAGGACAGAGCCTGCACACATGCCTCTCACCCAGTTCTGAATGACCACAACTCACAGGACTGAGGGCTCTGACAAGGAAAGTCGATACCCTTTACTAAGTCATCTAGCTGCTCTAACTTCCATGGAATGAGTCTTACAGGTAACTCACAACATTCCTGTGACTACTTCAGAAGATTCTCTGATTGAGAAGGTGAGGCTGCTGCGTGTGCGAACACATACACCCACAGGAAGGAGTGAGCACTCTAGGAATGAGGCAGACCTGCAGAAATTCTAAGGCTGGTCATCAGAGAAAGAAGGGGCTGGGTAGAGGAATGACTCTGGGCCAAGGCATTCCTCTAACTTAGGGATTCGTACAACTTCCTACCCACAACCCTAAGTATATATATAAGTATATAAAATAGGCATTAAAAACAAAATCAAACATTAACTAACTATAAACCAAAGAAATTGAGCTTGAAAGCATCCATTAGCATCCATATACACATTTTTTACATTTATTGACAAAAGCAAATGTGCATACTAAAAAAATGAATGTGGTAAGTTTTGTGTAAAAAATTTAATTTTGGTTGAATATTTGATATGCCAAAACACAGGGAAACTAAATTTTTCAGTTTGATCAATATTCTGCCCTTTACTTTTCTGTTCCTGCACATTTAGAAACCTTTTACTGTTGCCAAATGTTTTGTGACCCCCACATTCAGTTACTTGTGGAGTCACAACCCACTGTTTAAAGGCTGGAGAGGTGGCTCAGGTGTCAAGAACACTTGCTATCCTTGCAGAACCCAGATTCGATTCCCAGCACCCACATGATGGGTCACAATCAACTGAAACTCCAGTTCCAGGGACTTTTGACACCCTCTTCTGGCAGGCATACATTCAGTACACAGACAAAATACCCATACAAATAAACATTTTAAAGAAGAAAAACAAAAGAAACAAAAAAAAACCACAGTTCACTGTTTAGGAAACCATACTCTACAGTCCAGACTGTAAAAGAGGGGTGGGGGGCAAAGGTGAGCATGGGATTCCTAGAAGGATTCCTAGAAGAGCTGGGTAGAAAGTGACAGTGATGCTCACTCTGTTGCTCATGGTGGTGCTGGGGATGGAGCCCAGGCCCTGCATGTGCTGGGCAAGTGCTTGAGCGCCCCCTAAACTCTGAACTTTAAATTGCTCTGGAAATAGTTATACACTGGGAATAAAACAAGCACAAAGCTTTAAAGGAGAATCATTCCTCTGCTGTACTTTACACATGGCCATTAAACAGAAAATAAAGAATCCCCAGACTTCCAGAGTTGACAAAGAAACAGCATTTGTCCATTCTTGGCTTTCAGACTCATCTGTTTGTGTCTTCCACTGAAGTTTGTCATTGTGTGGGTTCAGAACGCAAAACTAAGAAACTGCACATCTTGAAAAGCTGCTTGTACTACATTTGCTTTTAAAACAGACACCCAAGATGGGCAGTGGTGGCACACACCTTTAATCCCGGCACTCAGGAGGCAGAGGTAGGTGGATCTCTGTGAGTTCCCGGCCCAGGACAGCCAAGGCTACAAAGAGAAACCCCTGTCTCAAAAAGAAAAGAAAAGAAAAGAAAAGAAAAAAGACATCCAAGGCTGCTACAATCCTGGTGCCCCATATTAACCAGTTAGACCCTCTTAATTTACCTGGTGTCAATCAATATCATACAAGAATGAGCACAAGAAATGACTGCCCTTTAAAATTTATTTGCAGAAGGGAAGTCTGGAAAAGAATTTAATTCAAATTATCACTGACATAATATTTTCAATAGCTCACTTACTACAACTAAGAAACCACTAGTTCTAGTCCCTCATCAAGGGATGATAAAAGTAACACACAATTCCAGCATCTAAGGCTCAGGGAACACTATAGAAGAGAGGGCAGGGAGACTGTAAGAGCCAGAGGCCAGGCAGTTTGCTATGCAATTGTCTCCTATGTCAGGCATGACAGTGTAAACATGAGCTGAACAAGAGCAGCAAGAGACATGCCAAAGTAGATGGGGGAAAGACCATGAAGCCTCAACCCTAGACAAAGATTTGCAGGTAATGAAGGAATTAGAGCAATAGAAAGTCTTCCCCAGTGAAGAGCACACCAACTGGTTGGTTATACTATACCAAATGGTCAACCACGAAAATAGCATATATGTAAGTTAATACTATAAAGAATGGGCAGGTTCTGTTTATACCTTGGAAATGGCATACATACATACATACACACACACACACACACACACACACATACATCAACAACAATAAAGGAGACCATGAATTGAAGGGGGGGCAGGGGTACATGGACAGATTTGGAGGAAGAAAGGGGAAAGAGGAAATGATGTAAACATATTATAATCTCCCAAAATAAAAATAAATAAGCCAAGAAACAACCTAAAAATCTACCACCAGAATGCAAAGTGATAAATAAATTATGACACATCCCTTCAATGAAACACTAGCCAGCAATAAAAAGGAACACATTATAAACAGATGGGTGAGAAACACTTGCTTTGTGTACCATGGATAAATACTGAAATAATTACACTAAGTGAAAGAAGCCAGACAAGGAAAAGGTACACTGCACTGATATAAAGTTCAGGAAAAGGAAGACTAATCGAGACTGACAGCAGATGAGTGGCTGCCTGAGGCAGAGTTGGAGGGACAGATTATTTTGATTTTGATGACATAATACATGTTAGCATGGCTAAACCTCTCCAAGTACACATTTTAATATGTGCAGCTTGCTGTACATAAATTACCCATCAGGAAACTATGAGAAGGCCATCACCACTAACATGGCACACCATTCTCAGTAAGGACTACAGCCACCTTCCACACAGAAATCCTAGACTTCAATGCGGAGCCTAGAAAACAAGGGCAACCTCCCTGCTCCAGCATCTCTGCTGTAGGCCTCTTCCTTCTGACCTTCCTGTTCAACACTGTCCCTGTTTCAAAGAGAATACGCAAGCACAAGGCACAGAGTTTGTCAGTACAAACACACACAACAAATCCTCAGGAAGCAGATGTTTGAAAAGTGGATAAATTTTCTAATTAAAGTGTTGTTCAGGAGAGTCATTGGGTGTTGTTCTTTGGAAACTATCACAGTAAGCCTAGAGCTGAAGACAGCAGGCGTACAGACACACTCCTGTTTAACTGAATACAAAGATGTTTCTGAGTTCCCAGAAAATAAGCATTCAGCAGCAGGTGGGTGGGGCCCCTGCTCTCCTATGTACCACCTGTCCATCCAGGCCACTACCCTCCCCTGTCTGTACTCTCCAGGCTTTGGAGTGGATGCTCCAACAATACTCCAAAACTGTTTTGGAGCTGGATATGCAGTGCTCTGCCATCCTAGCAACAAAGGGGACAAAGCAGGGGGCGCTGATGAAGACAGGCCTGGGTGCGGTGGCAAGATCCAGTCTCAAAAACCTAGTAAAGAGTAATAGTAATTACTTACATTCCTCACTAATTAAACAGTTATGGCATACAATACTTTTCAGAAGGGGGCGCATCAAACAGGAAATAAGAGACCTCAATGTCTAGGTAACTCACACTAGAACAAAGACAGGGCATCTACCAAAGCCACCAGTGACCAAGCTGAGCTGGAGTTCCACTGTGTTCTCATGTCCAAGCTGCTGATAGCTGAAGGCAAATCACAGGGTTCTGTAAGGCATCTTTACTCCTGCCATCACAAGACTGGAAGGTGGGAGGAGGGGTCAGGAGAATCAGGAGTTCAAGGTCATCTGAGGGTAGCCTCAATGGGCAGCACACTTCCAGTCTCAAAATAAAGACACAGTAAGTAAACCTTTGTTCCCCTTACTGTTTGCCTTCATCAAGAAGTAATGATCTTGGCAATGATGTCTAAAATTATGGTCATTCATAGATAAATAATTGACACCTAAAGCTAAGTCCTCTTCATTGACAAATCTGACTTAAAACCTCTACTTGGACACTATCCAAGTAAAAACAGTCTTGTAAACTATCTCAAACACTGAAAAGAACAGGAAGGAGGGAAAGAGTGTCCTTTTACTGTGCCCAGCTTCCATCAGGACAGAGCATTTGGGGCTACCACAGTTACAAAAGGCTCCAAGATCACAGCAGGCAGCAAGCACTGCCCATGCAAGCACCAAGCCCCTTCTGCTTCTGCCAGACACCACCAGCACACCCCTTTGAAATATTAAAAATAGCCCTGCTGGCTTGCCCTAGAGCTAAAATAAGGGAAAAGCCCAAGAGTAAATCTAATGCATATTACACGCTACCTCCCAGCTTTGGATCAGTTGCGTGTAATAAGCTGTCCTGGCTCTGGGTTAGGCCCTACTGCCACATCCAAAAATAAAAGGTAGCAGAAGATTACAATGTGCAAGAAAGGTCTGGAATGGGAGACAGCGTTGTTCACACTACCACAAAACACAGACTACGAAAGTCCTCCCTGCACTAGCCCAATGGTGACTCTCTATGACTGAGACATGTTTCTGCCTTTAGGAGTAATGTCACATGTAACATATGTCAAGTGATACTCTAACATGCAACACAGGCCTAGCAATATTGAGTGTCATGGACCAGTGTCCCAGCATCAGAATACAGACCTAGCACATTGCCCCTGGGCATAAAGCATAAATTCTCAGGTGAAATTACACAAACAGCATCAGAACAACCTGTTGTCTATGCTGGGAGGGGGTGCTACACCTGCCACAGCTCCTGAAGTCAACCTCTATTGTCCAATCTATTCTCGCCTTCTGAAAAGCAGAAGGTTTGACAGTATTTCTTGCATGGTATTTAATTTTTCTTACTTTTATAGGGGAAATATGTAAGGATATAGATCAGAACTATAATTAGCCTGACAACCAGTAATATTCCTGCCCAAAAAAGGGATGTTTTATTCTAATTAGCCTTTGCAGATAAAATGAAATCTTTAGAAACAATGAAACTAAATGGCGGACCCTGCTCCCACCTTTGCCAGACTCCTAAGGACCAAGGACTCTGGGTGGAAGCGGGAAGTTAAGGGCTTGCTTCCCCGGGCCACACCCAGGCACAGGGTATAACTTCAGACTTTGGCTGGGCTACCCAGTCCCAAGAGCCCAGCAATTATAGACAGTGCATACAAACACCCCAGCACTATTCCATCTAACTGCAGGGATGGGCCTCCAGAGTGGCTGGAGAAAGACCAACAACCATGACTACAGCGGATGAGGGCTTGCACCTGGCACAAAAAAGGCCCATCCATCCCCAACTGTAAATACCACACTGCTATTCCCTAGGGCCAGGCCAGGCCAGCAAACAAAGCAATGGGCTCCAGACTCAGAAGCCAGCAGGCCCCAGCTATGCCTGTGGCTGGTGCTGTGGCCCCATGCTGACGTCTGCAGCTGCCTCTCCTCCACTTGGACATCCTGCCAAAATCCCAGCAGGCCTGCAGGCTGGACAGGCTAAGAGGTGGCCACTGCACAGACCCTTGCTGTAAACAAGACTCAGGACATGGAAAGCTATTACAGGTGGATCTCACTGCAAGAGCAAAAGATTCCACTACCACCTCCAGGCCCTTGAGTGTACACAAGGGGAGGGACCCCAATGCAATTAATGGCTTAGTGTCAGAGGCCTACACCATGAACTAGCTGCTAAGGGTGAGGGGAGCCCACAGCTGAACTATGCAGATAATGCCACAGGGCCTGAATTTAATGAGAGCTACTTGCTCACCACGATCATCACTCACCAAGTCACCAAGCCTGACCAGGCAGCCATAAAGTACCACCAGCTACCATATGTTCTATACTGAACCAACTACATTGTAAATACACAGGTGACCGTCTAGCAACTGTCATTCCTATCCCCCACAACCACACAGAGTCCCATGTGCAACAAAGAACTGTGCTTGGTGGCACTCTACCTGAACCTCCCAGATGAACCAGGAACATAGTAGAAAGGAAATGGGCCATCACAGCCAAGATTTTGGGATGGACACTTCTTAGTGTAAACACACACACACACACACACACAACACAGCACATGTATGGAAATCAGAGCACAACATGCAGGAATGGGTTCTCTATTCTGGTCTGAGGGATGGAACTCAGGCTGCCAAGCTCAGCAGCAAGCACCTCGACCCTTTGTCAGCCCTGAACAAACTTGCAATGCGAACTTCTTTTCTAAACTTAAAAAGTCCAACTTAAAAAAAAAAAAAAAAGAAAAAGAAAAGCTTCAGGACATAAGTAGACAGAGGCAGCACTTTGATGGGTGTCACAGACAAAGAAAAAACACCAGGCTTTTGACAGAGGAAGTAAAAAGCAGAAGCTGATCCTCCAATTGAGGGCCTCATGGCCAACTTGGTGTTCCCAAGCTCACACCTGTAGCTTTACCTGCCTGCATGTGTAGTGGAAACCTCAAGAGCCCTCTAGGAAATAAAATAAAAATCCCTCCCTTGGAGACAACTTCCTGCCTCCCTTCACTCCTGCTTCCCCGCCTCAGTTTCTCATCCAGCTGGAGGTGGCCACAGCTCACCCCCACACTGCCCCTACCATCACTCTGTTCTATGCCCACTGCTCCATGCCTTCCCACAGCTACAGCCACAGTTCAGAAAGCCACAATTTGCATGGCTGTTTCAGGTTTGTGGCATTCCCTCCTGCTCGGCTGTCCACATAACCCGCGCAGCAACAAAGCATACTTGAGCTGACCACCTGAGACATCAGGCCTTCAAACACCCTATCTGTCCACAGCTTTTCATCCCTGGGACCTGCCCAAACATTGCCTCCTCCTTGGGTCTTCCCAGACCTCCTCTCTGAGTTCCTAACATCAGAACTGTTCTTAATGTCTGCGGCAAAGTGCCTAGAAAGCAGGCCTGGCTCCCTTCCCGCCTCACGGTACAGCAAGCTTTCTTTCAAGGCTTCCAGAGTTTAATGTGTAATGTCAAACCTAAGCTTAATGGGCTAGAGTGCAGACACTGAGCTAGGTACAAAATTCCCTGCTGCAGTCTGAAGAGAGAGCTTCTCTCGGCAGTCTGTTAACTCCTCAACACAGACACTATGTGACATTTATTTTGACTGCCTGGAAGCCAACTAACTCCTGGTTCTCAGCTACACTGCGAAAATCTGAGGTTGCCAGAGAGCTGAGATGCAGACAGTGACAGTACTAAACACCGTCCTGTTAAACCAGGAAAGGGCAGGGATTCATGTGCCATCTATGAAGAACCTGGACTTGGTACCCTCACATCACACTAGGCAATCCTCTGCCTGCCCTCCGGAGGCCCAGGCAGGTTGAGCTAGTTAATAATTACCTGGCTTTGATTAAGTTCCCTCTTCATAGAGAGTAATGTGAGGTACCATAAATGATGTTTAATGAAAACAGACACACCAGTGGCTCTTGGAACTGAATTTTTCTCCCTGCGTTAACACACAGGAAGCCTGCAGAAGGCCTGCCTGCAGCCAACCTTGCCGGCACAGATCTGGTTACAGCCCTGCAGTATCACACTCAGATGTTTCTCTCCAGGCCTTGCCTTTCTCTGACCTGCTCGATATGCAAAGGCCCTTGGCTATTCAAATCACTATATTAAAAAATCATGTTTTTACACTGACCCCAACCCTAGCAGGCTCTAGGAACAACAAAGCAGGACTTACTGCCATTGTCGTCAGAATCCTCACTGCTGCTGGGAAGGCGACCTCGTTTCATGATCTCCCCGGGAGACAGCAGGCAGCCTGCAAAGCAATGAGACAGCACTTAACCCAAGATGGTAACAGCGATCATCAAGTTGTGCTTCAGATGGCAGCCAGGATGCTGCAAACAAAAGCAAACATAGTGCCTCAAGGAGCATTTGAATTACAAACAGTGAAAAGACCAAAGACACATAATTAGCTGAAATCATTAACAGACCAGGTTAAGAGTTGGGGAGAAGGATAAAGTCACAAGTGGGCAAGTCTCCCAGAGATGCCACCCTACCCTCCACACTCCCCAGACATCACTACAAATACTCCAGAAGTATCCTCAGCCCTGGCAGTGAGCACTGCAGAAAGCAGTCCACAGAAAGGAGCAATGCTCCCTCCCCAGACAAATCCATGTTATATGTGCATATTGTGGGGGCAGGGGTGGGCCGGGGCCTCAGGCTGTGTTCATAGCACTGCGATTAGGCTTAGCACTGGGATTAGGCTTCTTTGGCAAATTCTGTTAAAAAGAGCCCCAAATTTTGCTAAGATGAACTAAGTAACAACCTGTGGCTCTAGAAAGAGCCAGTGGGATAATGGGGAGACACACCACCTGCAACCCCTCAAGAGACCCATAGCTAGAACTGCAAGGCACTAAGGCTTCAGGGATTCTGATCCAAACCCCTCCCTTTGGCTCCTTTACAGGTGACTTCTCCAAGGTCACACTGGATAGGGAACTCCTCATTACCCAAATCTTTTCAGGACAAGTATGAACAAATCAAACTAATTTTAAAAAGAAGAAAAAAAATCAGCGCTGGAGAGATGGCTCAGTGGTTGAGCACTGGCTACTCTTCCAGAGGAGACCTCCCATTGCCCACATGGCAGTTCACAGCTGTCTTTAACTCCTGTCCAGGGGATCCAACACCCTCACACAGACATATATGCAGGCAAAACACCAATGTGTAAAAAATACAAATAAATAAATTATCAAAAATAGTAATAATTTAAATTTAAAAGAAAATCTGTTTAGGGCATTGGTGGTACACACCTTTAACCCCAGCACTCTGGTGGCAGAGACAGGCGGATCTCTTTGAGTTCGAGGCCAGCCTGGTCTACAGAGTAAGTTCTAGGACAGGCTCCAAAGGGACACAGAGAAACCTGTCTGGGGTGATGGGGAATCAGGCATCGAACACACACAAAATGAGAAGAAAACCAGCCCACCCAGCCAGGCCTCCAGCTAGTGCAGTAAAGGCCTCCAATGCACTCAGGTGAGAAAAAGACTACCTTTACCAAAGAGAGCATTGGGCAGCGACTATTAAGACAGGTAAGTCAACACTGTTTCAACAAGTCTAAAGAGCTTTTCCAAACTAAAATTGTCTTGCCATCTGTGGGGCCATGATCTTACTGTCATATCAATGACTCCCAAAGAAAAAAGGAGAGCTTTTTCAAGCCAGAAGAATGGCAGCCCTTCACCCACTCATCCAACCAACTCCCCCCCCCTTGCATCACCACACACAAGTGTAATGAATGAGGTTTGTTCCCACAAACCGAAGTTGTGTGGACAACCACTGCATCAGTGAGGCGGTAATTAAAAACCAAAAGCTCTACTCTGAGCAGATCTGTAGGATACTCAAGAGGCAGAAAAACACCAGATTATAAGGGGACCAAAATATGACACTTTGGTCTAGGGGCTATTTGGAGTTGCCTTTGCCCTACCTGACCAACAGCATAAATTTCCCTTTTGCAAAGGAAATTCCACTTATAGAGGTGCCCCACAAAACAGTTCTCATGCATACACAATCCTCAATTACCACTCAATCAAACTTGAAGGTCATCACCTTCCCACAATTTGCCTTCCTCCAAGTCCAAAGCCCCCTTCCTTTTAGTCTAATAATGTGTGCCCTTTTTAAAGAACAGGATACAAGGAGCTGGACAGCAGCTCTGTGAGTAAGTGCATACTCCTCTCGTACAGGGCCAGAACTTGGTTCCAGAATCCACCAGGGGCTGCTTACCATCATCTGTGACTCTGGCTCCAGCCTCTATGGGCACCTGCACTCATGTACTAATACCCATACACAGACACACAATTAAAAACAAACCTTTTCAAAATACAATAGCTAATTATCTCCCTATCTAATGCCTTTAGGGTGGCATTACTTTAATGTGACACACTACACATACACACACGCACACACACGCACACATTCATTTGCCTGTAACTTCTGTTGTCAACAATTAATTCAGTCTACTTATAAGTGGCCCTGAACCGTATTAAGTTTTTCAGAGCCACAGTACAGAGCAGTATGTTTCCCTTTTAGGAATGAACCCACATGATTTACTCACATGGACTCCTGAACGTTAGGGTAATATTTTATATATTCTCCAGAGAAATTCACCCAAATTAAAGTCCGTGGGCTTTTGTTTACCAACTAATTCTCTAGACCAGTTAGTTGATGGGGACTTGGGAGATAGATGGTTTAGCTGGTTAAAGTGCTTGTAGCACAAGTGAAAACATAATTTCAAAACCCACAACCACATAAAAGGTAGGGTTCACTTGTAATCCCAGCACTGTGGGCAGAGACAGGAAGACCCCATAGTGCTCCCCAGCCAAGCCAGGCCAGTCAATGAGAGACTGTCACCAAAATCCAAGAACAACTCTAAGGCACACATGTCCAGTTATACACACCAGTAAAGAATTTTCCAGAGACACACTCTATGGACTACAGCTTCATCACAGAATGGGCTGCCACAATCCCAAGCTCCACCCATTCAGTCTCTCCAGAGAGATATCTCACCTGTAACTCCCAACCCTCAGCAATCTACAGCCTGACCACTTGTGCCCAAAATGTCCATGGCTGAGACACACACACCTGTGACCCAATCCCCACTTGGAAGTGACAGTCTTCCCTGCCCATGTGCTGGCAGCCACACTCTCCTCCAACCTTCTCCAGACACCCCTGCTCCCCTGGGGCATGGAGAGACCAGGAAACACCTCTCACTCATCACAATAGCTTCAGCTCTCCAAAGCCTGAAGGTTAAACAAGTTTTCTAAAAATCAAAAGTTACCACCTATAGAGGAGGGATTCCTTACACGTAGCAATGCTGCCAGGCAGCCCAGCCTGAAAGAAGTTCACTACCTCAGGAAGCAGATGAACAATGAACTCTGAGAAACAAGGGCTTGCTTCATCTTCACTTACTCAGTCAACTTCCGATTACCTACACAGAATAGTTTGGAGATCTCGGAATCAATCACTGCCCGTCAAAATGCCTTCCTCCCAGCTTTCAGATGAAACAAGCTAGACTGATGCTCTGAAGTACAAGTGAAATTAGTATTTTCCTTCTCGTGAATTCCATTCTCACTGGCCCTGAAGACCAAAAGTAATGGAGCTGTGTTCTGCCTGTGGTGGGGGCTAATGTTCAGCAAAATTCCCTCCTCTGTGGCTCTAATGTACTTAAACCTTGACATGAGGCTGATTTATCTCACCTAGGATTACTTACTGTATCAGAAAATCAAAGTCCCAGTTACTATCTTTAACACACACAGGAGACTGGATGTTGCAAGCATCTGTCCACTAAAAGCCAGAGCAAGAAGGAGCAAGTTTCTGCATCACTATCCCTGACTTTGGGAGCACTAGCTGATTGCTACCTACACAGATGGTAGGGAGCTAAATGATAATCAATTGAAAGGGCTACTACTCACAGAGAAAGCAGTTAAGACACCTACCAGCAGGCAAGGCACCCACAAAGACCTGAACAGGCGGGGCCTGGCTTCTGCCCTACTGAATGAATACAGGCAAACAACAGAAATCCAGCATCCCTGATGCTTAACAGTGGTAAACACAAGAGTCTATATGAATCCAGAGGGTTCAAAGAATCAAGGAAAGAAACCAAAGAAAGGCAGCCAGAAAGCATATCCCTTTACATCAGAACTCTATCTCCATATTCAAGACGTTAGGGTTTTCCTCCACTAATGAAATCCTTTTTATTTAGTGGGTATGGGTGTTTTGTCTGCATATTTGACTGCACATGCCCTGTGCCGGAGGAGATCATGAGAATGAGAAGACATGGGGCCACCTTTAACTGGAGTTAAAGGCTGTGAGCAACCATGCGGGTGCTGGAATTCAAGCCCAAGTCCCCTGGAAGAACAGCCCATAAGTGCTCTTAACAACTGAGCCATCTCAACAGCTTCCAGATATTCCTTCTTATTTATATGTGACTGCCAACGTTTATTGACTGACATTGTGTGACTCTGTCAAGTCCCCCTATCGACCACTATCATGATTTTAATTCATCCTTGAAAAAGAAATCAATCATGCCTGAGCAAAGGTGTAGAGAGGTGGGGAGTCATGGAGATGTTCAAAGGCAGAACCCTCATGACAGCTTCTACCTCTGGTGAGTAGCACAGAAGTTTAGCCAGTTTGCCTCACTCACCATGAATACCTTCTACCTTCTTAGGAAGGCCCTCTCCAGCTGCAGCCCCTCATTCTTGTCCTTTCCAGCCTCCCAAACCAGAAGCCAAATAAACATCTATTGCCCTTAACTTAATCCAGGCTCAGGCATTCTACTGTAGCAACAGGAAACAGACTAAAACACTCACTTCCACCTAGATCCCCTCCCCACATCCAACCTCGGGTGTGCTCTCTGCTACCCTCTTCTCAAGGGTCAAGTTCAAAAATGCCCTACATCACCCTCCACTTTCAGCTCCATGCAACTCATCTTGTACCACTTAGCTCAGCAAGTTGCTGTGTAAGGTCATTATTCACTTGAATAATTAACAAGTAGGACATGGTAGCACATGCTTGTAATCCCAGCACTCAGGAGCCAGGTGCAGGATTCCTAGCTTAAGGCCAGTCTGAGCTCAATAAGGAAATCTTCTCTCAAAAAACACATACTTGGGTCTATCAAGAACCATCAAGATGGTTCACTAAGCAAAGGCACTTGCCACCAAGTATTAAGACCTGAGGTAGAAGCCCAGAACGTCCACGGTAAACAGAACTAGCACACACATGCAGGAACTGTTATGTACATACACACACATACACACAGGCGTGCTCACACACATACACATGCACACGCATAGACATATGAATGCAACACACAAAGACATACACATGCACATGCATAGACACATGAAGACACACACATGTATACACACACTTGTAATTAGAAAATGTAAATACAATAATAATAATGAAAAAGAAAAGACATTGAGGCAAATCTCTTCAAAGGAGACCATGGCACTCAGTGAAGTGACTACAACAAGTTGTCTTGCAGTGAGGGAAGATGAAGACAAGGCAAAAGCAGCACACAGCCCAGTCGAGGAACACAGTGTGAAGTTCCTCTCAGGGAACTTCCGGAAATGGGTTGTAGTTAAACCAACTTGGCAAGATGAGTGCAAAAGCCCAAGAGTTAGTGTCCAAACACAAGGGCAGGTGACTTTTGCTGAACTCAGTAACTCTCCATTTTTATTTTATGTGTGTGGTGTTTTGCTTACATGTATGTCTGTGCACTGCTTATGCAGCGCCTGAGGAGGCTAGAAGAGAGCATCAGACTCCCTTCAAACAGGAGTTAACTTGTGCACCCATGTACATCTGGGAATTAAACCTGGGTCCTCTGGAGAAGCTGGAGCTCTAAAGCACTGAGCCATACCCCATCTTTCTTTGGGTGGGGTGGGTGGGACTGGTTGGTTGGTTGGTTGGCTGGATTTGATTTGGTTTTTCAAGACAGGGTGTTTCTGTGTAGCCCTGGCTGTCCTAGAACTCTCTCTGTCGACCAGGCTGGCCTTGAACTCACAGAGATCCACCTACCTCAGCTGGGATTAAAAGTGTGTACCACCACCACCCAGCCTATCTTCTGGTGTTTTAACTAGTCTTTTAAGTTAGCATACAAAGCAATGGGTTAAATTATGGCTCTTCCATACTTAGGTGGTTATACTCTTTATTTATTTCCCTCCTCTTCTATCCTCCCTTCTCCATCGCCCCTGTCTTGCTGGTCCCCTTCCTTCCTCCCTCCCATCCCCACTTCTGCTTTTTCCATTGACCTTTCCTCTCTACTCCTTCAAGATCTGTTCCTTTAACAGGATTGCCGAGGTCAGAGAGAAAAAAACAAAGCACTCTGAGGTCAAAGAGTAACTGCCTACCAGCATGTAGTGTTCCAAAGATTCCAGTTTCTGGACAATAGTGACTTCTTTCTACAGTGCCACCAAACCTGACTTAAAAGGATCCAATGTCCAGGAGCCCTGAGAGTTTCCTTGTTATGTTTCTCATAGCAGGAGAGCATTAGGAAGTCAGGTTTCAGTGTAAACATCATTGGTCCTTCCTAGAGAGCTTAAGCAGAGGCAGTTGCCAAAGACGTGGCTGGATCACTAAACAGCCAAATCTTTGGTATCTCTGTTCAGCGCAAGGTGAGATGGGCCAAGACAGCTGGACAGCTGTGGTGGAGTTCAGGGCACCATCTCCTTGGAAGACTGAACTTACTCAATGCCTTCTGCCACATGGGCTAAAACACAGTCATTATACACATCCACTCTAGTCCACAAGCTGTGGACCGCTCCCTTCCTGGATGGGGCAACCCCAGAAGCTACTGTTCACATGGTGGAAGCAAGGTCCTCAAAACCTTCAAGCTTGCGTTTGTTTCCTTTGACTGGAACTGAGGAAGTTGCCAAGCAGTGAAATGAAAGCACCAGCAGATGACTGAGCCACCTTAAGACAGCTCCAGAACTGAAGTCAGAGTTCATTGGCCCCAGTGTGGCCGGAAAGGAGCAGAAGGAATCCTACCAAAGATTAAGAATGTGGAGGGTCTTTATTCAACACTATTCCTGGGAAAGGGACTCACAGAAGAGACAAACCAGTCAGGACTGGAACCAGCAGGGACCATTTATCAGGCCATAAACTCCACAACCCTAATAAGGATCACACCCCAGCGATTTTACTATCTTATGGCTCATATGCAAAAAGGCTGCCTTTTTCCTCAGAGTGTCAATTTTATGCACTATGTCTCCACTGTTATTTATGTCACCGGCAAGAAGTTCCAGAAGGTACTCAATTAAAACCTCCACACACTTCCTTAGCCATCGTATAGCACAGTCCAGTGTGATGTACTGAAATTACCTCCTGGATAAATGACTGAGTTCCTGCACATGGTGTGGCCTATGTTCATTCACAGGCTTACTCGCCTTACTTAAGTTCTCCCCCTGGGCCACCTTCTTCTATCCAAGCAACCAGTACACAGTGAAACCTGTCTACCTGTCCCTAAATTAATGTGAAAGAAACCATAGTGGTATCTAATTTCAATTTTTAAAGCAAGAGCATAAAATATCCAAATTACCAAAAGTAATCCATATGCTCAGTGCCAACAGCTTACACCACATTTCACATTTTAACAAAAATAAGAAGCCAGAAAACATCTAGCCATATCTAATCCAAAACAATCAAGAAGTTAACTAGAACGCAATTAAATTTACAGTCACTGCAATCTAAGTATTTCAACCAAAATAAGTGGGCTTTTTAAAATGCATATCATATACCAAACTTTAAAGAAAATGCTACCCAAGTTGCCATAGGACTTGGTTGTAGAGTTGATGTTGGTAATAAATATGTCCTCCAAGAGGACTGACAACTGAACGGGTACCCACTCTTGTATCAAGTGGTACAAACATTAACACCACCCTGTAAACACCAGCTCACATGGATTCTTTACCAATTAGTTTGAACTCAAGGTTTTAAAAACCAAGAAAACCAGCTGGGAGAATCTTAAGGAATGTATAAATGAGTGTTCCAGAACAAATCACAAGCTGCTCCACTTGGCAATTTATAAATGACTCAATCACCACTTACACCTAAGACAAGCCTTTACACCCCAAAGGTCTGTGACTGAGCACTCAATTAACACTCAGAACCAAAGGAGGGTGAAACAAGGAGATGTGCCTTAAGGCCAGCCTGGGCTTCACAAGCAAAACTAAAGGGTGGGAGGGTGGGGGGACAAGGACAGGATGGGACACACATACCCTGTGACAGGAGCACTGTGGGTCATTGGTGCTTTGGTGCCATGATGTATCTTAACTTCATTCAACAGAAAAGCAAATGAATTCACACCCAAACAACATCAGTTGTTACCCTGGCCTCAACCTATATCTTCCCAGCCCTATTTCCAACTAGGAAGCATCCCTTCCCTGTGAGATGTGGTCATATATGAAAGGACATGCCGGTACAGACTTAAAAGCAGGCAAGCTATGGGTGTAAAATTCCAACAAGAAATAGGCCCACTTACATGTAAGGGAGGATACATACAATTTCTTATACTCAAAGGCAACTTTAGAGGAATGGAAAAGGGTCATGGTGGTTCTGAGAAAGGGGGCAGTGGCCAGTCACATTCTAGACAGAAGGCACAGATGCACGCACCCCTTCCTCAGATGGGGCACTACAGACTTCTCAAGAGTTTCTGGAGGAAAGATACAGAAGAAAAGCTTATTTTCTAAAGCATTCTGAAGTTACCATTCCATTCTGCCTTGAGTTCTCTGCACCAGGTTCTAACACACAGGTCACACTAGATCAAAGATGTTTTGGGCAAAGAATGAATGAACCAAGGTAAGGGTGAGAAAGGGTTCCCAACCCACTACTGCACCGTTGGTGGAATACTGTATCTACAGGGTAATTTAAAGATTTTTAAATGCTCAAACAGATGTTCTTGCTGGGGTTATACAAATTAGCCTTTGCAGAAACCAGGCTTGAACAGCTAATGACAATTATGCTTTGCAGATTGACATGCAGCTGCTTCTGAGGAACTCCAGTCCTTGATTAGAGCCGACTGTCAAAAGCGATCAATTACCCTTAACTATGTTAAGTCACCAAAATCTTTACAGCACGATCCTAAAGGAAGCAAGAACAACTCGAAGTGTGTGTCCCAAGACATTGACAGTACACTTAGCGAACATGTACTTCACGAGTTCCACGTGAGAACAAACATTTCATCACAATTGTATGCTGAGCTGAGACAGCTGCAGAAACATCAGATGGTCTGAAAACCTCACAGAAGGTCTGCAGAAGGCCTCTCTCTCACAACCACACAGCTACACGATGTCCCCAAAAGAAACCACAAAGCCATAATTGGAAAGCTGCATCTGATTCCAGAGATTAAAAAATGGGGTACACTCCCAATTTTAAGAGTACCCAGAATCAGCTGGGCGGTGGTGACACACACCTTTAATCCCAGCGCTAGGGAGGCAGAGGCAGGCAGATCTCTGTGAGACCAGGACAGGCTCCAAAGCCTCAGAGAAACTGTCTCAAAAAACACAAAACAAACAAACAAAAAAAAAGAGTACCCGGAATCCTGGAGCGGGCCAGCAGCATAGAGAGAATTCACAGGGTGAGGGCAAAGGCACAAGCTGAACCAAAGCCCCCTTGCCAGGATGGTGGGCACACCTCCTCCTGGTTCCTTGACCCTGGACTTCCCAGATTCCTGGAGGACTGGGTAAGAACAGCCTCTCAGAAGACCAGAAGACTGAGGCCACACTGTATTATCAGTGAGCAGACAAGCGGCATGAAATCCAAACAGCAATGTGTCAAATGAAGTGTGGCTCTTGGCAAGCTAAGGTAAATGTGGTTGCCACTGCTGTTCTGCAGAGCAGAGGATAGCACACAAAGGCAGAAGCAGACAAGTGCATTGGAAGTTCCATAGCACTAGCCACCACAGGAAGCCAGCTCTCAGAGCAGCAGGCACAAACTGGTTAGCAGGACACATGCACTCTGCTTGGAATCACCTCCCTCTCCAGAGAAATCTAATCAGAGCACTTGCTGCTTGCTCACTCGGGACCCCTTCTCCACAAAGGTGACTATGCAGGCACATAGCATCCCAAGAGGGACATGGGAGTCTAAAACCACAACTCTGAGTACACTGATTCCAGCCTGAAATAACACAGTAAAGTCAATTAAGGTTAAATAGATGACTGATTGACAAGTGATAAAGGAAGAATGAAGGACCACCCTCAGACTAATTAACTCTATACTTATCAAACTTTTTTCTTTTTGAGACAGTGTCATATATCCCAGAACAGCCTCCAACTCCCTAGCTTCAGATGACCTTGAGCATCTAATGCCCCTGCCTCCACCTTCTGAGTGTTGAGATTACAGGCACATATAATCACACCTAGCTTATGTGGTGATGGGAACTAAACTCAGGGCTTTGGGGCTTTTAGGGGACAGGTTAACACTGTCTTAGTGTCAGGCCAGAGGTCAACAGCCTGTTGCAGAGTTTGGATTATAGACTGTTTTCAGATAGCTGAAAAAGGAGAAGTGATACAAGACTCAAATTGCTGGCCGTGTGCTGTCCTCACATAGCTGCTCAGTAGCTGCAATGGCCCACATGACCCAAGGGACCTAGAACACTGACTCCCTGTCCTTGCAAACGCTCTTACTGTCCCTTTCTATCAGTCAGCAGGCTGGCAATGTGGTGTATAGATATGTCTGCCTAGAGGAATCAATTACCCAATCCTGGGCAGGGACCTCACAGCTTAAAATTGAGAATCAAACATGCTCAGTCCCTACCAAGTCCTGGAGTAAAACAGACAAAAAACAAACCAGAGGATGTGTGGAGCAGCTGAAACACAGGTGAGAGACAGAATGCTGTGAATCTCCCTCAAAAGCAAACCCTGCTTGGAACCACTGGGCCCTCTGTAATGAAAAATCCCCAACAAACTGCTTACCAGTAACATAAAAATAAGCACTCCAGACAGCAATTCAACACCAGAAGGAAAAGGATAGGACAGAAACCTACAAAGTCACCAGAATTCAAATGCTTAAAGGAATCTTGAGTTCCTAAGAGAACATGCATAAGTCTGTACTTCCTACCCCTTCAGGTGACTCTGGGGGCCACGAGCTACCAGCCATCAGCCCCTCAAGCCTAGGCTTGGATAGGGAACCTTGAGTAATTGTCTGAGCCTACCATGTGCAAACCAGGCACTTCAGCCTCAAGAAGCTGCTAAGTTGGCTCTATTTCTTGCTTGGTATTACCCTGGAGTAGGAAGGAAATAAAAACTACCCAAATGTACTCCTCAGCTTGAATTCAGCCCCAAAAACCTTCACTTTGAATAACTGTGCAGAAACTGCCTTGGTTATGGGAACTTGGGAGTGCAGGAAACATCTGACACTTGGTATTGTTTCAGTTATTCCAATTGAGTGCATTCAACAAGAGCAAACTATGGCTTTAATTTCCCCAGAAAATTGCCCAAAAGAACCTAAAGTTTTAAAACAAAACTTAGAGGGCAGGGTAGATGGGCAGTGATGGAATGAGTGTTTAGTATGTCTGAGACTCTGAGTTCCACCCCCGGTACTCAAACTGTACAGTCACCTAAGAATAAACCGACTTTAGCAACCTTAGCCACTTTTCTGTATCTTTACCTGAAAAGCCTAAAGCAAAAAGGCAAATACAGATCTAATTTAGAGTAACTGGAAGTGTGGTTGGTGTCAGGGCTGCGGTTTTAGCTCAGAGGTACAACACCTGCTTAGATCACAAGATGCCCAGGGGCTCTTACCCACCACTGAAGAAAAACCAAGACTGTTCTCTGAACATCTGTTGAGTGCACAGTACCTAACTCTGAGCTCATGTTAATAAAGGAGCAAAAGATAAAGCATACAGCCTATTACCCAGGACCAAACTGTCTGGTCCAAGTCTAGTATTTACACTTCTGCTGTTCTCATCAGTAAAAACTTCCCCAGTGATCACTCAAGATCTGGCCTAGAAAAAGTCTTGTGTTAGTATCTAGCACAGGCCCTGCTAAACTTGAGTGTCACATTCAGGAACAGGTATAAAGGCCCCTAAGGCCAAGCCTGATTTTGAAGACAGAGTAACTTAACTCCCCAACAGTGCCACCAACTGAACCCCACCCCCGCAAAAAAAAAAAAAACACGTTCTCCACAGACCTAACTTTGTAAAGGAGAATGTCCTAGAAGACTTTCAATTAAATCTCAGTCCAAGATACAAAAGTACCAGGGGCTGGGATGCTTCAGTGGGAGAATACTTACCCAAGGCCCTTGGGTCCAATGCCCAGCACAGGGGTAAAATAAATGAAATAACCAAACAGTAATTACCACACATAGTAGTCATCCAAATTCCACACTTCCTTGCTGTGCCTCGAGTCACCACACTAGGAAAAGCACTGCCCCACTGAGCTGTTCACCCAGCCCTAAATTCTAAATGCATGATCAGAATGCTGCAAGACCCTGAAAGGGGAGAAAAATCAATTCACACATAAAACTTTCGGGGAAACAAAGAATTACAATTAAACTACTTTGCTAATTAATGTTATGAGGTTAATACACTTCATGAAAAAGGAAGTACTCCCAAGCAATCCCCAGTGCCATGGGGAGAAAAGGTAAGGGAATAAGGAAAGGATACTGCACACGGGGCCAGTTTCCTAAAGTGAGAGCCAAGACAAGGGATGACGTTTAAGATGTTCAGTGTTTCTACCAAGCCAAACCTCTCAATGCCATTTCAAATCATTCAAACACTGCCTGCAATATCTCAACAACCATCCGAGGCTATTTAATCTATAAACCTGCAGGAAAACTGGTTTATGGTGCCAACTATGACAGACCACTGGCTGTAATGATGTAACAGGTGCCCATGTGATAGTGGTAGTCAGTCATCAGTTATCTACCTCCTCCTCACTCTCATCCCTAACAAAGAAGAAATCCCAATCCAAGACTAACACAGGCTATATTCCAGCCACCTCAACTGAAACTTACGACCTTTTATCTGGGCAATCTGAACATACATACCCCAGACAACCACACTTCCTTCGAGTACTTTTCAAACAGATAATTCCCAAATTACAATGATGACATTTGAGTTGCAATTTTAATTCAATTAACTTCACAGCCAAAGGCTCACCTCACTCAAAATCCTTCAAGGACCAGTGGTTTCTAAGAAACTTGCCTTATGATACAGCAGGATCAAATGAGGAAAGCAAATATGCCTTAGTAGTCAATGAAAAAGTTTACCAAGCTAGCGGACAGGGAAAGCACCTCACCTCACAGGCATTCATGTAGATAGACCCTACTTTGATTCAGGCAGAGGTGTGTGTGCACTCGAGGGCAGCACTCGAGGGCACACACAGCCCCCCATCACCCCTACAGTGATCCTGTGGTGACTCCTGGGTAACAGCCAAGTACTCTGTTCCTCAATATCAACACATGACACCACTGCCCAACATCTTCTTAACCCAAAGGCTATCTACTACCTGTGGGGCACATGAAACATTTCCACGTTTAGTTCGTCTCATCACTGGGCTGGACAAGCCTTGCTTCGAAATGACAATCACTTTAAACTCCTTCCCTTGTCTGTTACCACTTGGATGACTTTCCCTGTCTACCTACTCTTGCAATCTTGGTAACTAGAGTAAAGTTTTTCATAGGCTACAAGTGATGGAAGGAGAAAGAATCCTCTCCTCTCCTCTCTGGCTGTGCTGGGGACTGAATCTAGGCTTTCATACAATCTAGGCAATCGGCTCTACCACTTAGGTACACAGTCCCCATCCAGATTTCTCTGACAATTCAAACCCCACGCTAGGAAGCAGCATGGGGCTCTAAAGTAGAATGAAATGCAAGTTCTGCTATACATCCTGGGAACGGACCAGTCACACTGCTGGCATGGGCAAAACGTGGGGAAACCTGGCACATTAACTGGAAACTATATTTGTTCTAGAAGACGAAATTCCAAATCAAATACATTTGCAAAAATATGCAAACTTTACGAAAGGGCATAAAACACCAAACATTCAAAAAAAAACGGTCTTTCTAACTTCAGTACTTGGTAACAATGTCAGACTTAGGCACACTCTCCAGGGCTGAGTTGCAACCATATGCAGGTGACAAGGCCAAAACTCACACATGGTTTGACATTTTGAAGAGGCCACTTAAATCTTTTAAGTTAGGTCTGAATCTAAGGTGAGTATAAGCCTCTAAGTGCTTCTAAACACACACTGTACATTCCCCCAAACACACACACACACACACACACACACACACACACACACACACATTCAGTTTTCTGTGACAGTATCCTCAGTCAACCAGTCCTACAACATTAAATGTAATACAGATTCTTAAATGTGTAAAAACGCTATAGTGAATGGCACTAAAATCTTTAGGGTAAAAAAGTTGCCAGAGTATGTGACCTCCCTAAAGATGTGGTCCACTGCTACATATAAGAAATCCCGACCGTGAGTGAGTTTTTTTAAGTCCAATGAACACTTCCTTACTCCAAGTAGATGACGTTGTATCCTAAGTAGTGTGGTCCAACCACCGATGAATCACTGCTTATATTGGCTTTCGGGAAAATTCTTCCCTGTGTCTTGAAAGTAGTTCATCACCTTTGAAAGGCTTTAGCCTTAAGAACCAAGCATCGAGAGGTACCCTCCACCGCAGGTATTCTAAAACGGAAAAACACTCCACCTATGGGAGCCCTTTTGGAAAGACACCCCACACACACACACAAACTTTCCCGGGAATGCGAACCTCGGGTTCTCTTCCACTTTCCTAAAAGCGGAGCTCCGTGGCCAAGCCAAAACATTTCACAAAAGGAAATTTTAAATCCCCTCCAGGCACGGGTCAACAACACAAGGGCAGAAGACCTTCGCCACCACGTTTCTAGAAAGTCACCTAAAGCTGCTTTTAAACGAGTCTCCCAGAGATGACGAGCTGTAACTGGTTACGAAGGCACATTTAAATCGCCCGCTTTTTTGTTGTTGTTTGCTCACAGCAATTCACCGGCGCCGGGAGTGCGGCCGCCCCCGCGTGCCCAGAAGGGGGAGCCCGGGTGTGAAGCCAGAGCAGGGATGCGGAGCCCGGGAAGCCGCGGGCCACGGAGGCGGTATGGGGGAATCAGGGCCAGGGAATGAGAGGTCGGAATGGAGGCCCCGAACCCAGGATCGGGGGTGAGAAATGGGGAGGCCCGCAAAGGGAAGCTCTAAGGGTTGGGAAGTGGGGGACATGGGGGGAGGGAGAGAAAGGGCCCTTGGAAACTGGTTGCAGGGCCCCGCACCCAGCTAGGAAGGCCCAGGTGGGGCGGGGAAGCCGGCAGGAGACCCGGGGTGGGGCCAAGGACCGCGGGCATCCCTGGAGCCCTCCCGCCCGGCGCAGGGCCCGGCACCGCGCGGCGCCGCCTCCTCGCACTCCCGCTCCTCCCAAGGCGACAGGAACAACAGCACGGGAGGAGGGGAAAGTAACTCCGGCCCCGGTGCGGGGATGACACCGCCTCCCCGCGGCGCCGCCGGCCCCGCGCCCGCGCCGCCGCCCTCGGCGTTTGAAAGTGGCCACCCCCCGCCGCCGCTCCCGCCCGCCGCCGCCAGCTGCACCAATCCGCTCGGCCCCAGTTGCAAATCAAACGCTCCCTCGCGTCCGCACGCCACTTGCGCCGCTGCAAACGGCTACGCCGTCTCTCCCCGCCCGGCCTCCCCGCGGGCCCGGGGAGCAGCAGAGCGGCGGCGGAGCAACGCGGCGGGCTCGGCTCGCGCTCCCGCCCCCAGACAGTTCTGGAAACTGTGGATCACCTCTGTCACAGGAAGCCATCCGGCGCGCAGGGCGGCGCGCAAGCAACAAACAAACGCCTGCGGCCGCCGCGGCGCGGGAACAGGGACTGCGTCGGGCGGCGGCCACCCCGCGCCGCGGGCTTTGTGCGGGGTTCCAGCGTGGGGACGGGGCCGGGCTACCCCCGGGCGGCCCCGGAGCGCCTGGGACCGTTAGGCGACGCTCGGGCCGCGGCAGGGAGCCGCCTTGGGGCCGCCGCCCGGCCCCGTCTCTACGCCCTCCGCCTCTCTCCCGTACAGGAGGGCGGGCTGCAAAAGTTGGCCCCGGGGCCAACCAGCACCTGCCCACGTGCCGCGTAGGCTCGTGCCCCGGCGTCCCCGGTCCCTTCCCCCGCCGCCCGCGGCCGCCAGGTCACCTATTACCGGTGGGAGGGGAGCCCGGCTGCTATTTAAACGCCCGCGGAAGTTGAGGCACCCCCACCGGCGGTGCTGTGCACCTGCCTCCCGCCGCCGCGCTCCGCCACTTTGAGCAGCAGCGGCGTCCTCGGCCCCGCCTCCTGCCCGAAGGCGGGCGGTGGGGGGGGCGGGTAGGAGGTGGAAGGTATCGAATTTCTCCAGCAAATGGGACCGTTCCGAAAGGATTCGGTTCTCCGGTCAACATTCCACATTCCATCCCTCTCCCGCATTTGCAAGCCCACGCCGAGCCGAGCCGACCCGGAAAGCCTACTGGCTACCGAACAACAGCACCCAACTCGCAAACACACTCACAGGCACCAGACACGTGCACCGGGAAGATTTTGCAACTTGCAGTCCCGGGGTGCACACCGCATGTGCATGTGCACGTAAGGCAGCAAGGAGACCCAGAGACCCCACCCCCACAATTTGCAGATGGTGCCAAAGGTTGCAATCTGCAATCCGTTTTAAGTTCATGATTAATAGTTACTTTGCTCAAACGATGAAGCCCTTCCTAATTTCACCGATGAAGTCTTTTTACACTTTATAAGCAATCTTGCTGGAAGTAAAAGGTCTCATTGAAAAAAAAATCTAATTGCCCAGCTTTCTCTTCGCCCCCTTCTCTCTGCCCTTGAATTGATGCAATGAATATTTTGGACATGTGGTGACGCGGTGACAAGAACCAGGGCTGCGGCCACTTCACACAGATGTACACCCTCACACCTATGTTTGGAAAAACATACCCTCATACCCTCCTTCCCCCACACACACTGTCACACACTCTGGAATCATATATGTACGCGAACCTGCGCTCTGCCATAACCATCTGTCTACCAAGTTGCTACTATGCTTTCCACTTTCATGCAGCCTAAGGCACTTTGGATTTTTTTTTTTAATGTATAAACTAAACTGGGTTTCTGCTAATGAAAACGTTTGATGAATCACCTGAAAACCTCATATTCTTCGCACATTTAAAAGGAAAAGCTCTAAGCCTTCGCCCTCCTCCGACTGAAAATAATAATAATCGAAATAGAACTTACTGATTCAACACCGATCAATTCTCGGGCTCCGCGGCCATCCTGGCCTCGTCGCCGGCCCCCGCCCGGCGATGCCCAAGTTGCTGGTGGGATAGTGCCGCGGCGCGGGCGGCCGCCTCCTCCCTCCGCGCTACAGATCCACAGCCCAATCTTTTGGCGCCATATTAATGACGTACTATATTATTTCCACTAGGCAGCGACCTTCGGCATTACATTACTCCCGAGAACTCCCGAGCAAAGCAACAAAACCATCAAATATGGCTGAGCCTCTCGGCTCGTCCTGCAGCCGCCGCGACCGCGGCCTGAGACGCGCACCCCGACCCGCGCGCCCCCGCGCCTCCGCCCCCGCGTACCTGCTGCGCACGGGCTGGGCCTCCGCGGGCTGCGCGCCGTGCCGCATGGGTCCGGGCCACCGAGGCCGCACGGGGAACCGGGCGGGCCTCTGCTGTCGCCCGCGCGCTCCGCCGGCCCGGCGCGCCCAGGCCCTCCCGGTCGGGCGTGCGGCTGGCGGCGGAGGAAGCGCGGGGACGCAGACTCATTTCTGGGTCACTGCTGCCACAGGGGGGAGCACTTTAATCCCCAGCCAAAAGGAGAGGGTGGGGACGGGGAGGGGGAGCTGGCTGGGGCTCGCTCCCATTAACTCTTGTGGTCCTGACTGCAGCCCGCGGGACTCGCCCCCTGCACCCACCTCGGGAGCCCCCAAGAGCTCCAGGTGTCTCCTAGCAGAAAGATGATTTTAAAATCACCCCCTCCAAACTGCTGTCCCAGTTCCAACTCCGGGCGACCTGCAGAAATACATTTCTTACAAATTAGCTTTAAATCAGGTCGATGGTTATTAAAGCATATAGTTTGGGTGAAATGTTTTATTTTTAGGCTGAATAACAAAATAGTTGTTTCTGTAGTAACAGGTTTGAAGGAGTTGCGAATTCGAATGACAGTTTTAGGCACTGACAATCCAGTTCTGGAAGGGGGTATGCCAGTTTTACCTAAATTTGTACTGAACCCACTGCAAATTAGCGTTAATACACTAAAAGAAAGCCATCCTCTGTAAAGTGTCACTACTTTCATGTTACAGAACATTCTGGTCAGAACTGTACATTTTCTCCTTCCAAATAGGACTGGGGCTAATGCTAAAACTTGAATTTAAGACCCATGTAAAAGCAGTCGCCAGAGAATCGTGTTGATACATACGTGTAAAAGTGAGTGGTTGTTGGGTTTTTTTTTTTTTTACATACTACAGAATAACTTTTATATGGAGAATAATTATTTTCATAGAGACCCTGAGGGAATACACATATATCACATTCAACATCCAAACAGAGCAAGTACACATTAAAACTTCCATTTAGTAAATAGGAACAATGATCATCATTAATTACAAAATCAGATATTGAACCCAAAAGACACATTTATGCACTGGGATCATAATTCTGAATATTTTCACACAGTCATAAATGCAGAACATCATAGTCTGATAAATGGGAAAATAAACCTAACTGTGCCTTTCAACTATTTTAGGAAACAAAGTGAAGCAGCCGAAATCCTAAATGTCTGCCTGTGCTCGTTCTTCCCTCCCACATCCTTAATAAGAAGTATAAAGACTCCCTGATAGAATGACTACTGTGCTACCTGAGTCCCGCTCAGAACAGGCAAGACACTGACAATTACAGATGTTTGGGGCTCTTCTGGTTCTGTGTGGCCTACAGTTGCGGTTACTTCATTGCTTCAGGAGATAATGGGGTTTGAATGTCTCTTTGCCTCACTTCACCAACCCCCACCACCACCCACCAGGTAATAAATAGGATAACTTTAAAGCTTGGCCCCTCTATGAGGAATGAGATAAGCTCGGTCTTGTGGTGGAGACCTGTCATCACAGCTGCTTTGGAAGGCAGGGGCAGGTTATCAAGTTCAAGACCAGTCTGGCTTATAGGGTGAGTTCAAGGCCAGACTAGGCAACTCAGTGAGACCCTGTCTCAAAATTAAAAGTAAAAAGCAGGCTGGGGAAGTAGTTCATTGAAAGAGTACTGAGAAGGGGACAAAAAAAGAAAGGAAGGAAAAAAAGGAAGGGAGGGAGGGAGGGAGGGAGGGAAGGAAGGAAGAAAGAAAGATAACCCAAAGGGAGTAAAGAGTAGGCTTTCAAAGATGGTGTCTCCTTCCCACTGCCTTCTCTATATTGTCATCATCTCTCTATGACAAATTGATGGCTACCAAACTAACTTCCAGCCAGTCTTTATTCAGCCTATCGTAAATAAGTAAATACTTATTTAAACCTCTGTTTGGGGTTTAAGATGGCTCAACATCAAGAGCATTTGCTCTTGCAGAAGCCTGGGATGTTCCCATCAACCACATCAATTCACAACCATCTATAACTCCAGTTGCAAGGAACCCAGCATCTTTTTCTGGCCTGCATGGGTATTAGGCACATACATACAATACATACATACATACATGTAAAACACTCACACCATATGCATAGAAGAACTAAATCTAAGGATATTTTTAAAAATAAAGTAAAAGCACTGGTTTGCTTATTTGCTTTTTTTTTCATGACTGGTCTCGTGTCTAAAACATCAGACAGTGAAATCAAAGTTATCAAATTAGTAGAGGACCAAAAAATATAAAATGGCACATAAACCCCCACACACACACCACAGTGGTTTGGTCAAAGCACCCTCTCAGTTATGACAGATTCAGAATACAGGTCGAGGGCTGGAGACTGTAGCTTAGTTGGCACAGTGTTGGAAGCCCAGAAATTGATCCCCAGGACCACATAGAATATTTATAAATAAATAAATCAGTGCTGGTGCACACCTTCAATCCCAGAAACAGAAGTAGGACTAGCCTGGGATACTCAACTGAAGTGTACTTAATAGCCCTGGTCTGGCAGTAGGAAGACCCCCACCAACTACTGTAGGACTCAGGACTTAACTCTTTAGACCCTGCTTTCGCCCCTGAGATGATAGGAATGATGATATGTAAAGGTCTCTTTTCTTACGAACATTTGATGATTTGACTTTGGGGTGTGAAGAGAGGAGGTATACAGGGTCTCACTATGAAGCCCTGGCTGACTTGGAACTCTGTTTCTGCCCAGTGCTGGGATTGAGTTATGCTCCACTACACCTACCTAATTTGATTAACAAACTTACAAAAGTGATGATTCTTTGAAGAAATGGGGGACAACTTGAAACCACAAGAAAGGGGTAAAAAAAATATTTCGTCATTCATGATCAGAATTGGCATTTCTTAAAATAATAGACATCTTTTGCTATCAGCCCACAAATGAAACTTTCATACAACCGTTTTCTAATCTGGGGAAGACAATGACAGGGTTTGCTCTGAGCAACACAGACAGCAAAACCAAGAGTTAAGTGTGTAACTGAGAAACTGATAATTAGGAAAAGGAAAACTCTCATTCCTCTCTGTCACTCTCCTGGCCACATCATCCAGCTCACTGTTGCCTAGTCTCTGGAACATTCCTTTAATTCCCCCTGTATTATCAAGAGATGGAAAGGTGTTCAAGGAAGTTGCTACAAAGTGTGGTAGAAATCCCAAGATGTTACTTTCCTAGCAGATTTGTTTTCATGTGGTAATTACAATGCCACATACCACTTGCATTCCTAGTCATACAAAGCTCAGCCATGGCTTTCCCTATTAACTGATTAAAATTGGGATATTTGTATTCATATTCCTAATGAAGGAAACCATACATAATTATTCCTGTGAACACTCACTGGGTCATTTCATTTGTGCACTTCTTTTTTGGGTCAAGAATTGAAAGGCGACCAAGTGGTGGTGCACGCCTTTAATCCTAGCTCTTGGGAGGCAGAGGCAGGCAGATCTCTGTGAGTTCAAGACCAGCCTGGTCTACAGAGCTAGTTCCAGGACAGCTAGGGCTAAACAGAGAAACCCTGTCCCAAGAGGGTTAAAAAAAAAAAAAAAAAAAAAAAAAAAAAAAAAAAAGGATTGAAAGACCTTGGCAAGAGATGAATTATTCATATTTCAGGACAATGCAGCTTGGTGGCAGAGCTTGGGCCAGGCACTCAAAAATCCATGGGTTCAGTTCCTAATACTACCAAGAAAAAGGCATTGTTTGTATTTGAAATGAGAGGCAGTCCTTCAGGGAGATGAATGAGAAAGGCTTAAGGCCAACTCTGTTGCCAGTTGGTATGTATGATGATGTGTAGATTAAAAAAAAAAAAACAAGGTCTTTGAAAGAATGGGTTGGTCATTTGCATTTTTTAACTTTAAACTTGATTTGTATGTTAAATAAATGTTATTATAAGATGGATTTGTAAGGATAATCTTGAACACTACATGATTGACAAAGATAACTCTGTTAATTTAGTTGGATTATACTACTACATGGAAGAGGGCTCTATTTTCATATTGGGATGAATGTATAGAATTTTTAACAAGTCAAGAAACACCTCTATAGTTCCTGTCTAAAATCTAAGAGAAGCAGCAGAGATAGATGGTAAGGTGAGAGACTATAGTAGAGTTCCCTGGCTGGCCCAGAAGACAGGTCAACATTCCTGAACAGCCTGCAAACCCTCCACATAGATTATGACAGTTTTCAATCCATGGAATGACTAATAACCTCAATACACCTCCCCCATGTCACTTTTGTTGGTACTGGTACCAACTACAGTTTGTTGGGATTTTGTTTGTTTCCTTCAATATTTTTCCATTTCTCTGTTCTCTTTTGCCAATTCTGTTGTTGTTGTTTTGGTTGCTTTAATTCTGCTGTACTTCATACTTTTAACATAGTATGTCAAAGAGAAATGTCTGGAATGGGAGAAGATGTGAATAACTTAATCTATCCCGGTAGAAATGTCCAAGGCTGAGGAGGTCCAAAATAAGAACTCATACATTATCTATAAATATCATAGAACTTTGAAACTTCAGAGACACATTTTTATGTTTTCACAGCCATTTTCATGAAACTAGAATGATGCCAAACATCCTTTGCACCTACGATACTCATTGTTGTTCAGCATTCTTCCATGTGGTTGCTGCTTGTTCATACCTTTCCCTGCTTGGACACTTCACACTCCCTGGGCCTCATCGGCCTGTGGGAATGTCTGATATTTTTATCACCAAGCTCAACTATCTGCCTTTTTGATAACTACCTTTAAGATTTCCACAGCCTTTGTATCCCACCCTATCGTTCTTTTTACCGGAGAAAGGACTCTAACCCCCATCTATCCTTATCTTAGTACTAGAAGGGTTGTCACTGAGAAGGCAATCTCTATCCAACCCTAGCATCACTAGCACAGAGGACTTGTCAAAGACCTATTCCCATTGGCCCCACTCAGACCTGTGGATTTAGAAAGTAAAATCCTGCCATCTACATGTACAGAAACCTTACAGTAATACTAACCCACTGACATTTCAGAAATCATTTCACAAACCCCCAGGAATGATGGTGCATTCCAGTTATTCTTGCCCTTGTGAGGCTGAGGCAGGGGGATCGTGAGTTGGAAGCCAGACTGGGTTACACAGAGAGAGACACTTGCATAGCTAGCTCCTGACCCCTCCCCTCACACTCTAACTAAGTGTTTTCTCAACTGTCTGGTCTGTTTTTCATTCCTCAGAGGAAGATGAAGGTCTAATATTCATTCCTAAACCCCAACCAAACTGGGGATGGAACCCAGGGCCTTGCCTATGTGAGAGAAGCACTCTGCCTCTGGACCACATCTCCAGCCCTATTTTTTACTTTTGATTTTGAAACAAGGTCTCATTAAGTTGCCCATGCTGGTCGAGGGTTCACTCTGTGGTTCAGGCCTTGAATTTACAACCCCACCTCAGCCTCTACAGAAACTGGGATTATAGGATTATACCACAACACTCAGACGAATGTTGCTATCTTTCATGAACCATGGGACTTGAGGATGGAGAATGGAAAGGCTGACAAAGCATTGAGAAGTCGGGAAAGGAATCAGGAGGCCCTTGCAGGTAAGAGAGGAAGGGGGTCTGATGTGGAAGTAGGTCACCCACTGTTGGGAGACAGCAGGCAAACCAGCCTAGAAAAAAGGTGTTGCCAAGGGCAACTATCATTTTCTACCCCTCCTGGGTGGGGGCTATGACACTGAGGGATCCTGGGTCACCGTAGGTGTGCTCACCAGGAAAAGCAAAGGAGAAAAGGATCTAGCTAGGGAAAGGCCTTCGCAGAGGCCTCCCAGGTAATGGCCTCTCCTCCCAGACTCCTGGGGTCCTTTTGAGTAACCACCCCAGGGTCTCTTTATGCCTTTGCCAGAAAGCTCCATTTTCCCCTTTTCTCCCACAATACACCTTAATGGTCTGAGCCCACTTTATTAGCAAATGAAAAAAACAACACAGGTTTCCCTTTATCTGAGGAAGAGCTAGCTATTTGGGAGCTGAGAGATGAAGAAAAGCTGTAAGGCCAGCTATCTTCCACTAGCTTCCTTGAATGTTAATGAAACAAAGGAGGTGAAGTCTTATCGTGGCAGACTTGTCTGGGCTGGTATGTGGGGTGGGGTGGGGGCTTTCCTGAGGCATGCTAGGTTGGGCAACAGTTGAATATTAGGACTGGAAAAAAGTGCATGCCTTTAATGCTAACACTCGGGAGTCAGAGACCTGCATATTTCTGAGTTCGAGGCCAGCCTAGTCTACTGAGCAAATTCCAGGATAGCCTCCAAAGCTACAGAGAAACCCTGCCTCAAACCCCCCACATACACACACTCCTCCGCAAAAAAAGTTGGTGAAGACTCTCTGATCCTCGGGAGCCTAATAAATTCCTTCCTGTGGGCCTACAGTGGCAAAGGAGCCTGGTAAACCAGAGCCTTATAAGCTTTCCTTCTTCTGTAGAAAGATCAGTCTCAGCTTCCCATGACACCAACCCAGACATCCAAGATACCCAGAAAACAGACAGGATAAGGAGAGTGGTACCAGAGGGGACAGCGGGTTCAGAGTTACAACACACAGATTAACAGGCTGCTTTAGGAGGTAGATGATATAGGCCATTTGAAAGAAGAGCACGGGGCCTCGGTAAACAAGCTGCAAAGTTCCACGGTTTTCCTGAGGACTCTTCTGAAATAATTCAAAGATATTAGAGTTCCCTATGGCTGAATTTGGACGGGAAGCAGCTCTGGAGAGAATCGTGGGGTTGGAGACGTAGCTCAGTTGGGGCAGTGCTCGCCTAACATGCACAAACCCGTGTTCCATCCATTGCACAGCACAGATTAGTACTGGTAGTTTGTGCCTGCGGTGCCGGTGCTACCAGGCCAGAGGCAGGAGAGTCACAAATTCCATTTCATCTCAGCTCCAATGCCTGTCCCACCAGAGATGCTGTCTCAAAAGCTTGGTGGGAACGAAGCGGAGAGCAGAGAAAGGGAAGGAAATACCAGACTGATTGAGATCTACGATCACTGGTTCCAGGATATAGTCGCTGTCTCCTACCTCAGCAATCCCAGAAGCCACTCTCATTTCCCTCACCAATTTCTCCTTCTCCCCAGGACCCATCTCAAAGGTGTGCCACCTACCTCAGGACTTTGAGCAGAGCCCCTGGCTTCCTCGAAGGTAATAGGCCACTGGACAAGAATGTCTCCTGCCGTCTGGTACCAAAGTGCAGGTGATCTTTCCTGCAGGCTCTTTTCTCTGGTCTTTCCAGTCACGGTGGGAGGAGTTGACCTTTCCACACACCACAGCACCCACCCGCCCACCCCCATGCTCCGAAGCCCCTCCCAGCCCGCTTCGGCCTCCAACTCTACCTTGTACTTCTCTGACTACAGACTCCTTGGGCGTACATATGAGGCAGGACAGTCCCCCTACTCCTTACACACACCTTTTGAAAGAACAGTGGGTCGCTGGCGGTGATGGTGCACACCCTTAATCCCAACACTTGGGAGGCAGAGACAAGCAGATCTCTGTGAGTTCTAAGACAGCCTGGTGTACTGAAGGAATTCCCAAGGCAGCCTCCAAAGCTACAGAGAAACCATGTCTTGAAACACACACACACACACACACACACACACACACACACACAAAGAAACAGTGGGTCAGCCACAGAGAGAAAGGAACAAAAAGAGACACAGAGAACTAACACCGACAAGACAGTCTCTTACAATTAGGTTTTTGGACCTCACCAAATTTGACACTGTTCTTCATTCACACCATTTCCTCTTTTTTCTTATTTAATTTTGTTGCCTATAGTATGTAGATAGTTCATACACAGTAATTTTTTATTATTTAATTATTCATTTGAAGAGAGGCAGTGTGCCTGTGCCATGGCAGCCATGCAGAGGTCAGAGGACAATATGCAGAAATTGCTTCTCTCCCTCACCACATGGGTCCTGACTCGGTGGAAACTGCCATTTTATCTGCTGAGCCACCTCCATCTTGCTGGTTCCTTCCCTGTTTCTTGAAATGTTGTCCTGGGGCTTCCACAGAGCAACAACTTTCCTCTGTTTCCTCACCTACCTCTCTGCTGTTGCCTGGTCAAGCCTCACACATAAGAAGAGGCGTTCTGAAAAAGCTCAAAGAAGGGGTAATTTTATTTGAGATATTTTATAAGAAAAATAAAAAAGTTTCCCTGATGATGTTTATAATGGGTACAAGAGAGATAAGGAAAGAAAACATCTGGTTAAAGATTATTAGACTAGTCAATCAGCTGGGCAGGTAACCCTAGCTTCCCAGAAGGAGTTCTCCATCTTATTAAAGTCTGTCAGAGAACTGTTGACACACTTTATCAAGAATGCTAATTGCCTCCCTGAAGGAGTTGTAAATTACAACACACAAAAAAACTCTGTCCCAGACCAAGTTTGAACCCATTTTCTTTCTCACCCTCTTAAATGTGAGTTTCCTTTAGGATTCTGCCCTAAGTCATTTCCTAGTCTTGTTGAGATCTCTCAGGATCCTCCAAACACCAGTTTCATACTTGACCTTCAATGCACACCTTTTTCTTAAATTTAAAAAAGTGGGAGTTGTTTTGTTTTGTTTTTGGATGGTCTCACTATGTAACTCTAGCTGTCCTAGAATTCATTATGTAGACTAGCCTGGCTTGAACTCACGGAGATCTGTCTATTCCTGCCTCCTGAGTGCCCAGATTAAAGGGTGAGACACTGGACTCATTTCATATCTTCAGCAATTTTTTTTGTTTGTTTGTTTGTTTGTTGTTTGTTTTGCAACAGAGTTTCTCTGTGTGGCTTTGGAGTCTGTCCTGGAACTACTAGATCTGTAGACCAGGCTGGCCTCAAACTGCCTCTGCCTCCCAAGTGCTGGATTCAAAGGAGTGTGCCATCATCACTAGACCTTCAGCAGTGCCACTCAGCCTAAACAGAATTCATCTTCCTCATCATGACTCTTCATCTCTTCTCTGCCTCAGGTGGTGGTGCACCTTTGAAGTTTTGGGGACATGGGGATGTGAGGAACTAGGGAGGTAAAGAACTCTTTATCTTGGTATCTAGTTGAAGGCTCTTGTTAGAGCAGAAAACCTGGGGACAGAATGTCTGGCCAGGTTGGAGACCTGACATTGCAGTTGGGCTGGTTCAATTAGTTCTGAGGACCACCTCTACAAGGTAGCTGGTCTTAAACTGTGCTAGAGAGATAAATTGAATGATAGCCCTTTAATGAGATACTGCATTTTCCTTCCCAGAATCCCATCTCTTAGTGCAGAAGAAGCCTATGAACCACAGCCACATAAGGATCATATCCGAATACTTCTCTCAATTATTCAGAAAACATTAACTTTACTTCATTCTAGCTCTTAGCATCAATCTTGGCTCCCCCTGCCCCCCCAACATTTGAACCTCCTGACTTTGTCAAAAACTTGCCTTGCCACCATGAGGTGGCCGGCTCATCAGCCCCTGTGTCTGGCCTCTATGCCTGCTCCAATCACATAAGTTTTTTCTTCTCTCCTCCATCCTTCTCCAGGCAGCTGTTGAGGTTCATAGCTTGTCTGTCTTGGGGTTTTTCTTTTAAACTACAACAAAATTATCTTTGAGCGTCCATTTGAGTCCATTCTTAAATTCTTTTCTCTCTGAGACTAGGAACCACACGACTTAGATTTCCCTGCATCACTGTTACCAGCTGAGAGTTCCAACACAGCAGCTTTTGCAAGGCCTTTCTCCCTTCCTAAATATAAAACCACAGTTCCCAGGACTTTCACCAGAAAGTCCACTTACAGTAGAAACTACATGTCCTCATCCCCTTTGTGCAACCATGATGGCTTCTGTTTTTATCCCATCTTACTGTAATCCTACCCCAGAGTCCTCTAGAACCGCTCAATAATCTCAATTATGATAAAGGAAGTAGAGACAGAAGAAGAGAGGGGCCGTAGAAACATACTGGACAATGAAATTCAAAATTCCCAAACATCTATATAATCACCACTGGAACACGTAATCACACTCAGCTCAAGATGTTCCAACTCTGCTTTATGTTGTTTTGTCCTCAAATTCTATCAACAGTTTCACTGAGGATCAAGTTTTGCTTAAGTGGAAGTCTCGCAAAAAGAGCTCCATTCTGTCCAGCCCTGGTGGCATATGCCTTTAATCCCAGCATTTAAGAGGCAGAAGTCAATAAAGTCTCTTAACTTTGAAGCCAGATGGATCTAGATAGTGAGTTCCAGGCTGGCCAGGACTACATAGTGAGACCCCGTCTCAAAATAACCAATGAAGTAAGTACATAAACAAATAAATAAATAAAACAAAACCCTAACCCTTAACCTGGAGAGATGGCTCAATGGTTAAGAACACTTGCTGCTCTTGCAGAGGAAATGGGTTCTGTTCCTAGCACCCATGTGGTGGCTCCCAATCATCCATATATAATTCCTGATCTAGGAATTCAATGTGTTCTTCTACGCCCATGAGCATTATACATATGGTGGGCATGCATACATGCAGGCAAACACTCACACACATTAAAAAAAAATACATCTTATATATTAAGGAAAAAAACCTCCATCCCTGCCACTGATAAACATGTCAACACTGATGCCGGTTTTTCCAACACCTCTTCCTCATAATGCAGCCCAACCTACCATTAAGTCACATTCAAGCCAGGTTTCCTCCCTCTGTCTCTATGTCTGCCATCATCTCAGCGGCCTTAGTCACCTGGCTACCCTGATTCATTCTTCCATTCAGAGGTCAATATGATCCTTCTAGGGCAAAATTCATGCAGTTTTATCCTTATCATAAATTGTGATTACATTTTTTATGGTTTTTGTGTTTGGGGGAGGAGTTAGTTTTTTGTTGTTGTTGTTGCTTGTTTGTTTGTTTTTGTCTTGTTTTTGTGAGACAAGATCTTACTGCATAGCCCAGATTTGCAACGGTCCTCCACAGTGGCAGCGTCATGGGTGCTAACTGCCACCACACCCACATTCTTATAAGAGTCCAGAGGCCCCAACAAAGTCTTTGAAGGCTCTGCTTTTCAATTTTTGCTTCATCTGGCTCATCCTTCTTCCCCTTTAAAGTCTTTTTGATTTTTTTCAGTTCCATTCTTTTAGAGCCTTTGCAAATTCTCATCCCTGAGATAGGGCATTCTTCCCTATTCAGTTTTTCCCAGTCAGTAATAATTACCCCAGTCATGGCAAAACACCTGGTGGCTCTCCCCAACCTCACTCTTCCCTGGGCCTTCTTGATGCTCAGCTGTATTTCTGTGTTTTCATTCTCCTCCTTGTTGGTGATGCTTATCTAGGCCCTACTAGACTGTTTATTCCAGGACTTTGTCATTTGTGTCACTGGGACCGTTGGTAGGCACTTAACTCTTTGACATGAATGACAACTATATTTGTATAATTAGTCTCAGAAATACCTTTAATAGGACTTTCACAGGAGGCCACACCCACACTCTTGGGTGTGTCCATCTCCTGAGCAAGTCTTTCTCTTAACCCTTATGCTTGAAGCATTAGCTAGCTAGCTAGATAAAGATATTTATATGTCTTCTTTTAAATATATATTTAAAGGATTCATTCCTCCGTTCATTGTGCCTCTGTGGATTTATGTGCAGCATATGAGTACAGTGCCTGACAAAAGGCAAAAGAGGGCATGGGCCCTCTAGAAACGGAGTTATATAGGCAGTCGTGAGCCACCACATAGGTTCTGGGAGACTAAACCTAGGTCTTCTTTTTATGAAAGCTGGATGTGGTGGTACACACCTTTGATCCCAGCACTCCAGAGACAGAGGTGGGCAGATCTCTAAAGGCCAGACTTCTCTACAGAGCTAATTCCAGTCTAGGACAGCCAGAGATACACAGAGAAACCCTATCTCAAAAAACAAAACAAAACAAAACAAAACAAAAACACACACACACACACAAAAGCAAACAAACAACAGAAAGAGCTGTGGTATATAGATATACATACACAATAGAGTGTTATTCAGACATGAAGCATAAACGCATGTTGTTTGCGGGAAAATGAGCAAATGGGCAGAACTAGAGACCTACTGTTGTCCAGGGCTGTACAGCAGGAGACACAGATAAGTGCTACCACCAGCAGCCTGAGGGGTTTCTCCACTAGAGTAAAGGTGGATTCTTGTCTTTGCTGGAGAAAAGATTCCAGGATGAGCCATCATGAAGCAGTTGGAGACTGAAGACTTTTTTTTAACACAGATCTCAGCACAGAGGTTAATAGAGAGGCACTTGGGAAGAAATGTGTGAGCTTCCCAAAGGAGAGTCACACTTGTGTCATTGAGATGACCTTCTGTAGGATGTGATTGTTCAGTGAGTTCCTAAGGGGCAGTCCCTCCTCTGTCTCCTTGGATACCTGGGTTTACTGAGTGGCTCCTAGGGTGCCTAGGGTGGAATTACAATCTGTGAAGATAAAACCAGGAAGGAGCCACCAGAGTTGCACAACCAAGCAAGGCCATGCCCTTTGACATCTGTTGAGATGCCTAGAAAATTGCAGGTTTTCAGGGAGAAAGGCCTGAAACAAATGCTATTTGTGTTAGAATCCTTATTCTCAGCTGGCTAGAGACTTCAACCAGATTTGGGGGTGAGAAACTCCTTTCCCTTCCCATGTCTCCATAGGTTTAGACTCCCCATCCGTCTGTCTGGCTTTAGTTTTAAGCAAAATAAGCCAGACCAAGAAAGTCAAATACTTCATGTTCTCTTCTATTATGTAAAAATGTAGATTGAGAGAGAGAGAGAGAGAGAGAGAGAGAGAGAGAGAGAGAGGAAAGATAGGAGATGAGACAAAGACAGTAGATAGTAATGGGTGAATATGATCAAAGTATGTTATTTACATGAGCAAAATGTCTTAAGACACATGTTAGCCTGGCATGACAGGTATGTGCTTTTAAAAAGACATGTATTTAAAGTCTCTGACCTGATGAAATTAAAACATTGTTGTGAAAATCACACTAAAAAACAGGTTCCTACAAGCCTCGGTTCTACTTGTCATTTTGATGCAGATCAGAGAAGTGACCCATGAAAAAGTCAGATAATTATAATAAGAAAAAGAGGATGGCTTCCTCTCCTGGTGCATGTCAATAGCCCCTTCACCCACCCCACCCCCACTCCCCTGCACTTGGGAGGCTGGGGCAGGAGGATTGGATTGGTCTTGAGGCCAGCCTGGCAAGCAAGACCCTGTTTTAAACTATAATAGGGGGAAAAAGCCAACAAATAATAAAAACTCATAGGGAACTATAGCCTTCATTTTTATTTTCCTTTTATAAATTTTTGACATTTATTTTTATTTTGTCTGTGTGTGGGGGAGAAGCAGTGAAGGTGCCTAGGCTTGGTGTGAAGGTCAGGGGGACTTCTTGTGAGAGTGGATTCGCCTTCTACCATGTGAGTTCCAGGAACTGAATCCAGTTAGACTTGGCGGCAAGCACCTTTACCAGCTGAGTCATCTGGCCAGCCCTCATTCTTGATATTTCATGTCAAACTAATAAATGCTATGTCCTAGAGAAGCTGTAGCTGAAATGAAAATGACCAAAAGGCTATTAGCAGAAGACTATTACCATTACCATTCCTGTTCAGTGTGTTTGTATGCAGAGCTACGTGTACAGACGTTTATTTAAACAAATGAAGTCATATTGTAATTCTGTGTTTTAACAACTTAATTTATCCACTGGTTGGACTTCAAGATTATTTTTGCATTTATAGAGAATTTATGAGACAATTTTGTTTAAAATTGTATTGACAGTATAATATTCCACCATATAAGTGGAATTTGCCTTGATTCTGATATTTTTATCATTGACATTTATAGTTTTCTAAGTACTTATTTTTACAAATAAGAAGTATTTCTACAACACATTTTTTTTTCTTTCAAAGATCTAACCAGTTTTAAATTTCTTAGAAAAAAATAAAACACTGGGTCAAAGGGAATGAAGTGTTTTATTTGTTTTTGTTTTGTTTTGTTTTTCATGGTTCTAGGTTCTGATCCCAGGGATCAGTGTTAGGCAAACACTAGACCACTGAGCTACATCCTCAGCCTTGTATTTAAGGTTTTGCAAGATTTATTTTGCCAAATTATTTTTCCACAAAACATGTTGAAGGAATGAGCTACGTCAGCTGGTAACTGTGTCTGCTAGCCAGGCCTGGTGATCTATGACCCAAAGAGTGGAAGGAGAGAACTCACAGCTTACTTCTGACCTCCACATACATACCATGAAACAGACGCACACCTTCAAACACAAAATAAATGAACAACTAGACAAATGTATAAAAATGTAATGAAAAATGTTTAATTGTTCCAGTAGGCCCCTGGCATCAGTATATTAGAAACAGGTTGACTTTTCATAGCATAGAGCTGCACCCTGCATAGGGCTGGCTACAGCATGCCCACAGGAGACTCAAGATTATATAGAGATTATAAGTGATGCAAGTGATGAAAGCTGTAGCATGAATGTGAATAAATTCTATCAAGCTGGGCAGTAGTGGTGCACACCTTTAATTCCAGCACTTGGGAGGTAGAGGCAGGCAGATCTTCTTGAGTTTGAGGCCAGTCTGGTCTACAGAGCAAGTGCCAAGAGATACTCCAAAGCTACATAGAGAAACCTTGTCTCAGAAAAAAAAAAAAAAAAGAAAAAGAAAGAAAAGAAAAGAAAAAAGCAAAGAAAAAGGAAGGAAGGAAGGAAGAAGGAAAGAAAGAAAGAAAGAAAGAAAGGAAGGAAGAAAGAAAGAAAGGAAGATAATTCTATCAAATGTTGAGGTTGCCTGGAAAGGCTTCAGAGATAAACTAGATTAATTTGTACTGAGAGGTAAAGAGGAGAGTAAGGGGGCTGGAGAGTTGGCTTAGTGCTTAAAAGCACTTGTTGCAAAGGACCTGGCCTCTACTCCCAGCACCCACATGGAGGCTTACCCCCTCCTTGGACATCAGGCTCTCCAGTGGTGCACAGTCGTGCATGCAAACCACTCAGTCACAAAAAATAATAAAAACTAATCTTTAAAAATATTGAGAAACGAAAGAAAAAGGGCACTGGGGAAAGTGAGTAGTACCTAGGAATCTTCACATGGGCACATGGGGGGAGGCATTAACTGTTGTTATCATTTTCTATGTATTTGCTCGACATTGTACAAAGCATGTTACACAGTGTTCCTTCCACTTACCTCTCAGGACAACCCTGACCAAGTATTAGTAGATTCATGAAGATGTGTTTGGTGTGAAAATTTGAGGTTCAGAGGTCCGAGTGACGTGCTAAAGATCACAAAGCTATTTTGAGGTGGTACCAGATTTGATCCAGGGCAATCTGGCTCCAGAGGCCATCACAGGACTGACTCACTGCATAGTCAGAATCACGTGATCAGGAACTGTGTGCACAACTTAAGATCAGTGACTTGAGTCATAGCAGCTCAGTGGCTCTCTGGGAAAGAATGTAAGGACAGAAAGGACTCTGTGACTTATTTTAGACATCAGAGCTGTGAAGCAGGGCTTAATGGCTAATTAAAAACACGTGGAAGTGAACTTACATTAAAAACATTCCTGAAGTCCACACCCAAAGCACATCCTTAAAGGATTTTTTTTTTTTTTTTTTTTTTTTTTTGAGACAGAATTTCACTGTTGTAATTCTGGCTGTCCTGGAACTTGCTCTATACACCAGGCTACGCTTGAACTCAGAGATCTGCCTGGCTCTGACTCTACCTCTGCCTCCCACGTGCTGGGATTAAAGGCATGTGCTACCACTACCAGGCATTAAAGGAAAAATATTAATGTATTGGATCCTTCGAAATTAAAACTTCTAAAAAAAACCAAGGAGAGTAAAAATGTAAACTACAGATTGGCAGAAATATTTCTGAACTGTGACCCCAACAAAGGACTCCTGTGTAGAAGGTGTAGAGAACACGAGGCTGATGATGGATCAGTTAATAGACTGCTTGCTGAGTGTGTATGTTTTCATCCCAGCCCTAATGAGTGTGAGGATGTGTGCCTGTAACCTCAACACTTGAGGTAGCAGCAGGAGGGTCAGAAGTTCAAAGCCATCCTTAGATACATAGTGAGGCCAGCCTGGACTATAGGAGACCACTTATAAAATTAAAAAAATAAATAATTTAATTGTGTATGTGTTTGTGTGTGCAGTGGTGTTAGTAGTATCAAGATACACACAAACACACACACACACACACAAACACAAACAAACACATATAAACAATTAAAACAAACAATTTAGTTAGAAAACTAAGAACAGGCACATCACACAGAGTATTTATCAGGCAGGTAAGCACTCAGAAGGATGCTCAGCATCTTCAGCTGTAAAGGAAACAACACAGACCAAAACACAAGGAGATGTTACCACAGAATGGCTAAGATGAAAAGGGGACAACATCAAAGGCTGGCAAGGTGAATTTTTGCCTTCTCAAACTGGAGATTGCAAGTCTATGGTCAGGGTCAGGGTTGGTTTGTAGAGAAGCCACCTTCTTTTGTAGATTGCCATGTTATGTAGCAGTTCCTGCCAAGATGGAAGCAGTCCATCCACAGGGAGGCTTATGAAGGCAAGAAATAAACAACTCAAAATTCCTTCAGGAAGTCCTTGAAATTCACTAAACCCCTCCCTCTTAATTGTGGAGAGAATGAAAAATGGTCTTCTAAAAATGCTTTGGCGGTTTCATACAAAGCTAAAAACAGGCCAGCAAGATGACATACAGGGAAAAACACTTGCCATCAAGCCTGGTGATGAGAGTTCAATCCCTGAGACCTACATGATGGAAGGCAAGAACCCTTCTCTTAAAGTTGTCCTCTGACCTCTACCATGCATTCTCCACTCTCATGGTAAATAAATAAAAAGTAATATTTTTTTAATTAAAATACAATAAAGCCAAGCAAACAGGGCCTACAATATGCCCTAGTGGGAGGATGAAGGTGTAGTGAATTTCAAGGACTTCCTGGAGGTATTTTGAGTTGCTTACTTCCTGTGTAGCATGTTCAACCTAGGTTTCAACCTGCAGAACCACAAACACAGTACATAAATAAACACAAACATACAAATACCATATGGCCCACTAATTACACTTCCACATTTACCCAAAAGACACGAAAACTAACATTCCTATAAAAGCCAGTAGTGAATGTTTGTAGCAGCTTTATTTGTAATAGGCCCAACTTGAGGCAACCCAGATGTCCTTCAATGAATGAATAGTAAAACAAACTATACTACACCACAGCACAGATATCACTCAGCAGTAAGCAGAAACAACCTGCTCCTGTGTATGTATGAGTCTCCAGGGATGTGTGCCGAGGGGAAAGGGTACCAAAAGGTTTCATACAGCATGACTGCATTTATGCAGCCCTGTTGAAATGACAAAATTACAGATAGGGAAAATTGATCAGTGCTGCCAGGAGATAGCAAAAGAGTCTAGGCTGGAGAGACGGGAGTGTGGCTATGAAAGAGCAACATGCGCGACCACATAATGACCAGGTTTCCATCAGTCTCAATTGGATCCATGGCACTATCCCAGCTGTCGTGTTGGATATTGTTTGAAAGATGGAGCTATGGGGGAAACTAGGTGGAGAGGACACAGGATCTCCCTGTTCAAACTGCATATTCATCTACAATTCCATCAAGACTAGAATTGCAATTAAACTCATATATACTAAAATAAGGTAAAGGAGTGTCAGTCAACAGAGCAGACACATGAAGGATTCATCTGGCCATGGGCTGTGTTGATGCATGCTGCTGAGACCCGTTCTGTAGGAGGAGAGCAGAAAGTTCAGTGCTAACAGAAAGTGGGCAGACAGAGTGGTACGGGAAGAGAGGAAAGAGGAGCTGAAAATGAGGGGAAACACAGACCTCTTTACAAATATTCTGTCTCCACACAGACCACCAAAGGGGAGGAGGGAAGACCAAGGGACAGTGCTCTTTCCATGGCAGACATCACCAAAGACCTTCTAAGGGCAACAGGAAGCTCAGATAAATTTTACCTAATGGGTTTTCTCCAGTTCTGCTTGGGAGATTCCACCCTAGACACCCTACTGTGTTCCCAGAATTCCATTTGCATGACAGCCTCCCTAGGCAGAGCAAAGCACTGGTGTAGATATCCAGTATATTACTGCCTGACTTCCCATTGTGGGTCGAGCCTACTAGGCCATGCTGCAACATTCATCTTAGTTTCAAAAACATAAGAGGGACACTGTTGGCAAGGATCCAGGGGTAATGAATTCTACGTTCTAGAAAAACAGACAAAAAGAACTATTTTCAACTTGAAAGTACAAGCTGGCAGGAAACCAACAAAGTAAAGCCCTCTTGGGGCAGGTTGGTGGGGGGAGACGAGCTGGCTAGTTAACCTCTAGATCTCTAAGGTGGGCAGATTCCACTAAAGCAAACAAGGCCCTTTTAGTTTTAAGAGACTTTGTTGCTACCCAGGGCCAAGAATACTAAAAATACTTTGTAAAGGCCTTGCTCAAGTGGGGATTCTGCAACCCAAGAATTGCGACTGTAATGGCTAAAGCTTAAAGGGAAGGAAAATAGGAACAGTACCTATTTATCCAGTCACATAGCATAGTATCAAATACTTATTGAATCAAGATCTGAACTTTCTTTTGCATCTTGAGAACAGTTGATGCTGTTCTAAGGGAACACAGAAGAATTTGATTTAGGTGTTCAGATAAAACTAGAGAATTCATAACAGATTAGTGACAGTCTAGGTCATTAGTTATAAAGGACAAGGAATACAAATAAAATTAAAAGATAATCATCATCATCATCTTTGCTTTACTTGCTTCTCTCTTAAACCTCTCTTGCCAGCCTAATTATTAGCTGAGAGTCAGGAGAAAGGCACATAGGAGCAAAATCAGGGTAGTGGCTAGGTACAGTGATACACACCTCTAATCCTAGCAGTGTGTGTGTGTGTGTGTGTGTGTATGTGTGTGTGTGTGTGTGTGTGTGTATGTGTGTGTGTGTGTGTGTGTGTGTGTGTGAGAGAGAGAGAGAGAGAGAGAGAGAGAGAGAGAGAGAGAGAGAGAGAGAGAAGTCACAGGGAGACACCAAGAGGGACAAGACAGAAATGAAGTAACTCAGCTACAGGGAATACCAGGGACAGCCCACAGATGCCCAAAGCTAGAGAGTCCATCGTGCATCCAGGAGGAGTAGAGTTGTGTTGACACAGCAAATATATGGTAAATTTTATATTACAGTTGGTCAAGAGGCACCCACTCTTCTCATTAGGCAAGCTTTTATGACTGAACGGTATCTCCAGTGTCCCATGTCACCCCTCTCTCCCCATCCTCACCCCTGCTTTTCTTGCACTTTTTTGGGGGGGTCCTCAAGACAGAGTTTTTTAGTACTGGCTGTCCTGAAACTCACTTCGTAGACCAGGCTGGCCTCAAACTCACAGAAATCTGTCTCCCAAGTGTTGAGATTAAAGATTCCACCACTGCCTAACTCCTCTTTTGCTTTATTCCTATTTACTTTCCTTTTTTTCTGGGGTGGGTGCTCTTTCTAGGCAGGGTTTCTCTGTGGCTTTAAAGGCTGTCCTGGAACTAACTCTTGGAGACCAGGCTGGTCTTGAACTCACAGAGATCTGCCTACCTCTACCACCCAAGTGCTGGGATCAAAGGTGTGAGCCAGCACCGGACAGCCTGGTTCGATTTCCTTCTGAAACATGTCTCACTAAGTTGTAAGAATCAGCCTTGAACTTGATTTGTAGCCTAGGAAGACCTAGGACTTGTGATCTAGAAAGATCTGAGCCTCCTGAGTAGCTGGGATTATAGATTTGTGCCACTAGGTCTGGATCAGTTAGCAGCTCTTTAATAGTAAACAACAACAAATCACCTTCAATTTAGCTTAAGGAAAAACAGAAATTATGGTAAAGCCTTTACCTTATTTTAGGGAGCTCAGAGACAGGAATGTCTCTGAGCCCTATAACACTCTCCCTTTTATATCTGCTTCATTAGCCCCTTCTCATTCCTCCCCCACCTCCTCTCTCTTCCTCTGTTTCTCAAGATCAAAGCCATCCATAGATCTGGAGTTTACCTTTGATATCCAAAGAAAGACTGACTGTCTTTTCTCATTTGCAGTACCAAGAAGCAGCAAGGAAGAGAGATGAGTCTGTTAGATGACAATTCTACTAGCATTCTCTGGTCAGCAGGTAGTACTGTGAATCTTACAGAAACCACTGATTGCAAAGGGAAAGAAACAGTTCACCCCCTAACAGACCCAACTCACAATATGAGAAGTCAGTTTCAACGGATGTATAGAAACACTATTGCTGTGTCTTAGACACAGTGTACTGATTTCCTCCTATGCCCAGGCACAGGATGGACCCAAACCGTACATACCTTGTGGCATGACACAAAATACAACAGCCTTCTTCAGCCACCACCCCTGGGGCTTAGATCTCAGTGCCCTGGGGAAGGATGTCACTCCTAGAATCCCAGCTGTTCAAGACCTGGGGAAGGAGGAGGAGACAGAGGTAGGTGAGGAATAAAGGGGCTGGACCACTATGATGGATCTATGAGGACAGAGTGTGAGATTTTTTTTTTTTTTACCCAAGTTGCTTAGGAAGTATTAAGAGATCAAAGGCTGATGGCTGAACTAGACACTTCAGATTTTGGAAAGGAAAGTTAAGGAGAAACAAAGATTCCATAAGCAGCTAAGAAGCAAACCAAAAGTGTTGGTCAGTTGGGGGAGTTGCTGGATTTAGGACCTGCCTCCTGTGTGGAGTTCTAGAAGACCCACTCACTGCTTTAGACCACACCAGGAACCTCTGAGTTTGGGGGCTGCAGCTATATACCACAGATAGCTACCCTGACAGGGCAGGGGAGGAAACAGGAGGCTCCCAGTTATAGTGGATTCTAAAACCTATGTTATTACAGGGCATCAGGGCCAGGCAATGGGCAGGTGCTAGGTGTGTATACAGACATCCTCCACCTCAAATCAAAGTCACTCCTTGCTCCAGACATCATAGACCTCTGAGACACTCTATCTGCAACAGGAATACAGCATGACCAGAAGCTAGACTTTGATGGAAAACAAAAAAGAACAAGTCGTAGGGAATTCAAGAGTGCTCCTCCCCACAGCCCACCTAGGTAGGGGGTTCATAGGAAACTATAGGACTAAGTAGGACTCTACACCCATTATCAGCCAGTGACTGGGTGTACTTTTGTCTAAAGTGACTGGCTATATTCCTGAAGGGTAATGAATTGGCACCTGCAGGCTCTTACTATAATCTGCTGAATGCAGCCACAATTACTCCAGTAGGTCAGTTAGACCTCCCCTGAACAACCAAATAACAATAAAAGAAAGACCATCATGACATGTGTGTGGCTGCTTTAGGGAGAGCAAGCACCATGCTGTAAGCTGGTAATGAGGCAAGTGTCTCAATTATTATCTACATGGGGCACCCTAGTGATGAGGGGGTGAGACCACAGACAGCCAGGCAAGGGAGTGACTCCCTGCTTCCCTTTCCTACTCCCTTGGCCTTGGCATTGAGGAGAAAGAGTTGGGCCAAGCTTACTCAGTCCAGGCCTAGAACATCAGTAGAAAACTCTGTCCTCTGCCTTTCCCTTCCTAACAGGGTCTCACATATTCGGTATATGGACAAGGATTACTCTGATCTGCTTTCACCTCCTGAGTGGGCCTGTGGACTGCAGCGCTGGGCTCAACAGGCAAGCACTCTATATTGGAGCTATACCCCAGCTGTCAAGAATGGCTTCTGTACATTGTTGCATGAAAAATAAAAGATCCAGAGACAGATATTGGGGTTCAAACTTCAAGCTGTAGGTCAGAAAAGCAAAGCAGCCAGCCACTAATCCTTACCTCTACCTCAGGCTGAATGGGCTGACCCACGAGCTCTCCTCAGCATGACTGGAGACGAGATGCCTCTATCTTCAGTGTGACTGAAGAATGAATGCCTCCTACACAATACTAAAGACCCTGCTGCTATCTTTTATACCCTTCTAGTTCTGGGATTGAAGGCATGTGATCTGTTTCTCTTTTAGACTGATTCCATTTGGAGTATCCCTGGGTGGCCTTGAACTCACAGAGATCCATCTGCCTCTTAATCCTGAGCCCTAGGATTAAAGGTATGTACCACCACATCCTGGCTTCTGGCTGCTGGGACTAAAGGTGTATGCCTGCCTTCTATGGCTTGTGGCTCACTTTGTTTTCTGAATTCTCAGGCAAGATTTAATAAATCATAAATAATATGAACATATCAACATAGTACATAAAATGTATTCAAAGGAGTGAAAAGGCTCAGTGGGTAAAGGTGCATGATCACATGGTGGAAGGGGAGAAGCAGCTCCCAGAAGTTGTCCTCTCACCTCCACTAGAACACTGTGGTGCCCACCCTCCCCCATGTAAATACAGGGAATTAAAGAAAACAACTACTCAAAAGCTACTGGGAGCCACAAATCCTCCTGCCTCTGCCTCCACAGTACTGGTATTAAAAGCATGTGCCACCACCACCCAGGTGCTTTTTGTTTTGTTTTGTTTTTTGTTTTCCCCAGTGGTTAGTGGTTTTCTAAAACATTTAGTATATTTTTAAGTTGTTTTTAATTCATGTGGATGTGTGTGCATGGATGCTACATGCATACTGGGTGCCTACAGAAGCCAGAAGAGGCTCTCAGACCCCTGGAGACAGAGTTACATATGGCTTTGAGTCTTATGTGGGTGCTGGGAACCAACTTTCAAGACTCTGCAAGAGCAGTAGGTGCTCTTACCCACTGAGCAGCTCTTCAGCCTGTGACTTAGTTTTGAAAAGTATTCTTTAACTTTACAAAATCAAAACCCTAGAGAATTTTTCTGTTACTTTATAAATTAAACATACATTTTTATAAATGTGGCTAAATTTAAACAATCATTTTAAGAGGGCATTTGATTGATGTTTGGTCACATTTACAAATTCCCTTAATTAGCCTCCTTTAAATATTTTAACTGCATTTATAAATTTAATATATTCAATTTATTTTGTTGAGTACTTTAGTTGCGCGACTAACAAATCTTCATGGAGTAGTTAAGTGATTCATATGTAGCCAATAAATTAATCTTATAAATATGTTAATCTTACATTCTTATACATGTCTAATATTGCATTTACATTTTGAAATAGTTCCACTTAAAATCACAAATGTAAATCAATTACTTAGATTATACATTTTAAATAAGGGCTGCATGTCTAACATATTTCAAGAGGCCACATTCTTTGAAATATTACAAATACTTAAATCAGTAAATATACAGATTTCTTTACACAAAATACTACTAATACAATGTGTGTGATTTACTTAAATATTTATGTATCCATCGTAAAACTTCCCAGTGTTAAAAAAATTATTGCTTTTTTAAAGTTTATTTTTCAAGTTATTTTCATTTTATTTGCCAAACTGGTTGAATTGTTCAGTAAACCTGGAGTCACAGACATATGGGGATATTTTGCTTATGATACTATTATTTATTGCCAGTATATTTTTTTTTCTCCTGTTCTGTCTCCTCATCCCTTCCCCTCCCATCCCCTCTCTTCCCCTCCCCCTCTAGTCTCCTGTTTTGAGACAGGATTTCATATGAGGCAGACTTCAAACTTGCAACCATCCTACCCCAGCATCCCAAGTGCTGAGATTGCCTGCATATAACCATGCCCGGCCCACTTGTTCTTGGTCTCTTCTCTCTTCCTCTCCCCCCCTTCCTCTTCCAGCCTCCCTCTCTCTCTAACAGTGGCTCGTATACCCTAGGCTGGCCTTGAACTCAATATTAGCAAAGGGTAATTTTGAACTTCAGATTCTCTTGGTACCTTCTGAGTGTGGAGATTGCAGGGGTGTGCCACCAAACCCAGTTTATCCTAAGCAAGAAGTTATATACCAACTCCCTGATAGTCTCTCCCTCTCCCTCCCTCCCTCCCTCTCTCTCTCTCCTTCTCTCTCTCTCTCTCTCTCATCACCAGAGATGAAGATGCCTGGGCTGTAATGTTTCAAGACTCTGTCCATTAAATGCAAATGAAAAAGGAAGAAATGTTGGCAGAACAGAAGTGATATATCCATAGGGTCTTCCTAAAGATGTCGTTGAGCAGTGGAAGGTCATCAAAGCCCCAGCAGCAGAAACATAGAGAACATAAACTAGGCTCTATGCTGTAGATAGCATTTAATTGATCATCAAGTGTATACCACTTCTGCCTTGTACTCTTACTGAGTGGCTAACTTAAAACATACAGGTGTTACCAGCAGCTCTGAAAAGATAGATTCCCAGCACTTCTGCCCTCACCCCCCAGTCCTCACTCCCAGAGTGGGCCTATATAACCAGTTGGATACTGTGGGAGTGCCCGTGAATTTGGAAGGTCAGGTCATAAATGACATTGCTGCTTCCATCTTGCATCCTGGGTCACTTGCTCTGGTGGAAGCTGACTGCTAACACAGCCCAGTGGCATGGTCTGCCGAGAGTATGGGCTAATCCAACCCACAGCCAGCAGTGGCTTGTGTGTGACTCACCAATCCAGAAAGCAGATCTGCCAGCTCTAGGCAGGCCTTCAGATAATCACAGTACTGGCCCACATTTCAACAGAGCTCTCACAAGAGACACTGACTCAAAACTAACCAAATTTATCTTCTTCTCCCCACCAGAGATCCCAAACAATAAAGTTCTCCCAAAGTCCTTATCTATACAAACCCAGCACACATGAATTCAGTATTTTACAAACCTAATTCTCAACTCACTCTGCTACCACACCATCAGTGATTGACAGTCTACTGGACCATCTCATTACAACAATCTGTACTTGACCAGATTAGAAGTTTATGTCTTACATTATTGTAGCACAAAAAAATCAAAAAAGACCCAGAGACTAATATTGGGGTTCAAGCTGAAGATCAGAAAAGCAAAGTAGCCAGCCACTACCTCTACCTCAGCTCAGACCAAAGGGACAGTCCTCAAACTGCTCAAACTGCTTCACTGTTCCTCAGACTCACTCAGACTGCTATGCTCTCCTCAATGTGGCTAGAGACTCCAATCAATGTCTTCCTATCCTCAATGTGGCTGGAGAATGAATGCCAACTCTGAGACCCTGTTCCTATCTTAAATACCTCTCATGAGTCCTGTGATTAAAGGTGTGTGATTCAAGTGCTGAGATCATCTTTGTGTGAGATATTTCTCTTTAGGACTGGATATATTTCTTTTAGATCAGTGTGGTCTTGAACTAACAGAGATCGGTCTTACCTCTACCTCCCAAGTGGTGGGATTAAAGGTGTGTGCCACCACCACCTGGTTTCTATAGCTTGTGGCTGATTTTGCTTTCCGAATCCCCAGGCAAGCTTTAATAAATCATAAATAATATAACACCACACATTATTTTATACATTTTGGTGTCTTGACCATGTGTATGTCTATATACCACTTGTAGAATAATTTTTTTTGTACACTGTGAAAATGTGTCTTTGCCAAGGTGCTTTCTGATTGGTTTAATAAAGAGCTGAATGGCAAATAACTAGAAAGGAAGAGGTTAGGCAGGACTTTAAGACTGAAAGAAGAAATGAATCTAGGAACAAGAGACATGCCAGAGAACACAGAGAGGAAACAGGAGATGCAAGATAAAGAGAGGTAAAAAGCCATGAGGCAAAATGTAGATTAATATAAACAATATAAATATGATATAAATATGATATAAATTAATTATAATGTAAGTTATAAGAGCTAGTGGGACAAGCCTAAGCTATAGGTTGAACTTTCATAATTAATAATTAGTCTCCATATCATTTTTGGGGAGCTGGTGGCCCCTCTAAATTCTGCTTACTCATTTGTGTGCCAGGTGTCTGCAGAGGCCAGAGGAGAGCATAACATCCCCTGAAATTTGAGTTACACATGGTTGTAAGCCTCCACATGGATGCTGGGTACAAAACCTGGGTCTTCTGGAAGAATGCTTAATGGCTCTTAATTGCCCAGACATCTCTCCTGCTCCAAGACTTTATATTTGAGTGGGAAACATCTTTGCCAAAAATCTGTTGCTAACATGGTCATAAGTCCAGCTACTGTCATAGCTTTCTGCATGGTAACAGAGAGCTTTGGAGCACCTTCAACTCGAGCCAAATCTTTCCAGTAATCTACAATACTGTCAATGACATCATCATCTAATATTAGGTTGCCTATGCCAAAAACTTAAGAGACATTCTTTTTCAAAAAGTTTTTTATTACCTTTAATTTATTTACTTTCTGTGTGTATGTGCACATGCCAAAGCACTTGAGTAGACATCAGAGAATACCTTTAGGAGTTATCCCTCTCCTTCTGAGAAATTGAGGTGGCACCATTCCTTGGCAGGGTACCCTGCATTATATAAATGGAGAAAGAGAGCTGAGTAGGGGCCTGGGTTTATCATTCTCTGCAGGGTGACAGCTCCTGCCTGCCCATGCGTTTTCTCCACCATGAGAAACTGTCTTCCCTTGGAACCTTTCTCCCTTAAGCTGCTTTTGTCAGAGTATTTTATCACAGAAACAACAAAAGAAATGGAGACACTCCCTCTCAGTCATTCCCCACCAGAGGCAGCCACTTCTGTGATAACTGCATTTCTGCTTTTCCTTTTTAGTCCTTTTTCTCCCTTTCTCCTTTCTTCCCTTCCTCTCTCTCTCATGTGTTTGTTTAGTTGTTGGTGTTGTTGTCATGTAGCAGGCTGCAGAGTTCTGGAATTGACAGCTGTGAGCCACCAAGCCCCAAGGCCTGACAGCAGCTTCCCCTCTCCTCAACATAATGGTTTTGGGAACCATCCATGTTTTTGTATGTCAGTGTTTCTTGGCTTTTGCTATGGAGTAATATTTTATTGCATGACACGCTTGTTTATTTGCCCCTTTGGGGGTGGGTGTTTCATTCCACTTTTGCTTTTTGGGACAAGGTTTCCATATGTAGCTTTGGCTGGCCTACCACTCACTGTGTAGACCAAGCTGGCCTCAGGTTTATGGTTGTCCTCATGTGTCAGTCTCCCAAGTGCTGGGATCACAGGCATGCAACGTGGGCTATTTACATTCTGTTATTAGAATGTTACTAAAATCTCATTCCTAGGTGTTGACTAGAGAGAAATGAAGTCATGTGCAGTGTGTTTCAAGCCTGAAGGCCTGAGTTCAATGATCAGATCCCCTGAAATGAAAAGAGAGAAACAACTCCTTCAAGTAGTTTCTGACCTCATACTGTGTGTGTGTGTGAGTGTGTGTGTGTGTGTGTGTGTGTGTGCAGGCAAGCATGTACAAACACAAAAATGAATATTAAAAAAATTAAAAAAAACAACAAAGAAATAGTTTGCTTCATCTCTCCTCTACTTTTCCTTTCTTTGTCTTTTCATATTGTGCTGAGTTTTGAACCCAGGGCCTCATTTTTGCTACATTCCATCTTGCCTATTGAAATTCAATCTTCACAGGGCAGCTAGAGGGATCTTTTAAGCAAACTATTCAAATCTCATTTCTCTTCTGTTGAATACCAGTTAGTGGCTTCCCTTCCTACTTAAGTGGAAGGAGTCCAAGCTGCCTACTACGGTGAGTAAAATTCAGACCTCAGTAAGTCTCAACTTAGCTGTGCAGGGGACTCTTCAGGGACCTTTTGATCAAGTGAGTTGAACTCTCTGGAGGAGGTCTGCTGTTCTCTGCAGCTCCCTGGGAGATGCTCACAGGCCATGGCATGTGACATAGCCCCTGTCTCTCCTGCTTTAACATCACACCACAACCCCTCCTCCTGGTCCTCTGAACATAGCGACTCCATTCCCCACATCAGGGCTTCACACTCAGATTTCTTCTCTTTGCAATGTTCTTTAGATCTTAGTGTGACTGGTTCTTTCTTGTGATTCAGGCTCAGCTGTCATCTGCTCAGAGGGGCTTTTTTTTTTTTTTTTTTTTTTTTTTTGCCCACCTGGTCTAAAAGAGCCATACAGTCATAGTAGCTTGTCACTTGTTCAGCCTCTCCATGTCACACTTGCATCTATTGTTGGTTTGTTCATTTTCCCCCTGGGTGTTTCCCTCCAGTGAGAGGATGGAATTTGTTAGCTTGCTCACTATGGCATCTCTAGCATTTATTACCATGTCTGACACACAGCAAGGTCTTAATCAATGTTTGCTGGCAGATGTGTGTTTGGACAAGATGTGTGTTGCCCAGCAGGAGAGCAACAATCCAGAAAGGTTTTTCTATCTGTCTTTCCCCTGATGTTCATATAAGACCATTAATTTTCTGGAGAATGAAGACTCTAGCCTTAGGGGAATGAACCCAAGTAATAGAGCTCGTTAGATCTTAAAAAGGAGAGACAGCCTTTAGCTCACAAATGAATGGGGATTTTGTCATCTTGCTTGTTTGTTTTGACAGACAGGGTCTCATACAGCTCATGCTGGCCTTGAACTTGTTATATAGCTGAGGAAGACCTTGCTCTTCTGATCTTCCTGCCTCCACCTCATGAATGCTGGGATTACCAGGGTTTGCCACCATGCCTGGCTTATTGATGTTGAGGATCAAACTCAGGACTCTGTACATACTGGTGAGGCACTGCAGCCACTCCCCACCCCTGGCCCCTCATGTTTTATCTTTGGTTCCAGCTTGATGCTTTGCACTATTTTTGCTTGTTTGTTTTTTCATTAACAATGAAGTGGTGATGATGGCTTCTGGGAGGTAGGAGTGTGGGACATCAGTGTCCCATTCTCTTCTACCTGTAGATTCTCTTTATAAGCAAGGCAATGTGTTAAAGCAATATTTTAAAAGTTTTAAAAGGCAAGAAGAACACGAGACAGAGTAGAAGATAAGGAAAACATGGGAGAATTTGAAGCACTCTCTAAATACCAGGTACAGCCCTAGGTGTGTCTAGGATTCACTTACTCATCATGATTTTGATGTGAAATACATATAATTATTTTTATTTTACAGGTGACTGAATGGGGCTTAGGAAAAACTTGCTTTCCTTCTGAGTATTCCTATCTTGTAGCTGCTATAATTTCTAAGAGTGGAAAAAAATACACGACATCCTCACCAAAACATAGACAGCATTAGCAACAGAAAAGCCATCTAATGAAAGGACGATTGATCAAAGATTCCGATCGATCTTGTCAGGCCAGTACATTGGACTAAAGCCAACAGTCAGACCAAGCATGGCTGGGTAAAGTGAAAATCCCACAGTCAGCTGCAAAGGTTGACAAAGGCAAGGAACTGGTTTGGCTGGAATTTGTGTAAATACGATCTTGTGGATTTAGCTGACTTCTTGTCCACTGTGAAACAACAGAGGCTGAAAGTATGACAGGGACAATCCTGTCATGACCATCTTTCATGATGGCCCTTAACGTATTTGACTTTTCTGATATTTACCGTCAGTGCTGTTTTTAAACGTTCTCTTTTCTCTCTGTTTCTATTCCATCTGGTTATCTTTCATCCCTGAAAGCAGATTGTTGCTGATACTAAAACTAATAATTTAACAGCCTTAATTTATTAAGTGCCGGCGCTAGCTAAAATATTTACCATATCTCATCTGCCCCCAGAATAACACTAATGAAACAGATACAATTGTTTCACCTTACTTTCTAAATGAGAAAACTAATGTCTAGAAAAATCTAAGTGGCTTCCTTGTGACTCAGGGGCTAGTAGGAGTGTCTCACTCAGTAGTGTGACTACAGAGTTCTGCCCCTGTCCTAGGCACTCTTCTGTCCTGCTCTGCAGCTCTCAGAGCTTCCTCTGCCTCCTGTCAGTGTGCCTCAGCATTCTCTGCTCAGGTGTCACCAGAAAACACAGGGCAGTATCAACTGGCAGCTGGGGAAGCCTACAGCTGCTATTGACAGCTGCTTGCCCCACGGCACGGCCCTCCCCACTTTCTTCCTTGCTGGAAGCAACCTTGCTAAGCTGCAGTGCAGGCTGGACACTGGCCCAAGCCTGGCTCCCCGGAGCCAAACAGGATGCTCTCTGTCTTCCATGAATAACTTAAGCACTGAGAGGGAGTCAGCTGAGGGTTGCTGAGGAAGGATCATTTGGCTTCTTCCTTTTCTTTTGCTTTTTTCCTGACACAGAGTCTCGTGTATCCCAAGCTGGCCTCCAACTAGCTTTGTAGCCAAGATGACCTTGGATTTCTGATCCCCTGCCCTCGTTTCTCAAGTGCTGAGATTACAGGCATGGACCATCACCCCAGGTTTAGTAGCACTGGGGACAAGACCTAGGACTTCATGCATTTTAGGCAAGCGCTCTCTCAGCAGAGCTACAGCCCCAGCCTCCATTGAATGGAAGGATTAACGGTTAATGTCCTTTGATCATGTTAATGTCTGTGCATGGTGCCTTTAACAGTTTTCAAAGTGTCTGAGGTTTCCTGAAACCAAAATATTTGAGAACTACTGCCTAGCCCATACCACCCTACTACCACCCCCGACCTCCCCACCCCCTACTTCCCATCCCCCACCCCTGTATATTAAGGCAATTTCCTAAAAGGGTTTTCTACTACTGCTTGTCTTGTTACTGGGAACTTGGAGAGTCACTTTGGTGGTTGCTGAGTGATCCTGGAGAAATCAGGGTCTCAGGCCCATTAATGAGAAAATTCCAAGATAGACTCAAGTCGAAGCTTGCACATAATTTTATTAGAGTTTAGAAGAAAAATCCCAGAGCAGGCAAGATGTAAATCTCAAAGGTTCTGGAAGGAAGAGAAGAGGGAAAGGAAGCCATGTATATGAGGGAGGTTGGCTGGGAAGCCAGTTACACTGCAACGGGAAGTCGCATGGTGAGGAGAGGAACATTAGACAAAGAGTAAGGAAGCCTAGAGTAGAAGGCTTCTTGGAGATGGAGAGGGAAAGAAAAGGAAAAGTTCAAGTACTTTAGGAAAGTGATCTCCCTTCTTAGGGTTGATCCTGTCCTCCCTGGGGGTGGCCCTGCCCTCCCTGGGGGTGGTTCTTCCTTCCTGGGCGTGGCCCTGCCCTCTTCCAGGTGGCCATTGGTCTCCACCCAGGCCAGAGGAGAGATTTCATTGTCCATCTCTTCTTCACAATCCAACCCAAGCAGGTACAGGAAGTGGCCTCTGACCTTCAGTGGAATTTACCTTGGCCTTGTCTGTGCTTCCAAAACCCCATTTATCACAGCAGGTATCTGAAAGTACAGTGACTACTTGCATTTTCAATGTCCCCACAGGACAATGAGCTCTTTTGGGACTAGGGAGGCATCTTTTCACCTCTGTTTTGGTGGAGGCCAGAATCATGTGTGACTACAGTGTTGGGAACTTCAGTGTTCTGAGAAGTGTTTCCTGGAGACACTAATCAATAAACTACTCTTAGATAATGTGTTTCTGGTGTTTAGAGGTCTTTGCTTCTGCCTGGATGGACCCTGAGGAAGGATAGCTCTCTGGCTATCCTGGAACTCACTATGTAGACTAGGCTGTCCTCCAGCGTACAGAGATGCACCTGCCATTGCATGTAACACCATACCCGGCAGATGCTATGTGTCTACACATTCCTTCTTTCATTTTGGATAAATAAATAAAGACTTAGCTGTATTTTGAGGACTCATGGCTGTCATTTAGATATGACGTTGTGCCTTGTAATGTGTTTGACACAATCGCCAGTCTGTGTATGTACTAAGAGGTCTTCAGATGGGATGATAATTAATATTGATTATCATGATTTAGAGTCACCTAGGCTATAAACTCCTGGGAGAATTTGTGACATTGTTTCCAGGGAGGTGCAGCTGAGGAGGGAATTACTACCTGGAATGTGGGGGCACCATCCCCTTGAGCTAGGGTCCAGGAATGAATAGAAAGAGCTGAGTGGCATTCATCTCTCCCTGCTCCGAGGCTGTGGATGCAATGTGACCCGCTGCATGCTCCCGCTATGGTGTTTCCCTATCATGATGGACTGTGTCTTTTCTTAAACCATAAGCTAAAAGAAATATCCTTCCTTGAGCCACTTTTGTCAGAACAACAAGAAGAACAACAGATACAGAGAATAAGAAGGCAGCGAGTGGTGAGAAAATAGGATCACCTATATGCAAACTACCCCAACAGCTCACTATCACATCCCTTCAAAAAAACATGAAATTATTGGACTGGAAAGACAGCCTTCCACAAGGAAAGGCTAGACTCACAACCAAAAGAAAAAAAGCTACCCTTCTACCCCTGACGGCTACCTACCCACTGACTGTCCCTGGATTTCCCTACAGATAGACTCATGTCATACATTGTCCTGTATGGTCCAGAGAGCAGTCTATGATAGCTACACATTCACTTTTGAATGGGTGGCCTTATTAAGTATAGCAGTCAAAAGTAAAAGAATAAATAGTAGCAGATAGATGTCATAATCAAATTGAAAGCTCACAAATTGAAGCTCACAACTGTTTAGCAGAAACAGACCGGGGAAACTCTGAGTCGTGCTAGACTGGCCAATCAACACATCCTCTCCTATGACCTTCCAAATTGGGGAGGGTTTCGGCTGTGTTTATAGTATCAGGTATGAATTCCCTCCAGTGGAACAGTCCTCCAGTTTATTCTGACAGCACTTGATAAACTAAACTCCATCACTTTCATGATACTATTGTACCAGTGGAGCGTCTTGTCAGGACACAACATGTGTTGTGTCTTTAGCAACAAGGTCTTACCATCTAGTTCTAGTGGGCAACCGTGGTGGTTTGAACGAGAGTGTCCCTTATAGGTTCATGTGTTTTGAACAGTTGGTCCTAGTTAGTGGTGCTTTGGGGGGATGTTTGGGAAGTAGAGACCTGAGGCATGCTTCCAGAGACCAGAGGCATTTCCAATTTGCTTTCCATGCTTCATTCTTGGGTATTAAGATGTGAACTCTCAGCTTGCTGTTCCAACCACAATGCTTGCTATCATGGCTCTTCAGTGCCATGGTTATGGACTCTTATCCCTCTAGCACTGTCAGTTCAAATAAACCCTTCCTTCTCTAAGTTGCTTTGGTCGTGGTGTTTGATCACAGCCACTGAAATGTAACGAATGCAGCAGCCAGAGTAATGGCTATAACCTGCATTGTTTTGGGAGACACCCTGACCAGTAACTCGTATCCCACTCTGGCACTGAGATTTTCATTTAATAATCTGCATTGCCTGGGGGAAGCATTGTGCACCAAAACATAATACCTGTATTTAAACTCCTTTTAAAAAAGTTTATGTCCTTGTACATGCATAAATGGATGCCCTGCCTATCCTCTGGAGCTGTAACTGCCCAGCATGTATGCTGGGGACCAAACCAGGAACCAACCCTGCAAGAGCAGCAAGTGCTCTTAACTGATGAGCCATCTGTGTAGCCCCAAAATGCTTTTTAAAAAACTACATGCATATTTAAAAGCTTTAAAAATTGAATTTGTTTATTCTTGGAGGTACTTTCATGTGGAGGTCAGAAGACAACTTTGTAAAGTCAGTTCTCTGTTCCCATCTTTGTATGTGTCTGGGGATCCAACTCAGGTCATTCGATTTTCCTGGCAATTGCTTTATTCGTTTGAATCACCTCACTGGATCTGTTGGTGTTATTTCCTAAATGTGCAGGTATGCCCATGTACATGTATTTGTGTGCCTATGGAGACTAGAAGTCACTCTCCTTGTTTTACTTATTATTTTGCTTTTTATTTTTGAAGCAAGTTTTCTCACTAAACCAGTGAATTCAAGTGAATTCTCATCTTGCCAGAACTGGGATTGCAGATGTGTGTCAATAAGACTGCCAAAAAAAAATTTTTTTTTTAAAACTTATGTGAATGTGCATTTATATGAGTGTAAGCCATGTGTCTGCATGTGCCAGAGGAGGCCAGAAGAGCACCTTAGATCCCTCAGAGACAGAGTTATGGGCAATTTTGAAGCCATTTGATGTGGCTGCTGGGAACTGAAGTGGGGTCGTTTGCTGAATTGGGGTCCTTCGGAGAGCACCAAGAGCTCTTAGTGGCTGAGCCATCTCTCCAGCCCCATACTTGGCATTTTATGTGGGTGCTAGAGATCTGAACTCAGGTTCTCATATCTTTCAGCCAATTGAGCCACCTGTCCAGACCCACAGATAGTATTTCAACAAGTCTTGGTTGGAAAAGATTAATTTTTCCATACATTCACATTGGGCAGTCTCTGGAGATGGCTCTTCTGAGCCAATGTTGTATTAGCACAGAGATAGCTCAAATGGTGCATTTCTCTAGTTCTGCCTATACTGAGGAAATACCAAAATGTCACTTTGGATACACCAGGAACTTCATCTAGACCTTTGTTGTTACGCTCAAATGCTTTTTGGGTACTCTGAGGATAGCCATCAGCTCCTTGTGAAAGAACATTAGAATGGTTTATTTTCATGAGAGGAGACTTGCCTCATGGCTAGCAGGTTTGAATTCTGCTAAAATGTGCCTCAAATATGTAGATCGAAGTATAATTCTGATCAAAACAGTTTTGTTTGTCAAAATTAACCACTGAAACTTTTTTGAAACAGTACACATTATTTCCTTGGCATCTGCTTTCATTTTCTTTTATACAAATGAATTTAAAATGAACTTCTAAAATTTCTTAGACATGGGCAGTGGGTTTAGATCACTTGGTGGAATGCATGTCTGGCATGCACAGGATTTGTGTTTGAGCCCCAGCCCTGCATACTCCAGACACTGTGATACATATAGTGAGTGATACTTGGAATCTCAGGACTCAAGAAGTAGAAGTAGGTTGACCAGAAGTTCAAAGTCATTTGTAGCTACCTAGTGAGTTTGAGACTAGCTTTGACTACAAAAATTCCCATTTCAAAATAGAAATAAATGAATAAACCTTAAACATATAGACTCTTATTATGCATTTATCAGACATTGCCTTACAGATCAATTTTTGTTGTTATTGTGGTTATTAGTGTCTCTTTATTTACTAAATTTACTTTGCCTCAGAGTGATCACTGTTTCTTACACGAATTTGTTTGCCTCACCATTTTTTGATGTCTTCAATATAGCAGATCTTTATCAAACATATGTATATGTTGTTAGGTCTACCAGTAACTTGAACACCCAATTCTCTGGTCAGGAATGAAAACCCTCATACCGGGACAATTAAGGAGAGATATAATACATCATAGATCTTCAGGGACAGAAGCAAAGCACATCTAGTATGAGATATAGAATGTGACATACAGAATCCATGGCCATATTTCAACATTCTGAGGGCCCTGTAGCTTCAAGTCAGTGATTTCAGGTCAGGTTAGTGTGTGTCTCCTTCCTTGAGCTTCTTTGAGTGACTGACATATTTTTTTTCATTGTAGCATTTTAATCCTTTGGGAGGCTAAGCTTGCATTTGGTGCTGGTTTGCTATGGCCTTTCTCACGTATTATATACCAGAGTCTAATTGGTTTGTTTTCATGTCATAATTGCTAATTTCATGGAGATCACTTGGCAGAGCAACTTAGAGCAATTAGTCAAGAGTTGGAAGGAAGTAGGAAGTACTGAGGAGTCAGTATAGGAGCTAAAGGTGGACTGGGTTCTCTGAGAAGGAGCCATGGGCAAAAAGTTACAACTGATACCTTTAGTCTATTTATTACACCCTAGAATTGGAGCATATATGCAAAATCTAGACATTAGAGACAACTAAGCTGTAGTTTTGCCCTTGGCTTGGAATTGTTAAGTGTGATGGTTAATGTTGTCAACCTGACCTAGAATTACCTGGGACACAGGCCAGTACAAGATTATTTTGATTGCTTTCATTGAGGTGGTGTCTTAATCAGTGCTCTATTGCTGTGAAAAGACACCATGACCCATTGGCAACTCTTATAAAAGAAAGCATTTAATTGGGGCTGGCTTTCAGTTCTTTTTATTTTGTTTTTTGTTTTTTATATTCTTTTTGGTTATGGTTTTCGAGACAAAATTTCTCTGTAGCTTTGAAGGCTGTTCTGTAACTAGCTCTGTAGACCAGGTTGGCCTCAAACTCACAGAGATCTGCCTGCCTCTGCCTCCCGAGTGCCAGGATTAAAGGCGTGCACCACCACCGCCCAGCGGTTTAGTCCCTTTTCATCATAGTGGGGAGCATGGCAGCACTCAGGCAGACATGGTGCTGGAGAAGTAGCTGAGTTCCACATCCAGATCTGTAGGCAGCAGGAAGAGAGAGACACTGGGGCTGGCTTGGGCTTTTAAAACCCACTTTAACAATGCAACACCTTCTAATCTCTTACAAGTAATTCCTCTCCCTGATGACTAAGCATTCAAATACATGCACCAGTGGAGGAGGGCATTCTCAGTCCCACTGAGGGTGGTGCCATTCTTTAGCTGGGATCTCAGACTGTGTCAATGAATAAAGGAGCTGAGCAGCACTAGGAGGTCTTTGCTTTCTGGCTTCTGAGAATGGGTGTGATGTGATCACTGCTTCCCTACCATGATGGACAGTACCCCTGAGCTGTGAGTCACAATTGACCCTTTCTCTGTTATGTTGCTTTTGTCAGACTTTTCTCATGGCAACAGGAAAGTAAATGAAGATAGAAAGTCTAGTCTGTAGTCTTTTTTATTGTTGCTCTTTTTATTTGTTTATTTTTTCTTTTAAAAAATATTCTTGACACTTTGGTTTTTCTTTTTTTTTTTTATGAAGGTTTTATTTCTTTATGTGCCTGACCCCTGACAATCTGCAGGATTCAGTTCATTCCTTCCACCATGTGGATTCTGGGGATTGGACTCAGGTCATCAACCTTTACCCACTGAGCCATCTCATGGGCCTTGGTACTCTGTCTGCCATAGGGCCTGTCTGTGGTCTTTATATGAAGATATGGTGGCAGAGGCCTTAAATGGCTGCAACCTAAAGATTTTCACTATTTTGCTTCTTTCTTTTTAGAAGAAACAAAATCCCTGTCCCAGGTCACCTGCTTCCTTCTTTTCTCCATCCCACTAGCAAACACTTACCGACAATCTGCCATGTTCTAGGCATGACTGTAAGTACTGCAGACAGAGTGATGTTTTACACTGTGGTTCCTGCTCCAGGAGCCTGCTGTAGGTAGCAAAAGACCAACTGTAAGCATCTCTAATAAAAAGGGAAAAATCTATGTCACTGATTCAGTAAGCAAAGCACATAGAGATTATCAGTAATTGAGAACAGTCCAGGAAGGAAAGGCTGTCTGACATCCACAACTTGGGAAGGTGCTGCCACGGAGATGCCTGTCATGAAGTCCTGGAAGGTTACTGCTGCACCAGAATCAGCAAGGGCAAAGCCCTGGAGGAAAATAAACCTAACTCAGCCAAAGGCCCTGTGTAGGTAATCCTTGTTGGGGAACATGAGAGGAAGTGAGGTTGGAAGACAGTAAAGGCTGGACCATGTGTGACCTCACAAAAAGACTATTGGAGTTTTACTCACTGGAACTCAGGGATTTTTTAGTATCTCTCTTTGGTGGCATGAGATGGATCATGGGGAATTTCTAGTGAAGAAGTTATTGTATAGGTATTGAGATGTAGCTCGGTTGGTAGAGTGTTTGCTTGACATGCATGAGATCATGGCTTTGACCCAGTACCATATGAACTGAGTATAGTGGGATATATCTGTATTCCTAGCAGTTTGGAGGTGGAGGCAGGAGGAACAAATGTCCAAAGTCAGCCTCAGCTACATATGGAGTTGGAAGCTAGCCTGGGATATGTGAGGCACTACCTGAAAACAAGGAAAGTTACTACAGCCATAACTGTGAGTTAGACCATATTAGCACCATCGGAAAGTATATGAATTAAAATACTCTAGTTTGAGGCTGGCCTGGTCTACAGATCGAGTTCCAGGACAGGCTCCAAAGCTACAGAGAAATTCTGTCTCAAAAAACCATTAAAAAAAATACTCTGGAAAGAGGACTAATGAACTGGGTTAGGGACTAAAGGAAGAAAGAGTCAGCCCTACTCAGGACTTCACAGCAAACTGCTGAGTGGATACTAAGTAAGGTCTGTGTACTCATCTAGGTCATTATCTGTAGCAGAGTCAGGGATGCTCCAAACTTAAAAGTTTATCTTAAGCATTAGGAAAAGTGTCAAGATAAGAAAAGATAATTATTCTCAATGTTAAATGTTCTTTGTTTCTTAAAAAAAATCATTACATTTATTTCTTTATTTAGTGTTGGGAGCAGCTTGAGGGAGTTGGTTCTCTCCTTCTATTGTGTTGGTCCCAAGAACCACTCTTAGTCACCAGGCTTGACCTAGAAGGCCTTTTCCTACTGTGTCATAAGGGTTTTTTGTTTGTTTGTTTTGTTTATTTGAGATAGGGTTTTTCTGTATAGTCTGGCTTTCCTGGAACTCACTGTGTAGACCAGGCTGTTGCAGAACTTAGAGATCTGCCTGCCTCTACCCCCCAAGTGCTGGGATTAAAGGCATAAGCCACCATCGCCTGGCTAGAATTTTCTTAATTTATTTCTATAATACTTAGTAGTTAGTCCCCAAAGCCAAAGAGAAACCCTGTCTCAAAAAAAAAAAAAAAAAAAAAAAAAAAAAAAAAAAACCAAAAACAAAAAAGTTAAAAACACTTTTTAAAAAGGGTTACTTGAACACATTTTTTTTTTTTTTTTTTTTTTTTTTTTTTTTGCCAAACTCTAGCCTAGTCTCTCTCTAGTCTCTCTTGGAGGGGGAGGAGGGTTGGATTATTTATTTATTTATTTCTGCTGTCTACAATGAAAGCTGCATGTGCTTGCTGACAGTGGAGTGGCCAAGGCTGACATTGTGTCCTGACATTTTATGACTCCGAATCTCTCTCCCTTTAACAGATGTAGTGGGAGGGCCTTCACCAAGTCCCCACATCCCCACCCCCAGTAGGACACACCCGGCACCTAGGTCTCTTCTGTTCTCCCGGATGTGTGCAAGATGATATCCAGCATCAGCCTACTGACATGGAGATCCTGATCTGAAGCATTCAAATAGGAAATGGGTGCTCAGACGAAGCTTCAAATTTCTTTCTACTTGAAGACTGAATTGCGAAAGCTATCTCTGTCGTATTAATCACCACGTCCAGTGACTTTAGAGTTAGTTAAAATGACTCAGTCCTTTCCTTACCTCAGTCCCTTCAAGCCTGAGCTCTGCAGACATCCAGAGCAGCACCAAGTCACTTCAGTAGTTCCTCTGGTGTTCCCTGACCTGTGGTCTGTGTTTAAATGGGCGTGGCCTAGGACTCTGTCCTGCAGACTGTCAAACCTTCAGTATCCAGCCCCCGGGTTGAGGGGGATTGTGAGCAAACCGATCTAAAGTCAGACTTGATGGTGGCAGTTTAGGCGCCACCTGGACTCCCTGAGAGATCTTGATCGGTTCAGCTGAAAATGACGCTGATTGTACAGAAATATTTCCTGAAGCTAATTCTTCTGCGTCAGCCCTGATCTACCTTCACTGAGTAGGGCAAGGACTTATCTTAGAGCTAAACTTTTACCGAGCTCCCTATTGTTTCAACTTTAACTTTGCTGATCAAACACCTAAGACTTTGCTTTGAGTCTGCTTTGTACTTATTTTATCTTGTCTTTCAGAGCCTTGGATTATACCGAGCAATCATTAGTTACCTTGGATTAGTAGATGACCTACATGACCCCTGATTATAACCACGTGTTATTTTCTCCAAAACGTCCCGTCAGAGCTTGTTCTGACAGCTCTGGCCTCCAGTGACGTCCACTATCCTTTCTACGCTTGGGGCTCTTGGTTTCCTTCCATCAAAACTGCACAATTCCACCAGGCCCTTTGCTCCTATTCAGTCAGGTACTTTGGAGGTAATGAAGTCTTTTGGGAAAAATAAACAAAGGAAATGTACCAGGTTGATGTCAATGGACTTGTTTAACTATTTAAGGCCACATCTCAAAGTGTGTGCTGTGGTGTGTTTTGTAAAGTAGCGCTTATAATCCATTGAGCTTTCCCAACAGCCCTCTGCCTATTAAGCTTGCACTGAGAAGTGGGTTTAATTTGCCAGAGTAGGGTTTTTTTTTTGTTTTTTTTTTTTGTGTGTGTGTGTGTAATAATTACAGGATTTGCAGATTAGTTTGAGTGACTTGGCAAGGTTCTGTATCTAATAAACAACACACAGGAAAAAATTGTTACATTCAATTGCTTCAAGGTTCTTCATGAGAGAAACATTAAGTAAACCTGATAGGCCAGTTTCCAGTCCGTGCAGCACAGTAACACAATCTTAGGGAAAAATAACTTGCAAGTGACACATGGCCCGACAGCCCCAGAATTAAAGACATAGTTCTCTTACTTGGAGACTTGAAATTTAAATCACAAGGACAGGTTAAGTGTTATTAACTAGAAGGTATATAGTGTAAATTTTTTTGCTGATTATTTTGCTAGGTAGATTATACAAATGTTTGTTTTGTGAGAGATGTACACAAAACACTGTAGCTGTCTACTGAACTTTGGTGCATGTTTCCATAGCTTTAATGAATTTCTGGTTTTTTTTTTTTTTTTTTTTTTTTTTGAGACAGGATTTCACATAGCTCATGGCCTCAAGTTTTTTGCATCATTGAGGCCAGCCTTGAACTGCTCATCCTGATCCAAGTGATGGAATCACAGGTGTACAGCATCACACCCAACTAGTACATCTATTAAGTACCTACTGCATGCGTGTCAGGTATCAGTTTAGGGCCAGGAGGTGATGGGACCCTACAGATAATCCTCCCTCAACACTTTTGCTCAAAGACCCCATAACGTAGAATTATTGTTTAGTCAGACTGCTTGGAACATCTCTCTAGCTGCATGTGGCTGGACTTTGAGAGCTGCAAGGAGATCAGCCCTCTATTGTAACACGGAGCTGCTCCTGGCACCAGTGTACACTATCACCTGGGAGTCTCTTCAGGTCAATTAGTCATGATCTCTCATTGCATAACTTAATCAAAGCACTAGCACAGGTACCTTCTGCTCTAGCCAACTCAACTGTTCTCAGCATCCACTGGGCAGTTTACAACTGGCCATGTAACTTCAGCTAGAGGTATCAGACTCCTCTTCTGGCCTCCATGGGTATCCCCTTGTGACACACACACCCATAAATAAAAACAAATCTTAAGAAAAGGACTAAAATTTATTATTAAAAAGGAATTGGTTTTCGTCAAATTCATAAAAAAAGAATACTTTTAGATTAACAGACATGATGAGCAGTAGTCCAGGGCTCCCCAATTTCTTGAGCCTACTCTAGCTCCACCTATTATTGACACACTAACAATTAATGATCCAATATTGGTATATTATTAATACCTAAATTTACATAGTCCTATTTTTTCCCTTTATTACAAATGTTCTTTCTCAGGTCCAGGATACCGAGTTGACTTGAGTTGTCACAGTCTCCTTAGTTCTTCTTGGCTATGACAGTCCCACATACTGGTTTTCTGCTTTTTGTGATGTTGACCTTTTTATTTTCTTTTTCTTTTGTTTTACATTTGCTTATTAACTCGGAGGGTGGGAAGGCCACAGTGTGCACAAGGCAGTCAGTCAGAGGACAGCTTTTAGGAGTTAGCTCTTTCCCACTATGTAGGTCCCAGGAATTGAACTCAGATTGTTGGGTGGCAGGGGGCCCTCTACCTGCTGAGTCATCTTACGAGCCAGATGTTGGTAGGAGTTAAGAGGTACTCTGGTTAGATGGATTAGCAGGTACTGTGCTGTCGGAGCTTATCTCCTATTTCCCCACAATTAGACGAGCATATGAAGTATTGGGACAAGGGTCATCGAGATCATTTGTACCAATTTGTTTGTTTGTTTAAATGTGAAGTTTCGCTGTTACAGGATTTCACTCATGAGCTCAGGTAATTCTCCTGATTCAGCCTCCTGAGCACCTGGGACTACAGGTAAGTGTCACCACAACTGTCTACAATCCCATGTACATTGGTTAGACCTTGTGACCACAACCACTGGTGCTGTTTTTGGCCTGGCTGTTGCAAAAAAAAAAAAAAAAAAAAAAAAAAAAAAAAGACTAAGAGACTGATATTGGGGTTCAAGCTTCAAGCTGAAGATAAGAAAAGCAAAGCAGCAGGACACTGGCTTTTGCCTCTACCTCAGTTCAGACAAAAGGGGTGATCCTCAAACTGCTCTGACTTTACTGTTCCTCACATTCACTTAGACTGCTATGCTCTCTTCAACGAGGCTAGCGACTAATCCCAGGCTGAATGCCTCTATCTTTTATATCTCTCAAATCCTGGGATTAAGGGTGTGAGCTTTGGTTCACTCTTCAGTAGCCCAGGGTGGTCTTGGACCCAGAGATATGTCCACCTCTTAATCCTGAGTCCTGGGGTTAAAGATGTACCATCACCACCTGATCTCTATAGCTTGAGGCTGGCTTTGATTTCTGAATCCTCAGGCGAGCTTCAATAAATTATAAATTATCACCACACCTGGCTATGATTTTCCCCCCCTCTTCTATACCGTATTCTTTCTTTGGCTGTTTTACTTGATTTTTTTTTTTTCAGTACTGGGAATCAAACCCAGGTCCTCGCATTAGCACTGAACTAATTAACCCCAGCCTCCTGAATAATGGCTAACAGTAGCTCAGTGTGCACACAGGCTATTGAAGATTACCACATGTTAGAGGCAAGTCTGGGCTACATAGTGGGTTCTGGAAGGAAGGAGGGAGGGAAAAAAGGGAAGAGGGGAGGGAAGAAGAGATGTAGGGTTGGAGGGATAAAGAGAGGAAAGATTTAAAAAGAAAGCCTTTGTCAAGGCAGGATGGGGTTCAACTTAAGCAGGCTCACTCCAGAGTCCCAAGTTTACCCTCATCAAGTAGAGAGCTTTTAGTTGGAGGTTCTTATGGTACAGAAGAGAAACTGAGACCCAGGGAGGGATAACAGTTTTCTAAGTTTCAAAGTCAGTCTTGGTAGCCCAAGCCTCCAGGCAAATGGTTCAGATTCTAATGCACAGTAGGGATATCTCTACCCAGTCTACTGTTAGAGGAAGTCCTGTACTCCTTCTCTGCTATAAATTATTATATTCTTCTGTTAAAGAACATGACAGAATTGTCTGTTTATTAATTTGTCCCATAATTTATTTATTTTGACACAGTCATGGGTAATCAGATGTTGAATCATAAACCAATACAACTTTAGTATTTTGTTGTTTAAATTACTTCAACATTGCCTATAGGATTTCTTCAGCCATTATCATTTCCCCATGATATCCTCTTCCCACCTCCCCTGCCCATTACTCAGTTTTCTTGGCTTTGTTTGCTTTTGTTTTTGCCTTTCAAGATCCTTTTTGGCTCTTTGTAAACAATACAGTCTTACAAGTCCCAGGCTGGCCTCAAACTATCTGTGTAGTTCAGAATAACCTTGAACTTTTGATCCTCCTGGCTCTACCTCCTAAATGTTGGGATTTGGGGCATAGGATAACATGATTTGTTTTATTCAGTGGGGACTGAGCCCAGGGCTCATGCCTGGCCAGTACTTTTTCAACTGAGCCACATCCCAAACATGACCCTTTAAAAAATTACTAGCCAGGTGGTGGTGGCACACACCTTTGAGGCCAGCCTGGTCTACAGGACAGCTAAAGCTACACAGAAAAATCCTGTCTCAAAACACCAAACAACAAAAAATTATTAGATGATCAATCTCTAATGCTGAGATGGAGCCATAGATGAGTTTTGTTTCTTTTATGTTTTAGGCACCTGAGTCTAGTTTGTTAAATCTTGTGTGAATGGTTTAGACTCATTCAAAGATATGAACTATTTCTGCTGTCTACCTTTTACCCTTGCCTCTTGTCTATGTGTAGAAAGATGAGGTAATGCTATTTCTTATCTCAGGGTACATCATCATCATCAGTCTGGGCAAACAGCCACTTTTATTTATGTATTCCTCCATATCCATTTGGACGCCCTTTTCCCTTCCTCCAGAACCATTCCATATACCATCATAATACCATTTGGCTTATATGTATTCTTAACTTATACATGTGTGTGTGTGTACGTGTGTTACACACATTCATTAAAAGGCCAGTGGCTGACGCTTGGTTTCTTCCTCTGTCACTCTCCACTTTATTATTTTTTTTCCACATTAGCTTTTGAGATAGGGTCTCTCACTGAACCTGGAGCTCACTAATTTGGTTAGAATGGCTGGACAGTGACTTCCAGGGATCCTCTTGCCTCTGCTTTCCAAATGCTGGACTTACCCATCTGTATATGTGCATGCTGCGAGTTGAACTCAGGTCCTCATACTTTCAAGGCAAGCACTTTACCAACTGAGCCATCACTCCATTCCCTGTGTGTATTCTTGAAAAACAGATATTTGTTTTGGCTCAAATTTTCTTAACTGAAACAATGGGTGTATCATACCTTCCAATCTTGTTTGACTTAAGTACATATTTAACATCTGTGCATGTGATCGAGTTTGCACTGCTCCCTGCTTTCCACCTGTGGACTGATGCTCTGTGTATCACCTGTCACTATCAATTGGTCTCCATCTGTCCACAACTACAAGTAACCCTGCAGTAAACACCCTGTGTGTATCTCTGAGTGACAGTGTTAGAACTTCTTCGAGATGCATATCCAGGAACAGAACTGCTGGATCCCAGAATATCTTTATACTTAATTTAACTAAATAGAGACAGATTGCTTTCCCAGAATACACCAGTCTGCCTTCCACCAACACACATCACCACCAACACTTGGCATTAGCCAGATAATTTTTTCCAGGCTACTTGGTATACAGTGATACTTGGTTATTTTTATTTTTATTTCTTTAGGGTTACTCTTTAAGTTCTTGATTTGTCTCCATATAAGTTGCCTATTTTAGTCTATGTCCAGACTTTTCTTTAAAGTTTCTGTCATTTTGTCAATTTGCAAGAGTTCTTTGTATATTCCAGATAGTCATCTCCTTATAAATTAGTGCAATGAAGATATGGTCTTCACTCTCCATTGTTTTCTCTTAATTCTTACTCTTAATCAAATGCCTCAGTGTTTATGTTTTAGAATCTTGTTTTAAAAATAGTTATTTTTACCCCTTTTACTAAACACAGATTCTTTTCTATACAATATAATCTGAGTACAGTATCTCCTCCCTCTGCTCCTCCTAGTTCCTCCCCACTTCCTCTGTCATCTGAATCTACTCCCTTTCTGTCTCTCATTAGCAAGGAACAGGCTTCTAGGAGATAACAACAAAACACAACAAAATAAAACATAATAATATAAGATGAAAACCATCATGTCAAAGTTATATAAACCAAGCTAACAGAAAAATAAAAGAGCCCCAAGATGCCAGGCTTGTGGTAGTGAACTGCTTTAATCCTGGCACTTGGGAGGTAGAGGTAGGCAGATCTCTATGAGTTCAAGGCCATCCTTCCTTTCTTCCTTCTTTGTACAGGGTCTCATGTATCCCAGACTGGCCTTGAACCTTCTATGTATTTGAGGATAACCTTTGAACTTGTGAACCTCCCCACACACATCCTGATTGTTGGCATTACAAGCATGCACCACCATGCCTGTTTTATTAGGTGGTGGAATGAAAACAGGGCTTCCTGAGTGATAGATAAGCACTCTACAAACAGCTACCTCCCCAGTCCCATATTTGAAAACTTTTAATATTTAAAAATTAAAACCACAAGCTGGGCAGTGGTGGTTCACACCTTTAATCCCAGCACTCTGGAGGCAGAGGAAGATGGATCTCTGTGAGTCCGAGGCCAGCCTGGTCTACTGAGTGAGTTCCAGGACAGCCTCCAAAGCTACAGAGAAACCCTGTCTTAAAAAACCAAGACAAAATTAAAATCACATTCTTTATGCCATACACTTTCCTATATTTTCTTTTATTAATTTTATTATTAAAATTTTATTAGTTTTATAGTTGTACTTTTTACATTCAGGTGTGTAGGTGTAGGCAGAGACCTAGATGTATTTTCCCTCAGATTTCCCCAAAACAATTTACTACATTTTTTTCTCTTCTTTGTTTTGTGGAGTCACAAACTTAACAGCACAGACCACCGTAAACTGGTGCCATGTTTGAGCTGCTATGAAGCATAACAAGCTGTAACAGAAGGTCATTTCTTAGAGTTCTAGAGGTGAAAACCTGGGGCAGATGCTGCAGGTTGAGTCTGGTTCCTCACACATGATCATTTTCTCACAAGAACTTGTGCCCAAAGAGGAAGGGCCTTTCTCCCCTCTCTCTTTTACAACAGCTGTGATCAAATTCATGAAGGTTCTTCCCCTTATTGCCTAAAAGCCCTAAAAGTCCCTGTTCCCCAGTAGCATCAACCTAGGGGTTCAACATTAACACAGGGGACGGGACTCTGACCACTTTAGGTTGTTCCATTTTTTTTTTTTTTTTTTTTTTTGATTTGTTCCTGTATCAACCAATCTTGTCTTTACTACTAAGTCTTTTTTCTAATTTGAAGGTTTCTTTCTATTCTCTCTCTCTCCTGTCTCTCTCTCTCTCTGTGTGTGTCTCTCTGTCTCTCTGTCTCTCTCTCTCTCTCTCTCTCTCTCTCTCTCTCTGTGTGTATCAGTGTGTGTGTATCAGTGTGTGGCTCTGTGCCTGAGTGAGTGCAGGCATCTCTGGAGCAAGAAGGTATTGGATGACCTAAAACTGTAGTTACAGTCGTTATGAGCAGCCTGATGTGTTAGGAATCACACTCAAGTTCTCTGCAAGAGCAGCAAACACCCTTAACCACAGAGCTGCCTGTCCAGCCTCTATATCAAGTCTTCATATACCCACCAATATCCCTTTGCTTTTATTTTTAAAAATCAAGTTAGACATTCATGTATCATATAAATTCCAGATATACTTATCAAGTTCTTAATGAAATCCAGCTGCATATATGATTGGATTTATACTAAGCACATAGATACAATTAGAGAGGACTGACAGATGTGAAACCATGGCTCTTTTCCTAACATACTGACTTAATAACAGAATAAACCCAAGGTTCTTCTCTCAGAATCTGGCCAATCCATGTTATTTGTCTGACTATCAACGAGCTACAATATAATTGAAATATAAAAGTGGATAGAACTGATTTCCAAATACTAAGTGGGTGGCAAGGAAATCAGAAGTCAGAGTCATGAAAGCATTTATTAAACTCATAATTATTCATGTTGCTATGTTAGATCCTGTAAGGGGGGGTTCTCAGTGTGTGTATCTCAGCTTTGGGAAGCTTACACTGAAACAGTCAGTGCTGAGCGGATGAGCATGTGTAAGATTTACCACTAATTAGAGAACGGAATGTGTTGCTAGCACACAGAAGTGCAAAGTAAATGCCTATTAGGGGTGAGAGGATGTGCACTAGAAAAGAGGACTAGCCAAGGCAGGGGAGTTCTTCAAGGATCTCATATGTATGTGTTCTTGAAAAATATCAGCTCAGGAGTATACAAAATCAATTGCTATTTGTGTAAGTAGGGATGCAGGGGACCTCAGGAGTGTACCTTTTCCTGTGTGTATGTAACCTATGCCGGGAAGAACACAGGAAACTCTGCAACATGCTTTGTTTGCAGGATGAAGAAATCATTGTTTAGACTGGGAACACAAAGGGGGAGAAAGGCTTCTTACTATGTACACTTACATTAAAAAAAAATCAGAATCATGCAAATTAGTAAAACTGGATGAAACTTTCAAATTTGATGACTATATATATATATATATATATATATATAAGCTTGGTATAGTGGTACACACCCTCTGGAGGTTGAGGCAGGAGGAGCATGAGTTTAGGGTGAACTTGGGCTATATAGAGTTTTGGATCAGTCTGAGTTACATGGAGAAACTCTACTCCCCAAACCTCTTGTCTCCCCCAAATAAAACAGGAAAAGAGAATAAGTACATAAAATGAAACAAAACTTCTGGATACTTATTATATAGAATTAGAATTAATAGGCATGTGCACATACATATTTGTTTGTATTCTAAACTCTAAGTTGAGGGGAAGGGTACATAGTGTGTTACAGAACCCCCAAATCAACCATAATATCAGGGCACAGCACCCATCACTGCAGAGGGTCTTCAGGCACCCTCATGTCCTGGAGGACTCTGTTGTTTAAAGACTATTTATTCATGAGGTGGGATGGAAGCTGCCGAGCCATGAAGCATGCTGGGAAAACATGTGTAAGCAGCTTTCCTCTGCTACAAAGTCTAATGATGGAGAATTGGTCTGTGGCATGTAAGAACTGATAATCACTCACTTGTCCCAGCAGATTCATCGCCATGCATTAGAAGATTCCAGACAGTTCACTGTACCTACCAGCAGAAAGCTGGTTTCTCTACAGGCTCACCATGGCTTGGAGCAGCTGACTCCAGGGCCTTCTCCTTGGCTCCTTCTGGAACCCTTAACACTGTGCAGGCCAGCCTCCTCTAAGTGAGGTGATTCCCAACTTGGTTCATGCCTCTGGATGACATATTTGCTGCTGCCACTAGCCCAGGTAAATCTAGCACATCACCTTGACATCTCCCTGCTCTACATGCATCCCAGGACACTCATGTCACAGCCCTCCACAGCTGCACTGAAATTCTTCTAAATTAAAGTTTACATATTGATTTCTAAACTCGATCACTTAATTCCAGTACATATGTTCTGATTTCTTGGGCTCTTAGAGGGTAACAAATTCTCTTCCAGTTCTTTTAAAAAATCTGAAGTCGGGTACAGTAGTCTACACTTGCAATGCCAGCACTTGGGTGGCTGAGGCAGGAAGGGTGGGAATAGTTCCAGGCTGGTCTGGATTACATAGTGAGTTCCAGGACAACCTGCAGTACAGAGTGAGACCCAGGCTCACACTGTAGGACACAGCTCAGATGCTAGAATGCTTACCTCACACAAAGCCCTGGGTCAGATCCATAGTACCAAGCAGAACCCAGCGTAGCAGTATGTCCATAATCTTCACTTAAGGTGGAGGTAGGGGGATCAGAAGAAGTTCAAGGTCATTCTTAGTAACATAGCAAGTTTGAGGCCAGCCTGTACTATCTGAAGCCCCATGTTAAAACAAATAAGGACACAAACAAACAAATAAAAACCCTTAAAAATAAAAACTATAAGACTTATAATTTTCTGGTGAATTGATTTTCTCTGAAAACTATAATTTAACAATTATATTCTTTACTGCTCTATTTAAAAAAAATCCTATGACTGTTGAGTTGGTTCACTTTAACTTTATTGGAATCATGGTTGTAAACAAAGATTTAGCCATAAGGTGTGTGTGTATATATATATATATATATATATATATATATATATATATATATATAATTTTAGTGAAAGTTAGATACTTCTAGGATGCACTTTGAGAATTGAGGACTTTCTCGGTTGTCGGGACTGCCTCATTCCCTTTGCTCCCCCCTGTTCACAGCCTGATGATGTCAGGTAGAAATCTTGGGACATGACTATGGTCAGACAATGTTATTCAAAGTTACCTATAATCTCATTTTTTTTCCTTCTGTGACATTGGAGGGTTAAACTGTACTTAAGACCTGATTTCTGGGTGTGGTGGTGCACACCTATAATTCTAACATTTGGGAAGCTGAGGCAGGAGGATCACAGCTTTGAGTCTGACTGTGCTACTGAGTGAGACACTGACTACAAATAAACAGACAAACATATTTGCCTTTTAATTTTCTTTTTGAGACAGGGTTTTTCTGTGAAGTCCTGGCTGTCCTGGAACTCACTCTGTAGACCAGGCTGGCCTCAGACTCACAGAGATCCACCTGTCTCTGCCTCCTGAGTGCTGGGAACATATTTGCTTTAAAAAAAAATTATTATGTAAAGCCTCAAATTAAACAACAGTTAATTTCATGATCAACATCCTATGGCCATTACACACCAGAGAATAAAAAGTGACAACCTATTACAGGTAGTGAGGTGTTTGTGGCCAAGCAAGACAACCCGAGCCTAATGACATGAGCTTGATCCTCAGGGCTTGCACATATGGTGGAAGGTCAGGACTAACTGAAGTTGTCCTCTGACCTCCATAGGTGTTTAGTAACACACACACACACACACACACACACACACACACACACACACACAAATATTGGTAAACTTTTTTCCCCAAAAGGCAAGCAAACAGAAAACCCCAACAAAACCTCAACCAGTATCTCTGAATGACCAATTTTGGCTGCATGGCCACAAGAAAAAGAACAAAAACAAAAACAAAACACCTGCCCCTCTGATTTTTTGTTTTATCACTTGGAAAATTGGGCTTGAAATGAACCTGCTCTCCATCTTGTTGACAAAACATCAAAACATGGAGGGAGGTTAAAATAGCTTTGATATAGTAATTTTAGATACATAAATAGTTATTTCTACCCAATTAAATAATCTGGAAGGCTACTTACTATCTGGGATATTTATACTTGCTGCCCTCCCTCCCCCTTTCCTTCTTTTTCTCTCCCTTCTTGCCGTCCTCCTTTACCTCCTCCCTCATTAGAAAGTCCTGACTTTCCACTGGCAACAGCATGCTCTACCCTGCACTTGTGTTGGATCTCAGTTCCCCACAGAAGAAATGTTAGCTACAACTTTACCTAAGCCAGCTTTCAGCAGATGACACAGGCCATTTCTTTCCCCCTCCCATTGTATTTATTGCTCTGGCTTCTTTCTTCTTGTCTTTAACCAGATGTTACTTAGGTGATAACAGAAAAGGCAACTGGTCCTGCAGGACCCCATCAGGTTTTCCCAGCAGGATGATGAAAGATCCAGCCATTGCCCCCAGTAATGGCTCCACAAAGCTAGAGACAAGACTCTGACCCAGGAACACAGTTAACACAGAAGCTTTTTACAGGAGGAAACACATTGCAGCCTCGCTATGAGAGCTTCTTGCTCTCTTCTCATGAAGGTCACACACACCAGAGAAGTCAAAACCAGGAAGGGAAAAAAGCCACTAGGCCTCAGAGAAAATGAAGGGACAGAAACTCAGAGCAAAAAGAAGAGAGGCTGTTTTTCTTACGAGCAAGATTTGACAAAGAAGTAGGCGTGGAGATGAGAGAGGAGAGAGCTTCGTCTCCAGGGAGAGGCGTGGGAGTAAATGTTATGCTTAGTGGGTGGCAGTTAGCAGGTTACACTTTGAAAATGAGAAATAAAGGGCAGGGATCTGGGGAGACAGCTGGAGCTCAGCAAAGTGCTTGCAAGCATGGGGACCTGAGTTCGATCCCCAGAGCCCATATAATGAAAAGCAGGATGTGGCAGCATGTACTTGTTAGCCAAACACTGGCAAGGCAGACAGGCAGACCCTGGGGGGGGGGGTGCTGGCCAGTCAGCTGGCCCTAGGCTATTTGGTGAGTTCCAGTCCATCATCTGAGGAATGACACTGGAGGTTGTCTTCTGTTCTACACACACACACACACACACACACACACACACACACACACACACACACACTCACACACTCACATGAGTGCTTGTGTGAACACACACACACAGAGATGTGTATACAGAGATATGCACACTGGCACACATACATGCATATACAAGAACAAAGGGGAAAGAACAATATCAGAGGACAAATGAGACAACTAAAAACTTAGAATTCACAAAACTGAGAATGAGAAATGAAGCTTCTCTTTCTGTTTAAGCTTCCTACACCACCTGAAAACATCGACCATCTTGCTGACACTTGTCCCTCCACCCTGTTTCCACCTTTCTGACATTTACTTTCATTCAACTAGGCTACAAGTCATCCTCATAGGCCCTTGCCAAATTGTATTTCAAAACTTTGTGAAAGACTTGTCCCTCCTGGAATGGAGTCCCAAGGCTACCCTGTAAGCCATGCAGCATTCCTCTGTCCCCACACAGTCACAGCAACAGGCAAGTTACAACTCAGCTCCCAGGTTGGAGTTAAGGGCTCAGCTTACTTCCTCATGTGGCCCAGTTGGCTGGGCTTTCTTCTGTGGCAGCAAACTAAATTGCCAACCTAGCCAGCTGTCAAAGCTGTTCGTGGTCAAAAGATGTCCCAACTCCCAATATAACTCAGGATCCTTGCTAGGCACACCTTGGGCAAGATAAGCTCCCCAGGCTCTCAGGGGTGGGCCAAGGTCAGCTTCACCCAACAAAGGCTCTCAGCTGAGTATTCTGCACAAACTGGTTAGATTCAGGAAGCTTCCCCATACAAAAAGATTCCTAACCATATTTCCCCCTCCTTTCTTGTCTTCTATAGATACCTGCAATGTTCTGGTTCTCCCAAGTCTCTGTGGCCTTTCTCCCTTTGATTTGGAACTGATAATATTTCCTTTCCCGAGGTGGTTTTTATGGATTAAAAGGACTGTAGGAATTTTAAACATTGACAATTGTCACACAGTGTAAATTTCCCAATGAGTCTGTTGCCTAGCTTTATCTGGTATCAACAGAGTCAGTTTTGATTTCTGTTCGTTTTGTGTTTTGAGCTATATGTCTGTCTATAATGCTTGGTTATTTGAAGAAATCTTAGACCATGTGTGATTTCACTGGTCCATGGTTCAGTGTTATGTTGAAAGGGTAAGATCTCGTCTTAAAAGACATACCAACCATACTAAAAGACCATAGTTCCTTACCTAAAACATTAATCTCCTCCTCCCTCTGTGGGGGAGATTGAATCCTGGGCCTTGCATATGCTGGGTAAGTGTTCTGCCACCAAGCTAGAGACTCACGGAAGAAACTTAATTGCTTTAAAATGTTTTTTAATTGTTTGTTTTATCATTACTTTTGGGTATATGTCTACATGTGGAGTGCATGTGCCCTGGTGTGTGTGGAGGTAAGAGGGTGACTTTATGGAATCAGTGCTCTCCTTCCATGTTTACGTGAATTCCAGGGATCAACATGGGTTGTCAGGCTTGTATCTTATGGTGGCAAGTTCCTTTATCCACTGAATCATCTCATTGGCCCAATATTTTATTTCTTTCTATCTCCAAATATGTATCTATGCTGCTTCAGCTGTCTGTTTTTTTTTTTTTTTCTTTTTTTACAGTTTCTCTATCTCTGAATAAGGTCCAGGCATTGGAATTGATTGACAGGAGTTTTGTCAGCCTCCCCACCTGACCTTCCCATTGCTGTCACTAATTCCTCTTGTGTGCGTGCGAAGGTATGTGTGTACACATGTGCAGGTCCATGTGGAAGCCAGGGGCTAAAGTCAGGTGTCCTCTTCTGCTGTTTTCCTCGATTTTTGCAAACTAGGTTTCTCAACGAACCTGCAACTCAACGATTCCTCTAGACTTGTTAGCCAGCAAGCCCCAGGGATAGTCGGCCTCTGCTTTCCCAGAGCTGAGATGACCCATGCTGTCACAAGCAGCTTTTCATGGGTGATAGGCAGCTATCTCAGGTCCCCAAACTGGACAGTCAGAACTTTATCCACTAACCACCCCCCACATCTCCTTTTCTTTCTCTCTCTCTCTCACACACACGCACACTCACTCTCTCTCTCTCTCTCACACACACACACATATATATATATGCACACACACACGTATCTGTGTATATATATGTGTGTGCATATATATGTATATATATATATGGGTTTATTTTATTCATGCTAAACACAAATAAGCATGCATATAAAATAAAATAAATCTTAAAAATTAAACCACTATAAGGATAGAATAGTAACAGGACTAAGAAAAACCCAGAGATAGATAATGAGGTTCAAGCTGAATATCAAAAAAGCAAAGCAGCTAGCCACTAGCTCTTGCCTGTAACTCAGGCTGAAAGAGCTGTCCTGTCCTCAGTGTGGCTGGAGAATAAATCTCACATGAGACCCTTTTACACCTCTCAAATCCTGGGATTAAAGGCGTGAGATCCTAAGTGCTGAGATCCCCTTTGTGTGAGTTGTTTCTCTTTCTGTCTGGATCATTTTGGTGTAGCTCAGCTTGGCCTCCAACTAACAGAGGTCTGCCTGTCTCTGTCTCTTGAGTCCTGGGATTAAAGGTTTATGTCCTATTGCCTAGCTTTTATAGCTAACTAGTGTGGCTGGCTTTGCATTCTGAAACTTCAGGCAATCTTTATTACATCATAAAAAATATACCACTACATTTGTGCATGCCTGCTGCAAAAAAAGGGCAAGAGATCTCTGGAACTGGAGTTATGAATGGTTGGAAGTTGCCAAGTGGGTGCTGGGAACTGAACCTTGGTTCTGTGCAAGAGCAATAAGTACTCTTACCTGATCCATCTGTCCAGTTCCATTTTTTAAAAATAAAAATATTCTATAAGAGACTGAGTGCTCACCCCTAAACTGGATATCCTCCCCCCAAAAGACAGGGCTTCTCTGTGTAGCTTTGAAGCCTGCCTTAGAACTCTGTAGACCAAGCTGGTCTCAAACTCACAGAGATCCGACTGCCTCTGCCTCCTGGACTGCTGAGATTAAAAGCATGCACCACCACTGCCTGGCTCCCAATTTTTTTTTTAATTCATTGCCATTAGCTAGAGTATTTTTATGTATACTGATGTGCGGATTCTGTGGAAGGTTAGGGTAAATTCTTAATTCTTTGTATTAACTGAGCTTTAACTTAGCCAGTTTCCCTTACATGTTTTGAAGATGATGAATAATATTGTGTGTCTGCTTTTGTGGAGGTAGAGCTCTTATTATAAACTAATAAATTCAAGCATGAATTTTGTTTTTTAAGCATGAGATATGGATTGAATGAATGGAGAGATGATTGCTGTCATTCATTGCATGGACAGAAGTGTCAGTCCCAGGACACTTAGCAGTACTGGGGATTCAACACTGATACTAAGCAATGCTTTACCATTGAGCTGCATCTTAAGCCTTCTTTTCCATTTTTATTTTGAAACTGAACCTAAGTTGTTCAGGGTGGCCTTGAATTCACTGTGTATTACAGGTAGGTCTTGAAGTTCTAATCCTTCTTCTTCAGCCTCTCTAGGAATGCCACCAGGCCTGGCTGATACAAACCTTTTCCCTGTCATTCTCATCATCCTATCTGTTGTGTATATGAACCAGCATTCTAACCATGATGGGCAGGAGGGTTTTGCTATGCATTTTAGAAACTACTGTCCATCTGGACCTTTAACAGTATCTGAGCAGCCTGACATCTGCCCCCAGAGCCCCTTCCAACAGCACTGGGCCCATCTACATAATCTGAAATTTAGCCTCCAGATAATCTGATTTTTTTTTAACCCTATTTCTTTCAACTCATTGATGATCCATTTACTTCAAATCCAAGTCAAAGAAGCTCTTTATTCTGAAGACAGAAGAGTTTTCAAGTAAAATTTGGTCAGCATGTTTTACTTTCCCTGAAGCCATGTTTCATTTGTAGTTGAATACTTTTAGCAGGTCTGGCTGCTGTCTGAATGACTACAATTTGTTTGCAATATCATCTGAGAAAGGGATACTTATAGATAGCTTTCAAGTAATCAGTCCTTCTCTTGGAGCCCACAAAATGGTGGGCAGCTTAAGTGAAATCTTAAGTGAAATAGCTGTTAATAGTAAAATCTTAAGGACTACATCTACTGGCTTCATAAATGTTCAGGTCTCCAGCATGAATAATATCGAGGTCTGTTCACCAAGTGTGGTTGATTTTTTTCCTGTAAATTTGTTTACAGAGATTATCCCATAATTTCATAAAACCTTTATGAAACAGACATTCCTATTGTAAACTGCAACACAGTAAGACCCTTTAGGTGACCTGTAAACAGCACAGCCACAAATGTTGCATCAAAGAAAGTCTGCGTTTGTTTTGTGCATTGTAATGTGACCACTTGTCACTATCATTATCAAGGTTTGTTGGACACCACTTAAATGGGAATGACTTGGGTTACTGAAACAGCATAAAACAGACCCTGAAATTGCAGTGGTCTTATTCTTTCAAACTAAACTTATCAGCCAACAGAATGACACACCCAGGCTGACATGGTCCTGTAAACTCTCATCTTGGTGCATGGAAATTTCTTAAGTGAGGGAAAGTTTAATCTATTCTTGTAGCCAAAGGACCAGGAAAGAGGAACAAAAGAAAGACACAAGGGAAAAAAGAAGAGGAAGTCCCCTAGAGACAGGAGAGAAGCCCTAGTCCCTACTTCACATGACCTGTCAGATCTACATGAGCCCAACTGGATAGCATTCCCCTACATATGGAATTGGGGTGGGGGGATGGGAGGGGAGAGTGGTTAGAGTGCATGTGAGAGGGCAGAGAGGGTAAAAGGGAGGGAAAGAGGGATGGAAGTAGGGAGGGAGGGAGGGAGAGGGAACTGGGATCAACATGTAAAATAATAAATTAAATAAAAAAAAAAAAAAAAAACGCTTTGACTCCAAAATTTAAGTTGAAGGACAAGTTACTGGGGAAAAGGATTTCTATTTTTGTTTCCACAGAAAATGAAAAGATGTGGATTCCTTCCAGACTAATGTGGTTTGATCATGCCAGACCGCCTGAAACAGAGTACAAGGTGATCCTACATTCAAAACAGCTGGACAAAGCAGCCTTACAGACTACAGTCAGGATTTCTGCATCTTCTCAGAATCCCCCATGACAGTGCCCCTTACCAGCAGGAAGTAGTTTGAAAAGAACAACACCCAAATTCCCCAATATTGTGTATAAATGTTTGTTTTCATTTAATTGGACTTTGTTATATAAAATAAATTAAAAAAAAAAAGAAAAAAAGAAGAGGAAGTCCCTTGACATAATAAGGCACATTCATACAGTGTACTATGTCTAACAGAGTAAAGGGAAATAAAGGGTGTTGATGGTCTTGCTCTGTGCTTTATTGAAATACTGTAAGAGTATAGCAGCAGAGGGGAAAGGCAGGTGGTAAAAGGAAGCCAAAACAAGTGTCCAGACCAGTCTCCTCATCTCCCTGGTGGTGGTGTTGTTTTCTTTGGTCATGTTATGGTTGTGGGTAAGGATGTGATGGAGAAAATGAGAAATCCCCAGTCAAATTCAATGTCACCTTGGTAAACCTCAGTTTGATAATTCATACATATACTTCCATGCGATCACAGACACTCTACTGCCCTGGATTTGTTAGTGAGGAGAGGGTGGCTTACTGAGAAAACTCACATTACAAAGACTTCATTACTTTACAAAATATGCACTGAAGGACATTTACTAGTGCACTGAGTGCTATTATCATAAATAATTAAAACCCAACTATTCTTCTCTGAATAAATGTATAAAGTACATTGGGTTCAGAGCACTGAGCTTTCCCAACCTACTGCTTTGTACACTGGGAATGCAAGAACCCACCCAGCCCATTAAAATAACACTCTTGCTTCTTTCATGGAGCCTTTATGAGCCGATTTGGATGGGGTATAAGCACTTAGGGTGCCAATGTCCTTTCTTCTACTTGTTCTTTTTCTCTTCTAGTAATTATTTATAAGAAAATGAAAATGTTTATAGACATCTTTTAGTGAATGAGTCATGATTGGATTTTACACAAATACTTTGATACATAGTTCAAAAGCTTGAGTGTTAAGCAACATGGCATTTCTCAAGTATCGCTGCCTATTGTGGAAGCCATTGTTATTGAGAGCTTTCCTTCTAGATTCTTCCAAAGAAAGTAAAACAAGGGACCATCTCAGTGTGTCTACAGGACTTTTAAAATGTCCTTCAACATACAGCCTATTGGCTGGGAATCAAACCCAGAGCTTTGACCATGATACACGAACACTTCACCACTGAGACAACCCCAAGTTGCATACCACACTCTCAGTACTCCACTGAGTATCAGCTGCCTAGGAACTTTCTGGGTGTGTTCCCCCATGAGTTCTGGGGGGAGCTGCTGGAGTATGAGGGGCTTCTTTAGAATTCGAGAGTCAAGATATATATACCTTAGGTGGTCCATTAACCTCTGGGCTTGAGTCTCCTGGAGATGAGTAGAATTTAGGGATGCCAGCATCCTTGAGGTCTGTAGGATGTAATTCTTGGAACTGAACTCAATTCAAAGGCAGCTTAGAGAAAACCTAACCAAGATTATAATATAATATAAAATATATAATATATTATATAATATAAAATATATAAAATATAATATAATATAAAAATCTTTAAACAATCAGATTGATCCTTTGTCCATTCCTTCTAAAGCTGTATACTCAGTGGGAATCTGCTGAAGAATCCAGGCCGTGAGTCCCACAGCTGAGCAACTGAGGAGTGCTGTGCATTTGAGCAACCACCAAATCCGTAGGAGGCAGGATGCTCCAAGATGCCAGCAGAAGTCATGTCAGCAAAACATCCCCTCCTGATAGGGTAGAATAATAAGCAAATAAGCCTTGCCATCCGAGAGGATAGTGTTAGCTACTTTCCTATGTGCTGTCCAAATTCCTGACAAAAAGACTCTGGGAAGGATGATTGTACTTTGGCTTACATTGAGATTGGTTTCAATGTCAGCTGGCCACAAATTAAGAATAGCTGAGTAGAGGTCCTTATCTGAAGACATGTCCTGATTGCTGATTGATGTGGGAAGACTCACCCTGATTGTGGTCTGTACCTTCTGGTAGCAGCCCAGGTAAAAAGGGTGTGGCAAAAAGATCATTTCTCCACAGGCCTTCCTTCTTGCCCACAGTTGATATGCCATGTTCCTGCCGACGATAATTTCTTCACCGATACCAGAACCAGGTTTTCCAAGCTCTCATTGTGGACTAGGGACCAACTGCTCTCCAGGAGTCTTCCAGGGTTTCAGTGCTGACTGGGACTGTTGAAGCAACTGCTTTGTGGCCAGATTGGTTGCAGTTCCAACCCCATCCAGTGGGAGATAACCAATGTGGGACTACCATGACTGCTCAGCACACAGCCTCAAGGGTCAAGCACCAGACTCTCAGCTCTCAGGTGTGGTTTCTCTATAGTTACTACTTTACATCTGACTTGATAAATTCACATGTATTTATGTAATTATATATAACTGTAATTCCCATTGGTGCTGTTGCTCTGGAGAACTCCGATTAACACAGCTCACAGTCTTAAGGTCCATCACAGATGGGAAGGTATGGCTAGAAGAGCAGCAGCAGTTGACGTGGTGTGGCTGAGGCGGCTGCTCACAGTGAACCCACAGTCAGAAAGTGGAAGGGGTGAATGTGGGTGCGCAGTTCCCTTTCTCCCTTTTATTCAGTCTAGGACCTTAGCCCACATGTGACGCTCACAAGTACAGTGGCTCTTTTCACTTTAATGAACTCAATCTAGAAATGCCCGCACACACTCCTGGAGGTTTGTATTCCTGATAATTCTAAATCCTACTAAGGTTCCAATCAAGATTAATAATCACAGTCCCCAACTATTTTTAAAACCATTTAATTTAATTTTATGTGTGAGGGTAAAATGTTTTTTGCTTGTATGTTCCTCTATGCCCAGCATTTGTGCAATGCTAAGAGGCTGGAAGAGGATCCCCAATAGTCTAGAACTGGAGTCACAGACAGTTGTGAATCGATCTGTGGGTGCTGGGAACTGAGCCTGCATCCTCTGGAGGAGCAGCCAATGCTCTTAGCTACTGAACTGTTTCTCCAGGCCTTGTAACTGCTTTTTAGATACCATAGGGCTAGCTGTCATGAAGCAGAGGTAAATAGAGCAAAACAAAGTATGAGCTTTAAGCTGCTCCCTGTTTTAACCTCATCAACTTTCCCCTTTTCATGAGCACAGCAGTTATCCCCACTTGAGTCTTACCCTTTCACCTCAACTGAATCACTTGCCACTAGCCTGAGGACACTGGACAGTCTAGAAACTTCGAACACATGTGATAATATACTCCCCTCTGGATCTCTGTCCATTCTTTCTAGTTTAGCACAACGTTCTAGAAAAAAAAAAGAAGCAATTCTGAAAGCCATTAGGCCGAAAAATGGCACAACCTGCCTCATTTGAAAGGTTAACAACTGTCATAATTGCCCTGTATCTTTTATAAGACATTCTGTGGTGGTGCACACCTTTAATCCAAGCACTATGTAGGCAGAGGAGGCAGGTATATTTCTGTGAGTTCAAGGCCAACCTGCACTACAAAAGGAGTTTCAGAACAGTCAGTTGACACAGAGAAACCCTGTCTCAAACAAACAAAAACAAAAAAAGACATATGTGATCTATGCCAGCATGGGATGCATGCAGCAAAAGGCACCTAGGTAGAAAAGCAAGGCGTTGAGGTACATAATTAGAAGTCAAAGTACAGGCATGGTGAAATTTTAGATGTACTGGCAAGCCTTCTTAGTATAAGCCAAGCTATCTCCTCCTCCTCCCCCCTCCTCCTTCTCCTCTCCTCCTTCTCTACTTTCTTTCTCCCCTTCTTCTTTCTCCACCTTTCCCTCTTCCTCCCCTCCTACTCTTCCTTCTCCTTTCCCTCTTCCTACTTCCCTCCTCCTCTTCTTTCTTCTCCTCTACTCCCCTTCTTTCTCCTCCTATTTCTTCTCCTCCTCCCCTCCCTTTTCTCCCCTGCTCCTGTTCTTTCATGTCCTCCTTGTTCCTCTCCTCCTTCTGGTAGGGTCTCACTATGCAGCCCAGGCTGGAACTGGTAACCATCCTGCCTCTACCTCTTGAGTGCTGGTATTAGAGATGTGGTCTATCACACCCAGCTCCAAACTTTCTTTTAATGTTTGTTATATTTATTCGGGTGTATTTGTGTGTGCACATGCATCTGGAATTCAGAGAACCACCTTCAAGAGTTGATCCTCTCTTCATCCAATGGGTCTTGGGAACCACACTCAGGTCTAAACCCCTTATGCTGTTTCACTAACTTCAACCTCTGTTTCTTTACTGGTTCCTTTCTGACTGTGCCACAGTACCTGTAGGTGACCACAGTAGGGGTTAGACAGTGTGTACCACTTTTGTGGTCACCCATTCTCAGGCAGAAGGAGAGAATCCAGCTGTTTTGTTAAACTCATGTATACCCTTAGAATACTTCTCAGACCTTTCTAGAGAACCACGATCAAATGTTGGTGTTCACCTTTTAGAAGAAGCCTATTTGCTACTCTGAGGGTCAGGCCTGGAAGTCTTTGAAAGTAAATGACACGTCAGACACAATTCTCAGGCATAACCCTCCCCCTGACCCCACGTGTGTGTGTGTGTGTGTGTGTGTGTGTGTGTGTGTGTGTGTGAGCTGACTGTTGGTCCTGATAAGATGCTTAAAGGTTAACAGAAAGAAAGGGGACACTGGAACATGAATTTGGAGCAAGGAGCAAAAATATGTTGAAAAAAGTAAGATTCAATTGCTACATGAACACTCCCTCCCAGCTGTCAGGACAGATGACATTCTTTTAACACGGTATATATTTTAGAATGAAAACATCAACCTTAATCAGAGACCCTTAACCCTTAACCAGAGACCAGGAGATGACCAGTTTTTTTTTTTTTTTTTTTTTTTTTTTTTTTTTGACTGTTTCAGGTGTAGCCAGAAAGGAGAGATCAGGAAATGGTTTTCTTTTTAAAAAATACTTCCTGTTTTTACTTCCATGGATTGTTCTGTTCTACAAACCAGGAAGGGAAGAAAGCAGTTGAAGGTTTAAAAAACAGAACAATGTGCCAGAAGGTGAAGTGCTCAGTATAAACTCTGGAGAAAATCAAGGAGCATTAGCATAATAGTCCTAGCGATGGGAAAGGCTGAATAGTCACATTAGAAAACCCCAACACTACATCTGTGTTCTGGGTCAGGCACAGTCCTAGGATTTGTCCTTAAGTCAACTTGTCATTTCTGTTCTCTGTGCTATGTTTTTGGCCAGTTAGCCCCCAACCCTCAAGGGAAGCCACAAGCCACAGATCCAAATACTTCCAAAAGGAGACATCTGCTTGCACAATTCAAGCAATGTAGCCAGCTGAACAAACCATTCCCCTCCAGGGAAAGGGAATATCTTTTCTGAATGACCTGTATTTCAATTATTCCACACCTAAAAGTGACTTCATTCCTGGGAGATATGTGTTAGGCTGTTTTGTTTGGTGACCAGGACGCTAGATCTGGGGAGAAGAAATGCACATTAAATGGCTCTCTGGCGTGCACCTGGATGATATGTGTAAGGACTCTCATTCTCTGATCCCCTACTGTGGATCCTACTTGCTCCTGCTGTATTCAGGATTGAGCCCCCACTCCAGAGTGGTGATATTACAGGTGTGGCAACTGCCTCAGTTTATTCAGTGTTGGGGGTTGAACTCAGGGCTTCAAGTATGCTAAGCAAGCACCCCAACAACGGAGCTATACCCTTATCCACACTAAGTTACTCTTGATGCCTCCTGCAGTCACCTTGAGTCAAGTCTCATCATCGTTAAGTACCAGAGTAATTATCCCCCAGCCATAGTTATGATGCAGTGATGTGGATAAGCTCAGGCTCAGCCAGGGGCCCAGGATGACACCCCCACTCCCGCTCAAGTGTGTGACTTTGATAAGTCTGAGTCTGTCTGCATTCGTGACCAGCTTCCCGATTCCTTTGATGAGTCAGCCTCCTGACCTGGTGAGGCAGATCACCATGTCACTGTGGTATGCGTTGTGGGAACAGATTTCAAATCCTAAAATGCTGAGTGTACTTTCTGCTGTTGTATATCTTGGGCCAGAAGTCTTGCCTGCTCTTTGTTTCAAGCAATGACCCACTTCCTAAATGCTGGGAGACCTCTATGTTCTGTTTGGTCTTGTTCCTCTCCACTCCTGCCTTGGGGGTAAAGTGGGAGGTGGATGCGGGTGTGGGCATCTCCAAGACAGACTGTTCTTAAACTTCTGCTCTTTTTTTTATTCTACTACTCCTGCACAGACTCTGTAGCTGTCCATCTGTCTCTCCTTCCATCCTCTCACCTGATTCCCTAACCCCCACCCCCTGCTCTCACCCTTGCCATTTCCCTCCATGCCCTTCCTTTTTCTTTCTTCCAACAGGGTCCTTCCTCCTCCCTTTCTCTTCCCCTTTCTTACCTTTCTTTTCCTTCCTTCCTTCCTCCTTCACTTCCCCTCTCTCTCTTCCCCTCCCTCCCCCCTCTCTCTTTCTTCCTCTTGTGTCTCATGTAGCCTGGGTGGCCCCAAAGTTGCTATGTACTAGAAGATAACCTGTAAACTCTTCATCCTCCTGCCCCTACCTCTTGAATCTGGGATTACAGGCATGTTCCACCATGCCCACTTTGTACAGGGGATGGATCCCAGGACTTTTTACATGCCAAGCAAGAGCTCTCTACCTTCTGAGCCACACCTGCAGCCTTCCTTGTGGTATGATGATTTTGCTATCATGACCTGGAAATTAAGCTCTCCCCACCTGGCTATTTTCCCAGAGCCTCTACCCCTTCTTCCTTTGCCAACCCTGGCCTCCTCAGTTTCCTCAAGTCCTATAACACATTCCTTCAAGCCCCTACTCCCTGCCTCTCTCTACTCAGCCACAGCCCTTCCTTTCCCATTCCATGCCCTCAGCTCACAGCAGAGGCTACAGGGTTAGGCTCTGACCCACCAGGGCTCTGAAGGGACTCAGGGACCCCTGTAAACCACTATCTGAAGCTGCAGAGTAAAAAAGAGGTATCTCAGATGAGGATTGTAGACATGCAAACCACCACTTGATCCCCTTAGTCTTTGCCACAGCCTTTGTAAGAATGCAAGAGAGGAGAGCCTCTTCTACAAACACTTATAGAAAGCTTGAGCCCTCCACTGTGTACTCAACCTTAACGTGTCCCATTTGCCAAAAACATAATTCAGATAAAAATATAAACTGGAGCAGAGATGAGCGCCAGCTATTTTTTATAAACCACTAAGTTGGGTATTGTTGTATTTAACTGGTTCATGGCTGAATTTTAGAGCAAAGCTATGTGAGATCTCTTTGCATTTCTTTGAATGTATGTATAGGTGTGTGTATATATGTTATCTGTGCATATTTTATACCTCTAGATAGTATTATCAAATTAATTTCTAAAGTATCTCAAAGGATTTAAATGTTCTATTTAAACATACTTAGTCATAAGTAAGTGTTTATAAAGATTGAAAATGATCACAGATCTCAGAAATACAGAAACTAACAAAATGCTTTTTCAATTCCACATGTTTTAAGGAGAATTTTTGATGAGCTCAGTTTGGCATTACTAGTTTAATAGAAGTGGGTATTCCTTCTCCTTTTCAGCATTAACCATAATGCAAGCATTATGTTTTTGTCCCCATGGAGGTTACTGGGGAAGTAAAGGTATTTCTGTCAGGTGTTTCAATATCTAAAGTATGAGTTTAATTTTGAGAGAAGTGCATGGGTAAAGATATAGAAGAGCTGCATTGCTTCTTATATTTCTTCTTGTATGCCAACTGCAGCAGGAAGATAAAACTCTCAGGTGTTTAGGCTTTTGCTTCTAGTACATTTGCCTGATATGTACGGTGGTGAAGACAATTAATAGATAGCATGAGTGGATGACTAGTCAGGGTCAGTGACAAGTTTCCTGGAAGTTTCCAAAAATCTTGTTGGTAGCCTTAAACTTACAATGTACCCAAAAGTAACTTTGAACTTCTAATCCTCCTGCCTTAGCTTCTCTAATGCTGTGATTATAAGCATGAGCTGCTGTGCTTGGTGAAACTTTAGTACTTGGGGGAGGTGGAAGAATGAGAAGTTCAAGGTCATCTTCAGGCTTCATAGTGAGTTTGAGGCTTCAAGGGACTCAGTCTCAAAAGTAAACAAAACACAAACAGCAACAAGATAAAATGTGTGTCACAGAAATAATTACATTTCTTATTTAAAATATTTATTTGTACGTTTTATACATATGAATATTTTGCTTGTATGTGTGTTTGTGTGTCATATGCATGCTTGTTCATCAAATCCCTGGGAACTGGATTTACAGATGGTATGAGTCACCATGTGGGCACTTGGAATCCAGCCAGTGCTTTTGACCACTGAGCCATCTCTCTAGTCCCCTAAATTTCTTATTGAAGAGACTCTCATTAGATCTTTGAGAATGACCATACTTTTTGTCTTTCACAAATAGTTACTGTTTTACTCTGGTTATCTTCTGCAATCAGCTCTGGGCAATGCTCCACAAAAACCAACTGTGGGTAAGTTGGCAAGGTGGTGAATGCCTATAATGTCAGTACTCAGAAGGCTGAGGCAGGTGGAGGAGGAGTTTGGGGCCAGCTTGGACTATATCCAGAGTTCCACGCCAGCCTACACTATAGAGTAAGTTCCTGTTTTCAAAAAACTAGGAATGTTTCAGAGACTCAAGGAAAGGAACCTGCCAGGTGCTCAGGGTGCAGGATTTCTACAGTAATGTGTGGTGAGTGTGAGGCAGGGCCAGGGCATGAGGCAGGGCTACCAACTCCAGTGAGAAGATGCTTTCATGAAGCTGCTGACTTGAGGCCAAATAGAGTAAGCAAGGGTTAACTTCCCTGTACTGCACAACTGGAAAAGGGTGGTTATTGCTTTTTGTTTGGGTATTTCCCAGTTCTTTGGTGTTTTTTTGTTTTGTTTTGTTTTTTTTGGGGGGGGTGGTATAAGGAAACTTTTTTCTCTTCAGCTATTCATAACTAATAGCAATGGTTTTACCTTGTAAACAGAAATGAAACATATTTTTCCCTTTGCTTAATCCTTTCCAAATTCAGAAATTCTGATTGAATATTCTTATTTCCATGGTAATCTTATTATTTGCACAAGTTCAGGATGAACATGTCCTTTTTGTGACAGAATGTAACAGGAAAGTGGTAGGAACATCAGACATGCCCACATGGTTTTCATAACTGGTTACTGCAGAACTGGGTGAGGTGACCTTAGGTCAGGTTACCTCCCTACAGCACCTCCCAGACAAGGCACCAAAAGGGACCAGAAAGGGAGTTTGAAAGTGCATGTAGGGGAAGGGGAATGTGTGTCTTCGCTCTAGGAAAAGAGCACAGAAGCAGCTAATAGCAAAGGAGAACACAAGTCCTGAGCCTGGTTCTGGTCTGGCTTCTTTCCATGGCTTCCTAGTGTCAAAGGGCTTTGTGTGTGGTGTTTGTTCGTGTTTTCATGAGGAGGCAGTAATCAGTTCTATGTTGCTATTGAACTCAGGTCATCAGGCTTGGTGGCAAACACTTTTGACCACTGAACCATCTCTTTGGTCCCACGTTATTGTTAAGATTCAATCTGGAACTCGAAGATCTGGCGCTATGTCTGCCTCCCCAGCAATGAGGTTACAGGCACAAGTAAACTTGTCCAGCTTATACACGGATGCTGGGGATCCCAATTTAGGTTCTCATGTTTGCAGAGTGGGAGCTTTACACTCTGAGCCTCTCAAGAGGCTTAAAAACAAACAAACAAACAAACAAACAAAAACCCATAATCCCAACCCTTATGAAAAGTCCCAGCCAAGCAAACCAAAGAGCCAATGTGGTCCTTTACTGTTCTTGTTTTATTAATGCAGTAACCAGGCCAAATCTAATTAGACTAGATTTATTTTGTAAACAGAATATCAGAGTAGAGTGAGCACAAAGAAATTGTTCCTGGGTTGCATTGTGTCTTCTTGCTTTGAAAGAGAGGAGGGAAGGGCAGAGGTTCTCTCCTGGACCAAACCTTAGTCAGGCTTTGCCAAGCTCTCTTCTGCAGGCCTTGACCTTGACCTTGTCCTAGTCCTACTCTGATCGTTTTAGGAATGGAGTTGAGTCCATTTAGAGGCAATCTGACTGTCTAATTAAATTCCTCATCCTGTACTTTTGGCACCTGATGACTATGGCCCACCTTCAACAAGAATCTTATTGAGTCAGTTTAACTAGGATCCCTTGATGTAACTTTCCATCCACTGGCCTCTCTGTCCACATAGGCACTCCACGCTTCAGTTATGAATCCTGCTCTTGTTGTGTTTGGAGGAGAGCCCAGTCTTCTCCCCTCTTGTAATAATCTTGACACCTTTCACAGTGGTTCTGAACAAAGTCTTTCTTACACTTAGCATGTGTCAATATTTTCTTTAGCAGTACTTTGGGTCCCTAACCTGCAACTCAGCACACCATGTTCTATGGTAACCTCCATGACTACACCACAGCAGGGAAGTGACAGATCTCTGTGCCAGGAAGCTCAAGGTGCCTGGATCAGAGTGGAGCGGTCACTTCAGAGGCATTGTAGCATATCTAATTGGAGGACATCTGCATACCAGCATAGAAAACCCACCAGGAGCAATGGCAGCCCAGGCAAAATAAAGGAACCTGAACTATAAAATCAAGAGCAGAATAAGACATTTGTTTTGGAGCATGTGAGGTAATCTTCTGAGAAGTTTCCAGACATATTCAAAGGGAGATTTAACAGGAACTCATTTTAAATGGAGGAGTCAGCAATATTTTAGCTTCAAAACATAAGGTTTACTTCATATATGCTGAGGTCTCTATTGCTGAGTGCAGCATGTATCAGTTGCACATTTTAAAAAGGTGAATGATGATCATCATCACTGTTCCAAAATGCAAAGAGAAAAAACATCTACTGCTATTCACTGTTCCAGAAAACAAGCAGAAATGCTCTCTGGGAATTAGCCATATAAGCATCAGAAATTGGGCAAACTGTAGTTCACACTTCATGAAAATTAGAAACTTCTAGGAAAGTGTTCTACTACTAAGATGCAAACTGAGCCCCCGAATTTGAAACTTTTGTGCACCAAAGTGAAAAGGCAACCTATAAAAAAGGGGCAAGTATTTGCAAGACTCATGTCTGATAAGGGATGCATATTTAGATTATATTAAAGGTATAAGAGGAGAGATGGGGAGTTACTGTTTAATGGTACATTTGGTGAAATGCTCCAGAATATTCCAGAGATGAAAAATGGTGATGGCTGAGTCAATGTGAATGTCCTTAATGCCATCAAAAATTGGTTATAATGGCAAATTTTATGCTACATATGTTTTATTACAATAAAAATGCCAGAAAAATCTAACTACTCCAAATCCTGAATTTATTAACCCAATAAATTAGGAGATGGTTATTGAACTATAAATGGATTTGTCAATTTTAAAATGATTTCCTTTAAATTGAATTCTTTCCTAGAGCTTTATTGTCTCTTCACAAGCCATTAAACACTTGTTAAAGTGTGCACGGAGGGCAGAGATGGAGGAGGAAGTGGGAAAAAGCAAACATTCAGGGACCTTCCCCAAATAATATTTGTTAACAGGCTTCTTGAGTATTCTGTGTATGGAAATTGTACAAATGTTTCATTTGAGAAAAACATTGCCTAGATCTTACAGAGTACATCAGGACTAGCAGCAAATGCTTGTCTGTGCTGAGCACATGGTTACTTTTGAAGACCTATTTTAGACATGATTCTGTACCCTAAGTAACATCAAGTGTGTATATTCAACAACGACTTTGCGGCTGTGTTATGGATTCATGAAATTTAACTCAGATGTAATTCTGTACAATGTATATGCAAATCCCCTGTGTCTCCTTTTAATGTAATGTATAGAAAAACAATTCTCTTTCATATCTAGATTGACCCAGGACTATGCATTGCATTTGGTTTCCATGTTCTTTAATCTCTTGTTGTACAGAACTTCAACTCTTTGTGACTGGTTGAACAACTTTGAATTGCACTGGTCAATTACAGAATGGCTCTTTTGGTGTGTAGGGCTGGAGTTTGAAGCACAAGTCTTGTGCATGTTAGACAGGCACTCTAGCACTGAGTTATATCAGCAGCTCAGCATGTGCCTGGTGATATTGGTCTCATTGAATGTTATTATCATCATCATCATTATTATTTTAATTAAGTGTGCTGGGGGGATATGTGCACATGAATGGAATGCAAGTGCCCACAGAGGTCAGAGGTGTGAGATCCCCTGGAGCTGGGGTTGCAGGCAGTTGTAGTCCTGTGCCTACAACTAGGTCCTCAGGAAGGGCAGTATGCACTCTTAACCACTGAGTCACCTGTCTAGCCACCAGTCTCACTGATTTTGATGACTAGTGTCTCTCTGAGCATTTGGGTGAGCAGATCACACAGGTCCCTCTGAGAGCTCAACATCAGGGGACTCAACATTGGTTTGTCCTTTCTATTCAGTTGGGCTATTGTCTGACAGCCCCCCCCCACCATTGCAAGATTAGGTAATATTCTACACAACTTGACCCCAGGGGTTTTAGCTTCTATTGAAAATTCTGCTGGAATTATTTTATTTTTTATAATAGTTTTTGAAATGATACATTTCCAATCCTATCATTTCTTTGATTGGTCTAAAGATTTATTTTTAACTGTGTGTGCGTGTGCACACACTCATGAGCATGTGCCTGTGTGGCTTTGTTGCACATGAATGCAGGTGTCAGAAGAGAGGAGGCTAGAGGCCCTGGGTCCCTCCAGCTGGAGTGTAGGTGGCTGTCAGCTGTGTAGGCTACTGATAGGAACCCAACTTGAGTCCTTTGCAAGAACGGTATGAATGCTTAACCACTGAGCCACATCTCCAGTCCCTTCATTCATTTTTTTAAATTTTATTTTTATTGTGTGTGTGTGGGTGAGTATGTGTGCACACAGAGTTCAGAGGATCACTGTGTACAATCAGTTCTCTCTACCTTTCTGTGGGCTCTGAGGATTGAACTCAAGTTGCTAGGCGTTTGTGACAGTTTTAATCTCAGCCTTTTCACCTGCCCTTAAATGTTATTTTAAATAATAGAAAAGAAGTACATTCTTTTATAGCAGGTATGCCAGAAATAAACATGTTCTATTGCTGCTAATATATGATAATTTTTATATCCACAACCGAGTAGACAAGTATTTCCATTTTCTTTCCAAAATGTATGAACTTCTGGATACAGTCACATGGATTATACTACTTAATAGAAGGAAGCCATGTCTCCAAGACACAGACATAGAGGGTGAAGGGAAGATGGATCATCTGTGTATCTATCTATCTATCTATCTATCTATCTATCTATCTATCTATCTATCTTTCTTCCTGTCTTCTTCCTTTCTTCCTTTCTTTTGAAAGGAACATTTTCAAGGAGTGTGATTATGACTATCCAAGCTAAGAAGAAGCATCAATTGTTAACAATAAAAGATTACTGAGAAAAGAACTGGGTTGGTTTTTAATACTTAACTCTTAAGTTTATTTGAAAATGAATTTAAGGGGCTGGAGAGATGGCTCAGTGGTTGAGAGCACTTACTGGTTTTGCAGAAGACCCTGTTTATTTCTCAATCCTCCCATGGGGGTTCACAACTACCTGCAACTTCAGTTCTAGGGGGTCAGATGCCTCTCCTGACCTCTGCAAGCTCCTGCACACACATACTGCACATACACACACTCAGGCACATACAGATGGATAAGTATGTGTGTATTCAAAAGACCATAGGACTGTGGCTCATCTCTTACACATACATTGCTGGTTGCTAGGGCTGTGCTGACATTACTTCCACTGAAGGGAGCACAGGCATTTATCACACACAGTTTCCACTTGCTGTTTGTCACCCTGTTCTGTGGTCTTACCACCCACATGTACCTCCAGCCTCCAGCCAACAGCACTCAGACAAAATTCATGTCATTCTTCTTCGTGTCACTCCTGTGCTCAATCAATCCCGGGTTTGGGAGAAGTCTTTGAAAGCTGGTGATCTCTGCCTGTCTCCAGGAGCATCTAAGGGACCACAGTAGTCAATGTTGACAGTTCCTTCTTCCAATCAGATATGGGTCCACAACAGTTTCCACGTTTCACGTTCCTCCATCCCAATTACTGCAGTCTATTTTGACTAGAAAATTCTACCTTCTGGGTCTCAGATGTGGCCACTGTGTGGTACTGACCTACATCTACATGGCAGAAGAGCATCATCAGCAAGTTCTTTCTAAACATCCCTTTACCACATAACTTCCAAAACACTTTGGAATAAATTTCAATATGATTAAAAACAACAAAGGCTTTGCAAGACCATGTCAACCATGGGGACTTTAATATAATTTTTTAAAAAGTTTAACACAGAAGTGATAAAATTGATCTCTAGACACATGCAAGCCCACTCGTACACACACATACTCACACATGCACACATCCACACATAAATGCATAAACACAGACACAAACAACAAATGAATACAGTTAAAATGGTGTAAATGATAATAACATTTTCAATTGCTTTAATCAGTTTCATTTTGTTTTCTCTTTAAATATTCGAGTGTGCTAATTTTTTTTTCTGTTTCATATCCTTGAGGGCTGCCTAGACATTGGCCCAGAGAATTGAGAGGTCATTACTCACATAAAGGCAGGCTATAGTAATTGCATATAATAAACTTGAAACATCTTCAGAAGCTGACCCTGCAAGAAAAAACTTATTAAGGAAATCTCTTACATCAGTGGTTCTAAACCCTGATACTGCACAATAAACACCTGGGGCATTTGCAGCTCCTAGTCCCTGGCACCACCTTAACTTATGACACTAGCTATCAGGGCATTTTCCCCAGCATGGCCAAGGTGCAGAAAGCCTCCAGAGAGTCTAGAGCACAACTGAGTAGATGGGTGAAGAGTTTCCTCCCCCACCTCGAAGCAGGTTCTCATGCATGCTAGGCTTGTCTAAAATGGCCTTCCAAGTGCTGGATTACAGGTGTGCACCATTACATCCAGCTTTTACAGTGCTAGGGATCAAACCCTAGCTTTTTGCATGCTAGGCAAGCACTCGACCAACTAGCCACATTCCCAGTCCTCAAGCACACTTTTTTTTTTTTTTTTTTGACATAAGCCCACATCACTTCTCAGTCCAAATCTTTGGGATTTGGCTCAGGGCTTCTTTTCTGCAGCTGTTTCCACCTGCCCTACCTCTCCCACGCTCAGAGTTCTTCCTGTGGGTACACATAAAATAAATGTTTCCATTTCTCCTATTTCCTCCGCTGCAAAGAGCCCCTTCCATTTTTTAAGAATTACAGTGCAATAAATGAAACAACAAAGAGCACACTGCAAAGCTATAAATACTATGAAGATCTTGGTTAATTTTTCAAATGCCTGTTGTTTATTGAAATATAAACAAAATAGGATTCGCTGCTCTCCCATCTCCCCTCTATTCTTTGACAGTGTTAGGAAACGATTCTTGGCTCCTCTGTCATCTTTGCCTGCCAGAGCTTAAGTTCACCAAAAGCCTTCATCCCTGATGAGAGTCCCCAAACTCCCCATCTGATTTTCTTCTTGAAGGTCTTGAGGATTTCACTAAGGCGAATGTATCGAAGCATATATTGATATGCATATGTATGCGTGTACACACACATATGCTGGTTATACATAGCAAGGCATTCAGCTGCTGTAAGACTCCAGAGGAAGTGGTTTATGTAATCCCGAACTTCTCAGTTTTCGCACAGGAAAAATCAGCCCGTAGGTCCCTGCTGCTGTGTGCTGAAAGTCATAACATGTAAAACGATGAAATAAATACAGAGTTAAAATATAAGCCAGTGGGATACGTTTTTTTTTAAACTTATTAAACTTGTTCTGAAATATGATCAGCAGGGATTAAATTGGAGGAAATGGAAGAGAGTGAAGACAGATAAATAAATGACAACAGAGGTAATTTGATCAGTAGTGACAGTGTTTTCTCAAAATGCTTCCAACTCGAAACATGAGGATTTTAATACCATACAATAAAACTTAAGTAATAAAGGGTCTCGGGCTCTTTCTTAAATATGAACTGTAACCTTGAACATCCAATTTTAGCAATGTGTACTCATTTAAGTGAAAATGTTGGGAAACTATAATTCTTTAAAGTCCAAAGTAAAGAAATGTAGAATTTTAAAACTTTTTTTTTTTTTTTTTTTTTTAGAAAAGATTTACTTTTATTTATGTTTGTGTGTCACATGAGTCTGCCCATGGAAGCTAGAAGAGGGCATTGGATCCCCTGGAGCTGGAGTTATAGATGGCTGTGAACTGTCCTGTATGGGTCCTGATCCTCTAGATGAGACACAAGTGCTCTAACTGCTGAGCCATGTCTCCTCCCAACTTTTAAAAATTAATTAATAATTAATTTGTATGTGTGCTTGTATATGCATGTGTAAGGAGTAAGGTTTTTCCTCCCACCACCGGTCTTGTCCCACTGCCGCGCCAGCCCCAAATAACGCACACTGAGACTCTGTATTTGATGCTGTTGGCCAGGTACTAGTTTCTTATCAGCTAGCTCTGTCTTAAGTATTAACCCATTTCTATGTATTTCCACGTAGTCTTCTTACCACCGGGCAGTGGGGCCAGTGTCTCATCTCTCCAGCCTCTCCATGTTGACTCCTCCTTACTACTTCCTCTTTCCTCCTTGTCTCCTAGTCCCTCCTATCTTCCTTTCCTATTGGCCAACAGTGCTTTATTCATTAACCAGTATGAGAAACATATACAGAATGACATCTCCCATCACGATGTATGTACGTATACATGCCCATATTATGGCCCACACGTGGAGATCAGAAAACAGCTTTGTAGATCCTAGTTTCTTCTCTGTCATGTGGGTCCCAGGCATTGAGCATAGGTCACCAGGCTTGATGGAAAGCACTTTTACCCACTCCGCATTTCTTTAACACAGGGTTTGGCCTGGTCAAATAATTTCCATCTTTCATGGACCAAAGCAGTGTGGCTCTAGCCACAAAAACTCCTGCTCAGTGTTTGTTTACCATGGTCAATATCCAGGAAAGGTGAGCTCTCGACACTGTGTGAACCTTGAATGATGCAGGTGACCAGCTGATATTGTGCATGAGGTAACAGGCAGGAGCTATTGCCCCTCTTGGCACTTGGTCATTTTTCATCTAACGTGCAAGAAACCAGTTTCTTGTTCAGGATCTCTTCACCCCAAAGAGGAGAACAAATAGTAAGCATACACCTAAGCTATCCATGTTCCTCACTCCTTTTAAATTACAGTGTGACTTAAGTAGCTCAACACTCACCTTTGTGGTATTGTGTGATGACAACCAATCAGTGGGAAATGCAGCATGTTCTTTCTAAAAGTATATTCAGTTGACTGGTTTAAATCTGAGTTCCAGGATTGGTTTCTTGTGGGTTTTAAGTCTTTTCTATTTTGTAAAAGCTTTCACTTGATATTTTTTGGTATTTTGTTTGTTTGTGTTTTGAGACAGGGTTTCTCTGTATAGCCCTGGCTATCCTGAAACTCACTCTGTAGACCAGGCTGGCCTCAAACTCACAGAGATCCGTCTGCCTCTGCTTCTTGAGTGCTGGGATTAAAGTCATGTGTCATAATTTCCCAACTGATCTTTCTGTTCTTACACATCAATTTGGTATGGAAATGGGGCTTGTTTCTTGTTTTGTTTTCCATGAAGTGGGCCCATTCTGAATTTGACACGTTTCCTTGTGGTTGATGGGTTCCCATGCAATTACAGGCTAGACATTCAGAAGCTGAACTTGAATCTGAAATGCTCTCTAGAATTCTGAAGAAGCTTTACCTCAGACTTAATCAGTATAAAGGTACATAATTTTAAAGAGAATGTGATCAGAATAAAGTAGTTTATAGGATAAGAGTTAGGGGCTGGATCACTGTTGATAATATGTTTGTTGCCTAAGAGCAAGGACCTGAGTTCAGATTCCTCAGTACCCACAAAAAGAATAAGGAGAAGAAGGAAAGGGAGAGGGAGAGAGGGAGAAGGGGGAAGGGAGAGAGGGAGATGGAGAAGGAGAAGAAGAAAGGCTGGGAAGGGTCTTATGTGTCCATGACCCTAAGTAGGGGCAATGGCAGAGATAAGCATAGCCCCAGAGCTCATTGGCCAGCCAGTCTAGTCAATCAGTGAGTAACAGAAAAAGATCCTGCCTAAACACACACACACACACACACACACACACACACACACTTGACACTGACCTCTGGCCTCCACAGACACATATGCACACATACATATGCAGCCTGAATGCATATGTTCATGCAAATATACATGCCATATCCATACAAATAGATAAAACAAGGATAGGAGTTAAAAACACCCACAAGAATATAGAAGAAAACCCCAGAAGCCAAGAAATAGTGACTGGCTGGAATCACAGGATTCTTAACAGTGGCTTGTCATTGTGCCTCTTCTCTGACATCCACCTTGAGGTGGTGCAGAAGTATCCTTTCCACACTGGTCTTAAGGTTCTTGACCTTTTTCTCAATGTGTTTGATTTTCTTTAAAGGCCTCAGTTGCATGCACAATGTCAATTTTCATTTGAGAAAACTATACTTGACGAGTGTTTTTGCTTCCTTCTAGCAGAACCATGCAGAGCTCAGACAGGTGCCTTGTAATCATCCTTCAGCTGTGACAGTCCCCTAATCTAGGACAGTACTGGCTTTCTAGACATTGCTGGGTGCTTTGAACACAAAGCAAGCAGAGGCTTTGATAATAGATGGGCAAAGCCGAGGCTGAGACCACATGAACAGTGTTCAGCTGTAATAAATAGCATCAAATGCAATGGTCTTGTGCACCAGAAGAGGCGGGAGCTTGTTTAAGCCATTGAGTCAAAAGAGCTAAGCTCTCCCACTCAATGTGACAGTGACCCAACTCAAGTGTTTGGCACCTTCTGGATATCTGACTCAGGTGTGAGGAAATAATTAATTATTTTCCAGTTTTATTATTTTATTTTAAAAGAGAGATTATTCAATTGAAGCCCATGATTATCGAACTTTAATAATTATCAACATTTTTGCTAGTCTTGAGGAAGAAAGGATGCTCATACCAAAGAACTACAGTCGTCCAGACCATCACGATGAAAATCGGACAAGCTGACTTGCAAAACTATATGAGAGTTAACAGGGTGGTAATCAATTACTCGGCAGGTGATTTCAGTTGGCTTTGCACTGGGTGTTGGTCTACACTGTAAAGTGCCATGGAATGGTAGGGAGGATTTTCGGTTGTAGCAATGACTCAGTGTAGTCTGTGCTGTGAGTTTTTTGACATCCCTTCTGGAAGGAATGGCGCTGTCCATCTTCCAAGACAGCTGCAGGATTTGAAAAGATGCTGAGCATGAGAGGAATTGGAAAGGAAGTTTTCTCTCAGAGACATTCTTGGATGGAAAGGATCCAGAACGTGGCCTTGGAGGTTTGAGTCTCTTGCAGTTGATTATGTGTCTGGTAACCATTAATAGAGTAAAACGCCACTGTCAAAGTCAAGTGCTATATAGAATAAAAGCTAAAACCAAACCAAAACTAAGAGACATGGGGAGAAAATATGCAGAGTCTCAAAGCATATTGAAGTAAGTCAGGTTAAGGCTTGACATGGATGTATGGCTAAACCTGAAACTGGACCCCAGAGTCTGTAGGATGAAGCACCACAGGAGACAGAGGTTCAAGCTCAAGGTCAGAAGGAGAGCAAGGGATGTAGCCCCATGAATAGAATGGTTACCCAGAATGCACAAAGCCTTTGTTTGATTTCCAGCACCCCGTAAAACTGGGCATAGAGGCATATTCCTATAATTCCAGCACTCAGGAGGCAGAGGTAGGAGGGTTAGAAATTCAAGGTCATCCTTAGCTACATAGTAAGTTGAAAGCCAAACCTATGCTTCATGAGGCCCATTTCTAAACAAGCAATCAGCAAACAGAAGCAGCCCACCAGGCCCAGGAGGGGAACCTCTCAGTAAAAAGTGAGCCAGTTTAAGCCAGTTTCTACAACAAAATGTTGTATAAAAACAAGAAAGAAAGAAAGAAAGAAAGAAAGAAAGAAAGAAAGAAAGAAAGAAAGAAAGAAAGGAAGGAAGAAAGAAAGGAAGGAAGAAAAAAGAATGGGCTCTTAAGAATTAAAAAAAGATAGCCATAACAAACACATGTACATTAAACATTTCTGGATGAAAGATACCCAGAAAAGCTAGAACTGCTTTGTGTCCCATGAGAAGGAACTAGTGGTAATTTTGTTAGGTGTGCTGTTAATATGATGGTCATATCTTTCCAAAAAAAGGTCTTGTTAGAAATGTTGACAGAGTATCAGAAAAATGACAGAACATCTGAAATATCCCAGCAAGGATGAAGAGAAGGAGAAATAAAATGGGAAGAGAAGGAAAGTGGCTTGGGTAGTGTTGATTGTCAAATTGACAGCCTAGAGTTACCTGAGAGGAAAGCCTATATCCACCCATCTTCATCTGACCCTGTTACATAGAAGATTAAGCTTAAGACAAGTGGCCATGACACCAACCACAAGGGCTGGAGCAATCTCAAAAAGGAATAGATACTTTCTAGACCAAAATGTTCTAAGTGAACATTTTAGGGCAGGAAAACATATCTTAAGCCCTCTAGTCAAAAGGGGCAGATGAGGATGCTATGAATAAGAATAGATGAGGTAGATAAAGGGTAGGCCCCGTGGATCCCTCACATCTACCTGAGTGTAATCTTCCTTTGCTCTGATAAGTCTAACTCACTGCTTCTTCCTTTGAGCCTTACTGAATTCTTCTTGATGAGGACCCATGAACAGAGAGATGCCTGGGTGCCTACCACTTGGCTTGTAAATCACAGTGATATCCAGGAAGCCCCCTTCCCTTCCTCACTAACCCATTAGTCCTCATCTTTGCTAAAATCCACATTCTGTGCTCTAGTGCCAAGTTTAAATGTTATGTAAATAGGCCCATGTAGTACGAAGTTCTTATGAGAGCACCGTTTGTAGTTTTCAGCTGCAGTCTGGTAGCTGTGTTATTTCTGTTGCTGAGAAGTATTTGCTGTGTGCTCTCTGGTTCTCACTGCCATTGTTTTCCATGAAGAATTTTATGAACAGCGATAACCAAGTATCTGCAGTGTCCTTGGTGTACCTATAGGTGGACATTTGTTGGGTATATATGGAACACATTTGTTTCAACAGGATCCATGAGTCACAGGGCAGAGACTTATTTTATCCATCATTGTAATGCCAGGACTTTCCAGTATCTGGTACTTAAACAGATACTCAATGAATCTTTGCTAAATGAATGAATGAACAGACAATCAGCGTGGGTTTTCCTACAGGACTTAATGCCCTGTCATTAACATTACTGCATTTTTCAGTGTGCTGAAGTCTTTCTGTTTATACAAATTTGCCAGTTTCCTTTGAGGTAGTTTTATCACAGAGCTTTTTGGCATTGGGTGATTGATGCCCTGCCAGTACTTCAAACAACATCATGCATATCAAACCTGCCCTCTGCCAGGGCTGTTTACAGCTGCCTTTTTGCTCGCTGAACTGCCTGACACTTCAGCTCATAGACTCATTTCTCACTGAGCTGCCTTCCTCACTTATCTGTGGCACCTTCCCCTCATCCTTCACCATCACTAGACCTTGAATTATCTGTAGTTAAAACACACACACTCACAAGTTGGTTACATAAACTTAAAATAATGAACTTTAAGCTAAAGTGCCTGACTTTTATCTCTTTACAGTGTAGGAGTAGGACAAAATAGAGAATTTTTGGAAGGCTCTATTTACATGATGAAATGGGAAACCCTATGCATGAGCTGCAGGTGCTGACACAAAGTCAGAAGAAATGGTTAGCGGTGTTACAATCCTGCCTCCTTCTACTCTCTCTCATTTAGAAGATGTGCAGTTTTCATGGTGGGTGGCATTCATTAATGAGGGTGGTGGAAGGGGAGGAAGAAAACATGCCAAGCTCTTCCCCATGTTTTACACACTGGCCAGGTAGCTAGCCAGGTAGGTTTCCAGGCTGCTGCGTGTCTAAAGATGATGTGGCTCCTTCCATTAGCAACCACCCTGAGCAGAAATCTTTACTCTAAAAATTAGAAGCGATATGCAGCTTACCTCACATTTTTGCTGAAGATTAAAGATCTTCATGAAGGCACTGGCTCAAAGACATCAACCCCAAGTCTTTTGAAGGGAAGTGTTTGAGACGGCCATGCCTCATGGTGTGTCCAATTAACTTAGAAATACCCTTGACATTTCTCAACACTGAAGAAAGGCTTTGGGTGACAGTTTTCATGGTGCAGTGACTCAGGGTTGCCTAATTTTCTTTTTCCTTGTTTGCAAGCCTGTAAGGGAAATGGCCTCAGCCTTCAGCTCCAGAGCTACTTTCTGAATCATTGTACTTCAAGGCCCTTCTGTCCCCTTCTTTCCTAATGTCCTTTTGATAGCACATTTAAAAAAATTCTCCTCCTTAAACCTGGGTGTGTGGAGTAGCTCAGATATGGAGTGCTTACCCCTGGTCAATTACCCCACCACACACATAAAAGGAAAAACGAACAGCCCTGAGAGACCCTTTGGATCCAAAAGGCATCCTCCAGGTGCTTTTTGGAAGACTGATGTGACACCTACCTACACTAACAAGGCTCTTTACCACTTGTCTTTCAGATGACTGATTACAATCAAAAGAAGAAAAAGTAAAATAAACTTTAAATGGGAGAAATCCAAATCGTTTAAATCAGTGCCATAAAGCTATTTTAGAAAGCCAGCTTTCTATATTTTAATACTTTCCCTGTCTGAGGCATCTCTCCAGACTTTGGTGCTATAATTGTAACACCATCTTGACACTTCTACTTTTAAGCCACCAAGTTTTTTTGCCTTTTCCTTTTTCAAAGAAGAAGAAGAAGGAAAAAAAAAAAGAGTCAAGTGACCGTTGTGCACACGCTGACTCAGGTAGCGGTGGCTGGAGAGACATCCCTGTGCTGAATAAGCAGACCTGTGGCTTGGGCTTCTAGGTTTTATGTGGCGGAGGGTAAGAACCAGGAACTGAAGAAAGGAGAATAGACTTGCTCTGTCCAAAAGATACCTCCTGGAGGGAGAAGGCAGCAGATACTCCTTTGTGGGCAACAGGAAGGTCCTTGCAGGAGAAATGATTTTTTCCAAGTGACTTGTTAGAAAAGGGCCTAGTCTCTCTTATGAAGCTGGAGGATATCCTCTTAGATGCTACACCTCTCCAGTCATTAGCAGATGCTCTTTGCAAAACACAACCCCTAGGATCACATGTCGTACCAGGACTTCATGGCAGCCTGGCCATTTATGGTTTTTGACTGTCTAGTTTGAAAGGACTGTTTGTTTGGATGAGTCACCCCAAATGACCTTTCCAATGGCCTCCTAGGAGCATGAGTGCAGGGGAAGGAGCAGCTTAGCTCATGTATCCTGGGCTGGCCTCAAACTTGCTATGTAGCCATGGACTTAGGTTGTTGGAGAATGGGTGAGGGAAGATGAAGATGAATATCTCACCTTAGGAAAAAAATGAGCTTTGGTAAGTAGAACACAGGGAACTGTTTATAAGAGAATAAAGGAGAATTATACCTCCTAAAGATTTCTACACCAGGGACAGTAGGAGTCTTTATTTCTAACAAATATTTCCTGAGTCATCAGCAAACAGTAAGCAGTAGCTGGAAGCTGCCAAGATGGCAAAGCTGGTCCATTGGCCAGTTGGCTCCCAAATATCCCTGCTCTCAGTGCAGGTATCTCCTTTATCTCCCTTTTCCTCAGAGCTACCTAGAACATGGGGACAATCTGGAACTTTGATGTTGTCTTGGGGATTAAAGTTAAACAAAGAGATGGACTCTGCCTCAGTTACTGACATGTAAATAGTCACCTGGAGAGGTCTTCTTTTATAATAAAAAAGACACAATCTTCTCAGACCACTGTTTGGGTCATACATCAAACAACCCTGCTCCTGTCTGGTATTTATGGATTCTGATCCTTTGAGCAGATATCGATGCCTTTTTCTCTTTCTTTACCTCATGGCCCCTTTGCTCCTCAGTTTTATGGCCCATCAAAGCTGTTTAAAGGTGAGCTCTCTCTTTCCCCTTCTCTGAAACCCTCCTTGTTGAAGGAGACTGCTTTAACAGTTCTTAGATTTTTCTGCTACATCCTTGCCCAGAACAGTAAGGACTGCTTCATGCTGAGGTACAAGCAAGAGACCCCAGGCACCTGTGTGAGCCCTGAAGGAGGTCTGTCCATCCTAGAAGACTTATTCCTCTGCCCTGGCTGAAGCAAGGCAGTTGCCACCTGGCACCCTGCTGCACCAAGACTGTGAAAAGAGAAGTCATACCTTGTGTGTAGGCTCTGTGTTACTCAAGGACATTTCCCTTGAGAAGGAGTCACTATCTTTTAGTAAGTTTGAAGAGCTGTTTAATGCCAAGCTATTTCCTTCTGGGTTACTCTTGCACAGGTATTGTTTGGGATAGTTGTGGGCCTGTGCCAACAAGCTTTAATCTCTCTCTCTCCAACACACACACACACACACACACACACACACACACACAATTCACATGTGTACACACTCACTCCTGCATGAATTCCCAGTACCTATATGTTTCTATATATAAGGTAAGAGTTCTGAAGTACGGAAATAGATTTTAAAGTATTCCTCCCAGTCTAAGATTCTGCCCCACTTTCCCTTAAAGACACTCTGTGACTGTTCAGGTTAAGATGGTCATCTGTCTAGTATCATGGCCTTCAGTTATCCATCATTAGTTGGGAATGCTCTGTTCACTTGCTGATGTCTCATCCACTGTTTTCACAGGAAAGATCATCCCTACATTGCTACATCCACCACTATCCAAGAGTTCCTGGTATGTAAGCCATTTGTTGATGAACGGAGTCACTGGACATTTTGATAGTCTATGAATGTTTTCAATGACACAAATACAGAACACCATTATTAACAGACACTTAGAACTATGCTAAGTCTTGAGTTACTCTTGTCAAGAGGTTAGCTTCCTTTAAGAGGGAAATACTAAAAAGACAGAAGTATTAGTACAGAAATAAACAGATACCATCTGTTTATTTCTTTGTTTCAATGCTATGTGCATTGAAAATAGCAGATGTGTTATTTTGCCTCTTCATAAACACCATTTTGGGGGCTGGAGAGGTGGTCCAATGGTTACAAGTGCACACTGCTCTTGCAGAAGACTTGAGTTCAGGTTCCAACTTATCCGGGGACACTCAACTGCTTGCAACTGCAGCTGTGGGGAATCTGATGCCCTGCATGCATGTTCACACACCCACTCACAGACACATGGGTAATTACACAGAGTTTAAAAATTAAAACAATAAAAATTTACTTTATTGTGTCTTTGGGGGATTTGTTGTTGTAGTTGTTTTGAGACAGGGACTCCTGTATCTGAGGTTGGTCTGAAATTTGCTAAATAAGTAAAGATGATTTTGAACTTCTGATGCTCTTACTTTTCAGGTCCACATTGCTTAGATAACAGGTGTTGTCAAAGCCAGGTGTATGTAGTGCTAAGATCAAACCCAGAACTCCATGTTTGCAAAGAAGCATTCTATCAACTGAGATATGCTCCCTTATTTTACCTTTTGAGGAAGTCTTACTATGTAGCCCAGCTGGCTCTGTCTAGAGATCCTTCTTCAGCCTCAAGGACATTGACTTTGGAAGTCCACTAGACAGGTTTACAAGCACCATTTTCAGTTAAATCCAGAAGGCTATCGTTTAGGGATTCTGCCACAGAAGAATAAATATACAAAAGAAAAATAGATAAGCATAATGATAAGGCTGGGAGGTGGTGGCACATGCCTTTAATCCCATCACTTGGATGGTAGGGGCAGGTGGATCTCTGAATTCAAGTCCAGCTTGGTCCACATACTGAGTTCCAGGACAGCCAGGGCTACATAGAGAAACCCTGTCTCAAAAAAAATAAAGAGGGGAGGAGGGAAGGAGGGAAGGAGGGAAGGAAAGGGGGAGGAAGGAAGAAAGGGAGGAATGAAGGAAGGAAGGGAGGAGGGGAAGAAGGAAGGAAGGAAGGAAGGAAGGAAGGAAGGAAGGAAGGAAGGAAGGAAGGAATAGAGAACAGCAATAAGAGCTTTTGTTCTGGCTGCCCAAAAGAAATACCCAGGGATCACTTGTTTTATGTGGTGAGTTCTCCGTGGATGTTTCTTGTTTCAAGAAAGATCATGTGTTTTGTTTTTGTTTTTTTGGTTTTGTTTTTGTTTTTGTTAAACATGCACAAGCCCTACATAAAAACAAGCCAGCCATAAAAACAGCTTGCATAGATGGGCAAGCAATCTCCAGATCACATCCCTTAACTGAGGAGCTTTTGGCAGCAGGTAGTTGTTGAGGGAAAGATAACCATTCCTTTTTTGAGTTTGGAGCAACTGGTGGATTTCTTACCTCCAGTGCTTGGGCTCCATGGCACTCACTAGAACTAGTTGGGGGAAGGGAAGGAGAAGAGGAAATGAAGGGGAAATGTTAGGGGAGTATAGGGCACTTGGTGAGGAGAATGAAGATATACATGGTTGTATTTTATTGTATACATGTATATATAAGTTGTCAAGCATAAAAAATTTTAAGCAGGTAAAAAAATGTCTTTTGAAGGTGTGTACATGTGGGTGCATGTGTGTGTGTGTGTGTGTGTGTGTGTGTGTGTCTGTCAGTGGGTATGTGAATGTGAGTACAGGTGCCCACAGGAGCCAGAGGAGGCATGTTATCTCCTAGAGCTGGAATAACAGAAAGTTGTAAGTACCTGGTGTTGGTGCTGCAAACAGATCTTGGATCCTCTGCAAATGCAGCAAGATCACTTATTTTCTGAGCATCTCTCCAGCCCCTAGGGAGGCCTGGTTTTATATATGTGGCACAGTTAACTGGAAACTCTTCCCTTCTCATCCATTGGTATTTCTTCTGGAGCCTCCTATTGCAGGACTCACTGTCGGTGGTCACAGAACAATCAGGGTATGAATGTATCTCTTTCCTGAAAGCTGTAGCTATTCCTTTTAAAAGAAACAAGCTTTACTTTGGTTTCATGTAAGCATTCTATTCAGGCTTCAGAGGAGGAGGTAGAAGAGGAAGAGGAAAGCACAAAGGAATGCTCTGTCATGAGTGTTGCTGGGAAATGTTAAATGCCAGTGATATCACCCTCTTCATAAAAAGAATAGAGATGTGCATGGAGCCTTTTCAGGATGTGATAACTGCTCTGAAATCTAAGAAGGTGTGAAGGAAAAAAATGAAATGAAATGGACAGGCTCTGGGAAGAAATAAGATGCGGTAAAAAGGAAAAAGTTTGACTTTTATTTTATGTGTGTTTGTCTGGATGCCTGTGTGTGCATTATGTATGCACAGGTGGCTGTGGAGGTCAGCGAAATGGTTGGATCCCCATGGAACTGGAGGGACAGGACACTTTGAACCTCCCTGTATAGATGCTTGGAACTTGTGGGGAGTGTAAGAAACCAGGAGTGAATGTATAAGGAGTGAATAAAGTTCGGAGTGATGTATATTGTCCAAATAGGCTCAGCCATGCCAAGGGCCCAATGCCTCCCATCCATGGGAAAATGGCAAAGTCTTCCAATGGTCCAAAGAATAATGTTTACAAATAATTGGTCAGCGTATACAAAAACTAGTAACTGCGGCTTTTTCCTCCAGGATGTTTAGAGCCAACGATGGCTTGCCTGCAGAGACCATCTACCCAGACTAGCTAACCCCTGCTGTATATAATAAACACACTGAGGTTCCTGGTTGCTACCATTAGTTGGTGCCACTCCACTAGAGTGTTCACAGCCCACCTGACTCCAGCTTTTCTGTTCATCTGTGTCTGTTTTTTCTTTAGTCCCTCTTCATCCCTTGCTTTCCAGGACCAAGGCATATTAGATGCAGCAAAAACTGAACTCAAGTCCTCTGTAAGAGCAGTAAGTGCTGTTAACTATTGAACATCTCTCAGTATAGAATGGATTCATAAAATTTAATGACTTAGTCATTTGATCATTTTGTAAAATGTAATAGAATATAAAGCATAATTTGAAGGTTGTGAAAGTATTTTTTGTTTTGTGATCAGGTCTCACTAAATTGCTCAGGCTAGCCCTGAACTTGTGATCCTCCTGCCTCCACCAACCCAGTGCTTAAAGTAACTTTTGTTTTGGAGACAGTGTTGAACTTCTTATGTAGACCAGACTGGCCCTGAAATCCACCTGTCTCTGCCTCCTGAGTGCTGGAAACAAAGGCCTGTGCCACATAAAGTAAGTTTTCTTAAAGTAAAATATAGAACAGTTATAATGTGTCCATAAGCTTAAGATACATGGCCCCAAATTATGATTTCTCAACATACTGATTATTTTTTTCTTTCAGTGCTGGGAATAAAACTAGTATTGTCTAGACAACTGGTTGATCACTGAGTTATGTCCTAGCCCAAAGACTATTGTAAGTTGAAGAAATTCTTCAGGAAACAAGAGGAAAAGCAGACCTTTCTGGCTCCCTCTTCTTCACCAAGGTAAGCTGTAAGAACCCTCATTTGAGAGATGCCATTCTAGAGAGATGCCTGGGGTCTGCTCTCAGAAGACACAGTGAGCTAGCAGGCCACACTCTCTTACCTGTCAATCATATACATTGATGGGAGATGTCATTCTGTAAATATGTTTCTCTTATTGGTTAATGAATAAAGCCCTGTTGGCCAATAGGAAAGCAAGATAGGTGGGACTAGGAGATAAGGAGGAGAGAGGAAGAAGTAGGGAGGAGTCAAGATGTAGAGACTGGAGAGAACAGATGTCCGGGCCCTCTCTCCGGGAAGATGAGACCACGTAGAAATACTTAGATTAATAGAAATGGTTAATATTTAAGACAGAGCTAGCCAATAAGAAATGCTAGTAACAGGCCAACAGAATTATATCTAATACAGCCTCTCTGTGTGTTATTTGGGGCTGGCAAGGCTGTGAGACCAGACTGGCAGGAAAAAACTACTCTTAACAATACATATTATTTCTTACAACTGTCTACTGTTTATCAAACTGAAACACAGACATTCACAAGCCTACCTGTCCTCTTGACTATTTCTTTCCTCTCCAAAGTTCCCATGTTGTGCATATTAAATCAATGTGAGCACTTTAGTTTTGCTTATCTCTGTTTACTCTTTATGTCTTTTGCTGTAGCATTGCAGCCATGAGACTAGTGATGGGTGAGGAAGAAGCATTAATTTCCTCTGCTTTACTAAGGCGGGTACATGTTGTAGGAGTTACTTTTTCTATTGCTTCAATAAAATACCCCAACAAAAAAGAAGGGACTGGTGCTACCCCAAAATAAGGTGGGTCTTCCTACCTCAACCTGATGCAGATACTCCCCCAAAAGGGTGACTGAGGACTGTGTCCTAGTTGGTTCTGGATCTAGCCAAGTTGTGACACTAAGCATCACAATGCATAGAGATTGGTGACAACAAAAATTCCAACAAACTCTTCTTCAAATGGAGGAGATGAATGAACAAATTCAGGAATTAAACTTTTGTTCCTCATTACATCTTAGTCTATTTGTTTCTGCTTCAAAATCTTTCATGCATCCTCTGAGAGTCAAATTGGGAGCTGTGCTGCCTAGTGGCAGAACAAAAAGAATAAGAAGATGGTGAACACGTGAGCCTGCATCAGTGTGCAGTGAAAACAGCCGGCTTTGCAACCAGAGAGATTGTACAATACATCTCGACTTTGTCTGAGTTTTGGTTTCACTAGCTTAGAAGAGATTAGTCCTCTTATAAAAATTGTCAAAATTAACATATTTGAAAACATCTTGGTCTCATTGAAGCTCACGGATACTCAAAAAAGTGTTTCCTCTACCTGCCTAGGAAGCAAGCCTATGTTGAATACTGCACGCAAAACATTCTGACTTAAAATAACTACCACTGTTGGATTCTCTGAAATAAAACTCAAGAAATGTAAGTAAAATTAAGGTTAAACCTACCATAGGATATAAGACTTAATATGAATTTATGTCTTTAGAAGTCAGTAGAGCCAGATGCTAAATTCAAGGATGCTAAATATTTTTACATTACTTTGCTTCTTTTAAAATGTAGTTATTTACTTATTCTTCTGTGCGAGTGTAGTATACATGTGTGTTTTTTGGTCATATGCCTATATGAATGTGTGTACTGCCCAGAAGAGGACTTTGGGTATCTTGCTATATCACTTTTGCTTTATTCCTTTGAGAAAAGGTCTCTCACTGAACCTGGAGCTAGGAAGCCAACAAACCCCAGCAATCTTCCTGTCTCTGTTCCCCACAATGGTAGGGTTACAGGTGTGTGTGGCCACTCCCAGCTTTTTACACAGGTCTTGGGATTTGAACTCAGTTCCATATGTTTGTACACAAGTATTTTTATCCATGGAGCCTTCTCTCTAGCCCCAGATATTTCCTTTAAAGACAAGAAAGATTAGAAAAAGTGCAAGCCATGGAAAGCCATAAAAATGGACATCATAGTTGTTACATCCACTCCAACTTGCTGGCTTTGTAAGAATTAGTGAGGGTCCTTGAGCTCATGTATGGATATTAGTCATGAAATAAATGATAGCCAACCTACGATCTGTAGGCCCAGAGAAGTTAGGTATAGAGAAAGGGACTGGAGGGGCACATGGATATCCCTGGGAGGGGACACTAGAATAGATTTTATGGGTGTACTAAGGGTGAGCAGGAGTGGGAATGGGAGGGTCAGGTCGGGAGGGGAGAGGAAATAGGGTTGAGGAAGGAATATAGGGAGAGGCAGCTAGAATTTAGGAGCATTTGATGGTTGGTATGGAAACCTAGTATGATGGAAAGTTCCTAAAATGCATGAAGATGATTCTAATGAGGTATTTTAATAATGGGGGATATGGAGTCTCAATTGGCTATCTCTTGCAAACAAATGAGGCCTGAGTACTGAAATTTGGTTGCATTCAATTGAATTGTTAGATAAAGGGGTCTCATGGAAATCCCCAAACAACCCAGACTATTGCAAGACAATGGATTGCTCTCTGCAAACTGACAAGTGGGCCCCATTGCTGAGGACAACACTCACATAACTCATTGAACATGGAGAAGTGGAGCTGGTGCCTATGTGGAGCTTTCATCCTTACATTCTAGTGTCTTTGGTTGGAGAATGTACTCCTCAGGCTACCAGGGAATGTATACACCAATCATCCACCAAACCCGTGAATTTTAATCTGTCTTGCCTGCAAGATACCCCAGGTAATGATAGCATAGACTTGTGGGAGTAGCCAACTAACGTTTGATTTGATTTAAGGCCCACTCCATGAACTGGATCCCATAACCAACACTGCTTAGGTGACCAAGAACCACAGACTAGATATCCTGGAGACCTAGGGTAAAACTAAACACTACTGGTCTAAAAAAAAAAAAAATCAATGAAATGATTCCCATCAATATTCTGCTATTCTGAAAGATCAATGCCTCATTCAGTCATCATCTGAGAAGCTTCTTCCTGACATTGCACACAGTTAGAGTCCTCGGAACACACAGGTCTAAGTAGGATGTTGCATCAAATACCTCTCCTCAGTGTTCAAGGACCCCTTCAAAAGTGGAGGTGAAAAGAATGTAAGAGCCAGAGGGGATGGAGTACACCATGAGAGCAAGACTTTCTAAATCAAGGCTCATATGAATTCATGGAGACTGAAACAGCAAGCACAGATCCAACACAGGTCTGAACCAGGTCCTCTACGTGTATGTAGCTATTAGCTTAGTATTTTTATATAACTCCTTTGAGGCTCTTTTCCTTCTATTAGGTTGCCTTGATCAGACTTGATATAATAGGTTTCGTATTATCTTATCATCTTTTAATTTATTGTATTTTATTTTGTCATGTTTGGTTGTTATCTCTTAGAAGCCTGTTCTTTTCCAATGAGAGACAGAAAGGGAGTGGATCCAGAAGAGAGGGGAAGGTGGAAGGACCTGGGAGGAGTAGAGGGAGGGGGATTGTAATCAGGATATATTGTATGAGAAAAGAATCTATGTTCAAAAGAACAGAAAAATAAATAGAAAAAAAAAGACAAAAAAGGCAGATTACTTTCTAACTCATTTATTTAAATGACTGCTGTCTCATGGGTTTAAACAAATTCCACAAGTGTTCTTTTCTATGTAGGACATCTTGATAAATTTTCAGCTTTCAAAGTGATCAAGAGTTGAGTTACTAACTGAATTTGAATACTATAAAGAGCAAACCAGATCAGTTATGACCCCAATCCAATTGCTTGAGACTTTCAGGTAAATTCCTAAAATATTAGGTGATTATTTATTAAAAACACACTAGCTAATAATCACTTTTTAGCAAAAAAAAATCTTTAGATGTATGCAGGACTAAGGACTAAGTGGAACCTTCTGGAAACTCTAAGCAAAAAAAAAAAAAAAAAAAAAAAATTACAAATGTACCACTTCCCATGTAATTTAAAGTAAAAAAAACTATCCCAAATCATATAAGAAACAAAAAATACCCTTCCATTATTGTTCACACAATGATTATTTCAGAAGCCATTTTTAAAACAATGGATTTTAAATTTAAAGCAATATTTTAAAAATAAATTTCTTCTTTTATTGATTGATGCACTTAGTTGTTAGCTGCAAACTCCCAGGAAGCCCACAAAGCACTATTAAGGATATTTCAAGGATTAGCTGCTTGCCCTTTTCGCAACATAATAACCTTGGGTCAACCATGACTAAATTTGCTAAATCTACAAGAGAGGGGGCCACCTCCTTGACAAAGTCTCTTAGAAGGAACAGACAGGATTTGAAGTGTGAGCCCAAAGTGAGGACCTTGTAAAAGTTGGGAATACTTATACTAGTTTGGTGTTATAGACATAGTAATTACAGGGTCTCAAAGAAATTCTGTTTTAAAAAATGAAATCAAAAACTTTGAGGCAAGGTCTCATGTAGCCCAGGTTGGCTTTGAAGGCAAATGAAGCCAAGAAAGATCTTGATTTTCTTACCTCCATCTTCTGAGTCTTATATTATAAGTGTGTACCACCACACACCATTTATGTAGAGCCAGGGATTATACCCAGGGTCTCTTGAATGCTAGGCAAGCTCTCTACCCACTGGGCTACATCTCTCATCCTCAAAGCTATTTTTGATAAGTGAACAGTTGTTTAATAAGTAAACCAATTGCCCAGGTGAATAATCTGTTGTCCTGAGAAGAGGCAGTTTGACCACATGAGCAGATTTATTGTTCAAATAAATTGGTTCTCAGGAGTTTCCTGATGGGAACAGTGAGATTATTTATTGCCCTACAAGTTTATTTTCCTGGGCAAGAATTTCCTAGAACAAATAGTAACTCATGTTGCTACAGGGGGCCTCAGCTCACTGCCTTAATAGTCAAGCTGTGTGAATGTAAATGAAATCAGCTGTCTTTGCCTAATATGGAATCCAATACTGGGAACACTTCAACCTCAAATTAGGTATTGAATTAAGACGGGGAGGCAGGTATATGTGGAAACCAACAAAGTGGTACCCAAGTAATATTAAGGTTATTTCAAGGATATGATGCACAAAGGCAGGGCTAAAGAATATCCAATTCGAACTTTTGCCTCAAAGCGTCCGAACATACCTGAACGCTGAGAAACAGAGTTTTCTTCCTGGGAGGGTTGATGCAGCTGCAGATTAGCTAGACCTGACATACATAACTGACAGTTATGAGAGGCTTAGATCTGATGGTGTGTTCTGTATTTTCAGCATAGGACCCAGACTCATCCAGTCTTTGACATACAAGTGCTGTTGTAAATCAGGCTGTACTCAAGGTTGTAGATGGCTCTCAAAATGTGACTGTGCATAGACAGTGTATAGATATAGATTTGAGTGGTTGGTAGATAGCCCCTGTGTAAGAAACTACTGTTAATCTTGGACCTAGAAAAGAAAGCAAAGATCCCTAAAGAACACAGAGACAAATGAGGCCAAGCAAAGAAATAGAAACCTCAGATAATTAAAAATAGCTTGTATTTTATATGATATCTTTTAATGTACAAAGTATTTTCACTGGTGTTATTCTATATGATTGTCTCAGCAATCTTGTAGAATGTTATAGCTTGGATCTTTTACATGTCCCTCCAAAGAGGCTTTTAGGTTGTTGGAGTTATACCTCCAAAAAGGATCATAGGGTCTTGTTTTCTCTTTTCCTCTTCTCTTTGCTTTCTTCTTCATGGTGTGAAACTTGGTTCTGGAACATGCTCTCACCATGATGCCAGTGCCACACTACACACCCTAGCTGTCGAGCCCATTACCACAAACTGCAATCCCTTGAATCATGTGTTAAAATGCACCTTTTCTCTTTGTATTTTGTTTGTTTGAGACAAGATCTCTTGCAGCCCAAAATGGCCTTGAACTCCTGGTCCTCTTGTCTTCACCCTTCCAGCTCTGGGATGACAGGAGTGCACCACTACTCTCTGAGTTACCCTTTTCTATTTGAAATTCATTATCTTGGGTGTTTGTTGTAGTGATGGAAAGCTGGCATTTGGTAAGTCGAGGAAGCACTACTATTACTATTTTATGGAGGAGGTAGTTGTTGCCCAGGGGAGGATGTCACACCTAAGGTCATAATCATATAAAACTGTAGTCAGACTCTTAGGACCTGGTTTCCTAAAGCAGTTTTCAAGTGTTAAGAACTGAAAACAGAATAAGAACCAGGAAAAGAGGGAGAGGAAAGCCTCTTTGTCCCTCCAACCATCAAAACCGAAGTTTGTCTGGTTGGATTTGTACATTCTATAAATAGTCAAGTGTGTGCTGTGAGCTGTCATTGAATGGACCCATCAAAGAAGCTGTGCGAGCCCCCACTGTGCCTGTGTACCCTAAGCCACCCCAAGACTATGCTGTGGTTATTTAAGCACACATGACAGCTTTTTATGCCAAAGTCCTGCCTGGTCACGTGTTTCCACAGGCAGCAAAATTTTCATATTCCTGTCTGGCTGGGCTTAAGTTTTTGGCAAGAGTTCCCTTCCCCTTGTAACATCTTGGAAAGCTTTTAGCTGAGCACAAAGATGTTTATTTTGAGAAGCAAATGGGACTAACTAAATATGTTAAAAAACAATCTTTACCTCTCCTGCAGGAAGAATCTCACGTTTCTCCTGTGATGTATTTCATTAGCTTCTTCCTCAAAAAGGCAGAGGGCACTGGCAAGACTATCTAGGATGGCTCTGGAGAAACTGTTTTTTGTTTTTTGTTTTTTTTTTTGTTTTGGTGACATTGGGTCCTCAGAGAGTGTTAGAAACTACTGAAAGGGTAGATAGGGACAGAAGGCCTAGGAGGAACAGAGTGACAATGTTAGGAAGGAGAATGTTGTCATAATAGACTTCTGCCTTCTGATTGCCTGGTTACTTCTCAAGAAGTATTTGGAATAGCTTTCACTTCTTTTGTAGAGAGGTCATGTCCATGCATAGAACACCATTTGGTAGACCTTTACGGACAATGATAAGTATCTGATCAGCACCTTAGAATTATAAAGCACCTTAATGCGATTCTCATTAATTAAGCATCTAAGGAAACCAAGAATCAAAAAGTGACTTTCCTGAGGCTATGCACACACCAGTGATGCACAAAAACCTTTGATTTTTGTGGTCATTGCATCACATCATGAAACAGTTATTCTGAAAGTAACATTTCTTGTTTTTTTTTTTTTTTAAAATTTCTCCCCTTCCTATACTGTATTTAACAGGTAAGATTTTTTGATACAGGATTTCTCTATCTAAAGCCATTGGAAGTAAAATCATCTTTTCTGAAAGTCTGGCACAAGGATTCCGCCCTCAGACTTGCCTAGAATTCCTTAATAGGAAGACAGTAGTATATATAAGGGTTTTCAGAGAGAGAGTGGGGAGAGCTCCAAGTGTTTGGTCACAAGTAAAAGGACACTTGTTTAGATCTAGATGAAATCTTAATTTCTTATGAATGGAAACTGTCAGATTACTTGATGAAGTCCTTGCCATTATTGTCTGTTTCAGTTGTAGGCAGAGTCCTTTATGAGCTATTAATTAGTTATAAAGTCATACCACTAATACCAACAGATGGCACAAAGTTATAAATCAGCCTAATCTGGGGAGGGAGAAGATTATTTTGACTGAAATAAACATTATCACCATTCTTCTAGAACAAATTCAGTTGTGTAGGTCCACTGGGAGCATATGACTCTGGACCCTCAACACTTTACATGTAAGGTGGCACTAAGTTTTCTGGTTGTCTGACTCTGTCCCTTACGGTCACATTAAATGCCTAGCTAGGTGCCTCTTCCAAGTCCCAGGATTTATAAGTAGTCTATGAGGCTTTTGTAACCATGGTTGCCTTTCTCTACAATAACTTTACCTTTTCATGTCCCAAGACACACCCCCTATAGCACACAGCTTCTCGCCCTTCTCAAGCAATGGGCATTGGGTTTTGTGTTTTTCTCTCTACTCCCCATGAAAGGGACTGAAACCAAGTTGAGAGTCCCCAACAACTTTGCAGATATTTGTGACATGGTATTTTGCTTTCTGACTAGACTTGGCCTAGCTTCCTGAAGGCTGTCCTCTGAAGCAGACTGAAGATTTCAATTCATATTAAAAGAAAGTCTGAAAGCCTAGAATCAGACCAAGAGTTTAAATATAAGGGTTACTGTTCTAGACCTTAATGACAGACAACATGGAGATCTTTCAAAACCAACAGCAGCCACAAAAATAATCACGGCTACAGGTTGAATTGTCACACTCAAGGTAATGAGAAGCCACCAAAGCCATCAGGACTCTAATCTTGATTTCTCTCCCAGGCATCGGGCTCATATTTCTGAAGATTTCCCCTTCTCTTGGTTAGAGGCAGACATGCTTCTGGTGTAGCTACAACAATGCTCCTGTTTTGTAGGCAAAGACATCATTCCTGATTCTCAAAAAATCATGCCTGCTTTTTTATAATGGAAGAAACAGGGTAGGGCTTTCCCAATCTCAAGACCTATCTTTTCATCAGAAATCCAGGGAAACAAATTTGCATGAGCAAATGTGTTGGGGTGTTTTGGTGCTGCCTTTATTGTTTGCTTTCCCCCTCTTTGCATCACAAAGCTGATATCTTTCACCTGTGAGCACTGTGGACTTTCAAACTTCCAGTCTGTATTGATAAGCTTTTGTTGGCTGAGTAGCTGGCATTGCCAATCTCCAATCACCTTTTCCTGTGACACTATATAGTAAGTTGGGATTTTTTTTTTTTGGTATGTGAAATTATCAAAAATCTATTTGTAAATCAAGCATTAATAAAGTGTGTTCACAAAAATCTTTGATGTATTGCTATGGTTTGAATATTTGTATCTCCTCCAAAATTCACATTGAGTCTTGAGTCCCAATGCCATCGTGTTAAGGAGTGAAGTCTTTGGAGATCATTAGAAGTGAGATGGTGACACTTTCAAGAGAGAAATTAGGGTCATCAAAAAGGGCTTGAGCGTATCACTTGATCCTCTTTTGGCTGTCTATCCCTTCCCACCCTGTGAAAAGACACAGCATTCATCCCCTTCAGAAGATGCTGCAATCAGTAACATCCTAGAAGAAGGGACAGGGCTTTCATCACACACAGTGCTTTGAGCTTAGGTTCAGATCCAGAACAGTGCAAAGCAAACGTCTTCTTTACTCAGTACCTAGTCGCAGACATTTTGTTACAGCAGCGAGATCCAGTTCAGGCATACATTGTCCTTTCAAAAGTCGGAGTTTAATTCCTTTCCCCTTGAATGAATTTGAGCTAAGTTTAGTCAAGGGCTTGTCATGAAAAGAATGTGGTCGAAATAATGCAACATATACCCAATGCAACTCATGAAAGGAACATTTCTGAGAAAAGCTACTGCCATGTCACAACATTCTAGCACCCCTGAAAAAGGTCTGTGTGGAAAGGCTGATCCTTCCTCCCAATCCAAATCCTGTGCGTGAGGCCCTTGCAAGTGGCCTCCTCTCCCCACAGAGCTTTCACTGGAGCTGATATCTCACCTCTTGTCTGATGAGAGTCCATTCTACTAGTCCAAAACTGCTCCTGAATGCACAGCCCATAGGAAGTATCAGAGTTAATGGATGTTTATTATTGTTTAAAGCCACTAAGCTTCTAGGGATTCACTGTGCAGTAAGAGATGGCTAATACAGGAAGCAGATAGCAGGAGATGCCGTTCCAGTCTGAAACGCTTGAAGTGAAAATAGTAATTATTATAGACTCAGAGGATCCTTCCCCCCAGCAATTTGCATTTTATTCTCATTCCTTTGGATTACATAAGTCTCACCAAAAATGCTGGGAATCCCCACTCTTCCTTCTACCTGCTCACATCTGCAAAGTTGGTGTGTACCATTTGCATTTGAGTGCATAAATATAGATGGTCACAAATGCCAGGAAGATTAAGAAAACTTAAAACTAGGTACCTTCCCTTTACTGCTCCTGAAATATTTTAGACACTACATTTTGTCTTCTTTGAACCCCACTCCCCAACTCCCTTTGGCCTGGAGAAAAAACATGCATGCATTTGCCTTAGTGTTAGCTCCAATCCAATGACTAGCTGTATTTAAGGACTTATCTTTTCAATGAATCTATGACAAGTGTATTTTTTTCTGAGCATAGATCTGATTACATTGCTTGTCAGTCAAAAGCAACTTTTGAAGGTAGTTCATTGTAAATAATAACTGATCAAAGTTCAGGTGGCAAGTTCTTGTGAGGGCTCAGATATGGATGGAACATGAGTATCACACAACCTCCCCAAGGATCAGCAAGCATCACAGAAGAGGAGGCAGAAGACCATAAGAGCCAGAGTTCAAGGAGGACTGATTTGAAAGAGTGTCTTCTGGCATGACAGGACTTCACCCATAACATCATAGTGGCCGTAGTTGCCTGCATATGACCTGCACAAAGTCAAACCAGACAACATTCTAGAATGGAGTATGTGCAATGATTATATGTGCAACACAAACTGGACTGAGTAAGGTTGTAAGACACAAAAGAGGACCCAAAGGTGGGAGGAGATGAGAAGGGGGTGGATCTTGGAGGAGTTAGGAGAGAAGCAAGGGGTAATTGCTCAAAATACATTGTGTACATGTATGAAAACCTCAAACGATTAATACACAGTCTTAGTTTTATAAACGTTGAAATTGATTAGTCTTCTCCTTCTCACCCCACTTACAGAGATTTGAATAAGAATGCTGCCATAGGCTCATATATTTGCATGTTTAGTCATTATCTAAGAAGGATTAGGAGGTGTGGCCTTGTTGGAGGAACTGTGTCACTGGGGGTGGGCTGTGAGGTTTCAAAAGCCTGTGTGAAGCCCAGTTCTCCCTATCTGCTATGGATCAGGATACAAAACGCTTACCTACCTCTCCAGCACCATGTCTGCCTTCATCCTATGCTCCCCACTGTAGAGATATGGACTAAGCTTCTGTGTCAGCTTGGGCCTCTAGGTTCTTGCCCTGCTTAGGTTCCTGCTATGCTCAGGTTCCTGCCCTGCTGACTTCCCTCAGTGATGAACTATTGCCTGGAAGTGTAAGCTGAAATAAACCCTTTCCCCACCCCAAGTTGCTTTGGGCGTGGCATTTCACCACAGCACTAACAACCTTAACTAGGACACCACCCCACATGGCTTCTGTAAATAGCTTCTTTTGCTGTGGGTGGTGACCCCATGAGGTGTCATAACTGCATGTGAGAACTGCAAAAATTTGGCAACAGGGAAAGCATTCTGAATGCACAACGGTTGAGCATCAATTCAAATTCAAATGTTACAACAAATGTGAGGTATTTTTGTCAGTATGTTCCTGAGTCACATCATGTGACTTCACAGCGGTCCTGCTGTGCGTACTGTCCCATGACACAGTACACCACCAACAAACGCTGCCTGAAACACTTCAGCTCAGATCTGAGATGATTGGGGGCTGTGAATGGTAGTGTTGCTACTGTACATACAAGGTTTCCTATGCTTATAGAATACACTGGTTTAATTAAAGAAAACAGAGACCCTTAATAGTTTCCTGTTGCCAGACCTCAGCATGTAAGCATCAACATAGTTGTATATCTTGGGATCATATAGTGTGAGAATGTTGTGTTTTAAAAATTGCTGTTTGGAGACTAAGGAAGTGATGCAGTTGATAAAGTGGTTTGTTAACAGGCATGAAGACCCAAGCTCAATCCTCAGATTCCACATTTTTAAAAGATGGGCATGGAGCTTATGTTTATAATCCCAGTGCTGGGGAGGTGCAAACAGGCAGATGGCTGGGAATCACTAGCCTGCCAGCCTAGTCTACTTGGTGAGTTCAAGGCCTGAGAGATCCTATCTAAAAAAACAAAACAAAATAAAAACAGGTGAATGATATTTGAGGGACAAGACCCAAGGGTGACCTCTAGAACTTTACATGTACACAAATGCACAAGTACACAGCCACACACACATACGATAAAAAAAAAAAAAAAAGCACATGTACACAGAGACACTAAATTACTGTTTGAGTTGCTAATTTGAGTTCCATTAGAAAAGAAAAATCAATGATTTTTGGCTTGGGATTAGGACAGAATTTCAAAGATGGTCCTAAACATGTTCCTGTCATTTTGTGCTATATATTTATGTGAAGTGGCTTTCCTGTAATTGACAATTATAAAATCAAAATAGTCATCAACTCTAAAAAACATGGAAATTGCTCACTTCCTGAAGTATCAAATATCTAGCTGGAATTTAATTTATAAGTAAAAATAGGCACGTCCATCTTATTAGCATGTAAATTTGCTTTTGTCTTTAATAAATGGTAAAATTATATGTCTACCAAAGAACTGTTTTAAGATAAAATTCTTTGTGATTCATGATAAGTAACATTTTATTTCTATACCTGTTTTATATATTTGTATATCAAGGGCCCCATAAAAATTTCAAGTAAAAATTTGCATATTGCATAGGTGTGTGAAACCTTGGTGTATGGGACTCTAAAGACACAAGAGAACATTTTATAAACTGGAAATTACAGGTGAGGACAAGTCCTCCTCTTTAACATTTTATTCTACTTCCCTATGTGTCTTTCCTTTCCTAAAAGGTTATTCTACTGCTGACCTGGGCCCACCAGTATCTGCATCTTTGGTGGCAAGGTATCTGAGTCTTTTTTCCGTAGCACAAGGCTACATATTCCTTCCTATGCCTCTGTAGGACTCGGTGACAGCTTGGCGATCCTAACCCATTTATTGTTTCAAGAAGATAATATCAAAAGCAAAGTTCAACCTTTCCCCATCCTGTCGCCATCTAATGTAATTGGTTTGAAATGATGGATAGGAATTGGTCAATGGCATCTTTCTATAAACAACAAAACCACAAATTTTGCAAATTTAGAGTCAGGTTGAAACCACATGAAGCCAAGAGCCACCGATTCCTGAGTGTTTTATAAGCCATCCGGGACAAGGGGCAATCATTTAGATCTCTACAGTGGGGAAGTGTTAGTCCATCACAGAGCTGCATCTCCAGCCCACACCCGTTTCCCCATACCTGATTTGTATTTCTGCATTGCTAATAACTCCCCCTTTAGGTGTTATCAATAGAGCAGGCTGAGGAAGACCGGGCTGGGAGAGAGTGTCATAACCAACATTTCTTACAGGAGCCCAAGGAATGTGTGGTCATGCAGAGGAGTCTCACAGACCTTTACCTGTCATGGGAGTTCCTAGATTGAGGAAATTAAAAAATTAAATAAATAAAAGGAAAGATTTGGTTATGTTTAGACAATACTTTTTTAATGGAAGTATGTCCTATGCAATATTTGAGACAAACTATTAGTTATTTTTTTTATCTGAAATTCATGTTTAGCTGAGCGTCCCGCATTTCCTGGATACCCCAAGCTTAACTGGCCAACTGCCCCAACTACCTGCTGCTGCTTGAAACCTTTCTGTTCATTGGTCCCTGTACTCTGAAGCCAGCCCTTCTCATGTGTTCTGCTATTGGCAACAAATGAGCATGGTTGGGTGCTGAGGCAGTTTCAGGAGAGACGTGGAACTCCCTTAGCACAGTGACATTCCCATGGCTGGAAGTTCCTTAGATGTTAAAGTTCCCCTCCCCTTCATTTGGGCTCTGTTTGTATCTCTGCAACAGTTCTTGGTGGCTGTTGTTCCACACCCAACCATTTTCTCTCAAAAGAATCTGGGAAAGACCCTTCTTCAGGTCCTGCCCTGGTAGTTGCAGGGTAACCCAGGTGGTAGCGACTTCCTTCAGTCCTTTATTATCTGTGTGGCTTTGGTGTACTCTAACCACCTCCCTCCTAATCACCTTGTACACCACACAAAGTGTTTTTTTAGGTCTGTTTTCTTTGAATAGAATGGCACTTTCTGCCTCTGGAATGAACTTGTCTGGCTGCCCCAGCCTGGAAAGAATTCTTCTCATCACCTCCAGGAAGGCACTGAATCCATCCTTTAAAGGTATTTGGTGTTAGGTTTCCTTGGCTCTTGTTTTATCATGGAGCTGGCAAAACAGGTTGACCAAAATGACTGCATAGTGCAACTGTTATGTCAGATATTTCTTCACCGGCCTCCCCATTACTCTTCCTTCTTCCATCCTCTTTTCCTTTTCTTCCTCCCTCCTCCTTTACTACTTCTTTAATATCCTCCTCCATCCACCCTTCTCCTCCTCCATCTCCTTCTTTAGAATATACCTGTGGTGTATGTCTGTGGTATATGTATTATGCATATGTGCATGCGTCCACAAACTCACCCATCGGCCAGAGGAGAACACTAGGTATTCTATTCTATCCTTGTGCTGTTTCTCTTGAAGAAGGGTCTCTCAATGAATCTAGAGCTAGGCTGGCTGCCAATGAGCCCCAGAAATCCTCCTGTCTCCAATCTTCTTAGCACTGGGGTTACAAGCATGAGTACAGCCAAGCTCAGCTCTTCACATGGGGGCTGGAGATTTGAACTGTTGCACTCATGCTTGCACAGCAAGGATTCTTACTGACTGAAGCTTCTCTCTGTCCCAGATATTTCTCAGGTTGTGTTTGGTGCCCGGAGTCACACTCGACACACTTGTAAGCTGGACTACTCCCCACAGGAAGGTAATCATGCAAATGACAAATCTTGAAGCCATTTTTGATGAGGGTGTGCTCATTTCAGAGAAGAGATGCCTGCAGCGGGATCTGAAGATCAGCCATATGGAAACTGGTCCACTCATTTTGCATGGTTCCAGATGTTAGAACTGAGTATCAGAGCCAGAGGAGCTGTGGCTCAGAATTTGGCAACAATACAAACCCGTATCCCTTTAGTGTGTCTTAAACGTGTATCTGACAAGAGGTGGGGAATTGTTTTTTCTACTAATAAAATGTCTATGAATTTTTATGATTAAAATAAGGGTTTTATTACATGTGGTAACATAACAATAAAGTTTAATTTTTTGAAAATATTTCCTGTGTTTATGACACTCATTAATGGACAGCTTAGGTCACTGGAGCATAAGAATAAAGGTGACTTCATGAGTTATCATCAAGATTTTCCTGACATGGTCTTTTACCCGACTTTTCATCAGGCACACATTTCTGTCTTTATTCCAAACTTCTTGTGTTGTAATCTTTTTGGGTTGTTTTATGGTTTTCTGATGGGGAAATGATGGCCTGGTGTAGGGTTTATGGCTTAACTAACTAAACTAACTACCATTCCTGGTAAACAGTTCAGAACTGCTTACTGGAATCTCAGATGAGCATATCTTGCTCCAGGGGCAAAAATCGACATGTAAAATAATAATAATAATAATAATAATAATAATAATAATAATAAAAGAATTAAGGTTTAGTGTATAGCTTTTAGCCATCAAGGTCTGTTTAGGCTTTTGTTTGCCTCTTGGAAACATTAAGTAGAGAAGCCATGGTGCAGATGGGAGCTTCTTCTTTCCTCCTTAAAAGCTTTTTCTGTTTCCACTTGGTAAAATCTGTTCATATAATCCTTGGTTATATTAGGTATAGTGGGCAGAAATGTATTACCTGGCCCACATTACAACTGGGTTTGGTGATATTTTGGTATCCCTTTTTCCTTTATTGCTCAGCCAGCTGTCTGGTTTATCTATCTCTTAGCCCAGATCTTCAGTGGGCAATAGTTACAGAGGGAACCTATTTCTACCAATTAACTTGCTGGCTACCTTGTGACACAGAAGGTTTCTCAATTGAGCGTTACTGATTATGGGTATAGAGAAATCCATCTTGTGCTGGAAAGAAAAATAAACTGAACTTGTAGAAATAAATTCGCTACAGAGAGGGCCTGGGAATATGGCTCAGGGGTAGAGGGCTTGTATTCCAGGCACAAAGCCCCAGGCTGGATCCTCAGCACTGCTGAGAGTGGATGTCATCATGATGGTGACTCCAGAGGTGGAGGTTAAGAAGCGGAAGCTCAAGGTACATAGTGAGTTTGAGACCAGGGGGGCAGCTTGGAATACAGGAGACCTGAGGCATGAGGATTGGAGGTGTAGGGTGAAGAGCAGGAGGGAGGGAGAGGAAGAGGCAGAGAAAGAAGGTCATAGAAATAAATGAAAATCTGTATTGCTTTGCTTTAGCAGGTTCTGCAAGGCAGGGAAACAATGGTGCATAATTAAAAAAGACACCAAGGACCGTGGTGATATTTGAAGATAAAGCAAGCAAGTTAACTGTTTGCCTTTTCAAGGTTGCACTGGGGCATTGTGTGCAGTTTCCTAGGGAGCATTTAGTTTGTAAGAGGGTGTGTCCTGTTTGACTTTGGGATTAGTTACTGCTTGGAGCCCAGGAACTGGAACATACGTGTTAATTTTCAGGTTTCTTTTTGATGGAAAGATAGCCTCAAATAAAGATAGTTTTAATGCCCTACTGACTATCATCCAGTTGTTTTTCTTTTTTTTTTAATTGCTAATTTTTTTGACAGTCCATATAAGCCCTAGCTCTCAAATGTTTTAAAGCCAACTTTATTATCTTACTCATTTGTGGGTTTAACTTCCTCGTGTGTAGTGCTGGGAACTGAGCCCCACTCTTCACATCTAGGCAAGTGCCCTGCTGATGAGCTGTGCCCCTCGCCCAGCGCCTCACCCAACTTTAAGGGATGTAAGCACTTTTCTGCTTTTCTCCAAAATTAGGTTTTTAACTTTTAAAAAGTGAATGGCTGAAAATTAATAAATTGATTGTTTGGAACAAAGACTCATATACCCAGTACCTACAATCTGCCCAGCTCCCAGGTACCTGGCTTTTAGTACAATGCCATCTAAACAAAGACCTTAAAGAGGAGATGTTTTGAAAACAGGCTGGGGCTGGGGAGATGGCTCAGTTACTGAGAGTACTTGCTTTGCAAGCATGAGGACCAGAGTTTAAATCCCCAACGCCCATATGAAAACTTTGGGTCCTTATGCTGTGGAGAGTAGAGAAAGGATAAAGCCACTAGTCACTGACTGGTGCTTTGTGATTGTCAGCCCAGCTCCAGATTCAGTGAGGGACCATTTCTGGGGAATAATGCAGAGAGTGACAGAGTAGGGCACCTGGCATTTTCCTTGTGTGTACTTGCACACACACTTGCATATGATACATTCATGCACACACACACACACACACACACACACACACACAGCTGTGCATATGCCACACACACAAATCATTTTTAAAAGTAGTAACACAGTTAAAGAACAAAGACTTAGAAGGTATGTGCTGTGAAAAAATTTATGTTTTACCCTTGATTTCATCAAACATGACAAAATGTGAAGTTATAGAAGCAGGGAAGTCATCAGATTCTTTGCAACTCAGTTTCTTTATCTTAAAGTGTGTGACACTAGCTCTTTAGGCCCAGGATAACTGCAGTTGACTTTGAGTGTTTATCAGCTCAATGAAGAGTTAACGGTTTTTTTTTTTTTTTTGCATCTACCCAGAGTGAAATAAGTCCTCTGATTAGAAGCCCTAGGAAAACAGACTTGCTGTAAGAAGTATTCGAGTCTCAGACTTACAGATTGGGTGAGTTGTCTGTGAAGGTGCTGAGGTCTGGGCCACTCTGGGAGTTCTGCTGAGATCTTCAGAAGGACTGAGTCTGTTCCTAGTGTTATTAACACTGAACTCATGACAGCGTGTTGACAGCTCAAAAGTCACCACCGTGGGAGGATTTACACTGCAAGAAGTGGCAAGCGCACAGATTAGGGTGTATCATCATGTTTGCATCAAGAGTCTCTTTTTGCAGCTGGGCCCAGGCCTTAGTGAGTCCATGTTTTTGTTTGTTTGTTTGTTAATTTGTTTTGTTTGTTAAAATCAGCTGTACCAATCTAAAGATAATCCTTGTAAAATTTGTGGTCACACATATGAGCCTTTTTAAGTATAGGACTGCTGTGCAGGTCTGGATTTGATTCCCTGGCTAAAAGATGGCTTGTGTTCATATCCTTCTGCTATGCACAGTGGCTGATTGTTACGGGGACCTTGGTTTTGTGGTATAATAATGTGGTGCTCTCTGTAAGGTGGACAATGGGGTCTGTTTCTGTCCTCTACCTGGAGAGAGATGAGAGCTTATCCAGTTTGTCCATCTTTTTATTTGTCTATTTGTCCACCAGTGAGCTCAAATTAATTAGGAAAATATTTTATACCCATGGAAAACAGTGCTTTGAGAACTGGAAGATCCAGTTCTTGGTCTCCATGCTTACTGCTGACCTGGAGCTGAGGTCACTTCGTTGAAGCCAGCCAGCCTCTGCAACTGAGAAATGCTTGTACTTTCTCTCTCTCTCTCTCTCTCTCTCTTTGAGTGTCATGTTGTTTTACCTGTGGAGAGGTTTAATATATCACAACGAGATCTTTTAAGTTAAAGAGATTTTGTCCTACTTGACCTAAGGAGAGTAATAAATATTTACATAAATCTATATTTCCATAATTACTGTAAAATAAGCTAAACTTTAACTACAATAAATGTAGCCTTTTAGTAAAAATTATTTCAGAAAGTGCTAACACAAGCATGTTTATATGATAACCTAAATCTGTTTGATATATTCATAGGAAATCTTTGGGTAAATCAGTCTAGTTTATACAGTTTAAGACAGAAGTATGAACTTTAGTGTGCTAAATAAAATGCATTTGTACATTTTACTTTTCAGAATATATTTGTTAACTTTCTAAATGTTCTTATTTTTCACACTGGCTTATTAATGACATAGGCTAACATTGATACTTAATGCTAAGGAGAGTGAAACACAGGTAAAATTGTGTCTAGAGCAGAAGGAGAATGTAGTGTAATGTCTGTGTGGTGTACACAAGGTCCTTGTTTCCCAGAAATATAAAAACAACAACAAAGTTGTGTTACTAGCCAAACTAAATCAGAATTTTGACAATCTGTGCCAGAGAGATGGCTCAGTGGTTAAGAATGCTGGTTGTGCTTCCAGAGAGCTCTGGTTTAATTCTTAGAACCCACATGGCAGCTCACAACTGTCTGGAACTTTAGTTCCAGTGGATCCAGTGTTCTCTTCTGGCTTCTGTGAGCACCAGGTATACATCTGGTTCACAGATATATATGCAGGCAAAAATTATATATGTAAAATAAAAATTAGTTGTGACAATCTATTAGCATTAATAATTACACTCTGTAGGATATTAATATAATCATAACTTCTAATATCCTCAGGTTAACTTTAAAATCTTGGACTAATTAACATTCACTCAAGTAATGGGAACTCTTTGCAATCCTAAATAATTTTCTATGAAATGAAAAATACTAAACATAATTGTAAACATGTAAATACATTTTTTGGTCACACTGTACTACAGTGACATGCTTTGGACACAATAAAAAGTATACTCACTTTTGCTAATATATAACGTTTTGTTATTAACCATCTATCTAAGTTTCTTTGTGAAATAGAGGTTGGTAAATGTGATGATTTGTATGAAGATGAGTTTGAATGCTTGGCCAATAGGGAAGGGCACTATTAAGAAATGTGTGTGTGTGTGGCCTTCTTGCAGTAGGTGTGGCATTATAGGAGGAAGGATGCTACTGAGGAGGGCAAAGCTTTTAGGTTTCAGAAGCTCAAGCCAGACTACTCTTTTTTTTTTTTTTTTTTTTTTTTTTTCCTGAGACAGGGTTTCTCTGTAGCTTTGGAGACTGGCCTGGAGCTAGCCCTTGTAGACCAGGCTGGCCTTGAACTCACAGAGATCCCCCTGTCTCTGCCTCCCATGTGCTGGAATTAAAATCTTGTTCCACCACAGCCTGGCTCAGACAACTCTTTTTACTGCTGCCTACAGATCCAGATGTGGAACTCTCAGCTACCTCTCCAGCACCATGTCTGCCTCTGAGTGACCATGCTTCCTGCCATGATGATAATGGACTAAACCTCTGAACTGTGAGCCAGCCCCAACTAAATGTTTTCATTTATTAGAGTTGCTGTGGTCATGGTGGCTCTTCACAGGAATAGAATTTTAACTAAGATGGCAAATTTGCTTAAAGTTATGCTTACCTGCACAGGGAATACAGAGCAGCGATCCCCCTTTCTTATCGTATTTAATGACCCTGATTTCTATCATCAAGTACTCAGACAAAACAGATACAATTATACTGTGATTAAGTAATTAAGACAAATAAAGGGTAACAATGGCAGTGGTGTATACAGGATGAAGAAAAATGTAATGTGGCCAAAATAGTGCCTGCCTCCAGGTAAGTATACAACCTGTGTGGACAGCATCCACAGAAGTCAGAAGAGGGTGTCAGACCTCCTCAAACTGGAGTTACAGGTGGTTGAGAGTTGTCATGTGGGTTCTGGGAACCAAACTTGGATCCTCTGTGACAGTAGCACATGCCCATAACTATCAAGCCATTTTCTCAGCCTCCAAAGTTGTTTTCCAAGGAAAAAGTGACTAGTTTGTTGTAAAAGAAAATGCTGTTCCAGACAATGAAACTGACAAGAAAGACAAAACATAAGTGGGCATACGAAGCTGTAGACAGTTTGCAAAAAATAAACCATTCTTGGCTTGCTTTTCAAAATGAACAATAAAATATGTTGACATTTTGGTAGTTTTGATGATCTTATTCAAAGACTAAAAAAAAAAAAAAAAAAAAAAAAAAAAAAAAAGAATTTGGACCCTTTATTTCCAAATATCAAAACAGGATTATTTGACTTTCCCTCTGATAAAATTCGAACCCCACCCCCTAACTCAGCAAGGAATAACACATGGCTGTCATTTACCTGTGATGCAGCCACCTACAGAGTAGAGACTACTATCCAACCAGAAGAATTTTCTGTTGGTTTTATTATTTCCCTACTTGAAAAAAGCAAATTGCTTCATCTCCTGAATGTCTAAGAGTCCTTGAAGTTGTTACACTGAGGCTGCAGAGATGGCTCAGTGGTTATAAATACTTCCTGCTCTTGTGGACAGCTGAGTTCTGCTCCCAGCACCACATCAACTGTCTCATAACCACCAGCTCCAGGGAATCTGATACCCCCTTTCTGGCCTCTGAGGGCATCTTCATGTACATTTGCATGCACGCCTACACACAAGCACTTAGATGTCAGCCAGCACTGTTGTGTGATTTACCACCGCTATGGTGGACTGTGGAGATTGTGTCTGTTTCTTTCACACACTTTCCCGGAGATTCTGCTGTGAGTTCTAAGCCTGACATCAGACTTTCAAACAGGAGTTCCTGAGATTCATGAAAAGATGAAGCTGGGGACTCTTTGTTTTTGTTTGATAGAGGGTCTCACTATGTAACTCTGGATGTTCTGAAACTCACCCTATAGACCAGGCTTGCTTTGAACCCAAAGAGCTACCTTCTTCTGATTCTTAAGTGCTGGGATTAAAGGTGTACATTACTACAATCTCCATGCTGGATACTCTTGACCTTTGATACTTGAAGGAATGGACTCCACCTCCAAATATGAGGTTCTAAGCCAACAGCCTTAGACACCTCTAGGCTGTACTGAGAGACTCAGTTAAGGATTCTAGGTCTTGGATTTTTTCTTTTTCCTTTTGGTCTGTAAGTTGATAAGTTTCTGAAATCTGATGATTGACTGACTCAGAGCTAATTACACAGAACCGAAGGAACAGATGAGAGGAACGTACCTGCAATTATTTATTGGAACTTTACATATTTATTTTTAAAGTATTTTCATCTGTGTGTAGGGGGTTATTTGTGCTATGGCGTGGATGTGGGGGCCAGAGGAATACTTTTTGGAAGTCAGGGCTCACCTTTGTTCCATCTTGCTCAAGGCAGGGTCTCTTTTATTTCTATCACATTTTTGTGCATATTTTCATATGGCAGCCCTCCTCAGAGTGTAACCTGCATGGAGTTTATTGGCCTTGTGACTATTTTACCAAGGAAACACTAGTGTAGTCTACAAAAGACATTGAATATTAGTTAGTTAACATCTTCCTTAATTTTTAAAGAAAAATATGACTAGACCTGAGATTGTATTACTAATACTTGGTAAATGTCTTAAATTTTCTTTCCATAGCTCTTCTTATCATACGTGGCAACCCCTCCTTAAATAGTTTGTTTCCTATTCCTATAAATTTCTTTAACTTCTTCCTAATAGAGAACATTACAGTCTTTGGCTACCTGAGCCTGGCAGCTATGGTGTTCTCCTTACTCCCAGCCCCTAATCTGTACACAGATTAGGGAATATGGAGGCCACAAAAGCAAGTTTGCTCTAGAGACAGGGCAGAGAAGCAATAAACAGTCCTCTTTGTGAGCATCTGTGTGCTTGACACGTACTCCAATTATTTTCTCTGTCAAGTACAAGCCTGTCTGTGAACAAGTGCTTGACTCCAATTCTGGTGGGGGAAAGTCTTCCATTACTTGGCGGAGAGAGAAACCAAATTTGTGGTGCTTTACATGCAGGACTTGAAGACGACAAAGAGAGAAGATCGTCATCTTGCTGTCGTTGGTTTGTGTTAACTTGCTCCCATTAGTACTTTGTGAAGATTAGGAATGGAAAAAATAGGGAGACTGAAGACTAAGCCCTGCATAGTGGAGGGTCAGCTTCTTTACCAACACAGAATTGCAGCAAGCCTGGTGAGAAATGGAGGCTCTGAAGCAAGACAGCCACATGTAAGCTCCAATCTCCACTCACTCACTTCCTAGCTGAGCCTAACTGCTTTCTTCTGAAAAGGGAGAAAAGATACCACTGTGGGAAGAAAAGACTTTTTATACATGGCCTGAAGAAGCACCTGTCAACCATGGCATTTATAATAATATTAACAACAATATAAATGATGATAATAATAGCTTTAAGGAAAAAATAAAGTTGGAGTGTGTCAACTTAAATTTCCTCTATTTTCAAAGTTCTAAATTTAGCCTGAATTCTGCTTTAGAGTGGCTTTACTTAAAAACTATATATAGGACAGGGCATGGTGGCACATGACTTTAATCCCAGGACTCAGGAGGCAGAAGCAGGCAGATCTCTGTAATTTAGAAAAAAACCTGGTCTACATAGTGTGTGTGTGTGTTGTATGTGTGTGTAAGAGAGACTGACTCTGTGTGTGTACATGTATGTGTGTATGTATGATAAAAGGAATACTAAACAAATATTAGTAATACACAAATATCTAACTAAAAACTTCTCATATGGCAATAATGGAGGGCAGTCAATAACCAAATAGTCAACAGCGTATATAATCTCCTGTTGGTGGTTGTAGGTGGCCTCCACTCTGTCTGTGACATATTCTTTCTTACCAGCTCCACCCTGGTCTCCTCTTCATGACCACCAAGGAGAACTAGAGGTTGAAGCAGAGGAGGCTCAGAATAGTACCGCCTTGATTTTGGCAACATGCATATTGTTTCTTCAGCTAACTCAGCATGCTGGAGATCATTTTAACAGCACAGTGTTATCATGTGGTTTCAGTAGAAAAAAAGACCCTATGTAAAAATAGCACCTTCTTCCTCAGCATGTCTGCTCCCTTTAATGAAAATAAGGCTTTCGCTTAGACTGAGCCAATGCAGTTATCAAGGCGTGAGCTAAAATCTCATCTGCTTCAAACGCTGCTAGCCAAATTCACTAACAGTGGTACTTACAGATACTGACAATAAGAAGGCCACAGCAGTAAGAGCCATGAACAGCGCAGGATAGCTCACATTCGACACGGAGTTCTTAAATGGCAGTGTTCTAGAATGAGCCCCCAAGGAAAGCCATCATCAAGAAGAGGCCCGGCTGCTTCACATGAGTATTTACAACAATATGAATGAACAGACCGAAAAGGAGCAGAGAGAAATCAGCATCAGTCATGGATTCGTATCCAATCCAACTAAAAATAAAAAAGATAAACTAATACCACTCTGGCCATATGGCAAGCTAATGGGTTGCTTCTTAGAGAATGGGTTTCTTTCACTCTCAGCAGCTTGCATTCAATCACATCAAAGTTTCCATTCTGGGATCTAGGACCTTCTGTGTATGTTATTGATGCGAAAATACAACAGAGCTTTATTTTATATGACTAAGGAAAGATTCAGACATGCTCGTCAAAGTCATCTTAGAAAACATAGTGTTAGTTAGAAGCAGGGGCTGAGCTCAGTGGTAGAACACTTGCCTAGCATGCACAAGGCCCTGTGTTCAAATTCCCATACTGATAAAAAGGAGAACAAAGTCTCTTGGGTTATGACCAGAATTTGGCCCAAATCAAGCTCAGTGAGCTGATTAATTATGTTGTCCAGAGTCCCCCTATATGACTTAACGCTGGGCTATTAAGTTGGCTAGGAACATACAGTTTGGCAAGTTCAGTCATGATCACCCATCATTTATCCTGAATGAAATGTACTCACAAAATGAGAATAAGTGTCCACTTTTAATGCAAGAAATCTGCTCCTGAAATTATAAAGGTTCCAGGGAGCTGACCCTGGCTTCTAGAAACCTCTAGGCTGTTTGGCAAAGGAAGAGTCATAATTTTATTTTGGAACCCATTTTTTTAAAGAATCTTTTCTTCTAAGATTTATTTTTATTTATGTGTATATGTGTGTTCCCATGGTGGCCAGAGAACAATGAATTGTCCTGAACTAGAATTATAGGCAATTGTGAGGGCTGGAAATCAGCCCTGAGTTCTCTTGTAAGAGTAGCAAGTACTCTTAAATACTGAGCCATCCCTCCACACCCTATTTCAGACTCTCAGAGAAAGTGTTTCTGCTTTGTAAACCCTAATATATCTTTATTCAAGAGTCATTTGAGGCATTACAACAAACAGGCATATGCATACCTCGTCTTCCTGGGAGTCACTGCACCCTTCATTAGGTTATTAGTGGCTCTCTGACATTCTAGCCCTACAGATTGCATGTGAGCAGCCAGCTGGCTCCATATGGGTTCTTTGAAAGCAGTTCTAGATGTTCACCCTCATCAGCTAAGAGACCTTATGCATTTAGCAAATGTTAGGACTAAACTGCCTCCATCCACCTTCATATGAGGGAAAATGTAGACCCAAATGACTCAGAAGCTTCAAGGACACACACAATCATACAGTCCCACCACTGTCTTCTCAGTACAAAGTCAAAGTAGTTTTCATCCTAGCTCTAGGTTAGGTGCTTGGGTATCTTCATTTGGGCCCTGTGGAAGCTGGAAAAACTTTGTGAAGAAATGTAGAAAATGGGGATGTACCCGTGAAATCATTTGCCAAGAAGTTTATTGTGAGTTGTGGTAGCTAGGTTTTATGCCAACTTTGACACATACTAGAGTCATTTTAGAAGAGGGAACTGCAATTAAGAAAATGTCCTAACCAAACTGACCTATAGGCAAGCCTGTGGTATATTTTCTTGATTGATGACTGATGGGGGAGGGCTCAGCTCACTGTGGGTGGTGCCACCCCAAGGTTGGTGTTCCCAGGTGCTATAAAAAAAAAAAAAAAAAAAGCAAGCAGAGCAAGTCAGAGATAGAAAGCCAGTAAGCAGCATTCCGCTGTAGTCTCTACTTCTGTTCCTGCCTTGAGTTCCTGCCATGTCCTGGATGATGGATGACCGTTGCTTTGGTCATGACGTTTATCACAGCAATGGAAACTCTAACAAAGACTGAACTTTGGAAGAGATGTATTTTTGGAGATAATTCGAAAAAGAAAAGTCAAAGGAGATGAGAGTCCCACATTTTATCATAGAAAGGAGAATAGAACTCTAACAAGAGAATAGTCCAAGCAGTGAATGGACAAGAGAGCCAAGGGTGGTAACATGTAAGGGAAACCTGTGCATTAACAACCTCAGGCCAAAGCTTTCATTTCCTGTCGGTGGCCAAGATGCCCTTCATGCTAAGGACACAGCTAGTTAAGACAGTCAACTGGGATAGTTAGTTGTTGCAGAAATCAGCTTATAAGAACTATAAAGTGACCCCAGAAGAGGGACAATCACACAACTTACTTCCCACCCCAGCCCCAGGGCCTAAGAAAGGGGGCTTACTGGGGCTGGCCTAGATGGAAGACAACATCTAGTTCCAGAAGAAGCTACCTGAGGGGCCATCAGTGCCTGCATGTGGGAGAGGGGAGAATCACCACTGCTGAGGTGTGGGTTCATCTTTTCTAGAAAGAACAAGGAGCATAGAAATGGAGACCATGTTCAAGGACAAGAGCTTTGGATCCTTTCTTCAGTAACTTTGTTCAAGATAGCATGCAGTCATCTTCAATTTCCTAATAAAGCTACTCTTAACCTTAAAAACAAATGAATGAAACAGAGTTACAAAGTGAATCCAGGCCAAGGAAGTAGAGATGCTTTGCTTCAAGCCTCTATCTCCCTGGCTAGAGCTCTGATGCTGATAAACTTTTGCTCTATGGATTAAAGGACATCAGCACCCAGTTTCATGGTTGTATCCATGTTGAGAGGAGATGCATGTATCTGGATATGGTAGGTTGCAAAATGTGTGCATCCTTATGATGGCTGATGATTAATATTGGTTGTCAAATTGATCATATGTAGCATCATCTTAGAGACACACCTCTCTGTGTGCGGGCTTTTGTGAGGATTTCCTGGAAGAATTAACGGAGAGGGAGAAATTGTACTTGAGAATGGGTAGCACCTTTGGGAGGCAGCCTGTATGTGAAGAGTTTCAAGGGAAAACAGCGCTGGCTTTGCCTATCTGCAGCCACCCTTCACTGACCCTGGATCCCAGCTTCTTGGGCCTTCTGTTGTGAATTGGAGACCAGCAGCTCTCCAGAATCCTCAGCTGGGACTGCTTAGCCATCCAGTCTGGTAGACTTAACATCTGTGGTTCTCAGCCTCCCCAGTGTGCAGACTGCCACTGGTGAACCACCCAGCCAACATAATACACCCCTTTGGTTGGTTGGTTCTGATCCTCCAGAGAGTCTGAAGACAGCCCTCCTACCTCCATACGGTAGCCTTTGCTGGCTCCGTAGACTTTCCCATTGAGATGTAGAATCTGTTTTCCCCTAAATTTACCTTTGATAATGTCATTGACTTTGGATGTGGGAACATTAACAAACATGGCACAAGCAGAAGCTTTAAATTATTGAAAACTATGTTTAAATTATTGGAAGTTATTTATTTACATTAGGTGCCCATATGGGTCATAGTGTATATATGGAAGTCAGGGGACAACTTGCCAGAGTCAGTTCTTTCTTTCCACTATGTGGATCCTGGGGATTGAACTCAGGACAGCAGGCTTGGCAGCAAGTGAATTTATTCACTGAGTCATCTTGCCGGCCCAAGTAGAAACTTTAATGTCATTTCACAATGTGACTGGCTTTCTCTTGGTCACTTTTGCAACCAACTTGCTTGACTGCTGGAGCCTGGGCGGAGATGTGAGGAGAAGACAAGATCTTTCCGCTGAAACCCCCACATATATAAGGGAGGAGAGCCCTGGCTGAACATGTCTGGCCTAGAAGTATTTCCCGCAGAGCCACCAGACAGTGAGAAATGCACATGTTCCTACTCACAAGCTACTGCACTCTAGAGTTTGTCTAAAGGACAAGCTATTCAAATAGGAGGGTCCACCTTTCTGTGTCTTCTCTGTCTACGACTAATTCTGAGATAATAGGATAAGACCAGAGTGCCGAGTGACATCATCTTAGAAAATGAAGGACAAACCTGTGGATTGATGTTAACAATGTCATGTCCATCCCACATCAGACTGTGAAAATCACAAGCACACAGCATCCGGCTGTAACGCTGGTGAGTGATGACACAAAAGACTTCTGTATCCCAAGGAAATTCCCTGCCGGAGTATGTGATTTATTTATGGCATAAGCCCAGGGTTACTTTTCAACCTTTATATTTTAACTTGGTGATAGAGAACTACAGATCCAGATGGAGGCGGTTTTAAAAGTTAGCTGATTTGATTTCCACAGCAGCTGTCATTTTATGCAAGGGTTATGATAATCTGTTAGAACTGTGGTCCAAGCAGAAAGCAGTGCAGATGTTTCAGGCGATCTGCTAGGAGAACTACGGTCCGAGCAGAAAGCAATGTTGACAGGCCTGTGGTTGAGAGAAGCCACCACGGAGATGCTGCAGGGCAGTTCCCACCTCTGAGTGCAGGAGCAATGGCTGCAGGGGTACAAAAAAGCCCTGTATATTTCACCAGCCCCTAAAGGCATATTATGACACTGCCCAGTAGTGGCTGATGTTCTTTCCCAGCAAGAACTCACAGTCATCAAGAACTGGTTAAGTGATGTTCAGTGTATTCTGTTTAATGAGGCTGAGCAGACAGGGATTCACTTTAGTACAGTTTCTATGAAAAGGATGAAACTTTGTTAAAGTTTCCTGCTTAAAAATTCCAAGCTTCAGTTCCCTAGAAAACCCACTTTTTTTTCCCTGACATTGCAGATTGGTAAGTAATTAATTTAGACATAATCGTTTGGCATTGCACTGGATCCCAGTAGTCCAGCAGGCTAATCATCCAGAGTGAATGCGGAATAGCCAGGGCTTGTTTATAGTAGTAGAGGAATTGTGCCGTGTGTGTGTGTGTGTGTGTGTGTGTGTGTGTGTGTGTGTGTGTGTGTGTGTGTGTTCAAGTGTTGTGCTTATGTGACACTGTTTGTCATTCCTCAAGTGCCACTCACTTGCCAAGTAGCTAGGCTGGCTTTCCAGTGGGCCCCAAGAGTCTCCCCATCTCTTTGTCCCCAGTACAAGACTTACAAATGTGCACTGCCATAGTCAGCCTTTCCAGGTGGCTTCTGGGTTTGAACTTGGGCCTTTATGTTTACAAGGCAAGCACTTTGCTGACTAAGCCATCTGCCCACTGCCTTGGCCATCTTACAAAGCACATCTCAGCATCCTGTGGCCTCTGCTGTATCTAGAACACTTTTCTCTGGGCAGATACCATCATTCTTCCAGTTGTCCTACTCAGCCAGTCCTGGGCTGGCTTTTTGTTCTCCTAGTCCAGTCATCCCTGGCTTCAGGTCAGTTTTCACAGAGCCCATCTGTGGGAAATCTCCATCTGGGCTTCTGGTGTATCCCCCCCCCCATCCTTATCACACTTACAATGAACACAGTGAAGTTATCACCACCATAGCTGGTGTTCTTACTTTATTAAGGGTCAGTGTAGATTCTGTATAGGGCACAGGTAGTCCTCGGTCATCTTTTGTTCTGTTTTGTCTATTACTCCATCTAAAGGGTCTGATTTTAACCCACTTACCCAAGCCTACAGGCCTCTATCACACTGCTGTCTAATCCAAGAATTATAGAACAGAGAGACCCGTGAAAGGACGTATTTGAATTGGTGGTATAGTTCAGTGGTAGAACAGTTTTCCAGTATATGAAAGACCCTATATTCAATGTCCAATGCATGTATCACACACACACACACACACACACACGGAGAGAGACAGTGACAGAGAGACAGAGAGAGACAGAGAGAAGCAGAAAGAGAGAGACACACAGAAAGGGGCAGCATTGGTGTAAGACCTGAGAGACCTGAGTCCTAGGTAGACCTGGTCTGTCTTGTGGTAACTGTGATAATTGACAACTGGTTTAATATCCCTAAGCCTCCACACATTTATCTTTATAAGGAAGCGATTCTGAGGGCTACTTTAGGGTTAATGTCACCATAAAGGTTAACTCATTGCAAAGGTTAATTCATGTGTATAAAATACCCAGCATAGTTCTTGGCAAACAGATGATACTCAATATATTGACCCTCTTCGTTTTCTCCTTCCTCTGTAATTAATCTATGTCTGACTCAGGATATTGTGTTTTAGATATTGCTTGCTTTGAATGAAGGCCATATATATTGGAACCCCACAACCTTTTTTATGGACTTCTAGCTTCTCATAAAGCATGTGGGCAAGGGAAGGGCTGAGTTAGGGAACTGCTCTTCAGGTACTTGTGAATTGGTATTTCACAATGCCTCTCCCAAACCTCCCAAAGGGAGTTCGTGTCCATGCTCCCTACCTGTAATGTTCATATCCATACGCCCCACCTTTAGACATCCACAGATTCAGAAATGAAAGGAACTGCTTCTCACCCTTAGCTCCTGGAAGTCTGGATTTCCAAAATGGAAGTTTCTACTTTTTAAAACTTTTATTCATTTGTTTACTTGCTTATTTATTTTATTGTGTGTGTTTATGTATACACATGGGCACAGGTACTTTAGGGTCCAGGAGAGGGCATTGTATCTCCTGGAATCAGAGTTGAAGGGAGTAGTGATGTGCATGACATGGGTGTTGGGAACTAAACCCAGGTCCTCTGTAGGAGCAGTGAGTGCTCTTAGCTGCTGAGCCACATCTCCAGTTCCAAGAGCCCTGTCCCCATACCTTGAATGAATTGTAAAAATTACTAACAGCACTTTTACACTTCCCACTACTATTTTTTCTTAAATATTGGGTTTGAATGTTTGTGCTTGACTAAAGTTGATGCTAAATCCAAGTCCTTGAGGTCACAACAGTAGGAGGGACTTGGAGGGATGGTTAGGTTCTAGAGGGTTCCTTCATCAGGTACCATCAGGACTTTTGTCAAAGTAGGCTTGTCAAACTCATTTCATCCTTTCCATCATATAAGGACATCTACAGAAAGCATAATCTGTAAACCAGGTATGAGCCTCGCCAGACCCTTCATCCTAGGCTTTCCAGACTCATGAGCTGTGATAAATTACGGTTGTTCACAAGTTAGCAGCCCAAACAGCATCTAATGTTTTTTTGGTCACCTTGACAGGATCTAGAACAGTGGTTCTCAGCCTGTGGGTTTTGACCCCTTGGGGGTTGCAGTCACATATCACATGTTTACATTATGATTCATAACAGGGGTACAGTCACATATCACATGTTTATATTATGATTCATAACAGTAGCAAAGCTACAGTTAAGAATAGCAATGGAATAATTTTATGGTTGGGGTCACCACAACATGAGGTAATGCATTCAAGGGTTGCAGCAATAGGAAGGTTGAGAACCACTGCTCTAGAAAACACATTACTGAGCATGTCTGAGTCTGAGGTAATTGAAGACCCACCCTAAGTATGGGTGATGACATCCTGTGGATTGAATTTGTGACTGAATCGAAAGGAGAAAGTGAGCTGAGCATAGGGGTTCATCAAGTACAGTGTGACCAACTGCCTTGTGCTCCTGCTGCCATTCCTTGATGGACCACATCCCCTGAACCTGTAAGGCAAAATGAATCCTTCCTGTCTTAAGTTGTTTTTCCTCAAGGTTTTTTGACACACAGCGAGAAAGGTAACTACTACATGGAGTAGACACTTGGAGATAAGAAGAGACTGTTCCAGTTAGTGACATCAGGGACACAGGAAACTATATCAGGTCCTCTAGGCTTTGCCTATGAGATATGTACTCAATCACCACCACCACCACCACCACCATCACCCCCACCACCACCACCGCTGCACACTCAGTATTCTACATGGCCTGGGGCAGTGTGCAGCCAGAAGCAGCTTGCCCAGCCCCAGCCCCACCCAGATGCAGAGTGTGTTCTCTGCAGATCCAGCATGCTTCTTCCATGGGTCCCATGGTATAGACCTGAGCCAATGACCCAGGGCTTGATTTCAGCCACACTCCCAATCTCTACTCAGTGTCAAGCAAGAAAGCCAGTATTTGCCCCCTAATGAAAATTAAACCATCTCTCAAAGCAGCCTGCTTGTGTGAATACCTCATCTCTTCTCTACCCCATCACCAACTCACTATTCAAGGAAAACTTCAGAAAATCAAGGTGAGGGGGCCTGGAGAGACTGTAAACCCTCTGGTCTAGGGTTCTCACTAGGACATCACATTGCCACATCTCAATTAAAGGTAATCCAAAGTGCATCTCTGCTGCTAGAAGAATTCTTTGTACCCTCTCCGTAGACTCTGGCCTCTTCTAGGTTTCCATTGTTTGTTTGATCTGGACCCAGTTATTACTAGATGCTCCCACCAGGGTGTGAAGCATAAACCCCTATGTCCAAGTATCCCCCCCAAATCTGTAGGTTCCAGGAGAATAAGATACAACCCCCAACCATCTAGATAACACCGTCTGGTTGTGAGCCTGCAATGGTTCCATGTGGGGGGTCCAGACCCTATCTGACATTCTGAGGCCTTTAGAGTATCCACACCTTTCCTAGGCCTAAACTTTGATTTTTGTTTTGTTTTGTTTTGTTTTTAGCCCCCTCCCCATACACAAGGTAAGGACTCTATCACTGCATTAAGCTCTGGCTCTTTCTCTACATTTTATTTTTAGACAAGGTTTCCTGGCTGGCCTTGAATTTGTGACATTCTCCTGCTTCAGCCTGCTGAGTGCTAAGGTCATAGACATTAGACACTATGCCTGGATTCTTCTTTCAGCACATGATTCCTAAGTTTAGAACCTCCTAGAATGGTCTAAGTGTTGCGGCAGATGACATTATACATTAGTATAAATTTTGTCTGATTTACTTTCAAATGTGCATGTTTCTCCTGAAAAAAACGTGCATATATAGGACACTGGTTGTAGACATATTTAAATTACTTAGCCATAGGGTATACGTCTACAGTCAGGAATTTCCCAGCTCAAAGACAGAGGGATGAAGGCAGTGGGAAAGCTTTGCTTATTTCTGTCTCATCTGTAGGTCTCTCCAGCTAGGTTACTGCACAATGCTGTTGCACGATCGATTCCCCCAAATTTCATGTTTAGAAACTGAGTCATCAGTGCCATGATGTTGAGACATGAGACCTTGAAAAGGTACTTTGGTCATGGAGTTCTGCCCTCAGGATTGGATTAATGTCATTGTCACAGAAGTTGGTTCATTGTCACAAGGGAGATATAAAAGTAAGCATCTATCAGTCCCTAACTTTCTTCTCTTTAACTGTCCTCCTTAGGATCTCCAGTAAAAGAACCCTTGTGGATGCTGGACCTTGGCTTTGGAACTCCCAGTCCCCAGAGTGAGCAAAAAGCCTCTTTTCTTTCTATACTAGCAGTCTCAAGTATTCTGTTAAGGTAGTAAAAAAAAAAAAAAAAATCTGAGAGCTAGGCATTGTGTGCCGCAGGTGGGGCCTCTGCTATCTGCAAGGAAGGCCAGACCCCTCCAGCAGACCAGGGGGCTGATCTCTGGAAGGTACAAGTACTGGAACCTTCTGAGTGTGTGTGTGTGTGTGGGGGGTGTTGCAGGAAGAAAAGCAAGGTGGGGTGCATGAGCTTCCTCTTGGCTCTTGCTGAGTCTTCCTTCATGGGCGTTCTGCATTTATGCCAGGGTGACCTCCTCTGTCCTCCTCCAATGTCTACTGGCCTGGATGACTGATGTTTCAATCTTAATTAGAAGCTCATATGTTTATTCTTCCTTTTTTAATATCTAATATATATATATTTTTTTTACTATAGGGTAGCTCTGGACTTGCTATGTAGCTGAAGTTGAACTTGAATTTTTGATTCTCCTGCTTTTACTTGCATGTGCTGGGAGTACTGGATTGTGGGTGTGTGTCACAATAGCCAGTTTATGTGGTGGTGGGGCTGTAACTCAGGGCCTTGTGCAGGGTAGGCAAACACGACACAACTGAGCCACATCCCCAGCCTGAGGTTCATTTTTCTCTGGAGATAGTACTTTTTGAAAATACTAGCCATTTTCGTTTGTAATCTTTGTATTTGCTGATTAACTTTCCCAGTACCGTAAGTGATAGACTCAGCATATGCTACTTCTGGGGGCGGGGGTGTTGCTGGGGATTGAACTCAGGGCCTCACACATGCTTAGCACATTCTCTGCCATTGAGCTACAACCCCAGTCTAGACAAATTCTTTTTATAAGTGAGTTACAGTATGAGAAAACCTGCTATCTGATAGAAAGGAGTAAGGGGGAAGTCCTTCTGTCCAAGCTGTCAGTCACGTTTGCTCCCATTGATCTTCTGTAGTAAAATTGTAGAGAAAGGAGAGAATTCACACTGCACTCTTCTAAATAGATAATAGTTTATTGTATGACTCATTAGCAGGCAAGCTGTAGCTCTCGGTCCAACTGCCCTGCTCTGCCTGGACCACAAATGCTTGGCAGATTAAAAATGGCTTACAGTACAGTAAGTTGGGAAAGATTAGTGTTCTTCAGCTTTGCTTAGTAGTCCAGTGCACAAAATCTACATACATGCATGTATGCATACATAATTTTCTTGTTTGTGTTTGAGTGTCACACTATACCCCAGGCTGGACCAGTTCTCATGAGCTCTAGGGCTGCAGAATGTAGCTACTGAGGCTGCCTTCAGAGACTAGCAGGAGTTTCTTGATGGAAGTCAGGTGACTTTGTGGTAAAGGGCTGTATAGGGGTTTCCCTACCCAGGCTGAGAACAACCATGCCCTCAACCGATGCTTAGGACTCTCAGAGCAGTGCCATAGTCTCTGATTATTCTGAGAATGTATTACAGGGAAGTCTGCTGGCTGATCTCACACTAACATCTCCTACACCTCTCTCTGCACAGAAACAAGAAATCCATTCTCCTTCTCATGAGTCTGGCTGAACCTGCATCTGTTTTGATTTCAACAAGAACAGAGCTGTGCCAATTTGAGGACACAGCCTGCAACCTTTATTCTTGTTCTAGTTAACACTGGTTGCCATGTTGTAACAACATTCAAGGGATACTCCTGAATGATGAAAGGACATGAGGATAAATAAAAGGACTATGTGGATTTACAGGCTATATTTCTAAGTGCCAATCTGAATCCAGCCATATCAGCGACTTCAACTCTACCGCAAGGGACAGAAACTGACATTGCTCCCTAGTTAGCCTGCAGTTGACCCACTGGAACCAATTGTTGTTCAGATAGTTAAGACATTATAGAATTAAGCCATTATGTTCAGGGGTGGTCAATTTACATCTCACAAGGTGACTACAATAGCAGTGTCACTTAATCACAGAGGCCCATACCAAGAAATACATTAAGTGATTTTTGTTTTTGTGGGAACACCATAAAATATACACCCACGCTGCTTCTTGTGTGTGTGTGTGTGTGCCCATGAATTATGAGCCAATATAACCCACCTTTTCCTTAACTCTTTTTTGTCAGGGTATTTTCTCACCCCAACAGGAAATGAAAATAAGACAACATCTTATTCTCTACAACCTGTGAAAGATTCCCTTTGGGGTGGTAAAGGGCCATTAAGACTTCAGGTGGAATTAAAGTTACTAATTAACAGACTTCAAAACAGGCATTTGTCTGGGATTATCTTGTTAGGCCCTGTGTTGTCATAAGAGTCCTTACATGTGGGAGAGCTGAGTCAGAGGGAAGGGATGTGAGGACTGGACCACTGGGGCTAGCTCTAAAGGGGAGGAAGGCAGCCCAGCCTCAAAGCCCAGAGAGCAAAAGACCGAGGGTCCTCAGAGCTGAGAGAGACACAGAGTCATCCAGAGCAGAGAGACACAGTCACCCAGAGCAGAGAGACAGACACCCAGAGCAGAGAGACACACAGTCACCCAGAGCAGAGAGACACAGTCACCCAGAGCAGAGACACAGACACCCAGAGCCAAGAGAGAGTCACAGCATCACCGGCCCCTGGATTTTAACTCAGGGAGACCCACTTTGGATTTGTGAACTAGAGAACTTCAGAATCAGTGCATGTTGCTTTATGATACAAAATTTGCCTACATTTTGTAAAATAGATACAGAAAACTAACAGTACAGAAATGTTGTACTGATTTAGAATGGGCTATCTTGGACTGAGGTGGCTGAGATGGCTTTCAACAGCAATTCTGCGATTTCCTCCCATATCACCTGGCATGGGAAAAGCTGGAGAAGCAAGATTAGCTCATTTGTGGGAATAAAGATTTATATTTCACATGCCTGAACACAGTGATTAAATGTGGGGCCTTGTTCCCTTCTTGTTCCTACACGTGACTGTCCTTTACAATGACTCCACCTGTAGGAGTATGAGTAGACTTTTCAGAAGGCCAGCTTATTTGTGGACTGTGAAAATAATGCCAGGGAGAGTGAAGTGCTGGCAAACATTAAAATACTGTCTACATAGATTCTCCAGGGAGGGAAGGCACTCTCATTCCCATCCCTCACCCTGAAAATATGCTACAGAACTCTCCTTGGTCCCACTGAAGCATCTCTTTGCAGTGTTGTGGGATATTTGCATACTGTGTGAAGATGTATTGCTGTGATTGGTGTAATAAAAAGCTAAACAGCCAATAACTAGTCAGGAGGTATGGGCGGGATTTCTGGGGAAAGAAAGGAAGAGGAGGAGGAATCTAGGTACTAGAAAGACTCCAGGAGATGTGAAGAGGAAACAGGAGGTACAAGGTGGAAGAGAGGCAAAGCCACATGATAGAATAGATTAATACAAATGGGTTAATTTAAGTTTATAAGATCTGGTTAGGAACAAGCCTAAGCTATAGGCTGAACTTTCTAAATTGATAAAATGTCTTTGTGTCATTATTTGGGAGCTGCTGGCAGGACAGAGAAAGACTTGTTAGAGTATGGGGCCATACACTCTGTTTCATAGAGCAGAGAGGACAGAGTTCATTAGGCCCACAAGGGAGACCAATTATCTGTCATGGGTCAGGAACTTCTCATTTTTCTTGCTTTCCCATTACATTTTAGGTACATATAGTTTCAATTCCATATTTAGAATCCATGTTTTATCACTGGCCACTAAACTCCAAAACAAAGCCTTTTAAAGGTAGATATCATATTATTTTCAGGGTTTTAAATTAACATTGTCATCACCATTACCATCTATTATTTTATATAATGTAAATGGTCCAACAGTATGTTAGATATGGCATTGCACAAGTCACTACAAAAAGTCTCCGAGGAATACAGCACAGTTACTCTAATGGTGACCAGAGGGTTATCATTTGGGGCTGGTTAGTTACCCATTTCATTCAAGCCAAGGTCATCTGAAAAGAGGGCATCTCAACTGACAACATACCTCCCTCAACACTGGCCCATTGGAAAGTCGTCATTTTCTTGATTAATGACTGATGGGAAGGGCCCAGCCCACACTGTGAGCAATGTCATCCCTGGGCTGGTGGTCCTGGGCTATGCAGGAAGGCAGGCTGAGCAAGTCATGGGGAGCAAGCCAGTAAGCAGTGTTTATCAATGATCTCTATCTGTATCACTTTGCAACCTGACTTCCCACAGTTGATGGACTGTGACAAGGAAGGCCAAGCCAATTAAACCATTTCCTCCCTAAGTTGCTTCTGGTCAGAATGTTTTATCACAGCAATAGAAAGCATACTAGGATACTCAAGAGTTTGGGGGCACATAGGGTGAACCCACACAGGTTATTCAGATGCTCATGACTTCAAACTGACTGACTAAAGCAATCACTCTCAGTTATAGGGACTAAGGGGGACAGATGTGAGTCCAGCAGTGGCTTAGTGTAGCTCAGGATTTGGACCAAAGAAATGGTGTAGGAAGTAATATATGATTGTATTGTAGGATGATATGATAACCAGTAACTGATTTTAAAAAACAATGCATTGTAGGTAGAATGCAAATATTTGAAGATATTAGTCATTTTAAAATAGAATGCTGAAATTACCAAATCAGGCCACATATTTTCAACACACCAGGAGGGAGGCATCTCTCACTCTAAGACCTTGCCTCTGTGAGCTTGTTGGGTGCCTGGTTCTTGTGTCCCTGGAGCCCCTGGAATGCTCTAAGAACAGTGATGCTGTTTCCAGGTTCGCTTATCAGACTTCCATTACTGTTTGCCAACTTTTGCCTTTCCCCATGTGGTTCCAATATCAAAATATTCCATCCATGTGTCCCAGAGGGTTTGGACTTTCTCTTCATTTGTGCTTCTTGAAATAATACGCTCCCCAGGCACAGACTGTTCCTTCATCAGTTAAACAAAAGGTCAAGCATTTATTAGTCTGCGTATAAACACAACAACAAAGGAGCCCTTGTGAAAATGGAATGCTCAGCTTGGATAGAACACAGAGCGATTCCTTGCAAATCTGGCAGATTCCCTCTGATTTCGTAGCCTTTGAACATGTTAAAGCTGCTGTTGCTGGAGTTCTCCAGCCTTACTCGTAACCTCTATGGCCCTTTGAGGTGCAAGTGTATTCATTCATCATGACTAGAAGAGCAATTTCTTTTTCAGCTCAAATACATTAACAAGTTGTTGAGAGAAATCTGCTCTAATCCTATGGATAGAACATTGAAGGCTCCTGTTGCTGCACAAATAACGAACACAAGAAAGGAACAAGGACTTTTGCTGTTCATCAGAGGCCACTTTACCCAGATGTGATCTCCAGTCTGGGATGCCAGAAGTCTTCATGCCCTTCAGTGCCAACAATCTAATGAGGCTTTCTTGTCCCTTGTAACAGCCAACTGCTACACACGTTCTACCCAGCCTTCTCCTACCCTGACAGTCCCCAACACTGTAAATCATCTCTCCTCTGTAAATAACCACTGCCTCAGTGGTACACAAGGAAGGCCTGTATCTAAAACTAGTTTCAGATCTCTGTGCTGTGTGTGAGTCAGTTCTGGTACTCTTTCTTAGTAGAAATTCCCTCGCTTTATTTTTTTTTCTTCTTAATCCAAGAACTGAAGGGCTGGATTCACAGTATTATATGCCCTAGGCACTCTCAGCCACAGCCTGTCCTCGAGAGCTGGTGGCCATGCTCCTTTAAGGCTAGGAGAGTGAAGTCACTCAGCTCTAATCTCAGACCTCAGATCTGATCTCAAGCATTTTACGGGTTGGAACGTATGTAACACCTGTTGAGACCAGCCCACATGCCTTTCTGGCTAAAGTCGCCTCAGTGTATGTGAAAATGGGGCAAAGCTTGTTGGTCATCTTCTTCCTTGTTTTGAGAAAAAGGTCCTGCTATGCATACCCTGGGCTGGGGTTAAGTGTTCACCCCACAGGCAAGGCTGAGTTGTTTATCTTCTTCCTCCTCCCTTGCTATTCTTGTCTGGCCACCTTGGCTTCATCTTCCTCAACCTGCTTTGTCTTCTTGTCCAGAGCTGCTCACAGAAAGTGGGTGGGGTCAGGAAAGGACCCACAGCGTATCAGCTCACGAAATACCCACTTTATTGCTCTGAGTTCCTTTGGAAAATGGCAGGAAGTCATGTGCTAGTACATTTTTAACTTGATGTCAACTCACATTAGTTTGTAAATACGTAAGTGAATGTCAGGCCCTGAAATTTAGCAGTCTGCCCTTTCCTCAGGAAGTAGAGAGTACATGTCATTGAAGTTGAAGGAAGCAAACATCTGTTTTCAGGGTTGGGTACTCCAACTCACTTTGTTAGCTTCTTCTGCCACTATATGCCCCATTCCCTCCCTCCCTCCCCCCCTCTCTCTCTCTCTCACACACACACACACACACACACACACACACACACACACACAGTGGGGGAGATTGAGAGAGGGAGGGAGGGAGAGAGAACTAAAATATTCATTGTTCTCTTTGCTTGGCTTAGAATAATTTCTGACTTCAATTAGGTGAATGAATGAATGAGTTATACAGTTACGTGTGACGTCCTCATACTTTCCCTGTTCTATATGACTCTCCCTTTCTCCTGTTTTTGGTTTTTTTGTTTTTTTAATTGAAGAAGTTTCTCATTTTTTTCTTTAAATTAGAAACAAGCTTTTTTTTTTTAAATGTCAATCCCAGTTCCCTCTCCCTCCCCTCCTCCCCTACACCCCCACCAACCCCCTATCCCATCCCCTCTTTGGTCTCTAGGGAGGGTAAGGCCTTCCATGTGGAGTCTTCAAAGTCTGTCACATCATTTGGAGTAGGGCCTAGGGCCTCCTCCATGTGTCTAGGCTCAGAAAGTTTCTCTATGTGGGCTCCCAAAGTCCATTTGTAAACTAGGAATAAATACTGATCCACTACCAGAGGCCCCATAGACTGCCCAGTCATCCTAACTGATACCACATTCAGGGAGTCTAGGTTGGTCCTATGCTGGTTTCCCAGCTATCAGACTGGAGTCCATGAGCTCCCCCTTGTTCAGGTCAGCTGTCTCTGTGGGTTTCTCCAGCCTGGTCTTGACCCCTTTGCTCATCACTCCTCCCTGTCTGCAACTGGATTCCAGGAGTTTGGCTCAGTAGCCAATAGAAGCAAAAGAAGTTCCTCATTTTTAGATGCTGTCTCTTGAAGCCTTCACTCATGTCATCTTCCTCCTTTATTGTCCTCCTTCCCCTGGCTTCATTCGCCTTGTCATTGTCTGGCTGCTTGCTCCTTTTTTTCTTCCTTTACAATGCAGCTGTCATCCCCATAGGCATCTTGAGATGTTTGCTCTCTTGGTATAGGTTGTTTATTGGCTCGGGTTGGGGGTGGCTTTCACATTCTAGGCACAGGTTATAGACCAGCTGTCTACCAATACAGGGTGCACATCAGGGTTTCAGGGTGGATGTGGGCACCTGTGACAGAGCCATGTAAACCTAGAGGTGTGGAACTGAGAGGAAGTGGGAGACATAGAGTTGGGAGCTATCACTGCAGACATAAAAAGTAAAACCATTGCAGTGGGTGAGAGCAAAGCCAGCAGGGACAGAGGCTTGCTGAGACCAAGGGCAAACCTAGAGGAAGATCAGCATTTGTGAATTGGAGGGTAGGGGAATTCTAGTGGTGGGCTCTGAGAAAGAATGGCTTGAGAAATAAGGGGAGAGCATGAATGGAATATAGTAACAGAAGCCCTGAACAGTATCAAGTGAGACAGATGGTGAGAGTGGTAAGTGGGGTTAAATGGAAGAGCAGCAGGGTGACAGCTCTAAGGGCACAGGGACAAAGGAACAAAATACTGTCTCTTTGAGAGCTCTTATTTTCCAACAAATGGTTGATAAAACCTATGAGATACCAGAACCCGACCTCCAGCGAGAACATCTGACCCCATCAAGTCTCCCCAGGAAAGCCACATTCTAATTTGAATTTGCCTGCTCCCTATATAAGAAGGGCTGAGAAATTGAATGCAAATTTTTGTCGGTAGCCCAGACTATTTCAGCGGTAATCGACTCCAGACCGCAGCTCTCCCTGGATGATGAAGCCTTAGCTTGTATGTGTGCCTGTGGAGGACTCCTCATGGAAGACCTTAGGTCAGGAATAGAAAATTACCCCTCACTGAGCCTCTGAAAGCAACAAGAGACCACTCAAAAGCAAGCTTCCTCTACATAGGTGCTCTGATTTAGGTAGGTTATCAGGGTTTGATTTGTGCTCATGTTTACTTTTTTATTTATACTGAGGCAAAATGGGGCTTCTTTCCAAAGTAGATTAGCAAGCATTAGTATAGGAAAAGTAACATATTTTTATATATTTAGTTAGTTTTTGGAAAGAGGAGACACTCATCTGTCCCCAAGCCCACCTGTCCTATCTCCCACTCATCTGTCTATCCATATCTCTATTTTCCCAAATCATTTGAAACTCCCTCCTGTGGATTTTATGCTTGTTTCTTCTTCCTTTCTTCTTTCTTTATTTTGGCAAGGACTCACACTGTAGCCCATGCTGGTCTTGAACTTGCAATAATCCTCCTGTCTCAGCCACCCCAGTGCTGAGGTTTCAGGTATGACCATCAGCCATGCCTACTTTCTTCCCTCTCCCCACGTTTCTATATGTGTGCACAAAATTATATTTTTATTCTTTAACAGATTTATACACGTCTATAATAATTTTGGTAATTTTTACCCTTCCTACAAATGTGGGCTTGTTTGTGGGGGTGGCTAAATGTGGAGGGCGTAAGTCAACCTTGAGTGTTAGTCTTTGGGTGCTATTCACTGTGTTTTTTGAGATAGAGTCTCACATTGGCCTAGAACTCACAAAGGAGCCTAAACTGTCCAGTCAGTGAGCCACAGGGCTTCATCTGTTTTTCAGCTTAGTACTGGGGTTAGAAACACTCGTCACTATACCTGACTTTTAAATGGGTTCCAAGGCTTGAACCCTGGTCCTGAGCTTGCATAGCAAACACTTTACTGAAATTAGCTATCTGCCCTAGTCATATTTCTTAAGACTCTGGGTTTGCAAAGATGAATAAGATTAGGTGAACACAGTCATCACTCAGTAATAGGAATTTGATCTGGAATATCATTACAATTAGATCCAGGGAATCAGGATGTTTAGCATATTGTTTTAAAACGAAACCTGGAGCTCTGCTTGAGGAAGCAAGCCTCCACGTCTTCTGTTTGCCCATGCTCCCTGACATGATTTCTGTCCCTGATAAATGTCAAAGGGGAGAGTGATATTTTTGGAGCTGAGTTTTTTACTCTATTACAAAAATAGACTCCAAACACATACGCATATGTCACAGAAAGAGCATAGGCTAATATTTCTGCACAGGGATAGGCATTAGCATATTCTTAAAGTTCACAGTTACTTTGCTTTTGTCAGTTATAATCATCTGTTGATTTGAATTCCTTATTTTATGACGACAATCAAGATCTATTGGAATAATGTAAATTTCACAACTATATAAAGATTTTATAGCCAGAGAGCTCCAAAGGAGGCTGTGTGAGTCAATGTTTTCATAGAACTATCTTCAGGAAAGCTGGGAACCTACTTCAACCAACAAGTGGGAAATCCCTGATAACAAGGACTCAAAGCCATCATCAAACTCATCGTGAATGTTTTATTTTTAGGTAGTTGGTCTCTCTTGAGAATGTGAGTCTAAGTTTACATTTATATTACGTTTATATACAAGTATGTAGTTATAATTTACACTAGGTTTATACTCTGGGAGAAATAGACACTAGGCAAAGTACAAGCCAGTCAAATTTGTCCTCATGTTATGTTATGACTTGGATGTTAAATGTCCCCCATAGGCCATATGATGAAGGCTTGTGTCATATTGGAGTTGGAAGACTGTTGGAGGGGGTAGTGAGAGAAAGCTAGATTTTTGGAAGTGTATCCTTGACGGGGATATTGGGACCCTGGCTCCTTCCTTTCTTTCTTTTCACTTTCCTGTTGCCTTGAGGTAAGCAGGCCTCCCTTCCATCCCTCTGCCATGGTATTTTGTGCCACTAGCATCCCAAAAGCAGTAGGGCCAAGTAGCCTTGGGATGATACTTCTGGAACACAGGCCCAGTCAACCTTCTTCCTTTCAATCTTCTCAGGTGTTTTGCCATAGCGTGGAAAGCTACTTAACATGTTATGTCATCATCCTGTTTTCCCATGGGTCCCTCTCCTGCTCTCAGAGGGTCCCCCGGTCTGCTCAGGGTTGGAAGAGGGCCTGCATTAACTTGATGGCTGCCCAGAGAGGGAAAGGAGGTGTTGTTTTTTCATGGGTCTTTGGAGGAAGCTAAGTTTTCTCTAGGATTAGTAGGGAAGGCCTTACTTGTTCTGCTGGCAGACGGGATGTAATCTCAAACATGAGACTATGCTCTCTTTAGTGGATGAAGACTATTGAGGGCAATGTCAAACAGCAGAGGCAAGGGCTGCTGGAACTCTTCACTGTCACTCTGACTGGCAGCTTGATGAGTGGAAACCAGCCCTGGGGGACCCTCAATTTGCAATCTATTTTCTTTTCATCTTCTGTCCCGGAACTCATTCTGTAGACCAGGCTGGCCTCGAACTCACAGAGATCTGCTTGCCTCTGGCTCATTAGTGCTGGATTAAAGGTGTGTGCCACTCGTGCAGTTTGAATCTGATCTGATGTTGTAACAAAAATCCCAGTTACAATTACAGAAGCCTTTCCTGGAACTGGAATGAAGAGAACAGTCTGTGTCTGAACACATAGTTTCTACATCAAAGAGAAAGTGGCCAAGAGGGCTGGTAGAATGACAATGGCTCCTAAAGCTTCTGGTCAGATGAAGTATGGGCACAGTAACCCAGAGGAAGTCAAAGATGCAAATGCACGTGGTTCCTGAGGAGGCGGGACACATTGTCCTGCCTTCTGAAGGAGAGGGGATGTTGGGAAGAAAAACACTGGGGTCTTTCTACAGCACTACCTATCCCCATTCATCTGTTGACTTTTGTGGCTACCCCCAGCCCAGCCTCAGGAGGGCATTTGGAGAAGCTGTGGTCCATGCTCAGCCCTGTTTTGTTCTCACTAGTCTGAGTGCAGGAAATAGAGTGGGTTGGAGAGAACCAAAGATGGGATGTGTCTGAGACAAATAAGAGAGCTGGCTCTTCTCATTAACCAAAAGGTGTTCATTTGGGAAGTGTCTGGGGCCAGTGATGGTATAACTTTTGGGTGCATGGCTGGGGAGCTGTGCTGAAGAGAATGCAATTAGGTCAGCCACCCATCAAGACCATGATCCTCTTGGATGTAATTGACTGAGTGTTTCTAGACATTTGCCTGGTGCTGGGTTCAGGAAACTTTCCTAAGCGTGTCAGACTCCAACTAATTTGCCACTAAAAAAGACCTGGGCTGTGATATGGCTCAGTTGGTTGTGTACATACCATACATGCACGGGCCTTGGGTATGATATCCAACCTATAAGCCAGGCAGGCACTTGAATTGCTATTCAGGCAGGAGGATCAGAAGCTCAAGGTCAAGGCCAGCCTGGAGTACATGAGACCTGTCTTAAAAATGAAATGTCTCCACACCCAGGAAGTCCCCTTCCCCTTCTCAGTCATCCTGGGACAAAATCTCTTCTCCCCTTTGTTCATGTGTGGAATCCCAATTAAATGTAGTAAATGAAGTAAACCTCTTACATTCAATTTTTATTCCCACTCCTCATGTTTTATTTGCTGTCTGGATTTCTTGCTCAAGAATGGCCTCCTTTTACCCTCTTCCCTATTAACCAGTGAGATAAAAGCCACAGAGCAAAGGGAAACCCTTCAGTCCTCATTTCCAGTTGTGAGGAAGGCAGAGCAGGAGCAGGCTGCATTTACAACAGACATCTGTTGACTGAGCCCAGCCTGCCCTGCACCCAGACTGTGCTCCTGCTAGGAATGCAAACTGCAGCAACAGAGCTGCCTTTAATAACCGCCTGAGCCCAGAGCAAATCTGCCTGGGCACTAGAAAAGAAATTGAGTGCTTTTACAGCAGATGTATGTTCTTAGCAGGGTTGGCTTGTAAAGCAATAAAACATGGTTTCCCCTTCTCAGCCTATCACAACAGCTAGAGTAAACAGTGTCACTTAAGACAGCGAGATTCTATCACAATTCCATGGAATATTTTGTCCGCACCACAGGGTAAAACCCAAGTTAGCAGCACATAGAGAAGGCACTTCATTCTCTTGAGCACTGTACAACATTAGGAACAAACAACATATGTCACCATGGTTATAAACAAAGGTGTCATGTTTGCAAAACAGATCCTATATGAGGAAAGTCTATAAATGGGCTGAAATATGGATTTTCTTTGGTTGAGATGATGTGAGCTATTTCCAATTTTCACAGGGATAGTTTCCCTTTCTCTGTAAATGGGGGCTAGAGTAGGCTGCTTGCCGCTGCTCCCTGTGCTGAGCTCTCAGCCCTGACCTTCCCCATGACCTTGAGAAAACCAAGGACTCCAGGACTCTGGGTGTGGCGGCACACACCCACCCGTAACATGAAAGGCTGAAGCAAGAAGACTGGTAGTCTAACCCTGTTTCTAAGAGAACTGGAAAAAATAGTAATAAGAAAAAAATTGGGGGCGGGGAACTAGACTGAATCTGGGCTTTTCACATTTATTTTAGGAAATATTATTAATGAGAATATAATGGGAATAATTTCCCTGATCCCATGATCAAACAAGCTCACGAATCGTACATTTCTCCCCTTAAATCTTAGCATGCTGTTAGGCATTGGTGGTGAATGTCTTTAATTCCAGCACATGGGGAGGCAGAGGCAGGCTGTGTGAGTTCGAAGCTGGCCTGGTCTACAGAGCAAATTCCAGGACAGGCTCCAAAGCAATACAGAGAAACCCTGTTTTGAGAGCTTGTTTGGAGGTTCTAGCAGGGGAGCGCAGCTACCCTTGACCGAAGACTGGTCCTCCTCTTTTCGGGGAAGGTCGTCCTCTTCGACCGAGCGCACAGCTTCGGGAGGGATGCACATGGCACGGTGAGGGAGGAAGAGGACACCCGCCTAGCCAGCCAGATCAGCCAAATCAACCCTGGCGATCAATGGGGTGACAGATGTCGCTGCCAGATCGCCCTCACTTCCGAGAATCCCTGTTTTGAAAAATAAAAACAAACAAAAAAACTGACAACAACAAAAAAGAAACATAACATGCTAATAGTTGTTGTTATATTGTAAAAACTAAAGAATAACCATCATCTCCCTAATTCATTTATCACAAAATGGCTTATGTGTTTTACTTCTATAACCATGTATATATGTGAATGTATGCATGTGTGTATGTCTGTATATGTGTATTATATGTCTGTGCAGGTGTCAGGTGTTCTCCTCTATTACTCTACACTATCCCAGAGAGAAGATTTCTCACTTAACCAGGTAAGCAGCCTGGCAACCAGCAAGTCCTGAAAACCCTCCTATCTTTACTCCACACCATGGCACTTACAAACTCACGTGTGTGTGTGTGTGTGTGTGTGTGTGTGTGTGTGTGTGTGTGTGTGTGTGTGTGTGTTATGGCTTCTGGGGATTTGAACTCAAGTCCTCCTGCCCATACAGTAAATGTGCTCGACTTTGGAACCATCTCTCCATCAGAACACAATGTTTTTTTTGTTTGATTGTTTGTTTTGGAATGTTCCTCAGAAGTTGAAACATGAGAGTGTAAGCCTGGTTACCTCCACACCTTCCAGGAGTTCAGTCTGTCCAACTTTGAAACCTCTCACTGTTTTAGGAGACCTTGCTGGGTGTTTAATTCAAACAAAAGGTGGCATTCCGTGTGTTCTTTACTCTTTCCTTCCTTCATTCTTTCGGTGCCCTCTGCATCACCCTCCAGGAAGCGGTGCTTAAGCTCAACCATCACCACCACTTTGCTTCAGTTAGCTCCTGTGACCCCTCCTCACATGTGCACACACATACTTTATATGTGATATTTGCATAACTTCGTTTCTGAACCATCTGCAAATAAATAGCAGATGTCCCAGCACTTTTTAAGAGGCTCTTTGAGTTGTACCTCCAAAGACAGTGCCATCCACAGCCTCAGCAGCACCTCCTCTGATACACTTGATGTCCCTTATTGTCATCCATTCTGTGTTCTATCCTTAAGTATCTCTAACTGACCAAAACAACAAAATGTACTCTATACATTTTCTCTGTTGTTTGTTTTGTTTTTCTTGAAACAGTCTCAGGTAGCCCAGGTTGGTCCTTACATCTTCCAAATGCTAGGATTATAATTCTATATCACTCATCCTGACCTTTCAGACACTGAAAAAATTTTGGTTTATTGTTTGTTTGTTTGTTTGTTTGTTTGAAGCAAGGTCTCACCATGTAGCTCCAACTGGCCTGGAACTTGCTATTTAGACCATGATGGACTCATAGAGATCCTCCTGCCTCTGCCTACTGAGTGTTGGAATTAAAGGTGTGTGCCACCACATCCAGGGCACTTAAACATTTTAACAATATTTTATTTAATCTAGTATATTTAAAACACGATCATTTAAACATTTAATAATCATAAAAAGCTATTGAAGAGTATTTTACACTTTTTTACATTTATTCATTTTGTGTGCCTGTGTCCACATGTGTGCTACTGTGTGGATCCTGAGGAGTGAACTTAGGTCATCAAACTATTACCCCCAGCATATTATCTTACCAGCATTTAGGGAGCAGTTTTGAAATTATATTCTTTTAAATAAAAATTTTATCGTGTATATTTGAGAATTACAACACCACATTATAAGATGCAGTAATATAATATGGTAATAGATGGTAAATGGTTTACTGCAGTGAAACATGCGCAGTCTTTTGTCATACTTTACATTTGTCTTAGGACACAGGGCTTGGAAAGATAATGTTCATCTAGAACAACCTTCCCAACATGTTTTCATCTCATGACATTTCTTTCTTTAATGAAATGTCCAGATCATTTGCTTGGCAAAATGACTTTATTTTGTATGATTTTCTTCTCATAGTTATAGCTGTTTTAATTTGGGAGTAAAATGTTAATAGGGGACATTGTTGTGTATTTCATAATGCATCATAATAGGGGAACTGATTATGTCATTGTGCCTTATTGGTGATATTTTCAATAATATCCAAGTTAAAATGTTTGCTCTATTACATAGGTATATTTTCCTCTGATAAGTAGTTATTGATTTGATGGATGAGTTTTAATTGATTAATTAGTATGTTTATTTGTTGACAGTGCTGGGGATTAAATTCAGAGCCTCATACATGCTCCGTAGACGTTCTATCCTATGAGTTACACCCCAGCCCTTTGCTGTTGGAATGACCTGCTTTCTAACCACTTTTCACCAATGGCATTAGCCTGTCCTGGTCCCCATATGACCTAAACATTGCCTCGGGTGTTGTGAAATAGTGTTATAAGAATGGTTCTTCTGCTTACTCTGTTAGGTGGCATCTTTCTGTAGAGAAGAGATTCTTCTTTTCCTCTCATTCCTTTCATGAAGGAGGACAGATTTTTTTTTTTATCTATTCTTGAAACATCCTTTCATATATTGTATGTAATGCAGGTACATATTTGTCATGTCGTGACATACATGTGAGTATCAAAGAACAATTCCCCCTTATCCTCCTTATTTGAGACAGGGTCTCTATATTGTTTCTCTGCTGGATATGCCAGGCTAGCTAGACTGAGAGCTTCTGAGACCTCTCCTTCCTCCACCTCCCATCTTCCTGTAAGAGCTCTGGGATTATAGACACATCTATTACAAGTCCAGTTTTTCATTGGGCTCTAGTGATAAGAACTCAGTTCCTTATACCTTCAAAATACACCTTTTTATCTGCTGAGAGACATTCCCAGCCTTGAAACTAACTGTTCTAGAACTCTGATTTGGACACTACTGAGGTGAGATTAGCCTAACACTAAGCCCCTTTTCTCTCACCTTGCCCTGTGTAATGGACAGTGAAGATGGTGATAGGATTGGGGTGTTGGGGGGATTCTCAAGCTGTAATTACCGATCCGGCCATGATGGCTCCAGGAAACATCAAATAGTCACCTGAGTTGTCACCCAGGAAAGGTGGAAAGTCTGTTGGTGTCTCTGAGGAGCTCTGCTGGGTCTCAGAGAAGACTTGCAGCATAAACAATGCAGCCTCCAGCACTTGCATTTGGGATCACAACTCACCATTCTATTGCAAGCCCCACGTAAGCCTTTAATGGCTGCTGGCCACTAGGAAGACCTGGGAACCATGTCCAGATCCTGACTTGTAACAGGTTTTTGTGCTTAAATATCAAAGGATTGGCCTCTGGGCCAGATGGGAGCCTGGGAGCATTTCCCGACTCAGGCACGGGCCGCCTAGGCAGCATCTCCACCTCTCCAGCAGGCTTGGAAGAGCAGTAGAGGAGTCATCCAAGCTGGGCAGCTGTTTTCAGGAGAACAAGCTGTCTCTGTTTGTGGAAAAGAAGAGACTGACACACTTTGGGCAAGTGTTCCAGTAAAGGCCCTGTTCTGAATTCTGTGTAAGAGGAGACGCTGCACTGTGGCCAGCCTGGCACTTCAGAATGCAGGCTCGAATAGCCTGGAAACAGTGCCCAGGAATGCACAGTCACTTCTTGCAAGGAGCTACCACTCCTCTGGAAGACTTACAACTCCAGGAAGAAGGGAGAGGTACGCATGACACACAGAAGCTGGAACCTGTCAGCAGGAGGGCCCAATGGCCAGTGTTACTTATGGAGTCTAAAATCTCTGTCACCCTCAAAATTTTGCAACTCTGTGTGTCTCTGAGGCCAAGGGGAACATTCATCTCACTGTGAGAGACTCACATGCAAAACTGTGGGGTTTAGAGATCAAAGCATTCAAGGTCAAATGCCATTCCCTGAAAAGTATGAAGCATAGGGCCTTGGCAATTAATACCAGCTCGGTCATCTGTAAAGGAGAGATAAGAAATGTTTCACAGACATGGTGTAAGAACCATGTGTGTGTCACACAGGATTCCTTTCATTCCAGGTAACACAAACTAACCTGGTGGTGGTGGGGGAACAGAGAGAGAGAGACAAAGGCAGAGAGACAGAGAGACACACAGAGAGAGAAAATCATAAAGTTATGGTGATTTGCTTTTGAGATGGGGGTCATTTAAAATACTTTTAAAATTATTTTTTTGAAAACCTTATACATACATACATGTTGTATATTTTGATCCTATTTATCCACACACTTTTTCCTAACTCCTCCTGGGTTCATCCCCTCCAATTTCATGTCCTCATTTTTTTTTGTTTTTTGTGTTAATAATCTACTCACTCCAATTTATGCTGCCCAGCTATGCATGGGTATGGGACCCACAAGGGACCACACTATTAAAGAATGCTTACTCCCTCCAGCCCCAGTCAACAGTTACCAGTTCCTCAGGTAGGGATGGGATGTCATGAGGCCCTTCTTGAACTGAGCTGGGCTGTTGCCTGGCCTCAGTCTTGTGCAGTGGTCCTGAGAGTAGGTCTTGTTCTGTAGTCCTGCCTGACCAGAACTCACCAAGCCAAGCTGGCTTCACATTTGCAGCAATCCTCCAGCCTCTGCCTCTCAAGTATTAAGATTACAGGAATGTGCTACTGTGACCAAATCCATCATCTTTTATTAAATTAATTTTTAATTGATACATAAAATACTATTCTTATGAACGGGATACCATTTGGTGTTTTAATGCACGTTTGCACTGTCTGATATTTATTTATTTAAAACATTTTTAATTTAACTTTATTTTATGTGCTTTGGTATTTTGCCATGAGTGTCAGGTCCTCTGAAACTAGAGTTCTAGACAGTTGTGAGATGCCATGTGGGTGCTGGGAATTGAACCCAGGTCTCCTGGAAGAACAGCTGGTGCTCTTAACCACTGAGCCATTTCTCCAGCCCCCACTATCTGATATTTAATTGTGTTTAACTATCTAGTTTCTGGGGTGCAAACATTCATACCCAATTCCCGGAGCTTTCGGCAACATTTAGTAGAGATTGTGATCTATAGTCTCTATAGCAATGCCAGAAACTACTCTTATCTAATGTAACTTAGTTCCCGTGAGTCAACCTTTATGTCGTTCCTTCTCCCATCACCCTTTATATCAGAAACTCAGGTAGGCCTTATTCTGAGTGTAGAATCCCAAACCAGAGGTCACTGGGAGTTGTTTCGTCTTCTCTTTGGATACTTGTTTGGCAAGGACTGGCTTCTAAGATAACAATGCTCATAGAATTTGCATAAAGTTCTTTAATTTATATCTCCTTTTCCTAAAGCTGACCCAGAGAGAACTAGAATCTCATGACCCTACTTCCAAAGTCCCATAAGAACCAGATCTTATGTTGTGTTCACTGTGGCTGTAATGAATAGGATTGGAGATGGTAGACAGATCACAGGCCTAGATAGCAGACTACCTGAGGGGATCATCCCTTCAATAAGCAGTTGCGCTAAGGGATTACTGTGGGCTAGATAGGTGTGTGTGTGTGTGTGTGTGTGTGTGTGTGTGTGTGTGACTTTTTTGTTGCTACAACAAAATATCTGAGACAAACAACATAAGAGACAAAGAATTTCCTTTGGCTGATGATCTCAGGGGACTCAGCCCACAACAGCTTGCTTTGTTGCTTTAGGCCCTGTGGTGAGGCAGAAACATCATGGCAGAAGGGAGTAAGCTGGTCATTTGAAAACCAGAGGCAGGAAGGGAACAGGGATAAGAAACACCTTCAAAGGCACAGCCACAGTGACTTCCTTCTTTTACATACCCCACTTCCTAAAACCCCTCTCACTAGACACTAGCAGGGGTAGGGAGAGGCAGGAGGGGGGAGGGGATAAGCTGGGGTCAACGCTGGCAGGTGAGGAGACTTTATATCCAAACTATAGAAGCACACATTCCACAGTAAGTTTTCCACAAGAATCAAGGCAGGTGTCCATCACCTGGGGACTCAGTCTGTGTTGCTTCTTGTTTCTCACCCCCTTGTAGGAGATGAAACAAGCAGGAAAGCAGACCAGACTGTTCTAGAATATTTGGTTCCTCAAAACCACCAGGAAATTGTGAGGATCAGTGTGGAAACCTACAGTCCTGACACCACCAGGAAAGTTAGCTGGACAGTGAACCTGTACACCATCTTTGATCTGAAATTTGGCTTCTTGCCCTGTTCTCTGAGCTGGAGCTGCATGTCCTTGGAAAATTCCATTTCTTGAGAAGCATTTCCATCAGGAACAATTCTTCTATGCGTAAAAGTGGTCTTTACCCAAGTCATTGGGTTTAAGGCAACAATTGGGGCTAGAGGTCAGAGAGACTACTTACAAAGTAGCCAAAAGAGCTCCTACTTAGCTGTCTTTCTTCTTGGTTTTAGAACGTTTCACCAAGAAGTAGCAACTGTGCATAAAGTATATTCTTTCTTCCCCTTCCTCCCTTCCCTCCCCCTCCCTTCCTTCCCTCCTCTCTCTTCTTTTTCACATGCATTTAATGTTTATCCCATCACTACATGTAAGCTGTAGTGTTGACAGAGCTAGAGAGGCACTGCAGATCTTCCTAGAGTCACAGTTTTCTCCTCTGGAAATCACAAGGCCCACCCTGGGTTCCAGGAGCCTGAGCTGTACAGGTGACAGTCCACAGTTGGTAAGGAGCTGGCCCACAGTTCAGTGACATTCAGGAAATATTTCGGGAACTGAGGAGGAAAAAGCATCAGAGGGGCTGGTGAGAGGCATTGGTCAGAGGGAGTGGTCAGAGGGAGTGGGTTGGGCTGAGGTGGGCTGGGCTAGGGCCACACACCACAAGCCAGTCAAGATGAAAACTTCCTATAGGAAGCCTACAGGCTTTCCCTGGGGTGCACATGGGCCATCTCTGTTGGTGTCAGGCCTTTGAAAGCTATGGAGATTGAAAGGGAGCATTCTGAAGAAAGACACAGTTCTCATGCCAAATACTTTCCTCATATGAGGAAAGGGGTTTCATTTCCTGCTCACCCCTGTTACAGTTTTTTTTTTTTTTTTTTTTTTTTTTTTTTCTGTTGCTTCGATAAAATGTACTGACAAAAGCAACTTAAGGGAGAATGTTTAACTTGAGGTCACAGATCATCAGCAGAAAAGGTTAAGGTAGCTGGTTATCGTGTCCACAGTCAGAAAGCAGAGAGGGTGCCTGCTGTCCTCAGCTCATTTTTTCCTCTTTATACAGTTCAAGATCCCAGCCCAGAGAAAGGTGTCCATGGCAGCTCTTTCCATCTCAATTAATATAATCAAGATAATCCTTCACAAAGTTTCTCAAGGGCTTGTCTTCCAGGTGATGAATTCTAGATTAATCAAGTTGGTAATGGAGATTAACCATCACATCCCCAACACAATTTACAAGATTGTAACAAAAAAAGAAAGAAATGCATTTCTCTATCCACAGCCCCCTGAAACCAGGTGGCCCATGGTCCACCCTGCCTGAAATATCCACATGCCCACCTGGCACCACAAGGCACCAGGCAGTTGGGTATCAATATGATGAACAAGTATATGGTGGTGGAATGGGAGAGAAAGAGAGCCAGGATGGTTCCTGTGCCATGAAAAGAGACTGTTCTGAAGAAGTGAGGGCTGTAAGGAATGGGCTGATGCTTGCTACCCTGGACCAGAGTGACATCTCGGTCTGGGCTTCAGCCTATGGTCATATCTGGGTCGTATCTGTAACAGCTGGGGTCTTTGTTGACATCCATGACCCATGTCGTCACCAAGGCCAAAGGGATGACTGGGGGATGGACCATCACCTGTGGCCATTGTGATGTCCAGGGGCTATGCTGCCATGTTGATCTGAATGGCCTGTGCTGACACCTGGGGGATATGATAACCTAGGGCCTGGGTTGCTACCAGGAGCTATGTCTGGGGCCATGCCCCTGCAGTAGCCAGGATCTGTGTTGATGTCCAAGGCTTCAGTCATGCAGATGACTGGGTTCTGGTCAAACACCTGAGTCCATGTTGGTCTACAAGGACTGTGCTTATGCTGGGGGCCATACTAATCTGGGTGGGCTGTGCTGCCACCTGGGACTATGGTGACATCCAAGCCTGGGCTGTTGCATAGAGCCATGTCTGAGTCTATGATCCTACCACAGTCAGGATCTATGATGTCTGTGGTCCATGGTACTACCAAAGGCCGCACAGATGCATGGGGCTAGGCTGTATCCTGTGGCCATGTTGGTGTCTGAGGGCTGGGCTGCTATTGGGGCTGTGGTGTCTTCTGTGCTAATGCCCATGACTCATGTTTCCATGGGAGTCATAGGAACAGTGCATGTTGAAATCCAAAGGCAGTGTTGAGCCAGGTCTATCCCTCACTGGCCCTGGGATAGCTGGCTCTGCCCCTCACTGGCTGCTGCAGCGGCATCACCCCTCCATGAACATGGGAGAGCTGGCCCTGATGGCATAGGCCTAGAAAGAGCTGACTCTGCTGCTCACCTGAGGGAATGGTCCAGTGGTCTTGGGTTGACCCACCCTAACAACTGCCCATCTATGACCTGCTGGAGTGCTTGAAGGGACTGGTCCCACAGAATGATAACCACAGGATCTCCATGACCTGGGGCAACAACAGGATATCCAAGAAGAGTTTTGATGAGGGCCCAGCCCAGTGATAAGGATATACCAGAAACCAGAGGCCTTGGACTAGACCAATGCTCATTGAACTGAATATTTTTGGGTGGGGCTGATTGTTCAAAAGGATGTACTGTGTGACACACTGAAGCTCCCCATGCCACTAGGATGAATGAAGAGGTGTTAGAAAGTTGGAGGAGCCAGGTAGGGTTTGTTGTTGTTGTTTCATTTTTAATTAATTGGAGGGGGCATACTGCAGGGGTGAGGGGCACTGGGTGTTAAGCACGATTGAGATGCATGATGTGAAGTTTCAAAAAAAAAAAGCTATAAAGAATTTTGTTTAAAATTAAAAAGAAAAGAAAAGAAGAGAAATGCAAATTCACTACTTCTGAGGCTTGAGTGTCTCAGAGGTTAAAACCAAACACGCTCTCCTTAAGTAACAACAGTGTACATAAGGGAATATAACCACAGACTTATTTATACCATCATTAAAAACAAATGATGTGGATGAAGATGTATCTCAGTTGGTAGGGTGTGTGCCCAACAAGCACAAAGCCTTGGGTTTGATCCCTATGGCTGTATAAACTGGTTAAGCTGGCACACACTTGTAATCCCAGCACTTGGGAGGTAGAGGTGATTCTGTTCAAGGCCAGCCTTAGCTACATAGCTAGCTCAGTGCTAGTCTGGGCTACAAGAGATCCTATCCACAAAGAAAACCAAAACCCAAACCAACACACACACACACACACACACACACACACACACACACACACACACACACAGAGTAAAATCTAATAAGATGAGGTTTGATGCAAAGTTTGTTTTTTTTTTCTCTACTGGTATCTGTCCCTACTGTGTTTCTCAACCAATTGAAAACCACAGAATCACTGGGAAATATTTATTAAAATCATGCATAATGAGACTCATTTGAGTGACAAGTCCTGTTTGACTAATTAGTTCAGCCATATCGTTACTGTTAATAAAGATACATTTACACTACTTAGATCTACTGTGAAAAAAAAAATAGTATTTCCCTAGTGCAGAAATAATGCGTCAGTAAGATGAGCCTGGGGGCTGTAAATATTCAGTAAGTCATAACTATAATGATAATCTTCACATTTATCTTCAGAAGATAAAGGTTGAGTTTATCAAGAGGCCACAAGTGAGCAATAAAGTCGTCCTTATTGGAAACAGATCAGTTAAAGATTTTGGATGATCTTGTTAAATACTTCATAGTTCCTATTCTTAGTGTTAGCTGTCAGTTTCTGAACGCTCCCTGCTCCCGTGGCGGCTGCTTTTCTATGTTGCTTCTTCTGTGTCTCAGTATCAGCCTCTTTCTGCTTTCTCTTCTGCCTTCCTGGATTCCTTTCTTATCTCTCTTCTTTCCATCCCTTCCTAGTTCTTTACACCTTACCATATGACCTCTTGGAATACAGGAAAAGAAAACTACATTCAAGTACAGTTATGTATTTACTGACGGCAGAGAGAAGGAAAACACACACTTGCTCAATTTACCTACACAAACCCTACACCTTAGTCAAGGCCACCACCTTGGTCGGCAAGGGCTGCTACAGCCAAGTGTCATGTGGCTTCAACAGCTGAAATTCATTGTCTCATGATTCTGGAGACTAGATGTCTAAGACAAAGATGTAAAGAAAGCCTGGGGTCTGCAGAGAGCTCATTGGTAAAGCATCTGCCAGGTGACTGTGAGAGCCCAGGTTCAGAGCCCAGGTGTGGCTGTGCATGTCTGTAACCACAGCTCAAGGGAGATTCCTCAAAGCTTACTGACCTGCCAGTCTAGCTAACGAGTGAGCTCTAGGTTCAGTGAAAGACGCTGTCTTTCAAAGCCCCAGCCCTAGATGAAGAGCTACAGGTGGCCAAGGGCTGTTAAGAGAAGGAGAATCAGTCTCCTCCAGGATGAGCTCCCATTAGACTGTTGGAGAGGCAGCACTCATATATGAAGCTCTCAAAAAAGAAGATGAAGAAAAATCGCAGAATACATATGACATCAACCTCTGGCCTCCACACATGTGTGCACACCCCCCTTCTCCATGAACACACATACACAGGAGCACACACACACACACACACACACACACAGAGTCAAACTTGTTTAAGAAAATATGTCAACAAGGTTGGTGTCTCAGGCAGCTGCTCTCTTTAGCTTCTGAATGGCTGATTCCCTTCCCCATCTCCCCATTTTTTAAATTTATTATTTATTTATTGCAAAGGGCTCCTATGCCTCACTCTGAGTGACTACAGGCAAGCCTCACACTTTTTCTCAATTGTCCGGTTGAAAAGGGCTGAACCAAAAAGCAGAACACAACTTTGAGAAGAGAGTGTGATCTTGAGCACACAGTCTTATTTTAAGAAGTTCTGACCCTGAATGAATTTGAATTTCTGCCAAGTGGCTTCTTTACAATTTTTTTTAAAAATGCAGTTTTGTCTTATTTAATCATTTGGTAGGAAAGATGATTCATTTTGTTCATATTTCCCACATGAGGAAAAAGCAAACAATTATTATTTGGACAGCAAAAAATCAAATTAGTGCAATTTTTTAAATTCACTGCCTTTCCAATACTTTTTTTTTTTTTTAGATTACTTGAAATACAACTTTATTCTGATGCTAAATAAAAAGAACGGGGATGACAGTAACAAAGAAGATTTCACCACTGACTGAATAGTGTGATGTGAAATTCAGGAAGGAAACAACTGTGTTCCAAACAACTAAATATGCAAGTCCAAAAAATGAAGGTGTTCTAACTGCCATATTCACTTCAAAGCCTATTCATCTCCTTCAGCATCCAATGAAGTACACAACCTGCTTAGCTAAATAAGGTGGCACTTGCTGCTGCACTTCAGACATCACAGGACAGTTGCACGTGTGTGTGTGTGTGTGTGTGTGTGTGTGTGTGTATTTGAGACCAGGTTTCTCTGTGTAGCCCTGGCTGTTCTGGAATTGCGTGTGTGTGTGTGTGTGTGTGTGTGTGTGTGTGTGTGTGTGTGTTTATGTGTGTATTTGAGACCAGGTTTCTCTGTGTAGTCCTGGCTGTTCTGGAACTCACTCTGTAGATCCAGGTTGGCCTCAAACTCAGATCTCTGCCTCCCGACTGCTGGGATTAAAGGCGTGTGCCACCACATCTTGGCTCAATACAATTTATAAATTATTGATGTGTAAGTTTTATAAATAGATCTTGAGATTTTGTTTATACTGATCAGATCATAATGGTTACTCTTCATGGTCAACTTGACTGATTTTGAGTCACCTACAGAAAAACCTCTGATATCTATGAAGGTGTTTTTGGAGAGGTTTAGCTGAGAAGGGAAGACTCACCCTGAATGTGGGAGCACTGTCCAGTGGGTTGGGATCCCACACTGAATAAAAAGAAAAGAAAAAAGGTAAGATGAGCATCATCACCTCTCACATTTTATTTGGTGTGTGTGTGTGTGTGTGTGTGTGTGTGTGTGTGTGGACACACATGTGGGCACATGCACACTAGCACACTTGCAGACATGAATGCATGTTGCATGTGCACGTGTCAGCATGTGTGTCATGAACCATCTGTGAAGGTCAGAGGACAACTTAGAGGATTTGGGGGATTGAACTCAGGGGATTTTGGGGATTGAACTGTGAGAGTTGGCAGCAAACATCTTTACCTTCTGGGCCATCTTGCCAGCCAGCATTCATCTTTCTGCAATTGTTGAGCTGCTTTGTGCTCTAATAGCTGTGCTTTTCCTAGGTGTTTTGCCAGAGCAATGCTCTGATGCAGGGATTTAGTTAACTCTAGGTGAAAACCACTGAAGGTAAGTCAGAGTAGCCACACTCCTTCTTTACAGCGTAGATTCAGAACCCAGGGTTAGAAGCAAATTTTGAAGAGTCACCCTCCACTTTGCTGTGTGTGGTCTGATTCCCTCTTGCAGCACTATTCCACACACCTTCCTAACTTTATGAACATGGTGGGTGTATGCCTTGTGCTGTGCCCATCACTTTAGGAAGCCTTCTGAACTCACCCTGCTCACACCTGGTTTGCTTTTGTTCTCTCATTGGTTTGAACTGTCCATCTCAGACAAGAGATGAAATTTCCATTGTTCTCCTGGCTCTTTAGGGAAGTAAACCAAAATCTGCCTTATTGAAGAAAAATTGTAATTCCTTTTACACACACAAAAAAAGTCAAGCTAGGAAATTCCATAATGACCAAGATAACGATTTATGCTATCTTTCAAGTCACTTCCAAATAGAAATCAAACCTCATTACAGTAGAGCCATTGATAAAGAAAGGACTGACTGATTTAATGCTTTCTTATTCATTTCCTCAACAGCCAGGGTAACAATAACGATGACAGTGGTGGAATGTCAAAGCCGGCAAAAGACTGGAGATAAAGCACTCCTTGTATGCAAGACTATTGACCTGAATTCAATCCCCAGAATCCACAGTGGAAGGAAGTAACTGACTCATGAAAGTTGTCCGCTGACCTCCGTACATGTGTCACACATTTGCATACCATGATAATAATTGAAATATTTAGAAGGGGTCATTTGTACAGGATTCGGCATGTGAGACATGCCTGTGTTAACTACTTTCTTGTTGCTGTGACAAAATACCTGACAAAAAGCAATTTAAAGAAGAAAAGGCTTGTTCTGGCCTGCAGTTGGTTAGCACATGCTTCATCATGATGGGAGTATCAGTGGCTGAAGAGGAGGCTGTCTAGTCATACTGTGGCAGCAGTAAGGAAGACAGGACCTCAGTCCCTTAAACTATACCTCCCATTGTTAAAGTGTGCCTTCCTCTCACAGCTGTGCTCCCCCCGTGCCCTCTCCAGATGACAATGATGTTAACCATCAAAACACCTATTTTGAGAGAGCTCAAGCAGAGAGACTACACCTTGGAAGGCTGACAGGGTCCCATTATGATTGTAAGTGACTCTATTACCAAGCTCCAAATGCCTTGTTTATTAAGCTTCTCTCCCTGTCATATAGATGAGGATGTGCATTTGGGGTTGGGGGTTGGACAGAAAATTTGCAGGATTCTTTCAAATCACCCCACATATGCAAGGGAGAGAGGGGTATCAATATGTACAGCAGGTAGACTGTGAGACCCAAGTCACCCAACATGTATGAATTTAAAGCCATGAATTCTGGGTAGGGGAAGAGTTTGCCAAAATGACAGGCTGGGTTTTAAAATCTTCTATATCATATTTCAGGGCCCAGCTCCTCCCTGTTCTGAGCTTCTATATCCTAGAAGGAAATCCACCTGCTGGAATGATTGAGGCCTTCACCAAGGGTGACTGACTCTCCAAACCAAACTAAAGGTTATTTATGTAAATGTAAAGGCATGCAAAATTTCCTCTCTCCCCAAGATACAGAAACACCCTTCAGTTATAGATGGAAACTGGGAGGGACAGATTGGGCTTTCAAACACCCTTTCCCAGCGATCAGAAAATAATGTTCTCATTTTGTGTTCTTCTGAGCGCCTCCCTCTATTGGCTTCTTCAGAGTCTCTGGGATCCCTGCTTCCAAGGTCTCCAAGGTCAGTCACCTTAGTGTGGGCAGCAGGGTGAGCCCTCCAGTCCAAGGAGTGAGGGAAGAGCAAGCCATCTGTCTTGTCTGTCTTGGGGTGAGTAACTCCCGGTCAGGCAGACTTTCCCACATGTGGTTCACACAGACTCCATCCAGACCTGGGAACCCACTGATAGTCAGAGGTTCTTTTGATTTCTACCTCCAGCACAGCAGGAACCTGTCCTTAACAACTGCCCTAGTGCCATGCCAGTGATTCTTAGGAGTGTGGGCTACACTGTTTAACTCCCCTGCTGGCCTCACCAGGGACAGCTTTGTTTGATTGTCATGGAATAGAACTTGTAGATCTCTCCTTCATAAACACACAAGCTCTCCAGAGCATAAACAAACAACCATGTACACTGGTAAATGTGTTTGCATTACTTAACCAAACCAGACGAAGCTTGTGAACAGCCCTGCATGTAAAGTACTGGGGAGTAACTGGACTGTAGTTTGCCTGTACAATACAGCCATTACCACTCAATCCACTCACCCGATCCAGACCCTGGAAATGTTCTATTTTTAGATGGGCTTTGTACACCATGCTATTGACAAAGAGCACTGTTAAATCCTTTGAATAGCAGCCAAAAAGTTGGGTGAGAACCTAGAGCCTGCCTCCCAGATCAGCATGCTAATCAAGCCAGAGCGATCTAAAGATCCTGTCCTCTTGTCTCCCTCAAAATATTCATTGGAAGAGTCAAGGACATGGAGTGGGGGTTGGGAGCTTATCTATAGTTGTTTTACTCCTTCTCCTAGATAACAGGTTATTTGTCAGTTCTTTGGTGACTTAAACTGTTCTTTGTTAAGATCACTTTTGGAAAAGATTTGTGTATTTACAAGGGAGGCAATGTGACGGCAGCAGGTGCGTCATGGAAATCTTAGGTGTGTTAGCTTCAAAGCTGCTGGGACCAGGTCACATGACTGCTTGCCTGCCATCCTGACCTGTCCACCCTGACCAGCATATGCCAGTCACGTGGCCATACAGGAAGGATGGAGAAGACAATCCTAGACAAATTGTCAGTAGGAGGAAGGGAAACAGCGGGATGAGGCACTAGAAGAGAAATGATTGCAATCCAGGGGGAGATGGGAGGCCTGAGATACTCACACTTCTAAAACCACTAGGAAATCTGCTGTTCCCAGAACTTGAGAGAAGTGGCAGACACCACTGTGCTGACTCTGGACAAAGTGTGTAAAACTATTTTTATCAGAGGGGCACACATCTTTGCCTAATGTTTTGCTTCCATGTAAATTGCTCATTTTTCAAACTTCAAATACATTTTATTTGTTGAGTGTATGTGTGTGAAAGTGTGTGTGTGAGAGAGAGAGAGACAGCCAGCCAGAGAGAGCATGGTATATGTGTACAAATCAGAGGGTAACTTGTAGGAGTTGCTTCTCTTTCCACATATGGGTTCTAGGTATTGAACTCAGATCGTCAACCTTTCAGCCTCTAGCCACATTGCTAGCCTCAACACTTCTTGAACTCTTCCATGTGATGTGACTGGTGCACTGGCCTGCATGGTTTGAAGCTCCCTGATGGAATATAGTTCGAGAAACATTTGCCCTGCTCCTTCTACCATTTCCTTATGGTGAGTTTTCCTCAGCCACGGAGCCTTGGGCAGCTGGTGAAAGTAGACCCAGTATGCTCCCATACACTGATTTCTGGCCAGGCTCCTGCATCTGAACCTGCATGTTTTCACTAAAAGTTGTGTTACCTAAATGATAAAAGTTTTGAGCACTTTGGTTCAAAATCAACCTCTGGATTTCAGCCATTTTATTATGTCCTTTACTTAAAAACCAAAACAAGTTCTCATTTAGGTAAGACTGGCTTCAAACTTACATATAGCTAAGGATGACCTGAACTTCTGATCCTCTTGCCTCCACCTTTCAAGGGCTAAGATTACAGGTGTACACCACCATAAGGGGTTTATATGGTACTAATGTACCCAGGACTTCATGAGAATTAGGCAAGCTCTCTACATTGCCCTACCACCCCAGCTGTTTCTTCACTATTTATAGTGTAAAGGGGTTCTTCTATCTGTCACAGAAGGCTCAATGGGAATGTCCTATGCTCAGATAGGAAGTAACAAGGACTACAGAAGCAACTTTCCCTTAAGCTCCTGCATGTCTGGATCTGCTGTAGACACTTTCTGCCATAGCTGGGTCATTACCAATGGCCCACACAGTTAGGTACCCTTGTCATGTGGGAAAGTACTGAAACATACAGGAGGGTACCTGATGAAAGACAGTAACCAATCAGTGACAGACAGGAAATTCCTATCTAGGGTTTCTGAGCTCTTTCTGTTATATCAGGCAATACCATTTGCAATGCAAACCTATGCTGAACATCACAGGACAACTGGTTTTGCTTTGATGAAACAGAATTCCATATTGCTGACAGTTATTTTAACATACTCAACATGTTTATTTATTTAAAATAGCATTTGAAAGTGTTTGAATTTTCCCTAGTAGTACTATTATTGCCTCCTGAACCTTTCAATTCTTTAATATTTTCTAACTGTTTCATTTGTTTGTATCTTTTCTGTGGATAGTTATGCTAACTAGGACCTATAGTAAAATCTTGCTTTATAGGTGTAGAAGAAGATGAGAAAAGAATGTTTGTTGTTCCTAGCTTTGAGCAATAGGTAGCCTTGCTTTGCCTTCCAGCAGGAAGTTGCTGGCTTGTATAAACACTTTGACTGACAGCAATCATTTGGACAATGTCTGGGTGAGGGATGATGCCAAGTAGGAAAGAGGTGGAAGCTCATGAGGAAGTGCAAAGCAAACAGGAAGTCCTGGGAATTCCACATACAAGTGTCTGCTCAATAGAGTAACTTGTTACTCCTGTGTGTCCATTTGCCCTGTCAGTGACCACCACTGATAATTGGCAAATTATACCTGTAGGTCTTAATACATATCCTAGAAAGCTCTTGGCTGCAGTGGAGGAAAGAGGTAGCTACATGTATCATTACTTGGATTCTTTTTAACGTGTGTGTGTGTGTGTGTGTGTGTGTGTGTGTGTGTGTGTGTGTGATGGCAACATGGGTGTGGAGGTTAGAGGACAACTTACAGGACACAGTTTTCTCCTTCTACCATGCTGTTCTTAGGGACTGAACTCAGATTTAATGGCAAGTACCTTTACCTTTGCCATCTGGTCGACCCATACATGGATGATCACCTGTTTACATCATTGGTTTGCATTTCTGTTTTGTCTGAAAAGGAACAAAGTATTTCCCTTGTACTCATATGGCCATTAATATTACATCTTGTTTAATTTTATTTTGATCAGCAAAGTTGTTCATTGCATTGGAATTTGCTTTATGTTTTTAAAGCAGCATTTGCTGCCATCGTTGGCATCCTGATGGCCGTGATACTGAATTATCCCCAAGTTCTCGTGTTATGCACACTTCACCTTTCAGAAAGCTATTCCCAAGAAGAAAAAGAGAAGGGGAGTACAGCTTTCCCATGGCACACATTTTCTCTGTTCTCTCCTTGGCTCTGGAAGAGGGTAAGTGAAAAGCAATTTCAAGTTGTAATCAATGCAGCTGTTCATAAGATAGGAGTTTCCTTTATCTACAGAAAAAATTGCCATGGAAATTTACAGTGAGGGCACAATACTCAGGCAGTGAATAAACTCAGCTTCCTACTGTCTATATATTTACTGTCAAACTTTAATATTTTATTATGAGAAGCTGGACTTGAGTAAACAGGCAATGGTCATTGTATTTTATAGGTTTGAGTCTAAAAACCTTAAATATTCATATATGTTTAGATAAATGCTAAATAGGGGTTACATGAAGAATTTTTTGAGTTGCATTAACTCCACAGGAATGTACTTGGAAGCACAGCCTTTAATTGGACACAATCAGAGCCAGCACTTTTTGGGGTCGGCAAATTGGGAGATGCATCTTCATTTGATCTGTTGAGGAGACAGAGCTGTGGCCCCTTGCTATGCCCTAAAGTTCTACCCAAGCAAGGAGAAACCACCTGCTGTTTCTCTATAGATTTAAATGTCTCTGTGTAACATATATGGCAAAATGCAGAAACAATAGTTTCTCTATGTGTTTCACATGCAGGCATGAAAGACTTGTTAATGTGCTACGCCATGTTTCATCCAAAAGCATGGCATGTGTATTCTGTTTAACTCTTTAAAAAGCCAAAAATCACTGGAAATAAAGGGGGTTCAGCATGAATGACTAAAAGCTAGAATCAGAGAGGCAGCCCTAAAGTCTGTCATGCAGCATTACTGCAAGAACGTGTGGCCCATGTTGGCAGATTACACATTAGCCCTTTGAGAACTCTAATGTCTGTCCATTAAGTAATGGGCTATCAAAAAATATTTCCTCAGTCACAAGACCTTGTGAGGTGAGTGTGAAAGAGGAAGGGAGACTTGCCATGGGGCAACAGAAACAGTTTGATGGGCAGAAAACAGAGTGGTTTGGCAAGAAAGAAAAATCACATTATAGGGCTGGAATGATGGCTCAGTGGTTAAGAGCACTGACTGCTCTTCCAGAGGACCTGGATTTGGTTCCCAGCACCCACATGGTGGCTCACAACTGTCTGTAACTCTAGTTCTAGGAGATCTGACACCTTCTTCTGAGTACCAGGCATGGATAAAATAAAAATAATTGTTTTTAAAATTACATCGTTTCTTAATAGGAGATATACTTTAATGGAAATATCAATGCATGCATTAAAATAAAACTTTCCACATACAGCAAAAAAATTACATTGTTTCTAGGTATATTTATTGAAAATGAAAAATGGGACAGTTTAGCAACAGGGTTAGTACCAGTTTTTATGGAAATGAAGAGATATTGGTGACAGTTCAGCAAAATAGAAGATGAGATGCAAAGAATAGCAACATGGCTTGTATATGTGTCCAATGTAAGGTTTCCCCATGTGCACACATGAACACACACACACAAACCAACTGGCCCATGCACACACACAAATTCACACACACAGAGGCCCATGCACATATGTATATACACAGACACACACACACACACACACACACACACACACACACACCCACACACACACACACACAATTCCCCAACAGAGAAGGCATCCTTCTTATGGTTCAGGATCAGAACTTCTTGAATGTGAAAAACTTCTTAGCTGACTCTCAACTGGTTTAAATCTGACAGGTTGTTTTTCCCTTGGTTAGTTCTTCTTTGTTGTTTTTGTTTTGTTTTGAGACAGGGTTTCTTTGGGTAGCTATTTCAGAACTAGCTCTATAGACCAGGCTGGCCTCTAGTTCACAGAGATTGGCCTGCCTCTGCTTCCTGAGTGCTGGGATTAAAGATGTGCGCCTCCACTGCCCAGTGGAATACTTAGTTCTGTTGAGATCTTTCACCCTTTTACTGCAAGGAGGGTCTCTAAGAAGCTTTGAGGACCCCCAAAGAGACAAGGAGGAATTCTCTGTGTTGGCTGCTGAGCTGTCCCTCTGTGTTGGCTAACCAATAACTTCATCTCCTTTTCTCTAGCCCTCAGTGTTACCTTTGTCTCCTGAAAATGACACTGACATGAAACTGGATCAGGGGAAAATATGTCACCAACACCATCATGATTTTGCCTGTAAGCAAACATTTGCTTAGTGTCTCTTATCCAGAGTCACGCTATACATGATTCCAAGGATGGCATCTACACTTACAGAAAGAGGTTGATTTAGACGTCAATTTCTAGGTCATTGGGAGCTAACTCTGTGCATTTGATCATCAGAACTCCCTTAAAAAAGCAATGGTGTGTGTGTGTGTGTGTGTGTGTGTGTGTGTGTGTGTTTCAATCCCAGCACAGCTACAGTAAAATGGTGGGTGGAGATAGGAGAAACACAATTCTGCATCAGAAACAAGTTGAGAGAGCCAACTTCTAAAAGTTGCTTCTGGCCTTCACATGAGTGAAACTCATCATATACACAATAATAATATATTTTTCAGATAGGGTCTTACCATGAAGTCCTGGCTGATCTGGGACTCACTGCGTAGTAGATGCTATCCTGGAACTCGCAGAGATCCACTTATTTTTGCCACTCAAGTGCTGGGATTAAAATAATAATTTTTAAAATTAAAAATTGTACTTCAGTTTCCACAATCATAAAATTCACCCAGCCACAACTTGTCTATGTGCTTTGCCTCATAGAAAATGTTTGAAATCAATATTAGTCAATGACCACAAAACAGCAGTAAGGAGGTCCTTTTGTTTTAAGTTCATGGTAGTAGCATAGTATTTCATGAAACTCAATCATTTAGAAACCATCTTAATAACAAGTGGCAGGAAAGCAAAGTTTAACATTAACATATATGGCATGTAACAAAATAGTAAAGATATACTAACAGCTAGATGCAACAGTCTTAGTAATATATAATATGTGGGAAAGCAAGTTTCAATGACTAGTTAAAGCATAAATCATCACTTAATGAAAACAAAATAAGAATTAGGGTGCAATAGTTTATATTGTCAACCCAATAGATTCTAAAGTCACCTAGGAGACAAGCCTCTGTGCATGCCTGTGGGAGATTACCTAACTGGGTCAGTTGAGGAGGCCAGACACAACACCACTGTGAGCAGCACCATTCCATGGACTGGGGTCCGTCCCAGATTACACAGGAAGGAGGAAGCCAGACCAGCATTCACTGTTCTTTGCTTCCAAGTTGCAGATGCAATGTGACCGGCTGCTTCCGGCTCCTGCTACCAGGACCTCACTGCCATGATGGACTGGACTCTTGAACTGGGAGCCAAAATAAACCCTGTCTCCCTAAGTTGTTGTTTGTATTAGGATATATGTATGTATGTATGTATGTATGTATGTATGTATGTATATATATATATATATATATATATACATACATCAGGAAAAGTAACTAGGACCATGGGTATATATAAACATATATATATATTTATATATATATATGCAATAATAAACAAAACAAAACCCACTGAGAACAATAGTGACACTGGGTGAGAGAGGTCAGTGAAAGAGGGAGAATGAGAAGCGGTTACATAGGTTGTTGTCAGTATGTCAAAGACATATCATGACAGATTTCATATTATTAAATTTTAATGATCCGGTCAGCAACAGGACACCCTGTGGGGTAAAAATCAGCATGAGATGTTAAAGAATTGAGAGAGACAAGATTAGTAGATGATTTATATAAGCAAGGAGTAGGGCCCTAGGGGTGTGGTTCAGTTGGTAGTGTTTGTCTCATCCTCACAAAGCCTTGGAGTTGATCTCAGCCCCCCTAAAGCAAGCATGGTGAGACATGCTTGTAATTCCAGCACTTGAAAGGAAGATTGAGATCTACCAAGTATGCATGAGACCTTGCTTCATAAAAAAAAAAAAGTATGTACAGTATTTTAAAAAAGAAATCTCCTGAGGCTAACGAGATGGTATGTTGAGCAAGAGTACTTGCTGTGTAAAGCATAAGGATCCAAGTTCAAATCCTCAGCGTGCTGGTACTGCTTCCCATGAGCTTTTAACCCTGAGCACTGACTGTGGAGATTACTGGGGTGTACTGGTTGCCAATCCAGCCAATGAAGGGAATAAAACAGAGTGGCAGAGTGGACCACGAGACATCCTCCTTTGACCTCCAAATGGGCACATGGGCACAGACACAGACACTTGCATACACACATGAACATACTGCACACACATATACACACTGCATACATGCTCACACACAAATAAAATTCAAGAAATAAAAACATTTAAATATAGTAGGGTACTCAGTTTTGTGCCAAATAAATAGTAAGAAGTTGAAGTTGTCAAGAAGAATTCAGCCGCAACCATTTCCTGTTGTCCCTTGAACTGAATGCTCTCTGGCTTCTTCAGAGACCCTGTCTTCCACTTTGACTCCCAAATGGGGGAACCCCAGCAGTTTCTCTACTCTCTTTCCTCTGTGATCTCTTATCCCAGGGCTATTTCACAGTTATGTCAATGCCTTCAACATCCTGGGCACAGTGCTAATCCCCAGCCCCAATCTGTGGTTTCCTTTCCATGATTTCCATCATTCAGGGTTAGCTAAAAAAAAGATGTGCAAATGCTATTGAGAAAGGCTTGGAGACAACTAATTCTTGTTTCAAGTTGTGTGCCACTCTGATGGCACACCTCCTGCCCTCCTACCTGCCCTGCAACTTTGTCCACTTTTGCTGTATATAGTTCAGAGCGATGTTAGTCATTAGGTTTGTTTAGATCCAAATTACTGTACCTTGCATGAGCTCAGGCACATAGAGAGGGCTGAGAGTGATTCTCATGGATGCTAGTTGTCTCCTTTTGCCATGTGAGTCTTAGGCATCAAGTTCACATCCACAGGCTTGGCAGCAAGCACTTCTACCCACTGAGCCATTTGTGTCCTTCTGCTTTGTTTTAAAGTCTGAAGGTGGTAGTTTGCTGTTTGAAATTATCAAGAATTGGCCAATTTTTGTTGTTGTTTGTTTGTTTGTTTTTCTTTGCAAATATCTACTTAGAACAAATCTCCTCTTTCTGTGTTTTTATAGTTTTTGCTTGATTTTATGCCCTGCACATTTCAATCTGTGGGAATCTTCTGTGGATGATGATGAGGCTTTATCCTTCCAAAGCAGTTTTTCATCCACTTTTATCAGACTAATGTGGGTCATCACTGCCTTCTTTTGGAGTTTATTTTCAGGGAAAATATCCCTGAACCATTCAGTCAGTGTAAATTTAAACTGAAACATATATAAGTCCACCATGACCCATCCAAAGATTCTTTATCATTTCCCAGAATCCTAGCTTGTTTTGTTTGGGATGGGGTTGGGGTTGGGAGACAGGCAAAACCATCACTGATCCTGGCTCCATGCCTAGATACATTCCAATCCTCTCCTTTACTAGAACTCAAGGCCAAACTTCCTGCATTCACAAGGCTTTCATGGATATCAAAAGCAGAAAATTCCTTTGACTGTCAGTTCACGCCTAATGTGTCAGTTTCTGTTATCATAACAAAACACCTAAGACAATCACCTTCCCACAAGAAAAAGTTTATCCTATCTTAGGCATCAATGTTTTAATCCTAAGGTGAAACTACAGCCCTCAGCAGGAAGGGTGGCAGAGCCAACCAGAGAGGAGAAGGACATGGCTGCAGTCCCACCTTCCCCTTCAAGATTTTGTTCTCCCTAAAGTGATTTGAAGACCACACTGTAGACTCACATGTTGAACATTAGTAATCTCCCTGTAGACTAGACTAGACTCTATATTGGATTCCCTCTATATCCCCTAAAGACTCTCTTAATACATGAGCCTCTGGGGTCCATTCATGAACCAAAGTAGCCCAATATTTGAGTCTTCCTTCTCTTGTGACTTTTCACATTGGGGTTTGTGGTATCTGCCACACATTTTACCTTCTCCCCACAGGAAAACCTGCAAGCTGTCTTTACACTTTACACTGTCCTCTGAAATCCCCATGTCTCTACCAGCCTCATAGCTAGTCATATCGAGAACTCTTCTCTTCTGTTTTAAAGCAGTCTTACCTAAGACCCATGCATGCCCTTAGCCTCTGTTCCTGTACCTGCTTCAGCTTCCCAAACCCTGTTCTTCCACCTTCCCACAAGGGAACAGAGCCCAACAGTGAACTCCTAGCTCACATCCTTATCAACAGGCATTTATTTTCACTCCACCGTATACTGTCCCCGGGGGTGATTTTATCCTAAACTGCATATCTGAGTACATAAACCCCTCTAACCTAAAATAAGCCTCTACCCTAAAATAAGAACTACTTTATTAATAAAAAGAAAAGTGGGTGGAATGCATTATTTTTAAAACTCAATGTTGGGACTGGAGAGACGGCTCAGCAGTTAAGAGCATTTGCTGCTCTTGCAGAGGGTCCAGAATTAATTCTTAGTACCCAAAGTAGGCAGCCCAAAGCTGCTTGTCACTCTGGCTTCAGTGTGTCTAGCACTCTGTGGCCTCTGTGGGCACCTGCACACACATGGTGCACATAAACTCACACAGGCACACACATTCACATAAGTTAAAGAAATAAAGTTAAAAGCTATATATGTGGTTCATGTTGTGGAAGTCACAGCAATGGTATGGGATTCTCTACATCTCAGCCACAGATGAACAAGACAACTAAGAACAGCAAGACAGAGGCTGCTATAAAAGGCATTAGCCTTACAAGACAGCATTGGCATATACATTTCAGAACAGATAACAAAGTTATAGGGAAAATACTCTTGTTATAGGAAAAGAAGGTTATGATCATGTATTCAATATATTTTCAAATGGTATAGGAAAATGTTATGTATGTATAAAAGTATATACACATGTGTAATATACACATCTATCTGTCATCTATCTACCTATCATCTATCTATGTATTTACCTATCATCTCTCTATCATCCATCCATTTATCTATGTATCTATATATCTTTAATGAAAAAACAGTAAAACAAAATATAAACAAGTCATTCTGGATAAAGAGTGAGCCTTACACTATCTATTTTTGCTACGTTTTTGTGAGTTTGAAATTATTTACAAATAAAAGTGTAAAACAAAGCAACAAAGTCCCTCTATGTTTTTTTTAACTACCCCAGAATAACTTTCAAATCCAGGACAACCTGGCTCTGATCCTTCCTGGGTGTATCTGCTACCATTTACCACTCACTTTCCAGCACCCAGCTCGGTGCCAGCCACCTCATTCCTCCCTGTTGTTGTACCTGCAGATTCTGAGGCCTGAGGAGTTATCTGGCTTCTTATGTACTCAGAAAGTCCTCATCTCCTTCAAGGCCCATCTGAAATGATCTTTACCATTCAGTTAGGAGAAAAAAAAGTCTCACTGTGTATCTTTAGTTGACTTGGAACTTTCTATGTGGCTCAGGTTGGCTTTGAGCTCATACCTGCCTTTGCCAGGCTCAGCAAAGATGTCAGTCAAAGACAAGGTGCTCATAAAGCAAGAAAGAGAGACAATATGGCCATGTTCAATTAGAAATGTAAAATAAGAGGTTTGGGGAAGAATTAGTCAATTGTATCTTATGTTTTTATAACTTTTTGAAAGATTTATTTTTATCTTTGTGCATGTGTGTGTGCACGCATGTGCGTTTGTATCTGGGTATGTACACATGAGGGCCAGCACCCTGAGGATCTAGAAGAGAACGTAAAGCCTCCCTGGAGCTGCAGTTCCAATGGGTTGTGAGCTGACTGCCCTCTGTGCTGGGACCTGAACAAAGATCCTTGTAAGGTGTACGGTTTTTCCTCCCGCTGCTGGTCTGGTCCCGCCACCACGCCAGCCCCAATTAACACACAGAGACTCTGTATATGTTATAATTCTGTTGGCCAGGTATTAGTTTCTTATCGGCTAGCTCTGTCTTAAGTATTAACCCATTTCTATGTATTTCCATGTGGTCTTCTTACCGGGGAAAGGGGCCAGCGTCTTATCTCCCCAGTCTCTCCATCTTGGCCCTCCTTACTACTTCCTCTTTCCTCCTTGTCTCCTAGTCCCGCCTATCTTACTTTCCTATTGGCCAATAGTGCTTTATTCATTAAACCAGTATGAGAAACATATACAGAATGACATCTCCCATTAGATCCTCTGCAAGATCAGTACATACTCTTAACCCCTGGGCTTCCAGCTTCTTTTTTAAGAGTAATTTTCATAAAATTCTGTAAGGTTCAGTGAACATACTTTCAAAGTCTTCCCTCACTAAGAACTTTGGTCTTAGTACTCTGTGTTATAGTGTAAGGTGTCATAGTATCATTTCATATGTTCCTTTAAACATGAAGTGCCATAATTACTTCTTGACTATGGGCTTCATCAGCCTCAGTGTGGACACAAAACTTCTTTAACTGTATATCCTCTGCAACACTTGGCAAGATGCCTGGCATGTAGTGGATTCTAAGTAAATTGAGTAGTCATTGTCTAAAGTAAACTAATTACCAGATTTAATTTTAACATACACAAACACACACTTCTTAAGTTCAGCATTGCTATCATCCTAGAAAATGGCAAATGCTTCAAAAATTTGTTTTCATAGACCTCTCTTCCCATGGGCAGTCTAATGAATATGCTCTGTTTTTCTCCACCCTTCGTCAGCCAAAATGGCATGTAATGTGTGGGAGAATAAATGTCTATTGGACTACACCAGCCCAGGACTTTTAACAGAGAATTTACATGGAGCCAAATCTCATTAGAGTCAGAATTTGAAAATCCCACCAGACGCAAAGCAATTTGTAAGAAACAAAACTCCATTTCAAATCCATTTGTCTCTGATTTCTGAGACTATGTTTTAAAAATACTTCTGTCTGTTGGTAAATCAGTCTCTGAAGAAACATCACTATCAGTAAAGCTTTAGTGGGTCTAAATTTGTCAGATAAATATGTGTATTCATCTGCCTCTCTGTCTAGAAAATAAGTAATTTTACACTTTGAATCCATGGGAACAAACACATTAGTGGGTATTTAAATAATTGCCATACATATATTAGGTTTTCTAGAGATTAAAAAAAAAAAAACAATCCCTTCCAGGATTAGAATTAAAATTAAAAGTCAAAGAAACTCTTTCTTTTTTTTTTTTTTTTTTTTTTTTTTTGAGATAGAGTTTGTAACAGCTCTGGCTGTTACTAGGCTGACCCTGAACTGACAGATCTGCTTGCCTCTCTATTGACGATAAGATATACATGGTTTTCCCAAATAGCATTCAAAATTTACTAAGAATATCTTTCTATATCAATAACCTTGAGGAGATGGAAGAAGATATTATTTCTTAAGAGTGGAGTTTAATAAGAATTAACAATTTTATTATTGTTGTTACTGTGTTTTGTGGTGCTGGGAATAGAATCTATAGCCTCAGACATGTTAACCAAATATTATCTTTACCACTGAGCTACATCCCCAACTCAAAGTCTTTCTCTTCATAACTTATTTTTATAGTTAGCATGCAAAACAATGGCCTTATTATGATATTTTATACATACATATAATATTATCGCATTTTGCTCATATTTGTCCCATTATTGCTGGTCCCCATTCTTCCTCCTTCTACTTCCAGATTATATAGTATAATCTGCATATGAGAAAGGACACACAGTATTTATCTTTCTGGGTCTGAACAATTTGGCTTAACACAATGATCTCCAGTTTGCCCATTTTCCTTCCAGTGACAGGAGTCATTTTTCATGACTGGGTAGAACTCCACTGTATACACACACTGTGTATATATGTGTTTCTTTATCCATCTGCGGATGGGCATCTAGGCCAGCTGCTTATCAGCTGTTGTGGGTAGCACAGCACTAAACATGATGCACACCCATCTCGGTGCAGGACTTAGATTCCTTCAGGGATATTCCCAGGAGTGGTACAAAAGAGCCACATGGTTGTTGAGTTTAATTCATTAATTAGTTAGTTAATTAATTAATTAATTTTAGGCCGCTTTGTATCCCTGTATTTATTTCTGCAATGATCGCTTCATTATACAGTCCCACAAGTACTTTTTAAGGGCTCAGCATCCATGCCTCTCCTTGCCTCTCGCCATACATACAATGCTCATATACATCCCCACAAGTATCGCATACGGTCTGTGTCCTCCATTCTTACCAGTGTTTGTTTTCTTGGTGCTAGTCATTTTGACAGGGATGAGATGGAGTCTCAATATAGTTTTGATTTGCATTTCTCTGAGGGCTGAAGATGCTGAGCATTTTTTCCATGTATTTTTTTTTTTTTTTTTTTTTTTTGGCTATTTATATATTCTCTTTTGAGAACTGTCTATTCATTCCATGTGTACTTTGAGGCAGGTTTTCACTATATACATCAGGCTGGCCTCCAGCTTCCTGTGTAGCTGAGGTTGGCCTGAAGTTCCCAATCCTCCTGCCTCCACCTTCTGAGTACTGGGAGTATAGTAATGGACTGCCAATGGCTTCATCACATTAAAAAAATGATAAAGCTGTGGTATTTTGAATATTATTGTATCTTAGTCCAACACACTATCATAGATTTTGATATTATCTTATGCACCTCAGACCATAGTCTTTTTTAAAAAAAGTTTATTTTTCTTTTTAATTATGTATATTCATGCCTATCTGTATGCGGATACATACATAAGAGTACAGTTGACCACAGTGACTAGAGTCACAGGCAGTTGTGAGCAGCCTGAGGATGTGGGTACTAGGACCAAATGGAGGTGGGGTACATCTTCCACAAGGGCAGCAATCGTTCCTAACCACAGAGCCATCCCTCCAGGCCCTCCAGGCATGGTCTTTATAGTCAACAAGTAAGGTCTTACTGCACTGGCTCCTGACAGTCTCCTTCATTTAATAACTCCTGATCTATTTTCAGTACCGCCGATTCTCTTAACAATTTACAACTTTCAGCTGTGCCAGGGAAAGGCTCTGGAGCTCCAGAACTACTGATTATACTTTACGGAAAGTCTTCTGGTCTGCTGTTCAGGACTAATGAGGACACGTTGACTCCAAAGGTTGAGAAGCACGTGCTTGATGACCTGCAGTCCACCCTAATCCCTTAAGTTCCTGTAATTAGCCCCAGCATACAGTCTTCTGTCCACTTTCAACACTTCACCTTTGCCCAGCACGTGACATCTAATTCAGAGAGCTGCAGATACATTTGCTGGGAAGGAAGAGGGTTAGAGTAAGCATAATTACAAACAGACAAACACTTGCTGGCCTCAGCCTAGAGAGGAGCACATTGTGGGCAGGTTTTGTATGCATCACCCTGGGGGCACAATGCCAAGCCTTTTCCACTACAGCAGCTACTGTACCCAAAACTGTGAAGCATCCAAATTCACTCAAGGTAGGTGGTCAAGAAGCCAGGGGTCATCTGCTGGGTGGTTGTCAAGTGACCTCCAACACTGGGCCATACAATTCCATAGTAAAGCATTAGGATCTATAATTCTGTAACATGAGAGATTTAAAACTTGTAGTATTATTGCCATTCTCTGGGCTAAGTCTCAGGTGACATGTTGTCAGTAGAGATTAAAGTCACTGCAAATGTTGAGTTTCCACATCTGTAAGTAAGCGGGCTTGATGGTTGATGGCTAGTATTGTGAGTACTGACAATCAGATTCTGTACCTGGGGGAGGGGGGAGACTGAGTACTTCACAAACACATTTCGAAGGAACTTTAATAAGCATATGACATTTTTTCAATGATACTTTGGATTTAGGTAGTCGGTTCATTTTTACCGATTCCCTTTTAATCTTCTTGATTTCTTTTGTCAGTGGGGAAAAAAAAGTCACATAACTGAAATAATAAATAACCTCTCAAATAATGTGTCTATTAATCTTGTGACAGAACCTCTTGCTGTATTTTGTTAGGACTAAATTTAAAACAGCTGTAACTTGCAACTCTAACAAGTTTTCACAATTAAAATTTCAGGATGTGCACAGGGCTCTTTCATTGCCAAGCTTAGTGGTTACATCATATCCTTCTCTACCATCAGGAACCGAAGATGAATATGCTGTATGCAGGGTGGCTGGGAAAGCTCACATCCTGGGACTCACCTGCTCCAGGCTGTTGGACAATGGAGATGTAGTTTACAGGGTTGCTGACACCACAGTCTCTGAGCCTGGACTAATTAATACCTGGACTTTGAGGTTCTCAACACTTCATGTAGGATCCCTCTCTCTGTGCCTATCCAGAGAGAGCCAACAGGTGCTGAAGCCAAAGCTGTTGAGTTCCACATTACATGAAGCTGCCATTTCTGGCTCAATATTATTCCAGACAATGGTGTGTGAGCTTGAAGGAACACTCATACCCCAGGTCTAGTGAGCCAACTAACCACTCTCATGCTGTCAATCTATTTTTCATCAGTTAATGCCTAAGTCTAAACTCATTCAGGCACCAATCCTCCAGTATGATTAACTCCAGTGCTGTCCAACCAAGCTCCTTGTTCTCTCCATTGGCGCAAGTCCTCCACACCTTCAGGAGCCTTCCTGCATATTCGATGAACTTGGTCTTCTGTCAGCCTGAACAGCCCTTCATCTTCCAGCTCCACCTGTAATCTGGCTTGTTCCTTTGTACAGTTCTCCTGTGGCCCTCCTCTGGGGCTTTTCTCACACAGGTTTGATGATACTGAAATTTGTGACTTGCTTGGTTTAATCCATGATGGTATCTTAAATGTGTGGGTTTTGTTTGTTTGTTTGTTTGATTGATTGATTTGATTTTTGTTGTTTGTTTGCTTTTATGTTTTTGAGACAGGGTCTCAGGTGGCCTAGAATTCATTGGGTAGTCTAGACTGGCCTCACGCTCATAGTAATTGCTCTTTCTAGGTGCCCCAAGAACTTGGATTTACGGTTGCTCATCATCTTGACTGGTTAAATTAAAAAAAAAAAAAAAAAAAAAAAAAAAAAAAAAAAGACTAGGCATTCTTAGCTGGAAGTGTAGCTCAGCTGGTAGAGTGTTTCACTAGCATGCATGAAATCCTATGTTCAATCTTGAATGCCCCATGAATTGGATTAATATGGTACCTCGGGTGCCAATACTGGGAGGCAGAATCAGGAATATCAGGGTCATCCTTGGTTCTATATAGAATTCAAGACTAACCAGGATACATGACACCTTGTCTTAAAAAAGGATTGTATCTTCTTTCCTCCATTTCCACTTCTGTACTCACTCAGGTATGCTTTAGGGGTTCTCTCCCCTGAGTCTGATATCATTCTAGTTGTGAACATTCTTTTATAAGCATTTTCACCTGCAAGCTCTCATCTCTGAGCTGATTTGCTCTTTGGGCAATTGTTTTTACATCTGTCTCTTCCATGACGCAGGCTGTGCACATTTGGACCTGTGGGGATCACCGGGCAGTGAGGCACTCGCTATTGCTGCCCTGCATACAGGAGCCACACACAGCTGTTAGATACATGAATGTGGACTCTGTGGCATGAACTGATTTTCCTATTTTAGTATTTTGACAATTACATACATGTAACAAGTGTGTTGTGATTGTATTGCCCACATTACCTTCTAGTATTGCCTTTCCTTTTGCCTTGAATCTCTTTTCCCTTCTTAGTCTCCCAGTGACTATTTCATTAGTTCCTCAACAGAGTGGGACCTTATGTGGGCCAGTCTCGTGCAGTAGCCATGTGCTCATGGTTTCAACAGCAATGTCAGACCCTCATAGCAGCTCCATGACGCTCTTCCCCATCTTCCAGCTCTTAACTTCCCACCACTCCCCTCTTCTGCAGTGTCCGCTGGTCCGTGTGTGTGTGTGTGTGTGTGTGTGTGTGTGTGTGTGTGTGTGTGTGTGTGACACAAAATCCTGCTTAAGGCTGAGGGCTTGTTGGTCACTTATTCTCAATATTTTAACCATGTAGGAGTCTGTGCAGTAGCTGCCACGTTCTACTTAAAAGAGCCAGCCCCTCTGCCCCAGGCTGAGAGCAGCATGGATCTACAGGTATAAACAGGAACATTAGAAAATAATTTAATGTGTTCATATAGAGAACTAATGAGAGTATGACACTTGGCCCATGCTCTCCCAGCCAGGTTTACAATATCAGGTACGTATTCCCTGAGAAGCAGGTCTCAAATCCAATCACAAAGCAGTTGGCTGTCCTCAAAACAGTCAAGTTTCTATGGCACCAGTGGGCATATCTTGCCCAGCAGGATAAGTAGCATACATGCTTGAGACCATTATGAGTTCTCTCCCCAGCAGCCTGCATAGTGCCTTCCAGCACTACAAGAGCTAGCCATCAGGAGGGAATTGGGGGCTGTGTTCCAATCGAGTTTCTCTGTGCTTTATGCTCAGAGCACATGGTGTTACAGCAGCATGTTTCCACCTAGTACTGCAGGGCCCCCAAGAGCAATGGCAGCCAGCTAGTACTGGAGGGTCCCAGGAGCAATGACAGTCATCCAGTACTAGATGGTCCCCAAGAGCAGTGACAGCCACCTAGTACTGGAGGGTCCCCAGGAGCAATGACAGCCACCTATTACTGGAAGGTCCCCAGGAGAAATGACATTCACCTAGTACTGGAGGGTCTCCAAGAGCAATGACAGTCACCTAGTACTTCAGGGCCCCTAAGAGCAATGACAGCAGCTTGCATTAAAAAAAAAAGTTTATTTTTACTTACTTACATGTGTGTGTGTGTGCGTGTGTGTGTGTGTGTGTGTGTGTGTGTGTGTACTTGTGTACTCACGTCAAGGTGTGTCATATGTGCCTATGGAGGCCAGAACAGTGTATCAGAGCCCCTGAAATGGGAGTTAATGCAGTTGAGAGCCACACATGTGAGTGTCAGGAATTGAGATCACCAAATGTTCTTAACTGCTCATAGAGAGGTATCCCATGCCTGGTGAGGTGATACTTTGTTTATGATCTAATGAAGCTTTGTTTATGATCTAATGAAGGATCAGAGTGCAAAGCTAGCCACAGCCATAGGGACAAGGCAGTGGTGGCACACACCTGTAATCCCAGCAGTCAGGTTACAGAGGCAGATGGTTTTCTGTGAGTTCAAGGCCAACCTGGGCTACATGAGAGTGAATTAGTCTAAAAGAAAAACTGAGCTCACACCTTAAATCCTAGCACTTAGGTGTAATGTGAGTTTCCCGCAGCTGCTTCATCCCAAACAAACACTCAGATGCTATATTAGTTATGAAACCATTGGCTGATGACTAGGGCTTCTTATTGGTTAGCTCTGTCTTAATTATTAACCTATTCTATTAGTCTAAGTATTTCCATGTGGTCATATCTTATAGGAGAAGGGTCCGGTCTGTCTTACCTTCCCAGTTTCACATGACATCTGCTTTCTGCCTACACTTCCCAGAATTCTCATCTCCCAGTCCTGCCACAGTGTTTTATTCATCAACCAATAAGAGAAACATATACATAGAAGATTTCCCCCCCATCACTTGGGAGGTGGAGACAGGAATTATATGGCTGGGTAGAGAGAGGAATACAAAGCCATAGGAGACAGGAATCATTGCAGTCTGAAGTTTAGTAGAAAGCAGTCTAAGCAATCTGAGGTTTGGTGGATCATCCCTTCAGTCTGAGCATTGGTAGAGGTGAAAACTCTCTGGTGGCTGGATGTTTTGATTTTCTGATCTTCAGCTTGAACCCCAATATCTGTCTCTGTGTTTTTATTATTCATGCTACAACCTGGTACTTGTGCTGTTGTTGAAAAGCCCATGACTTCTTGGAGCAATAGCATCTAACCATGAAAAGTAACCTCGAGGAAATGAATCTTTATGTATTTAGTTTCAAATAATATGAATTTAATTAATTACACAAGCTTACAAGTTCCATCATGGCCCTTGTATCAAGCCATGCTTCTTGAAGTCAGCAGTCCTAACTCTCCATCTGAGTTCAGGGTTCATTATGTCACATCAGCATGGCTGATATGAAGGCAAGAGTATTGCCTCCACAGCACTTGTCATTTATCATATCTTTACCGTGTACTTACTTGGTTGTGTCCTCCTTGCTTACCATTGTATCTGCAGCATTTAGCACAGCTCTTGGCACATGAGAAACAATGTTTTCATGTGTGCATGTATGCAAGAGTGAATGAACATAGCGAGAGGAAGAAGAAAGGATACAGATTAAACTTGGTGAAAAGAGTCTTCAGTGGTCCAAGTGAAAAAATGACTGTACCCTTGGAGTTAGGGACACACCCAAGCAGTTGACCTAGACAGCCTACCTCCCAAGTAGGAACCAGAAATGGTGCCCATGGGTGCAAAGATTGCTGACAATAACACTTAGGCTAAAGGCAAGCTTTTTGTCATCATTGAAGGTGCCTTCTTGCTTTCATAATTGCTGTGGCAAAAGCAACCCAAGGAAAGAATGTACTTTGATACACAGTTTGGGGAAATAGTTCATCGCTGCAGGAAAGGCATGGTGGCAGAGGGGGAGGCAGTTGGTCACATTGCTTCCTCAGTGAGGAAGCAGGGAGGATGGATGCTGGAATTCAGCCCACTTTCTCCTTTTTATTTGGTCTGGGAAGCAAGCCCATGGAACCATGCCGCCCACATTTAGGGTGGGTCCTCCCACCTCAGTTAAGCCAATCTAGAAAGTCCTTGACAGACAAGAAAGACAGAGCTTTATTTCCTATGTGATTGGAGACCCTGCCAAGCTGACAATCAGTTAACCATCACACATTTCATTATCCACATTCTGTCAGGTTACTGTTGGCCATAGTGCAGCTGTCAAAACAGCATCCTCCGGCAACAGGACAATGAGCCTGATCATTTATCCCAGCACACTCAGGCTGCTACTTATCCTCTGTAACTTTAATGTATTTGAAAGTAAAACACGTTATTTCAACACCTGATCCACTCACTTTAACATATGGCTTACATCTTAAATGTGTTTTTAAAGGATTATATATTCTCAATTTGATAGGATTATAATTTACCCTATTTAAGGGTTACACAATTGAATGTAGACATGTAATTTTTGTGGAAACAGATGCAATATGATCTATAATATCCTAAAATATTCCTGCTGTCTCTCCCACTGATAGTCTCCCGGGGAAAGATAAAAAATATTTAAACTCAAGGAGGTTGTTTCACCTTTAACAACTCAATTTTTCTAGCAATAGGTTTGAGAATGCCTTTCTAATGTCAATATTTTTTGAGGATTCTGCATTTTATGCTAATTATACTTTTAGTATTCAGTTTAGTGAAAAACATAATGGTAAAAGCTATAAACCCAGAAATGCTCTGAAATAGTCTATTAATCACCATCGTACTTCCATGTACATAAAAGACCAGCACAAATATATGCACCCTATTATTAATTCATAATATCAACAGTGTTTGTAGTAGGAATACACTCATACAGCTGCTCCATACCCTCCACCATGTTCCACTGTTTGTTTCTGTTGTAAGTATATTTGGTAAATTGACTTCTCAGACAAGCATCCAATATTTAGAGTAGGAAATAGAATAGCTAAACAGAGATAGTCTTAGCCAAAATATAAATAATCACAATAACACACACACATATACACTTCACAAGAGACTCATGGTGGGGGGATGTTCTAATAGCTCCTGAGGACTGTCCCCACAGTGCAGTGAAGCTGCATTGGACTATAACAGAAATAGCTGGATGATTAGGTATAGTCTGCAATGAAACAGCCCTCTATTCTTGAGAGCTTGAGGTGTGTTCTCTCCCTTTACCCCCTGACTACTGCAACTAGATCCTAAACCTCCAGTAAGCCCATTTGGTTTGGCTCCACTTTAAACTTTAATTAAGTATGATAAATACAAAAGTCCAGTCAATGTGTGTTTTACTACAGATCAGACTATCATGCCAATACCTACTTACTGCTACCTGACTTTCCTCTACTCAAATCATGTTTTAGCTGCAGGGTATTCACTTATGACACACTTTCATGATGCCTTTATCAGTTCAGCTTTTGAATTAAAAAAAAATCCTTCAATTTTAAAGCCATCTTCACCTTACTTAGTTCCAACGAGTACAAGCAAAGTATTTATGAGGTCATAACCCTGAGAACGTCTCTAAGAGTTCCTCTTAGCTCATGACATGTTTTCCTTTGCACGGTCCATATCAGAGCTCTGCTATTGTGTTGCTTGTGGGCAGTTAATTGACTTGCATCTGTAAGCCTTCCATCTAGTTGCCTGATTTTTTTAAGGCATCTTAAATGACTCATAGGAAACATCTGCTGAACTAAGACCAGGTTGTTTAGATTGTGCTGACTCTGAACTTCTGAATCATAAGCTCACCTTCTTATGAATCTCATAAACTCATGACCCTCTCTCTGATCATGATGTCAAGCCCTTTCATGCTCCCAACCCTCCATAAACAATTCTACATTTGCCTGTATCCCCAAAGGAAGGCTCCTTTGTTTTGAAGGCTTGTACTTTCAGGGTGGACTTCTTCACTTAGTAGTCATCCGAGATACATAGTGGCAATTTGATAGTATCCACCTGCCCCGATGGACAAGTTCATTCCCATTCTACTTCCTATATAATTAGGTTATATAGCATGCCTCAGGGAGAGCTCCGAGCTACCCTTTATTGCTCATATTGATCCACAATCTGATTCTCCTGCTAATTTAACAATTAATACTAATTTGTCACACATTGCAACACAGACTATTTCCAAGATTATCATGGCATAATAGACACTCAGTAAATTTTATTGAAAAACTGAATGAATTAACATATGGTCTTGGATAGGAAGCCAAAGGCTCAGATCTCTTGCCTGCCACCATAGTATTAGAAGGCATGATGGTTAATATCGATTGTCAGCTTTCTGGGATCTAGGGTCACCTAGGAGACAAATTTTTGGTCAAGCCAGAGAAGAAATTTCTTGATTGGCATAGCCGGCCTAACTAGGTTAATTAAACTAAATGTGGGCAGCACCACCCTGTGGGCTGGGCTTCTGCACAGCATGAGCTGAGCATGAACTTTCATCACTCCCCACTTCCTGGCTGCAGATGCAATACAGCGGCTGCCTCACACTCCTGACACCATGCCATTGTGATGGCCAGTGCCCTCAAACTGTAAACCAAAATGACCATTCCTTAAGTTACCTTTGTTAGGTATTTTGTCACAGCAAGGAGAAAGGTAATGTGGATGGCAATGGTGACTTCTACATGGTTATGTCACTATCTCTCCTAGCATCCCACTGTGAAGCCAGCATGTACCAAGATAGGTATGGTTTTTCACACCCTGGGGTATCAGTTACTTTACCAAGTGCAACTTAAAGAAGAAAGAGTTATTTGACTTACAGTTCTGGAGGGATAGAGTGCAGCACAGCAGGGAGGACTTCCTGCCATGTGCTTCCCAACAGTTCTATAACCTCCCCTAAAAGCACCACCAACTGAGGCCTGAGTATTCAAATACATGAGCCTATGGGCGCATTCCTCATCCAAACCTCCTCACCCTGTGTTATGAAACATATGTTACTAATCTCTTTGTCTAAAATAGATTTAGGATACAAGTGAAAATCAAAGCCAGTTTCTGATGCCATGCATGTTGTAATGTTTGCTTCTGAGAAAGACCACCACTTTGTGATTTTCCTTTTCTCTACAATTCTGCCTCTACACACACACACACACACACACACACACACACACACACACACACACACACGCACACACGCGCGCGCATGCAAACAGATAGATATTCCTTAACTTGTAATGGAACTATGTCCCAACAGAACATTAAAAGATTTATTGAAGCACCATGCTTTCTAACATCATTGACAATACATCATGGATTATTCCGTTTGCCTTCATGATCACATGGCCGACTTGGGAGCCATTGGTTCACTGTCTCTGTCCAGCCATGACACAGTATTGTTCTACATAGTACTAACCCCCTCCAAAAGAAAAAGATCAGATATGAAATATGGGCTTCTCCACACACATCTTTTTTGACTCATCATGATGTTAAAAATAATGTTAAAAATTATAAAAGAATCCCCATTGCACTCCAGTGGGTATTAGCATTAAAGAGTTGAAAACACCCATGTTTTATAATGTAGGAAAATCCCTGGATACATGAAAATAAAACAAAGAACAAAAACAATAATAATAAAAACTCTTATTCTACCCTTGAGCTGATGGCCTTTTTGCATAGGTGGAGGTGAACAACATTTTTGTTATTTTGTTCATTGATTCATTTTGTTTGTTTGGAACAGGCTCCCCTTAGCCCAGGCTTTCTTTGAATTTGGTAAAGATGGAGCCAAGAATGATCCTGACCTTCTGATCCTCATGTTTCTGTCTCCTGAGTGCTGAGATTACAGGTGTGTGTCACCACACCTGGATTTTACAATGGTGGGTATTGCATATGCCAAGCATGCATTCTATCAACTGAGCTACAACCTTTGCCCTGGACTTGTTTTTAGCTTTTAATTTATTCACTTAATACCTTTCAGCTATATTCTGCATACACTAAGCATAAAATGTCATTATACCTAGAAAATATTTTTGTATTCTGTATACTAATTGATACCTTTTGTCAGAACATAAAGTTTATGCCTTTGAAAATAATTTAGCACCTTGTGATTAACATACTAAATTACTATAAATATATGTAAATATATATTTCTTTTTTATTACAATCCAGCTAAGATTAAACTGAGCAAATCTTTCTATAACTGACTTGTGAACTAGTCCCAGGAACTTGGCCACATCTAGGGAATGTTAAAGAAACCAAACTGGAGCTGGAGAGATTGTTCAGTGGTTAGAGCATTGGCTGCTCTTCCAGAGGACCTGGGCTCAATTCCCAGCACCCACATGGTGGCTCACATTCATCCATAACTCCAGTTCCAGGGGAATTGATGCCCTCTTCTGATCTCCACAGGCAACTGGCACGCACACATACATGCAGGCAAAATTCTCATATGCATGAAATAAAATACACCTTTTTAATAAAAAAAATCAAAGTCTGGCTTGGCTAAAGAGCTCCCAGTTTCTCAGCATTTTCAGCTGTCTCAGATAGAACAGAATATAAAATTTTCTAAGTGGAATTCCAGGACAATTAGAACTCTTGGTAATTATCTTTCCCAATGGCTCTGACTTTATTGGTTGGCAATTAATGATTTGACTTTTGACCAACGAACAATAAATAAATAAATAAATAAATAAAAATACTTTCTCAGAAAACTTGTGATAACAGATGCATTTTCCAGTTCTACAATGCCAGTGGGAATTGACCCCGACAGGCACAGCTATAATGTATGTGTGTAAAACCCATCTGAAACTCCATTCTAGGAAGAACCAAGAGGGAGCTACTCATTCTCTGGCTGCCCTCATTGCAGGCCTCCCCACAGTGACCTCTCCATCCTACAGGAGACACAGGCCTGGGCGTGGAGTGACTGGTACCAAGCTTCTCCAGGCTCTTCCATCCTTTTGATTTCTGTGGAGTGAATTCTGATGTGACATATAGAGCACAAAAGAGACAGCGTGTATTACAGAGTGAAGTGGTGTGCACCCAAGGAGTGTGATCCAACGGACCTCAGAAATAAAAAAACACTCTTGCAAGGAAAGGTGCACAATGGCCAAAGGGACCACTCAGAGGTAGACAGCTCCTTAACTATTTATTTACTTGTTTATATGGATAGATGTTTTGCCTGCATGTGTGACTGTTCATGATGTGTGTATAGTGCTCAAGGAGGTTGGAAGAGAGGGTTGACTCCCCTGGAACTGGAGTTACAGTTGTTAGCCAACATGTGGGTGCTGAGAATAGAACTCCTGTGTTCTGCAAGAATAACAAAGGCCTCTTCATTGCTAAGTCATCCCTCCAGCCCCAGAGACAGACACTAGACAGACATACCTTCTTCGAACCACCTGCATTTTCATGTAGGTATTTTTTTCTTTTTGTGTCTCATGTAGCCCAGGCTGGCCTCAAACTGATTTTGTACCCTAGAATGACCTTGAATGTCTCCAGCTCCCAAGCAGCATGATTACAAGAACATGTTTCACTGTGTGTAATGCTGAAGATTAAACAGAGGGCTTGTGTGTGCTGGATAAGAATGCTCAATCGAGCTACACTTGGATTGGCTTTCTTAGGGCAGGGAACAATGTTATGCCTTTGTTCTTTATCAGAAAGCCTCTGGTTAGGTAGTGATCTTATGCTGTAGGAAATTCAGAATGTTATATCTCCACCCAGGGCCGGAGGTAGTGACTCAAAGCCATTCTTTGGATCAGGAGTCAGTGTCCTGCAATTGCAAGAACTAGAGCTGCAGGCTGATGATTACCAGGGAGAATCCAATCTCCCTGACCTTTAAGCCTACTATCACCTACCTAGCTACTAGGATTTCCACAGTGACCTCTACAATCTAACAGCTCATTAGAGGGGTGACAAAAGCCATGATCCTCGGCTGTAGAGTGACTCAGCATACTCAAAATGTGCCCCACATCTTCAAGACACCCCCTGCCTCAGCTTCACGGCAGCTGAAGTTAGGCTCTTGGGAGTCCTTTTTGGCTTCTTACAGCAAAGCCAAGTATTTTATTTTGTAGAATATTCTTTTTGGCCTCTCTGAAGAGTACAGGTCAGGACACAGGAAGGCAGGAAGCATGTTTCTAGAATATTTAACCTCTCACAATATAGACAGGCATTATCTAGTAGCCTGGATTAAGCTGTTCACCAGCTTAAACTCTGGGAAAGCAACGCACATAAAAGATGAAGCACAACTTTGAATAATTAGCACAGTCTTCAGGAGTAATGAAAAGATTATTAAAGTTAAACAGTAGTCTACACAAGACAAAATTTTCTTCTGAAACCGAGTGGAGACGTGTCATTGTCCAGTGAAACATTTATTTTCAAACTAAAGCCAATTAAGATGCTGGGCTGTGGGCCATAACTCCCGCAGAAACCAACAGATTCTCTATGCCTCTGACAGCCAGCCCAGGGATGAGGATATGGTAGAAACTGAATTGAGTTTTATACCTTCAGTAACACAGCACAGACTCTATGGAGGTCAGTCCCACTCTGCACTTGATGTGGGTGGAAGGTCTACCCATGCTCAATCAACCTGCCCAAGGCTTCATCAACCCTCTGATTCACACCCAGCATTCAGCAGCAAGAAGTGTCTGCCAGCAAAGGGAACCTGGAAATGTGCCAGGCTATTGGGGCTAAAATGATGTCTGCCTCAGCACGGCCCACCAGGCCAGACATTTATGGGAAAGGCCTGGCAACAGGACTGACATGCAGCTCTTTATCTGGCAAGGAAGAAGGGTGGACTGGAGGAAGTTCTTAGACAATTTATCAAATGGACAGAGAGGTTGTTGTGGCATCTTTGGAGATGCTGTGGATATCCCACAGCACCAGTCCCCATGTTGTCACTAAACAGCTTTTCCTGGTGAGATATGGACAAGCACTGATTGCCCCAGATAGGACACCAGAGATAACCAAGGTACCAGTTGTGCCTAAGTCCTGCTTAGCATGCCAGTGAGTTTTTTAGGCTTATTATAGAGCATGGGTGAGGAGTTACTTATAGGGTCTTAGGTGATCCTAAAATAGACGCATCTCCACAAAGTCCTTCCCTTCACGAATGATGATCTCATGGAAGCAGCATCATGGAGAACTCCTTCTCAATTAATGTTTGCACTAACCAATCTCTCAGGGTCCATTGCAACCAAGAGAGGACAGGATGGAGAAACAGCAGGAATCCTGCCCCCCTTCTACCAGGGAGTGTCAGTAGTCCTGTTACCACTACCATAGACCTAGCTATCCCTGTAATATGCTGCTCAATTAGTTGCCATGGCTACTGGACCAAAGAGATATCTACCCCCAAATGTCACGGATGCTTGTGTTATACCTAGAGAAAAAGCCATTCTACAACCGAGAGGGGAGCAGAGTGGACAGTGATGGCTCACAGCAAGCTAGAGGCAGGGTTCTGATGGTCATATCAGGCATGCTAGGCAGTTGACCAGGGACCTCTCAGTTCTCCCACAGTCTCATGCAGAGCTGAAGGAGGTCCTGTACGTGCAACACTCCCTCAGCACACAAGACATTATGACCCCCATTGAGCAAGTAGCAGGAACCAAAAGCTTTTCCTGCTGCGTGGCTTTTCCCTTCAGGCATACCATGACCATCCCATTGCATCACAGAGCAGAGATAACATTGGCCTTGTAGTCATGGCAACAAAATAAGCAGAACAATACAGTGACAGCTAGGTCTAATAGCACTGGGATGAGTAACACTCCCCAGTAGAGAGGGGAGGTGGACCACTGGTCCCTCACTTGGGATTCACCTATCACTCCCTTCTGCCCTCTAGCTGTATGTGGTCATGAAGTGTGGTTAGATAGACAGAAGGTGGAAGACTGAAGGAAGAGTTTCACAATGCTGCTTTGGTGGGGTCCTGCTCTTCTGTACTGCTTCTGTGTTTGTCACCCCTGCTCCTGTAAGGAACCCTCAAACACTCATTAGTTTATCACAGTAGACTTGGGTAGAATCTTTTCTTTGGTGTGGCATTGGTTTCCTTTGGGGGGGCATATAGATATCTGTTCATATCTTTCCAGGGGGAAAAAAAAGATCAGAACACTTCCTCGTGGAGAGGGACTTAGGTCCAAAGATAGTTCTTTAGTAAATAGAAAAATAAGGCTGAAAAAAGGGAGTGGAAGAGGATGGATATGTGTGTCCCCTCTCCCTCCCTGAACCTGCTTGCCTGGGAGCATCACTCACTGAACTCAGTATAGGTCTGAAGGCCATTCAACTACTTGACACAGTTAGCACAGGTAAGTTTAGTGGCACATTAAGAACTGCAGACAGCTTTCTTTACGTGACTTTTCGGAGCAAGAAAATGAGGATCCCAGTCTCCTGAAATAGGGTCCTAGCTAGCTAGTTAGAAATACAAGGGTGAGCCTTAGCAGAAAGAAGAAGGTGAAATACCCATGCACATGTGTGCATGGCTTGTGTGCACACATGCACACACACATACACACACAAGCATATGATTACAGGTGCCTACCATGCCTCTTGTATCTACTGAATCTCTGTTGCTTTGCTTGCAGTCCAGGTCTGCAAACCAAAGCTCATCAGAATACAGAGTTAAGGTGGCCTCTGGGGTAAAACCACTTAACCACTCTGTGCTCCTAGGCTAGAGGCAGGCCTGTCCCAAGCCTGCAATAAGAAAAGCCACTGGGTTCTGGCCATACAACAGGGATTTAACCTAAAGAGTTTATGAGCACAGCTGCCTCCATATCTAATGGGAATTTGGAGAGTTACTGACTCACAGGGGAACTGGGTCAATTCCATGCTTGGATTTGACTCGAGGTAGTGATTCCCACCCTGGCTTGAAATCAGAGGCCCAAGGTTGAGCTTTCAGCAGTTCTTAAGTTTGGGACTCTCATGGGGTGGGCCCATGTAGGATGGGGCTGCTGAGCCAGAACAGGTTTTCCTACCTGTGGCCCTCCACATTTGTGTGTCTCTGTGTGTGTGAGCATGTGAATGGAACCCAGAGGCTGATGTTTTGTTGTCTTTTACAGTTACTCTTCACCTTACTGATTAAACTTGAAGCTCATTGATTCAGCTGGACTGGCTGACCAGGGACCAGTCTGTTTCTGCCACCCCACCCCACCCTCAGAAATTGCAGATGTGTGCCCCCATGTGCAGACTTTCCCACAGGTGCTTTGTCAAGCTCAGGTCCTCTGGACTCACACAGCAAGCCTCTTATCCACTGAGTCATTTCCTCAGCCGGCTTGACTTTCTCTTGAAGAAAAGCCGATAAGGACCTCCTTATCATGAAATTCAGCGAGCCTGCAGGTTTTTCGTGGAGCCACCTCTGTCACCCACCTCAGGACAGGGACCCTCCTCTTTCCTAGCATTCACATTTCTGTTTCCTTCAATAGCAGCAAACCCATTCTTTCCCAGAGCCTAAGTGGCAGTGGCTCCCAGTAAGCAGCCAGAGGAAACCCACCTGCTCAAACTCCTCACCGTGCTGATGGCACCAGATTTTGATCTCCAGTTCTGATCCTTTGGGTTGGTTCCGTCCATCCCAGAATTCCCAAATGTCAACTGGCTGACTCCATGTCTGGGGTTCACACAGTTCTAAGCACTGTATGTTGCACAGCTGAGGACACAGTATTAGTTAAATGATGGTGACTGGATGAATGAGTGGGTGAATGTGTGAGCCAGTGGATGAATGATTATGTGAATGAATGAATCCCTCAAGCTGCTGTAGAAAGCCCCTCTAGTCATGTCTGTCTTCATCCAGAGTTGCCTCCCAAGAGGAGCCTGTAGGGTCACAGGGAATCTGCCAACACAAACTGACAGAGTGTGTCAGCAGCTGGGGAGGTATTGTTTTTCACCTGCCTTCCCTTTCCCCCTCCCCCCTCCTTCTCTCCTCTTCCCTCTCTGCTCCCCTCTCCTCTCTTTTCAGACCTCTCAGTGAAATGGCCTTTCTTTGAGTGGTGCATTCAGGGAGCCACACCTCTGCCTTGTGGATGCCCATAGGAGGATGGACTGGTATGTGTGAAGTAATCAATAGCTCAGTTTCATGTCCTTTCCCCAAATCGGCTACCCTAATGCTACAGCGACAGAAGAATAACACCTGTAGTGTGTCAAGCTCTGTGCTGTGCTAGGCACCTTCAGCATATTATTTTGGGGAGATCTTCTCAAACACCCCAAAGGCAAACACCACTCCACAGAGGAAACGGGGTCTCAGGAAAGTTGAGGTACCTGGCTCCAGGAGCAGGGAAGAGCTGGGCTTCTGGAAGATGTGGAACTCCACTGTGACTCACTTCCTTCCCTGTAAAACCTCTTGCATCTACTGATTCACTTTGAGATGGCTCAAATCAGCTCACATGTGCAGGTAACCAATTGCCTGCTGTATGCTGAGCCTTGTGGGGAACAAATGTTTGAAAGAAGATGAACCCCATGAGCTTGAGGCACTCCCACGGAAAGCCCCAGAGAAGACACTGAGGCCTACAAGGGGGAAAGAGAGTTTCTGGGGAAAGGGTTCTGCATACACAAAGGGTACCAGTTCAGCATTCCACGGCCCTGTCCTTGAAGAAGATCCCAGCTGTGGGGGCTTTGCCTGCAGTGTTTCAGATTTAGTTATCAGGCTTGGCTGTCTTTCTAAAGCTCATACTATACATATAATTTCCATTCAAATTCAAAATCTTTCCGATTATTGTGTGAATGCAATGTTATTCAAGGATTTTTTTCCTGAAAGAGCACCTATCTGACATGCATTTTTAATTTTATGTGCAATATGCAAATGTCATCACTGTAGTTGTTAACCACAGTGCAGGATTGCAATTAACTATGGAGCTGTGCATTTTAGTTATATGCTAATGCTAATGAGATTTTCATAAAGCAACTCCAATTACCAGCCCTATTTTTTAGCTGCAAGAGCTATTGCAAAGCAAAGGTGTTGCCTTCCTTTGGAATAAATTGCCCTTTGTCCTTGGCTCCCTCATCATATTCAATCATCCTAAAAAGTAACTCCAGCTCCTCTCACTGCTTTATGCTACCTTGCTCTCTGATAAGATATTAATGGAGACTGTGGCCAAGCCCGTTTGGAAACCAATTTGTGCTGTGCAGGCAGCGGGGAACTTCCTCCTGGTGTAGACTGCATGAGCTGAAGAGCAGAGCTGTGAGTAGCCCAAGTAAACAGGAGCTGCCAGAGACTGAAACTCAGACAGTGAGTTAGCAAAAATAAACCACAAAAGAGCACAGAGCGGTACAGCCTTGGATTGAAGATGCCAGGCTGTGAACGGGTAGGGAAGCTTGGATTTATGAGCAAACACACCACTGTTGGAAAAACAACTACTTTAGAAAGATATATCCTGTCATTCATGCAAAAGACAGTCCTACTGACTTAGGCCAGCAAGATGGCTCAGCAGGTAAAAAGCTGCTCACCCAGCAAGCATGGTGACCTGATTTTGTAGTGGGAAAGATAGTCAAGTCCCAAAAGTTGACCCTCACACTCACTCACATAACACATGCCCACACATGATTAAAAACAACAAACAAACAACAAGTACAGGAAACCAGTTCTGTTTTGGTCCAGGGATGTGGCTCAGTTGTCAAGAATTCTTGCTTAGCATACACAAACTCTGGATTTGATCCCCAGCATCCCATGAACAGGGTGAGATGGTGCACAGCTGTATTCCCAGCACTCAAGGATCAGGAGTTCAAAGTCACTCTCAGAGTACCCAGCTAGACACTAGAGAGTCATGAATCAGGAAAGGGAGAGAGACCCTGGGCTTTGATTTTACTCCTATAGTAACTATTTTATTTGAGATAAAATCTTTCTATGTAGCCAGGCTGTGCTGGGATAACAGGTATCAGCCACCACTCTCAGCATTTACAAATTCCTTTATGGAAAGGAAGTTTAAGAATTTTGTGAACAGTGAAAAACTTAGCAGACACAGTCAAGTACGACATAAATACGGAAGGTGATTTTGGGAGAGTGACAACTATTATGATTATATATATATACATATATATATGTGTGTGTGCGTGCGTGTGTGTGTGTGTGTGTGTGTGTGTGTGTGTATGTATGTGTTTATACACACACATACATATTAGAGGGAAGCACAGAATGAAGGAAAAAAATTAGTTTGGAAAGAGGAAATAAATGGAGTCAAGAAATTCCACAGAAGCAGAGTCTTGTGGGGACTGAGTGTTTGCTAGGAAAGGGGAGGGAGGTGGTCCTGAGAACAGTAGTAAAGCAGGGGTGGGGTGTGTGGGGGGATGGTGTCAAAACCTGGCAACAGTAAGCATCAGCAGGTATCTGAAAGCATAGAGAACCCCCCCCCCCAAATCAGAAGGGTTTCTTCTTTGCTATTGTATGGAGTATTTTTGAGACACTGTCTTTTGTAGCCCAAGCTGCCCTTGAATTTGCTGTGCAGCACAGGACAGCCTTAAACTTTCGATTCTTTCTTTGACCTCTGCTCGTTGGGATTACTGGCATGTGTCACCAAGCCCATTTGAGCAGCACTAGGGATTGGACCCAGAGCTTTGTCAAGCACTCTAGTAGCTGAGCTACCCATAGCCTGGGAGATGGTTTTAGAGGGGAGTAAACAATGAGGCACTCCTCCACAACTGCCCCTTGGAGAACACAATAGAGGGAGGGCAGGATGGACTAGGAGAACTAAATCGCCCTGGCACAGCTCTCTCTTTTTTGGCTGCCTCTGGTAAGACCCTTTCTCTCTGTTCAAAACTGATCTAGAAACAAATAGGAGGTTTTTGTTTTATTTTGTTTTCCTCTCATGCAGATGTTTTCTGTGTCCCTTTGGGAAGCAATGAAACAAGGACTCTTGTATTCTGAATATTTCCACTTAGGAAAAGAATGTGAGCAGTGAGAATGAATACTCCAGGGTGTTGATGTAGGGGGCTGAGGGTCTTTTCTACTCTTAGCTAACTTCTAAACAAAAGCAAAGAATGCATGGAAACCAGAATACCAGAGAGGAAAAACAGAGAAATAAGGAAAGATAAAAATACCAGGCAAATTAGACCAGAGTTTTCCATGGGGGTGGCACTTTCTTCTCCCATACCAGCCCGTTTGCCTGCTCTATGAGGGAAGCAGCCAGGGGCTGGGAAAGGACAATGGAACATGGAATCTTCAGAGCCAAGTCTGCCTTCCATTACAGACAGAAATGGATTAAGTTCCACCCTCATTGAAAAGATAGATGGGTCAGCATCTCAGGACATGGACAAGTAAGTGGATGAGTGGTAGGAGGGGTGTGTGCCAGGCTCTCCTGTTAATTGGGAATGTGAAGTACCTCACTGAGGGTAAAGAGGTATGAACTAGAGACAATGGAAGGTTGAACAAGGAGATAATGGGGGATGGTCATCCAGGACTTGGAGACTAGATGACCAGCAGAACCACCAACCGCTGGGCCGATTCATGGCACAGAACAGAGTGCAGCTGTGGCCTGAACACTGAATGAAAGCAAGCTGAGAAGGTAGAGCTTGTCAGGGTAGTGGGCATCATACTGGCTATTCAGAGGAAGTGATGGCCAGGCCTAATGTGAAGCTGGAATGGGAGGCCGAGATGGTGTGTGAGGTCACTGGATAATGACAAAGTCAAAATGCCTGGTGGTTGCTGACTAGGCAGGCCATCCAAAAGAATCTGATACAGGTGTTGAAGGCCCCCGTGGTTGTGAAAAAAACTAAAGGTAACACCTTGGAAGGGCAGAGGGACATTATCCCAATGACACAACAGTTCGTTCTCACCCCCTGACCACTTCTCTTGCTGACACAGCTTCCTTCCCTAAGAGGCTATATACTGTATTCATGAGCCCTGTCCAGCTACTAGGTCTGTGGCCAACATGCTGAAGGCGCTCAGTGAAGATTTTTCTCCTTGGTTAGGATTTATAGATGAAGGAAGCTGAGTTGCGGTTCAGTCAGTAGATATCTTGCCTGTTGTGCATGAAGCAAGCTAGGCACAATGGTGCACAAATACAACCCCAGTACCCGAGAGATGGAGGCAAAGGGATCAGAAGTTCAAGGTCATCCTTGGCTGTCTCAAACAAATGAACGGAAAGGAAAGAAAGACAATGTCCATGAGAAGATTCTGTACATCCTAGGGTATGGCACTGTACCGAGCTGGGGAAAAGCCCAGGCAGTTTGAGAAAAGGATCTTTGTTGTTGTGAGAGTGGGACACTCTCTTACACCATTAGTAGGCACTAATGCAATCTCAGTGTCTGTAAAACAGAGGGAGGACTAATGGACAAAAGAAACTCATATATATTGGTGCAAAGACAGGATAGAGGGAAGCCACCATAGCCTAGGCATGCTGGAACCATAAGAGGGTGCAGAACCCACTGACAACTTTATTTCACTGCAGTGACACTGAGTTCAGCCTCTGGGAGAATAAACATTCTGTTGTTCCAAGTGCCAAGCCTGTGTTAATTGTTAGAGGAGATATAGGTGATCAATACTGACGGAGCTGTGAAAGGTGCAATGGCTGGAGTTGCTGCAGCTCTCTTGTAACCATCATGGAACAAGCTTGAGGAGAAAATCTGTCATCCTGGATGAAACAAAGCAGAAAGACCTGTCGGACTAGTTAATTATCATGCACTCCTCCATTTACCATGGACTATAATGATAAGTGTTCCTTTGTTAGGTCCTGGCAGTTGGACACTATGTGACTTACTGCCAAAAGCATCCTAATTGACAAAGCTTGTCCTAAAGGGTGGGAAACCTATGACTCAGGAGCAGCAGTAAAGACCTACTTGACCTACTTTCCAAACATAAAGAGACCATCTACTAAGTTGCTTTTCTTTGACTCTGAAAATGTTGTGGAAAAGATGGTAGCATTTGGGGATTTGTTAATTATATAATAGGCTGTTACAGGGGCCTGAAAGTTCAGGATTGGGGAGGGGGAAAGGAGAGGGGGGAAGGAGAGGGGAAGGTTTCTGAAAGGCTTAGGAGAATCTGCACAGAGAGCTATTGTGATAAGATTGTACAGCGCATAGATGGAGTGGGGAATAGGAAGGCTCATTCTTTGGATAGTGACCAAAGAAAATAGGTATGAAGCTTGATGGTTTAAACAGCCCCAAGGCTGCCAGGAAAACCCTTTTACAGATGCCAGGCCTAAAGTGGTTTTTTACTTTAGTGCTCACGCAGCAGCACTGTGGTGTTTGTTAAGCATGTCAAATCCTCAACTCAGTAGATCTTGGTAGGATCCATAGTCTGTGTTTACAGTGTCTACTGGGAGCAGGTTAGCTGCAGCTGATCCACAGCATATTTGAGTTCTCCATCTAGAGCAGCCACTTTGAGTTGTTTTTACATACACCAAAATCTACAGTAAATGTGCATCTTTAACATACACCACATGTAAATACCCATCTTTCTCCTCTCTTTCACACACCATGTATTGAAACACACACACACACACACACACACACACACACACACACACACACACACAGCCCCTGTAGAAATGTTTAGGTACCATATTGGAATGTACATGTGTTCATTAGTCAGATCCCAACAAGTAGCTCTCAGTCACATGGGCAGCTATAAAGGGGCTGGGAAATGCAGTGCCCACAGATTTTGAGAGCACTGTTTGACTCTCCACATCAGATGGATGATGTGTGCCTTTAACGAGAGCCAAATTGCATAAAGTGACACCCCCAGCACATCCAATACCATCTGATACTTTCCTATTTTTCCCTCCATTCTACCTTCTGGTTAAAGGTGCCAGTTTCCATACTTGGTTGGCTTTCCGCTCTCTCAACCTCTCTGTTGGGAAGGGGTGCACATTTGTCCAGAAGGGTAAGATGTCCTTGGTGTGAGGGAGTCTCTTTTCTTTGCTTGTTCTGCACCCCATATTAAGACACAGGAGTAGCTGGTCAGCATCCTTGGTAGTGAAGCAGAAAAGGACACAAGGGTTCTTCCTCACCAGTGTGGACAGGAGGGTGTCTGTGACCATTACAGCACATGACAGATTTCTTTGGTATTCTAATTCAAAAGTCTGGAGGTGAAACTCACTATGGGGGCCAAAGAAGGAACAGAGGGCAGGACACAATTGATGAAGGGTCTTGGCTTTGCCCTTGCACTTGAATAAGATACACTGTCTTCCCCAGATGTTTGACCTGGCCAGGCTGGACACCAGAAATGCAGCACTGTGTGTTCATCTAAGCTATGCTTCCCTTTCAACACTGACTGTTGGGTTAATGACTCTTCTCTTCATTTGCTGCTATATAGCACAATACCAGAGACTAGAGAATTCATTAAACACATAGATTTATTTCTCACAGTTCAGGAGGCTGAGTGGGTAGGGCTGTGCGGTGACAGCAGGGATTGTGATGGCACACAGAGGTTGAGAGCTAAAGAACAGAGTGAGGTCAACCAATGTAAACCTTTGGCCAAAGGCAGTTGGAAGCCCTCTGGTAAGGCTTGTCTTTTTCTCAGGAGCTCTGGTGGCCTTGTCACCACTTCAACATCCTTCCTCTTAACACTGTGACACTCACAGGGCAGTAACCTTGAAGCAAGGCTTGAACTTTGGCCCTTTCCTCTGTCTTTGACATCCCTTAGGAAAGGACAAAAGACATATCGAAGGAAAAGGAAGAAGAGTGTGAGAGGGCTGTGGCTCAGCTCTAGAGAGCTTGTCTCTGGGCTCTGAGTTTGATCCTGAGCACCACATAAGCCAGGCATGATATGCAAGCCTGGAATCATAGCACTCAGGAGGTGGAGGCAGGAGGGTATGAAATTCATGGTCATCCTTGGCAAGACCCAGACATGAGAGCCTGTATTAAAAATAATAAAAATAAAGCAAGAACATTACACATTCTAAATAGATTAGGGAGTTGGGTTTCATGATGGGGAAAATGCTAACTGCCATTCAGGAATCGTAGACTGAGGACTTCTCATGCTAGACAGGTTAATATGCAGCACTTGGATGGAAAAATCAGAGCGGCAGGTGTTTAGGAAGTCGACGAGAGTTGCTGAACCACAGAGAGGCCTGGGGCAGCTTGGCATCCATCCTCACCCTGGGTAATTTGAACCCTGGGAGTCTGGGGAGGCCAGACTACAGTCCAGCATTCTATTTTTAATTCATAGCATGGAGATAAGAGTTAAATATAAAGCAGATTAAGGCTTCCCTTAAGTCTCCTCCACAAAAGAGAAACTGGAATTAATCCACAGGGGTACTCTTCAGACAGCTCAATACCATCATTTCCTATGAATAAAATTAGAAGCAGAAAACTGTGTCCTTATCCTTTTGACATCCAAGAATTATTGCCGTCAAAGCCCCATAGCCCATGAAATTATTTCACAGGCTACTCTTGTTGGATGGAGCAGCCTCATTCTGTGAAGACCTGTGGCTTTAGCCAAAGGCCAAAGGGAAACTAATTCCCTCCCCTCATAGGGCAACTGGTCCATACACGGCCCATTAAGGGCATGCTAACTCGTGTGGAAGTCCTTAGACCAACAGAGTTGCACACCTGCAAAGCAGAGTACAAACACGAGGGCTTCAGTTTATCTTGGAAGTGTGGGTCACTTGAGTGTAGGGTTCCAATCAACACTTGTAGCCTGTGTGCCCTGTGTGCCACAGCTTAACAAAGGTACCCCAATCACAGGCTGGAATATGTTTTAAAATTTATTTATGGGTTTTTTTTGTTTACTTTTTTATGTTTTAGTGTGTGTGAAGTGTGTTATGTATGTGGTATGTGCACATGCTTGCTTGGGGGTGGGCACACCCAAGGTCATTCATGGAGGTCAGAGGAAGTGTCCTGTTCCACCAGGATCCACTCTTGAGACAACAAGTTCAGTGATGTAGGCTGACATAAGCAAACCCCAGTGATCCTTCACTCTGCCTGCACAGTCCTGGGGTTTTTACGCGCATGCAGCCACACCCATCTTTTTACAAGATGACTCATGCAAGTGCCCTTACCCACAGAGCCATCTCCCCAGCCCTTTGTTTAAAAGTTTTAATCACACTAATATTCTCTTTTTAGATTAGGCATCAAATAGGAGGCTAACCTGGCCATAGGAACATTCGTGACTCGCTGTGTGCACTAGATTGCATGGCAGCTGTAAAGTAAGAGAATGAAGACAATAAGCTCAGGAACAGCTACCCTGGGTTTGAACCCCAGGCCTGCCAATTACCGTGTGACCTTGGGCAAGTAGCTTAATCTTTCTGTGGTGGAGTTTTCACTTGTGTAAAAAGGAAGGCAATAATAGCCCATGCCTCCAGTAAGGATTAATTGAGAAAATGAATGCAAAGTACTAAATGGGCTCCTGGCAGGAGAGCGAGCACTATCAGCGGTTGGTGGTTGTTAGTATTGTGCTTTAGCAGATGCAAGAGAAACAGGTCTGGAAGGGTCTTGTGTTCTGCTGGTTTAGTCCAAGCCTGCTGAGGTGTGCAGTCCTCGGGACATGGCAGGACTGCAGCTGTGACAGACAGCAGCCTACTCCCTCTGAAGGCCGGTGGTGCACCAAGCCCAGCCCGTGTTATCTGTGGTGTGCCCTTCAGATATTCCAGCAAGCCAGAATGCTTTCCTAAATATTTCTGTGTTTGCATGATATTTTTAGGGGTGCAGAAAAGTTATGAAGCAAACTTCTGTCCATGCCCCACATAGAGACAAAGACAGAGGATTCCATGTGCCCAGAAAATTGCACAAACTCTTTATAGGGCTTGTTATAAGGAGAAATTGTATGGATGGGGATATGAGAGTACAAAATATAAGAAGAAACATTTCTCCATTCTAAGTTTGCAATTAGTAGAGGGCCAGTTCATTGGAGACACGGGCAGAGTAGGCTATGTTTTAGTGTGTGTGACGTGTATTATGTATGTGGTATGTGCACATGCATGCCTGGGGGTGGGTACACCCAAGGGCATTCATGGAGGTCAGAGGAGGCATCCTGTTCTACCAGGATCCACTCTCGAGACAGCTGACATAGCACAATAGAGGTCTGTAGAGTCTCCAAAGAACAATCAGGAGACAGAACCACATTAGTGTAAAGCCCAAGCATGGTGTTCACTCAGCATACACTCAGGGGTAGCTGCTGCCTGATGAAGATCCTCAGGATGTTGGGGGTGGATCAGAGAAGAGGACTGCCTACCCCTGGAGAGTGGACATTGCAGCAGGCACAAAGATATCAGCAAGCAAAAAAGGCACACACACACACACACACACACACACACACACACACACACACAGACACACACACTGTGGGGGTATTGTAAAGAAAATCAGGTGTCTCTCAGTGTGGGATAGGGGCAGAAGAACATCCAAGAGGAGAGGAGGAAATCAAAGAACCCTGAGAGCATGGGACGAGATGGTAGGTGTGAAGGATGTGGCAAAGGCCCTGGCAAGGTAGTGCCACAGCTAACACTACAGCACTGCTTGTTCTAAACAGTCTCCATAAGACACAGCTTCACTGTGTGCAGACTCTACAAGTGACAAACCTAGGGGGAACACTGGAGCAGTGGTTGTCAGGTAAGGGGATGGGGACACAGAGGGACAATGCAAGTGAAGGGGCCAAAGATTCATTACATAGAAGTGTGGTGACAGTGGTTTACAGTCTTGTAGGGGATACTTCCAAATTGCTGAGAGAAGATAGCACAGGCTGTCCTCAACTTTGTAATTCTCCTGCCTCAGCCTTTGGTATGCACCACCAGCCTGGTTAGAGTGGATCCTTCGAGGCTCCTTTGCCTCAGTGGGGAGATTCTGCCTCCGGCCATGCTGTAAGCATTTTGCTTATGTTAGTTCTCTTCCAGTTGCTGCAACTCAAGTCACTGGACGCAGAGCACAGAAATAAGTCAAACACAGAATACAAGAAAGCTCTGTGTGGTTGCATCTTCAAAAGAACAAGATTATAAAATGGCAGCACATGATGAGTCAATGCAAAGGGTTCAGTTCCTACCTCAAAGGGAATGTGGAAGAGAAAAGGAGAAAAAGGAGGGAAAGGAAGAGAGAGAAGGAGAGAAGGGGGAGGGAAAAGGGGGAGATATTGATTTATTCTGGAGTCAACTATGAGAGGCGCTATGGCCTGGGAACACAGATTCATGTTACCTCAAATGCCATGATCCAGCATGGGGACAACTTTGTGAAGTCTTTCAGGACAGCAACAGAACAAGGAAGGTTAGAAAAGATGGCGCTTTTCAAATACATTGCTGGGAACATCAGGAAGGTGGAAATCTCAGGATCTTACTCAGGCTACTACTGCTATGATGACACACCATGACCGAAGCGACCTGGGGAGGAAGAGGTTGATTTTGCTTACACTTCCATATCACAGTTCATCATCAAAGGAAGTCAAGAACTCAAGCAGGGCAGGAGCCTGGAGGCGGATGCAGAGACTATGGAGGAGGGATGTTTTCTGTCAATCTCATCATGGCCTGCTCAGCCTGCTTTCTTACAGAACCCAGGACCACCAAAACAGGGATGGTACCACTCACAATGGGCTGGGCCCTCCCCCATTCATCACTAATTAGGAAAACGTCTACAACTGGATCTTATGGGGGCCATTTTCTCAACTCAAGTTCCCTCCTCTCTGATGACTCTAGTTTGTATAAAGTTGACATAAAACTAACCAGGACAAGACCTCTGATAGTTTTTTTTATGACATGTTTAGTTTTTAGGTTAACAGAAGCTAAAGGCCTGTTTGTTCATATATGGAATATGATACACACACAAACACACATATAAAACACATTATAGTCTAAGGGTGGTAGGTCACACATAGAGGTGAGCAATGAATGACTAGAGGGTAAAAAATGGCCCAGATAATTTTGTCCCCCAATCAGTAACATTCCATCTTTCCTAAACAAAATGAGCCTTGCAGAATGTTTGACACAGTGTAGATATTTTTCCTGGGAATTTCAGTTCACAGGTAAAAATCATGAATAAGAAAACTACCTCTGGAATTTCCTCAGGAAACAAGCAGGTACCATGCCTGGGTAAGTCTGGGCCATAAAATTTCTCATCACTTTTGTTAGATACTAGATTAAGCAGCTGGCTTGCAATTAGAGGCAATATTTTTTTTATAAAACAAAACAAACAAAAAAAAAATCTTGCACATCTCGCAAATGCTAGAATTGCATCTTGTATCTGATAAACCAGGTTAGGTTGCAAGAACAACAGATTAATGTGCAGAAGATTTTGAAATAGTAACTAATGAGATGCATGTCCTTCAATGATCCCACTCATCCTGACCATTCATTCATTGCACGGGTGAGCATCCATGGACCTGGGATAAAGTGGCCTTATCACCTGCCCTCCTACTCCCTTAGGTGTACAGATAGGCAGCTAAGGGTTCTCATCCTGAAGGTGACTGTAGACCAGAGAAGTTTTAGGTGGGTCAAGGGCAATATGCAGGTTGTGACTTTGGCCTTTTGGGTTGATTCCAAGCTGTGGGTACTGACCAATGTCCAAAAACTAGGAACCAGCCACTCCTTCACTGAGGGAGTGACTAGAGAAGAGCTAGCACTAGGATGAGATGAGAACTAGGCTCTCTCCTGAGGAGAAAAGAGTCACAAATGGAAGAATCTTGTAGTTGCCCAAATATATATACTAGATATGAAACAAGAAAAGACTGAGCTATTTCTAAATAATATTATACACTGCCTATTAGAACTTGAGAGCCAGGTTTGTTTAGTTATGGAAAAACAAAGATACTTTTATCATATGAATAACACTATGCATTACAAATATGCTTTGAGCCCCAAGTCATGATCCCCTAGTAAGGAAAATGGCTGAAAAAGTTGCTTGCATTTGAAATGGTTCTTTCTTCATGCTTTGAAAGGCATATTGAATTTTTATCTCTTAAATACATGTAGGACATTATCTTCACATTCTTTGTTTCTTTGCACCTATGCCTCCCAAAAGAAATAGGCTCAAAGAAACAGTAGTGTGCTTGGGTTTGGAACACATAGAGCGTGCCCACTGAACCACATATACATCAAAACCTACCAGAAGCACATAGGAAATGAGAAAACTTGATTTTCCACTTTATGCTTGGGCTGAGGATGTGGCTCAGTGGGTTGTTAGCATACACAAAAAACCTAGGCTCTGTCTTCAGTATTGCATAAAGTGGGCATATTGGCACATACAGGTAATCCACACCATGTGGGAGGTAGAGATAGGAGGATTAGAAGTTCAAGGTCATCCTCAGTTATGTAGCAAGTCTGAAGCCAGCCTACACCACATAAAACCCTGTTCCATGCCCCCTCTTCCCAAAAAAAAGCCCTTTATAAACTTAACACACGTCTGGATTTTTAAAGATCTCTCTCTCTCTTCCTCTCTTTCTTTCTCATTTATCTCTCTTTCCATCATCTATCTATATCTGTCTATCACCTATTTCTATCATTTATCATATCTATCTATCTATCTATCTATCTATCTATCTATCTATCATTTATCTATCTATCTTGGTAAGAGAAGAAGCTAGGCTTCCACATTGCCCAGGCTGGATGGAAACTTCTGAGCTCAAGCAATCCTCCTGTCTCAGCCTCCTGAGGAGCTGCGATTACAGGCACCCACTATAGTGCCCAGCTTACCTTTCAACAAAATAGAATCTAGGCATTTCTAACTCTAAAAACTTCTATAGAATCAGGTTATATTCTAACTTGCCACCCAATTTTAAACAAAACATGCTATTCTCTAAAGATTTGCAATTAAAAAAAAAAAGGTTTATGAGTTGGACTGGTCATCCAAAACTGGGGGTGTGTGTTGATGTCTTAATAAGAAGCAACACAGCATGGGAAGGCTTAGCTGAGGATTGTGGTATTGAGACCCTGCATGACTCTAAATCTCAGATCCTAGGATCTAAACTACTATTCATTAAGTGTAGCTTCATCCTCAGGGATAATGGCTACTGGTTCACCTGGGAACAAAAGAGCTATCCTTGACCACCCCAGCATTGTGCTCTAGAACGCTGTGCTGAGTCTTCTCCTGGAAGGGCAAGCAGTTGCAGGTTGCATCTGGCATTGGAGGGGCTCTGCTGAACCAGGTAGCGCAGGAGGTAAAAACCACTCGTGAGCTCCACAGCAGCACATGAGACTGTTAAAAGGTTGAAACTGAGAACAAATTTATTATAGCAACTCAATTAGCTTTTGAGAGTGGTGTCTCAGAGCCATCTCCACAGGGAAGAGGTAGTTTCTCCCAGTGACCTGGACATTTTGGCACAGCTGCTCAGGCCTCCAGGGCCCAGAGGAGAGAAAGTGAACAGAGCAGGCTTCTGGTGTGTGGAAATACCTGTGTCCAGAGAGCGTGTCCCGAGTTCATACACTGGCAGGCAGCACAGAAGGAGCCAGGCCAGCTGTTAGGTCTAGTGCTTGTCTGCTTAACCTGTTGATACCACAAGTAAAACCCTAACTTTCTAGTTAGAAAAGCACTTTCCGAGATAAAGGTTGTGTAAGTCTGTGGTCACTGCCAAGCAGGTAAGGCTGAAAGGCTGGCAAGCAAGAGAGAAGACCCAGCCTTGGGGGCACAAGTGTAAGTACTCAAGTTCAAGGCCCAGAAGCCCTGTTAAAAGGTCATGCATAGTGCTGCACACTTGTAATCCCAGCTCTGGAGAGGGATGAGTAGGGGCAAGGAGGTCACCAGGGCTCACTGATCAGCAATCAAACCAGTGGGTCCCAAGCAACTCAGACATCAACTCAGAAATAAAGTAACCACATTCCTGAGAAATGATGCCTGAGTGACTTCTAGCCTTTACGTACCCATGCACATATGTACTACCCCACACACATGAAAATGAACTCATGTGTGCATGTGGACACACACACAGAGGAAGCGAAAGGGTCAGTTTGGATGCTTTATGGCTAGCAATACTTATAACTAGAGTCATCAGGCCAACTAGGCATGCTGAAATCACACTCAATTCAGTGTAAGATTACAGAACGGAAAGTATAAGGAGAGTCTACACTGAAGAGACCCACTAACTCAAAGGTGAAGATGCTTGTCCAAAATGTGCACCTATCTCTTGGCAAAGCCAGGCATAAATCCTATAGGTCAGCTGCTAATACAAGGATTCTGCTGTACCTGACAGCTTTACCATATTCCACATCCTGTCACCCAAGCGTCTGAGAAAGATGTTTTTTAAATTGTTTCTAGAGGTTTTAACTTGAAGAGTTTTGTTGGCTACTAACTTTCCTTGTATCATTTTGTGATATTTTAGTAAAAAATATTGATTTTCCTAATGATAAAGTTTTTTTAATTCTAAAACAACACAGTTATAATTACCAAGAAGGAAGAGGCAAGAGGTATGCTTCAAGTTCACATTAATACACCGAGTAAAGCAAATATGAATAGAGAATGGGTGTCTCTCATCAAGAAAACAAATGACAAAAAATTCTGATGAGGATGTGTGGAACACACACACACACACACACACACACACACACACACACTACACATGAGCACTTATATACCACTAGTGGGAATATACATCAATTGGTCCAGCCTCTATGAAAAGCAATATGAAGATACTTTACAAATAGTCTCGCCATATACCCAGCCACACTACTCCTAGCTATATTCCCCAAAGATTCCAAGTCCTGCCGCTGAGAAATGTGCACATTCATGTTTATTGTGGTACTGTTTACAATAACTGAGAAACGGAACCAGCCTAGATACCCATCCACACAATGGAATTTCATTGAACTGTGAAGGGACATAAAATTGTGACAGGAAAAAGGATGGAGCAATGCGCTAAGTAAATAAGCTGGGTACAGAGAGGCAAATATGTAGACTCTAGATATGTGTGGTGGGAGGAGAGGGGGGAAGAGAAGAGGAGGAAAATAGAGAGGAAACTAGAAAAGGGACTATAGGAAGGGGGAGAGAGCTTTAAAAAGACAGAGGGGGAAAGAGAGGGTAATAAAATACAAGTGACAAGAAAACAGAAGTAGGGATATAGGAGGAGAGGGGATGAAGGAATCAGTGTGTGGGCAGGAGAGAGAAGAGGGTCTAAATACGGACAAACACAGACCTGAAAAAGCCATAATGAAATCCAACTGTATGCTAACCTAAGGTTAATTAAAAATAATAAAAGCAGAGATCAAAACTAAAGGAAATGATCAGAAGCAACAATGACAGTGAAGAGGAGGAGAGCATGGAGGGAGGCAAGAAGAAATCACAAAACAACAAGCCAACAGGTCCTCAGAAGAAGTTCCTGGAGATCTGGGTAGAAGTAGGGCCAGAGGTCTCTCTCTTTGCTTTTAACTGAAAAAACAAAATACTCAGAAATGGTGAAAGAACAGCATGTTTGGTAAATGAAAATGTAGAGTTTGGGTATAGATAAATATACAAGTGTTGCATTTAAAAACACAAATATTAAATGAGAAGAAAGTTGCCATGGATATGTCAGACAAGGAGTTAATACATGTACAACAAATAACACCTACAGATTAGTAAGAAATAGACAAACAGTGTGGAAGTAGACATGCAAATAACAGGGGAGAAAACTCACAGATAAATGCATCTAAATGTTGATTAGACCCATAAAGAGATGTTCATTTCACTAGCTATTGGGGAAACAAGGGAAAACAACACTGGTATGCTTTTGTTTTAGTCTGGTTTGAAGTCGCTCACTCTTATCCTGCTGTTTGACATTTAAGCAAAGTTAAGTGCACACACATACACCATTTAACCTAGAATTCCCACCACTGGGAAATCTAACAAGACACAGGTAAAACACGAATGGCAAGGGACAGTGTTAAGAAACTGGCTATCCAATCATCTCTGTATTCATGGGGGAGTGGGTCAGTCCCCACCCTTTCACAATACCAACATCTGCAGAGGCTCAAGTCCCTTATATATAATATCATGCTGTTTGCATGCTCTCAGTAATCTCCAATATAAATGCAATATTGTGCTGTTTGAAGAATAATGAGAAGAAGGAAGTCTATATATGTTTAGCACAGATGCAGTTTTATTTTCTATTTTCTGTCTGTGATGATTGAAACTCCAAACCCTTGGGTATGGAAGGGTGGTTGTATTAATATTTTCTTCTGCACATCAAAAGTTGCCACAAATACATTTAAAAGAAAGTCATAAACTGGAAGAGGGTAGCTGCCACTCACAAAAGGATCCAAAGATTAGTATCCAGAAAACTCGTTTCATCTATGTTAAATTGCCAATACATAATTTCTGACCTACAAAATAGCAATTTCATATGCTTACAAAGTTTTTTTTCTGAATCAATATGAAAAAGACAACTCACCCAAAAGAAGAAAATATACAAAGGATCAGTTTAAAGATGAAGAAAACCAGTGGCAGATAAATGTTTAGAAATAAACTTTACTCACTAGAAATCTGGGGGTAATATAAAAATTATCATGAGATAGTATTATCTCATATATTAGAAGATTGGAGGAAAATAAAAAACATTAAAAAAGTGCAGAAACTAAGTATTTTTTGTTTGTTTTCTTCTGAGACTGAATCTTGCCACCCTCTGCAGGCCTCCAGAGACTGAACTAACCAGAGTGGTGAGGGAATGAAAAAATGACAGACACACAAGAAAACTGGGATTGGATAGATCAGGCTCTCTAATGGAGTGACCACAATAGCCTGGAGAGTTGAACAGGGAGGTGGGTTTATCACATATAGAGAAACAAGGATCCATGGCTCAGCATGTTGACTATGTAGAGTTGAACAGGGAGGTGGGTTTATCACATTCAGATAAACAAGGATCCAAGGCTATTAAAGACAGCTGAACAAGGAGGCAGGCTAACTGATCTCCATAGGGGCAGGCTCTGCAGGGGAGCAGCCTCCAGGCCATAAACATCCAGGGAAGAAAACTACAGTGGACACTTTTCTGCATACTCTATCAAGATTCACACAGGGGACCAGAGGGAGGCTATACCATTTCCCTGTGAGCCACACCCAGGGAAAGCTTTGCTACCCTCATGAGTCTGAGGCATGCACATGTCAAAAATACACCTTAACTCAGAACTTCCCTAGCTGCCTACAAGGTCTCTTGTAACTCAGGCTGACTTTGATCTCACTATATAGTCCAGTCTGTCCTTGATCTCACTATGTAGCCAAGATTGACCAAGAACATTTGTTCTTCCTATCTCTACTTCCCAGGAGCTGGAATTATTAAGTGTGAGCCACCTAGCCTGGTATGACATGATAATTCTTACAATATAAAGGCATAGAAATCAGTACAAATTTGACAATACCGTGTAAAGTTCTAGAGCATACTCTTGGACCTTTCAGTTTCATTTGTCTAAGTGAAAGAAGCAAATCTGGGAACGATTTAAGGAATATCATTTAAACTAGTGTGGATTAGAAGTGATATGTACAGATTCACATTTTGTGCTAAAGAGCAAATACACCGAGATAGATGCCTCTGGAAATTAAAGAATTAACTCTATGTGTATGTCTTCTTTGATTTTCTAATCCCCTGAGTCCAATTAGAGTTGCCAGTATGCACATGGTGTGGGACCATGCATTGGACCATGGACAATCAGTGGCCATATCCTCAAGGAGAAATAACTCTGCCTCTTCTACCAGCTGTTGATAGCTCCTCAGCTTGTTGTAGGGCTAGTGAGCCCTTACCCACCCCCTCAGAATGTTGATGGACTTGATCTTGTGCAGATCTCACGCCGGTAATCACACCTGCTATAAGTTTCTGAATACAATGGCCATGTTATGTCTAGTGAAATATTTATGACTTGAGAAATATCCATTCCAACTGAGACAGTTCCACAGACAGGATGCTTGATGCAGCATTGTTTCTAGAAGGATTCAGTGACTGCTGTTAGCAGAGAGGCACGGAAACCATGTTTCCTGCACACAATGTACTTCACTCAATTGTTGTTTGTTGGAATTGGCATAGTTGAACTCCTATTTTACTAAAAGGAATGTGACACCAGTTCAGTGTACCATGTTGCTGAAATGATGAGCTATGTGACATGCGGTAGACAGTGCTATACAACTGACTGTGTCATATTTCCTCATTTAGAAGCAGGTGATGTCATAGGTGAATGCTTCCCCACTTGCCTCATCCTGTTTAGTAATGATCCATTTTGGTCCCTCTGCCCCTTCCGAGTCTTTGAAGGTTTGGTCTGAAGAGTCACTCATGAACCTCTAATTTCTCTGTGGTCCTGGCTGGAGTCCTGAGGTCACATAAGTTCTCAGGAGAGTAAATTATGACATCAAGGTCTTTTTGAGTTGGTTCAGAATGAAACAGAACAGTCCTTATTAACGAGCTTTCTCGTCTGTTTATATCTGTGGGAACTGCCAGAAAACAGCCTTCCCCTTCCTCACCAGAAAGGGACATGCCACTCCTCTGACCTGAACCTCTATGTGTGGTTTCTTTTTTCAAGAGCCTAGTTAACGACTTGTCACCACAATCTTGGGTGAAGCCAGGAGAGAGATGGAGTTACAGTCATTCTAGCACATTTCTTCTAGATGTCCAGGAACTGGAGCAAAAGTGTGTAGTATGTGCCCAGCCTCATTAGCAATACCAATCACAGACAATGGCAATAGTGGTCTCCATGTCCACTGGACCATCTCACAACCTCTGTTCCTTAAGAACAGGGCTCATGAAGATCCTTGCTCTGCCACTGAGAGCACACCTTTATTAGATTCAGTAGCCCTCATTAGGTCCTTAGACCCTCTGTCCTCAAAGTGGTTCCTTTGGCAGATATTTTAGGAGCCGCCTCTCTGGTTCGGACACAGCCTGCTGATGTTGAACGGCTGGGAAAAGATTGTTCCTGCATCACACCGAGCCTTCCTGCCAAAGCCTTTCTCATCCAGAAATAAAAATTCATTTCTTAGGAGGAAAATGGAAGGGTTTCCACCCCCCTTCCTTTCTTTTCCCCTTGTAATGGTGAGAGCATCTTACTGTGGCAGATTGGATCAAAATCTCCCAAAGGGATGCTCAGACAAAGGGAAATGTCTGAAGTGTCCTGAAAGCAAGCCACACGGTTCTGGCTTCCCCTGCTTCCTGTCAGCACCTCTGTGGGAGGCGTGTCTTCAGACAGGTGTTGTTAGGAGACCACACACACACACACACACACACACACACACACACACACACACACACACACACACACACACACACACAGGCTTCCCTAGCCTGGAAAAGGAGGTCAAACTGATAACTGCCATCCCTACACTGGCATTTGTAAACTGCTCCTGTTTGAGGGTTTTAAAGCATTTTTTGGTCAGTTGAGAACAAAGGAATGCCCTTTTCAGGGTTGGAAGAAAACAAGTTAACAACTTCAATTGCTTCCCCTGCAGCGGCCAGCTGATTCCGGAGGTCTCCTTTTACCCATAATGGTTTGGAAGTGGGAGTGTGTTACTGGGAAGCTGGCTTACCTGGGGCAGTCTCACTATGGAGGTCACCAAAGGGCAGGCCCTTTTCTGGTGAATTCAGTCCCCAGAGACAGGTTAGCATTGGATGCCAAAAGTACCAAGTCAAAGAAGAAAGGTTTTGATTCAAACGATTCTAATGTGTAATATGAGTGCACACCCAAACATTCATGCTACCTCAGTCAGAGCTCATCCATTGTCCTCAGATACAATCTTTTAAACTCCACATTGTTGGTGGGGGGGGGCACGGGACTGAAGAGATGGCTCAGCAGCAAGTAAAAGTACTGATTGATCTTCCAGAGCCCTGGGTTCAATTACCAGCACCCACTAGCAACTCAGAGCAATCTGTAACTACAGTCCTAGGTGATTCAATACCCTCCCTCGCCTCCAAGAATAGCAGGCATCCACATGGCGCCATACACAGGCAAAATACCCATATACATAAAATAATAATAAACCCCAACAATCCACTCTGTGATTGTTGTAACCTCTATAGAACGTAGAAGCCCAAGTACTGGTCAGTGCTCTCCAGAGAAACAGAACCAATACGACTAACACAAATATTTTACAACTATTAAATCACTTTTCTTCAAATTAGTAACAATAGCCAAATCACCCTGGAGAGCCTGAGAACCCAGTAGTTGTTTGGTATTTGGGGCTGGTGCCTCAGCAGCCAAAGTAGAACCACAGTGCCTATCTCACCCTGAAGAGGCCTAGACCCCTCAATCTGGTATTGGCTCACTGCACCATGCTGAATGCTTCAGTAGTCCTAACCTGGTACTGAAAGCATGGGCAGTTCTGGGAGGTCCTAGGAGGTTCGCTGGCCCTCCATCAGTGCTGGAAACCTGGGAACACTGGTTCAGATACCAGTGATGGAGGAATCAGAAACAGCAACGGGGGAAGTCAGCAAAGAGTGAGTGATCTTCCTTCTGCCACGCTCCTTTCTCATCTGGGCTGCTACCAGAAGCTGCTGCCCACATTTGGACATAGGTCTTCCCACATCAGTTAAGGCAATTATGACAATTTCTCAAGTGAGGCTCCCTAATTAGGAGATTCTACTTTGTGGCAAGTTGACGTTAAAACCAACCATCACAACTCCCCTGGAAAGGTAATACTACTGATTTTTTTTTCTTCCAGTTAAGTAAGTGACTGAATGGTCACAGGGGAAAGGGATTGTCTGTCCTGAGAAGTCAGCCCCACAGAGACTGGGGAACAAGCCATTATGGACTGAACTGAGCTTTTTATCGTGGTGGAGGGGGGGGGTGGTTGTGGAACATAGATGCTCGATCCTAAATATGGAGATAGCTCCTATGAGTGGAACTAAAGATAGCCAAGGTCATGTGTGGGGAACTCTGACATGATGCAGGTTTAGTACTTAGGAGAAGAAACCACAGCGAACAGGCTGTGTCCTTGAACAAAGTTCTCTGAGCACACAGCAAGATGGCCTGGGGATGCAAGCTCTCAGTGGCATTTGGATCTTGACCAACCCAGCTTCTAGAACTGCAAGAGATCTGTTCCTATGGCACGCACCACAGCGGTCTGAGAAATTTTGTCACAGCAGTCCTGGCTGAATGACACAGGGACGAACCTCCAGGCTCTTCCACATTCTGATTTGAAAGGCACTGGTGGTAGTAGCTGAGGTCTCTGAGAGATGGACGAAGGGGGTCAGGACACGATACCCTTATATATGTCATTTGGCATGTTGTTTTAAAGCAGATGCAACTGAGAAACAGCAAGTGTAAGAACAGAGTTCCTCTGAATTTCCCAGACTGACTAAGGATGGATTCTATGAAAGAAATTAGATGGGGGTTAGCAATACGGCTCACTAGCTGCAGGTAATTGCCACCAAGATTGATAACAAGAGTTCATGGTGAAGCACATGGAAGCTGATTCTTGGAAGTTACCCTCTGACGTACATGTGTGTGCTGTGGTATGTGCATGCACATACCTGTGTAAGCACACACCAACACATGCTAAATAAATGTTTTTATTTTTAATTCTAAAAATGGAACTGAATTGCCAACATTTCCTGCCTGGAAATTTCATGAGTCGGAGGAGCTTAATTCCTGTCACAGGGGAGGAGAGAAGAGGGTGCCAAGGTACCCTGCCCAAGCAGAACTTAAAGTCACTCTTCTGTCGCCTGCCGGTTCTTCTAGGAGACAGTCATCTCTTCCAACAGCTTCCCCACACTTCCTCAGCAACCTACCACACACCACTGTCACTCTTTCCTGCAATGTCCCCACAAGTGAGACAAAGTCTTCATAAACCCATGTCCCTTCCCCTGTTAACCACCTGCTTACCAGTTTATTTCACAGACCAGCTAAGGTTTCCCTGGGAGCCGTGCAAAGCCTGGGCTTTAGAATCACTCATAGTCGAGGACAAAGGGACTTGAGCTACTCGAACCACTTTGGCATTCCAAGGTACAGGCTGAGGCAAGGGCTTGGTCAATAAAGTGCTTTCCTTTTAAGCAGAAAGACCTGACTTTGGTCCCTACAGCCTGTGTTAAAAAAAAAAAAAAAAAAGCCAGACATGTCCATCAGTATTCAGTTTTACCATCTCCCTGTTTGTGTTTGCAAAAGTATGAGGAGTGAAGTGCTAGTGGCTGAAGACAGAGGGGAAGGGTCAGGACACCTTGCAGGCCTTGTACACGGTGCCGTGGGACGGTTTTATTTATTTATTTATTTATTTTTGTCACACTGTTTCTTCTGAGGGCCATTTCTTTTTCTTATATTCCTATTCCTCACATTCTACCACTATTCATTATAATCACACTACCAGGTCCTTGGCCATTTCCCTAGCCTTGACTGACTTGTTACTAAATCATTACTCACCTGCCCAGAATGATATAAATCTGTGATTTTCTTTATTCAGCAGCTTTTATGCGATGGAGGGAAAATGCTTCCTTCTAGAAAGTGACCCATTGCTACCGGTCTCCTTCACAGACATCGACATTCCTTGTTCATAAAAGACGAGTACAAACTGGACTTCTAATAATTAATAAGATATTTAAGCCACTTATTCTGATCTTGAATAAAAATGTTGACTACCACAGTCTTGATTTTTTTTTCTTTTCAGTTGATAAAATGTGTCTAAAATTTGGAGAGAAACTCAGTATCCTGTGATGAATTCTACTGAAAAACATTGACTATCAGTTTTCAGAAGCTGAGGCTAGAGAAAGAGATGAGCTCAAAGAGTGCTCACCTAGTATGTTTAAAGTCCTGGGTTCAATCCTCAGCACCACATAAATGGAACTTGACGGTGTTCACCTGAAATCTCAGCACTAGGCCATCTTCTAATACAAAGTAAGGCCTGGACCAGCCTGGGATACACGGGAGCCTAGTTGGGATGCCTGTTGCTAGACAGCATCTTCTACCTAGCAATATGACAGGGTGCACTCACAAAATATCAACAAGACCTGAATAATGACCACATCGACTGACATGCCAATGTGGATGGGTGAAATTTTGAAAGGCCCCATGTCTAAATGAAGAACGATAGACAAGTAATGGCTGCTGAGAGAGGGAGAGTGATTCTTTTGCAGGGACTAGTCCCTAATAGGTTATCAAATCCCAAGTGGTCAGTTCTAAACACTTGTACAAATGAGCAACACTAAATGTACTCAGGTGTCTGTGTATGTAATAATAATAAAAATTATAGAATCTGAGAGGGAACAATGGGAGATGGGAGGAGTGGGAGGGGAAAAGGGAGGAATGGGAATAATGTAAATGCAATTCTCATGTATGAAATTCTCACAAACTGTAAATAAGAGAGGGAGGGGGAAAGGGAGAGAGGGAGGGAGGAAGAGAAAGAGAGCCTGTTTACAAAACAAAACAGCAAAACTCCCTCTCAGCTGAAGTACTGTGTTCTGTTACCCTTTGCCTACCCAACTTGGGTGGCTATGGAAGCCAGCCAGGGCCCTTTGCTTTTACAACAGGCCAAGAAAACAATGGAGAAATGTCAACTGCCCCCTGCTGGTAAAATTGGGTCAATATGCTTGACCACTAGGATAGCTATGGTAACCCTGGCTCCATATCACTTTATCAACTTCAAAATAACTTCAAGAGCTTTAAATACTTGCTTTTACTAAATGAGACCAAGTGTCTAGAGAGAAGGCCCCTGTTTAAGAGCACTTTCTGCTCTTTCAGAGGATCTGGGTGGGGTCCCAGCACCCATGTCAAGCTGCTTATACCAGCCTGTGAATCCAGTGCCAGGAGATCTGATGGCTTCTTCTGGTATTTAGACACACACACACACACACACACACACACACACACACACACACACACACACACACACACACGTTCTTCCTGAAGTAGTCTTTGATGACTAAGTCTCATGGGTGGCAATGTGGCTGCCCTGAGTACTGAGACTTAAGACTTCCACATTACCACTCAACCCTTGGCTCTGGCATCTAGTTAGTTGTGAGATTTAGACAGGCAACTAATCTCCTGGACCTCGCCTGCAAAAATATAAACCCAATAATGCATAACACACAGGTAACTATAAGGATTAAGCAAGATATTATTTCAAGGCAAGTGTTTTCACATTAGTGTTACAATTGGAAGGTATAACAAGGGAAGGCAGAGGGAAGAGCTGGATATCCACTTAGCCATTATTAGTCATGTATTTGAAGTCATATACCCTGGAGGTTAGCAAGAATTAAACATTAAACTGAAGACACTCATCATGGATGTTAACATTATTACAATTGCTTAATGTTTAATTCTTAGTGTTCTGTAGGGGACCAGGTTCTGTGGAGAATGTAGATTTAGGCGTCTATGGACTGTTTGAGTCCCAAAGTAAAATGCATACATAGTAAAAACTTCTCATAGACATGACAGGAGAGTCACTTCCTACAGTAGTCTCAGAATGCACTTTCCAACAATGTGGACATGGCTTAAAAGTGCTCACCAGCGAACTTCTGGGTTGTTTGGCTCCTCTGGGAATGAATGATGGAAGCATATTATAGTAAAGGTTAGGTTGTAGGTTACACTATTTGAGCTAAGCTTTTCTGCTCTAAAGGCTACACTATTTACAGGACTGAAAAGCTGGAATCCCCCAAAATTCACCAAAACGCAGCACAGAAGTCTTTTAGTTCCTTTTAAGCAATATTTTATAGCATGTATTTTAGTTACAACTTCTGTTGCTGTGATAAAACACCATGACCAAAAGCAGCTTGGGGTGAAGAAAGGTTTTGTTTTGCTTACCCTTCCACATCACAGTGTATCATCAAGGGAAGTCAGGGCAGGAGCTCAAGGCAGGAACGTGGAGGCAGGAGCAGATGCAGAGGCCACGGTGGGGTCCTACTTACTGGCTTGCTCCACATGGCTTGCTCAGTGTGTTTTCCTATATACCTTAAGATCACCTTGCTCAGGGGCAGCACCACCCAAGTTATCTGGACCCTTTCAGAAAATGCCCCACATGCTTGCCTACAGGCCTATCTTCTGGAGGAATTTTCTCAATTGTAGTTCTTTCTTCTCAGATAGTTATGGCTTGGGTCAAGTTGAAAACAAACAAACAAGAAAACCTCACTCAGGACAGCCTGTGTTTGGGGCTTTTTTCTTTGACCCCTCAGTCTTTAGTCCACTTTGAGTACTGTCCCTATTGAGTGTGTGAAGTATCAAAGAGTGTCAAACCCAAGACACCAGTTTTGGGGCTTGTTTGGGAGGAAGGACTGTATTACCTTACTTTGCATTTATTTTGCTCCCAGCAGGTTTATCTTTGCTCACATCTCACACTATGGCGTACATTTAATTTAGTGAATTGATTTGGTTGCATGGCAAACACCTAAGAACCTAAGAAGGAAAAGTCACACTAGAAAAAGCCTTTCAAGATTGCAGGCAGCTGTTCAAACATTGCTCTTCCTGAGTTTCAAGAGGGGAACAGTGGTGAGCAGAATAGCCCAACACCTATCACTAAGGAGTGAGGCGGATACTTCCAACCACTGCAAGAGAAAGCTGTAGACCCAAGTTCTTGAGAGCATGCCATCCGAGAGTGAGCATGCTCCACCTATGCAGTCAACTGAACTGGACCAGGTGAGCCTGCGCCCAGAGGCTGCCACTTACTTGTTGTACACCCTGACTCAGCTCTCTGGGAGGATTCCTCTCTTTTTAGCAGGAATAAAAAGCCAAGAGAACAGCTGGGGCAGGAAATAAGCGCGGTGATCCTTGTGGGAACCAACTCATGAAAGCCCTGAGAAGAACGAGCTAGTGTCTCCCAGTGCAGAGGGTGACATGCACACACGGGATCCATGAAGTGACAGTGACGTGGGTTCACTCACACTCACCTGGTTTACTTACATTAGTCGCAAAGGCATCAGAGGGAGAATCCACACCGCAGATTCTGGATGCGCAGGGAACCCTGCCCTTGCACAGGGAACCCCGCTGGTGTGCAGGTCCTGCTGCCTTCTCACTTGTTCCCGGCTCAGGCACTTCTCTGCTCTGGACATCCTCTGTGTCCCACTGAATTCTTCCTTCTCTTTTACAGCTTCAAAAATTTAAAACTTGGCAACATCTTTCTCTTCATTGTCAATATTTTTCAGTGTTTTCCCGACTGCTTCACAGACGCTTACCCTACTCATTTAATAGAGTCTGTTTCTACCAACAAAATACAACCGTGAATGATCACATAGCTATGCCTTTAAAAATATGAAACACATAAAGCCTAGTTTATGTGTAAAATACATTTCCTATTCTAATTAATAAGAATTCTGTAGATTTTCATATTGTAACTTTTTATGTTCTTCAAAACTATCCAAATGGCTATTAGTCAAATGACCATCATAGCTTTTGTTAATATATGAGAAAATAATGAGCCTCCTAAATGTCCTTTGTTGTCCTTTTGAATGCTACTGAATTTCTCTATAGGTTTTTTTGTAAACTCATTACTTATTGTAAACAGATACATGATTGAATTTCCATAATATGTACAGGGAAGCACTCAGCCAGTCTTTGGCCTGCTGTTTCCAGGAAGATTTCCTCTGTCTCAGAAATGACTAATATAAAGTGACTATAAATAGTGTTAAGTTTATAACAATCTAAGCAATAGTAGAGAGGCTACCTTAAGTACCCTTCCCCGATAGTGAGATTGATGACTCCCTTATATGTCAACCTAGAGCCATCAAGTAGCTGATAGAAGCAGAAACAGACACCCACAGCTAAACACTGAGCCGAACTCTTGGAATCCAGTTGCAGACAGGGAGGAACAATGAGCAAAGGGGTCAAGACCAGGCTGGAGAAACCCACAGAGACAGCTGACCTGAACAAGGGGGAGCTCAAGGACTCTAGTCTGATAGCTGGGAAACCAGCATAGGACCAATCCAGATTCCCTGAATGTGGTGTTAGTTGGGAGGACTGGGCAGTCTATGGGGCCTCTGGTAGTGGATCAGTATTTATTTCTAGTATACAAATGGACTTGGGAACCAATTTCACCTAGACACATGGGGGAGGCCCTGCTCCAAATGATGTGACAGACTTTGGAGATCCCCTATGAAAGACCTCACTCTCCCTGGGGTAATTTGATTTTGTCCTCGATGGACAGAATTTAAGTGTGCTGGGGCGAGGGTGTAAACATAATCCTTTCAGACTGAAGAGTCAGCAAGACTAAGGACATGAAAGTCAGAAAATACGGGGTTAGGGAAATTAAAAATTTAGACAGGATAAACAAATGACAATCATGGGTGTTAAAATCACAACTTGAGGGTAAATCTACAGGGTTGTTAATCCTGGTGACAAAATCAGGTTCTCAGGGGCCACTGACAGGAAGGCCACAGGTCACAGCTGCTTCAAGAACATGTTGGACCAAATGAGAAAGAAGTATGCCTGAAACACATTTTTCAACCATCCTATGAGGGTCACCTAGTGTCTTCGTTGCTGTTCTATTGAAGTGGAAAGACACTGCGACCAAAGCAGCTTCTAAAAGAAAAGAATTTGGTTGGGGAGGGGGATTGATTACAGTTTCAGAGGGTTAGTCCATGATGATCATGGTAGGATGGCAGACAGCCATGATACTAGAGCAATAGCTGAAAGTTTACATATGATCTGCAAGATGAAAATAGGGTGTGGAGACTAGACCTGGCATGGGCTTCAAAGACTACCCTCAATGACTCACCCCTTCAAATGGGGCCACACTCCTAGTACATCCTAAACAGTTCCACCAACTAGGGACCACACATTCATTCATATATATATACATATATATATATGAGCATGGGGCCTTTGTCATTCAAACCACCACACTTAGGTGCTTTAAAAACAAAGCCTACATCAAGGCTGAAAGCAATAGTGTTTTTCAGGGTATAGAGGCTCAGGAAAAAGGAAGGAGATGAAGGAAGGCTGTGGCATGATAGGAAAGTATGCTTTCTAGAACTGACTGCCCACTAGGTCAAGCTACAGGGATGAGGCACCCAATCTCTTATCATATCTTGTCCATGGCATATGGGAGGCATCTTGGAATGGGATACTAGGAGAAACCATGGTCCCCAACTCTCTAGGAAGAGTGAAGGAGACATGTAATTATGACCTACTTACCAAGATTTGTCCCACCTGTATCATCTTTTCCAAGTTACTTCATGTGACTTCTTCAATGCCTTCAAGACCTTGGCACTTGATGTATGATGTTTCATCTAAGTATAGAAGTGGCAGGAAGAGGCAGATGCTTGAGGTAAGTGCTAGTCAGCTCAAGTGTGTGTAAGTGCATTTACATGTGAATGTGTGTGCATGCAGATGCTACAGGGAGAGTTTACAGTCTTAGCACAACTGGAGGAATCAATCTCTCCTTCCTCCATGAGAGTCCGAGGTAGTCATGCTTAATAGCAAGTGCCCTTGTCCACCAACCATCTTGCCATCCTCAGTGCTGTACTTTTACACAACTGGCAGCATAGGTTCATTTGCATAATGTCTTGTGTTACAGTGTTGCAATGTCTGTGATATCATTAAGTGACAGGAATTATTTTCAGCTCCATTGTGATTCTGTGAGACCACTATTGTCTATGCACTCTGTCCTTGGTGGCTTGACATTATGGAGTAAGGAATTAAAGGGGTTAAGATATATAGTCAGTCCTACCAGTGGCACTGTGCTGGACAGGCTGGCAACTGACTGGCTGATGTCCTGGAGGGGGTAGAGACTAGGCATCTAAGGATGCACTTAGGCATTGGAATGGGATAATGACTCAAGAGAAAAGAAAGAGCATCCATGTGGCATCAAAGAAACGAGTCTCTGGGAGGCTAACAATGCACCTGGGGTTAAATTCTTTTCTCTGCAGCAGCATTTAGAAAATTGCCTCTGTCTCACTACAAAGACAGAACCACTGTCTTAAGGATATTTCAGAATATTATCCGAGTTAGCAGAGGTTGAGTATCACATCACATTCATTCCAGTCCTATGACTCCATCATAAAGTTTTGGCATTTGCAGCCGGGTCTTTGGAAGAGGGGCTCAGCTCTGTGTAATATCAGATTCCACATGATTAAGTAACATCCATCAACTGAAGATGGGACTATAAACACTAGTGTGGACATAATGGACCACATTTGGCCTGCTTGTTTGGGACTGCAAGGAAAATAAGATTACATAAAGAGCCCTCTGGCCTCGAGAAAGAATTTTCAATTGCAAATTGCTTTTGAGTACCAATGCTGAAATGTAATAGTTTATCTTCAAAACTGAGAAAGGAAAGGACCTCTCTCTCTTTCTCTCTCTCCCCTCTCTCTCTTTCTCTCTCTCTCTGTGGTGTACGTGTATGTGTGTGTGTGTGTGTGTGTGTGTGTGTGTGTGTGTATTTCCTACCCAAAGTTAATGCTAGCCAATTTATCTTTCTCAAAATAGTTTTTCTTAATCCAAACCAGCTTGGTAAATTGGTAAAAGAACTAGAACTGTAGCCAAATAGCCAGGATCTGAGCTGCCCCCACCTCTCTGAAGCAAATAGTAGCAAAAAAAAAAAAAAAAAAAAAAAAAAAAAAAAAGAACCAGCTTCAGAAATACATTTCCTTGACTGTAAATGAGGGGAACGATGTACAACAAGCCAACTCCAGAGCTTTCTCAAAGAACAGGATGACCTAGAGCTGGGAGACTCTGAAGTGCTTTACAGGGCAGTTAACTGTGTTTCCTAGGCATCCAACACAACCCTCTGTAATGAGGTAAAGTTAAGGTGTGGGTAAGGCCTGACACCAAGACAGGCTCCATAGCTGGGAAAATAAATGTCTCAAGTCTCTGCTTCACTCAGAGTGGAAAGTGCCCACGTAATGCTACACAAGTTAAATTGTTCCTAAACATTTTGAAAATTTCTTCCCCCAGACTTATCTGCCTAATGTAATGTGATTGCCCTATTCTCTGGAGGCCTACCAATGCTTGTGGATTCTTTACCATTGTACATCTTGATTTGCCTTTGAGTCTAATTTCCTGTTTATCAAGTTTTTCTTTTTCTTTTTTTTTTGGTTTTGTTTTGTTAATTAAGTCCTTAAACTTTAAAAGCTCCTTTGAGTCTCAGTTTCCTCACCTCTAAATTGCAAGAAGACCTTTCTGTAGTATTAATAGAATATTTAGAAATGGGGGCTGTGAATGTAGCTCCGTTGGTAGAATGCTTGCCCAGTATGAACTAAGCTCTAAATCTGATCCCCAAAAGTGAGTAAGCCCAGTATTCTAAAGGAGGTAGCAGGATGGTCAGGAATTCAAGTTCATCTTTGGCTACATGGCAACATGGTGAATTTGAGGCCAGGCTGGGATACATAAGAACTTGAGGGGAGGTGGGGAGGAAGAAGAAAGGAAGGCAGAATTTAGAAATAATACTTTACCAGTATATTGCCTGAAATATAGTAGGCATGCATTTAATAAATTATACATTTTAGCCCTTGTTCTGCATTTAAATCAGCTATGTCACTTGCAAGAAATTGTTGAGCTAAGACTTTATGGCTGAAGACACCATACACTTTGGTCACAGGACTTGGAGAAATCAAGCTGGTACTGAAGTAGACACTTCCTCCCCAGATGTCTAGTTTGCACCATGCTGAAAGGTGCTATGCAAGCTTCTGGGGTATGGGCAGGAGTCATTAATAGTTTCACCCAGTGTTGAACCTTGAAGGATGTAATCAACCTGGAACAATAAACCCAGTGGTACATGAATGTTAGAGAGCTAACCAGCCACTTTCTGACATCTTTCTCCCCAGGAGGAAACTCATGCCTGTTTGTGTAAGTCTGGCCAAGAACCCACAGATGCAGAACTCATAGTCCTTAGAGCTAAACTACTATTATTTTCCTAATGGACATAGTATCTAACTGTCCTGTAAATTCACATCCATACCTGTAGGTCAAAGTGGCTCCCAGTGGTCATAAGAGAAGCTTCTTTGTACAGTGGACAGCAGTTAACACAGAGACCCACAACTGGTCAAAACAGAGATTAATGTCTGTAAAGTGCTCAACACCTAATGGGATTCTATATCACACCTCCTCCTTCAAAGCTCATGGAACATGACAGAAGAAGGGGTGTGTGGTAGGTTGAATGAGAATGGCCCCCACCCTCTTATGTTTGAATGCTTAGGCCCCAGTCAGTGGAACTGGTTTGGAAGGAGTAGGAGGTGTGACCTTGCTGGAGTTGGTGTGAATTTCTTGGTGTAGCTATGGGATTTCTTGGAGTAGATTTCTTAAAAGAGGTATGTCTCTAGAGTTTGGACGTTAAGGTTTCAAAATCCAGGCCCAGTCTCTCTTCTCTCTGCCTGCTGCCTGTGAATCAATATGTAAGCTTTCAGCTACTGCCCCAGTGCCATGCCTGTCTATTTCTTGCCATGATGATCATAGACTTGCTTTCTGAAACTGTAAGCAAGCCCCCAATTAAATGCTTAAGAGTTGCCTTGGTCATGGTGTTTCATTATAGCAAGAGAACAGTAAATAAGATAAGATGGAAAGATTTTAAGAGCCAGAGATCTCAGAGGAGTGGGTCAAAACATTGTTTCCTGGGCTGGGCAAGTTTTCACTCATGAACTCATAGCAGGAATAGTTTCTTCACAAAAGCCACACAAGACCTAGCCAGTCAATATTCCACTGCAGATGGGAGAGGAGCACACAAGCTCCACCCTGCAGGTGATGGCTGCTAGGAAGGAAGTACATATATATATATGTATGTATGTATGTATGTATGTATATATATATATATATATTTAATTGAACTCAGAGAGAATGAAACTGGGAGGGATTTGGAGAAAATGTGGGAAGTGTTGAAGGGAGGAGGAAATGAATATAGTCAAAATACATAATATGCATGAAGGAATTCTCAAGAAGTAAACTAGGGGAAAAAGGAAGTGTCACCATTGAGCAATGTATGAAATTTTTCAATAACTGAATTTTGAAACTGTTATGAGCACTTTTCCCACCAGCTTGGACCCACAGTCATGTCAGCCCCCAAATAACACACAGAGATGTTGTATTAAATGTATTAAATATAAAGCTGTTGGCCTGTTACTGGTATTTCTTATTGGCTACCTGTTTTAAATATTAACCCATTTCTATCAATCTAAGTATTTCCACATAGTCTTATCTTACCAGAGAAAGGGGCCAGACGTCTACTCTCTCAAGTCTCTATATCTTGAGTCTCCTCTACTACATCTCCCAGAATCCTCCTTGTCTCCTAGTCCCACCTATCTTGCCTTCCTATTTGCCAACAATGCTTTATTAATTAACCAATAAGAGAAACATATTTACAGAATGACATCTCCCATCTTCTTTTCTTTTCTGTCTAAATAAAAAGAAGGGTTTTAGCCTTAACATGGTAAAATATCAAACAAAAGAGTTATCAAATAAGAACCACAATTAACAATATTTAGTCTATTAACATTTAGCAAGGTTTAAAGAAAATATTCCATCATCTATCCTATTTTTATGACTCTAAATTCCTATATGTAACTTATCTTTAATACTAATTAAGGAAAACTATAACCATAACTATCTGTCTTCATAACTATCTGTCTTCAACTCCCTCAAAGATCATAGAAGGATAATATATAAACTCTAGAAATGACAGAGACATCTTGCTACCTGGTCAGTCACCCAAAGTTTCTCTGTAATGTTTTATCTTCAGCCTATAGGCCATAGTGTGTCTGGCAGATTGCTCAGCAAAGCAGGAAACTTTAAATTGTCCACCTATATTGGCAGTTTGTCAGTCACTTTTCTCTGTGTCCTGTAGACTGTCTGGCAGACTTCCATGAAACAGGAACCCTGTAGCAATGTCCATCTTGTATCAACAGTCACTTTCCTGTGGGTCCTGCATGTCCAGTTTATACAGCATAAAGTTGAATAGTCCAGACAAGAGCAGTGTCTTGCCCAAATGGCTAGCCTTGCCATATTGATAGCAAACTTTATAACACGTTTCTTTGATGTCCATCTTTCTTTCTGATGCAGGTGGTATTGCCAGGAGCAGTTATTTTTCATTGTCAAGAAAAACCTTGTACCATTTTAATTGCCATATTCTGTAGATCCTTGAAAGGCTTGAAGAATGCCTATCTATCTCAAATTCATCTCTATATATCTAGAAAACCTAACTCACCTAACTTTAAGTTTTGACTATTATAGGTAACTATCTATAATCTGTACTAAATTATACATTACATTTTTAAATTAGTGATATAAACATAATACCTAAACAAGAGGAGAAATATACATATCAGAAAATTGACCTTAAATTGTATCAATAAATGAAAATCCATTCCAAAACAAGGTATTCATTTCTATACAATAATCCCCTTTTTACCTTTAAAGAGATTAATTGTGGTCATTAACCATTTATAACTAAGCCAATTTAAAGGAAAACAAACATTTATAAACAATATTTGGGAATTTGGGTGTTGTTCTTTCCGAACTGTTTCCTGCTGGTAGGGGACACTGCCATGGGGATCCTAAGAAGACAGAGAAATCCTGGCATAGTTGTCTGTAAGGCTGCCTTGTCCAAGCTGTTTTGAATGTTGGATCACCTGGGACAGTGCTTCAAGCGGTCTTGCTTGATCAAACTATGTTAGTCTGGAAGGAATCTACAGCTTTTTATTTTCTGTGGAAACAAAAATAGAAATTCTTTTCCCCAGTAACCTGTCCTTAGACTTAAATTTTGGAATCAAAGCATTTTTAAAATATATAAATTGGATTAATTTAGCAGTATTGATAATCAAGTGTATTGTAGCAATTATTTCTTCCTTAGTAATTGAGCAATTTAAAGACAACATCACAGCATACAGTATCCAGACTCTTTGTGTGCTTTCCATCTTTATGTGGCTATTATTATTATTATTATTATTATTATCATTATCATTATCATTATTATTATTATATTTCTTCTACTTTTATTTTTTCATTTTTTTTTTTGAGACAGGGTTTCTCTGAGTAACTTTGGCTGCCCTGGAATTCACTTTGTACACCAGATTCACTTAGAAATCACAGAGATCAGCTTGCCTCTGTTTCCTGAGTGCTGAAATTAAAGGTGTGTGCCACCACACCCAGCTACTCTCTTTCTATCTATTTTTTTTAAATCACTTTATCCTGTTTCTTTTTCTCTCCCAAGCCTACATATATTTTAAAACAAGACTTTTAGAGGTTTTTCTTAATCTGAATCTGCCTTTACCATAAATCTTTATCTTTTCTGACCATAAGTCTTTTATCTGCTAAAATGAAAGCCACGGCTATTTTAGCAGTAGTCTGTATAAGATGGCCGGGGTTCATTTACCACCAGCACTGAGAGCTGTGCTCACTGCCTTGGTCTACGCTGCCATCCAGCAGCATGCTGCCAGCTTGGAGATGTGGACACTGCCATTGCCAGTTCTTGTACACACCATTAAGTTGTTAGCAGGGTTTGCCACTTATGCTAAGTCAAGAAATTTCAGTTAAAGGAGCCATGCAAATCTCTGCTTGTCTCTAGCAAAACAGAGTCCAACCGAGAAAAATGCTGCTACTAAGAAGCCTTGCTTGTCTCTGTTCTTTTGTTTCTAAAACCCCTTTTTAAGCTTTTGTCAAGTTTTAAGTGTAAGTTCTTAGGCCCCACACTGTAGGTGCCATTTTGTTACTACTAGCAGTTTTCCTGCCAGCCAGCCTGGACCCACAGCCGAGTCATCCCCAAATTGAGCAATGTACGAAAATTTTTAATAACTGAATTTTGAAACAATGTCAGACATTTTCAAAATGTAATTGTGAGAATGTCACAGGTAATCAAAGTGGACCTCCCAAAAGAAACAACCATGCCCCAGGCTCAGACTGCATGAATGTGATCTTATTTAGCAAAAGTGTCTTTACAGATGTCATTAAGGATCTAAAGGTGGGGTTGCCCTAGGTGATCGGAGTGAGGCCTCAATCCCATGATGAATGTTCTTCTGAAGACAGGAAAGGAGAGATCGAGGAGTCACAGAGCCTGGGATCAGAATGTTGTTGATGAAGAACGTCTGGAGCCATGGAGAACTGAAGGAGGCAAAGAAAGTTTTTTTTTTTTAACCTAGTGTCTGAGGAAGCATAGCCCTACCAACAGCTTGACTTCAGTCTTCTAGACTCCACGATGGTCTGTGGTTTTAACCTACTAAGTGTTCAGGCATTTGTCTGCACAGTATAGGAAACTAGTGCAGGGTTTCACACAATGGCTTGATATGATGCCTTGTATATGACAAGTTCCTTCCCAATGGCAGCTAAAGACTTGTGTTCCTCAACCACTCCCCCTAGTTCCCCAATGAGCACATTCACATGTGAGCCTGAGAGTACTGTCAGGAGGAAGGTGCACTGAGCTGGGAGTCTGACCTCACCTCAGCTTGCTTAATAGCTTGATCTACCACAGGCTGTTGACACCAGATTTTTTTTCCCCATTTTATTTTTGTGCAGATTCAGTCTCGTTTTGAATCAAAGAATTTGTTCCCCTAAAACTCTCACTGCTTCGAAGGTTTAGAATTTAAAAATAACATGCATGGAACCTCTGTTCAAAGGAATGCATAATATACTTCCAGGATCTTCTTTGTTACAATGGCCTACCTCTTCTTGAAGCTATAAAAATTCAGGGAGTCACTTTACCCAGTTGTGCAAGATAAAAGAAAAACAACTGAAACAGGCAGTCAGACCAAGGTAGGGAGCAGCGGCTGCCTATGGGTTGAAAATGGCCCTGAATGCTAAAAGAAATCACTGGAGAAACAGTGTGTAGTGACAAGTGGTACTTCTGAGCATAGCCTCCTAAAAGAAACAGCTCTACTCTCTTCTCTTCTCCTCTCTTCTTCTTTTATCTTCTCTATCTACCCCCTTTCCTCCTTCTTCCTTTCTTTCTTTGTGTGTGTGTGTGTGTGTGTGTGTGTGCATGCGCACATGCATGTATGGAGGTATGCATGTGAAGGCAACTTGGGTATCATTCCTGATATCCCACCATTTATTTATTTATTTATTTATTTATTTATTTATTTATTTTTGGTTAGGGTCTCACTGACCTGGAATGCATCAAATAGTCTAGGCTGACTGGCCAGTGAGCCCTAGGGATTCACCTGTCCCTACCTCTCTAGCACTGGGATTAACAAGTATTTGTCATGATGCTTTCTTCACATGAGTTCTGGGGATCCAACTCACTCAGGGCCTCATAATTAGTGGACTATATAATTTCTTCAGTCCTGAAAGAAGTAGAACTTTTGGCATATTTCTACTAGGGCCCATAACTCAGGTGTAAAACTGTTGGAGTTAGATGTTTGCCCATGGCAGAGTTCCAAATTTACACAACATGAATGAGATGGAGATTCTTTGGTTGTTTCTTTGATGAATTTCAAGTTCCTGTCATACTGACAGGTGACAACAGCAAACCTCATATGACAGGTACTCTGCATGTCAGGCCCTTTCCTAGGTCAGAAAACAGCCTAGTTTTCATATATCCCCCAAAAATGTAAACTATCAGGATCCCCATTTCACAGATGAGCAACTAATGCCACAGCCATGTGAGGGATGGAGTCAGTTGAAGCCTAGGTCATCTGAGGGAAGTGGTCATATTTTCTGTCATGGTGTGAAACTGTGAAAAATGACATGAATGCTGTCAATGGAAATGACCTGCCCATCAGAGACTTCAGCAATTCCTCTGATAAATAACCAGTTACTTTGGGCCAGTTCTAAGACAGGTCTTTGTAACTATGAGACAAAACTTCCAATAACTTTGGTGACCCTTGGGCCTCCCTCTGTTTGGTAGTCATCCACTATTGAGAGTTTTGGGAAGACCTGAAGTCTAGTCTCTGTTGGTCTCTGGCCCTGCTAGCATCTTGCACCAGCTCTCTCCTGCTATGATACAGCAGTCATGAATGGACTGTATATCTGACTTCTGCAGCATTCTGGCTTTGAAGATCCTATGGAGGCAAGTCACATCCTACCCCAGCTATCACCTCCTCAGCTTTACCTCAGTTCCCCAAGCATACAAAACAGCTGTTGATCTTTTATCTCACTGGAACCCCAGGAATCCTTGCAATGCCCACCTCAGCTCCCAGGCAAAGACAAGGAAAATCTTTGTCCTTCACTGACCTTTCTAGACTCTCTTTGTCTGTAGGCCATTTCCAAACCACACCTAAAGCTGCTTCTTCAATGCACTAGAGGAGGCAGGAATTGCAACTTAGTGATGAAAAAATATTGTAGCTTTCTGCTTCCTGTGACATATCCCAATTTGTTGTGGGACCCCATGTTTTTACTACATAGCAAAGAAAAATGTTAGATCCCAGTCTCTTTTGCTTTTAAGAAAACCTTCTCTGGGGAGTCATTATAGGTTTAAAGAGAAATCTTGTACTAGGGAAATGTCCAGAAACCTACAAGGATGACCCCAACTAACAATCTAAGCAATAGTGGAGAAGCTACCTTAAATGCCCATCCCCGATAATGAGATTGATGATTACCTCATATGTCATCCTAGAGCTTTCATTCAGCAGCTGATGGAAGTAGAAGTAGATATCCACAGCTAAACACTGAGCTGAAATCCTGGAGTACAGTTGCAGACAGGGAGGAGTGATAAGCAAAGGGTTAAGACCAAGTTAGAAACCCACAGAATCAGCTGACCTGAACAAGGGGAAGCTCATGGACCCCAGGCTAATAGCTGGAAAACCAGCATAGGAAAGATCCATATTCCCTGAATGTGGGTGTTAGGGGACTGGGCAGTCTATGGGGCTTCTGGTAGAGGATCAACTATTTATCCCTAGTATATGAATGGACTTTGGGAGCCCATTCCACATAGGGGGATACTCCCTCAGCCTAGACCCATAAGGAAGAGCCTAGACCCTGCTCCAAATGAAATGACAGACTTTGAAGATCCCCCATGGAAGGCCTTACCCTCCTTGGGGAGTAAAATGGGTATGGGATGGGGGTTGGAGGGCAGGGGAGAAAGAGAGGGTGAGGGAACTGAGACTGAAATGTAAAACAAGCTTGTTTCAAATTTAAATAAAAAAAATCATTAAAAAAAGAACCTCAGAGAGGTTAATGTGTAGGGGAGAGGAATTACTGCTAAGTCAATTACACTTTAAATCTCCTATAGTATTGACCACAGTCTTCTTCCTCATTTCCAATATGGCCTCCAGGAAGGATGGAGGTTGGTTGGCAGTGGAAACTCTAGCTTTGATGTCTTTATTGGTCCAGGTCCTATCTCTTGGTGTCCTCTATTTATATTGGCCAAGGTGTTGTCAATATGTTAAATCTTTAGGGGATTATGCTAGAATCCATTGGCTAGGGTCCCTGTCATTTGCTCCAGGTAGAAGGCTGCCATCTGCTGTGATTTCTTGTCTTATTCATCTTGTCTTATTGCTCTGTACCCCTTTCAGTTCTTGTAGAACCCCAGGTTCTCCTCTGTCACTTGTTGGTAGTAAAAAGAGTCTTAAAGAGAAATTAATCTGACTTTTGTTAAAATGCTAAGGAAGATTTTATCCAGGACCTTTACAATAAGGTTCATATCTATTGCAATAGGAGAGAGTGTTTGTACTTGAGTCTGAATACAGTAAGGGCAGGTGAAGATTAACAGCATCCTTGTTTGCTTCCTGTTGCTGTGATAAACACCACAACCAAAAGACACTTGGGGAGGAAAGGGCTAATTTCATCTTACTCTACAGTCCATCATCTGGGGAATCCAGGGCAGGAAGTCAAGTAGGGCAGGAATCCGGAGTCAGGACCTGAAGATGAAACTCTGGAAGAATGCTGCTTACTGGTTGTTCTCCAAGCTCATGTTTAGTTATCTGTCTTATACATCTCGGAACTATCGTCCTGGGGTAGCACTGCCTATGCTGGTCTGGGCCCTCCTCTATCAATTATTAATCAAGAAAATCCCTCACAGACTTTTCCACAAGCCAATCTGATAAAATAATTTTCTCATGTCTCCCCAGATGACTCTAGCCTGTGTCCAGTTGGCAAAAAACTAACTGGCTCAAGCAGCCAAAAAGCAGAGCCAAGGAGTCAGAGTGAATGGAAAATTACTAAGGGACATTAAGGGGAGCTGGGCACAGTGGTACACACTTGGAATCCTCTCACAGAAGGTAGACACAAAAGGTTCAGAAGTTCAAGGCTAGCCTGAGCCAAGTTTGAAGCCAGACTGATCTACATGAGGCCTTGGGTTGGAGTAGTAGAGGGGGAGAGGGTAAAAGAGAGAGGGAGAAAGGGTACAGGGAAGAGGGGGAGGATACAGAGAGAGAGAGGGGGAGGGTACAGGAAGGGAGAGGGGGAGGGTACAGGAAGGGAGAGGGGGAGGCAGGGAGGGAGAGGGGGAGGGTACAGGAAGGGAGAGGGGGAGGCGGGGAGGGAGAGATATTTAGGGAGGGAGATTCTTGCTAAACTGGCCTAACAGGGCTTTTGGTAAAGACAGATTAAGATAAAGAACTTGGTTGATAGCAAAGCTGACAGATGACTCAGTGAAAGTCTTTGCTAAGCCTTGTTTGAACAGTTAAGACCCTAATAAAGGAGTTTGAGGGCTCAGTCACTAACAAAATTTTTGTCACCAGGCACCTTCTCAGGTCAGTCTACACAGACATCTCCCTCAGTCCAAACATCCTCAGACTCTTTTGTTTCTAAATTGTCTGGGGGTTTTCTGCCATCTTCCCTTTGGCCTTCCATTGGCTGAGGCCTGGAGGATGGAAGGTGCTAGATGAATTTCCAGAAGCGTGTGGTGATATATTGTTTATGATTTGTTAAAGCTACTGGGCAACAAAATAGCAAAACAGCCATACTAGTTAGCCATAGAAACCAGACAGTGGTGGCACACACCTTTAATTACAGGACTCAGGAGAAAAAGGCAGATGGATCTCTTTGAGTTCAAGGACACCTAGGGCTACAGGAGATTGAATCAGTCTAAAAAAGTAAAAGAGCTCACACCTTTGATCTGAGCACTTGGGATCACAAGCTTTTAATTTCAGCACTAGGGAGGTAGAGACAGGAGGATATGGCTAGGCAGAGAAAGGAATAAAAGGAGAGCTTTTGCCTCTAAGGATTTGTGGAGACAGGATTGTCATTTCAGCTTTGGTAGAGGTAAAATCTACTGGCTTGGGGCTGGAGAGATGACTCGGTGGTTAAGAGCACTGACTGCTCTTCCAAAGGACCTGGATTCAATTCTCAGCACCCACATGGCAGCTTACAACTATCTGTAATTCCAGTTCCAGGGGACTCGACACTTATGACAAATGACAATACACATAACATTTAAAAACAAACAAACAAACAAAGATCTACTGGCTTGGCTGCTTTGCTTCCCTGGTCTTCAGCTTGAAATTTGAACCCCAATATCAGACTCTGGGTCTTAGTTTTTCATATTACAGAAATGCAAACAGCATCTCTACTGAACTGAATTTCCTCTAAACCTTTGCTTCCCTACCAGAGGAAGGCACTTTCTGTCTGGTAGAAACGTTTCTCCAATGCTTTGTCTAATGTATGCTACACTGTCAGTCCAACTCTAACCCATAGGTATGAGGGAGGCATGGTAAATGAAAGGGACTTTTCTCACTCAGTGAAGGATACCTGTCTATATCATTGTCCTTTCTTAGATCTAACTCCTATTTGGGGAGTCAAAAATTAGGGGACAGTTAGCATTTTTTTTTTCTCTCTCTTTATACCTCAGCCATCTTATTATTTTTGACATGCAGTAGTCTAACTGAAAAATAAAAGTCACATGAACATACTGCAAAACAAATCTATATTCATATATTTTGAAGCTTCATTATTCCCACTGCAAATCAGCAGGTGTTTACTGACCCTCACTCTCTATATACTTATGAAAATGCAACCAGTTCTCATAGTTTGGAAGGCATTTGAAGAATTCAATTCTCCTTCAGTCCCAAACTCTTTCTTGTTTTCCTTCCTATCTCACTCCAGGCCAAAAGACAAATAACAACAAAAACAAAACAACCAAATACCCCACACTTCTTATTTAGGTATAGGAGATCAACGTTCTCCCTCATCCAGACTCTGCCCCAGGGAGACACTTGGAGAGGAATGCAAAGAGGGGCAGGGGCTGTGGCTCTAGGGGTAGAAGAATCATAGGCTCATCCTGGGAAGTTGTCCTGCCTGTCCTCCCATCCCTAACCTAGCAGGTGTTCTAGGAACCTGGTACAGGTACAGCTGGACCATTCTCCTGGGTGTGTTATACTTGGCTGAACTATTTCTTAGCTTCAAAGACTGGCTCCATTCAGTGACTCTGTAGGTTGTGTGATATTCTTTAATTTCTCCTTTCTCTTAGACTGGCCCCCTGGACTGTTGTCCATAACTGAGAGCCCTATCAATGTGTCAAAGCTCTGTCCACCACCCCTGCTTCTCTTGCAACAGACTCCCATTTGTAAATTACTGTAAGAAATACTGTAAAGTTTCCTCAGGTTCAAGGTGCCTGTGGTGGGTGGTGTAGCTGAATGGTGGCGTGCTTGCCATGCTCCAGGCCCTGAGCCCAATCTCCAGCACCACAACAATAAACCAATATTAGATTAAATACAGTTAAAATAAATAATGTCAGGTTTTGTTAAGTTTAAAACCTGGAACAAATGACTGAGGTACCTGCTTAACATATCAAAGTAGACCTGGCCTCCAGGTTCTCCCAGCATCCCTAGGTAATCAGTATGGCTGGTTTCAGTGGCAGCATACTTAGAGGAGGCTAAATAAACCAAGATTGATTTTATAGAAACTCGTGGAAGCTATCACAAGGCTCTGGGCTTTATGCTTCTGTATAGTAATTATCTCAAGCAGACTATGATCTTTTCTCTGTAGATGCTCAAGCTAGAACCTGATGCTATTTTAATGAAGTGCTTAATTTTCTTGAATACTGTGATCCTTCCAAATATGGCTCCACAGTTGTCAGTTTCAGTTACACCTACAGTCAGTCATGGTCTGAAAATAGTAAATGGAAAGTTTCAGAAATACCCATTTCTTAAGTTTTCCGTTATATGCTATCATGGCCAACAGGAAGAACACTTGCACCTTTTCTACTTGGTCCCACCCAGGATGTGACTTATCCTTTTATCAAATGTTCCCATGTCGTATATGCCACTCCGTTTAGTAGTCGTTTAGTAGCCACCTCAGTTACCACAAACTCTTACCATCATACAGTGCTCAAGCTTAAGAAACCCTTATTTTATTTAATAATGATCTAAAGCTCAGGAGTAATGATAATAGCCATTAGGCTGTGCTAAAGGTAAGCCATGGGTGCTGACTTTAAGTTAAAAGGAGAAAGTTCTCAACTTAGGGAAAGAAAAAAAATATTCCTACCAAAGTTATTGAATCAAGCAATGTATTTTGAGAAATGGCAAAATGTGCTTTCTGTTATAACATCAGTATTTTAATAGTAGTGATTGTTGTTAGTCTCTCACTGTGCCTGATTTAGGCATTTTATCATAGGTGTATACACTTAGGAAAAATGTCAATATATATAGGGCTTGATAGTATATGAGGTTTTTCTAAGCATATGTATATAAGCTTAGGAAAAATGTCAGTACAGGGCTTGAAACTATATGAGGTTTCAGGCAAAAATTGATGATCTTGTAACATTATTCTTCCCTGTGGACAAGAGAGGATTATTATCCTGATGTTTGTAAAATAATTTCCTTTATGAATACTTATCATTTTGAAAATAATGCTTAATATTTTGAAGTTATTATTCTAGAGTAATTCCTTGTTTGCATCCAAATTGTCACAAACTTTACACTCTAATGGTTTTCAACAATGAGCCTATGCCCATAATCCCAGCACTCAGGAGATGGAAACAGGAAGATTAGAAGTTTAGGGACATCCTTAGCTACATAAGTAAGTCCAGTTCAGCCTGGGCTACAAAGCTTGTCAATCAACCAACAATGGAACCAAGGATTCTGGTATTCTTGGTCCTGTGAGATGAGAAAAAAAGTGGGTGGCTGGAGAAAACAGGTCCCCTTCTGACCATCATGAGAAACTTTTGCTGATGTCAGTCTTCCTCAGAGAGCTGCTGTGTAGCTGTGCAGCTGCTAGCCATTTTAGTTGACTGAACATCAGTTAATGAACTGGTTTCTCACTTGTCAGAGACCGCTGAGGCCCCCAGCAAGCTGCTCAACCCCTGAGCCATAATCACCTCCTTTATGAAACTTGAGTGTAACATAGCCTACCTCACTATCTCCCACACCTGAGCTTCTGGTAGCCAGCCCTCAGAGACTCCAGTCTGGCAGCAGAGCAGAATTCAGGGAATCCTGGCATGCAGAGAATGGCAATGGGTTCTGAGCTGATGTGCAAGCTCAGACAAAGCAAAAAAGAAAGCCACTTTCCAAAACATTCTTTGTGGTGTGCCTGCAATTTAACTCCCTGCAAAAGGCAGGACACTTTTGGCTCGAGTCCAAACTGGACATAGCTGCATGCCTTGCATGTGGGATGGGCTTCAGCCCTTCAGAGTGACCAGACCCAGGATGTGGCGAGCGGAGGGAGAAAAGCATGAGCAGTCCTACAAGGACTTCCTCTGACCCTGGCATGTAGGAAACACTCAAACGAAAGAAAGGATTGTGTAGTTTTCCAGGAACAGGAAATCCACAGAAAGACATTCCCCCATTGCTTTGAGTAGGGATTCCACAAGTCCCAAGGCTCCACACTGAGAAAGTCTGACGTGCAGATTTTTATATCTTAGCCAGCTTCCCTTGACACACTGCTCATGGAAAACACATACACAGACCTCTAAATCCACACACATGTGGAAATGCAAATGAAAATATCTTTATGAACCCACTCTCACATGTGTGTGTATACGGAAGCAAGCATATAGATTTAATAATAAGATTTTCTAAAAATATATAATAGAAAATTCTGACTGGGCAAGTCACTCTAATAATGCCATACATTTGTCCATTAGGGTCTTGTGGCACTTTGGTGTGCCAGAGAAAATTCCAAAAACATGGAAACAATTCTTGAACAGTGTGCAAACTTCCCTGCAGCAACATCTGAGTATGCTATCACCATGATATCTGTCAGATGGATCACAGAGCCCAGATAGACAGAAGCCCCAAAATGTAAAGGGACAATTTGTTGGGAGAGGGACACTCGGCCATGACAACATCAAATCAAAAGCAGGGAGAGCTTTGCCTGGGAGAACTGACATAATCAGTCAGGTGAGCATGCCAATGTGCTCAATTACAGCAAATATGTAAGCCAGTGAGAGACTCTGTACCATTGAAGCCATTACTTTATAATTATTGCTGACTTGTTGACTTTCAATTTTTCTCATGTGCCACTAAAAATTTCTAAAACTTACAAATATGTTGTAAACACAAAGCGTCAAGCTGAGTGTGAAGTGACACCTGTAATCCCAGCATTTAAGAAGCTGAATCAGGGCAAGGCTTCCAGGCCACAATGAATTTAAGGCCAGCCTGGGCCACAGAGTTATAGGAAACCTTTGGGTTTGGTTCTGACATTCCTTACAGGGCCCAGTCCTCTTGCCTGTCTCATGGGGCTGCTGAGACAATGAATCCAGGCTAATTTTGATCTTGTGGAGGGCATGGATTAAGACTCTGCTGTGGCACGGTTGATGTCCCTCAAAGAGGCAGACACTATTAATATCTGTCGTCTAAGGAAAACAGCTTTCTGGCTGGAGAAACAGAAGCTGAGGCAGCTGGGGAGGAAGTCCTCACGTCTGTGGGTCACAGTCTGAGGCTGACAGATGGCTGAGGTAGGTTTCACCAGTGGAGACAGAGGTGATGTGAGGAGCTGAGTGCAGCAAACCAGACCCTCTGTTTTAGGGCTACACTTTGTTTTGTATTTATTTCTTTCTTGCTTCCCTAAAGTTTTTGGTGCCTAAAATTTTCCAAAGTTTCCATTTGCTCTCAGACATCTTGTGTGCTTTGGTAACGAAGGAGGAGAGTCCACGGGGGTCTGAACATCACCAGAGGAGTGTCACAAGCAGCAGCAAGCATCACAGTATTCTCTTTCATTCATTTCTTATTCCTCTTTATTTGTTGTTGTTGGTGGTGTTTTTCTGAGACAGGCCACATAGCCCAGGCTGGCCTAAAACTCATCTTGTATTTGAAAATGACTTTGAACTTCTGATTCTCCTGTATCCATCTCCAAAAGTGCTGGGATTACAGGTGTATGCCTCAACACACAGATGTGTGCTGTGGACAGTATTTTAACCCCAACCATCCGCGTGATGATATCATGTTATAACCAAGTCAGTATCAACTCCTACAGGGAGCATGTGGGCAAAGAGACTGTGCTGGTTAACTCTTAGATTATACTTGTATTTATTTTGAAGTAGATGAGCCTTTCCTTCCCCTCTTCCACTAAGGAAATAAAATAGTTATCACTCGGGAGGCTTACATGTTCTTAATCTTAAAGTCAACTACCAACAATCAAATTGAATTGCAAAATAAAAAACAGGGCACTCACGCATTATTCATTAACAGGCAGTACTTCTTTTTATTCTTCTTGAAGTGTGAGTGGTTCACCCACTAATAGGATGGTCTAGTGAAAGAAATGTAAGGACAAAACCCCACTTACTGATTTGGCTGGAAGGAACAGAGTTCAACTCTATTTTTCACAGGAAAGCAAATTGTGGTATGGAGAGGTCAATGGCCCTGCCTATGGCCACGGAGTTAGCAAGGGCTAGAGTGGAGACTGGAGTCAGACCTGCTCCTGACTGGTGTCCATGATGAAAGCTTCTGGGCTTCACACTGATCTGTGGAAGGAAAAGGGTTTGGAAGGCAAAATGTAAACAGCTTTGATCTCTCAAATGACTCAAAACTTTGTAACTTTCACTAGTGAGTCTGGGACAAGAGCCTGGCAAGTCTCTGTTGTCTGGCCTTCTCCACACAAACCCAGAGTGTAATCAAGGATCCTGGCTGCCTAAACAGAAGACACCAGGGAGTCTCTCTGAGACTCAGAGACTAACCACACCCATGCCTGGGACTTGGGTGCAGCATTGGGGCCACTGGTGAGGCTCCAGGGACACTGCAGCTGCCCAGTCAAGCCCTGGAGTCCCTGAAGTGCCAGGGAAGACCTGGGAAGAGTCCTAGAAGTAAGGCCAGGGTACAACAGCCAGGAAGAAGGAATTTCAGTGGGGCTGGGCAATGATGTACTGAGCCACAGATACTTCTTTTTCTTTTACACACGTTTAGTTTTTTTTTTTTTTATTGTGTTATACATTTTCTCCACTCCCCTTCCCTTCTCCCTTCAAACCCTCCCTCCTAACCCCCACTCTACCAACTTACTCAGGAGATTTTGTCTTTTTTTCTCTTCCTAGGCAGATCATGTACGTCTCCCTTAGGGTCCTCTTTGTTACCTAGGTTCTCTGGGGTTGGTGTCACAGATAATTTCAATACATACCACCAGCACATGTTCATCAGCAGCCCTGAAATGATCACCTTTGCATCTGCCTATTTCAGATGAAATTCTCTGAATGGAATATTGGTGTATATTTCCAAGGAGTATATCCAGTTCACTGTGACAGAAACCTATACAGGAAGTACAGGATATCCCCCAAGGCTAAAGGCCCAGGTGCATCACAGTGTGTAGACACCAAATCCACTCAGCCTTTGGATTTTAGGCTCTGAAGTTCCTCCTTGCCACCACTCCACACTTCCCATTGTCATGAGAGGAGGGGGAGAATACTGCATGCTATTTTGAAGAGAAAGTCATAAAAGGCCTGGACTTAGGGCAGAACAAAGGCTGCTGGCTTTTCATGGATGTGTTTGTCTTCTTTATCTCGGTGGCTTGGAACTAACCCCAGACACTCCTTGGCTCTCGAAAGGACGGAGGTCCACCAGATCATTCTCATCTAGTCAAGGCCAAGTAATTGCCAGGCACAGTGGGACACATCTGTGATCCCAGAACTTGAGAGATAGAGGCAGGAGGAACAGCAGTCCACAGTCATCCTCAGTGATAAGAGGGTGTTCAAGGATAGCCTGGGCTACATGAGATCCTGTCTTTAAAACAAAGATAGATGACAGACAGACAGGACCAGTTAATCAATGAAGACATTATTTAGGAAACTGCTTTGGCCAGTACCATGACCAAGGCAATTTTTGTAAAGGAAAACACTTAACTGTGGGCTGGCTTACAGCTTCAGAGGTTTAGTTCATTGTCATCATGGCAACATGCAGGCAGACATGGTTCTGGAGAAAGAGCTGAGAGTTCTACATCTTGATCTGCAGGCAGCAGAAGCTGTGTCCCACACTGGGTGTAGCTTAAGCATATGAGACCTCAAAGCCCACCCCCACAGTGACACTATCTATAGGTCAAGCATTCAAACACACGAATCTCTGGGGGCCATGTCTATTGAAACCACCGCAGCCTGGATTTGCTAGAACTCTTTGGGTCTTTGGATATGCTTGGAACTCATTCAATGACTGAATCTTTCATTCATCTTTTGTGCTTCATGGACATAACCCAAGAGGAAGATGCTAGTATAGTGGGGTAGACATAGCTGCTCTGGTCTGAGTACCAGACAGTAATACCTAGCCCCAGAAAGGGATTGTCAGTGTGGCCTGACCTGGATTCCCACAGTCCATCTTTGACAAGAGGCCGGCTGGGAACATGAAAGGCAGTGTCCAGTTTGCTGAGAGGCACCCTGCCGCCTAATCAAGTTTTCTTATTCTTAGAACTATGGAAAGGTTTTCAAAGGCATTCTTGCCAGGTTTCCAGTCAATTTGTCCTTCCAGACTTACCAAATAGCTTCTGAAATACCTTCTGTTTATGGAGTGCAACCTCCAGGATGAGCTAATTAGAAGAAACCTATCAATTTGAGAGACACCCCCTGTGAGTAAATAATGTTGACATACTGTTCAAATAAACCCACAATTTACCGAAATCTGTCTTTAGACAAACCCTCCACTTTAACCTCCAAATGGGAAAAACGACGAAAGGACTTTTCTTTCCTCGTTTAATCAAGAGCATATGTTCAGAGATAATACCCGAGGCTTCTGGGAAGAGCCGGTTCTCTCCCACCACAGCTGCATAGTGAGCTCATGAGGGGCCTCACCATGGAATGAGAGCAAGAGCACATCGGTCTCCAGTGTGGCACCGGTCACTCCAGAAAGATGGCCCCCTGCTCAAATAAGTGCCAGCTACACTGTGATAAACACCAATGTGTATGCCCGGAGCTGAGGCCACGGGGAGAGAAAGGAGCTAGGGTGATGCAGGTGTGTGTGTGTGTGTGTGTGTGTGTGTGAGATGTGTTCGTGTGCTTTCTTACACACAGCATGCTGGCCTAGTGTGTACCGGCTGTACCAGGAGACCAGTTGCTCCCCTTGGTAGGAGCAGTTGGGGGCTACCAATTTTCTCATTAAACCTGTGAATGCACACAGTGGCAGAAGTCCAAACAGTCCTCAGAAGCATGGCGTTTAAAAACATCTGTTAGGGCATTGAGATCCTAAGGGGAGAGAGAGAGAGAGAGAATGACAGACGGAGAGACAAAGAGAGAGGGGGGAGAGAGAGAGACAGACAGGAAGACAGAGAGAGAGAGAGACAGGGACAGACAGACAGAGGGGGGGGGGAAGAGGAAGAGGAGGAGGAAAAAGCAGAGGGCCCAACACTTTCATTGCCAGACTATGCGTCATAAAGCAGGTACGTCAGCCCTGATTGCCAGAATCCACTAACTTGAGTGTGGCTTTGCTAACACCTGAAGTCTATTTCATGGGAGTTAGGTTTAAATAGCAAGCTGCTTCCTCAGCTTGAAAGACTCTCCCCCATCTCAGGATGCCAGGGGTCCTCTGGAATTTCCAATGGAAGGTTTACTGTAGTGTAAAAGAAATTATGGAGAGTCCCCCTCTGAGCATGAGGACTCAGCTGCTAGAGGCACCTGCAGGCCCAGGCAGGTTACGTGGTAATATCGCTTTAAACACCAAATTATGGACTATTAGGCTGCAGCTTTGAGGCTTCCGTAATGTGAAACCTTGACAAATTCCCAAATAAAAGCCATAAAACCAACCATCTTTTAAAACCTGCATGACTGACACAGGGAGAATTTCAGCAGTGTGGCAGGTCACTGTGAAATAAAGCCACCATAAAGACACTTATGATGCTGTCATGGAGAAGGCAATTAGAAGGTGACTCGCTGGCACTCAGAGAGTTCTCGTTCTTCCTGCAGCTCCCTGTGTCCCCTCTCCCTGCTGCAAAGTGCGTCAATCGACAATAGGCAGTATTCATATACCCAACACATCAGTCCCCTCCTACCATCCCACTCGAAAAAAGCATCCAGACTTACAATTTGACAGGATTCAGAATGGCCTGTGGCCACCACTGCACCCCCTCAACCAACCAAAATGGTTGAAAAAAAAAATCTGGTTGTGCCATCTGACCAGCGTGAGATTGGGTATTTGAAAATCTTTCATTTACAGGAGGTGTTTTTAAAAACCTGGGCATTATGCAATTTGGTTGTGGATGTTTAATGCATTGGCTACACCCTGAAGAACTGGGAGCCTCATGTTTGAATGACAGAAAGAAAACTCACACACTCTAGGCAAGCTGTAAGAGAATGTTGAATGCTGAGGGAGGTGCGCAGAAGTCAGTTGGGAAACCAAAGAACCATATTAGAAGCTGTAACATCATGTTCTAAAGTGGTCTTCCATAAAAGCTATGCATTGTTCACAGCATGTAAAACAGGCCTGGCTTTTACTTAGCAGAAGCCATATATGTCTCCCTGTGTTTAGGGAAAACATGTTAGTTCTCTAATCCTAGCATTGTTGCACTGCCTAGAGATGCTTAGGCATCCCTTCCCATCCAGCTGCACCAGAATGGGGATGTGTTCCTGATCTCATTTCCTCCCTTGTAACTTGTCCTATAGGACAAAGCACCCCAAAGAGTCCTGTGTCCTGATCTTCAGATCCCATAAATGTGCTGACTTTTAACGGGGATGTTGCAGATAGGACTATGTCAAGGAGTTTGAGGTGGGAGATCATCTTGGATTATCCAGGTGGCCCAGTGTGACCACAAGGGTCCTTGGAAATGCAGGAGGGGACAGGAGAGAGAGAGGATCCAAATGAGAGATGCACAGGAAGATACTGCGCTTCAGGCTTTGAAGGAGGAGGAAGGCACCACGAGCCAAGAAATGCAGGTGGCCTCTCGAAGCAGGAAAGAGGTTCCTCCCTAGGGACTCCTAAAGAAGGAAATCTTGCTGACACCTTCCTGGCTTCAACCCAGTGAGACCCTTTCAGATTTCTGATGGCTGGAGCTCCAAGGGTGTAGGTTTGCGTTGTCTTAAGACACCAGGATTGTGGTGATTGATTACAGCAGTAATAAGAAAAACAAATGCACTGTTCTAGCTGGGGTCCCATCCCCCTCGGAGTAGCATTGCTTTTCCAGGGCTCAGCATCTGTGCATTAGTAACAGCGGAAAAGACTGGACTCTGGATGCTTCCCCTCTGAACTCCAGGGCAGCAAACACGAATGTCCCCGAACCCCCATAATGAGGCTGTAGAGTGGGGTGCAGAGAAGTCTGCCTCTTTGGGAAGGGGTATTTACCCCTGACTTCATTAAGAATTATAATGACAGGTTTTTATTTGGCTCTGGTTTTCTCTGTTTTCATTTTCATGTGTATGTGGTATGCATGTGTACATGCACGGTGTGTGTGTGTGTGTGTGTGTGTGTGTGTGTGTGTGTGTGTGTGTACACGCACATGCTTGCCTGTGAGAGTAGAAGCCTGAAGTTGGTGTCAGATATTATTCTCTGTCACTCTTCTACCTTGTTCGAGGAGGCAGGGTCTCTCAATCAAACCCAGAGCTTACCAATATAGCTAGTCTTGTTAGCTAGCTTCCCTGGTGTGCCTTGTCTCTGCCGCCTGAGGTTGGAATTATAGACAAGCCAATACACTCACTTGGCATTTCTATGAGTTTCTGGGGATTTGAACTCCAGTACTCACACTTGTGCATCAAGGTGGAACCATCTTGCTAGCCTGTGGCAATGTTTTTAAACTCTCTGTAGTTATGGCATCTTCTTACTGCCTGTCCCAGAGTGATTTACTCTTACACATCATAATCTTGTGTCAACTTGACGGGATCTGAGATTACCTAGGATACACACCTCTGGGATGTCTGAGAGGACATTTCAAAAAAGCATTAACTGTGATAAGAAGAGTCACATTCTAACAGGGAGTCCATATGTGAAGAGCTCCCACTGAAAACACTGAGGCCTGCTCACTTCTGCTTCCTTCTGAGAAAGTAGGCCTCTGACCCTGAATGCTCCACCAACCCAGACCCCAGCTTCTTTAATTTACAACATGGACTGAATATCAAGGGATCTTTGGGCCTTCAGTATCAGAGTAGAACTCCTCTGGCATCTAGCTCCGTGGACTGGGCAGCTTCTGAGTTCTCAGCCTCTCCAGCACGCAGTCCTTACTGGACTACCCAGCCCATAATGTATACTAACCTGCTTTGATAATATATAGCATTCCATCGGTTCTGTTCCCCCAGAGAACCCTGCCTGTAGTAAACCCCCATGGTGGCTCTCTATGTACTCTTGTCTCCTCGAAGGCATTTCTTCTGCTCAAGGCTACTCACTGACTCCCCCCTGTGCTTCCTATGTGAACTGCTCCCACAAGAAAAGACCAGTTGGCCCCTGTTAAGGCATGAGTTGGGAAGAACCTAAAGCAGTATGGTGTACCAGCTACTTCTACTGTATTAGAACACTGTGCTGCACTGGGCTGTGCCATGCTAACTGCCTCTATCCTTTCACTGTCCCCAGAAAGCATCCAATAAGTTCATCTTTACAGGTGAAACTGGAGGATTCTATTTAGGGGTGGCCTTTCCCAGAGTGCCACATGCCTCTTCATACTGATACAGGGTTTGGAGTCAGAAAAGACCCTGATCTGAGTTCCTATCTCACCATTTACTCATACCCTTGGAAAAGTTACTTATAAACCTTACTTTTTATGTAAAAGAGATCTGATGAACCTTTCTCCAGATGAAAAATTAATGGGGTTTTGTATTTAAAGTGTTTTGCACAGTGTGCCCCCGAGAATACTCCTCCCCCCCCATAAAACATTGAGTGGGAAAATGCTAGAGGCACGTGTAATCATAATTCCAAGGCACAATAAACCTACCGTGAGACCAGAGATTCCAGATGCTAAGTTCTTAAGAGAGATCCCCACTCAATATGGAATGACAGTAAGCAATCACACAGCACCACCTGTGTACCCTCTTCTTTAATAGTGGGCATTGGAGCAAGACAGATAGGCAATCATAAGAGACTGTGTCGGTGACACTATTCCAGGGAGATGTGAACAAACTTCTACTCATCCAGATAGGAACTGACAACAGACCAAACTAGCAGCACAAGAGTCTACCGTAGTGAACCAATGGGGTTACTTAGAGAAGATGGGTAACTCAAAGACATCAACACCATCAGAAGTCCACTCCTGCGTGAATGGCGACTCAAAAAGCTGGAACTCTCTGTACAACCTGTAGGCAGCATAACAGGTCAGAGGTCAGGTCAGAGGTCCCCTCTCCCCAGCTTATAGAAGCTCTATGTCACAAGTAACTACTTCCTCCTATGTGTAGCAAAATAACTTCAGGGTCATGGTTAACAATTTATTTTTCCTTGACCATAAATGATGCCTTGGGAATTCACTGATGGTCATGGCATAATCAATATTCATCAGGCAATCCATGCTCACACCAAGATAACAAAGCACCCAGAATCCAGTGCATGAATTCACAAACAATATTGCCTTGTATGAGCAGGAGACTTTCTTCTCCATTCCAAAGCATTTTAGTACAATGCTAAGAAAAGTCAATGATTTGCATCATTGAAACGAATGTTAATTGCCTTTGTTGCTACAATGCTTGAAACATTTTTGTAGAGGTGTGCAAGCTCACCTTCATCAGAGGAAACGATGGTGTTCCAATATCAGAACCACAAAGAAGGAACATTCAGCTCATGTTGGAAATCAAGTTGTGAATATTGTCGGAGAACAAATAAGCAGTCAGCAACAAAGAAAGAGAGGGAGAGAGGGAGGGGAAGGGAGGAAGGAAGAGAGGAAGGAAGGAAGGAAAAGATTAAGACTTGTCTTGAACGAAAAATACCCCCTGTCATCTGTCTTTAAACATATATTCACTTCTTGTTCCTACTGCCTTGCTTTCCCCATTGTGATGGTCTGTATACCCTCAAGCTGTGAGCCAAAATAAATGCCTCCAGCCTTAAGTTGCTTCCTGGTAGGTGTTTGAGCACAGCAATGGAAAACAATGGCCAACACAGACTGACACAATGGCAGGTCTTCAAGTGTTTCCTGCTCCTGAAGTATTTAGTCACTACCCTAATCCATGAAGAAATGACACTGTTGAGGCTAGGGAGGTTGCTAGATGGTAATATGCTTGTCACAAAAGCATGAGAATCTGAGTTCAGATCCCAAGCACCTACATAAAAAAGCTGGGTTGGTGTCATGGGCCTGTAAACCCTGTTGTTAGGGATTGGGCAGAAGATGTCAGATCCCTGAAGCTAACTGACCATGAGCTTCAGCTTCAACTAGAGACTTAGTTCAACTAAGAAAATAAAGATGGGAGCCTGGAGATGGTGACCCACACCATAAGTCCCAGCACTTGGGAGACAGAGGCAGGAGGATCTCTGAGTTCAGTGCCAGCTTGGTCTACATAGTGAGTTCCAGGATAGCCAGGGCTACACAGAGGAACTCTGTCTTGAAACATAAAACTGAACAACAGCATGAAAAAGGTGGACAGTAGTGGAGGAAGGCACCTGACATTCACCTCTGACCTCCATATGCACACACACGCAAACACCTGTACACAAATGCATGTATCTACACACATAACACACACATGTATATAGCACATACATACAAACAAAAGAAGTTAAGCTATGTTTACTTTTAGGGTGGATCCCTGGCCATATAGGAATACATATAAATGCATATTGTCTGTAATGACAAAATAAAACCCACTCAGTCACTTTATTATATACATTCCTCAGAACATGGGCACCTATGTCTGATTTCTTTAAATCATTAGCAGCTTTTCTCCCAGGACTGATTAACATTTTATATTTTTAAAATATAAGTCTCAAGTTGATTCTTCCATGGGCATTCTGCCTTCATTTCCCTAGGAACACAGAGAAAGATAAAAACTATGCCCTATGAACTTGTGGATAAATTATTTTTGCTGCCTGTGACCATGGCCCTTCCTGGAAAATATGGTCAGCATTATGAATGATAAAGTTGAGAAATACTGAATTAAGTCAAAGTGATCTCACTAAATTATAAAAGATGCAGGGACTTTCTGCTAATATTGAGTAGCATTCCTGTGATGATTAGACCCTAATAACAAGAAATAGCTGCTTTATTTGGAGATGGTTGGTGGTCATGTAAAATTCCTTCAAAAACCATTCAACATTAGTGGAGGCTTCTCTCCACAGGCTTCATGGTGTGGCTGAATGAAGATGGATATAATGCTTACCAGCTGGGTTTGAGCCTGCACAACCACCCTCAACACCGCCTTCTCAGTTGCTTCTCTTCTGAGTTACAATTCCATGGGAAATGATGTTCATCCTCTCCACCTCATTGGATCGTCATTAGATTATAAATTTAACAAAATTATAGAAGCAAGAAGCACAGCATAATATCTTGAACTTCAGCTGGTCGGTCTTATTGCAGTGAAAGCAAAGTAACAGAGCTGGCAAGAAGGTTCAATGACCTGAGTTGGATCCTTGGGACCCATACAGAGGAAGGAGAGAGCTGACTCTGTAGGTTGTCCTAAGAACTCCACATGTATGTCTTGTCCTCTGTACAATAAATGTAACAAATAATTTCATAACAGAAATAAAAGAGAAACCCATACCTGAGACTTAAGATCACTCTAAAGTAAATTCTTCCCAGCACCATTCCTCAGGGTGAGTCTCTTACACTCTGCACAAGGTTGGGATTGAGCCTCTCCACTTTGCTTTCCATACTCAGGACCCGAAACTTGCCTGTATCTTTCTTCTCTCCTCCCTACTCCTCAAGCTCTGGCTGTACATTCTGCTTATCTCTCTGCCTTCCTTCCATACAGTGATGACCCAGGTTCTTCAACAGGAAAACCTAGGGGAGACTTTCACCTGATGATCCTGCCTCCATATGAGTTGTCTAGAACAGAGATGAAAACACACACTAACCGTTTTGTCATTTTCCCACAATGCTTTGCTCTTCCTGGTGATCTCTATGCATTTTCATTGTGTGTGTGTGTGTGTGTGTGTGTGTGTGTGTGTGTGTGTGTGTGTGTGTGGAGAGAGAGATATATTGGTTAACATCATAAAAGTTTTGTTTTCTAAAGAAGATTTAAAAAGACAAGAGGCCAAGCAAGCAAATAATTCAGGTAGAAAGTTGGCTTCACAGTCTGTCTTCCACCCCCTCCCCTGTTGAGCAAGAGTTCCCAAAATATGAACGAAATTGTTCCAAGGCTGAACAGTGCTGCCTCCTGTCTCCCTTTATGTCCATGATGCATGTTGTCAAGAAGCCAGGGTTACAGACTTAATTGTGGAAGCAAAATTTCTTTTAAAAAATTCAGAGGAATAGTTTTGCAATTTCTGGAAGGCAAATACTTAAGATTTAAAAAAAAATTAACTGTGTATAAATGTACACAAATATGTATGTCCATGTACATGAGTACAGTTGCACACAGACTGTAGAAGGGATGCTGGATCTCATGGTATTAGTTTAGACACAATTTCTGTCCCTCCAGGTTTCATAGCCATTTAGCCCAAAATACACAAAATCTTGTATTAATTATAAACTGTTTGGCTAAAGACTTAGACTTGCTACTGGCTAGCTCTCTCTTAATTATTAACCCATAACTATTAATCTATGTATCTCCACATGGCTTATCTTAGTGGAGAATGCCTGAACCTGTTACTCCTTTGGCAGCTATATGGTGTCTTCCCCTTCATCTCCTCTCTCCAGAATTCTCTTAGTCTGGTAGCCCCACCTATACTTCCTGCCTGGCTACTGGCCAATCAGTGTTTTATTCATCAACCAAAAAGAGAAACATATACACAGAAGAATGGCCTCCCATCAAGTTAGAGTAACAAGCAGTTGTGAGCCACCAGAAAGAGTGCTGGGAACCAAACCCAGGTCCTCTACAAGAGTAGCGCGTGCTCCTAACTGCTGAGCCACCCCTCCAGCCCCAAGCAATATTCCTTAAATTGACCTTCAAAGGTACAATCATAACATAAAGGGCATATAAATTTACCTAGTTAAAATGTAACGCTTTTCTTTGTGAAAGCATGCCAGTAAAAAAGTGAAACTATGGACCACCACCGGGGGGGATATTTGCAGGCATTGTAAGATATAGTGGGTACAGCTCAGTGGGAGAGCAGCTGCCAAGTATGTGTGAGGACCTGGCTTCGATCCTGGTAATGAAAAAAAATTCAATTAAGAGCACATAAAGAACTCCCCAAAAATCAATAAGAAGAAGGCAGAGCCACTATTAGAAACTGGATGAGAGCATGGACATCTTCTGAAGAAGCAGCCCAAATAGCCAATACGGCTACAAAAGATGTTCAAACTTACTAATAGGAAGAAAAATGCATGCCAACATCATGAGATAGGCTAAAGACTTAAGTCTGACAATATCAAGTGTTGGTGGGAGCTATGGGGTAAGGAACCCTCAAGGCCCTTGTAGTAAATGGAAACTGGAAACATATGTTCCTGTGCATCCACTTTAAGAAACACAGAAATGAAACTCATATTCCATTGTTCATAGTTACAAAACACTATTTTTGTCATCCATCAAGCAAGAAAATGGCAAATGAACTGTGTATCCACAACAGACGGTAAACAGGATGTGTGTGGTGGCTGTGTGTGAGACTCAATGAAGCCCAGAGATATACAACTAGATGAAGAACATCTCAGAAGGCTGTTTGTAGTATGATATTAATGTAAAGTTAACTCAAAAGCATTTACAGTTTAAAATGAAATATACATATATAGAGAGAACCATGATAAAAAAAAAAAAAGCAAGACTTCGGGTGGAGGTGGTGGGCAAAGGGTGGGGTGATGGAGAGATGGATCATTGGTTAGAAATACAAGCTGCTCTTTCAGAGGACCCAAGGTCAGTTTCCAGCACCAGTGTCCACGCCTGGCACATCATGACTACCTGTGACTCCTGTTCCAGAGGATCTGACGCCCTCTTCTGGCCTCTCTGGGCACAGACACTCCATGCACATACTTCAGTTTGGAAAGCACCGCTCTGTTGGCAGACTCACTCTAGCTGAAACTCCTGGCCACCATTCTAGCAGGACCAGGGGAAACCATAGCTCTCCCAGGACCCTGCTTCCTCCGATTATATAGGCATGTCTCTATAGGCACACGTGACATGTCTATTCCAGTCTCAAGTTTAAAAAGAGCTTTGTTGCTAAGTGGTGGTGGCACACGCCTTTAATTCCAGCACCCAAGAGGCTGAGTCAGGTGGGTCTCTGCGTTCCAGGCCAGTGTGGTCTACAGATCGAGTTCTAGCATAGGCTCCAAACCTACACAGAGAAACCCTGTCTCAAAATTTAAAAAAAAATCAAAAGCAAAAAATTTACTTAAAAAGAGCATGTTATAGAATTACCGTGTGTTCTGTGGCTGTGCACAGAAACAAGTGCTGCTCAGTTCTCCAGTGTCCTCAAGATCTACTTTCCCTCTTCACCCTGCCCGGACACAGGTGGTGGGAGGGATGGTAGTCCACACAGCCAGGCAGGCTCCTGTGAGAGTGAAGACTCTGGAGACCTGGGTTTTTATGGGTTTCACCACAGAAGCAGCCTACTCTGGAACAGGATTTTCTAAGGAGATTCCTCTGTGAGGCTTATACCTGTTGTTCAAATAGAAACAGCTTCTGCTGGGCTGGCGGTGTTCACACCTTGATGGACACATTAGGAAAACCCCACAGCTGGTTGCACTGCTGAGAAGTCCACATACATCAGTCTCATGCTCTGGCTGTTAAAGAGCTTTTGAATCAGTGTGACGGCGACAGTATGAAGCTCCCATTCCTGTCCACAGCATCTAGTTTTTAGTCTCTTGTTTGTATCAGGTTTAATAAGGTCAGGCTAACAGGATTGGATAGTCTTAAACTGAGTTGATATTGATTGTCACTAACTGTGGAACAAATCCTGGCTCAGGGGGATATTGCATTTTGGCTAACTTTGTCTTCCACTGTGAGGATGGACTTCAGTGTCCATCACCTAAGGAAATTCACTCTGCTGCCCCAAAGCTCGGATCCTGTAACCAAATAATTTATGTTTGCAGAGTCTCTATACCACAGCCCCTGCTTCTCTATCACACAGGGCCCTTTCCCTTTCAGGGGACACCACAGAGACGGTGACTCATGCTTATTTTCTCTGCTTTCTTCCCCTGGAAGTCTTGGAGCTTACACTGTTCTAGTGAAGAGGGAGCCATTCATCATAGCAGCATGGAACACGTAGGCAGCATGCCCGTGGTTAGCCGTTTTCATCAAGTGGAAAACTGACTGTGGTACCCTCACCATGCTGACTTCGTGCTCAGAGGGCAGGCAGCTGACATTTTCCTGAGTCCAGAGGAATGAGAGTGAGCAGGGCAAAAGAAGACACTGGTCGGGACCCGCAAAGCTGTGTCCTCCCTCCCTGTGCCTCCAGTTCTGTTTTCTCTTTGCACACCAGCTCAGCCTTCTCCCCCAGCCTGTATGATACCTGTGAGCAGAATTCATAAATAAAACCATACATACCACTCTAGATTCTTATTCCAAATGGACAGGGTAGCAGTTTCTATTAGCTCAACCAATGAAGCTGCAATGGTGTGGGCCACAAATGCTACTGCAGACCACACTCTGATTTAGAGAGTTAAGAGAGCTATTAATGAATTGAGTTGACATTCTGGTGTGTCTGCCTGAGGCCATTTTATGTTGCTGTGACAGAGCGCCTGAGCCTGGGTAATTTATAGAGAACAGAGTTTTATTGTCTCAGCTTTCTGAGTTGAAAAAGCCTGAGGTCAGGAATCAGGATCCAGGAGGGCCTTCTTGCTGCATCATTCCATGACAGAAGGGCAAAGAGAAAAGCAAGGTGACTGAACTGATAGCCTCAAGTGCTTTTATAATTGGCACTGATCCACCCGGCAGGTGGAACCCTCACAAAGCCAGCATCTACCAGCATTGTTGCATTGGGGGTATGTGTCTAACACACGGCTTTTGGGGGACATTTTCAAACTATGGTAGTATACAGCATGTATACCTGTACTTACACTAAGATGATCTCAGCAGACAAGTAAGGACACTTCCCACCTAACAACCTGAGATTGATTCCTGAGACACATAAGGTGAAGGAAGAGAATTAACTCCTGCAAGTTGTTTTCTGGTCTACACACACACACACTCACACACACACAGATACACACACACACACACACACACACACACACACACACACACACACGAATGTAAAAATGTTAATATTGATGAATTCACTGGGATTGGGCTCCAGGACTCCGGTTGGTTGTGTTTTCTGTAGCCTTCTTTGTCTGTTGCAAAGAGACATTTCCTTAATGAGGAGTAAAGGTTACACTTATCTGTGGGTTAAGGACAAATGTCTATAGATTGTTGTTAAGGAGTGTGCTGGCTTAATACAGTAGTTGTTGTAGATTCTCTTCTAGTAACCACGATTTTAGAAACACTGAGTAGTTAGTGAGGTTTCAAGTACCAGCCATGGTCTCTTCTTGCTGAGCAGGTCTTAGGTCTAACTAGAGAGCCATTGTTTATCGCCATGATATGCTACTGATCCATCCCTAGTGCTGTCATGCTATGCTGGTTGTTGGTGTGGTTTGTAAGCATCAGAGCTAGATGGGACTGTTGGTTGCCTTAAGACTCAGGGAGCATTGAGGAAGCAGAGTTGGAAAGACTGTGAAAGCCAGAGGGTCAGGGTGTTTGCTACAAGAATACATCTCCTGTTAACATCAGAAGCTATACCCATGAAGTCCCACCAACGTGACTGCCCAAATGTGAGCTGAACAAGGAAGACACCGGCAAAATTGTCAAACTGGGTAGGGAAAAGCCCCAAAGACCTCAACTCCATACAAAATGCTCGAAGCAACTGAGTAAAGCTGGAAGCAGGAGAGATTCTTTTCCCCAGGGCACATGAATTGGCTGTTCAGTGCCCAACAGTCGTTCCTGAAAACATACATACAAGTAATGTTGTATGTACTCAACAGGCTGCATTTATGAATATGTATGTATATACAAATACATATGCAATAACAACTGATGAATAAAGAGACCATCAGATTTAAAGGAAAGCAGAGAGGGGTAAATGAGAGGATTTGGAGAGAGGAGAGGAAAGGGAGAAATGTAAATACAAAATTAATTGCAATACATGTTGCCATTTATTTACATAATCAATAAATTTAAATATTTAGTGAATACCTCTTTTATCAGGTACTCTGTGAAGCTCTGAGGACTTGGATAGATGAGAGACCAGCCCAGAAGTGGGGGACCAAAGCAAACCAAGTTTACAATAAAATGATAAAAACAATAGCTTTAACATTTAAAAGCCAAAGGAGGATGGCAGTGTTTGAGTACAGAGACTTGCCTGCCTGAGGCCTCTTCGGGAACTACTGTTTTTTTTGTCTAGGGAAGGAAGTAAAGTGCCTCTAACAGAGAGGACACAGGTCATTGGCAGTGGGAGGTGGAGTGTAGTACAGGTTTAGAGGAGACTAGATCCACTATGCTGGGTCTTGAACACTGCATTGAGGGACTGGGACCTTGTTTTAAGGGCGCTGAGAAGCTGCCGATGAAAATCAAACATGGAAGAGAGACATCTTCTGATTCATGGCTTCATCTTGTAAATAAATATTTTTTATTCTTTGAGAACTTCATACAATATATTTTCATCATATTCACCCAATACCCTGCTTAACTCATCCCAGATACATCCTCATCTCCTTACACCCCAACTTTTGTTCTTTTTTTTTTTTTAACTTAATAACCTGATTTGTGTGGTTCATGTACTTCTGGGTGTGAGGCCTCCCAGAGCCCATGCCCACTAAAGAAAACCAACTTCCCCTCCCCTAGAAGCCATCAACTGTCCATAAGCTCCTTAGTTAGGGGTGGCTCATGGAATTTTGACTGACTTGATCTTGTGTAAGTCATATGCAGGGAACCCCAGTTGCCATGAGTCCATGAGTACAGGGGTCCTGTCATGTTCAGAAGACACTGTTTCACTTGGTCCTCTGTGACCACGGACTCTTCCAATCTTGCTCCCTCCTCTTCTGAAATGGTTTCTGAGCTTTTGGGTGCATATGTGTTATAGAGTCCCACCTGTGGCTGAGCACTCCACGGACACTTTCTCTCTGCCCTTGACCACTTGTGCAGTTCATTAAAAACCTCTCTGAGGAGGACTGAGAGCTGTACTAATCCATGGCTATAATGACACTGGGGCTGATGGAGACTATGTCCATTTGCAAAATAATAGTAGTAGGTTCATTCCAGGGTCTTGAGCACCCCCTCAACCTTGGATTTTGGCCATATTTACAGTACCAAGAATATGTTTCCTTTTGTAGAGCAGCCCTTAAACCTAATGAGAGAGTAGTTTGTTACCCCTATTACATTCGCACCACTTTTGCACTTATGGACATATCTAGCCTGCTGACTTATGTTCTTAAAAGATGGCATTGTGGGTGGGAGAGATGGATCTGTGGTTAAGAGTGCTTGCTGCATCTTGTATCCCAGTCCCCACATAGTGGCTCAAAAGGAGAAACAACATCCGCTTCAACCCTACCCTGGCATCAGGCATGCATGTGCTATACCTACATATGTTCAGGCAAAAGATTCATACACATAATAAAATAATGGGTTAGCAGGATTGAAAATGGAGGACGTTGTGGTCTTTTAGGAGACAGAGAAAGAACCAAATAGTTTACAAAGAATGGCAGTCATTGGGATGGACAGACTTACAATACAATGTTTGTACACCACACCAAGGTTTCGTGTTAAAATCTAATCCAGCATGATAGTTGTAATACCACTTACAAACTCCAAAGCGATCCTCCCCAGATGTATTCATGAAGGTGCTGCCACTTTGATCGTGTCAGAACTATGAGAAACAAATGTTTATCATTTATTATCTACCCAGTTTGTGGTATTTCCTACTAATCCAAATAGGCCAAGATGCAAGAGCCAGTTCTGGCAATGGAACTTACTGATGAGAAAGAAAAAAGGGACCCTTAGCTTAGATTTGAGTAGCAGGTGGTGAGCCATTTTCTGGAAAGAGCCAGACCACAGCCACTAGAAAGTCTTTGTGATATATGCCAAAGCCAGAACTCACAGCCCAGGGATCAAAATTCCAGGAAAGAAACTCATTTCTTTGTAGTTTGAGGACCCCCCTCTCCATCCTTCTAGAAGATCACCTAGCCATCTTCCCCATCAAAACCCACTTTCCTGCTCCCATGATGCCTAGAGGAAGAAAAACTTGGGACTGAAGTAAGTTAATCTGGATACCAACTTATGTATTATTATTGTGTATTTGTGACATGTGAATGAGAGTGTTTATGTCATGGAATTCATATGGCCAGAGGATAATTTTGTGGAGTTGATTCTTTCCTTTTGTCTTTATGTGGAATCCAGGGATCAAACTCAGGTCATTGGGCTTGCATGGTAAACACATTTACACCCAATCCATTTAAAAGTATTTATTTATTCATTTATTTAGTGTGTGTGTGTGTGTGTGTGTGTGTGTGTGTGTGTGTGTGTGTATGTTCAACTTTGTCTTTAGGACCATATACTTTAGTGTGCCTAGTTAGCATTCTTTTCTATAAATGGTGAAGAGGAAATAAATACAGTGTTCTGTATCTACAGGTCACATACCCACAGATGTGAACAACCATCCAGTGAAAATATACAGGAAAAAAGAATTACACCTGCACTGTACATGCAGAGAATTTTCCTTGTCACTAGTCTCCAAACAATATTGTGTAACAGTTGCTTACAGAGCATGTCCATTGTATTAGGTATTATAAACAATCTGGACACCATTAGAACCATACAAGAGGATGTGTAGGTTATTTGCAAACACACACTGGGCATCTGAAGATTTGGTCATCCATAGAGGGTTGTGGAAAGAACCTTGCACATATCCAGAGAGACAACACTACTTTCTTCATCATTTTTATTTCAAGACATAAGCAAATGCTTACTTACCATGATGCCTGAACTACATGCACGTTCGACACACTGGATGTCGTTATCCTCAGCACTTCCTTGTTGTGCCTTTTCTCCCAGCAAAGTAAATTTATTACCAGGCACCAATTTGCTTATCTGGAGGGTCTGAAAATAAGTTTTGCTTGATTTTAGCTCTACAGACTAGGAATGTTTGTAGCACTCTAATGATTCAGACTAAATTACAACTGCCAGGAAAACAGATTCAACTACATTTTCCAAACTACAAATGAAGACAGACTTCTTTCTGAGAATGTACTTCATGGTTCCCCTGATGTTACTGTTGAGAGGAGGTTGAGTCTTAAAGAAACAAACCCTAGTGAGAGGTTCTTAAGTCACTAGATGTGTGCCCTTAAATAATGTTGGGGACCCTGCAAGGGGACAATCTGTGCAAGATGAAGAATGAAAACTCGAGTCAGTACTATCTTTGCAGATATTGGGCCAAAATCTTACAGAGACTGACTTCGTGGTTTATTCTTCTTTCATATTTTAGCATAGTAAAATTTTGGGAAGGTATTTCCACATGGCAATTATCACAACAAATCTTTATGTTTAGCTACATAGAAACTCCCTAGCAAGATAGCAGAGCACCTGTGACCTTCACTGTGAGTTCTATTGGCTGATGAACAGAGCTCAGGGCAGGACCTAGAGCAGTGGTTCTCAACCTTCCTAATGCTTCGACCCTTTAATACAGTTCCTCGTGTTGTGGTGACCCCCAACTACAAAATTATTTTCTTTACTACTTCATAACTGTAATTTTGCTACTATTATAAATCATAATATACAGGCTATCTGATAAGTGACACCTGTGAAAGGAACATTCATTTTCCCCAAAGGGGTCAAGACCCACAGGCTTAGAGGTCTGTGATAAGCATGAGGACAAATTCTGTGGATGGAGGATACAAAATACCTGTGGCCTCTTTCATAGGGATGAGTTCTATTTACTGAGAGACAAAGGTCAGGTTTAGGGCCTAAACAATGCTCAGGATCTTGGTGGGACTCAGGTGGAGGCTGGCTCCTAATAGAAGAGCAAAGGATCACCAGATTGCTTGATCACCTTCACTCTGGCATTCCAGGTGACCAGGTGTCATTCATTTCCTTCACTGAAGAAAAGAAGCCTGAGTGACTGATAATCCTGCTTTCTCCAGTGCTTGCTCTAAGCAGTGCTTCCTACAGAAGAGGACTGTAGGAAGATCAGTCTCCTTCTTTTCCTCTTTTGTTTCCTGGCCACAAGGCAGCCAGTTTGTTCTGCTATATTTCATGCCACCCCACGTGCCTTTTCTCTCTGGCACAGCCATGAAAAGTTGAAAGCAACAGAGTCTCCTGATTTTGAACTCCAAAATTGTGAGCCACAAGAACCTGTTTATATTTATAATTATCTCAGGTATTTTATTATAGTGTCAGAAAGCTGACTAACTTGTCAGATGGGTTCATTTTATTGATTGATATTTACGAATAATACTTCTTTGCTGATTGTGATTGTTTTGATGTAAATAAAATTGCTCCCGTGTCCTTACTGTAGATAGACAAGGGGAAAATTAAACACCATTTATTTAGATACCTGGATGGAATACTTCCCATCCTGCTCCAGTGCTCAAGTTTTCCTTTGTGTTTCTCAAGTCCATACTGCATTTCCTTTCTCCAAAAGAGATGACCCTGAATTTCCCATTACTTTCCACATTAACTCATTTGAAGTTTCAAAAACTCAATAACATTACCTACTCAAAGGACAAGTAAATGTATTATAATTCTATAGTAGTTGTAGTCACTATTACTTTTACATGAGAATATGTAATAAACATTATCTTGAAGTTTCTTTAAAAAGAAAGAAAGAAAGAAAAGAAAGCTGACTAACACAAAGATAGAAATACAAAGTCTTGCATCTCTTTGCCTACCCATTTCAAGTGTACATCAGACACAATGTGTCTTCTAAGGAAAGGTTAATAATTCTTCTATGGGGGTTAGGGATTTAGCACAGTGGTAGAGGGCTTGCCTAGCAAGCACAAGGGTTCAGTCCTCAGCTCCGGAAAAAAATAATAAAATAATATTTCTATGAAGTTATAAATTAGTATTTCTCCATTAATGTATACTCTAGCCATAGATTTCCTCTTGGAAAGCATTTCTCCAAACAGGAAGGTCATAAATACTGGGATGAGGAGGTACCTTCCAGGTCATCTGACTCAAGTGTTCCATCTCATGAGATACAGAAACATCCCCTGCTGTTCCCATGCCAGCCAGGAACTGTAGGACTCTCTCTCCCTCTCTCTCTCCCTCTCCCTCTCCCTCTCTCTCTCCCTCTCCCTCTCCCTCTCCCTCCCCCCCCTCTCTCTCTCTCTCACACACACACACACACACACACACACTCAGCTGTGCTTGCAGGAAACACTGGCAGTCCTACCCTAAAGGTGGGCATTGATGCCTCTACCATCTTTGTAGAGTGAAGGCAATCTCCCAGTGAGAGTCACGAGGTGGATCACCTCTTGGTCTGTGTGACTTTCCCATTTCAAGGAAGACCTCATGAGCTACAAATATCTAATAAAACCCAATACATCAAAGAATCCATGTGTGGTAGGCAGAATAAAGACAGGCACATTGTAATCCTTAATACTAAGAGTAACACATGGTGCTAACGAGGTATATCTAATGCATAAGGTGAGGACATCCATCAGATGGCCATGAAATAGGAGTTATTCCATTCCTGAGTCATCAGGCAGGCACAATGTAATTCATCATAAGCAACATTATAAGTGAAGTCAAGAAACAAGAGTAGCTTAGAGCCAGGGAGAAATTGCCCGAACCTACTCTGCTAGCTTTGAAGATGGAGTAAGAGGCCACAATCTAAGAAACACAGCCAGCTCCTTGAAGCTGAGAAGAGACAAGGAAGGAGATTCTCCTCCAGAGCTTCCAGAAAGAGACATTGCTCTGCAGGAGGCTCCAGGGCAGATATTGGCTTCTAGAATAGAGAGAATGCATCCCAGATGCTTTAGGTCGAAGCTGCTGGATTGGGGCTTATTTAGTACCACAGCAATATAGGAGAGTGCATACACTGTGTCTACCCAAAGGCCTCTTAGAGTCAAATCCCCATATGAGGTGCTGTGTGTATTTGTGGCCCTGGGAGACCAGCCTGGGATGCCCCAACCTCTGAAGGCTCTTTGTGAAGACGAATCAGATACTCACACTGGAAAGAGCTGTGGTAAAGTGTCAAAGTGGGGAGGCTGTAGGGCACTAGTCAGATCAGATATGTGCTCATGGAGCCTGGAGACAGAATAACAGTGATCAGAAGTGAGGACACTAGGTGACCCACTGCTGCCACCAGCAAGCCTCACCGGGAGCTCTTGGGGAGCGTGGGTCCCCTCACTTGCAACGCTCTTCCCCTTGAGAGCAGGTGGACTTCCAGATGTCACCTCCTCAGAATACTTTTCTAGAGGCCACCAGCGTGTGGCTAACCCTCTTATTTACACCCAAATAAACCTCTGCTGATTTTATTAACAGGTATACATATCCATTTGTTATATTCCCTGGCCAGAATGCAAGTCCCATGAGAACAGAAACTCTGTCTCCCTCATGTCATCTCCTCAAGGCCTATGTCAGTACCTGGTGCATATAAAGATCTCAATAAATAATAAATACATCTAGAGGGGATGAGGAGATATCTCCATGGGTAATGTATATGGACAACTGAGTTCCTATCCCCATACCTATAATATAAAAGGTAAGCATGGTGGAATGTATCTTTAACCTCAGTGTTAGGAGACAAAGATGTGCTGATTCCAGGGCTTGCTGGCCAAACAGTTTAAAGATTTATTTTATTATGTTGTGATTACATGTGTGTGTGTCTTTGTGTATGTGTGTGCACATGAGTGCATTGCCTTTGGAGTGTGGAAGAAGGTGTCAGATCCCCTGGAGGCAGTTGTGAGGTGACCAAAAGGAGCAGTCCAGTCCTCCATGGAGCAGCAACCCTGAACTATCTCTCCATCACTGTGGTCAGTTTAACTCAAACAGAAAGCTCAAAATCCAGTGAGAAACCCTGTCCCCAAAACATGATGTGGGGCTGGGCATTGGTGGCTCACACCTTTAATCCCAACACTCGGGAGAAGAGGTAGATGGATCTCTATGAGTTTGAAGCCATCCTGGTCTACAGAGTGAGTTCTAGGACAGCCAAGACTACACAGAGAGACCCTGTCTCAAACAACAACAGCAATAATAATAATAATAATAATAATAATAATGTGGAGAAGGGATTGAGGAAGACATTCCAACATTGACCTCTGCCTACATGCTGAAGAGTTCAGCTGCACACATATGTGCATGGGGTTGGGGACAGAAAGAAGCAAATCATTTGAAGGGTATAGTCACTCAAAGGTACATCATACATTACCCCAAAGCTTTGAGCCTTAAGAGATCAGGAGACAGTGCAGACACAGGCAGAGCTAGGAGTAAAGAAATGGCAAACAGATAAAGCTGGGGGTGTTTAGTTTTAACACACGAACATGGAGCAACAGTGGGGTTTCCGATGGCAATTGAAGGTAACAGCTCCAGGCTTCTACTTTTCTCCCTATCTCCTCTATGCATCCGCTCTAATCTGCTTCTGCTGTCTGCCTCATTTGGTGACACCATCATTCAAGAAGGTATCCAAGCTGGAAAGCTAGGAATCAATACTGGGCCTCTCACTCACTCCAACATCCAATCAGGCCAATTTTCAAACTGCCTAAGTCATGTTTTTTTCTTTTACAAAAACAAACAAACAAACAAAAAACTTTGCGTATGCTGCCCTTTTCCTCCATGGGTAGTTTTGGTGGCTATCTTGCAGTTACTTTTGAAAAAAAAACAAATATATTTATTACACTCCCTTCAAGGTCAACTTAGCAATTTACAATGAGTGAGAAAACAAACTGCTTTTCATAGGAAACTAGCCGAAAAGAAATTGGAAAACAGACCTTTGGAAACATCCCCAGCATTTTGTGACTTTACTGCCAACAATGAGCTGAGTACACAAACATATCTATCAGAACCCTTTAAAATTTTGGCACACTAAGCCAATTGACCTGTTTTAATTTCCTTTATTCAGAGGTTCAGTGGATTGGTGAACCTGTTTTTTAATACTATAAAACTATGCATACCTCCCAATGATTTCATGAGGACAACTGACTGATAATAAAAGATATTTATTAGCCCAAACTTCTCTTTTCTTTTTCATATTCATGTATGTGGAGTATGCTGGTATGTGTAGTCTTGCATGTGTGTGGGCATATGTTCTAGTTTCTTCTCTGTTGCTGTAACAGATACCACGACTGAAAGCACTTGGGAAAGAAGGAATTTGTTTGGTTTATATTTCTAGCTCACAGTTCATGAAGTCAGGGCAGGAACTCCAGTAGGAACTGAGACAGAAACCATGGAGAAATGCAGTTTACTGACTTCTTCTCCATGTCTTGCTCAGCCTGCTTTCTTATACAGCAAGGACCATCTGCCTGGGATAATACCACCCATGGCTGACTGAGAATTCCACATCAATCAAAAATCAAGAGAGTTCCTCACATATATGGGTAAAGGACAATCTGATCTGGACAATCACCCAGCTGAGACTCCCTCAGCTGGCTTTGGACAGGAGATGCTAACTAAGACATTGTGTATGCATATGTGTATATGTGCTTGTAGAGGCCCAAGGTTCATATGATATAGGAGATCAGTCTTTTTTTTATTTTATATAACCAAGTCCATTTAAATGAAAACAAACATTTATAGACAATATTTGGGAATTTGGGTGTTGTTCTTTCCAAACTACTTCCTGCTGGTAAGGGGCGCTGTCATGGGGGATTCGAAAAAGATTCAGAAATCCTGGCTATAGTCTGTAAGGCTGCTTTGTCCAGCTGTTTTGAATGTAGGATCACCTAGTACTCTGTTTCAGGTGGTTTGGCTTGATCAAACCACATTAGTCTGGAAGGAATCCACAGCTTTTCATTTTCTGTGGAAACAAAAATAGAAATTCTTTTCCTCAGTAACTTGTCCTTGAACTTAAATTTGGGAGTCAAAGCATTTTTTTTTAAATTTAATTTATTATTTTACATGTTGATCCCAGTTCCCTCTCCTTCCCTCCGTCCCTCTTTCCCTTCCTTCCTCCTTCCCTCCTTTTACCCTCTCTGCCCTCTCACATGCACTCTAACCCGCTCCCCTCCCATCCCCCACCCCAATTCCATACGTAGGGGAATGCCATCCAGTTGGGGTCATGTAGTGAGGTAGTCCTTCTGTAGCACTGACCACGCCCATTGGGGGTGGAGCGATGGGCGGAGGTGACCTGAGGAAGGAGGTCGGAAGGGGCCAGGAAGGCGCTCTCTTTTTCTGGCGTGACTCGGACAGGAGAGGATCGGGTTGAATTTCCTGGTGTTCATCTGTCTAGGTTGTAAGTTATTTCTCCCTGAATAAACATCTATTCGGCCTATTTGTTTATCCTGATCCTTATTTACCGCAATAGGGTCATGTAGATCTGACAGGTCATGTGAAGTAGGGACTAGGGCTTCTCTCCTGTCTTTAGATTAAGGCAGTTATCCCTCCATGGGGGATGTATTTGCAAAGTCCTTTTGTGCACCAGGGATACATCCTGGCTCCACTGTCTGAGGTCCCTTCTGGCTGAGACCCATATTCAGGGGGGCCTGAGTCAGTCCCATGCTGGCTTCCCAGCTATCAGTCTGGGGGCCCGTTAGCTCCTCCTTGTTCAGATAAGCTTGTCTCTATGTGTTTCTGCCACCTGGTCTTGTCCTCTCCATCTGCATCTGGGTTCTAGTTCGACTCAGTGTTTATGTATGGGTGTTTGCTCCTGTTTCCAACAGGCATTAGTTGAGGGCTCCATGGAGAAGTTAGTTGTTGATCTCACTCTCCGGGAAGGGCATTTATGGTAGCCTTTCCATAGTTGCTCAAATTGTTAGTTGGCAGCAGTCTTGTAGTTCTCTAGACCTTTCTTTGTGTTCAATTTTATCTTCAAACCAATATTGGCTCCCTCTTTTATGTTCTCTCTCTCTCTCTTCCTCTCTCTCTCTCTGTCTCTCTCTTTCCTGTCTTCTATTCCTAACCAGGCTCAATCTTCCTGGTCGCACATGTTTTCCTTTCCTCCCCCTCGTTTTCTTCTATTTCTCTCTCCATTCACTGCCCCCTCTCTTCCCCTGAGCTCTGGGGGACTTGTCCCTTCCCGGTTCTGTGAGGGACTTTATATGAATCTCTTAGAATACACCTTGTATCCTAGTTTCTCTGGTGGTGTGAATTATAGGCAGGTGATCCTTTGATCTAGATCTAAAATCCATATATGAGTGAGTACATACTGTGTTCCTCTTTTTGTGACTGGGTTACCTCATTCAGGATGGTTTCTTCAAGTGCCATCCACTTGCCTGCGAATTTCAAGATACCATTATTTTTTTTCTGCAGAGTAGTATTCCATTGTGTAGATGTGCCACATCTTCATTAACCATTCTTCAATTGAGGGACATCTAGGTTGCTTCCAGGTTCTTGTTATTACAAATAGTGCTGCTATGTACATAGTTGAACAGATGTCTTTGTTGCATGGATGTGAATTCTTTGGGTATATGCCTAAGAGGGGATTGCCGGGTCCTGTGGTAAACTAATTCCCATAGGAGATAAGTCTTAAGCCCCTGATAGGGCAAGAGTCTCTGGGCAGCTTGGTGTGGGCAGATTACTCTGCAGCATTCTCTGACATGTTTCCTCCTTCTGTGGCTGGAATTACAGGTGGGCTGCCTTGCCTATCCAGCATTTACTTGATTTTGAGGATCTCACTCTTACGCAGTGAGGGCTTTAGCCACTAAGGCATCTCTACACCCCAAGACCCAGAGTTTCAGCAAAAACCTTTACAAAGCCTGAGGAGACAGCTCAGTGAGTAAGAGTGCTTGCTGTGCAAACATGAAGGCTTACTTCAGATTCCCAGCACCCCTAACCCCAGCTCTGTGGTGAGCAGGTGTGAACATAGAGACAGGAGGATCATTGAGTTTGTTGGTGTCCTGTACAACTGAAAAAATAGGGTATTCTGGGTTAATCGAGAGACCTTGTCTCAAGAAAGAATGACAGAGAAAGGACACTTGATATCCTCCTCTGGCCTCTGCATACATGCACATGGGCATGTGCACCAACATTCACATGTACACACACACATAAACCATACATGCACAATTATTAGATAGCATTAAGAGCATGATTTTTTGATATAGGAGCCCAGTTTCCATTTGGAGCTATATCACTTTAAAGATCTTGCCAGGCCACGACAGCCACTAGAATAAAGAACTGAAAAAATTTGGAACAGGATCAAGACACGGTTCAATATAAATAAGTAAAATGAGGTTGTTCTTTCCTTGGGGCTCCTCCCACTCTAGAAGTTCTTTCCCATTTCTCCTTAATAAATCTTACTACTTCCATACTTGGTTTGCCTGAAAGATCAAACTAAGATGAAAATTACTGTAAATGCATTTCCCTTTTGTTTTGGTTTTGGTTTTTTATGCTGGGTCATCTCTTGCTTTGCATATACTTTCCCACTGAGTTATATCCTAGGACTTATTCTAAATGTTTTTACTTCACCTTTATCTGTTTAAAATTTCTATTTTGGAGTGGGCTTTTATCTTATTTATTTATTTATTCTGTTTTGGGGTTTGTCTGTTTGCTTGTCCCTGAGACAGACTCTCATGCTTGAACTTGATTTGTAGGTGAGGATGGCCTTGGATTCTGTTCCCCCTGTGTCCACCTCCCAAGTGCTAGGATTACAGGCACTTGCCATCACGTTGGATGGGTGTGTTTTAAGATGTAGTCACTATATGATGCCATATGACATAATCACACAACCAACTACAACTAGCGTATAATTTACTTGAACTAGAGCTGGCTCAGACCTGGCCGCAGAGGCAAGTGGGGGGTGGTGGTGGTTGTGGGGTGGCTTTTAGTCAGCAAGAGCTGACAGTTTCTTGCACTGCCTGCTTCCTCCTCAGTTTTCATTTGGTCCTTAACCTAGTTTTTACAGAAAGACTGCCAAGTAACAGACACACTCTGTCACCCATGTCTGAATAAATGAACCGGGCTTTTGCCAGAAATGATAAGTCCTGTTCCCAGAGAAGGTTCTAGACTTCAGCACTTTGGGCTTTTCCCTCTCCACCAAATGGTCTAGTTTTCACTTGGCTGTCCTTTCCATAGCAAGTGTAGGCTGTGGCTGCATCCAATATTGAGTAACTCTCCGAAGATGAAAGGTTAGGGGCTAGGAAACCATATTCAAAGTGACCAAAAATAGCCACAGTGGCAAAGCAACTGAGCAAATTGTTTTGAAGAGTTGACAAATGCCTAAAAAAAAAAAAAAAAAAAAAAAAAAAAAAAACCCTTCTGGACGTTTTGTTTTGGGTGGTGGAAAGTGCATAAAATAGTTGTGACACCTAAAGTGTAAAAGTTAATGTGGCCTTCAGAGCTGCTGTTCTGGGTGCCTGTTCTAACTGTACAGACAACCTATGCACTCTAGCGACTTTGAGTCTCAATTTTGGTGTGATTTTGCTAGATTTTTATGATAAAGTTTATAAAGTAAAGAATTTAATTTAGAGGTTCAGTCCACTGATATCATGTCAACACAGACAGACATGGTGCTGGAGAGGTACCCGAGGGTTCTACATCAGGATCCCCAGCAGAAAGAGAGTGACACTGGGCCTGGCTGCAGCCCATGAACCCTCCAAGTCCACCCCTAGTATTACACTTCCTCTAACAAGGCCACATCCACTCCAACAAAACCACACCTCCTAATCCTTTCAAATAGTTCCACTCTGTGGTGATAAAACAAGTTAGAGAAGAAATTATTGAATTTGTTTCATAGTTCAAAGGTACAACAGTCCATCATGGCAGGGAATTTGAGGCAACCAGAACTTGGAGCAGTTGGTCATATCATACCCCCCAATCAGGAAACAAACAGAAATGAATGCCTGCTGCTACCCAGCTCATTTTCTCCATCTATACAGTCCAGGATCCCTGCCAGAGAAGGTTTAAGCCCCAATTAAGATGACTCTTCCCAGGGACTGGAGAGATGGCTCAGCTGCTAAGAGCAATAACCAGGGTTCAATTCCCAGAGCCCACATGGCAGCACAAAACTGTCTGAACCCCCAGCCCCAGGAGGTCTGACACCTTCTTTTGGCCTCTGTAGGCACCAGATATGCATGTGGTACACAGGCAGACATGTAGGCAAAACACCCATAGATATAAAAATAAATAAAACTTTAAAAAGAAGAAAACAGGATGGGCATTAGTGGCGCATACCTTTAATCCCAGCACTCGGGAAGCAGAGGCAGGTGGATCTCTGAGTTCGAGGCCAGCTTGGTCTATAAAGTGAGTTCCAGGACAGTCAGAACTGTTTCAAGGAGAAACACTGTCTCAAAAAACAAAAACAGAAGGAGGAGGATCTTCCTTGGGCTATCAAGATGACTCAGTGAGTAAGGGCAGTTACCACCAAGCCTGACAATAGAGTTTCTCCACTGGTGACATGAAGCTGTGTGATGACAGGATCACTTGGGACACTTTTTGGAAGGATGGTATTTACAAATGCTGACAATCTGTCTACCTCAAGATAAAGAAACTTTCTTCTCTGTGCCTAATAGAAATACATTTATATGTTCACCAAAAACAGACTACTCCTCTGTAACTCAGGGTTCACTGGCAGTGGCTGCATGTCTGCATTTTTAACTAACACGTTGGTTGACTCACACACAGGGAATTTGAAGAATCTTTATCCTCAATATTCTGAAGATCTATTTGTAGAACAATCTTAATGGTTTCAACAGCTCTCCAAATCCACCAGGCCAGTGTATTTGAATTAGTCAGAGGAACCGGGTACATTTTCAATACTGAACTTACAGCAGGAGGAGCTACACATAAACACTGTCTTCATTCCCCCAAGCCCTCAAAATCAAGCTGTACAGAAAAGAATATTTCACAAACGAATTACAATTTTAATTGTGTTCTCACAGCCACGGTCCTGGGCAGCTACTGCTGAGCTCAGTCATGTAACACTGTTGTGAATGAATATTTCAGACATGCTGTTTTCCCATGAAGTTCTCTTGATTCAATAAAGCCAGGATATGGAAGCTCAGAAAATCACTGAAAACAAAAACCCCTCAATCCTCAAAAACTGTCAAGAAGCAACCGAGAAAATCCTACCCTGGATCAAGTAGAGAGTTTATGTGCTTAAAACAGCTGCCACATCTCGAGTGTTCACAGACATGTCCCCTAAACATGAGCAGCTGTAGACAGTTTACAGACTACCTAGAGATCTCTTCTTAGGAGTGGAAGGACAACTAATCTTGGTTGTCCACTTGACAGACACATGGAGAAATAATCTCAGTGGAAGAATTGCCTTCATCAGGAGCTTGTTGGCTTGTCTGTGTGGTTTTCTTGATTGCTAATTGATGAAGGAGGGCCAAGCCCGCAGTGGATGTTATCATACCTAGGCTGGTGCACTTTAGTTATGTAAGAAAGGGTTAGCCTGGAAGGAAGGCAGTAAACAGTGATCTTCTGTGGTTTTTGCTTCAAGGTCTTGCCTTCAGTTCCTGCCACTAACTTCCCTCAGCAATGGATAATGACCTAGAATTCTGTGCAGGATGAAATAAACTTTTTTACACAAGCTGCTTTTTTTCACAGTACTCATTTTAGGGACAGAGAGTAAACTACAACATCCCCTTCAAGATAAACAAAAAAACCCAAGCCATTCTTTTTGTTTATTTGTTTGTTTTGTTTTTCAAGACAGAGTTTCTCTGTGTAGCTTTGGAGACTGTCCTAGCACTCACTCTGTAGCCCAGGCTGGCCTTGAACTCAAAGATCTGCCTGCCTCTGCTTCCCGAGTGCTGGGATTAAAGTTGTCTGCCACCACCGCCTGGCCATCCCAAGCCATTCTTGATGCACTGGTTCCCCTCAGACTAAAGGATCTAAACAAACCCACAAACCCACATGCAAACTCTTTGGCATCCTGACATAGAATGGAGAGACCCTCAAATGGAAAGGACACTCAATTAAGATTAAAAACTTCCCTCATTTAAAAACAACCCATAAAGCCAAATGCCTAAACACTCAACAAAGTCACTGCTTTCAGACTCTATGTGAGAAATCTCAGCCGTCAGTGAAAAAAGAAGAAAAAGCTCAACAAACTCAAGGAAACAGCTACTCTGAAAGTAAACCGAAAAGTGGCCATTCTGCTAGTACTACTGCCATTATAGATCTGTTCCCTGTTGTATGGAATCCCCAACTTAGGACAACTCAACTGAACAGTGTGGATATGTGTGTGTGTGTGTGTGTGTGTGTGTGTGTGTGTGTGTGTGTGTGCTGCAAGCATGAACATTCACATGTGCATTTAGGTGTGCCAGAGAAATATGTGTCCTGCCCTATCACTCTCCATCTTATTACCTCGAGACAGATGTCTTGCTGAACCTGGAGCTGGCTGCTTTTTGGTCCAGCTGCTGGCCCTTAAGCCCCAGTGTTCCTTTTGACGGTACACCCCACACACCTTTTCTGGGGTTACCGACATGCATGGTCATGCCCAGTTTGTACATGCATGCTAAAGATCTGAACACAGCCCTCATGCTTGCAGAGCAAGTGCTCTTATCCACTAAACTACCTTCCCAGCCCAAACTGAATGACTTTTCAACTTTACTACAGAACAAAAGCAATGTGATTTTGTACTTTGAATTTCAAGTCTTGATGGAGGCAGCCAGGCAATTCCAAGGACAGATAACAGTCTGCTCCACAGGCAGAGTGTCTAGCAGAGGAGGTGCACTACATGCATTTGTTACTTGAGTGATACTGTCAACTTACACCAGGGTTTCTAGGATACAACCCCATTGTGAATCGACAATTAAATAGTTAGAGGTTGCCTGATGGGAGAGGTCATTCTGTATGTTTCTCATACTGGTTAATAATAAAGCACTGTTGGCCAATAGGAAAGGAAGATAGGAGGGACTAGGAGAAAAGGAGGAAATAGGAAGTAGTAAGGAGGAGTCAAGATGGAGAGTCTGAAGAAAGCAGTATACCGCCGGCTCCCCGGTAAGAGAAATACATATATCAGCAGAAATGGGTTAATAATTAAGATAGAGCTAGCCGATAAGAAACTAGTAACTGGCCAACAGGATAATATCAAATACAGAGTCTCTGTGTATTATTTGGGGCTGGCGCAGCTGCCGGACAAGAGTGGCGGCGGGTGGAAAAACGATACTCGTTACAGTTGCCCACTGGCAGGCACCCACATCTTAATCCAGAAGCACAGTGGTGTTCAGCTCAGCTCTGTACTGCAGGGGCCACACACTTTAGGTGTAGCAAATTCGATGGAAGAGCGTAACAGGACCTTGGCACACATACAATGACGATACAATGATGTTCAAGTGACTGTGACGTGACATGTAGGAGGAAGATCTCTGACTGTACAGCAAGAAATTTATAGGCCAGGACTCAGGGCAACATTCATCTCTCCTTCCATCATTAATCTGCTGTCTCAAGAGATCTGATAAATACTTCAAATATCAAGAGCCTTGGTCACTTTCAAGGAGCAGCCCATCCAGCCCACCCTAAATTCCAGAATCTTCACTCAGCCTCTCTTATTTGGCAGGCAGTAAAGTCAAAAGGCAAAAGAAGGAAGGGGAGGGGCAGCGGCCAGTGCCCATAGAAGGAAGTGCTTGGACTCCTGGGCTGGGAGTGTCCTGTCCCTGCTACCTCTCACACACAACTTTGTCATTCATATGAGTATTAGAGCCATGAGAGGTATTCTCAGGTGGGCAGTTCTCTTGATTTTAGTTGTTTTAAGTTGAAGCCAGACCTGGTAACACATACTCTTCTAATCTAGCTACTTAGAAGACTGAGGCAGGAGGATTCCAGGTTCAAGGCCAGCCTGGGCAACTTAATGAGCTCCTGTATCAAAATAAAAAGTAATCTAAAATAAAATAAAAGGAAGGCTAAGGGCATGGCTCATTGGTGAAGTGCATGTGTGAAGTCCTGGGTTCCATCTTACAGCTCAATATCCATTCATTATATCTGATCATTCCAAAGAGTCTGCCTCTGAGGAAATGCCCAGGAACAAGAATAATCTCTTTATCTTTAAGGTGGTAGTTCCTTTAAAAAAGGAAGGGTGGCAGGGAGGGAGGGAAAGGAGGATGGAGGGAGGGAGAGAGGAATGGAGGAAGGTGACTACTTAGGACAACAAAATGGCTCCAAATATAGAGAATTCTTTTATTTATTTTTAAGTTGGAAGCTCATGCAGTGGTTGGTTATCTTAGGAATAAGCTTTGGTCTCATGGTTTACATTTACCTGGACTGCTTGGGTGGTTTTATTTAATACTTTCATGGAGTTGATAGTAAATTCACTGGTATTACAGGTTAAAACCCAGCCATGCCCATGGACAGCAAAACCAAGATAAAATGGCCCACTTAGCCACAGAGGCCTGCTTTTTGGTCATGAGTAGAGGCTGCTGTTTGTGACTCACTCCATGCTTCTGGTTGGGAACCTCTAGTTAAGTCCACCTGTAATTCTGTCTATTTTTGAGTCAGGCTCTCATAAAGCCCATGTTTGCTTAGAATTCATTATATAATCAGGGATGACATTGATCTGATCCTCTGGCCTTCACCTCCCAAGTGTTAAGATTATAGCCCTGTACCACCACATCTGCACTATCCACCAGTATATTTATTTTATTACTTTCAATTGTGTGTGTGTGTGTGTGTGTGTGTGTGTGTGTGTGTGTGTAACTGCATGTGGGTATGCAAATTGGAGTGCAAGTGCCCAAGGAATCCAGAAGAGGGCACCAGATCCCCTGGAGTTTGGGGTTACAAGCAGGTGTGAGCTATCTGATGTGGGGACTGGGAAATGGAGTCCTTAGGAAAAGCAGTTGTATTGCACCACAGTCCCCTACCTGTCATTTTCAAGGAAATGAGAATGAGCATCTGTTGGGGGTGAGGTTATAAGTTGGTGCTGGGCACATCTTGCTATTCAATTACCCACTCTGAGACCATCTTGGTCCAAACTCAGTCTCATCTTCCCGTCAAGGAATAACCTAGCACATCCGTTAGCAATCACCTTCCAACTCTGGGGCCAATCTTCACCAAGGCCACCGTGGTAGCCAGGAGATTCCATCAAGATGTAGAGTATGGGGAACCAGACAATGGTTCCCACAAGTTAAATGGACATGACACAGACCCCCACGGAAGCAGATGCACGTGCATGCTATATTCAGTTCTGTCTCGCTCTGCCCAGACCAATGACTGGCAGAGAATAGGCATGATGAGAATTAGGTGGAGTAATAGTGACCTAGAGAAGAGGAGTACATGGACTAGAGGAGCCAAGGCTGGCAGTGTGGGACTAATTCTTCCGAATTACAATTTGAAAAGGTAGCTGAATGCAGTGCATGTTTAAAATCACAAAAGCCGCAACACCAAAGTAGAGCCTACTGTATTGACATCTAACTTGCATTATCTCAGGGAACATTTAATGAGCACCCTGTCTAAGAACTAAGCATATCTCAATGAGCGAATCAAAATCCATACCATCAAAAGCTTCCATTCTAGTGGGAAGGCAGACAAAAGTATACAGATAATGTGAAGAAGTTGTTCAGCTTGGTTTGATTTAATTTGGTTTTGGCTTTTTTTTGAGACAAAAGACCATCAAGGTTGACTCCCCAGTGTCAAGAGCACCCTCTATAGTATGGCCCATTGCTGGGGATAATGGGCTGCTACCAGCATCCAGCTAGCTGAGTCTGGTTCCTTCCAGACCTATTCTTCTTTTCTTGTTGGTATAATGTGGACAAATTAGGGGAAATGATAGGGACAAAATTTCTAGTCAACATGAAACATCAGGATGATGAAAGCTTCTTTTTCAATTAGATGATGGAAAAGGAAAGCAATAAGACATGCAAAACATAGAGCTATTCTCTTATGTTCAAGTCTGGTTCCAAGGAAAGCTAATATCAGCTGAAACCATGGGGGTGGGGGTAGTTGAGCTTCTAAACAGTCCCTCCTAATGACACCACTGACTTAATCAAGTCAAGGGGTTTGGGACATGAGGACTTAGGGACAAGAAGGGGAAACTATTCACAGTTAAAGAACACAAACACTGGGCCTTTTTGTTTTGTTTTTAAACTTTTGAGATCACCTGTCTTAAACCTCCGGCACTTCATTCCAGATACATTCTGATTTTCATATTGAATTGCCATGTCTCATTGTGTGTTCTGCAGCACGCTTCAAGGGAGCATCTGTAATTATGAGAAAACTGAGTCTGTAACTCCTATAACAAACATATGTCTTTTCCTATCTTGCCACCAGTAAACAAGGAAGCCTATTCATAGTGTTTCATAATCCAGACCTCAAATCCTAACTCAAAGCCCAGTTACATACATGACCTGACTCTGAACCACTCCATTCTTGGGGGACATCTTCATTAGACAAAGCAAGATTCCCCATAACACCAAGGACTGCGGTCAGAATCCAGAGTACATTGGCCTCCACTTTCCCCGTTACCCAGTTTGAATGTAGAGTTGAGGATGGGAGAACAAATTACCTCCAGAAGTCAAGGCAAAAGCTTAGCTTTCAGGCTGGAGAGAGGGCTCAGCAGATAAGAGCACTCTGCTTTGGCAGAGGACCAGGGTTCAGCTCCCAGCACCCATGTCATGTGGTCACAACTGCCTGTAACTCCAGCTCCAGGGGATCTGACACCTAGTGCCTCTGCAGGCAACTGCATTTACACACACACACACACACACACACACACACACACACACACACACTTTAAAATAAAATAAAATAAAAAACAATAATAAATCTTTTTTGAAGCTTAGCCCCTTCCACACCCCCACATAGTTCAATGTTGATTCAAGGGCAAAGAAGCACATGACCCCTGCTCACCTTACATCAGGAAATAAAGATTCCTGATCCTCCCACTCTAAGACCATCACACCAGACCCAGACTGCTCTGGTTCTGTGTTCCCTGTCTCATCTGTCACACCTCCTGCACCGAAAACAAAGATGGGGGCAAGAGGTCTGTTGCTCTGTGCATCCAACCACAATATTGCAGGCTGCTAAAGTCAAAACCAGAGCCTTTGCTGCCCACTCCCTTTCCCAGGGGCTGCTTCTTTGAACATGGCTTTTCCTACTGTGTCTGATACATTACCAAAAAGTGCCAGTTTACTCTGCAGTCAGTCTGCTCTTCGATGCCCCTCTTCCATCGCTACACTTGCAACAGCCAGAAGTAGCAAGCTTTACCATGCCTCTGAGCCTTGCTTGGCACATGCTTTCTTCTCCAATCACACTTGTTTCACATACCTATGCATCCACCCATTTATATAAGAAGGGATCCCAAATAGGATGAGTCTTAAAATTCTTCCTGGCTTAAATTCTTTGGTTGTGCTAATGGCCCCAGCACATTGCTGTTTGCCAAGTACCTTGGCAGTGCCTCCTGCCCCTCCCCACTCTGGCTTTAGCTTGGTTCCTTGCTTTGGCTGTGGGATATTAACAGACAGAATTGAACAGAAGCTTTTAATGGGCTTGCACAATTCTACCTGCATGTGTGTGCCTCTGCCGTGACTGGAACATTCTTGAGTTAGCCTGATGTCAGGTTTGGGAGCAAAGCTCACTGGTCACAGGCATTCTAGCCAAGCCTATCCTAGGTCAGCTAACGGTGAACCAGTCCACAGACTTGTATGTGTGCCCAGTCAAAATGAGCAGAGCTGCCTGGCTAATTCACAGCCCAAAGCAGCCACAGGCATTCCAGAGCAGACTCGGAACTAAGTCAGGGTTCAAGCAGACCTGGACATAGCACTTGGCAAGAAGATTTCTGAGAGTTCAAGGCCAGCATAAGCTACATGGTGAGACCCCACTTCAAAACACAAAAGCAACAAAATTAAAAAATGGGAAAAGGCCAACAGGATGGCCCAGCAGGTGAGATGGGCATGTGCGGCTAACCCTGACAACCTGGCTTCAATGCCCAGGTAACGGAGGAAGAGCCTGACCCCGGCAAGTTGTCTTCTGACTTATATACATTCATGTGCACAAACGCAAACCAGATAAATGGAGTACTTTTTAAAAGTAGTATTTCTTAATACATGAAAACAAACAACATCAAATTCCAGCGTCCATAAATAACATCTTACTGGAACGTAGTCATGCTTATCTATTTGAACAATGTCTAGGGCAGCTTTTGTGCTCCAAGGGAAGAGCTGGAAGATGGTATGACCAGAGAAGACTACCAGATGCAATGCCTTGGTTTTTACAGAAAACATTTGTGAGCTTCTGAATGTTTCTTGTCTTATCCTCTGACAATCAGGGGAGATTTATTATATGGCATTGCATAGAGAAGTTCATCTGAGAGCTACATTCCCCTGGAGAAAGTACAAGGGGAGCATCAGGAATGAGGGCAGGCCAAAGCCAGCTCACCCCACTTCAATACAGACATGGACCTTGACTTGAGTCCATGGCTGAGGCACAGGCTTAAATGGCAACTCCCAGTCCATCAGTAGTTTCACATCATTTGGTAGTTCCCATGTAGGAAGCAGGCAACATCAACCATTCTGCTACAGTGACTCTGCATCACACATTTGTGATGGATTTCATCCACTACCAATGCTGCATACTCAGAGGCCAGTTTGCACACTGGGGCAGATAAGAAAAGGAATTCTGAAAGATAAAACCAGACATTATTTACCAAGATTAATTTGGTTTTGTTTACACAGTGAGGCTAAAATTTAATTCCTACCCCACAGTCTACAGGTAGAAACTCAGCAGGATCATGATAACAGTCAATAAAGAAACATTAAGCTATGCTTTCTTATCACTTCTGAATATACTGATAGTCAATTTTGCAAATGTGACATGAATTTTTACAAAAGAATAAATGGGGGCCTGAAGAGATGACACTCACTGTTTAAAGTACTTACCTCCCAAATATGACACTAGGAGTTCAGATCGCCAGATTCAGATTCACACATAAATGTCAGGTGAATGTAGCAGCCAGCCTTTAATTGCAGCTCAAGAAGGCAGAAATGGAGTTTGTTGAGCAAGCTGGCCAGGGAATCTAGGCATAATGGTGAGCTCTGGGTTTGATTGAGAGACCCTGACTCAAAGAATAAAGTAGAGGAGCGAATGAGAATGACTCCTGACATCAACCCCCACATGCACTTGAGCACAAACATGTAAACATGCATACATATGAATGCACATCACACATGCAAGCATGCATACTATGCACACATATGTACATGCGTGATTAAATGAGTAAAGGAAGAAATAGAATGAATTACTGCACAAACAGGAAATTCCCCACCACACAGCTGTGTACTCTTTCCACTGTTTTCTGGCACTGCCTTCAGCCAAGGTATTAATCCAGAACTAACTCCTCATCCCAAAATGCCTTCCAAGTCTAAGTCCAAGCAGCAACTTGTAGAGCCAGCCCCCTCATGCAGAAATGTCTGAGAATTCCCCTGCTCCCTTAGCTTGGGAATTCAAGAGATGGTCTCAAGGCCTTGGATAAATGCACACAGAGCATGCTGGCACCCTCTAGGTTAGAGAAGCTTGCTTCTTTCCAGAGATGCTGGCCTTAAATCTGTACTGAAAATCTTCTGAGATCATAACAAGGCAATGTTTTCCTGAGCTGAGAGAAGTTCAGACTCCCACATCTGGAATTTGACCTTTGTGCATGTTGTCATTTCACCCACCACAGGAAACCTTTCTGGGCTGGGCTGAAATATGTAAGTGTTCAGCACTGTGGCTGGTAGCAATCCCACCCAGCTGTGTGAACGGGAAGCAACAGGGCAATTAATATTCTGTTAAGACGTCAGGGACCAGACGAAAGCTGGCCATTTATCAGGGCTGACTCATGGTTCGAAGAGCAAACGCATCATTGTCTGTCAGCTTCTGCTGACTCACTTGTCAGCCCCAGGAGGTGTTCACCTCCACAGAACTGCAAGCTACCTAGCCTGTCATTGTAGGGCATTGTCCTTTCATGTCAACCACATTGGGTTCAGTCTATGGAGAAGCTGCTATGATTTTCTACAGAGGGTTTGCAAATGTGTGAAGGATTGTTTCAGAGACACTTTTATGTCATTTTATGTAAAAAACACAAGGAAAGCATGGCATGTGACATATTAAAAGAGCTATGAGATGGTGATCAGCTAGAGATGCCTCAGAGGTCATGAGTCCTTGCTGTTCTTACAGAGCACCTGGGTTTAGATACCATCCAAAGATCCAGTTTCAGGGACCTGGCACTCTTTTATGGCCTTCAAGGGCATTAGGCACACATGTGGTACATAGTCATACATGCAATCAAATCCTCATATACACAAAACAATAAAACAAAATGTAAAAAAGAAAAGAAAAGAAAAAAACCATGGGAGCTTGGACAGATGCTCAGTGAGCACAGCCTATCTGGAAAGAGAGTCTCAATGAGAGACTGTCTAGATCAGGTTGACATGTGGACATGTCTGTGGGGGGTAAAAGAGGAAGAAGAAGCCTATGCCAAGCATGGTGGTGTGCATTTAGAATCCCCGCACTAGGGAAGGGGAGACAGGATCCCCAGGGCTGGCTCCATGGCCAGCAAGACTAGCCTACTTGGCAAGTTCTAGGCCAATAAGAAACCCTGCCTCGCCAACAAGTTAAACAGCATCTGAGGGCAACACCTGAGGTTGGCCTCTCACTTCCACACGTACGTATGTGCACTTGCACATACAATAACCATGGTCTTTCAAGTAAGAAAGGAGGCATGGGCAAGCATCATGTTTTAGGAATGTTCTCCAACTAAAGAGCAAGAGGTGGTAATAGTGGACAAGAACTTTAAGTCAGGAAACCTGAATTCACTTCTCATCTTTGCTGCTGGTAGTTAATGAGAGCTTAATATAGCTCTTGAGTGACATAAGCTAATGGCTCAGACTCTCTAAGCTTGGATTTCCTTATCTGTAAAATGAGGAATAATTATAGTATCCAACTTGTGAGAGAAGGATTAAAACAGGTGGAAAATAAAGAGAGTGTAGAGCTAGACCCAAAGTGCTCAATAAATAGTAGTTATCATTAAGGCCAATGAGGCACTTCACTGAAACCTCTAGATCCCCCATGTGGTTGGCATTAGATTAGTGAGGATGGGTGAGGGAGACAGAAGAGGGAGAGATGCCTAGGGGGGTCATGGGTCCTGAGCATCTTGAGAAGCAGTGCCTTTGTACCCAGGAGTGGAAGGCTGCATCCTGCTGTGGCCTCAGGTATTCATCTGCAAACAACAGCAGCCAAGGACCCTTTGATTGCAAGCTTTTGAAGACTGTGCTCAGACTTCCCTTTAAGGGCCTCGTTTAAGTGTGCACAAAGCAGTACAGTCTAGTTTTTTTCTTTTTTAAATTAAAAGGCCGGCTTGTAATGACATACAGAAACTGATACTTACATGGTACTTTAAGTGCACTTCTTTTAAACCACTAATTCTTACTCGGCAGAAAGTGGTCCCTATGTCAAAGTCCTTAAGAGGTCCAACAGCTTGTATAACCAGTGAGCCTCATGGTTAGTTAGCAGCTTTCAGGACTTGGATTCCCAGTGATAAACAAAAGAATTCCGAAGGCCACGATCCATAAACTCTCCATAGAAACATATGGAGCTGCTTAAGGAGGTTGGCTCTGAGCTGTTGTTTTGAAAACAAGTATCCGCAGCCAGAATCTCTACTGAGTGCTATTTATCGAATGGTTGGAGAAGGGCAAGACCTCACAGATCCGGCAGCGTTGCTTGCCAGCAATCCCAAAGATTGTGCAGAGGGGCTCGGAGGCTCCCAATATCTTAGGCAGGATGCAGGAAGACTGCATGTTTGTGCCCATTCAACCCAAGGCACTGGGGCCACACAGGTGGGAACCCCATTTCCTGAAGAACCCCACTTCTCTCACCTACTCAGAACTCTCTACCCACAACCCTCCTTCCACCAAGACTCCACTGAACCTACCTGCCTTTTGTACTTCAGCAAAATCTAGCCATGCGATGGGTACTAACTCCAGTCCAGCCTCCAACTGCTGACCTGTGGGTAGTTAACACATCAGCAATTACACCCACTTCTTCTCAAGGAATGGCTTAGTAAACACTCATCTTTGCTGTTGCATTAATAAAACATAAGTACAAGTTCAGATTATAGATTGGCGAGTTGATTAGGTCCTGGTTTACCTTGCTCTTTTGAGCCAGTGACATAGGTGTGACTAGAACTCAGGTGACAAGCTATTATTTCAGAAGGATTTCTAGGAAAACATCACTCTAGGTTTCTCTGATGGCAGGTGCTAAGACCTGTTGGCTATCACACTCCAAACCATGGATATCACCAGGAAGTTTGGCTTTTGAGTGTTTAAGGATCAAGAGGAAATGTTCTTATCTTTGAATTTCCTCAGCCCCAGAACAACATAAATGTGCCTTTCTCTAAAATTAGTTTTTTTACCCCTCATAATCAAAATATTGTAAGATTTTCTGATTTAGTAAAATGGCAGACTAGAATTGGATACAAATTATAAATGTTTCATAGTTTTTAATGAGATAATTTGTAATTACCAGGGAAACTGAAGCAAAAGCCAGATGATCTACTCCACACTCATTTGTTTATTTATTGATTTATTCCACATAAATTTTATTTAAAAATTTTAATGAATGCAGGAAAATATGAAAATGGTTCATATTAATGAGGGACCATGGGGTGTTTCACAGCTAATCCTTCAGAAAGAAATGTCTAGAAGCAAAGAGATAATTGAGCACAGAACAGCTTCCAAGTGTGGCTCACAATGACATTCACAATGGTGCCGTAGTATGGCAGCAGGCAATGATTATCTATTCTATATGCTCATGTGGACACAGAAAGCAAGCACTGGGTTCCAGTGATCAGAATAATGGAGCTGAGAACATTGTACAGAACCTAAGAGTTCCCCAGAACTCACATTAGAAGAGTACTCTAGAAAAATGTCCATCCCTTTACATAGGAAGATGGCAAGGTAAAGGCATCAAAACTTATAAGAAGAGATTTTATTTTTACCTTCTGTTAGCATCAGTACCATATTTGTCACCTTCATGTTTATTTTATATACTTTTCATTAATTTTTGCTTCAAGAATGCAAAGAAGTAAGTTTTATTGTGGCATTTTGCCTTTTATTGTGTTTTGTAACCCCCCACCCTCCCACATCTCCCTGTGCAAGTTCCATCCTCTTTCCAAGTTCTCTCCCTTCTGCCTTCATGACATATTTATTTCCATTACTCTCTTGCTCCCTTTCCTCTCCCATTAGATGTCTCTCTACCTCTTCTAGAAATCCACAGTTCCACATATGAAAGAAAATGTGCAATATTTGTCTGAATCTAGAGAATTTTGTTTAATATAATAATCTTTACAGTTCCAGGCATTTCCCTACAAAATGCCATTTTTTATGGTTGCATAAAATTCCACTGTGCATATGTACCACAGTGTTTTTAATCCATTCATCTATTGATTGACATCTGACAGGAGGGGGGGCATTTCCTGACTGTTGGGAATATAGCAGCTATAAACATGGATATGCAGATATCTTTGTGGCTTGTTGACTTAGAGTCCTATGGGTATACACTGGAGAGAGTAGTGTACCTGGTCTCATGATAGTACCATTTTCAGTCTTTTGAGAAACATCTGTGCTGATTCTCATAGTTACTGACTTAGGCATTACCCTCAGCCAGATGAGGCTTATGAGAGAGGTAGGCTTATCCAGTGGACAAGATGGCTAGTCTTTTCTCACCAGGGTCCCCTGACTCCACTTTTGGATGAGACACCTGATTCCCTTCCCCACCTGGGAGTAACATTACTGTGACTGTCTTGGTTTTCTCTGCACTTATCAGCTGTTCCATCACTCAATCCATGGATTGTCAAAGCTACCCTCTCTTTAGGATAGATTCCATCTTTTCTTACCCTGACACCTGTCCTTCACTGATTCATGAAGAGGAAGCTTAGTCCACAGCCTTACTTACCTAAAAGCCTCTAAAACTCAAATGGATGAGCTACATAGTAGATAAAGCACAAGAATTCCCAACTAGAAAACAGATTTGGGAATACAATCCATAAGCCACAAAGATGTAATCCAAAATTTCAAAGACAAATATCTCAAAGTACTATAAACATATGATCATGGACCTGGAGTAGACAACTAGAACCCCCCATACCGAAGTACCACAAATGTGTGACTACAACAATGGGTATTTGTTTCTCATAGATCTGGAGATAGAAGGGAACCATGAATGAGTCAGCAGGTTTGGCTTCCCTCAAGGTTTCTCCCTTTGTTGCCTAACAGCCATCTTCTCTCTCCATGTCCTTTTCCCTGTGCATGCATGTCCCTGGGCCTCTTGATCTTACAGGGACACAAGCCATATTGAATCAGATCTCACTCTTATTAAAATTAATTTTCTCTTTAAGGCCCACACTCACACAGTCTTGAGTGTTACTAATGTGAATCCTGGAGAACACAATTCAGTCCATTGCACCAGCTGAACTCTCATCAAAGTCACAGGTTAAATACATAGATAAAGGAAAATATTGAGGAAGTTTATTACTTACATGTAATGGTGAAATTGGCTCCTCCATCAGTGACCAAATTTCATGCTGTTACTTCTGAAAGTGAAAACCAAAATGAAAAGAAAATATCCTAATGATGTTCAAATGTCTTAAACAACCACCTGACCTCCTTCAGGCCTGGATTCCTCCCCAATGTGGCATTCACCTCTTTGTGAAGAACACACAATCCTCTTCCTCTAAAATGTATGTTTGAATCTTTCTGCTGAATATTCAATTCCTTGCCATTGTCTTATTTTGGAAATTTTCTTATTTGTTGACTTGTAAGAACCTCCCCTCCATGTGGATCCCAAAGTGATTCTTGGATAGTGTTGATACATGGGGGGGGGGGCATTGAATCTATGTAAAAGAGAGTATGTAACATTAATTAACTCATCAAATTAATACAGACATGGAGTATGTAGGTGGTCCTGTCCTCTGCTTGCTGGCCTTCTCTTGTCTTCCTGCACACACAAATACATGACAAAAAGCTACAGATATTTTTTGGTTTGATGGTAAGGTTACACTCCAGTGAATTCATTGCAAATAGAAAATACCAAACATCAGCAGTGCGTTCAATCAATCCTATCAAGCACTGTAGCTTAGTGACAGTACACCACACAGTGCTGTTGTTTGCCCTGGGGATGCCAGGCTGCCTGGTGTTGTGCTCACGGCTGCTGCCCAGCACTTGTAAAATTGTCATATTGCACATCACTGATTGGAAAAAAGATCAAAATTTGCAGTTTGTAGTATAGTTTCTACTGAATGCATATGGCTTTCACACCATTGTGAAATTGGAAGGCCTTAAACTGAACATCCTAAGAACGGAGCTATCTACCTCAACACTCTAAGTATGCAAGTTTCCCAAACCATTGGGCATTACAGAAAGAAAAACTAAAACTATATTGAGCAAAGAGGAACATTTCAGCCAAGAGGAAAGAAATGAAATGTAAAACAGGAAAGGCCACCAAGGCAACTGAGAAAAAGGGATCAGTTTGAGCAAGTGCTGCATATTACAGGCAACATAAGCAAGTAGTAGTGTGATGGGGACATTATCAGTCCTGGACAGAACATTCTGTAATTTCTGTGTGGGGGGGAGGGGGTGTAGTGTGTGGTGTGTGGTGTGTGGTATGTGTGTGTGTATATGTGTGTGTGTGTGTGTGTGTGTGTGTGATGACTCAAATCCCCCTGTCATCACCCTTCAGGTGCTGAGATTACAAGTGTGCACCACCATGACCAGTTTTGTGCCATACTGGGAATCAAGCCCTGGGCCTGGTGCATGCCAGGCAAGCACTCTACCAACTAACCTGTTCCCAGCCCCCTTTGGCAGAGAGAGTATTTAATTCCTTGAGTAGGTCAGAGAAACACAAATGTGAGAAAAAGACAAGCAGACCTTAAAGTAGCAGACACTGACACTGTCCCAGGGCTGGTGGAGCACAGCCCAGAAGCCATGCTATCAGGCAAGTGCTAGAACCATGCTGTGAGTGACAGTCCACAGGACCTGGAGTCCCAGAGGGCTCAGCCACCACTGGAGATGCCACAGGGGCCACTAGATTTCCACCCATGTCTTCCACCAAGTGAACTTCCCCAGACACAGTGGGATCTCCCTATAACATGTATGAGCAAGTTGGGAAATAGATTGGAAAGCCAACTAACGGCTCATGAGCGAGCACCCTAAAAATGACTGAGTTAAGACTTTAGAAAAGGCTGGTGTTAAATGGGAAATAAAAGGAGATGGTCAAGGAGTGATCAAGCACATAGAAAGCTGGTAAGAATTTAGAAAATTTAAGGTACATAATTAAGGTTAATTTAATTCACAGCTGCTCACAGCTGTACCAGCATCTATGGAACGCTAGGAATCAGCAACAGATGAGCTGTGAGATGCCAATCTGCTTGGCCTTTAGGCAGTCTGGCAGGGCCAGGCTTCCTTGTGTATGCAGGCTGTTCAGCCTCACCCAGGCCTCTGTGGAGAGAGGCTGTGCCAAGCCAAGGTCTGTTAGGAGGTCAGCACTGCAGGGGCAGAGCAGAGGAGGACAGGGGAGTTACTCATTGCTATACCCCAGGCACTTTTCACAGCTAAGATACTCTGCCATTGGAGCAGAGTGCTGGCAGGCACTATAGGGCAAGCCTCTGTTTCCTGGCCCAAACCATGCTGAATTAGCAGGAGTTTTGGTGCAACAGGATTGAGGAGCAGGGAATCAAGACCAAAGTCAGTCACAGATGATAGATGGGGAAAAGGCTCCAAACACCTTCAAGTACAGGTAATGTTTGATTTGTGGTTTTATTGTATTTAAATCTTGAATAAATGTATTATTAATGTGATTTTTGTTTTGTTATTTTGATAGGTAGCCCAGGGTGGCTTCAAAGTCACTATATAGTCAAGGATTAGCACCTTGTGATAGGTGTGAGCTAACATGTTAGGTTTATGCAGTGCCAGGAACTGAAACCAGAGTTTCATTCATGTGAGGCAAGGAAAGTATCAATCTAGTCACATCTCCAGTCCAACTTAAAAAAATTATAATACAGAAATCATACAAAATCCCAAATTTTGATGTTTTCCTACGTTCAAGATATGCAATATAGCACAGTGGAGTCGCTGGGTGATGACAGCCAGTCATCCCAGGATCGTGAGTATAGACTAGGCTCCTTGCTGTGTAGTGTCTCACAGGCTAGCTGTACCAAACACATTTCAATATAACATATTTTCAGCTACGATGTCTTTGGTGCAGTTATAATGGATAGCACCTTTTTATTCAATAGTGTTACTCACTGTTGTATTAGCAATCTACCTCAAGACAACAACTGTTGCATCATGTCTCTTTATGTTGTGGGCCAGGACATTGGGCAGGATATGGCTGCTCAGGACATTTGCTATGTGTCAGTTGTGAGCATTCAGCTGGTGGCTGAGCTGGACTGAAAAGTTTAAACCATCTTCACTTCAACACAATGGAAGACTACACATCAATAAAGTAGAATGTGGAGGACATCTGTGATTCCTAAGACATTCTGTAAACTTTTTTAAGTTTAGTTAAAAAAACAAAAAAATCCTTCATGCAAAGTGAACAAATAGAAAAAAAAAATGTATAGCCATTTGCTCATTTGAATAAATGCAAAAGAAATAAAGGAGGGACAAGGCAGAAGTTAATGAAATGTACCCTAGAGAGAGTGGGTGAAAGCAAAGAAGGAAGCAAAGGCTCCATTAAAAAATACCCTGGGGTCTAGTTATGAGTGATGCTTAACTTCTCTTATGAACTGGATTTAGAAACCAAGGAGACACATCTCTAGGTGTCCATGTGGGGTGGGAGACCAACCCTGAAAGTGGATGACATCATCCCATAGGCTAAATAAAAGGGAGTGGGGATGAAGACAGTAAGCTAAGCACTGCCCCCCCATCAGTGAACACAAGGTGGCTCACACTCCTGCCCGGTAGCATTCTTGCCACTCCCCCCCTCAAACTGTGAAACAAAACAAGTCTTCCTTCTTCATGGCCCTCTTGCCAGGCATTTCATCACAGTAAAAGAGAAGTAACGACTACATTATTATTCTAGAATCATCATCAGTGTACCACAGAAAAAAATAATGAAAAGATGACCAAGATATGACAGGAACCTCAAATGTAGCGCCAATAGTGACAGATAAACCTAACTGCATGCATCCCAACCATCAGCATAAACCAGATTGAAGGGAAAGTCAAAAAAGAATCAGCACATCTTTAAACAGCACAATTTGACCAGATACAATGGGCTAAAGAACACAATGCTTACAATTCCTGTCCTGCAGGTTAACATGGGGCCATTCTGAAATTACTTTATGTGTTGTTTTTTAGGATGAAAAACATATAATAACTGTAGATACAATTAGACAGGAAGAGTAAGTGATGGCATCTTACAGTACAGGAAGGAGAGCAACTATTGTTTGAAAGAATTTATTATATATTTTGTGAGAAATTAAAAGGGAGGATTTGAAAGACTCCATTCACAAAAGGTGATGAACGCTGAAGGAGAGAGGATGCTAATAGCCTTGGTTTAATCATTACAGATCACATACGTGCCTAGAATCATAGTGCTGTGCCCACAGTTATGTCAGTCAAAATATTTTTATTTAAAAATTTTAGGAAAAATAAGTAAATATGTCACAGTTTCTTGCTGTTCACCAATGTCATATCTAAGGAGAGGAGGAAAGCTAGAATGAACCCTGTGTTGTTCTGCTGCTTCCAGAGGTGTGAATGTGTGATTTTTAATATGTATACATATGAACAGATGCAGAAATCAACTAGGCTGTACATACTTTCTTGTTCTTCTGATTGAGAAGGGTAGCACCAGGCTGCAGCAGTGTGTGTACCTGCTGCTTGACCTTGTTTCCAAGTGCCACTCTTCAACAGAAGGACTGGGTTAACCACAGATATGGTGATACCAAGTCTAAGGCTGAGAAAAGAAAAGTCACCCATGGAGCCACATGTGCTGCTAAGTAATGGTATTTTAAAAGCTGGGTTGTTTGGAGAAGCCAGAGAGGCAATCTGAAACTCTCCGAGATCTGATCTTGTTCAATCTGAGCCACAAAATAATTGCAGTATCCCATTAAGACACCTGAGTCCTGCTATTGTAAATAAAGAAATGGATGAACACTGAAACAGGAGAAAAGATTCAGCTCTTATGGTTGACTTCAATTAATAAATTTAGAAGAAAGTAAGGGAGTTAGGAAATCAGTACCAGGCATGTGTCATGTAATAAGCATTGTAGGTAAGACCCATCAGACATGGCTAAAAATAATAGTCAAAAGTAGGGCACAAGCAACACAAGATTCTTTCAGTGCCTGTTTTATCTCCCCACAGGAGACTACAAAGAGAAAATAATAGTTACCTCTGAGACCATGCCCTTCAATGAGTGTCAAAAGCTGGCACAGCCAGTAATAAGTCATGTTGGTGTCACATGCCCTGTGATATCTAGATGGACATGGAACATGGTCAGCACATTTTAATCAAAGGGACAACCTTGGTGAAGTAACGAAAACACAAAAGACCATTTCAAAGTAAGGCACATTTATAAAGACCTAAACAATCCTCTTCAAAAAGTAAAACAAATGAGGTAGAAAATATTTTCAGTGTGGACATCACAGCATGCATTAAACAACTAACTTACTCTGTTCTAGACTGAGCAAAACAAGAGGTTAACTGGCCTGCCCCAAGTTACAGTTTGTAAGAAGTAGAGTCATGACTTAAACTAAACAGAGGTAACTAGTAGATGAAAGATGGATGTGCCCAGAGAGGTTGTGATCACATGACACAATAAGAACTACTTGGTGCTAGTGAGACGGCCCTGTGGATAAAGGCACAAGCTGAGAGCTGAAGTTCAATCCCTGGGACCCATGTAGTATAAGGAATATGATTCTGCAGTGAAGGCTTCATAAGAACTCTAATGGCAGGGTTTGGAGAGTTTCCAGGTTGCTCCTTACACAGAAGTACCTGGGAGTGACTGACTCCGCCAGGACCTGGGAGTCCCATTCCCTCTTCACTTACCTGGGCCTGTGCAGGTTTTCCATGGGTCTACTTCTGAGTTGTATCTTTTTATAATAATTGGGTTGTGGTAAGCACTTTCCTGAGTCTATGAGCCATTCCACCACATAATTAAATACTGAGGCTAGGTTATAGGAGCCTCCAGGTTTGTAGCCAAACCTGACAGGGTTTGTGGGTGATCTAAGAACACCCAACTTAGGAGGAGTATCTGAGGTTGGGACAGTCTTGGGGGACTGAGTACCTAACTTAGAAGCATTGCACTAATTCCAGCTGATGTCAAAATTGAGATGAAGTGTGGAGAATGCCAGCTGCTACTAAGAGTTATCATCCGATACCCATATGCATGCAATAACAATTAGTGGAAAAGAGGCCACAAATTGGAAAGAGAGAAGGAAGGGGTGTATGGGAGGGATTGGAGGGTGGAAGAGATGTAATTAAATTATAGTCTCAAAAAAAATAGAATTGGTATCTAAAGCGTTATTTGTTGAGTCTGCATATAAAGAAAGGCAGTTAACTTTTCTCCATACAAGAGGGTCAGCAGTGTGGGATATAGAAAGAGGGATTCTGTTACAGCCCAATGCCCACACACAGCAGAAAAATGTTCTTTGCAGTATTGGGGACTGAACCTCAAGCCTTGCACATGCTAGGCAAGTATTGGACCAGCCAAGATCTAGCCCCTCAGAAGTTCTTGATTCCATGCATGCAACATGATTTGTCAGGGTTGTAGAGTTGAAGTTTTAAAGACACATGCACCATGCTCTACAGTCAAGTTTACATGTAAAAAAAATTCAGAGTTTCACTAATGAAGTACAGGCTTGTACTTTATTGATAAAATGAAGAGACATGTGACAGGGAAACTCAAAGGTATTCTGATCAAAATGGAAAGTAATTTCCAGCCATGACAAACACTTGCTTTAAGAAGAATATAAATAGGCCAGGTACGGTGGCACATACCTTTAGTCCCAGCACTCAGGAGGCAAAGGCAGGTGAATCTCCAAGTTCACAACCAGCCTGGTCTACAGAGTGAGCTCCATTACAGCAAGAACTACACAGGGCTTCATTTGAAAAAACAAATGAAGGAGGGAAGGAAAGGAGGAAAAGAGGGAGGGAAGGAGGGAGAGAGGGAGGGAGGGAGAGAGGGAAGGAGGGAGAAAGGGATGGAAGGAAAGAGGGAGGGAGGGAGGGAGGGAGGGACGGAGGGAGGGAGGGAGGGAGGGAGGAGCAGCATATGAGCCCGGAGGTTGAACTGAGAATGGTCTCAGCATGCCAGCACAGTGTGACAAGATTTCAAACATGTCCAAGAATTCTTTTCAGTAACAACGAAGATTGTCACAGGTATTGCTGGATTCACTTCCAGTCTGGTTTGAAGCTGATATAGGGGCCACCCACTAGCAGTAGTTTGTGTAGAAGTGAGTGATACCAGTTTCCTATCAACAATAGCCAAGATTTTTGCAAGAAGAACAGATAACCAAGTAAACAAAGAATGGAAGGCAAGTCTAACCCCTCCCCAACTCAACTCTGCAGACCTTCCTGGCAAATGAGCCATCCTTTTCACACTGCTTAGACAATCTTGGAATTTTTTTTCCTTTGAAGATATTTTGAATTAAATTACAGATATTCCAGCAATAATCTTGAGACATAATAGCATCTGTTAATAAGAAGAATACTTTCTGAAATATTATGACATGTCTCTCTACTTCCTTCAAAAACATAGAATAACAATATATGAAATTGGAAAACTGACACCAAAACTGGTAAATTGGAATATCAAGAACAAGGGGGCTGTTTACTAGTGCCTGTGTCATAAAATGTGGCCAGGGTATCAATTGTTGAGAATTGGGTGGGAAACAGGAAGAATGTTGGAATGAATAGAACAAGAGCAAAAAAGCAACATAAAAATATAGGGAACTTTCACTGAGAAAGGAGAAAAAAAATGCTTTCCACAGGACTTATGACAGCTTCATGGTCAGGGTCAGAGGAGGCTACCTGCAGGAAAGCATGTCAGTGAGCTGAGATATGATGCAAGACATTGATATGGGCCCATTAGATCCTTCCTCCTGCAATCCAAGGAAGAGGAGAGGAGAAGGAAGAGGATCAAGAGGAGGGAAGAGAGAAGAGAGATGGGGATGAGGGAAGAACGAGAACAGAGAGGAGAGAGGAAAAAGAGAGAGAGAGAGGAGAAAACAGAGGAAGAAGAGGAGAAAGTGGAGGAAGAAGAGGAAGAGGAGGAAGGAAACAAAACAGCCTTGATTCATGACAGCCTCTCTTAAGACACAGGTATACTTTAGTATTCTCTGCCCTTGAATTTCTCAGAAATTCCTCTGAACCCTGAAGTCTCTGCTCCTCATAACTAAAAGGATCCCAGGAGAACAGTGTCCTCCCTGCTGGTCTCCACGATGCCTTTATCCTTGAGAGCTGAGGCTCAGGATAAAGAACTTCTGCTCCTTGCTGGGGTGTTTTGTTGAAAACGAATTGACTCTGCTGCTACTCCTGTGACCATCTGCACTTGCCTCTCAAGCCTAGCCTTTCCCCTCTATAAAAAGAAGTACACTGTAGGATTCTTGCAAAGATAATAACAGGCATGGAGCACCTGGTCCTGGGCACTCAGGATGTGGTAGCTATCATCATTCATCAGAATAAAATTTAAGACATCCCCACTCTCTTTATTCCTGATATCTCACAGCCCCAATGAGGTGGAGAGGGAGGTGTTACTGCCCCATTTTACAGACAGCTCAGTGAAGATCTGTAACTCCTCAGGCCCAGTCAGTTGACCAATGAAAGAAGACAGACTTAAAAATAACTAAAACCAACCTCACATGCCATTGAAGACCAGACAGTGTGTGCATGGATTAAGAATTAAAGAGGACTAAGAAGGGCTCTGGTTAACCCTCAGTTCAAGAGAACAACCCATTAACACCCTCTCTCCCTGTGCAGAGCTCACTGCTGGAACTTTACACTTCTTTGAAATACCAATAGGGCAACAGAACACACACACAGAGGCTGAGCATGCTGGATCTCCTCCAAGTGAAGGAAGATAAATCCATTACATTAGACAGTCTTGAGAGGGTGGCTCCAGAGACCAAGAGAAGTACAGGTTTGCCATGGGGGGGGAATGAGCAGAGTGGGGGAGAAAATTATTTCTGGCATACCTAATTATGACAGAAGCTCACCCTAATCCTCTTGATGACTCACATGCTTGTATATCAGCATGTCAAATTACCTCTTCAGGTCTTAATAAAATAATCCTGAAAGTTTCAGTTCAGACCAGGAGAGAGAGAATGCCTTTATGCCTTCTGTTGAATGAGATAGCCGTTCTAAGTAAGACACAACTTTTTATTATAATTAATTCTTCAATGTGAGCTTTTAAAGTTAAAATAAGATTAAGAAAGTGTTCCATGTTTGTACCCCTCTTTCTGTCCCCCCCACATGTGTGTATGCTTGTGTATGTGTGTATGGTGTGTGTGTGCACATGTGTATGTGTAGGAGTATATACTTAGGTATATGTGTGCAAATAGAGACCAGAGAATAAGCCCAGGTGCTGTTCCAGCACCATCCACCCAGGTACATGAGACAAGCTCTCTCATGGAACTTGCCCAGTAGGCCAGGCTGGCTGCCAGAGATCCTCCTCCCTCTGCCTTCCCAGGTGCAATGGTTAACATTAATTGTGAGCTTGACACAACCTAGAATCATCAGGGGTTGTCTGTATGTGCTGGCCTGTGGCCATGTCTGTGGGGGCACCATTTCCTGGGGAAAGGGTCCTGGATTTTAAGAGTGAAGAAATTGAGCTGAGCCAAAACACTAAACACGCAAGCTTTGATTTCTGTCTGCTATTGACTGGGGGACTCACAAGACTGACAGGTCACAAGACTGCTTTAAGTCCCTGCCACCATACTTCATTACAATGATGGACTGTAAGTTAGAATTGTGAGCTAAAATGAACCCTTTCTCTCCTTAGTTGCCTTTTGGGGGTATGCTATTATAGCAACAGAAATGCAACAACAATATTACACAGATTACAAGTGTGCACCACCACACCTGGCTTTTTTATGAGGCTTTTGGGGATCAAATTCAGGTCCTTGCACTTGCAAGGCAACCACTTTACTGATAGCCACCTCCCCAGCCCCAATATTTACCTTGTACAGACTTTAACACTAAAACCAATGGAGCACAGCAATACCCTAGTGTACAAAATCCCAGAGGGGCAAGCATTTCACTTCAAGAGAATTGTGCACAGTACCCTAATGCGGTAAATAAGGGTCAGGATAAACAAATAGGCCGAATAGATGTTTATTCAGGGAGAAATAACTTACAACCTAGACAGATGAACACCAGGAAATTCAACCCGATCCTCTCCTGTCCGAGTCACGCCAGAAAAAGAGCGCCTTCCTGGCCCCCTCCGACCTCCTTCCTCAGGTCACCTCCGCCCATCGCTCCACCCCCCAATGGGCGTGGTCAGTGCTACAGAAGGACTACCTCACTAGTACCCAGAATGTCAGGAATGTGCACACACCTGACAATAAGAATTGGTCTGGAGGAAATGAGGCATTCAGGAACATCTCTGGTACTTCAATGACGTGACTTTCAAGGCCTCATTTGAAGCTAATTTTCTAAAGTCTGTGACCTTTCCGTCACTTTTTCAGATGAGACTTAATGAGTATATCAGGTCACTACACACCCTGCTCAGAGGTTTCTAAACCTTGCCAGTGTGGTTTAACTCCTACGCCTGGGAGAGAACATGGGCTCAAGGTCAAGATCTTGAAGCTAGGGAGCTCCGAGAAAATATTTAGCTGTGCTGTTATTTTTTTTCACTCATTAAATGGAGATAAAATGCCTCATAATATTATTACACTGTTAACACTATGTATGGCTACTCCAGCATCCTTAGGTTGTTGACAGTTGCTAACTGCTCTCACCCTCTGGTTACAGCCTTCCTTAACATATGCGAGCAAAATCTTCTGGGAATACCTGGCATCAGCAAGAAAAAGTAAAATTCAAATGTCCATGAGAAGCAAAGACGAGGTGAATGTGACAACACATTGTCTACCGCAGGCTAAATGTGGTCAGCTGTGCCAGGCTAAGCTTCCTGATGTCCCACGGGTGACCAGCCCAACTTCTGCATTCCTCTTAGCACAGTCCAAATGCAGTGAGGGAGACAGGGAAAACCCACCCCTACCACCAGACAGGAAGCTGGGCTTTGGGTCCTCTGTGTCCCTGCACTGGAGCACATGGAATTCACAAGGCTGACAGGCCCTGTGGATTCAAAGGTTCAGGAAGAACTTGGGGTAGGATGGGAGAAACCACTCCCAGGTAATCTCTGAGAAGGGTCTGAAGCTGTAGGTGGGAATAGGGTTTGGGTAAAAGTGAGCCACTGCTTCCTGGTGGGAGTGTAAAGTTGGGAAAACCGACATAGAAGATGGCCAACAGCCTTGCCGGGAAGAGAGTGTGGATTAAGGTATACCAGCAGGGATGGCCAGTAATTACCAAAGAAGATTTTAACTAATTGAGAAACAACTGCAACCTTGAACTTGGTTGTCAGGTAACCTGGCTTTAGGATTATATTAAGCCCCCCTTTTTCCTCCTTTCTTAGAAATCCTCAAATGATTACAGCTTGCAGTGTTTAAGTAGGTCACAAAACCCAGAGAATATATTGTTCCCCCTCAAATAGACTTCTGAAACTGGGTTTCTGAGAATTGGATGGTAACTCCCATTCCCAGAGTCTGTTATGACAAATTCTGCCTGCCCAGCTCCTCTCTCTCTCCACTCTGCTTAAGGGTTCCAGCTCACTGCTTGGCAAAAGGTAAGGGCACTTTTCTCAGAGAAGAAAGCAGTTCTCCAAATGAACAAAAGTTAGATGTGGATTTCTATGGGCTGGCGATGGACATGGGCACTGGGGATGTGTGGCACAGCTCTCAAGAGAAGACCAAAAGGATCATGGGAACACTACTGTAGAGAAAACAATAAGGTTTAAAATCCCAGCCCCACTAAAACCCTTCTATGACAACCAATAGTGATGCTTGATTATGGGTTGACATGCTCCAATAGTTGTGAACCCTCAACTCTATCAGAGAACCCTTTCATCCATGCTGCTCATACAGCAGAGGAAAATAATGAAAACTCTTCTAAGAAACTCCCTCTCCCCTTATAGTCCATTCTGAGATTCATGTAGAAATAGGGAACAAGATTCTCATCAGTAAGCAATTGACCTTGTGGGAACAGGCACTTCCTACTAGTCCCTTTATGTATTTATTTATTTTTTAATATTTTATCTACTTATTTTTACTATCAATTGTGTGCACAAGTCCATAAGTGTGCACATGCATGCCCACACACATGCTTGTGGAGGCCAGAAGAAGGCATTGGATACCCTGGAGCTGGAGTTACAAGCAATTGTAAGCCACCCAATGTAGGTGCTTAGAACTGAACTCCAGTCCTTTGAAAGAAGAGCAAGAGTTGAAAACCATTGATCCATGACCCCAGTACTCCTTCTAACAGGATTTCAGTGTATGCTCCCATACCAAGAACTCCTGGTCTCTCGGCATTGTCATTTGATTCTTCCCTAACTTGGGAATTGTTACCAGAGATACTCAATGAAAGTTACAGGCTTGTTTTTTTTTTTTTTTTTTTTTTTTTTTGTTGTTGTTGTTTTTGAAACAAGGTTTTACATAGCCAGGGCTGGCTTCAAACTCACTATGTAGTCAAGGATGATCTTAAATTCCTGATCCTCCGTCTCCATCTCCCAAGTGAATAATGATGGAATTACAGGTGTGCAATACCACACCACTTTTATGATGGCGCTGAAGCTAGAACCCAGGGCTTTGGGCATGCTAGGCAAGTGCTCTAGCAACTGAGCTACAACCTCAGCCCTTGATGTTACTTTCAGAATTCTTGGGTCTTGGAAAGACTTCCCAGTGCTATTATTACATGTAACGTGGGACTTCGAAGGAACAGAATGAAGTTAGTGAAAGAATTTTGGAAAATATTCTACAGATGAATGCCCTTGGCCTTTCCCTCCCCAACCCTTTTTCTGGATTTGTTGTTCCCATGAGTTACTGCTGAGATTCTTATAGGCCTCTCAGCCATATCCATGAGCATCACTTTCTAAGGAGACACAAAGAAGGCGAACTTCTTGCTCACTCTCAGGAAGAGAGTACAGCCAAGTACAATCAAGAGACTCACCTTTTAGGGTCCAGGCACATAGTTGAGACTATTTTTTCCAAGTGAAAAATCTATAAATGAGAAAATACACAATATAGTTTCAAAGGTAAAGTAAAATTCTTGAGATTATTTTTGAGAGATTGCATGAGAACAGCCAGAACAAGTTTGGTTGTGACCCCAGGACACCCATACACATGCCTGTAAGCTCTAAGTCGGCTTTTGGGGATCCTCATGAGCTAGGGAGATGGCTCAGTGGATAAAGTCCTTGCCACACAGCAGTAAGAATGGTATTGAAATCTCCAGAGTCCTCATAAAAGCCAGATGGCCAGGGTAGCCCACCTGTAATCTCAGATCCTGGGGGCAGAGACAGGGGATTCCCCTTTCTAAACTACGAGCTTAGCAAGAGGTCCTGCTTCAGAGAAGTACAAAGCAATCAAGGAGAGCCTCATGTACACATGTTTAACCCTCCAAAAAAGGAAAAGCTTCTCTGTTCTTTAGCATAGTAGGAGAACTCTGATGAAAAGAAATAAACACAGCAAAATGTGCTACAATGCCCACAATACTATGGCTGCTGAGGAGGGTCCCTTGGGATGACTGAATAAGTCATAATAATATGACTGTAGGCATTCTATTGAGGAAACAGGCTAAGGCCTAACATTGAGTATAGGATTTCACCTAGGCTCCCCCTGAGACTAAGACTTAGCATAAATGTCTAGCAAGCATCATAAAGGATTTCCTGGTTCATCAAGGTTCCAATGCAACTAAAAAACTGATTTCGTTATGATTCTTCCATGTCTTCTGAGGGTTAGACCCAGCTCTTGGTTTCTGGTATGGTGCCAGTTTTTGCTTCTCTCCATGACAGATCCCATGTTGCTTTTCTAGTTTACACCACAAAATGCTGTTTTCCAAAGTGGTGATCATTAGAGATTTGCAGACTGCTTCACATATGCCATTCATTTTTAATGGGCTATTTGACTCCCTGTGAAGTTCACACACAAGGAAGAGATTGTACAATGTGAACTAAGGAAGAAAACACATGGCCTGATCCTCCAGGGTGCTGAGAACATGGGGTGGTGGATACTCGAAGGGTTTTATAGGAAGGCTCTGTACATAGCCATGCCTTTCAGCACAAAACAAATTAAAACATAACCCTGACCCCGCCGCCACAGTACCTCAGGATGGTGTTTGTTGTGATTACATACATATGAAATTCTTTTCAGGCCTGCTAGAATAAAAACTGCCAAATTAAGAATGGTGCGTTATTTCAAATTTCAAAATAAAATTGATGCAGCAAATAACATTTCTTAATCCTTTCTTGGACTACTGAGATAGCTCAGTAGACAATGACACTTGCCACTAAGCCTGATGTCCTGAATTTGATCTCCTGAACCTACATGGTGAAAGAGGAGACCCAACCCCCAGAAGGTGTCCTCTGACCCCCACATTCTCACTGTGGCTTGTGGGTATCCACCACCCATCCCACAAATAAATAAATACTTATGAAACAGTTCACATTTTCTTTCCTATTACAAGACATATCATTATAAGGTGTCCAAACATCTTCTCAACTCTGTCATTTCGCAGAGTTAAATATCATTCAAAGTAAATAGACATCTTCAAAATATTTTAAAATCTATTCTTTAATATTTCAGCTGACAGAAAAGAAATCTATTGTATGACCAGTCAGATTTGGAGAAAAGATAGTTGAAGAGGGATGTTACTTCCATTCCCTTAGAGTTCACCATAGTATTTCTCCACAGCCTGTGGGGAGGCCCAGGTGGATTCTACCACTATAGGTCTGGGTAATTGTCTTATGTTGTCCTTCAGAGTCAAAGAGAAGAGTTCAGCACCTTGTAAAGAGGGAGCCTTCCCAGAGTTTCCTGTTTGAATGCCAAACTCAGCATTCAAGAACACATCCAAACATCTAAAACAAGTAGCCAGCAATCTGTACTTTGTCGAGTAAGGGCAATTGTTTTCAGCTTTCACAACCTTAGGTCTCCTTCTGGCCTCAGCCTTGAGTGAAAACCATTCTTTGCACAAACCCTGGCCTCACTAACTTTCCTGGGGAGAGATTTTCTTAGAGTCCTAGACAGTTACTTCCTTCCAGAACCTCTTCATGAAGAGAACAACTGCTGGATGCTAACACTAACTCTGGCTCCATTACGCCATATCCAGTGGCTTCAATAGTCTCAAGCTTCAGATTTCCTATCAATAATCAGAAACAATAACTTTCTGCTGCAAAGAAGGAGAATAAGCTAAATGTTCATAAAGCATCCGTCTCAGGCCCTCCCTGCCCCAGATGCTGAACAAATGGAGGCTTTCATGATAACAGCTATTATTCCGGCTATTTCCTAAACTTCCTCTTCTTTGTTTTGTCTGCTTAATTTTTCCCTTGTCTGTTTTTAATGTTCTTCCAGGAGGTTTTCAGTGAATCCAGAGTTCCTTTCTCCTGACCTGTATTTTCCCCACAAACCCCCCCCCCATCTTCTATCCTCCCTCCTCCCAGCCAGCCCAGGCAGCCACAGTTCCCATGTCTTCAACAGGAACCGGCCGTCCTTTTCCCTAAACTCCATCTGGAACCAGGCATGATTTCCACAGAGCACACCACATCTGCATGTCATTAGGATACAGCTCCCTGGGACCCCATTGGGCTGAACAAGATGCCAAACCCACAGTGACTTTTTAGGGAAAAGTAACTCTGTCAAGAAACTCCTTTGTACATTTAAAATAGAATTTGATTCACAAAAAAACTTCACTTCAAGAGCAAGTTTGTGGGATCTTTAGAAAAAGCTTTACATCTTCTGCTGTGTTGTCTTCCCCTGTATTTAATGGGGGCAGAAGCAGAGGTAATAAGATGTATTGGGCATCTATTTTGTACAAGGAACTGTGATAAGTATTTCACACTCATTGTGTTATTTAATTTCCATAACTATCCCCAAGAGTATTGTTATCTTTAGCATGAGAAAGCTGAGATTCTCAAGAGGTAAAGGGAGCTGCCTGAGCACCAAAGCTAGGAAGTGGCAAGACCAGGATGTACATTCACGTCTCACTTTTCTTTGTAGTGGAGAATGCTTTATGGCATTAAAACACAACCGAACATATTCTTCATCTTGGCATAAATAGTCTATATAGTTCTTAGACTCTTTTGAGATGAAAGATCCTTCTGCAGGTGGGAGTGAGCAAGTGTGTGTGTGTGTGTGTGTGTGTGTGTGTGTGTGTGTGTGTGTGTGTGTAACACATCAGAATTTCCACAAACTTGCTGATTACATTATGGAAAGTTTTCTGTTCACTTCTAATGGTTACTCAGAAAGCCCTAGACCTACTGTCTGCAGGTAAACCCTCCTCTTCTGAAACTGTACATGGACAAAGACATGGGAAGACTATGACCCCTTCCCTTTCAGTATGGACATGTCACAAGCCAGCTGGGTGGGGCCAAGATGCCGGACACTGTAGTTTGGCCAGCTTCTCAAATACACTGGATTTATAATCTGGAACTTAGGGAATGATGCTTATGAGAGTTCTTCTCAAGGGGCATATGTGGTGGAAAGTGTGCTTTATTAAGTCACTTTGGGTGAGACCAACAGGATATTAGGTAAACTCATGACTGACAGAACCAACTTGTTCTACAGAGGTGAAGCTGTGATGACTACAGCAACCTTATTATTTTCTATTTGCGTTCTTTCTTTCTTTATGCTTATTTATTGTTTGTTTTACACCCCAGCTGCAGTTTTCCCTCCCTCCTCCTCTCTCAGTACCTCTCTTCACCCCTCCCCTGTTCCCACCACCTCCCCCAATCCACTTGTTTCTGTTTAGGAAAGGGCAGGTCTCTGATGAGTACAACAAAACACGGCATACCAAGTGTTTCAGTAAGACTAAGCACTTCCCCTTGTATTAAGGCTGGGCAGAGGGACCCAGTTATGAGGAATAGGGTCCGAAAAGGCAGTAAAAAAGTTGAAGACAGCCTCTGTTCCCACTGTTAGGAGACCCACAAGAAGACCAAGCCGTATGAGTGCAACGTATACAGAGAGCCTAGGTCAGTCCTGTGCAGGATCTCTGGTTGTCAGTCCAGTTTCTGTGAGCCCAGGTTAGTTGATTCTGTGAGTTTTCTTGTGGTGTCCTTGACCCCTCTGACTCCTGCAATCCTTTTTCCTCCTCTTCTGTAGGATTCCCCGAGGTCTGCCTAATGTTTGGCTGTGGGTCTCTGCATCTGTTTCCATCAATTGTTGGATGAAGCCTCTCTGATGACAATTAGGCTATGCACCAATCTGTCCATAGGAGGGAGATGGACAGTTCAGGCTATATATCTGCTGTTGCTAGGAATTTTGCTGGAATTATCCTTGTAGATTCCTGGAAATTTTCCTTGTACCAGGTTTTACCTGACCACAAAATGCACCTTCCCTTTCCAGTAGTCTTTTTGAGTACTCTCCCACTTTGTCTTCCAACCTGATTGCTCATGTTCCCATTGCCACCTGCCCACAGTCTACTCACAAAATCTCTTCTATTTCCCCTTCACAGGGAGATACAGGGGACCTGCCATGAACCCTCCTTGTTCCTTAGACTCTCTGGGTCTGTGGATTACAGCATAGCTAACCCTAGTTTTACAACTAATATCCACTTACGAGTGAACACATACCACATTTGTCTTTCTGGGTCTGGATTTCCTCATGCAGGATGATTTTTTTTCTAATTCCATTATTTTGCCTTCAAATTTCCCGGGTCCTTGTTTTTTACAGTTGAGTAATACTCAATTGTGTAAATGTGCCACATTGAATTATCCATTTCTTGTTTGAGGGACATCTAGATTGTTTCCAGTTTCTGACTATTACAAATATAGCTGCTATGAACACAGTTTGAGCAAGTGTCCTTGAAGTATGATTGAACATCCTTTAGGTATATGCCCAAGAGTTGTATAGCTGGATCATGTGGTAGGTTGACTTCCCGTTTTCTGAGAAACCAGCACACTGATTTCCAAAGTTGCCGTATAAGTTTGCACTCCCACCAGCAATGGAAGAGTATTCCACTTGCTCCACATCTTTTCCAGATGAGCTGTCACTTATGTTTTTGGTCTTAGCCATTTTGAAAGTTGTAAGATGGAATCTCAGAGTCATTTTAATTTGTATTTCCCTGATGGCTAACAATATTCAACATCTCCTTAAGAGATCCTCGGTCATTTGAGATTCTCCTTTTGAGAATTCTCTGTTTAGATCTGTACCCCATTTTAAGTTGGATTATTTGGTGTGTTGATACCTAGTTTCTTAAGTTCTTTATATATAAAGAATCAGCCCTCTGTCAAATGTGGGGTTGGTGAAGATCTTTTCCCATTCTCTAAGCTGCTATTTTATCCTATTAATAGTGTCCTTTGACTTACAGAAGATTTTCAGTTTCATGAAGTCTCATTTATTAATTGTCAATTTTAGTGCCTGTGTTCTTGGTGTTCTGTTTAGGAAATTGTCTCCTGTGCCAACACATTCAATATTATTTCCTATTTTCTCTTCTATCAGGTTCAGTGTATCTAGATTTATGTTGGTTTGTTGATCCACCAGCCAACATCCAGTTAGGCCAGCACCATTTGTTGAAGATGGTTCCATGTTTCCATTGTATGATTTTGTCTTCTTTGTTGAAGATCAAGTGTTCATCAATTCAATTCCATTGATTTACCTGTTCATTTTTATAGAAGTACCAATGAGGTTTTTATTACTGTAGTTCAGTAGTAGAGCTTGAAATCAAGAATGGTTATACCTCTCGAAGTTCTTTTATTGTACAGGATTGTTTTAGCTATCCTAGGTTACTTTTTTGTTTGTTTTTGTTTTGTTTTTCCATGTGAAGTTGAGTATTGTTCTTTCAAGTTCTATAAAGAATTGTGTTGGGAGTTTGATTGGAATTTCATTGAATTTAAGATTTCTTTTGGTAAGATGATCATTTTACCTCCCAACCCATGTCATGGAAGGTCTTTCCATCTTCTGATGTCCTCTTCAATTTCTTTCTTCAAAAACTTGAAGTTCTTGTCATATAGGTCTTTCACTTGCTTGGATAGTGTTACAGCCCATTGATGGCTACTGATTGTTTTTTTTTTTAGTTAAGCTTGTGTCCTGCCACATTACTGAGGGTGTTTATCACCTGTAGGAGTTCTCTGGTAGAGTTTTGATATGTATACTATCATATCATTTGAGAGTAATGATACTTTGACTTCTTTTCCAATTTTTATCCATTTGGTTTCCTTTAGTTGTCTTATTGCTCTCACTAGAACTTTAAGTACTAAATTGAACAGACATGGAGAGCTTGGAAAACTTTGACATGTTCCTGATTTTAGTGGAACTGCTTTGAGTTTCTCTCCATTTAATTTGATATTGGCAATTGACTTGCAGCACACTGCTTTTATTTTGTTTAGGTATGTCCCTTGTATCTCTGATTTCTCCAACACTTTAAATATGAAGGTGTGTTGGATTTTGTCAAATGCTTTTTCAGCATCTAGTGATATGATCATGTGGGGTTTTTTCCCCTTTCAGTTTGTTTATATGGTGGATGGCATTGACATATTTTGTATGTTGAACCAAACCTACATCTCTAGGATGAAGCCTAGTTGGTCATGATGAATGATAGTTTTGATATGTTCTTGGATTTGGTATGTCAATATATTTTATTGAGTATTCTTGCATCAATGTTCATGAGAGAAATTGGTCTGTAATTCTCTTTCTTTGTTGAGTCTTTGTGTAGTTTAGGTATTAGGATGACTGTGGCCAGTAGAAAGAATTTGGCAATGTTCTTTCTGCTTCTATTTTGTGTAATAATTTGGAGAGTATTGGTATTAGCTCTTCTCTGAAACTATGATAGGATTCTTCATTCAAGCCATCTTCCATCTTGCCCTGGGAGTTTTCTTTTCTTTTCTTTTTTTTTTTTTTTTTTTTTTTTTTTTTTTTTTTTTTTTTGGTTGGAAGACATAATGACTGCTTCTATTTCCTTATTGTTTTTCTGATCTTGATCTGACTTTGGTAAAGAAACTTTCTATCAAGAAATTTGTTCATTTCCTTTAGATTTTCCAGTTTTGTGAAGTATAGTTTTTTGAAGTATGACCTAATGATTCTCTGGATTTCCTCAGAGTCTGTTGTTATGCCCCTTTTTTGTTTCTGATATTCTTGCTCTGTCTTTTACTTAGTTTGGATAAGTATTTATCTATTTTGTTAATTTTTTTCAAAGAAGTAACTCTTTTTTTTTCATTGACTCTTGATATTGTTCATTATTTCTAATTATCAATTTCAGCCCCCAGTTTGATTATTTCATGACATCTACAACTCTTGGGTATATTTGCTTCTTTTTGTTCTAGAACTTTCACATGTGCTGATAAGTTGTTTGTGTGTGATCTCTCCAAATTCTTTATGAAGGCTCTTAGTGCTATGAACTTTCCTCTTTGAACTACTTTTATTGTGTCCCATAAGTTTGGATATGTTGTGCATCATTTTCTTTGAATTCTAGGAAGTCTTTAACTTCTTTATTTCTTCCTTGACCCACTGGTAAATCAATAAGGAGTTGTTCAAACTTTCTGTTGTTACTGAAATTCAGCTTTAATCCATGGTGGTCTGATAAGATACAGGGGGTTATTACAATCCTTTCATATTTCTTGAGACTTGCTTTGTGGCTGAGTCTATGGTTGGTTTTGGAGATGGTTCCATGAGGTACTGAAAAAGGATAAATTCTTTTGTGTTTGGATGAAATGTACTGTAGATATCTGTTACGCCTATTTGAGCCATAACATGTTACTTCTGTTGTCTGTTAATTTCTGTCTGAAAGACATATCAAATGGTGAGAGTGGGGTGTTAAAGTATCCCGCTATCATTATTCAGGGTTTGATGTGTGATTTAAGCTTTAGTGATGTCTCTTTTACAAATCTGGATGCTCTTACATTTGGGGCATAGATGTTCAGGATTGAGACAACATCTTGGTGGAATTTTCCTTTGATGAGTATGAAGTACCCTTCTCCATCTTTTTTAATTAATTTTGGTTAGAAGTAGATTTTGTTAGATATTAGGATAGCTACACCAGCTTGTTTTTTAAGTTCATTTGATTGGAAAATTATTTTCCTTCCTCCAAGGTAATGTCTATCTTTGATGCTGAGGTGTATTTCTTGTATACAGTAGAATGATGAACCTTATTTTAGCATCCATTCCATTAGCTTGTATCTTTTTATTGATTAATTGTGTCCATTGCTTTAGGAGCAGTTTCCCACCAGCCTGGTCCCAGAGCCACATCAGCCCCAAATAGCACACAGAGGCAGTGTATTAATTATGAAATTGTTGGCCAGTTACTAGCATTTCTTATTTTCTAGCTGTCTTAAATATTAACCCATTTCTATCTACCTAAATGTTTCCATGTGGTCTTATCTTACTGGAGAGAGTGACAGGACCTCTTCTCTCATGTCCTATATCTTGACTCCTCTCTACTACATCTCCCAGAATCCTCCTTGTCTCCTAGTCCTGCCCATCTTGCTTTTTTATTGGCCAACAGGGCTTTATTAATTAACCAATAAGAGAAACATATATACAGAAATGACATCTCCCATCACATTGCTATTGAGGGATATTAATGACCAATAATTGTTCATTTTGTGTGTGTGTGTGTGTGTGTGTGTGTGTGTGTGTGTGTGTGTGTGTGTTTTCCCTTTGGATTTTGCTGGTGTGAGATTATCTATTGCCTGCGTTTTTTGTGGGTGTAGTTAAGTTCCTGGGGTTGAAGTTTTCTTTCTAGTACCTTCTGTAGGTCTGGATTTGTGCATAAATATAATTTAAATTTGAATTTGTTATGAAATATCTTGTTTTCTCCATCCATGATTATTGACAGTTTTGCTGGGTATAGTATTCTGGGCTGTCATTCTTGGTTTCATAGAATCTGCAAAACATCATTACAGGCCCTTCTGGGTTTTAGATTCTCTACTGAGAATTTGGGTGTGATTCTAATAGGTCTGCCTTTATATGTTACTTGGCCTTTTTCCCTTGCCATTTTTAATATTCTTTCTTTGTTTTGTATATTTAGTGTTTTGATTATTATGTGGCCAGGGGATTTTCTTTTCTGTTCCAATCTATTTGGTGTTCTGTAAGCTTCTTGTATCTTTATAGGCATGTCCTTACATAGGTTACAAAATTTTTCTTCTATGATTTCGTAAAATATATTCTCTGGGTTTTTGAACTTGGATTCTTCGCCTTCCATTTCTATTATTCTTATGTTTGGTCTTTTCATAGTGTCCTCTAAATTCATATCTCTATACCATAGATTAGTGCAGCTCTGAGACCTCATCAGAGAAATTTCTTTGAACAGTGAACAACAGTTAATGTAGAAACTAGTCAAAATACTGAGAGTAATTATCTGTGGAGTACTAAGCCACAAACAATTTTCCCAAAGCTCAGGAACAATTGTGAAAAAGTGACCAAAAGGATTGTAAGAACCAGAGGTTAGGGAGGACTAGAGCAAAACAGTGACTTCTAGACATGACAGGATACCTGCATTGGTGAGCTTATAGCAGTAGTGGTTGCCTACATAAGACTGTCAAAAGATCAAGCCAGTCAACATGAGCCCCCACCTCAGGATGAGAGGCTATTGGCAATTGGTATTGTCTAGGGAAAAATCATCCTTTATCTTTAGAGATGTGGTCCCCAGTAGGATAACTCTGTTCCAGTGGATGGCCCCATACCTAGAGTATAAGAATAATATAAACTGGAATCAATGAGCTGAGGAAGGAAGGAAGGAAAAAGGGAAAGAAAAGGAAACATGAAATGAGAAGGGTTTTAGGAATTGGGGAGGAGTAAATATAATCAAATTATACTGTATGCATGTATAAAGTTTTCAAAATCTAATAAATGTATCATGTGGAATATTAGTTTAAGATATGTAACACTTGTTTAAGCTTTGGAACATTTGTTTAATGATGTGTTGCATTCTTTTAGGTGGCATTTGTTTAACTCTGTAAAACTGTGTTACTTTGCTTGCCTATAGCGTCTGATTAGTCTAATAAAAAGCTGAACAGCCAATAGCTAGGCAGGAGAGGGGTAGACAGGGCCACCGGGAAGAAAGAATAAATAGGAGGAGAAATTTGGAAAAGAGAAGGAGGAATAAGAAAAGAAGAAGGAGGATGCCAGGGGCCAGCCACACAGCCAGCCACAGAGTAAGAAGGAAAGAAAGATATGTAAAATAAAGAAAGGCAAAAGCCCAGAGGCAAAATGTAGTTAAAGAGAAATGGAATAATTTAAGTTAGAAAAACTGGCTAGAAACAAGCCAAGCTAAGGCCGGGAATTCATAAGAATAAATGTCCCTGTGTTTATTTAAGAGCTGGGTGGTGGGCTCCCAAAGCATAAAAAAAAAGAAAGAAAGAAAGAAAGGAAGGAAGGAAGGAAGAAACAACTACTATATTATATTATGCTTCCTAACTTTTATTTATGTATTTTAATGTGATTATAAATATATGGTGCGGGGTACCAGTGGAAGCCAGAAAATGGTATTGAGTCCTATAAGCAAGCCACCAGTGAGTCACCTAGCATAGATGACAGGGGTGGGGAGGGCAGAGCACAAAACTGGGTGATATTCCTTCTCAGGCCTTGTTTTCCGAGACAGGGTTTTTCACAAGGACCTGGCTTGCTCTTTTAATGCTGTCAAGGTGCTTACATTACAGAAGATCAGTCAAACAGCCCCAACTTTGTCTAAGAGGGGATCAAGGCTCCCCTCTTGCTGCTGAGACATGCAGAGGTCATCTCACACATCAGCAGCATGTAAAGCTGAAGTCACAGGGCTGTCAGAGCAGCTGAGGGCACAAAGATTGCATCTTTCTTCCCCTTTTCTGCTCATATGAGGGCACAGAGGTATCTGAAGCCTTCAGGTGTGACCTAGGACACATTTGAGTCATGATGCTATCTATGTTTTGTTTTGTTTTTGTCTGTTTGTGTGTTTGTTTTGTTTTAAGCTTTCCATGTCCTAGTTGGCTTTCTATTACCATGATAAACGCTATGACTAAAAACAACTTGAGGAGGAAAGGCTTATTTTATTTCATCTTACAGGTTAGAGTTCAAGGTGGCAATCTATGGGCAGGAGCTGGTGAGGAGGCCATGGAGGAGGGCTCTTATTGTTTTGTTCCTCATGGCTTGCTCAGCCTGCTTTTTCACATACCTCAGGACCACCTCCCAGGGATGGCATTATCTCTAGTGGGCTGAGCCCTCCCTCATCCATCATTAAACAAGAAAATGCCCCCATAGAGTGGTTTACAAGTCAATCTGATGGAGGCAATTCCTCAGCTGAGGGTTCCTCTTCTCAGATGATTCAGGCTTGTACCAAGTTGACAAAAAAAAAAAAAAAAAAAAAAAAAAAAATCAACAACCAGCACAGCTATCTGCCCATGTTTTATTAGTGTTCAAATTTCCTCCCTGTGACATGCACACTGCAGCAGCTTCAAAAAGAGGAAAGAGCCACTTTGCACATGATTTCTGTACACCACAGTGTAAGGATCTGCTGGAGCAGACAGGTTCAGACAAAGACCACCAGAGAGAGAGAGAGAGAGAAAGAGAGAGAGAGAGAGAGAGAGGATCCAGGCAGACAGACAGAACCCACCCCCCCTTAAGAGTCAACTGAATAACAGTGTGAATAGAGGACAAATGAGAGGATGTTACTGTTTGATAGTGTACAGAGAGAAGGCCTTGTCCAAGGCTTATTTACGAAATTGAGGTTGAAAGGTGCAGGGCCACTCCCATCCTCCAGGCGGAAAGTAACCCATGAACAGCACCTTCAGATAAAGTTCACCCAGCCAGTTTTGAACACACCTACCTAATCAAGGTCAAACACTTGGTAAAGGCCTGTGTACTCCCTTGCTTTGCTCTGCCAAACTCAATCTCTGTTTAAAAACCTGTGGCCCCTTCACTGATTCTTCTGGGCTTTGTTCTCACGGAACCTCAGGAGTCCCTCCCCCTGGGTCTTTATCCTGGTTTGTTGTCTTACCTCCCTCTGTTTCTCCTCAACTTCCCTTGGCCCTGTTTCTGGCACCCTAGTGCTCAGGTCCTCATGTCAGCATCAGTCTTGGCTCTTCTCATCTCTTCTTTCACCCTCTTGCCTCTTTTTGGCCTCCACTTCTGCCTTTGACAGAGTATATAAGATCGGGTAGTGTTTCCCACCTCCCACTACAACAGCTCCTGTTCTGGCGTCACTGCCCACACAGCCACCTCTGGCTTTCCCAGAAATATAACAGTCCAAATCTATATTAACTTCACAACCCTGGCCTCCGTCTGCAGTAGGGAAGAGTATGCCAGCTACTCAACATTGAAGGGAGGGCTTCCCATCACATTTCTGTTGGAAATTGGTACCACCCTGTCTTAGTTTGCTTTTCTTTTCCTATGATAGACACCATGGCCAAAAGCAACTTAGGGAGGAAAGGGCTTATTTCAGATGATAGCTCACAAGTCACAATTTATCAGGGAAGCCAGGGCAGGAACTCAAGGCAGAAACCTGGGGGCAGCAACTTAAGCAGAGACCATGGGAGACCTGGCTTGCTCTCCATGACTCACTCAGTCTGCTTTCTTGTACAACCCAGGACCACCAGCCCAGGAATCACGTCATCCACACTGAGCTGAGCCCTCCCACATCAATCATTAATCAAGAAAATACTCCATAGATATGACCACAGGGCAGTCTGATGGAGACAGTTCCTTCTTCCCAAATGACTCTAGTTGGTTTCGAGTTGACAGAAACTAACCATCACACACCCCAAATAAGCTAACTGGAATTATTGTTTAAAACTAAGGGTTTCAGCCTTCTTAGGAACTGCAGATTTCATTGTTCAAATTTATTCAGTGATAGAAAAGAATGCTGGGTGAAAGGTTCCAGCACTGGGTGGTAACTGGAACTCTGGAATCCCTTTCCTTCTTTTCCCATTGCCTCAAGGGATGCTGAAGGGCCTTACAAGTTTGCAGACTTCTGGGTTAAGCAGAGCAGGAAGAACCATGTCCTTGAGGCAAGTTCTGCTATAACCCATCATCCCAGAAGTGGTGTGTTCTCACCATCTTGTGGTAGAGCCTGGAGAAAGACATCAGGGTTGGGGTCTTCCTCCCACTCACTAGCTGAGGAACACTGGGCAGTCCATTTCAATTCAATGCCCAAAGTTTTCCAGATTAGCCATTGTAGTGCTTCCTCCCTCTTAGTTAAGATGATTCAATGAGTCTGGAGAAGAGGGCTTGGGAGCTGTCCCAGCTGACCCAGAAAGGTGCTAGAGGAACACTTGTGATCGTTTTCATCTAAAATCATGTCTTGTTCCAAGAGAATCCTGGGTAAGTGACTCATCCCAGCTCCCTGTTAACTCAACATCCCAGCCTGTTGACTATGGTCAATGGCTGCCACTGCCCTTCTCATATATGATGTATGAGACACGGTGGCTCAATGTCCTAAAACAGGACATTGAGTTCATTCTGCCGAGGGACCTGGTCCATATCAGAGTTCCCTTCTAATGACACATAGCACAAAGCTCTCCAGATGAAACAAACAGAAGCACTCAGCTGGAGGTGTAAATCTAAGGTTAATTGGAAGCTGAGTGTTGTGGGCCTAAGATAAAGGTTACCAGGTGCGTTTGCACAGTTCTGAATCTGTCCCCTGCTTTTAGTCATAAACATATGTCATTAATTTATGTTTTTTCCCCTTTGTACAGTCTTCAGCTGGCAGAAACAAGAAAAAAGAAATTAGTCATTATACCCAGAAGGAATTTGTGAACAGGACATAAAATTTAAAGGTTATACACTGTTGGGAAAATGATGTAAGAAGTAAAGAAAACAGAAAACAAGCTGCTAAATTTTGGGGCTGATGCATTTTCATAGCTTGTTTTATAATGCATACATATTGTGCTGTAATCTTGACCCTCAAGCCAAGCAAGTAGCCTCCAGGGCAGGCAGGGGAAGGGCCTTCCTAAGCACTGTGAATAGGTCTTTCCAAGGGTAACAACAAGGCCAACTCTTTCCTCTCCTGAGTTTGTATTTCCTTTATTACTTTTTGCTCACCAAACCTACAGGGAGCACAGAGTGCAGATATCAACTCTAATAGCCTGTCCACTCTCTGCACATGTGGAATCAGATTGGAACAGCAGTCCTCAGGGCTCAGCATGAGTTGGAGTACTTTGTGGCCAGCACAGGATGGATATATATATATATATATATATATATATATATATATATATGGCTTTCTGCATCTTCGTCCCATGTCTGCATAGGGAAAGCAATTAGTAAGGATACCCACAGTCACTTATTAATTCACAAGCATCCTGCAGTAAAAGTTTTCCATGTTTAACATCAAATAATAATAACAATAATAATAATAATAATCCCTTTGGCAGAAAAGCCTAAGGTTTCAGACATGAAGCTTCCTGTGGTCATTACTGGCCTTGGTGCTGTTGGCAATGCACATATTTTGTGGTAAAAATGTAAATGTATTTGTTCATCAAGTGCTGACCTGGATTCCTTTAGAAATGTTATATGTATAATACCTCTTGGCTTTTCTAAAATCTGGAAGGTTCTAATTTCCTAAACCTAACAGGCCCTGTGGATTTAGGTAAAGGTGATGTACCTGATGTGAGTGTTCTGAGGTAGAAAGAGGTCTGAAGAGAGAGGGTAGCACTCTTGATCTGCAGAAGGGTCTAGAGGTGGTGAACCTCAGAGACGTAAGAACTCAGTTCAGTGGGAGCTGAGCATTGGCTGAGATCCAAACAATCTTAGAACAGAGAACTCTACCATGTCTGCTCCTGGCCTCCTTCACTTTGACCTAAGGCCATTGTTTCCCAGACATCTTCATTTCTTGCTCTTGCTGCCTCTCTATTATCCCTATCCTGCCCCCTCAAATTCCATTAACAGACACTAATCCACTGGAAATGATGTCAATCTTAAGACATTTGACAAAGGTAAAATAAATTTGGTCCTGACTTGATTTTATTGTGTATTCTTAATCCAGACAATGTGGCCCAGTCTATATAGCACCACAGCTTTCCAGCTTTCCAACAGAGGAATTTGTTGGTTAGTATATGTCCCCATAAACATTAACATGAGTAGTAACACCATCCAGAAGCAAATTCTGTATTAATTAGCAAATTCTGTATAATTCTGTGAATTAAATAAGTTTAATTGGCTAAGTGTCAAAGGGTCCTATACAGAGATATTCTTCCCTGAAATCCCACACTATCTCTTCAAAATTAGAGGGGGAGATGTCTCTTGACTCCATGTCCCCCAGATATGGAGTCACCACTGGACTCCGGGGACATTGTTCCCACTGAAGCCCATGGTTGTATTTACATGCATGTATGTATTTATGCAAATGTATGCAAATATATCTGTATATATACAAGTTTGTTAGCATATGTGTATATGTGTGCATGAGTATGTATATGTGTGTGCATAAGTGTGTATGTGTATATGTGACGTGTGTGTGTGTGTGTGTGTGTGTGTGTGTGTGTGTGTGTGCATTCATACACTGATAACTCTGTATTTATCCACTCCTCTCCCATTTCTTACTCTGACTATGGAAGTAATGTCAGGGATGGTAAGTCTTTTAATCCTGGGTCAGCCTTCACTGAACCAACCCATACATCTCAGTCAAATTCATCTCCACCCTATTGTATTTATCAAAAAAGGATTCACCAAGAAGAATGTCCAACTTCAGCAGAAAAAAGAAATCACAGCTGAATGTGGGGTTTAAAGCTGAAGATACTGAGACTGAAAACTTGATGGTTCTTAATGCTCACTTCCTCACAGGAGGGCTCACACTGCTCCTGAAGCTGTGCCAGGGATCTGCAAATGAAAGCCTACAGTCAGGGAATGATGCCTCATGACAGCAAGGATCAGTCTTGTGACAGGTAAAGCATTTCGTCATAGCCTTCCTCAGACAGAGCTCAGGCTTGGAGTTAATCAGTGCAGCACATCCTCAGAGTCTGAGGGCAATAGAAACCAGCTCTGCCATTCATCATTGGATTGCTTTCTGATTCACTCTGAATGTCTTTAAATGATATTAAAGAGGAACATTCTTTAAAGTACATTTCATAGTGTTTAATAAAGATCCAGCATACCCTTTGTAGGCCAGAAAATAAATGGATCCCTACCCCAAGTCTGTTCAGTGCTGTCTTGGGCAACATTTCCTTACACAGAAGAAAGAGTGACAAGAGGTGACAAGATGCTCTTGCTCATGACAGGGAAAACGGCATGTAAGAAAGCACGCAGGAAGGAAAGCTGTAAATAAAAATAGGGCCTTCCGCTTGTTCATCTGGGTTCTTAACTGAAATGTAAAATGAGTGACAAGGGAAAGGGAAAGGCTTGGCAACCTAGGCCCTTGAATGCCAAGAAGAAAGACTTGATGAATGTATTGAGCAATGGGAGCCACTGAAGGTTGTGAGCAGAGGACACAGCATGATCAGAGAAGAGCATAAACTGTGAGGTCCATCTGCCACGAGTTATAATTCGAGTTTATCCCTCATTATCACACATGACCTTGGGCACTTTATGCACCTTTTGGGGGTCTCCCAAGCTGCACAAAGGAAGCAGTAATATGCATTTGAGGTTCTTGCCAACAACATTAGAAGTGACACGGAGCACAGTGATCAAAGGACTTGGCACAGGAAAGGTGCCTATTCAATGGCGTTAGTGGTTAGCACTGGTGTACTGGGGGTAAGGTCAAAGGACAAGAGATATAAAAAGTGAGATGGCAGAGTCCAGGCTACGGAGGGCGGAGCAGGGGGAGGGGAAGGCCCAGGCTAGCAGACTCCAAACAAGGGACAAGGGAGATGGGCAGGATTCAGGGGACACTACAAAGGTAGAATTAAGGACAAAGAGGCTCAGAAAAAGTGAGTTACCCAACATCATTTGATGATAACTGGATGAGTGAAAGGAAGGACAAGAGAACACAGGGACACCAGCAGTGACATCCAACACCAGACTGGGTTTCTAGAATGACAATGGAAATAACAAGCTCCGTTCCTTTCCACAGTGATCCAGTCTTGAGCTTGTGGTCCTCCTGCCTCAGCCTCCCAAGCTGGACTTTGACTTAGTGAAAGCTGCCCTGGAGGGCAACTTCTAAATCCACAGGGTAGGCTGGCTTGTGTGGTGATAGCGGTGTACACTGCGCACCGGCAGTGTGCAACAGGTATGTCTTCCCCCCCCCCCACAACCTGTGCTGCTGTTCACTTCCCCTGTCCTCTCCTCCACAAACTGCCTGCCATGTCCTGCTGGTGACTAGCTTCATTGTCCTCTCTCACTTTATGGTCCTCTCAGCACAAATAACTGCTGATATTTCCACAGGCAGCAGCATATAGCTGTCCTTGGATAACAGGTAGGAAAACACCTGCCTTTGGAACAGCAGGACAGCAACTGACAGCTCATCGCCCCTGACATTTTCATTAGGAACTGTGACAGGATTCTCTTCCCGAAGCAGTGTTAGTAATTTGCGCCACTTTGCTCAGAGGGGATTAACATGACTTATATGCAGGAGCCTCAGCCCTGGATCCTGCACAAGCTTCTATCCTGGTGTGGGTCACTCCTGGGTTTCAACCATGTCAGCGTCACATAAGTCACAGAGCAATCAACCAGCATGTACATCCCAACTCTGAGTGTGACTGCCGGGACCCACATGGGGGAACTTTATAGAGTATATAAATGGACTTTAATATCACAGGGTAGCTTTTGGGATGCATGTCTAATTTGCTGGGCCGTGAAGAGCTGACAAACCACTCCATACATCTTTAAGGCCTCTGCCTATGCCTGCTGCCCTGTGAAGCAGGGAGTTGTCATTGTTTTGCCCTGCCCCCCTCCCTGCCAGCCACAGAGGTTCAGCCTGAAGTCCTTCTTCAGCTCTTGAAAAGCTGTGGGAGATTTCTGTTATTACACACCCTGGTCTTCCACTGAAGGAACTGTTTTTATCCATGTGGCTTTTCCTGGAGAGACATGTACAAATGGCTATTCTTTTCCAAGGACAAAGATATTATTCAGTGATATGAACATCTTTTTATACAGGTTGCTGTTGGCTCAGATGAGTGGCTCTCTGTTTTTGTTTGTTTTTTTTTTAAGGCTCATTTATATTTGCATGTGTGCATTTGTGTCCATGTCTGCATGTGTGTGTGTGTGTGTGTGTGTGTGTGTGTGTGTGTGTGTGTGTGTGTGTGTTGGTGGGAGGTGTGGTTCTTATGCAGGCCAGAGAGGGTTGGGATTCCTTGGAGCTGGAACCTGTGAGCTGCCACAGAGATGCTGGCAATTGAGCTCAGGTCCTCATTTTAGATCACCTATAAACATTAACATGAAATTTCCACCCTTTCCTTTTATTCTTCTCTCATGTAATCACTTCTTTCCCTTCCTCCCAGCACCCTTACCCAGATCATTGCTACTATTTCCCCTCAGAAAAGAGCAGCCTTTCCAGTGATATCATCTGAACACCGAATAAAAAGATACAATAAGGCTTAGCACAAACCCTCATATCAAGGCTGGGTGAGGCAACCCAGTAGGAAGAAAAGGGTCCATCATACAGGCAAAAGAATCATAGAGATCCCCACTCCCACTGTTAGCAGTCCCATAGAAATCTCAAGCTAAACAACCACAGCATGTATGCAGAGGGCCTTGCACAGACCCATGCAGGCTCTGTGGTTGTGGCTTTGGTCCCTGAGCTTCTACAGGCTCTACTTAGTTGATTCTATGGGCCATGTTCTCCTGGTGACTTTGACCCCCCCTGGCTCCTATGGTTCTTCTCCCCCTCTTCTGTGGAGTTCCCTGAGCTCCCCCTAATGTTTGGCTCTGGGTCTCTGAGTATTAATCATATGGTTCAGCTAATGATACTCAGAGAAGTCAATTCAGAATTAAGTTGAATTAGATGAATGCAATTGGTTAAGTGATGGAATGAGATATGGAGTCTTTCCAAAGACATTCATTCTCCTGTGGAATTTCACTCTGTTCCATCAGAGTTCCTGGATCCTCCCCAAACCACTGAGTCATGCCAGACCAAACTGGCACTGAGTCACCTGCACCACTGGACTCCTAATCCATAAACTTCAGTGTCACCCACTCAAACCCATGGATGCTCAGTGAGCATGCAATGATAAAATCTGGATGTTTAACACATCTGTCTTCCAGAACTTACAACTTAGGGCAAGAGTTTCCAAAATAGCATCTTATTCCTCTGGGCCATCAAAAAGACCTTTCTTAGAATGCTTGGTTCTAGAACCCTGATGGTGCCCTTTAGATTCCCTGTGGCCAAAGTCCATACCTCAGTTTGTAAAGTGATTTTCTTCAGGATAAAGTACCTGAGTTCAACACCCCAGAACCCACATAAAAATGGGCATGGTGGTATGTATCACCCAGCCCTGAGGAAGTGGACACAGCTGCCCAGGGCTGACTGGCAGCCAGCCAGCCTGCTTGACAAGTTCCAGGTTGATGAGAGTCCCTGTGTCAAAAATCAAGGTAGACAGTACCTGAGAAATGATCCCTGAGGTTGTCCTCTGGCCTATACACACATGAACACACACACATACATGAGCACCCAAAAAGTTTTCAAAATGTACCATCAATTTCTTCACTACAGAAACTAAACTTCTAAAACATAAGCAAGCCCCTAAAGTTCATTAGCTCCCTTTTTATGAAGATATATAATGGATTCACAAAATTATTACAAAATATTTTCAGAAAAGAACACTCAATATTAGCTATAAAAATGGAAGAGATTCCAACCTGGTCTTCTCTCTTTTCTTTTACCTTCCATCTAAGGTATCATGTCAGAAAAACCTCTGTTATTTCTTCCCTTTTCTCCCTCTCCCAAAGGATTGTTGTCTGTTACCTCTGTCCTTCTGTCTCAAGTAACATAGCCAGGCACAGATGCCACCCACAGCGGCGCAGTCTCTCCTCAGTGTTGCTTGCCTATAAGGTGACTCCCGGCCTTCATGATACAGAGCCCTGAGAAGTTAAACCTACTCAGACCTCTCAAGGATGAAGCCGGAAGGAACAACCATTCTCAGGGCCTTCATGATAAAGACAGTTCTTACAGATGCCTTTATCCATGCTTTCCCAGAGCCAATTCAACTTGGGTTTTGCTTTTGTTTTTGTTTTGTTTTGTTTTGTTTCAAACACAAAACCAGCCACAAGTAAAATAGCCAAAAACTGTGGCACAAAGAAAAAGGACTAGCAGGGCCTGGGGGCATGGTTCAACTGATCAAGTGCTTAATGTACAGGGATGAATTTGGATCCCCAGAGCCTATGTAAAAGCTGTGTGGGCATGATAGCCACCTGAACCCCAGCCCATGGGAAACAGAGAAAAGAAATCCCCAGAGCAAGCTGCATAGAAAAATTAGTCAAAATGGCAAGCTTTGTGTTCAGAAAGAGCCCTTGGTTCCATGTTTAAAGTGAAGAGGAAGACATCCAACATCACCTCTGGCCGCCACAGGCATCATCTGCTGTGGGTAGTGACTTGACAGTAGTGATACAGAGGCCAGCAGGAATTAGGAATGACCTTGACAGTGGTCTCAATAATAGAGGCAAAAACCTAGAATAGAGACATGTTTTGGGGTGAAATTGAGAGTGGACCATTAATTCTAAACAGATCCACAAGGACAGGGACATAAGAGGGCACAGAACCTTGAGTGCTGACAGCACCCAGATAAGCCATATGCAAGGTTAGTGCTAGTTGAATAGCTCAAATGAGGACAAGTCCCAGGCAGCTGCAAGCCTCCTGTGCAGAGTCAAGTCTGGCTCCCAGTCAAGGACTTCCACAGCTTTATGCCAATGCATCATCAAGCTCCGGCCTTTGCATTCAGTCAGTCATTATTTATTGAACAGTTACTATTCATTGTGCTAAATCGAGGAGCCAAAAATGGGGAAATGGCTAAGCTCCTGACCTGAGGGAGTTCAGGTCTCCTGGATGTAACTTTGAGAGGGGTCAGTTCCCTTCCTGGGAAACCCCCTTTGTTGACAGCATGCCTACCACATTCCAGAGTCTCCTTGGCCCTGGACAGGGGTTCAGGTACTTCTGTTCACCCTTCAATTGACCTGCAGGTGTGTTGATATAAGGGCGTCTTCGTACAGTGCCGAAGCCCTAGGACCACAGAGCAGAGAGATGAAAAGAGGTGTGAACCCGCTGCAGAGTCTTGTGTTTCAAGGTGTAGGTGCTGACAGAAGAGACAGAAGAGGCCACACTACAGGAGAGGAAGGAGAGAAAGTGGCATGATCAGGGAAGCAGACTTTCAACACCATAGGTGTGCTAATGGGGCTTGTGTGGCAGCAGCTGAGTGAGGACTGCAAAGAGCCCCGTGCAGCCACATATGCCAGTTAAGAACTGGCCAAGAGAAGGGTGTGGCCTGGGGAAAGAAGACTGAGGATGCCCACAGAGCCAGGGGTACTGTGTGAAAATTCAGAAAGGCACAGGACTCCATGGCAGGAGAGGGAGAGTTGGTTTGGGGGCACGGAAATAAAAGACCCTTCTAGTGGGTAGGGCTAGCAGACCCACAGTCAGGAGGCTCTGAGCCCATGAAGGTCTGCAGTCACACAGTGGCATGTTTGAACCTCAGCTCTGCTGCTTACCACCTGTGACAGCGAGTCCTTGGACTCGCTTCCTTTCTTTACCTATCAAGTTCCTTTCTCAGAAGATTCCAGAAGAATAGTCTGTGGACTGTATGTGCAACCCATCTTGCTTGCCTTAGTGATCATAAATACATTCTACACTCCTGCCTTTTTATATTGAAGGTCCCTGTAGTGTACTTTAAAAGATCCTCAAGGGGGCTACTACATTGAGCTCCAGGGGTCAGCTAAGCCTCTACTGATCCTCAAATTCTGCCACTAAGGTCCTGAAACAAACAAGACGGGCTAGGAAGCAACAACAGCACACCCCAGGATTTCTGCAGCGGCCTTTCCATGTTTGACTTGAGGTCTTTCCCAACCTAGCTGCAGTCTCATCTAGGCCTAGACTCAGGACAGCATGACCTGTACCAGGCTAACCCTAGTATTCTCCCTTCCCTCCCTATAAGCATCAGATGAGAACACCTGGGAGCTTCTCTGTCTTTGAGCTGAGCTCCATTCTGGCAGGCGCAGCATTAATTGTGCTGACCAGCCTCTGCTGTGTGCCAGTCCAAGTATAGACTGGCATGGACCCTGGCGCATAGCAGGGTGCAGTGCAGTGGGGCCCTTCTCCCCTGCCCAGTGCTATACCTGTCTTTGCAGCCCTGACTTCGGGGCATCCTTTTTTCTATCCTCAGTTACATCTGGGTGAGACCCAGGTGCTTGAAGACTTGGTGATATTGTATGGCGGTGAGATGGTGAAGGCTGAGTTAGCACCAATCCACAGGGGAGGAGCAGGGGACACTCTGCAATGTCTGCCAACTTTTCAGTGTCAACATTGCTGCCATGGCCCATTTCAGTCTATCAACGTGACACAGGTCAGCTTGCAAAGGAATTCAAAATGCAACAGCTCTCCCTCCTGAGCTGGTGCCATATGCCTCCAGCAAACCACTCAACAAATCACCTGGGAGTCTTGCATAGCAGTTTATAAAGCAACTTCAAAGTTTATGACCATTTAATAGAGCCCTAGCATGCCCTACCTCTGCTTTTAAAGACTGCATCCTACCCCAGCAGCACTATGCCATGCAAATGCTAAAGGCTCCCAGTCTCACTCAGAGATCACCACTGCTTCCATGTGCTTTGAGAGAGAGTGACACTGGAATGGCTTCTTGGCGTTTTGAAGGAAACAGATACACCCTGACAGGCGAAATCTCAGGGATGCTCCCCTAACAAAAACACTGTCGCCGAGTAAGCAAATAGTGACAAGTTTATAAGATGCTGCTGGCAGTCTGAAGTTGTCGGTGCTGAGCAGTTGAGCTGGGCTTGGTGGGAGCGGCTGGTTAGCCATTTGTCAGGCAAAGTCAAAACAGCCCTCTAGCTACAGCACAGACGGCAGGAAGAAGCTCATCAGCATTTTATTTATGACTCTTAATTAGCAAGCAGAAAAGGAGGACGGAAGAAGTTCTCAGCTTGGGATACACACACTTGCCCAGACATTGTCTTTGTCTAGAGCACTCAAGTCCCCACAACTGAGAGCTGCATTTTATCAACAGGAAAAGGAAACTTCATCCTGAGAGTGAGTATAGTTACCTTAACTTAACCAGTGAAAGTTCAGAGAGGCAAGATGGCTTTTCCAAGGTAACACAGCTGGACTTGAACCGTTGTTCAGATCTTAAAGCTGGGGCCTTTTCAATCCAATGACTGCAAGCTGGACATCATAATGCTGGGTCACTGACTTGGGATAGAGGTTCATTCACTTACCAAAATCCTTACATTAAAGAATGAGCTTGCAGAACCTGAGAGATAGCTTAATGGCTAACATGCTGGCCGTGCAACCATGAGGACAGGAGTTTAGATCTCCAGCACCCATGTAAAAAACTGGCCAGGGCAGCACGTGTTTGTAACCCACTCATCAGGTAGGGCAATATCACAGACCAACCAGACTGGCCAAAAGGGGAGCTACAAATGCAGTGAAAGACCCTGTCCTAAAAAGTAAGGTGGAGTATAATAGACAAAAATACCCAACACTGACCCCTGGTATGCACCTACTGCACACTTCTGGTTCCTATGGCTGTGCTTGTATGTTTTTAAGGGAGTTGTGGAGCAAGGGAGGAAAACAGGACAACTACAGGAGATATGATGGTTCCAGTCTGCCTTTACAGAACTTGGGATAACGGTTGGTGACCAAAAGTTTTGCCAGCCACAGGACAGGGATTAAACATCATAGCTGGGGTCTGAAGTGTCACTGCTCTATAGCAATGGACACTGTGAGGTCCTTCAAGCATTAGAAACATGAGCAAACTTTCACACTAGAAAGATACATGTCACATGTGACAAATGGCATTTAGGGAGTGCTGCAACTGGTGACTCTGATGAAATGGAAAACCTTGACATTTACACAAAAGAATAAGGCCATTTGAATGACATAAATCATCTTTAGGTCTATTTTGGTTTTCAGTCCATGTGAACCCAAAAGGATAAAGGTTTGTCATTCAAGAAGGAACTGGTTAGCAGCCACTTCCAAGTCCTCCAAGAAAGTGTGGCTATGCTATGCATATCTTCAGTATTTGATTCACCTCTTCCTAGAACTCCCCAAGTATCCTACTCCTCTATCTCCTTAACTTAATTTGGCCAAGGAAATACCACATGTGATGTGTGTCACTCCCAGAACACAAACTGAGATGGCAAATAATCCACCAATTAGGTCTTAAAGCTACACAGCCAAGTAGGCCCTCCACTGAGTTTTGGAAGCTGTTCTTACCACAGTATGACTTCACTTCTCAAAGACAGATTGTGGGAGTAACTAGGGGGACCATAGCATGAGTTCAAGGGTTGAAAAGTCCAGACCACTTCAGATTCTACAGGCAGTCTGGGACTCTGAACCACCTAAAGGATTCTTCCTGAAGTGGGCATAAGATCAATGTTGGCAAACTGGGCATAATAAATCTTTAGCTCCTGACTGTAAAGGCTCTAGATCCCATGAAACTGAGTGAGGAAATTCCCTTGAACTGATATGAAATTGATTTTTACTGGGTGCTTGCTGTTTGTATGGTGGTTACTCACTTATCTGAGAGGGCCATATTCTAAGATTATCATTGGATGCCTGAAATTTCAATTAATAGCAGACTCATCAGACTCCTCTACAGAAGTTAATCTGGTAGCTTTGATGGCTACTACTTGATGGGGTATGTAGATCATTTGGCCTAGATGACTCATGTTCCAGACAGGATGCAATGGAGTGATGCAAGATTCCAACAAGCCTCTCAAATAGGCATGTAATTTCAAACATACAAATTATTCATCTCTAGAAGTTTCCATTTAATATCACATCATGGCTGACTGAATAACTACTGGAAATGAAGCCACGAGCAAAAGGAAAACCACTGAGTTAGACAAGGAAGGAAAACATAAGGCCGAAACTTTAATTTCTTTCAAGAAACTTAACCTAACTATTAAGTTCAAACTTATCAACATGAGACACCAAATAATAAAAGTTATAAATAAAAATCTTTAGACTATGATCAATATGATGCTACAAAGCAATGGAATGGGCAACCAAATTCGCTGTCCACAAAAAGTCCTGCAAATGTGCTGAATGACCAGCCACCTCTGAAGACCTAACTACAATCTGTGCTCATGCCACAGCCCATATGTTCCTGTTGACACATATGGAAGACACTAGCTCTAAATGAAGAGATGGAAGGGAAGTTCAGGCTCTCAAGACAAGTAGCTGAAGAGAACAAAACACCACTTTCTCTGGGGTGCAAGGAAAAGAGTCCAAAAGCTAATAATCTGCCTTGTGGGCCCTGCCTTGCTTTGCCAGAGGCTCTCAATATAACAGGGAGAGACCTGGAGCAAGGTGGAGCAGGGCCATGAAGCCACCGAAGCTCCTGGCCTGTGTATTCCATGAACTCCTTGACCCTGCTCCAGATGGCTTGGCTGTACCAACCAGGATGTAGCCAACACAATGGGCAATAGCTAAAGCATTGATTGTCATATACATCATGAACACCAAGCAGTAGTATTCAGTCTGTCCCTCAAACAAAGTGTTAAGTCTGAGACTTCTCTAAGGAAGGTTTGGTTATTACATGGAGACTGGAATCTAATCTCCCCCAGCCCAAACAAAACCCATGCTATGCAAAGTTACATAACACCATAGTTTAAATGAAGGATCTGTACATCTTTCTTCTGTTGTCTGGAATCATGGAAGACTGGGCGATTGCAGATGTCTGAATTCCTACAAACATGGAGTTCAACCCTCCGGGCTGTGCAGAACAAGCTTAGTGGTTAAGGATATTTGCTGCTCTTGCAGAGGGCAAACACCCACCTGACTGCTTAAAAACCATCTGTAACTCCTGTTGCAGGCATTCAGCATACTGTTTGGCCTCCAAGAGCACCTTGAAACACATGGGGTACATACAGACAAGCAAGCACACACAGATGATAGATAGATAGATAGATAGATAGATAGATAGATAGATAGATAGATAGATAGATAGGAAGGAAGGAAGAAAGAAAGAAAGAAAGAAAGAAAGAAAGAAAGAAAGAAAGAAAGAAAGAAAGGAAGGAAGGAAGGAAGAAAACATTTAAAGAATTAAAATCCCTCAAGGTTGAGGACCCACCCTTGCATACCTGGGCAAACATTGATGCTTTCACAGTAAACTGTCAGTATCATCAACAGCTCTCCTGAAGAGAGGCAGTTTTTTTCTGGAGGTGATACCACAGCAGCGTTCCTCAGGTGCCCTGGCCTCCAAAGCTCTCTGCAGACAGACACACGGAATGTGCCAGTCTCCTCTCTCTCTCTCCTTGCTATTACAATCAACTGGAAATCTTGAACACATGGTCATTGTGTAACAACTTGATAGACCCAACACTGAAAAAGTGTATACAGAGAACACAAACCATGTGGCCATGCTCCTGGGCAGAAGACAGACTGTTGAGATGAGGATGAGGCTGAAGAAATGAGCCAATGAGAAAACAGAGTGGAAGCCAGGCCAAGTGGTAGCCAACAATGCTAAGCACAGAGGCCAAGCCCCTGTGACAGATAAGGTGGGAGCAGGAAGACCTGGACCTGAACCTAGCTCCTAGGTCCTGTAGCCTCCAATATGCTACTTTCCCATAATAGTCCTGAATCCTGTTCAAAATCCTGTCAGCAGACCACGCAGTGAGTCCCAGCCCCTGCCCTCCAATGTTCAGCATACATGAAGAAGGGTGGGTTTCAGAGATCTAGATGCTGGCCTGTCTACACAGCCCTGACACTCCCTCGTGTATGTCACCAAATGCGCTTCATGTCAGGCGTTTGACACTTAGCATGGCAGGTTATACTGTCACTCATTCTTTCAGGGTTTGATGCTGTCTCAACAGCTATTTGTTCTGTAGAATATTTTTAGCTGGGGACTGGGGGAGGGGCTGCTGGGAGAGTCGGTGGGGAAGAAGAAAGCTGTCCCTGTAGAGGCTGTGTCACGTTCCTGATGCTGAGCTAAGTAAGGGCCTTGAATGCATACGTGTTCAAAACGCAATTGTTAATAATGTCATATTATCTCCACCTCCCTGTGTTTATAAAAAAAAAAAAAAAAGCACAAGGAATTGGAAATGAGGCTCAGGGGATCCTTGGCAACTGAAGATCTTCCTTCTTCTCTCAGGGAGAAAGCCACGGAACACCTAAGTGGTCTTAGAAAGATATGGCACAGAGCAGGGCATTTCAAGGGAAAAAAGAAAACCTTTTCCAAATGTGTTTCAAACATTCCATGAGCCTGTTTCCGCAACTCTCCAGAAGAACCAAGCTGAGAATGCTACACCTCCCCCACCCTCACCCTCCAAACTGGCTTTCAGGTGACGCAATGACAAGACCTCTGCGGTGAGCTGTCTGGAGGGCTGCAACCAGCCATCAGAGCAGGGGTGCTGCCATCTCTCGGAAGTTCGTGGCCAAAGCAAGACACTGTCCTAGAAAGGATGGATTTCAGTGATGATATGAAATGTTACTGGGCAATCTGTTCCGAAATAATTGCTCGGCTTGTTGGCCTCCTTTTACTTTTTAGAATTTCAAAGACCACAAGCAGTGCCAGCCTGAACAGTAACTACCATGCTTAAATCTAAGTCACCACAACCATAGCCGCACAGAAGCTCTCCTTCTCAGTTAGTGACATCATTGAAAACTCCTGTCACTTCCATTTAGAGATGTTTAGAGCTTTCATTTAGAGCTGTGTGCAAATTTTAGGATATGCCATTTCTTAAGTGACATGATTAGGAAGCAGCACCTAGTCTCTGGGATGTACCTAAGTTTCAGCATAAACAATAACACAGCCTTCTCTCCCATCCTTCACACACACACACACACACACACACACACACCATACACACACACACACACTAACACACGTACACTATACATACACACACTCATGCATGCATACATATATACACACACCCACACACAGTCTTATATATACATACATACACTGGCATACATATACCCACAGGCTCACTCATAGTCTTATGCCAATACATACAGATACACATACACAGAGGCTCACACACACACACACATATATATACATATATATATATGTATATATATGTGCAGAGGCACAAACAGATGTTCACACACACACACACACACACACACATATACATATATACCCAGGCATACACACATACAGGTTCACATACATGTTTGACTATATGCACACATAATACACCCCTTTCTCTTTCTTTCATATACACACATCATACATATATACATAGACATATGTGTGTGTGTATATATATAGATATAGATATAGATATACACCCACACTCAAGCACACATAAACACAGAGGATCACATACATGTATACATACACACAAGACTCATATACTCATTCATATATATGTATGTGTATATATATATATGCCCACATACACATATATATGCATGTACACATGCACACATGCACACACACACACACGCACATGCACATACACACTTGAGTGCCCAGCACAGTTCCAGTCATTCAGCCATCACACCTCCCTCCCCCTGTGGAAAACTGGATGTGTTCACATGGGAAATATCTAGGGTGCTCTGAAGTAGGATACAAATTCCAAGGGTTTTATTGCATGCTGTTTCTTTTGAAATATTTATATTGATCGGCCCAGTTTCTGAGAGGAAATAGGCTGTTTCTCTGATTTTCGCAGGTACAGGTCATTTGAGCTGTTGGGCTGTCGGGTTTTTTTTTTTTTCTTTTTCTTTTTCTTTTTCTTTTCTTTCTTTCTTTCTTTTTTTTATCTCCACATTTCCCTGTGGATGTAAAAGGACAATTTAAACGGCAATGCTAGCTGCTTTGGGCTAAATTTTCAAAGCTACACCAGGGGAGGTGAAAGCGCAAATCCTGTTATTGTTACAGGATTAATGCACAGAAGTCCCCGAACACCACTTTGGAAATGTAGCCTAGGAATATTATTTTAATATACTGTATGTTATTTTTAGACTCAGCTATAGCCCAATTATCAGCCAGTGTATCAAAACGGGGATGAGACAGAGAGTTGTTGTTAATCCAGCATTCTAGGGAGATTTTTGTATTTGTGTTTTCTTATCTCTTAGAAATCTGGATTATTTGGAAGAAAAATTGGCTAGAAACCACAGCAGCTGCTTCCTACCTGCTCTGTTGCTATAGAAGCTGCTTCTTGGAGCACTGGTTCTATAGAATATTTTAGCTCAGTTCCCCCAACCCCAGGGGAGACAGATTGTGAGAAGAGAGGCATTAAATTCTAGAGAGCTTTTGACCATGTCACAAAAAGCTGAAATCAACCATAGCACACACGCGACTTCAAGGCAGCAAGCCACGGCCCCTGCCCCCAGTTATTTCTGTTTCTGCTTTGACATATCTTAGATTGTTGTCCAAAAATAACTGTCTGCAAAAGGTCTTCCAATTGGAGTAGCTTTGCTCCAAGTTGCCCTATGGGCATCAGTGGGCACTCGCTGGTTCTGCAGACCCTGCTGGGGCTTTTATTAAGCCAGAACTGTCTTTCAATTTGGCCTCAGGAAATTCATAGACCAGAGATGGCCACAGCCCTGGGACCGAGATGCATCCAGTAGATAAGCAGGAAGCGTTTCTGCTAGTGAGGAAACACCTGATTTAAGGGCTGAGACAGTAACTTACTGACAAACTGCTCACTGTGCATTTGTGAGGACCAGAGCTTGGATCCCCAGAAGCCACATAAAAGCTAGACAGGCATAATGGTCACCTTTAATCCTAGCACTCATGAGACAGAGACAGGATCCCCTGAGCAAGGTAGTGAGTTACACTAGGCAGTATTGATAAGCTCTGAGCCCATCAAGAACCACTCCCCCACCCCAATTCAACAAAGTGGGAGGGATCAGGAAGACAGCTGATATCAGCTTTTGAACCTTACATTCACATACACCCAAATGTGTCAGGAGCTGTGCAACCTAGTCTTGGACCAGTGTATGAATGTCTGTCCAACGGGTCTCTTCAAGGCAAAGCCAATGAAAGACAGTCTCTCACATGACAAGAAGCAATGGCCCATGGGGCATCATAGGACTTTGCTGAATTCATGCAGTTTATAGGCTCCTTTTTCTCTCATATTGTTGATTCTTTGGCAGTTTTTAGTTTTACTCTGTCAGTCACACATGCAGTAACTGTAATTTTCCCTGGAAATATTTCCCCCTTAGAATCAACAGAGAGCTAATGTTTCTCAGACTTCTAATCTGGAATTACTAACTACAACCCCTAATCCTGGGAACTTTTCTGACTCAATAGAGACAGGTCATATGAGAAAACAACACTTGGAATACTAATCATGTCTCACAGTTCTGGAAAGGAGGAGAGTAAGACATGCACACACAGAATATGGAAAAAAAACTGCAGGAATATGCATACTGACAACTGTTGAGAATAAGTTTGCTGGACACCAAGCGTATAGAATCAGCGGTAAGTTTTACTATGATCCACTGGGGGGAAATCCAATGTAAGATGTGGGACAGATATATCTATCTTCTCCATACATAGGAGCTTGTGTTGGTGGGAGAAGTATGGTGTAGTAAGAATGGGAAAAGAGTGCATTGTCACAGTCTGCCTTTTATAGAGGGATTGAGATTCTGAACCGTCTTGTAGAAAAGCATATCTTGCAGACATGGAAGCATAGTCTGGGTTTGAAAGTTGTTGTCCTTAAAGCATTGTGTCCATGTCTATTACTTTTAACTTTGTAACTGCAAGTAGCTGCCAGCTGACATAAGTGCTGCCAGAGCTCAACATTGAGTTAACCCTGCAAAAATGCTGAACTCCATGTCTAGAATAAGGTTATGTAGGGGGTGGGAAAGTGTCTTTGGGGAAGCATAAAGGGGAGCAAAGGGAGCTTTCATAATGATTGCAATGCATTTCTTAAAATATGATGTATTTCTTAAAAGTCAAAAATAGGAGCCAATAATAAAGCTGTTCATGGGGGGACTCTGTTGTTCATGGGGGGACTCTGTTAAAGTACAAATAAAGATGGCTTGGGCTACTCAGGGCCACTTAAGCACAATCCAGCTGGTGGTCAGAATTTTTCCTTGCACTGATACTTCTTCCTGGTCTCAGGATTTAACCCAAGCCAAGACTGGACCCTGGCACAGATGTGAACAATCATACACACAAGCATGTATATCACACACACACACACAAAGTCTCTGAGGATCCCTGAGGGATAGGTTCCAACTCCCCAACACATACCAAAAGCTACCAAAGCCCAAGTCCATTAAGGAAATGGAATACTTGTGTGTACGTGACATAACCTCCGATACATTTTTCTTGGTTCTTTATAATATGATGTAAATGCTGTACAAATTGTTGGGGGTAGAGCTGTACAGGCTCAGCATTTGCCCTCCTCTTCCTTTTCATCCTCTTCCTCAGATGCAGAAGCAGTTGATATGGAGGGCTGGTTATTAAGAACAAGCCCATACAAATGTGCCACCTTTTCCTTATCCATCCTTCAGTTGAGGGATATCAAGGTTGTTAGCCTCTTTTGGGTCATGAGGTAGATAAATTCCCAATTTTCTAAGGAACTGCTATATTGATTTCCAAAGTGTCTGTACAAGTTTGCACTCCCACCAGCAATGAAAGAATGTTCCCCTTGTTCTATATCCTCTTCAGCATGAGTTGTCCCTTGTGTTTTAGGGGGAAGAGGGAGATCATAAAGTTCATATTAATTTATTTTTTACATTCCAATCCCAGTTCCCCCTCCCTCCTCTCCTCCTGCTCCCTGCACTCCTCACCGCCACCTCCCATCTGCTCCTCGGAGAGGGTAAGGCCTCCCCTAGAAAGTCTACTAAGTCTGTCTCATGATCTAGTTGAGGCTGAACCAAGGCACCTCTCCACCCATACCCCTGTGTCTAGCCTTGATACAGTATCTCTCCATATAGAACAGGCTCCACTAAGTCAGTTTGTGCATTAGAGTTAAATCTTGGACCCACTGCCAGTGGCCTCATATATTGTCCCAGTCACACCATTGTCACCTATATTAAGAGAATCTAGTTTGGTCTTATGCAGGTTCCCCATTTGTCAGACCTGATTCAGTGATCTCTCACTGGCTTGGGTCAGCTGTTTCTGTAGGTTTCCCCATCATGGTCTTGACTCCTTTGCTCATATTATATATAGCTCCTCCCTCACTTCAATTGTACTACAGGAACTTGGCCCATTTGTTAGTTGTGGATTTCTGCATCTGCTTCCATCTGTTTCTGGAAGAGGGTTCTAGCTTCTCTGGGGTTGGGATTATAGACAGGGTATCTTTTGCTTTATGTCTGGTATCCACTTATAAGTGAGAACATACCGTATTTGTCTTTCTAGTTTTGGGTTACCTCACTCAGGGGCTTTTTTGAGTTCTGTCCATTTGCCTATGAGTTTTAGGGTGTCATTGTTTCTTACCACTGAGTAGTACTCTATTATGTAAATATACCACATTTTCTTTATCCATTCTTCAGTTGAGGGGCATCTAGGTTGTTTCCAAGATCTGGCTATTACAAATAATGTTGCTATGAACATAGTTGAGCAAATGTCCTTGTGGTGTGAATGTGTCTCCTTTGGGTATATGCCCAACAGTGGTATTGCAGGGTCTTGAGGTAGGTTGATCCCTAATCTCCTGAGAAATCACCATACTGAGTTCCAAAGTGGCTGTAAAAGTTTGCACTCATACCAACAATGGAAGAGTGTTCCCCTTTCTCCATGTCCTCTCCAGCATTGGTGTTTTTATCTTAGCCATTCTCGTCAGTGTAAGATGGAATCTTAGAGTGGTTTTGATTTGCATTTCCCTGATGGCTAAGGATACTGAACACTTTCTTAAATGTCTTTCCACCATTTCAGATTGTTCTGTCAAGAATTTTCTGTTTAGATCTGTACCTAATTTTTTAATTGGATTATTTGGTAGTTTGATTTCTAGTTTATTGAGTTCTTTGTATATTTTGGAGATTAGCCTTCTGTCAGATGTAGGGTTGGTGAAGATATTTTCCCATTATTTAGGGAGCCATTTTGTCTTGTTGACTGTGTTTTTTGCTTTACAGAAGCCTCTCAGTTTCAGGAGGTCCCATTTATTAATTGTTGCTACTGGTGGTCTATTTAAGAAGTTGTTTCCTGTGCCTATGCCTTCAAGGATATTTCCCACTTTCTCTTCTATGAGGTTCATTGTGGATGGATTAATGTTGAGGTCTTTGATCCATTTGGACTTGAGTTCTGTGCATGGTGATAGACATGGTTCTATCTGCAGTCTTCTACCAGCACCATTTGTTGAATATTGTCCTTTATGTTTTTATCTTAGTCATTCTGATGGGTGTAAGATGTAATCTCTGAGTTTTTTTGATTTGCATTTCTCTGATGGCTAAGGATATTGAACATTTCTTTAAGGATGTCTCAATAACTTGAGATTCCTCTGTTGAAAGTTCTGTGTTCAGTTCTGCTCCCCATTTGTAATTGAATTATTTGGTTTGCTGATTTCTAGTTTCTTGAGTGCTTTATATACTTTGGAAATCAGCCCTCGGTCAGATGTGGGGTTGGTGAAGATCTTTTCCCATTCTAAAGGCTGCCATTTTCTCCCATTGATAGTGTCCTTTGCCTTACAGTTTCATAAGGTCCCATTTTTTAATTGTTGATCTCAGCTGTTAAAAACAATGACATCATGAAATTTGAAGACAAATGGATGGAACTAGGGAAAAAAATCTACCTGAGTGAGGTAACCTAGACCCAAAAAGACAAACACTATATGTAATCACTCATAAGTGGAATTAGCTGTAACATTAAAGATAACCAAACTACAATTCACCAATCCAGAGAGGGGGACCTTAAGTGGAATCATTAAGTTCTTCCTAGGAAGGGGATATAGAAGACATTTTCATGGATGGACTGGGGTCTGGTGGGGGTAGGAACATACCTGATCAGCTGGGAATATGGGGGAGAGTGCTGGAAGAGACAACTGGAAATGGGGTCATTTCAGGGTCAGGTAGAAAGCTGGTACAAGGCAAACTACCAGGAATCTACCAGGATGAACCCAGCTAAGACTCCTACCAAAAAGGAGATACACAGTCTGAACTAACCTAAAAACAAGAACAAACAAACAAAAAAAAAAGGTTGTGATGTAAATGTGAGTAAGAACATGAATGAACGCTACAAATCACTCAATGTCAATGGATGCAAGACTGAGAGCCCTTGTTGGCCAACCTACAAAGGAAAAATACTAAGGCTGACACAGAGGGTTGTTAGCAGGATAAAGCCAACTAAGATATAGGGAGAACTCAGATGGTTCCTAGTGAGTGAATCTCACCTGCTGGCTTGCATGCCTTATGGAGTCCCCTGCCATTTTGAATAGAGCACTGGCATGTTTCCACCTAGCAAAACAACTGGTGTTGGACTATCACACCTGTGATTAAACTGCAGAAGACAGTGGCTTCTGTCTTGTTGGACCTCTATTTTCCCCTCCTGCCTGCTCACATGGCCTAGGACTGAAGGAGACCTTCCACCAATAGTGCAAAAAGATTGGGACTGAGTTCAAAGCCAAGAGTAACTGAATTATGAAAATTAAAACCTTGTGAGTGAAAGCAAATTCTCCCTACATGACATGACAACAGGTACAGAGACCCTGAAATCAAAAACCCAGTCAAACTATGCCAGGTTGTATGACACACAGAAATGGAGATATAATAAATGCTCTTTGGGATAGTTTGTTACACAACAATAGGTAGGTAACACAGCAACCTTTCAATATATAAACAAACTATAATTGGGTTTTGCAAATTACAGTGGATTAGGGTTCTTTTTTCACGTTCAGTGCGTGCGTGCGTGCGTGCGTGCGTGCGTGCGTGCGCGTGTGTGTGTGTGTGTGTGTGTGTGTGTGTGTGTATGTGTGTGTTCAGGTGCATATGTGTGTACATGTATGTGGATGCCAGAGGACAACCTCAGATATGCTTCTCAGGAGTGGTCTACTTTTGAGACAGGGTCTCTTTTTCGGACATGGAACTCATCACTTATTTTGGACTGACTGGTCAGGGAGCCTAAGGGATCTCCCTGTCTCTACCTCTTCAGCATTGGTGTTACAAGAACACTGAGCTACACCCACCTGTTCCATATGAGACATAATTCTGAGCCATATGCTTGCACAGTAAGTGGTTTACTGATGGAGCTATCTCCCCAGCCAGAGGCTGGAGTCATTAATACTGGCAAAGAAATTTTTCTATAAAGAGTTGTCCTTGGTAAGAAGAGAAGCCCACCTGTGAGTCAGGGCATATGAATGGCTGGGATGATTCTGTTGCCAATCTGCTTACTGATGCCATGGCCTGATCTTTTGTGGTATTCAGTAGCAAACAGCAATAAAGAAGGAGTACTTTCATTTACACAAGTTGCAGTTAAGAGCATAACTGTTGAGCAGAGATGAAAATGTCAGTGGTCTCCAGTAACTACTACTACAAAACACTGGGTCCATGGTAGCATAGCACAAACTCTGGCCTTGCAGAAATTAAATGATTTCCTCATCATTCTTATTTTGAACTGTTCCCATTGCATGCTGTAGACAGTTGGTTCTTAATCCATTTTATAGAGACACTTTCTGTTCCTTGGATAAAAGGAAGTATATAAATTTCAAGTGCCGTATTACCATACATGCATGGTTCTGTTTGGGCACAAGCACGTTGTTCTTGTCATAAATTCTGACTCAGAATGGGAGCTGGGGATTTACCATCTCACTCTTTATAGTTACAAGATCGACTCAGCTGATTACAAGAAGAAATATGTAAGCTATGAAACTCTTCACACCAGTGGTTCAGTAGTTTATAAAAGTGGCAGACAGCAGCAAGCCAAAAGAAAGACATTTCAGGAAAGATAGAGTTCCTAAAAGCACAGGGTTTCAGGACTGGAAGATAGTTCAATGGGGAAAGTGCTTGCTAGGCAAAAATAAGGTCCTGGGTTCAAGTCCTCAGTCTCACATGAAAACCAGGTAGTAAGCATCTGTAACCAGTGTTCCTAGACAAGATGAGAGGTGGAGACAGGAGAATTATCTCATGGAGTCACTCTCCTTCCCTGAACCCTGGAAGCTCATGGGCCAGACAGCCTGGTATACTACTATCAACTTAAAGGCAAACAACAGGTTCTGCCTCAAGCAAGATAGAAAGTGGGAATCCATAACTTAAGGCCATGATCTGACTTCTATATGTGCATCATGGTGTCTGGGGTCAAGTGCACACACACACACACACACACACACACACACCATAGGGTTGGATATCCATGGTTTTTGTTTGTTTGTTTTAACTTCCACCCAGGTTCTAGGACCTCTCTCAGAGGGGTGGCACCCCAGAAAGTAAGGAACAGCTAGTTTAGGGAATTAAATTGTCTACAATCCTCTTAAATCTTCAGATACATACTTTTTGGTGGTAGCAGGGAAGTGTCTGTGGGGAAATATGTTGTTGTGCTGTTTTAACTAGTCAAGAGGGCTCTAGAATACCATACAAACTCCATTTAGTCTTTCTCTATTCCTGAAGGCAGGAAGTCAGCATGGATAGACCTTAAGAGAATGAACTTCAGCCTCCTCATTTATAAGCTTTCAGACCTGGAACAAATTTTCTTAACCCCCCACCTCAGTTTCCTCACATGAAAAATAGAAATCCTATTTCTTCCCTCCTGAGGTTGAAATGAATATGCCTAAGTCAATCTGTGAAGGCCACTCATACCTCACACACACGTGATATGAACACACTTATGCAATGTTAGAGTGTTAGCATTTTTATATTAACACTCTTTTCATAGGTCTAACTTTTAGCCCTTTGGAGACAAAGAACATTGAGGGATTAGCTATGCACTTTTGCGGAGTTAGATATATTTTGGGTGATTTGGTGGAGGAACTTTCAGTTCTGAAATCCTTAAAAGCAGTCTGTACTGTTGAATCCCCTCCCCTCCCTTGGAGAGCTTACTTTCAGGACTTAAAGCCCTCTGTTTTCTGACAGCTCCCACCTGGAAGCCTTGCTGCCTTCTTCTGCTCCTCATTCTGGTAGTTAAAGACCTGAGGTCTTCATTGAAAGGTCTTATGGAATTTCAACTCAACTCACCGAAGAAACTTTCCATTTTCCCACAAGTCTGTCCCAGTCCCAATTCACATAACAGTTGGTAAGATGGCCCTTCAGCCTAGGTGTTCATACCCAAAGCCTTGGACTCATGACTGCAACTAATTCTACTTTGTACCCAAATCCAACTCATCAAGAATTCCTGTTTGACTGAGTCAAACTAGAACCCAGAAGCAGATGGAAAGGACAAGACCATGCGGTAGAAGTACATAGAGACAGCTTACCTGAACAAGGAGGAGCTAAGGGCTACTAGACTGATATCTGGGAAGCCAACAGGGGTCTGACTCGGACCCCCCTGAATATGGGTCTCAGCCAGAAGGTCTGAGCAGTCTAAGAGACCTCAGACAGTGGAGCCAGGATGTATCCCTGGTGCACAAAAGGACTTTGCAAACATATCCCCCATGGAGGGATAACTGCCTTATTCTAGAGATAGGAGAGAAGCCCTAGTCCCTACTTCACAGGACCTGTCAGATCTACATGACCCCAACTGGATGGCATTCCCCTACATATTGTATTGTGGTGGGGGGTTGGGAGGGGAGGGTGTTTAGAGTGCATGGGAGAGGGTAGAGAGGGCAAAAGGGAGGGAAGGAGGGAGGGAGGGCTTGGGGGGAGGGAGGGAGGGAGGGAGGGAGGGAGAGGGAACTGGGATCGACATGTAAAATAAAAAAAAAAAAAAAACCGCTTTGACTCCAAAAAAAAAAAAAAAAAGAATTCCTGTTTGAGTCTATTTCCAAAATATATGCAGAAACTGACCACTTCCTACCACTGCCATGTCACCTCTGTTGCCAAATTCATCACTATCTTTCACATCTAGTAGTCTTCTTTTAAAAATAAAAGTATTTTGAAATAATTTTAACCATGTGTTCTGAACTTTGTAAGTCCTATCATCTTCCAGAATCCAATATGTACTTTTCAAAATACATATATAAAACCAGCACACAGTCTTTAAATCATGAAATCAGTATTGACACACCACCATCCTATTCAAATTTCACTAATCCCTAAAATGTGTCTGTTTTGTCTGTGGCTCAGGATTTTCTGAGGAACACATGTAACATTGCATCTCTTCTATCTGAAATAGCTCCTTGTGTACTTGACAGTCCCTAAGAAGTACTACACTTTGTGGAGTTACTGCCCCTTTGCTTAGAACTCCTCCTAAGCAGACACAAGAAACACATTCATGGCAAATGGGTGTCTCCTCCTAAGCAGGCACAGGAAAGGTATCCATGGTGAATGTTCTGTGGGAACAATGCTTGCATCTTCCAGGACAGCTCAGCAGAAAATGGGAAGGCTACCCCATTCCATCTTGGCCACCTGGTCACAAGCTCAGCCAGGTTTCTCACTGAAATTCAGCCCTCCCTAGAGTGTGTAACAGAAAACCTCCTATTCCCCATGAAATATGATCCATCAGCCTCACTTCCATTAACAATTTTAGCCAAAATTAGCCATGCCTGCAGAGACTGCCAAATGGTTATTGAATTCTCTATTTTCATTAGTCCATCTACATTTTCTAGTTGATTTTCTATGATACACAAATCAATCCTGGTGGCTGGAGAGCTGTCTCAGTGGTTAAGAGCACTGGCTGCTCTTCCAGACAGTCCAGGTTTGACTCCTGGTATCCACATGATGGCTCACATCGTTAACCACAGTTCCAAAGGATCCTATGCCCTCTTGTAACCTCACGGGCATTAATCACACACAGCACACAGACATACATGCCAGTACAACACTTCATACATATAAAACAATAAAACAAGATTTTAATTTTATAAGCCATTCCATTTCCCTTGCTCATGCACTCATTCAAGTATATCAACCACTGCCTCACAGATTCATTGAGTCACAACACACCAGTAACATTTGAAAGCAAAAGTAGCCCCTGGAGTGACCAGTGACAGGCCCTGCAGCCTTCTAAAATATTCCCGATGTCCACTAAATAGTTCCCTATTTTCCAGCATAAAGTTCAGACTCACTTTGCACTTTCTGAGTCCCTGCTCTGAACTTAGTCCTCAGTTATTTCTTCAATGAGCCCTTGTTTCTCTCAGTTAAGACAGTACTTAGCAGTGTCTGAGTGTTAAGAGAATATCACTAATTCTAAGCCTCTCAGTAGACAGAACTAAAATGTGTATGTGTGTGTGTGTATATGTGTGTGTATAGATAGATATGTGTATATATGTATATATATTCCTATAGAACATAGATACATACACTCATGCATTCACAATTTTAAAAGGTGACAGTGGTTAAGATACATATATACATACATATATGCATAGATACTCATGACTTCATCCTCCTACCCCTGTTGGCATCCCCCACCCCTTCTGTGTTTATAAGCTCTGTCTCCAGCAATGAGAAGCTTGGCTTCTGTTCTCTTCATGACTTTTACTTATGCATGCAACCTGTTTATTAATTTTTCTCAACAGAATCAACTTTCCCATGCTGGCTGCCTCTTCTGAAGTATTTTTGGCTCCTGGCCCACCAGCCTGTACCTTTCATCCCGGTCCATACTTCTACAAGGGCCTTCAAATCACCTTCTGGTGTGTTTTCAGTGGCCATGTTATAATCTTCACAGAGAAAGGAATGGGAAGAGACACAATAATGCCATCTATTCTCATGAGTCCGTCCTTACTCAAAAGCTAGAGGGATCCTGATAAAAATCTAAGTTCAGACACACCCTCTCCTCAAAACCCTCCTGGATTCTCCAGTTTATTCTCAGACTGAAAAACAACTCTCTGAGAATGGCCAAAAGGTCTAATACGAGCTAAAGACTTGGTATTTCACATCTTCACTTAGCATTTTTCCTCTTACTCTACTTCTCTATTACTCTTCAAATATGTCTGTCAGGCTCCCATTGAGGGGACCTTTACACTTATGCTCCTCTGTGACCAAAAGAGCTTTCATGCAGCTACCTTACCTCCTTCAAGTCTTTGTTAAAACACAACCCCCGGTGAAGCCCACCCTAAATGTTCTTTCAAAAGGCGCATTTAAGAAGCTGATAAAAACCCAGGATTCCCTGAAGTTACCAACATGAACCATTCTAATCCTTCATTTGCCTTATTGGTTCAGATCAAAACCAACTTCCATGGCTGAAGTACTTCTCTAAAGGACAGTGAGTAACTCTAAGCCTCAGTGTGGTTCAGAGGCAGAGCACTAGCCTGGGCACACTTCCCAAGTGTGAGCACGCCCTCTGGGGAAGGAGTTGAGGAGGAAGGGATGGAAAGAAGGGATTGCTATGTTTCCCTTTAAATAATCCCTGTATTAAGCGGACTTTGTACACAAAAAATGTCTATCACACCACTGCTTATTTGGTAAGATGTTAAAAGCAACTAAAACCTGGGAAACCATGGGGGAGCAGGTGAGCTGTGCATGTGCTTTGCCGGGTACTGAATCTCCACCTGTGCTCCTCCAGAGAAACTTGTCATCAGATACACCCAGATTCAATTATAAAGACAGAAATGTGAACCAAATACTTAGCATGTGCCAGGCAGATGATTTCTACTAATTCTCACGGCTGTCTTACTGCCCTATTGCTGTGAAGAAACACCATGATCAAGACAACTTACAAAAGCAAGCCTTTACTTGGGGGCCTACAGTTTCAGAGGCCAGTCCACAGCCATCATGGCAGGGAGCATGGCTGTAGGCAGGTGGGCATGGTGCTGGTGCAGTTGCTGAGAGTGCACTTCTTATCCTCAAGTCGTGGGGGGAAGGGGCAGTAGGGACTAGGTCTGGCATGGGCTTCTGAAAACTCAAAGCTCACCCCCAGTGACACACCCCTCCCAACAAGGCCACACCTCCTAATACTTTCCAAATAGTCCCACCTACTAGAGGTCAATCATTCAACTGCATGAGCCCATGAAGGCATTCTCATTTAAACCACCACACAAAGGTTTTACAAACGGAGCTCAGAGATTAACAGCACTTGTTGCTCTTGCAGAGGACATAGGTTTGGTTCCCAGCATCTCTGTGCTGGTTCACAACCGTCAATAATTCCAGTTCCAAAGGATCCTTTGCTATCTTCTGGCCTCCATAGACACTGCACCCTATGGTACACATACACATACATAGGCAAAACATTCATGAACACAAAACAACAATGAATACTCATTTATTTCAAAAAATGAATTATCACTGGATAGTAGGGTATGAGCTGTCCTAGACTCAGGCTCGAAGCTATCCACATGGGAAAACCAGCATCTAAGAGTTAAGAGTTAAGGAAGAAGTAGGCTATACTGAGGATTCTAGCACTCTGGGAAGAAGCAGCCATTCTGAGCACCACAACCCATGTCCTTGAAGATGTGGAGGATAATTATCTGAAGCTCATGTGAAGGGCCACGTGAAGACACTGACGTTTCCCAGGACCAGGAGTCAGGCAGTCTGCTGTTTTGGTGGCATTTGGAAAAGGTGAACTCCTCACAATGACATTCTCTCATCTTGAGTACAGGACACTCTGACCAGTTTTGAGGCTTCTGGAATCAGCTCAGACAAGCATGTAAGACTACAGAAACGTGTGTGAGAACACTAATCTGAGAATAAGAAAGGAAACAAGACTCAAGCAAGATGACAATAGCCAGTTACAGAACTGCCTCTAGAATATGAAGGGAACTCTGAAGGTTATCATCTTGAACTGCCACCCCAGGGCCATGATACAATGCACAAAAATGATGTCTAGTCTCTCTTCAACACAAGGCTGGAAGACAGACCTTCAGAAAAGGCCACAGTCAGGGTTTAGTGAATGGGCAGGAAAAATGTCTGCGTTGGCAAGCTGACCAAACTTTTGAAAACCTGCTATCTGGAATTTGATAGAAATATACTCTTTAAAGTGTCTAGAAAAGCATTCCCTGGGAGATAGCTCACTGGAGGCAAAATAACTGTCAGGATACAGTCTCACTTAAACACATCCATGCTGAGTCATAATGGCCATGACTGCCCCTAAGGAGGATTACTCTGTTCTCTTTGAAAAGACAAAATCATTATAGTGGTATGTGGAGTTTTACAATCAGACCCAGAGCCATCATACCAAGAAGCTTTCCTGGTGTCGTTAGCAGCAGCTAAGATAAGGCAGGTCTCTTCTAGCTCTACTGAAGTTACTTTTGTCCTTATCTAAGCTGCTGATGGAGACTGGGCTGGTCCTGCTTCCATTTCACATTGAACTTTTCTTAATAACATGTTGGATGGTATCAGGACACTCTGTGGGGTTTTTCTCTGAGCATGCATCTGCCAGCAAGACCTCAGTAAACTGCACACAATGTGCTCTAGGATCTGGTTAGCATTCTCATCAGTGTCACAGCACACTGGGTCTGGTTCTCACCACTGGAAGGAGTTATTCTACTAAGTAGTTCACCCGAGAAGTGACAGAGTAAGCCACTAGCGACTGGGTGCATCAGGCGTAGCAAGATCCAAGGTACTAGAGAAACCACAGACAGTAAGGAGCCTGTGGCTAGGCTAGGAAGCCAATCCCCTCTCTCTGGAAACATCTCTCACACACTCTTTACCGGCAAAGCCTAACTTGGTGCCATCTGACAAAGAAACAATACATAAGAGGTCCACATCAATTTTCTCAGAGCAAGCTATTAATAAAGCATGGCTATGTAACTTCGAGGCAAGTGTTGATCCTGCACACATCTTCCCAAACAAGAATGTTATTATTCTCTGGTGAGTTTGGTCCAGGGAAGTTCAATGTTGTAATAAACATCTTCAACAAAAGTGTATAATTCATTCATGTAAATTCTCCCAACAAGGACACAGATGTTGGAAGTGTTGCAGAACTCTGCAGACCCAGCAATAACCAGATATACAATTGTGCATGTTTCAAGGCAAAGTGTACCAAGCTTTGGCATGCAGACCATGACCAGTAGGATCCCATTCTGCAAGTCAGAACCCAGTATCTATGGTCTGCCCAAGCTTGGGTGACTGAAACCCCATGGCAGTTAACCACCTTCAACAGGCTGTCTGTTCCCAATGCAGGATTGACCAAATTAAGACAGAAATCACTTAAGAAAAGAAAAGTTCACTTCAGTTCATAGTATCAGAGCAATTTAGTCCACCATGGCAGAGAAGGCAGAGCAGAGAGAGCATCTCAGCCTGAAACTGTCAGAGCATGCGTCAAAAGCCGTTCACATGGTGGCACACAGCAAGTAGATGTAGGCAGGGGCCAGCGGTGGGTGCAATCTTCAAAGGCCTGCCTCTGATGACATACACACCAGCCATGCCCCATCTCCAAATGTCTTCCTATATCAGCTAAAAATAGCCCCTTCTTAGGTGGCTTTTCGTGACTATATAAGGTATGTGTTACCCAAATCCTAATAAATTCAGAGGTGCATGCAGTTTGGTTTCTGTTTATTGCCCCCTTTAGGATACATGACTAAACTCCTTAAATTTCTCAATAATCAATCCTGTTATTTCTGGGCCATGAAGGGAATTCAAGTGCACAGTCTACACAGTACTTCCTTTTGTCTGCCCCTTCTTCATCTTCTCCCCTCTGATGCTTTAATGTCTGCCTTCCACCCTCTGTGAACTACAGAGTCTCTCTCCCCATGCCCAACCTGTGTGGTTTTCTTTCCTTCTCCGTCTCCATCTGCTCTCAGCATGTTACCCATCTTCCCTAAAGACCAGGCTCCTTTTCATAAGGGAGTGGGAGGAGGGGAAATGGATCAGTAATTACGGGAGTGTCTTTGGTAGCTGGGGAGAATAGGAATCCAAGGACATCCCCACATTGTTTTCTTTTGTTGCTTTGTTCCATGGCACACAGCCTCTTTGTGCCTGTCACAGATACCCAGGGCACGGTGACGCTGAAAAGGACTGTGAAACTCATGGTCCTACCTCCTAGTTTAAACAAATGAGAAGACCAACAGAGATAGGGAAACATATCTAAGGTGGCAGTGTCTGTGGGCCCAAAGAGGCCTGGACTCGAGGCCCAGTGGAACCTCCTGTGCCTGCCTAGAGTTTGGTGACCTGTCTTTGGCCTGTAACCTCCACGTGGGAGTGACTCAGCAAGGCCTGATGTAAGACTGCCCCTGTCTAGCCAACTGCTAGTTTGGTAAAATATTATTGGCCCTTACTCCTCACATCACCTTACCCCCATTCTAAGATTCCTACCCCCTACCCCAACACTGTATAAGTCCCTGCTTGATGCAATAAATTGAGTTCCTGCTTCAACAGACTCCTGGCTCAGTGTGAGTTTCTCTCTGGTAACTGGGAGCGGGAAGGTCTGACTCGTCAACTCAAGGCCCTTCTCCAGCTCTACCTGCCAGAAGGTCTGGCAAGTGTTCTCCACATTGCCCTGTGTTCTATGACTAAATCCTGTGGCTTGTGGTTATCAAGGGAATAATTGTCTCCCTGTAGACAAAGGCCATCAGAAATACACCTGTTGTTGAATATGCTAGGTGTATTGTGTGCAGAAAGACAGAAAAAAAACTCGGAAAGGAATCATTGAGTATGTTGGTAAGAAAGTGTCTAAAAAGATTATTCCAGAACAGCAAGATGCTCTGCAGCTAAAGGCACTTGCCACACAAGCCTCGTGATCCAAGTTAATCTCCAGAACCACATCAAAGTCAAAGGGGAAGAGCCAACCCTCAGAGTTGTCCTATGACTTCCCATTGCCACAGCATTTGTGTGTCCACACACATACCACACGAACACCCATGCACACACATTATTAGACCTTACCTGAGAAAGGACCTTTGTGACCTAGAATACCATTTTAAACTTTGCTCTCTATTTTTGGTATGATCATAACTCGATTGGCAAGAAACTTACAGTACAGGTGACACCTCACATGGCTTTGTGGCAGGAGCTGCAAAGCAAAGATGTCATCATGATACTAGTACCAGCCTACAAATGCATTTGCTTTTTAGTCTCCCCCTCAGAGTGAAATGGTGGAAACTAGAAGTACACAAAGACTCCCATGGCACTGTGCCAGCCCAGCCCATCTCCTCTCCTTTGGTTGGTGCTCCACACACAGAGAGAATGGGTGCTGGATCTCAAAAGCTGCCTATCTTTAGAAGGAATTCTCCACTGTGTAAATTCCAAGGCACCCAAAATCTTGACGGGAAATTCTGTGGTCACCGTATCAGGGTGGAGTACAGACTCCCAGTACAAACAACATCTCTGTCTTGGGCCAAAGTGGAACAGAATGGTCTAGGGTGTGGAATGGGAGTCCTGGGTGGGGTGGAGGGTGGGAGATTTGATAAGGAAAGGAAACAATGGGACAGACGAGGTGTTTTCCCAGATAGAGCCCTTTTCTCTCATTCAGTCTAGTCATGCACACTCTCTCGGGAATCCTCACTCAACACCTGAGTGAGCCTCTGCCAGGGTGACAAGACTCCAATAATAACACACCAATGAAGGTCTGGTAGAGGAAAGGAGCTGGAGAGCTGGCTCTGTGGTTATGAGCACTTGTTGCTTTTCAAGAAAACTGGACTTTAGTTCTCAGTAACTATATCAAACATCTCACAACCACCTGTAACTCCAGCCTCAGGAGGTCCAGCGTATGTACTGACAGGCACACACACAAACACAAAAGTAAAAACTTAATAAAAAAGAAAGGGACTTAATCACTAGAAGCTGGGGAGATTGTTCAGTCAGTAAAACGTGAGAACCTGAATTCAAAGCCCAGAAACCACATTTAAAAACGAACCAACAGTAACAACAAACAGATAGGGCAACACATGCCTATAATACCAGAATTCCAGTACTGGGGAAGCGAAAGCAGATGGACCCCTGGGGCATGCTGGTCATCCTACCTGGTGAGATCCAGGCCAACCCTAACTCAAAAAACAAAATGGGTGGCACATGAGGAATGACATCTGCGGTTGTGTACTGACATCCACATACATACATGTGTACATGTGTCCACACACATGAACATTTACACACACACACACACACACACATACGCACACAAAGACTTGCAGTTCCTTTTCTGTTTAGATCGCATCTTTAAGCTTTTTTCCTTTTTTTTTTTTTTTAAACACATCTTGGTTCATGTTTAATAGGTGGTTCTTGATGGCAATCTCTATGGTGTTAATGAACATGGCAATAGACACACAGCTGTTTACAAGTGCAAATGGCAAATACAAGAAGAGGCTATATGGAAGGCACTTTGGCTTATGTGAAAGTCAGGCTGAGGGGTGCATTTCGTTTGGGGTGAAGATGTCACTCCAGGTAATATGAGAAGTACAGAAAAGACATCCTCAAGACAGATTAGTGATCCTGTAAGATCTCTCCGAATCAGCCTTCATTCTCCCCTAGACTACAGAAATGAGTGGGGGACAGTCAAGATTTGGCCTCTCAAGTGAGTAGAGGAAGAATCATGGGAGAAATAGGGACCAGGCTCAGAAAATTCTCATCCTCTGGGCAACAGTGCCAGGGCAAGTGTTCATTGGCCCAAATCTTCAGAGTCCTGCCATCATTGCAAGCTTATTTCTCTGTCCCTGGAAGGGGCTACTTAAGCTGATGCCAACTTAACCTCTGCTTCAGAGGAGTGTCTATGCCACTTACTAAAGGAGTCAGATCCAGTTTCCCAGATGCTTTTAAAGCACTGGGGATTGAACCCAAGTTATTATGCATGCTAAGAAAGTGTTCTACCGCTGAGTTATAGCCCAGGCTCCTCGGATATTTTCTAGAGGCAAATCAGTCTCTGACTGTGAGCTAGATTCTTTACAGACAGGTAAAGCTAGCTGCTTCCAACCCAGTGAGGATGACTGTGCACTGTGGTCTTCTAGACCAAGTCACATTCCCACCACGACTCCAGAATGGGTGTTAACAAAGATATCTGACCTTTTGTTTCTTTGTCCAGTCCAGTTTGCACAAGCTTCCAGTGCCCTTAGCTGGTCCCTCTATTCTATACTTTCTCTACTTCCCTCCTTTCTAAATACTCTCAGTATCATCACCACATTCTATCATGATACCTGTGGGACACAGAGATGAAGGTAGATGTGGAGAAAGCACACCACACCACAACTACATCAATTAAGTAAGGATCTTGCCTCAGCCAGAGTGAAGCAGACAACTCTATCACAACTGAAGACCGAACACTGTCAATCTCCTGGATTCCATCAATCAAAAGCAACCACAACAACCAACAAGACTAAACTGTAGTGAGTATGTTCTGTTTGCCTGGCCTCAGGTTAAGTGTTTAATATCGTATATTTTTCATACTAATCTGGCAAGGTCAGTATTAGCCTACTCAGTCAACACACAAAGCATCCCAGAAGCTTAGGGAAGGAAAGAACTCAACCGAGGTTACTGTACTAGAAAGTGGAGGGGGAAGAAAACACTGGGCTTGAAGCCCACATCTGTCAAACACCACAGCTTTGCATGATGATGGGGAGAGCATAAGGGCAAAAGACCCTCCCCCAGAACCATGGTTGAGGAAGTCAGTAGTCAGCCTAACCCTTTCTATAAGTGTGGCTCAGGGGCAGATGGATTCTAACCCCTTAGGTTATCTAAATACATTTGTGATTTTCATTAAAGCAAAATAGCAATTAAGTACTTGAAATATTTATAAAATAAGTCAACTACATTTGAGGGGAAATGTAAAAGCATTGCAATTAAACACGATCTGCACACACTGCAGGGTGTTTCTCTAACAAAGGAGCAAGGAATAATGCCGCTAATAAAAACAATGACGATCCTGTGTAAATGTTCTAATAACTCATTTAGCACTGTTCCAAGTGCAACTGTATATTAGGAGCTTCAAATACAGCCTTTGATGAAAGATTAAATATATCTTCTGCTCGTTCCCCTCCGCAAAGCTAGTGATTCAAGTGGGCTAATTTGTTCCCTTTCTTCTAGTAAAACGTTTTAAGTGATCTATAAATGTTTTCCTTCTTCTATTCATACTGTAAGAGGAACCAAGTGAATAATAATGAACATGAATAAGGAGTTGTACTAATGATTAGAAGTTAATGGGTACACCACCATACACACAAATATGCAAATCCACCACATATACACATAACTCACACACATACCACAAAAATCCACATTGTATGCATACATACAACAATGATACCATACAAACACATGCGAAAATGCAATACACACACCATTCATACACATGTACACACATATACAACACAAACCACACATAAAATACAAATCACATATGCACACACCACATACAAAAATGCACCAACATACATATATACATCACACACACCACATATATACATGTACACATATATAATATGTACACACTTGTTATACACATGTACCACATACACATAACATGCCATGCACACCACATATACACACACTGAAAACATATATCACACACCATATATACTCATGGTAGATATATACAGCACACATACATATACACATAAACCACAAACACATACACATGCACACGCACAGATATAAGCACATGTGTGAGTTCAAACAAAATTCTCATGCAGAGCCCACCAAAGAGCAGACAAACCTTACATCTCAAAATGAATATTCATTCAGGAAATTCTGTCAAATAAGTGCTAACCTAAAAGAATTTTCTGGTTACCTTTGAAAAACTTATCATGCTAATTAACAGAGCATAGATTTTTTTTTTTCCCACAAGGGAGCAATCTAAACGTATATAATTTATATATTTAGTTCTTCTAGCAGAAATTAAAATTAACTGATTAAAATGTGTTTTCATTTGAATATGAAATGTCCCCTATAGGTTCATATGCTGAAGGCCTGAGCCCCAGCTGATGGTGCTATTTTGGAAGGTTCTAGAAACTTTAGAAAGAAGTAGGTCACTGAAGATATGTCCTTGGAGGTATCTTGCACATGGACACTCCCTGTTTAATGCTTTGTGTTCACAGCAAGATGAAAACCTCTGTTGTGTGCTTCTGCTACTGCGACATCCTGCTCAAGCATCCAGGGCCAAGCCAGCATGGACAGAGGCCTCCGAAGCTGTGGGCAAAATAAATCTGCTCTCCTTCTAGTTGTTCTTCAGGCATCTGGTCATGGCGATGAGAAATGACAACTAACAAAATACAAGAGGAGCTTTTCTCTTTGTTTCTACAAAGAAAACCACCTACAGTGTCTGAAGTCTAGAGTGCTCCCAAGCCAGCACAAAGACACTGGCCACCCTATCTTGGTCTGGCTAGAATAAAACATAGCTTATGTTTTAGCATAGATCAAGGCAACTGTAGTCTGAAAAATAGTTAACCTAAAGGAACAGAGCCTCACTTAACCAGCATACGCTTGTCATTTTAAAAGGCTATAGGAGTTGCCATAAAATCCAGAACACAAACAAGACACCCATTGTTTCCAGCATTTGCCCCTTGTGTGCTTGGCTGCCTCCTTGGTTTTTAGGGATTCCTGGGGAAAGCAGAATGCCTTATTCCTTCCTACCTCAGTTTCCAGTGCCGGGCATGAGATGAGGGCATCCACCAGTCAATGTCAGCCTGAAGTAAGTTGTGAAACAGAAGTAGAATATGCTGGCCACTCAGATATAAGGACCTGAGTTCAAACCCCAGCACCCACATAAAACTCCAGGTGTGCTTGTAATCCCAGGGCCAGGGAGGTGGAGACAGGCACGAGCTCATTGGCCCAACAGCATAGCCCAATCAGTAGATACCAGGGCAATATGAGACTCTGCCTCAAAAGAAACAAAGTGGATAGCTCCTTAAAAAACAAAATGAAACCCAAAGGAACCCTCAGGCCTCTGCATACACAAGCACACAATGCTAGCATATCAGCATATATGTATATATGTTTGTGTGTGTATGTATATGTATATATGTGTATGTGTGTATATGGATGGATGGATGGATAGATAGTCACATAATGTATACTTGGTAGTTCCTCCATATCTTATAATACATTAGAACACGTGGGTTGAAATTGTATATCTTCCACTATAATTCTCTGCTTTCAATAGAAAAGATTTTACATAGGGCTGGTGAGATAGGGAGCAAATATGGCAGCCTGAAACTCACATAAAGGTAGAACATAAAGGTAGAAAGAAAGCAGCACTATCACAAAGCTATCCTTGACCTCCCATGTGCAAGCTGTGGCATGCTTCCCCCCAACACACTCACATGTACACACAACACACACTGATAAGTTTTCAATAAAAGGTTTTATATGTTGCTAGAACTGGATGAAGGGCCAATGGGGAATTACCACATTGACTTCAAACACACAAACATAAGAATGTGTGTGAGCATATGCGCGCGCGCACACACACACACACACACACACACACACACACACACACACACACAAACTCATGTTCACACTCACTTGGAAATGTGAACTATATGGTGATTTGTCTCTTCTGAGTTGTCAGTTTCAATGTTTTCTCCCCCATTATATCAATACTGAATGACATCAACTTACAACTTTAATATAATCATTATCATTGTTTTCAAAGGCTGGGTTTCTCTGGGTAGCCCTGGCTGTCCTGGAACTCATTCTTTAGACCAAGTTAGGCTTGTCTAACTCAGAACTCAGAGATCTGCCCGCCTTCCCCTTCCAGGTGCTGGGATTAAAGGTGTGTGCCACCACTACCTGGCCATAATCATTATCTTTAGCCAAATAGTGTATCCTTTTTTAATTAGCTGAGGACAGAACAAAAATAAATCCATATCACAGCAATTATGATTCAAATTACTACAAAAAGTTCTCCAGGGTGAAAATTTATACTAGTTGAGTGTGGTTAGAGAACACAAACCAGTCTCAGATCGGAGAAGGTAGATGGGTTTATCATATGCTTAGCAATGACGTTAAGCTATTTGATCTCTCTGTATTCAAGTTACTCAGAAATTTAAATAAAATAATCTAGAAAACTCAACACATCAAATTTTGATTTGTGCTTTGTTGATTTTTGAATTGAACATATTCAAAACTACATTTTGAATAGTGCTTTGTTTTCACAGTATGTATCTAACATAATGAAACAAATCCAAATCCTAAATATTTATCATTAGTACATCATTAACCCAGGCCTTCACTTTCATGGGAAGAATGCGAACTGGGATGGGAACCATTTAAAGTGGGATTTGCAGTGAGGGTACGAAGTAGGAAAAGGTACCTCAGGGAACACACAGTGTTAGCAGGGGCCATGAAATCATAAACGGCAATATTCTTCTACAATGGGAATGGCTTCAAATATAGAAGGGCAGGCTTAAACATCAGGAGGGAAATGAGAGCCAAGAAGACTAATGGAGAAGATAATAAAAGATCACGGATCAACTTTAACCCAAAAGTCTGTATCACACACATTCTGACACCAGAGAATACAGGCTCTCTAGGTGTGAGCTTAGAAATATCACTGATGAGGACCCACAGACTGTAGGGAAGAGGCCAGAGCACTGCTCCAATCTTTACAGAAAGGCTCTTTCCTGTAATGATGCCTCGCAGTTTGACACAAGTCCTCAGACAACACTACAACAACTCATTTTAAATGGCTTGTGAATAATTATATTAGAGAACCGGAGTGTAAATATTATCAGCCTTGACACTCTGAAAGTAAAATTGCAGTTGAGAGAAGCCAGAAGGTGAAGGTGGCAGAAAAACATCACAGGAAGAAGGGGAGCATCAACATCCTAAGTGGACGAGCAAGATCTCCTGTCGATACGCAGTTGAAAAGAGAGGTTTAAGTGCGTCACTCTGAGTTACAAGAGTAACCATTAGAAGAGCCAAAAATAGTGATATAATTATATTACATGGGAGAGGAGGAATGAGGTCAGAGGATGAGCTAAGTTTTCATCCACAACAGCAAGACAGCAGGGAGAATTCAGAGAAGTGTTTTTAGACAGAGGCCTTACCACCCAGACAACTCGAAGTGGGCGTGGCTAAAGGTAGAAACTCCTGACCCTTGGGAGTAAGGAAAAGTACTGATCGTTTTCAGTGTGAAGGCTTCCACACCCTGGTGTTTTAAGCCACGTGCATAAATTACTTAATTTTCTTTTAAAAGAAGATGTCTTTTGATGTGATATGTTCACAGTTCATAGACAGCACTAGTGATCCCCCAACCTCCTTGAAGTTCGCCTAGAGCAATACCACACTAAGTTAGAAGGAATAACAGCATGGGGCAGATGCACCTGTCTATTCCTTCCCTCCTTGCAGTGTCCAGGATTTATATGCACCCAACAGCTGTCTATGGGATGAATAATGAATGACCTCTCAATTTCAGTCACTAAATCCACAAAGAGCTTCACTTGTGAAATGAAGAAATGTATGGAGGAAGGCTCATTAGGACCGTTAGTTTGGATGAGGCTGAGTCTTTCCAGTCCCAGAGCTTGCAGCTGGACACTGGCTACATTTCTAGATCCCCACCCCCCCAACCCGTGTTCAACAACAGTCCCAAGGGCACTGTTACCATGGTGTCCTTGCTCTTGGGCCTGTCCCACACAGGAAGCAGTGATTCATCCTCCTCTGTGCACAGAGGCAGAGAGCACCACACAAGAGTATCCAAATGGTGGGGATAGCTCCCCTGATCTCCATGGATTGATTTTACCAGCCTTCCAAAGGGAGGCTTGGAATGACTGTTTTAAGCAGCATGGGAACATTTGTTTTATGTTGTGCTTGGTTTTAATGCTGGAGTTCCCTGCTTGTGATTTAGCAATTAATCCCGCATTGAATTCCTTTGCTGCGAAAACATCTTGCAGGTAGGCTTCCAGAGCTGAGCCAGTCAACACAGACAGTAGAGTTAAGAGATAAAATGCTGAATTTGGAGCATGGTGAATAAATTTTCTTAGATCCTCGGCTCTTGAACATATAACTCTGCTCAGGGACACCTTCCAGAGTCAAAGGTGGTACACACCTTTAATCCCCGTACCTGGGAGCAGAAACAGGCTGATATGATCGATGGAAAGTTGAGGCCAGCCTGATCTGCATAGGGAAGTTCCAGGACAGCCAGAGCTACACAACAGAGATATTCTGTGTATGTGTGTGTGTGTGTGTGTGTGTGTGTGTGTTGGGCAGGGGAAGGGGGCAATGGGATATGCTCCAAAATTTCTATTTTCTTCTTTCTTCATCCACTTCCCTCTCTTTTCCCCCTTCTCCTCTTCTTCCTCTTCCTCCTCCTCCTTTTCTATTTAAGGACAAGCATAAGGAGAAGAAAATATACCATCTGTCTTGAAAATCATGAATTCGCTCTTTTTAATGTTAGGTGTAACCATAATCATATAATCCACAGCAAAAAGCTATATGAGACTGGTGGACACACCATAAATACACCTTCATTTGGTGCATTCTCTTTACCTTAAATTTTTTTATTACTCTGAAATATAATGTTTTCCATTTTAACTTAATATGCGAATTTTTGCTTGAGAGAAAACTCAAGGCTTGAGTCTCCATGCAGGAGACTCATGAGATACATGCAGGAGACTGAGAGATCCATGATATGACCAGGTGTATTCTTGGGATTAAGGGGGGGAAAAGATGAACCAGGGTTATGGCTTAGGAGTTATAGTACTTTTGCTGTACAAGTATGAATTGCAGTTTGCTTCCCCAGAACCCAGAGAAATCTCAGGAGATGTGGCAGCCTGACCTACAATCCCAACCCCGGAGGTGTCAACAGGAAATCTTTGGAGCAAACTGACTAGGGAGACTAGCTGGATGGGCAAGCTCTGGATCTGACTGAGAGACCCCATCTCAAAGAACAAAGTAGAGGAGTAATTCAGGAAGATTTTAAATCTCAACCCTGGGCTTCAACAAATGTGTTCAGTCACACACATACACACACACACACACACACACACACACACACACACACACACACACACACGAAAGAAAAAAATATTCAAGATAAAAATGTAAAACTGTAAATGTTCGAAAACTTACTGAGATGCTAGAGACAGTGCAGCAGTTAAGAGCACTGGCTTAAGTTAGTTCCCAGCAACCAACCTGTACAGTCTGTGGCTCCAGTTCCAGAGAATGTGATGCCCTCTTCTGGCTGCTGAGGGCACCAGGCACATATGTGGTGCACAGACAAAGATGCAGCCAAACCACCCATACATATAAAAATAATATTAATTAATGAAATATTGTTTTAATTAGTGAGGGCTTGAGAGATGGCTCAACAGCTAGGGGGTGGTGGCACACGCCTTTACTCCTAGCACTCAGGAGGCAGAGGCAGGCAGATGTCTGTGAGTTTGAGGCCAGCCTGTTCTACAGAGTTTCAGGACAGCCAAGGATATACAGAGAAACCCTGTCTCGAAAAAACAAACAAATCAAAAGAAAAAAGATGACTCAACAAGTAAAGGCACTTGCTGCCAAGCTTGAATTGAATCTTCAGAATAGAATCCCCCAAGTGGTCCTCTGACCTCCACATGTTCATCCTGATCCATTTACCTACCTACCTACACACACACACACACACACACACACACACACACACACACACACACACACATTCATGAAAAATAATTTCTGACAGCTACATCAGAATGTCATTTCTAAAGTAAAATGAAGTTACCACAGTTACTGGGCTCAATCAAAGCAAATAGTTCTTCCCATCTGAAGCCCCCTTCAGCCACCAGCCCACCCATGGCTACCTTTTCTTCCTGCCTCTCCCCACCAAACAAACACAACCCCATCTCTGGAAGAGTCATGACAGGGAGCCCTGTTAGACAGGAGCAAAGCTTCAGAGCTCTGTCACCACAGCCCAGAACATTCTACCCTGTGAGTTTTGATGTCAGTGGATGACCAACAACCCCATCCCAACAATCTGCCACTGTTGTTGAACAGGGGTTGTAAGGGACCCTCCCACTGTACTCTGCCGTTGTACTTAGTACATTTGGTCTCCGTGCATATATGCCACAGATGCCCCACGTGTAAGTTAAGTGAGAGCCAATCAAATTACAAGCTATAAAATATCAGATGCTGCCTGGAAGAAAATCAGAGTGGCTATTGAAGTCAACAACTGATCTCCACAGCAGAACCTGGTCTTCTTGACTCTCTCTCTCTCTCTCTCTCTCTCTCTCTCTCTCTCTCTCTCTCTCTCCCTCCCTCTTCCTCATTCTCTCTCTTCCCCCCTCTCTCACACACACGCATACACACTCACTCCTCAAGTAATGTGATCACATATATATCTTCAAGATAAACCATAAGTGAATTATTGAAAAAGGGTAATGAGGCCATGAATGATTTTAATCACATTTCTTATTCCTGAGAAGGCTAAGCTGGGCCATCTCCAGCTGATCTACATATCCCCAGAACATTTGGAAACATTTGGAAAATCCTGGTATGTAAAACAAGCCTTTCCGTGCAGCAACTGCTTCATATTCTTGGTGTTGTTTTTATTTTTTTAGATAAATGGGTGCTGACTACTAAATCCTAGAGAGAAACCCATTAGGTAGGATTTCCTACACTATGTTGTCACATGTCAACGAAGCAAAATTAACAGTAGTCATCACTGGAAGGAAACCAGCTAACATTGGAGGAAATTTGCTGTCACACTTCCCTGGGTTCTACCTTCTAGCTTATCTTCCACACCCAAACAGGGATAGTTTTGTTGTAGCCCAGGTTGAGCTAGAACTGAGATTCCAGGGGTGAGCTACAATGGCTACCTTCTACTTAGTTTTTCAAAGATTCTGTTTTCTTGCCTAAAAGCTTCTCCTCACTTGAAGAATGAGCCTATGTGAGCATGTAATCTGGTTTTTGTTTTGTTTTGTTTTGTTTTGTTTTGTTTTTCTCTGAGACAGGGTTTCTGTGGTTGTCCTGGAACTCACTCTGTAGACCAGGCTGGCCTTGAACTCTCAGAGATCTGCCTGCCTCTGCCTCCCAGAGTGATGGGACTAAAGGTGATGGCACTACCACCACCCAGATAAGCATGTATTCTTAATGTTTCCTATGTTGTCTTTTGTTTCTTGCCCCCCACCATGGTAGCCATGGTTGCCTGTCTTTCTACTCTATCACCTACCATAGAGCCTGCCCTAGTTTGCTTCTTGCTGCTGTAATGAAGCACCAGGCAGTGCATCAAGGAAAGGGTTTATTTGGCTTACCAGTTCCAAGATAGGAAGAAACTCAGTGCAGAAACACAAAGCAGAAACTGAAACAGAAACTACAAAGGAAATGCTAGTTACTGGCTATGGAAGAACACTTTTTCTCCTTTGGCTTGCTCAGGTACTTTCTCATACAGCTACGCTTACCTGCCTAGAGATGACAGCGCCCACAGTGGGCAGAGCCCTCCTACATCAATTAGCAATTGGAGAAAATGTTGACTTTCTAGGCATTGTTTCAGGCAGCAGTTCATATATTGGATTTGGCTACTTATCAATTTAGCTTACACATGAGGACAATCTGACCGAAGCAGTTACTCAATTGAGGCTCCCTCTAGTCTGTGTGAAGCTGACAAAAACTAACGGCACAGATCCCAACACACAAAATTGATGTTGATCAAAAATTTGTGTTGAGCTATAAATTTAATCTTATTTTAAACTGAAGTTCCTCCCCCACCCCCAAATCAAACGGGGGTGGGGATGGGGGTGCTTTATCTGTGCTAAAGATTCTACAAAGCTGGTTAGCTGATTACAATAACAATTTTAAGTTTTGTGGGTAAGGAAAGCTGGCACATCACAAGCTTGGAACCAAATTACCTTGAAGCATCTTTAGCAGTCTTAAATGTCATCCATCACTGTCCTCTGTACTTGACCTAAGATCTATCAGTATAGCTACTAGGCAAATTCTTCGGGGGCTCACAGAAGACCTTCCCCTTATATCAACTCAAAGGCCAAGAGCACATCCACTGCTCAGAACAGAGATTCCTCCACTTCGCTGAAAGCCTGTTTGACTTTCTACCACTATGTTTTTACTCGATTTATGATTTTCTTTGTTCCATTGCTACAAAAATTTCATGACATGGTTTTGGAGCTAACCCTGAATCTATGTTCCCAGGCATGGTCACTTTTATTTAAATACAGAATAAATTGTCCCTTACTCTCTTTGAAGCAAGAGGTATGTGCTGACATTATTAAATAAGAAACCTGAAGAGTGTGTGTGTGTGTGTACGTGTGTCTGTGAGCTCTTTGCTGTTTATAGCATAAAATATAGACTTATCAATGTGACATAGAGTTCTTGTTAAAATCTGATTCCAATCTTTCCCTCTGGCAATATCTCTGCCCTCCATCCCAACACCATATCTGGGCTCAGCTTCTCTAGTGTCCGGGCAAAGATTAGCTTTCTGCTGGGCACACTCCCCAAGGCAGAATAGGAATTCAGTGAAATATTTGTGGAATGTCTGGTAAGAGTAGAGAAGGAAACTTAGGCTTGCAAGTTTTTTTTCTAAAGACTACAGCATGGGTGTAGATAATTTTACATATTCACAGGATAAGATGGGTGGATTTCCTAAGATTATGGTAACGCCAGAACAGGGCTCATGCACTTCATCGATGATGAGTTGATATGGAGTCACTACCATTGCATCCTATTCCCCACATTTGCAATCACCACTGTCCCAAAAGACTCAGGCTTCATTCTACTGCCAGGATGCTTATTGCGGTTAAATAAGGATCAGGATAAACAAATAGGCCAAATAGATGTTTATTCAGGGAGAAATAACTTACAACCTAGACAGATGAACACCAGGAAATTCAAACCGATGCTCTCCTGTCCGAGTCACGCCAGCAAGAGAGCTTTTTCTAGCTCTCTCTCCGACCTCCTTCCACAGGTCACTTCCGCCCATGGCTCCACCCCTAATGGGCATGGTCAGTGCCACAGAAGGACTATCTCACTACAGATGCTGAAGATCTGTGTTGCTAGGATCAAAGGTAGACTTCCTACCTTCTTTCCTACATTAGTGTCTGCAGCCAGTCCTACCCAAATGCTGTGCTGAAGACAGACAGGTGAGATTCTGGAAAACCCTCCTCCCAAGGATGGCTGAGATAATCAGAAGACAGTACTTGCAGAGTCTTGCAGATAATCCTTCAAGCCTTTACATAGCAACCTCATCAAGGAGAGGCATCCTGGTGTCCAAATGACTTGCTGAGGATACCTGGCAAATTGGGCGAATGTCATTTTCCTTGGCCAGTTTGGTGTCTAGTCTTCCAAACCTACTTATTATCTCTCTGGGGATTAAAACTTTCCTCATAGAAATGTGGGATATTATGTTTTTTAGTTGAAGATGTCCCCATTTCATTGAAAGGCTGCAATGACCCATCTTTATTGCTAAGTAGAGCTAGCCCAATGACATTGGTAGCTCCAAAAGAATTGCCTCTTCTTGTAAAAGAGATCCTGCAATGGTCCTGTGGAGAAAGTGGTGAGACTGAGACCCAAAGAAGAGTGGGATACAAATGCAGTCCAGATTTCCTTTGAAGCAGATTGCTATTCTCTTTCCAGATGTGTCTAAGAATTGTATGAGTGGGCAGGATTATTCCAAACACTTCTACAGGACCATTTTTAACTAAATGATAAATATGAAATGCAGTGAGCCAATGAGACTTCTCTGAGTAGAACTCAGAAGCCTGTGACTACTCTCATGACAAGAGGAGGTAGAGCAGAACATGTGGTCTCTGGAGCCTGGCTGACCTGCATCGCAACTCTGCAGTTTACCTAAGCTGTGTGACCTCAGGCAGGTTTATAGTCTCCTGTCTTTCCATCTGTAAAACAGAAGTGATTGGTCCTCCCTCATGGATATTGAAGTGCTTAAATGAATGGCTGCATGATGGATGCTCACACCAGCATCTGCAACTTAGACGCACATTGTCTTCATTTGACTCAGGAGCCTTTCCAACTTTCCCAATAGCATACCAGAAAAATATTTCAGTGTGGGAGAGGGGAAACCCCATAGAGCTAGAAAACTAGCTCTCCATCTAAAGACTTTGCCCCCTTCCCCTCCAGCCCCACCATCCTTTAAGACAGCTACAGTGACTGGTGCCTAGTATTTAGCAACCAGCTTCAAATGATTCCTTGTGAAACCTTTTGAAATTGTGTGTTCTCGGCCATGTAAGTGCTACGTTCTCTTTTACTTAAATTCTGAGGAATTCTACAGTGAAGTGGCCTGTTTGTTCCCCATTACCTTCCCACACAGGTCTATTCCCCTCACCCCCCCCCCAGGGTGTGACCTCCAAAAATTGACCTCAGTTGGAAGTCCTGATCATATTTTGAGTGTGGGAAGGAAATAGAGAGCTATTCTTGGAGCTTGCAAACAATGTCAAGTGTGTGGCTTCCCCAGAGCCCGAGCAGGCACACATACACCCAGACAGCACTCAAAAACTGAAATTCCTGCAGTGGACTCAAGGTAGAAGTTTCTTGATATTCCTAGGTTTGTACATGAGGAGTGTGGGGTGAAGCTGATATGAATTTGAGAGAGTAATTGAAAAAACTGAGAGGAGATTAGGGGGTGAAATGAACAAAACACTTGGTGTGTCCCTGTGCCAAGGAGGACGTGAGGAGTGAGAGAAGTCTGTCACAGTAGCCAATGAGCCATGAGGGCCGAACGCTTGGCTTGGGTAAGTAGAATCTGCTCCCTGCCTGCAGCAGAGCTTGGCAGTGAGTCAGCAAATTAGCAACAGAATTTCTTCTTCAGGAGCCACAGACAGTTCATTTACATATGCTGTGCCTGCACACACACACACACACACACACACACACACACACACACACACACACACACACGTATCTGGAAATACAACCTTCCTTATGTGACATTTCTTTTCATATTTCCAAAATGATGTGTACCATTAAGAATTATCTAGACCTATTTGCCAAGAAGTTTGCAGGCCTTTCCTAAAAGCATAGTTTGGGAAATTTTTAGAAAATATCACATCTTCTAACAATTTCTCCCAGCCCCTTCTTTTGTTAAAGGCAAAACAAGAACAAGAATATAACTCAAATGTTCTGTTTGGGTTTTGAGATTACAAGATAATTTTCCCTTTCCTTTTCTTTCTTCTTCTATGATTGCATTTTCTAATATTGAAAACGCCATAAGGTAAAGATAATGTAAGTGTACAAAGCCAAAGGTTTCATTCAAGCAGTCTGGCTGTTTAGTGATGTTCAATGAACCATCAAGGACCAGCTGCAGTATCACAGGAAAAGGACAAGGCTGCAAAAGAGGGCGAGAGGGATTAAGATCAGAGGGGAGTCCCAGGGATGCTTTTAAGCAGATGCTAGAACTGCATAGTGACTGTGCTGAGCAAGATGTCCCTCAGAGACATCAGTAACTCTCAGGCAGTGAGCAGCAGGTCCCAGGTTGATCCTTTGCAACTCACCAGCACCTTCCCTCTTGTAAACTGGCTCCTGGTTTTCACACTGCACCTGAGTTTAATTGACAATAGAGTGTGGATAGGGGAGCAGAGCCATGTCTTTGAAGCTAGTTCTACTTGGATAATGTCATTTTCCAAGCCAAAGGCCATTGTGTTCCAAGTATCCACCAGTTCACCAAACAGCTGCATACCACACAACCTTGGTGTTGTCTTTGGATGCTCACATTGATTCCCTGGAACAGTTCCCTCACTGCCACCTGCTGCTTTTGGTAACTGAGGGACCCACAGCAGAAACCCGAACCCTTTCCTTTTTAAAATGTGTTGTACACACTGGAGAGACAGCTTGGCTGCTGAGGGCTGCTCCCTCAGAGAACTTGAGTTCAGTTTCTAGCACCCATACCAGGGGACTCACAACCACCTATAACTCCAGCTCCAGGGGTACCTGGCACCCTCTTCTCCACAGACACCCATGACCTCCCTTACACATGCACACACACACACAAATAAAAATGCAGCCAGGCAGTGGTGGGGTAGGCCTTTAATCCCAGCACTCAGGAGGCAGAGGCAGGTTGAGTTCAAGGACAGCCTGGCCTATGAAGTGAGTTCTAGGACAGCCAGGGCTACACAGAGAAACTCTGACTCAAAAAACAAAAACAAAACAATAATAATTATAATAATAGTTATTATTATTATGTTTTTAATTTTACTTGATTTAAATTAGTTTGAAAGTAATAACTTTCCTTTGTCATTTCCATACACACTTCATTTTAAGATTGACTCTCCCCTACCCCTATGCACCTTCCCCTCTGTGCCCTTTTTTCCCCCAAAAATGCTGTTATTGCTGGACATACCTTTCCTAGGATGAGTGCCATCTACTGGTGTTAAATGCAGAGTCATGCGTGTCCCCAAACTCCAGGTGTTGTACACAGACTAGACTTCAGACTAGGTTCCATTATCATGTTACAGAACACCATCAACCCCATGTTTCACTCATTCCGTGGCTTTCCCCAAAGCTCAGGCTTGCTCTCAGGGCCCCTAGGCAGCAAAGGGGAAAATGGAGGCTAGGTGAGCAATGCGTAAACTGAAAAAAAGAGCAGATCTAGTACACATCCAGTGCCATGTGTCAGGCAGGGGTCAGGAGTCACGGATGGGTGGAATCAACAGTAGGGCAGGGGCAAAGGCTGGCCTGTGTGACACCTCCTACCTCTTGGAGGCTCTCTGTCTAGATGACCTAGCTAACATTCAGGTTACTTTCATCACCCACAGAGCATCTGTCTGGATCTTCTACTTGCATTCAAGTTCACCTACTCCCACAGGGTTTGTAATCCATTTGCTGGTACTCAGCCCCAAAGTGGGTCCAACTCAGCTGGCAGCATCTCTGAGCCACAATAGCATCTTGGGGCTTGCATCTTGAATTTTCATCCATATTCCTAAGTTAAAGCTCCAATATGGAAGACAGCAAGGTGAGGAAGGCTTGGCCTCAATGCTTGGCCTTGAGCTCCAAGTTTTCATTGTGAACATCTGGCCTCTTATCCCTACAATGGAGCAAAAAGACTTTCCACATCCCACAGCTGTAATGTGATATAAATGGGGTAAGGGATGCAAGCAAGGTCCTTGTCACATTGCTAGTGCCTGATAGATTTTTGCAATTGATGAATCTTCCCAACACTTGCTAGCACAGGCCTGGGACTGCCAAATCAAAATGGTTCTCAGTCAGAGGTGATTTTGTTAGCTGCACTGACAGGGATAGGGATTCTTAAGTCAAGGATACTGCTGACTTCCTGTGATGTAAGACATAGTCCTCTACAAGCAAAAATCCTTCGTTCAAAGAGTCAGTCGTGCCAAGACTCAGAAACTGTGCCGGTTCATAGCTGCCCACCTGGACTCCTTCACCCTCCTGTTAATGTGCCTCATAGGCTACGCTGACTGGCTGGTGGCTCGTCTCTATACCCAACCCCTCCTAAGACTGTCCTGTCCACTGTCTCCTGATCTCCCCAGAGATCAACTGTTGGATTCTTTGTGAAACGGGTCAACAGGTTTCATTGCTTTGACCCAAACCCATCCCAGCAGGAGACAGGCAAAACAGCCAAGCTTTCTTGCTGACCAGGAACAGGCAAGAAACTGGTTCCTGCAGAGACCTGGCTGAGAGCCACGTGAAAGCAGGCACAGCCTGGAGCATCCACCCAAACTGGCTCCACACCAGGCCCAGCCAGTGAGTCACCACCACATGCTGCCGCATCTCACCCGTGACCTTTCTTTATCCCTTCATTAGCTGTAAATCTTTAGGAGTAAAACAGCAGAGAACAGACTGGGAAGGCCCTGGCAGACTAACACCTCAGGCAAATGCCCAAATCAAAATTCAGAGTTAAAAACGAGCTCTGAATGAGTGCCAATCATGGCAAACTAGGCTCTTCAGAGCCATCTCTTGCAAACCAGAGGTGTGGACAAATGGAGCTTGTCTCTCAGCATAGTTTAAATCATGTGGCAAACCTAAAGCATCCTTCAGGAGAAGGAACAGATGTGTTTAGCAATACCCAGATGGTAGGGAGGCAAGTTGAAGGACCTGTGTAATGCAGGCCAATAATTCATGCTCACACCAAACCACACTGTACCCCTAAAGAAACCACCCTTACATCCTACCTCCTCTTACATCAAACAGAATGATGGTGTATCCTCACGCAGCAACAAGAGAAATAGCACAGGTTAGTAGGCTGTGCTTCAGCACAAGAGAAAGCAAAAGTGGTTCTCTACTTTGTTTGTTGTTTGTTTCTCTCTGCGTTTTTTTGAGGAGAGACTAGTGAAGAGGGCAGCTACCTTCCCTGGGGGGTTTACCCAACTTGTCCTCACCCGAATTGCTCTTCTACATATGCAGTCTTCAAAGCAGCTGCCTTGGAAGCCACAGAGCTTGGAGACAAAAGACTCTAGGCCCCCTCCCAAGGATCCATTGACTGGCCCTTTCTGTGGCTGAGGCTTTGCACAGGCCTTGTAAATACCATCTAACTGAACAACCCACAGCATGGCTCAGGGGCCTCCTGTTCCCAGACCAGATCTTTGGCCTGCTGTTTCTCCTCTCCCATCACATGCAAGTGGAGTTCCTGGACAAGACAGGACAGATCCAATGACTCATCTGTACAGGGCTGTCCACCCACAGGGCTGACAGCCACATTTTGCCATTTGTCCTGGGTTTGGCAATACCTGGTAACATTCCTAAAGTGAGAAAGGCTGAATGTTTTCCTCTGCTCCGGAGCCTGTTGTCCTGCGTGAGATCTCATCTCCCAGCCTTGCTACAAAGGACCAAGTCATGAGTAAGCAGACCTGGCTATACATTGCTCCATCTCTCCTTTGATCTCCCCCCACAGTTGTTCTGAGTATTCAGTGCATGCCACAAGTGTTCTAAGTTGTGCTCTAAATGGTCTTGTGAGAAACTACTTCCATTTTCAAGATGAGCCACCGGGGTGACCTTCAAATAATAGCATTGATACATGGGGAGGCTGGCCCAAAGCTTGAGCAGCTGGTCTGCACTGCCTGCTTCTGTCTTCTTGAAAACACCACCATTCTTTTGTTTGCTTCTTGGTGTAACATTCATCATGCAAGGTGAGGGGTTATCTAAAGACATTGTCATGGAAGTATATAAGGTACTTGGAGCACATCTGCCTGAATGTCAGCCACATCACACACACCCCCCCCACACACACCCATTTAGTCTGCTTTGGTTCCCTGGATGGCTTTATTTCTACTTTCATATCATATATGCATAAATGATTTTGTATATCTTGTATATTTTACATAGATTTTTGTGTGTGAAATCTGGGAACCACAAATGAGAGAAAATGTTATATTTGTCTTTCCAAGACTGATTTATTTGCCAATCTCTCTCCAGTTGCATCCATTTCCCTCTAGATAATGTGACTTCATTTTCCCTTGTGGTTGAAAGAATAAAACCATCATTCTAAGTAACTAGTCACTGAGTATGGTTGTCTAATGATAAAATCCTTGGGGAGAAAGATGAGTCAGTGGTTAAAAGTGTTTGATGTTCTCCCAAAGGACTGAGATCAGTTCCCAACACCCACATGGATCAGACCACAGCCCTTGTAACTCTTGCTCCAGGGGATCTGAGACCCTTTTCTGGCCTCCACCCAAATATACATGGCATTCATTCACACAGATGCACATATACACATAAATAAAAAATAATTTTTAAAATAAAAATATTTTAAACTAAACTAAAATCTTCTCATCATTATTTTTATTATTGTTTGGTTGGTTGTTTGGTTAGTTGGTTGTTTTGGTTGGTTGGTTTCAAGATGAGGTCTCACTCTGTAGTCCAAGCTGGTCTAGAATTCATGATGATCCTCCTGCCTCAGCTCTCACACTGTTGGAATTAATAAATGAGGGTCACTACCTGTCATCTAACCACCATTAGTAAGCATACACATGCAAAGTACCCAACATAGAGACTTATTTTAGGAACACAAGGTTCAAGTCCATCAGTGTCATGTGACTTTGTGAACTCATAACAGAAGTTTACACATCTGAAACACTGGCTGCTACTACAAAGAGCTATCCTAAGGGCTTTAAGTATTCTGACTTGATCCGTCCTCCCAAACACCTCTGAGGTGGGTACATTTTTGTTTCCTCTTTATCATTAAGAAAAACAGCACAGAAGTATCGGCTTAGACATCTAAGGCCACATGGCTTGTCAATAAGCCAGGAAGAACAGTCAAAGACTATGGCTCCAAAACCAGTACTCTAACTAGCCCTCTCTACAGAACCACATCTGTACAACTGAGGAAGGAGGGAGATGGCTTATCCCTAAACATTGCTTAAGACCTTAGAGGATATGAATTGTTTTGTATCATGGATTCCAAAATGCTACTGAAAAATTGAGACCCATAGTAGCGTGGCACTCTCCAAATGTTGCATTTAGGACGAGGGAGGAGCTTGTTAGGATCCTAACAACCCAATTTAAAGCTGAAACCAAGTTGGAAAACAATTGAGAGTAAACTGTACTGAAACTGTAGCCTTAAAGTTGGCTTTCAACTGTTTTAATGACTAAAAACCTTCTATGATCATTTTTTAAATCATAAACACTAATTTCTAATTTGTTTCTAACTATGTTGGAGAGCTGGGAGACACACAGAGATGGCACCTTCTGATTGGGGACCATGATGCAACCTTCAGAAAAGACCTTGAGTTGAAGTTGCAACCCAACAACCTTGCTCCTGCTTAAAGTGCATTCCAGCTATTTGTACAGACCACGACATTCTAAACATTCCCCAGTGACAGCAATGTCCATCCAGTCAGTGTGAATCGAGAGCATCCACAAGCCTGCTTCAGAGCCCTTCCCCTTTGCTATGCATTCTACTGGGTGTGTTTGCCACTTCTCTTGTTACTGTGGACAAATGCTTGACAAGAGGCAACTAAAGGGTGGAGGGGCTTATTTGGGACTCTAGTCCACCACGACAGGGAAGACGCAGAGTGGGGAGCATGAGGCAGCTGATCACATAGTGGCTGCAGTCAGGAAGCACAGAGATGGTGCTAGCACTCAGCTGGCCCCCTCTTTTATCCTTTTTATTCAGTCTGGGACCCCAGTCCTTGGCGAAAAGCTGCCTGCACTCAGGGTAAGTCTTCCATCAAAGATACACCCAGAGGCATGTCTGCCAAGTGACTCCAAATGTAGTCAAGCTACAAGTGAAGATGAGCACCCATACAGCCTGCCACGAAGCTCAAAAATCAGAACATGTCTAGGCTATCTCCAAAGATAAAATTTGTCTCTGGCTGTGCATGAAATCCTCCAAATTATTCCTCAACTCTGGAGAACATTCCAGGGATGCTGGTGTGGCCTGTTATTAACCATAGAATGCAAAGACCAAATTCTGAGACCGTATTTGGCCAGAACATGCTTTGTAACTTTTTGTGAGGCAGTGTGATCAAACTAAAATCTAGACAATACAAACCAGAAAAATGAGCCAAGTTCCTCTTGCGAATGAACTTTAGCTCCAGGGTTCCCTGGTCCCTAACTCTCCTAGGTCAAGTTAGTCACACCCTCTTCTAGGTTTCCACAGCATCTTGTTTATATGCCAGTCATAGCATTGAATATCATGTGCTCTCATTATCCCTTTTACACGCGTGTTCCTGGGGGAGAGACCAGTGTCTTAACATCATAATGTCCTTGGTACTTAACACAACTCACAGTTACATTCAGTAGATAGTCATCAAAGAAAATAATTGAAGTGCAATAGGAGTGAACCTCTAAGTTTAATTCAAATGGTTGTGTCAGTTAGCACTTATACTAGGTCAATATTTCTGTATCCATCTCCTGAACCAGTCTATCATTCTATCTGGTCCTCTTCAAATGTGATCTTTATACTGCAGACTAACCAAGGACCCCAAAGTTGATGTGACATGTATAAATGTATGGTTTGGAAAAAACATGACATACTGAATTTCTTGGAGCAAGAGAATAACTAGACAACAAATGAATGCCATCTTTGTTCCTGTTAGGAAATTGGGTATAATGAGTTTGAGATTTTTCTCATCTTCCTTATTCCATCAGAGCAGGGACAACCAATGTGGCCATTCCCACACCATCCATAGAAACCAAATGGATCTTTCGCTGCCATGCCTGGTCCCCAATACCTTCAGCCTCATCCAATACAGGGGCACTGTGACTCTACTTCCAGATGACAGACACCATGAAGTTCCCATCCCAGAACAAATGAGGCCTGGGCAGAAGAAGGACAAATGTGAATTTCTGCAACCTCTACTTCAATGACTTCCTCCAGATCCCACAGACTGACATGCTTAGAGGTAAAGCCGTGCCCCAGATTCTCTTCCACCATATATTAATCAGCCTTTATTTCCTAGATGACGGAGAAGATTTATTAACCTGTGAAGATTCTCCAACCCCCTTGAAAAAGAATTGTCTTGTCAGCTCACTTCATAAATCTTGTCTGACATGGAATCAGAGAATGGGGAGTAAGAAAGAAATCCAGGGAGGCATGAGAAAGCAGAGAGTCTAATCACAGAGGCCTGGTGGCCTAGCTACTTCACTAAGATCTAGAAATTGGGGTGGGGGGTGAGTCTCATTGCCAGCAAGAAAGTTGGGAAATAGTGAGTGAAAGGGAACTAGAAAGGAAAAGAAACAAGATGTTATGGTGTTTAGCTAACAAAGAATAAACCCCCTTTAATTCACTTTAAGGAACTCATATAGGTTGAAATAACTCAGGATATTTCTGTTCTAGCCCGGGCTCATCTACAAGGCATTCTTTGCAGTGATTGGACCATTTGGGCTGTCAGTGTGTTTAGAATTACACTTCCCACCAGCTAATGCAATAACACCGTTCCAGCTTGGGAAACCTGTCTGTGATGAGAACCACTTGACCACACCCTTCTAATATAATCTATAGGAAACCAACTCAGAGTCACAGAGGGCAATTAGACTCATTTACAAGGACTACATAAAACTAACTTGTATGGTATGAGCCAATTAGTGCCCAGACCTTATGAAAACTGCTCTCACTATGTGTGCTCACTCACTTAGTAACACATGCATTTTTATTTCATTATGTCTTACTTCAGAAAGATTAAGATCTGTAGAATAATAATACATAATAACATCACTGAAGAGTGAGAGCAAGATTTTGAAATGGCAAGCATGTAACAGAGCCATAGAGGCAGCCAAGAAACATCTTAATGATGTGCACAGTTCATGCTGACCGAATTCACATTTGGCTCTGGGCTTTCCAGCAGCTGGCTTAAAGAAGGGAGAACTGTCAGTTTCAGAAATCATCAGGTCCGGATGACAAAAATGCAGGAAGAGAAATGACTGTCTTCTTGTATGATGGCCAAATGAGAAAAGGACACAAGTACAAGTTAGTTACACAGCATCCCGTAACAATTTCAAACGCAAATTTTACCTGCAATTGCTTACAGTGATTGATGTTGACAGCTTTATCACAAAAGCCAAATCTGCATATAATCTTTATGGGGCTGTTACTGTCCAGTTTGACCAATGAGGCGACTGAGGTTCAAAGAGGGTTAACCAACTTGTCCACACATGCCAGCGAGGTTCGCACTTGGGTTTATGCAGCACCACCTGACTCAAAAGGCTGTAAGGCTCTGCCCAACGCACACAGTGCCAATCCACACAAACATGAGGACTCTCTGGCATCCAAACTTGTTCTCCTCAGTCATTACCCACACTCACACTTCCCCTTCAGAACTCTGGAAAAATAGGATTTCTGAGGAAGCCTTTGCTGTAAGAAAAAGTACTCCCTTAACCTTGCATGCCCTCTGTTCTAGCACCCATATTGTCTAAGGATTGGTTGAAGCAGAACGGGAGCTGGTGAGTTCCAGCCTGCAGAAGAGGCTGCACCCTGTGGGTGGTGCCAAAAGCCCCTGGTCTTCCCAGCTGGTCTGCCACAAGTAGCAGGTGAAGTCATCTCTGGCAGAGAGGATGCTCATGGGAAGAGAAACCAAAAGGCAGACGGGAGGATAGGACTAGGTCACTCTAAAGGGACTCAGCAGCCCATAACCAGGGCAGCAAGCCAAGGAGGCCCACACAAGGGACAGCAACAGCGAGCTAGGAGCACAGAGCTTTCCAAAGATGCATTCACATCCCTATCCCAGACCTACTGAACGAGAATGCCAAGCCAAGCTGACCCCAGATGATTCTGATAGGCAGAAAACTGAAACCTGAGCTAGGACTTGAAGTCAAGATCAGTTCTTCACACTCCGTAATATTTATTAAGACCTCTTAAATGTCAGACCCTGGGCTAGCCACAAGTGAGAGAGATAAACACAGACAAAACCTTGCACTTGAGTGTACAGTTCACCAGAGGAGACAGAGTGAAGAAACACACACACACACACACACACAGTTATTGACATTTCCTCTTGCCCAGAACCAAGCTGTCTGCCACAGCTGCATCTGCCGAATCCCCTGTGCCTGGGAAATCCAGTGCTATTGAGCAAAAGGAGCTGTATGCAGTAAGGCAGGACCTCAAAGAAAGAAAGCACCCTCTGGTGGCCCTCTGAGTGGTGGCACCTGCAAGAACCCCAGTTCTACACAGAACTAGATGGTGGCTCCAGGCTAGGGGCATGACAAGTGGTCTCAGAGTAGCCAGGAGCAGCAGAGGACCCTGTTTTGTTTGAAATGTCAATCTCTCTTCAGGGTCAGATCAATTGCATTCTTCCTCAGGTGTTTTGTTTTGGGGGTCATGTGTCCGGACAGTTGTCACCATCCTCTTCCTCTTCTGTGCTGTCACGTGGGTGGCACATTCCACAGCCGAGGCTTCACCTATAGTTAAGTCGCTATAACTAGAAGAGGCAGTGGAGAGGCACTCAGGTGCACACGGCTGATAAACAAATGATTTACACCGGGCCCAGCCAGCCCAGCAGTGCCTGCTTGGTAGGATCCTGGGAACAGGGCAAATAGTCACACTCCCAAAGTCTCTGAATTTTCTGAAAATAAATGACTTCTTAAAATATTTAAATATAATCTATGTCCTTCCTAAGAGTCTCTATGAAAATAGTATTCATAAGGGGTAAACTTTGTGCTTGGAGCTGAGCCTGATATGGCTTAATTTGCAAGAGAGTAACATGTAAATTTATGATAATAAACTATATTATTTAAATTAAATTATAAAAATAAGAGTAACTCACTCATATTCAGTTTTCATGAATGCTGACACCTCTTGAAGAACATGGCAGCATGATTTGTATTCAGGTCTGGGTTGGAGTGTGATCCATGGGAATCCGGGAATGTTGGCTTGAAGTATGGAAGCCCAGTCAAACAGCCATGTGGTACATTTAGCATTTCCTGCACATCTTGACCCAAGAAGCCACAAAAAAGTCTGCTCGTGGTACTTAATCCATAGGGCTGCAGTGGTACTTAATCCATAGACTGCTAAAGCCTGTCAGTAGTGTCTGAAGGAGGCACTGGTTTGAGACACGTTGACTGACCTCTAACTGAAGCTTGTGAAAGTCTCCCCTGAATGAAGAAATAGAGACAATGAAGTACTTCTGCCAAAGATTTAATCCATCTGAGTGGAAAGACTGCAGCACATAGGCAGAGAGATGACTGGCCAAGTCATCACCAGGCAGCATGGTCCCTTACTGGATTCCAACCTGTGGAGCCAAGAGTCATTCTGTCCACAGTATCTGACTGTGCCCAGGGTGTCAACTCCAGCACCTGTGTCTGGGAGGTACTGGCCAAGAGCTGACACTGGCCAGAGAAATGACTTCGGTCCCCTCCAGATGACAGACACCCAGTCCTCATCATTCACAGTTTTGGATTGTACCTTTGAGGCCTGCTGCCGGTGATAAGCCTGCATGACTCCAGATACCATTCTGGCAAAGTCTGTGAGAGGGTGGTTACAAACAGCAGTGTTAGCCATGGAGGCAGAGACTCAAGGATTGAAATCTTGTGCTTGTCAGTTAACAATCATGCCTCCATGAGCCTTAGTTCCCTTACAGTTAAAATGCCAATATTAGGACATTCACCTCAGTATAAGGGCACACGGTAGGATATATGCTAATCTGCCAAAGGTCTGTTATAGGGAGCGTCTGATGATTCGTCTCTTCCCTAATCTGAAGTTATTAAATTCCTTCCCAGACTGCATATGACCTGCACAAGAGTGGGTCAGTCAGCATTCTAGCAAGTGGAAAGGGGCTTTATGAGTCACCATTCCCCCATCCCACCCCGAGTTGAAGAACTATTGATAATTGATGGCATCTCAGCAGTGGATCTCAGTCAGTTTTCTCGGAAAGTGCTGCTTTGAGCCTAGCCAGGCAGTGGAGGTTTACACCTTTAATCCCAGCACTTGGGGGAGGGAGGGCAGGAGGGGCAGAGGCAGGTGGATCTCTGTGAGTTCTGGTCTACAGGGAGAATTGCAGTCACAAATGCTGTGAGTTCATGAGGGCAGGGGACAGACCAGTTTTAATTTCTGCTTCTATTATGTGTTATTTAGTCCCTCATCTAGTCTATTAGTAAATGTGTTAAATTAGAAGAGCCCTGTTTTATCTATTAAACATTTTGACTTTCTAGAGCAGGGTTACTAATCGACCTTCTTTGTGCTCAGTGAGTGAGGCAGATGTCCAAGGTCAGGGCTTAGGCCTGTAAACACAGAAATTATTTTACCAGTAAAATTTCACGAGTCTCCGCACAAAGTGTTTCAATTAACTCCATTTTGCTAGATTGATCTTAACCTTTCAAACAGCAATTCGTCTCAGCCAGTGGTGTTCTGTTTCTTTCTTCCATCAAAATTCAAACAAACACTCGGGCTTGGGAAATGTTTCAATGGGTCAAATCGTTAGCTGTGCGAGCCTGGTGATGAGTTCAAACCCGGTAGCCCACACAAGCAGGACTCAGCAGCACACACACATCTTGCAATCCCCGCACTCATGTGAAGAAACAGGAGATGCAGAGAGGAAAATAGCCTGGAAGATCTCGGGCTAGCTATCCTAAAGTACAGAGCACAGCAGCCGAGCGAGAAGGAGCCCTGCTCCACCAAGCTGGAAGGAGAAAACTGATTCCCCAAAGCTGTCCTCTACCCTCCACGTCCATGCGCTGACCCGAGTGTGCCAAGCCCACTGTGGGTTGTGCCACCCAGGGACAGCTGGTCCTGGTTGTATAAGAAAGCTGGCCCAGCGAGCCACAAAGCAGCTTCCTCTGTGGCTTCAAGTTTAGTTTCTGATTCTAGGTTCCTCTCATGAGCTCTTACCTCAGCTTCCTTAATGATGGACTATAACCTGTAAGCTGAATAAACCATTCCCATTCCAAGTTGCTTTGGGTCGTGCAAGGCAACGTATACTTAGTACTAATAAATGCAACTATGATAACTTTTAGTTTAGGAAAAAGGAACTTAATTAAATGCTAAATTTTACTTTAATTAAAAAAAAACTGTTGTGATAAAAAGCATGAATTTTGTGGCTGCTGTGACAAGTTCAGACCACACAGAGAGAGTGGACTAGCTTCTTCAAATTCCTGGCCCCATAGTTCTCATGGACAACATAGAGTGAGTTATAAACTGTGTGTTTGTTTTTTTTTTTAATTCAGTAATTAAAGCACTGAATGTAAATGTACACTTTTAATCAGACTGTGGACACATGAGACATTGTTGATGTATTTCCCCTTTTCTGACTCATAAGGGATCTCAACATTGCTGTCTTATTAGCTCCAGAGTGGCTGCTGCTCACTAGTCACATACAGCCCTCCAGCTAAAACCATACAAAATCCTAATTCCTTGCCTTAGAGTGTATGCCTAAGGATTACAAGCCTATAAATCCTTCAGGCACAAATATGATATTATCCCCCACCCTTTGGGCTCACTCAACCCCAGTCATACAGCGACCCTCGCAGTGAAGGGGAAACTGTCCCAACCAAGTCCACCTTTGTCATAACACTTTATCCAGTGTGTGTGTGTGTGTGTGTGTGTGTGTGTGTGTGTGTGTGTGTGTGTTCCCAAACCAGACCATCACTTAGCAGGGCATCTTGACTGTCACGCACACAACTCTATTGACATGGTGAGTTATTAACCCTGATTCAGCTTGGGTTTCCTTATCTGTAAAACTGGGATGATTGCTATAAGGGATTTTGTGGGGAGTGAAAGAGACAGACAGGTAGATGGTGGATCAGAACACTCAATAGACGCCCATCATTGGTACACCCCAAGAGTAAGTCATTGGGAGTTAGGTCTCAGCATCTTTCTTCATCAATAGAAGGTCTGACTGCAGGGACACCTTAAAACCAATCCTGTTTTTCCAGACATCATGCAAGATGCTATCAGACTCTTCCACGTTGTTATTCCTGTTTTTGTTAAAGCACACATGCCCTGCTTTCCTGAAGCCAATTTGCCTATCCAGAAGAAGTCCCTGTTTGCTCAGCACACTGGCTTGCAAGATGTCCCTTTCATGCTTCAGAAGGCTTGAGACATCGGCCTCAGTGCAACAGTCCCAGAAAACTCGTGGCTTTAAAGACAAAGTCCATAAAGTTGCCCTTACCCCCACACATGTCAACTTCTATGACAGTTCTTCAGGTCACCACCACCCATGTAGCTGCAAAAGGGCCTGCACTTGTGAGGTCTACTCTTAATTTACTTTTAAATCACGGGGATGGGGTGGGTCCTGTGGGTATGTGCACCTGAGTACAGATGCCTGAAGAGGCCAGAGGCATTGAGTCTTCTGGAGATGAAGTTGAAGATAGCTGTTACCCTTGTGTATGTGCTGGGAATCAAACCCTGGTCCTCTGGAAGAGCAAATACAACCTCTTGATTGATGAGCCATCTCTGTAGCCCTTTGAGTAATTTTTTATTTATTTATTTATTATAACCATGTCCATTTAAATGAAAACAAACATTTATACACAATATTTGGGAATTTGGGCGTCATTCTTTCCAAACTACTTTCTGCTGGTAAGGGGTGCTGTCATGGGGGATTCTAAGAAGATGCAGAAATCCTGGCTGTAGTCTGCAAGGCTGCTTTGTCCAGCTGTTTTGAATGTAGGATCACCTGGAACTCTGTTTCAGGTGGTCTGGCTTGATCAAACCACATTAGTATGGAAGGAATCCACAGCTTTTCATTTTCTGTGGAAATAAAAATAGAAATACTTTTCCCCAGTAACTTGTCCTTGAACTTAAATTTTGGAGTCAAAGCATTTTTTTTTTAATTTAATTTATTGTTTTACATGTCGATCCCAGTTCCCTCTCCCTCCCTCCCCTCCAACCCTCCCTCCCTCCTTTCTCTCTGCCCTCTCACATGCACCCTAACCACCCTCCCCTCCCATCCCCCCACCCCAATTCCATATGTAGTGGAATGCCATCCAGTTGGGGTCATGTAGATCTGACAGGTCATGTGAAGTAGGGACTAGGACTTCTCTCCTGTCTCTAGGTTAAGGCAGTTATCCCTCCATGGGGGATGTGTTCACAAGGTCCTTTTATGCACCAGGGATACAACCTGGCTCCACTTAGACTGCTGAGGTCCCTTAGACTGCTCAGTCCTTCTGGCTGAGACCCATATTCAGGGGGGCCTGAATCAGTCCCATGCTGGCTTCCCAGCTATCAGTCTGGTGGCCTGTTAGCTCCTCCTTGTTCAGGCAAGCTGTCTGTATGTGTTTCTGCCACCTGGTCTTGTCCTCTCCATCTGCTTCTGGGTTCTAGTTCGACCCTTTGAGTAATTTTTTTTTTTTTTAATCAACAAAGGGTATGCCTTTACAAAAGTAATGAACATGGCTCTCAGGCACTTGTGATCTGCCACTGAGGCCTAGAGGTTGGTTTTCTCTCAGAGATTTTGGTTTCCCAGTTTGACCAAGCCTCTTTCCAGGAAAAGGTTCTCAATCAAGCAGTCATTTCTGAAGTGCTGCCATCCTGTCTGGGGTGTGGGTCTCCTTGCTTATAGACAGAGGGAGGCAAAGTCACCTACTTTATCTGCCTCCAGCATGAGACTTTCCCTAAGGCCAGAAATGTGACCTTCTTCTCCTCACTGCCCCCCTCCTCACTGCCCCCCTCCTCACTGCAAGTTCTCAAGCTATCAGCTCTGTGTTCAGGTTGCACTGCTTATCACCCACCCCAGCACTGTTTTCCATACTTCAGAACACTGAATCCCAGCAAGCCTTCCCCGTGTTCTTCAACTCTATTTGAGAGAACAGCACATTGAAAGTGTGCACCGAGAAACTCCGGAGTTCTTTCTATATAGTCTTGAGGGTTAGGTAGTTTCCACTCACACCCTTCTGAAGTTAAACTGTTTTGTACAATGCTTAACTTGCAGTGCTTATTCTTTCTCAAAGTGCTGTACTCATGCATCCATGCTTGCCAACTGCTTACAATTCATAAAGGTGAAATGAGAGCAATACTCTCCGGAGTCCTCTCAGAATCTCTGTTATTTTTAAGGATATTTGCTTCCACATCTAGCTCCTTAACTAGTCTGAAAATATTGTAAGAGGTGGAACTTAATTTTGGTCATCTGTGTAGATTCAAAAAAATGCTTACTTCCTGAAACACAATAGGTGATCAAAAATGTTTAGATGTAATAACAGATGGATAAATGACTAGATAGATGGGCAGGTGGATGAACTGAACAGAAACCCCAAAACACCTTTAGAAGGATCAGCATCCTTGACTAAATCTAACCTTAACGTCTCTTCATGTTGCTCAGAGAAGCCATATCCACCAATTGGTGGCTCCCATTCCTTTGTGGATGTCCTGGTCATTCTGGTCACAAGCGTCCCACCTAACCACTTTATTTGTTTTGTCTTTTTACAGAGAAGGTGGTTTCCCCCTGGAGGATATACTTAGCCTATTCTAAGTTTAGGGACTTTTAAATAACACTTTGCTTCTGTCTTGGAAAACCCAACCTTGCCACCGTTGCTCTTCACTGTCAACCTGAGTGGATTTGAAGTCACCTAGGGGACGCACACCTCTGCTTCCAGAGGCTTCATTAAGGTAGGAAAACCCACCCTGCATGTGTGTGGCACTGTCCCATGGGCTGGGGGTCCAGACTAAAGAAGGAAGAAACAAGCTTTAGTCTACCTCAGCTTCCTAACTGAAGATAACCTGTGACCACTTCCTTCACACACTTGCTGCTGTCCATTTCCCAACAAGATGGATCCATTTATCCCCCTCAAATCGTGAGCCAAAATAAAACTTTGATTTCTGGAGTTGTTTATTGTCAGATTATTTTGTCACAACGGTGAGAAGGTAACTAATACCTTTGTAATAGTGATATTGACAACAATAAAAATAGCTGATATTTACTGAAAGTAATGCTATTCCAGACACTATGCTAGGGCTTGACATCCATTGTTTTGTGTAATCCTGTTGTGGAGGTTTGAGTAGGAATGATCCCCATAGACTCATGTGTTTGAATACTTGGCCACAGAGAGTGGTGCTGTTCAGAGGTGTGGCCTTGTTGGAGGAAGTGTGTCATGAAGGGGATGGGCTTTGAAGTCTCAGAAGCTGAAGCCAGTTCTCTCTGCCTGCTGCCTGCTGCCTGCTGCCTGCTGCCTGCTGCCTGCTGCCTGCTGCCTGCTGCCTGCTGCCTGCTGCCTGCTGCCTGCTGCCTGCTGCCTGCTGCCTGCTGCCTGCTGCCTGCTGCCTGCAGATCCAGATGTAGAACTCTCAACTCCCTCTCCAGCACATGTCTGTCTGCATGCTGCCATGCTTTCCACCATGATGATAAACCTCGGAATTGTAAGCCAGACCAAATTAAGTGTTTTCCTTTGTAACAGTCTCAATGGTCATGGTATCTCCTCACAAAAGAACACTGACTAAGACACAGTCAAGTAGATGATGCTCAGATAGATTGGGTACTCCCAGATGACAGGGCTGGTGAGTTTCAAAGCAGATTAGAACTCTGATAGTCTAACATTAGGACCCTATTTGTTTAATCCAATTGATTAGGTAAAATCAGCCAAGTTCTACCAAGTAGCTATTTTGAGAGTCTATACTCCTTTGTTTATTTATTTACTTACTTATTTGGGGGGGGGGCAGGCTCTCCTTATGTAGGCCTGACTGACCTAGAATTCCTTGTTGTAGATCCAGTGGGCCTTGAACTCACAGAGGCCTGCCTACCTCTGCTTCCCAAGTGCTAGGATTAAAAGACATGTGTCACACTCTTGGCAAGAGTTTTGTTCTAAAGGATCAGATGCTGCCATTTATCACAGATATGAAATATTTCAAATATGCTGATGCAATTGCTAAATATGGTGCTAGTTTTCTGTCATCTAGGAAGAGGGAACCTCAACTAAGAAAATACTTTCATAAGATCAGGCTGTAAACAAGGCTGTAGGGAATTTTCTTGACTGGCAATTGATGTGAAGGGCACAGCTCACTGAAAGTGATGTCAGCCCTGGGCTGGTGATCCTGGGCTGAGCAAGCCTTGGAAAACCAGACCAGTAAGCAGCACCTGTCCATGGCCTCTGCTGATGTCCTGCCTGCTCCATGTTCCTGTCCTGATCTCCCTCAACCATGGGCTATTACCTGGAAGTATAACCCACCCTAAAGTGCTTTTGGTCATGGTGTTTTATCACAACAGTAGAAACTTTGAGACATTAAGATATATCTAGGAAATCACTTTATCCCTAAATTAACTCCATGAACTGGGAGTGGCATCTGTTATCAAGTGTCTTTGAAATGAGAAATGGAACAGGAAAGCACAGAGAAACCAGGCTAGCCATTGTCCTTCCGGAGAGAGCTGTAAAGTTGAAGATGATCACACGCTCTGTAAGGTAACACGTCTCTATTAAATTTTTAAAAAGGAAGGGAAGGAAACTGTAGCCTTGGCTCAGCCGACTCGAACTCTGCAGCATGTTCAGGACACTGGTGTTTTCCTCGCCAGCTTCAATTGCAATGTACGTTGTGCCTGTTAAGGACCTTTGAATTTGGGGAGGAAATTCCTCTATGAATTCCTGGTAATGTTATTAACATCTTGGGACATTCACTAACCTCTAACCTAATTATTCACGCTATTTTCAACCACAGATTGTGACACCACCAACTCAGTCCAAAGACTAAAATAAAACAATCTTTGGAAAATTCCTGTGGCATATGCATCAAGGAGGGAGGGATCTGACCTTCAAAAGTCTCAGTGAAGCACTCACTCAAGTACCCAGCATTCTCTGCACCGCACATACCCTAATAAGCATTCCCAACTTATTTGTAACCTCAGTTTTTAGTTTTTTTTTTTGTTTTGTTTTGTTTTGTTTTGTTTTGTTTTTTTCTCACTCCCAACTGTTTAGCAGAAGACTTTCCCTGCCAGGACATGCCACAACTTGTAGAAAAATTCTAGCCAATAAGAACTATGACATGGCAGTGGCTATGAATAAGTAAGTTGAGCCAGGTGTTGTTAATACCATCCATGTTTGTCTATTTATAACACAAAGTCCGGGCAATGGAATGCATAGTCTTATTGGCTGCTTCCCAGAGTCACGTTGTATTTTAGTTCATCTCACAGACTAATTAAAGAGGTTAAATGGAGTCTTGCTCATATTTTAAAAGGAAAAAGGTGTCCAGGGGCTACAGGGAGAATGGCTCGGGTTACCTCTTTAATTCCCACCACAGCCTATGAGGGAGGTATTACTGTCTCCATCTCCCAGATGAGGAAATGCAAACTCTGCAGGATTAAATATCTTGCTTAGGCAAGAGGTGAAGTCAGGCAGGGAAGCAGGATGATGTGAACCCAAACCCTACCTTTGTTGCCACTGTTAGGTCAAACTTCACACTGCCTGCTCCAGGACCAGGAGCACAGCATGGACACTTTTAAGGGAAGACCTTCCATGGTCTTTTGGGTGCTTCATGTTTTTGTTGTTGTGTCTGGTTGTGTGACTTTTACTTATTTAAACCTCAATTTCCGCATTAAAAAAAAAATAGAAATCATGGGGCTGGGAAGACAGTTCAGTCCTCAAAGCCTGGCATCAAGACTCAAGTTCAATCTCCAGAATCTACATTTTAAAAAAGTCAGTTGTAATGGCACTTTTGACCTCAGCACTAGGGAGGCATAAATGGGTGGATCCCTCAGCTCACTGGCCAAATGGGCTATTTGGTGGGTGAACTAAAGACCAGTGAGTGAGCCTGTCTCAAATATCAAGACTGGGCTGAGTCATCAAAGTGCTTGACTCATAAGTGTGAAATATTGGGTTCTGATTCCCAGAACTCAAGTTTAATCAGGAGAGCTTTCCTCTAATCTCAGTGATACAGATAGATGGGTCACTAGAAGCCCACTGGCCATTAGTCTCAGCTTTTTCTTAACAGATGTATTTCTTTTCATTTTATGAGTATTAATGTTTACCTATAGTACATATGTGTGCCACACACATACCTGATTCCCAAGGATGCCAGAAGAAGGCATTGGAGCCCCTGACTATAGTTACAGACAGCTGTGAGTGACCTTGTGGATGCTGGGAACTGAACCTGGGACTTCTGTATGAGCAGGAAACATTCTTCACCACTGAGCCCTATCTCCAGCCCCAAGATTAGTCTTCTTGACTCAGCCTTGCACCAAGGAGAAACTCAAAGTCAAACAAAAATGTAGAGGGTGCCTGAGGAATGACACCCAAAGTTGTCCTCTGACCTCCACATGAATGCACATATGCATATTCATGTGTACACCCATACACTCCAATGGACACACACACACACACAAAGCTGAAGGTGGATGAATGGTTCCTGAGGAACAACACCCGAGACTGGCTGTCCTCTGATCTCCACACAGGTGTGCATACACGTGGAAATGCATACCCTTGGATACATATACACACAAAGTAGAGATCATTGTAAGTCTAGCCCACACATTTTAAATATTTTTGACAATAAAGTAATCATAGCTATTTTATTTTCTACCAGGCCTCTTCATATGTTAAATAAAACAATAGCACTAGCTGATACTTACTGAACACTTGTTCCATGTCAGGTATTACACCTAGGGCTTGTGTTTCATTTATACATGCCTCTAATGAAATGACCATAGCTAACATTTCCTGAGATTTTACTACATACTATGGTCTATGTTAAGCATCCTGCTCCCCTTAACTGAATCAAGTAACTACTCATATTGAATAGTGAGTAATTGGGGCACCCGATATTGATGCCCCAAGTTTGCAAATCATGAGATGGAAGTTCAAAGAGGGTAAGTAAGGTATCTGTGGTCACACTGCCAGAACAGAGGTCTTGCTAAGAACTCAGGTTACCACACCTGAGAATTCATTCTCAAATTTCACTCTTGTGCTCCTGGTTGTGATCAGCACTGTCCCAAGGTCTTTGCATTAAAAGCTGCCAATTACGGGCCAGGCACAAAGGCACACACCTTTAATCCCAGCATTTGGGAGGCAGAGGCATGAACCTCTGTGAGTTCAAGGCTCAGCTGGTCTACATAGTGAGTTCCAGTACACATTAGTCCCTTCCTGTTTAAAAACAAACAAACAAGCTACCAAATATGCTGAAGCTGCCAGACCTACACTTAACAAGGAAAGACATTATAATACTCGGTAGCCAAATAGTCCATTCTGCTTTCTATTGCTGTGATGCACACAATGACCAAAAGCAACTTGGTCACCTCACAACTCCCAGTTCACTCACTCTTTATCACTGAGGGAAGCCTCAACCAGAGCTAAAACAGGAACTTGGAGGCGGGAGCTGATGCAAGAGTGCTGCCTACTGGCTAGCTTTCTCTGGCTTGCTTATCTTTCTTATAGAACCCAGGACCTAGGGTGGCACCACTGCCTGCAGTGGTCTGGGTCCTCCCACATCAATCAGTAATCAAGAGAATGATGCACCAACTTGCCTACTGGCCAATCTGATAGACTCCAGCTTGTGTCAAGTTGACAAAAAATTTCACCAATACACATGCAAAATTCCAGAGTAGAGACCCCAGAAAGTAACTGGAGGAATGACAGGATGGCTTGTGGGTTTCAGGGAAGTCTTCCGGAGGAGTCTGGGGCTTTGTTGGAAGTAGTGAGATATCCACGTCCGCCCGCGCCTGTGGCACAGACCATGCCCGTTTGGGCGTGGTCACAGGTGCACATGACAAGATAGGCTGGTCTGGGGTCCCAGGACCCAGCTCGCTCTCTTGGTTCCAGTTGGGTCACGGAGAGCAGCCTGGGTGTAGATCCTTGGAGCAGGAACTGGCGGGTCATTGGTTTATCGTGTAATTGACTTCTCCCAGAATAAAATATATAACCCATATTTTATCCTCGTTCCGTGTATCTTAATCTGTGCATCATTAGTTGAAGGCTTACAGTATTAGGGGTGGGTGGAAAGCAATGAACCATCAAGTGAGAATGAAATGTTCGAGGAAGAATGGGGAGACAAGAATGACAAAAGGTGGGATTCATGTGGGAAGGTAGAGATAAAATTAGACATTAGAATCAAGAGGTTGACGACAGCCTCAGAACTTCGGCATCACTTATAGACACACCAGGAAGCTTCCAGTCTGGAGGAGGAAATAGTGAGAGGAGCATTGTGGAGGGTGGAGAAACCAGAAAGATTGGGAGACCCGGGAGGCACCCAGCTTTGACTCGGGTGATGGCAGCTGATGAGAGGTAGAAAGACTGAAACAGAGTAGCAGGCTTTGTGCAAGACCCACACAGAATCAAAACTGCCAGGCAGCCCTAATCATGCCCATCCTACCCCGACACCTGCCTCTGCTAATGACCAGCCAGCACACGTAGATGCCACAAATATACATGTTAGGTAAATGAATAAGTAGCCTGCACATGCATAAAAATATCCTGGACTCTGGGAAGCCGCTCAGTCAGCAGACCCCTTCCCATGCATGCATGAGAACTTGTGATCAACCCCAGCACCCATGTAGATAGCCCACAGAATATGTATGTCTATAATCACAGTGCTGGGGAGGCAGAGATGGGAGGATCCCTGGGGCTTGCTCGCCAGCCAGCCTAGTCAAATTGGTGAGACCTGAGTCCCAGTAACAGATTCTGTCTCAAAAAACAAGGTGGATGGCTCCTGAGGAAAGACGTCCAAGGTTGACCACACACACACACACACACACACACACACTTTGAAGTTTGTGTAAGTTAATCAAATCTTGTGTGGCCTAAAGTGTTTTCAAATCTTGACAACTCTTCAAGGCTTTTCTCTGCTCCAATATTCTGTTAATTTGAGAAACCTAATATCTGCAAGAGGTGACATCAGGAACAACAATTGAGATGTGGGGAAAGATTTCTGGGGTTCTTGTATAAAATTAATTTGTGTTTTACATGGCAAAACTTGAAGTTAGGAATACTCTCTAAGCATTTTCAATTGGGCACCAGAGTAAAAGTGAGAATTAATGATTAGACATAGATATAGTTGAGACTCATAAGCAAAATTATCACTAGAAGGCATGAGAAAGACATTTTTTGTGATTCCCCATGCATAAAAATGTTTCTGGTTTCCATTATCTTAATGAAGTATTCTCCAGTCTGCGGGCAGGATGCTGTTGCAAAAATCCATGCTGCTGGGATTGCATCACTAACTCATGTCAATCACTGACCTGCCTGCGGACATAGCAGTTCACAGGAAGCTACACTGGCCAATTATACTGCTGAAAAGCACTGCCAAGCTTCGGGTGTGGCTTTGTGGGTCTTCTATTTTAATTCTGAAACTTTTGATCCACCTTGTCAGTCATTGTCTCCAAAGGCAAAGGACAGTTATTGAAATGTCTCTGAGAGTCATAACTAAGTGCAAACCATAAAGGAAATATAAGAAGCCTTGTGTATTTCTGCCTCCTGAATTTTATTTTTAGAATTATTCTTTTGTAAAAGATTTATTTGTTTATATTTATGTGTATGGGTGGTTTGCTTGCATGCATGGCGGTGTACCGTGTGCCTGCAGTGCCAGAGGACGCCAGAAGAGGGCACCACATCCCCTGAAACTGGATTTACAGATCCTTGTGAGGGCCATATGGGTGCTGGGTATTCAATCTGGGTCCTCTGGAGAGGGAGAGCTCAGTGCTCTTAACCACTGAGCCATCTCTTCAACCCCTCTTAGATTTCTTAAATACAAGGAGACACACTAAAGCCACAGATTAAGTCTAATGTAGATGAAGCTAGATGTTGCTAAATACTAATATTTATATTAATATCTATTATTTTTGGCATACTATATAGTTAAGAAATCTCAATCTTAATTGCTGAACACTGAGAGCTTAACACAATTTTGTGGGGAAGAGGGAGGAAACCAAAGTAAATATACATGTGTTTATATATAATAAATTAATATATCATATACATACTTTTAAATTTTTATTTAAATATATAGAAATGTTTGGAAAGATACTCTAATTCACAGATCATAAGATTTAAATCTGTTAGAGTCTGTAGTAAATAGGAGATTTTCTCCTATACAAAATTTGTGCCCACCCTGAACCTGTGGAGCCTCATCTACAGCTAAAATTTTGGAGGTGTGATTAAGTTAACAATATTGAAATATGTACATCCTAGATTATTCAGATGGGCTCTCAATGACATGTTCCTTTATACAAAGAAGAGGAGAGACACAGATCCAGAGGAAAAATGGAAAAGGACAGGCCAGAAACACAGGGAAGATGTCTGTTCAGACATAGAGGCAGAGCCTGGAGTTATCCATTACAAGTCAGGGACATCTGCAGTCACCAAAAGCAAGAAGAGGCAATGAAGGCATCCCCACTGGAAAAAGGCATCTCCACTGGATGAAGACATCCCCAATAGAGCATTCAGAGTAGGAACAACCTTACTGATACCTTGATTCTGAATTTCAGATGCAGAACTCTGAGAGAACAAGTTTTTATTATTTTAAGCCAACAGGTTTGTGGCAATTTGCCACAGCATCCATAGGAAGTGATAGAGAGTTCAGTGAATGTCTCTGTCAGCTTTTCTCAACACTGAGACAGTGTCTGACAGAAACAACTTAGAGAGAGAGAGAGGTGTGATTGGGCCCATGCTCTCTGAATGAATCCCATTGTAACCCAAGAACACAGTAGCGGAATGTGGCAGAAGGGTCTTGCAGCATGGCGTGTTCACATGACCGTGGATCATGAAGCAAGGCAAGCCATGATTCTCAAAATCCTGCATGCAATGCCTCACCTCCACCAGCCATCCCACCTGCCCCAAAGGTTCCACAGCCTTCTAAAACAGCACGGCCAGCTAAGGACCAAGTGTTCAAACATGTGAACTGGTGAGGAGCATATCAAAATCAAACCACGGAATTAAATGGAGACTTTTCATCTCGTTAGTCATATTGGAAAGGGGCTCTCAATCTTGCCTTCAGTGGCACAGCATTTCAAAAATTCTACTCATTTCCCCTAAGTTGCTATTCACTGTGTGAGTTTATGGTGCTGGAACACCAGGGTCTTTACGCATGCTAAGCAAGTGCTCTGCTTCTGAGTTCCAACCCAACAGCCAACAACAGGTCAACACTGCTGTATGTACCGATGTGTTCATATCTTATATACCCAACGGGAGTCATGTACATTAATCCACTCCCTTCTTCAACTTTATTGTTCTCAGAGGGAGCCCTGTCACCATCAGGCGAGCAGTTGACACAGCCAGCATTGTGCTCAGCCTACTCTTTAATGACAGTAAAGTAGAGCGGTTACAGAAATGACTCCAATCACCAACCAAAAGTGGACCAAGAGCTCTGGCATCTCAGTCTGTGGTCTCTTCTACATTCTAATCTTGCTGTCAGCTTAGGAAAAAACAAACAAACAAAACACCTCCCCATGAATTCCCTGTCCTAAAGCTCTAAGTGCTTGACATCCTAGACTCTGGTGGCTTCCACACTATTCTGACTCTGTTCTATGCCTAAACCCTAGAAACTGCCTTCATTACCAAGCCTCCTCCCTTCACATTTGTCTTCTGTAAAGTATGATCTCTAATTCCTATATAAAGGCTATTGATTGTGATGTCTTTTAGGGTAGTGTAGCCAACCCTATTTTACTACTTATAAACGTCCCAGTATCATGGCTCAGCTAAGAGAGGCTCCCTGCTTATCTAAAGCTAGATTCCCTCCCTGTACCAGATTCATCTGCTTTATCTGGTTTCTAGAACTCTCTTCCTTTCATTTCCTCCTCTCTCAGCATTCCCCAGATGGTCCAACTGACTCACTTTACCATTGTCTCTACCTTCAACTTCTCGTAACCCAGGTCCTGGAACTTTCTCATTTCTCCTTTACTGTCTAACTCTGATGTCTCAGACCTCAGCAAAACTTCTTAGTAAGGTCACTTATACACTACAAATGCTTGTCACCTTGCCTGGCCTCTCTGGCTTTCCATATAGTTGGAGCCTTCTTGTCACACCCCTTTCCTTTTCTTCCCTGGTACTGTAGACTGACTGCTCCTCTCAAGACACACAGGTTGAACTCTTGACCCCCCAGCATGATAGCATCAGGAGGGGAACATTTCAGGGTAATTACATCTTGAGAGTACAGCTGTTAATGGGAAAGAAGAAACGGACAGGACTCTACTTGTGCCCTATTCCCTACCAGGTGCTGATACAACAGGGCACAGTTGCCCTCTCAAGAGGCATCTCAAGCAGGATGAGAGAGAATCCTCACCTAAGGGCTTGGTCCTGGACTGTTCAACTTCCATAAATGGGAGAAACTCTTTGCTGTGAGTCCTAGATGTTTTATTATAGAAGCCCAAGTTAAGACACAGGGACACTTTAGTCATTTGTATCTCCTAAAACCCCCTGTACCATTTCTTCCCGTCCTACAAACTTACAGACTTGCCCTTGTTTTCGTCCTCCACTCTCACCTGTAAGGACTGGTCCAAAATTGTTCCAGCCTAAATTCTTTGCCTGGGGTTAATACCAATTGCCTGCTCAGTATACCCATCATCATAGTCTATGAGCACTTCAGAGGCAACACTAAACTGTATCTCTCATTCCCTCGTACATTCAAGGTTCTCATCTAAGAGAGCAGTGTTCTGATTACCCATCCATCCACTCTCTCCTCCTTTCTGTTGATTTTCTTCCTAAATACTTATTATACCAATTGCTCTCCCTCCAAATTAGCAATGGGTACCTTAGTTCAGACTGCAACGGCTTCCCTTAGACCACAGCTTTACATGTTCTCTTCCTGCCTTTGACTTCAGTCCTTCCATATCTAACTCCCAGTAACAAGCAGCCTACTATTCCTAAAATGAACAGCATTCCCTTCCTTTAAGGGGGAGTGGCTCCCTATGAACTGACTTCTTAGTATGACCTATAAAGGCATTTTATAGCTGACTTCTGCTAATTGCTCCACCCTGGCTGGCCCTCCTCCTCCACCTACGATAGCTGAAGCCTCTATTACTCTGCTAACCAGCTTGCAGCCCTGCATGAAATGCCTCTGACCACTCTAGTGATGGCATTAGGATAGACATAGCTGCTCCCTACCCAAAAGAACCTTAATGAGCTACTCCATCCCTTTACCTGAGAAGTTTCACCTCCTTCCAATCTTGGACCTCACACCTACCTCTCCTAGGCATTCAGGCATTCTTTCTCTTCACTGCCTAAGAACAGACTTGCCAATCTGCATGCACAAAAAGTAAGCCCTTTGTTTTTGTCTTCATGACTTCAGGGTCTGTGCTGGTACTGCAGAAATATAAAGCATTTTGACAGAAGTTTCTGAACAGCTGATTATCTGAAGGACCAGGTATGGCTGGACTAGCAGTTCCCGGGGAAAAGGATATTGTCCATCCATATTCATTACACCAAGAGGGACAAATTCTTTCCCAATCAGAGAATCCCACAGATGGGACAATAACTAGTGAATATGTATGTACCAGAGGTAGGGTATGGAATGTGTGAATACTTGGACACGTGGGGAAAACTGATCTAACAGGAGCAGAAGTCAATGGGAATGAAGGCAGGTAGCTCAGACGGGCTCTGAATGCAGGGATATTAAGAAGGCTGTGTGAACTGGGTAGTGGCCCACGCCTTTGATCTCAGCACTCCAGAGGCAGAGGCAGGTGGATCTCTGTGAGTTCGAGGCCAGCCTGGTCTAGGGCAGGCTCCAAAGCAATACAGAGAAACCCTGTCTCAAAAAGCCAAAAAAAAAAAAAAAGAAGAAGAAGAAGAAGAAGAAAAGAAAGAAGAGTGTGTGAATTGTTCCCTGCAGCTGCTATAACAAATAAGTGACTCGGTGATTTAGAACACTGATTGCTCATCCAGAGGACCCAGGTTTAATTCCCAGCACTCACGAGGCAGCTCACTACTGTCTGTAACTCCAGTTCCTTGGGGTCTGACAACCATGGCAAAACACCAATGCACATAAAATATATTTTTTAAAAGAAATCATAAACTTTAGGCTGTAAAGCTACACAGAAAAACCCTTTCTTCAAAAACCAAAGACCAAAACAAAACAAAGAAACAACAAATAAAAATGTATTTCACGCCTGAAATCCACAATCTATTATTTTCAGTAATGGAAGCCAAAACTCAAGACAGTGTGCCCCATGGACTATGACAAAACGTCTCTCTCTCCCTGAAGGCTCAGGAGAATTTACAATTTAGTCTTCTTCAGCTTCTTGGGACTGTTCTCCTCTGACTCATAACCCTCTTCAAACCCAACAGCAAGCCAAGTCCTTCCCAAGTCACTGCACAGTGATGCTTTCTTCTATACCCCCTTAAGGACCTCGCCTTTATGTTTGGTCTATCCAGTTAACCCGAGTCCATCTGCCCACCTCAAAGTCAACTGGCACAACACAGATCCACCTCATCCACAGCTCTTCTTTGTCATGTGACCTAATGCTTTCACAGGCTCTGAAAATCAGTGTGTGGCATCTTTGGGGAGTCATCCCTCTGCCTACCACACTCACCGACTAGTGGGAGTGCTCTGTCCAGCCCTCCAGCCCTGACTGCCTGGATGAGGGCATAGGGCTCTGACTGCCTAGGTGTTGGGAGCACAAAAGTCCTTGTGCTCACAGATAAACACCCGGGAGACCAAGGATATTAGACATGAAGGGAAGGGTGGTCTCTTCAACAGAAGAAATGTATAACCTGTTTTCTGCTCAGAAGGCTAGGATTGAATGTAGTTGTAGGTGGCCTGTGTTGTCAGTAGTTTATCCCAGACTCTGCCTCCCTAGACCTTTGTCTTGAGCATTGTTTCTCAGTCAATAGGACCAATTCTTATAGGTACAATTTAGCCACAAAGAAGAAATTTTTATTTGCCTTTATGCATGAACAATCATTTTGTGCACCCAGTATTTTTTTTCTGCTGTCTGTGGGGACATGGATAATTTTAATAGCAGGTGTATGCTGCTTCACACCTATCCCTGAATCTTCTATGAAGAAATGAGATTTTAGGATCAGAACAGTTGTCCACAGTGTACTGTGGAGTGCCAATGCACATAGTATTTTACATGCTCTCAATGTACGCACTAGGCTCTGGGTTCCTAATTATCTGGTGGGCCTTGTGATTCTCCATGACACTGACAGGACTATGTGACTCTTTCACTTTCTCACAACACTAATTAATAATGACTATATAACTCTCATGAATGTGTTATCACCTTTCTGCTAGCTCAAATTGCTTCACAGAAATTGTTCTTTTCAAACCAGGCATGGTGACACATGTCTGTTATCCCCGCACGTAGGAGGTAGAGGCAGGAGGATCAGAAGTTTAAGGTCAGGTTCCAGCTACTTGAGACCATGTTTCAATAAAATGCTTTGTCATTTCATTTCAAAAAATACTCCTATAGATTAGCAACTACAGTGTTATGATGATATTAAAATGAGAAATGATTTTCTAACATCATTCAAAGAAATTTCAAAATACAACTATCTGACTGAAAAGGAAACATTGTTTGTTTCCATACAGATGAATTGTGAGTATAAAAATACATAAAGGCTTCCGAAGTTGGCTCCTTGTGTCTTCATGTACAGGTGGCCATGTCTGTATTCAATCATAAGTTGCTTCGATGACTGTCTTGTAAACATCTCCCAGGTACCAGGTAACACTCTAGGCAGTAACAGTCAACAAAAGCAAAGCAAAGTCATTGTCCCCAAGGAATTAACTGTTAGTAGGAGACAAGGTTACAGTGTTGTTTGTTTGTTTTTGTTTTGAGACAGTGTTTCTTCACACAGCCCTGCAGTCCTTATGTATACCATGCTGGCCTTGAACTAATAGAGATCCACCTGCCTCTGCCTCCAGATAGATGGGATCAAAGGCATGCACCACCATGCCCAGCTAAATCTTAAATTTTTCACAACAAATCACCTTTCAGTTAAGTACTTTGAAAAAAAAAAAAGGACAGGATCAAAAAGAGGGGTGAGCGATGAAAAGAGGGGTGGAAATCTTATAGACAAGGAAAGTCTGATCAGGTATTTGAATAAGAAGTAAGACGTTTTAAAGAAGTAAGACATGTGGGGCTGGAGAGATGGTTCAGTGATTAAGAGTATAGATTGCTTCTTCAGAGAACCCAAGTTCAGTTCCCTGCACCATGCCCAGTGGCTTGCAACAACCTGCAACTCCAGCTCCAGGGAATCTGGTGCACTCTTCTGGCCTCTGCAGGCACTGCACTCATTTGTGCGAAAGTATATGCAATTAAAAACAAAGTTGCTGTTATTTAAAAACCCTGAGATGAAATGAGAAAAAAAAAATCCATTTCACTGGTTGAACAAATGTCAAGAATAGACTCATGGGGTCATTGTTAGTACTTGGAGAATAAGTATCAAGATCCCGCCTGTGGTGAGGCAATCATAATGGCAACGGGAACACTGCTTGCAATTCTTCTGTGTGTCTAAACATTTCACCAGCTACCACCATCACTAACAAGCATCCTATCTCGGGTATAGGGAAACAAACCAGCAGAAGCTATTTACCCTGTCAGGCCTTGATTGATTTAGTCTAATCAAAAGGGAGCTTCAAAAGAGGGGACCCTTTCTGGGGAGCCTAATTCTGGTAGGTAACCATGCACCAGAATACCCTTTCCTGTGACTCTTTGAACTCTTCATGCTCTAAGATAAAATAAATCCACTCTCATCTAGAGAAAAGTGTCTGCTATAAAAAAGACTGTCATGTGTTTAAAGAACACACAGATTTCATTCTTCCTACAGGTTTATAGTGGGGCCTCCTGTCTTTCCTCGAAGCTTTGCCCTTCAAACATATGATAGTTTGAATGTAATTGGCCCCCATATGCTCATAAGAAGTGGCACTATTAGGAGGTGTGGCTTTGTTGGAGTAGGTGTGACCTTGCTGGAGGAAGTGTGTCACTGTGGAGGCAGGCTTTGAGGTCTCATATATGCTCAAGCCATACCCGATTCCTTAGTAAGAATTCTCAGCTCCTTCTTCAGCACCATTGATGGGAGATGTCATTCTGTAAATAAGTTTCTCGTATTGGTTAATGAATAAAGCACTGTTGGCCAATAGGAAAGCAAGATAGGCAGGACTAGGAGATAAGGAGGAGAGAGGAAGTAGTAAGGAGGAGATTCAAGATGTAGGATGGAGAGAGCAGAATGCTGGCTCCCTCTCCAGTAAGATAAGACCACGTGGAAATACTTAGATTAATAGAAATGGGTTAATATTTAAGACAGAGCTAGCCAATAAGAAATGCTAGTAACAGGCCAATAGCATTATATCTAATACAATGTCTCAGTGTGTTATTTGGGGCATAGCACTGAGTCCAGGCTGGCAGGAAAAACCTACTCATAACACACCATGTCTGCCTGCATGCTGCCATGTCTCCCAGCATGATGATAATGGACTAAACCTGAACTGTAAGCCACTCCAATTAAATGTTTTCCTTTATAAGAGTTGTCATGGTCATGGTGTCTCTCCACAGCAATAGAAACCCCAAACCAGCACATTTGCGCATTCAAGAGACTCTGCCTTCTGCACTTCTTGACCTTAATAAACTGTGATGTTCACAGCTCAGCACTGGACATTAAATAAGTGAATAAGTAGAGATGAAATTTAAAGCTGGGCATGGTGGTACATGCCTTAATATCCCATCACTTGGACACCAGAAGCAGGCAGGTCTCTGTGAATTCAAAAACAGACTGGTCTTCATAGAAAGTTCCAGGTCAGAAAGGGCTACATAGGAAGACCCTGTCTAAATAAGTAAATAATAAGATGCTGGGTGAGTAGAGTGTATTACCACTCAGACTGGATGTAAACACTTCATTAGACATTAGTGTCATAACAATCTGCATCGCCATATTTCATCTTCTTTCCTTATACATCTTTTCTTCACTGTCATGACAACCATTAAGCCACATGCCCTAAGCCTTTACTGTTAACCAGAGGATAACTAGATAGAGAATGACACGTCTTTTCAGCAGCTTACTGGGTATCAAAAATGCTCTCCTGCCAGAAGACAGATTTCTCAGCTACATAGAGAGAAATACGGCTCTGATGTCACTGGTCTGATAAATTCAACAATAAGTCAGCTGACTGCGTGCATGGCCTTTCTGTTGGACCTCTCACCACTCCTGAAAGGTGATGGTATTATGTTTACCAACTTTGCAGGATGTAGCAAGAGCTGATGAAAGTCTGCAGCAATGCCACCCAAGTCACCACAAGATGTGTGGTGTCTGGACCCCTCACAGGCACTGCCTCGAAACCCAGTCCCCTGACTGTAGACAACTTGCTGTGGCCTGTAACTAGTATGTCACCCCAACTGTACTTTCAGACATGCACACTGAGCGCCAGCAAGGCTATCACCCAAAGCTGAGAAGTAGTTTTTCTAATGCTGCAGGCTCATGTACAAGGTACCAAAATAGCACCAGAAATACTATACCCATATTGCTTTCTCCTAGACATCTGACACTTGTAAAGCTCGTGCCAAATTTCTTGTCACATATGTGTCTGGAAGCCTCCATGCTGAGAGGCATTTCTTATCTCCTGACATTTCAGAGCTGCACAGAGCTAGACAAGGAGAGGCCCCCTTCAAAAGGGCAGGAGACAAAGGCAAACATTCTTTGAAGGCGACCTCTTTGGTGCTCACTGTGGGAGAACACCCTGGGCACACCTGTAATCCCTGAGATATTCCAAATGTTGGAGTTTACAGTTTTTGCTTGATAGCAGCCATACTGTCCCCCTTCTCCAAAGTCACCTGGCAAGAACATGCACAGAGCCAAATGAGGAAATGCTACTGTAGGCAGCCCAGCTACAATACCCAACACCCCCAGGGACTTGGGGGCCTGATGCTCTGTCCCCAGTGACACAGGTAACCTTCCCTATAACAAGTGAAGAGCTACTGGCTGATGCTATTGACAGATAGGACTCCCTGTCCCCAATAGAAGCAAAACCATGAAGTGGGATCAAGAAACAACAGTAGAAAACTCTGAGTGACATCCTTCCCTTCTGACCTTGCCTGTGTCACCTAACAAAGTGAGGTATGAACAGCCAGTCACCATAGGCAGGTGCTGAGAGAGAGAGTCCTCTTGAACTATGCATGTCAGAATAACATTTTTATTTGTCTGTTTACACAAATAGAGTCTTATACAGCCCAATCTGGTCTTGACTCACTTTGTAGACAACAGTGATCTTGAATTCTAGATCTTGCTGTTTCAACCTCAGTATTCTGGGAACTATAAGCATTTGTGATTGTGCTGGTTTCTGCAGTGCCTGGAACCAAACCCAGTACTTCATGCTTTTTAAGCAAGTGAGCCCTCCACCACCCCCAGCCCGTAATCTGATTGTAGATGTGGATTCCCAGATCCCATTTCTAGACATCTGCACTAGGTCCACAAGCAAGAGGAATTCAAGAATTCCCCCAGCAGATGTTTTTTTAACTTTTCATTCTCTCAGATAGATTTTATATGTGCTAAGGTTTTAAGAAATATAACAAAATCCTCATGTAAAATAAAATACACAACCTCCCAGCCTGTCGGGAAGCTCTCTGGCCAGGAGCCTCTGTTAGGACACCGTGAGTCAGCCACTCTAAACTTACCCCTAGCAAAGTGGCTTGTGCTCAGGAGGAAAGAATGTGCTTCCCGACTGGCCCCTTTCTTATTTGTTCCTCTCAGCCTTCCTTGCTCAAGCCCAGCTTTGGAGTGATACACACAGCCATATGATGCTCTAGCAACAGCCACCTTGCATTCTCTGAAAGAGACAAGTCCTCTCCTACACAGGTAGAAACTGATTTCTTGTCTCTTTCAGATTCCAGTAACCACACACCCACTCTTCTCTGGCTCATGGTACCCTCCATCTTCAAACACCACACTACTGCTTCTCTGTTAACCTTTCTATCTGGCTCTCTCCTGCCTCTCTCTTTAATTGTCAAGGACCTTTGTGGTTATTTTTGAACTTCTAGTTGAATAATACATCTATTTGTCTAGTGTGTGTGTACAGAAACAAGCACATGTGCATATTACAATGTATTTGTGCAGATCAGAGGACAACTTGCAAGAGAGTCAGTTCTCTCCTTCTGTCATGTGGGTTCCAGGGATCCAGATCAGGTTGACAAGTTTGATGGCAAGCACCTTCACCTTCTGAGCCATCTCACCAGCTCTTCAGTTCAAGATTCTTATCCATGATTATATATTTAGCAGCATCCACAGTCCTTTTTTTCATGTAACACATTTGCATAGGTCCTGGGGATGAAGATGTGGGCACCCTGGTTGGGGGGCATAGCTTTGCATACCACCACACTTTGCATCTATAACATAAAAGTTGCCTTCTGCTGAGTTTCACAAAAAGCAGATCCTGAGCCTGAGATTTGAGGAAATGTCCCAGAGAGCCCAGCAAGGGAGAGGCAAAGATGGTTAATAAGAAGGGGGAGCCAGGCGGTGGTAGCACACACCTTTAATCCCAGCACTCAGGAGGCACAGGCAAGCAGATCTCTGTGAGTTTGAGGCCAGCCTGGTCTACAGAGCGAGGTCCAGAGCAGCCAGGACTGTTAACACATAGAAATCCTGTCTCAAAGCAACAACAACAAAAAGTGTGGTGGGTGGGGAAGGAGTCTACCGGCAGGAGACCACTGTCCACAGCTGAGCTGAATTCTCCAGAGTGCTTACAACCATACCATGCCATGGCAGGCCAAGGAACTGGGACAATTGCCCAACAATGCCTGTCACCTATTAATAAGGGTGACTCAACTCCTGCCCCACTGCCTATAGTAGGCACCTAGGCTCCACACCTATAGAGTATCTTTGGCAAAGATGCACAGAGGCCACAGACTGGTTCCATCCCAAATGCTTCAGGGCAGACTCGGGAAATCAGGGCAGACATCTGTAGGGTCTGATCCAAGGTAATTGGATTCTGAGGTATGCATGGCAGTGCACATTCCAAGTTTAAATGCCCTCTTTCTTTGATCAAGTGACGACCAATGGCACCATGTACACATAAGCAATGGCTGTCTGGAACATTTTAAGTGATGAAATAATTTGTGTCTACCAATAGGGGACTAGCTAAATACATGATGGTGATATAAATGAGATATTCTATTATCATTAAATGTAATTGCATCAATCTATATCTACTGATGAGGAAACCAGTTCTTGACATAGTGCTGAGTTGGGGGTGGGAGGTAGGTTACAAACAGCAAGTATAGTATCCTGCTATGTAAAGTCGTGTGTATGTACAGCAAGATGTCTCAAAGAATGCTGGTTAAAACGCCAACAACAGTCATTTCTAAGCAGAACCTATCCCCCTTTAAACTACCTTCTTCAGGTCTCTGTATTACAAAAACTATAATGTGCAATGTATTACTTACTAATCAAGCTATTGCAAAAATCACTTTCTAGTTTGAAATTTTCATTTGTCCCAGAACTATTTCTGTATAGTTCTAATATGGTAATGTCAATTTGCTCACATATCATGCTTTCAGTTTAGAGTGTATAGGGCTAAGGATCAATCATTACATAGAATATTTAAGGCATATTTTGAACACGGCAGGTGTTCAATAAGTATTTGTTCCTTAATTGGTTTTCATCAGAATAAGATTGCATAAAACAACGCACTGAATAACTGGGTCAGAGAGAGAGCTTTCTATACCATGTGGCAGTGGCTTCCCAGGAGCCTTGAGGCCTTGTGTGGCCTTATCAGTAAAGGGCCTGCCACTACAGGCAGGGACAGGCTTGCCAATGCAGACACACACCCACACCACCCCAGAGATGCCATCAAGAGCTGCACTTGCCTTAAATAGGACTGAAAAAGGAGGCAAGTGAAAACTGTTTCACAGCACAAATGAGATGTGCAGAATCTGTGTCAATCTGCTTGAAATTAATTCCAGTTTGTCCCCTGGGACACTGGGCCTTCCTTGGAAGCAGCATGCACCTCCAAAGCTGACTGAGAATAAGGCAAAAAGAGAATAAGTCATGGGGTAGGAAGGGAAGATTGGTGTATACAGGCCCACAGGCTTCTTCCTCTACCCACCGCTACATCCCCACTTAGGTCAAAAGGAGAAATTTCCTTCCTGTCTGGGTTATGCAAGAATTCTGCTTTGATGTTCAGAATCCAAATCACGGACAAATGAAGAGAAAACAGAGAAGTGGGCAAGTCCCCGTTGATTTATATGTTAAAGAGCTGAGAGAGATTGCCAGAAGAGAAGGAAGGCACAAGACCAGAAAACCAGATGAAATGTGCAAATGAATATGAGCATTTGTATGTATAGCATGGGGAAGTGGCATCCGAAGACTGTGGGGTCTATACACCCCCTGATAACTGTGGAAGATAAAGGAGACAATAAAGGGGGAAGAGCCTAAGATGCTTTTGTCTTCATGAAAATCATGTAGCCCATCCTAACAGCAGTTGAATTAAACAAATAGGTAACTTATACAGTGTGTGAATTATATGCCAAAAGGCTAGTTTTTAAAGAGTACCCATACACACACCCCCAGAAAACATACTGCACTTCCCTTAGCAATTTGTTGATAGTTCAAAAGTATCTCACAAATCCTAACTGCTTTTTAGGAATCAGACCATATTTTTTAATTCATTCTTGCATAAAGATTGAGCCATGCAGGCCTTCCATTATGTTTCCATAACAAAAAAAGTTAGGAAAATGACCATTAAAAATGTGTGTGTGTGTGTGTGTGAATAATAGGCCAGGAAAAGTGCCTACTAGTCCAAAGTACAGCATTCAAAATTAGGGGAATGGAACTTTCTTTGGAATGCCCATTGTTAGCAAGCAGGGAGGCTGAGAGCTGTGGCAGCAATGATCTTGGAAATCCACCACTGCACCCACACCCAACACTTCCTATAATTGTTTATGGAGAAAAGGAATCAGAAAGTAAGCATGATTAGAACACACTCATGCTTGGGGTTCCATCCAGCTCTTCTGGTCTTTGGAACAAATTAGACTGGCATGGTTCCAATTGATTGCACACCATCACCCAGCTAACAGCCTTGGCCGTGTAGAGCCAGGTACCCTGGACTAACCTGGAGACTAATCAGTGTCCACAGGGGCAATTCTGCTCTCACTCCTCTTAAAAGACAATGGTAAAATAACAATAGCTATTATTTCCTGGGCACTTACCCATGCATCAATCTGGTCATAGTCAGAGACTATGGCAGAGAAATCAAAGAGTTCAGATCTTAACTAGCAATTTTCAAATTATGAGATGTCACCAATGTAAACAACACCCATCTGTGAATCACATCAGAAATTTACGAAGTTAATTATGGGATAGAATTTCTGATACTCTCCCAGGATGATTCTGGCACTGTTATGTGCTAGGCGATGGTCTAGACATTTTACATATGGCATCTCTTAATTTTCACAATATTATATTACGAGGGTAATAAGTACCCCATTTTGAAAATTTAAAGAAACTGCAAACATGTAGGGGAAAGATATGTTCTGATATTAAAACAAAATCTGAGAACTCAAGACATTTCATGATTTACCCCAGAGTTCCTCGTTAGTCCCAAAGAGCCACTACTGCTGTATCTGTCATTCTTCCAGTGTCTTTCTTTTTTGTGACAAATGCCATAGGAGAGACTTGTAAAACTGAAATCACCCCTGTGTGTGGGCCAGAACAAACAATGCTATACCACAGAATGGCCTGGGATCTCAGTCACCCAATATAACAGAAATCTCTTGCTCACACAAAGTCAACTGTGGGTGATGGGTGTTGGGAGCCCTTTGAAAAGGCAACTAAGAACCCTCATCTTCCAACCCCCTACCCAGGCCTCTCTCTCAACAACTCCCCTCTCAGCTTCATGCTCTATTTTTTTGTTTGTTTGTTTGGTTGGTTGGTTGGTTGGTTTTGAGGGTTTTGGTTTTTTGTTTGTTGTTTGTTTGTTCTTTTGTTTGTTGATATTTGGGGAGGTTGCATGTGTGTGTGTGTGTGTGTGTGTGTGTGTGTGTGTGTCTGGGGGAGGGGGTTCTTTCTGTGTAGTTCTGGCTGTCCTGAAACTCATTCTGTAAACTAGGCCTGAACACAAAGAGATCCTCCTGCCTCTACCTCCCAAGCACTGGATTAAAAGAGTGGAAACACACCTGGCATGTCCTCTTTTTATTTTTAAACTAATCCACTGAGTCCAACCAGTATTACTGGTATGCACATGGGGGTGGAGCCCCACGGCCAAAGAAAAATGACTCTCACATTAGCAGCCATCAGCTGTAAATAGTTCCTCAGTGGGGGTAGGGGCTGGGAGACCCTCCCCCTTCCGTGCTGTTTTGCTGACAGGCTTGATCCTGTATACAGGTCATCACAGCTGTGGTGAATTCATGAGTGCATGGTCCTGTCATGTACAGAGGACAGCATTTCACAGCGCTCCTCTCAGTCCTTCAGCTCTGACATTCTCTCTGTCCCCTTTTCCATAATGTTACCTGAGCCTCGAGAGGGGCTTGAAATCGTCATCAGTCACTTGCTGTCAGCACTTTGGCCAGTTGTGAATCTCTGTATTAGCCACTGCCCACTGGACAACATAAGCTTCTCTGTCATGCCTCTACTTCTTAGCCAGTGACACCTTAGCTGTCTAGAGTCGTCGTCCACTATCTCCTTAGGCAAATTTACTTCAAAGCTGGGCTTGTGGCATTTGCTCTGTTGAGTTCCTCTGCTGTACCATCACGGAGAGCAGATGGTACCTCTTGTTCCTCCTGTTCTCCTGTGACCTTTGTACACACTTTGTACTATACATCTTTGTTTACATTCCTCTCGTTCCTTGCCTCTTCATCACCCAGCTCCTTGCCTCATCTGAGCACCTGGAATGAAGGCATGTCACAGTTACTGTGGAGCCACAGGTCCATACAGAATTCCAGTTCTCCCCAGATTAGCTGGTCTTTTGAAATACTTTAGTTCACTTTGATGTATAGCCTTTTTCCTCTTCTGCCTTGTTCAAATTAATATTACCCACTCTCTGAAAGCCTGCGTGTCTGTGATGGCACAATGCTGCTTTTTAAAGCTTATGTTTTTTAGAAAACATACTATATGTTTTCTTTGTCTTCTATTCTGTGTGAGTCTCTTACTAATTTTATTTACTTATTTATTTATTTATTTTTAATTTGAGACAGAGTCTCATGCAGCCAAGGCTGGCTTCAAAGTTGCTACGTAGCCAAGGGTCTGGAACTTCTGATCCTCAGGCCTCTACCCCCAAGTGCTTGGGTTACATGTCACCATGTCCAATTTTATGTGGTTCTGGGGATCAAACCCAGGTCTTCATGCAAACTAGACAATGCTCTGTGACAACTGAGCTATAGCCATGGCACCCTTCAATTTCCTCACACATCTAATGGTTTCTGCTCCAGTTAGGTGAATTGTTCCCCTTTGAAGACTGCCCATCATCCTCAGATACAGCTCATAGTATTGATTATTTCTTTTGGAACAAAGATGTATTCATCTCCAAATGATACAGCATCCATGAACATTTTACCACAGTTTCTATACATTGGTTTCTATCTGGATGTTTCTCTGGGGAACTGTATGAGAAAGGCAGGGACAACCCAGAACTTAACCTATAACATTAATAGACTGATTGTTTTCTCTCTTATTAAGACAAGGTCACGCTATGTAGCCCTGGCTGGCTGGAAACTCTCCACATAGACCAGGCAGGCCTGGAAATCACAGAGATCTACCTTCCTTTGCCTTTGGAGTGCTGGGATTACTTGTAATTGCTCTTTGTTGTGTTTATTTATCACTGGATCATTGTAATTAATTCAAGGCCTCCCATGAACTTCAGAAACAGACTGTGACAATTGAAGATGTGGACAGCTTTGATCACCCCTGAGCAAACTTTCTTAAAAAGGAAAGAGTAACTGTTTTAAATGTGTATTCTGATGTTTAGGTTGATGTCTTCAGCCTGAGCAAAACAATGGTCATGAACACTACTGCCTTGTGCCTTTCCACCTGTGTCTTAGTCCCCAGACTTCTGTCATCATGAGACAGTGAAAGTCTTAGGCCAGCCACACACTGTGGCCTGAAGTCCCATCACTGCTTCCTTTGAACAGCTGAGCCTTTCCTACAAATGTATCCTTTCTGAAATCATAGCAGAAAGAATGTTCCTCCACCTAATGTTCATTGGCATGAAGTTATTTGATGTTGAAAAATAAAGGATAGAAAGAAAACACATCTCCATGAACAGTCTGCACAAAAACTATAAATCTGTAAATATCCCCCAAGAAGATGAAAACTGTCCATAGTGATCAGCGATAGCAAGTTGCCTGGCTGTCCCACAGACACCATGGCTCAGTGATAGACAACCATTTAACTCAGACAGAAATCACTCCCAGCACCAAAATGGTAAGTGGGTCAAAAGTCAAATCTGTCCCAAAAAATGTGTAATCATAAAATAAATGGTATAAAAATAACAATCTGGTGCTATAAGTATGCCCAGCAGAGAGATAAGAATTTACACCAAAGACTAAAATCCTTGGTAAAGTGTCTATCTCAATAATTTAGATTAAAAATGAAGGGACCTGGAGAATTGGCGAGGTGGGTAGAACCTTGGCGCACACACCTGACAAACCTGAGTTTGATCCTGTGGAATCCACATAAAGGTCTCTTAGTCACTGCTCTATTTTGTAAATAGACACCATGACCACATCGTCAACTCTTATAAAAGAAAGCACTTGCTAGGTGATGGTGGCACATGCTTTAATCCCAGCACTCGGGAAGGCAGAGGTAGGCAGTTCTCTGTGAGTTTGAGGCCAGCCTGGTCTAAGGAGTGAGTTCTAGGACAGCCAGGGTTACAGCCAGCCTGTCTTGAAAAACAAAAAAATTAAACAAACAAACAAATAAAGGAGAGCATTTAATTGGGGCTTGCTTACACTTTCAGAGGTTTAGTCCATTATCATAGCAGGGATTGTGGTGACACACAGGCAGATATGGTGCTAGAGAGATCGCTGAGAGTTCTACGTCAGGATCCACGGTGGCAGGAAAAGAGACTCTGGGCTTGGAAGGGGCTTTTTGAAACCTCAAATACTTCTTCCAACAAGGCCACAACTTCTAATCCTTTCAAATAGTGCCACTCCCTAGTTAAGAAGTATTCAAATCTATGAAGTTAAGAGTATTCAAATCTATGAAGTTAAGTATTCAAATCTATGAGCCTATGGGGCCATTCTTATTCAAACCATCACAGGGTGGAAGGAGAAAACTAACTCTACATAGCTACCCTCTCACCTCCACATGCACACCTTAACACAGATGCACACACACGCACACAATAATAACAGTAATAAAAGAAAAATTTAAATAAGCAATTAAAAATAAAAAGATGTAAAATAGAGAGGAGACTACTTCTGAAGTGAAGGAGGACTGGGGAAGAGAGGAAGAACAAGAAAGTACAGGAGCAATGAATGGTTATCTGCGTGGATGAAAACATCACAATGAAAACCATTACTTCCCACCACTAATAAATGACAGTTAAAAGAAAGAGCAGGGACTGGAGGATTACTCAGCAGTTAAGCATGCATATTGCCCTTTAGAGGACATGGGTTCAGTTATCAGTACCCACATCAGGTGGCTCACACCCTCCTGTAACTCTAGTACTGGTGGCTCTGACACCCTCTTCTGGCCTCTGAGGCACATGGTACATACAGATATGCAGGTACACATGTACACATAAAATAAAAAATAAACAAATCTTTGAAGAGAAAGAAGCAGACAGGTTAAAAAACATTTTCAAGAGACAAATAAGTGTTGGATGAGATAGAGAGTAATTAGAAATGCCTTATGTTGCTGGTGGGAATGTGAACTAGTGAATAACTTTGTTGGTTAGTTACTCAGCAAGCCAAAGAGAAAATGACCTTGAAATCCAGCAATTTACAGAAAATGACCTTGGAATCCAGCAATTTACACCTAGGTATATTCCCCCAAAGACCTGAAAACTCAGGGGCTAGGGAGATGGCTCAGTGGTTAATAGTACTTGTGGCTCTTTCAGAGGAACTGGGTTCAGTTCCCAGCACTCACATGAAGGCTTATAATTCTAACTCCAGGGATTCAATACCCTCTTCTGGCCTTTGTGGGACTCTGTATATGTGTAGTCACATGAGCTCAGGCAAGCAAACACACATACAAATAAATTTATTTTTTAAAACAAAATGAATTGAAACCCTCATATCAAAACTGGTTGAGGCCACCCAATATGAAACCTAGTACAGTAGAAACTTCCAGAATTTTACAAGGGTGACCCTAATGAAGATTCTTAGTAATGGAGGATTCAGAGCCTGAACTGGCCATCTTCTGAAACCAGGCTCGCTTCCCAGTGGTGGGACTGGGACGTCAACCCAGCCATAAAACCTTCAACCTACAATCTATCCAGCCCACAAGATGTGCTAGGGCAATGGTGGCATAGGACTTGTGGGGTGACCCACTAATGACTGGTCTAATTTAAGGTCCACTCCCAACACTGCCTGGATGGCCAGGACCTGTTGGCTAGATGCCTGAGGATCTAGGATAGAAAAAAAAAATCAATGAAATGATTCCTAATGATATTCTCCTGTCCAGTTGACATCAGAGAGGCTTCCTCCAGCAGCTGGTGGGAGCAGATACAGAGACCCACAGCCAGACATTAGGTAGAGAGAGAGGTCTTCATTGGGTCCCTCCCCTTGGAACTTGCCAAACCCGGTGGAAGATGGGGAGGAAAAATTATAAGAGCCAGAGGGATTGAGAACACAGGCCACAGAATCAAACTAAGCAGTGTTCATGGGTGCTCACAGAGGCTGAAGCCCAATCACAAGGTCTGAAAAGATGAACCTTGAAGACATTTTGTTAAATGAAAGAAGCCAATTATGAAAAAAAAAGTCCATAATGTATGTGTCATCCCATTTATAGGAAAAATCCAAGTGATAAAAAGCAAACTCCCAGGTCTGGCAGGCCCTGGAGGACAAGTACAGCTCCACCCCAGGTCTCTAGACATAGGGCAGGAAGAATTTCACTGATGAATCTACCAGGCCTCTGGCAGTCGGGCACCATTGTGGTGAGTGAGTACAGAGTGATGAAATGTGAGAGAGAGAAGAGCAGAACGATTTATGTGCTGGGGAGAAAGGCAGATCTAAAGAGGCAAGGGCTGTGAGAAAAAGGCTAAAGTAGAAGCTCTGCTTGCCGACCAGGGCCATTGTGATGTCTAGGCCTAGGCTGCTGCCAAGGTCCATGACTTGGTTCATGGCTCTGGTGCAGCTGTGGGGATCTGTGATGTCTGTGGCTCCTGTTACCACCGAGGGTGCTAGGGACACCCAGAGTCTGGGCCACTACCTGTGACCAAGCTGATGTCCAAGGGATGTGCCCCACAGGGGGCATACCAATCCAGATTTCCTGCACTGCCACCCAGGACCATGGTGACAACAGGCCCAGATTGCTGTGGAAGGGTTGGGGAGGCATGTCTGAGTCCACGGCCCTGATGTGGATAGTTGATGTCCTTGTCTGAGCATTGTGCAGATAGAGGCCCACAGTCCAGGTGTCATGAGGCCAAGTTGGTTTTAGAGGGTCAAACTGCTACCAGGTTCAATCAGAGCTGGGTCATGGATCCTACTGCAGCCTGAGTCTGGGCTGTCTGTGGTCTTTGTTGCCACCAAAAGGCCACACTGATGCCCGGGATCTGGGCTTACACCTGGGTCCATGTGGGGATTTGAGGGCCATACTGCCATTGGGTCCATGTTTGAAATGTAACGCGGTTAAATAAGGATTAGGGTAAACAAATAGACCGAATAGATGTTTATTCAGGGAGAAATAACTTACAACTTAGACAGATGAACACCAGGAAATTCAACCCGATCCTCTCCTGTCCCAGTTTCGCCAGAAAGAGGGCCTTTCCTGGCTCTCCCTCCGACCTCCTTCCACAGGTCACTCCGCCCATGGCTCCACCCCCAATGGGCGTGGTCAGTGCCACAGAACTATCTCACTACAATTCCCCTTTTAGTCTAAAGAAAAGATTTAGGCTTAATACAAAACTATATACAAAAGAGTGAATAACAAGTGTGCTCTAAGAAAAGGAAAATCGAGAACAAAATGACCTACAGAAATGCTTTTGCTCTTTTGGCTTTTTGAGGGGCCCACCACCCAGTTCCCAAATAAATGACACAGGAAGGCTTATTCTTAGTTATGAATGCCAGGCCTTACCTTGGCTTGTTGCTAGCCAGCTTTACGTAGTTTACATTATCCCATCTACCTTTTGCCTCTGGGCTTTTCCTGTTTTCTTACTTCTGTAAATCTTACTCTTACTCCATGGATCGCTGTGTAGCTGGATGGCTGGCCCCTATGTCCTCCCCTCCTTTTTCTCTTCCTCATTTCTCCTTCTAGTGACCATTTAGCTCTTTATTAGACCATTAGGTGTTTTAGACAGGCACAGTAACACAGCTTCACGGCATAAATAAAAGTCACACATCTTACAATAATATTCTACCACAGGTCCATCCCAATCTGAGTGACCTGAACAGTCAACTGGGACCATGACGACATCCAAGTCAAGGTTGTTTCTGAGGTCTATCACAGCTGGGATCTATATTGATGTCCATGACCCATAGTGTCACAAGAGACCACTTGGACGACAATGTCAGGGACCTGGGTTTCTATCCAGAGCCAGGTTAGAGTCTGAGTATTGAGCCATTCAGATCTGAGTAGCCTGAGCTGCCACCCAAGGCCATGGTGTTGTCCGGGTTTGGGCTGCTGCCAGGGGTCACATCTGGGTCAGTGGCCCTGCTTCAGCCACAGTCAGTGTTGATGTCTGTGACTCCTGTTACCACCAAAAGGGCTGTGCAGAGTTGGCCCCATCCCTCACTGACTGCAGCACTAGGGAGAACTGATCCTGTCCCCCCACCAACTCCCCCACTCTGGAGAGCAGGTCTTGCTCCTTGCCAGCAGGGACAGTGCAGGCAAGCCAGCCCTGAATGTTCCTGAGTGGGAGTGCTAGCCCTATGCTCTGTCATGCTGCAGCAAGGGAGAGAAGTCCTCCTCGCCCCTTGCCCACTACTGCGGGTAGAAAAAGCTGGTCCTGGGGGCATGAGAATGGGCAGGCTGATCCTGCCCTTAGCTGGCTGCGCAGTTGCAAGAGTGAACCCTGTACCTTGCCCAGGCAGCATAGTAGAGCTGACCCCGTGGACAGGATGGGTATGGGGTGGGGAGGTGGGGGGGCACAGAAGATCAAGTGCCACAAATGTGTATGGAAGATCTGGCCCCACGCTTCCTCTGCCACATGGTGGAGGGGGTGAAGGAGAGATGACCGGCCCCTCCCCTGCCCCTAGCCACCTGTGGCAGATGGGAGAGTTGGCTCTGAGGTCATGAGAGTGGGAGAATTGGCACTGCCTCCATGGGCACTAGCACTCAGAGAGCAAGCCATGCACCTCACCCAGGCCCCACAATAGAGCTGACCCTGTGGGCGGGGCCACAGGGGAACTAGGCCTGTGGGCATGAGAGCAGGAGAGTTGCCCTCCCCCATGGCATGGGGTGGCAAGGGTAAGGGAGATATGTTCTCCCCTCACCCTCACCTGTGACAGGAAGGAGAGCTGACCTAAGGGCAGGAGAATTGAAGAGCTGGCCCTGCCCGCCCCTCACTTGGGCAAAACAGTAGAGCTGGTCGTGATGGTGTGAGTGTGGGTGAGATGGATCTGAGGGGTGTAGCAGGCTTTCTTTTAGGACACCAAGCAGCTCCCAAATCATGACAGAGACATCATTAGTTATGAAAGCTCGGCCTTTTATGTTCACTTCTAGCTAATTTTTTGTTGTTGTTGTTTTTGTTTGTTTGTTTTTGTTTTGTTTTTCTCTCTCTAACTTAAATTAACCTGTTTCTCTTCTCTTTTGCCTTGAGTATTTGTTTGTTTCTTTCTTTTGCTGTTTTGTCTTTTGAGACAGGGTTTCTTTGTGTAGCCCTGGCTGTCCTGGAACTTACTCTGTAGATCAGGCTGGCCTTGAACTCACACAGATCTACCTGCCTCTGCCTCCCAAGTGTTGGGATTAAAGACGTGTGATTCTCAGCACTCATGCAGTGACTCACAACTGTTTGTAACTCCCATTTCTATACACATAAAATACAAATTTTAAAAAAACAGTATTAAGCCAGTTGTGGTGATGCCTTTCCTTCTGTATGTCTGCTGGCTGGCAGCTGGCTGACTGGCCCTAAACATCTCCCTTTCTTCCTTGTTCTCTTCCACTTCTCTCTCCAGCCTAGATTTCTTCTACTAATTCTCTCTACCTGTCAGCCCTGCCTTTCCCTCTCCTGATTAGGTATTGGCCATTCAGCTCTTTATTAGACCAATCAAATACCTTAGGCAAGCAAGGTAAAACAGCAACACATCTTTTCATAATTAAACAAATGCAGCAAAACAAATGTGACACACCTTCCAATAGTTAAAGTAACATTCTGCAGCATAAACAAATGTAACCTGTCTTTGACTAGTTAAAGTAATATTCCACAATGGAGGAGAACTGGTCCTGTTCCTTGATGTCTGCGGCATTGGGTGAGCTAGCCAGGGCAGGCTGGAGAGACTGGCCTGGTGATGATAAAGAGGAAAAGCTTGCAGGCTGAGCAACCCAGCTACCACCCAGGCCCAGAACCAGGGCTATGAGGAAGCCCACACCTCTTCTATAAATTTTTGGAGCATGTGAAGGGGCTGGACCTGCAGATACAAAGTCACAGAGTCTTCATGTCACAAAGCAACAATATGATATCCAAGAGGAATCCCAGTGAAGGCCCATTATCTAGGGTGTAACAGAAGCCAGAGGCCATGAATCAGGCCAATGACTCATCTCAGTGAACACTTATGAGTAAAGATGTGTGGACTGAGGATAAATTGTGTGACTCATTGGGCCACACTACAGCTTCCAAGCTGAGATTTTTAAAATTTGTTTATTTTGGGGGGTGTTTGTATTTTTCAGTTTGGTTTTTTTGGTGTTTTTGTTTTATTTTTAAATTTTGTGGGAGTTGCAAGGGCAGAAGGTGGAAGTGAGGGGACAAGGAGATGAGTGGGGTCAGGATGCATGATGTGAAATCCACAGAGAATCAGTAAAAAGTTTTAGAAAAGCAAACCCATGGAAATGAAAGCAGGTTAGAGACAGGAAGTGACTGCTCTATGTCTCCTGCTTCCTTCTGAGGTGACAGAAATGTTTTGAGAGCTAGATAATGGCATCATAGATATCATAGATAATATTTACAACATCCTTAATGTCACCAAATTATATGTTTTTAAGTGGTTTAAGTTACAAATTTTGTAGTATATTTTTACCAAAGGAAAAAGAATTTGAGCCAGGAATGATAGCATACACTTTTATCCTAGCACTAGGGAAGCAGAGGCAGGTAAATCTCTATGAGTTGGAGGCCAGCCTGGTGGTCTATAGTGGGTGCCAGGTTTGCTTTGACGGTGAAACATGATATTCTGCAGTTAAAAAAAAACAAATAGTTTGATAGCAGTGCCTGGCTTTATAGCTTGGTTGAATTCTCTACACCAGACTTGTTTCATTTCTAAATTAATACTCTATCCACTGAAAATTTTGTAGAGTTAAAAATAGAAACTATTTAGTGAGTGCCTTTTTTATTGAACAGGAACAAGTAATGTCCCTAGATCAAGAAATACAAAGCCCAAATCCATTCATTTCCTTGATAATTGAAGATGATCACAAATATTTATGGTTAAACATCTAAAAGACCATAGCTCTTAGAAGCGTGGAAAACTTAATGTTCTATTTTGAAAATCAATAAAGTTTCAGAATCCCAAAGAACTGCTGGCCTGGGAATTATTAGTCAGCATCATGCATAAATATAAAGATTCGTTCAACAAAATTTGTGCTGAGTGCTCAGACAATGTCAAATGCTGTAAGAGTTGGAAATATGAAAGTGATCAAAGCAAGGCTGCTGTCCTAGAGGATCTTATGAACAAAAATAGAGCCATAAATGTTTTTATACACTGCAATTTTGTGTACGACATCACCCAGGACTGGTGGAGGGATGAATGGGTGTCAGTGGTAAGTAAAGTTAAATAGCTTATCTTTGTCATCTCCTTAAGTGATATTTAAAGCAAAGATTCAAGAAGGATCGTCATGATATCACCTAATTTACTGAAAATAATGGCCAAGAAGCATCATTCTGGATATTTGAGTTAATAATCACTAGTAAGCTCTATTTTTGTCTCTTCGGTTAATCAGAAGAATGCATAAATGCTTCCTACCTGACTGTCCTCATTAGTAATACATATATTTGAGCCATGGAACCCTGTACCACACACTAGCAATAACTAAAAGTCCACGGATGATTGTCCTTCTTCTGTAAAGCTATCATCTGACTATATAGACAAAATGACCATCAGAAGTGTTTGAGAGCAATTATAGAATGACATACATCGAACCACATGTAAAATATGAACAGCTCACAATCAGAGCACTCACATCGTAGCAACTGAGTGTAGTGGTTGCTGAGGAATCTTTGGACTCAGGTTTGATAGCAAAGACTGTACTTTTCCAGCTATGTTTGCTCTAATGATGTCACGCTTAGTAGACATAGTCTAAGACTGTTGCTTCAAAGTCATATCTACCCAGATATGTAGCAATCTTTCCCAAGATTGCTACACCAAAATATACATATCATACCAAGATATGTAAATTGAAAACTCTAGCATTGGAACCTGGGAGTTTATATCTTAAAAAGTTTCCCAGTTCATTTTATACATTGCCCTGGTTAAGCAGCTTGCCTTAAATCATGCTGCATGAGGAAAACATTGATTACATAATTCAAGAACATTTCCCAGAACTGAAGGACATAAATTTCCAGAGTAAAAGAGTTTGCCAAATGCCTGGCCTAATTGATGAAAATAGACCCACAGCAAGACACAGAATGATGAAATGGCCCAATCCTGAGAACAAAGGAAAAAAGAACCAGTGAACTCTGAAGAGATTTATCTTCAAAGTCATCTAGAAGGAAGCATGGAATCTGAGTGGCCTCAGACCCCTCAACAACACTGGAAGCAAGAAGATAAAGTAAACAATGGCTTCTAAAGAAGAAGAAAAGATTTCCAACCCAGAATTTTATACCCAGCCAAACTATTTGTTATGTCTGAAGGTAGAATAAACAATATCTTCAACATGTAGCATCAAAAAGAAAAAAAAAAGTGACTTTCCTCCAGTCTTTCTTCAGGAAACTAAAATTATATTCCAGGACTGGCAAGAGAGCCCTACAAGTAAAGGGCATTTGCCCCTAAGCCTGATGACTCAAGTTCAATGCCCAGTATCCACACACTTGAAAGAAAGAAATGACTCTGTAAAGTTGTCCTCTGACTTCCACACATTCCCTGTGGCAAGACTGCATTCATACACACACACACACACACACACACACACACACACACACACACACACACACAGAGCAAATAAATAATTGTAAAAGGGGGGCAGCTTGTGCAAGCTAAAAGGGCAGAAACCAAGGCAGATTGTTCCAAAAGAGATTGCCTCAAGGCTTGAAGCCAGGAGAGTGCTGGATGCTTCTGAAGGCCTCGTGAGAAGATCCTGAACAGTTGGGGAGTATGAGGCTGAATTACAAAATCTGAAAGAAGACCAATTCTTCTATAAAGGGCCAAATAATAAACATTTCAGGTTTATCAGTCTTCATCAATCTGTCTTATAGAGAAAGCACATGTAGACAGTATACAAACAGATGAGCTTTGCCACATTTCAGTGAGATTTACTTAAAGAAGCAGGTAGTGGCTATGTTTGGTCCACAAGCCACAGTTTTCAATTACTCCTGATGTAAGCACAAAGAAAATTCAGCAAATATGTGATCACAGAACTTGTTTACACATTATTACTTTGAAACTTTGAAGGAAGACAAAGAGCAGTGCAGAGAGGAAAATGTTATCTAGGCTCTCATAATTGGAAGAGTGTTTGCATAATCACAACCCTGTATTCGCTGGATCACCATGCCACTCACATACCAATATGTCTGTATTTGGAGGATGGAGGAGTGGGAAATATGCAAAACTGAGAGGTTCCGGGAAGAATAGTGAGAGGAAGTTAAGTCTTCTGTCTCCTAGTAGGAAATAATGTCTCTTATGAAAACATCAAGAAGGAGCCATGGTACTAGCTGTTTCTTCTAACTTCAGCTAAGCACCACTGAGAAAATGTCTTGGAAGGAAAGTGGTGATGGCGTGATAGTATTTCCAGAGGTAGAGGTCTAAGCTGGGTCTTCCAGGCTTTTGGCATCTTATCCAAAATGAAACAAGGGCTCACAGAGATGGGCAAAGGTAGCAAGGTAACTTTATTCAGAACAAAGCAAAGCTATAGATAATTGAGGGATACACTGTCAAGACTGACTGCAGGCTGCAGGAGTGAGAGTACTCAAGAGCCCTGATTATTGTTTAGAGCATTCTTCTATGGGGTTCAAAAGGAGTCTGGTTTTTAAGACACATCGTGAAGTCAGTTCTGTTTTGATTGCTAGCTTAGGTCGTACAATCATTTTTCTGTTGCACATGTCCCTTCCCATAGTGCATCTAATTTAAATTATATGGACAGCCTATTACATATAGACATAAGATTATAAATAGGAGATTCTTCTTAAAAGTTTATTTGAGAACATTGTTTTACCTCATTACCTTTGTACCCAGAACCAGCTTGCAGTGTATTTGATCAGGATGTACTAGGGATACATTTGAATAGACATTGTCCAAGGTTGATAGCCATCAGGGGGAGGAGAAACATATTCCATTGTAAACCTATGCAGGTGGGGGTCCAGGTTTTCTGGGTGTATTGTTTAAAAAAGATTGTGAACACGGTATGTGAATCTAAAGAATCTGGGCTGCCAGGCACATTATTAAAGGAAAGTGTACACAGCCCAAACTAAGCAAAGTTGCAGGTTGCCCTACTCTTCCCTGGGTTTGTCTGCCTGGATAGATGTCAGTATGCTAGCCATTGATACCCAGTAGAGGTGTGATGTTGTTATTGAGGATGCCTTAGAATGTTTAGAAAGGAGAAACAAGCTCCAACAAAGTGCTGGAATTCCTCTCTCTCTCTCTCTCTCTCTCTCTCTCTCTCTCTCTCTCTCTCTCTCTCTCTCTCTCTCTCTCCTCTTTCATGGTGTAACAAGAGTTTCTGAGCATCTGCCAGGGAGGCAGGTACCAATGTTAGCTCCTTAGAGAAAAATGTATCAAGTATCCATTGCCACATCTGTCAGGACATCACTAGAGGTCAGACATCCCAGAGAAACCAGGCGACACAAGGCCTATTCCTCCATGACAAACGCTGAGTTATCACACAAACCAGCATGGGAATCAATAAGAAAAGACTGGGTGTCCAGAAGGGGTTCTCTGTGCCACGTGAAGCTGGCATCAACTCTTCTTGAATACAAGTTGTAAGTTCTTACCAGATTCAAGGAATGTCAGTGGGCAGAATGGGGAAGTCCTCTGACAATAATTACATTTGGAATCTTCATAAGGTCTAAGTTAAGAGTCTTGAATATTATAGTGAAATGTAAAATGGTGACTTGAAATGTTGTCATTACACACTCTTCCCTGGAATGACCCAGTCCTACTCCATCTGAGGTACCCACATTTTAACGAGCTATGATCACAGATTGTTAGTGCAGACTTAACACATGCTGGGCTAAGTATTCATATGAAATCAGGACAGTCATATCATGATGGTGCTGGGAGTGTAATAAATAGCTGGGAGGAGAAGAGTAGAGACAAGTGATCCCCTCCTCTCTGTTTCCTGGGATCACTGGGGATCATTTGGTCTGGGGTTGAGAGAGAATGGAGATGGACTAGAGAAACCACAAGTTGCTAATGCCAAGCAACTTTATGAAAGCTGAACCTGTGCTCACTAACTGTCCAAAGTCATTCTAAAGAAAGGCCCCATAGGCACATAGCAACTGGAGGTCAAGACCCCATCACTGACAAAGGCTCATATCACCTTGCTATATCTAACAGACTGACATCTGTCCTTCTCCAGAGCCTGCTGAATCCTATAGCAACTGAAGACAATCCAGAAAGGCTCGTGTCTGTGACACCCAAGATAGCTCATGAAAAAACACCCCCAGAGCAGGGTTGAACATGCTCTAGTGCAGGCAGTTGGTCCGTGTGTCTCACTCTCACTACCAGGCTACACAAGTGGGCATCCTTTAGGGCATTACCAATGAGATTTATTTTGACTTCATAATCAAAGCTCTGATGCTGTGTGAGAAGATGAATACCTTCTGCTCCAATTTCCCTATGTGAAGCATATGTGCAGGTGGACAGTCCCCCTAAGGGGGTCCTGAGATTGAAAGTCTTGGTGAGTCTCTGATTTGAATTAAGGGTTCATTAGCAGCAGAGTTCCCCCTGGAGTTCAGTAAATATCCAGGGGAGAACACTACTAATGCCAGGTGGTAAGCTGGGCATCTGAAACCATAGCAGAAAGGTAGTAATGTCTCCCATTGGGTGCCTGATGTGTCTAAACACTTGTATGCTATTTCATAAGACCGGGCCTTTTTATGGGACTCAAAGGTTAAAGTTCTATGGCAGCCCCATGCACTGGTTCAATATTCACCCAGAATTTGTAGCCAATACTACACTGTTGGCTTAACACCATGTCTGCCTCATGAATAAGCACTCCTCAAATTTAATAAACACAGAGGAATCTAAGTTCAACAACCCTGCACCTATTTACCAAGGACTTTTCTCAAAGATGAGAATGATGTAATCACTTTAAAAAAATACAGGATAGGCAAGGCAATGAACCAGTCATAAATCTGTTAATCAAACAAGTTCAGGCCCTAAAGGCAAGAGAACAAAATGTTATAATGTTACCAGGGAGTCACTCAGGTATTCTTAGTGCCTCTGACAGGACTGTGTGTCAATGTGCCACTAGGAATGAAAGTTCCAGGGTAGACTAGATCTAAAAGGACCATCAGATCCCAAGTGGAATGTTGTGACTCAGGGTAAATACTATGTGGGTGTAAATATGTAGGTTACAAACAGTAGCAAAGGACAGACAGGCTGATTTGTGTCTCAAGCAGCTCCTAATAAATTTCTACATATCTTTTCACAACCTCACCAAACTAGCAGTTCCGATCACAGCAGCTGTATCTCACTGCTTAAATAGACTTACATTATCAAGTCTTAACAAATGAGGTGTCAGCCATGAGTTGTGAATAAGAATAGAATGCTGCAGAATGCTGGGAGAACGTGAAGCTTGGGAAAGGAACTGAGGGAAGTCATACTGAATAGGTAGTAAACAGACAATACTGGGACTGGAGAATTGGCTCAGTTGGTAAAGTCCTTGCCATACCAGCGTACAAGCACAAGAACCCAAGTTTGATCCTTAGAACCTACCAATAAGTAAATAAAGATTAAAAAGCCAAACATGACATGGACTCCCAGCCATTGTACCTGTAACCCCAGTAGTTGGTACAAACTGGACCTCTAGGCTCACTGGCCAGTCAGCCTGGCCTACTCCAGGCCAATGAGAGACCCTGGCTCAAAAACTAAGATGGGGGCTCCTGAAAAATGAGAGCCAAGGTTGTCCTTTGGCCTCTATTTGTAAATGCAACTACACATACATAGAAACCCCATACATGAATACACACACACACACACACACACACACACACTTTCCTAACTCTCTTCAATATGTTTAAATCCAGGAAAAGAACCATATACTAAGAGTTGGAAAGTACTTAGAGATGACCTAACCCAGGTCTCTTTGTTCAACTACTGAATAAAATTGTCACTTTCTTAATGTCCCATAAGGTTTTTTAATTTCCTATTATACTTGCTTCATTCCTATCCTCTTCCAGCCTTCATCATTTGTTTTGGGTTTCTAGATTGCCTTCAAGTCCAAAAATCCCAGTTCCTGGGGAGTTTCATTGGTATAAACCCAGGCCTCTGCTTTCTCCAAGCAAAGCAACCCTTTCCTTCTAGTCCCCACAGAGCACACAAAGGAAGTAAATACAAATGCAGCATATTGCTCTCAGCGGCTTTAAGGGGCAAGTAAATGGGTAGCCAGTCTACCCACAAATCACTTCCTGCTTTCAAAGATGAAGGAAGAGCCACACAAGCCTCACCCTTTGGAGAGACTGAGATTTAGTCATGGAAGAAAATAAAAGGGTAGTTTTATTGTCTTTTTATACTACAAATCGAACCTATCTAGCCATGCTGAGGGACAGAGTTATGGTTGGTAAATCCCAGGTAGGGTTAAACCAACACTGAAGAATCAATTTTAGAGCCACAGAGGATCACTTTTGATGATACAAGTGTCTTTATTTTAGTGAGAATTTATTATTTATTATTTATTCTGGATCAAGCCATGCTTTGGACCTGAAGGTAGGGGGTGAGAAGGCTGGGGTCCCCAAATCCAGTCATGGTGGTGCACATATGTAATCCCAACACTCCAGAGACTAAGGTAGGAGGGTTACTTCGAGTTCAAGGTTAATATAGGCTAAGAATGAAAGAGAAGAAAGGAGGGGGAGGGAAGGAAGGAGAAATAGGGAGAGGGAAGAAAGCAGGCCCGCCAAGTCCCCGAGTCTACCCTTGTAAACACAAATGCTATCCTCCCGACCATTCTTCCCTCTACTAATACACATCCTGCATCTTTTCAAATGCCCCCAATAGCCTCTCCCCTTTTATGCTTGCTTCTAGTACCATCCCATTCGCCTAGGCCATCATCTCATGCCTAAACAAGTTTCCAACACACATTTAGTTCCCTTTCAATTCATAACCTACACGATAGCCTGATCATAGTTTCAAATGGTCCAGTTTCTCCTGGATAGTTCCATTCTCAGAATCTTCAAGTGCTTTCTCATAGCCCCTGCACTCTGGCTGTGATTGGATTGTCACCAACTTCCTCTTGTGGCTCTGCCTCTGCAATCCACACTTCACCATCAGGAATGCTTCCTAGAAGCAATTTTAAACGTTATGATTGCCTCTGACTACAGACCCGACATGTTTACACCCAGAGAACCCAGGGGATAAGCATCCCTTTAAGTGGGCTAAGTTCCAGTAAAAGTCATCTTAAATCAACACAACACACACATAGACTCTCATTGTTCCATGGAAACAATGGTCGGAGGCCAAGGCCCAACATTCTTGTTGCAGATGAAGATAATTCAGAAAGTGCTATTAAATCAAAATGTTCCAAATAGGATGTGTTGGTTTCTGCAGACATAACCATAGTTCTAACCAGGTGTCTACAGAACAAGCCTGTGTGGAAACCTCAGTCACCACATATGGCCAACTGCCTGCCTGTGTACCACATGGCAGGGCTTTCTAAAGTATGTGTAAGCAGGTACAATCAGCAGAAACCAGTCAAGGTGATACCGTAGCTAAACATTGTTTCCTTTGCATGCTTGCTAACTTCTGCTCTATTTTGACTGCAGTAAAGGTGAAGTAACCTTCATCAAGGACGAGAGGGAGTTTGGGAAAATCAACCTGGGCTGACATTGAAAGTGGTTTTGAAGCAGACCTAGGACAGAGATAGCTACTGGTGCCACCCTTTTTTCTGTCAAGAAAAGATACTCTTCTAGTTGTCTTGAAGCACTGGTGCTTAGACGAAAGGTCTTTCTAGTTTTTGAAAACTTTCTTGCATAGGAATACTGCCACAAACCTAAAACACATGAGTCTTTTAATTCCATTGACATCTTAATCCCCCACTACTTCTTACCTTATAATGGCAGAAAGACTCAGATTGTGATAGGCAAAGTCAACCCCACCCCCCAACACAGTGCTGTGTTTGACTTCACTACAGCACAGTAAATCTGTCCACTGAGTCACACCAGAAGTGTTAGTGTAAGTCCTTGGAGGCAGCCAGACTAAGCATACAACCAGTCCCAGGAGGGAAAGTTTATAGATAGATTTTGACCCTGGATTAGAGGTTAATTTCTTTCCACAAGCATATGAAACTGTTAAATATAAGTGGGTTTTCTCCAGAACATACAAAAAGGTTTAAAGTGTGTATGTTATTCAGTTGTAAATTTAGTAATTTCATTTGTAGTAGTTTTATCTAAAGAAATTACAAAGATCTATTTCCAATTGGGGTGTAACAAAAAAAAAAAAAAAAAAAGAATAAGAGAAAAGAAAAAAAAAAAGGACTCCATTTAAATGTGCATTGTAAGGAGATACAGAAGGCAGCAGGTTTGCCTGAGTAGCCAGAAGGCTGAGGCTGAGGGTTTACACAGATGTAGTTTGCTTTGGGAGGTGAACCCAAGGAGGAACCATGAAGAACTGTGACACAAGGAATAGAGAAGGATACTCTTATAAAGACGAACTACAAAACCAGAAAGTATTGGAAGCTGGTGTTTATTCAGGTAGGAGCCTCTATGGAACCACAAAAGGATACAATCCCTTCCAATTGTCAGCCTCTAAGACAGTACTGGGGAGCATTTACTCACTGCCTCCCATCCTCCATTTGGGTAAGGTTTTTCCAGTGCGGATTAACACTGTCACACTTCCAAGTCTGCACATACTCAAGTGCTAAGTGGATCCCCACGGGTTTCCCACATGGGGTGTGAGAAGCCCAAGACAGAAACTGAGAAATACACAGTGTGGCTCTAGCAGTGGGTTTGAACGAGGTACCACCCATGGAACTGCCAGAATGAAATGGACTGAGAAAGCACAGAGAGAGGGGGAGAGAGAGAGAAAGAGAGAGAGCACAAGGTATTCAACACAGACACCATACACACCAAGGTGACACTGTAGTCACTGTAACATGGTTGTGAAAGATACCCATTTTGACTTGAGAAGCAAGGCAAGTTACCGATACGGTGTGCAGTTGGGTCCCAGTCATTATCATTAGCTAGGTTTAGTTTCTAGTAACAGTATGTCAAGGTAGCTCTTCAAGGAGAGGGTAGTTAAATGAAAGAAGCAATAGAGACATAAGGAAGGGAAGACCTCAGAGGACGCGCTGTGCAGGGAGCCTTGGGGAAGATGGGAAGCCACCGAACATGGTGACAGCTGGATTCCGAGTGCCCTCTGCATTCTCCACTGTCTTGGCTCTCATCCTGTTCTCTGTACCAGGTCATTTCCACTTCATGTGAATCGTGTTTCTCCCCAGCTTGGTTTCTGCTCTCCAGCCCCTCCAGGTCAAGGGTCCCTGAGTCAGCTCCTTGGGAAAACTCTTCCCTTCTTATTTTCTGCCCCTCGGCGGTGTTCTCTCAGGGAATGCCTCTGTTTACACACGTCAGGCCCACTTCAGATTCTCAAGTCTTCTTAATGCACTTGGGAAACAAACCCACACTTCTGTGGAGAGCACCTGCCTGTGTGTGACATGGGGCTCTTGCTGCCCTCTCCTTCACAATGCTACTCCAGGGTGACCCTCTCATCCTACTTTAGAGTCATCAGCCTTACTGTGCCCTCTGCCTGGAACTCAGTTCCTCAGGATCTTCAAACATCACCTCTTCAGGGAACCCCTCTTGATCCATACCTCTCTGTGTGTTCATAACTTTCTACTAGTCTCTCAGTCCTTTCAGAGTTGTTCCCCCACCTGCAATTTCCTGTCTACTTGTTGTCCTTCTTCCCTTAAATGTGCATAACACTGGTCTGACAGGTGACTGTGTTGACTTTGGTAGCACAAGTTCCAAAGAAGGCCGAGCTTCTGCTTTTTCTAGATCACATCATAGTAACTGGTCAATGTTCAGGCAACCCTACATCCAGGAACCTTCCCCTAGTTCAGCAACAAAAGTAGAAGTCACGTTTGTGGCACAAAACATGGCCTCTTTGGCCCCTTCGGTTAAGATTATGAGCAGGCTGACAAAATTTTTGTTTTTTAAATGTATAATCCTTTCTCAATCTGGAAATCTAAGTCATCCAATTTTAGTGAATATTTAGTATTCTTGGGCTGCTCAAAGCCTATTCAAGAGAATACAAGGACCTGGTCCTGTGTAACATGCTAAAATCTCATCCTGTCCCTTCCTTCTCTATCTCTAAATTCTCTGATCTCATCCTCCAACTCTGAGGAACTCCATCTGCGCAACTTCCTCACCATCTCTTCCTTCCCCATGCTTCTTCCTCCCTCTGCATTATTCTTCCTCACTCACTGATTTGCCCTTATCATATGACATGCACTGATGTGTAGTTGCCTAGGAAGTAGAGACTGCCTTCCCCTGTCATTGGTTATTCCTCAAGGATAGTTCATCTGATTGTTGTACATTGGGAGTTTAGAGTGACAAGCCTTTGGAAATTCACTTGGAACAATGTTTTGTTCTTATTGTACAGGGCCTAAGTCAGTACCTGTATCCTTGCACAGCTGTACTACTCATTTGTGGGTAACATTTACTCTTGTGGATAAATATGCTATATCACTTGTTAAATATTTTAATATCACTGATGTATACACATGCCACCATATATGCATATATTGTATACATCTATATATGCTTGCATTATGCATTAATGGAGGAAACAGAGACATATAAGGAAACAGAAAGGAAGACTCTGTGCTGGACCCAGTGGAGGGAGCTATGGCTGTCATCGTACAGAGAACTCAGTTCTTGTACATAGGTGTAATACCTTCACACAGAGGAGCTTAGTGCCTACTGACAATAACCACTCTTTCTCCTTTTGGTCTACACATAAAATGTGCTTAACAAAAGGAATGGAAAGTTCACAAAAATTTTCTTTGTCTCCATTTGAATATGTGCATCTCATGAGAAAGATATGGGGCCCAGATATGGTTGTGCACAACTTAAGTCTCAGCACTTGGGAGACAGAGGCAGGTGGAACTCTTATAGTTTGAGGCCAATCTGGTTTATATAGTGAGTTCTGGGACAGCTAAGGCTACATACTGATATCCTGGAGGAAGAGGGTATTAATAAGTCTTCCTGTAATATACCACAACAGTCAGGGGCTTGTGATAAATGTATGAGAGTCAGGAGACATTTTATGTTAACTCTGAGAACTCAGAGGTGTCCTAAACCATAATCATGTGGAAGGAGACAACCTTTCTTAGCCATCATCATATGTCTTACTGTGTAATAATCATAGAACATTTATTAATATTCCCACATTCTTTAATTAGCTATATCATATCTGATATTTGCCATTCTGGTCACAGTGTTTACATGAGTCTTCCTAATTCCCCATCAATGCCAGGCCACATGATTTGCATGACCTATTCCCTTCTTAATTCCACTGTAGTCATGACTAAATTAATCAGCACATCCTGTTCTTTTACTTAGAGCAGCACCTGTGGGCCGGGACAACCTTTTGGGGTTGCATATTAGATATTTACATTATCATTCATAAAAGTAGGAAAATTACAGTTATGAAATAGCAAAGAAATAATTTTATGGTTGCATGTCACACGAAATAAGAACAGGTAGTAAAGGACCAGTATTTGGAAGGTTGGGAACTACTACTCTAGAGTAATTGATTTACGGATTGGCACATGACTGATCTGGATCATCAACAAACCCGAGATGTTCATTCATCTTCTGAGATGTGTAAGTTCTCTCTTCTACCACAGACTTGCCATGTTGAATCATGCAGCCTTGAAAGTCAATCTTCCTGTACCCATGAAGAGACCCTGTTTGAGAAAGAGGCCACTGTGTGGAAGGGAGAGAAGTGGGAAGTGAGACAAAGCTGGAGGTATTACCAGAGCACCTGCACCAAACAAAAGTTAGGCTAGCCTCCCTGTTAGAGTTGTCAACTGCAGAAGCAAATAATCCTTTGTTAATTCAAATAGGGCAAGCTTTCTTCCCTTTCAACCAAAAGGAATTTAATCAGATCACTAACTACAATACATAACTGCCAGTTACTTTCTATGATTTTCTTTAAGAAGGTGTAGAAGGGACACACTAACCAAAAGAAAGTCCTGACAATGAACTGTTGGGAAGTATCTCACCTAGTTTCAACAGCTCTGAACCACTAAATCTTGAGTTTAATTAATTAAGTTGTTCCTTCCACTATGGACACCTTTAGTGAAAAGACTTCATGTCTTTTCTTAGTTTCAGTGTTTCACAAAATGACTGTTGACAGCCAGGAGGTGGTGGTGTACCCCTTTAATCCCAGCACTCAGGAGGCAGAGGTGGGCCCATCCCGATGAGTTTAAGGCCACCCTGATATATATAAAGAGTTCCAGGACAGCCAAGGCTACACAGAGAAACTGTGTTTCAGGGTGGGGGGCAAGGAGATTATTGAGAACAATAACCCAGCCTTTGTAATGGGAACTACATGCATCTGTCTATACAGTGCAATGAATGTGAATATTTATGTATCAACTACAAATGTCATAATCGTACTGCAAATTTCAAAATTCCAGACTCACTAGGGAGTGAGTTTTTATTTTTAAATATTTGGTTTAAATTGGTCACCAAAACAGCCGTTATTTCTGTCCTTAACCTCTTCCTTGCATTGTGTCTTTCACAATTGGTGAGAAGCAGCTAGCTCTTTGAGGAACTTTGAGGAACCAGGGCCTTATTCATATTCAGTAGAGGTATGTGCAGCCTCTACCTATTATTTCTCCAAATTTTCTTTCAAAACCTACAACCTTGTTAATAACAACACTAAAGAGATCTCACTAGGCTTTCCTAGCTCTCCAGACATTTTTAGCCCATGGTTCTTCCCAATTTAAAAACAACATGAATCTCACAAACAGAATTGAAATGTCAAATTTTACTGCCATCTGGATTTAAAGACTGCAAAGAAAACTTGGTTAGGGGTGTTGTATTTTTGCAGCCAGAATGAATGTATTACAGTGCACTTGTTTTCAGACCATTTACCTCTCTATGTCTACGCATTTCACTCTGGAGGAATAAGGTACTGAAGTGCAAAAGAAGAAACCATCCAGAAAATTCCAAGAAAAAACCTATAACATTCAGTAGGTCCATCCAAAACAAGGGACTTTCATCTTCATCGTCATCATGAGGATAAACCCAATGTGTTCATTGACTAAATTTAGAACCATGAATGTGGATTAACAGTTTGGCTCTGCTCTTCCGGGGATTACAATCTGACACATGAACAGACATAAAGGATATACGAGCAGTTTAGCAAAGCCTTCATGGTCCATGCAGTGAAAACACAAGGCAGCTATGGTGCTTCCAGAGTAGGAGAAAGAATAGCAGTGGCTGAGACTGACTAGGTGAGGCCTGCCAGAAGGGAAGGATGGGGAGTGGGTGAGCTTAAGTCACTCTTATTGTGTACAACAAAGACATCACCTTAAGCAAGAACCCAGGACTGTAACATATTGAAATATCAATTCTCTTGAGAACACCAAAGACCACCCACAAAAATTTAAAGATATAGAAACTTAGACCCTGAGAAGTTGAGTGGTTTAGGAGCATTGTGAGAGTCAAAGACAGAACCTGTGCCAAAAAAAAAAAAAAAAAAAAAAAAAAAAAAACCTACAATGGATTATGGCCAATGTTCTCAGGATGGAAACCTGGAGGCAAATAGCTTCACTTCCTCTCAGTCCAGGCACTCTTTGTATGCTCATTCACTCAGCTCCAGCAAATGGTACCGCTGTGCCCTGTCCCCTACTTTGGATACAGAGAATAACACAGCCAAGGTCCCGCCCCTAGTGAGCTTAAATGGAACAAAGAATATAGTTTTGTTCTTTTCATTTTTATTGTGGCAATACTATACAAAACAGAAAGCTTACCATTTATATCATCTCTAGGTATGCTGCTCAGCGGACTGTGTACATTCATATTGTGGGCTGTCCACCACAGAACTTTTTACATTTTCTGAAACTAACGTTTTGTTGTTTACATTAAAGAGTATTTCTCTTCTCATCTTTCCTCATCCCCTAAAACAGTTCTCATCTCTCCTCATCTACTAAAACAGCTCCTTTTTTTTATTTGTGAATGTGACAGTTCTAAGTACCTCTTAGAGATGGAATTGTACAATATTTGCCCATTTGTATTTGAATTGTCTCATTCAGCATACCAGGTGGCCTCAAGGTCCATGTAGTAGCCTCAATGTTCAAAACTACAAAGCTTGACAGTTTTTATATTCGAGGGCACACACACATGCACACACACACACACACACACAGAGAGAGAGAGAGAGAGAGAGAGAGAGAGAGAGAGGGAGAGAGAGAGAGGGAGGGAGAGAGAGAGAGAGAGAGAGAGAGAGAGAGAGAGAGTATTTTGTGTACCTATTTACTTATTAATGGGTCCTGGGCTGTGTCCCCACCCTTCAGCTATTGGGAATGTGGCTGCCATGGATGTAGGTGTACATTATGTTTCAGCCTCTGCTTTCAGTTCTTTTGGAAGTAGCTAAAAGTGGAATTTCCGGATCCGAATCTATCTTTAATCTGGGGGGATCAGCAGACTGCTTTTCTCAAGCTGTGCAATCTTGTATTCCTCCCAGCAAAGCATGAAGGTTGTAATTTCTCTGCATCCTCACCAACACGTGTTATTTTCTGGCGTGTTTGTTTGTCTGCTTCTTTTGAAAACAGCCAGCCTCCAAATAAGTAGGAAGTGGTATCTTATTGCGGGTTTGGTGTTTAGTCCCTGAATGGCTACTAACATTTCAAATCATTTCATGTGCTTATTGCCCACTTATGTATCTTCTTTGCAGAAGGGTTTACCCAAGACCTCATCCCTGTTAAAATTTATTTTATATTGTTGTAGAGTTTTAGGAAGGTTTTTACAAGTCTGAAGATTAATCCCTTTTCAGATATATGATCAGCATGATGGTTCGTTTTCATTGACCACTTAACTGGCTTTGAAGTCACATAAGGAACCAGTCTCTCTGTGTGTTCATTAGGATGTGTCAGTAAACACTGTCACAGTTGGGAGACCCATCCTGAATGTGAACAGAAGAGTCCCATAGGCTGGGGCCCTGGACTGAACAAAAAGGAGAGAGTGATGAAGCTAATCTCTACTTCCTGACTGCAGGTGCCATGTGACTGACTGGCCACCCATACTCCTGCCACCAAACCTTCCCCTCCACGGTGAACTATATCTCTTCTTAAACCAGGAGCCAACTAAACCCTTCCTTCCTGAAGTCGCTTCTGCCAAATATCATGTCACAGCAATGAGAAAAGTAATGAGCACAATTTGCAAACATTTTCTTCCATTCCATGAGTTGCTTTTTTAACTCTGTTGATAATGGCCTTTGGTGTGAATACAGATTTAAACAAAATACCAGGCAAACTAAAGTACCAGACACACTGTGAATGCTAAATACTGGAGATAAATTTAGGAGTCCTCAAGAATACTGAGAGTATGAGGGCTGCCTTGCCCATTCATTTACTTGGCAGTCACTCCTCTATGTAATAGGAAGCAATAGTGAACAAAACATACAAATCCTTAGTCACAAGGACCTCCCACTGCAATGCTGTTCAAGAAGTAACATCTGAATGAAAGATGGCAAAGGGTGGCAAAGAGTGGAAGGGACTCTCTAGGGACAAGGGGCTCTGATAAGATGAGGATATGATGTTTAAGGAAAAGAATGCAGGCACCACAACTGGGGTGGGGAAATCAGCACAAGTTAGCAGTGACAGCCCTACAGTTGGAGACTGGTTGACTGACAAGAACAGAGTAGAGGAAACCCCTTTCTGGGGCAACTGTGGTTCAGATTCTAGCTTCAAGTTAGGAATTTGGGGCCTGTCAAATAGCAATACATACTAAGAATGGTGGTTTGCTACCTTTCTCAGTAAGTTAGTCATTGTTCTCAGTTGCACTAATAATGACAATGAACAACTAACTGCACTTTCCCAAAATTCTGGAACTCCCAGACTAATATCTTCCAATAAACCATCTCTACCTAATTTAGCTGAACCATCAGGAATGGTTTCTATTGCTCCCAACCAAAGTTACTGACTGTTATGTCAATTCCTTCTTTTATTTAAATGTGTGGGGGTGTTCACATGTGTGGATATGTACATATGCATACATGTGTGCATGTGCCTATGAAGGCCATGTCTTAAGCTGGATGTCTTCCTTAATATTCACTGACTTCCATACTGAGGCAAGTCTCTTGCTGAAACTTCAGCCCACAATTCAGGTAGTCCCGCTAGCCACTTCAGTGAGTCTAGATATCTGCCCAGCTTTATGTGGGTTCTGTGGAACCAGATCTGGTTCTCATGCTTGAATGGCAAGTGCTTTATCCACAGCTCCTCAAATCCACCTTGACTCGTTTTACATTCTAGCCTCATTATCTCATGTACATATAATCTATGTGGCAGAGATGATGGCCACCTACAATCGTATTCTAGTTCCTTGGCCCAGATGACAAGTATTCTTCTACTTTAGCACCAAATGAAAAAGGTGGTGAATTATGATGATAACTAGCATTAACATAGACTAACATAGATTTGCTATGAACAAGAGTCATTCAATATGCTCTGATCATATTAACTTATTAATCCTTGAAATGCCTCTAGGAAGTAGGTACTATGATTTTTTTCCTCTCCTTTTTCTGTTTTTAACATTAGAATTTTATTTTTTAAATTACCATATATTATACAAAATGATGGGTTTTGTTATAACATTTTCATACATGTACACCATGTACTTTGATCATATTCACCCCTCTACTATCCTCTCTTGCCCCCTCATTTGTCTTTCATGTTTAGAGGGTGTGTGTGTGTGTGTGTGTGTGTGTGTGTGTGTGTGTGTGTGTGTGTGTGTGTATGGGTATGGAGGTCAGAGGACAACTTTTGAGAGTCAGTTCTCTCCTTCTACAATGTGGGTGCCTGGAATCAAACTCGGACTGCCTTTACCTGCTGATACCCCTCACCACCCCTCAGGTCCTCATTTTTCAAAAACAAAAATAGTATTAAATTTCCAAGGTCATATTGCTAGGAAATGACAGAGTCAAAATCTAAACCCATGTGATTGTACAACAACAATTCCAAGATCAAGTAGTAAGCAATGGGAACCAGAGAAGTATAAAAAGGATAGCCAATGTCTGGAAAGACAGTTAAAGCAAACTCAGAGGGAAACTTGATGGCTTGGGGGGAAAAGAGGCTTCAAGAAAGAAGGAAATATTTATCTACCCAATCAGATATCATCAAGCCATTAGTCATATATGTATGACTGTCCTGCCAGCCAATTTTCAAATAACCATACAGAGACTTATTATTAATTATAAATGCTCAGACAATAGCTTAGGCTTGTTACTAACTAGCTCTTACAACTTAAACTAACCCTTTTTGTTTTGTTTTCCAAGACAGGGTTTATCTGTATAGCTTTGGAGCCTGTCTTGGAACTAGCTCTGTAGACTAGGATCACAGAGATCCACTGCCTCTGCCTCCTGAATGATGGGATAAAAGGCATGCACCACCAACACCCAGCAATCTAGCCTGTTTTTATCAATCTACATGTTGCTACATGATTTGTAGCATTTACCTGTCCTTTTGTATGTCTTGCTCCCTCCCCATCTGGCTGATGACTCTGTCCTTCTTCCCAGAGTTCTCTCTGTCTTGCTCTCCTGCCCATATCTCCTCCTGCTATTGACCACTTAGCTCTTTATTAAACAAATGAAAGCAACATCTTCACAGTATACAATAAGATTGTTCCACAACACATATGTTCAATAAGTCTTGTTCAAATAGCTTGGTGAAAGTTCAAAATGGAAAACTATATCATGAAAGAGTTTAAAGTGAATTTTGAATGCGCTTTCATTATCTATTAATAATCATTCCTTCATAATTATGGGAAAAAACAAACAAGAAAGAAAAAGAAACTCAGTCTTACTCTCAATCTATAAGAAGCTGAATAATATTAGTACCAAAAATTGACTACTACAATAGAATATCAAAAAATCCGAATAAAAACCATTTTAGTAAAGCAATGGGCATAAAAATAAGGGTACCCAGAATGGCATATGAAAATGAAGGGTACTCAGAATGATGTATGAAAATAAGGTTACTCAAAATGACATATGAATGGGGAAAGTGGTGAGAAAATAGATGCAGTAAGTATAAACAAATAGTTTGAAGATAATGTGAAGAGAGAAATGGATCATAGGAGGGATAAGGGATAGTGTTTATCCTAAGACATGATTAGTAATTTAAAAAATGTCTGTATGCAATGAAAGAATTTAAGAGAGAAAATATAATTCCAGCATTGGGAGCCTTGGGTAAGCAAATGTGGGTGAGTTAGAGATATGAAGAGAGGCTTGCCTTAGGTGCACCAATACTGATGCCAGTATAAGGGAAAAGCAGATATAGGTGAGCTGCTATTTTAATGTTGTGGTGAGAGGATCATTATTATTGAACTGTACTAAATTGGTAGAAGTTATTGGCCGAGCCTAAATGAGTTGAAAGGAAGGACTCATGGAAGGAAAGACTTTTGTAGAAAGTGGGAGACATGGATGTGCCAAAGACACAAAAAATGCATTTTCTAGTGACATTGGACATTATGATTTAGAGTAGAAAACCAGGCAATCCCAGACAACCCAGTCATGTGAACTCTCTAAATGAATTTCATATGAATTTTCATGTTTCTCACATGTAGCTAAAGAAAAGGGAGCAACTGAGCTTTGTGGGAACTTCCCTGTGATGAGCCATTTCCCTAAGAGCACCCCCCATACACACTGTATATCCCAGGTTCAGACATTCCTGGTGAAATATATGGAGGAAGTGCCTGGTCAAGAAGATAAATGACAACATGATATTGAGGAAAGTGAAGAACCATTGGTAGAGTCATTCAGCCCCCAGAGTGCCCTAAAGTGTCCAAGTTCCAATGGGGTAGGAGTGAGACTGAGGCTCTATATATACTATCAAATAGTATGGCAATGATTTCAATAGAGGGGTTCTGAAGGATATGAGGGTCTCTGTGATGACAATAATGCCATGGCAGTGGCCAGCCAAAATGAGTATTGCAACAGAAAAACTCAGAATATTTCAATACCACGTCGTCAGGTAGACCGAGAACAACTGGCCAGATTGATTGTAGGAACAAAGAAGGAAATAAACACAGCATACCAGATGAAAGAGTTAACAAATAAAAATGGGAAAGAAATTTTAGATTGGAACTATTGGGGGAAGTATTAGATGGTAAAGTCTAAAGGCACAAGTTCAGGCTTTTCAAAGTTGTAAGAATCCATAGAAACCAAAAAGACACCTGTTTTGCCTGTTTCTAAGGCAACTGAATTGAGGTTGGGGGAACCTTCTACTTGGGAGAAACCTGGGAAAGGAGTCCATTTCTATAATCTTATGAGAAGGATAATCTCACTTAAAAATTAATCAGCAAGATTAGAGCTGCTTCTAATTCTCCAACTTCTAAATCCCAGAGATTACTACAGTGTCCAGACATACCCAGATTTGAGAAGAATGGGCCTAAAGGAAGAGTTGGAAGCCACTACAGAGTAGCTGTAACATCTGTATCACATTTGCTCTTAAAGACTTTAAGGTAGAAGACTCCTTTGAAGGCAAAACCAGAGTTCTAATCCAAAAATCTGATTTAATAGAAGCTGAACCTTGTCATGCTGTTAACACCTCTATAATGAGAAAGCACAAACGGCCTTTCTCTAAAGAGTGAGGGGGGGAGGAGAATGGTGGTAGAGGAGAGAAGGGGGAGAGGGGAGGGAGATCTGCCCTTGGATTGTAGCAGCTCAAGGAGTTGTTAGCTGTGGAGTGTTGAGTATTTCTACCTACAGTGCCCTCTCTTTCAATTCCCCTTGTGAGTTTACCTCTCAGTGACCCATAAGATGTCCTCTACTTTCTCTTTATGTAAGCAGTGAACTTTTGTTCTTTATTCATCTTGGAGAGTCAGCTGAGAAAGCAAACATAGCCTGGACCACATGTTCTCAAACTCAGTTCCCCAGGGAGGAGAACCGTGGTCATCGAAAACTCACAGGACAGTTTCCTGAAGCCAAAGGCCTTCTCTTCATCCCCACACACAATCTCTAGGGATAAGAGGAAAAAGAAAAGCAACCAGCAGGAGAGGAGAGGGCCAGAGTATAGAGGAGGGAAAGAGAGGAGGGGAAGGAATTAGAATAAAGTATAATGGCATGCATGCCTGAAGACATCATAAAGAATATCATTATTTTGTATGCTAACCTAAAAAGCTAATATAAAAAAAAAACCACACTTGGATAATGCACATGTAAGATGGTTAATGCTGGTGTAGCAAATATCCAAGGGAAGTGGGGAGGGTTGCTTTTGAATTTAACGGTATTTCAAAGAATGTTAAATTACCAAAAAAGTGAGAATTATTCACCCAAGGCACAGAACTGTTTATACAGCCACCACGACTTTTAAACAATATTCATACATGATGGAATTTGTTCCATTTAAAATAGGAAAGAAAAAAACCACATCTACCTCTATTGACCTTTTCAGGCTCATTGTTTTTTAATTATTTGATCCAAAGTCAGTATCTCAGGCATTGTACAGTAGCACCATCCTACAACACTTCCCAGGCAGGGCATGCTTGAGCTGTACATATGGAGGTTGGGTTTAGATGTACCTTAGAGCTCACACAGGACTAAAAGCCTCAAGCATTCCAGTGAACTCCCAAGATCTCCTCTCAACTTTATCCCCTCCCCTACCTTCCTTTTTCCTCTCCCCTTAACCTCTCCCTCCCTTCTCCTCTCCCTTACCTCTCCCCTCTCTACTGTCACTCTCTGTCTCACTGTCTCTTTTCTGAAGTGAATACATGTTCTTTAGGCTATCCTCCCACACATCACTTAGATTTTGTTATATTCCAAAAGTGTTGTTTATAATAAGCTGTCCTAGGAGGTGAAGAGATTGCTCATAGTTCAAAGCATTTACTGCTTTTACAAAAGACCCAGGCTCAGTTCCCAGAACCCACATCAGGCCGCTCACAATGTTCTCCTGTAAGTCCAGTTCCAGAGGACATGTTGCCCTCTTCTGACCTCCACAGATACATATATACATATGGTACCCACAAATTCACATAGGCACACACACACCAAATTAAACTAAAAAGAAAAACCAACTTTAAAAACTTCTCCCACTCCAGGCAAAGGCACCTGATTTCCACACTATCAATGGCTTCTTTCACTATCATCTGTAGGCCAAAAGCATCTTCCATGAATTCTTTAAGAGCAGGCTGTCTTGCTCCATGCCCAGGCCTACATCAATGACCCTGGGTCTTTCTCTGTGTTCAGCTCTTTTCCATCATCTTGAAGAACAACCATACATACTAATGATAAACCTGTCAGGGCACCACCATTCCCCCTCTTCAATCCAACAAACTCTACTTTCTCCTCCATTAGTAACCATTCTTAGAATATTTTGGTTATCCATTCTACCCCAGTACTGATTCCAACTAGAGATTTAGTTCCCCCTTGAAGACTATATCCTGTCATCATCTATCCAACATTCTCATTCTTACCACTGTCGCTCCCCTGTCTTTTGAGCATGCATATATATATATATATATATATATATATATATATATATATATATATGAGCTGTGCAGTCAAACGTGAGTGTGGATGACCTGTGCTACCACCAATAAACTATTAGTGGAGGATACTGAGACCAGTTTTCCCTCTTGGGAAAATGCTGATATGACTGGTGGTCACTGGTCCTGTGATAGTACCACAACAGGCCTGGAATTCAGGCAGAGGCATCTATGTAGTATCCACTGAGGACACTGGGCTTGTGTCAGGAAGAAGGGGAGGCATGAGACACCCTAATGAATGCTACCTGATAATGCTGCCATATAATAATCAAAGCATCAAACAGACAGAATAAAGAAAGAGTATTAGAGCATCAAAGAAAAGAAGGCTAAGTAACATATAAAGGCAAACGTATCAGAATTACACATGACTTCTCCATGGAAACTCTGAAACCCAGAAGGCCCTAGATAGATATTCTACAAGCACTAAGAGTCCATGGATGCCAGCACAGACTACTATACCCAGCAAAGCTTTCAATCACTATAGATGGAGAAAACAAGATATTCCATGACAAAACCAGATTAAAACAATACACATCCACTAATTCACTCTACAGAAAATACTGCAAGGAAAATTCCAACCTAAGGAAGTTAACTACACTCAAAAGCATAGGCAATAGATAATCCCACTTTACCAAAAGCCAAAAGAAAAAGTGGGGTAAATCTACACAATACCACCAACAACAAAAAATTGAAAACAAACAAGAATTTACAATCAATGGTCCTTAGTTTCCCTCAATATTAATGGTCTTAACTTGCCTGTAAAAAAGACACAGGCTAACTCTCTGTCTTTCTGCTGCATACAAAAAACACTCCTCAACTTCAAAGACAGACATTACCTCAGAATAAAGGGTTAGGAAAACATTTTCCAATCAAATTACCCAAGGAATAAGCTGGTGTAACTATCCTAATATCTGCATATTAGACTTCAAACTAAAATCAGAGGTGAAGGCCATTTCATATTCATCACAGGAAAAATCCATCAGGATGAAGTCTCAATTCTGAACATCTATGCCCCAATTAAAAAGGCACCCACGTTCATAAAAGAAACATTACTAAGACTCAAATCTCAAATAAAACCTCACACACTTATAGTGGGAGACTTCAACACCCCACTCTCACCACTAGACAGGAACACCAGACAGAAACTTAACAAAGAAACAAAAGAACTAACAGAAGTTATGACCCAAGTGGGTTTAACAGACATCTATAGAACATTTCATCCAACACAAAAGAATATACCTTCTTCTCAGTGCCACATGGAGCCTTCTCTAAAATCAACCACATACTTGGCAACATAGCAAACCTCAACATACATATATATATATATATATATATATATATATATATATATATGAATAACCCGCTATATCTTATCAGACCACCATGCTTTAAAATTAGAATTCAACAACAACACAAATTGCAGAAACCCTACAAACTCAGGTACCATTCTTGGGTCAAGGAAGAAATTAAAGACTTCCTAGAATTCAATGAGAATGACAACACAACATATCCAAACTCATAGGACACTTTGAAAACAGTACTAAGAGGAAAGTTCATAGCACTAAGTGCCAAGATGAAGAAACTGTAAAATAGTCACATTAGAGAATTAGCAGCACAACTGAAAGCTCTAGAACAAAAAGAAACAAATCACCCTGGAGGAGTAGACTCCAGGAAATAATCAAATTGAGGGCTGAAATCAATAAAGTATAAACAAAGAAAACAATACAAAGAATCAATGTAAGAAAGAGTTGGTTCTTCCAGAAAATCAACAAGATAGATAAACCTTTATCCAAACCATCCAAGAGGCAGATAGAGAGTATGCAAATTAGCAAAATCAGAAATGAAAAGGTGGACATAACAATGGACACTGAGGAAATCCAGAGACTCTCAGGTCATACTTTGAAAACCTGTACTCCACAAAATTCAAAAATTTAACTGAAATGAATAATTTTCTGGATAGATATCACTTACCAAAATTAAATCAAGAACAGATAAGCAATTTAAACAGATCTATAACCCATAATGAAATATAAGCAGTCATTAAAAATCCCCCCCCAAAAAAAGCCCAGGGCCAGATGGTTTCAGTGCAGAATTCTACCAGAAACTCAAAAAACAGATAATAACAATACTCTTCAAAGTGTTCCACACAATAGAAGGAGAAGGTTCAATGCCAAACTCTTTTTATGAGGCTACAATTACCTTAGTATCCAAGCCACACAAAGACACAACTAAGAAAGAGAACTACAGACTAATATCCCTCATGAGCATTGATGCAAAAATACTCAATAAAATACTGGCAAATAGGTTGGTTGCTAAACTGATGAGCGCAGGGTCTGGAGAGTTAGTATTCTCCTAGATCCGCCATAGTGCAAGTGCGGAGAAACCCAGCAGCTCTCAGTCCCTCAAGGGGCAGCGGGAGGGAGATGGAGGTGAACCACATGGCCAGTGAGACCAAAGATGTCCATGAGCAGGGAGGCTCTTCCGGCTGCAAGGAGGGATCAGACCCAAGATGAGCAGCCTCAGTCCTGGACGAATGGGCTCCCAAAACACTCCTACTGGATGGATCTCTGGCTCTTCCTCCTTTTTGACCTGGTGCTGTTCATCTTTGTGTACTTCCTGCCCTGACTTTATTGCCCAGACATCAAGAATGTGGCTTCTGGAGTGAATCCTGAATACTACAGACTTCATGAGTAAAGAGGATTTCCAGCAGCTGAATTTCAGATCTCTAACCTTTCCTTAAGCCCTGACCTCCCTAAAATAATACCACGTATTCCAAGCCTGTTTTTAATGCTTGAATTAATGATTGTAGCTAAAATATATATACCCTTCACTTAAATACTTAAGGGAAATTTATGTGGGATTTACTCATCCAGCAAGTATTGGGCCCCTCACTAATAATCAGCCAACATTTTGGACACAGTGGTCAGCAAAACAATCCTTTGTGAAGCTTACTTTCATGGATATTGTTGCTTTAAAATATGCTGTTTAAAAATACTTATCGCCTATGGTTGGGTAGGTAACATTTATTCAGAAAGGCTACAGCCCCAAAGTAGCCACTATAAGTACTTTGGAAGCTGTTCCTTTTGTTAGGTAATTAGAAATTGGTTACTGTTGGTTTTAGTGCTATGGAGTATATGAAAATTGCTTAAGATTTTTTTTGGGGGGGTGCTTCTCCCTTATAATTAAGTCACAATATTTGGTAAACTGTTAACTGTTAGTCTTCAGGATATTGTTGCATTTGCCTTGATAATTTTTTGTTATTGAAGCATCTGTATTAGAACATAGGATGGCACTGAGTTTACCAGACTGTGTGACGGGATTTGTACCACATACTAACTTTCTGTAATAAATGTTTAGTTCTATTATTGAAAAAAAAACTGGCAAATAGAATCTAAGAACACATCGACATGTAAAATAATAAATTAAAAAAAAAAATGCTTTGACTCCAAAATTTAACTTGAAGAACAAGTTACTGGGGAAAAGGATTTCTATTTTTGTTTCCACAGAAAATGAAAAGATGTGGATTCCTTCCAGACTAATGTGGTTTGATCACGCCAGACCGCCTGAAACAGAGTACAAGCTGATCCTACATTCCAAACAGCTGGACAAAACAGCCCTACAGACTACAGCTAGGCTATCTGAATCTTCTTCGAATCCCCCCAAGACAGCGCCCCTTACCAGCAGGAAGTAGTTTGGAAAGAACGACGCCCAAATTCCCAAATATTGTGTATAAATGTTTGTTTTCATTTAATTGGACTTTGTTATATAAAATTAAATAAAAAAATTATAAATTAAAAAAAAGAATCTAAGAACACATCAGAGAACTTATCCACCATGATCAAGTAAGCCTCATCCCAGGGATGGTTCAACATACGAAAATCTATCAATGTTATCCACCATATAAACAAACTGAAAAAGAAAAACCACATGATCCTCTCATTAGATGCTATAAAAGCCTTTGACAAAATCCAACACCCCTTAATGATAAAGGTCTTGGAGAGATCAGGGATAACAGGAACATACCTAAACACAATAAAAGCAATATACAGTAAACCAACAGCCAACATCAAACTAAATGGAGAGAAACTCAATGTGATTCCTCTAAAATCAGGAACAAGACAAGGCTGTCCACTCTCTCCATATCTCTTCAATATTGTACTTGAACTTTTAGCTAAAGCAATAAGACAACAAAAGGAGATCACTGAGATACAAATTATAAAGGAAGAAGTCAAACATTTTCAGATGATATGATAGTTTGCATAAGTGACCTGAAAAAGGAAACTCCTACAACCAAAGTGGCAGGAAACAAAATTAACTCAAAAAAAAAAAAAAAAAAAAAAAAAAAAAACCAGTATCCCTATTATATAGAAATGATAAATGGGCTGAGAAAGAAAGAAATCAAGAAACATCACCCTTTACAATAGCCACAAACAACATAAAATATCTTGGGATAAGGCTAACCAAACAAGTGAAAGACCTGTATAGCAAGAACTTTGAGTCTTTAAAGAAAGAAATTAAAGATAACGGAAAATGGAAAGATCTCCCATGCTCTTGGACAGGTAGGATCAACACAGTGAAAATAGCAGTCTTATCAAAAGCAATCTACAAATTCAATGCAATCCCCGTCAAAATCCCAGCATAATTCTTCACAGACCTAGAAAGGACAATACTCAACTATATATGGAAAAACAAAAGACCAGGATAGCCAAAACAACCCTATACAATAAAGGAACTTCTGGAGGCATCACCATCCCTGACTTCAAGCTCTATTATAGAGCTATAGTCCTGAAATCAGCTTGGTATTGGCACAAAAAATAGACAGGTAGACCAATGGAATTGAATTGAAAACCCTGATATTAATCCACACACCTATGAACACCTGACTTTTGACAAAGAAACTAAAATTATACAATGGAAAAAAGAAAGCATCTTCAACAAATGGTGCTGGCATAACTGGATGCTGGTGTGTAGAAAACTGCAGATAGATCCATATCCATCACCATGCACAAAACTTAAATCCAAATGGATCAAAGACCTCAACATAAATACAGCCACACTGAACCTCTTAGAAGAGAAAGTGGGATGTACCCTTGAATGAATTGGTGAACTTTTTGAACATAACACCAGTAGCACCAGTAGATTAACAATTAATAAATGGAACCTCCTGAAACTAGAAGCTTCTGTAAGACAAAGGACACAGTCAACAAGACAAAATGGCAGCCCACCAAATGGGAAAAGTTCTTCATCAACTGCACATCTGACAGAGAGGGCTGATCTCCAAAATATACAAAGAACTCAAGAAGTTAGTCACAAAAACACTAAATAATCCAATTAAAAAGTGGGTTACAGAACTAAATAGAGAATTCTCAATAGAGGAATCTAAACTAGCTGAAAGACACTTAAGAAAGTGCTCAACCCTGATAATGAGATTGATGACTACCCTATATGCCATCCTGGATTTTTCATCCAGTAACTGATGGAAGGAGATGCAGACATCCACAGCTAAACAATGAGCTGAAATCCTGGAATCCAGTTGCAGACAGGGAGGAGTGATGAGCAAAGGAGTCAAGACCAGGCTGGAGAAACCCACAGAAACAGCTGAGCAGAACAAGGGGGAGCTCATGAGCCCCAGTCTGATAGCTGGGAAACCAGAATAGGGCCGATCCAGATTCCCTGAACGTGGGTGTTAGTTAGGAGGACTGGTCAGTCTGTGGGACTTTGGTAGTGAATCAGTATTTATCCCTAATATATGAGCCCATGCTCTCTCAGCCTGCACACATGGGAGGAGAAGGGAAAGCCTAGACCCTGCTCCAAATGATATGACAGAGTTTGAAGGTTCCCCATGGAAGGCCTCACCCTCCCCGAGGAGCAGAAAGGGGATGGAATAGGGACTTGGTTGGGGACAGAGGAGGAGGTAAGAGAGGAAACTGGGATTGGCATGTAAAAAAAAAAAAAAAAAGCTTGTTTCTTATTGCGGTAAATAAGGATCAGGATAAACAAATAGGCCGAATAGATGTTTAATCAGGGAGAAATAATTTACAACCTAGACAGATGAACACCAGGAAATTCAACCCGATCCTCTCCTGTCCGAGTCACGCCAGAAAGAGGGCCTTTCCTGGCTCTCCCTCCGACCTCCTTCCACAGGTCACTCCGCCCATGGCTCCACCCCCAATGGGCGTGGTCAGTGCCACAGAACTATCTCACTACAATTCCCCTTTTAGTCTAAAGAAAAGATTTAGGCTTAATACAAAACTATATACAAAACAGTGAATAACAAGTGTGCTCTAAGAAAAGGAAAATCGAGAACAAAATGACCTACATATCTAGTCCTAGGGTGAGGGCATAATGGAGTTTACAATAGAGTTGTCCTAAGCTGGAAAACGTAAGTCTAGTACCTAATATATCTAACTAGGAAGAGAGAATAATAGTTGTGATAGTTTAATCTTCAACCTCATCAAGACCTGAGAAGGAAATTAACAATACTAGAGTAGACAGGAAATGCGGATGGACAACTTCCAAAAGGTGCAGCAAGCCACCTGAACAGTCACCCTAGGTCTCACAGCGACGTTGGTACACCCAGATTTGGCTAAGGCCAAGAGAACTTGACAGACCACAACAACAGCAGGGAAATAGAATGGCTGTCTTACCCTGACTTGGCAAGGTCAAGCAGTCTTCTATATTTGTCTCCTGCAAGCACATAGGACTGCATGTCCAAATCAGTGGTCAAGGTGGGGGCAATTCTATGCCCAACAGGCCATTAGCTGAGGCGAGATTGAACTCCAGCAGGAGCAACAACAGTGTCCAACATATTTTCGGGAAAGTGCACGGTGCTGTCAGGAGCAACAGTGTCTCATGTCAATGGAGTACTAATATTAAAACATTTAAATGCCATGTTCTGCATGTCTATGAAGTGATTGAAGATTAAGCATCTATATCTGACTAATCTCATAGGTACAGGAAATGTGAGTGAAGATAATCTGTAATACTCGGGAACTTAGCTAAAAAGACTGATTAAAACTTTCCTGAGTAAAGCAGGAACAAATACTTAAACAATATAACTATTTACATATACCTACATGTAAATCCCTAAAATAGAGGTAGAGTATAAGTGTCAAGACAAGAGGTAGAACTATAAAGGGCAGCAAGATAAATATCCCAAATTGTATCAATATACAAAATGTCTTGAATACAAGAAAAGTATACATACATAGAATATGGTAAAAAATAATGTGCATAAAATATTATAAGTGGAAACATTTAACACAATATAACAAAATATAAACTTAATTTTACATAGCTTACCACATAGGAATACATAACAATGTAAGCTGTAAAGTACTATCTCATTCATACTCAAATTCTCAAGGAAATAGGCTAATCTACTTATATCCCATCTAAACCATACCTCCACTCGGACAGGAGAGGATCGGGTTGAATTTCCTGGTGTTCATCTGTCTAGGTTCTAAGTTATTTCTCCCTGATTAAACATCTATTCAGCCTATTTGTTTATCCTGATCCTTATTTACCGCAATAGTTTCTAATTTAGAGAGATTAGGAACACCCATTACCAACTTACTCAGCAACACGAATCAAGAAGGACAATATTTATTGTGAGCAATCTCCTCCAGAAATACAGGTGGACAATGTCTACTTAAGATGCACATTAGGGAAGATTTTCATCTCTGCATATCAACACCATGTTTGATATTATATCTAAAAGTTAAGACTACTGCATTGTATCTGTCCAGCTAGTCCAACTGTCAAACAATTCACCACCTCCACTGAGTCCCACCCTCCTTGGCATTCCCATCTCATTGACCACTACATCACACTAGCTCTGCCCAATATCTCCATTTCTTCACCTGCCTAGTCCCTAATATCATTACTTCTGGATTCTCTAACACTACCATGTTTATTCTATTTTCTCCCTACTTTGTTCGAACCCATCTAATTAACTCAGCACCAGATTGAGATGATTCCTCTGCTTGATTCCCATTTCTTGATGTTTCCAGGACACATGATGCTATTAGTAAGATAGAAGTTTCTTCTTTTCCATTCTATTTTCCATTCCTTGTATTAGTCACCTTTTATTTACTGTGACAAAATATCTGAGACAGTCAACTTAAAAGCAGGAAAGATATTCTTTAGCTCAGCTTGATAAGATCTAAAATGTGGCTGTTGGCTCAGTCCCTTTGGACCTATGGTGAGGCATCATAGCAGGCATGTATGACAAATAAGGACAAGTCACTAAGAAGTGACCAATAAGGTACAATCTTCTTTGAGGATAATCTCAATGACCCCAAAGCTCTGACTAGGCTCCATGTCCTGGAGCAGAAAGGGGATGTGATGGGGGCTAGTAGGGGGGAACAGGGGAGGACAGGAGGATGCGGGAACTGGGTTTGATATGTAAAACAAGCTTGTTTCTAATTTAAATTTTAAAAATTATATTTAAAAAAAAAGTTATCACCACCTTCCTATAGTGCCGTGCTGGGAGCTAAGCCTGTAACACAGTGTGTGGTGGAACATCCCAGATCATTATAGCACTCTTGTTTGGAAATTCCCTTGCTCTCCTCATCCTCTTAGTCTCTCCATTTGCACCTTTACATACATTCTTTGGGCCTTTCTCCTTTCCCTGATCCCAGTTCTTTGATGTTAGTGTTTCCCAATGTTGCAACCTCTTTTCCTCCCCTCTAAATCTGAGCTATTCCTCATTTATTCATGTTCCAAGGTTTTAGATTCAAAGACAGGTTCAACCTAGCTTTTGCTACATTTTGCAACACGATGTCACATACAATAAGTAGGTCACATACATGGGCCATGAGGTGAGTAAACTATGGGAAATGTAAAAATAGCTTCTCTGGGTCTCAGTTTCATGATGGCATTATGTAGTTTCATGTCATATAAAGAAATTTATTTAAGAGTCAGGAAATAACCACATATAGTAAATGTTGGTCCTATTTTCCACACAGATGTCAATCTGTGTTGCATAGGAACCCAGGTCTACACATACTTTCTCCTTTGACAACTATTTGGCTCCTCATTTTCAATCACTTACAAATCATGATACATCTCAAGCCAGTTCTTTCCCTATCCCTGTAGCATGGCTACATTTTTCTAAATCTGTAAGTACAAAACTTCAGCTACCATTAAGTTATTTTTTACCCCTTCCCATATCTTGAAGATCACATCCAGAATGTCTTCCAGTGTCTTTCAGACTCTCACTACCAGACCTGTTTCCCTGCCTGACACTGGCTTTTCCAAAGAGCCTCACAACATAGCCTGTGCTCCCTTCCTTCAATTCTGCAAAGTTCTTCCTCCTCCAAACAGCCTGGTCATGTTCCTTGCCTACTCAAAAGCCTTGAGTATGCACAGTCATTTGCACAGTCATTTGCACAGAGTAGGCTCCCTATACTGGCAATCAGAGTACTGCACAGTGTGGCCAGACTTGTTACTACATGTTTTTCTAAACACACCCTGGGTTTCTCACTCTGTGTCTACTTCTGTGCTACCTCTGCCTGTGTAGCTTTCAAACCCAACTACAGCTACTGAAACCTGGCCAGCCTTCAAGGTCTGCCTCAAAGCTTAGAAGCCTTCTCTGGTTTCTGAGTTGGATTTGATCTTTCTTTTCTTAGTAGTTCCTCAGTGTTTTTATATTTTATGTCTCTTATTTTATATTATTGTAATTAAAGGCATCTATCTGCCTTCTCTCCTATGCAGTAAGCTCCATAAAGACAGAGATTATATCTTATTGTATTTATATCCCCCACAGGACTTAGAACATTCTTTTCTATAAAAGACCATCTGTACATGCCTATTAAATTCACATGTACATGTCTCTAAGAAATGATATGCTGTGGTTTGGGGTTTTTTAAACTGTTCATTATGCCTGCTTGTCTGTGTACACAAAATGCCCCTTTCAGGGGTGCCATTTCTCTAAACTATTGACAGAGAGACCCTGCAGAGTAGATATTTACCACAGCTGCAAAATATTCTCCCTGTCCCTTGGGCTCCTCCCTGGAATCACTCTGGATGTCTGAGTTCATGAATGAAATGGCTGATACACTCTGAGGAAAATCATTTCTGTAATTATCCTCTCTGGTTAAAAAAGACAAGGAGATATTGTTGCTTCCAAATAGCTTGTATTTAAGAGAGGACCATCTCAACTCAACAACAGCACCAGCAGGACACCTTGCCAAGACCAGGACTTAGGATACATCAGAAAAGCCACAAGGACTTCTCCTCTTTGTAGTTATCAAGGCCCCAGAAGCTACATGGTGCAGCAGGAGGCTTTGAACTTGTTCCAGCTTAGCCACTGACAGTCCTTGAAAATTTGTCAAAGCCATTCCATGCTTTCAGCCTCCATCTCTGAATCTTAAAGGGAGAATAAAAGAGGGATAGTTCAGCCAGGGATGTGCTTGTTGCACGAACATCAGATCTGAATTTAATACCAAGTATCCACATAAAAAGCCGTGTGGTGCCATAGGGTTGTAAGCTCAGCACTGGGGACATGGGGACAGTGATCCCTGATGCCCACTGGCCAGTAGGTCTGGCCTGTTTAACCAGGTCCAGGTCAGCAAGAGACCGTGTCTCAAAAAAACAAGGTAAATGACACCTGGTGAGTGACATCCAGGTTGGCCTCTGATGTCCACACATACACCCACACATGTGAGCCTGCACACACATGCACACACACACACAATACTAAGTTTAACATACTTGGTGATTGAGGAGTTTTGTCACCTTCTTAGGGTCTCAACTGTGTCTAGCTATAGCCCTGTAAAGCACCACAGCACATGGATGAAGACTGAGCATGACAGATTGCTGGGTATCTACCCTCCATGTGTCCCCTCCAACTGTGTGACATCAAAAACCATCCATTGCTTCTCTGTTATGTATCTTCATCCATAGGAAAGCTATAATGCTAAAAATAGTGACAGTAACAGCATCATAGGGCTGCTGTAGCAATAAGAAGAGACATATACACTGCTTTGGGATTGTCTGTCATAGGATAAATACATTATGGGTTTCATGACTGATTTCAGCGAGGCCCATTTTCAAAAACATCAAATATATCCTGATAATACTCAGGGATCTACCTTCTGCAGGTAGGTATCCTGGTAAGGGCTGAGGCAGCCAGAGGATGGCCTTAGATGGCCATCATATAACACTCCCCTCGTCTTAACAGTGTTGTTGTTTAATTGAATCAGTTGCCAATCTTAGTTTCTCTGTCCAGCTTCAATTCTAAAGGAATGTGCAGAGAACCTCTGGAAAGATGGTATAGCAGTTAAAAGTTCACACTGCTCTTGCAGAGAACCATGGTTAGGTTCCCAGCACCCATACTAGGCAGCTCACAACTGCCAGTAACTTCAGCTCCAGGAAATCTGAAACCCCTTTCTGACGCATGAGACACTACACTCACATGAACAAATCCACATACAGACACTGCATATATACATAAATTTTTTTCAAAAATTCCTTATTTTTAGGTTTTGTGTCTGACTATCTTGCCTGCAATGTGTGTGCAGCCCCTGTGTGCCAGGTGCCCACAGAGTCCAGAAGACGGCATAAATCCCCCAGAACTGGAGTTAGAGATGGTTGTAGTAGGTGTTGGTGCTGGGAACTGAACTTGGGAAAAATAGCCAGTGCTCTCAACTGCTAGCCCTCACATATATACATAGTTTTAAAAACATAAAAGTGAAAACCCAACCAATTGGAGCATCTGGCAATATGAACCCGCACTTCTGTATACACCTTGTTGTCCTCGGCCTGTCCATTCTCATTGCTGAATTTGCTCCTACAGGCATGTTGGGGTTTCTGCTTTTGTTTGTTTTGTTTTGGAGGGTGCTGGAGATAAAACTCTGAGTTTGTTAAAGAAGTATGCTACCATGAGCTACACACCCAGTTTAATCCTTGTCTGGATTAAAACTGTCTGCCATCACAGAAAACCCACACTTTGGCCCACACATGCACAGTCCATGAAGGAGCCAGCACAGAGAAAGAAACAGAGCTGCAGCACAAAGCTGGGGGGAGCCTTGATTACATCATTTGGTCTCTCGGTCCAGCTAGACCTGGGGTCCTCATACCCTTATACTACTGGAAAGTGCATAACTTTTGAAAAATAAAGTATTGGGAACACAGCAAAAAGATACTGGAGCCAACTGGATGAGCTCTCTGTGGCTAACACCAAAACAATTTGAGCAATAAAATAAGTAACAGAATATTGGATCATAACCCAACTATAGCATAAATATCCAAGAACCTATGCCATGTAAATAAGTGGTGAAATAAACAACTATGGAAAATGCTTAAATTTCCCATAAAGAACAATCAAAATGGGTCACTTACATGTTCTTCTGATGTGTCATGTCCGTGAATCATAAGATTATGATGCAATCAGAAAGACACTATTACTACTGTGGTCTATTTTCCAAAAACTTACACCCCTATGAGAGAAATGAAGCCTAAAGCTGACAATTCTCAGGCAAATACACCAATTTGTACTTCTCAAAACCAACACAGTTACCAAAGAAAAAGAAAGTTTGGATGATGGCCACAGACCAGTAGGGGCTGTGGAGGCATGACAATTTGAGCTGCTCAGGCCACCAGGCAGTCTACAGTGAATACCAATCTATTGATCACAACTGTGGAGCCTTGAAGCACAGCATTGAGGCTCCAGAATCTCAGGAGAGTGTCTCCACTGGCAGTAAATACATGGCAGAGTGGCAAGGAGAGGGCAGAAGGAAATGGGAGGGAACGAACCCAGTCCCAAGAGTGATACCTGGCCTTAGCCCATTCATAGCCCTTATGCCCTAAACACCTAAAGGTCCCACTTCCCAAAACCATTACAATTCAACATTCAAATCAAGTGATGAGCATGTGATGTTCTGTATGGGATCATGGAGCCAAATGGGGAACATCAGATGAAAGCTGGTGAGGTCAGAATGAAGGATTGCTTTTACTGATGCTTTCCCAGTGTGGTCTTCTAACTTGCTATAAGCACACACAATACTGAAGGATTAAGGGAAACTAGGTGAGGGTACTCTGGAGTTCTCTGAATTACCTGTTCAACTTTTCTGGGAATCTGAAACTGTTAAGATTTTTAAAAATGTTCTTTAAAATTATGATAGGGCTGGGGAGGTGGCTCAGTCAGGAAAGTACATGCATGCAAGCATGAGGATCTGAGTTCAGATCCTTAGCACTCACTGGGCACAGCAGTACACATCAATGGAAAAATAGAGATAGGTGCATTTTTGTGGCTTCCTCAGACAACCTTACCAAACCAGAGCAGAGGAAGAAGGTGTCTGGCATAGACTTCTGCCCTCCACATGCTTACGCATACATGTACATGTACATCCACATTCACAAGCATATGTGTACATGTACTACTACTACACACCTACACACACGTACCTGTACTGCCATGTACACACACATCCATTCATGTATATGTATCTTTACATGAATAAGCACACATATATATGAACTTGTGCACAAACACACATACATAATAATAGTAGACCAGTTAATATCCTAGAAGGGAGTTATTAAATATTATTTCATTGATTTCAAAAATATAAAAATTACACTTTTGTAAAAGATAAACTCTATGTGTTTTACATATTCTCCACAAAGTGTAACAAGTATTTCTGCCATCTTTCTGGACATCTTTCCTCGATGTATTTAGAAATTCGTAATAGCATAAGACTTGATCAACTTATTCAGAATTTGGATCCTTCCAATTGTTCATTAAAGTTACAAACTAAATTAATGCTTTCCTTATGTGTCTTGGCAGAATAAATTAATAGTATCTGAGCAAATTAGTAACCTTGGCTCCTAACACCAGTGATTTTGGCAGATTGCACTTACATTTTAGTAAGCCCGAGCACAGGGGAATCTTGAGGGAAAGATGTACTCTCCCACCACTATACATGGAGGAATCCTTAATGGATGTTAAAGGAATGTCCCAGAGTAAGTGCAGACCTCCTCATAACTTCTTGTCAAAGCAACAGGAAGCTGGCTAGATGCTCTAGCTAGAAACACAAAATCCAAATCACTGCAAGGAAATAACTTGTTCACTCGCCAACACTTTTCTTAACACCTGCTCTAAGAATGCAGCAATGACAGACACTAAAGAGTTTCCATTCCCACTTCCGGGGCAAAATAGCAAAACGGGAAATAGGAGGTGTAGGGATGTTGAGCAGCTGAAGCTGAGGAAATCTTAAAATACACAGTTGGGTATTCAACAAGCTTAGCAGAAGTGGGAAGTAGTAAAAGTAAATACACACTTTGTGAATAAACACAGATCATGACCCCATTCATCATCCCTGGGGGCTTGTGAGGATAGGGAGGTAATTAAGACACCATGCGTGTTCTCCAGGCATGCAGTACTTAGTGCCTAGGATAGGTATGTAAATAACTACATGCATAAAGTAGAAGTTAACAGTGTGCCCCAGGAAAAGTAAGAGTACTCTGGGGAGTCTAAAATGAAGACATTAAATCCAGTGATGGATACAGAGGCAGACAGCCTGGAAGAGGGACTTACCTTGGAATATGAATCTAAGGGATTTGGTGGTGGGGTGGACAGATACTGCAGTCATAGGACAGCATCAATAAAGGAACTTGGGGATTCTGGTTTATCTGAGGAATATGTCAATGGGTCTTGGGACATGTGGCTTTCAATAATAATTAAGATACAAGCTAAGTGTAGGGGAGAGTAGGGGAGGAGTTACATGCTTTTCACTCCCCTTGCCTTAGACTGCATGGTGGACAGTGCAGACAGCATGCTCACAAATGAAAAGCATCAGCAGAGCCAACAAGGAGCAGGCAGTCTGCATGACCAAACACACATTGCCTGAAAACAATGTAAGGAATCATCACACAAAACCAGACCTGAAGTAGGAAATGTCTGTCTTGTATTTTTCAAATATGTTGCTATCCTGGAACCAGTCAGTGTAGTTAAGTACCAAGCAGAACTTGTTTCATCTTTTCTATGATAAAACACTCTGACCAAAGACAACTTGGGGAGGAAAGGGTTTATTTCATCTTACACTTCCACATCACAGTCCATCACTGAGAGTAGTCGGGGGTAAGGAATTCATAGCAAAATCCCGAAGGCAGAACTTCTTGCCATTCCATGCAGCGTTCTCTCTGATGAGAGAACTCACTCACAGTCAAGAAAGTACAGCAGAACCATGGAGGCTTACTCACTGGCTCGTTCTGATTTTTTTTTTTTTTAGACAACTCAATAATGCCTGTTTGAGGACTGGATCCTCCTACATCAATTAATAATCAGGACAATCCCCCAACATATGCCCTTAGATGATCTAAGCAATTGCTCAATGGAGGTTTCTCCTCTTATATGACCCCAGGCTGTGTCAAGTTGACAATTAAAGCTAACCAGGACAACATTGGTCTATGACTTTATTTTTCTTTGAGACAAGGTTTTGTGTAGATACGGCTAGCTGGGATGCATGAGTCTTTGTCTCACAAAACAAAACAGGGTGGCTGGGGTGTGGGGCTGGCAAGAAGGTCCATAAAGCAGAATTCAAATCCCATGAAAAGTTAGGGTGGTAACATGCACTTACAATCTCAGTGCTGGGAGGAGGAGACAGATCTCTGGAGCTAACTGGTGAACCAGTCTAGCTTTATCAGTGAGACCCAGACCCCAGTGAGGGACAGTGTCTCAAAAAGCAAGGTGGACAATCATCCTGAAGAAACATGCACATGCGTGCGCATGCGCGCGCGCGCACGCGCGCACACACACACACACACACAGAGAGAGAGAGAGAGAGAGAGAGAGAGAGAGAGAGAGAGAGAGGGAGGGAGGCTTATTTTGGTTCATGGCTTTTGAGGTATCAACCCTTGACTGGGCCACTGCTTTAAGCACCTAGTAAGGCAACCAGTCATGGTGGGATACGTGAAACTGAGAAGGCTAGGTCACCTCACATCTAGCCACAAGAAGAGAAGGAGAAATAAACCCAAAATCTCACAAACCCTTTCAAAGACATGCCCCTTTCTGGACCCAACCTAAAACCTCCTCCACAGCATCACCTCTTAGAGGTTGAATCACTAAGTATCTTCACAGGCTGGGGAGCAAGTACAACATATGGAACTTTTCTGGATGCTCTAGACTCAACCTACATCACATATCATCCACACCTGGGAAGTTCTCCATCATTTAATTCTTCCCGATACTGAGTACTTGCTATTTCTAGTTTGTTATGAACATATTTATTAAAACTACCCTATTTCTTTGGGAATATCCCCTAGAAGTCTTTGGGTAATTTTTGTAGAACAAGATCTAAAGGACTATATTATGTCATAGACATCAGAATGTGTATGGATTAAGAACTGCTCGTGCCAGAGAACATTTCCCAAGCTTATGAATGTAGAGTTGACCTCATTAATCATCATCATTAGTGCTATTGTCAGACCATTGCTGCCATGGTCCCACTGCAATCCATGTTCAAGTCCTGAGATGGGAACAGGGCATCTGTGCAAAGAAATGAAGTAGTGTCAGACCACCAGATGAGTTTCACACAAGTAGCTGGCCCCACACAGCTCAAGCCATCTTTATACTTCAAAACAAACATTTTATACTAACAAACATGTTTTACTCACCCTCCAACGTTAACCTCCAGCAAAAACAAATATGTCAAATATGTTTTTCCCCAATGTTTATATCAAAACACCTTTTAAACCAAAACCAACACTTATCATTTTGCTAGCTTGGCCAAATATAGAACCAGATACATCCTGTCTTTACAAAACTAAAAGGTGATTGACAGAGGCAGACATGAAAGAACACCAATTTCATTCAAAACATATTTGCAGAAATAGGGATGAATTGTTTCCAACCCTATCAGCACTAAACCAGGACAGCTCCCAGGGTCTGGAGTGGCAGCTGGCACCCCAGACAAGAAACCTGAGAAGCATCAGCTCCCAAAGAATTTTAGGGGAAATATTTGATAAAGATGGGATTTCCGGGAATGATCGGGAATGATCACATGTGTCCCATGTGTGACACTAAAAACCGTCAAGAGAATAATCAATATTATGAGAAAGAAGAGAGCATGCAGGCTGTGCCATCCCAGCAGTATTCTATGTTGTCCTGAAGTTCACTAGTCCTTACTGAGACTGTCCCTGTGGGCTTTGCCTCAGCTGGAGACCTGTTGGACAAGCACTTATATTCTGATCTGAAACTAGGCTGCACAGCTGCCAACTCATACCTCTCAGATAGACAGATACAAGTACAGACACGAACACAGACATACACAGACACACAGACATACAGACACACACAGTCTCTCTCTCTCTCTCTCTCTCTCTCTCTCTTTCTGCCCCCTCCCCCCGGATCCAACCAAGCAGTGAAAGAGAAAGATGCTCTGAGGTGACACAGTTAAGTTGCACTGGAAAGCTATGACTCATTACACCCTGGGAGGAAAACAAAAAACTACTCAAACAGACATCTGATGACCTATTGCTGTTAGATTATTACCAAGTCCACTGGAACGTTTTGTCCATTTAAAGTAAAACCCAGTAAGCCAAATCTGCCCGGTTTTAATAAATGTCTTATTCTTGCAGAATTTCCAAGATTTTGATGAAGAAACTGCTAAGTTAAAAAAGAAAAGAGGGCTGGAAAAATGTCTCAGCAGTTAAGAGCACTGGCTGCTCTTCCAGAGGTCCTGAGTTCAAGTCCCAGAAACTACCTGGTGGCTCACAACCATCCATAATTTTATCTGGTGCCCTCCTTCTGCCCTGCAAGCAGAACACTGTATACATAATAAATAAATAAATAAATAAATAAATAAATAAATAAATAAATAAATTTTTAAAACAAACTAATCTTTAAAAAGAAAAGTGCTTTGACTATGTGTGTGTGGGGGATTTGAGCATCAAATAAATGAAGAATAATTTTGTGATGCAATGATAATTATGTCAAAGTAAAGGGCAACTTGAGTTAATGTTTACAAACAGCAATTAGGAATTGGTTTGAGGAGAATAAGAGCACAGGACTTTGTGAAATCCTGCTTTAAAGGAGACATCTACACTATGGTGTACCTCTTCTAGGAACTATGAAATGTGTGAATGCATGAGGAAATGCAAGCTTTTGAATTCTTACCAACACACACTAATGAACAAAGGCAAAGTTTTAAAACTTCCTATCACAGAAGAACACACAACAGTGTTGACCGTGATATCCTCCTTGACCTTGGCCTCAGGGGCTTATGTTGGTATATGCCTTTGCTGAAATTCTCAAACTGTACACTTTTAGATCTGTGCAAGTTATTCTATCCAAAGTAATCTAAAAAAAAAAAAATACAACCCAAAGAACTCACAATTGAGCATCCCCAATCAGCTCCCTCAATAACTCATCCCATGGGCTTCAGCAAGTAGTGTAACCTCGGGTTCCTCAACTGAAGAATAGGGGGCTTAATACTTGGTGATCTCTAAATTCCAGCCTTTAGGAACTAATGACTATTTCTTTTTTAATGTCTTCTATTTATTCCTTGACAATTTCATACATGTACACAACATATCATAATCCTACCCACTCTCAGCCCCCTCCTACTCTCCCTAAACATCCTCGGAAGATGCCCTTCCCCAATCTCATGTCCAGACAATTTTTAAGTAGCTGTGATAGTGTGGAAATTACGAACCCAACTTAAGACTTTAATCACTTTAATTAAAAGACTTAATTTCACTAACATATGAATCTATTATCACAGCAAGAAAGAAGTTCAAATAAGTTCTTCCTCCCATCTTCCTTCCCATAATTCTAAACAGAGCCTGTTTGTTCAGGCTACCATGTATTCTCCCAGCCTTTCTTCATTCTTGGGGAGGCTGTATTATGTGGTTACACATGAAGATGTGGTATAATGTTGCCAGACACGTTGGCTCAGCAGCACCATTGGAGAGACTACAGAAGTCACCCAAACTCCTTATGATTTAGCTTCCCATCTAAAACTGGCATCGAGGTGTAACCTTCCCTGAAGGTGTTATGAGAACTTGATAACAGGCACTCAAAGTACTTAGAACCTGTCACACAGGAAGTTCCATTAACACTGATAAACTTTTACTATTACATAATAAAATGGCTACTTACATCTTTTAGTTCAGTGGAAGAATACTCAATTGAACCACACAGCCTAACTCATAGAAGTGACTCAAAGCACAGTGTCTCATGTTCAGGAGAATGGATCCTCACTCTTAAGAGTATTACATCACAGGTCTTAAGCAGAAGGGCTGGAGGATCTCACCCAAGCCTCATCAAAGCTCTGTTATTAAGACTTCTCAGTGTCCAGGCTGGAGAGATGGCTCAGCAATTAAGAGCACTGATTTCCCTTCCAGAGGATCTGGGTTCAATTCTTAGCACACAGATGGCAGCTCATAACTGCCTCCAATTTCAAGGGGATCTGATACCTTCACACAGACATACATGTAGGCAAAACACAAATGCACATGAAATAAAATAGATAAAAATTATTTTAAAAAAAGATTTCTCAGTTTCATGTAATATAATGGGTGGGAGAAGGAATGAAGAATAAAATTCAAGACAGTTATAGCCTTGTGCTGCCGCTGAAAACCACCAGAAGATGGCAAAGAACAAAGCCAGAACATAGCCAAATATGCTGCTTAGTCTGGGGAGATGGCTCACTCAGTATAGCCATTATCTTGCAAGTACAAACACCTGACTTTGATATTCAGCACCTTCATCTAGGAAGCTAGGTGAGGGTACTGGAGAGGTCTCTGTACTTATAACCCCCCCCACACACACACACACACACACGCCAGGTAGGGGTGCTGGAGAGGATGCTGGGTGGTTAAGAATGTTTGCTGCTCTTCCATGGGACCTGATTTGGTTCCAAGCATTCATGCTGGGTGCCTCATGACTGCACTGCCCAGAAACTCCACCTCAGTGGGATCCAAAGCTTCTGTCCTCTTCGGGCACCTGCACTCATTGTTCACATACTCACATGCACACATATACACATGCACATGCACAAAATTAAAATATTAAGAGTAAACTTTTGAGACAATGTCTCTCTACATAGCCCTGACTGTCCTGGAACTTACTATGTAGTCCAGACTGGCCTCAAGAACACATTTATCATCAGCCGGATGTAGGGGCACATGTTTACAATCCTAGTAGTGGGGAAGCAAAGACAGGCATATATCCCTGGGGCTCACTGGCTAGCCTGCCTAGCCATATCTGGGAGCTTTAGGTTCAGTGAGGGACCCCACCTCAAATAAATAATGAATAAATAGTAGGCAGCACCTGAGGAATGAAATGACACCTGAGGTTGGTCTATGGCCTCTACAGATTGGTGTATCTGTATACATATGAATACATACATGTATGCTCAAATAAATAAATATATACCCAATTTGATGAATATGGAAACTTTGTATCTAAGCTTGTGAGGGAGGGGGCATTGCTTGCTCTGTGATTCACTGACATTTAGCAAAAGATTTTCATTGCTTAGACCACCGTCTCTTAATGACAGGAAAGCCTGCTGGGTAGATTTAGATATCCATGGCATGGGAAGACAAGACTTTCAACTTTCAACCAAGAAGGAATAAAGTACCACTGTTTCTTCCACTCAAGCACAATCAATTTTTCACCTTTACACCTAGTGATAAGAGCCTTTGTTGAAGGTTCACCAGTCAGTAGTCTGGAATCAGGAAAACACAAGGCACCTGACTGAGCTGCACAGTCCCTGCTCTGCTTAGGGACAGACAGCCCCTCTGCTAGGGTGGACCCTGGGTACAGACAGTCCCTCTGCTGGGGTTGACCCTGTATTTGCAGGTGACTCTATTGGTCTCTTGAAAACTCACTCTGCAGACTGTGCCCAGACTGTGCCCTGCTGGAGAGGCAAAGGGCAGAGAGAAAGAGATGTCCTTGCCCATTTCCCTAGCTTTTTTGGCTGAGTGCCATATCAACTCATTTCCAAGAGCAGCTGACCTCTGGTAACACTGTGAACTCTGGCCCTGGTGGTGTGATTCAAGAGCTCTTTGCCCCAGATTATTACTCAGTCTCCTCAAAAAGTGCCTGGCTGCTTATGCTTAAATGTACTTGTTTAATTTAGCAATCATTGTCTTAAGATGCAAGTGTCCTTGAGATAGTTTATTAAAGCAGTAGATTGTCATTCTCTCTATGTCATGACTTTTCAGATTTCTTTCTGCCAGCTGCCTAAACCCATCAAACCTAGAAGATGAAAGTCTGAGTCATGTCTATTGTTTCTTGGATTGTACAAGATTAAACAGGAATCAATTTATGTGCATGAAGGGTTAGTGATACCCACCAGCTCTCCAACACAAGGTGACAATCCAGTGTCATACAGCTTAGCGTGGGAATCCTTGATCTGGAGTGGTAAAATCATAGCCCCTCCATCACCAGCACCAGCACCACCAAAAAGAAAAACATTGATACCACAATGCCTGAGCTTTGAAATCATTAACTGAAACTGGTTAAAGGCAGCAAATTACAAAATGCGGTGCTAATGCTAGTGTGAAGGACAGCATACAGTGAATTCAGTCTCCCACAGGCCACTGTGCAGCCTCACCCTGCAAACTCACATAGAGACAAAGAAGAGAAATTATACTGAGCCATGGAACTCTCAGTCAAGTTTTTTCCGTCACTGTTGTTTTAATATGTGTGTGATAAATTGGCATTTGCTGATGTATTACCTGCTATTCATTCATTACTTTTTTGTTTAAAAAATATTTCTTAATGACAATTGGGTTAGTTTACTGATGCTTTTACTCATGAAGATGTTATCTTTTGCCAACAAAATCATTTGTCAGAAACTTTATCTCATTCATAGACATAATGCATTATAATTCCCAGAAAAAATAATTTTTTTCACAGTTTTTGTTAATGATGAGATCTGTACTTGCAAATTTATAATACACAATTTATAAACAAAATTTGTCATCGTGGAGAAAATATACAAGCAGCTAGAAAAAAATGATACAATGTATGCACAATTACTTTTACCATCAGGAAAATTAATTTTTATTACCTACTATTTGACACAGCACCTTGTGTGTTCTAGGCAAGCTCTCTTCCAACTGAGACACACCCTTAAGTCCAAACCCTCCCTTTTTAAAATTTGCCTCAAGGATTTTTGTTACAGTAACAGAAAACTATCTAACACAATATGTGACCAAATAGGTACATGGATATATTTAACTGAAAATACTAAGTTGAAAAAGAAGACCTTAGGATTTCAAAAACTATACAAGTAGTAATTTACATTTACATTAATTAACATTCATGCCTCAATAAAACTTCTAGCATCTTTATTCTCTTAAAAGCTCTTTGAAACAATTTCAAACTATGAAAATGTTGCTATGTTCCCAGCCTGGAAAAAAATTACTTTATAGCATGAAAAAAATAAATGTTTATGAAAATAGCACCAAGTATTTTGGAAAATGTAAAATATGCCACATAAGTCTCTGAAGTAAAGGGAGAGAAAGATTAAAGTTGAGGATCTTAGAAACCAAGAGGAAGAATGAGGCCAACTGCCTGGGCACTTCTGACAGGTGGCTTCAGGCTCGCCACTATCTTCACGCCTGTGGATGAAGCCAGGGCTTCTGGAAATGGCACCTTCTCCCCAAGGCAACAGGACACTGGGGCAGAGATGCAGTTGGCATGGCCCTCTCGGGGCCTCATGGGTCTTTTACATTTTTTGATAAGTGAGAAGAGCAAGTGCCTGATGACTGGCTTAGGAGACTTATCACCGAGAGGCCACGAGGCTCCTGCTACAGGAGTGGCTATGATATCAGAGGGAGAGGCTGGAGTCCGGCCTCGTGACCATGAGGACAATCATAGTTAAGCAACAGAAATGACAAAGAAAAAGGAAAGACAGGATCCCCCCAAAATCACCAGGATAGAGCCTTGCTGCTCTGTCATTATATATGGACAGACAGTTGTGTTGCCTACAAATCCTCCTGCAGCTGTCCCAACCAGGCATGGCAGAGCTCCTGCTATTTTCCGGTGACCATAGCTGGCTAAAGGATAACTACCTCTAGAGTCTTACAAGAAACAGACGACAACAACAAAAGGGTGTTGTGTACCCCAGATCATTCTCAAACTCACTATGTAGCAGAAAATGACCTTGAACTTCTGATGGGAGAACCTCCACCTCCCAAGGGTCAGGACTGCAGGTACCATGCAATAACCACACCTGGTAATACACCCCAAGGTCTCATGCATACTAGGCAAACACTCATGAAGATACACGCCTGGCCCCTCCAGAGGCTTTTTAACAAGCACATCACTATGGGTGGGGAGAGAGATTGAGAGGGGCATGGTCTGGGACAGTGTAGTGAGGGAAAACTTAACTTTCATGTTCCTCCAAAAGCTTAAAAATGGAAGGCTTGGGTGGGCATTGGTGGTGCCCGCCTTTAATCCCAGAACTTGGGAGGCAGAGGCAGAGAGGCAGGCAGAGCTCTGTGAGTTTCAGGCCAGCCTGAAATGGGGGCTGGAGAGATGACCTAATGATTAAGAGTATTTATAAGAATATGGCCAGCTCTTATAAAGGACCTAAGTTCACTTCCTAGCACCCATGTTGGGCACTTCATAACTACCTGTAACCCCAACTCCAGGGGATCCAGTATCTTCTTCTGGCTTCTGTGAGCATCTGCACATACATGAATATAGTCACATATAGATACACAAGTTTTAAAATGAAACAAAATCAGAAAAAATAAAACTTGTAATAGGAGATGCCTAGGGAAGATGCCTGAGTTAAAACATGTATGAGTCTCATGCCCCAACTAATATTATTTATCTCACCATTTTTATATAATTATCATTGCTATAATTATCCTGTTTTGCAACATAATATTAATAGTAGATACATAACTGCAAATATGTGTAAGCTTTACTTTCTGCTCAATAGCTCTGAGTTATATTAGAGAGATTGTGGTCACTAAATAGAATATAAATACCTTACTACATTGTTAAATGAGCTGAAGATCTTTTATGCTGTTGTGTATTTCTGTTGTGTTCTGTCTCTCCCCTAAACCATATCAGAAGTGGGGGGGAGAAGCTCCAGAAAACTGTTTTGTCAAGAGAAAATGGCCACAAAATATTTACAATTCTCATTTGATTTTCTAACTATAGGAAAACAATAAAAACGGTTATGAAGAATGGAAATAAAACTGTTATTATAGGCAAAGGAAATGGCATGTTATATAGAATTACTGTGTAATTTCTGAACTAAGTTAAGTAAAGTGGGAAAGCATCCAAGACAAGGCTGAAATCCACCCCTTATCCTAGTGATAAAAGAGAGAAAAAAACTAAACCAGATCCCTGTCCAAGCAAGGTTCTCCAAGAGACCTTCAGCATTTCCTCCTCCTAATACCCAGAGCAGACCTGAATGAAGATGCTTCCATGTTCACCAAGTCTGTGTCTCTGTATCTGTCTGTCCTGTTTCAATATGCACATAAGCACAGCCATCATGGGGGTGTTCCAGAGTGAAGATGAAGAAAGAGAAAACTAAACATCTTTCACACATTTTATATGAAATCTCTACTGTACAAAGCTGGACAACCAGGAACAATCCACTCTCCCTCTTCTTTCCCTGTACCTGTAACATAGAAGAAGACCCCTTCCAAAAGCCTAGGCGAGGAACTGGAGAGGTAGCTCTGCAATTAAGAGCACTGTTAAGAGTCTTCCAGATGACCTGAGTTCAATTCCCAGCACCCACACTGTGGCTTACAACTGTCTGTCTATACTGGAATTTGATACCACCTCTGTTGCGCAGACATGCATGTAGACAAAACTCATATATAAAAGCCTAGGTGAAAGGTAGTCATGATGTTCACTCCAGAGCTGCCCATCCCAACACTTATCAGAGGAATATTTGACAGGTAGAGCTCTTTAGAGGTATATTCATTGCACTTCACGCTAAGCTGGGGAGAGAACTTACTTAAAAGAGTGCTGATGGGAGATGCCATTATGTATATATGTTTCTCATACTGGTTAATAATAAAGCACTGTTGGCCAATAGGAAAGGAAGATAGGAGGGACTAGGAGACAAGGAGGAAATAGGAAGCCAAGATGGAGGGTCTGGAGAGAGCTGGACGCCAGCCGCCTCCCCGGTAAGAGAAGGCCATGTGAAAATACATAGATCAGCAGAAATGGGTTAATACTTAAGACAGAGCTAGCCAATAAGAAACTAGTACCTGGCCAACAGTATAATATCAAATACAGAGTCTCTTGTGCGTTATTTGGGGCTGGCGTGGCAGCGGGACAAGACCAGCGGTGGACGGAAAAACCGTACTCGTTACAGAGTGCTACGTTCTGGTTTCCCTAATATAATGCTAAACCTTGCTTAGCACCCAAATTTGCTGCAGAGGTGTGAGGTGGGGATATAGCACAGTTAGAAGAGTGTACAAAGCACCATGTAACCTTGTGCTAGGACATCAGTAATCTCAACATTGGGGAGGCAGAGGCACGAGGATCAGAAATTCTAGGTTATCTTTGGCTATACAGCAAATTGAAGACAGCCCATGCTACATGGAATCCTGTCCCCAAAAGTCAAAGTGTCACTCATCAGACAGCCACTCTTCTGTCAGCAGCTCCACAACCTGAGTAAAACAAGTCAAGGTATTCAGTTCAACTACAGATGATTGTGACACCTGGACCACAAGCCACCCAAACAAGCAACAGCTCTGGAATCAGGGTCCGTCCCACTGAGTTCCATGAGTAGCTAGAGGAGCAAGAGCAGAGACACTATGTAGTTGGGGCTCATCAACAGAATGAGACAACCTTCAAGAGGGGTGACTGGTGCTGTGTGCTCAAAGGAGGCAAAAGGAAGGAGAACCGGCATTGTGCAAAATTCAAAACCTGAATATGGTAGTCGGTAGTCAAAACCTATTTTTGAGCTGCATAGATGGTTCAGCAGGTAGGAGTGTGTCCTGCTTCCACGGTACCCAAATTTAGTTCCCAGCAACCAGGTATGTTACAGCTGCTTGTGATTCCAGTTCCAGGGGATCCCACACATTCTTCTGGCCTCTGTGGGCACCTGCATCCATGTGAACGAAATACCTGGTACAGACACCCAAACATACACATAAATAAAAATGAAAATAAAAAACTATTTTCTATCTTTTTACATTTTGTTTTTAAAAATACTTTTATTAATGATCTGAGAATTTCACTCAACGTATTTTGATCAAATTCACCTCCTTTGCTCCCCCTAACTCCTCCTAATCCCAGCCGCACACTAGCTTTGCATTCCTGTAACCCTGCCTCTATCTCCCGAGTACTGGAATCCCAGGTATGTGCTGGTATGCCTGGCTCAAACAGCCACTTTCAGAGGAGGAATCCTCTGAGGGTTTATAATGGGATGACCTGAGGAAACCTGCCACTCTTTTTCAAGAAGGTGGATTTCTTTGTCCACACCTTTTTCTTTGACCATATGTAGGGCAATACCTCCCTCTATCTTCTTCGAAAGGCTGACTCAAGGGTCTTCTGTAACATCTTTTAAACACACTGCAAGTTGTAGGCAGGAGGCTCAGCCTCAGCTACTTAATAAATGCAGGGTCATTCCAGGATATGGTGAGTTCTGTCTCCAAACAGACCAACAAGTGTCAGTGTGAAAAGGGTGGGTTGGACAAGAGGAGGGAGATAAGCAGACTGAATATCAAATCTGATAATGGGTTACTAAACTGTTTATCGTGGCAACATACCATTCAAATAGCTTAGGATCAGATAAATACCATAAGCTGATATTTCCCTCTGCTCTGACATATAGCTGGGATACAGAACAGTGTGGAGGCTTCTCACACAACTAAAACAGAAATACCATATGATCCAGCAATTCTACTCCTAGGTATCTATCCAAAATAGGTGTAATCAATATATTGAAGAGTTATCTACATTCCTGCATTCCTTACAGCAACATCCACAACAGCAAAGAAATAAACTCGGCTGGCGATAGTGGTGTACACCTTTAATCCCAGCACTCAGGAGGCAGGGGCAGGTGAGTCTCTGTGAGTTTGAGGCCAGCCTTGTCTATAGAGTGCCAGGACAGCCAAAGCTACATAGAGAAACACTGTCTCAAAAAACAAAACAAAACAAAACAAAAAACAAAGAAATAAACTCAACCTAAGTTCTATGAAAAGATGAATGGATAAGAAACTGTGGTAAATATACAACAAAATACTAAAGGTCACAAAATAGAGGAAGTTCTGCTATTTGGGACAAAATGAATGAAGCTGAAGAACTTACACAAAATGAGAAAAACAACAATAAAAATAAAACAAAACAAAATGGGCACAGACTCACTTATGTATGGACCCTAAAGAAAATGACTTACAGAACCCAAGAGTGAAGAGTGGCCACCAGAGGTTGGGGTGGGGAGATGTTGGTCATGGGTATACTTCTGCTAGACAGGAAGAAAAGGGTTTTAAGACTTACTATATATGAATATTTTATCAATCAAGACATGTACTGAACAATGAATATCATCCATTATTAACCATAGTTAATTATAACAGTGTGTTTCAAAATTGCTAAAAGAATGGATTTTAAATGTTTTCACTATAAAAATATATACAAAGTTGAAATTGTGGATATAGTACTTGGTTCAATAAAATTATTTTATAATGTATGCCTATTTCATCACATTGTACCCTATAGATACACACCATCATTTGTCAACTAAAAACAGTGAATTAAAAGTAGCCTCTAAAATTCAGGTTAGATTCAACCTACCGGCCCATCCCCAACCTACACATTCTCTGTTAGTTCCTTGGTCCTGAGCCATGGCTGAGGTGAAATGGCCCAAACTTAATTTCCACTAAGAGTTTCTCATCTCAGTAATGAACTTGGCAGTTCATTCCTGAGAATCTGTAAAGGATACCAGTCATTACAGCCAACAAATTGTATCCTTCTTTTATTGGCCTGACAGCAGATGAAAAGAGTTTGCTTTGCCAAAAGGGATATACCAAGGTAATTTGTGAAGACTTGACCTCGTTAAAAACATTCTTGAAATATGCCCAAAAAGGAGCGTACATCTAAATTAACTCTTACAGGTTTCTCCTTAACTGTCAAAAAGTCGCCTTGAAGCAGTATTCTTGTCACTCTGGCTTATGGGAGAGGGCCCTGAGGCTTCTAACAACCTCTCTAGTATTACATACTGCTGTAATCAAAGACAGTCAAACTCATTCTCCAATCCACAGCCTCCCCATTATCAACCTATCATCACTATCACCGGTCTTATACCAAGGGCATATCATCTTTCTAAATCATCTCAAAAAAGCTTACAGACTCCAAGACTAAAGATGGTTCCAAAAGCCCACCATAAAATAAAAGGAGCATGTTAACTGCTCCCCAAACCAGGAGAGAGAGAGAGAGAGAGAGAGAGAGAGAGAGAGAGAGAGAGAGAGAGAGAGAGAGAACATAAACACCATAGTGCACCTTTATAATTGACAAATGGCTCCAAGACCAAGCAGTCTTTGATTTCGTCTAGTGGGATATAATTAGCAACTCCCAAGAAGAAGAAATGCCCCAGGAGACTGGATGTTGGGTTCAGAGACAGAGACAAAAGCACTTGTAGGGGAGTCTGGGCCAGCTTCCCTTATCCTTAATGAAGAGATGCCCAAAGCATCAAGTTCAGGCAAAGACTGACAGGCTGTCTCCTAAGAATTCACCAATTCCCACCCACTACTCACTACCTACTACATATTCTCTCTCTCTCTCTCTCTCTCTCTCTCTCTCTCTCTCTCTCTCTCTGTCTCTCTCTCTCTTCCTCTCACCCTCCCTCCCTCTCTGTGTTGTGTGTATGTACAAATGTGCCAGTGTATATAGTGTGACTCACCTGTGAATGCTTGCAAACACGAGGCACATGGAGACACCAGAGGCTGTGTCCCTCCTCCCCCCCCCCAGCTCTGTGACTCTTGCACAGTCCTGACACAGAGTCTCTCACTGAACCTGTAGTTTTTCTTTCTTTTTACACCTAGGCTGGCTAGCAAACCCAAGGTTCTCCTGTCTTCACCCTTCCACCCACAGCACTAGGGTTATAGTTATACCCCAGTTTTTACAAAGATGCTAAGAATCCAAACTCAGGTCCTCAAGTCTTCACAGCAAGTACTCACATCCACTGAGCCATCTATGTACTCCCTAGCACCAAAGTACACATTTCTATATGATAGAGCTTAAAGTAAAAAATTCAGTAACTATAGAAAAGGAGAAAACAAAGGGTTCAAATTATTTGCTACTATAAAAAGGTCAAGAAAAAATAGCTCAAAAGAAAAAACTGACAGAGAGAAAGGTTTGGAATAGGAAAAGCAGACACTCCCCAAAACAAATCTCACCCTCATCAGTAGTCAGGAAAGACACAAATCAGAACACATATTGTTAGAATATCAGAAACATGGGAGATAGAAGAGGGTAAAAAGAGAAGTCTCTGACCCATATGTCTTGGGAGTGTTGTAAGAAGGATGCAGTAATCTCTGCTCTAACACTAGGAGGATGGATGTAGGAGACCTGAAAGAAAGGGGCTGTCCTTCAGTTAACAGTATATGAGCAGCTTCACTCTCCTTCTAGAACTCCAAACAAGCTCTCAAAGATGATATAAAATGCTCAGACTGTGATTTAGCCATGTCTAATAAGAATAAGTGTGTCCTGGGCCTGGGCCTGGGCTGGTGAGATGATGTCTTAGTTTCATTTCTGTTTCCATAATAAAATACCCTGGGGGGGGAAAAAAGCAATACGGGGCAAAAAAAAAAAGTTTATTTAGCTTACAATTCCAAATTACAGTCCATCATTTGAAGGAAAGTAAGACAGGAACTCAAGTCATATCACATCCACAGTCAAGAGCAAAAAGAAATAAATGCATCCTTACTTGCTTGCACACTGTGCTCGACTGTTTCTCCCTGCCCACAGTGGGCTGGTTTTTCCTGTATTAATTAACAACCAAGACAATTCCCGGAAGATATGTCCACAGGCCAAGCTTATCTGGATAATTCCTCATTAAGCCTCTCTTCCAGGTGAGTCTAGGTTGTGTCAAGTGGACAAGGAAAGCTAACTAGCACAGATGGCTTAGTGGGTAAAGGGCTTTGTTGCACAAGCCTGAGAGCCTGAATTAGATCCCTGAAATCTGCAGTAAAAGGAGAGAACCAACTCCCAAAAGATTTCATCTTGCCTACACACAATAAATGAATACATTTTAAAATGCCTGTTGCTGGGGTCAGTGAGATGGCTCAGAAGATGAAGATGCTAGCTGCCAATCCTGACAGCATACTGTGGAAGAAGGGAAGTGACCTCCTCCAGCTATTCTCTGATCTCCACATTCAGATAGGGGTGTATACATGCCTCCCCCACACACCCACACACACAGAGACATAAATACATGCATGCACACATGCACACAATTTTTTTAATGTCCACTGACCTTGTTTCATGTTAGAGAACTGCTTAACAATACAATTTATGTAGTGTCAAAAAGCGACCTCAACTTTCATAAATAGGGAAAATGATGTAATAAATTCTGGCACCCACCTAAACACTGGCCATTTTTTTCTTAAGTAAAAGTATTACTTGGGAGTTACAAAAGGCAAAGGCAGCACTTCAGTTTCAGGAGACCAACTTCAAATTGCTGCTCCCTCTATCAATAGGCAAATTTGTCACATCTTGTCTACCTACTGGGGACCACAGTCCACAATGCACATGAATGTCATGCATTAGATGAGATGAATGTCATGCATTAGATGAGATAAAACATAGGGCCTGGCTCCCAACAGATGCTGAAACAATGTCTACAGTGCTCTGTTGTGGTGTCAGGCACAACTCAAATTGAATAGCCTTGAATAGCAAGGCTTTATTTTGGATATGTATGTATGTATACATACATACATACATATAGTTTTTTGAGATAGGGTTTCTCTGTGTAACTTTGCAGCCTGTTCTGGAACTCGCTCTGTAGACCAGGCTGGCCTCAAACTCACAGAGATCCACCTGCCTCTGCCTCCCAAGTGCTGGGATTAAAGGTGTGAGCCACCAACGCCCAGCTTATATTTGTATTTTTAACAGCATAGTGTGTGTGTCTGCTCAATAAGAAATAAAAAGCCTTAAGAGAAGATCTACTTATATTTTTAATTATGTGTGAGTGCCTGCATAAGCGAACATGCAGGTGCCACAGAGTTCAAAGGGCATCATCACATCCTCTGTAACTATTATTACAAGTGGTTGTGAGGGGCTGATGCTGGTCAGACCTGAATCCTCTGTAACAGCAGTGAGTGCTCTTTGCCACTGAGCCATCTTTCCTGCCCAAGTTTTAACTTTTTCTTTCCACATTTCTGTATTGCCTGGCTTATTGCAAAAATGCTTGCACTATTTTGTCATTTCAAAGGATAATCCAAGCTGGGTTACAGTGATATATGCTCTAGGCCCTCTTTCTCAAAAGGCTAAGGCAAAAAGATTGCCTGAGGCCATAAGTTTGTTATCTGCCAGAACAACAAATAGAAACAGTAAGATGAAAGTGAATGGGGGAGAGAAGGAGGGAGGAGAGGTTGAGACGGAGAAGAGAGGGAGGGATGGGGGAGAGAAAAGAGAGGGGGGAGAGGGAAGGAGAGGAGGGACAGGGAGGCAAAGATGGAGGAAGATAGAAGAGAGATGAGAGGAAGAGAGAATGAGAGAGCACACTAGTAATCTTTTGGAGGCAAATAGGGTGGGTATAGCCTGACAGTGCTGAAGTGTCAGGTATTACTGAAGAGCAGCAGTCACAAAGGCTGGGCCTAGGTAAAGGCCTGTGTTCTAGAAGGAATATGGACATTGCTCAGATGTTTATAGGAAGTTCACAGAAGGAATGTGAAGTGTTGGCTGTGATCTGGCAAGCTGAAGGATGAACTCTGCCTCCCCACACTAAGGAAACCTTCCAGTAGCCATCTCTCCTTGCACTTTACAAGAACAAAGTCCAAACCGATGTCCATGAGCATTATCTGTAGTCCTGTCACTGCACCCAACCACACTCTATTTCTTCCCTCTAGCACTATGGAACTTACAGTTATACCCTCTTGTTACAGACCTTCACTCCAGCTGCATCTGCCTTCCCTATCCCAACCTGTCATCAATCCTAGCTAACTCCTCCTCCATCAGCTGAAGCATACACTTTCTGGAAGGTTTACCTGAACCCCCCACCCCAAGCCTTAATCCAATCCCTCTAGCTCGTAGTGTCAATGTGAACCACAGGGGCTGGTGAGCTAGGAAAGTGTTCTACTAATCTACAACCATATTCCTCAGGGGCCCCATTGAGTCCTGCCATAGTATTCCTGAAACAAAACTGTTGTCCATTTGTCTGCCTTCCTGTCTGCTATGGGTATGAAATGTCCTGTGTAGCCTTGTGTGTCCATCTCACCTGGTGGTGGGAGATGGTGGAAACTTCAGGTGACTGGAGAGAGTGTCTGGTTCCTCTGGGTCTATGCTTCATTGCTGCCATGAGGTGAGCATCTCTGCATCATCGTGTCCTTCTGCCATATTCTCCTTTATCAAAGACCTAGCAACAATCAAGTCAGCAGAGCATGGTATGAAATCTCGGACACCATGTGTGGTGATTTGAAAGCAATTGCCCCCCATATGCTCATAGGAAGTAGCACTATTAGGAGGTGTAGCTTTGTTGACATAAGTATGGCCTTGTTAGAGAAGTGTGTCATTGTGAGGGCAGGCTTTTGAGGTTTCCTATGTCCAGTTGACTTCCTGTTTTGTGCAAGATGTAATACTCTCAGCTACTTCTCCAGCACCATGCCTGCTTGCATATCACCATGTTCCCTGCTATGATGATAATGGACTGAACTTCTGAACTGTATACTGCCACCTCAATTAAATGCTTTCATCATAAAAATTGCCATGGCTATGGTGTCTCTTCACAGCAATAGAAACCCTAAGACACCATGAATCAAAAGAAATCCTTCTTCCTTTAAACTTCTAGGTATTTACCACAAAACTTTTAGGAAAAAGTCTAACACACCAACTAAATGGTAAATCTTTCAAGACTAGTAATTGGTATTACTTGTTGATTTTTCAGTACCCTCACAGAACATACAACAGCTAAGGAAAGCATAATATTAAGTAATTAAAGCTTTAAACACATAAATCACCTAATTGCTCCCTCTTTGTTACATATTTTCCAAAAAGCATTCTGATTTGATTTCCTGTCCTAGGTATATCAGACAAAAAATTTCTATTACATCTTATCACTGCAAGTCTGTTCACATGACATATTGCTCACTGAAAAGCATAGGGATTTTATATGTCAATCAAGTACCTTGGTTAATATAAGTTCTGCCCTGAAGAAAATCAATCCCCACATGTAGGCAAAAGCAGACTCTTGGGTGCTCAGAAAGGCCACAACTCTGAGCTATGGCAAATTACTTGCTCAAAGCTCTCCTGATAAGCCTTCTGTGGGTGAATCAAGGCCTGGATTCATTAATTCAACAAATATTTAATAATCTCCATCAAATGCCAACCTTTGTTCTAAGCTTTGAGGATAGAGCAAGGAACAAGACAGATAATCACAAACTCATAACTCTTCTGGGAACTAACAGAGGGAAAGAGGAAAAACATGTAAAAAAAAAATTCAAGTAGTACTAAATGCTACAAAGAAAAATTAAGCATGACAAAACAAAGTATGGGGAATAGAGGTGTGAGTTCCTTAGACATAAGGAAAACAATTCCCTTTTTGTGTCCTATTTGTGCTGAAACTTGAGTTTGAAACCTAGTCAGCAATGAGAAACCTAAGGTAGAGAACTTGAGGGCTACAAAAAAAGAAATGCAAAATCTGTGAGATAGGAATGGGCCTTGAGTATTAAAAGAAAGGAGTTTGAGAGCAACTAAAGACAGTATAAAACAGATCCCATAGGCTATGATAAGAAGTTTGGATTTTATTCTACTTGAAAAGGAGAGACATTAACAGGATAAAAGCAGGGAAGTTGTAGAGCAATGGTTCCCAACTTGTGGGTCGTGACCCCTTTGGGCTTGATGGACTCTTACACAGGAGTTGCATATTAGATATCTTGCATATCAGATATTTACATTACAATTCATAACAGTGAAATTAGTTATGAAGTAGCAACAAAAATAATTTAATGTCTGGGGGGGCCACCACAACATGGGGTCAAAGCATTAGGAAGGTTGAGAACCACTGTAATAGAATCTGACTGACTTGTTAAAGAGCTAATAATGAATTCTACAAAGGCAAGAGTAGAAACTGGTTCAAATGGAAAGTACTGATGAATTCTAATAGAATTGCAGCATTAGATGGAATCTAGTCGGTCAGATTTAAATAACATCCTGGGCACCACTAGAACTTGATGTTTGTGCAACTGCTTTTTCTTGTCACTGTGATACAACACCTGGCTAAAACAACTTAAGAATCACCTTGACGGAACTCCCTGGGTTAGCCCCTGATCCTGCTGCTCCTGTCTCCTGTCTTCATCGAGAGCACCCTAGGAGCTCTGATACACCCCCACCCATCCCCATCGCAAGCCTACCCCCCCATCCTGTGCCCTATCCTACCCACGGTCCTGCCGCTCTGGTGGAGCACTGGGACAGAGGGTGGAGCCAACAGTCCACCCTACTTCGGAGACTTCTCGGAGCAACTCTGAACAAAGGAGACCTGACTATCCATGCTGGACCACCCGTAATTTCCAGCTGCTTGGTCTCTGACCCCGCCCCCAGTCCTCTGCTGGAGTCCCGGGCCCCTCCCAGAGATCTGCCTATCTCTACAGGACCACTGTGAGTACCTGCTGGCATCTTCTACTGGATCCTCATCCTTGACCCCATCCCTGGATCCCTGTCTGCGGAGAAACCTCCTAGAGAGCATGGACCACACAGAGCTACAGATATTGAATCTCAGACCCACATAAGCCCACCGGGGAAGTACCATAGAGAGAGGGAAGAGACATCACCAACACCTACTGGAAGAAGCTATGGGAAGAAGGCAATACAAGAAAACACCTAACAACAGAAAGACAAGCATGACACCACCAGAATCTAGGGAATCTACACCAATAAATTTAAAAAAAATTAAAAAAAAAATCACCTTGACTCAAAATTTAAGGTATACAGTTCCTCTTGACAGGGTAGGCATGGTAACAGAAACATCCTGTAGCTGTGTCAGCAAGTATGAGGCTGCTTGATCACACTTGGGCAGATCAGGAAATAGAGATGGGACAGGTTGAGCTATCAATTTCAAGGCCTGATCCCCAGCAACCCACTTTCCCTTCAGCTCCACATTATCTCTTAAATTCACACTCTCCCCAAAATGCTACTACTGGCTAGAGAGCACAAGGAGCCAAATCATAACCCAAATGAATAAATAAATAAATATTATGGTCTTTTGTCTCTCACCAAATTCCACAACTGTGTGAACTTCCACTTAACTTACAGGCATCTCAGCTGGTAAGCCTCTTCTATTCACAGCAATTGTTTACTCTTTTTATAACCTCAGGGAGGAGCTGTATGAATCTTGTAACTTCCAGCAACTTCTTGAGCCTTGTAAATTTTACTTCCTGAATCCTATGAACTTCTGGTCTCAAGAAGGGAATGCTTAGAAGAAACAGCTGCACATGATAAACTTGTATTTCCTCTAGCCTTACTTTATGGATTTCTATTAAGAGGAAAGCATTATGCAAAAAAAATGGAAAATAGTGATCTGCTTTGTAGTTCTTATAAACTGTGGAGAAGACAGTAGCTGTATAGTATCCAATGCCATCTCCTTTATTATTTCCTGAAGATGTCAAAGAATGCATGAAAGAACAAAAGGAAATGCTGAAGGAGGTGGGGCCCTGCTTCATCTAAATCGCTAACTCACAGCCAGTGTCATGTTCCACATGCCTACCTCAGAGTCCAAGCATGCAAGATTGTGGACAGCATTCTGGGAATTACTCTGTGGCAAGACTCACATGCTCACTAAGAAGATCCCAATGCCAAGTCTCATTCCCCCAGTCTCAGCAACATCTTATATATGATGTGAACAAATGTAAAAATAAGCATAGATTTCCATCCCAATAGATGATTTTTGATGAAAAGGGCATACAAGTTAGTATTTTATAAAACATACTACTTTGAACTACTGGAGAAATACTTCTTCTGACAAAATATAACTGAATGTAGGCATAGTGTTGCACATCTGCGTGCTAGGGAAACCAAGGCAGGCAGATTACCACTTTAAAGCTAGTCTGAGCTACATAGACAGACCATGAATCAAAACATAGTTACTGAATACATTAAATCTACATTCATTTCTTACCCCAAAGCTGTTTGATTTTGTTATCCACAGTGTTGGTTAGTTTTTGTTAACTTTACACAAACTGGAGTCACCTCAAATGAGGACATGCGTCTATCAAAATGGCCTGTAGGAATGTTTGTGTGGCATGTTCTTGATTGTTGATTGGTGTGGAAGGACTCTACTATGGGTGGTGCCATTCATAGGCAGGTGGTCCTGAGAGGTAGAAGAAAGGAGATGGGTGATTCAAGGAAGAAGCTGTCCTCCATGATTTTTGCCTCTTTTGCTTGGGTTCCTGCCCTGACTTCCCTCAACAATGGACTGATCAGGATGTAAAAGCCAAATAAGTCTTTTTCTCTCTAAGTTGGTTTTGTAAACAACTTATTACCTAATTGTTCATCCCTACCATTTATGTCATGAGTTTTCTACTATAAATAACATATTTAGTAAGAACATATTTACTTTTTGAAGTTCAGTATGGCCATCAATAGTTTCCTGTTTTATATTTTAGCAAAAATTGTATTTGTCTATAAATAGCTGAATTGGGGTAGTAAGAACTTTTAATCACTGAAAAACAGTTTTCCAATAAAATTCTCTTTGGTAATTATTTTTAAAAGTGTACAATGCAGGGACTGGATGGCTCAGCAGTTAGGACCACTGGCTGCTCTTCCAGGTCTCAGATTCAATTCCCAGCACCCACACAGCAACTCACAACTGTCTGTAACTCCTGTCCCAGGGGATATGAAACACTCACACACACATGTGGGATAAACCAATGTACATGAAATACATATAATTTTTAAAATGTACAGTGTAAATATGACCTATCATATGCTAATAATAATCAACACTTAGAACTTATGGCTAAAGAACATTTTAAAATTTAAAACTTTTAAATTAAAAATCTTTTATTGTGAAGTGATAAAACAGAAAAATTCTTTGGGGAAACCAAAAAAAAAAAAATATCACTTCAAAAGACAAAATAATAATTTTTTATGACAATGATGACAGTATTAAAATTCCTATGGTGTTTATATTTTATCATGTGCAATTTTAAGTGCCTGTGGCAGTTTGGATGAGAATGGCTGTCATATGCTATTGTTTGAACATTTGGTCTCCATTTGGTGGTACTGTTTGGATGGATGGCCTTGTTGGAGGTGTGTCACCAGGGAAACCTCCTACCATTCCTAATGTACTCTGTGTTTCCTGTGGACCAGGGTGTGAATGACCAGCTGCTGCTCTAGCACATCTGCCGGCCTGCTGCCAAGCTCCAGGCCACAATGGTGATGAATTCCTATCCCTCGGGACAACTGCAAGCCCCAAATAAACCTTCCTTCCTTCTACCATTTGTCATGATTTTGCTGCTTTCTTGCAGCTATAGAAAAGCATCTAACACAGTAACACTTCATGTTCGGGTTTTTTTTTTTTAAACAGGGCCTTATGTAGCCTACACTGGTCTTCATAAAGTGAGCTCATGATCTTCCTACCTCTACCTCTTAAGTGCTGCAATTACAATAGTGATGGACCACACCTTGATCCATAACCCATTTTATTTTAATATTAATTGTAGAATATTCATGCTTGTTATACCAAAAACAATTTTTCCCAAGACTAAGGACAAAAAAGAAAAAAATGTCATATACTAATTTAAAATGTATCCATGAGAGCAGAGCATGTTGGTGTACAGCCTGAAATCCCAGTACATAAAAAATTAAAGCAAGAAGATTGTAGATTCAAGGCCAGCCTGTGTTATGAGACCTGTCTTTTAAAACATTACTTTAGGGAGTGTATCAACAAAGACGTGACCATTGCCTTACCCCTTATAGTTTACACAGATAGAGATCAACTTGGGATATGGTATCTCACTTGGAGATGTCAACAGTCAATTGGGATTGCCCTATTACTGCTTCTATAATCTTTGCCTTTTTGTAGGAGCTTCTAGTATGAATGATAAAGTATAACTTTTTCCCCATGAGACCCTGAATGGGTCAAAATAGTACCTCAATTAAATCAGCTTGTGCTCCAAGCTCTGTTCTACTGCTCTATCAAATTATGCCCTAGTTTGTCCATGATCTCTCTAGAAGAAAATCCAAAACTTGGGTAACTGTCAAATTTTGTCTCCAGTTTCACTTTACACCTCTCTCAATATGAAGTTTCAGGGAGAGAAAAAAGAGAGACCAAATTGCTTTATTCTAAGAGTTCAAAGTAATCAGTGCCAACTTGTGTTAAAGTCCAAAATTATAATGTTCAATATTGAATTCTCTGACCATTGTGAATTAAAGTTCAAACATCAGGATCTGTTGGGCTCTGGAAGTGACCTTAGCCCCCAAATCAGCTTTCCTTCCTCTAGGGATCCTACTAAGTTTACAGGGTGTCCCCCAGCAGAAACAGTCCTCTAGCAAATGTGAGATATGAAGTAGTCAAAAGAGAAATGTAAAAAAAAAAGAGAGAGAGAGAGAAATGTAGGCTTCTAACTCCAAAGAGGAAGGAAAATGGAGAGGATGATGGTGGTTGCCTAAGTACCAAGTTCACTCATCTAAAAATTCACTGGCAAGCCTGGATTAGAGGGTCAACTTTCCTTTTCCACATTATCAGCAATTGTCAACAATAAAGAAATGTTTCCCCTAAGATAGGAAAGAATTAAAAGAAACAGACTCTCTTATTTAAAAAATAAGGTTTATTTTTATAAGTAATATTTATTAGGTGTCATGGTGGAAATTTGTGAGAACTGGATGCTACCCAATACCCAACCACTAATATGTGTATATCATGTGGTATTTGTCAATGCTTTGTGTTTAGACTGTTACATCAATGCCCTACCCAGCAAAGTTAACAGCATAACCTCAAATATCTGTGAGTTGAAATACAGTGATGCATTTCTCATTCATATGATGCCATGTGTTAGTTAGCAGCTCTGTTCTGTTTCATCCTGATTCTAGGGCTCTGAATGATGAAATCAGCTATCATCTGAAACATCACTGAAGACTGTCAACCCCCTCCTCACTGATACTTGTTTTCTCTTTTTAAAATTCAGCTAGACCTACAACTACTTTCACCAACAGAAATGTGTTGTTTCCAACTTTAGATTTAAAAAAACCTAGAAGTTTTTGTCCTTTTGCTTTCCAAGTCCTAAGCCAGCAAGCTATTCTTCTGGAGAAGCCATGTGAAGAGGGCTGTGAAAGACAATGGGAGAGAAAAAGTCAGCCACAAATCTAGATGAGCTTCCCAATTACTTCTGCCTGGAACCTCATGAAAAACCTCAAACCAAAATTAAACAATGCCCCATGATCTTTTAACCCACAAAACCATTAGAAAAAAACTACCTGACTGTTTAACGTTAATTACTAAGTGGTGTAGATAAAGGACAAGAAACAATGTAAATATTTTTGTCACCCTGGCAAAAAGAGAAAGCATGAACAAAGTGCACTGGTATTCTACACCGGTATTTTCTTTGGAATAGACACAAATAATTTCTGGGGGTAGGGGTGAACACAGTATGTGGTTACTATTAGTATCTTCTGGTGAGAAGTTAGGGCTGCAGAGATGCATCTCCAAGAGATGACTGGTAAATCAGAACGTACATGCAGGGCTAAGTAACCAAAGTTAAAGAGTACAGGCAGAGAATGTAGATGACGTAAACAAGGTAAAGGCAAGGGTAGGAAAAAAGGAGGGAAAAAAGAATCAGAAAAAGACCAACAATGCACAAGGAGGAATCTTGAAATTCAAGGAATTTAAAAAATGTAATAACCTGATACAAATCTGTAATCCCCGAACTAGGGAGGATATGACAGGAAAATAAATAGTTGGAGGCCAACCTCAGGTACATACATAATGAGTCTGAGTGCAGTCTTGGCCTCAAAACAACAAAAATACAACAGTTAAAGAATAAAAAACCAGAATGGGTGATATTGGAAAGAGATCCAGAGACATTCAAAGAAAGAAATCAGTCACAGCCACGGACAGAGGGAGAGAAAAGGAAAGTAATATTGGACAAGTATAAATTCAAGAAGGGCATTCAATAAGAAAGTAGTGTGAGCAGTCTTGGAGTAAGTAATAAGCACAGAAAATGGAGATCACCAGATAAACTAGTATAGAACTAAACGAATCACTTTAAGAAAGGACATCTCACAGATTATCTAGGAAAAGACAAGGGATATTATGGAGATTTCTGAACACAGCTTTTCAGAGTTGCTGAGTTCCCTGCTCATGGCCCCTGAGATTGATGTCTGCTCAAAAGAAATTAACATACATGATGAGTCCCTTCACATGGGAATGAAGTTGAGTAATCACAAGTTGGAAAATTACTGCAGTATTCACAGCAGGAATATCAAATTGGAAGAGATTACTATGATGGGGCAAAAAAAAAAAAAAGCAAGAATTCTTTTGGACCAGTTCAGGAGACTTACCTTAAGGGTACCCTGCTCATAGGACACCAAGAGAGGTGGGGTTTCTAATGTGAATTCAAGACACTTATTTTAGGAAGGCCATAAACTTTTTGCTTCACTAGACAATATTAACTATCCAACATTCCCCATCCCAAGTAGGAACAACAGAAATACAATACTTTCAATTCCTCTCTTCTAAACCAATTAAGTGAAGCAAAACTATGCCACAACCAGCTCCAAAGTTAAGCCTGAACATCTATGTTCTCAGTCAGAACTACCTTCCTAGGGAGCAAGTATACAGTAGAAGGGAAGAGGGTTTTCCAAGTCATAATGCCTGGGATGAGCAACTATGCCCCATGTCCAGAAGAACCTTTCATAAGAACTCCCCAAAGCCATGTAAGAAAAGGCAATCTCACTGTCAGTTAATGCTTTAGTGATAGCCAGTGACCCAATTCTGAATAATAGGATGAGTGACCTTCTATGAAGCCTCTGGAGTCCTTTCTTCTTATTGTCATTGTTTCAACAGTACAGATACTTGAGACTGCTACAACCATTTCTTTCCCAAAACCAGTTTCTTCCCAATCTTTTTTTATCACTGCCTTTACCATTTTCAGTCACCAAGTCCCATAGCAACTGTGACTTCTAACCCTTAACCTGACAGTGACTACTAAGGTTTGCCTGTAACAATCTGATTTTATTCCTGTTCTCCCAGTATAAAGATTATATGGTCATTTACTTACTTTCAATTTAAAGACAACAGCTCTAAAAAAAAAAAAAAAAAAAAGTTCTCAGACAGACTGGCAAACCATAGGCTTGCAGGCTGTTTTTGTATCTACTTTGGGGCTGAAACTGACTTTTAATGCTATTAAGTGACTAAAAATCAGAAGGATGGGCAAGGCAATGTAGCTTAGTTGGTTACTTGCTGGCAGGCAGGAGGTCGAAGAATCAGGAGTTCATGGTCATCCTCATCTATATATCAAGTTCATAGCTCTGGGATACATGAGACCCTGTCTCAAAATCAAAGACAACAGACATTAGAGTTCAGTGTCTCTAAGTACAGTTTTAACTGGGACACTTGTTCACTATGCATTGAGAAGTTAGGGCAGAGACCTTACGGCCCATAGCACCTAAATGTATAATACATTACAGAAAACTGTTCTCAGCCCACCCCCACCCCCCGCACTAACGCCATCACTAGAGCCTGTGTACAGCAGCACAATTGGTTTCCCAGCCCACCCCTTTCTTCAAGTACTAAATCCCCTCTGGACAAGATTTGATCACCAGTATGGTTAACGGGTAGCACTGTCCTATCCCTTTACCCTAAGACAACTACCTAAAAACTGACCGCAGCCAGAAAAGCCCATTCTTACTTTTCTAGACTACCGCTCACGTTAAAGCCAGTCTCCGATTCTGTGCTGGGTAGCTCACCCCTAAACTGCCACAGCTCGACTACACCTGTCCCCCACCCCCTCGTTCGTTCAAAGTTACAAGGAACCAGCCATTCCCAGGATCCACCTTTCTTCCTCACAGGCAGGGCTGCAGAAGCCTGTCAAACTAGTTGAGAGAGCGAGGCGGGCGTGGCTGGGAGCAGACGGAATTCTCGCTGGAAAGCCAGGGCTCCCGCAGGCCCCACAGCAGGGAGGGCGGGCGACTGGCGGCCTAATCCACGCACTCCCACCGTGGAGGAGGAGGCAGGGCGCCGGCGAGCGCATAGAGCTCCGGTTAAGAGCACTGCCCAAGAGCAGCGTGCGCCCGGACTGGGAGCTGAGGAATCGGGCGCAGGCGGGCCTAATGTCCGCAGCGCGGCTTCACACGCAGTCCCGCAGCTCCGGCTCCGTTACGAAGGCCGTGCGTCGTCACAGACGCGGACGCGAAAAGCTGCGGCGGGGCGCACGCACGCGGCAGGGAGGGGTCGCTGGAGACTGAGAGACCAGCGCGTGGCGCTCCGAGGCCTGCGCACGCGCCCCAGCGGAGTCCCGCCCACAATCGCGAATGCGCACGCGCGCGACCGGCTCCCTTTTTTTTTTTTTTTTTTCCCTCCCCTCTTTCTCTCAGCCCCGCCCCTCTCTTACACTCCTGGAGCTGAAGCGCGGAGAGAGTGAGAGCCGGACAGTGTGGGGCGAGGTGGGCGTGGCTTCGCCCGCGCGCGCCGCCAGCCAGGGCAGTAGCTGCGAGAGCGAAGCCAGACAACGTTACCCCGCCAACAGCCAATAAGCAGCCAGCACTGCCACGCCCCGTCCCCTCACGTGATTGGCTGCGCGCCGCCTGGTGGGCGGGGCCGTCCGCGGGCTGGGGAGGGCAGGGGGCGGGAGGAGGAAGGCGCTGGCGGGCAGTGATGGCGGCGGGTGATGGGGACGTAAAGCTAGGCACCCTGGGGAGCAGCGGTGAGCGCGGCGGCGACGGCGGCGACGGGAACCCTGGCGGCGCGGGAGCAACGGCGGCGGGGAGCAGTTGGGTGACGGCGCTGCTGGCGACGGGCGGGGAGATGCTGCTGAACGTGGCGCTGGTGGCGCTGGTGCTGCTGGGGGCCTACCGGCTGTGGGTGCGCTGGGGGCGGCGGGGTCTAGGCGCCGGGCCCGGGGCGGGCGAGGAGAGCCCGGCCGCCACGCTACCACGCATGAAGAAACGGGACTTCAGCCTGGAGCAGCTGCGCCAGTACGACGGGGCGCGCACGCCGCGCATCCTGCTCGCGGTCAATGGGAAAGTCTTCGACGTGACCAAAGGCAGCAAGTTCTACGGCCCCGGTGAGGAATGAGGGGTGTCGGGGGGCCCGGGACACCATAATCCCCGCCGCGACCATGCACCTGGATGGCTGCCCCGCGCATGCCCCCAACTGCGGGCGTCTGGAGCTCCAGTGGCACCCCACAAACCTGCTCCCGGCGATCCTTCCCTTCCCACCCCGTGTCTACTCGCAGTTTCTCCTGGGGCTGAAATTCCCAAAATGCTTAAGAGTTGACTCTAGTCACATTGGCCTTCAACCTTTCTCCTGAGCTTTCCGATTTCTGGGCTTTGTGAGAGCAAAAGTGATAAGGAGATGGCTAAAGTGGCAAACCAAAGTTTTCAGCCCTGTGTTAAGTTACAGCTTTTTACTCTGAATTGCCTGACACTTACCTGCTCTCTACTTCTCTGGACTAGTCTGCATAGAGCCAAGGTTAGGGACACGTAGTTTCAAGTCCCAATCCTCTCCAGTTCTGAAGCTCTAAGAACCACTTCGGACCCATTGTCTTTCTTTTTCTAAAAAGCCCGTTTTGGCTCTAAGATACTTTCCAAGATTAACACTGTATGTGAGATGAGGACGAACCATAATGTAGATATTAATAAATAAGACTGGCAACGATATTGGCCCTGAGTGTCTGGGGTGGAGCCCATCTGCCTAGCATGCATGTCTGTCTCTGTCTCTCCCTCCCTCCTCTCCCTCTCTCTTTCTCTCTTTCTGTCTCTGCCAGTAGTATGATAAGTGTTCAAATACCCGTTGATAATGAATTATTGTATTTTCCCTTAGCAGAACTGAGGGGGTGGCCTAGAAAAGCCAAAAACTCCTGACCACCCCCTCTGCCATGCACTAGTTCTTCAAGTTAGAGGTTTTACAACTTTGCTTTGAGAACACTATGTGGAAGGTAGTTTCTGTGGAGGCCCTTTTACAGTGTAGTGGTAATCTGTTTCAGATTACACAAATAAACTTCAAACTTGGTGACTATGTTGGAAGTCCATAAAATTGAGCAACTGTGTGCCCTGCTTATGTGGTGATTAATATTAAGCTTTAAATGTTGGGGGAGGAGCAGTTACAATAAGAATAAAGAGACCAGAGACCAAAAGTGACCCAATCCTGGAAGGACTACATCCAGCTTTTAAACAGAGTTTCCTTTTAATTTTGTTAGTGCATGTGATCTATTGACACTGAATATGCTTCTGAATTCAGTGCTTAGCTGGGTGCTATTTTAGACGTGTTTGGGTTTGTTTGGATTAGAGGTAAGAAGCTGGATGGAGTGTTTGGTGTTGGCTCTGTCTGTTTCTTAGTTTTATGTTTCATTACACACACACATGCATGCATATATGTGCGCATATATATATGCATATATGTGCATATGTATATATATGCACATATATACACATACATACACACGTATATCCTTCTGGATATATAAACAAATACCACATATCCCCTTGTTTACATCAACTTCAACTGTTAATACATTTTATTTAAGAGCTTGTTGAACAAGAGTCTAGGACCAAAGTATATTATTTACACAGACCAAGTCAAATAAACTTTTTAAAGTCAAGAATTTACACAGATTTCATACCTAGTTACATACAGCCTTTCCCCCAGTAGCATTAAAAAGTGTGTTCAGTGGTTAAAGATTGTCTAGTATTTGTAAAAAGAATCATTTTAGTCCTCACCACATTAGGAAAGAGTCAGTTTGGGCAGCTTCCAGTGGCAAATGTGTGGCAGAAGTTAAAAACTAAGAGTAAGAGGTATGTGGATTGGGTCTCTGTGTTTGAGCTCTGAAGGCATTCTTGAGATGATAATGAAGAACCACTCTAGGTGTGGTAGTACAGGCATTTAACCCCATATACCCTGGAGGCAGAGGCAGGTGTGGGTCTCTGAGTTCCAGGCCATTTGGGATTGAATAGTGAGACCCTGTCTCAAGACAGACAAAAAGAATAGAGAACCACTTCCTTGTTCTAATGCATAATTATTTTATTGCAGGTATCAATAAACACTCTAATAGGAATATCTGAAAGATTTTATTATTGAAAAGAACTCAAATGTAGCCAGAGCATCTGTGGAGCTTACAATCTGTTGATTTTTTTTTTCTTGGATAGACAGAGTTTGACGTACTTTCCAGGAGTCTGGGTGCCATTTTCATTTTATTCTTAACTAGTTCAGCACACAGTTCTCCTTAGCTAGAATCTCGGTGATTTGAAAACCTCAGCCTAGAGCTGGAAAGCTTACTTTCTGTGCCCAAACTGCTATCAATTCCCATTTTGCAGTGATGTTTAGGATTAAAGATTGTTCTGTGAGAGTTGTTTTTTTTTTTTTTTTTTCCCTCTATAATGCTGGACACATTCTCTTTAGCTGTACATCTTTAAAGTCCCTTTTCTTGAAAATACAATTAAATAGCAATACTTTAAATGTGGTTCACTGCCAACCATTTGCCAGAAGGTGTTGACTTTGTTGTCAGTATTGTATTTAGTAATAATCAGGTACTTAGCTTGTACAGAAAGTCCAAGCTATAGCCAGCTTACCTTTTTAATTCTACTGAAAAGGAAAACACTATATAAGTAGCTCTTGGAGCTATCTAATAGGAAGTTGTGGAAAGGAGCTCATGAACCTAAATCCTTCTCCTTTTAATCTTGTCTTCAACATACTAATTTTATTTAACAATATAATTTGTAAAACTGTGGTTTAAGCAAGAATTGCAACATAAAGACCAAACCCAGCCTGACCTACTGCTGCATGGATATCTCAGAGTTGTCACAATCCAGCTGTCATCATAATTTCTTGCTTTGAAGCCAGCTAGGTTTGTTTGGGCTAGTTACTACATGTGTCTTGTTAACTACCAGTAAGATAAAGGGAACAGCTAAAATTTCTGAAGTAGCTACGAATTGTAGTTTGTACTTGTCAACACTCTTGAGGGCAGAGGAAGGAGGATGGCCTTTAGTTAGAGGATAACCAGACTACATAGATGAGCTCCTAGATAGCTATAATGTGAGTTCATGTCTTAAAGAACATAAAGTTCAGAAGTTTTATGTTGTGCTTATCATTTCTATAGTATGATTACCTCTTCTGAATTCTGCATCATTGCATTGTTTTTAGTGTTTTAGGGAACTGTTTTATGTTCAGTACTACAGCAAATTAAAAAAAAAAAAAACAAAATTGAGACCAAAAAAATGCTGACTGAGACCAGAAGTATGGAAAAGAACTAGTCACATGTGCTTTTCAAGACACTTTGGGCAATCTGGTGTAGGCCATTCCTCCCCATATGTCTGTGGCATACATCACTATATAACTCTTGGTGCCGGTATCCTTTTTGCAGATCTTTAATAAAAGACTTAATCTCTTTTTGGTTTTTTGAGACAGGGTTTCTCTGTGTAACAGTTCTAGCTGTTCCAGAACTAGCTCTGTAGACCAGGCTGGCCTTGAACTCACAGAGATCCTCCTGACCCTACCTCCCGAGTGCTGGGACTACTGTCCAACTAAAGGTGGTTTTGTTTGTTTGTTTTTTGAGGTAGGGTTTCTCTGTGTAACAGCTCTGGCTGTCCTGGAACTCCCTGTGTAGACCAGTCTAGCCTCGAATTCAGAGATCCACCTGCCTCTGCCTCCCAGCACTCCACTACCCAATTCCATTTTTAAATACTAAGAAGGATCACTATAGATTTCACTGCAGTAAGACTTTAAATAAGGCAATTTCAGAAGTGGAATTAGTCTTTGGCACAGACGAATCCATATCTATGGACCTGATGTCGCTTTTAGACAGGCAGTATACAAACATCTCAGTATGTAATTATGCTCTTTAAAAAAAAGATGAAATTAGGGTTATGATCAAGGGGCTTATTTGAGTATTTGGAAGTACCTTATTTCTGTTAGATGATCATAAAGTGGGGGTGTGACTTTTTAGGTGTGGGGGTAGACACATGGAAGCCTTCTAATTAGACCCATCCCTGTCATCTCCATTGATAGTCCAGGTTTGGTTTCAACCTTTGGTTGCTTTTATTTAGCTAGAGGTTTATTAATCCAACCCTTGAAACCACTTGTATGATTTTGTTCTTATAAATATAGGTAGGTAGGTAGGTAGGTAGGTAGGCAGGCAGGCAGGCAGGCAGGCAGGCAGGCAGACAGACAGACAGACAGGCCAGGAGGTGGTGGAATATGTATGCCCTTAATTCCAGCACTCAGGAGGCAGAGGCAGAATTCAATAAGTTTGAAGCTAGCCTTGTCTACAGAGCAAGTTCTAGGACAACCAAGGTTACGTAGAGAAACCTTGTCTTGAACAATCAATACATAACTAGATTTTTAACTCATTAGCACTTTATGTTATCATAGTTCAATCTGATCACATTTTTGTGAGTGACATTGTGTTTTTGTTTCCATCATCTTATTTGAGTCTTTGACCACATCTTTGTAACTGTCAGTGCTCTGAATGCAGTTCAGAAAAAAACTCTACTTTAGGTCTTCATTCCATAGTTCTTAGAGTTTATCCTTCCCTTTCTCTTTTTTGCTGATTTGGATAAATATGTTTCCATTCTTCTAGAGATTGTTAAAATATGTTTTAGATGCTGACCTATCCTTTAGGACAATGGAAGATTTTTAACCAAATATCAAGTAAATTAGAAAAACTTACTTCTTGAAGACACCATACTGCCACTTGACGGTTTTCTCCCATTTAGTGCCTAGATGAACCTGGGCCTCAAGCAATTAGGCATTAGGGTAGATAGAACTGGAAGGTCTTTTTCTTTTTAAGGAGAGAGAAAAGAAAGGGTGTGTGTATGTGTGTGTGTGTGTGTGTGTGTGCCACATTTATGCAGAGATCCCCCAGAGCTGCCCAGTGTGGATACTGTGACTGGAACTCAGGTCTTTATAATGTTGTTGCCTTTTTGAAAATGTACTCATTCTTAGCCAGGTGTGGTGGTGCACATCTTTAATTCCAGCACTCAGAGAGGCAGAGGCAGAGGCAGATGGATCTCTATGAGTTTGAGGCCAACCTGGTCTACAAAGTGAATTCCAGGACAGCCAGAATATACATAGAGAAACCCTGGGTGGAGGGGGGTTGGGGAGAGTAAAAATTTACTGTTTCTTGTACTTCAGTCTTTCTTGGAGTTCTGTTTACTAAAAGGCCTCTAGTTCTTTTCACTGGTAGGAAAAAGACCTGTGCTTGTTTGTCCTTGTTCTGGAGTAATGATTTGAGGTCAGGGTATGAAATTGTATGCTGGATTCTTTGTTAAACTTTCACGAGTGGTGTGTGCCACTGCCTTCTGCTTGTTAATGAGAAGTTTGCTTTTAATAATCAGTTTTCCCCCATTTTGTTGTAGTTAAGACATTTTTCTCTATCTACAGTCCTGTTGTGTGTGTGTGTGTGTGTGTGTGTGTGTGTGTGTGTGTGTGTGTGTGTGTAAACTTCATATGGAAGGCTAAGGTGGAATCGGTCATCTTTAGTCTGTCTCCACCTTATTTTTTTGAGACAAGGTCTCACTGAATTTGGAGCTTACCAGTTTAGCTGGGCTGCCAGCAAGTTTTGGGGGTCTGTTTGTATGCACAATCTCTACCAGGCTAGAGTTATAGGCACACTCCTGGCTTTCTGTACAAGTGCTGGAGGTCCAAACTTAGGTCCTTACTGTTGTGCAACAAGTACTTCACTGGCTAAGCTTCTCCCATCTCCCTAGATTGGAACTGCTAGATTCTGCTAAGAGTTCATGAATATGTGTCATCTGTCCATTTTAGAACATTCAAACCTGACTGTAGATTATTGCCTCCTCCATTCTCTCTTCTCTTCCTCCCTGGAAGAGAGGTAGATGTATATTAACTTCCCATCTGTTCTTCGTGACTGTCTTCTTTATGCCCTGTGTCTTAGTTTTTGGTAATCTTAAACAACTTCAGTCTTCCTTTGCTCTTCTTGCTTTATTCTTGGGGCACGAGTGTGTGTACTCACCCGGTCAGTGGTACTTGCTTCATATAGCTGCCATTTTTGTTGCACTTTCTTTCTATCAGTCACTGCATTCTTTGTTTCTTATCCACATCCTGGAATGTTCCATGATCTCTCTATTGTGGATGTGCTTTGAAATAGATCCCAAAATGATGCCTTATATGTAAGGTTGGTTTGTTTTGTTTTCCTTAATGATAAAATTTTAAAGAAAATGCATGCCCAAGACTGAAAACTCCAAAGGATTTACAGTGAAAAGTAAGACTCTTCCACTCTGCAGTGGAAATAGATCCGGGTTGTTGCAGGGCTGTGCTATGCAGGTTCAAGCTTCTGAACAGGAGTCTTATTTCCCCACACTTAATTATAGTGTACTGTATATCCCTCAATCAGTATCACAGTCCTGAGATGAGAGCCTTTCATATCATGTGGATGCTATCTCGTTAGCCCATTGGTGAGCATGTGAGCTTTTATCCATCTCTTAGTAATGACACTGTGAGAAAGAGCCTTGTACCAGTGTTCTATATGTAAATGAAGCTGAGTCCTAGAAGCAGAATTACTAAGGCTGTTGGTGTGGGGACTTCATTTGTTGTTGCACTAGAGAGCTTGACCTGTTTGTACTTCATAAAGATGCCTGTTTCTCGTCCTTGCCAAAAATGTGGTGCTTTAAACTGCTTGCTTTGTGTGGGTCTGAGATTGAAACAGCATTCCAGTCACTATTTTAATTTCATTTTACCCTTATTCTGAGTGAGGTGGGGAAGTTGTATGTATTCAGGTGCAGGTGTGCATGCGTACAGAGGCTAGAGGCCAACCTTGAATGTCATTTCTCAGTTGCTATCTACCTTTCTTTTTTTTTTTTTTTTTTTAAATCAGACAAGACCTATCTCTAGTCTAGAACTCTTCAGTAAGAAAATGAGGCTGGCTGCCTAGTGTAACCCAAGGGATTAACCTGTCTTCACCTCTTATGCTGGGATTAAGAACATGCCACCACATCCACCTTTATAATTTTCAATGTCGATTCCAGGGAATGAACTTGGGTTTTTGTTTTTGTTTTTTTAACATTTATTTAGAGAATGTGTGTGCAGGTGCACACAAGCATGCACACCATGGTGCACATGTAGCAATCAGGGAACCACTTGCTGGAGTCATTTCTTCTATGTATTACCCAGTTATCGAATTCAGTCCATGAGGCTTGGCAACAAGTGACTTTCTGCTGAGCCATCCCAACCCAGGTCTTCTTGATTGCAGGGCAAGCATTTTAAAGACTGACCTATCTCCCTAGCCTGAAATTTTGCATCTTTAAATAAAATCAGAGTCATTTTGTTTCCTTTTCAATATATGCATTTGTTCATATATTCTTTGCCCCATTTTTTTCATTTGTGATACTCATCATTTCAGCCTTGGCTGCAAATATTTTCTTAGTACCTTTCCACTGGATGTATAGCTGGGATTCTGTTGTTGGATTGGTTTTATTTGTCTGTTTTTAATTTTTTTAAGTTTATTTTATGTGTAAGGGTATTTGGCTAAAAGTATGCCTATGCACTATGTGTATGCTGGGTGCCAGTGGAGGCCAGAAGAGGGCATCAGCTCTCCTGGAACTAGAGTGTTGTGAGCTACCATGTAGGTTCTGGGAATCGAACCCACACCCTCTGAATCAGTAGCTAATGCTCTTAACTGCTGAATCATCTCTCTAACCCTTGTTGTTTTAATATTGTATTACGTGTGTGTATGATGTGTGTTCATGAATGCTGGTGTTCAGTGTATGTATGGAGGTTTCTAAGTCAGTTTTCAGGAATCCATTCTTCTGTCATGAGATCTGAGTATCAAAATTCAGGTCATCAGTGTGCTTGGCAAGCAGTCATGTCTGCTGAGCCCCTCACCAACTCTGCATAGCATTTTTACCTTTGCTTTTATGAGTAGTAGTAAGGATTGGTCTGTCACTCTCATACGAGGCAAACACTCTACCATTTAGCTGCATCATCTATCCTTATACACTGTTTTAAATCACAAATTTGTGGTTTTAAGTATTCAGATTTATCTTTTATGTCTAAGTTGTATCTCATACTTAAACCTTCCTTTCCCTTCCTTTTGTCCTCATTCTACTTTGGAGCCTGTGTTTTAATCTATATTCACCAGGTAAGCCATGCACAGACTCTGTCTTTCTGATTTTAACATGACAGCTCTCCAGTTTGCCCTTTTCCTGTAGGTGATGCACTTTGCTGTATGCTCAAGCCTTCTAGTTGAACATTCAGAAATAAAGTGGGATTTTCAGTCATGTGAAGCTTCTAATTTGGTCTCTAGGCAGAGAAAATAATTTCTCCGCATTGTGTCTGAAGCATCAGTGTGTTAATCTTTACTGCACTGGCTCTAAAAGTCCTGGAGCTTCTCAGATTAGAGTGTACAGACTCTATACATTACAGTCACTTTATAGATAATGGTTTTAAACCATGGAAATAACTTATCTCCTTTTTCATCCTACAGTCAAACTATGTTACTGATTTTATTTACTTACTATATTATCTGTTATTTTTGTATTATTTCATAATGAGCATGTTATGTATATGCCCCATTATATGCATAGAGTTTGTTACATTTCAAAAATATGTCAGCATTCTACACAGTTTTATCAAAAATAAGCAGTTTTAGGGTTTAGTAACTAATAAGTTGACTTTTGTCTCAGACTTTTTTCGTGTTTCTTGTTTTTGTCTCACTATGTAGCCTAGGCAGACCTCAAACTCAAAATCTTCCCACTTTACCTCCAAGATGCTGACCACACCCAGCCATGTTTATTGATTTTGAACTTTAAAAAAAATCTTTATCACAGCCAGATATGGTGATACATGATTTTAATTCTAGCATTCTGGAGGTAGAGGCAGACAGACTGATTTCTTTGAGCTTGAGGCCACACAGGGCTGTGTGATGAGGTTTTGTCTTGGAAGGAAGAGAGGGAGGGAGTCAAAGATGTGTCTAATTCACTTGTAAAGCATTGTAGCTTAGCACAGCCTACTCATGACACCTACATTAGCTTAAGGTTGAACACACTCACCTTACATAAAGCCCATTTCACACTGAAGTGCTTGGTATCTGGTGTAATTATTAAATTCTTTATCCCATGGCTGCTTGGGAGCTGCACTGAGTGTTCCACCTGTTGCTAGTCCAGGAATCAACCAAAATTCCAAGTATTCAAGTATTCACCATCATAAAACCAGAGGCTGTTAGGTTAGCCAGTTATTTGGTTGGAGATCATGGTGATAATGGCTAAATGAATCTTGACACTCGGAAACAGCACTTGCTTTTTTTTTCTAGATCATTTGCTTTTCTTGGGTAGCTCCCATTTTTGCTTTGTGAACAAGCCACTCGTAGTTAGCAAAATACTATTGCTGGTAACATTTGTTGTGGAGGGTGTCTAAGAGGTGAAGGAATTGCTGGTTGTGTTATGAATGTAGGAAGACATCTTTTTGCCACACCTCAGAGGCTCCTTGACATGACAGGCTGCCCAATCCCAAGCCTAGTTCTTAGTTTCCTTAGGTTCTTCGGTGGTCTTATAGCATGGAGTTGTTCTTTTCCTTTAACGAGTTAACAAAAAACCCAATTTTATTTAGAGTTTATTTAGCAACAAAATTCTAGCAGATTCATTCAAAATTGGCCCTTCCTTAGGGAAGCTGACAGGAAATTTACATGAGAACCCACTGGTGTGTATAGTAACATACTCAAAGACTGAGGGTTTTCTGTGACTTATTTGTTTTTGTGGAGATGAGGGGTGGACCTTAGTCTGTAATGTCGTGTTTGCTGTTTTTATAAGTGTTGATCATCATTCCTCACCTATGCATCACTCCAGTAGGCCTCATGGTTTATACTCCGGCCAAGAGGAGTGCAAGTTCAAGGCCTGTTTCAGCTCTAGAGAGTCGAAGGCCAGCTGGGCACCCTAGTGATGCTGTCTGAATATAGTAAAAAGTGAGAAGAGCTGAGGCAGCAGCAATGAATGGTGAGCAAGCACATGCTTGGAGTGCCTGCCACTTTACCCTAAATGTCCTCAGTATAAGTGCTCTGAGCTTACGGCTCCTCAGCTGTCTGCAGTGTGAGAAAAGTGGAGCTAGTGTCCCGGTTCTCTCTGTAACTTTAGGCAAGCCACTGAATGCTGTGCTCTGACTTTTTTTAATCTTTGTAGTGGGGGGGGGGGGGTCAAAAATCTGTTCCTTCTTCATGAAATCCTGAAGGACCAGAGTATGAAGTTACAGGGAAATTCTTTAAAATAGAAATTGCCATTTCCTCATCAAGAGTGTTGCTCTCATGTCATTTTTATAGTTTCTTTGTTTTATTTGCCACTGTTTTACGCTAATAGGCTTTAGTCATCTTTGTTTCCTAGAAACAAAAAGGCCACCTTCATTCTATGCTCTTTGTCTGCTTTACGTATGTTTGTCTCTTTATGAAGCAGGTAGAATTCTGCACAAAAGGAATCCTGTCGCAGGATAATAAGTCCCATTATTAATAGTTTTCATGGGCCTAGGAGGTGGCTTAGTGGATGAAAGCACTTGCCTGACCTGAGTTTGGAACCCTGAGGTCCAAAGCAGGAGGCATTTTGTCCTTGCACTACGCTTGTGCCATGATACATCTTTTACACACATACACAAAACAAGTTGGTTTTGTTTGGTTGGTTGGTTGGTTTGGTTTTTTGTTTTTGTTTTGTTTTTTGATTTTTGGAGACAAGGTTTCTCGGTGGCTTTGGAGGCTCCCCTGGAACTAGCTATAACTAGCTCTTGTAGACCAGGCTGTTCTCAGACTCACAGAGATCCCTCTGCCTCCCGAGTGCTGGGATTAAAGGCGTGCTCCACCAATGCCTGGCAAAACAAGTATTTTTTTTTAGAGTCATTCTTAAGCCAATAACTGGCTGCTCATGAGAGTGAGGCCTCTAACTATGGTTTTAAAACTTTCCCCAGAATGACTTTTGCCATCTGTGGAGGAGCTCATAAACTCCAAAGAAATTGTCATTAGTACATTGATATATTTTGGAGATAATATTATCATTTAAATATTGTTAGACATATTTTGAGCAAAAAGATCTCTTTGGCCCCTTCTGCAATGTAAGATTCAAACAGTTAAACTTAGATTTCTGTTGTAAGGATGGAGAAATGGCTCTGACAGTTAATTTACTAGATGTGTGTGAGGAACGGAGTTCAGATCTACATTAAAAGCAAGGTCTATTGTGCACACCTGTAAGCCCATGCTGGGGAGGTGGGAAAGGGTTCCTGGAACTGTCTGACCAGCCAGTAGAGCCAGATCAGTGAGCCCCAGGGTTAGTGAGAAACCCTGTCTGGTGAAATAAGATTGAGCTAGACACCTGACATTGATGCTCACATGAACACCAGCAGAGTTTTGTTTAAGTGTATTTCATTCAGAAACATGATGTGTTTGATCAGACCTACCCCATGGCCTCCCCTCCAGTTACTTCCTTAACCCGCTACAGCTTGTGCTTTAATGTATCCCTGTAGTGCTGTCAGTGTGTGCATGGCTGCAGGGCCACCTATTGGAGCACTGGTGACCTCATGGCCTGCATCCTGCTGATCCCTCCTCTCCCAACATACATGTTTTGGGGTATCTGAAGTAGCTTTATTGTCAGCTTTTACTTTGGTTCGAGGGAAATTTCCAACAAATCTATAATTATCTTGTTCAGTATCTCCATATTTTTAAATTAAGGCTATGTACCAAATGCAGGTCATGGAGAGGACCCAGATGTTTAGACATACTTTAAAATGGCTTTAGACTCTGAGCTATCTCTTTCTCTTTCAGCGGGCCCATATGGGATCTTTGCTGGCAGGGACGCCTCCAGGGGGCTGGCAACATTCTGTCTGGATAAGGATGCACTTAGAGATGAGTATGATGACCTCTCTGATTTGAACGCCGTGCAAATGGAGAGTGTTCGAGAATGGGAAATGCAGTTTAAAGGTATTGTCGTTTGAAAAACTGAGCATATGCTTTAAAAGACACCTTTCTATTTTCATTTCCATCATTATAAGGATTTATTTTAGTTAATAAAACTATTACATGTGACAATTAAGTTGAAAGTCTGTCCATATTTGAAAATGTACTTAGCACCATGTGTGGCACAATCTCAAATTGTAATACTTTCAGTAGTTGTCTAAGACTTGTTCATTGGGGAATGGTTTTGTTTTGCTTTGCTTTGCTTTGCTTGAATACAGGATTGTATTTAAAACAAGCTGAAGGGTTAGGTTGTAGCACAATAATAGACTGTCATGACCTTCTTATGTCCTGGGTTCCATCCCAGTGCCTTGAGAACTACCACAACCAGGAACAACAAAGGAATATGTGATATCAAAACTATAATGATAATGTATTGCAAAGTGATTTAATTGTAACTTTAAGTGCTGGGTAAAGAAGGAATACTGTGCCCTCATAATATCAGATTTTACCTCCTGTGCAACATTGCCTGAGCCACCTATCTCCTTCTGGGCCTTTGGAGTAGCTTACTGAGCTTCTCAGCACTTGCTTGATTCTCCTATATGCAGAACCCAATGCTAACCCTTTCCACAGCTAATCTACTTAGTCCTGGCTTAATTCACTTAGCTAAGGTTTTTCTTAGAAACAGAAAACAAGCATGTTTAACCTGCATACAAGGTTGTAAATGAAACATTTGACACATAAAAGCAAACAAAGTACACCTCTGAGGAGAGAGTTTGACATGGGAAAGAATGATGATGTGGTAAGGGCCTTGCAGAGAGCCTAGAGAAATGAATTACAAATTCCCCATCCCTATTACTTTGTCACGTATTTCTCTGCAGAATATTTCTCAGGTCTGTTTACCCTCTAATTCTGTACCTCATGGGCCCTGCTGCTACCACCACCCCATCTTCATTCAACCCAAGAAAGTCTTCTACATGGTTGATATTCATTCACACACAGACACACACACACACACACACACACCTGTGTGTGTAGCCTAGATTGACTTCAAACTCATAGCAAATCAAGTGCTGGGACTGTATGTATGAATTACTATATCTGATTATAATATTTTAGATGTAATGTTTTGAGATATTAAGATTTAAAAGAATTGGAGGCAGAGGCAAGTAGATCTTTGTGAGTACGAGGCCAGCCCTATCTACAGAATAAGTTTCAGGATAGCCAAAGTTACACAGTGAAACCCTGCCTCAAAACAAAACTACCAAAACAGAGAGAGAGAGGAGAGAGAGGGGGGAATTGGACTAATGGAGCTCAGTGGTAGAACACTTGCATAAAGCCTAGCACCACAATAGCAAAGCAGCCACTTTCCAAGATTCTGTGTACATTTTAAAACTGCTGATAAGACCCACTAATACTGAACTCTCCTTCAAAGAACAATCCTAAACCTTGTCAGTCCCCGTTGCCTTCTGTTCAGGCCTTACATGCTTATAAATGAAGCATTACAGTGTATGACTTGAGGCAAGTGCCTTCTTGCAGTACAGTGGAATCCTGAAACAAATTTAACCATTACTGACTTTTCTTTTGGTATATCTTTCAGAAAAATATGATTATGTAGGCAGACTCCTAAAACCAGGGGAAGAACCGTCAGAGTACACAGATGAGGAGGACACCAAGGATCACAGTAAACAGGACTGAACTTTGTGAACAACCAAAGCCAGGGGCCTTCAGAACTGCAACTCTTACTCCTTTCAGAGAATGTCCAGTCTTTGGGTGTGGTGCACCTGCTGTGAGAAACACTTCACCAGAGTGTACACTGTGATGTGCTTCACTGAAGATCTGAATATGAGGCATTCATTATTTGTGCTGCCGGATGGATATGTTGCAGTTGTTTGTGATGTCTGGTGGGCTTCACCACCCTGAAATGGAGACAGGGCCTTCTTAACTGCAAGAAAGTCACCAGGTTATTTTTACCCTCTCCTTCCTTCTCTCTTCTTTCTCTTCCTTCTCTCTTCCCTCTCCTTTTCCTCCTTCCTCTCTGCCTTTCTGTCTCCCACCCCTTCAATATCTCTTTTAAAACAAAACAAAAAAAGTATCAAAGACAACCAGATAGGTATTTGCTACTCAAGTGTACAGATCTCTGAAAACAGCAAGGTATCCTGTTTCACAGGCTGTTTTATTTGTGTTAAGGGAAGAACCCTGGGCAGGGAGTGGCGGTTACACATTCAGGCTACTGAAAAATTAAAGATGAATTCCCAAACTCTCCCCCCCCCCCCGGGCTTGTTCAGAGAAAAGGAAAAAAGAACTTTCTTCTAAGAAAGATTTGGAAATTAGAGGGACTTCTAGTGGCTTGAAGTCAGCAGTTCCCCAGCTAAGACAATTTGAAATCAGTTTTTTCCTTCCCTTCCTTCCGCTAGGTCAAATCAATATTAATTGTGCCTTATTTCACTTCCATAAACTTGAATTGTTTTTAAGAAAAGCCCCTCTGTGAATTCAGAAGTCACTACAAGCAGCATTGAGATTGAGGTTGATGTCATTCTGTATGTAGAATGTAAGAGGAATACTCAGTGTTAACTGCCATGTGTTAATACACAAGCATAGCTAGCATTGTGATGGCCAAATGCATCCCCTATGCTTTTTTCTTTTCCAAGAAGAATTGAAAAATCAACAACTCTTCCCCAACAGCTGCCTAATTTTAGGAGTCTGACCCTCACATGTCCCTGATGTGGTTGCGTGGGGTTGTGGTATGAATGTCTGTGTGGGTGAGTCTGATGTGTGTGAGAGCACCTTGGGAGGGTCTCTTTCTGCAATGCTGTAAATACGAGTACCGTTTTAATAAAGCATGTACAATAAACCAAATAAGCTCGGAGTTGGACTCTAAATGCAGAGCGGTGAGCCAGTGTGTCCTATACTGCTAAGACTGCATTTGATTCAGGATGAGGAAAAATCTCTTGGAAATGAAAATCAGGCACTGGTTAGCCAAACTGTACATGTACCACATTCAGTGTAACTTCTGAGGCAATTCCACCTTGGTGGAACACTCCCAATTGGGATCATTCAGGTAAGAAGTGATGTATTACAGTGTACATATTTGTACTTAGGCTTTGACGCCACTGGTTATGCTACAAGCACTAGCCTTCCAAGCAGTAGCTGACATACAAGCAGTATTACTAATAGCTGTTAAACCCCTTCACTGTTAGTTGGGAAAGTTCTACTTCAGAACCTGCTTAGGTCAGATTTTGGCTTCATCTTGATAGATTCTTGGTCAGGGACAAGTTGCTCCCACATAGGAAAGCCCAAAATGGGTGACATGAAAAGACTTGTGGCTGCTGGGTGTAATGCATGCAGAAACTGTCAAGATGGTGTGGTAAGCAAAAGAGTGCAAAATGTTACACTCCTGATCAGTCCTGGAATATTCTCTAGAAGTTGGCACCAAATCCTGACTGAAGAGCTCATGTGATGACTAAAGACTGTGGATAAATGGTTTCTTTTTTATGTAAAATATTTTCTAATAACACTGTTAAAGTATATATCCTCTGATGTAGTAAACTGGTATATTTGAACCATTGGACCTGAAGGTTGATACTCTGCATCTATGAGAAGCCCCAGGCATTCATGCAGTAAAAACAAAGTGTTTGTTTGTTTGTTTTTAAGGAAGTGGTTTTGTGTTTTAGACTTGAAATAAACTGTTCTATAGATAATTTGGTAACTCCAGTCAAATGTCTCATTGTCAGGTAGTGTGGTACAGCAGTCTTGGGGGTCTATAACTGGCATGTTTACCCAAACTGCCTGCTTGTTAGGGGTTTAAAAAACATGTTCATTTTTCTTTTCCTTCAGTGTTAGAATTGAAACCCAAAACTTCACACATTGCTCAACCATTTAGCTACATCAGCTCTAAAGTATACACTTCCTACACACTGAGCCTAACCCATTTGTAATGATTCCTCCGATCATCCTTAGGACTGGGCATGTCTGAGAAATCCTGCTTTCATCTCTGAAGTTTAGTGGTCCATATTTGCCATACAATAAAAATAGAACTTTTAATTTTGGTCTGATTACCTACATTTGTTTTTAAATACTTTTATTTGTGAGTATTTTGTATGCATGTTATGTATCTCTGTGCACAGCATGCATGCAGTGTCCTCGAAGGTCAGAAGAGGGCATCAGATCCCATGTTACTGGGGTTACTGTGCTTGCAAGATAGCATGTGGGAGCTGGAATTGAATGGCATACTCTGTCAGGGCACACATACTCTTAGCCACTGAACCATCTCTCCAGCTCCCTGCACTTGGTTTTGATTTATTCTGAGTTTAAAGTCACTTTAAAAAAAATAAATAAAATTAAACCATGCTTTTAAAAAGCATTAAAATTTTAACATTAACTTTTGTCTCTTGCAGCATCCCCAAAGTCCCCTTGGAGTAGAAGCTGTGAGAGCCCCTTCAGGGAATAAACCCATTCCAGTGAAGTTTCCCAAACCGTGATTGGTGTTATCCTAATTCTCCCCCTTCCTTAGAGCTGCATAGTTGATCATTCAATTCTTCCCACAGGCTTCAAAGCTCAAGTCAGCATGGTGAATTAGCACAAGAAATGTGTCCTCTGGAAAGCAAACCAGCCTCCTCATCTGCACACCCCACTTCTGTCTTAAGTGTGGCAGCTTGCTTGGTGTCTGTGCCTATAAGGTGTTTGTTTACAGTGTAGGGCCTGACATCTCTGAGAGCAGTTGGAATAGATGCAGCATTCTACTTGTAAGATGTATACATTTCTTTGAGTCTGTTGAAAGTAGAGTTGAGTACTGTTGCACTGAGATAAGAGTAGTTCTGACTTCTCTAAGGTGGAGTGTGGTCATTGAGGTCAGCTGTTGACTGGGTTATAATACTAATCAGACATGACCTATTTGGCTATGGGGGAAAGGTCCGTAGTAACCAGCCACCATTAGTCTTTATGGAGAAAACATAATTGCCAGCCAGTGTGAGGCACTCCACCTCTTCATGGTTGAGACTGAGGAATCTTGGGCTGAACAACAGCTCTCCATCTGCTCTGCCTCCATTCAAGAGATCCCATGAGGTGCTATGAGCACTGTCTGAACCAGCATCATCACTTGCACATAGGGCCCAGCCAGCCCCTGATGTTTGCAGTTCGCAGCTGAACATCTACAAATGCCTTAAATGTGCTCTCTAACCATCCCCAAGTGGAAATGACAGACTCCTGAGCATTAGTTGATCTGAATTTGCTTTAAAAAGCAAAGAATGAAGCTTCAAAGATAAATTCAAAATGTGCTTTTGCTAGTTAAAAGAGTGTGGATTGACCAAAAGTTGTAATTCAGCAGTTAACTGTGTAAAGCCCTTTTAATGCCAAACTTCGACATTGTGTTTAGACTTCCAGGGCATCCTCTTAATCCAAGACTGGAGTCTCCCAAAACATCTCCGCCTAACTTTCTGGAACTTCACTTGTTAATATGTGGTCCCTACACACCTGCTGCTCACTGTTGAAGAACTGACCCCACCCCCAACCCAGCTTATCTTCCTACTCAGCCTCCTTTCTTATGGATATATTCTTACTACCTGTTGGCAATCTGCCTAATTTTGACATGCTGTGACCCTGACTAAAGGCCTTCATTGACACCTCAGGATTCAAAATGTAGGCCCACCATGTCTGCCTCCTCACCAGCTTCATTAACTGATACATGTAACTACTGCCAATTTTGCTTTCAGAGTGTCCCTAGCCACTCTCTGCTCCATTTTTCAGTTCTGGGTTATAGTCTCACACCCTCCCTGATTAATTTCCTTTCTAGCTCCTTAAGGCAGAGCCAGACTTAGTGCCCCCATGCTAATTTAAGGGACCCCTGGCCCAGGCCTTCAAAGCAGGTGTACATGAAGCCTTCCAGTTACTACGTAATTATCTACCCTGATAATCCAGCATCCACATTCAGGCTCCAGTTTTAGGCCCAGTAATTTTTTTTTTCTTCTCAGACTTTACTGCCAGCTACATAAAACTGATCCATACAACTTTTAAGTGAATTTGAGAGCTGAGAGAGTAAGCAATATAAACCAAGGCACCAAGGAAGCACCAGGGCTTCAGAACACCTAGGAGACACATCTCAGCATTTCATGTTGTTTATTGGGTTTGCAATTTGTTGCTACAAGAAGAGAGAGGTAGGGAAGAGAAAAGCTGATTGAGACTGTTGACGAAGCCAAGAGTTGACCATGCAAGTTTAAAATCTACAAAGAGCTGCATCACACCTGGTTCGAGGCAGACACTCAAAGCCTGGACCTGAGGTGACCAGTGAGCCCAGGTGGCCAGGCTAACAATGTTAGTCAGCTCTAGTAAAGTCATTTGTCCTCACTGTCCCTGGCTACTGGAACTTCTTATGGTGTCTAGTAGATACCAATGAGAAATTAGAAAACAAGATAAACACCAGTTTGATAGTCTACAAGGGGCTAGAGAGACGGCTCATTGGTTAAATACATGTACTGTTTGGCAAATGACTCCAAGCTGCCATGTTGGATGGATCAAACTGCCTAAAATGCCAGAGGGGATCCGATGCCCTCTTCTGAACTCCACAGGCTCCTGCATGCATGTGCACATGCACACATACATAACTTTAAAAGGACAAACTACAGTGTGATAAAGGTAAATGGAAACTGCCCTGGACCTGGGGTGCTTTCCTGGGGAACCTCACTCACCTATGGGGAGAGACCTTTGCCCCTACAGCAATGAGAAGTAGGGAACAGAGAAAAGGTAAGAGTTAAGTCATGTCTCACATAAGAAAATTCTTGCTGGCTGGAGAGATGGCTCAGAGGTTAAGAGAACTGACTGTTCTTCCAGAAGTCCTGAGTTCAATTCCCAGCAACCATATGGTAGCTTACAACTATCTACAATGATATCTGATGTCCTTTTCTGGTGTGCAGACAAACATGCACTGTAAATATAATAAATCTTAAAAAACAAACAAACAAACAAAAGGCTGGGTGGTGGTAGTGCACGCCTTTAATCCAAGCACTGGGAAGGCAGAGGCAGGAAGTTCGCTGAGTTGTGAGTTCCTGGTCCACAAAAGCTAGTTCGAGGACAGGATCCAAAGCTACAGAGAAATCCTGTCTTGAAAACAACAAAAAAGAAACCCTGTCTCAAAAAAAAAAAAAAAAAAAAAAAAAGTTCTTGAAGAAGAGAGCACTTTGTTCCTGTCAATGTGTTGTATAAACATAGGAAGCACCTGGGCCCTAGAATGTGGGGATTTCTTTTCTTGAGCCCTTAGTATCTTTAGGTGGCATACAATTTACTAACAAACTGAATCATCCTTTGATAGTTAAACTGATAGTCCCAATAGGAAAACTGTTCTCTGCATTCTTCACAGTTCAATGACGAATGGTAACAGCATCAGATACTAAGTTCAGCAAGCAGGCACAGTTTCAACATTAATGCTCTCAGTGCTGAGATAGTGAAGAGCTTGGAAGGCCTAAGTCTGAGCCCAACAACCCATGTAACCAACCAGCCTAGCCTACTGGGAAAGTCCCAGACCATTGAGAGGCCCTGACTAAGAAAGTGGATGCCACCTGCAGGACAACACCTGCGATAGTGTTGGCAATCTGACAGACTCTAGAGTCAACTGGAGACAAGTGTCTGGCCATGTTTGTGGAGGATTGTCTTGATTTCATCAATTGATGTAGGATGGCTCACCTTGACCAGATGGGACCATCCCCTAACAGCTATTTTCTGATTGTGGTTGTGGTGTGACCAGCTGCTTCAAGCTCTTGCCACCTCAACTTCCCCACCAAGATGGACTGTATGTACCCTAGAGTTGTCAGTCACAATATATCATTTCTTCCTCCCTTAAGTTGCTTTCATCTGAGTATTTTATCACAACAAAAGGGAAAGAAAAAAAAATGTCCTCCAACACACACACATTCTCTTCACGTCTGATTTATTTGGCATTTGAACACATGGTTGTGATTTCTAAAATTGTTTGCATATTGGTGAATCTAGTTGAGATACTAGAATTGGAACTGAAAAAAAATTGTGAGGAGAGCTCATGGTAGATGTCTTCCCTGTAGAAGAGTGGAAGAGTCCATGGTGTGCTAATTTTAACTAGCAGCAAAATTGAAAATGCCAGCCCCAAGTCTCTAAAGCCAGTGAGTACTTTGTCAGTTCTGAGTAAAAGAAAATCATGATTCAAGTATCCCTAAATGTGTTTGAACAGCCAGATTTTAGTTCATTGGGATGTGCTCTCCGAGGTTCATTTTGTATATTGATTTGACTGGGCTTCAGTGTGGAGTTGTTTGATTGAACAAATGTGAAACTGTTTGTACACATGATTGCAATGTGGAGTCAGCAATTGAACAATTGCTGTCATGTGGACAGACTACTGTCAAATCCATCTAAGACCTTCTGAACAATTAGCCAGCCTGTGTTCCACTTCCTGTGAACCTTGTAGATTTTGGACCCAAAATTGCAACATCACCTCCTACCAGAATGTCTAGCCAGCCAGCTCTGCAGATTTCAGAACTCAACAGTGTAAGCCAAGTCTTTACATTCACATTCTCTCTCTCTCTCTCTCTCTCTCTCTCTCTCTCTCTCTCTCTCTCTCTCTCTCTCTCTCTCTGTTTCTCTCTCCTCCTCCTCCTGCACCACCTCCTTCTCCTCTCTGCCTCTTACATCCTCCCTCTTGGTTTCTCTCTGTGGTTGCCCCACTGTAGGGAAACTTTGTAATTAGTAATATCCCTCTTTAAAAGTTTTGCTTCATTGTTGTAATTAGGTAATGTGCTGGCTAGATTTATGTCAACTTGACACAAACTACAGTCATTTGAGAGGAGGGAACCTCAATTGAGAAAATGCCTCCATAAGATCGGGCTGTGGGCCAGCCTGTAGAGCATTAGTGATTGATGGGGAAGGACTTACCCAGTGTGAATGGTGCCATCCCAGCCATCCCTGGACTGGTGGTCCTGGGTATTATAAGAAAGCAGGCTGAGTAAGCCATGCCCTCTGCATCAGCTCCTGCTTCCAGGTTCCTGCCTGGTTTGAGTTCCTGTCTTCACTTCCTTTGGTGGTGAACAGCAAATTGCTTTGGTCATAGTGTTTCATTACAACAAAAGAAACCCTAACTAAGACAGGTAACAAATGTCTTCTTGGCTTAATTTAGTAGTTGATCTGCTAGTACCACTTGGGCTTCTGCGTCTGAGCTCTGAAGTCATTTCAGCTCTGGGAGACTACATTTGCCAACATGACTATACATTTTCAATTCCTGTCTAAAGCAAGCCATGCAATTGTCCAGGAGCAAAGATGAAACTATTCAGACCTCAGTGACAACAGTCATCTGACATTTATGATGGAAAGTATCATCTAGGGACTCTGCTCCAGATCACTTGCATTGACCCCAACATTGATGTTTTTTTTTTAAGTATTTAGCAATTATTTATAAATACATTTAGCTTCAGAAGTAACATGAAACCATTCTCTTTGGGGAGGAAAGCACAAGAAAGTTAAAAATTGCACCTAATGGAGCACTGGAATTGACTGCTCCAAATTTGAGTCTTAGTTCTTCCCCATACGGCTGCCATTTTCATTTAAATAACTATATCTCACTTTTTGAGGGTTTATACTCATGTAATCTGGGCCATGCTCACAGGCCGGGTACAGAATCTAGACTGTTTGGGTCACAGCCTGGCTCTACTACTTACTATCTGTGTGGATTTGAGTCAGACAATTAACATGTGAATCTGACTAATTCAGAGGGCAGATTGAGGCTCCTGAGAGCCCATTATGCAAAGCAGCCAGAACAGTGTCTGGCATATAACACTAGCTACGATTATTTCCCCTCCTCTTTTTTTTAACCCCTAACATAAATGACCTCCTACTGAATGTTATTTTATAAACCCATTCAATTTATTGATTCCCTATAGATTATCACTTCATAGTATTACTGATAAAGCCATCTCTTTCTAACCTCAAGTCCCATAAAATGATCTCAATCGTACCTAGAAGAAATACCTACACTTACCCAAAAAGCTTACCTCTTTTTCTTTATGATTCAATGAATTAATGCATCTGGTGGGGAAACATGTTTGGCAAATTAAATGGTGAAGTTGGGAAGGAAAACGGGTAGAAAGAAGTATGGGGAGTTAGTGGTAGATTGATATGATCAAAATATAATGAATACATGTGTAAGATTTTCAGATAATAACTCATTTCAAACATTATGAAAACATCTGTCTGCTCAATGGATTGAGCACAGGCAAAAGCTTCTGATGTTACTTGAGGTGATCGCCTCCCTCAGTGGCTTCTGTTGGTCTTTGTCTTGCATATTTGAGGGCAATGGCTCACCGAGGATGAAGAACCTTCTGGCAAAGTTCTCTCTTGTTCCACAGCTGCCTCACTGCAAAGAAAACCACAAGTGTGTTTAAAACTCAGATACTTGGTATGGTCAAAGGTGATGTTTATACTATGGATTTGCCTTCTGTGGTTTCCGGTGGAGGCATTTCCCCCTTCCTACCCACGAAGGATTAGGAAGTGCTGGTGCCTCTGGCTACTGCTGTTGGCATACAACCCTCCACTCCCACTGAACTGGAAGTGGTCCAGAAGAGAGAACTCAGAAGATCAGGGGACAGGTGCCTTGAGGGACAGAGGGCTGAGAAGTTAACAGTGCGGAGGACCCACACTGGGTGCCTAGTCCCCATGTCTTTTGGCTCACAGCCACCTGTAACTCCAGCTACAAGGAATTCCATGCCTCTGATCTCCATGGGCACCTGCACACACATACAGATACATACAACTAAAACTAATAAAAATAAATCTTAGAAGCAGAAAGACAACTAAAAGGGAAGCATGATATGGGAAAGGTGTTTGGTTTTTGTTGTTGTTTTCTATTTTGTTTTGTGAGCTTTTGTTTGTTTGTTTTCTTTTCCTTCCATTTCAGATGTAGCAGAGGTGGGATGTCCCAGAAGGGAAGGGCCCTGGGGGAAGGAGGGGACTTGATAGAAGACAGTGGTACAGCCCAAAGAGACAGCACTCATTTCCAGCAACCCCCTGCTTCCTGCAGCTTCTCACGGGCGTGAATGCACTGAGCACAGAACTAACTAGCTTAGACAGTGTGGTGGGCTCTGAAAAGGCATGCTCAGTCTGCTGAGAGCCAGCCCAGTCAAGCCGCTTCCTCACATAGGTCGAGTGGCTCTCCTTTCCTGCTGTCCCACTCATTCCTGGCAGAACTCTCAGCCCCCATGTCCAGCTGTGTTCGCTCTAGTTCATCGCTGTTTCTTTCTTCCTGACCCTCACCACAGACCCTCACCACATCCTCGGCTCCTGTCTCTGGTCACAGCAGCTTCCTTCACCAGTCCGCCAGGCCCAGGGCCTCCTCTTTCCTTGTCCTGTACAGTCTTGGATAATGCTCATGACTCTTACTGTGGAGGTCGGAGGCCTCCCAGGTTCCTCCCCCACCTTGCTCACATGCCAGCAACATTGTTTCTAGCTGCCCATGCCAGAGGCTGGATGGAGTCTTCCTAGGCCTACCATCTGACCCCGCTAAATTCTCCATCCAAAAAGGCCCCCCTTTCTCCAGCTCTCATTCACTCTGTAGAATCTCTCTTCACAAGTATGCAGTTTCTTAACACTAAGATCTGAGCACCGGAAGCTCTTTTACTGTCCTTTTGAGACAGGGAAGCCTAGGAGACAGTTTTGTTCGCTGGGATCCTATTTGGTTTTGTGTCATGCACACTCACTCCTCCTTGGTATCTGTCCCTTCATCTACATACACCCCCCTCTAAACAGTATGCCTAGCAACCCTGGAACCCGCCCCCCACCTAGTAAACCCAGTACACACATTGAGCTATCATGGCCCATCTCTGAACAAAGATATGCTTCCCTGCCCCTGGTAACAATCAGATTTAGACAATTTCTATTCAAATGTATTCCCAATGTACCCACATAAGGACAAAAGGACAAATCAGGCCTGAAGTTACTTTGGGTTCATACCCAGTGAGTCAAAACTGTGTCCCCTAGTAACCTTTTAGAAAGATGCCCCTGTTTGTCATCTTATGCATAGGCATAATTTCATAGGCCTATGATTAAAATGAGATAATGAGATGCATTATGGAAAAGAACATGCACAATTAAGCAAAGTGAATGTATGCCCACCGTGGTAGAATACACCTTTAATCCCAGCACTTGGGAGGCAGAGGCAGATGGATCTCTTTGAGTTCGAGGCCAGCCTGATCTAAGTAGAAAGTTCAAGAACAGATAGAGCTACATAGAGAGACTTGTTCGCAAAAAAGAAAGGAAGGGAAGAAGGAAGATGAATATATCACTTAATCTATCAATCAAAATAGAGAACCACCAAATTATACCTCTGAGTAAGTACCCCTCCTTCCTTTTGGACACTATTTTTTAAAAATGTCTGTAGCCTAGGGCTTTGAATACTCATGTGGCCTTGCTTCTTTTGTAAATCTTTATGAACCCTTACTGTCAATCCTTACTAGATAAGAGGCCAAGAACCTGGAAACATCTGGTCCAGACCTGGAACACTAGTAACACTTTCCTGAGGATTGGAATGTAAGCTGTTGGTTCAGCCTGCTCCTACTGCACACTCCAGGCCTCTGGGCTCTCTCTGGACTTGTGTGCAATTCTCCTTTGCCTAGCTAATTCCCATGGTTTTGTCTTTGAGAACGAATCATTCTCTCTACAAAGCCTTTATTAACAGCACTCCAGCATGAGAAGTGCTCTCTCTGTGGCTTGCAAGCCCTCATGATGCTGTGGCTAACCTTGGCCAGTGACAACAGGGTAGCATCCACACTGGTATAAGCCAACTGTCCTTCCCTCCTCTGGGATCTTCACCTCCCTGTAGGTACCTTTCAGGATATAAATTAGGTCTTTCCTGGTGTTGTGTGTGCTGTGGTCTGAATGTTGGTGTCCCTCTGGTTAGGAGTCACCTGGCCATAAAGACTCTGCCCATGTGATTGGGTTAGTGCTTTATAGGAGAGCTTGTGGGATGCGTATTTTTCTACTCTTGCTATAAGCAGATCTGCTGTCCATGAGCAAACCCCTTCCCAAGACACCAACCTGCCAGCACTTTGACTGAGAACTTCCAAACTCTAGAATGGAGAAATAAAATTTTCACTGCTGTATAAGTTGCTCCATCTCTGATGTCTTGCTGGGTCAGCACAGACATTATCTCTAGCCGTTCAGACTGTGTCTGCTCACAGATGAATAGCTGAACTGAGATAGCTCTGCCCTGAAGCCACATTTGTACCTCAGATTAACCCAGAAACAAAGCAGCAGTGTTCCTCATGGCAAACAACCTGGGCTTGGACCCCTCTAGCCTATGCCAGAGCAGACCCACTTTCTAAGACCATGTCAGAACTCGGGGGTGTGGGTATTTTAGACATCAGGCAGATCTGCCTGAGGCACCTGGGCATGGTGCCATCCACCATGCTGAAGATCATTCTTACCAGATGGTCTTCAAGCTGGTATTTCTTCCCAGTCACACGGCTGAGCTGATGCAATTGTGTCCCAGAGGTTATAAGAGAAAAGTTGCTGGCATTTGCTGGCACTCTGCAAGAGTCCATGTCCTGTTCCTGTTTCTGTGGCAAAGGTTTTCACAACAATAAGCCCTCTCTGGGAGAGTGCACTTAGCTGCCATGGCCAGCACAGCGGGAGACAGCACGGGCAGGCTGAGAGCCACGAGTGCTGGAGGAATACCACCCACAGTCAGCACTGGCTGAGGCACCCAGTGCTCTGCAAGAAAGAAAAACAGAAGTCAGGGCCTGGTGAGCGTTCCCACATGCATCCCAAGGTCGAATGAACGGGTATTTTTCCTTCTATCACAGTAAAGAAATGGGACAGAACATCCCAAGGGGCCCTGGCCAATAAGGCATGCGACCTCTACACTGTGAGAGGATGAAAGCATAAGCAGGGTGACACTTGTGTTCCTTGCTCTCACTGAGTCCTGCTCATACTTGCTCACTTAGGCAGGTGGCAGAAAGGTCAGCATCAGGCAAAGGATTCCAAGCCATCTCCTAGACCAGATCCCAGAGACCCCAGTGTCCTGGGGGAGGCAGGGGTGACCTGAGTTGTTTGCAGAGCAGAAAGTGGGGTGCTTCTAAAAGAAAGAAGCCAAGAGAGATGTCCTTTTATCTTCATTAAAAAGAAAAAGAATGCTTGAGACAAGATATCAGCTGCCCGGGCTGTCTTTAAAGCTGGAATCCTCCTGCATCGTCCTTTCAAGTAGTTAGGTTCACAGCCCTGCCCCACCAGCCAAGCCAAGCTTCAAAATGGTGGTGTGTAACAGTTCTGGCTGTCCTGGAACACACAGAACACACAGAGATCGGCCTGCCTCAACCTCCAGAGTGCTGGGATTAAAGGTGTGTGCCAGCTCGCTCGGCCAAAATGCACTCTTCAGATGAACTCTTCTTTGTCAGCAAGGGTTCTCCTTCATGGCTGCCATCACAAAGAGGCTGAGGCCGAACTGCTAAAAGTTCAAGGCCAGCATTCCTCCACAAAGCCTGGATTAAAAAGCCAGAGCTTTCTCTGCAATTAAATTCAGTTTAGGCCTTTTGCATGGACCCTGAAGTTCACACTGAATGAAAAAAAGAAATACAAAGGAAGGACATGACTGCTCCTAGGTGTGGTGGAAGAGACCGTTTATTGCAGATAAAAGGGAGAGCATAGTCAGAGGCAGGGACATCTGGGAGAGTCCAGAGCAGACATAACCAGTCTGAGCTGGGCCCTGTGAGGAGAGGGGGAGGGAAGAGGAGACAGCCAGGAGAGTCAAGGGGAGAAGAAAAGGGCAGGTAACCAAAATGACGATTATATAGGGAAGGGCAGCCCAGCCCCAGCCCAGGCTGGAGAAGTTTAGGGTAGGGGGCAGGGTATGCCAGCCATCCCCTGTAACAAACAGGTAGGGACTGAGGGATGCTGGGAGAACTTGGAGATCAGGTCCACTTTGGTAGATTAAATAGGTACCTCAGTTTGTCCCAGGCGTGAGTCTTAACACACACAAAGCAGGGATATTTTCACAGACATGTTCCTACTGAGGTCTTAGGTAAGTTGAGGCCTGTCTTAGTCTGCTTTCTATTGATATGATAAAGGCCATGACCAAAAAAACAACTTCAAGAGAAAAGGATTTATTAGCCTTACACTTCCACCTCACAGTTTCTCATGGAGGAAATTAAGGGCAGGAACTTAAGCAGTGACCATGGGGTAAGGCCACCTACTGGCTTGCTCACCAAGGCTTTCTTGTACAACTCAGAACCACCTGCCCAGGAGCTCACATCCCCCAGTGAGCTGGGCCCACCCACATCAATCATTTATCAAGAAAATGTCCTACAGACTTGCCCACAAGCCATTTGATGGAGGTATTTTTCTCAATGGCATTACCCGATGATTCTAGCTTGTGCCAAGTTGTCAAAAACCTAAACAGGTTAGGGCCTAAGCTATTCAAAAGTTGTGCTCTTTGGCTGGGAAGGTGGATCAAAGCACTCACAGGCATGCCTGATGACCTGAGTTCTATCCTGGGGAGTCCATGGTAGGAGAGAACCAAGCCCTAGGAGCTGTTCTCTGACCTCATATGCATGCTATGCACATGAGTATGCTCTTGCATGGATACTTCCTGCCCCACCCCCCTCCCCAGTGAGTGCAGACACACACACACACACACACACACACACACACACACACACACACACACACACCATACTCTGCCTTTTCCTGGGACCTCTGTAAGGGACCTAAATTGGATGTCTAACTTAGGCATCTAGGTTGGCCTTGGAACATGCTTGGATTGACCAGTGTGATGATGTAACAAGAAGCTCACAGGCCTTCTGACCTTAAGAGACAGCAAGCTTCTGCTCCTTGGAGAGTGTCTAGCATGGGGTTAAAGGCTTATAGAGAAAGAAACCCATCCCATCTAAGTCACTGAGCACATGGCAAACCCTGTTTAGGCAACCCACATAAATGATGGACAAAGGAACACTGTTCTTTGGTTTCCTAACATTGGGTGAGATTTACCATGCAACAATAGGGAACAATACCCCTGGCATTTGAAAACATGATGTGAATCTCAGGAAGTGAGTTTGGTTTACATTAAGTCCATTCAAAAAATATCCATTCAAGCCTTCTCCCTACACACCCAGGTTAGATCTGAAGGCTTCTATATCTCACCGCACGAAAGACACTCCAAAGTGGCCCTGATTGTGAGCACTGGGACAGATGAACTCTCACTTAGTGCTTGCTCATGGTTGCTGTCCCCTGAATTGTGTCCTCAGCCCTGGAGATGGCACAGTAGTCACAAACATTGGCTTAGTTTCTTTCTGGCTGATATTGACAAGAGTCTCTTTGAAGGAGCTTCAGAGAAGAGTGGTTCATTCCAACTCACAATTGAGGAGTGCCGTCCATCTTGCGAAGAGCTTGAAGAATATATCACACTCACTGTAAAGAGCAGAGAGCAGGGGGCGGAGAGGTGGTTCAGTGTCTTCGTGCACTGGCTGCTCTTCCAGAGAACCTGGGTTCAATTCCCAGGACCCACATGGTGGCTCACAACTCTCTGTAACTCTGCTTCCAGGGGATCAAATTGCCTTTTCTGGTCTCTACAGGCGGTAGGTACAAAGGTGGTACACAGACAGACAGATAGGCCAGACACTCATATACATAATTTTTATAAGTTAAAAAAAAAAAAAAAGCAGGGAGCAATGGATGAATGAGGGCATGTCAAAGCTCAGCTGGCTCGCTCCGTAATTGTGCAGTTTTGAATCTTGTGCTCAGGGAAATGATGCACTCAGAGTAGGCTGGTCTTCATACATCAATTTAATTACAATAATTCCCCACAGGCATTCTCAGAGGTCCTTCTCCCAGGCGATTGTAGAGCTCCCAAGTTGTGAATGAACACTATATCACTTTTTTTTCAGTGCTGTTATACAATACCACAACCAAGGCAACTTTTAAAAGAAAGTGTTTGGTTTAGGGTTTCAGAGAGTTGGAATCCCATGATGGTGGAGGAAAGGGAAAGGCATGGTGGCAGGAACAGCTGATAGCTCACATCTTGATCCACAAGTAGGAGGCAGAGAGAGAGAGAGAGAGAGAGAGAGAGAGAGAGAGAGAGAGAGAGAGAGAGAGAGAGAAGTGAGGAGGCTGGAGATGGCTTGAGTCTTTTGAAACCTCAAAGCCCCCACCCAGTGATACACTACTTCCAACAACACCACATCTCCTAATCCTTCCCAAACTTTTGTACCTCCTAAGGACCAAATGCTCAAATATATGACCCTATGGGGCCATTCTCATTCAAACCACTGCAAACAAAATCATTCACCTTCATTAGGACACTGCTCCAGGTCTTGCTTCTCAGGATCTGATCTGGACTATCCTTTGTCATTTCCAAGCATGCTGAGCACACAAGACCACCCCAAGTTCAGCAGAGTCCCATGTGATCTTCCTTGCCACCAGAGCATCAGAAGTGTTTTGTGTGTCTTGCCACCTCCCAAGGTAGCCATTTTGTGCCTTTTGTCCATTTATAAACTGATACTAGCTAAGATCCTAGCAGTATAGGACTCTCTTTGGCATACCAGCCAATGGCCATTATTAACTTTCTTCTTTTCATTCCCTAGTCCAGCAAGCTTTTGGATACAGTAATTAAGGGTGGGGGAAGCACTGTTTTGACCATTATCATGTTCTCAATTCTGTTTAAATGGTCCCAGGCCTTATAGTTCAAGGTTTCTGTTTCAAGTGTACGATTTGTCTTGAGTTCCAAAATTTAGGATTTCCTTGCTAGGTGACAGAGGTGAACACCTTTACTCCCAGCACTCTGGTTACAGAGGCAGGTGGATCTCGGAGTTCGAGACCAACCTGGTCTACAAAGCCAGATCTAGGTCATCTAGGGCAACTCAGAGAAGCCCTGTCTTGAAAAATAACAAAACAACAATAACACAAACAAACAAAAAGCCCTTGGAATTCCCATTTCATAGAGTGTACATGCATTGTATGTGTACATGTGCTTGTATGTGCACATGAAGGCTAGAGGTCAACCTTGGATGCCACTTTTCGGGTGCTATTCCCCTAGTTTTTTAAGACAGGGATCTTCATTGGCCTGGAACTTGCCAGTTAGGTTGGGATAGCTGGTCAGTGAGCCCAGGGATCTCCTTGTCTCTGCCTACTCCCTGCTGGGATTATACCATGTCCAGCTTTTTATGTCCATTTATCAGACTCAGGTCCTCATTCTTGCACAAGTGTGTCCTGACTGTCCATCCTTCTTGCTCTACCTGCATTTTGAATGTGAAATGTATCTTCTATGCATGCATCCTGCGAATAGCTCCGTTATGGCCTGCTCATTACTGTTTCCACTAGGCATCATGTTCTTTTGCTACTGTGTGTATTCAATATGCTGTGTCTAACTGCTACAGGATACCCCTCATATCTACTTTGGGGGGCCATGGTCTCTCATTTAGCCCCCCTAATTTAAAATTCTAGAATGATCTTAAACTCTTGATCTCACCAGTCTCTACTCCCAAGTGTGGGGATTACAAGCATGCCTCCTCTGGTTCAAATGAAGCTGAAGACTGGACTCTGCCTGTGTATGGTAGGCAAGTACTCCACCAATTAAACTATATCCCTGGGGTAACAACCACACCTCTCTCCAGTTGACAGAAGTACATGCTTCCAGCTTGTTGTGCAAGACTTTTCCTTAAGAGATATGACATAAATGTCTGTTCACCCCAGATGTGAACTGATGACCTAATAGTGTAACCATTATACCCAAATCAAACTTGGTGAGCCACTGAGGTTAGCGGGGTTACTTATAGTACAGTTGAGGGGTACCCTTAAGGAGCAGGAATAACTCAACGGTGGCTGCATCACTAGAAACTCCACCCCAAAAACTGGTGAACACCAGGAAAATGGCAACCCTGGAGCCCTGTGTAACTCACAGGCAGCTCCATAGGTAGGGTGTTTTTACCAACAGTCTTCCCGCCAGCCTGGTCTCATAGTCACGTCAGCCCCAAATAACACCCAGAGATGCTGTATTAGATATAAAGCTTTTGGCCTGTTACTAGTGTTTCTTATTGGCTATCTCTCTCTTGAATATTAACCCATTTCTATTAATCTAAGTGTTTTCACGTGGTCTACTTATTGGAGACAAGATCTGGACCTTCTTCTCTCCAGCCCCTACATCTTGACTCTCCTCTTCTACATCTCCCAGAATCCTCCTTGTCTCCTAGTCCTGCCTATTTTGCCTTCCTATTTGCCAACAGTGCTTTATTCATTAACCAATAAGAGAAACATATTTACAGAATGGCATCTCCCATCAGGGTGTCCTCGTTCCATGAACTATTTCAGACTGACAAGCCATATATTTCCCGAGTCTCATGATACTCCCTCCTCTCTCCTGAAGGCAATGCTTTAATTGGAAAGAAACTGCTACACAACTCAGTTCCAAGTCCTCATTGCATTAGACACCCTCATACAGTTTCTTTTGTGTGTAAGAAATCCTTGGGGAAATGTAATACTAGCTTGTCATCTGGCTAGTGGGTATAGGCACCTCAATGTGCTTTCCCTTTAAAATGACTCCAAGCATTTCTTTATGTGTGATTTGTTTGGGAGAGTCTCTTCCTTAGTAAATTGCCTATCCATTTTCTTTTCTTGTGGGCTTCCTGTCTTTCTTGTTGATTTGTATTTTCTCCATCTTCCTTCTTCTCTTCCCTCCCTTCCTATTCCTTCTCTCTCTCTCTCTCTCTCTCTCTCTCTCTCTCTCTCTCTCTCTCTCTCTCTCTCCCTTCTTCCTTTTCTTCCTTTTTTCATTTTGTATTGTTGGAGTTAGAAGTCATGGCCTTGGGCATGGCAGACAAGTGTTCACCATTGGCTTATGTCCCCCGTATCCTTGTCAGTTTAAACCACTGCAAAATTTCCTTCCAATCTGTCAGTACCTAGTACCTTTATCCATGATGTCTATAGTTGTACAGAGACCCTTTACTGTATGTGGTCAATACTTTTTGTGAAGTTTTTAAAATAGGCCATGCATCCACACTCGTGTAAAAGAAATTATCCTACATTTTTGACATCATAGTATCTTTGTGCTCAGATTTGTTATTGTTGTTTTGTTTGTCGAGACAGAGTTTCTTTGTGTTATAGAGCTGCTTGTCCTGGAACTCCCCTTGTAGACCAGGTTAGCCTCGAACTCACAGTGATCTACTTACCTCTGCCTTTAGAGTGCTGGGCTTAAAGGCATGCACCACCACCACCCAGCATGTTAAGATTTTTTAAAAAGAGTTTTTATTTTTAAAATTGTGTGTGTGTGTGTGTGTGTGTGTGTGTGTGTGTGTGTGTGTGTGTGTGTGTGTGTGGGCATGTACATGTGAGTGAATTTTCAGGGGCCAGGAGAAGCCAAGAGAGCCTCTTCAGGAGGACTTGGGGCTGTATAGTATAGCAGTATCCTCTGAATTAAAGCATTGCCTTCAGGGAAAAGAGGGGGTGGGGCGGGGCGGGGCCAGGGTTCAGGAGCTGGGAAGTAAACAGCCCAACAGTCTGAAGAAGTGCCTGAGCCATGAGCCACCTGATGGTAGTGCTCTAATCACATTCAGGTCCTCTGTAAGAGCCTTAACCGTTGAACACTTGTGTTCTAGATCCATCTGGATTGAACTTTGTATATGGCACTATGTAGAGACACTCGTGCAAAGACCTGAACAGCAGAAATGAGTAATGTTTACCCTGGCTTGGAAAATAGACAGTAGACGTTTTTTCAAGAAAACAAGAAAGCTTATAGAAGTAGTTTAACGCTTTAGCACCAATAGCTGAAGAAGTGCCAGAGAGAATAGTACCCTTTTGACCTTGCCATAGTGCAATAAGACAGTGTTAGCACCCAAGGGCACCTTGTTAAATATCTTACACTTGGAAACTGAAAGCAGCACCTAACATAGGAGTAAGGAGTAATAGAAAGGGCAACCCACCCCCATCCCCACCCCATGCCCAGATCTACCGGATTTAGCACAAGCACTGCTCAAGGACATCGATAACTTTAAGGGAACTTTTAGGAAACAAACACTGAGGTATCCAGGGTTTCATCCTCTTTGAATCGGGCTTTCTGAAAGTTGCAGGAGACAGCACCCCTGAAGTATGAAGCCTTCCGTTTTTTGTAAAGGAACCTTTCCTCCTGTCCTTATTTGGGTCTTAAGGTTTGTAGATCTTCCTTTAACTATATAGTAGCTGAATATCTCTGTCATTAAAGCAGCATGCTGTTGGATTCTCCACTGTTCAGCTATCAAAAGTTTAAAGGAAATTCCCAAGAAGATACCTAGTCTGTTCGGTATACTGTGCTTCTTTCCTGTTGTCTCGCTGTTGTATAGGACATCCGATGTTTTACGGTCTTTCAGTTGCCTTTGTTTTGCAGTATGCTATTGTAGCTGGATTAGTTATTCAGAGAAATGCTAGAGAAATTACAGGCAGACCCCAGCTACTCCTTCATTCACCAAGGATTGCCATTCAAGGGCGCCTGCTACTGCACGATGCCCGCACTGGACAGCACACAAATGCTTAACATACAAAATGATGGTTTCTTTCTCTTACAGGATTGAATTATGTTTTAATGAGTGTGAAACTTTAATTCCTCATGCTTCCTTTTTTATTTATAAAGGCTATCATCAGCTTGAGAGTATTGTGGTATTTTTTATTTGTTTTTTAAAGATTTATTTATTTATTATGTATACAGTGTTCTGTCTGCATGTATCTCTGTAGGCCAGAAGAGAGCACCAGATCTCATTACAGATGGTTTTGTGAGCCATCCTATGGTTGCTGGGAATTGAATTCAGGACCGCTGAAAGAACAGCCATCACTCCGGCCCCTGTTCATTTGTCTTTTAATTGCTGTTGCTGAGACGGGGTGTCATGCAATCTAGCCTGGTCTTGAACTCGAATTGTGTGTGACTCTAGCCTTGAAATCTTTTTGTAAAATGCATTATTTTATGTGTGTGAGTGTTTTTCCTGCATGTATGTCTGTGCAGCATGTATGTGTGCCTGGTGTCCATGGAGTCCAGAAGAAGGTAATCAATCCCATGGAACTGGAGTTACAGGTGGTGTGAGTCAACATGTGCATACCAGGAATTGAACCAGGGTCCGCTGGAAGAGTAGTCAGTGTTCTTAACTATTAAGCCATCTCTCCAGCTCTTAGCTTCCTAATGCTGGGGTCACAGGACTATTCTCTAATAGTCACGTCCAGTCTCCAACAATTTGTCTTTAAACTTTCTATTTAACATAAGGTTAAACTTCTTGTAAATCACCTCTATTCCTTTATGGAATAAAGCATACAATTTTAAATAAAAATACAAATGTTGCTATTTTAGGGAGTCCCTAAATTAAGATATAATTACTACAGAATGAATCGACATTATCTCCCACACTGACTAGTTGGATGCAACACCACCATTTCCATTCTGTTTAGTGCTTCCTCGTTTACAGGAAAGGATGTCAACTGGGAGAACAAGAGACACCTCCGCATGGGCTGTCCTCTAGACCTTTGTTAGGTCAGTTGGGGGGTGACCTGAGGGTAGCTGGGAAGGACAGGTCACCTCTGTTATGGGAGGGGCACCATCTGACTGCCTCAAACTCACACTGGTGCATCCGTTTCCCAAGTGCTGAGCTTAATTGCACGCAGGCACCGCCACACTTGCCTCTCCTCCTCCATCATCACTAGACCTTTGCACATAGTAATTTCTTCTTCTGGGTGCCAGGACACTCTTAATCTTATTGTGTTACAGGTAACTTTGATAACTACCCCTCTAGAAGGAAATGACTTACCAAATCTGGTGAGATTCAAACACTGTATGATTGTATAGCCTTTTTAAACATTGCATTTTTAATGTTCTGCTGATTTTCATTGTTATTTTGTCATGCTAGTCTCCAAATCTGGGTCCTAGTATGCCACCTGCCTCAGCCTCCAGGGTAGCTAGGTACAGACCCACACCATCCAGCAGTGCTGTGCTTGGTTTTGTTGTTGGTTCTGGTCTTCAAGACAGGGTCTCACTCTGTCAACCAAGCAGCTTTGTAGCCCAGGCTGGCCCTGAGCTTGCAGCAGCCTCCCAAACCCCGGGACCACAAGCATGAGCCACAAGCATGCACTTTATCTTTACACAAGCATGAATTCCAGATTTTCTCCACTGCTTTAATAGGCAAGCAAACAAAGGAAGACAGATGAACACAGTCACCCAGGAGAATGTTAGTGTCTCTGCCTGGCTTCCTCACCCTAGATTCTGAATCTCATCCCTTTCCTCTGACTAATGTACAAATCAGAGTCCTAGAGAAGCCTTTGACACAGCAAAGCTTCATCTGGAGATCTGGGATCTGGAATCTGGGGGAAATCAGAGAACAAATGGATGCAAAACACTAACGACCTAACTAAAAGCAGGCTGGTGAACCCGGGACTCTCTGTATCTGCCTCTGGATTGCTGAGATTGCAGGTGTGCACCAGGAAGCCCAGCTTTCCTCTTCCTTTTAAGCACATTCTGGTATTTCATCACAGTTCTGGTTTCATGTTCCCAATGTACAAATCTTCTTTTGAGAAATGGCCTTTTAACCCTTCCTGTATATTAGAGTTGGCTCTGCTATTGTTAACAGTTCACTCTATATTCAGGATACTAACCTTTTATCAGATGTGTGATTTGAAAATGTTTTCTACCATCTGTGGTTTTCTTCTTTTTTATTTTTTTTATGGTGTCCTCTGATACGCAGATGTTTGGATCTGGTGTCTCTACAGGCTCACATGTTTGAGCACTTCTTCCCCAGATAGTGGCACTGTTTTTGGAAGACTTAGAAGGCAGGGTCTGGCTGGGCAGTGGTGATACATGCCTTTAATCCCAGCACTTGGGAAGCAGAGGCTGGTGAATCTCTGAGTTCAAGGCTAGTCTTGTCTACAAAGTGAGTTCTGGACAGCCAGGGCCACACAGAGAAGCCCTGTCTTGAAAAACAAAGAGAATAGAAGGGAAGGAGGGAGGGAGGGAGGAAGGAAGACAGGAAGGAAGGAAGGAAGGAAGGAAGGAAAGAAGGAAGAAAGGAAGGGAGGAAGGATGGAAAGATGGAAGGAGGGAAGGAAGGAAAAGTAGGGTCTGGTGGGCTGAGCAGATCACTGGGGAAGGGCCTTTGAAGGTTACACCCTGCCAGGATTTGGACTTCACTCTGCTTGCTGGTTGTTTGTGATGTGAAATGAACAGCCTCCCCTGCACGTTCCTGCAGCCCTGAACTAAGCTGTTCTGCCATGTCTTCCCAACCACTATGAACTGAAACTCCTAATGGCAAGCCAAGGTCATCGGTTCAGGTATTAGACATTTTACAGTAAGCTAACACACTATTCAATTTTGGTGGAGTCCAACTTACCTATTTTCCCCTTTGCTTTTGTTAAGACACTACTGCCAAACCTAAGGTCATACAGATTTTCATTATGCTTCATTCTAAGAGGTTTATAGTGTTGGGTCTTAGGTCTTCACTCTATTTTGAGTTAGTTTTATACATTGTATCACCTGTCCAGCCTCATTCTTTTGCTCATAGATCAGCTTGCCCAGCATGGTTTGCTGGAATGGTAGTTGTTTCCTTATTGGAAAGTCTTGGCAGGGTTGTTAGAATTCACCAGGCATATGGATGTTTACTTCTGGTTGTCTGTGCCCATCTGCATGTATGTCGGGCCCATGTGCAGGTATGGCAGTTGCTGTACCTTTATAAGTTTTGCACTAAGGATGAGAGTGGACTTTGCTGTTTTTCAATATTTTGGGTTACTTTTATGCAGGTAGACTTGAGAGTGTGGTGAACACATACAAAATGGGGTGCTTTCTTGTAGCTCTCCACCTGGAAGTTTTATTTACTCTATGTATATGGGTGTTTTATCTGAATGTATGCCTATGTAAAAATGGCTGCAGTGCCCAAGAAGAAGGCTAAACAAGAGCACAGGGAATGGCTGTGGTATGTGGATGCTGGGAATCAAACCCAGGTCTTCTGGCAGAACAGTCAGTGATCTTAACCACTGAGCCATCTCTCTAGCCTTGGACTCTACCTTTTGAAAGAGCCAGTCAATGTGTGTTCTCAGAGTGGTTCACACTGTACTTCTGGACAAGTAAGGCATCTGTGTAAGGTAGTCACACTATGAACAAAAGGATGTGGCATGGTGAAAATCCACTGAAGCTTACAGGGAGCTTTACGAAATGTGAGCAGTAGAGTCCTAGCTAGTCTCAGCAGTGCAACCCTGTCATCCCAGCACTTAGGGAGCAGGAGGGTTGTGAGTTGGAGGTAGCCACAGAGATACCATCTCAAAACAAAACAAAACACCCAAAGCCAGAAAATGAGGACAAGTTCCAATTCTGCACTAAGAAGCACCAGGCTTGGTGCTGCAGAGAGGCTCTTACAGCAGATACTGCTGCAAAAGCACTCAGATCTGAGTCTAGAATCCTAGCACCACATAAAAAGCCTGGCACAGTAGCACACATCTGCAGCCCCAGTTCTGGGGAGGTGAAGATGTGGGGCTCCCCGGAGCTTGTTGGCTAGCTGGTGTTCCAGGCTCAGTGAAAGACTGTCTCAACAGATAAAATGACATCCAACATGCAATTTCACCTCCACATATATAGGCACACGTGTGCATGCAGACACACCCTGAACGTGCACACATGAGCATTATCACACACATTTGAGAGTGTGTGATGACACAGAGCAGTGTTAACTCTCTGAAGCTTTTCCCTCATTCTTTATTTTCATTCATCTGTATGTGGGGGTTGTACTACCTGCTCTGCTGGTTTCCCAGAGACACACCGAGACCCAACTGACATAAAGCATGTGACAGCACTTGCAATACCAATACCAAGGTTATCATCCTCATGTCTACTGATCTCCCATCTCTCCAGAGTCACAAAGCATTCTTGGTCAGGCCCTTGACAAGCATTCAATAGGATTTTCAATAGGAAGTTCATAGATCCTCCAAAGTTCATTGCTAAGAGTTTCAGCTGAAGGTTTCTTATCCCAGCAGTGCAGGAGAACAACCAAGAAGCCACACTGTCACAGACTGCTTTCATTCTTGTCACATAGCCGAGGAAAGCTCCTGGACAAGCTGCTGGGAAGGTTGAAGAAGAGAGAACTCCTGAGCATCTGAGGGAAGGTCCCTTTCCCCTCCTGAACCCGTGAGGAAGAGTTAATACTGATCACCAGATTGTGGCAGTGCTGGCTAGTGAACACAGGCCCTGTCCCAGCAGGAGGCCTTTTAAAAAGACACAATCAGCCCAAATAACAAACACACCATTCCTTTGGCCATTGGCCTCAGAGCAATTGCCAGGGCTTTTGACAAGTCACTCTGGGTATCTTGATAGGATTCATCCCACCCACAGAAGTACCGAGAAATCTCGTCTCTGCATGTTAATTAAGGAGGACAGATGGCCCTGTGATTATTCAACCATATGTAGGTCAAGACTAAATGAATTAATAAGCAACTTAATTCTTAGCCGCCTCCATGAGCTTATGGGGCATCTATGAACAAACAATTGCTGTAGTATCCTGGGAAACTGGCATGGTGTGCAGAAGAAATACATCTCCTGTTTGCACACCAAGCTCCATTGCCCAGGAAGGGACATCTTCCCCTCTCTGCCCCATGTTGCCTGTTACGTAATATTTGAGCACACTAAAGTGAGCCAAAAGTTACACATTTTACTTGTCCACTTGTAAACTGTGTAACTGCAGCTAGTAGGGGCCTCTCCTCCCTCTCTCTCCTTCCTCACTTTTTTCTTTCCTATCTTTATGTTAAGCCTCCCTTAACTGATCACTTTGGGACTAAAAACAACAGAAGGAAAGCCCCAGAGTCATCTAAAACAAAGCAAAACAAACAACAACAAAACAAAAACTATCAGGGAGGCAGCTCAAAGGAAGGTGAGACAAATCCTAAAAAAATGATCATGGAAACAGGAAACTGTCACAGCTGGGACTGCTGAAGGCAGAAACTACCCTAAACTCCAAAGGCCCACTTCAGACAGGAGGCCATAAGCAACTGCTGTTTCGTTTTGATTTTTGGACATGTTTTGGGATAGACCGAGGCTGGCCCTGCTCGTGACTCTAGATGTCTGGCACAGAAGGCTGTCTTGCCAGAAAGCAAGGAGCAGGAGTGAAACTCCTCTGAGAGCAGAACTGACAAGGGATGGTGTGCACTGGGTGAGCGAGGCTCAGCAAGAGATGTAAGGCTGTGCTTAGTGGGGATGCAGAAATCCATACCGTTCCTGGGACCCTCTGGGTCAGGAGTGCATCTTTTATTGCCTTGTGCCACATGCCGAGATGATACTTTCTATACTCCTGTTGCTAATTGTCTTCCATCTGTACAAAGCTTCTCTTCCATTTTCAAATACATGGGATCTGATTGGTTTTTAGCTGAGTAGATAATTTTTACCTTCTAGAAGTACCAAAGGTTTGTGATTTTGGAGTCAGTTACTGTTCGACAGGACGTCGTGTGTACTTTTCTGAATTTTGGAGCAAAATAATACCCACAAGGGTAGCCTACCATGAACACAGCTCTTCTCAACTCCAGAGTTCCCACTTCCCCTTTGCTGCCGCTGGGCCCCAAAAGAAAGCCAGCACCATTTAAAAATAACGTACTTTGTAAACACAGTAAAAAAAGATGAAATGAGGATTCACAGCAATCTTTAATATGTAATGCTTAATATGAGTTTAATATGTAATGCTTAATATGAGTTGATTAAACATGATTCCCCTTGCTAAATAACATAGTGGACATGAGCCAAAAACACAAAGCTTTCTCCTCCACTGAGATATTCATGACGAAGAGAAACTCATGAACTCTTCTGTGTTGGTAGCAGCCCACCTCTGTGTGACCCTGGGGAACTTGAACACTGTAGACAAATCACTTTAGGAAAGTTGAAGCTCTAGAAACAGGCAGGTTTAGAATAGTATGCCTACACAATCTGCTCTTCAAAGTTTTATGCCCCTATGGGCAAATGGTCTATTTAAAACCCTCTGTTATACCAAACTGACTTGACAACCCAAAGTAGTAAAATGTGGGCATTTTGTTTTTGCTGTTGTCACTGTTTCTGGGACAGGGACAGGCTATGTTGCTCAGGCCATTATGGGACTTTAACCCTTCTCTCAGACTCCTGAGTTCTAGAATTAATGTGGTCAACTTGTCAGTACTAAATAGGAGGGTTTTATTACATGATTCTCTCTCTCTCTCTCTCCTGTGGTGTGTGTGTGTGTGTGTGTGTGTGTGTGTGTGTGTGTGTGTGTGTGGTGAGTGGGGTGCATGTGGGCATATGTACTATGGCATGTGTGTGGCAGTCAAAGGACAACATTCAGGGAGTCAATTCTCTCCAGTCACCATGTGGGTTCTAGAGATTGGACCCAGGTTTTCGTGCTCTGTGGCTAGTGCCTTTACCCACTGAGCGATCTCACTGGCCCTAAAATGGGGATGTTTGACACACCTGTGAAGTATTCTGATGTCTTCCTTTGGCTCTGAAGTGACACTATATCATTTAATCCACTTACCCAGAATTTGTTATACACCACTTACAGAAACACAACCAGGTCCTGGCTAGAGGAGTCTCCAAACATAGTACCTCAACTCTGTCACATAAAACTTAAACAAGAACTGTTCAGTTCTGCACACGCCTGGCAATAGGCAGGCTTGAGTCTTGTGAGTGCTCTACCTCCTGGAGAGACCAGAAGGATTTCTGTGCACACACTGCTATCTCCAAGCACTTAATTCTGCCCTTTCCATATTCGCTGTTTTATCTTTCACAGTGCGCTTAAAATAGGTCACACATTCCCCCTCAACCGTTTAAGACATTACACAAAATATGGCTGTGTATGTGGCAGATGGATTTCAGGTGTTCTCCTTCCTGTGTTTCCTTCATGCTTCCTGGAAAGAGTCGTGGCCAGAGACTGCATTTCTGGCCTTCATTTGCAGGTAAGCGAGTAACTATGAGGGAAAACCAAGTTTTTCCTGGACCATTACTTTCCTGGTATTTCTTTCTTGAAACACCTTGTTGTGGCCATCTGAGCTAATACTATGGTCAGCTCAGTATGCTTTAGGCATTAATAGTTCAAACACAGTCAAGACGGGAAAACAAAAGCTTCAGGAACAGTCGTAAAATTTGTTGTTTCTGGTAAACTGGTATTTGAAAGTAAAGATGCTGCTACCACCACCACATAGCACAGCAAAGCTGTGTTTTAAATATTCTGTAAAATTTAAGAAGACTTGAGAAAACTGTATTTATTAAATTAGGTGTGGGGGTGCATGCCTGTAAGCCCAGCACTCAGAAGTATAGCAGGAAGCGCAGTTCAAGGTCATCTCAGTTACATAGCCAGTTCAAGGACACCTGGGCTGAATGGACCTCAACCACAAAAGAGAAAAGTTTTAATATTAGTCATAGCTGTAGAACATATGAGAGTTCACCTGGCTTCCTTAAAGTCGACATTGTAATTCTGAATCTTAACAAAAGTGACACTGAAAAATACAAGGAGAATAAAGCATTCTGGGATGTGACTTTGTGGTCCTTCCTCAGTTAGGGTAGCTGGTAAAATTGTTTTCAGCCTAAATAGCAGACACAGGCTGACCTGTAATAAAAGCATACCGAAGAGGGAAGACAACTTATGTGCTGGGAATCAGCTACTGTTAAAGCTGTTATAAAAGTTGTAAAAGTTATGGAAGAATTCCTGAGGTAAATTCTCAGGAGTGAACAAAAATATGGTTTCTGAAGAGCTCAAGTCCCCTGGAAATGTGTGCCATTCAGAGGGCCTCAGCTGGTGGGCAAGGCCTCGGCAGGCAGTCCTGTCCAGCTCTGGATCTGAAGGGGCGTAATAAGGCCAAATAGCTCCCAGGCATGGAGAGGGGCAGTGTTTGAGACCCAAGGAAAGTGCCCTGTGGTCAAGTATTCAGTCTGAGTAACAGTGGCTGCACCTCCTGCTTCTGATAGGCCTGTGAACCTGACACAAACAAGGCCAGAAAAAGTCCTAACTCATCTATAGGAAGTCCTAACTCATCTGTAGGCAAGCACAAAGTACCCAAACTTTAAGTATATTGATTTCACAGAACACTTAAAGCAGCAGTTTCTCAACCTGGGGTGCTTGATCCCTTGGATCACACAGCAGATATCCTGTATACCATATTTACATTATGGTTCATAACAGTAGCAATGAAATAATTTTATGGGTGTGGGGGGGTCATCATAACAGTAAGAACTGTATTAAATAGTCACAGTATTAGGAAGGTTGAGAACCACTGATTGAAGGGTACATTAGTAACTTCCTAGAGGAAGCTAGCCTCAGCAGCTAGTCTCAGCAGCTGTTTACATGGAGCTCCCCATCTGTGTCCAGCGCTCTGCTTGGGTTCTGACAACACCCCGAGATAAACAGGACTTTGTAGCTGAAGGACAGTAACTTAGCATGAGGAGCCTGAACTCCACAGACAAGCCAAGCAGTTGCCTACCTTAAAACCTCAGGAGTATGATAATTTATGTGGACTGTTTTGTCAAAAAGCCTCTAGGTCTGTGGGCTTCCACAGGCCTTCAAAGCCTACTCCTTAGATTATACTTAGGGATATGCAACTGCAAGCCAATTTGGACATTAAACATTGCAGGACTGAGATATCTATGTTATAGTAAAAATCAACACTTCTTAAAACACTGGGGGAGTGGTGGTACACCTGAACCTGAGTGTGTATGTGTGTAGGGGGGCTATATCAAGGCAGAAATTGGTTAAATTCAAGTCCAGCTTATACTATGTAATTAGGCCCCATCTCAAATAAACAAACAAAACACCCACCCTGAAAATCTGGTTTAGTGCGGTGCAGTGATATGTGTTGTTAGCATTCTATTAGGAAATCTTTTTTTTTTCCCCACTGGCCAGAAAAGACAGAATCTTTGGAAGCAGAGATGGTGATGTATTTAGAGGTGGGATATTTGCCTAGAAAGAGGCCCTGGCTCAATCCTTGGCACCATATTAAAAAAAAAAATCAGTAAGAAGTCAAACTCACAAGCAGTGAAAAGCTACAGACAATTCTTTTGAAGCAGCATTTTATTCTTATTACTGTGCATGTGTGCAGAGAAGGCAGAAGAAGGTGTTGGGATACTCTGGAGCTGGAGTTTCCAGCAGTCATGGAAATCCTAGTGTAGCTTCTGTTCATCTCTAAGGGTAACTCATACTCTCAACCACTGCAGCCTTGAGATGGCTCTTGTTAACCTTGGAGCACAGATCCTTCACACCTAAGACCAGAAAATACTACTTCTGAATAGTCTGGAATGCTCAGCTGCCAACAATAATGGTATAAAAATGATTATATTTGGTTTGTACTTAACCTTCTCTACTTCTGGGAAAATAGAGATTCTATTTTTTCTAATCATATTCCCCTTAAGAGGACTTATTTAAATAGTAGACAAGTCTCTGCCAAAAGATACCTATTTACCAACGATTTAACTACATACTTTATGTTGGCCAGACGTTTAAATGCATATATCTGATAATGTTCTTGCTTTGTTTCCATTGCAACAGAGTTAATCATAAACTTTTAAGTGGAAAGACAAAATACCAAAACAGGAATTTAATGTTTTCTCTACCAATAATGAAATAGCTCAGAATCATTTACTAATAACAGGGAAATATAAGTGAACATTAGAAATTCAAGTCATTGACAATTCTAAATCACAACAAGATGGAGTAAGAATTCAACACACACACACACACACACACACACCACTCCCATGTCATAAGCCTCCATACAGCTTTGACTTACTCTATCCTGCCATCTAGTGGTTATACGTACGATTGAGGATTATGCTATTGGATCTGTCTCCCATGCAAGAACAGACACAAGGAATTAGTTCGAGAAAAAGACTGAGCGCATAAAGGAACGTAGTAACACCACAGCATAATAACAAGGTGCTAAGGTAATGCCAGGCTGGAGTTCCAGCTGTCAAAACAAGTTCAGAAAAATCAAAATAACATCTACACCAGACATGGTGGTCTCAGTGACCAACCCAGTTCTCGGGATCAGGCGTTCAAGGTCATCTTTAGCTACACGCTACACAATCTGCTGGGATGACAGGTGTGGTCCTCATCCTTGTCCCAAGGAGGAAAAAGGATAGGATCTCAAGGGACTTGAATTGTGGATCTGATCACTTTAGATTTATCGTCAGTTTACAGTATTTTCTTTTCCTCAAGTACCCATGCCTTTATTTGGATTAAGGGGACATTTAACTTTTATCAAAAACTGTACTCAAATGTAAAACCAGACAGTAAGGGGTTAACATTCTTGGTAAGTAAGATGTCACATAAATTAATCAAAGAAGATAATCATTCCCCTAAGAAAAAGAAAAGGACACAATCAAGCAATCTACAGGTATTATAATTCATAGGCAAAACAGCTTATCAGACTGCTGCAAGTCATCCTCTGAGCTCCACATACTTACTGTGGCATATCTCCCCACAGAGTGTAAAATAGGACCAGGTGACAAGATTAAAGCAATCCACTTTTCTCTGTTTAATAGGGAGAAAACTTTGTAAGTGGTGCTTACAAAGACAAAAGGAAGCACATACTGGCCAGTCTCAGTACAGGGCACCAAGTAGTTGTATTTTGACTTTGAATGTAAACCTTTGGAGATTTATTCTAGGCTGTAACTCCAAAATTATACAGAGATAGGTATTATAAACTGTCCATAAAAGCCAAACAAACCCTAGCCACAGATGAGCTCAACAATTGACAAGCAGTTAAATAAAATGTGTGCACAATACCCTGGAGACATTGTGTAACTAGTGAAGGTCACTATACAAAAACAGGGGTCATCAGACAGCAACCTCTCTGAGTAAAAACCAGCAGGTTACAGTCCCATATGTATAACATAATACCACTTATTTTTTTTTTTTTTTAAAAAAAGGTGCTTGCTTTCTTTTGAGCTTTTCTGAATTTCTCAAAGTACATGTTTACACAGAATATTGTAAAATATGCATTTCAAACTGACTACACTTTCACAGATAATACTTAATTTCCTGAACAAAATTTACTGGCTCAGAAATCCCCCCTGAAGACCAGAACAGCACCCTCTTAAGTCTACAAGAGCATGGCTAGTTTTGTGCCCTCCCTATAACATAGGTAAGTATAAATGCTGTTTTGAATATTCAAAGCTGCTTTCTAAAGTTGAAACTTCAAAGTTGCCTTTGTAGTAAACAATCTGCATGTTATTAGTTATGCATGACAACCTAATTAAAAGGTATTTATGAATCAACAGCCCTTTCTCAAAGATGGTATTAATTCTTTTTCCCTTCCTTTCTTGCTTGTTTCTCACCCAGCCTTCCCTCACTTCTCTTGACTATGTTAGGGATGCAGTTTAGGCCTCAAGTGCTATGCAAGCATTTACCCCAGCTACATGACCATCCCTATGTCTAGTACATTTTCCCCATAGTGGTGAGAATTGAACTCAGGACCCTGTAAATGCTTGGTAAGTACTCTACCATTAGTTACATGCCCAGAAGTATTTTAATATGTAATTTATAAAAACAAGATAAGATATCCAGTCTGCTAAAAAAGAAAATAACACCTGTAGTGCATTGAAACTAGCTGTCTCTGACAGTACAATAAAGTGCTTGTGAATCATACTATGCTCAGTACAAACGGCCTAAGAACTTTGTAACTAGAACTTCATTAACAAAACATAATAACTGGCCTTTAGTCCCAGCACTCGAGAGGCAGAGGAAGGCGGATCTCTGTGAGTTTGAGGCCAGCCTGGTCTATACAGCGAGTTCCAGGATAGGCTCCAAAGGAATACAGAGAAACCCTGTCTCAAAAACCCAAAAATCAATCAATCAATCAATCAATCAATCAATCATAATAACAATCGATGCTAGTAGAATCAACATATTACAGCTTTGTAACTATAGCATAAATAAAATTTGTCAATTCAAATAATTCAAAATAATTTTTTTAATTCCATAAAATAAAACTATTATTTACATTAGTTGCAATAGCACTAAGAATTAGAAATCAATTTGTTTCGACTCTTGGAAACAATTAAGAGCATAAGACAAATTTAAAAGAAACAAAAAGAAAAAACTAAAAGCTTCTCTTAGGTGAATGGTCATGCAACTGATTTGACACACTAACTTGTAGATACCAACAGCAAACACATTCAAAACAAATTAATTTATTTACAAGTGTTTTCAATGACATGTGCAAGTTTTTGTAGAATCACAAAAGTCAGTCTCTCTGAATCTATATACCCAGCTTATACCAATTCAGAAAGTTGCACATCAACACTGCACTGTGAAATCAGCAACAGGCAAAGCCTGGAGGCGTCACAACTATAGTCTGCTGTGTATTGTTTTCTTGGGGGGGGAGGAAGGAAGAAAGAAAGAAAATGTGTTCAAACTATGTGTACACAAGGAAAAATGTGTCTTTCTTATCCATTTCTGAACTTAAACCCTACATATTACCCTTCCTTGCTTTTGACATGTTCAGATATGGACAGTGAGACAATTTGACCCTTTAAGAGTTCCATAGAACAGATGAGCCAGGCAGTGGTGGTGCACACATTTAATCCCAGTACTCGGAAAGCAGAGGCAGGTGGATCCCTGTGAGTTAGAGGATAGCCTGGTCTACAAAGTGTTCTAGGGCAATCCCCAAACCTACAGAGAAACCCTGTCTCAAAAAACCAAAAACAAAAAAAAAAAAAAAAAAAAAAAAAAAAAAGAAGAAGAGATGAATACAACACACTGTGTCTTCTGTAAGAGGAATGAGCAGAAATGTCATGTATTCCTTGTGTCTGTGTGTGTGTGTGTGTGTGTGTGTGTGTGTGTGTGTGTGTGTGTGTTTAAATGTATTAAAGGAACTTTGTTCTTGTAAACAATGGCCTTCAAGAAAACCTGAGGCCAAAGTGCATTACTACAGGATCTCCTAATGTCAACCAGACCTTATTTGTGGAATTGGGGTAAACATGTGGGATTTATCTTCCTAGAAAAATAGACAACCATTTTTCTTCCTTTTCGTTTTCTGATTACCACAATTAAACATTAGAAGATGCTACTGTTGATTTCAAGGACACACAACTTTTGTGTAAGCATCTAGTTCCCTGGTCCTTCACCCACGGAGGCCCAGGCAGCACTGTCACGGTGTGAGCTGTCACTGGGTGCCTGAGGATTTCTCCTGCGGTTCACTGGCAGATGCAGCACTTGGTGGTGTGGAGGGGCGAGATGGAAGTCTATGGTGATTACTCTCCTCCCCATAAGTAGATGAATGTCTTTTTCTTCCAAATTCCTCACTAATAGGGGGCTGCAAAGCACAAAAAGACAGCATAGAAGACACTTTTCACTATTCCCCCCAGAGCCTAAAGGCCAACTTTCCAACCAGGGGATTCATTTTGGTGCTTTGTAGACTTTAGCAGGATAATGAATTCTTACAGCAACTCATGGGATTAAATTCACATTTCGTTGGCAGACTGGGTTTGCTTGTTCAGCCACATGAACTGGAGAAGCTTCTCTCATGCTTAAGGAATAAGCACAGAGGGGCTCCCTCCAAGAAAACGCTTGGATGTGTTGTGATTCTAGTCCCTTCCTTACCACTGAGCTCCTATTCTGGGCCTCACCAGTGTCTGATGTTTAACAGCTGAATGGAACCAGAAGGGGGACAAAGGTGCCAAGTTAAACAGTCTCAAGCCAGTTTGACATTTCACCCAGGATTCCCATGCTAGAGGGATTAGCATTACTGAGGATACTAAATTTAAACACCTTCAAACCCATTTAGACTACAAGCAGGAAGGGGAGGGTACGCTGTATTTAAAACAAGTCCTTTGGGGTCTTTTTTTCAGTTATAGATCCAACTGTATGTATACCATTAGGCTAATATATTTTAATCTGAAAAACAAGTTAAAACAGTCGTCTTCTCCTGCCTTCTGTTGTACTTAGAACTGAGGGTCTACACTTATGGCTAACATTGAGGCAGGGTTGACATCTTTTCTACTCCACAGCCCCACACCCCATCATGTTTTCTCCTTTACAGTTATTTTCTTGGTTTAACCTTTTTCTTTTTCAAACCAATAAAGTACCTACCAATTAACAGTCTTGCATTAATTTGCCAGGGAACTACCCATTCCAGAGCTACACACACACTAGGCTCAACCCTTACACGAATTTCTTATTACAAAGAAACTCTAAATGAATATTAGCACATGCTATAAAAATTATAAGGATAAAAGCACATTAAAAAGTAGAAAGTTGGAAGCTGGTGAGATGGTTCAGAGGTTAAAAGCACTAGTTGTTCTGCCAGAGGTCCTGAGTTCAGTTCCCAGCAACCACATGATGGCTCACAACCTTTTCTGGCCTGCAGGGAAACATGCAGACAGTACACTATATACATAATAAATAAATCTTTTTTAAAAACTTCAGTTCTAAAAAAAAAAAAAAGTAGAATGTTGTTGCCAGGCAGTGATGGCTCATGAGTTTGAGGCAGAGGCAGGTGGATCCCTGAGGCCAACCTGGTGGACAGTGTTAGTTCCAGGGCTACACAGGAAAACCCTGTCTGGAATACCCCGCCCCTACCAAAGGTGGAAAGTTGGGGCTGGAGAGAGCAGTTAAAAGCACTAGCTGTTCTGGCAGAGGACCATGGTTGATTCCTATCACCCATATCAGATGGCTCACATCCTCTTGTAACTCCAGCTCCAGGAAATCCAAAGCCCTATTCTGGATTCTGTGGGTTATCTCCACACGTACATACACACAGACACAACTCAAATAATCTTTGAAAGAAAAGGTAAAAAATTTGGGTGAGGATACAGCTTAGTGGTGAACATTTGCTCACCATGTCAACACTTAGCATAGAAAACAACCCAAAGCTAAACTAGACAAAATTTAGTGAAAAAGGTTTCACATCAGAAAAACCAGTTGTACCTCTTCATCCTAGAAGCCATCTAAGTATGGTTGCATATCCAAATTCAAATGCACTGATAACTGTATCATTATGTAAGATGTTCACATTTGGGAAATCCTGTATGTGTGTTCATAAGTGTGTCTGTGTGTGTGTGCATGTGCGTGTGTGTGTGTGTGTGTGTGTGTGTGTGTGTGAGTCTGTGTGTGTGTGTGCACCTGTAATGTAGAGACCGGAAGTTGATGTTGGACATCTTCCTCTATCACTCTCCACACTGTCTTTGGAGACAGGGTCTCTCACTAACCCTGGAACTCATGAATTTGGGTAGGTTGCCTGGCCATTGCTCCCACCTGCCTCCCCAACATCAGGGTTACAGATGCACACTCCATTGTGCTCAGTTTTCACATGGATGGTGGGATATCTGCTGCAGCTTTAGCAAGTACTTTGCCAACTGAGCCATCTCCTTAGCTCTCAACTTTGGGAGATCTAAATGAAGACAACAATGGTAATTTTCTTATCTATTTTTGTACCTGCTTTCAAAGTTTGATGTCAAAAGTGAATAGTTAAAATTTCAAAATTAAAAACAAAAATATTTAAGATTAACATTATAAAATTTTGTTATACAGGTGATAAAAACAACAGGGTACAGAAATCAAAACTTACATCAACACGGAAGTCTTCTAACTTCTTAAAACTACAGAGGTACTCCTGAAGTTTTGGGTCCACAGACTGTGTCTTAGATTGAGAATATTTCAAATAGGCCCAAAATTTTTCCAGTCCATATAGCTGGCCTTAAAAACAAAAGAATATATGTTATACGGAACTAACAAATCTACCATGCTATGATCCCACCAGTAGTAAACCACTTATAGTCCAATAAGACACAGTAAATTAGCAATGGTGGCAGCTAATATTCATTGGTCATTTATTATATAACAGGTACTATTTAAGTTTTTATCACCGATCAAAATAATCTGAACCACATGTAACCGGTCTGGTGAGATGGTTACTTTTGTCTACATTACAGATGGAAATACAGGAGCTGACAAGGCGAAGGAAGCAGAAGTTACACAGCTACTAAGCAAGAGAAAGGGACTCAGACCTAGGTATCTGGACCAGAGCCTACCCTTCTCACATTTGCCTTGCCAAGCACACACAATTATGCTCATGAGAAGGAACACCAGTGAGTAGCCATGCTTATCAAGAAATTAATGTTGACATACACCTTCATAAGGTAAAAGCACCTCACAGGCCAAGTGTGATGGTTAACACCTTTAGTCCCAGCACTTGGGAAGCAGAGGCAGGCAGATCTCTGTGAGTTCGAGACCAGCCTGGTTTACAGAGTGAGTTCCAGAACCCTGTCTCAAAAAACCAAAACCAACCAACCAAACAAACAGGTTCACTACTACATGGTGTCCCACCTGCATGAAGAACTAATAATAGTGAGCAGGATCTTAAATGATTTGTCCTGAAGATAAAAATTTACACACACACACACATGCAAAGTAGGTAGAGGCCAAGATGCTTTTTTAGAGTAGATTCTTTCCTTTCATTATAGGATTACAAGTTTGGCAGCAAGTGCCTTTACCCACTGAGTCATCTTGTCAGCCTTCCTTTCTATTTATTGACAGTTTAAGTCTACAATTTACAAAGACAGTGTTTGTTTTTACCAGATTCGTAGTCTTTTTTGGTTTCTTCTTGAAAATCCTTAAAAATTTCTTGTCTGAATTTTTTTTCCAGTCCATAACTATAAAACCTGAAAAGACACTCTAACCCATACCTATGGGAAGGAAGAAAAAGGTATAAAGTTGTGACTTTGCAAGAATCATGCAAGCATCTCACAGCGATATCTCATACAATCAAGCATGGCACAAACCTTAACGAGAGATAAGTTCAGTAGTATTTCTTGTTTTTGTTTTCTGAGACAGTGTCTCACTCTGTACTCAAGGCTACCCTAGAACTCATAATGTAGTTTTAGTTGGCCCTGAACTTGGTAGCCTTCTGTTTCAGCTTCATAAATTCTTAGATAGTGTAGATTTTTAACTGACATGCTGATCAGTGCAGGACAGTGTTATTTCCCAAGAACTGATCAAAAGATTCAGTGACATTGAAAAGTTTTAGATTTTTCTCAAAGCAAAGTTTAAATGATATACTTGTTTGCTGAATATAATCTTTTGTCTGGAAAAGTCCACATTTTTGATCTCTTCAACTTTACTGCTTAATTAAATGGCACTTGGTAGTTCTAAAATATATACACTGCAGATCAATTGACAAGAAAACTATAAACTCACTTTACAAATCAGAAAAGCATTTTCCATGTTTCTTCTTAAAACTCCCTAGAGGCCAGGCATTGGTGGTGCACCTTTAATACCAGTACTCAAGAGGCAGAGGCAGGCAGATCTCTGTGAATTAAAAGCCAGCCTGGTCTAGAGCAAGTTCCAGGACAGGCTCCAAAGCAATACAGAGAAACCGTGCCTTGATAAACCAAAAAACAAAACAAAAAATCTCCCTAAAGAACCTGGGACAAGTACTGAGGATTCTGCCTTGGAAGCTGCCCTTCTTTCTTAGTGTGCTCTGTGAATAGCTACACTGAAAAATACTCTATGTAAGGCAGCTATGGCTAGGAAATGACCCCCTGGACAACAGCAGAGGGAAGGATCCCAAGAATATCCTGCAGAGATACCAGCCCTGGAAATATCCTGAATGATTTCCTATGAAGGACCTTGGGTTGGAGCTACTTGGCTAGATGGGTCCTATAGTCTTGCCCTTAGAAGTTAACAAATGTTCATTTTTCTCAGAGTTTAGGGGTTGTTTAGCATGTAGCAACAGAAAACAAATATAATCCTCATTCCAGTTATGTTGTAGTTATTTCAAAATAAGACTACTTGAAATTGTGTTTTTTAAAAGAATATTAGAAAATGCATTAGGAAATGTTTGACCTGTAATTTTCTTTTGCATCTTCCCAAGCAAGTTGTCTAAATTCCTCATACATTTTCCTATTGAAGTGGTCTCTGAGGAAGAAGGACCAGAAACGAAAGAGGGTGTTCATTTCCTGTGACTGTCCAATTCCCAAACGTTTTCTCTCTGGAAAGAAATAATACCTCAAAATGAAAAAACAGTAATTGAGATTCTCCTAAATAGAGGACCAACAGGAGATTTATGACACACTGTTCAAGTTATAAGTACTTGTCAACAGTAGCAAGAAGAATGTACTAAATTCATTTACTAATGTGTTTAAGCTGCAAAAACACAGGAATATATAAATTAAAGATATTTATTTATAAGTATAACAAAATAAAAGGCTATCTTGGCAAGATATCAAGTGACAATTCAAGTTTTAGAATCTCATGTAACATCAATGCAGCTAGACAAGGGCAGGCACCTTGCCATTTAGACTGAGTTCCCTATGATGTCAACACAGCTAAGCAAAGGACAGGCATCTTACCACTTAAACACCTTCGACGATACTTGTGGTACACTTGTTGGGTGAATCCATTTTCCTTCAGCAGTTCATGAGAAGGATGCTGGAACTTTGGGAATGAGTGAGGAGTGCAGCTGCAGCTTCCTGTGAGTGGTGCACCTTCTGAAGGTGAAGCATTTGAACTGCTGTTTGAGGAGAGGACAAACTATCAGCAGTTAACCCAAAACCAGAGGACTGGGTTCTCATCACCAGAGCTTGTGTGAATGATAAACATGGAATCTGCCTGCACTTCCAGATTCAGAAGGTGGAGACAGGAGATCCCTGGAGCAGTGCCCTAGAAATATCAGCCATATCAGTGACTCTGGGTTTGACTAAAAAAGCCAGCCTCAGTGAGCAAGGCAGAGAGTAATTGAGGAATATTCCTGACATCAACTTCCATCCTCCATGTGCCTGTGTACACATGCCCACACATGTATGTGCGCATGTATGTGTACATGTGTACAAGCACATACACGTGAGAAGAAGAAAACAACCAAAACATAAAGCAATGTGTGCTTCTTATTTCTTCACTACTGACTGCCTAAGCAGTGTAAAGACATCCTTAACTATTGATGCACACATCGACAGGAGGGATGAAATACAGGTCTAATACAACACTCAGAACAATGCCACAAATTCACTAAAACTCTAAAAAAGAAAATTGAACAGCTCATTTACCATTTCAGATTAGTTTTTTGTTCTTGGTTTTTTTTTTTTTTTTTTTTTTTTTTTTTTTTTTTTTTTGGTCAACATTACAGTACTAGAAAAAACCTCAACTTAACTAGATAAAAAAGAATGATGGGAATGAGAGAGAAAATCTGACAGGGTGAAACTAGTAAGCTCACCTTCTTACAGTTACACACACATGAGCCTAGACTGGTCTCCCTCTGCAATACCTACCCCCTTGGTCTTTCTTTCATATGAACCCCATTCAAGTCTAGGCCTTCTTCTTCCACTTGGATTCACTATTCTTTTTCTATCTTGCCACCAAAACCCTCCTAAGACAGTGATCCCCATGAGCAGTTCTCAAAGTGCAGGTCCTGGAAGGTACAGGAGGATCCTCCCAAAGCCAGCAAACCCAAACCGTCTCCACACAACACTAGGACACTGTTGTCTCTTTCTAGTGTGTTGGAGTTCACCCTAACAGGACGAAGTGATGGTATATTGACATAAGCTGGGGCTGTGGTCAAAGTTTATTAATGACTAGATTCTTCCCTACTATATGCTTGCAGTGAGAGAAAACATAGCTTCACTTCTGGATGAAGTGGACAAATTAACTCTGTGACACCACAGCTACAGAGTGCTCATCTATTCTGTGTGACAGAAGCATGGAAGCTTCGGATTTGTATGGTGGAAGTGTTCTGAGACCATCGTCCACTGCACACTTACAGCAGGATGCAGCTAGAGACTCCAGACTCTAAGCATGTCCAACACTGCCCCTATTAACCAGGAACTTCTTCTACTCTGCCTCCTACCCACAAAATGACCTCCATTCTACTTGTCTCTGAACCTGTTTTACCTACTTTATGCCAGTCCAATGACACTATCCCTCTGTATCCAGATCATCTCACTAGGCACTTGTCACTTTATTTTCAAATTTCAAGGCCCAGGAGAGGAGAGCTTGTCTAGCAAATCCAAGGTGTTGGGTTTAATCCAAGCAATTCACTCTTTTTATAGCTGAATAACATCTATATTCTACTGTTTTGACAAGACATTGTACTTATTTAGTCATATTGATGGACATTTGAGTTTCCAACTTTTAGGGCTGAGCAGAAAGCTTTTGGCAAAGTGCTTGCTTAGGAGCATGAGAGCCCAAATTCAATACCCAGAACCCACATTTAAAAAAGCCAAGCAGTAGCACATGTTGGGAGAGATGGATGAAGGTATATCTCTGGGGATCACAAGAGAACCAGCCTGGTATTCTAGGCAAGTTCAAGGCTAGTCAGAGACTGTCTCAAAAAAAGGTAGACAGTGCCTAAGGAACAACAGCTAAGGTCGTCTTGACCTTGACATGAATAGAACACACTTATGAACACCTGCATGACACACAAACATGTACACATGTATACCCAAATACATATGGGCGTGTACAATACCTCAAGGTTTCATTTGCTGTGATGTAACACCACCATGACCAAAAAGCAACTCAGGGAGGAAAGGGTTTATTAGGATTACACTTTAGCATTGTGTTATCACTGAAGGAAGTCAGGACAGGAACTCAAATAGGGCAGAAACCCGGAAGCAGGAACTGATGCAGAGGACATAGAGGGGAGCCGCTTACTGGCTTTCTCCTTATGGCTTTCTCAGTCCACCTTCTTTTAGAACCCAGGACCAACAGCCGAGGGACAGCACCACCTACATTGATCACTAAATGAAAAAGTACCTTACAGCTGGATCTCATCGAGGCATTTCCTCACCTGAGGCTTCTTCCTCTGATGATTTTAGCTTGTGTAAGTTGGCACACAAAAACCAGTACATATATACACACAGAATACCTCTGGATAGACATATAGGAGTAGTATGGCTAGGGCATGCAGTAATTCTACACCTTGACATTTTGTGAAAATGCTGAACTCTTCAGCAGGGGCTTTGGCATTTTAAATTCCACCAGCAATACAAGAAGATTCCAATTTGTCTTCATCCTCAAAAACATTTCCAGAAGGTTTTTATATTTCTATAATCATCTTGGGCTATAACAAGACAGAATAGACTGGGTTGGCTTAAACAACAGAAATGTATTCCCTTAAATCTACAGGCTAGAAGCCCCAAAACAAGATGGCCAGTAGAAAAGGTCTTCTGGTTCTTCTGAGTCAATTTGACACAAACTGCAGTAGCCTGGGAAGAAGGAATCTCAACTGAAGAGTTACCTCCATCAGGGCCTATAAGTAACTTTGTGGGGACCTTTCCTTCATTAATAATTTATCCAGGAGCCCCGAGCCCCTGGGGTATTTGAAAGCAAGCCAGTAAGCCACTATCCTTTTTGGTCTGTTTCAGTTCCTGCCTTGAAATGCTGTCATGATGTCACTAAGTGATGGACTGTGACCTGCGAGTTGTAAGATTAAATAAACCCTCTACTAAGTTGATCTTGGCCAATATTTTATTACAACAGAGAAGCAAACTAGGTCACTCCAAGTGGTGGCATACACCTGTAATCTTAGGATGCTGGAGGCAGAGGGCAAACAGGTCACAGTCAACAAGACAAAACGGCAGCCCACAGAATGGGAAAAGATATTCACCAACCCCACATCCGACAGAGGGCTGATCTCCAAGATATACAAAGACCTCAAGAAGCTAGTTACCAAAACACCAAGTGATCCAATTAAAAAGTGGGGTATAGAACTAAATAGACAATTCTCAATAGAAGAATCTCAAATGGCTGAAAGGCACTTAAGAAAGTGCTCAACATCCTCAGTCATCAGGGAAAATGCAAATCAAAACAACTCTGAAATACCATTTTACACCTGTCAGAATGGCTAAAATCAAAAACACTGATGACAGTTTATGCTGGAAAGTATATGGATAAAGGGAAACATTCCTTCACTGCTGGTGGGAGTGCAAACTTGTACAGCCAGTTTGGAAACCAGTATGGCGGTTTCTCAGGAAAATGGGAATCAGTCCACCTCAAGATCCAGCAATTCCACTCTTAGGCATATACCCAAAGGATGCACATTCTTACCATAAGGATATCTGTTCAACTATGTTCATAGCAGCATTTTTTGTTATAGCCAGAACCTGGAAGCAACCTAGATGCCCCTCAACTGAAGAATGGATAAAGGAAGTGTGGTATATTTACATAATGGAATACTACTTAGCCGGGAAAAAACAATGACATCTTGATATTCGCAGGCAAATGGATGGAACTAGAAGAAACTATCCTGAGTGATGTAACCCAGACACAGAAAGAAAAACATGGTATGTACTCACTCATAAGTGGATAGAGCAAAGGATAACTAGCCTACAAGCCATGACCTCAGAGAAGCTAGGGAACAAGGAGGACCCTAAGAGAGACATACATGAACCCCCAGAGAAGGGGAAAGGGACAAGATCTCCTGAGCAAATTGGGAGCATGGGGGTTGGGAGGAAGGTAGAAGAAAGAGGAGGGCAGAAGGGAATTTCAGGGTGGGGCATGTGGGATCAAGAAGGTTGAGAGGTCGAGGTGGGGGAAGAATAAAGAAGGAGAGCAAGAGAAGATACCTTAATAGAGGGAGCTGTTATGGGTTTAGTGAGAAATCAGGCACTAGGGAAATATCCAGGGATCCACAAGATGACCCCAGCTAAGAATCTAAGCTTAAATGCCATCTATCCTAGACTCTTCACCCAGTACCTGATGGTAGCAGAAGCAGAGATCGACAGCTAAGCACTGAGCTGAACTCTTGGAATCCAGTTGTAGAGAGGGAGGCATGATGAGCAAAGGGGTCAAGACCAGGCTGGGGAAACCCACAGAAATACCTGAGCAAGTGGGAGCTCACAGACCAGACCCCAGTCCAACAGCTGGGGAACAAGCATAGGACTAAACCAGGCCCCCTGAACGTGAGTGTCAGTTGGGAGGTCTGGGCAGTCTATGGGGTCTCTGGCAGTGGAACCAGTATTTATCCCTAGTGGATGAATGGGCTATGGGAGCCCATTCCCTATGGAGGGATATTTTCTCAGTCTTTATTTATGGAGGAGGGCTTAGGTCCTGTTCCAAACGATGTGACAGACTTTGATGATCCCCCATGGGATCTCCCATGGGTGGGAATGTGGGATTGGTGGGAGGAATGGGAGTACAGGAAGGAGAGGGAACTGGAATTGGTAGGTAAAATAATACTGTTTTTAATTTAAATAAAAATTAATTTTAAAAAGTGCACATTCAACCACTTAGCCATCTCTCTAGCCCCTCAGTCTGTCAGTTGGTTTATTCTCTTTAATTTTTTAATTTTATTGTAGTTGTTGTTGAGTTAGAAAAAGTCTTTATATGTTCTGGACTTAAATTCTTCATCTTAAATGACATGATACTGTCATTTCTCCACTCAAGCAGATTGTTCTATTGATGGCTTCCCTGTCACAGAGATGTTCACCATCTTGATATTGTCCATTTACTTTTTTTTTTCTTTTATTGTCTGGGCTTTTAGTGTCACACTCAAGGAAATGAAGCCAAATCCAATGTCAGGAGATGGTCTATGCTTTAGTTGCCAAGCATGTGAGGGTTTATTTCCAGGCTTCTCTTTCTATCTCATTCATCTATGTATCAGAGTACATTTTGAGAGCCAGGCATTGGTGCCACATGCCTTTTATCCCAGCACTCAGGAGGCAAAAGCAGGAGGATCTCTGTGAGTTCAAGACCAGCCTGGCTTACAGAGCTAGTTCCAGGACAGGCTCCAAAACAATACATAAAAACCCTGTCTCAAAACAAACAAACAAACAAACAAACAAACAAACAAAGTACATTTTTATCTGTGGAGCTGGGATTACAGGCCATTGTGAGCCGCCTGATGTGGGTCCTGGTAGGGAACTCCTCCTCTGCAAGGGCAGCAAGTCCTTTTAACTAATGAGTCATCTCTTCATCACCAGGAAAAACTGTCAAAGGTGGGAAATGTTCATTCTCAATCATTCTTTTGTTTAAATTTAGTTTCAGCTATCCAGGGCTCACTGCAAATACAATGAATTTAATTTTTCTGTGAGAAGTTGATCAAAGTATTGACAAGAATGTGGTTGATTTATAAATTCTTTGTGTATTACTGATGTCTCACAGTGTTATACTTTCCCATTCTTGAACATGGGATGTCTTTGCACTTATTCAGGTCTTTTACATTTCTTTCACCATGTTTTTTCTTTAAAAAATTGTTATTATTGTGTGTATGTACAGGGGTGTTATATAGCATTTATAGAGGTCAAAGTACAATTTCATGGACTCTGTTCTTTTTCCATCTCTACATGGGATTAAACTCAGAGCATGAGGCTTGTGAAACAAGTGCTTTAAGTACAAAGCCATTTCTCTCTCTTCTCACCCATGTACCCCTTTTGTTTTCTGTTTTTGGGCTTTTGAAACAGGGTTTCTCTGTATAGCCATAGCTATCCTGGAACAAAAAATTGGAAGAAATGAACAAATCTCTTAAAGTAAGGAAATCCAAGAAAAAACAAACAGGTGAAGGAAACATTTCAAGGCTTGAAAACTGAAATAGAGACAATAAAGAAAACACAAACTGAAGGGATGCTGGAAATAGAAAGACTGGGCAAACAATCGGGTACTACAGACACAAGCATAACCAACAGAATTCAAGAGATGGAAGAGAGAATTTCAGGTGCTGAAGATAAACTAGAGGAAATAGATTCATCAACCAAAGAAAATTTTAAATCCAACAAATCCTTAACACAAAACATCCAGGAAATGTGGGATACTGTGAAAAGGCCAAACCTAAGAATAATAGGGCAGTGAAGAAGTCCAGTTCAAAGGTGCAGAAAACATATTCAACAAAATCATTGAAGAAAACTTTCCCAATCTGAAGAAGGACATGCCCATGAAAGTACAAGAAACATACCAAACGCCAAATAGACTGGACCAAAGGAAAAAGACACCTCACAACATAATAATCAAAACACCTAACATACAGAATAAAGAAAAAATATTAAGAGCAGAGAAGAAAAAGGCCAGCTAACATATAAAGGCAGACCTATCAAAATTACACCTGACTTCTCCATGGAAACTCTCAAGGCCAGATAGATGTTCTACAAGTACTAAGAGTTCACCGATGCCAGCCCAGGCTACTATACCCAGCAAACTCTCAATCACTATAGATGGAGAAAACAAGATATTTAATGACAAAGCCAGATTTTCACAATACATAGCTACAAATCTAGCCCTGCAGAAAGTTCTGGAAGGAAAACTCCAACCCAAGGAAGTTAATTACTCTTACAAAGACATAGGCAATAGATAGGTGAAGGTTTCCATTTCACCGGAAACCAAGGGTAAAGCAGGGCAAATATATTCACAATACTACCTCCAACAATAAATCTAAAACAAACAAGCATTAACAATCAATAGTCCTTACTTTCCCTCAACATTAATGGTCTTAACTTGCCTATAAAAAGACACAGGCTAACAGAATGGATATGAAGACAGAACCCATCCTTCTGCTGCATACAAGAAATACATCCAAGGTTCAAAGACAGACATTACCTCAGGGTAAAGGGTTGGGAAAAGATCTTCCAATCAAATGGGCCCAAGAAGCAAGCAAGTGTGGCTATCCTAATAGCTAACAAGTTAGACTTCAAACCAAAATCAATCAAAAGATGAAGATGGTCATTTCATATTCATCACAGGAAAAATCCATCAGCACAAAGTCTTAATTCTGAACATCTATGCCAAGTACAAAGGCATCCACATTCGTAAAAGAAACACTATTAAAACTCAAACCTCACATAAAACCTCCCACACCCCACTCTCACTGCTAGACAGGACCACCCAATCAGAAACTCAACAAAGAAACAAAAGAACTAACAGAAGTTATGTCTCAATTAGGTTTAACAGACATCTATAGAACATTCCATCCAAACAAAAGAATATACCTACTTCTCTGCTCCACATGGAACCTTCTCTAAAATCGACCACATACTAGGTGACATAACCAACTTCAACAGAAACAAAAAAAATTGGAATAGTCCCCTGCATCTTATCAGACCACCATGCTTTAAAGTTGAAATTCAATACCACACAAATTGCAGAAACCCTACAAATTTATGGAAACTGAACAATGTGCAATTGCACCACACTTGTGTCAAAGAAGAAATAAAGAAATTAAGGACTTCCTAAAATTCAATGAGAATGAAGACTCAAACTTGTAGGACACCTTGAAAGCAGTGCTACAAGGGAAGTTCATTGCACTAAGTGCCCATATGAAGAAAACAGAGGACAGTCACATTAGAGAATTAACAGCACAACTGAAAGCCTTAGAACAAAAAGAAGCAAACTCACCCCAGAGGAGTAGATGCCAGGAAATAATCAATTTGAGGGCTGAAATCAATAAAGTAGAAGCCAGGAAAACAATACAAAAAAATCAATGCAATATTGAGCCGAACTGGAATCCAGATGCAGAGAGGGAGGACAAGACCAGGCTATAGAAACCCACAGAGACAGCTGACCTGAACAAGGAGAAGCTAATGGGCCCCCAGACTGATAGCTGGGAATCCAGCATGGAACTGACTCTGACCCCCTGAACATGGGTCTCAGTTAGAAGGCCTGGGTAATCTAAGGGACCTCAGACAGTGGAACAGTATCCCTGATGCACAAAAGGACTTTGGGAGCACATTCCCCATGAAGGGATACTCCCTTAACCTAGAGACAGGACAGAAGGCCTAGTCCCTACTCCCAATGACTTGACAGATTTAGATGAACCCTCCTGAAAGGTATTACCCTACATGTGGATTTGGGAGGGGGATAGAAGCGGAGGGTGGCCAGGGGCCATGAGAAGGTGGGAGAGAGGGAAAGAAGGAGGGAAGGAGAGGGAACTGGGATCGATATGTAAAATAAAAATAAAAAAAAAAAGGAAAAAAAAAAAAAGACCTAATGGTAATGCAATAGCTACAACCAGGGTCACCATTGATATGATCATGAAATGGATTTCAAAGTCATTGTCATTAAATGTTAAAGATCTGTTGCCAGGTGGGAACACACACCTTCAATATCAGCTCTTGGGAGACAGGGGTAGGGTGATCTGAGTTTGAGGCCTGCTTGGTCTACATAGTGAGTCCTAGGCCAGCCTGGGCTACCTAGTAAGACCCAGTTACACACACACACACACAACCATCACCACCACCACCACCTAATGTAAAAAGGTGAGCACCGTATGTAAACAGTGAAGTTTCTAGGAAAAAATAGTATGTATGTTTAAACATAGGTCAAAAGTAATCTAAGTGACTACCATGAGAAAGAACAGGGAAGTTACCCACTAGAGATATGAGAGCACCGAGACATAAATGTTATGACATATGTGTATTGTGAATATAAAATAAAAGCAAAAAGGGAAGAAAAGGGGCTGGAGAGATAGCTCAGAGGTTAGCATAATTTACTGCTCTAGCAGAAGACCCACGTTCAGTTCCTAGTACCCACGTGGTGGCCAGAACTACCTGTTCCAGGTGAACCAAGCCATCTTCTGGTCTACATGGGCTCCTGAGCATACATGACATATAGAAACTCACTCATAATTTTAAAAAAATATACAGTAGGATTTTTTTTCCTAACTGAATATACCAAACCAGCACTATCAGAGAAATAGAGCAGGATAAATATTGTGTATATGCAAATGTGTGTATGACTCTAGATGCCATGGAGAATCTGACAAAGTCAGGTTTCGTAGTTCATAACTGTAATCTCACACATGAAGGCTGAAGTTTGAGGATAGCTTGAGTCACATAGTGAGACAAAAGAACAAAACAAAACTCTTGACTTTATAAAGTGACACTGTTTCAAAAACACAACAAAATTAGACAAACAAAAGAAAACCTTTCAATAGGAGATACTTCCAAGGACAAAGGGAAGTGTTCCTAGTGGGAACACAACATGGTGGCAACCTGTATTAAAGAGTGTACAGATGTTAAATTCATCATTACTATCTGTATTTGCAACAGTGTAGGGTAGGAAAGGGAATAGACAAGTTATGAATGTTAATTATTAGCAAGAAAAATATGCCGGGTGGTGGTGGTGCACACCTTTAATCCCAGCACTGGGGAGCAGAGGCAGGCAGATCTCTGAGTTTGAGGCCAGCCTGTTCTATAGATCAAGTTCCAGGACAGACTTTAAAGCTACATTGAGAAACCCTGCATCAAAAAACAAAACAAAACAAACAAAACAAAAAAAAAAAAAAAACACATTCTACCTACACTAAATGTCACTGATCATTCCCTACTGATCTCTAAACATGCTAAAACAAAGCAACACCACACACACACACACCAAAATAAACAAAACAATCCACTCAAGGATTAAAACCCTGTTAAAGACAATCTATTTAATGAGAGCAGAATAAAAACACTCTAAATAGGTATCAAAAAAATAAGTTTCAAGATTGGGAATTCAAGAATAGATCCCTAGCACTTGTTTTCATAAAATTAACCTTTCCTGAGGCCCATCAAATGTCTCAGAATTTAGTGTGAAACAGAAAAAAATAATCAGACAGTAATTCTGAAAATGTCTACTACAAACATGAAATAGGATTCGATTCTTTTATACTTACTGTGTGTGCAGGCTCACCTACACACACATGCCATGATACCAGAGGGTAGATGATGAGGAACTGCCTTCCCACCTCATGAGTTCTGGGGGCTACACTCCAGTTGTCAAGACGTCATGGAAGATACCTTTACTCAGTGAGCCATCTCAGGGCAGTGCAGTAATGGCTTATATTCACCTATTTTGAAGTAAGTAATGAATGGTCTTCTTAAAGTTAAAACTAAAAGAAAAATATATACACATCCTGCTAATAATCTAAATTGTTTCTTCCAAAGAGGAAAACAAAATTGAAAATATTCTGTTCCTATATTCTTAATATGGTTTGAGTAGACCATTTAACACAAAAATTCTCTTACCACCTCCCAGGAACCTACTAAATATATTAAGAATCTAGGCTCCTACTAAGGAAACTTTCCAACACTCACACCAATTACACATTAAACTTTGAAGTCTTCTCTCTGTGTGCCCCCCGGAAAACTCACTGTTGTATAATTCTCTACATTCATTTCAAATCCTTCCAAATAGCAACTTAGTACCCTTTTCCAAAAACCTGAAGTGAGCATAAGACAGAGGCTGACAACCAGATACCTGACAGAGGGTGGTCTTGGCCCATGGTCCCTGGAATCCATCACCCACCCAACGTGACAGTCTAGAGGGGGGTTTGTGCTGTGACTTGTCTTCCTCTTTCGTGGACTCTAAAGAAAAAGAAGTCAAACATTGCAATTTCTTTTGGTAGTATGAACTTCACAAGGAAATTAAAACCCTCTGATGGTAAACCAACTCACACATTTCACACTGCAGATGGCACATTGTGAAATCACATGAAGTCACAAAACCCAAACATCTTACACACAAGTTGCAAAGCTTAACAACAAGGACCCTGCCTTGGTTTGAGCACAAGGTTAAAGGAAAACACAGAACAACTCACTACACCATAACTGTCTTTTATCACATGACTCTGTAAAAGAAGGTACTTCACAGCCTGAGAAAACATCACTATGGTAAATACCATTTTAAAGTGAACTGTTACAATATAGAGATACACACATTAAGAGATACACACACACACACACACAGTGCCTTCTCTTGCACTGTAAGAGGACATAAAACGCAGGCCTCGTTGTACCTTTACATGATGGCTCTTGGTTCTTTGACAACAGGATAAAATCTCAGTATTTTATTAGGATCTTGCAGCAGACACATTCAATGTGCTTTGGGAGTCCATGAAGGATGAATCTGGAAGAAGCAGGAACTACAGAGGGCATTGTGTGAGTCTCTGTTGCTGAAATCATTTCTGAAAGATCAAACAGCTTCTAAGCTCATTTATCAGTCAAATCTGCAAAGTAGCTCTTTAAATTATTTAGATGCTAGGAAATGTCTTACTTTGAGTGCAAAGACAAATCTGAAATTGTCTAGGCACAAGATTTTTTCATTGAAACAATTCAAATACCTTAAAAAGAATTTAAAAACAAGTTGGTTTACATGTCTATAGAATATCAAGGTTGATGACTGTAGAACACATATGATGCAGGGAGAGAGGATAGATAACTGCACGTTGTCCTCTTATCTCCATCCAAACTCTGTGGGGAATGTGCACCCATACACATGCACAAATACATAGATAATACACCTTTAAAGGAAGGCATACAACTCAATTTCCTTCCTGCTTACCCTCTTACAGATAACCAAGCTCTAAAACTTGGTATTTTAATCTCCTACTACATGTACACAATAATGCTATTTTCCTTAATTGACTTTATACATAGGACATCATACTTTGTTTCATTCTCTAAGTTGAACGTGTCTCCTATACTGGTTTATACAAATGGAAATGCCATCAAAGCAGGTCTTCTGACTTTCTCAAGGCTAACCACTCACCACCACTACAATGGCTCACCAGCTGACACTTGCCAGCAAGTAGGACATCAGACTTTTTTGAGTTCACATCCAAGTCAAAACCAGCCTTTCTTCAAATTTCATAGGATCTGATCACAGGATCTGAATGCTATTTGCATATCCTGAGTAGTTACAGTGATCTTGAGCATGTTAGCACAGACCTACTTAACCTTTCAGAATTCCCCTTCAGTGAGTTTACCACTAACTACGCTTTGGCTATTTTCTACTGAGCTCTTTGCCTTGTTGATTTTTTCCGTGAAAATCTTATGGTAAAACAGTGAGCCAGAAGATGGTCCAAGAACCAGTGCCCAACATGCAGGCTCTATTTCTGTTTCCTGTAATTCACACTTGTTTCTTCTTTCATTCCACAAATAATACCAAATACTTACTATCTGCATGTATCTGCAGGTCTGTCAAGTCAAAACTGAACTTACCCATATGCCACTCTTCCTCCTAAGATTTCTCCCATGTCCACCAGTTCTGAAGAGCCCATGAGACCTGCCTCCACTCAGACCCTGCAGTGCAAAAGCTCATCTATTCCCTTTCTCCACTTCAATTATGGTTTAAAGCAGTCTTGCTTCTTTGATGCATAGTTTTTCCTTCTCTCTGAAAGTCTTTGCTCTTCATCTTATGTACAACCAGTTGGCTGTTTCTTTTAATGCGCAGCATGTGAGACACTGAGCACTATCTGTCAGCACAGTGAATACTTTCTGTGTGTCCCTCTGCACTTCATGAAGGTATTGCTTCTGCTGCAGTTTGGATCTGGAATACCTCCCAGAAGCCCAAGTGTAAACAGCTTCATACTCCAGATGGGCACTGTTGGAAATGGTGGAAACCACTACAGAGGAAACCACTTAGTGGAGAGACAGGTCACACAGGGGTGTGCTTCTGTCTCTCCCCTTTCTCTCTTAAGGTGGGAAGGCCTCTTTGCTCATAAGCTCCCACCACAGGCTCAAAGGCAACAGGTCCAAGTGACCCTGGATTGAATTCTTAAAACTCTAACTCAAAATAAAATTCTCCTTCTTATAATTTTCTCAAATATTTTGTCATATCATTAGAAAACTACGTCATAGTTTCAGTTTAGCCCATTAAGGTTGTTTACTCTTCTCTATCATCTCATAAGACCCATGAAAACATCAGCCAGTCTGACTGAGTACCAGTGAGAAGGAATAATAAACTTAATTCAATTGTGTTTATACTATTTTTCTTTAGCCAAAACATCACACAATCTTGAAAATAAGACTGAGTATATACTAGATCAATGTCAAATCAGGCACCAAGGTGAAAGAAATACCAAACTTCTAGGATCAACAAAATCAACAACTTCCTGGGATAAGTAAGCTCTCTAGCACTGGGTTATGACCTGAGTGATTCCTACTGATCAGCTGGGTTTGCCCACGGAAATAATGACTGAAATGATGTATACATAAGCCTTGGACATACTGAATTATTAGAAACATATATAACAAGGGAATGAGAACATATTTAAATGGTAACAACAAAGGTTAAAGGACAGAGGCAAACTTTAGAAATCCCACCAACTATCAGCAGTATGACAACTAAACAATGGCTAAAGCAAGTTCCAAGGAAGCAAGACATGGATTCCACAGCCCACAGGGAAACATTAAGACTCAGTTCCTTCAAAGGTGGTGGGATAACAACTTAATATTTTGAAAATTGACAAAATTAATCACAAGAATCAAGGGTTTGTCGTTGAGTTTCCTACAAAATTTAGTTATCAGCATTATGTAACATATGAAGAAGTATTTCCAGAAAAACAACACAACTTGGAGACTGAGTATGAAGTACCAGGAACAAATAGGTGGCAAAGGCTAGTCAAGACAAAGAAAGAATGCCAAGCTACCACCTACATTTCATCTGTGATGGGAGATGTCAGTACTCGTTACACATCTGTATCTGAATATTTCAAAGACCAATTGATAAAGGCCTTTTATTTACATTTATACACTTCTGTGTAGCATGTATTGGGATATGGAGGTCAGAGGACCACTTGGAGTAAGTTCTCTCCATCACATGAGACTGAACTCAGGTCATGAGGCTTAGCAAAAAGCACTTTACCAATTAGTCATCTGAACTGCCCAATAAAAATAAAGTCTTTTTATTTCATTTTTCAACTTGATTCTTGGAATAATATTAATTTGATATGCCAATAAAAGTAAACATAGCCATGTTATGAAGACTAAGATCTATGTTTTTTTTTATCTCAAAGAAACAGTTTTTAAATTTTGTGTAGCCTATTATTTATAATACTGACATAAAATTATCAACAGTTCATTTCAAATAAAATATTTATAGCAGGCATTAAAATACTATTAAAATATGCATATATAAGGACTGGAGGGATTGCTCAGTGGTTAAGAGCACTGGCTACTCTTAAAGGACCCTGGTTCAATTCCTAGTACCTATATGGCAGTTTGCAACTATCTGTAACTCCAGTCCCAGGAGATCTGGTACTCTATTCTGGCCTCCATGGCAGCAAGCACATATGTGATACATACATTCAGATCAAACACACATACAGATAAAATATGTAAATAATTTTAAATATGCATATATAAATAGAGAACAAGCAGAATAGATTAGCAGTAAGAGGGAGCTTTCAATACAGTGGCATTGTTGTACACTGGAGGGGTTATGGATGTGCAATTATAGCATTTACTGAAATTCAAATGACAGCCTTAACACTGTTAATTTTTTTTAAGATTTATTTATTTTATGTATATGAGTGCTCTATCTGCATGCACAACTTTATGTCAGAAGAGGACATCAGATCCCACTATAGATGTTATGAGCCACCATGTGGTTTCTGGGAAAAGAACTTAGGACCTGTGGAAGAGCAGTCAGTGCTCTTAACCTTTGAGCTATCTCTCCAGCCTGAAGTAGTTAAATTTTAATGATATGTAGACTATACTTCAAAAGAGCTGTAAAAAACAAATCAGGCTACCTGGTCTTCAGAACACATTGTAAACCATCTGCCATCCATCCAGATTTTGCTAAAAGTTTATGAAGGAATAATATGTCACAAGCCAAACAGTGGCTTGTAAAACGTGGCCCTAACTAGAACCCTGAGATGCAAGCTTGTTAGTGATAGGCATTCTGGATTCCACCTATAACTTACTGAACCAGGAAGTCAATGTGGAGTCCCATTTTAACTAGTTTCCTAGTTAAATGCTTACTAAATTTAAGGACCACTGAGTCTACCTTTTTACAAGGTGAAAGTAATCAAAGTAAGGTTAGTGTGATCCCTTACCATTGCTTGCTGTTGCCCATAGGAGCTGCCTTGTACAACAGCAACACCATATTCATGGGAGACAGACTTCAAAGGTTTCATGTTTATCAGTTTGTCTTTAAATCAATAAAGGTGTCACTAAAATCAAGTTCAGAAAATGCTAGAGTGTAAATATTTTTCCCTTTTTTTTGGGTCAGAAGCGCTCTGTTAAAACAGTTCAGCTTCGGCCACTAGACTGATAGCTGGGAAGCCAGCATGGGACTGACTCAGGCCCCCCTGAATATCGGTCTCAGCCAGAAGGACTGAGCAGTCTAAGGGACCTCAGACAGTGGAGCCAGGATGTATCCCTGGTGCACAAAAGGACTTTGCAAACATATCCCCCATGGAGGGATAACTGCCTTAATCTAGAGACAGGAGAGAAGCCCTAGTCCCTACTTCACAGGACCTGTCAGATCTACATGACCCCAACTGGATGGCATTCCCCTACACATGGAATTGGGGTGGGGGGATGGGAGGGAGGGTGTTTAGAGTGCATGTGAGAGGGCAGAGAGGGTAAAAGGGAGGGAAGGAGGGAGGGAGGGCTGGGGGGACGGAGGGAGAGGGAACTGGGATCGACATGTAAAACAATAAATTAAATTAAAAAAAAAAACAGTTCAGCTTTGCCTCTGTGGCATGAAAATAGCCCTTAGTCCTACTAATGGAAGGCTATGACCAACTAGCATGGGTCAGAATATGCTGACCACAGACTGAACTAAAACAGCCAGTCACACTGCGTTTGGAAATTGTTTTGTTCCCCACCCCATCCCTTCTTCCCAGTAATCCCCCCCCTCACACACACTGTCCTGTCCATCTCTCCATTGTTTCTCTTCTGATACAGGTGGGCATCCCATGAATATCAACCAGCCATGGTATATCAAGTTACAATAAGAATAAAAAACTCCCCTCTCATTAAGGCTGGATTAGACAATTCAATAGGAGGGAAGGGTTCCCAAAACAGGCAACAGAGACAGAGAAAACCCCTGCTCTCACTGTTATGAGTTCCACAAGAAGACCAAGTTACAGAATTATAACATATATGCAGAAGGCCTATGCCAGTCCCTTGCAGGCTGCCTGCTTGTTGGTTCAGTCTTTGTGAACCACAATGAGTTAATGTTAGTTGGTTCTGTGGTTTTTCTTGTAGTGCCCTTGACACCACTGGGTCTAACAATCCTTCCTCCCCCTTTCCTACAGGATTCCCTGAGCTCTGCCTAATGTTTGGGGTCTCTGCATCGGTTTCCATCCGTTGCTGGATGAAGCCTCTCTGATGACAGTTGGGGTAGGCACCAATCTATGGGTATAGTAGAATAACATTAGGAATTACTTCATTGACTTTTGTTTCCTCATTCATGTTTGGTTCTATCCTAGAGCAATGGAGACTGCCAGGAATTTATGAGGGTGACTCTAGTTAAGACTCCTAGCAATAGAGGTTACAGAGCCTGAATCATCCTTCTCCTGTAACCAGGCAAGACTTCCAGTGGAGGGTCAGGGACCCCAACCCAGCCACAAACCCTTTGACCTACAATTTGTCCTGCCTACAAGATGTGCTGGGGTAAAGATGGTGCAGAAATTGTGGGAGTGACCAACTCATGCCTGGCAGAACTGGAGACCCATACCCAGAGACAGAGTTCCTTCCTAAAGGTCAGGACTCAGAAGCAGGGTACCCCAGAGACCTAGGATAGACTTAAAACAAACAAAAATTGCCCAGTGGTGGTGCATGCCTTTAATCCCAGCACTTGGGAGGCAGAGACAGGAAGATCTCTGAATTTGAGGACAGTCCGGTCTACAGAGCAAGTTCTGGGACAGCTAGGACTACACAGAGAAACCCTATCTTGAAAAACCCAAAAGTAGAGGGGGTGTGGATCCAAAGTTACACAGAGAGACCCCAAAACCAAGGGGAAAAAAAAAGGTATGACTATACTGTATTTATTCAACAAAGTACAGGACAGCATGAGGACCCAGTCAAACTTCTAGAGTGGAAAACCATAACAGCTGAGATTAAAACCATCAATAATACCCTAAAGAAGAAAGGAATGGAGAGGTTCAAGACCAGGATAATGAAAGGATAATGACTGGGAGCTGGTACAGATTAGAGCGTTAGTGAAGGAACAGCTGTTTCAAAACAGCCTGATTTATACAGAGTCTGCAAAGAAAGGCACAGAAAAAAACTATTAAAATATTTCCTTCTTTTGAGACAGGGTCTTGTTATGTAGTTCACACTAGCCTAAAACTGGAGACCATCCTGAGTGCTGGGATGACAGGATGCTTATCATACCCAGTTTAGTTTAATCTTTTAGCTTAAAATAATGAAAATTTCACAAAATTTATTAAAATTACATAATTATAATTATGTAAAAATAATCAAATGACTAGTACTTAGAAGGCAGAAGCAGGCAAGTCTCTGTAAGATGGTCTATTTAGCATGTTCCAGGCGTGGCTCAAAAAAAAGTACAAGAAGTACAAAAGGAAAACTATGGCAATTATACTTACATGTCTTTAAATCTGTGATCGATAAATAAATAAATAATGACAGGCACAACCAATAAAAATGTCTAATCTCAACAGAGAAAAACAGTTGGAAAATGTTGTGGAATATTTGTTTAACCAGGCAAAAAATGTATTAATTTGTTTTGCTACAGAATAACCGTGTAAAGGTGTATTACATTTGTTCATGCAGCATTTGCTTAATTCTGTAAAGATGTATTGCATCTATTTCACCTTGCCTGCCTAAAGCACTGAATTGGTCTAATACAGAGCTAGGCAGGAGCAGGATAGGCATGGCTGGCAGAAAGAGAGACTAACTAGGAAAAATCTAAGGCTGGAAAAAGGAAAAGAATGAAGGACACATCTGGGATAGGCAAAGAGAAACAGGTTACTTTAAGTTAAAAGAGCTAGCCAGAAATGTGCCTAAGCTAGACCAAGCATTCATAACTAATAATAAGTCTCTGTGTCATGATTGGGAGCTGCTTGGTGGCCTAAAAGAAAAAGGCTAGTACATTTTGGTGTTCCAGCATGGGGCCTGTATTTCATCATAGGGCCTGAAAAAGCTGAAGGGGAGAGAGAGGTGAGGGGGGAAGAAAAGAAAAATGAGTATGACTCCTTTAAGAAAGTATACCATACAGCAGAGCACTTAGACAGCCTTTTCCATACTAAGTAGAAACAAAAATCTAAGTAAAAAAAATGCCTGCAACAGTACAGGACATCAACTTCCTAGAGTTTGTGTGGTTGAATACAGTACTTGGTCACAGACCCAGGCTCATAGACCCAAGAAGGGGCAAAGACAGCCACCAAAGTTGTGGCAGAGGACGCAGTGGTGGCTCATGCAGACAGTAAAGAAGGTTCAGACAGAAAAACAAAACAAAACAAAAAACCTCTAACCAGGTTATAGTGTTTTAAAATGTGTATAGGCTTAAGGAAAAGAAAAAAGAAGAATTTAAAAATAATAAAGTCTCTACAGAAAAAGGAAAGTAATATGAAGGAAAAAAGCCACACAAAGACAAAAAGCACAAAGTAAGTCTACATCCTGTATGGTGTTGTGTTATCTTTGAATTTTTTTGAATGTTGATAAGCAAATGTCAGCTCCTGGGAGGTATGGGATTGTGAAACAGATTGCTGAATTAAACCAGCCTAGATAATTTAGGAATGCCTTAACTTTAAAATGGAACTCAGAAAATGTATTGCTTTTGGAAAGATGTGACGCTTATTTCCACAGGAATTGAAAGGCTATGGATTTATTCAAGGTTAATAGAGATCAGGTTTGATTGAGGGAAGACCCTCTAAAAATCCTAGCTAAAGATATAAAGAAATAAACATAGGAAAACTACAAGACAGGTAACATATTTCACCTGCTCAAACATAAAACAACAACAACAAAAAATCACTTTGGCTGGCTTGTGTACAACTCACAGCCCATACTTGTGTTAATTCAGATATGTGTTACCTTTGAAAGTCTGTATGTTTTCAGAGCAAGGGGACCAGACAACAATAAAAATGGTGATCCAGCCTCTCAAAGTGCCTCTGCTGCAGTTTCTTCAGAGTTCTGCATCCAGAAAGGCCTCAAGGCTACTGGATGAGATGGTCCAGCTTCACAGACTATTCTAGCCAGAGCTGCAGATAAGCTTTGTGTTTTTCCCCATTGAATAGAGACTGAACAATAAATAACTGGATTTCCCAGGACTTGACCATGATTTCAATTTTTTCAGGTTCCCTAAAAAGAGACAGATAGTAAGAATCAGTCTAGAGAACACAATTTCAACATTCCTGAAAGGTTAGGTGGGTAGTTTTTGGCCATTTGATGGGTGTGGATGTTTGTCCCCATTTAGTGGGGATATAGCAATATAGGATAAAAAGATGACTATTAACCTTAAATATTTTGTATTGGCATGGATTTTGGTATACTGATACAAACTTAAAGCTATTTTTGTTACAGTGTATACATGTTTCTATTTTTGCTGAAGGTATTGTGCTTATGCAGCCCATTTAAAAATGCAATGTATAATTTCAAAATGCAGGTAAGTAGTTACTCACCTATAATAATAAAACTTGTAGTAATATTAGGTATGTTTTCAAAGTTAAACACATATATTTAGAAAGATAGATGGTCTTCAAACACTGAAAAGACCTACAGGATATAAAATTTAAGATGTTTAATAACCTGAGGCTTTTCATGACAGTGAAACATGTCTTCTCCTGGCAGCACCAATATACTTCAGAAGAGATGAGAGGCATTGAAGATATGCCATGTGGAGTTTGCTTTTATTGTGGCAAGATAAGCCACTGGACAAAAAAAACTGCTTGTGTCTCAACTGCTGACAGTATGCTTTAAAACTTAACAAGCAGGACACAAAGGAAAAAGACTGCCAAACTTTGCTAAAACAAGGTAGGACAGTCCTTCAAAATTTCTGCTTCACAGAAAAGTGTGGCAGACATTCTGCAGGACACAAGGAAGCAACTGCTAAACTTTGAGAAGACTACGCTGAACAGTTCTTTGAAATTCCTGCTTCATACAAGAGTCTGCCAGATATTCTAGCTCTATAGGCTGAAGAAAGATTGGCTACCACAACATTGCAGAGGAACCTTGGGTGACTGTTCAGTCAAATTTCTGTCATTTCTATAGTTTTGGAAGTGGCTTGCACTGCACTTTTTGTTTGCTCAGGCAATATTATATTCTTCTGGGGTCTTTGATGGAGTTGAAGACTAGATAGTTATAGTTAACAGTTTTCCTTACTTATGATAGGAGGCAAATAATATACAGAACTTTGGGTTCACCACCATAGAATAGATAATAAGAGTGACTTGTCTGAATTTGCCAAATGCAAAGGGATTGGATATTGTAAATGTAATCCCTAGTTAACAATTGTTCTTACTGTATATAGTTTTACCATGTAAAAGTTAAAACCCTTCCTCTTTATTTAGACAAAAGGGAAAAATGTTGTAGAATATTTGTTTAACCAGGCAAAGATATGTTACATTTGTTCATGCTGCATTTGCTAACTATGTAAATAACGTAAATAAAGTAAATAAAGTAAAGTAAATAATTAAGTAAAATTAACCTGGGCTCAGGGAGTTGAGGTTAGCAACTGGTTAACAGGAAGTAGCTGGGAGGAGATAAGTGTGTTTTTTTATTTAGTTGTGGCAGTGAGATGCCAGCAAAGAGAAAGTTAGCCAGTTGCTATTCTAACTCTCTGAGCTCACAAGCCTTTTGAATCTCGAGTTGTTATAGAATAGAGATTTAGTTAGAACTAATTTAGTGGCAGCAACAAAGCCATTGTCTACAGCCTGAGTGGTCATGCCACTAGTAGTTTAAAATACAGCCACTATAATGGAGGTAAAAAAACAGAAAAATACTTGCAGAGCCTCAGGTAATTCCTAAGAAGCCATTCTGGTAGCAGTGCACTCTAACTGGATGTGACTGGTGGTGCACACCTGTCATCCTATCACTGAGGAGGCTGAAACAGAAGGACTACCCTAAGGCTAGCCTGGGCTATAGAAGTAGCTGCTGCCTTGAAAGATAAGGAAAGCTAGAGAGAAAGAACAATGTCTGAACTGAACAAAGAATAGCTGAGATTCTGTGCCTCAAACCATAGAAGCCAGAAAGAAGCAGCACGATGGTTTAAAGTGCTAAAAGAAGAACTGCTAACCCAGAATTCTACATCAGTGAAACAGAGGAGAGAGTTAGCCCATCAGGCAGAATTAAGGGGAATCACCAAATGCACTACATTGCTAAGGAACTGCTAAAGAAAAGACTTTAGCCGGGCGCTGGTGGTTACGCCTTTAGTCCCAGCACTAGGAAGGCAGAGGCAGGAGGGTCTCTGTGAGTTCGAGGCCAGCCTGTTCTACAGAATGAGTGCCAGGATAGGCTCCAAAGCTACACAGAGAAACCCTGTCTCAAAAAACAAAACAAACCAACCAAACAAACAAACTAAAAAACTAAAAACAAAAGCAAGCAAACAAAAAAGAAATAAAACGTATTACAAATAACCAACAGAGAACAGAAAAGGGGAAACAGAAACAACTCATGAAGCAGAACCAAAGAAATGAAAAATATAAACCTAATATAAGGTAGAAAGAGAGTGCAAGCATTTGATATGCCATATTTGGTTGATATCCATGGGAGGTCTGCCTTTTCTGAATAGAAATGAAGGAGTAGATGGGGATAAGGGAGAAAGAGCCAGAAACTGGGAAAAGAGGAGGGAGGGGAAAGTGCGGTCAGGATGTAAATAATAATAAAAATAATTGAGAGAGAGAGTGTGTGCAAGTGTGTACACACATGAACATAGGAGGAAAAGGTGGGGTGGGGCAAAGAATTGAAGGCGAATGATAGGGAATGAATTGGATCTAAACGTGTTTTATGCATATATGGATATTAAATTTTAAAAAAAAACCCTAGGTCCCAGCATATTTATTATGTTAAAAGTAGTTAAGTAGCTGGGGCCCTGTTCAGAGCTTCCTGAAGCCTGGGGCCTATGTGCACCATCCAATTGGACAAGCCTGCCCAGAATCTGCCAGCATCCTGCTTCTGCCTCCACTCATGGAAGGAGTTCATCTTCTGGTGCCCTCCTTAGAGCTTCCTGAGGACTTGGGACTGTGCACAGGGTAACCTGTCCCAGCATATCAGCCAATACACAGTCTTCCAGCACCCTAGTACCAACTCCACCCACTGGACGAGGGGAACCATCAGAGTACTGGACCTGCTTGCACCCAGTGGAAGAGAACCTTGGTTCCATACTCACCAGGAGACGGAGAGACCCCACCAATATGCACTGGAAGAAGGGATGGGTAGATGACAGTATAAAAACACAGTCAACAACAGAAAGATCACTATGACACCCCCCCAGAGTCTAGGGACTCCACATCAGCAAGATGTGGACATCCCAACATAGATGAAGCAGAAGAGAACCACCCTAAAAGCAACTTCATGAAGATGATAGAGACCCCAAAAGAGGAAATGAAAAAAACAAAAACAAAAAAAAAAAAAAAAAAAAAACAAACCTCAAACAGATGAAGGGAACAATTCAAACAGTTCATGGCCTGAAAACTGAAATAGAGATAATAAAGAAAACACAAACTAAGGGAATGCTGGAAATAAAAAAGTTAGGCAAATGATCAGGAACTACAGATGGAAGCATAATCAACAGAATATAAGAAATAGTAGAGATAATCTCAGGCATTGAAGATACACTAGGAGAAATAGGATCATCAACCAACGAAAATCTTAAGTTCAGCAAATCTCTAACAGAAAATATCCAGGATATACGAGACACCGTGAAAAGGCCAAACTTAAGAGCAGTAGATATAGAAGAAGGTGAAGAAATCCAACTCAAAGGTGCAGAAAATATGTTCAACGAAATCATAGAAGAAAACTTTCCCAATCTGAAGACATGCCAATGAAAGTATAAGAACCTTAAAGAACACCAAATAGAGTGGAACACAAAAAGCCCCCCCCACATAATAATCAAAACACCAAATGTACAGAATAAAGAAAGAATATTAAGAATAGCAAAGGCCAAGTAACATATAAAGGCAGACCTATCAGAATTTCACCTTACTTCTGTATGGAAACTCTGAAGGCCAGAAGGTCCTGGATAGATATTCTACAAACACTAAGAGACCACGGATGCCAGCATAGACTATTATACCCAGCAAAGCTTTCAATCACTATACATGGAGAAACCAAGATATTCCATGACAAAACCAGATTTAAACAATACTTATCAACTAATCCAGTCCCACAGAAAGTTCTGAAAGGAAAACTCCAACCCAAGGAAGTCAACTACACCCACAAAAACATAGGCAACAGATAATCCCACTTTACCAATAGCCAAAAGAAAAACAGGGAGAAATCCACACACAATACCACCATCACCACCACATCCAAAACAAACTAGAATTAATAATCAATGGTCATTAATATCCCTCAATAGTAATGGTCTTAACTAGCCTATAAAAAGACACAGGCTAACAGAATGGATACGAAGACAGAATCCGTCCTTCTGCTGGAAACAAGAAACAAACTTCAGTTTCAAAGACAGACATTACCTCAGAATTAAGAGTTGGGAAAAGACTTTCCAATCAAATGGACCCAAGAAACAAGCAAGTGTAGCTATCTTAATATCTAACAAATCAGACTTTAAACTAAAATCAATCAAAAGAGACGAAGTCATTTCTTATTAATCACAGGAGAAATCCATCAAGATGAAGTTTCAATTATGAATATCTATGCCCCAAATAAAAAGGCACCCACATTCTCAAAAGAAATATTACTAAAACTGAAAATGCACATAAAACCTCTCACACTTATAGTGGGAGATTTCAACACCCTACTCTCGACACCAGACAGGAACTTAGTAAAGAAACATAAGAACTAACAGAAGATATGACCCAATTGGGTTTAACAGACATTTATAGAACATTCCACCCAAACACAAAAGAATATACCTTCTTTTCAGCGCCACATGGAACCTTCTCTAAAATTGACCACATACTAGGTGATGTAACAAACCTCAACATATATAAAAATATTGGAATAACCCCCGGTATCTTATCAGACCACCATGCTATAAAATAAAGTTAGAAGTCAACAACAACAAAAATTGCAGAAACCCTACAAATTCATGGAAATTGAACAATGTGAAGAAATAAAGAAATTAAAGAATTCCTAGAATTCAATGAAAATGAAGACACAACATATCCAAACTTATGGGACACTTTGAAAGCAGTACTAAGAGGAAAGTTCATAGCACTAAGAGCCCACATGAAGATATTAGAGAATAGTCACATTAGAGAATTAAAAGCACAACTGAAAGGTCTAGAACAAAAAGAAGCAAACTCACCCCGGAGGAGTAGATGCAAGTAAATAATCAATTTGAGGGTTGAAATCAATAAAGTAGAAACTAAGGAAAAAATACAAAGAATCAATGTAACAAAGAGTTGGTTCTTCAAGAAAATCAACAAGATAGATAAACCTTTATCCAAACTAACCAAGAGGGAGAAAGAACATGCAAATGAACAACTTCAGAAATGAAAAGGGGTACATAACAATGAACACTGAGGAAATCCAGAGAATCTTTGGGTCATACTTTGAAAACCTGTACTCCACAAAATTTGAAAATTCAATGGAAATAAACAATTTTCTGGAAGATATCACTTACCAAAATTAAATCAAGAACAGATAAGCAATTTAAATAGAACTATAACTCCTAATGAAATAGAAGCAGTCATCAAGTCTCCCAACCAAAAAAAGCCAGGGCCAGATGGTTCCAGTGCAGAATTCTACCAGAAATTCAAAGAAGAGCTAATATTAATACTCCTCAAAGTGTTCCAAAAAATAGCAGCAGTACGTCATTGCCAAACTCTTTTTACGAGGCTACAATTACCTTAGTACCCAAGCCACAAAAAGACACAACTAAGAAAGAGAACTACAGACCAATATCAGCAAAAATATTCAATAAAATACTGGCAAATCGAATCCAAGAACACATCAGAGAGATCATCCAACATGATCAAGCAGGCTTCATCCTGGGGATGCAGGGATGGTTCAACATATGAAAATCCATCAATATAATCCACCACATAAACAAACTGAAAAAGAAAAACCACATGATCATCTCAATAGATGCTGAAAAAGCCTTCGACAAAATCTAGCATCCCTTCATGATTAAGGTATTGGAGAGATCAGGGATAAAAGGAACATATCTAAACATAATAAAAGCAATATAAGCAAACTAACAACCAAGATCAAACTAAATGGAGAGAAATTCAATGCGATTCCTTTAAAATCAGGAACAAGACAAGGTTGTCCACTCTTCATTTCTCTTCAATATTGTCCTTGAAGTTCTAGGTAGAGCAATAAGAAAACAAAAGGAGATCAAGGGGATACAAATTGGAAAAGAAAAAGTCAAACTTTCACTATTTGCAGATTATATGACAGTTTACATAAGTGACCTGAAAAACTCTACCAGGGAATTCCTTCCTTCAGCAAAGTGGCAGGTTACAAAATTAACTCAAAACAAACAAACAAACAAACCAGTAGTCCTACTATATATACAGACAATAAAGGGGTTGAGAAAGAAATCAGAGAAACATTCCCTTTTACAATAGCCACAAATGACATAAAATATCTTGGGATAAGGCTAACCAAACAAGTTAAAGACTTGTATAGCAGGAACTTTGAGTCTTTAAAGAAATTAAAGAAGATACCAGAAAATGGAAAGATCTCCCACACTTTGGAAAGGTAGGATCAACATAATAAAAATGGCAATCTAGCCAAAAGCAATCTACATATTCAATGCAATCCCAATCAAAATCCCAGCACAATTCTTCACAGACCTTGAAAGAACAATCCTCAACTTCCTATGTAAAAACAAAATTCCCAGAATAGCCAAAACAACCTCGTACAATAAAGGAACTTCCAGAGGCATCACCATCCCTGACTTCAATCTGTATTATTATAGAGCTATAGTCCTGAAAACAGCTTGGTACTGGCACAAAAATAGAAAGACCAATGGAATCAAATTGAAAACCCTGATATTAACTCACATACCTACGAACACCTGATTTTTGATAAAGAAGCTAAAATTATACAATGAAAAAAAAAAGCATCTTCAACAAATGGTGTTGGCATAACTGGATGCTGACCTGTAGAAGACTCCAGATAGATCCATATCTATTGCCATGTACAAAAATTTATTTAAAATGGATCAAAGACCTCAACATAAACACAGCCACACTGAACCTCTTAGAAGAGAAGGTGGGAGACAGGAGACCACTTCCTGAACATAACACCAGTAGCACAGACACTGAAATCAACAATTAATAAATGGGACCTCCTGAAATTGAAAAGCTTCTATAAGGCAAAGGACACAGTCAACAAGACAAACAGCAGCCCACAGAATGGGAAAAGAGTTTCACCAACCCCACATCTGACAGAGGGCTGATTTCCAAAATATACAAAGAACTCAAGAAGCTAGTCACCAAAACACCAAATAATCCAATTAAAAAGTGGGATACAGAACTAAATAGAGAATTCTCAATAGAGGAATCTAAACTGGATGAAAGACACTTGTGCTCAACATACTTAGCCACCAGGGAAATGCAAATAAAAACCACTCTGAGATACTATCTTACTCCTGTCAGAATGGCTAAACTAAAAACAAAAACAAAAACAAAAACAAAACAAAACAAAAAAAACAACAAAAAAAACCACCAAACCACCAAACCACCAAAGACAGTGTATGCTGGATGCTGGAGAGGATGTGGAGAAAGGGGCACACTCCTTCACTGCTGGTGGGAGTGCAAACTCGTACAGCCATTTTGCAAACTATTATGGTAGTTCCTCAGGAAAATGGGAATCAATCTATCTCAAGATTCAGTAATTCCACTCTTAGGTATATCCAAAAGATGCACATTCATACGACAAGGACATCTATTCACCTATGTTTATAGCAGCATTATTTGTAATATAAGAACCTGGAAGCAACATAAATGCCCTTCAACTAAAGAATGGATGGAGAGTATGTGTACATTTACACAATGGAGTACTACTCAGCGGGGGGGGGGGGGGGGGACGATATCTTAAAATTTGCTGGCAAATGGACAGAACTAGAAGAAACCATCCTGAGTGACAAAAAGACAAACACGGTATGTACTCATTCACATATGGCTTTTAGACTTAAAGCAAAGGATTACCACCCTATAATCCACATCCATAGGAAACAAGGAGGACCTTCAGAGAGACATGCATGGTCCCCTGGAGAAGGGGAAAGGGACAAGATCTCCCAAGCATATTGGGAGCATGGGGGTGGGGGCAGAGTTAGGGAGACAAGGAGGACAGAGGTGGGCATGATGGAGTAGGAAGATTGAGTTAGGGAAAGAATAGAGGCGAACAAGAAAAGAGAAACAATAATAGAGGGAGCCATTATAGGTTTGAAGAGAAATCTGGCACTAGGGATATGTCCAGAGAGCTACAAGAATCAACCCAACTTACAATCTAAGCAATAGTGGAGAGGCTACCTTAAATGCCCTTCCCTGATAATGAGATTGATGACTACCTTATATGTCATCCTAGAGCCTGCATCCAGTATCTGATGGAACCAGAAGCAGACACCCACAGCTAAACACTGAGCAGAACTCTTGGAATCCAGTTGTAGACATGGAGGAGGGATAAGCAAAGGGGTCAAGACCAGGCTGGAGAAACCCACAGAAACGTCTGACCTGAACAAGGGGGAGCTCACGGACTCCAGTCTGATAGCTGGGAAACCAGCAAAGGACCAACCCAGATTCCCTGAATGTGGTGTTAGTTGGGAGGTCTGTGCAGTCCATGGGGGTCTCTGGTAGTGGATCAGTATTTATCCCTAGTGTATGTATGGACTTTGGGAGCTCATTCCACATAGCGGGATACGTCCTCAACCTAGACACGAGGAGGGCCTGGGCCCTGCTCCAAATGATATGGCAGACTTTGAAGACTCCCCATGGAAGGCCTCACCCTCCCTGGGGAGCAGAAGGGGATGGGATGGGAGTTTGGGAGCATGGGAGGACTAGAGAGTGTGGGAACTAGGACTGATATGTACAACAAGCTTGTTTCTAATTAAATAAAAGTATCATATGAAAATGAGGAAAATTTGTATAAGTAAGTAAGTCAATAAACAAATAAACAAATAAATGTAGTTAAGTATTCCAGGCCAGTTGGCACATGACTTTAATCCCAGAACTTGGGAGGTATAAGGAGCATCTCTGTGAGTTTGAAGCCAGCCTGGTCTACAAGTGAATTCCAGGACAGTTAGGGCTGTGTAGAGAAATCCTGTTTCAAAAACGAACAAACAAAAAATTAAAAGTAACAGTCTAGTGGGGTGGTCGTAGCACATGCATTTAACCCCAGTACTTAGGAGGCAGAAGCAGGCAGATTTCTTTGAGTTCTAGGCCATCCTGATCTAGAGATTGAGTTCCAGGACAGGCTCCAGAGCTACACAAAGAAACCCTGTTTCAGAAAACCAAAAATAAAAAAAAGTAGTCTAAATATACTGACTAAAAAGCATTGTCAAGTTGAAAACAAACATTACCCAATTACATGATATAGCAACTTTACCTCAAGGTAAAAGGACAGAAAAAGATCACACACCTTAAAAAAGAAAGATTATCAACAGAAGAATGGAGTAGCTTAACTAAATTAAGACAAATTCCAGAGCAAAGAGAACTATGAGAGATCAGAAGGATAATCTGGATCACCAGCCGGACACGATAAGCCGTGTGTGCAGTGCACAAGACAGCAGAGCTCCAAAGTAAACACAGTAGAAACTAACAGAATAAAGAGAAAGAACCTTCAACTCATCTTCACAAATAAACATAACAAGCAGACAGAAAAATCAAAACATCAATACCAATAACCTACTGGATCAAATAGATATCATAGAACATTCCAGTAAACACAGCATGTAACTCCATGGGGGAGTGACTTCATAGCATGTGAGAGGGCTTGGATTGAACCCCCAGAAACATATGCATGTACATAAGACAGCTTGCTATGGCTATGAAGAAATCATTGAAATAAGGTAGAGTATATTCTTCATAGTGGAATAGTTAATACAAAATAAGATTGCCATGAGAAAAATCTCCAATTGCTTGGAAACTAAATAACATTCCTAAATAAAAATGAAAGTCAAAATCTTAAAACATTGTAGAAATCATTACAAATGAAAATATACTATATCACCATCTGTGGACTATAAGTACTGCAGTATTGGGAAGGAAAATAGCAGGATTAAATGCTTGCATTAGAAAAGAAAGTCTACATTCAGTATTTTAAACTTCTCGCTCAAAAAAAATCATGGGAAAACATTCAAATTAAGAAATTTTTAAAAATGTAAATAATTGACAGGTCAAAAACATCTTAAATTATAAAAACACTAGGAACTGATTAAAAATGAAAGCTTTTGAAACTTGTGAAATGCATTTTGCTTAAAAGGAAGCTTGCAGCACTGGCTGCTCTCAGCATCAAACTTAGTCCTCTATCCACTCCAACATATGACAGGGTAAGGAGCAGAGCAAATCCTACCAGGGCAGAGAGAAGGGAGCAAGACCAGAAACTAATGGAACCACAAGAAAGAACAAAATAAATCAGAAGAAACTAAAAAGAGATTAACAATTAGCAGGGATTCAAAGGAGACACATGAGACAGGAGCCTGGGCCACAGCTGAGCAGAGGTGAGGTCACCTGTTCAGTCCCCCATGCTGCAAGCCAGTTGTCAGGAATGTCTTACCCAGCACAGTGGTGCACACCTGTAATCTCAGCTTCTTAAGTGCTAAAATAGGAGGATAGCAAGCAGAAGAGGTCAAGGCGAACCTGAACAAGACAGTGAGAATCCCATGTCACAATAACAGTCAACATATCATTGTGTGTGGGAAAGTTTTAGTGTCAAGCCAATCATCCCTCTGTATCAAACCTGTGGCAATAGAAAACAAATTAAATGTGACTACAGAGACACAACTTGCAAAATCCAGAAGGTGGAAACTTCCTAGGACAAACACTCATACTTCTCCAGCAGATTTTATTACAAAAAAAAAAAAAAAAGCATGAAAATTTCAACTAGAAAGACTTGCCATCCTACTACAGTGTTTGCAGCTTACATGCATGCTGATTAAGACAATGCCATTGCGGCCACAGAGACAGGTCAAAATGGCTAGCTGAATAAGCATGAGGACCCAGCACCAATGTTAATGCAGCATGCCTGTGATTCAAGTGCCTGCCACTCCAGAGGCGGAGACAGAAGGAGGTTTTTTGTTGTTGTTTTGTTTTTGTTTTGTTTTGTTTTAAACCATCTTCAAGAAAGACCATAGAAATCAATTGCCCTTGCCAGGAAATGTCAGATTCTGTTTATGTCTACTACACAAATTTGCATTTTCATACAAAGCAGAAGCCTCAAAACAAAATAGTAAACTTAATGGAGTGTCCTAAGAACTGAGAATTTTAGTTTAGTTTAAGAAGAGAAACATTTCCGACAAACTGAAAATTGCATCAGATACACTAAGCACCAACCAGTTGTGAGCAAGCAAGTAGCTGTGAGCTCTGTGTGGTGCTGGTGCTGCAACAGGCAAGGATGCCACCACCATGACATTACCGATCCATTGATGAGCAATCCCATCAGGATCTCCTACTTCACTACAAGATCGCCGCCTCCCGTGTTTATAGTCTGCATTTTTGAGTCTTCATATATCTGTATACACATATATAATTCAGTTTTTTTAATTCTAGTATTTCTTGATCCCTAATGCTTCCTCTCAACCCACGAAGAACTGCTTTAAGACTACATTAGACACAAAAGCACGTGTACATACTTCAGTACATACTGTGAAGGTGCTATGGGAGCTTCCTCATTTTGGCTCAAAAGAGAAAGTTTGCATGTTAGGTTTTCAAATTGTTCTTTATTAATGAGATTTAGTTTCTTAAATTTCTCAACTTCTTGATGAAGTAGAATGGAGGAATCTAATTACTATCCTGGCTAATAAGACTGATCAACAAACATCAACCTCAAAACAACAGCTTTGGAACAGGGGCTGTTAAGACTACTACTGTAAGATGTTCTAGTCTAGCATTATAATTAATAATTTAAAGCTTAAGAGTCATGGAGAACCCTAAAGTATTAATATTTTTATAAGTAAAAACCTTGTGAGAGCACACATGCTAGTCACCAGTCCTTTGTTGGGCATTTATAAAAAGGAATGCTGGGCATTATTGAATTTACATAGTAATTTAAGTGAGATCTGCCCTTAACGGATTATTTTAAGTTAAAAAGAAATGTACACACTAAAAAATGATTATCAGGTGGAAAGAGTGGCATTTGTTAAGTTTCAAGATACCAGAAAGGTATTGTAGGAGAGAGAGATGGGATCAAAACAGTTCCTAAACAATGAGAATTTATAAGATGGGGAATAATATTCTAAATAGTGATTGTAAGCAGACACAGAACACAGAAAAGTGTGTATTAGAAAATAATTAAGTGAATGAGAAAATGCGTATACAACCTGGGCAATTACGGGCTTGTTGAGAAGCTTGGAGAAAGCTAATAGTCTTTGCTTCACTCTCTAACTGATGGGTTGACTGTGTTGGTCTTTAGGTTCCTTTCTAAACCCCTCTCAGAAGTGCAGCGACAGGAGGGGAGGATGGCTGCCCCCTGCCTCTGTCACAGCTCCTGCTACACTAACACTTACATGTCCACTGCACTGACCTGCAAACATGCAGAGCACTGCCAGAGACAGAGCCCATTCACTTCTGCAAGGTAGATCTGGGGAGATTAATGGTAATCTGCTACTGCAAGATCAACTGAACAACGTCTAGATCTCATGCAAAGAGGGCTTAAGTGTTTGTCAGATGGAGGCAAATTACAAGCATTATTACAGAACAGTTGTAGACATTTGCTTTGAATATCTAACCACAGACTGTCACGCCTTCAGTCATTAGTTATTACCAACTAGCAACATCTAGTAGATCCTGTGTTTTAGATGATCTTGTTTACTTTTGGAAGGGGAATGTGTTGGGGCTATGAAATGAGAGGGGGGATGGGGATAAGTCATATATTTCATGGTATACATAAAAGGAATTCTCAAAGAATTAAAGAATAAGTATTTAAAGGGCGTCTTAACAAATTATGCCAGCTCCTTACTTTAGGCCAAAATTTTTTCTTCCAAGGCTTTCTTCCAAAGCCTTTAACGGGCTGGGAGAGTTCACTTGGTGTCAGGGTACTTGCTCAACATGTGTGAGATTCTGGGGTTCAATCCCTAGCACTGGGGAAAAATTGGGGAAAGAGTCTCTAGTGCTAGAGTGCTTGCCTAGTATACAAAATGCTCTGTGAGTGATCCCAATACCAGAAAGAAAAATAAAAAAAATGTTCAAGTCCTAATTCAAGTCAATAAATAATTATTCTATGTTTATATCATGGCAGACATAAAAACAAAACCAACCTGGATGGGCACAAAACAGTGTATTTTCTCAGTTCTAATGTTAAAACAATTGATGTAAAGTGAATTGATTAAAAAGTAGATAAGCACAGGAATCAAAGGTGTCAATCTTGAGATGGGGTAGGGTTCTTAAGGTCACAGATGGAGGGAAGATATCTACCCCTGCCTGATGATGTCCCACTAAGACCATGTTTAGGCGGGGAGGCAGCCACGGGCCTACCCAAAGCATTGCAGTACTAGGCATGTGGGTCTTGTTATGATATGGAAATAGGTGGTAGAGAGATGGGAGAGAGACAAGTAGTATGGTTTGTGCGCTATGGAAAAAAGGAAGAAATGAAGATAGTGAGAGTGGGCAGATGTTGGAGGCCCGCATGCCACCCGGGGCCATGGTTAAGGTGTGGTGAGTAGACTGGGAGGGGAGGTCTGCTTGCTACCAGAGGCCATGCTGATGTCTGGGTTGGGCTGCTGCTGAAGGCCGTATCTGGATCCCTGGTCCTACAGTAGCCAGGGTCTGTGTGGCTGTCCATGACTCCTGATTCAGTTTAATGCCATGCTGATTCCAATGGGCCAGGCTCCTCTGGGGACCACAAGCCATGCTGCTGGTGCCTGACCAATCTGGGTGGCTTTTGCCACCACCTGGGGCCATAGTGACAACTAGGCCTAGGCTGCTGCTGAGGACCATGTCTGGGTCTGTGGTCCTATAGCAGCCAAGTAGCATGTTGATGCCCATGTCTCATGGTGCCACCAGAGTCCGTATGAAGCCTGCGGTCTGGGCTTCAATCTGTGGCCTGTTGGTGTCCAGGAGTCATGCTGTTGTCAGAGCTATTCCAATCTGAGTGGCTGGGGCTACCTACACTTGGAGCTAGGATGTTAAGCAGGCCAAGCTGCTACCTGGGGCCATGTCTATGTCCATGGCCCAGCTGCAGTTGGGGTCTGTGGTCCAAGTTGCCATTAGAGCCCATACAGAGGCCAGGAATCTGGTCCTGAGCCTGTGGCTTGGGTGGAGTCAGGGGGCCATGCCACAGCAGGGGCCATACAGATATGGATGACCTGTGCTGCCATCAGGGTGATGATGTCATCCAGGCCCAGGCTGCTGCACAGCGCCATGTCTGGGACTGTGGTCCTACAGCGGCCAGGGTCTGGATTGATGTATATGGTTCCTGTTGCCATTGAGCACCCTAAGGATGTCCAGGGTCAGATCAGCCATCAGGGCCAGGTTGGTGTCTGAGGGCCAGGATGTGTGATGCATCCAGATCTGAGTAGCCTGCTACTCAGTGTCATGGTAGCATCTGGGACAGAGCTGCAGCTGAGGACTATGTCAGGGTCTATGGCCCCACTGTAGCCAGGGTCTGTGCTGATGTCCACTGCCCGTTACCATCGAAGGCCATGAAGACACCCTAGATCAAGGGCCAAGTTAGTGTCTCAGGGCCATACTGGGACTGGGGCAGTGGTGACATCCATAACCACCTGCTGCCAAGGACCATGTCAGGGTCCATGATCCTCCAGAAGCTGGGGTCTGTGCTAATGTCCCGGTCCCGCATTGCCACCAAAGGTCACAGAGGCCCAGGGTTGGGGCCACAACCTAAGGTCTTAGTGTTGTCTAGCTGCCATATGGCCACCAGAACCATTCCCACCTGAGTGGTCATCTGGGCCTACACTGCTGCTGAGGGCCATGTGTGGATCCATGGTCCAGCTGTTGCTGAGGTCTATGTTAATGTCTGTTGCCAGTGTCACCTCAGAGAGCCTAGGAACCACATGAGATAAAAATCAGAGGGCCACCCTTCACTGGCCCAGGAAAGCTGGTCTTGTCTCTCACTGGACACTACAGCAAGAGAGCTGGCCCCTGCACTTAGGAGATGGCCCCCACCTCTCAACCCAGGCCAGAGTGAACAACCCTGAGGGTATGCATGTAAAGAGAGCTGACTCCTCCTCCTCCTCAACGGTCCCAGTGGCCCCCACCTTACCAGCATGGCTACCACCTAGGCCCATAAACAGGACCCTAGCCCCTATCCCATCTAGGACCTGCTGGAGATAGTGAAGAGATTGGTCCCATGGAAGGATACCCACAAGATCTGCAAGGTCTCCAAGACTTGGGGTGGCCACAGGATATCCCAGAGTAGTTCTAGTAAGGATACAGTGATGATTGGGTACCAGAAACCAGAGGCCTTGAACCAGACCAGTGACTCACTGCAATGAACATTTGCCAGTAAAGCTGACAGGGGTGTACTGCATGGCACACTGAAGGCTCAGATGCCACTAGGACAAATGACCAAGTGTGGAGAGGCAGGAAAGAACGGGAAGCAGAGATTTTTCTGTTGTTTTGGTTTTGAGGGTTTTATGTTTTTGCTTTTGCTTGCTTGGTTATTTTGTTTCTTTGTGGGGGGGGATGATGGGAGGACATTGGGAGGAAGCAGGAGGTAAGCAGAATTGGGTACATGATGTTAAACTCCTAAAGAGTCAATAAATAAGTTAAACTTAAGTATTGATCTTGATAGTAATCAAAGCAAACATGAGTGCTAGTGATGTGGCTCAGAGGTAGCTTGTCCAGTATCTGTGAGAACTCAGTCCAGTTCCCAACCACTCCCCTAATACACATGTTGTAAACAGAACTAGGTAACTAGCTCTCAGAGAGACCATTAGCACCCTAAAGGCTCTTTACCAAGTGATAGGCAGGGTGCAGACTTCATCACCATAGATTCTGGTTGTCATGCAGGGCTGTATGACTAACCCATGTACATAATACAAAAATTACAACATATGTACACACCTGACCAAGCCCAAGGTCTGCTCTTGTCCTAATTGGAACACAAGCACACTCATTTGCTTAGGAGGAGAGCTTCATCAGTGTGCTTAGACTGAATAGTTTACCTCCATCCTGGTCTATTGTACAAATGTACAATTCCATTTAAGACCTGTTGTTCTGTTGATGAGTGTTTAGCCCTCCCAAAATTGTGGCTACTACAACCACACTGCTATAAAGAACTACTTTTTCATGAATAGGGATACAATTTTTTATTGGTTATTTACTTGGGGGAGGCACTGTGAGGTATTAATTTTAGTAGCCACACTAGTTAGCTATAGGGGTCAGGGTGTGTATGTGCAGCCTTTAATCCCAGCACTAGAGAGGAACATAAGACAGGAGGAGACAGAGTCAGTCAGTCTGCAGTCATGCTGAGGACAGGATTTCCCCTTTTGGTTTGAGCCTTGGCAGAGATTAAGAACTCTCCAGTGGTTGGCTGCTTTGCTTTTCTGATCTTCAGCTTGAACCCTACTATCTGTCTGGATTTTATTATTCATGCTACAGTTTTCTAGGGTGTCATCTACATCTCACCAGCAGTAAAGGTCTCAGCTCTCTACCTCTACATTAATATTTGGTAACACAAGATCTAACAATCTAACTACTTTTGAGAGAGGCAGTGGTGGTCTACACCTTTAATCTCAGCATTTGGGAAGTAGGAGGCCAGCCTGATCTATACACAGTGAGTTCCAAGATGGCTAGAACTGTTACACAGAGAAACCCTGTCTCAAAAAAAAATCTAGCCACTTTGACAGAAACCCAACATAAAACTATGGAGCATGAGTGAATGAGTGATAACACTGTCTACACATCTTCCATTGTGATAAAGGTATTGATAATGGAGGTCGTGTGTGTGAAATCTGATTTCTGCTTATTTTGCTATGAATCCCGAATTGTCCGAAGAAGTAAGTAAAAGTTTAAAGCCATTTTGACGATGACTATGAGTTTCAGAAGCTCAGACTGGCTTTGAACATGCAGTGACCTCAAACCTTAGTGTCTTCCATGTGGGATTAGAGGCAGGAACTACTACTGCCAACACTCTGGCTAGGTGGGAGACAGCGGTGTGTTTGGTTTGTTCCCAGCTCCTCCTCAAGCGCTGTGTAAATCCATGGCTGCTTGGAACTCCCAGTCTCCTTGATTTAATTTCAAGCATCTTACCTTCAGAAAGATCCAGGAGTGTGTGAAAACCATGCTTTGTTTTTCTCTTAAATAATGTGTTTACTTATTTTTGTATAATGTACTTTGGATTGTTTAAATAAATTTGAAATTTTATTTTAGATGTATGTAGAATTAGAGGCTAAAACTTGAACAGTTTAACTTATGATTATAAAATGTCCATGTTTCTCCTCTGCAATTTTTCCTTTAATACTTTAAGGAAGATCTGCTATAAATAAAAAATTGCCCCAATTTTGTTTGTTTGATGATACTGTTATTTTACATCTAGTTTAATTTACTAGTTTAGGGAGTTTTGTTATTTAATTGATATGGTAAAATTTACCTATCTTATGAAGCAAGATGGAGTGAATAAGTCACAAGGGAGTCTGGACTCTGTCATCGTACCTTTCTATGCCCTTTTTGTAGTTAATCATCATTGGCCATTTTGTGCCCTTTTGCTTAATGTAAGGCACCATACTAAAAGATCTTTTCTGTCCATGATGTTGAAGAGTGTTGAAATAAGTCTGTAATTAAGTGACTCACATTCAAACCAATTTAGATTTTTTCTTTTACGTTTCAGTAGCTATAATTGGAGATTAATTTTCTATTTTAAATTTAATTTAAACATTCTCAAGGGATAATTGCTATATATGATGGCTGCACAATCTAAATTTTGAGCCATTCATTAATCAGCATCTTCAAGAATTCTTAGAAATACTTGTATTTTATTCTAGCCATAGTGGAATGTCTGGATAATCCCAGTACTCAGGAAGTAAGGTAGGAAGGTGTTAAGTTTGAGATTCTGAGCTATGTAATAAGACTCATTATTTAAATGAGAGAGAGAGAGAAGGGAGGGGAAAAAGAAAAGCACAAGTAGTCCAGTTTGCCAAAATTAGTAATTTATTTCCATAAATAAATTGCACATCTATTGCACAACCCTGATCTACAAGAAGCGAGTGCAGGGCTGGAGACATGGGACAGCAGTTAAGAGCACACACAGTTCTTCCAGATCTCGGTTTCATTCCAGCATCCATGCGGTGGGTTCCTGCATGCACATTGTGCACACAAATTCATGTGGGGACAAACACATTACAAATAAATCTTTAAAGGAAAAGAAGTATTATTGATATAAATATGGTAACATTTCTACTCTTCATTCTCCCTCAGGGCAATAGTGATCTGCTGACAATCAAACTGTGAGGTATGTCAGTTCTGGAGAAACACACAAGAGGTGAGCCAGTGACTAAAACCACCTCCTCCAGTAGCTGCAAACAAGAATTGACAATGCTGAACTAATTCAGGTGGCTGATGAATCTTTACTCTCAAGGGTGAGCTCTTCTCTTTCAGCTCTGAGAGTGATAGCCATCATCCCACTCCCTCTTCAGCTCCACTGTTTTTATTGAAAATTTGATACCTGCATGGTATTTGCTTCAGTGAGGTCAGTGAAGGCTCCATCCCAGGAGCAGTCTTTTCCTCATTCTGGTTTGTAGGAAACAGCTCCTGATGGTCCCCAAAGCCTGCAGGGTTTCTTCCAATCAATTTCTTACAATCCTGGGAGCTGTTCTAACTTGGCTCAGCAAGAGAGGGTGGATGTCCACACATGGGATGCACAACCAGAGCCCTTTTTTGTATTTGTACGTTTATACTGTGGTCTATCAAAAAGGGAACCAGAGAAGCCAAACACAGTAGTGCACACTGTGCACAGTAGTAGCAAATTCAAATACCAGGATTTCAAGGCTAGCCTGGACTACACAATGAGACTGCCAAAAGAAGAATGAAAGAAGAGTGGGAGAAAAATGGAGGGAAGTGAAAAGAGGGACAAAGGGGAGGAAAGAGGCGATAACCCGGGGTTTAGCTCAGTAGTAGAGAGCACCAAGTTGATGCCCAGTTCCCCCTCCCACTAAAAAAAGAAAGAGGAAGAAGCTACAGTAAAAGCATTTTTCCTAGACTATTATGTGACCTGGGTTTGCTAGCTAAAAGATGAAGCAGAGCTTGACAGGCAAGCAACTACAAAGACACTACAGGGAAACAGCATACGAGACTGAGAAGCTTCAAAGCCACAGACCCTGCCTATGGCCTTTATTGCTGCCATGTGAAGAAAGCAAGACTGAGAAGAGTGAAAGCAGATCAAAGACAGAGTGAAAACAACAACAACAACAACAAAATCATGTTTTTGGATCTTATACAAATCCTTGTCTGAAAACAAGCACTATGCAGGGACTTAGCAGTAAATTTCCTTATTTTCTATGCTTAAGGGAACCAGAATACAAGAGAACAATAGAATGAACAAGTATAAAGAACCTATGGAGGAAAGGCTATGAGAAGATGCATGGAAGGGGAATGGACAGGAAGGAACAGCATCTAAAGCTGCAGGCCAGCTGCTAATGGGGTTTCCTAAGGCTCCCAAACAAAATGAAAAACACAGGAAACAGGACCAGGGTAGGTTTCCCTTTTCATTCATAGTAAACACAACTTAAGTAAGATGCTTACAAAACACAAGGCACATACTTGAGTACTTAACAGGTTACTGGTTATATACTTGTAGAGAACACTGGGGAGTTCACAGGAGGGACACATTTAAAAGCAAGAAGTGGTTGGCAAGATGGTTCATTGGGAAGAGACACCTGGGTACAGGCCTGACAACCTAAGTTCAGTTCCTATTATCCCACAATACAGCAGGTGAGGAAGACTCTGAAAGCAGTCCTCTGATGGTCATACATGTAGTAACACACACACACACCCCAGAAATTATTTCTTTGAAAATGTCTGAAGGCTGGTGAGATGGTGCAAGGGGTGTAGGTGCCCGGAACCAGGTCTGACGCCCCGAGTTCTATATCCCCCAAGATCACATGGTGCAAGGAAAGAGCAGACACCCACAAGTGTGTATAGTGACTGCATGTGTATGCATGCACACACATAAAGATACATTACATTAGAATGATTGAAATGTTAACATTTTAAATTAAGTAAGCTTTATGTCAAGCAAAGAATTGAAGAGCACACAAACAGAGCCAAGAAAAAGGCAGGTACATCCCCTTGTTATACCGGTAAGTATAAAGGTACTAAACAGATTAAGAGTGTGCCAGTTGTATACAGAAGCCATCTTAAAAGAGCTCCATCTAGACAAGAATTGAGACATTTAGAATATCAGAATGCAGAGAATGGGTGAGAGAATTCATTCCAGAGTCCATGAAAAGAGTGGGAGATATTTTAAATATTTTAAAGTGGATAGTTAATTTGAAGAAACAACTAAAGTGGCTATGTAAAATAATTGTAAGTGTCTGCTTCTGCTTGCATCAGCTATTGGATGACGGCTCTAGGATGGCATATAGTAGTCATCAATCTTATTATCAGGGAAGGGCATTTAAGGTAGCCTCTCCACTATTGCTCGGATTGTTAGTTGAGGTCATCCTTATAGATCTCTGGATATTTCCCTAGTGCCAGATTTCTTCTTAAATCTATAATGGCCCCCTCTATTATGACATCTCCTTTCTTGTTCTCCTCTATTTTTTCCCTGATTCAATCTTTCTGCTCCATCACGCCCACCTCTGCCCTCCTCCCTAACCCCCACCCCACACCATGCTCCCAATATGCTTGGAAGATCTTGTCCCTTTTCCCTTCTCCAGGAGACCATGTATGTCTCTCTGAGGGTCCTCCTTGTTTCCTAGCTTTTCTGGCAGTGTAGACTGTAGGCTGGTGGAAGCAGAAGTAGATATCCCCAGCTAAACATTGAGACAAACTCTTGAAATCCAGTTGTAGACAGGGAGGAGTGATGAGCAAAGGGGTCAAGACCAGGCTGGAGAAACCCACAGAAACTGCTGACCTGGGAAACCAGCATAGGACCAACCCAGACTCCCTGAATGTGGTGTTGGTTGGGAGGACTGGGCAGTCTATAGGGCCTCTGGTAGCCCATCCCACATAAAGGGATACTTTCTCAGACTAGACACATGGGGGGAGGGCCTGGGCCCTTCTCCAAATGATATGACAGACTTGAAAGACTCCCCATGGAAGGCCTCACCCTCCCTGGGGAGCAGAAAGGGGATGGGATGGGGGTTGGTGGGGAGAGCAGGGGAGGATGGGAGAGTGTGGGAACTGGGATTAACATGTAAAACAAGCTTGTTTTTAATTTAAATAAAAATATTATATAAAATTAAAAAAATAAAAATAAAATAAGTGTAAGATAATTCAAGCAAAAATCAACAGAAGGTAAAACTTTAGCAGAATTTCAAAGCATCACTCTTGCATTAGTTACAAGATGAGAAGATACCTTCACAACAGGCAGTCTGTAGACAGAACCCACACCATCAGTTGTCATGCATTACTATCACCACTAATCTCCTGAGGGGCTACCCTGCAGCTATGTCGTTTGGGGAGCTATCCCAAAATGTTTAACCCAAAGCTACTTATGTGAAAAAAGACATTGGGAATTTAAAATAACTGTATTGTCTTTGTCATAAAAGACAAAAAAAAAAAAAAAAAAAAAAAAAAAAAAAAGGCTGCACAATTTCTAAATGGAAAACACTATAATTATTTAGCTCAGAAATTCTGAAATGTAAGATTCCTGATTGCAACCATTTTTTAAATTCTAAGATAAATTTTGAAAATATGAGACTACATACTCAATAACAGTCCATCAATGTCAAATTTCCTACTTGATAATCAACATTATGTAGGAAAACTACTTCCTTTGAGGAGAAGATATGGACTAAGTGACAATGTCTTATCACTAATTCTCAAAACATTCTGGGAAAAAGTACATATATGATATATGTATTATACTATGAGGACAAAATGCATGTTATAAGATATTAATAACTGTTTAAGCTCAGTGAGCTGTAAAGGTAATTTGCTATATTACTACAAATTTTTTGGAAAGCATAAAACAACGTGTATCGTCAGTGTGGAAGAGAGTGTAACATCAATGGAATCCCTTATTCTGAATTTCATGGTGCCACGAACAGGAGACAAACTGAAGAAGTCATGACTCTCTTTACAAAAACTTTCTGTGCTTCAACTTTCTCTACTTTGCAATGTGAGCTAGAGTCTGGTGGGAGGCATACAGAGGTCACTAGAAAGGCCTAGCATGCCCTTAGGAGAAGCCAACACAAAGAAAGAGTAAAGCCATAAAGCTACAAGTGAGGCCCCTACATAGGTCATGATCTCAGAAAACATTCCCCTTGGCTTCTTCAGTGAAACTATATAATCACAGCTATTTGCTCTCAAAATGATGGCCCATAGTGTCAGCTGACTTCTGTTCTTCAATACATCAAAAAGTCCAACCATTTTCCAGCTTTCTCTCTCTCTATTGATTATATTCCAAAGTATATATCTTGACAATCTTATCATTTCTAGAACTTTGGGATAAAAGCCACTTGGTATGGATAAATGTCAAGATATTATTAACTCAACTAGATTTCCAAATCTAGTACCAGCATTGCTGTGATAAACTATACTGATCAAAACCTTAGGGTCTACACAGAGGATAAAAGTGAGGGAGGGATGGAGGGAGAGGGAACTGGGATCGACATGTAAAATAATAAATTAAATAAAAACAAAACAAAACAAAAAAAAAACCTTTAGGGATTTATTTGGCTTATAGTTCCATGCTATAGTCCATCACTGTAAGGAAGTCACAAAGGCAGGGGCTTATACGCTTGCCACATCACATCCATGGCCAAGAGAAACTTCAGCAGCTTTTTTCACTTTCACTGAACCAGGGCCCACATGCCTAAGCAATGCTGTCACCGACAGTTTGAGTCTTTTTTATATCAATTATCAATTAAGACAAACCTCCATGGGCCAACTTGGCCAGATAATTTCTCATTAAGGCTCACAAATCATTTGTACCGATTTTTATCCATTGTGCTTTTGATCTCTACTTAAGAAAACTTTTTCCTTGTATGAGACTCCAAGTCCCAATATACATGGTATCCTGGAACTAGCTCTGTAGACCAGGCTGGCCTTGAACTTAGAGACCCAGCTGCCTCTGCCTCCCAAGTGCTAGGATTAAAGGTTTACACCACCACCACCTAGCTTGGGCAAGTTTTTATTTGTACTGGTTCACACATGAAAGAATGGAATTGCTGGGTCGTGTGATAACCAAACTATCTTCCAAACCAGGTGATCTATTTTATATATCAGGGGCAGTGGGAGGGGCTTCAATTCCCCCCTATCTTCAATGGCACTTCCAATATCTGCCTTCTATAAATAGCAATGGCCATGCTATGGCTTTTTTATTTAGCGTTTCACTCTGCTGCTGGGTAATATGCTGGAAAAAAACATTTGTTTAAGTTCTGCCTCAGTTTTTGAAGTGGATTGCTAGACTGACTTGTCTTTATATACTCTAAACACAAATCCTTTACCAGATTATCTTTTTCTAAGTACTTTATCCTCATTTATGTTCTATTAGGTCTTTATATTTAGAGTAGTTTTAGGAACAGAACACAACTGAGCAGTAGAGTTACTTCCACACACTCCTGCCTCTGTGCAAGCACATCCTCTTCACTATCAATGAGCAGGACCGAAATGACACAGTGCCTAAAACTGATGAACTGACATCAACAGACTGAAGGGTCATAGTCAAAATGGAGCATACTCTACATGTTTTGACAAACTAATGATTAAGTATTCACCATGGCACCATCACTTATCCTATTAGCTACACTGCCTTAAAAATCATTTCAGCCTTCTCATCCCTTCCCACGTGGCTGGTAACCAGTTCATTTTACTGTTTCCAGTTGATATTCCAGAATGCCACAACTGGAGTCACATGCATTGTAAAGCCTTTTCAAATTGGCTTTCCTCAGAAACATGAACTTAAGCCTTACTTTTGTATTTTCCCAACTTGATTGTTCAATTACATATAGTAATAAACAAGAGTTCCCTGTCTGGATACACCATGGTTTATTTACTAACCTCCTGAGAGTTATCTTGGTTACATCCAAGTTTAGGCAATTATGGCCACAGCAGATAACATTCATATACAGATTACTGTATGGTTATAAATTCTAACTTATGTGGTAAGTTTACTTAGTTTATTTTTGAAACATTTATTACAATTTGGTTGGAGAGATAGCTCAGAGGTTAAGAACACTAGCTGGTCTTCCAGAGGTCCTAAGGTCAATTCCCAGCAACCAAATAATGGCTCACAACTATCTGAAATGAGATCTAGCACCTCTACTGGCTTGCAGGGATACATGTGGACAGAACACTGTATACATAATATGTGAATAAAATCAATAAAAAATAAAAATTACAATTTGTAAGAAATTGTTGAAATAGCTTTTCAAGATGAGTGTGCTTGCTATTTTATGTCCCCTACAACAAGTTGCCCCTCTTCCAGTCTTTGCATTTGTTATGCTCACTAGATTGGTACTTGGTCATCTTAATGGGGTGTTACAGCACCTTGTGTTCTGACTATAACTTCCCAACAAAACTACATATAAGCATCCTTTCCAGTCTCCCTTGCTACCTTTTTCTTTGGTGAAATCAGTTTGGCTCTTGGGGAGTTTTTCTTTTGTCTTGTCTTTTCAGACAGAGTTTCATATACTCCCAGGCTAGTGTCAGAACTGTTATTTAGTAGAGACTGGCCTTAAGCTCTTGGTCCTCTTACCTTTTCTTCCAAGTGCTGGGATTTCAGGAGTATGCAACTGTGCTCAGCATTTTTGACCACCCTTTAACCAGTTTGATTTCCTATTTTAAATGACTCTGAGTGTGTGTGTTTTGGTTTATTGAGGCAGGGTTTCTCTGTGTAGCCTTGACTGTCCTGGAACTCACTCTAGACCAGACTGGCCTCAAACTCAGAGATCTGCCTGCCTCCGCCTCCAGAAGTGATGGGATTAAAGGCGTGTGCTACCTTTGCACATTTTTTTTTTATTAGACTGCTTTGTTAGCCTTTTTTTTTTTTAAACAAATATTTCCTCCTAGTCTTCTTGTTTTTCCTATCTCCTGGCAATGGCTTTCACAGAACAGACGTTTTTAAGTTTAATGAAGTCCAGAGCTCACAAATTATTCCCATAGATAAAACATTGGGTGTCATATAAAATCATGCCAATCCCAAGGTTACTCAGATTTTTCTCTTTTAATGTGATATTTCCAACTCAGTTAATTTCCAACAAGGATGCGAGTTTGCATGCAGATTATTCTGTATTCAAATCTCCAGTTGTTCCAACAATTCTCTTTACTGTATTTCATTCTCTGCTTTGGGAAAGACTAGAGGTAAGAGTGCTAGTGTTCATTCTCAGCACAAGAAAACAATGCCAAAAATTTTTTCATGCCTTTTAAATTTACATTTATACATTTAATCCTAGTAATCTTTTTGTTTTGCTTTGGTTTTATTGTTTTTGTTCTTTAACGTTTTTTTATTAATTTATTTTTTACATACATTTCAATCCCAGCTCCCCCCCCCCCTACTCTCCCCATCACTGCACCTCCCCATCTGTTCCTCAGAGAGGATACGGCCTCCTCTAGGAAGTCTACTAAGTTTGTCTTGTCATCAATTCGAGGCAGGACCAAGGCACCTCCCCAACCCCCACACCTGTGTTTAGGCTGAGCAAGGTCTCTCTCTCTCCATATAGAATGTGTATTAGTATTAGATCTTGGACTCACTGCCAGTGACCACATATATTGCCCCAGCCACACCATTGTCACCTATATTAAAGAAGTCTAGTTCAGTCTTATACAGGTTTGCTATTTATCAGACCGGAGTCAGTGATCTCTCATTAGCTCAGGTCAGCTAATTCCATTGGTTTCCCCAACATGCTCTTGACTCCTTTGTTCATACTATTGCTCCTTCAGTAGTTTGGCCCAGTGGATAGTTGTGGATTTCTGCACCTGCTTCCATCTGATTCTGGAAGAGAGTTCTAGATTCTCTGGGATTGTGGATTATAGGCTGGGTATCTTTTGCTTTATGTCTTGTATCCACTTATGAATGAGTACATACTGTATTTGTCTTTATGGGTCTAGGTTACCTCACTCAGAATGGTTTTAGTTCTGTCCATTTGCCTGCAAATTTTAGGATGTCATCCTTTCTTACTATTGAGTAAATTGTATAAATATACCACATTTTCTTCATCCATTCTTTGGCTGAGGGGCATCTAGGTTATTTCCAAGTTCTGGCTATTACGAATGTTGCTATGAACATAGTTGAGCAAATGTCCTTGTGGTGTGAGGGTGCCTCTCCTTCGGATATATGTTCAAAAGTGGTATTGCAGGGTCTTGAGGTAGGATGATTCCTAACTTTGAGAAATTGCCACACTGATTTCCACATTGGCTGTACAAATTTGCAGTCCCACCAGCAGTGGAGAAGTGTGCCCCTTTATCCACATCTTCTTCAACATGTTGTCATCAGTGTTTTTGATCGTAGATGGAATCTGAGAGTTGTTTTGATTTACATTTACCCGATGAATAAGGATGTTGAACACTTCTTTAAGTGTTTTTCTGCCATTTAAGACTGTTCTTTGAAGAACTATTTAGATATGTACCCCATTTTTAAATTGGATTATTTGGTAGTTTGATGACTGGTTTCTTGAGTTCTTTATATATTTTGGAGATCAGCCCTCTGTCAGATGTGGTGCTGGTGAAGATCTTTCCCATTCTATAGGGAGCTATTTTGTCTTGTTGACCATGTTCTTTGCTTTACAGAAGCTTCTCAGTTTCAGGAGGTCCCACTTATTGTTGCTCTCATGTCTGTGCTACTGCTGTTCTATTTAGAAAGTGGTCTCTTGTACCTATGCACTCAAGGGTATTTCCCCATTTTCTCTTTTGTGAGGTTCAATGTGGATGGATTAACATTGAGGTCTTTGATCCATTTCAACTTGAGTTTTGAGCATGGTGATAGATATGGATCTATTTGGATGCTTCTACATGTTGACAGCCAGTTACACCAGCATCATTTGTTGAATATGCTTTCTTTTTACCACTTTATATTTTTAGCTTGTCAAAAATCAGGTGTTCATAGATGAGTGGGTTGATATCAGGATCTTTGATTCTATCCCATTGGTCCACCTCTTGGTATTTATGCCAATACCAAGCTGTTTTTATTACTATAGCTCTATAGTAGAGCTTGAAATTGGGGTGGAGATGCCTCCCATAAGTTTCCTTATTGTACAGGATTGTTCTTGCTGTCCTGAGTTTTGTTTTTCCATATGAAGTTTGAGTACTGTTCTTTCAAAGCCTGTGAAGAATTTTTCTGGGATTGATGGGGATTGCATTTAATCTGTAGACTACTTTTTGTAGTATTGCCATTTTTACTATATTGATCCTACCTATCCAAGAGCATGAGAGATCTTCCATTTTCTAATATCTTTAATTTCTTTCTTTAGAGACTTAAAGTTCTTGTCATATAGGTCTTTCACTTGTTTGGTTAGAGTTACGAGTTACCCCAACATATTTTATGTTACTTGTGGCTATTATAAAGAGTAATGTTTCTTTAATTTCTTTATCATCTGTATATAGGTGGGCTACTGACTTTTTTTGAGTTAATATTTTATTCTGCTACATTACTGAAGGTATTTACCAGTTGTAGGAGTTCCCTAGTAGAATTTTCAGGGTCAGTTATGTAAACTATTAAATCATCAGCATATAGAGTTTGGCTACTTCCTTTCCAATTTGCATCCCTTTGATCTCCTTTTGTTGTCTTACTGCTCTAGCTAGAAATTTGAATATTATATTGATAGATATGGAGATAGTGAACAGCTTTGTCTTGTTCCTGATTTCAGTGGGATTGCTTTGAGATTCTCTCCATTTAGTTTTATGTTGGCTGTTGGGTTCTGTATATTGCCTTTATTATGTGTAGGTATGTTCCTTGTATCCCTATTCTCTCCAAGACCTTTATCATGAAGGGATGTTGAATTTTGTTGAAGGCTTCTTCAGCATCTAATGAGATGATAATGTGGTTTATTATTTTAGTTTGTTTACATGGTAGATTACATTGACAGATTTTTATATATTGAGCCATCTTTGTATCCCTGGGATCAATCCTACTTGGTCATGGAGGATGATTTTTCTCATATGTTCTTGGATTCAGTTTGCCAGTAATTTTATTTATTTACTTATTTTTTAGTGTTTTTGTATCCATGTTAATGAGGGAAATTGGTCTTAATTCTCGTTCTTAGTTGTGTCTTTGTGTGGTTTGGGTATCAGGGCAACTGTAACCTCATAATAAAAAGAGTTTGGTAATGTTTCTTCTGTTTCTATTGTGTGGAATACTTTGAGGAGTACTAGTACTTCTTTGAACATCTCGCAGAATTCTGTGCTGAAACCATTAGGCCCTGAGCTTTTTTTGGTTGGGAGACTATTGATAACTGTTTCTATTTCCTTGGGAGTTATAGATGTATTGAAGTTGTTTATTGATTCTTGATTTCATTTTGGTATATGGTACTTATCTAAAAAATTGTCAATTTCTTTTAAGTTTTTCAATTTTGTGGAGTACAGGTTTTTAAAGTATGACCTGATAATTCTCTGGATTTCTTCAATGTCTGTTATGTCCCCCTTTTCATTTCTGACTTTGTTAATTTGCTTTGTTTTTTGTTTGCTTATTTTCTTGAAATTAGAGTCTATTTGATTAAACTGGCCTCAAACTTGCTGTGTAGCTGAGGTTCACCTAGAACACCTGATTCTCTAGCTTCCACCACAAGGCCTAGCCTGAATTAGTTTTGTTTTGTTTTCTTTTTTATATCTGATATAGGGAAGGGCCTAACCAACTACATTATTTTGCATGTAAATATCCAGACAAACCACCACTACAAATATTCTCCCATTAAATGCACTTGATTGATAAACATCTGAGAATTTCTCACACATATGCTTAGTTTATTTGAACTCAATTATAGTCCAATCACCCATATGTCTATCCTTATGTAAGTACTACTGTCCTGGTAACTGTAGCTTTTTAGTACGCTTTACAATAAATAAGCTGAAAGCTTCAACTTACTTTCTTTTATTCTTTGGCTGTGTTAGAATACAATACAGAGTCCCTAGAATTCAAGGTAAACTGTCTCCCAGTGAGATGCATCCACAGCCTAAATTTGTTCTTTGTAAAGACTGTTTTGACTATTCTGATTTAAATTTTTATATGAATTTCTGATCATCTTGTTAATTGCCGTATGCACATACATTCACACAACACAAAACAACAGAAAAGCCATCTGGATGCTGATGGAGATTTTGCTAATCTGATGGTGTACATTTTTTTCCTGTCCAACTCTGCTTTTGTCTCTTCAATGATTTAGATGTAAATAAGTGGTTGTACTTAATGTAAACTCTGATAGCTTGCTTACTTCAGCTACTTCAATATTTGTGTTAAACAAACCACTCCAGAGGCCCATGTCCTTTCTCTGCTCTCTGTAACCCTGTATTTCAAGTTTGTAGTTCGCTAGTGTGTGTGTGTGTGTGTGTGTGTGTGTGTGTGTGTGTGTGTGTGTTTTAAGTAAATAGCTTTAGAGTAAAATCTACTTAATATTAGATTACAGAAGTAATTTTGAAACAAGGACAAATGGTATATACTACCCCAAAAACCCCACTTTTGCATCTTTGCAATCTGCTTTAATGTTGCTTCTAATTCTCCATCTCCAATGTGCAGTCTTCATGCTTTCTACTGCATCTAATTTGCTGCTAATACCATCAATCGACATCTATGCTTATTCTTTGAATTTCTTTTCTTTCTTTCTTTCTCTCCTTCTTTTTTCCTTCCTTCCTTTCTTATTTATTTATTTATTTTGAAATCTCAAAGAGTTCTGCCTGACTCTGCTTCCCAAGTGCTAGGATTGTGTGCAATCACACTCTGTCCTTGAGCAAGTTTTTATTTTCTTAATAAACATAGGTAATCTACACCAATTACTTTAAGATATGATCTTCCTGTGTCATACTTTTATTCATTCTCATGTGTAGCAATTCATTTTTTTTATTAACTTTGTGCTATTCTTTCCTTATAATTTTGAGTAAATACCTTGTGTTCCAGGAATAAAGGTGATTCAAACTGATCTAAATCTGCTTATAGTAGGCACCTGTGAAATTGACCGGATCATGTTAACTATTAAAGTCAGGTTACCTTGAATTTGTTTTATTTCTACTGGCTTCTCCCAAGGAATGGGGGATTATATAGGCCTGTGCCCCAGGCCCAGTAAGTAGTAGAATATATTTATACTTCTGATACAAAAATGATTTCAGATAGACATCACCTCTAGAAGAAAGTATTAGAAATAAAATTAACAGGGTGGGTAAGATGGCTCAGCAACTCAGGCCTGAGGACCTGAGTTCTATCCCCAGGACCTACATGGAAGGAGAAAATCAACATCCTTCCTTTCCCACAGTAGCACGACAGGCAAAATAAATAAACAAACAAACAAATAAATAAATAAATAAGCCAAACCAAACAAAAAAACAAAAAACAAAAACAAAACAAAACAAAAAACAAAAAACTGTCCAGTTTCTCTAAAAAGGCAGTGACTAAAGCAGTAATAGAAACTCCAAGGAGGCCATGTCTCTTGTTCACAAGCCCATGATAGGCAGCCCCTCTATTCAAACATTAGCTGGCAGCTTTTCTTTCCACAGCTGTTTGATTTCTAAGATCACTCTCCTAGCTGAAGTAACTTCCCCTCATTGTTCCATCACTCATCACACATTTAACTTTTGAAGCCTCTCTGAAAAATTTAATAGCAGAAAAAGACCCTGTTACAGGCCTACAATTTAAAGAGATTTGGAGGCCAGATAGCCATTGTGGTTCTTTCTTCTACCTTAACACTCAGGTAAAGGCCAGAATCTGTTGTAAAAGGCAAGAGAATGGAAGAAGCATATCAAGCAGGCCTGTCCATAGCAACTTTTTTATTCCTTCATTATAAATTACATTTTCCCACAAGTTTTAGTTAGTAAATACTATTTTTTGATGCTGACAGTATTCTTATACCATCACTTAAAATTACTCCTCAGGTTGTGACTATCAAATATATTTCCAAAAATTTTCAAATTGGGTATAATTTATTTATACTTGAGAGTTTATTTCACAAAATCTATGAACTCTATGAAATAAACTCTCAAGTTTAACAAAACAAGCAATACTTTGCAATCAAAGCAAACTATCAGCAGAAAGATGCTCACCAGAAATTGTTACCTTTATGGCTGTGCGTGTATTTTCACCTTCTGTCCACAGGTCCTGTTCATAGTAATATAGGCCATCATTGATCACTTCAGCAAGTTCTGATGGAATGCTTACTCGTGATGAATGGGTGCCTGTTCGATCTCCTCTAGGGTGCTTTCTCATATAAGGTGGGGTGGTGTCTGAGTTACGATTAAAATCTTGTTTAAATCTTGGTCATCAATTTCATAATCTGAATCATTATCAGATCAATCAAACCATGTCTTTGTCTTTCTGTCTGTCTGTTCCATCTCTTCATCAAACAAAAACTCCCGTTCTTGTTCTGGTTCTTCTGGAAAGGCTAGTTGGTTTGATGTCTCTTCAGATACAGATATTGATTTCTAAAGAAACAAAGTAGTTTTAAACACACATTATACATACATACATACATACATACATGTGTGTTTACATGTATAAACAATACATATGTACATATGTATGTATGTACTTTTTAAAAACTTTTTTCCTACATAAAAACTTTCTAATTATTTTCTTTTAGAACAAATGTTGTATAAGAGTAGGCAAATTCTAATAGAAAGCTAGGCAGTATTGTTCTGGCTCAATTAGAGGAAAACAACAAAGTAGAGTGAAAGGATTGATCCAGACTCCCTAGATTTGGGGTGACCCTACATCATCTACAGCATGGCATTGACTCTCTAAGACAAGAGGAAGCAAGGCCTAGATATTGGAATTACTTCCTCTGCATTTAGAAAGACAAGGAATCAGTCTTTTAGGTTTTGAGTTAATTAGCTTTCTGTGTCTGAGCCCTTGTATCTGACAATGCATGTATGTATGTATGTATGCGTACAATGTGTGTGCCTGGCACTCACAAGTCAATTTTTCTGCTGTCCCTATCTCCTATGCAGCTGTTTCCATATTATATCTGCTTTAATGCTAAAATGTACACTCTGTCCCTTGTGTTCAAATGAAGTAGCTATGGTTGACATCATACACCAGCTTTGGCTCTAGACACCCTGATGGCAGTGTCTAACATCTAGCCTAGCCTAAAACTCAGCACACTGACACTTCTGCCTTGCTGCCACACGCCACTCTAATCTAGTCCATCTGCCAGCTCATGTTAATTCCGTATGTCTAAAATAAAGCAATCCCTTTCTTTCAGACTTCTTAGTCATGTCATGGAGATCTATAGTCAGTAAGTTGACAATGTGAGCCACACACTATTCTAGGCAAGATGTCTGCTTGTGAATATACTTTATAAAATGCAGAATGTGTGTCATATACATATACATATGTCTGATATATGTATGTGCATATTTGTGTACACTGTACACATACATGTTTTAATCACCAGTGGTTCTCTTATTTTTGTTTTAGTTATTACTACTTCCTGAATTCACACAGATTCTTCCTAACTCAGGGTCATTCCTTTATTTTTATGTGGATGAGTGCTTTTCCTGCCTTTATATATGTGTACACTACATGTGTGCAGAGCCTGTAGAGGCCAGAAAAGGTTATCATATCCCCTTGGACTGTAGATACAGATGATTATGAGCCACTGTGTGGGTGCTAGAAGTCAAACTCAGGTCCTCTGGAAGAGAGTCAGTGTTTTAACTGTTAAGCCTTGGCTCCAGACCCTCCACTTCATTTTTTTGAGACAGAGTCTCTCATTTAACCTAGAAGTTGAGGTTCTGGGTAGAATGATCCTCCTGTTTCCATCTCCCCAGAACTACGGTTATTGTTATACAACACCATGCCTAACTTGTTGTTTATTTATATATCTTTGTTTATTTAATATGTATGTTTTGCCTGCAGTATCCACGGAAGCCAGAAGAGGGCATTAGATCCCCTGGAACTGGAGTTGAGGATAATTGTGAGTTGCCATGTGAGTGCTGGGAATCGAACCTGTGTTCCCCTGGAAGAGCAAGTGATCTTAACCATTGAACCATCTCTCCATTTTCACTTGTCTACATAGTTAGTTTGGGGCAAAAATGGGCTACATGAGATCCTGTCTCAAATAAATAGTCTGGGGGTAGAGTTCATTGTTGGTTAGATATTCAGCAATGAGAAAACAAGACTGGGGTCCAGCGAGATCATGCCTAACTTTTTACATGGTGCTGGAGATTCAAATCTTGGTTCTCATGAAGCAAGAAGTACTTTATCAATGGAGCCATCTCTTTAGCCTAGCCTTAGTCCTCTTCAAGAATATCTGAGTTCAACTCCCAGTTAGTGACTCAGAACCATTTGTAACTCCAGTTACAGAGGATATTATGCCCTTTTCTAGCCTTGGCAGGCACTGAATACATGTGGTGCATAAAGTCAGGCTATGCACCCATACACCTAAAAACATAAATAAACAGCAGGTGGTGGTAGTGGTGGCACACACCATTAATTCCAACACTCAGGAGGTAGAGGAAGGCTGATCTCTGAGTTTGAGGTCAGCCTGGTTCACAGAGTAAGTTTCAGGACAGCCAGGGCTACACAAAGAAACTGTCTCAAAAATAATAGGAAGGAAGGAGAAAATACTGAACATAAAGAGTATATGTAGGCAATATGGTGTGTGGGGGGAGACTAAGTGATCAAACACCACACTACTAATAATGATAAACTCTGGATAAAACCTCTCCCCTTCCACAGCACATAGGGTTTCTCTGAGTAACAGTCCTGGTTGTTATTGAAATCACAGATCCACCTGCCTGTGCCTCCCAAGTGCTGGGATTAAATGTGTGTACCACCAGCACTTGGCAAAACCTTTCACTTTTTAACTTTATATTCAAATGCATTTTTTTTTATTGAAAGGAGCAATTAAAGGGTTTTGGATTGAGGCTAAAAAAGAAGGTTCAGAAGGAAAAGACACTTGTCTCCAAGTCTGATGATTTGAGTTCTGTCCCCACAAGCCATACAGTTGAGAACTGACTTCTTTTCTCAAATTGTCTTCTGACCTCCATACCCATGCCCTCCCCCCATTAAGGAAAGCTAACTAAATAAATAAATTTAAATAACATATTTAAAGAGATATTTGGGGTTGAAGATGACCTGACTACATATGCTTATGCTAATTCATACATAATGAAGCATTATCAGGTCAGAAACTATGAATTTCTAGAAAGCATAAAGTCCATGTGATTACACTAATGAGACAGACACAAGTACTGTCCACCCAGAACCAGCCGGTATATAGCAAACAACACAGAAGGCACTGCTCTCACCAGGGTCCTAGAAAAGCTTTCAAAAAGAAAGCACAAAGAGCAGGGATAAACAGTGGGCAACAATCAAAGCAAGCATTTGGAAAACCAACTACAAAGCAGCCAGTCCTGCCCTTTATTTGAGAATGTGAAGTTTTTATAATGTCTGCTCTCAACTAGTCAAAGCAGGGGCAGAAGGACAAAATATAATCTCAGCCGCAAATGAGAGAAACTAATTGTACCTCTCTGAGAAAAATACTCCTTATTTTTGTAATGGCTAAGATCCAAAGTCAGCCTATCTGCCCTCTGCCAAGGTGTAGGACAGAAGTCCAAACCTGTGGAAACGTTTCATTTAATCAAGAGTGGGGGTTGTACCTGACATTCAACAAAAGTGTTCAAGGGTGAACAGGCTGTACTAACAGCCAAAAGAAAATGTCTACAATTTACTAGTACTGTTCAGTATCACCAGTCAGGGGGGAGTACTGACTACTGATACTTTACATGTACAGACATACAACTAAAAATGGATTTTTATGTTTTTCATGATTATCAATTTTAAGATTAACTATACGTTCATATAATACAGGAAAAGTAGATGTTGAAATATAGACATTTTAGACATAAACGGGGATATTAAATTGAGTAAAATATAGTTCCATCTTTATGCTTTAGTGTAGGAATACCATACCCCACAAGTACCCAAGAAGGTTGTGAGACCATAGAAATGACTTGACTTTTCCCAAAGGTGATTTAGCAATTTGGAGTACAAGATTTAGAGCATGGCGATTTTCTAATATTTAAATACACTGTGTCTAATTGTTTTAGTGGGCTGGGATGTAGCTCAGAGGCAGAGCACCTGTCCAACATACTTGAGGCTCTGAATTGTCCTGTTAGTATTAGAAAAAAAAAAAAAGAAGAAGAAGAAGAAGAAGAAGAAGAAAATGAAAAAAAAGTTACCTTTTATTAAGGTTTCTTAAACTCAACACTTTTGACATTGGACTTGGTGATACTTTAGAATATGTAGGGCCCTCAAGGCACTGTGGGTCAGCAGCACTACTCCTGGCTTCCAATAGACACAGCATCACCCTCCCAGTTATAACAAAAAGGTGTTTGCTGAAACCGGCAGACAGATGTACAATGAAGAGTCTTTGAAATCCCAGCTTCCTTTCTGTATCTCTGGTTTCTAGGAGAAAGATCCTTGTTTACAAGCCTTTGATATCCCAACATTCTCTTCTTCCACAACTCAGCCCTGTAGTTTTGGTTACATTTCCTTATAGAGCTTACCTTCATCATTTGAGCATCTAAGCAGCACTTATTCTAAACATTGACAAGCTTTTTATTTTGCAGTAACTGTAGATTCATAGTTATAAAAAAATAGTAGACCTCACCCATCCATACCCCACTAGTCCTTAAAAACACTGCAACTATCACAAGACAAATTACTGACACCTCCATAAACCAACAATTTTACTTAGGGTTTTCAACTTTTACTTGTATTAATTAGTTATTTGGTTAAAATAACAACATTTCACAGTAAGCTATACATCAGTCACGAGTCAACGATGCAAGACAGTTTCCTCTGGAAGCCTTTTTTTTTTTTTTTTTTTTTTAAACCAGAGCAAAGCTCTGTTTTATAAGATGTATTATTACATATACTCTGTTCTGTCTCTGTGTTTGCCTACAGGCCATAAGAGGGCACCAGATCTCATTATAAATGGTTTTGAGCCACCATGTAGTTGCTGGGAATTGAACTCGGGACCTCTTAAAGAGCAGCCAGTACTTTTAATCACTGAGCCATCTCTCCAGCCCTTCCTCTGGTGCTTTTACAACCATCTGATACTTTCTCATGCACCAAGAAATCTACTTGCTTTCTGCTTCTTTTTACATTGATTGACCCCCTAACATGCTGAAGCCTGCAAAGTGCTTTAATAGCCATACAAATAATGATATAACTTCAAAATCTGGACATTTTTCAATTTTACAAAAATTGAAGTATTGTTTAAATTTAAAATAGTCACATAAAAAATAGTCATAAATAAAAAGACCAAGTCAAAACATTCTCAAATTATGTTAAAAAATGAAAGATAATCTTTAAAAAGAGAAAACATAATTTACTTTTCACAAAAGTAACCTAAGTTTCTCTTGATGGCCACAATTCCAACTTTTATAAAACCTTGAAAAAAAATCTATGTATGACAAACAGAAAACTATTATGCTCAAGGGACACATTTCATTGGGTTTGTAAACTTACCTTTAATGTCATCAGAGATGGACGATGCATCTCTTTCACATCTATCCATGGTTCTGAGTCCACATCAGGTAAGCTGGTAGACAAACCTCTAGACATCACTCAGATAATACTTGTTTCTGTATGTTTCTTTGGGCTCAGTGGACTTCCAATTCTTGGAGAGTTTAGAGCAGACTCTAAAATTTTAAATCAGTTCTGCAATTAAAATACTGGTTCTTCTTACCTAGAAACTGCATTTCTTTTTGCCTTAATATGGATTTTCCTGCACAAAAACACAGCAATCAATTTCAAAACCTTTCCATGATTTTCAAATATAAAGGGCTTGCAAGACTTACTCCAAATATTCAAAAGGAAAACCACTGAATGAAGGAATGTCACAGCACTTATAAAGATTATCACATTCATTACTGCTTCAAAACTATCAGTCACCAATCAAAAGCTTGCACATTGAACTATAGAATGTTAACTGCTATTAAGCCACAGGTAATCTAAACACACATGACATTCAAGGCAAAATTATTTTGATAGATTGACAAGGTTCCAAACTACAGTAGCCATTACTCCTATGCCCACATTTCCTACATGAAAGACAGTGTGCACACTTACTTCATACCTCATGCTGAACACTGCAAAACACTGTCATCCCTGTAAAGCACAGAGATCTAGCAACAACATTTAAAACCTTCAGAATTTAAAGGGCCTTTCTTGGGGATGGAGAAATGGCTTAATGGGCAAGAGCACTTGCTGTTCTATTCGGGTCTTGACATCTACATGGCAGCTCACAACAATCTGTAACTCCAATTTTAGGGTATCTGACTCCTTCTGACCTCCACAGGCATCAGGTACACACATTGTATACATGCATATATGCAAGCTAATACATACAAAAATAAAAATTATAAAGCTTTTTTAAAAGTTAAACTCTTTCTTTATCTTACCTTGCCAGATATTTTTAAACAAAATAAATATACGACCTAAATAGTTTTTTCAGAAGTTTAAAAAAAATGTTTGTTTGTTTTTTTGTTGTTCTTGGGGTTTTTTTGTTTGTTTTGTTTTTGTTTGTAGATACAGGGTTTCTCTGTATCATCCTGGCTGTCCTGGGGCTCACTCTGTAGACCAGGCTGGCCTCCAACTCAAGGATCAGCTTGCATCTGCCTCCTAAGTGCTAGTATTAAAGGTATGCACCAACACTGCTGGCTCTATTTAAGTGTTTTAAGTTACAATGTCATCCCCAGGTCAGAAGATAACCTGTTTTAAACCTTGACTATACACAAAATTTATTTTTACAAGTATATACTTTAAAACTATAAACATCATTACTTTCTAAATTAATTCATTAAAAACTCCTCAAGGGTGAATGTTATATGAAAGCTGAAACAGATGACCAGTGAGTCTTTTGCTTACTAAACTAAAGGCACAAAGCAGGAGTATGTGTGATGAGGTTGCACGATTTATTTCCATAAACATGCTAGAGGTAGATTTAGTATCTTCCCCTTTGACACAAAGATGCAAATATCAGATCACTGTTATTTTTAAAGAAGCAATTTGATTGAGAATAGAAAATCTTCAAGAATATCCCAACCAATACAGCAGGTATGGGCATGCAAGCATTCGGGTAATGGGAGACCTTTGGATTTGATACCCAGAACCACAAGACCAACATTCTCCATAAACAGCACATTTATCACCAATTTACTCATAAAGCCAGTAAAAATGAAACAAAGAGATTATACTCGTTCACACTGATAGACAAGTATAGAAAAAAACATTAACTCCAGAGAACTGTTTTTCTAATACTCTGAAATATTTATACAAAGAGCCACTATCATGTTAACTATGGGGATGACTTAATTCCTTATCCAACTATCATTAAATTTAACTGAACTACATGTATTTAAGATCTATGTCAGAACAGCAAGTGGAGCCATAGTAGGAAAATCAAAACTGTAGTTATTAGATTTACTTATATTGGGGTGTGCCACTTATGTGGCCTAAGGAGGCCAGAAGAGTCTTCTGGGTCCCCTGGAGCTGGAGTTGCTGTGAGCTACCCTACTTGAGTCTTCTGGCCACCTTTTCCAGTCCCAGTAATTACTGTTTTAATACACAAGGTTAGTCTTCTTATACCCACCTCACAGTTTATTATACAATCACCTCCTCATGTATTCTAAGCTTGAATTATGGGTGTACCATGAAGTGTTCTATTATACTAAACATTTATGTGCTTAGAAATGGAATGATAGTAAAATATTTGGCAAAGAAAAAAAAACTAGCACCATTAGAATGAAACTTTGAAGGTGTTCACTTTATGCTTAAATTTACATATAGTTCTTTTTGAACCCTAGTTTCTTTTACAATAAAAATATTTTAAAGTACTTTTTTTTTTTTCTTTTTTGAGACAGGGTTTTTCTGTGTAGCTTTGTAGACCAGGATAGCCTTGAACTCACAGAGATCCGCCTGCCTCTGTATCTCTAGGGCTGGGATTAAAGGCTTGTGCCAGCACCATATGGCTGAAGTACTTATTTTTAAAAAGCTAAAATCAAAAGTTCAAGTAAGATTTGGAGTTTCGGACATTATTTTACATATATAAAATTATTCAGACATAATATATTGATTAAAATTGTGAGACTCTAGACATTACCTTTGCTGATTTTTGTATTAAATGAAAAATGTTAGCCTCGCTCTCCAAAGACAAATGCATGCTTTGATCTAGTATGGCTTTTTCCCTCACTATGGAGTGATTGCAGTTCGAGGATTTAAAAACCTCAGCATAAAGAAGTCCTACAGCCTATTCAGTAGCCATTAGACCCTTCCACAACTCAGGAGCTGACAGTACACCACACCCACAGCAAACCCTGCATTCCAGAAGTCATCTTACCAGTCTCATAATCAACCTTTTGTGGTGATTAAGATCTTCTGCTCAGTGGCAATGCCAACCCATGTTACACAATTCAACCTCCAAAGAGGAATAAGTAGATATTTATATTTCTGTGATGAAAAGGATCAATTATGTTAAAATATTTTACCATACAAATGGCATAGAAAATATAATCAAAAGTTATTAAGATGCTATAATTTGTGATTAAAAGAGTGTTAGATAAAATCTTCACTCCTTTACTTTAGTTACATAAGAAGTATATGCTATGTAACTATCTGTACTATGTAGCAGTCTATACTTCCTACCTTATTCCTTCTCCATTGTATACTTCTCCAAGCAGTCTACAAATAGATTGGCAAGGTCAGAATGTGAAGATACAGAGGAAATGGTGGTGGGCAGAATTACTACTATGAGCTCATATGAGTCTGCATGATTCTATCAACATCCCATATAACCATTACTTTAATTGCCATCTATTTGCTCTTTGTACAATCTAAAGAATCTGATATTAATGTGATATCTATATTGACTAATTTGTGTGAATATGAAAATACATCAAAAGGGAAAAAGTACAAAACTAATTTTATTCTTGCAATTTTATTAATAATGCATAAATGCTTAGTGGTAAGGTATTTCCAACTTGACTGACCTTATCTTAGCTATCTTGTAGAAAAAATATTTTGTATATTGCCCAACATCCCAATTAATTTTTCATAAGCTGGTTAAAAATATCATCTTAAACCCCAAGGTTACAGCTATCATGTGTAAAAAATATTTTCTATATTTCCCAACTTCCAAACTAATTGTTCATAAGCTACTTAAAAGCATTCCAAGTTTACACAACAAATCTTTCAGTTATCTGTTAAATCTTTAAGAATAGAAACCTAAATTTCACTTCTCTTTAAAAATTATGGTTATAAAAGATCTGAGATGTAAAGCCTTGAGGGTACAAAACATCTCAACTTTTAGATTGCACAGAAACTAGTTCTGTGTAAAAACAAGTAACAAATTCTATGCATTGTTTGCAATTATAATTAAAATATCTTCATAACAGAATTAATTAGGCTATATGGTGTTTAAAAGGAACAAAAGAAGTATTTTGGTTTCAAAGAGAAGTATCTGACCCATAACTGTTCACTGATAGGCAGTATATTAGCTACCTTTCTTGTCACTGCAACAAAACATCTGACAAGAAGCAACTTAATGGAAGAAGGATTTATTTTGGCTCACAGTTTGAGGGGTAGAGTCCATGATGACAGGGAAGTCATGGTGATGGGAACATGAGGTGGCTGGTCACACTGCATCTGCAGTCAGGAAGCACAGAGAGATGAACACTGGTGCTCAGGCTAAGCACCTAGCTCATGTTTAGGATAGGTCTTCCCTCTTCAGTTAACCCTCTCTGGAAATGCCCTCACAGACACATCCAGTCAAGCTGTCAATGAAGGTTTATCACCACAAGTACACTTCTTGTCACCTTGAATCTCAAACAAATCACTTTTAAACCAACACATATCATCTCTGATCCCCATAAACTCATAAAGCAAAATAAATTCAGTCTGACTTCAAAAGTCCCATAGTCTTTTAACTGTCCCAACAGTGTTCAAGTGTCCAAAGTCTCTTCTGAGATGCAAGGTAAACTCTTAATTGTGAGTCTCCATAATTTCAGAAAACAAGTTACATACTTTCAATGTACAATGGCACAGAGTAAACACCTCCATTCCAACAGAGAGGAATGTGGTACAGCAAGGGAAGACTGGGTCAACTTAATCTGGCAGGTAAACTAAACCTTGAAGCTCAATGTTCAGCATCTGGGGCTTGTAGTACTATTATCTGGGCTCCAATGACCATGAGCAGCTCCACTCCTCCAATTTTGTCACTTGTAGCAATATACAGCCTCTCTCATAGGATGTCTCTATTACTCCTTGGCAGATGTCCCACAATTATGTTGTTTCCAACAGCCTGGAAGTCTACTTTGTAACTTGACCCTCACTGAATCTCCTTTGCCACATAGCAGCTTCTGGTGTAAACCTCCATGAGTCTGTAACTTGAATTTTACTTGCCTACTAAACTAGCATGAAGTGAATGAAGCATTCAAGTTCTACTGTCAGACTGAGGTGTTGTCTGTACCCCTTCTAAACTGTTGTGAGTGGCCTTTGTACAATTTGGCTACCAAACCTGGGAAACATTTCTCCTAGGAGTCTGTTTCCACAACAGGGCACTCCATCAGCCACAGTCTCTGTTTAGTCTCTTTTCAAATCAATTTCCATTTTCACAAGTTAGAGACTTCCACAGGTTTTCCCTTAGGGCACAGGTCCTGTCTTAGTGAAGATTGTAAGATAGCTCTTTTTTGGCACTAACAATTACAAAAACTTTGTGTGTACCCTGCTTGCTGGCAACTTCAGATGGCCTACTTCTCAGCCTAGATGTAATGTTGTCTTAAAATTGCTTCTGCCAAACAAACTGCAAATCACTCTATGACTTACATTTCCACGAATGAGCAGAATACTCTGATATTCTTTATCAGAAGAAAACACAAATTGTCTTTAGCTCAGCACCCACCCCCAAACTCCTTGCCCCTCTCTGAAAACCTCTTAGCACAATGGTCACTTCCTACCTTTTCACTGACATACTGGTCTTCTATATAAACCAATCAGAATGGCCCACTGAGCTCTACTTACAGCATCCTAAGATTTCTCTAGCCTACAGCTTAGAAGTCTTTCACATTCCTTCTAAAAACCAGTTTCAAATGTCTACAAACAACATGGTCAGGAATATCATGGTAACATCTCTACTTCTTGGTACCAACCTTCTTTATTAGCTACTTTTCTCATTGTTGTGACCGAATTTCTGACAAGATTTATTCTGGTTCATGATGAAGGGCATAGGCGGGCAGTGCTTTCATGCCAACATAAAAAATACAATTTTCAAGTCAGCCACCTAGCTCCAAAGGTAAGGGCACTTGCTATGCAAATCTGACCACCTGAGATTAATACCTGAATCCCACAGTGGGAAATAAAGTACCAACTCTCAAAAGTTGTCCTCTTACTTCCATACATACATACCATGGCACACATGTGCCCACACTCAAACACACATATCATATACATACAATAATAATAAATAAAACAATAAAAAGAAAACCCTTAAATAATAATTTTGAAGCATAAAGGAAAAATGCCCTTATTTATTTAACTTAAATTTCTTACCCCTTAAGTATTCACATTAATACATCTTATAGTACATGTGAAATATGACAACATGTGAGTTATGCAAAGTATACTATATTAAAGAGCAAGTCAAATAGCAAAGGACCTAACAATTTTGGAAATGCTACTCAATCCTCTCTTTTTCTGCTTTATTGATCTGGGCAAAGTATAAATGCCTGGAAACAAAAGATAGAATTTGCAGTATTTCCCCAATGATAACAATTAACTTTCCCACCACGAATGAAGTAGCCCGTGCAGCCTAAGCTAATGACATAGAAAGGAGAAGCTCCTACAGTAACAACAGCAGTCCTCTGGTCTGTCTCACATCATTATCGTAAAGGTGGTTATCTCCACTGCAGGCTGGCCCAACCTTCTCCACAAGGGGGTGGGCGTAGACATTCTTGCACAGAAGACAGTATGGTCATTCTCACTTCTGCAGCACGATTTGCTCTCATATTTACATGGTATTTCAGGGAGTCACCTACTCCACTGTACATTCCGATCATATGACATCCAAGAGCATCAGTAGATCATCACCCTGACTGAAAAAAGGTTAAGCACACATATTTTTCCCAAGAGCAATTATCTTTAAAATGAACCAGGCAAAAAAAAAATTCTTAACACTAATGTAGTTTTTGGAAACTCAAAAGAACCAGGTTAAAGAAAAATCCCAATTCTATTTTAGAATATGGGTTATTTTACATTTTCAAACAAGATTAAAGTACATTACTAACAAAAGTAAAAGAAGGCTAGCCCACTCTCGAGCACAAATTTTGGCTCTTTTTGTTTTACATGGAGAAAAGTGGCACTACATATAGTCATTTAGTAGAATTAAAACATAGGAAGAAAGCCCACAAAAGACAACACACACGAAATCTAAGATCAAGAAACAGTAATAGAGCTTTACCTACAATTCTGCGTAATTATAGTCTAGCTGGGAGATAACATAAGCAATATTGGAGGACCAGCAGTCATTTAATTAGCTTTAGTTTTCCCATGAAAGTTCAATAAACTATAAACAGATAGGCAAACTCATCAAGCAGCCCACTGTTAGACTGTTTGCACTAGAAGAAAAGCAGTTACCTGTATGGGAGCCAAAGGCCTGGCCTGGTATGAACTCCGGACAATCAATCAACTGAGAGAAGTCTGTTTGTGGCACATTTCGTGGAGGAGGGCCTGGGATTGGCCATTTTTCTGGTTCTATCCTTTTCCTCATTTTCTCATCCACAATTTCTACTTCTGTACTATCCTTCAGTGCCTGACAACAGACAATTAAGCTATTAAAGTGACATTCAAAAGGTCTTAGTTGTATGCCTTATATTTCTAATCTGACAATTACAAAGCTTCAAGTTAGTAGACTGTAAATACAGTTAATGTGTCTAAAAATAACCATGAATTAGTGTTACGAATGAAGCAAGTTTGTCGGGCACATTGGCCCATGTCTATAATCCCAGTGATCAGGTGGCAGAAGCAAGAGGATTGTGCCAAGTTTGAGGACAGCTTGGTCCACATAGTAAGCTCTGGGCTGGCCATAGCTAATAATATATATTAAGATCAAGTCTCAAAAACAGGAAAAAAAAAAAAAAAAAAACCACTCAGGCAGTGGAGGTAGGCGGTAAATGGAGATAGATGAAGTTCACAAAGTCATTCTAAGCTATATAGTGGGCTTAAGGCTGGGCTGGGCCATATGAAACCCTGCACTTCCTAATTCCAAGTGTCAAAAACAACTAAGTGAATACTGGAGGCAGAAGATGTAGCTTGCTTGCTATAGTACTTCCCTAGCATGACACATATCCTGGGTTTGAGCTTAAGTACCCGGGAAAAACCAGGTATAGTGATGCCTGTAATCCCAGCACTCAGGAGATAACGAATGAAGAGATGAAGATTATCCAAAGTTACATAGTTTGATATGAGTTCAAGTCAAGCCTGGGCTATACAAGACCCTACCTCAAGAAGAACATACAAACAAACAAAAACCCCACTGATTGTCAACAGAAAACAACTGACTGGCTAAAGATGAAACAAAATCTGTTTGTTACAGATTCTGTGAAATTTATTCCCTATGTAGAAAACAACCTGTGGTACCACAAGGCTTTACATTCTATCATTAGCAAATTAACAGGAAATCAAACTGAAATGAAATTAACTATTCACTATTCCTTCTAAAAATTATTTTAAAAATACATCTACTCCAAGGGCCAGGCATGATGGTACATGCCCATAATCTCAGCACTAAGGAAGCTGAGGTAGGAGAATTATGATCTTGTGTTAAAGAAACAAACACAATTCTAAAAAGAACAACTATAGGTAAAAAGTTCAAGTAAAGATCTAAAAAAAAAGCCTGATCTTTTTTTAAGCCTGCTACTTTTATAAATTCCAAAGCTTGATGATCTTAACCTAAAAAAGATCCTGTGTATAATGATATTTTGGGGCAACCAAAGTTCTCTCTGACTAGCTGATCAACTGGGTATTTTTCATGATACAGTTATTAAGAGAAAACGATAGTGGTACACACCTTTAATCTAAGCACTCAAGGAGGCAGGACAGGCAGATCTCTGTGAGTTCAAGGCCAGTTGTCCCTTGTCTCAGAAGAAGAAAGGAGGAGGAGGAGAATAAGGAGCAGGAAGGAGTAATAAGTGAGGAAGAGAAGAAATAACTGAGCTAATTAGCTATTTTAGCTGGTACAGACACCTGCCACAAAGACGGATGACCTAAATTCAGTTCCTGGGGCCCAAATGGTAGGAGAGCACCAATTCCTACAAGTTGTCCTCTGACCTACTTACACACACACACACACACACACACATACACACACACACACACACACACACACACACACACACACACACCATGGCTAACCATGTCTATTCATCTACATGCAAATAAATGTCTGTGCTTTTTAAAATAGTAACTACTGGGGCTGGAGATATGGTTCAGCAGTTAACAGCACTGGTTGTTCTTCCAGAGCTCCTGAGTTCAATTCCCAGCAAGCACATGGTAGCTTACAACCATCTATAGTTCATTCTGATACCCTCTTCTGGAATAAAGGTGTACATGAAGGTAAAGTACTCAAACATAAAGTAAAACAAACAAATCTTTTAAAATAAATAATAACTACTGATGACATGTTACACAGATCCATCCCTTAGTGCTGAAAGATATGTATCTGTGAGAACCTCAGAAGAAAGGAATGAACAGCCACAAATTCAGTAGATGCAGAACACAGGTTTAAAATGAGATTAAGCCAGGCAGGTGGATCTCTGTGAGTTCAAGGTCAGCCTGGTCTACAGAGTTAGTTCCAGGATAGGCTTCAAATCTACAGAGAAGCCCTGCCTTGGGAGGAAAAATAAAGAAGAGATTAAGTAACCTACAGTTAACCAGCTGGTAAACTACAGAACCAGAACCCACTGGATCTAATGCAGACATCAATAGCAAAAAAAAGATAAGAATCAAAATGAAAGTTGAGTGTAAAGTCTCAAGTGTAATCCCAATACTCAGGAGGCTTAAGGCAGGATTTCTGTGAGTTTAAGGCCAGCCTGATTCATGGAATTTAGCTATGTAGACAATACTAAATCAGAGCAAGTTATTACACATCCTAGCAACCACAGTCCTAGAAATTTACCCATCATAAACTAAAACATGTTAACATGAAGACCTCAGTCTTTATTCACAATCTCCAAGCGTGGAGCACACATCGGTACATGGATACACCAAGGAACACAAGAGTAGTCAGCAACAAGAAGAAAATACCAAAACATACAACAAGGCAGAAATCTCAAAAGAACTGTGAGAAGTCTTCAAGATCAGGAACAGCTATATGTGTTGTCTCACACTTGTAATACTAGCACTAGGGAGGCAGAGGCAGGCGGATCTGCCTGAGGCCAGCCTTGGCTATTCAATGAAGAAAAAAATAATAATAAAGGATTAAAAAAGGCTACAAAACTCTAAGATTTACTAATTTATATGGTATCTAGACAAACCAAAACTACAAAAACAGAATACCAGCCTTTTCAGGGGCTATAAAAACAAAACTGCAAAGACCAAAGATCAGTCTTTCCAGGGGCTATGTAGAAAAGAGATTGACTACACAGGGATTGTCATACATATAGAAAAAAAAAATAAAAATGTTGACTTTCCAGTAGAAACATGACAAAAATAGACTTAATAAAGGCAGTACTATCACAACTAGAAAGGCTTTGTCCAGTTAACCCTTCCTGACTAGCATGGCAGCCCACACTTGTATCCCAGTCCTTTGGTGGTAGAGGCAGGAGAATCAGGAATCCATGGCCAGCCTCAGATCCACAGCGACAGCAGGTTTGAACCAAGTCTGAGATAAGTGAGACCCTGCCCTGCTTCTATGAATGAGCATGTATGCATGTGAATGCATGTGAAGGGGGGAAGTTTCCCAAAGCATATACAAATTCAAAATTTAGTAAGTAGGAGCAAATGTTAGTTTAAAGCAGTCTGAAAGATTAAAGAATACTAAAGAAGGTTGAAGTTTTCAAAGATAGATACTTAAGTTTTATAAAATAGAAAAAAGTTGAGATATTCTCTGAAATTTAGGAAATTAGATTGATAGCTTGTTATTCCTTTTATTGAGATGACAGCTGACCTAGAACTTACAGACTCGAGGAATTCCACTACCCCAGTTCTAAGTAGTTCTGCACCTCCATGCCTAGCACACCTCTTTAGGGGATGGGGTGGAGAAGTTGGATAATTCTGAGATAAGGTCTTGTTTTGTAGCTTATGCTTGAACTTTCTAAAAGTGAGTCTTAGCAAATACCATAAGCAGCATACTTTGGAAAACACCCAGTGTGTGTGTGTGTGTGTGTGTGTGTGTGTGTGTGTGTGTGTGTGTGTGTATTCACACACTGTGTACAGTGTGGCTTTGCATATGTCATGTTGCATGTGTCGAGTCAGAGGCCATCTTACAGGAGTTGTTTTTTTCTCCCTCCACCACGTGGGTTCCAGAGATAGGACACAGGTCTTTGGGGTTAGCAGCAAACACTTCTACTCATGGAGCCATCTTAGCAGCCCACTTTTCTTTTTCTTCTTCTTTTTTTGGGGGGGCGGGGGCTACTTCTGGGGATGAACCCATGACCTCACATACATTGGTCAAATGTTCTACCCCTGAACAGTCCACTTTTCTTTTTTAACACTATTTTTCAGGGCAGTTTTAGGTTCCTAGGAAAATGGAATATAACTATAACTCAGATTCTTCTTTAAATGAATATTTACCTCTAAGATGAGATTAAGGTTTGTGGTGAGCGCTTGTACACGGTGAAAACCAGCAATCAGGGAAATGGGCAGGAATCCCTGCTCATCCATCTTTCTGCGAAGAAAGAAATCCCGCTCCAAGTTCTCTGTGCTGAAGTAATACTCACTAAGAAAGGAGAGGACATGAGTTCATCCACCCATTCAGCAACATAGAGATATATGCATTGCTTACAACAACTGCTACCAAAATATTCTCCTCCGGTTAATAATACTACCTTACAGGTTAGGCAAAATATACATAGTATAACATAGCACAGGTCAAATATGAGACCAAGCAAAATCTTGTTCAATTGACAATTTCTTACACATAAGCAGAAACAGAATACTAATTAAAAGCAAACACTATCTAGATTAACTTCACTTAAGTCTAATTTTAAAATCCATTTGTTTATGTTGTTGTTCGGAATCCAGACACCGGGTAAGTGGAAAATCTACAGCCCTGGATTTTTCAATGAGTCGTTCATTCACTGAGAGATTTCATTACAAAACCACCACTACCCGCTTCATTTAAATACTAAATAACAAAGCTAAACATCAGTTTCACTGCCTCCCAAATTATTCCTAATCACTGGGAAAAACTGCACTTGAGAATATCTTTAGTTGGTTCATACTCAAACATAAGGAACTTCCTTTTTGGTTTTTTTAATCTATACTGACAACAAGATGACATTATTTGGACCCTTAGCAACCAGCACACAGCTAAGAACACAACAACACAGTTACATTTATATACCCACAATCATGCATAGCTCCTAGAAGCCCAGAATTTGATCTTCAGTACTTCAAAAGCAAAGGGAATAATGAATATAATGTAGCTAAGAAAGAAATATCAATGATTCCATGAAGTAAAAAAATGCAGATAATGCTTAGATAACTCAGGGTTAACTATGTAATGTTTCCCCAGACAAAATGTAAACAGACACTGTCATTATGACCAAAGACTATAAACTTCAAGGTAAGTCATAAAAGAGACCCAGAAGAAAAAAATATTTAATAAAAGAATTTGGAAATCATACATTTAATAAAGTATAGAATCCATATAATAAAATGAAAGTAGGATTCAAAAGACAAAGACCAGAATCCCAGATAGGATAAAGAGAAACCCATGGTGACATAGAATAGCTGCCAATTCTACAGCTTCTCAATTCTAGAGGAAATTCAATAGGCAGCAAGATAGGAGAACACACACAACTTCACATATTTTAGTGTAAAACTCCATTACTAAGTAACCTTGAGGTCCTTAGGACAAATTCTAACCTGGAAGAAATAAATATTATAAAATAATAACTGGTAGGGGTAACATTTCACTTGAGTGTTGGGGGGGGTAATTATCCTACTTTTTAAACATAGGACATCTAAAGTTGTCTTGTGTGATATTAAGTCATAGTGAAAAGTTCTCATAGAGGCTATTTTACTGGCAGCTCAGCATCACTAATAAGTCATTTACTCTTAATGAAAAAAATCAAAGTTGCATATTCTGATTTTTTTTGTTTTTTTGTTTTTTTTGTTTTTTTTTTTTTCATCTCAAATGCCTAACCACAATGCCTCAGAATCTTGAAATGTGTGAGATTATGAAACCTGGGACAGTACAGTAGACACTGACGCAGTCACAAGTTAAATTGTACTTCCACACAAATTCCTTAAATCAGTAAGTAATAAGCTTCCCTTTAAATATAATCCACTGTGAAGACCAAACTATGTAAATAAATCAACAAATCACTATTAGCTATAGTCTATGCTGGGTTACAAATATACAAGTCTGTAGATCTGAATGACAAGAGACTGTCTGCTCCAAATAATAATCAGTGTTAAAATTTAACCCAGTGTAGTGACTAGGTAGCACTTGGGAAGTTGAGGTAGGAAGGACCAGGAGTTTGAAGCAAGCCTGGGCTCCATGAGTACCACTTACAAAAGGAAAAATAAAATAAAAACTTAAAATGTATTATTGATATAAAAATTTTCATTTAAAGTGATTGAGACTACTCACTAGGAATAGTGAGGCATATTACTCTAAAGTTTATATCAACTACCTAGTTTTCTTAGTTGGTTAGAGTGTGGTACTGGTTAAAAACATATTTAGCCCCAAAGTATAATGAAAACTTAAAAAAAAAATCCAAACCCAAATAGATCACTTCTCTAAGTACTAGAAACACAAAGTCTAAAGAACAGCTCCTCAAAGCCACAGCTCCACTGAGCAGAGTGCGAACCAGCTTCCCTAAGTGATCCTCCACTGATGTTTGCCAAAATCCCTGCCTGAAATCCCTGAAACAACAAAAAAGAGTCATGACTAATGTCTGACATTTTGCTCCGTGTCCTACCTTAGCAGCTCTGCATTCTACACTGCATGACCAGAAACTGTCAACAAGGAAGTAGCTCTGCTCCTCCCTCACTCGCATGAGCACAGTAGAGTCCGAATATCCTGACATGGAGTTGCATGTTTGTTCACTGTCAGGTCTCAGAAGGGACCTAGCAGTAAGAGTTACCAAATGACAGGAATAATCGTATGAAGTTGACAGGCACTTTCTGGCCATAAAAAGACCCTTCTCCGTTTTCTGTCAACCTTAACAAAGGAAGCAAGAACAAAATAAGCAAGTTGCTCTGCACGGAGTTAGAGGCCATCACATCTACCAAGGCTACCAAAGGTTCCTGGCTGCTGCCAATGAAGAAACTTCTGGTCACACAGGACATCCAGTTTCTTTTTTATAAAAATGACTTTTTTTTTTTTAATGCTTATGCCCTCTCAAAAATAGTTCATTTTCCTTTAGCATGCAAGATAGAAAAATAATTAAGATTTTATTCAGTTTGTTACACAAATTACTTGGAAAGTTTTTCTTTTCTCATCATTATAAACATACCATCCACATACTCAAAATGCATATGTAAAACAAGAAGAGGGCTAGAAAACAACTATTATGGAGAACTAAGGTCTGAACTAAAACATCCATTTAATAGATGTCACAGAGAAATAAGAACATAAGTTAAAGAGCTTAAAAGACTTTAAAAAACAGACAATGAAGAAATCAGTTGCTGTGAAAAATTAAAAGACATTGAGCACCATTTTTTATCATTGAAAGTGCTTGTATTATTGTTTTTTTTTTTGTTTTGTTTTTTTTTATGAGACAGGGTTTTGTTCTGTGTCTCAAACTAGCTTTGAACTTACAGCTGCTCTGCTTCAGCTAACCAGTACTGGAATTATAGGCATGTACCTCCGAGCTCATTTACAAATTTAATATAAACATCTATTTGCAAATGAGGCACATTTTACTTAATATATAGAAGTTTTATAGTCTTGCTTGATATTTACTCATTATGCAATATACACGTGTGTGTGTGTGTGTGTATTTTGTTTGTCCAGACAGAGTTTCTCTGTATAGCTTTGTAGACCAGGCTGGCCTTGAACTCAAAGAGATCTACCTGCTTCTGCCTCCCGAATGGTAGGAGTAAAGGCATGTGTCACCAAGGCCTGGCCTATGCAATGATATTTTAACTCGTCTTAGGAAAATAACAAGAACATGGAGAAAAGTTTGTGGATCCTTGTTTTGCCACTGTCTCCTAGGAAAAAAAAAAAATCAAAATAATATTCTCATTCTCTAATTTTTCTTATTGTAGTTTTATAAATAGGATAAAATAGTCAAAGATGCCGGGTGGTGGTGGTGCACACCTTTGATCCCAGCACACAGGAGGCAGAGGCAGGTGGATCTCTGTGAGTTCAAGACTAGCCTGATCTACAAGAGCTAGTTCCAGGACAGGCTCCAAAGCAACAAAGCAAAGAAGGCCTGTCTTGAAAAGCAAAAAAACAAACAAAAAGTCAAAGATATAAGTTTGCTATAGAAACAGACATTACTGCCATGTTTGTCTACATCAACTTACATTTGTCGCTTAATGTACTCTTTAAGCAATGTTTCTTCCACAGGATATACCTGTACACCTGTGCCATCATCATAGTAATACATCATGCTGGTGTTTAGCTCTGTGGGAAATGGTTGATCAGTTCTTTCCCCTGGCTCTCGATAACCATATGAATAATCAAAGTTCACTGGACATAAAGTAAAAGAAAGGTGATCACAAGTTAAAAAATAAGTAAGCCATAACTGCAAAGAGAAATCCAAAATGAAGAACTTCAAACAGAAAACCAAATTTACTGTTAAACCAAAATAATTAACAGAAACATTGTGTAAAAGGGCCAGAAAGATGGCTTGGCAGGTAAAAGTCCAGGCCACCAAGCCTAATACCCTGAATACAATCCCTGGGTCACACATGGTAGAGAACACCAATTCTGCAATTTGTTCTCTAATATCCACGTGCACTCCATGGCATACTCACCTAAACACACACACACACACACACACACACACACACACACACACACACACACAAATAAAACTATAAAAAATTAACAAAATAGAGGGTAATAGGAAAAATGAGAATATTTGCTAACTTTTTGCAAAGCTCATCCAACAAAGGGAAAAAAAATCTCATCATACATCTAGTGTTTCCTCGACCTCGGCCTCTTCCCCGGCCCCGGCCTCTTCCCCGGCCTCTTGCAGAACCTCGGATGGTACCACCCTCACTTCTCACACTGGATACTTCATCTTGATCATCTCTCTTTTCTCTATCCCGTCTCCAACCTTAAAATAAAAATTTTATACATTCAAATTAGCAATAAATAAAATTATAGGATCACCTCTATGGAAAGATAATAATTACCTTCCCCCATTTTTTTCCTTTGGATTTTTTAAATCTTTTATTTATTCTTTGATAGTTTCACATATGTTTACAATGTATTTTGATTATAGTCATCCCTTATCAACCTCTTTTGGATTTTTTTGTTTTTCAAACAAGGTCTCACTATGTATCTGAGGCTGGCATTGAATTCAGAGATTTGTCTCCCAAGTGATGGGATTAAAGCATTAACCACCAGGGGCCTGGCTCCCCTTTGTGGGTTTTGAGATAGTGTTGAATATTCAGTCCAGGCTGGCCTGAACTCCAAGATCTTCCTGCCTAAGACTTCCATGATACAGAGATCATGAGGCAGAAGCTACCACATTCTCTCCCACTTTTATAATGCTTGATAATAGTCATGTTATCTTTAAACATAGTAAGAAGTCCAAGGGGACTGTTAATAAATAGGTGGGGATAAGAAGTGTACTGGGCATATAAAAAGTAAATGATACATTAGAAAGACAAAGAGGTTCTCTACAAAGAATGTGCATAATACATAATCACAGTGCTCTAAGGTTATTGAATTTGCATGTCTTCTAAAAATACACTTTCCATAAAACATGTAAGGAAGAAATATTACCATTCAAGTGAAAGGCATTTGTTTTAAAGAAAGGAGAAACTGAAAGTAGACACACACGCAAACACTGATAAAACACATGAAGAACAAGAAGAATTGATATATAATACATACTCTATCCACACCCCCTCTACTTTTGGGTTTTTCAAGATAGGGTTTCTCTGTGTAGTCCTAGCTGTCCCAGAACTTGCTCTGTAGACCGGGCTAGCCTCAAACTTAGAGATCTACCTGCCTCTGCCTCTCAAGTGCTGGGATTAAAAGTGTGAGCCATCACTGCCCAACACACTGTCTCCCGTATGCAAATACGACATAGGTACCATGAACAAGAAAATAACAGGCAAAACAAGGATATACAAATAGCCAATTAACATAAAAAAATGATAAGAATGAGCTACCTATCCAGTCTTATAGGCATTTGAAAGTCCTGTGAGGGCTGGAGAGATGGCTCTGAGGTTAAGAGCACTAACTACTCTTCCAGAGGTCCTGAGTTCAATTCCCAGCAACTACATGGTGGATCACAACCATCTAATAATGAGATCTGATGGTGTCCTCTTCTGACATGCAGTCAGAACACTGTGTACATAATAAATAAATCTTAAAAGAAAGTCCTGTGATATCAACTGATTTTTTGTTTGTTTGTTTGGTAATATAGAGCATTACAAGTGCCAGTTTAGCATTCCACAACTGATATACTATGAGGCCTAAAATGCTGAACACAACAGAAGAGCTAAGACATTGTGTATAATTAGTGAGAGCAAAACATCAACTTTAAATTGGAATAATCCAATAATTATGAAACAAATTATAGAGACAAGGTTTTTCAACCTAATCCTTTTGATGCTGGTGAGAAGAGGGTGAAATATGAGTGTGCTGTGAGTTCAAGGTCAGCCTGGTATACATAGAAAGTTCTAAAATAACAATGTCAGGAAGACAAAGCAAAAGAACTATTAAGACAATGATGGAGATTAAAGAGAAAGATAACTAAAGCAATGTGTAATGGGGAGACAGGTGGCTGTAAGAAAGACCAGACGCCCAGAGTGATGGCACCTTCCTGTAATCTTAGCATGTGAGAGGCTGAGGCAGGAAGATCACAAGTCTGAGGTAAGGCACATAATAAGTGCCTGGCTAAACCCAGCTAAGTAGTGAGATCTTTCTTATCTCAAAATATAAAGTAAAATTAAACCAAAATTGGACATAAGGTTAAGAGTTTCACTGCTAACATTCAGCTTTGTTGCTAAATGCCATAATGACACTATCCTTCAGAATCTTCTGAAGGTATGTAGGGTTAGAAATGCATCTGCAGTTTACTCTTACAGCTCCAGATAAGCACTAAACCTATGTTTGTTCCAATTTCATGGCACTCTTGAAATGACACTTACTTCGTGTATCACTTTTCCTATTACTGTGAGCTGGTTTGTTTGCTTCAGGTTGACATCTAGAGCTGTTCCGGGACCCAGGTCTTTCCTGGCTGTCTGGTCTCACATCATCTAAGTGGAGTGGTACCCATTTGTGCTTGTTAGCTTGAAGAAACAAAACAAGATAATTTCATGACAGTGTACAATTTTTATTACAGCTCTACAATTCTGAAAACACTCTGAATTTTAAAGATTCAGCTGCCTTTAAATGGATTATCTGCAGATTACAAAAATAACCCTTTCCCAAATTTATTGACTGATCCTTGATAAGTTTGTGGAAATATTTCAAGAGAAATATTAGCAAGTAAAGAGCCAGTAATAAATAAACAAATCAATCAAACAAACAAATACCCCAAAAGCTGGGGAGATGAATCCACTAGCTGGCCAAGTACCAGGACTTGAGCTTCACCACCAGCACCCACATCAGAGCAAGGCCTATGATGCTAACACTCAAGATTGAGGAGGTTGAGACAGGAGGCTCCCCAGGCTTGCTAGTCAGCAAGTTTCAGGTTCAGTAAGATAACCCATCTCAAATAAGACAGAGAGATATACATATGCATCTGCATCCACATACCACACACACACACACACACACACACACACACACACACACACAAACACAAAACCAGGGACTTCAGTTTTTGAACACTGTCTGAAGTATTAATTATTTGTCCAGTATTACTACTAAGTGGTTTCTCAAAGCATTCGAGGAATAAGCATAGGTGCTTCCTCTCTGACACAATTTTCTTTACAGTCATTATATTATAGCTGTTACAGATACAAAGAAGATGAGAGAACCTGGGCAAAGTGGCCCATGATGCTTATATTTTTAGCATCTGAAAGGCTGAGGCAGTAGGATTTCAAGTTGCAGACTATCCTGAGATACACACCAAAAGTCTAAAGAAAAGAAAGTGGTTGTGATGTTAATTTCTTTTCTCCAAGACTGGGTTTCATTATGTAGCTCTGGCTGTCCTGGACCTTGCTCTGTAGACCAAGCTGGCCTTGAACTCACAGAGATCCACCTGCCTCTGACTCCCAAGTCCTGAGATCAGAAGGTGTGTGCCACCATTGCCCCTTGATGTTAATTTCAACTGTCAACTTGAAGGGATTTGGAATCACCATGGGAGGAAGAGGAAGAGGAGGAGGAAGAAGAGGAGGAGGAATAATAATAATAATAATACTTCAGGGCAGTAAGTTTTTCCTCTATAACTTAATTTTTCAGGGAAAACATTGACTAAGATTTAGGCTGGAAGGATGACCAGTCAGAGGTTAAGATTGTGACCTGCCCCGCTGGAGGACCTAATTCAAGTCCTAGCACCCATGTTGGGGGATTCAGAACTGCCTACAACTTCAGGGACCAAAACACCCTCTTCTGATCTGTGCCTACATACACACACCCATACACCAACACACATGTGCGTGCCCCCCCCCACTTGCACATAATAAAAATCTTTAAGAAATTGTCAGGTGTGAACTATGGAGACAAAAACAAGTGAGTTCCAGGCTACCCAGTAGTACACATATTGAGACCTTATCTCAAACAAACATCCTTAAAATACTGACTACAATTGTTATCATTTCTCTTAGAAAACCAGGGGCTGGCCAGTAGTGGTGGCACATACCTTTAATCCACACTTGAGTCAGAGGCAGGTGGATCTCTGTGAGTTTGAAGCCAGCCTTGTCTACAGAGTGAGTTCCAGGACAGCTAGGACTGATTAAGAGAGAAGCCCTGCCTTGAAAAAACAAAATGGAAAAAGGAAAAGAAAAAGAAAACTAGGAGCTAAAGAGAGATGGCTCAATAGTTAAGAGTACTGACTGCTCTTCCAGAGAACCTGCTTCAACCACATGGCAGCTGACAACTGTCTGTAACTCCAGTTCCCAGGAACTCAACTCCCTCACAGACATACATGCAGAAAAAACACTAATGCGCATAAAATAAATTTTTGTTTGTTTGTTTTTGAAGACAAGGTTTCTCTGTATTGCTTTGGAGCCTGTCCTGGAACTCACTCTGCCCAGGCTGGCCTTGAACTCGGAGATCCGCCTGCCTCTGGCTCCCCAAGTGCTGGGATTAAAGGCACGCTCCACCAACACCTAGCCTCATAAAATAAAAATGTTTTTAAATTAAAAAAACAGATTTTCAATTACTCAGAATTCTAAGTAGCAGAAAGCAACTTCAGCGTAAATTTAAAATAACGGCATTACATAACTTTCTAAGAAAGCCTACAAGAATACCTATAAGGAATTTTATTCTTTTTTTTTTTCTACAGAATATAGTTTTATTAAGCAGGGCTGCTACAAAGAAACCCTGTCTCAACAAATATATATATGTGTGTGTGTATATGTCAGTTACTGCTCCAAGTGGTTCACATAGCATCCACATGTGATAACAAAGATAGCAGTTAACTAACTAATACAATTCATCACCATTCAGTCTTCAAAAACTTCAAGTTAAAATGAAGATATGGGTCAGCTGACCTCTCTTCCGCTGGTTGCTTGACTGGGCCTCATCCTCGCTGACATTCTCAACAGGACCATCTAGTTTTGCTTCCCGGTTCTCTTTGCTCTCATTGTTGCTTCTTTTTTCAATCTTCTCTTCTTTTTCTTTTCTAAATTGTGGCTTCTTATTTCCTTGGCTGCTAACACTCTGAGACTGAAAAAAAAGTGTTCTGAATAGAATAATTTCCATTAACATTTCAATTTTAAAAAATCAGCATCTATTATAAGTATTGTTAAATGAATTAGAAAGTAAATAACCAAAAATAAAAACCTGGAAGGGAGGGGCATTTGTCTAGTATGTATGAGGTACTGGGTTAAATCCCAATTTCACCAACACATATTAATACTATGCTGTCACCATTAGTCTAAGAAATGCAAACCATATATTTACTACAATGTCTACAAGTTTTAAAAACTGACCAAATTAAGAGTTACTTAGGTTGTAAAATAATGGGAATTCTTAGACACCACCATTGTGAGTGAAAACTTGGCAATTTCTTTTCTTTTATTCTTTTTTTATTTTTTGTTGTTGTTTGTTTTTTGAGACAGAGTTTCTTTGTGTAGCCCTTGCTGTCCTGTAAGTCACTCTGTACACCAGGCTGGCCTCATAATTAGAGATCTTTGTGTTTCTGCCTTAGTGCTGGGATTAAAGACATAGGCTACCACTACCCAGACTGTGGCAGTTTCTTATAAGTAAGTAAATAATAACTACTATATGATCTTGCCACTCTTCTCCTAGTTATTTACTACATGGACGGAGGGAGGAAATATCCATGCCAATTTTTATATAGTTTCATTTGCAATAGCTAATGTAATGCCCACCATTACATTACAACCATAAAAACAAAATGTATTACAGACACACAAAACATGAAAAAAATCACAAGATAGCAGTACTGAGTAAGACAGAAAACACAGTGCCTCCTACACTATTCCACACACACAGAAAATACAAATAGTTGCTGGATAGTGGGGATGACTGCAACATTTGCAGGCAGAAGCCAACCCCCCTTTTTTTCTGTTTGTGTTGATGTAATGAGTTTACTTGCACTGGATTGTGGTGGCTCACACCTTTAATCCCAGAGACAGGCAGAGCTCTGTGAGTCTGAGGGAGCCTGGTCTACAGATGGAGTGCGTGCAGGACAGGCTCCAAAGCTACAGAGAAACCCTGTCTCAAAATAAAAAAAGAAAAAGAAAAAAGAAAAAAACCCAACCCCTTCATCTAATAATAATTAAGTGCTAGAGAGATGGCTCAGTAGTTAAGAACACATGTTGCTCTTTCAAAGGACCTGAGTCAATTGCCAAAACTCAGTTTCTCACGACCACCTTTTAATTATGGCTCCAGGAAGTCCTGACCTCTGCAGGCATCAAGTAAGCATATGGGTCCCATACACACACACAAAAAAACTCATATACATTAAATAAATAAATCTAATTTTTTAAGTCAAAAATAAAATTTAATCCTTTTTGTTAAAAAAAAAAAAAAAAAAGTTACACAGAGATGCAAATACCTTACCCCAACTCCTGGGGATATAGCCAAGTAGGGAAATGTAAATGAAAGTAGTACATTATAATTGAGCAAAACACTAAAAAGGCTGTCAAGTTTTAATCATCTCATCAAGGCATATACTCATACAAAATGTAACTGATTTATTATAACATATGTGATCATTATTACAAAATCAAAGGGAAAATGTACTCTAGGTAAATGTTAAGGCACTAAATTCATTACTAATACTATGGAGCAAAGAATATTTCAAGTAAAAATAATCCTACTGATGAGATATATCTTTAAATATACACAATACAGCAATTAATAATTTTCTTTTTAAAATAGACTTAAATACATACTTACCCCTGTGTTCACTAGTTCACCTGGTGTTGGCCAGTTTGCCATATCACTGAAGTCACTAGCCTAAAATGTAATAAAATAATTGTTATACCTGAAAAGAATTTTTAGACAGAAAAAATATTTCTAAATGTCATTTTTGTTGCCAGGCATGGTGGCACATGCCAACAATCTTTAGCTCTTAGAAGTAGGAGAAACAGAAACTCAAGATCAAGCATGGGCACAAAAGGGTAATCGGGGCTACAATGATACCTCTGGGGCTCATGTAGCAACATGTTTTGATCCCAGCAACCTGGAGGCAGAAGCAAGAGGATCTCTGTGAGTTCCAGGCCAGCCTGGTCTACACAGTGAAACCCTGTCTCAACCAAAAGGGGGGGGGAGAAGTAACAGCAAAATCAAAGTAATAGTTATTTTGAAAAATCACCTCTATTTACTTATACGTAGACTTGTCAAGTTAATTCAAATATTTCTCCAACATTTTGAAGTCAAAATTCAATGCCTTACAATCAGACTTCAAAGCAGAATTGCTTCAAAATGATTTTCAAAATCAATACATTTAAAAAATACATCCTATAAAAGCATACCTTGTTGGATTTCTTTGTCTTGAGTTTTCCCGCTTTTATAATTTTTGGGGAGCTGAGCTCTAAAGAAAATATATAAAATTGTTTTTACAACCTTTTATTTAATACGTTTAGCAAAATAAGTATTATTCAATTTTGACAAGTTAGCACAGTCATTACAACAAAATCCTTCTAGGACATCAACTGTAATATGCAAATTCAATGTTATTTCACATTTAAAACGTAGAAAATACTAGCAGGGCAGTAGGGACTCAAGCCTTAAAATACTAGCATTTGGGACGCAAAGGCAAACAGATCTGACACCCAGGGCTACACACACAAAAGCAAAACCAAACCAAACCAAACCAAAAAAAAAAAAAACCTGTTTTGAAAACACACACACACAAAAAAAATATGGAAAATACTAATTCCGACTAAGCTGGCAGACTGATCCTTTTATTAAGAAAATACAAGCATGGCGGTGTTGGCAAACACCTTTGATCTCAGCACTTGGAAGGCAGAGGCAGAGGTAGGCAGATCTCTGAGTTTGAGGCCAGCCTGGTCTTCAAAAAGAGTTCCAGGACAGCCAGGACTGTTACAAAGAGAGACCCTAGGGCTACATAGAGAAACTCTTGTCTTTTTTTTTTTTTTTTTAAGATTTATTTTATTATGTCTACAGTGTTCTGCCTACATGTATGCCTGCGTGCCAGAAGACGGCATCAGACCTTATCATAGATGGTTGTGAGCCACCATGTGCTTGCTGGAAATTGAACTCAGGAGCTCTGGAAGAACAACCAGTGCTGTTAACCACTGAGCCATCTCTCCAGCCTGAGAAATCCTGTCTTAAAAGCAAACAAAAATAACAAAACAAAAAAGAAAAGAAAATACATCATAAAACTAAAACTGTAGCTTCTAAGTAAAATTCTATTCTATGAATTTTCTTCTCTCTTATAATTTTGTTTTTTGGCATGTCATGAATGGGAAGGTAAGTGTTCTATCAAGTTACAGCCTCAGCCCTCAACTCATTTTATAATAGGATAAAGTACTCTATATAATACATTCACCAAGAAACATCTAGAAAATGGGTTAAGACTTCAAACTACTTCTAGGAAACAAACAGGTTTGATAACCTGTAATAGATTATACTGAGTATCTCTCTCTACTAGGGATTCTGTCCATGTAGAACACCATTACCGGAGGCAAGAAAGATGACTCAGTGGTTAAGAGCACTTGCTGCTTTTAAAGAAGACCCTGGTTCAGCTCCCAGGGTTCAGTTCCCAGCATACACATGGCAGCTCACAACCATCCATAAGTACAGTTTCAGGGAATCCAAAACCCTCCTCTGACCTCAGTGAACACTAGGCACACACATGGTATACACACATGCAGACAAAAATACTCATACACAGAAACTAAATTTTTTAATAACAAACAAATCATGGAAAGCAACTTGGGAGGTAAAAGCATTTGTTTCTTACACATCAGAGAGGGAAGCCAGAGCCAGGAAAACAGAGGCAGAAGATGATACAAAGGACATGGAGGAGTGCTCCTTACTGGCTTGCTCAGCCAACTTTCTTATAACACCCAGCACTACCAGCTCAGGGGTGGCACCCCAATGTATTAGGTCCTCCAACAACAATCATTCATTAAAATTGTTCACAGGCCAATTTTATGGAGAAATTTTCTCCTCCCACACCCACCCCACACAGATAGGGTTTCCCTGTGTAACAGCCCTAGCTGTCCTGGAACTAGTGCTTATAAACCAGGTTGGCCAAGAACTCAGAGATCTGCCTGCCTCTGCCTTCCAATTGCTGGGATTAAAGGCAAGGGCTACTATGGCCAGGCTTGGAGGAATTTTCTAAATTTAGTTCCCCCTTCTCAGATAATGCTAGTTAGTGTTGACAAAACAAAAAATAAATAAATAAAATAACAACCAAGCAACCAGGACACTCAGAATTCAGACACAAAAAAACGAAAGTAACAGTTCTCTGTAGAAATTTGTTGGCTGGGGCTGCAGTTCAGTGGCTGGTAGAGAGCTTACACAATATGCATGAGGTCAGTGCCCCAAACATGCAAAACAGACAACCATTGCATCACCTGTCCTTATCTTGAAAGACAGCACAATGGCTGATCATAAAAACCGTCGTTAAATTAAGGCTTTTAAAGCTGCAGTTTGTGGTTTTTTTTTTTTTTTTTTTTTTTTTATATTTACTCACCCACTCATGTGTGTATGTATGCATGCATGTATGTATTTGGATTTATTTGTTTGAGCCAGGGTCTGGATCTGTAGCCCTGGCTAACATAGAACTGGTTATGCAGACAAGCTGGCCTCAAACTTGAATCGATCCTGTCTCTGCTTTCTTCCCTAGTATTGGGACTACAGGTGCAAGCCACCAGTTAATCATACCAGCCTGGGACTGGAAGTCTACCATCAGCATGAGCTACAATAAGACTTTCTCTCCCTCTCAGTCTGTCTCTGTGACACACACACACACACACACACACACACACACACACACACACACACACACAGAGAGAGAGAGAGAGAGAGAGAGAGAGAGAGAGAGAGAGAGAGCCTCATAAAGCTAGAAATAGATTTAAATAGGATCTAGAACACTTATCAACAAGGCAATAGGGAGGCTGAGGCAAAGGAACTACCAAAGTTCAAAACCAGGCTGGCTGTAATCTTAAATTCTCTTTGAAGTGGGAAGGGGAGGTCAAGATATGGTTTCTGGTTAAGAGCTTTTGCTACTCTTTCCAGAGGACCTGAGTTTGGTCACACAGGTCATAACTGCTTGTGAATGCATCTACTGGAGGTTCAATAATATCTTTTGGCCTCTATAGGCAAGTGCACACCCTTCCAATGCACATAGACTTAATTAAAAATAAAATAGCAGTCAAGTATGGTATCACAGGACTTTAATCCCAGCATTTAGGAGGCAGATAGGCAGGCAGATTTGAAGAGGCCAGCCTGGTCTACATCTAGAGTTTCAGGATACCCAGTGCTATATAAAGACCCAAATAAATTAAATAAATAACTATGTGTATACTTTTTAAAAGAATGCTTATCAAAGAAAGAAAGAAGGTAACACAGCATGGTAGAATGTGCCTGTAATACTCTACAAGTAAATGAAATAGCATGTATAGGCACATACATATATGTACAAGTGCATAGGGATAAAACATGTCAAGGAACATGGCAATCAATCAAAATGCAGAGTTGTAGAACCCAGTCCCATTGAATATAACTACAGTACAGCTCACTCACCTATAGTTCAGGGAACTTTGCAGAAGAGGGGGTGGAAGACAGAACCAGAGGAGAATCAGGTAATATGCTGTGAGGCTGGGTCTCATAGGAATGCCAGAAGCTAACTAAACCCATAAAGTCTTCCTAAAATGACTACCTAAACATTAGCTGAACAAGGACAACACCTATAATATACATGCTAAAGTAGACAGGGGAATGACCATAAAGCCTTAGTCCTACACAAAGAGCTACAAGCCACAAAGAAATGCTCAAAGAGAAATAGTCTTTCCCAGGAAGAAAACAATTGGTTATCCAATACCAAATGGGCAGCCCTGAAAACATAAAGTAACATTAAACAAACAGAGAAGGTTGTTTTATGTTTATACATAGGAATAACAATGAAAAAGAGGGCATAATTTTGAAAAAAAAAAGCAAGGAGAGGTATATAGGAGGGTTTGGAGGGATGAAAGGTAAAAAGGAAATGATGCTATTAATATTATAATCTCAAAAAATAAATAAGTTTTAAAAGACCACTCCATGTCAAAAAAAAAAAAAAAATACAGGAGTATAGAACAAAAAAGGGGGGGTGGAGTAACCATGGGGAAAGAAACCAGTATAACTATTTTGGGCCTGGAGAGTTGGCTTAGTGATCAAGCGCACTGGTTACTCTTGCAGAAGACCCAGGTCCCAGCACCCACATGGTGGCTCACAACTGTCTAGAACTCCAACTCCAGGGGATCCAATGCCATCATCTCCTGGCCTCTGAAGACACTATGCACACAGGTGGTACAAGACATACACTCAGGCAAAAAAAAAAAAAAAAAAAAAAAAAATCAGGTTGACGGTGCAAGCCTATAATTCTAGCACTGGGAAGGCTGAGGTAAGGAACTCAAAAAAAAAAAAAAAAAAAAAAAAAAAAGGAAATAAAAACAAAAACAAAAAACCTGTAAGGCCAAGCTGACCTACATAGCAAGCCTCTCATCTAAAAAAGGAGAAAATTCCTGAAACTCAAAAGGACAGAAAGTCTTAATTCTCTCCTTTGCTAACAAAGAAAATATCAATTTATAGTCACTGGAAAGCAATGTGTCCAACAGTAATACTCTGCAATATAGCACTTCATTTCTACATTTATCCTAGAGAAAGATGTAAACAAATACAAAAAGATACATATAAATGGAGGCACATGTCTTTAATCCCTGCAGCATTCCAGAGGCAGAAGCAGAGTTCAAGGCCAACTTGGTGCACAAAGTGAGTTCCACGACAGACAGGAGTGTTTCACAGAGAAACCCTGTCCAAAAAAACAAAAACAAAAAAGTTGTTTTGTCAAGATAGGGGAAGGGAACAAGCAAGGCTCAATAGGTCAGCCCTAAATTAGCTATATGAGCTATATCTATGGATTACTCCACAATTTTAAAATGAATATAGATTATAAAGGATTAGCCAGACAGCTGGATATCACTATGGTGATGAAATGTCACAAGCCTTGAATCACAATATTTAGTAAGTGGAGGCAGGAGGATCAGAAATTCAAGGACTGCTTCAGCTACTTAGTTTCTGGCCAGCCTGAGGTACACAAAACCCAATCTTAAATTTTAGATTAAACTTAAAAATTAGTCAGTACTAAAAAAAAAAAAAAAGGTGGATGAAATTTCCTACTCCAAGCACATCTATAGAATATACTTTTTGAAAATAATAGCTAGAAAGATCTAAAAAAATAATAATAATCAGAAACTGATTAACCAATAACATGACTTTTTTTTTTTAACTCTTTTTAAAGGAAAAATCAAAAGATCAAGAGTTATGGGTCTTCTCTGTGGTGTATGTTGACATGAAATGCAAAGGCACAGCTATGTGAGGCAAGCACTCTACCAACTGAGCCCCAATAGTTTTATTTTTAGGACATACATACACACACACACACACACACACACACACACACACACACACTTTGCTTATGATGTATTTCATGAAGATATGAACAGCAAACTTGTGGTTTTTAAAAAAGGGTTTGGGGGAGTGAGTTGATAAATAGTCACATAAAGCCAGGCACAACAGCAAATGCCTTTAATCCCAGCACTAGAGAGGCAAAGGCAGGTGGATCTGAGGGCAACCTAGTCTACATAGTGAATTCCAGGTCAGCCAAGGCTATATAGTGAAATCCTTTCTCAAAACAACACAGTCAAAGAATAAATATGAAAAAATGGTCAAAACATCAGTATTTTTATATTCTGAGGTTTTGTGAAATTACACTAAAAGACTTATTTTTACTATACAACTACAGCTACAAGCAAGCAATTAACAAGTCACTTACTTAATGAAGAGGTCATTAAATTATAACTATTTAACACAAGTTTAAGATAGTTTGAAAAGATCTTAGATCAGAAGTCCCAATACTAAAGCCAAGACATTCCTAGGTGGCCCTGGCTTTGGCTCAAGTGTTTTATCTGGTTTCTCAGAAACAGAATAAACCACCAAAGCCATCCTAAAAGTGGAGGCATGTCTCAAAACATGGGAGCCAGCCTGGTCTACAGGGCAAGTTCCAGGACAGGCAATACAGAGAAGCCATGTCTCAAAAACACCACAAAAGATGCTGCCTCACTTTTGTCTAGAAAAGGTTAGGCTGCTGATATGCTGGCTAAGTAGGTAAAGGAGCTTGCTGCCAAGTCTAACTTGAGCTTGATCCCCAGAGCACACATAATCTAAGAGAAACGACTCCCCCAAAGCTGTTCTCTGATCTTCACATTAACCACTGTGACACTGCTGGGCAGGGGTAGATGGATCTCTGTGAGTTCCAGGCCAGCCTGGTTTACAGAAAGAGTCTTAGGACAGGTTCCAAAGCTAAAGAGAAACCCTATTTCAAAAAACAACAAAACCCCACTGTGGCATGTGTGTTTGTGTGTACACACAATAAATAAATGTAATGAAGTTTATGACCATATCCTAAAGACTCCATATGCTTATTGTAATGTATCTCTGAAAATAGAATTTATGACAAAAATTTGTGGATGTCATTCCTTTACCTCACTCATAAGATTATCAGTTTGGCTTTGATTAATATCCTTTTCTTTCTCTTCCAACAGTATCCTATTTTGCCCGGTGTTAGTGGCACACACCTGAAATCCCAGTGCTCAGGAGGCAGAGGCAGGTGAATTTTTGTGAATTTGAGGCCTTTGAGGCCAGACTGGTCTACAGAGTGAGTTCCAGAACACAGAGAAACTCTCTCAAAACACCAAAAAAAGAGTATCCTATTTTATAATATAAATCCTAAGAGAATCCTCTCAATAAATTACTAACTTAATATAACAACCTGCAGCTTTTGAGTCCTAAATGGTCTCTGGACATATTTGATTACTTATCATCATTATCATTCTCTTTTTGACACAGGGCCTTACTTTATTTCACTTTAATTATGTGTTTATCTGTGTGTATTGTGTATGTGCATATGAGTACAGGTGCCCAAGGAGGGAAAAAGAAGGTATTGGGACTCTCTGGATTTGGAGCTACAGACAGCTATTCACTACGCAATGTGGGTTCTGGGAACTGAACTCAGATCCTCTGAAAAAGCATTATATACTCTTAACCTCTGAGCCACCTCTGTCTCCTGCCTTGCCTCACTATATTGGTCTCAAACTCCTAGGTGTACTTGATTCTGCAGCCTCAGTCTCTGAGTGGCTGGGGCTATATATAAGTATGTACCATTACATATCTCCTTTTTTTTTTATTTTGTATTTTAGAAAATGCCTTACTTTTATTTTTGTGTGTCTCCACCCAAGTGCAAACACCCTCAGGGACCAGAGGGCAATAGATACTCTGGAACTGGGTGAGCCTCTTGATGTGGGTGCTAGAAATGAAAAGAGTCCTCTGAAAGAGTGTTAAGTACTCTTTTTTTTTTTCTTCCAGTAAGTACTCTTAACCACTGAACCATCTGCCCAAGCACTATACCATCCTATTGACTTTTCTTAGGGAAACAGGAGACCACAATACCTAGCTTTCATGTAGAAAGCACTCTAGTGTCAAGAACTGGCTCTACTGTATGTGGTGGTGTAAGCCTTTAATTCTAGCACTTGGGTGGCAGAGAGACAGGCAGATCTTTGAGTTTGAGTCCAGCCTGATCTACAAATCAAGTTCTAGGACATCCAGGGCTGTTACAAAGAAACCCTGTCTTGAAAAACAATCAAACAAACAAACAAATTGGCTCTTCCATGTCCATCCTCCCAGGGGCAGGTTTGAGGGGAGGTATGAGCTTGTTGCTAGCCTTGATAATTCAGAAAACGCCATCTCAAAACAAAAAAAAACAAACAGACACAACCAATCCATATCATTAATTTATAAGGCCGATAATCTTATAAGACCAAAAGTCTACTAGCTAGTTAGCAACAACTAAACTATCATCCACTTCTTTCAGCAGTGCATTCATTCCTATACCACAACCTCTTATTTAGGTTACCTGTTAACACCTTTTGATTTTTTTCTTTAGTTTAGAGGCAGGGTCTCCCTACATATCGCTGGCTGTCCTAGGTCACTGGGTAGATAAGGCTGGCCTTGAACTCAGATATGTGCTTGTCACTCGCTCAAGAGTGCTGGGATTAAAGAATGAGTCACCAGGCCAGACTCCTTTTGATTTTGAGATCCTGGTCTTGAGTGTAATCCAGGCTGACCTAAAATTCTCCTGCTGGAATTACAGGTATGGGTCATATTCCCAATTAAGTGTTACTGTATTCTTAAGCTAAGAAAAACTGAAGATCCAAGGCACACATAGGTTAAACTGTCAAATATTTTTCCAAGTAATTTGCAAATAAAATTCCTGAGGGAGTGTAGGAAATCTACATTTACAACTTGATGATAAAGCCCTGGGCCTTATCCCAACATAGGAAAAAAAAAAAAAAAAAAAAAAAGACTCTCAGAGAGTCTCTTGAAAAGTTTTAAAGTCTAAAAAACTGGGTTTATAAAAAATGGCTTCATATTTTATTTGGTAGTTCAATAAATACAAATCTAGACGTGGAGAGGTAACTGTCAATAAAACAATCATCAAGGGCTTTCTTACTAGATTTTAGAGAAACTTGGCACAGCATGTTTAATTCACTTAGCAATGGTACTAAATAGCTCTTTTCAACTAAGCCAGAATTACGCCAATACTAACGGAGAGCAAAATTCAGTGGTTTTTTTTTCTCTCCCTTAAAGTGCCAAAATTTAGTAAGAATTGATGAGAAGAGACTAATGCCTATAATCCCAGTGCCTTGAAGGAGGCAGTGGCAAGAGGGTCAAGAGTTACAGACCAGCCTGGGCCACTCAGTTTGGGTTTCAAAACCCAACAAATAACTAACAAAAAATTAATGAGGATTTCCTTGCAAAAGCTAAGAAACTAAGTTAGTCAACATTTATCTCCCCCTACAGGAGAAATACAACTATCACATTTGTACAGGATCCCTTCACCGCGTTTGACCCCCACAACCCCGAAAACATGCTCAAACTTGGACTCTCCTCAGAACAGCGAAACAGTGCCAACAAAACAATCTCAATTTCCATAGAAAACCCAGTTATTTTTAGTACAGTTTATTTTCACTCAGCATTTCCATTCTCTCTCTCTCTCTCTTTTTTTTTTTTTTTTTTTTTTTTTGCGTTTTGAAATACTAAATTGTTCAGTCTGGCTTCGAACGCCTAATCTTCCACATCGATGGGGTTACAGGCGTGAGCCACAAAGTACAGGCCAGTATTTTCTAAACTGCAGTTGCTGCAACCCAAATAAAGCTCCAAGGGCCATATTGCATTGGTCAGCATTCGAACGCAATGGCACAACCCAATCTCTAACGCGCAGGCTACCATGGGACAAGCCGTGCGATCCAGACTCTCAATCAACTGTCCTATGTCAGGCATTCTGAAACACGACCGAAAATCACCTCAATGCCAGCTACATTCAGAGCCACAACCACCTAGCAGTCTTCTGACACTTCGCATTTCACCAGTTAACTTCCCAAGCGAGCCCAATCGCGCTCGCACTAGCACACAAATCCGCTTTTTCTGACTCGCTTACACTCAGGCAAGTTCACGGAAACTTTCCCACAGTCTTCACTGCGTCCGGGTCGCCGACACGTGAAGGCACAAGTCGAGCCCGGCCGGGGTGCCCAGTCACCCACGCCGTCCGTGCCCCTAGCCGTCAAGGAGAACCTGAGGTCCCACCTCTTCCTGTCGCTCCCTCTCCCAGATGTCCATTTATGTAAATCGGCACGTTGAATGACACCTAGGAACCCAACACCTCCCGCGGACTGCACTTACCGGCCTCTGGGGCGTCCTGAGCGGGCGGCGGCGCGCCGGTGCCCACGGGGGACAGGTGCTGCGGCAGCTTCTTGGTCCACGGGTTCCCCTTTGGCGGCGGCGGCGGCTTGTCCTCGGGGCCGCCTGCCGCAGAGTCCTCTCGGGCGTCCTCTGAAGGGTCCCGCGGTGCTGGCGGCGGCGGCGGTGGCGGTGGGGCCTCCCCGCCGAAGGGACCCCCGGGCGCGCGCGCCTTGTGTGCCAGGTGCAGCGCCAGCGGCCTCACGGGCACGGCCGCTTGCGGCACGCTGTGTCCCAGCACGAGCGCCGGCGACGGCTCTCCCCGCGCCCCCGCGCTGGTGGCGGCCGCGGCCCGCTCCTCCCTCGCCTCCTTGCCCTCCCGCTCGCCCGGCGCCGGCTGCTCCGCCCGCCGGCTCGCCGCTGCCAACAGCGCGTCCCGGTCGCCGGCCACGGCGGGCGGGTCCTCCCGGGGGGCAGCGGCGGGCACCGGGGCGCGAGCGGACATGGCCGGCCCCTGGCCCCAGCCTCCTGCCCAGCCCGGGGCCGTCCGGGTCCAGGGAGCCCGGCCGCCCCTCTCTCCACACGGGGGCACAGACCCGCTTCGGTCCTGGGACGCGGAACCCGCCCGCCGAGGCGTGCAGCGCTCGGCGTGCCGCTCCTCCCCGCCCGCCGAGCGGAGCGCTAACCGCCCGCCGCCCGGCCTCGTCGCAGCGCACGGCCGGAGCTCGCCACACGCGCCGGGCGCGCCCGAGCCGCGAGCCCTCAGGGGGCGCGGGCGACAACTCGGGGCTCCAGCCAGGCTGAAGGATCTTTAGGGGAGCCGCGGAGGCGCGCGCGGCCTGAGCCGGTAACTGCCCCAGGGGGCGGGGCGTGCAGAGGGCGAGGCTGCCGGGGGCGGAGCGTGCAGAGGGCGAGGCGGGTTAGTGGGCGGGGCGTGTCGAGGGAGAGGCGGGCCAGTGGGCGGGGCGTGCAGAGGGCGAAGCGTAAGGAGGGCGAGGCTGCCAAGGAGACCAGCGTTCGGCAGGCGAGTGCCCAAGGATCCCGGCGAGAACCGGAGGGCGAGCCAAGATGAGGGGCGGGTCTTGCAGAGGCCGAGGTGAGACAAGGGGCGGAGCATTCAGAAGGCGTGTAGAGGGCAGGGCACCCTGGAGAGTGACGTGGCTACACACCCGCTCCCCTAGTAGCCTAGCGGCCTGATGAGTTTTCCCGAGTGCGGCGGGCGTGGTTTGATGTGGGCCACGCCCCAGCGGCGGGCGACAGTGAACCTGCTACTCCCTACTCCTGTCTCTGAACCAGGGACCAGGACTTTCCTCAGGGACCGGGAGGATCAAGCGGTCCATTTCCGCTAGGGTGAAGCTCTTCAGGACCTTCACCGGAGCAGCTTCTCTGATCCCGGCGAAGTTTCCCAGTGAGGCTATGGGCAACGCGTGCAGGCACTCGTGATCCTGAATCCAGGGGAAGACCGAGCGCAGAAATTCCAAGAAGTGTTTTTTTTTTTTTCGTCTTGACTTCAGCTATCAGACAACGAAATGCTTTTTGAGTGCTCGAGTAACAAATACTTAACATTTCGCATCCTTTTCCATTTTTTGCCTTTTTAGTGGGTTTTGATAATTTCAGACAGGGTCTCGCGTAGTAAATTGGTCTTGAACTCAAGGCTGGCTTGAGTTTTCTTCTCCGCTTGTTTTTTTGAAGCAGCGGTCCACTCAAGACCAGGCTGACCTGGAAGCCATCAACTAGACCGTTCTGGTTTTGAACTCAAAGGAATGTGCGTGCCTCAGCCTTTTAAATGCTGGCATGACTAACTATAGGCTTGAGTACCCACACACATCGTCCAGTCTTGAACGTTTTTTTTGTTTGTTTTGTTTTGTTTTTTAAGATTTATTCTTTTAGGTTTTCCTGGCTCTGCGTCCCTAGGGCTGGTATTAAAGGCATAAGGACCACACCCTGCAGGCTTTGAACACTCACACTCTCCATTTCGAAGATTTGTTCTTTTTTTAGAACCACCTGCCTCTGCCTCACAAATGGTGGAATTAAAGGCGTGCACAGCCTCGCCCAGCATGAATTATTCTATTTTTAATTGTGTGTGTGTGTGTGTGTGTGTGTGTGTGTGTGAGCGTGAGCTCATGTGCAGATGCCCTGATTCACCAGAGGTATCGGATCCTCCTTAAGCTAGAGATACAGGCTGTTGTGAACTGCCCAGTATGGTACTGGGAAATGAAACAGAAAGTGCTCTTAATCTTCAAGCTATCTCTCCAGCCCCAGCCTTGAACAATGACCATTACTCTACCTTCCAAGTGCCATCACTTAGTTTATGGAAATAGCACTTGATCACAACTTAACTATATTCATAATTTTTCTTCCCTACGATGAGTATTAAAATATTGCAGGTTTTGGTAAACCTAGCAAGACCTTTCTGCTTAGCACTGAAATTTGATTTAAAGTAATATTGGCTGCACATACTGTTCTTATGGCTTAATAAAGTTATATTCTGGTGCCAGGTCACCATTGAGAGCATGTTCCTACTGGTGAAAAGATTTTCTCCACCTCATGCTGCCCCCCACCCACATTAAATACTGTGCTTACCATTTCACACATCACTTCTGCTATAAACACTAAGGCTTTTCTTGTTTTCTACACAGAAATCTCTGATTTACCTGACCCTAAACAGCCTTCTTAAACTGGCTTCTATTCAATGAGGACTATACTTCATATCTATTACTCAATGACAACTTTAGAGTTCTATTCCTGGTGATACTTTGAATTATAACTTCCAACTAGCTAGATGTTCTTGTTATAATCAATTTTTGTTTTTAAAAGTCTCGTTAAGAAATACATAACTCGGGGCTGGAGAGATGGCTCAAAGGTTAAGAGTACTGGCTGTTCTTCCAGAGGTCCTGAGTTCAATTCCCAGCACCCACATGGTGGCTCACATCCACCTGTAATGAGATCTGGTACACTCTTCTGGCCTGCAGGCAAAATACAGTATCCATAATAAATGCATTCATAAAAAATAATTAAAAAAAGAAATACACAACTCTTATACAGAATTGTACCAACAAATGCCAGCCAATGTGATTCTGAACACGTCCTATTCATTTTTACCATACAGCTTGTTCACCACAGAGTCAATGGAGGAAAAGGAAATGTAATGGTGTTTTTCCAAAGTGGTTTTGCATACACACACACACACACACACACACACACACACACACACAGCTAAGTGTATGAAGGCCAGAGGAATGCCAGCCAGCATCTACCTATCTGTTTGTTTGTTTGTTTATAGGTGAGTTCTCTTACTTTCTTAAACTCACCTACCCTTGGCCAGTTGTCCAGTGAGTCTGTATTTCCCTAGTGCCACCATACTTGTCTGCCCCCCTCAACGGGATCTGAATATCAAACTCAAATCCCCACAAGTACTTTACTAAGCTCTCACCCCAGCCCTGTGTTGTCTATAAGAGTCACAGAGTTGCAGTGCGGTGGTGGCACACACCTTTATTCCCAGCACTCAGGAGATAGAGGTAAGTGGATCTCTGTGAGTTTAAGGCCAGCCTGCTCTACAGAGCTAGTTTCAGCACCTTTAGGGCTACAGAGAAACCGTGTCTCAAAAAAAGAGTCACAGACTTCTCAAGTTAAGGTGAAGAATGATCAAGAAACAATGTCTCTAGGAGATAGTATCTGCTTTGCAGGGAGACAACTGGAGGGCAGTTGTGGTCTCAGGGACTCTAGAATGCAGTGACAGGACTTAAAAGACTTTATTGTAGTGCATTGCTATTGCTCATGACAGGAGCTGGTCATCTATTTTTATCTATCTATCATCTATTTATTGTCTATTTATTTAGGTTTTTTTTTTTTTTTTTTTTTTTTTTGAGACAGAGTTTTCTGTGTAGTCTTGGCTTTCCTGGAACTTGCTCTATAGACCAGAGTGGCCTTGAACTCATAGAGAGCCACCTGCATCTGCCTCTTGAGTGCTGGGATTAAGGGTGTGGGCCACCACAGACTAGCTGCAACTGCTTCTTGCAAACAACTTCACTTTATTTGTCCCTCCATATTCACTCTAGCCTTTATTTATTATTTTTATTTGTTGCATGTTTTGTTTTTGAAGAGCAAGCAAGCAAGGTTTAATTAAGAAGTAGAATAATAGGTATCTGGGAAGGGTCTGAAAAGTGATTTGTTCTGTGTTGTCTTTTGTTTTGTTGGTTTGTACTTTTTGTGTTATTTTGGTTTGTTGCAACCAAGTCTCATTAGGTAGCCCAGCCTGGCCTGAAACTTGCTATGTGGCCTAGGCTGCCACCACCCTTGGCAAACCCCCTCCCCCTTCTCCAACCTTGTCCATGTAAGTCTAACCTCCCTAGATAGTAGCAGTGTACAGTCTTGCCCTCCAGTATCCAAATAGTAGCAAGGTCTGAAGATGGGGAAGTTCACAGTCCTAGTTCCTAAAGGTAGATCACAAAAGGTTGTCTGCAGAGCTTTTTCTCTAAAGGGCCTGTGTATTCTTACATTTGTCCCTTTAGGGATAGGGGTAATAGCCAGGTGCTCTGCTGTCCTCCGTTGAATTCTCAGAAGATTATCTATACTCTGTAAATGGTCCTTTTAACAACTTCAAATTATGACTTTTTGAGTATTCACATTACTGACATATGTTAGTGGTATCATAGCTGACCCAATATGACATTGATAACTTTTTATTTTGTTCCTTGATTTTTCCATTATAGCTGGTATATAGCTTATATCAGGTGCTTCCTCCATTTCCTAGTTCAGAATCACAGAGGAGTCAGGCAAAGTCAGGTGTTAGACTCTTGTAATCTCAGCTACTCAAGGGGCATGGAAGGATCACTTAAACCAAGAATTTGGAGGTCAGCATGGGCACAGGGAGATCTCTATGTTCAAAACAGTGGTAGGGTGAAAGCCAGGTAGGGTGTGTTAAGTAAACACTTTACCATTTATTACTTCAGCCCAATTGTTCTACTCAGAGTAAATGAGTCACTAGACAATCTATGAATTATTTGTCACTGAGTAGGGATTATTTGTTCTACCCTAGAGCATCAGGTTATTTGGTTCAAAGCTCTGCTACAAGGCAAATGGGCAGAGAATGAAGGAGAGCTCTCCTATGAGTGTGTGAGAGGAAGCATCTTTTATCAACTTCTCTGCTTTGAGACAGTCTCAAGCAGCCCAGACTGGCATGGAATTCTTTATATACCAGGGGATTCTAAGTGCTGGGATTACAGGCCTGTGTTACCACACTCAACTAAAAGCCTTAGTGAATGGCAACCTCCTTGTAGCTCTTAAAATTTAGGAGACATACTTGTGTATCCCTTTCCCTCACCTTCCATAGCTAGTTCATTCATCAACAAGAAGCTATCAGCATTGTTTGGGACTCTCACTAAATCTTACTGGATTTTGTATTATTGGGTCGCTTTACTTCATCCTCCACTGCTCTCAGTCTCCTCCATGATGCTCTCACCCTTCTGTAATGGTGTCACAGCCTGTTTACTGGCCTCTCTGCCTCCACTAAGGCCCATTTCTTAGTTATTGTGAGGATTGCATGTGATAAATGTAAAATGTAGGCAGGCATATTAAATTACTTCACATTACCCCTCCCTTTTTAATGCAATGGGAACTTACAATCCAGAGAACATAAAGTTGTCTCTTGAGAATGGTCCTTTGGGCCTTGAAAGTTATGAAACATAGAATCATTTTTATACAACCTTGATGACTGGATTGTTGAAATAAGCCTTTGGAAGAGAAGTCCTGTCTTTCCTGTTTGGAGTCTGCTAACAAACCCTCAGATGATTGAACGTGCTCCCTTCACCACTCTCCTGCTGTTTCAGGACATTTGCTCCCATGAGAACATTAAGGACCTCTATGATTACCAGGTTAAGGTTAGCAAAGACCTAAAGTTCATGGAGTATTCCTGGATGCTGGAGACATTTCAGTAACTGCATTAGATGAGTGAGTGTTGGAGACCTATAAATCCAAGGAGAAAGTGAAATGGAACCCAAAGATTCTTTTAACTTCCCATGAAAATAGACACTTTAAAGGCAAACAACATTTTAAATAAAGATATAATGAATCCTTGCTTCAAATTGCAGAATAATAGGCCTTATCTATGTTAATAGGTTCCAGTAATGTTTCCTATTCTCTCTAACCTACAAGACAAGGGGCAGTGCTGATGTATATCTATTATAGGCTTTGTATTCTTCCTGCTTAATCCTTAAAACAAAAAAGTGACTTCTCCAGCAGGCAATCCAACACTAAGAGGCTGAGCTAGAACGACTTAAGGCCAACCTGGGCTATAGAAGGGGATCCTGACTCAAAAAACTAAACAAGGACTAAAGAACTGGCTTAGCAGTTAGGAGCACTTATTTTGTTGTTGTTTTGTTTGTTTGGGTTTTTAAAAACAGAGTTTTTATGTAACAGCCCTGACTGTCCTGGAACTCACAAAGATCCTCATGCCTCTGCCTCCCCAGTGCTGTGATTAAAGGTCAGTGCCACCACTACAGGCTAAAATCACTTGTTAATCTCGCAGAGGACTCAGGTTTATGAGACCAAAATAGGAAAATAGGAAAAAACAAACCTTACAGGTTAAAAGTTCTGTTTTCAGTTAAGAATAAATTCCTGTTTATCCTATGTTTGTTTGACCTGCCTGTGCTGGATATGCTTGATCACATGTAGGTATGAGGTATATGAGCAGGAAATATTTCAGGATGCAATGCACTCTTGCCTGGCTGGATGTAGGTGGGAGGTACATAGCCAGGAAATACATCAGGATTCATGCTTGCCTCTGGACTTGATGGGAGATAAGGTGTACCTTTTTTAAGCCTCAGAAGGTGTTTCCATTTTCTGGAAACTCAGAGAATCCATCAACCTGGCCAGTATTTAATTAAAGCTTGCTTCAAATTTGTCTTTAAACTGGGGTAGTGGTCTTATTCTGTGAGTTTGAGGCCAGCCTGGTGTATAAAATGAGTTCCAGGACAGCCAGGATTATAACACAGAGAAACCCTGTCTTGAAAAGCAAAAAAAAAAAACCAAACCAAAACAACAACCCCTTAAATGTCTTGGCTAAGAATTTCCAGTCTGTAACAATAACAGCAGAGCTAGGACTGATGGCTGTCTATCTAGCTTTCTTCACATACTACTTGGTGTCTTTCTTTCTGTCAGGTATTTTAAGACAGGGTTTCATGTAACCCTAGATTTCCTTGATCTCCTGATCCTCCCACCTCCACATCCCAAATCTTTTCTCTTCTAAAAATAATCTTTGGGTTTGGAAAGAAGGCTCGACTGTTAAGAGTGTATACTGCTCTTGCAGAAGACCAGAACTTGGTTCCCAGGACCCATATCAGGTTCACAACTACCTGGGCACTCTGCTCTGGCCTCCACTGTCCATCTTCAGTCATGTGCACATACACCCATAAAAAGAAACTTTTAAAAATAACACCTTATAAGACTGGAGAGACAGCTCAGCAGGAGAGAGCATTTGTTGTTCTTGCGGAGGACCTGGGTTTAGTTTCCAGCACCCACATGGTGGATAACACCTGACTGTAACTCCAGTTCCAAGGAATCTAATGCTTTCTTCTGACCTCTGCAGCACTAAACACAAATGTGGTGCACAAACATGCAGGCAAAATACCCATACACATGAAAACAAAATCTATTTTTAAAAACCTGTAATACACAAATGTTGGTAATATTTAATTTTTTAAAAATATTCTAGTAATTAGAAACTGCAGAAAAGCAGAACTTTCTCTTTTCCAGTTCTGAAGGAACAACTGTGTTCTAAATTTATTTTAAGTGTATGGGTATTTTGCCTATATGTATGTATGTGTACATGTATGCATGTGCCCTGTGTGTGTGTGCCTGGTGCCCACAGAGGGCATCAGATTCCCTGGGATTGGAATTATGGATGAATGGTTGTGAGCTACCATGTGAGTGCTGGAAATTGAACTTGGGCCCCATATAAGGACAAGTGCTCTTGACTTCTGATCCATCTCTCTAGCCTAAAAGTACAGTTATTATTGTTTTAAGACAGACTCTCTTTGTATGTCCCAGGCTGGGGAGACTCCTATCTCATCTGTCCGTAATGATACTAGGTTCAGGTAATCATCTACTGTTCTCGACTCTCGGATGGCCTAATCTAGTTTACTATTAATTTGCCTATAGAGAAGGGGTATGTATGTGAGTGAAATCTAGAGTTGAATTCACTTTTACATTTAATGTTTTTATTTTATTGATCATTGTGGGTATGTGTGAGAGAGATGTGTTTGTAGGTATGCATGTGCCACAGCATACATGTGGAGGTCTAGGGACAAATTGAGGAGTCAGCTCTCTCCTTCTACCTTTCTATGAATTTCAAGGATTAAATTCAGGTAGTCAGGCTTACATGGCTGAGCCATGTTGATGGCTCTTTGATGCTTGTTTTTTTGACATTTTCATCAAGCATTAGGTGGCTGTTGCGTGGGTCTTTTATTTTAGTGGTCTATGTGTTGTTTTTGTTTCTATATTTCTATAGTATAACTTGAAGTCAGGTTATGATGTCTACAGTATTATTCTTTCTACTTTGATTACTTTGGCTGCTGTGGGTGTTGTGAGTTCATATGAATTTTGTGGGTTTTTTTTTTTCCTAATTCTGTAAGATATCATTGGAATTGGTTTTTTGTTTTGTTTTGTTTTTTTTTTGAGACAGGGTTTCTCTATGACTTTGGAGGCTGTCCTGGAACTAGCTCTTGTAGACCAGGCTGGTCTCGAACTCACAGAGATCCACCTGCCTATGCCTCCAACACCTGGCAGAAAAGCTTTTAATTTAATTTGTGTGTGTGTGTGTGTGTGTGTGTGTGTGCACGCACGCGCGTGTGCATGTGTGTGTGTGTTTGCATGTAGAGGCCAAATGTGATACCTCAAGCCTTTATCACATTCTGTATTATTCCTTTGAAAGTCTCTCACTGAAGAACCCAGTGATAGTTTGGTGGCCGTCAAGCTTCAATGAACTGTTTCTTCCCTACATAGTGCTTAGAGTTACAGGTATTCTTACAGCCACACCCAGTTTTTGACATGGATGTTGGCATAGGAACTTGGGTCCTTGTACTTGCACAGAAAGCACTCTAACACAGAGCACATGTAATAAAATGTGCTAATATTAGGAAGATCTGCCATGAGCCTGTGACCTAGTATTTTCCAAATGATGAAAAGTTACAAAGTCATAGATGGGAAAGAGAAGGAAAGGCCTCTGGGTTTTCTTATATTAATGTTTCACCTTTAATATATTCGTTATAATCATTTTGCAGTGGTAGGATCAAACTCAGATTCTCACAAATGCTAGCACTCTATCATTCAACTACAACTCTAGCCCAATTGTGGTTTTGTTTATTTATTTTTATTAAATGGCCCTTGAAGGGGAATAGCTATATTACTGGATGGCTGCTTCCATTCCAAAGAGATGGATGATACATAGTAGTGTAAAGGTAATAGACAGGAAACAAGTCAGTTTCCTGCTTGGGTTACCTGCTTGGGCACATTATGGTCTTGGCCAAATCTTGGTCACCCCAGAGGCATAAACTACAAATGACATCCCCAACCCCATCTCTACCCCACTGGTTTGTGTATTGGACCTAGGTCTTGAGCATGCTAGGGAAGCACTCTAAAGATGAAAAGAATATTTTGTGGCACATGAAAATCATGAAATTCAAATTTCTGTTCTGAAAGTAAAACATGACTCATTTCTGTATGCTCTATGGCTGCTTTACACCGTATTGAGTAGTTACAATAGAAACCATATGTGGTACTGTCATCATTTCATGGTACAGCAATAAGGCAAGCATGGAGTGCAACGGAGTGGAATTTTATAAACACCCTCCAAAGGGTCCAACTAGAAGCATTTGCTCCAGACACTCAGGAGGCAGAGGCAGGCAGACCTCTGTGAGTAAAGGCCAGCCAGGGCTATATCATAAAATTAAATAAAAGGAAAGCATTTGTCTTGGGATCATCATCAGCTTTTGGCAGTACTTATCTGCCGACATTCTTAGATCAAATTCATGCAAGATGTCCTGGTGGAAGAGCATTGACACATGAATATTTGCAAAAGATTTTGATGATAGAGAACGAAACTTTGAAACCAATTAAGTGAATTATCTCCTTCGAAAAAAGAGTCCTACTCTCAGTTCAGCATACACCTTTAATCCCAGTGTTCAAGAGGCAGAGGCAGAGGCAGATGAGTTCAAGGCCAGCCTAGGCTACATAGTAAAACCTTGTCTCAAAATAGTTTAAAACAAAATAATAATATATATTACTTAACAATATATAAAATATTTATTAAGTTAATTATAACATATATTTAATAATATTATTAGATAATGTGCGTTTATTATTATTATGTTTCTGGTTTTTTTTCTTTTGAGACAGGGTTTCATTGTGTAGCCATGGATGTCTTGGAACTTGTTCTGTAGACGAGGTTGGCCTCCAACTCCAAAATCCACTTGCTTCATCCTCCTGAATGCTGGGATTAAAGGCATACACCACCTGGCTCAATTATACTTATTTGTGTGTGTATGTGTGCCTACCCTTGCAGGTGCAGGTACATACCAATTGTACAAGTGTGAAATCAGCCCAACTATCTTTGAACTTTCTTTCCTCCTGCCCTCAACCTCTCCAGTGTTGGGATTACAGATAAGAACAACCACATCAAAAAAAAAAAAAAAAAAAAAAAAAATCATTCTATGGCAGCCTTTGTCCAGGATGCTATTCCCCCCAGCCTAAGGGAATCCTTCAGTTAACTGACACCCTGAGGTCTTGTTTGCAATGTGTTTACTATTTTGAACATAATCATATCCAGGGTAAGCAACACCGAGACACACATAGTATGTCATTGTACTTATTCTCCTGGGATTGAATGGAGCAAACCTGGCTCTGAAGAGATACTAAGATACCGATCTTGTTGTGTTAGAGTCTCCCTTACTTATTTATGCCTTACTATATGGGTACAATATCTAAGGGCAAACAAATACGATTAGCTCAAGTTTAGACACATGCTTCTTGGAGTTGGAATGATAGCTCTTAAAAAAAAGACAAAGCAAATATATTCTAAAATAGATTTTTATTATGAAATATAAAATTTTGGAAATATTTTAAAAATTCAGTTATAATGTTAATATTTATAAGCAAAAGCACCACATTAAAAATACATTGATAAAATGATCTAATTACAAATTGGCAAATCATAAAGTCTAAGTATAGAACTACATCAGGTGTCTTTAGAGCTGAGTAGAAAGTATAGAATATTAGTTACACATAAGAAGTCCACTGGCAGAATTGGGAATTCACACCTACTATGTACACCAAATAAAACTGGGCCAAACTGGTTTGTGAGGACTAGTTCCCTGCAACCCTGGTCTGAATGAATCTGTGATATTTTATAGAGCTAATCCACAAAGTGGAAGACTGGAAGGCATAATTTCTTTAAGAATATATTAATTTCTCAAAGGATATAAATAATGTGTGTATGTGTTTGTACCTAAGCTGCTATTTTGCAGAATGGGTTTAATGAAATGTGAAAAAAGGCATTTTTTCTCTCTGAATTAATTGGTTTAGGCATTTTTGTGAATGAAGGATGAAAATGAATTTATTTATTTAAAGCAGGGTTGTCTGGAACATACTATGCAGACCAACTGTCCTGGAACTTGTGACTAATCCTCTGCTTCTGCCTCCCAAGTGCTGGAATCACAGGCACATACTGCCAGTAACACCAAATTCTTTTTTTTCAGATAATGTTTCTCTATGGAGCACTGACTGCCCTGGAACTCGATTGGTAGACCAGGCTGGCCTTGAACTCTGCCTCCCAGTGCTGGGATTAAAGGTGTGAGCCATGATGCCCAACTCTGTAGCCAGTTCTTAAAAGATAAAAATTCTATAATAGTCCAAGAATTAATTAAAATATCAAATTATCATTATTTTACTAGTAGAAAAAGAAAACTACATAACAGATTTTTTAAAAAAATAAGAAATGCAAATGTGAAGAAAAAAGTATTGGTTTTTACTAAAACTATGTTCAAAATCCAATTAAATGTCAGGTTATGTATGACAGAATAGTGGAATCCAATTAATTTTTTGTTTTGTTTTGTTTTTTTGGTTGTTGTTGTTGTTCTTTGGGGTTTTTGTTAATAAAACAGGGTTTCTATGTGTAGCCCTGGCTGTCCTGGAATCCATTCTGTAGACCAGGCTGGCCTCCAACTCAGAGATTCACCTGCCTCTGCCTCCAAAGCACTGACTGACATTAAAGGTGTACACAGGCCCAGGTTTGTTTGTTTGTTTGTTTTTGTTTTTCAAGACAGGATTTCTCTGTATTGCTTTGGAGCCTGTCCTGGAACTCTCTCTGTAGACCAGTCACCTGCTTATGCCTCCTAAGTGTGGGAATTAAAGGTGTGTGCCACCAATGGCTGGCTCAGGTTTTATTCTTAAGGATAATTTTGTACTTGAAGTTAAAAGTTCTAGTCTGAATATACAAAATTATTGTAGCTCTAATAGTTTTACTGTAACGTTATATGAAAGTAGTATCCAAGAAACTACTACTTGACCATCAATGACTTCACAGTAAAGATGTTTAAATACTTGTCAGGAATTTTAGTGACAGATATTAGAATGGCACAACATCTTTAAAAAAGCTGCCAAAGGCATGTTACAATCCACATATCCTCGTTAGACCAGTAAGACCTAGTTTAAATTTAAGGGCAATACAGATTTCAAACATAAACACATTTTAAACATTACCTTTTAAACATTTTAGCTCAGAGAAATTTAGTATCAGCACCAAATATCTATCCATATAATTCCCATTTAAAAAAGTTAGTAGTCTATAAAATCTCAAGTTTTTCTGTACAATGGTTCAGTTTCATATGTGGCTATTAAATTCTCAAATTAAAAAGTCAAAGCTGCTAACTCAGTCTTTAAGCAACTGAAGAGCCAGGTGTGTAAGAAATGCCTGGCAGAATCCACCATCAAGTGCAAAGTTCTTCTATCATATCCATTTTTCAAAACAAACTCTCTTAAGTAGATAAAACATGTTTGACTCCCATCCCCAAACATGTTCAGGTTTTCTTTTTGTTTGCCAGGCCTGAGGAATGGCCTCAGAGCCTTCATAGGCTGGGCAAACATAGCCCCAGCCCTGGCACTTTTTCTGACCTAATTTTGATAAAAATTTAAAGCCTATTCTAGTCTAAAATAATCTTATATTTCAACATTCAGTTTAATTATTAAAAGCACTGCAAAGCAGTAAAATTTTTGTTTTGTACTGATGTGTTATTTTTTAAAGACAGTTTTATCTATCATATAGCTTTGGCAGGCCTGCAATTTGCTATATAGGCCAGACTGGCCTTGAACTCAATAGAGACTTGCCTGCCTCTGTTCCCTACCTGCTGGGATTAAAGGCATGAGCTATCATGCCAAGCATATGTTTTGAGACAGGGTCTCCTGTAGCTCAGGCTGGCCTCAAATTTGCTATGTAAAGGACAATGTCAGGACTCTTGATACTCTTGCCTTTATGTCTCAAGTGCTGGGATTACAAATTTATACTACCATATTGGCATAGCTCAGCAGTAAGGATATTTTCATAATTCAAAACTAACACTGATTTACATATGTTAGGTATGTCTATGGCAGTAAAATTACCTAAAGTTCAAAACTATATTGTTAACCCACTACATAGACAAAAAGGAGGAACACAGGTTTTAAAAATCAAGTTAATAGAAAAAAATGCCATATAATAGTATACTGTACATATGATGTTATTATAATCTCAGTTTCAACAATTCTATTAAAAACCAATAGGGTTTCTGTCTATTCTGAATCAATAAATTATTCAAAATTAAAACTTTTTTATAAATAGTAACAATAGATGTCATATTGGGGATGTAAGATTTTCAAAAGTAACAAATACTTCAAGACTATATGATTCAAGTACTGCTTTTACATTACTGAACTGTATCTATAGTTGGTAACTGACCCATAACACTGGCATACAGACTACATGGCAGCAATCAGGTAAGTAGTACTGTCTGCTTGTTTTTCACATCATCATAGGGAGAATTCTTTTAGTAGGAACCAGGATATTATACGTCGATCCAATTAGTTAGCATACTTATGAAGGAAACGTTCAAAGGCATCATAGATGGCTTGTCTAAAATGAAATGTAAAGAAACAATTAGTCATTAACAAGTATGGAGAAGGACATAACTACTGTATTTCTAAAATTATCTCTGGTTAAAAATATCTGATAAAATATGCTTCTGATATCTCTAGAGGACAAAATATAGGAAAAATCCTTTAATATAAGATTTAAATTTTGTTTTTCGAGACAGGGTTTCTCTGTTTAACAACCCTAGCTGTCCTGGAACTAGCTTTGTAGACCAGGCGGCTTTGAACTTACAGTGATCCAGCTGCCTCTGCTTCCCAAGTGCTGAGATTAAAGGGGAGTGCTACCTGGCTAAAATATTTTTTATATGTTCTAGTCTTCCTACTTCCTTGGGCTCCATACATTCCTTAAGGCAATAAATAAATAAATAAATAAATAAATAAATAAATAAATATTAAAATTCCCCAAACAAGAAACACATAAATACTTATTTGGATCATCTTACCTGAAGAGTCCTTGTTTAAAGAGATAAGCACTTATATGACCCCCTTCTAGGTAGCGGATTTCACAACCAGGCCAAATTTCTTGTAGGCTTCGAACTCCTGTTCGTGGAATATAGGCATCCTCTTTGGCTTGTACCACAATAATGAGGCTTGGGTCAACTGGAACTAAGTGTAGGATTTTGATGCATTAAAAAGTGCTTTAATTTTTGTATAAATCCTAAAATCACATTACCAAACAAAATGTACCATACATGAGTCTGTAATTCTAGCTACTTTGGAGCCTGAGGAAGAGGATTACAAGTTCAAGACCAGTCTGGATAACTTAGATACTGTCCTAGACCCTGGGGTGATGGCTTAGTTAGTAAGGTCCTTGCTGCACTAGCATGAAAACATGAGTTTTCCTAGAACCCATGCTAAAAGCTGGATACAGAGCTTCACTTATAATCTCAGCCCTGGGGAAGTAGATGATGGCCAACCCAGTCAGTCTAGTGGAATTAGTAAGCATCAGGTTTAGCAAGAGAACTTGCCTCAAAAAAATTAGGGTGGAAAGTGATGAGAAAGACATCTGTGTTGACTTCTGTCTTCTACATGTATGTGTACATATAAATGAACATGCATACATGAAAGAGAAAACAATGTACCATAGTACCACAATATTCATATAGTAACATGAAGACTTTTTTTGTTTGTTTGTTCTTTAATAAAGATAGAGTTCTCATGTAGTCCAGGCTGTCCTCAAGCTCACTTTGTAGCCAAGGAGGACTTGAACTGCTGATCTTCTTGCCTATATCAGAGTTCTAATACTAGGATTACAGGCATGCAGCACCATTCCCAGTTTATGAAGTGCTGGGGATTGAGCCCAGACATTGTGCACGCTATACCCGCAGCCCTAAAATGAACATTCTAAGGATATACACAGAAAAACAAAAACAACGGAGCTGGAGAGATGGCTCAAGTGGTTAAGAGCATTGCTATTCCAGAGAACTTGTGTTCTATCCCCAGCTCCCACATGGAGGGTGGCTCACAACCATCTATAACTTCAGTTCCCAGGGATCTGACACCCTCTTCTGGCCTCCAAGGGCACCAGGACTATATGTGGTGTACAGACATGCATGTAGGCAAAACATCCATCCACACATGAAAAGTATATAACAAATATTTACACAGCACAGTTGTTCCCAGTTTCCTTTGAAAATTAGTACCTGAAAAGTTTGCTACATGAGTGCATTCATCCATGACTCCTTTCATGAATATTAGAGATTCTTTTTGAAGATTGCTTCTTTTTTGTTCTCTGCTGAGCAGGTGAAGCGACTGAGGGTTGTAACTTGCAAAATGGCTTTTGTTAGTTGAGAGTGTTTGATTCAGGCATTCCATCTTAGCGGGATCTTGCAACAAGTGTCCTTTTGAAGTAGCACTGATAGATGTTTTACCAGAATCATGGCACTTAGCATTTGGGGACACAACTTGGTCTGTCATATCTAAATTTAATGTTCTGGAAACCAGATTCAGGTTAGTCAGCTTGTCTGTACTGCTAGGGAAGTGCTTCATGAACTCATGTCCCATTTTGAAAGAATCTGTCTGAATATATGATAAAAAAGAAAACACTATATTAGAACTTTATGAAGCATTTTAAAAACAGAAAAGATAAGAAGTATTAGTAGGTACATACATCTATACATACAATGGCATTTTAAAAATGGTAAATTTCACATTGGTAGATTTACCATCTTTCTTATAGGACCAAAGGAAAAACAAATACCAAAATTTGAAGAAGATGAAAGTAAACAGTACATTTATTGTTGAATGTTTGTAATGAAGAGTCAAAGTTGCCAAGTGGCAGTGGTGCACGCTTTTAATCCCAGCACTCAGTAGACAGAGGCAGGTAGATCTCTGAACTTGAGGCTAACCTGGTCTACAGAATGACCTCCAGGACAGCAGCCACGCTACATAGACAAACCCTATCTCAAAATAAGTCAAAGTTACCTGCATCAGATTTTTATGGCCCAAAATTTCAAAATATAGCTATATGGACATAACCTATATATAATGTACATTTAAGCACAAAAAAATAGCTACTTCAAATCCTTTGTTTGGGGATAGACAAACAATTTTAAAAAATATATAAAAATGTTGTGTATGAAAGTTGTAGAAGAATATTAAAATTTTATTAACTTGGCAAAATTGACTTGCAACTTATATGAGAACTGACTAATTATTTTTCATTTTACTTTATTTTTGGAGACAAAACCTCACTATATATCCCTTGCTGGCCTAATGCTTACTATGTAGACCAGGCTAGCTTCAAATAGAAGATCTATCTGCCTCTGCCTCATGAATGCAGGGGTTAAAGATGTACACCACCATGCCTGGCTCAAATTATCTTTATTAAGAGCAAGAATGAAATAAAATTTAAAGGTATTATAGAGCCAGGAGGTGGTGGCACACACCTTTAGTACCAACACTTGGGAGGCAGACCTTTGTAGCTTTAGAGTCCTGGACTCACTCAAGGCTGGCCTTGAACTCACAAAGATCTGCCTGTCTCTGCTTCCTGAGTTCTGGGATTAAAGGTGTGCGCCACCACTGCCTGGCCAAAGGCAACATTTTGACCTTAAAACCCAGCACATATGCCCAAACACCTGCCAAAATGGAAGAAAGGCCTAACGTATCAAAGACCTAGTCCAAACTTCCAGGATCCAGCAAAGTCCTAAATGAACTACTAACCTTGCTTTTTAGCTTCTGTAGTTCTGCTTCTTGCTAATGAAATTTATAACCAGGATGTACTTTTTATGTACAAAAAGACAAAGAAATATGAGGATGGGGCTGCATGATTCCCCATACAGTCACTGGCTGCAGATAAAGACTTTCTTTTCTGAAACTGAGGAAGAGGCAAAGTGGGGAGAAGGTCTGGGAGAAGGGCAGGTAGGGGAAACTACAATCAGGATGCAATATATGAGAGAAGAATAAATAAAAAATAGAGAGAGAGAGAAAGAGAGAGAGAATGTTCATGTGAAGGACTGGAGAGATGGCTCAGGTTAGGGGCACTAGCTGCTTTTCCAGAGGTCCTGAATTCAGTTCTTAGCAATCACATAACCATCTATAATGGGATTTGATATTCTCTTTTGGCATACAGGTGTACATGTAAACAGAACATTCACATATAAAATACAAAAAAGAAGAAAAGGAGAATAAGGAAGAAGGTGTATTTCCTGGTTAGTTTACCTCATAACAGAGAGAGAGAGAGAGAGAGAGAGAGAGAGAGAGAGAGAGAGAGAGAGAGAGAGAAGGAAACAGCAAAAAACCCCAGAAACATTAATATGAGTTGTTTAGTGAGTATGCTGGTTAGTTTTTGTCAGCTTGACACAGACTAGTCACATGGAAAAAAAAAAACAAACAAAAAACTTACCCCACAGTATTCAAGCATATGAATAATTTCTTCTTCATAAACTGTTTGTGTATAATACTGCTTTTCCAGCTCCCGCCAATTAATTGATTTACTCAAGACACCCTAAAATAAAGTAAGATCAAATCATGACATAGCTTGCATAGTACTTTTATTTTTATTAATTACTATATCAGACAGAGTTAATACAATCAAGCTTGAGATTATCTATCCTTTGAAAGGCCTGTTTATATTCTTGAGTGAAGTCTGGGAATTTGATCAAAAAGCAGCTTTTACCCTAATGATACACTTTCCCTAAATGATAAAAGTGGGTCACTGAGGTCACATTGTTTATACAAGTCTGTGCTCTGCTCAATGCTGAAATTCCGTCTCAACTTTTGGTACACTCACAGCTGAGGACTTCTAAGCACTGACTCCAGACTCTTAACTCTGATAGGCTCAGTGATGAGCAGCACTTTACCATTTGTTGCAAGTGACTTCTAGAGAATTAAGCATAAACCATGAGGTTTGGCTGAGCAAGGACCCTTGGAAGGACCAGTTTTGTCGTCTCATGTGCCTTTTCCTTTTATTGATTTTCTGTCATATCCTTTTGATAAAATTAAGTCCTCCCCCTCCCCCCCCCCGTATAAAATGGAGAGAGTGTGTGTTGTTATTCCTTTCAGCAGTCACTGAACCTAAGAATGATTTTTGGGACCACCAAGATAACTTGATAAGTACATATTATCAAGTTTCAACTGCAATCCAATTACCGTAGTGAAGACCCCAGATGCTGTGGACCAAGACAGGCATGGAATCAATGGCATGGGCTTGGGCCAGTTAGATACTGCTAAAGAGGCCATCTGTAATGACAAACGTAAATTTAGAGTTTCTATTTGTTAATGTGAAAGATGTGTAATACTAAAAAGTATTTTATATAGTTGGGAGTAAGAGAAGATATGAACATAGGGGCTGTAATACTTATAGAATGCCCTCAAATTATAAATTCAACAACACGATTACAAGCATGCACTTGGCATACCTGGCTCAGACTAACATTGTGAAATTATGTTTTTATAATTCAAATGATCATTTATACCAAACTTCAAATCCATTTTTTAATATAACACACACACCCCTAATGACAACTACATGTTATGGAATCAACCAGCGCACACTTCAGATGCTAACTGCACTGAGTGCTTCATGGAGAAAACAGTGCATCAAGCAATTGTGGTATAGTACTGTGGAAATGTACTGAGAGTGAAGCACAGTTTGCAGATGAAGCTGGAACTCAAAAATGGGCTTCTGGCGGGAAGGAAGCTGTAAAGCTGTTGTTTGACTAGGTAATGGCACAAGGGGGCACTAGAGAGACATTAGTGCCTGACACAGCTAATGCACTACGAAGCAAGCTAGCACATTTTGAGCAGGAGGAAGCAAAAACCTGACTCAATTCACATTACATCACAGAGGAAAAACGTAAAGAAACCAGGTTGTCTCTGATCAGCATTTTGCTTAGTCCTCACCAGAGAGGCTTCTTCTTGTAGTAGACAAGAACTAACAGAGACCTACAACTGGACAATGAACAAGGAGTAGGAGGCTTTGAGCCAGATAGTGGTGACACATGCCTTTAATCCCAGCATTGGGGGTGGGATGAGGAGCAGAGGCAGGCAGATCTCTGCGTTCTAGGCCAGACTGGTCTACAGAGCAAGTTACAGGACAGCCAGGGCTACACAGAAACCCTGTCTCGAAAAAAAAGACAAAACAAACAAAACAGAGGCTTTGGAGAACTTGGCCTTAAATGAGATAGTTTCATCAACTTTTTCCTCAGAGCTCAGGGCTTATACAGAGCAGAAGGAAGCAAAGAGAGGGTGCAAAGATTGTTAGGAGCCAGAGGTAGTGAATGACTCCAAGGAACCAGTGTCTTCCAGAAACAACAAAATGGATACACATATGAACTCAGAGCCTGGCAGCACATACAGGGCCTGAACAAGTTCAAACCAGGTTGGGTACCAGCCCTGAGAGAGAGAAGTTGACATGGGGGGGGGGTTCCATTCGTAACCTAACCATGAAGCTGTCTACAATTGGTACCCGCTTGAAAGGGTTTAAAAAAAAAAAAAGAGTCTCATCCTGGGTCCCATGCCCAGGAAAAGATAGCCAACACAAAATAAATTCAATGGTATTTTTGTAAACTTTTCATCTCATCTAGCTTTGTTTGGTCCTTCTTTTGTCTTATTGATCTTAAGACAATTGGTCTTTGGTTTCCAGTTACTTTGGGGGTTGAGGGGGTTGTGTGTGTATATGCATTTCTTGGTGTGTGTGTGTATGTTTGCTTGTTTTTTAAAGAGAAAGGTTGTGGATTAGATTAGTAGAGAGGTGGTGAGGATCTGGAAAGAGTTGAGAGAGGTAAAAAGTATTAAAATATATGAAAACAAGTTTTTCAATAATAATGCTAATAGTAATAATAAAGAATGGAAGAAAAGACTGGGCACAGGGAAATTAGAAGTCTGTTCAGTGTAATCTAGAAGAAAAAGTTCGTGGTGCTGAGGATGGAGAAAGTCACAATGAAACTTATTATGTTGGACAATTAATATACACTAAAAAGATTTAAAAAGCACCTTCCAATTCATTTCTCATCTATCTATCCATCCATCCATCCATCCATCCATCCATCCATCCATCCATCCATCTATCGTATACAATATTCTGCCTGCATGTATCCTTGCAAGTCAGAAGAGAAACCAGATCTTATTACAGATGGTTGTGGGCCATCATGTGGTTGCTGGGAATTTAACTCAGAACCTCTGGAAGAGCAGCCAGTGCTCTTAACCCCTGAGCTATCTATCCAGACCCTCATTTCTCTTCTGACTAGTAGCAGAAGTAAGAATACACTTTGAGAATATATATATATATATATATATATATATATTTTTTTTTTTTTTTGATTGATTTTTCAGGATAGGTTTTTCTCTGTGTAGCCCTGGCTGTCCTGGAACTCACCATGGAGACCAGGCTAGCCTTGAAATCACAGAGATCTGCCTGCCTTTGACTCCAAAGGGCTGGGATTAAAGGCGTGCACAATCATTGCCTTGCTTTGTAATCAACTTTTAATAAAATATAAATCCACCTGGAGTTGTACATATATGCTTGTCAACATAAATCACACAAAATAACATTACTTCATTATTAGAACTATTTCTACTTCCTACTTTGACCAATTCATGCCTCAAGTACACTTAAAATTACCCCTATTTACAAACACAATGGTAATGAAATATAAGGAAAAGACTCACATGTCCTCCCATGGATATTCCAGTCATCCCAAGAGGTCCATAACCTTCCCTCTCCAGCCAATGCAAGAGAGCTGCAGACTCCAGAATAAGAGCACCCCCCATCACAAATAGGTCAGACACATTTTTCAAGCTGGATCTTCTAGCCTCACAAAACAAAACAGAAAATGATTTATTTCATGCATTTACATGTTTAATACTTTAAAAAGTTAATAAATAATTGTGTATTGGTGTTTATTGCTGCATGTGCACATGTATACATGCCACAGTGTGTGTAGAGGTCAGAAAACAACATTGTGGATGGAATCAGTTTTCTCCTTTCACCTTTACGTTGGTTCCAGGGATTGTGCAGCAATTGATTTTACCAGTTCAGTCATTTCACTGATCCACAGTTACATTTTAGTGGGTTTTTTGTGTTATTTTTTTCTCCTGAGATAGAAGCTTCCTATGTAGCTCAAGCTACCAGTGAGCTCATTTGTAGCCCATAGAGGCCTCAAATTTGAGATCTTCCTGCCTTTGCCTCCTAAGTGCTGAGATTTCAGATATGTGCTACCATGCCTGATTTCAAAAACATGTCTTAATCAATTATCAATTTACCTTAGAGACTGGGCTGCTGTACCAGATTGACCTTAGTGCCAGGATTACAGTAGTGCCATGAAACCTGGGTAGATTAATTTAAATAAAAACCAACATATCTGGAATTTTCTGTTTTTAATTTTTGACACAGGATCATGTTATACACAGGGTCATTCTGATCTACTAGCCTTTGCTTTATAGTGCTGGCATTACAGGTTGGCCATTGTGCCCTGTATCAGGGGAATTCTTATAAAGAGAAGTCTCCTTTCTGCAACTAGAGACTTAGAAGAAAGATAATAGACGTTAAACTGAGGTAGCTGAGGTTCTGATTTCAAACTGGTCGTCTCTTCACAGAATTAATGTAAGGAGGCACCAACTGAATAATCAATCACTAAGTAAATCTGTGGACATTTTGACTAGAGTTCATTGGAATGTTGAAGCAGGGGTCAGGCTCAGCTTAGGATCCACAATTTAACTGTGTTTCAGAAATGCTAACAACAAACTGTATGCTTGCTTTCTTCCATCACAGTAGATCACATTCCATCTAAAAAGACCCCACCTTGTTTCCCATCTTCAAGCCAGTTTTCTTTTCTTTTCTTTTCTTTTTCTTTCAATCCCTTTAATAAGGTGGTTGGAGGAACCAAGAGAATAACAGGCAGGAGGTGGACAAAGTAGTGCTTCGTAAGCCCTTCTCAGTAATTCACCACTCATCTTATGATAACTGGATCTTGCTGGGATCAAAACAGTTGGATTCCATGATGGGGAGGCCATTGGCTTCTCGATATTTCACAAGTCTCCGGCGGGCCCACTCTTGCATTCTGTAGTCAGGCAGATATGCCACAAAGGTGGTACCCAAGACCAGGACGATGGAAAAACCAAAGAAGAAGACAGCCCGCATATTCCAGACGTACACCACAGGGTCCTGGTCATAACCATGAAAGTCTGGGTTCTTCGCGTAGATGTTTTCGTCCTCGGGTTCTGGGTCCTCCTGCCAGCTCATGGTCGGTTCTTGTTGCCACTTTCTCTCCACAGCAGACAGGGAGATTACAGCCCTGGAGGATTCCCAGCGAATGCGGGCACCTGGGAGTCTTCAAACCCCTGCTGCTGCCGAAAGGCAAAAGGCGGGGAGCATACAAACTTAACAGCCGGGCCGCCATGACAGCTTGTGCTGCTGTGTTGGGGTTGGGGGAGCGGCGCGCCTCAAGCCAGTTTTCTATATTTCACTACAAAATTTGATCTTGCATTTAAGTTATGAATTCTGAAGCTCTGCTCCCTGTCACTCCTCAGTTGGTTCTTTTCATGAGAGATAACTAGCATCAAGTTCCGGACAAGAGATAACTTACAGTGGGCCTGGTCCAGCTCCTTTGCTCCTCCCTCCCTCCCTTCCTCCCTCCCTCTCTCTCTTCCTTCCCTCCTCTCTTTCGTAATCTGCTTACTCACTTTTGATGAAAATAGACTTAAAATGACTTTTTAAAAGAGAGAGAAGCTGGACATAATGGCACACAACTATAATCCCATCTCTTTGGAGGTTGAAGTAGGCCAGCTTGGATAATTTAGTGAAGTACCTCATTCAGTTTCCACCTCCCAATCCCAGCCAAAGCAAGCAAGAGCAGTAAATTGTGGTAAACTCTTTGAGGAAAAAAAAAAAACACATGGGACCATCAGCATTACAACTCTTTTTTAAGGCTGTGGATAAAATTCTGGGCCTTGTCTGCACTAGGCAAAGGCTCTACCACTGAACTCCAGCTCCACTCCAGACCAGTACATTTCTTGAGTACGTAATATAAGAAACAATGTTTTCTTTCTGCCCTCCCCGTTTTTATGTTTGTTTGTTTGTTTGCTTGAGACAAGGCTTTTCTCTGTAGTCTTGCCTGCCCCAGAACTCAAATATCCATTTGCCTCTGTCTCCTGAGTGCTGGGATAAAAGGTGTAAACTACCATATTCGGCAGGAACAATGTTTTCTAAACATAATTCTAAAAACAGTTCTGCATAGAAGAAATCATCAGTACCCCCATTCTATAAATGAGTTAACTCAAACTAAAGAGGCAAGGTTATATAATTAGTAAATGACAAGTTATCATTCCAACCCCAGTCTGTATGAGTCACAGTCTTTTTATTAACCCAGGCTGCTTCTTGTTAGACTAAATAAACTCTTTGGTTTTTAAGCAACTTATGAATAAGGACAAAATATACTTCCTTCTGGAGAACCTAACTGACATGGTAACTCTGTCTTCAAGAGGCTATTCCATTGTTCTGACAAGCTAGCTGCTACAGGATGGTGGGGAACATGGTTAGACTAGTGGATTCCGTGAGCACAGGTTCACTGTCACACTTTGTGTGACACTTCTTTGGCTGTGAAGTGAGTTCCTTGGCAAATGCAATGCTATGTGGTATACCACAACGGAGGATAAGGCATTGTCTTAAGTCCACAGATAACAGTTTTGGCAGAAGCATTATGTGCAGGAATGGAAAATCCATAACCAGAGTGAATAATCCCAATGAGTACAAAACTTTGCCCTTTTCATGAAGGAAGGTTCAAAGTAGTCAATCTACCAATAGGTTGCTGGCTGGTCACCAGGGGAATGGTGCTGTATGGGGGCTCAGTGTTGGTTTCTGCTGTTGACAGATCTGGCACTCAGCAGCAGCAGCTGTAGCCTGGTCAGCCTTGAGTGAAGGGCTCTATTACTCCAGTACATTCATAACCTCCATCTCTGCCACTGTGGCCACTTTATTCATGTATATACTGGGCAAAGTCAGGAATGGCTGGAAAAAAGAGGCTAACTGTCCATAGAATAGAACATCCTATCTGTTTGATTACTGACTTTTTTCTTAGCCAAAGTCATCTTTTGATGAGCATTTACCCTCAAGATACAAATATCTTCAAATCCTTTACTCATTTGGAAAAATTACCCCACATACTTCTTCTCCAAATGTCTTTCTGGCCAATTTTTTCAATCACAATCTTTCCAAGTCTTTGGAAAAAAATAAATAAAAGTACTTTTAAAAAGACAAAGCTTAAGGTCAGGAGAGGTAACTCAGAGGTTAAAAGCTCATACTGTTCTTGCAGAGGACTCAGATTTGGTTCCCAGCACTCATATTAGATGGTTTACAACCTGTAACTATAGCTCCAGGGGATCCAGTGGTGTTCTTCTGGGTTCTATGGACACATGCACATACCAACCCCCTGCCCAACACATACACAGTGTGTTGTTTTTTTTAATGCATTTTAAAATCTATTTTAAAAAACAGATTTAAATTCTAAATCTATTACCTTACCAGACATTAAAATGTAAAATCTTAAAAATTAAGAATTTAAGTCAGTATTCTTAATAAGTTTTACAGGTCGAGTAAAGAAATGGTTAACTAAGGACTACCAAATATCTGTCCTCAAGACTGCAGAAATAAAAACAATGAAGGTGGTAGATACTTACACTTGGTCCTTGGGCTTCCTGCAGCCATTTGAGAAGATGGGTCAAAGAGAAAGTTTTAAAATAATTAAATAAACTCAACTCAGAACATATTATTTAAGCACAACAGTTAAATCTGAATACAACACTCAACCTAGTTATTTCAAAGGCTGTTTAGAAGTCCTCAGATTTTTCAATTTAGTTATTTTCTTCTAATTTACTGAGATATAACCACAAGCCAAATAATTCACACTTTTGAAATTTATAAATTGAAATACTCAGTATACTTACAAGGTTATAAAATCTTTAGATTTAAAATAAAATTTATTGATATATTTTTTTTCAAGACAGGTATTCTTTGTGTAGCCCTGGCTGTCCAGGAACTCACTCTGTAGACCAGGCTGGCCTTAAATTCAGAGATCCATCTGCTCCTGCCTCCCAAGTGCTGGAATTAAAAGTGTGTACCATTACTGCCCAGCTTATTGATACTATTTGTGTAAATGTTTATTTCAGAAATCTAGTAAATATAGAAAAGCATTCAAAACTACTTTATCTACAGACATTGATGCTAACATTTAAACAATTATTTCCAGTAGTTTTCCTTATACGTCGTTTTCTTCTTGTTGTTGTTGTTTGCTTTTCCATCCCACATGGTTTGGGTTTGTTTTCTGTCTTGCTTTTGGTATCAGGGATTTACCCAGAACCTTGTGCATTTGTTCTACAACTGAGAGAACATGGTTTAATGTCCTGCTTTTACATCATAAATATTTTATTTTAGTCTTTTGTTTCCTTTTTTTTGTTTTTTTCGAGACAGGGTTTCTCTGTATATTAGACCTGGCTGTCCTGGAATTCACTCTGTAAACCAGGCTGGCATGGAACTCACCGAGATCTGCCTGCCTCGGCCTCCTAAGTGCTGGGATTAAAGGTGTGGTCCACCACTGCCTGGCACATCAAAAATACTTTCACCTACAACTCTAAACTTTCATTTAAACTTAATATAAGCTGTACTGAATATTTAATATTCTGTATAACCTAAGAAATTATTTCCACTTAAAAGTGACAAGGCATACAAAAAAGGTAAGTGGCAGGTCTGAGGCCACAATAGCAGAAGCAATAAACAATACAATCAATAGTATGCACTCCAGTATTATGAACCAGGTTACTCAGTAGCTTTTCTCTGGTGCATATGTATTTCTATTGTCTATATAAGTAAAAATACATAAGGACACTTTCTATGTGTAGTTTTTTTCTTTTGTTTTGTACAGTGTCCTTAGAATAAACCTGTCAGACTGAAAAAAAAAATCTGTCAAGAGATCTCAGAGTTTATTTTTCCTTTATTTTCTCCTTTGTGGTACGCAAAGGGATTGAATCCAGGAGCTCATATACTAGGCCACTCTATCACCAAGCCACACACCTTTGCCTAGATGTGAGATTACTCTCCTCTCTCTCTCTCTCTCTCTCTCTCTCTCTCTCTCTCTCTCTCTCTCTCTCTCTCTCGTGTGTGTGTGTGTGTGTGTGTGTGTGTGTGTGTTGGTTCATCTGGAGACCAGAGGTTGACACTAGCAAACAATGTCACCTCGGCCAATGAGTTCCTGTAATCCATTTGTTTCTATCTCCCTAGTATTGGGGTTATGGATGACTGCTAATGTCTTACTCTTTTATATGAGTTCAGGGGATCTGAATCAGGTCTCAGTGTTTATGTGCAGGCACATTGCTGATTGAAGTATCTCCCCAAGAAGATGTGAGATGTTTTAAGATTCCTAAAACATACATTAAAATTGCTTTTGTATTTAGCCAAACTGATTTTTAGTCATTTGTAGTAAGTTCCCATTTTACAGTAGCTTTCCTAATATTGTATTATTATTTAAGAAACACTAGTAATTATTGAACTTTATATTTCTTTTATTACTAGAAATGTTTCATCAGTTTATTTTATTCTTCTATGAATAGTCTGATGTCATCTTGAAACTAAAGTATTGTTCTAGACCTCACCTTTACTATAAATACATTTGAAAAATAAACATTTTTAATAGCAAATATTTGACTTATTAAGTCCAGCATAAGAACCTCAATAAATAGAAGTAAATTTATCATTATTATAAATAGGATTAAACTAGTATGTTAGTCTCACTATGAAGCCTAAGCTGATTCCAACTCACAACTTTCCTGCTTCAGTCTCCTGAGCACCTGGTATTATAGGAATGTTTCACCATATATGATATATCTTTACTTCCTTTTTTGAGACAGAGTAGTTCTTGCTGTCTTGGAATTTGCTATGTAGACGTGGTTAAACTCAAAGTCAAAGATAGGCCTGCCTTTGCCTCCCAAGTGCTTGGATTAAAGGTATGCACCACCACATCTGGCCTTTATGTGTGTTTTTGTTTTGTTTTGTTTTGTTTTTTGGGGGGTAGGATTGTTTTGTAGCTCAGGCTGGCCTCAAAGTCACTATATATTAAAAGCAGGCCTTGAACTCCTGATCTTTCTATTGCTACTTTTCATTACATTTCTTTGTAAAAGGCATACAATAATCTTTCATTCTTGCTTTTTAAATATTTTTTGAACTGATAACTATATTTAACTAGTTTTGAAAAGTTAGTTACCACTGGGGTTGGAGAGATGGCTCAGCAGTGGAGAGCACTGGATGTTCGTCTAGGATACTTGGGTTCAATTCCCAATATCACATAGCAGCTCACAACTGTAATATCAGTTCCAGGGGATCTGGCGCCCTCTTCTAGTCTCCACAAACACCAAGCAAGCAGATATACATGCAGGCAAAAAAAATCCATATATATAAAATTAAATAAATCTTTTTAAAAAGCACTACTGATAATTCTTTTGAAGAGTAAATATATAAATGATGAGATAAAAACCTTTTAAGTATATCAAAAGGATATAATAAGGATTTTCTAGCAACAACGAAGCCATTCGGGCCTCCTTAATCATAGGACGAGCCATGAGAGTTCTGCGCCTCCAGTAATGCTAAGGAAAGAGATGACACACTTAGAATACAATAGGCAAGTGCTAAGGATTTTCTGGGGTTGAAGTACTACAATGTCACAAGTCTTACATGGTCTCCTGTTCCAGCCAGATGAATGCACACAGGTCTGTATCTGCTGTTCCATTCCTTAGGCACAATAAATTGGAACCTATGAAAAAATTAAATTTTCTTTAAAGAGCTTTAGCTACAAACTATACATACATTTATAATTACCTTATTTGTGGAGAGGGTCTTGCCATTACTTGTGCTGTGATGACAGGTGTGACTCATCATGCCTAGCTCTAAACTTTAAATTTAAATTTAAAGTATTATTTAAAAGTATTATAATTTAAAAAGTATTATAATTAAATTCTGGCTCTTTCTCTAAAAGGATGGGCTAGTGGATTTACATCTACTTACTTATTTGTGTGTGTATATGTATGTGTGTAGGTGTGCCCTGACGCTTGTCAGAGGTCAGAGAAAAACAAGAGTTCTTTTCTTCTACCACGTGAGTCCTAGGAATTGAAATTTGTTTGTCAGCCATTTTGATGGCCTATAATTTAACTATCTGGAAGAAAATATTTAGAATTTTGACACTTAATTTATAACTATAAGTCCAAAAGCTACAAGAATATTATAAATCTACTTTCTTTTAGTAACAAAAAAAACATGAAATCAGGAAGAAGACTCAGGAAGTTATGGATTTGGTGGGGTGAGAAAGGGAATGAGAATATTAGGAGATAGAATGTTGCAAAGAATACTATGTTTATGAATAAAATTGTAAAAGGCTAAAATATTAACAATTTTTTAAAAAGGGAAATTACCTATGATAGCATAAATGGGGAGGAAACAAAAAATGGGCTGTAGCCATGACAAACTTTTAGCACATTCTGGACATGGACTAATTTAATGTGGTGTGGTATTATCATCAAACAAAACTAAATGACTGGAGATACAGCTAAGAAAGGAGATAAGCTAAGCTAAGCATGTGCTTAACATGTGCAAGGTTCTAGGTTCAATCCCAAGTACCACAAAAATTTAAAAACTGTATATTTACATACTAAATATACATATATGCACACACACATACACACACACTTAAAAAAATAAAGAAACTGAAGAGATGGCTTAGCAGTTAAGAGCACCTCCTGTTTTTCCAGAGTACCAGCAAGCATACACAGATTGGGCAGTAGATAGCTCACACACACCAGAACTCCAGCTCCAGGAGACCTGAAACCCCAACTGGCCTCCTTTGGTACCTACATTCACATGGCATACACTCACACAAACAAATACATAGACACATAAAAATTCTTTCTAAAAGGGAAGAAACAGAACAACTGATCTGAGGCTATAGCTTAGTAGTAGGGCATTTGCTTCCCTGGTATGTGCAAAGACCTGAGGTCCCACCTTTAATACTGTAAATGAATTATTTAAGAAAAGGAAAAGGATTGGGGGTGCAGGGGAGGGAGAGGGAATTGGGATTGACATGTAAAACAAGCCTGTTTCAAATTTAAATTTAAAAAAAGGAAAAAATAGAAAAGGAAAAGAAATCTAACAATTGGCATATGGGACCCAGGCTTCCTAACATGAGCTTTTATGTCTAGAATCAGATCTTCCTCATTCTTGCAATGGGTTAGGAACAGCTTTCCTGACTCAGCTACCTGTACTTAGTAAAAGTGAATTTACCAGGTGGCATTCAGAATCTTCAGCACTAAGAACTAAAAGTCAACATCAGTATACAGGAGAAATAAAACTTCACATACTGAAGAAACCCAAGTCAATCATATATATACTAAGCAACACAACCCTCCTTTAATATCACACATAGAGAAAAAAGGTGTGTGTGGAGTAGTAGAGGTGATCAATAATAATAATAATAATAATACACTGAAAAGTTGATAAGACAAATTAGAACAAAAGGATTTAAAAAACAAATAAAAAACACTAGGATTCTCTACATAGCTCTGGCTGTCCTGGAACTCACTACATAGATCAGGCTGGCCTTGAACTCAATGAGATACACTTGCCTCTGCCCCCAAGTACTGGGATTAAAGCATGCACCACCACAACCAGGCAACAAAAAGATTTTTAAAATTCCTTTATGATAGCTGTATGTACAGGTAGTTACAATTATTAAATTATATGATTGAAATGAGTAGCTTATGGTGATATATTATTTATGATTTATTAAAGTTTGCCTGAAGATTCAGAAAAGCAAAGTTAGACTCATGCTATAGAGAGCAGGCGATGGTGATACCTTTAATCCCAGCAACCAGAACTAGGAGGTGGTAGTACACCTGTAACCCTAGGACTCAGGATTAAGAGATAGACGGATCTCAGAGTTCAAGGCCACCCAGGTCTACACAAGATTAAATCAGTCTAAAAGAGAATTATAGCTCACACCTTTAATTTCAGCACTAGTGGGTTATAAAAGACAGGAGCAAGTAGTCAGGAGGAGCACTCATTCTCCAGCCATGCTGACGAGAGGTTACTGGGAAGGGAGGCTTGCTGAGAGCTGGTGGAAACAGGACTAGCCCATTCAGCCTGAGGTAGAGGTAAGAAGCTATTGGCCAGCTGCTTTGCTTTTCTAATATTCAGCTTGAAGTTTAATTAAACCCCAATATCAGTCTCTGGGTCTTTTACTTTTTTTGTTATATTTGGTGCCCAACATTAAAATACAAATTCATGAAAAAAGGTGCTTTGAGGCCACTTTGGGCCTAAGCCTGAGCAGCGGGCAGGACTCCCTCCTGAGTCCCTGCCTAACCAAATAGGTTTTCTTTCTTTCTTTTTTCTTTTTTTTTTTTTTTTCCTCAAGTCTTTGAGCAAGTGTGGGATTTTCAATTGTAGCTTTTCCAGTCTTCAGCTGCCACCCAAACTTTCAGGCTTTTCCTAGAACCTTTCTCCTCTTGGGCTGACACTCTCAGCTCAGCCACAAGCTAGTTCTCCCACTCAGAAGTGCTACACCTCATAGTTCATTAACATTATCGGCAGATTTGGTAATTCTTAAGGGAAAGGATTAATTAAAAAAAGAGTCCCCACACACACTAAAAAAAGGAAAACACTATTAAAATGAAGAGAATCAGATCTGTGTATGATTACCTACTGTATGGTGGTTTAAAAATGGAACATGAAGGGATAATCAACCATGGTTGACAAACTGTTAATTGTCATTTTGATAATTGTTTTTGTTTTGATAATTCTTAGTTTATCTCTAAAAATGTTGGTTGATATGAGTGCTGAGATGCAGGCCTTAGAAAAACAATACAGATTATAGAGATATTCAAACCCAGGAATTACATAGAAAACCAAAATCAGCATTGCATTTTAAGGTTAAAAAGGAACATTCTAAGGTCTTAAAAGAACCACCTTTAATGTATCTAATAACCTTACAAGAAGTGCCAAATGATGAAGATTCTATAAGAGCTACCTGGAAGCCTGTGACAGTGTTAGATTTAGGGAAATTCAAGGAAGCTATAGTCTCATATGGCATTCATTCACCATTTGTGAAGCAGATGATAAACACATGGACTGTTTGTAATAGGGTTATCCCTGTAGATTGGATAGATTTGATTAAAGCTGTCCTAGAGCCTGAACCACAATTACAATGGACTTTCTAGTTCAGAGAAGAAGCTAAGAATATTGAACAAAAGGCTAAAGCTAGAGATATAGATCTCTCCCAAGGTTAGATTTTTGGAGGAGATTACACTACTTTAGAAAGCCATTGTCAGTATGATGATCATCTTGTGGGTTTATGCCATGCAGCGACTTTGAATACCTGGGAAAAAATTGGAGAAGGAGGAAAGAAAACTGAATCATTTGCAAAAATTATACAGGGCCCAAAGGAAACATTCATGAACTTATTTTACTTTTATTATTATTGTTTTTTTTCATGGACTTCTTACAAAGACTGTCATTAGCAGTCAGTTGAATGACATCACACTCAGATGCTAGAAAAACAGTAATTGAAATAATGTCTTTCGAAAATGCTAATGCACAACGTAAATAGATAATCAGGCCTTTAAAAGCAAAATCAGCACCTTTAGACGATTAGATCCAAGACACAATTAATATTGAAGATCATGGCTATAATGATGATTCAGGAATAGGAGAGGTGATTGCAAAAGGTTTAAAGGGAAAATGAAATGTCAAATGTTTTAATTGTGGCAGACAAGGTAACCTGAAAAGGGATTGTAAACAGACCATTTCTAGAAACAATCCTTTTTATAAAAATAATCCAAATACAATACCACTCCCTTCTGGATTATGCAAAAGGTGTGGCAAAGGCAGGTACACATTCAGGGGGCCTAGTTTGGTCTTATTCGGGTTCCCCAGTTATCTGTCTGGAGTCAGTGAGCTTCCACTGGACTTCAGGAGTTTGGCCCAGTGCTTAGCTGTAGATCTCTGCATCTCCTTTCATCAGTTACTGGGTGAAGGCTCTATGAAGTCAATTAATGTAGTCATCAATCTGATTATGGGGGAAGGGCAGTTAAGGTACTGACTTGAGATTTTTATTTTATGTGTATGAGTATTTACCCACATGTATGTCTGAGCACCAAATGCATACAGTACTATGAAGATCAGAAGAGTACATCAGATCCTTTGGGAGTGGAGTTACTGATAGTTTCAAGTAGCCATGTTAGTGATGGAAACCTGGGTCCTGTGCAAGAGCAGTCAGTACTCTTTACCACTGATCCATCGCTCCAGCCCCAGAATCACACAAATTTAAAAAATTATATTCATTTTATGTGCATGAGGGTTTGGCCTGCATTAATGTCTTACAGTAGGTTCATGCAATACCTGCAGAGGCTAGAAGAGAACATTGGATCTGAGGGTTACAGAACTGGAGTTATAGATGGTTGTGAGCCACTATGTGGGTGTTGGCCTGTTTCCTCTGAAAGAACAGCCATTGCTCAATTGCTAAGCCATCTCTACAGTCCCATCATCAAAGACTTTTAAAGATGAAATTTTATTAATTGTGTGTATGTGTGCACACATGTGAAAGTCTCTCCTTCTACCATTTGGGTCCTAGGAATTAGTCAAGTGTCTTTACCCTCTAAACTATCTCACTACCCCTTAATAAAAATATGAAAGGCAAATTCTCTTTACTCAGGGATGAGCAGAGCTAGCACATGACTAAAATCCCTTGGAAATGTTTCTGTGTGACTATGTGCATGTCTAGAGTTTTATGAAAATGGTGATGACTTAAGTGTCACACAGTGTGGCCTCATTTCTATATCAGTATGCATGAGATGGTAACTAATTTCCTAGTGTGGTCATTTAGGACATCATCCACACTCTGTTAGCACAGCAGCACTTGTATGTGTTTAAGCTCATCTGGACACATGCTGCTAGACTCAACTCACTAATCTGGCTTACTGAACAGATTCTTACCTTGCAATAACAGATTCAATTGGCATGATACCAGGCACATAGTGGGCCATGGGAGAAACAAAGTGTCCATCTAGGATCTTACAATCTGACTGTTCTTCAACCTAAAAGAAAAGAAAACCAAGGTGTATGCAAAGTAGACTAAGGTATCAGTCTATCACGGACTTTTTGATAATAAAAAGTTCTATTCAATGAAAAACTAACATTATCAGTTCTTGCACTTGAGCCTCATTTTAATCAATAAGAACTGAGCTATAAACTGGCACCAAAACTTTTTCCCATGCTTACTATGTTTCTTTTTAGACCCATTGTTTTTTCCACCAAAAGATATATTTTGGTTTGATATTCTTTTTTTCCCCTTCTTCCTTCCTTTCTTCTTTTTTCCCTCCCTCAGTCTTTTGCAACAGGGTTTCTCTGTGTATCCTTGGCTAGCCTGGAATTCATTCTGTAGACCAGGCTGGCCTCGAACTCATAGATATTTCCCTGCCTCTGCCCTGCAAATGCTGGGATTAAAAACGTGTGCCACACCACCCAGCAAAAAAAAAAAAAAAAAAAAAAAAAAAAAAGATATTTTTATTCAAGGCTATTTATTGTTTCATATTTATTTAAAGAATAGCATATAACTGATATCTTCTGAAGTATTTCGTACCTGTCTTTCAAACTCCTCCATTTATATTTATCCAACAGGTAATTGTCCATCATGCATTTTTAAAGACAGCTTCTACTTATACATACTTGTTTTCCTTCTACTCTACAGTCTAGTTGGGAAATAATAAATTTAATTCACACACCGGCAGGCAATGTCTCAAAATAAACAAGTTAAAGGAATTCAGTACCATTCAATAGGGCTAGGAGTACAGTTTAGTACAGAGTGCATGTGGCTATCAGAGATATTCTAGGTTCAATTCTAGGTACCACAAAATCAGAAACAATCAAAAGCACTCAACAATATAAAAGCATTCAAAAGTACAATTTAGACGGAGCAATAATTGGTGTAGTCTATGCTGATATCAAGTATCAGAGTGGTCTGATGTCACACTACCTGCTAGTACATTATGTAAGGAGAAAAGGGGATTTCTATATGAAGTAAAGGCAATTTAAAGGCAGCAAAGATTAAAAAAAAGAAAATGCTTAAAATCACTACGGTTTTCAAGCTGAGGCAGGAGTCTCACAAATTCAAAGCTAGCTTGGATTATATAGCAAGACCCTGTCTCAAAATTTTCAAACAAAAGAGGCAATCTTGCTATAATCTTACTTCACAAGAAGTTATTCTTTAAAATAAGGAAAATAAAAATAAAAATCCTATCAGGTCAAAGGTTAAAATTAAAGTAGCAGGAAAGTATCACATAAACAACATTTTAAAAAATACTTCATCCATGTTAGTGGCTTCAATTCTTCAAATCCAGGATTGTGACTGTGAACTAACACTAGCAAATGGGTTTTCCTTCACACAACAGGCACTCTACCAATGAACTACCATTAAAAAAGCAAAAACAAGATGGGTTTTTGGGAACATGCCTTTAAATCCCAGCACTCAGGTGGATGTCTGAGTGCTTAGTCTGCAGAGTGAGTTCCAGGACAGCTAGGGCTACACAGAGAAGCCCTGTCTCAAAATAATAAAACAAAACACACACACAAAAGAAAACAAAACAAACCACAAAATACAGACAGTTGAGGAAATATCTATTTAACAATCGAAAATTAAAAAAAAAAGTTAAAAATGCTTAACCACTCATTCTGTTACCAAGACTTGATTATCAGATTCTAATCAGCCTATATTTTTACACCAGTAGAATATTATGTCAGTAGGTTCAGGTTTACAACACCCACTTTTTCCCCCTCCCTCTCCCTTCCTCCCTCCCTCCCTCCCTCTTACCCTCTCTGCCTCCTCACATGCACCCTGACCACTATCTCCTCCCATCCCCCCACCCCAATTCCACATGTGGGGCAATGCCATCCAGGTGGGGTCACATAGATCTGTCAGGTCATTTGAAGTAGGGACTAGGACTTCTCTCCTGTCTCTAGGTTAAGGCAGTATCCCTTTATGGGGGATGTGTTTGCAAGTTCCTTTTGTGCACCAGGAATACATCCTGGTTCCACTGCCTGAGGTCCCTTAGACTGCTCAGTCCTTCTGGCTGAGACCCATATTCAGGGGGGCCTGAGTCAGTCCCATGCTGGATTCCCAGCTATCAGTCTGGTGGTCTGTTAGCTCCTCCTTGTTCAGGTCGGCTGTCTCTATGTGTTTCTGCAACTTGGTCTTGTCCTCTCCCTCTGCATCTGGATTCTAGTTCGACTCAGTGTTTAGGTATGGGTGTTTGCTTCTGTTTCCAACAGGTATTAGATGAGGGCTCCATGGATAAGTTAGTTGTTGATCTCACTATCCGGGAAGGGCATTTATGGTAGCCTTTCCACGGTTGCTCAAATTGTTAGTTGGCGGCAGTCTTGTAGGTCTCTAGACCTTTCTTTAGGTTCAGTTTTCTCTTCAAACCAATAATGGCTCCCTCTTTTATGCTCCCCCCCTCCTGTCTTCTATTCCTACCCTGACTCAATCTTCCTAGTTGCACGTGCTTTCCTCTCCTCCCCTACTCTTTCTCCTAATTCTCTCTCCATTCACTGCCCCCCCCCACTTTCCCAGTGCTCTGGGGGACTTGTCCCTTCCCCCTCCTGTGAGGGACTTTATATGAATCTCTTAGGATACACCTTGTATCCTAGTTCCTCTGGTGGTGTGAATTATAGGCTGGTGATCCTTTGCTCTAGGTCTAAAATTCATGTATGAGTGAGTACATACTGTGTTCCTCTTTTTGTGACTGGGTTACCTCATTCAGGATGCTTTCTTCAAGTGCCATCCACTTGCCTGTGAATTTCAAGATACCATTATTTTTTTCTGCAGAGTAGTATTCCATTGTGTAGATGTGCCACATCTTCATTATCCATTCTTCAGTTGAGGGGCATCTAGGTTGCTTCCAGGTTCTTGCTATTACAAATAGTGCTATTACAACTATGAACATAGTTGAACAGATGTCTTTGTTGCATGGATGTGGATCATTTGGGTATATGCCTAAGAGGGGGATTGCCGGGTCCTGTGGTAAACTAATTCCCATTTCTGGAGGAACCGCCATACTGATCTCCAAAATGGCTGTACAAGTTTGCACTCCCACCAGCAGTGGAGGAGTGTTCCCCTTTCTCCACATCCTCTCCAGCATGAGTCATCATTGGTGTTTCTAATTTTAGCCATTCTGGCAGGAGTAAGATGGTATCTCAAAGTTGTTTTGATTTGCATTTCCCTGATAGCTAAGGATGTTGAGCACTTTCTTAAGTGTCTTTCAGCCTTTTTGATTTCCTCTATTGAGGATTCTTTCTTCAGTTCCATACCCCATTTTTTAATAGGGTTATTTGGTGTTTTGTTGACTAGTTTCTTGAGTTCTTTGTATATTTTGGAAATCAGCCCTTTGTAGGATGTAGGATTGGTGAAAATCTTTTCACGGTCTGTGGGCTGCCGTTTGGTCTTGTCCACTGTGTCCTTTGCCTTACAGAAGCTTCTAAGTTTGAAGAGGTCCCATTTATTAATTGTCGCTCTCAGTGTCTGTGCCCCTGGAGTTATGTTCAGAAAGCGGTCTCCTATACCAATTTGTTCAAGGGTACCTCCTACTTTCTCTTCTAAGAGGTTCAGTGTGGCTGGATTGATGTTGAGGTCTTTGATCCATTTGGACTTCAGTTTTGTTTGTGCATGGCGACAGATATGGGTCTATCTGCAGTCTTCTACACACCATCATCCAATTGTGCCAGCACTATTTGTTGAAGATGCTGTCCTTGCTCCATTGTATTCTTTTAGCTGTTGTCGAAAATCAGGTGTTCATAGGTGTGTGGGTTAATATCAGGATTTTCAATTTGATTCCATTGGTCTACCTGTCTATTTTTCTGCCAATACCAGGCTGTTTTTAGAACTATATCTCTGTAGTAGAGCTTAATGTCAGGGATGGTGATGCCTCGTGGAGTTCTTTTATCGTACAGGGTTGTTTTGGCTATCCTGGGTCTTTTGTTTTTCCATATAAAGTTGATTATTATCCTTTCAAGGTCAGTGAAGAATTGTGGTGGGACTTTAATGAGGATTGCATTGAATCTGTAGATTGCTTTTGGCAAGATTGCCATTTTTACTATGTTTATCCTACCTATCCAAGAGCATGGGAGATCTTTCCATTTTCTGGTATCTTCTTTAATTTCTTTCTTTAGTGCCACAAAGTTCTTATTATATAGGTCTTTCACTTGTTTGGTAAGTGTTATTCCAAGATACTTTGTGCAACACCCATTTATTTATGTGACATTAATCTCTTTGTCATCCTTCCTTTACTCTATAGAGTATTCCTATACTCTATATGTGACTGTACCATATTTTCCCAAAATAGAGGATGGTTTTAAAGTTATATACTATGTAACTCAGAGTTGCCCTGCACTCACTGTATAATCAAGGATGCCTTTCAACTTCTGATCCTCTACCTCTACTTGCCAAGTGCTAGAATTACAGGTGTGTGTCACCACAACAGTTTTATACAGTGCTGGGTATCAAACCCCAGACTTTGTGTAAGCCAGGCAAACATCCTATCCATAGATCTATCCATCAGCTCCCCAAATTCTATACTGATTAACTGATTAAAAAAACACTCAAGGAAAAATAAGGCACTTAAGAAATTGCTCAACATCCTTACCCATCAGGGAAATGCAAGCCAAAAAAACTCTGAGATACCATCTTACATCTGCCAGAATTACTAAAATCAAAAACACTAAAAACAGTTTATGCTGGAGAGGATGTGGAGAATGGGGCACACTCCTCCACTGCTGGTGGGAGTGCAAACTCATACAGCCACTTTGGTAATCAGTAAGGCAGTTCCTCAGGAAAATGGGAATCAGTCTACCTCAAAATCCAGTAATTCTACTCTTAGGCATATCCCCAAAAGATGCACATTTGATGGGAGATGTCATTCTGTGAATATGTTTCTCATACTGGTTAATGAATAAAGCACTGTTGGCCAATAGGAAAGGAAGATAGGAGGGCCTAGGAGACAAGAAGAAAAGAGGAAGTAGTAGGGAGGAGTCAGCATGTAGACTGGGGAGAGCACAACGCTAGTCCCTCTCTGGTAAGATGAGACCACGTAGAAATACTTAGATTAATAGAAATGGGTTAATAATTAAGACAGAGGTAGCTGATAAGAAACAAGTAACTGGCCAATAGCATTATCTCAAATACAGAGTCTCGGTGTGTTAATTGGGGCTGGCCCCGCAGTGGGTCTAATGGCAGGAAAAACTACTCCTTACACACATTCTACAACAAGAACATCTGTCCAACTCTGTTGATAGCAGCATTATTTGTAATAGCTAGAACCTGGAAGCAACCCAAGAAGCCCCTCAACTGAAGAATGGATAAAGAAAATGTGGTGTATTTACACAATGGAATGCTACTCACTGGAAAAATATGGAACTAGAAGAAACCATCCTGAGTGAGGTAACCCAGTCACAAAAAAACGAACATGGTATGTATTCAATCATATATGGATATAGATCACCAGCCTACAATTCACACCGCCAGAAAAGCCAGGGAACAAGGAGAACCCTAAGAGAGACATACATGGTCCCCTGGAGAGGGGGAAAGAGACAAGATTTCCTGAGCAAATTGGGAGCATGGAGGGAGGGGAGAGAGTTAGGATAAAGAGAAGGAGAGAAGAGGAGGGGAGAGGTGAGTCTGAGGGAACAGAAAGATTGAGACTCAGAAAGAATAGAGGTGTAAAAGAAAACAGATACCATAATAGAGGGAGCCATTACAGATTAAAGGAGATCTACAAGGATGAGCCCAATTAAGAATCTAAGCAATAGTGGAGAGGCTACCTTTATGCCTTTCCACTATAATGAGATTGCCAACTACCTTATATGCCATCCTAGAGTCTTCATCTAGTAGCTGATGGAAGCAGAAGCAGACACCCATAGCTAAACACTACCCAAACACCTGGAATCCAGTAGAGAGAGAGAGGAGTGATAAGCAAAGGGGTCAAGACCAGGCTGCAGAAACCCACATAATCAGCTGACTTGAACAAGGGGGAGTTCATGCACCCCAGTCTGATAGCTGGGAAACCAGCATAGAACCAACCCAGACCCCTTGAATGTGGGTGTTAGTTAGGAAGACTCAGTAGTCTATGGAGCTTCTAGTAATGGATCAGTATTTATCCCTAGTGTACAAATGGACTTTGGGAGCCCATCTCACATAGAGGCATACTTTCTCAGCCTAGACACATGGGGGGGAGAGCCTAGGCCCTGCCCCAAATGATATGACAGACTTTGAAGATCCCCCATGGAAGGCTTCACCCTCCCTGGGGAGCAGAAAGAGGATGGGCTGGGAGGTTTGGTGGTGGGGATAGGTGGGATGGGAGGGAGAGGGAACTGGGATCGACATGTAAAACAACCTTGTTTCAAATTTAAATTAAAAAAAAAATATGAAACTTAAAAACAAATAAATAAATGTGTAAAGTATATTTTAACCAAAGAATCACCTCTCTCCCCTCTTGTTTTTGAGAATGAACATAGGTTTAGTAGAAAAAATGAGAAAGAACTCTCAGGAATTAAAAAAAAATAGATTTTTATGTTGTTTACTATAGCTTAAGATTTCCTGGCCAGGTGTGATGGTGCACATCTTTGGTGGGCAGATTTCTGTGAGCTTAAGGCAAGCCTGGTCTACATAGTGAATTCTAGGCCAGCTAGGGCTACATAGTGAGAGCCTGTCTCAAAAACAAAACAAAACCTATTTCCTCATATATTTTAGAAAACTAAGTTGATAAAAGAAGCATCACAAACTAACTTTTCACTAAACATCTAATACAGAGAGTATTGACAACTAATGTGAAGGAGCAAGAATTCAATGCGCAATGTACCGTTGATTGCAAAGGAATAAAAACATCTTAAGACAGATACAAAGTTATAAAGCACAGGGCAAGACACAACTCAACAGATAATCAAATTGTTGAAATGAGCAAAGGGGACTGGCAGATGGTTCAGCAGTTCTTACAGAGGACCAGACTTTAGATCCCAGCACCCATGCCAGGTGGCCCACAACTGTAATTCCAGCTATATAGGATTTAATGTGCACGCCCGTGCACAGGCACATGCACACACACAGGCACATGCACACACACACACACAGAGCTTTCAGGCTGGAGAGATGACTCGGAAGTTGGAAGTACTAGCTGTTCTTCCAGAGGTCCTGAGTTCAATTTCCAGCAACCACATGATGGCTCACAACCATCTATAACAAGATCTGGTGCCCTCTTACGGCATGCAGGCATACATGCAGGCAGAATGTTGTATACCTAATAAATCTTTAAACAAATAAAATGAATCAAAAACAAGTAAAACTTTCTAAAAATATGAGCAAACGATTTAAAGAGATACAACAACTGGCCTAACATAATAAGAAGTTCAATATCATTCATATTAGGGAGATACAAGTCAAAAGTACAGAGATACTTATATTAAGATGGCTGGGAAAAATACAAGTGCTAGTGAGAATCTGGTCAAACTGGGACTCCTGTATAGTGCTGTGGATATACAATGGTGCTAATACTTTGTGAAATAGCCTGGAGCTTTGCTAGGTTAGATATAGTGGTACCATATGAACCAATAATAAATTTAACATGTATAGTAAATAGAACTACTTTGTGTAGAATGTTCACACAACATTTTACCTGAGTATTCATGGTAGCATTATTCATAATAGCCCACAAATGGTAGAAACAACCCAAATGTCTATGAATTTATGAGTAGATAAGAAATCATAGGGACATAGAAAAGAATACTGATACATAGTACAACATGGACAAGCCTTATAAGCATAGTAAGAGAAGCAAGAGAGATGGCTCGGTGGATAAATGTACTTATGTTACTAGACTGGCAACCTGATAAGTTCCAGAACTCAGCTAAAAGAGGAAGTCTACAAAGTCCTCTAATCTACATGTGTGAGGTGGAATGTGTGCTCACCCACATATACCATGTACACAACACAATAACAAAAAATAATAAATTAAAAATATTTTCTAAGAGCCAAACACCAAAGACCACATATTACATAATTCCATTTAAAAGAATGACCTAAATATGAGACTACATAGATACAAAAAGCAAACCAGCAACAGCCAGTATGTGGGGACAAAAACAGTGGGAAATGATAGCTAGAATGTTAATGTGTCTTTGGGGTCAATAATATTATGGAATGAAATGGTTTAAAAAAGGTAACTGATAGTTAATGGTTAAATACTTAAGTAACAAATCTAAAACATTCCCTTTTATACTTTAAAAAAGTAGACTTTACGACACATCCTGAGGGTGGGATATGCCTAATTCAAATTGGGATTTTTGTTTGTTTGTTTTTGTTTTTTGAGACAGGGTTTATCTGCAGCTTTGGAGCCTATCCTGAAACTCACTTTGTAGGCCAGACTAGCCTTAAACTCATAGATATCCGCCTGTCTGTGCCTCCTGAGTGCTGGGATTAAAGGCATGCACCACCACTGCCTGGCTAACTCAAATTGTTAAGATTATCTATCCTCTCTGGGAACACAGAAACAGGATCAGGAGGTGGAGACTAGCAGAGATGGAGACTTGATTTTTACTTGTCACACTCTGCTTATTTTAAAAGGCTATACTCCTGATATGTTTACTTGTGTAAGTATTTCTTTACTGCCTGTGTTATGTGTTTGTCCAAGTCAGTATGTGGTGGGCATGTTTACCCATGTGTATGTGGTAACCAGAAGTCACCACAGGTAGTCTTCCTTTAGTGCACTCCACTTGTTTCCTATATTTTGCTTTTTGAGACAGGGTCTTTCTATATAGCCCTAGCTGCCCTAGGAATTCATTATGTAGATGGGCTGGCTTTGAACTCACAGTAATCTACCTGCCTCTGCCTCCTTAGTGCTGGGATTAAAGGCATATGGCCTCATACCAGGCTGCTGTATTTTTTGCATCGAAGTCTCTCATTGACCTGGAGCTTGCAGTTTCTACTAGACTAGCTGATTAGCAATCTCCAAGATTCCTCTGTCTTTGGTTCTCCAGTGCTAGTGTTAAAGGAACTCACTTCTATGCCTGGCTTTTATGTGGGTAATGGGGATCTTAACTCAGGTTCTCATGCTTGTATAATGAAGATTGTACCTACTACGCCATCTCCTCAGCCTGAAAAACCTGAAATTTTTTTTTTTTTTGGAGGGTGGGGGAATTGAGTCTCTGTGTAGCCTTAGCTGGGTTTCTCTGTGTAGCCTTGGCTCTCCTGAATCTCTGTAGACCAGGCTGGCTTTGAATTCACTGAAATCCACCTGCCTCTGCCTCACAAGTGCTGTGATTAAAGGTGTGAGCCACCACTGCCTTCCCCAAGAGCCTTTAATTTTTGTTTTTTTTTTTTTTTTTTTTTTTTAAAAAAGTCCAGAGAAAAACAGAAATATTCACCAAAATTTGAACCACAAAGAAAACTTAAAATATAGTCTAGATGTCACATCTATGGTGCAAAGAGGGTTTCCATTTACAAGTTTCTGGTTTTTATCAGGGAGAAATCTTCTTATAAAGGAAATCTAAATATATAAAAGATGCAAGTATACTTACTTCAGCAAGAGGTCAGGGATGGATTGCAAAACTCACTCATCTATTTCCCTTCTCCTATAAAGTACTCAAGTACTCAATCACACACACTTAGATTTTACAGAAAAGCAGCTGATTTCTTATGAAAGAAAAAATTTCAAAAATATTCTCTCCCTCTCTAAGTTCAGAGCATTTTCTTTCCAGCATTTTCTGAGCAATGTATTCTATTATAGCTTCCTAGTACTTCCCAATTGCTATTTTTGCAAATAATGCCTAATGTGCTGATTCTCCAGGTAGATTGCTTTCTTTTAATACTTACTAGTCTTCTTTAATATTCTTCTTTAATGTTGAATAATTGAACCCTCAGGAGCCTAAGGATACAAAATGAAACTCAGAAAAATGCAGCCTAAATACCATGTATTCAGGCAAATGCTACACACATGTTCCCCATTACTTATGAATAAAATTGTGAAAACATTGTTGGGGTAGGATAGCATTCTTTACATATGCACAGATACTCCGTGGTACTGTCTCAGAGTGACTTCTCCAGGACTTGAGCACTGTTAGTCCTTGCATACCTTATCAATGTGTACTGGATAGTCACTTGAAACCAGATTCTGGCACCTTTCTCGATTTCCAATCATCTTTCTGAATTCAAAGAGTCTGTTAGGAGACAAAAAGGTTTTCTTAAATTACCTTTTATGTTAACCAATACACCTACTGTGTTATGTGGGATGAATAGTGATTAAAATTAGCAAATTCAATTAAGAGGCCATGCTCAATTATTCAGAAGTAATGAACACATTTAGTATTCAAAATGAAAGGGGACAATCTTACAAATAAAATTTCTTAGAATTTCCCATGAGCTCCAGTATATTCCAGTTTCACAGCCACTGAAAATTCAGAAAATCAATGCCTGGAAACCAGACATAACTTCAACCAGCTTAGCAATAACAGACTCAAAAAAAAAAAAAAAAAAAAAAAAAAAAAAGTTTGCATGCATCCAAGTCATGATGCTATAAGCTAAAATGTACAGAAATCACTAAGAGGATAAAAGGAGGACTTTTAAAAAAGTTCAGTATTTAATCTCCTCAATAAACCAATCTAGATTTGAAGCCAAATTATTTATGTTTAACTGTGTATTAAAATGAATTCAATATAACCATTAATAGACTGGAGAGATGGTTCAGGGTACAACACATATGTTCAAGCAAGCACTTATACACACAAAATAAACAAACAGCCAAGCATTCATGAAACACACGTACTACCTCTTGAGATCTTCTGGTCTTCCCCATCCTCTGATAAAAAGTTTTGTGAGGAGAAGTCTCCGGTATAGAATATCTAACTTGCTTACACCCATGAATACCAAACAGCATCTGGAAGTAAAATTTAAAATGACTTCAAAATAGTTTTACTTTTATTAAGGTAGCAGGTCAACTTTCTAACCATTTACTTGAATACCAGGTAAAATCAAAGACTGAAGAGTAAATCCCTGAATTTGCCCCTGAAAAAATACAATAGGAGAGCTGGGCAGCGATGGCACATGTCTTTAATACCAGCACTTGGGAGGCAGAGGCAGGTGAATCTCTGTGAGTTCAAGGTCATCCTGATCTACAGAGTGAGTTCCAGGACAAACTCCAAAGCTACACAGAGAAACCCTGTCTCAAAAACAAAACAAACAAAAAATACAAATAGAAGATTTAGAAATAACCTGGAATTAAAAGTAGAGAAATGAAGAGCCTTAAAGTCTCACTAAATGATGAATTCTTCTAGGGTAAGTACTTCCAAATTGAGTACAGGGACTGATATAAGCATCTTTGGTATTGGAAAACAATAAGTAAGGAATGATACTCACATAGTGCTGTAGTATCAGCCAGGCTCTATTTAAATTACAACACGGCCACATGTTTTCATTTAAGCTATCCGAGAACACTTGAAAAAGGATTATCTGGGCTGGGTGGTAGTGATGCACAAGTTTAATCCCAGCACTTGGGAGACAGAGACAGGGAAATAGATCTTTGTGCGTTCCAGGCCAGCCTGGTCTACTGAGTGAGTTACATGAGAGCCTCCAAAGCCACAGAGAAACCCTGTCTTAAAAACAAAACAAAATCCAAAACGAAAAAGGAGTATCTGAGGTCTACAGAGGAAAGTGAGGCATAGAGAAAACAGTTATTTATCCTAGGCCATAGCTATCTGGGAAGAAGTTCAAGCTTCAACTTCAGGCATAATGTCCAAGATTTAGCAGGTTCACCACCTTGACTCTTTGTAACAGTGAACAACAACAATAACTAGTGCTTCTAGTTGGATACTATTTCTCAAATTTCTGTGTGTGTGGTCTCCCCATCCCCCGAGATAGAGTTTCTTTGTGTAGCCCTGGTCATCTTGAAACTAAGGAGATCTCCTTGCCTCTGCTTCTTGAATGCTAGGATTTAAGGTGTATGGCATCACTACCCAGCTTATTTCTCAAATATTTCCAAGAAAATTTTAATATCTACCTGAACTTTTCTTAATTAAAAGATATAGTTCTGGGCTTCAGATGTAGCTAAAACAGCAATTGCTTAACAGGCTTGAAACCCTAGATTCAATCCCTGATATTACAAGAAGGAAAGCTACAGTTCTGATTTATGGGCAAACTTGATTCAGATTCAAGTTTAACTGCACAGGGATATAAGAAAAATGAAAATTTATATTTTCATCAATTATCTTTAATAATATCTACTGCTTCAAGTTTTGAACTTTCATCTATATTTTGTTTTTTTAAACTTATTTAATTTAGAAATCTTATTTTACATATCAATCCCAGTTCCCTCTCCCTCTCATACTTCCATGCCCCCCCCCATCCCACTGCTCATCTACTCCCCAGGGAGAATGAGGCCTTCCTTGGGGGTTCATCAGTCTGTCACATTATTTGGGGGAGGGCCTAGACTGAGACAGTATCCCTCTATGTGGAATGGGCTTCCAAAGGCCATTTGTACACTGGGGATAAATAATGGTTCCACTGCCAGAGGTCCCATAGACTGCCCAGCCCTCCTAACTGGCATGCACATTCAAAGGTCTTAGTTTGGTCTAATGCTGGTTCCCCAGCTTTATGAATGGGGTCCATGTGCTCTCACTTGGTCAGGTCAGCTGTTTCTGTGGATTTCTCCAGCACAGTCTTGACCCCTTTGCTCATCCCTCCTATATATATATTTTTTTTTGATAAGTTCAATTTAATGTTTCTTTTTTTTTTGTTTTTGTTTTTGTTTTCTTTAGGGGAGGGGTCTCAAGAAGCACAGGCTGGTTTTCAACTCACTATGTAGCTGAGATTACCCCTGAATTGCTAATCCTCCGATCTCAGCCTCCCATGCTCTGGAATTACAGGTGTGAACCAAGCCTGACTTTGTTTTGTTCTCTGTTCTTTTTGGGATAGAATCTAGCTCTGTAGTCCATGATTTTTTGGTAGAGCAGGGCTGGCCTCAAATTTGTGGCATTCCTTCTGATTCAGCTCTCCAAATGTTAGAATTTCAGGTGTGCAACACCCCTGGCTGCCTTAACATTTTTCTTTTATACTGTACAGTTTAACCCACAGTCAACTGGACTGGCTGTTTACCTTCTTAGGACTGAACCAGCAAAGCAAGTTGTTTATACTGTTTCACAATTCTCAGGAGAAAATATTTACTACATACTATTCCTCCTTAGGCTATCACAAAAAACATCAAGCCCAAGCTCTGCATTAAGCCTACTTCTAGGAATATCTACAGTAATGACAGCCCTAGGTGTATAGTTGTAATTGAACCACAATTTTGCTATCATGATGACTTCTGTGAAGACACTCTTCCAAGCAAACACTGTACAGCAAGCCTCTATCACCAATGAATTTTTGTTTCAGAACAACCTACATGCCCTTCTTTTTGCCTTAAAAGTTTTAACTTGTCTCAGTCTCAGATGTATCATCACAATACACACATCATGGTTGCAATCACCTGCATAGCCCCACATAAATTCACAACTTTGAGAGTGTCTCTGCTATTAAAAAAAAAAAAAAAAAAAAAAAAAAAAAAAAACAACACCTCTAATGTGAAATCATCCATCTGAATTTCCTGTAAAATGCTTCTGGCTGAATGTATAAAACAAACATTTGTGGTAATAGTTTGAAATTCACTTTTGTAAACTTGTTGCACTTAGTAACAAATCTCTTGTTTTAGCATGAGTATTCAATTGAAATCCACTTTCTTTGGCAAAACCCACCAAATCTTCTAACTAGTATTTATAATATACTTTACTTTTCCAGTCTTAAGAATATAGACAACAGGGTGAGTTTCAGTCTTTACTGAGCCTTAGTACACTCAATTTAAGTACTTGATAAAGGTCAAGGTGTCTTTGTGACGTAATTAGGGTTGAGGGAAAGCTGAGGCGTGTGCTCCACCTGCCCTCTTTCGCCGCGGCCGTGGGAATGGATACACCTGCCCACGTGCGGAAAGCCAGGTGGCAATGACAACGACCACTACCACCATAACCGCGGTACGTTCCATCTCCTGCCCTGCTGACCCTCAGCGCTTGTCCTCTCGCAACCAGCTCACAGGAATGGCCACAAGCAGTCAAGGGCATTTTGACGCTTATGAGGCACTGGATCTTACAGAATTTGCCAAAAACCAGCCTTGGTGGCGCAAGCTTTTCGGGCAGGAAACGCGGCCTTCAGGCGAGAAGTACAGCGTGGCAACTCAGCTCCTGATCGGTGGTGTCACCGGCTGGTGCACTGGCTTCATATTCCAGAAAGTTGGGAAGCTGGCTGCCACAGCGGTGGGAGGGGGCTTTTTTCTCCTTCAGCTGGCAAATCATACTGGCTACATCAAAGTTGACTGGAAGCGAGTAGAGAAGGACATGAAAAAGGCCAAGGAGCAACTGAAAATTCGGAAGAGCAACCAACTACCAAATGAGGTTAAGAGCAAAGCTGAGGAGTTGGTGTCCTTTGTGAAGAAGAATGTTTTAGTGACTGGAGGATTTTTTGGAGGCTTTCTGCTCGGTATGGCATCCTAAGGGTATGAATTCACTCCCACTGCTCAGCAGCCTCCACACACCAGACTCTTTCTTCCTCCTCTTCACGCCTTCCTCCCTGTTGTAAATTTGAACCACTTCCATGGGCATCTGCCCATGTAAGTTAACACAGGTCCTCCCATGGGCTTGACAAGCCCTGGGGAAGCACACTCTCCATCTGGAGGCCAACAAGAATGGTCCTTTTTCTGTGTGTAGAACCTGTTCCAAACCATCTTTAAGATCTGTCCCTAACAGTCGAGCTGGAAGAGCGGTACACACTAAGCTTACTATGTGACATGTGGAAAGGAACTGAAGGTATCTGACTTTGAGCATGGGAAGAAAGAAAATAAAGCAGGGACAGTTGTGGGAGTACCACACACTAGCCAGCTACATTAGGGGGCCAGTCTCCTTACAGAATTTACAACTAAACTGATGCTTTCTTTTCCTCTTGACAGTTACCCCATCATAGTTATCTTAGCTCAGAGCGCAGAAGTATGACAATCTTCAAAAAGGGCCATAATTTAAATACCCAAAAGCTTCACTAAGACCTATTTTTTTGTGGGGGAGGGGGTTAGGGTGGGCCTTGGACTTTGCTCATACTACTCTTCCTAGGCCAAAGGCTACCTCTGAGCTACCTTCCCAGACTTTTAGTTATTTTTCATTTTGAGAGGTCTTACTAAATTGCTCTAGTTGGCCTGGAACTTGACATCCTTATGTCTCAGCTTCCTGTGGAGGTGGGATTACAGGCCCAAGCCACCAGGAACAGCTTTCCCAAGATCTTAAGAAAGAACTGAAGAACACATCTCCAAGTCTACTTTGCCTCTTCTCAATCTTCTCATTTGCCTTTTCCTCCAGGATTAGTTTGCAATAACCCATCTAGTTGGGTTCTCTACTTCAGGGCCTCGTCTACTTCAATCAAACGTCAGCTGGATGAAATTTTCTTCTAGAAGCTTCAAGGAGAAGAATTTGCTTTCGGGCTCTTAGGTTTTGGGGTGCATTTATATATTTGCAACTCTATTCATATTTTGTTCTTTGTCAGCCAGAAGACAAGCTCAGCTCTGGGAGGCTATCCACACAGTTCATCTCACACTGACTTTGCTCTCTCCATACAAGTCAGAAACAGCAGCTGACTTCTTTTCTTCATGGCCAGTTGGAGAGAGAGAATGAGCCCTGGGTCTCCAACACCTCTGAAGAAAGGGCAAGTGTGTGAGTGCAATCAATGTTTCCATTTCCTGTTGGTTAGAAGGTAAAAATCATGGGTCCTGCCCAAACTCAACACTGTGAGCAACAGAAAGCAATGATCTTAAGGACTACCTTGGAAACTGTATATGGCATGGAAAGAAAAAACTGTTACTTTTCAGCCCTTGAATATGTCTGGATTTACATTTTAATATCAGGATCAGATCCTCATATTTCTACCAATAGGGGGGAAAACCCCTACTAAAACCACAAACTCCATAGACCTGAGCAACCACTTGTTTATAAGCCAATTGGCTCTTTACAGTTTAAATCATGTTTATATTCTTCCATTCACTTAAAACTCTTACTAAAAAAAAGGCAAACATAAAAAACCTCCAAATGAAAATGCCAATTAGTACTTTGGTTTTTTTAGTCATTAAACAAATGGTAAATGGAAATTGGCTTTTATGGTTTTCTTTTTGAAACAGGATCTCATATAATTCATGCTGATCTCAAATCAACTTGTAGCCACGGATGACCTTGAACTCCTGATCCACCTACCTGCACCTTACAAATGCAGGAACCACATGCATGTACCACCACATGCAACTGGAAAAATGACTTCTTAAATGCTATTTGCATTATATACTCTACTTTGAAACAAGTATAAAAATCATGTAAGTATATATATATGTATATATATTCTACTTTTAAAACAATTATTAAAATCATGTAAGTACACACACAGAGAGAGAGAGAGAGAGAGAATATGTGTGTTTAAATTGCTTTTTTTTTTTTTTAAGAATGTGTGTGTGTGGGGGGGGAGTCAGGCAGTGGTGGTGCATGCACTCAGGAGGCAGGTGGATCTCTGATTTCAAGGCTAGCCTGCTTTACAGGTCAAGAGATCAAGTTCCAGGACAGATTACAAAGCTACACTGAGAAACCCTGTCTTGAAAAATAGAGAGACAGAGACAGAAATGTCATTGTGATCTATTAAAGTGGAGATGTATCTTAGTACAGTGCTTTTGTAGCATACATAAAGCATTTGGGTTCCATTCCCAGCATCAACTAACCAACCAAAAATACATCTAGCATGGTGTAGTGACACAGGTGTCTATAACCCTAGCACTCATAGGCTGAGGCAAGATGGTCATGAGTTTAAGACAACCTTGAGCTACCAATAAGATCTTATCTTAAAAAAAAAAAAGGTATCTGAGAGGCTGTGGGTATACACTGAGTATGTGAGGGTCTTAGATTCTATAAGATCCCAGTTCTTCCCAAAGTTCTTGCTCCTAAAACCTTAAGAACTTCCTGAGTTATAACTGTTATTTAAATGAGGTGACTCATAGTGAGCTTGCAAATAGTTTTAGGTCATCAAAAAGATAAACCACAAAATTAGAAGGTTGGAACCTTAGGCCGGCTTAACCTCAGAGGAAGAGGACTAAACATTATGCTGTATGGTTGGGCCACATAGTTTTCATGTCTGACTAATAAAATCCCAATACAAATTCTGGATATTGGCTTTAGTGGTACTCTGTTGGACAGATATCCCCCCCCCCTTTTTTTTCAAGACAGGGTTTCTCTATGTAACAGCTCTGGCTGTCTTGGAACTCACTCTGTAGACCAGGATGGCCTCAAAATCAAGAGATCTGCCTGCCTCTGCCTTCTGGGTGCTGGGATTACAGGCATGCACCACAACCTGGCCAGACAGATATCTCGAGGTCTGGATGGAAATACTCCCTGATCCATACGTAGAGACCACGGCATCTCAACATTTTTTGGCTGTTTTTATGTTGTATCTGTCCTTTAATATAAGCACTGTTTAGGGTTTTCCAGAGAGCTATCAGTCATTCTAGCAAATTATTGATCCACAAGAAACTTAAACTTTTCTACAGCCAAGTCAGAAGTTATCTTTCTGGAAGCCTAGAAACGCCTGAAGTTAGACTTGCATCTAGGACAGTGGCATCTGTGAACTCACACCCTTAATTTAGGTGGTTTGCACAAAATGGATTGTAACTATTGAAGGTGCACTATATTGGAAACAGAAAGCCAGTGCACTCTTTACCCAATTAACAAAAATCTAGGCTCAGTAGGTATAGGCACTTGCCACCATGCCTGATACATCTTTGATTTCCCTAGGACCTAGCTGGAAGGAGAGAACTGACTTCTGTAAGTTGTCCTCTGGCATCCACTTGCAGAGCACAGCATGTGTATGCACACACACACACACACACACACACACACACATCCCATACTCCCAATGACGTCAGTGCTGGATATACCGGGTGGAATGGAGACACAGTTTAAGGAAATATAATCCTAAGTGATTAACAGTTATTGTTATGGCTTGGATCTAAAATGTCCTCTGTGTGCTAAATGCTTGGTGCTTAGCTTATAGGGTGGTAGTAGAACCTTATGAGGTAGTTTAGCTCCTGGGTATGTATGCTGGAGGTATATCAGGAGCCTGGCTCCCTCTCTTCTCTATGTCCTCCTTTTATCTACCTCTTTTCCAATCCATGTCTGAAAAGGAGCTTCTCTGCCCCATGTTCCATGTCATGATGTTCTTCCTTGCCATGGGCCTAACAGCAAAGTGGTCAAATGAACACCAACTAAAGCCTCTGAAATCATAAGCCAAAATATACTTTTTGTGGTGGTTTGAATAAGAATGACCCCCATAAGCTCATGCATTTGAATACTTGGACCCTAGTTGGTAGAACTGTTTGGGAAGGATTAGGAGACTTTGTTGGGGTGACACTGAGGGTGAGCTTTGAGGTTCTAAAACCCTCCACCATTCCTAGTTAGTTCTCTCTGCCTCATGCTTCTCTTAGCTACTGCTCCAGCACCATGCCTGCCTGCTGCCATGTTTTCATTACAATGGTTACTGGCGCAACTTCAGAAACTGTAAACCCCAAAAATAAACTCTTCTAGAAGTTACTTTGGTCATGGTGCCTTCATAGTAATAGAAAATAAAATACTTTTTTCTAAGTACTTTGTCACATAGACAGGAAGCTAACAATGATTTAAATTATATTACTAGAATTTTTCTATAATGGTTTGTATACTCATTACCCATATTTTTGTACATATTAAGCTGCAGAACAGTTTTATGCTACTGTAATACAGGTTCTGTCTTTTTCTAGTATTGTACACTAGAGTCAACATTCTCCTTTGGAATATCCATGCATCTTGACAGTCAATTCCATGTGATCAAGAAAACCAAGTATTATCCAACAAGAAATAGTATACTTCTATTTTATTTTGTTAGGTTTTTTTTTTTTTTTTTGAGATAAGGTCTCTATATAACCCTGGTTGTCCTGGAATTCACTATGAAGACTAGGCTGGCCTTAAACTCCACAGAGATCTGTCTCTGGTCCATGAGTGCTGGGATTAAAGGCAAATGCCAACATGCCCCAACATGCTCATAGAACTTTTAAAAAAATTACATAAATTTCTGCATGTGTGGTAAAGCACCTAATAACAAACTTTCAAATATTTTGTAATGAACAATATTCATTACATACCAAATTGTTCAGTCCTTTCTGCTTTTCAACTGTACACTAGAAAACATGCCTAAATTACTTGCTTTCCTATGTAATAGACCACTCCAAGCTTAGAGGCAATTTATTTCCTTGCTACATTTACCTACTAAGCAAGCAATTCACAGATGAAGAACAGAAAACAAATCAAACACACACACAGTTTATTATGTAATTGGTACCAAAATTCAGTACTATACAGATCTTCTTACATTTCAGTCCCAAAACAATATAAAATGAAGGGTTTTCTAAATCTCTAAATGATAGGGTCACATGTCAGTGGAGATGCAGTAGCCAGAAGACATTAGGCGTTCTGTATCAGTTTTGAGACCAGGTTGCTCACTGAACCCAGAGCTAGGGCTGGCAGCCAGCCTTGTTTCCATTTCTCAAATAGTGGCAGGGTTACAGACAAATGCAGCAATGCCCAGCCTTTTTCAAGCGTTGGGGACTTCAACTCAGATCCACCTGTTTGTGTAGAAAGTACTCTTACCCACTGAGCCATATCCATAGCCTCTGACAACATCTTTCTAGACAGTGCTGGCCATATTCAGCTTCTCCAGAACTATGAATTTTCTAGTGGAATAAAGACAACACCAATTTACCATAAAGAAGTGCCATCTGGAGCTGCTCTAGGTACTAAAAGCCCTCAGGTCAAGCAAGACACCATTGATATCCTGTAGAAACCACTTTTGAAGTAAGTACCAAGCAAAAGGGAAAGGAACACTACTGCCACCTACATATTTAAATAGCAAGTAGGAAGGGGAAAAACAAAGTGGAACAAAAATAGAACTATGGTCACAGTGCCAAGGAATGAAATGCCTTTCCTAGAAATGAGTTTTATTGCTAACGCAATACTCCCATCTATTAATATTACTCCATCTAGTACTTTAATCTCTTATTACTCTGATATCTAAGTATTTAAACAAACATTACTTTTTCTTCCTAGACTTTTTTCATGTATCTCAAAGGCATAAGTACAATTTCAACTCATGTCTGTAAGTTGTCTTCTGTCTCACACATTCTGTAGCACATGTGCACCTGCATACAAAACAAAAATTAGAATGTAGCAATTTTTAATCCACCATATACAATAACTTCCCTCTTGCTGCCCAAAGAGATCTAAGTTTAATTTCATATTTTTTTTAATTTATTTTATGTGTATCAGTGTTTGCCTGCATGTATGTATGTGCCTGGTGCCTACTGAGGTCTAAAGAGGGCATCAGATCCCTTAGAATTAGATGATTTTTAGTTACTATGTGAATGCTAGGAATCAAATTCTGATTGTCTACTAGAGCAACAAGTGCTTTTAACTCTGAGCCATTTCATACTTTCAAATCACAAAAATATCAACTGTTAAAATCCACTACTTTTTGGCAACCAATTTAATTACCTTTACTCTTACACTGTACAAAAGTATGTACTTGGCAAGGATGTAACTATCTATTCTGAACAATCATTCAAATAAAACCCAACAAGGGTTTGGTTATATTACTATATTACTTAGTTGATAATTTTCCTGTAGAGCATTTGGAAGGTTTAGTTCAATCCCTAACATCACCAAAAAAAAAAAAAAAAAAGAAAAGATGGGGGGGAAAATACACAAGTCTTACATCTTTGATTGATTCAATCAGCAAAAGATTTTATTTCATCTCTTCAACTTTTGCTGCTTTTTACACACACACACACACACACACACACACACACACACACACACACACACGCACGCACAGAGTCCTCCTCCCCATGTCTGCTTTGATTGTTGATTGCTATTTATGTTTCTGAGAAATAAGAGTCTGTTTAGATTTCAGGAGTTGTTTATGTACTCACTACGTGTGTTTTTGTGGTCTGAAGTCATCACTTGGAGGCAGTAGTGGAAAGAGCTAAGTTTTCTCCTCTAGCTGTATGACCTTGAGTGAGCCACCTCAACTTGTCAAGTGGGAAACTATACTTGAACTAAAACATAACAACAAATTATTTCAATTGGATAAATACTGAGTGCTTGTTTTGATATTAAGAAACATGAGAAGATACAGGGAACCTGGTGGTAAACAGCACAGGTTTTACTGCCAGGAGAAGCTCCATTTTTTTAAAGCCATTGTTGGTTAGTTGTGCAACCCTCGACAATTTACCTATTCCCTCTGCCTTTTACTTCTTAGTCTACTTGAGACAATCCCTCTCCTTTTTAGAAAATTATTGGAATGAAATGAGGGAACTGAATAAGCATTCTTTCAACACACACACACACACTACATTCTTTTTGGTGGGATGCTAGTTAAAATTTTCTTCTTCCATTCTATATGCACCGAAAATTGTGCCAGCCTCCGGGATTAGAACAGGTAACTATGACACAGGAAGCAATATCATGGAAAATACTTCCTTTTCTACCCATCTATATTCTTGAAACCAATCAAAGGAATCTGCATATTTTTGTTACTATAAATTAATCTGCAAGACTGAATCTGATCAAGTATCAATCAGCGGGACTCAAAAGATAATTAACAGAAGACACATTTCAAGTTTTGGTGTTTTCTAGTGGGGTACACCGATTGGCTAGTTGATCACAAATGAAAGATCAGAGGTGAGGTGATGGCAACACAACAGAGAGCTCTTATGGGGGCAGGACAAATGCAAAGTGCTAATACTAATTAAAACAATTGAGACTGAGTCCCAACTCTGCCACCTTCCCAGAGATTTCAGGTAACTTAGCTCGACCTCAGGTCATTGAAAAGTAGAAATGTGTCTGCTTTACACATCTCCTAGAAGATGTGATCCAATGAAATCACAGGACAATGTTATCTAGAGGAAGCAAAGAGTTTAGAAACAATGATTTCTGGCACCTATTAGCTGACAAGTCCAATAGGGATATAAAATAACATACAACGACAAGGAAGTAAACATTATCTGAGTCTAGTGAACATTCATGCTCCTTATGATGAAAGTAGCCAATTGGAGCTAAGCAAGTTCTGCAAAGCTGAGGCTCGTGGGGGGCCGGGAACCAGCGAGGCAGCAGCATCTGGCTACCTACCACCTCAGTCTGGTCCCTCAGTCCGGAGGAGCCAGCGAGGCAGCAGCGGTTGGCTACCATCTCAATCTGGTCCCTCAGATCCCTCAGGTGAGGAGCCAACGAGACAGCAGCGGTTGGCTGCCATCTCAGTCCGGTCCCTCGGATCCCTCAGGTGAGGAACCACAGGTCAGGGTCAGCAGGGTTGGAGAGCAGGGGTCGCCAACGCCCTCCCTCGGACCAGGACCCGGCTGCGCTCATGCAGCCCTGCACGTACACAGCAGAAGCCGGGAGCGCACAGGCGGCTACTTACAGGCCTCTCGCAGACGTACTGGAAGGGGAGCCCACCGAGCTTCCTGGCACCGCTGCTCTCCGCGCTCTAGGGACCGGACTTTAGCCTCAGCTCGGACAGCCAAGGGCTGAATGTCCTCAGGTATCGACCAGCAGGATCGCTGCCAGCCTGGCGGGCAAGGAGGACAAGCGCGGGGCGGGGCTCCCTCAGGACACGCCCCGTGCAGGCGGTGCTGTCTCGCCACGCCCCTTCCGGCCTCCTTCCCCAGCACCCTCACTGCCGCCTCCCGCGAGGCCCCTGCCTCACGCTTCCCCCAGACAGCCGGTCCGCTTCCGGCCCTTGGGCGCGCACGCGCAGACGTAGGCATGTTTTGACAGCTCGGGCCGAGGAGAAGCAGGTGTCGCGAGAGCTGGCGGCGCGCTTCCTAGTGAGGGCTGTCATTATGGCGAGCCTGGGAAGCGAGGCTGAGCGGGAGCCTCTCCTGGGCCCCGGCTCGCCCGGAAGCAGGTGAGCAGGCGGGTGGACTGGCTCGGTTGTGCGTGTCCACCGCCCTGGCCCGAAACCCGGTCGCTCATGCGTGGGCCCGGCGGTCGTCCCCGGACCCGCTCAGGACAGGCTCCCGGATTATCGCGTTTACTTGGGAATAGTGGAGAATTGTCACCCGGGTACCAAGTTTGGTACCTGGAGAACTTGGGTACCCAGGACGCTGGGGAAGGGGATGCTTCATGTCGAGGTCAGAGGTCACAGCAGCTTCTCGTTGTAGCCGGTGTACTAGAACATTGTAGCCTTGAGGCTCCTGCCCGAGTCCTGTTTTGGGAGTTCCTTCCTGCTTGAGAGCTTCATTTTCTTCTCCACATTCTACTTTTCCTTAGTTTTGCATAAAATTAAAGAACCTAGCTGCCTCTTTTACAGCTGCATTCTGTTGACCGTCTATAGCTGACCACTGTCCACATTTCGCAGAAGTCCCCAAATGATGGTTTTAACCAACACTCGAGGGTACTGGCCTTTTCCTGACCTGCCTGATACTTTGCAAATAAACCTGTTTAAAATGGCTCATGTTTTGCTCAATGCCACAGGTACAAAATAAAGATTACTCTTTAATTTGTAATTACTCTAGTAATTCTCATTTTGATCCTAATTTATGAGCTCTGATTTAGAAAAGTTTGGACTTGTTTCACTGCACTGGTATGTATTGTTTACATAACATTGTTATTTTATTGAGTTTTTTGTTTTGAAGCAGGGTGGTTTGTTTGTTTGTTTTTTTGAATCACATTTAATTTGGGGGCTGAAGTGGGTGGCACGTGTCATGGTCTGAGTAGACAACTTGTGGTACTGGATTCTCTCTGCCATGTGGGTCCTAGGGACACACCTCAGGTCCTCAGGCTTGGGGGCAAACACCTTACCTCTTGAACTATCTCCACCACTTTTTGCTTTATATTTTGAGATACGGTCTCCTGAAACTCAGACTGGCCTCAACCTCAGTATATAGCCAAGTATGATTTGAATTCCTGGCCTTACTGATATCACCTCGAAACTGCTGGAATTACCAGGATGTGTGCCACATCAACCAAAACATAGTAACTCTATTAAGTAGGTTTTTAAAAAGGACAGTTAAACTTCAGGCTAAATCTTATTTTTTGCTCGTTTATCTACCTTCATCATGAGTCCTTTATTTTGACTACATTGAAACCCCATGGTCTTTGATTTACTAAATAGAGTACATGTATTGCAATTTTATGTTGATTTTTTTTTCTTTTTGGTTTTGTACATGATGTGATCTTATCAAAACAAGCCTATTTAAATTTTTTTCTCCTACTCTTAGCTTTTTAAAAAATAAATGATTATGTTAGGATCTGTCTACATTCAGACTTTTCTGTTCATAGAAAGTATGTTAGATTGAGGTTTTATATTTAGCATTTTAACAAGAAAAGGAATTTTTTCAGAACAAGTCAAAAGATGTGCTGTCTTTAAAATCCTAATTAGATTCCCTAGTTATGACTGACAAGATTTTTCTTTTACTGTAATGCACAAACTTCAATTTAGTTATCTAACAGCCTTTCATAGCTAATATGATTGATTGATTATGATTTATTGATCTAATTGAATTAGGTTCTTTTTTTTTTTTTCTTGAGTGTCTAGTGCTTCCAACTGACCTACTCTATTAGTTTCATTTAAGAGGATAGGGGTTGGCACACTTTCTGTAATGGCCCATTGGTAGATAGTTTAGGTTTGTTCAGGCCAAAAGGCAAAGTCAAGGCTAGTGTAGACACTTAGTCAACAAGAGAAAATATACAGTCATAATAAATCTCTCTCTATTGATGAGAGAATTGGACTTTGAAGTTAGTGTTCTGTCATCAAATTGGTAACAAATAGTCACCTGAAAAACTAGTCTTAGCTCTCAAGCTGCAGACAGATGGTGTCTAGATTTGACCTGAAGATTAATAGTTTGCTAGTCCAACCTTAGAGTTTCTTAAAATATTTCAGGAACTCCAAATTCTTATTGCAGCTTTGGTCTGTTGCAATAGACTTTACTGCACAAACTTTAATTTAGTTATTTAACAGCCCTTCCTAGCTAACAAGAGTGATTGATTATGATTTATTGATCTAATTGGCTTAGGTCCTTTTTGTTTCTTTCAAACAAGTTCTCATTATGGAGCTCAGACTGGCTTACAAGCTACTCTATGGTAGAGGATGGCCTTGAACTTAGGGTTTTCCTGCTTTCCTTCCCAAGTAATACAGGAACAATATCCAGTAAGTGCTATGTGCTTGTCCTATGTGCACTCCTTTATAGGACATTTCATTTGTTATATTTCTCCAGTTCTACACAACGCTGCCCACTCAGGAAGTACCTCCTGCTTTCTCTATAGCTCTGATTCTTTGTGATCTGTACTTCAGTAACTGAGTCTAGAGCTGGACTTTCACCAGTACAGTGTTTCTATGCAAGAAAATACACTGAATCCAAAATGAAGCATTTTGGGTTTATTCCTGTTCAGGTTTTCTCAGGTGCTCAGTTCACACCAGTATATTGTGTACTATTCCTGGATTTCAAGTTACAGATTTGTTAAACATTCTGTCATTTGGAGTTGTGGTTATGGAAATGTTAGGCCACTGCAATTTCACTTGGAAGAGAATTCCAGTTGGAAAATTAATGCCAGAATGTAGCAGTGATAGTAGATAGAAAATAAAAGTTAAACCAATCCCTTTGGAAGTAGGTAGAGTATTTCTTTTGCTTGTTTGTTTTGGTTTTTGTTTGTTTATATAGGGTCTCACTGTATAGTTCTTGTTGTCCTGGAACTTGTTCTGTAGACTGGGCTGAGCTCAGATGTCATCCTGCCTCTGCCTCCTGAGTACTGGGATTAAAGGTGAGCACTAGCACATCCAGCTGCAATGTTTTCCTCTTACACCCTGGTTAAGCAAGAACCTGTATAAATCAGTCTCAGCCATCTGACATGTTTGTGTCATCAAAATTAAAAAGATAAAAGACATGTAGAAAATCGACTGAAGCCCCATTCTGTTGTTCCTACTATGATAAAACAGGAAGATAAGTGACTGGTTAGCTTTCTAAATTAAAACAAGTAAAATCTGTTACTTTGAATACTTTGAAAGATTTCAAATACATGGAAAAGTTGAAATAACAGTGTAGTGAGCACCTAATACCTTTTCATTTAGTCTTTTCCACACCAATCAAATGTCTTTACATACACACACACACACACACACACACACACACACACACACACACACCTTTTATCAAACTGAAGTTTCAGTTTTCAAAGCCAGCCTGTCCCAAGGGGGGAAAAATCCCTTATATAACTCCATCATTATTATACTACTTGAAACACCAATACAAAAAGAAAAAATAAAAAAAGAAGTACCACTACAAGAGTATTATACAATTTATTTTCTGTATTCTATTTCTCTAGTTGTTTTAATAATATAATAAGCAAACACACACACACACTTTATATATACAAGACAATCACTGTTCATGTGTTGATTCTGTCCTGTTTTAACTCTTTAGCTTAGAACTGTCCCAGAACTTATAGAAGGCAGAGGGAGGCAAATCTCTGTAAGTTCAAAGCCAGCTTGGTCAATGTAGTGAATTCCAGGACAGTTAGGGCTACATAGAAAGACCCTGTATCACAAAACAAAACAACAAATTGTCCCTGGACCTATCTTTGCTCATGTTACAATTAACTCTTAGGTTTAGGTCAGTATTCCTATGGGCTTTCTCACAATCTGGATTGGTGAACTGTTTCTTTCTTGGTTATAAGACTGTCACATGAGTAATATTGAGAAATGCTAATATAGTTTATCAGAAGTGCAGGCTGCCAGGCCACGAATGAGTAGGAATGAAGACTTCATCATTTGTTAGAAGGATGGATGCTGGAGCTTTCAATATCAATGTGAGTTTCTTGTTCTGCAATTAGAATTTAGACAGTGGGAGTTATCCTGCTCTCAAATAGCCCTTCAACCAAACTTTGAGCATTTTTGTTTTCATCCAGTATATAGACGGTATATACTAAATCCTAATTTTAAATTTTCTCATCCCTTCAGTTTTCAAGAGATATTATTATAAGAAGACAATTAGGGGCTGGAGAGATTGCTTAGCAGTTATGAGCACTTGCTACTCTTACAGAAGTCCCAGATTTGGTTCCTAGCATCCATATGGTAGCTCATAACTCTGTAACTGTTTCCAGGGGATCTGCCACCCTCTTCTGGCCTCTATGGGCACTGCCTATATTTGGTGCAGTGTACAAACATACATGCAAGCAAAACACCCATGCATATAAAATAAAAAGCAAATTTAAAAAGTGAAGGAAATCTCATTAAATAAAATTTGAGGCAGAATCTTGCTATGTATCCCAGGCTGATGTTGATCTTGACATCTCAGCATCTTCCCCATTTTTTTTCCTTTTTTTTTTTTTTGATCCTTCAGCCTGGTGCTGAGACATTGAGGCTTAAACCACCACACCTATTTTGCCTTAGCTTCTTGAGTGCTAGGATTCAAGGTTGGCAAGAAAAGTTTGTTTTTATTTTCTTTTTGAGACAGGTTCTTGCTCTGTAGTCTTGGTTGCCCTACATCCACTACACAGCCAAGGTTGGCCTTGAACTTGTAACTGCCTTAGACTAGGAAAGTTTTGTTTTCATTAACTGACCTTTCAATCAGGTTAGAGTCACTGGAGCTTTTTTATTACCATTCTTCACATAAGTAATTTACTTATCAATTCCCTAGCTGAGAAAGAGCTTAGGGAAATAGTTAATTGAAAATATAGATTGTCCTGATACTTCTTGTAAAATGATGTGTTTAATTTCTAATCTCCAGAGAATAGTAATGGGTCACTGAAAGTATAATACTAAGTATTAAATTGATATGAGAGGTCACACTCTGATGATGCATGCTTTTCACAATATGTGGTTAACTGCAGTGATACTCATTTAATTCAGTTGTGTTGATTTTGTAATACAAGCATCTTGAGTTATAGCATTTTTTTCAGATATTTTATATCACAATTAAAAGGTTTCTGTGTGTAGATCACAATATTATACTCAAACCTATACACATATACATAATAAAGTAATAAATATATATTAGTAATGAATATCCTTGGCAAACAGTAGATCTAAAGCATGTTTCTTTTTCCCTTTCTGCCATTTATAAAAAAGAAAGCTTCTTCATTGGTAATTAAATTTGACAACATCAAGATCTATTTTTTAATAGTGTTGGACCATATAGATACTGTGGTACAGAACTTTACTGAAGCGAGGGAATTTAGACTCCGGGGCCAGCCTGGGCTATATGAAGGACTTTATTCCAACAAAACATTGGTGGCAGTAACAACAAACCAACCAAACCCTTTCTCCAAAAGAAAATACTCTTGGACCATAAGTAGGCATTTTGTCTGTTAAGTATGCCTTGCTTTTCAGAAAGAGTAGTGCTCACACAAGATAAGTTGCCATCTGGTACCTTTGTGATCACTTAATGAGCATAAACACTCACCAAGCAGGTTGTCAATTAATATATTTAATTTTAGTACAGATTATAATTATCCAGAATATAAAACCAGTCTGCTCTATCATCATAAGCTCTTTGATCCACAATTCAAATTTATTTGGCAATTCATGTTAGAGCAAAGGTCAGTGCTCCATGAATCTCCAAGCTGGGAGTGTCTTAGGTGACATCATTCCAGTCAGAACAGCTCACAGCAAAGGTAATAGACTGCCATCAAGTAGGACTTGCCAGAAATATGAGAGTAATTATTGAAAAAAATCTATCTTTACTGTATTCATTCATTTTTTTGTTTGTGTGCAGACGAGTGCTCCAAGGTATATCTGTAGAGGTCAGTCAACAATTTGGGGGAGTCAGTACTCTCCACCATGTAGGTTCTAGGGAGGGAATTCAGGTCATCAGGCAAGAACCTTTTCCAATCTTACCATACTTGGTAATTAATTTTTAATATATTTCATTTGTGGGAGTTCTGTTTCTTGTAGCTAGTTTATGTAACTTTTCTTAGGAAAATGTGTTCATTCATCCTGTTAGATTAACAAGTTTCTATTGAATTCAGTAATAGAAAAGTAGAGCTCAGTGGTTAAAATGCTTGCTGAGTGATCAAGAGGACTAGAATTTGGATTCCCAGAAATTCTTGTTATGTGTCAGATGGATATGATGGTCCACTGTAATTCCAGCATTAGAATTCAGAAATGGATTCCTAGAGCAACCTGGTATGCCAGACTAGCTATATCTGCCATCAGGTCTCCACATGCATACCATATAAACATGAAAACTTGAAAAGGGAAAAAACAGTAAATTGCTTTGAAAAATGCTTTACTTATTTTCCAAGTGGTGCATTACTATGCTTATACAATCCAGTGAAATTTAAAATGCTTACTCAGAGGTCCCAATATTAATAAATTATGCCTGTTATATAATTTTTATGGCTTTAGAGAAGACAGAGTAAAATTATTAATGCATAATACCTGCCCCTAAAGACCAGGAAGTTCAGCCCTTGTGTATTATCTGAAATGCTTGTGATTTTCCAGTTCTTGGCTCTTTGAAGGAGATGATGGTATAGAGTTTTGTTTTGGTTTTTTCTTTTTTGTTTTTTTTTGTTTTTTGTTTTTTGTTTTGTTTGTTTGTTTGTTTGAGACAAGGTTTCTCTGTGAAACAGCCTTAGCTGTCCTGGAACTAGCTCTATAGACTAGGCCGGCTTTGAACTCACAGAAATTCACCTGTCTCTGGCTTCCAAGTGGTGGGATTAAAGACTTGCACCACCACCACCCAGCAGGTACAGAGTGTCTTAATGCATGTGCATTCTTGCTGTAATTCACTGAATGAGGTCAGATGGTAGATTCCTCACACTCAGTTACTGTAACATGAATTTGGAGTTTTGAGATTAGGGACACTCAACCTGTTAACCCTTTTCTTCTTTCCACCTAGAGAATGGGACATGGTAGAAACACAAGAGCATTACAGGAGTAGATGGAGATCTGTTAGGATTCTCTACCTCACTATGTTTCTCAGCAGTGTGGGTAAGTGCTGGAAGTTACACACAATTCTACAGTTCAGAAAAACATGCTTTAGCTTTGTGGTAGTTTTAAGATTATTTACTTTTTATTTGTTGTTGTTTTTGTTTGTTTGTTTTTGTTTTTCGAGACAGGGTTTCTCTATATTGCTTTGGAGCCTGTCCTGGGACTCACTCTGTAGACCAGGCTGGCCTCAAACTCACAGGGATCCACCTGCCTCTGCCTCCCAAGTGCTGGAATTAAAGGTGTGCCCTTTTACTTATCTTTTTAGAAAAAAAAAAAAATACTATGTCTCGGATGCTGTCCTTGAACTCAGGATTATGCTACTCAGCTTCTCTAGTGCTGGGAATGATTTTTTTTTCCTTCCTTTAAACATTTAGTTTTTATTACTCAGCTGTCTAAGAAACAATTTCAAGTTTAATAAGAGAAAAAATTATTTCAGATGTTAACTGGCATGTTAAATATTTTACTTGATGTAACTTCATTGTAAAGTGTACTCTTTTTTAAATCCCCTGTGTGGGAGAGTTTTGAGACAGTTTCACTCTGTATCTTACACTGCTAATCATCCTGCCTCCTGCCTCAGCTTCTGAAATGGTTCTTTAATTTCTTTCTTTCTTTCTTCTTCTTTTTTGTTTTTGGTTTTATTTTTAGTTTTTTTGAGACAGAGTTTCTCTGTGGCTTTGGAGGCTGTCCTGGAACTATGAGCTAGCTCTTGTAGACCAGATTGGTCTCAAACTCACAGAGATCCTCCTGCCTCTGTCTCCCCAGTGCTGGGATTAAAGGTGTACACCACCACTGCCCAGCTTGTTCTTTAATTTCTTTATTCATCAGAGTCAATTCAATTCCAAGTACATAGAGAGCTAGGTGCATCTCTCAGTGGTAGAGTGATCCCTGGCACGAGTTCAACCCCTAAGACTCCCATACCCAAAGTAAAACAAAAACATGAAGATGAAACTGATAATTCAAAACTGACTTTGGGGACATCAAGATGGCTCAGTGGATAAAAGCACTTGCCATGCAAGCCTGGCCACTGAGTTCAACTAGTAACCTGAGTTCAATCTCTGGAACCTACAGGGTTCTGCAAGGTTTCCTCTGTCCTCCACATGTGTGCCAGCACTCATATAGATGTGTGTGTCACCCCAAACTCGGTAATAATGAAATTAAAACAAAAGCAAGAATATAGACTTAACAGCCAAGACAACATAGTGAGACCCTATCTTAAAAAAAAATAGACTTAAAATTCATTTGCATTTGTTTAATCTAAATGAGTGTTTTGCCTGCATGTTTGTATATGCACTATGTGTATACATGAGGAAGTCATAAGAAGCTGTTTAATCTCCTGGAACTTGGGAGCTGGAGTTGCAGATAGCTGTGAGCCACCATATGGGTGATGGGAACTTAATTTAGGTCCTCTAGAAGAACAAGTGCCCTTAATCCCTGAGCTATTCTTCTAGTCAAAGAAAATACTTTCTGAAATAAAGAGTACTTACTAATAGATAGTACCAGACACATGGATTTTAGGGCTTTATGCTTAGTGAACAAAGCCAGACCTGCCTGACTCTTTTCCCTTTTGCACCAGGGTTATGGATGATGACCCCTGCAAGAGGCCTTTATATAATGCTGGAGGTTCAAACTAAGGTCTCCATGCCTGTGTAGCAAGCACTATAAAGACTGAACCATCTTCCCAGCCCCAGTACATTTTGAATATAGTTGCTCTCCTATTGCCCTCTCCTACCCCCTTACATGGATTGTATATTTTAAAGGGGTGAGTCATTTGGATATGAGTCATACCTTAATACATTTTTTTATGTAAATCAGTGACTCAAATCGGTTTGAAATTCTTGATCTTCCTGCCTCAGCCTCCTGAGTGCTGAGATTACAGAAATGGGCTACCACATCCAGCAGTAAAGCTAAACATTTAAAATTAGGCTTTCCATAATTTCTGACTGGATTTGCCTGACATTTAGAATGGACAAATAGTGTTGGATTGTAACTGGGTGGTAGAGTACTTATCTCAAATGCATGAGGCCCTGGATTTAATCTCCATCTCTTCAGAAAGGTGATTAAAGATAATATTGAATAATAGTGCAAGAGTTTTCTATCATAGTTCTTAAGTGGGAAAGCCTATCAGAAACCAGGAATTTGCTTTTATAGTGTGACCATCTTCAAGTTTCTCAGTTCATTTTACTTCCTTGAAATGGTGTTCCCTCCTTATCTTTCTTGCAGTGGATTGCTCTTTTAAACAGCGCAGATGACTAGCACATCCTTCCGACAACCATGGCCTTTCCTTCACTCATGTCTGTCATGTAGGCTCAGCAAGGCATTCAGTAATTTCCACTTACAACAAGGGATATGAGAAGAGAGGCAGAGTCTTTGCTCTTGCTATGTCAGGCAAAGTAAGGGAGTATAATTACCTTGTATTTCTAGTTTACATTAGAGTTTGTTATCTTTCTTAGAGTTAAGATTTCACTGCTTGATTAATTAAGCATTTGTGTGTATGAATTTTCAGGCTCAGAATATTTTAAAAATCTGTGCTATATTTCTAAAAGTTATGCCTGTAATAGTGATAAAATTATTATAATGCAAGTATACATGTCTGCCTCTTTGCAGGTTTTTCTATTGTGATAATGTCAATCTGGCCATATCTTCAAAAGGTTTGTACATTTCAATCTGTTCTTTTAAGTAATAGTAGAGGTAACTCTAGTGTTGTCAAGCATTGTCTAGGGAGTGTCTTTAGTATTCTGTAGTTTGATCTGTCTCAGAATAGCTTAAAATAGTAGTTCCTCAAAGTAGGTATAAGTTGGTCATATGCTTTATTGTACAAACAAAAAATAGAAAGGGTGCTGTGCCAACAAATAGACTTATGCCTGGAGAGTGGCAAGCAGAGTGAAGGTATGCTTATCTTCTTACTCTGTCATGTTCACAACCATCACTGCTTCCCCAGTGAAAGCAGCTCAAGAAGACAAAGGGAATTCTCAACATGTACAGATGATATTTCTGAGGAATACTTTCATGATTTTCCCCATGGAATTAATTTGAGTTTTCTGGAGAATTTTGTGAAAAGGATGGGCAATATGGCTGTCTCTTGATAGTTCTGTGAGATTGGTTTTCAGGTCCCCTCAAAGTATACCAAAATGTTTGTATGTGCAAGTCCATTACATAAAGTGATGTAGTATTTGCTTATAATATGAGAACATTCTCCCATATGCTGTAATCATCTCTAGATTACATATGATGCCTAGGACAATGCCAGCATTATGTAGTTGTTAAACTGCTCAGTCCTAGAACAGTGACAAGAAAACAGTCTGTGTTCAGTTCTTTTTTTTTTTTTTTTTTTGGTCCTTCATGTGTGAAGATCAGGGCTTGTACTGTCCTCTCCTTTGTTTCAGCTTTGATTACTAATCTTAAATACTCACTCCTTGGTTACTGATTTTCCAGAGACCCATGTGTACTAAGCTTTGGCCTGTAGCAGATAAGTATACAGCAGTGTGTTAGACATGCCTTCTTCAGTAACCCAGGCTCTGTAGGGTTGCACACAGTCATCTTTCCTAGTTTCTTTCTATCTCCTTTCCTCACCTTCCTTCCTCCCCTTTCTCCCTTCTACCTTTATTCACCCTACAGGCCTCTTCAGGCCTCTTCTCTTCTGTCCTCTGGAAAGCTTTATCTGACTGTCATCACCCAGCCTGGGACAGGTTTTCTGTGTATAAGTGGTTCTCTTTATCTTTGGTTCTACACCCAAAAATTCAAGTAACTGTAGTTTGGAATTTTTTTTTAATCACCTGTACTATTTTCCTTGTTATTACTCCCTGAACTATACTGTGCGACAGTTATCTTTACAGAATTTACTTGTAGTAGGTATTATAAGTGATCAGAGATGACTTACATCTATAAAGGGTATACATGGTTCGTATGCAAATGTTCTATATGAAGGGTTTGTGTGTGCATGCATTCTGGTATCCTTGGGAGTCTTGCAGTCAGTTCTGAGGACACCAGGGATGAGTCCATTTCATCTCTGTATCTTTAGTACTTACCACACAGTGCTATGATGTTCAATGTACAGTGATGAACTCCTCCACAATTATTAATATGTTCCAGAGTTCTCCACAGAAATACTAATCCAGAAAGGTTCTGGTAGGAATGCAGGGTTCAGCCACTCTGGAATATAGCCTGGATATTTGTTACAAAGCTAAATATAGTTTTACTAACTGATCTAGCAGTCAGTTCCCAGATACTTAGTTACCCAGACTTACATTCTCACAGAAGTCTGGGTTGGAATGTTTGTAGCTGCCAGAAGCTGAAGACTGTTGTGATGTGATGATTCTTAAAGCATTTCCTTTTCTCTACAGATTGATCAGACAGCCGATGCAAGTTTTTTAGGATGGGTTATTGCTTCATTTAGTCTTGGCCAAATGGTAGCTTCACCTCTATTTGGTTTATGGTCTAATTATAGGCCAAGAAAAGAACCTCTTATCGTCTCCATCTTTATTTCCGTGGCAGCCAACTGCCTATATGCATACGTCCACGTGCCAGCTGCTCATAATAAGTACTACATGTTAATTGCTCGTGGATTGGTGGGATTTGGAGCAGGTAATTTGTGTGTGTGTGTGTGTGTGTGTTTGTGTGTGTGTATATGTGTATTTGTGTGAGGTTCACATTCTTCCTACTGTTCACAGCCATGTCTTCCCTGTATCATCCCCTCTCATCTTCCCTGTATCATCCCCTCTCAGTCTGAGTGTGTGTGTGTGTGTTTCAATGCTATGTCTGTTCAATGCTATGTCTCCCCTGTGTAATCCCTGCTCAGTCTCGCATCCTATATACATCTTAGGAAGAGGCAGGTGCCTTTCTTTCATTTGCCTTTGCTCATGCCTAGTGCCTACAGGTCCTCTCTTTTATTTCCATCAGATTGCACCCTCAAGATACACATTGAGTGCTTTATGGAGTGTGGAGTCCTCTTGAGCTTCTCGCCCCTGAATGAATCCTTTTCTTTTCTGATCTGTTTTGGCCTTTGCTTGCCCTGTTGTACTGGTTCCATCTTTTCTCATTAATTTTAGTATGCTTTTTGCATTAGAAGCAGTAAATAATATTTTTTAATATATTCTGTGGTTCTCTACTATAATGTAAGCACTTAATAATTAAAAAAAAAACTTTTGGTTTTGTTGTGTATGTTATGTGCCTCTGTAGAGATATGCATGTGAAAGTAGTACCGTCAGAGGCCAAAGGACAGCACTGCATCCTCTGGAGCTGGACTTACAGGTGCTTGTGAGTTGTCTGATGTGGGTGCTGGGAACTGAACACAGGTCTGCTACAATAGCAGTATGAATGTTTAACCAATGTGCCCTCTTCAGCCCAAGATTGTTTAGTTACATTCTTAGTGGACTCTTTCTATTTCTTTATTACATGTCTGTGCATACATTTGTGACACATTTCCTTATAGCATAGCACTCTGCTGTTACTCTGCACAGCTGTCTATTACTTGATAAGAAAATCTTGATATTATAATGCCATTTTTACATTATCTAAAACTGTTTTCACAGTGGGCTTGTTTTATTTTGATTCTTGCTTTGTTATTGGTAGTCAGTTTTGAGACAGAGTCTTACTATATACCTTAGGCTGGCTTAGAACTCACTATGTGGCCTAGGCTGGTCTCTGTCTCCTAGTTGCTAGGATTATAAGGTGTACACCACCCAGCCTAGTTGCACTGTTTCTGTATCAGTGAAAATACTTTGTTTCCTTAGTTATGTGTTTGTCAAATAAAAATCTTACACACTTTCTAAGATGGCATAGAGGAAGTTGTGACCATGGTACTCATCACTATTTCTTGTCTGTGTAAAGCCAGGTGAGGTGAGTGTTGTAGCTGAAGGGTGACTCCTTCATTCTGTTACTGTCTCTTTAGGAAACGTAGCTGTTGTTCGATCTTATATTGCTGGTGCTACTTCCCTTCAGGAAAGAACAAGTGCCATGGCCAATACGAGCACATGCCAAGCCTTGGGCTTTATTCTGGGTCCAGGTAGGTGGTCTTTATTTCTTAAATTTGAATTGGGAAAACCTTTGAGGTTCAAATTTAAATGTAACCCGTGTGTGAAGCTTTGTGGCCAAAGGGAAAAGGAGAGAAACTTTAGAAAGGAGAGAGGGAGCCAGGGAAGTAAGAGGGTTTCATATGAGCAAAGTATAGTGATATATATATATATATATATATATATATATATATATATATATGCATAAAAATGTCATACTGAAACACATTTGCTATGTTAGCTAAAAATTATCACAATAAAAATTAACAGTAATCCCCCAACCCCACATGCGTGTGTATGTAACACTGAAGATTAAACCCAAGGGTTCAGGCATGCTAGGTAGCATTCGGCGACTGCACTATAGCCTTAGCAGGGAGGGACATTCGATTTTTTTGTTTGTTTTGTTTTGTTTTTCAAGACAGGGTTTCTCTGTAGCTTTGGGGCCTGCCCTGGAACTTGTTCTATAGACCAGGGCTGGTCTCAAACTCAAGAGATCCACCTGCCTCTGCCTCCTGAGTGCTGGGATGAAAGGTGTGCACCATCACCACCCAGCTGACATTAATGTTTTTAATACATTTCTATTACTAGACTATTTTACTGTGACACCAGAGCTCTTAATTTAATGCTGCTTGCCTCATTTTACAGACAAAGATCCAATGGTATAGAGAGTCTGTCCATTGTCACCAAAGCAGGTGGGGAGTTCAAGGCTCAGAACTGACATTTTCCTGGGTGCTTTGTACACAGTACTGTTGTAAGAGCAGCATCTGATATTGGCCTCAGCTGAAGGTAGATCCAAGTTGCTTTCAGGGCCCAAGGAAAATTATCTCAACCAGGAATGAAGACCAGAACTGTTCTATCCAAGTTTCCAAGTTTTACTACAGATTTCATGTTAAGTGATACTAAGTATGTATAATTTATGTACCATATACACAATAATATTCAAAATATTTGACTTGAAACTGTGTTTTTTTTTCTTATAATGAACTTGATTAAATTTATCACTAATTGAGCCAACAACATTGTTCAATGGGTGTATCTTGAATTAAAAGACCCAGAGACTGATATTGGGGTTCATACTTCAAGCTGAATATCAGCAGCCAGTCATTAGCTGTCACTTCTACCTCAGGCTGAAGGGGCTGATCCTGTCTCCACGAGCTCTTCACCAAGTCTCAGACTGTAACCTCCCCCTCAGCATGGCTGGAGAATGAGTGCCTCTACTGAGACCTGGCCTCTGTCTTGTATACTTCCCTAATGTTGGGATTAAAGGTATTAGCTGTAATTATCTTTTAGACCAATTCACTCTTGTGTAGACCTGCGTGGCCTTGGATTCACAGAGATGTCTCTCTTAATCCTGAGTCCTAGGATTAAAGATGTGTAACACCACCTCCTAGCTTCTGGCTGCTGGCATTAAAGGTGTGTATCACCACTGCCTGATCTCTATAGCTTGAGGCTGACTTTGCTTTCTGAATCCCCAGTCAAGCTTTAATGAATCATAAATAATATATCACTACAAATGGGTCTTTATCTTTGTGCTGGTTGCCAAACTTGGTAGACTGAGTTTGATCGTGAAGAACACATTGTGAAAGGAGAGATTAAAAGTTGTTCTCTGACTTCCACAGGTGCACCCTGGCAAGTGAAAGCTCTCCTGCTCCCTTCCACTCTTGTAAATCAACATAATTATTACAATTTATATTTTATTTATTGAATAAATTACATAGCTTAACTTTCATATACAGTAGTTTTCTTTTTCTTTTTTTTTTTTCTTTTTTAGAAAAATATATACTGGGGATGAGAATGTAGCTTAGAGGTAGAGTAGATAATTAGCAGGCCTCAGGCCCCAGTTCTTAGCACCCCTCCCCTAACAAAAATGAAGATACCAAACGGGTGGTAAGTATGGAAAGAACACATTATAGATCTATGAAAATGTTATAATAAACATTATTATTATGTAAAATTACTATATGCTAGTAAAAAAATGATCAAGAGAAATGTGCTGAGTTGGTTGATCAAATTATATAATCTTTGTGAATGTACACATCTGTGTCTCCCCTTTTTAATACTGTCTTCCTAAAGAGCCCCCTTTGATGATTTTCCTATTTATTCCATCCTGCATGAAAATTTAATACTATCTAATATGTTTGTGTATATATACATATATGCATTTTTGTGATTTATACAAGAAAAGAATAAATTGTCTCCACCAACCAAGAGCCAATTTTCTCACTCCAGTTCAGATTCCTTAGTACACATATGGTGGCTTTATATAGACCCTAACAGTTCTGTGGTAAGCATCTTTTACAATTTTTAGCTTATGTTTCTCCCATCAAAACTTACTTGTATACATATCACTTTATTAGTTTTTCAGACTTGCTTTGCACTCATTGGAGAAAAGGGTGTAACGTGGGACACGCTTAAGCTGCAGATCAACATGTACACAGCACCAGTTTTACTTGGCGCCTTCCTAGGAATTGTAAACATTATTCTGATTCTCTTTATATTAAGGTAACTACATAGAAGTGATAAGCTATGTTTACAAATTGTCTAAAAGTTAACAAGATTTGTTATTACTCAAGGATAATTATCCCAATGAAGTCTTTTTTGGATTTGTAGCATTGACTGTTGGGCCTCATACATGCTAAGCAAGCCCTTTACCACTACTCTGAACCTCCCAAGCCCATACCTGCCTTTATAAAGATTTATTTTTGTGTGTTTTAAAGTGTTTTGCATATATGCATGTATGTGAACCACATGCATGCAGTGCTCCCAGGAACTAGAAGGGAGAACTGGGTCTCCTGGAACTGGAATTACACACAGTTGGGTGCCAGGAACCTGGATCCTCAGCAAGACCAGCAAGTGTTCTAAGCTGCTGAAGGCCCTTGCCAGCCCTTTTTACTTTTGCTTTTTATTTTGATATAGGGTTCTGTTAAGTTACCTAGGTGCTCTGAGTACCAGGCAGCCTCTGAGTAGCTGAGATTGTAGACCTGAGCTGTGAAGCTGGCCCTGTGAAGTCTGTGCTTTGCTGACCGTATTGGGTGTGTAGTTTTTGATCAGCTAAGGCATGTTATACTGGTAACTGCAGTAATAAGCCAGATGAGGAGTGAACACAGAGTGAGTTCCAGGAGAGCCCAAGGATACACAGAGAAATCCTGTCTCAAAAAAAACAAAAGAAATTGTATTTCATTTTCTAAAACTAGTATGATTACTTTGTACTTTTGTTTTTATTTTAGTGCTTAGAAAAAAGTCTTACTATGTAGCCAAGGCTGGCTGAGAACTTAGGATTCTCTTGCCTTATCCTCTGAAGTGCTGGGAATATAGGTGTGTGCTACCAAACCTAATATTATTATGTTGTATTTCTTAGAGTGCTTCATCCAATTTTCTAAAAACCACTTATAATTTTTTAAAACATTGAAAACCTCAAATACATACTAAGGTAAATCATATATGCTTCTAGGTAAATTTTAAAAGTTTTATATGATACTTAGTCTTCCTATTCAGGAGAATGAGATGGGAGGATTACTTGATCCCAGGTGTTTGAGAGCAGCTGGACAACAGTGCCAAGCCTTTACAAACACTGGAGATCCAGTACAAGGCTTTGGGCCTTGCTTGTCCAGCATGTATGAGGCCCTACACTTCATACCTAGTACTGAAAAAAAAAAAAAAAAAACAAGGTATTTTTTTTTTTTTTTTTTGGTGTGTTGGTTATATTTATTAGTAAGTAGTAGCTCTCAGAAATTGTGTTTGCCTTTGGGAAAGATATGGTTCAAACTAGAAAACTGCTTTTGAATTAAGGTCTTATTAATATTTATGCTTTTCTTTTTAAGAGAGCATCGTGTAGATGACTCAGGACGGCAGTGTAAGAGTGTGAATTTTCGAGAAGGTACTGTTAGCCTGTTTAGCACCATCTAAATTCTGATTCTGTTTCCTTGGTATTTACATTGCTTTTGCCTCTCAGTATAATATGGTAGGTGAGTGGGTGAAAGGTTAAAGGAATCTACATTAATAAAAGAACCCATACCTATCAGTTATATGGTGTTTATTATTGGCAAGGCTAAAAGCCATTGCTTAAGATCACTTGTCTTTTTCAAAGAGCCAGTGTCCTAAAATCCTTGTGCTCCTTGCCGTGCTTATGATAACCCTGGTACAGGAAGCCCTTTCAAGCAGGTTTTGCTTTTTTGAGACAGTGTCTCAGTGTGTAGCTCAGGCTTACCTTGATAATGACATGTGTGGCAAGGCTGACCTAGAACTTGAGATCCTCCTGCCTCAGCCTTGTAAATGCTGGGATCACAGTTGTACTGCATATACACCTGGCTTCCAACAATTCCCAGTACTTTTATCAAGATAGTAGGCATTCTATTATTTTACTAATGTATATTTTCATCTTTTAAATTATTTTGTGGATGTGTGGTCGCATGCGTTTGTGCATATGTGTATAGGTACACATGCCCATGTGGGTGCACATGGAGGTCAGGGGTCTACATCAGATGATTTCCTTATTTTCTCTCCACTTATGTTCTGAGACAGTCTCTCACTGACCTAGAGCTTGGCATTTTGAATAGAATGGCTGGCTAGTGAGCCCATCTGTCTGTGTCCCCCAGTGCTGGGTTACAGTGATTAGCACCATCACAGATCTGAGTGGACCTAAACTCAGACCTTCATGTTTGCACAGTGGACACTTTATCCATCCCACGGCCCAGTCCTTTAAATCTTTCTTGGTTTATTTATAAGTTCCTGGTAAGTAGGAACATTTTACTTAATAAATTGTTTTTTAAGTATCAATTGTGGTCTTCAATCATTTGAAAGAATGCAAGTTGGTACTTGCTCATTGATTTTATAAAATTATACAAAAATGAAGTAATTTTACTGAATACTTTCATATGAAATCATTTTTTACATTTCAGTAAATATCTTGGTCAAATGCATTTGGTAAAGACTCACATGATTTTTTTAAAGATGGTCAAGTTTAAAGAAGTTTCCTTTGAGTGGGATTGTAATTTCTAATTACATAAAATTTCGGGGGGCTCAGCAGTTAAAACCACTTACTGCTCTTTCAGAGGACCTGGGTTCAGTTCCCAGCACCCACATGGTGGCTCAAAACATTCTGTAAACTCCAGTTTCAGGGGATCTGAAGCAAACACCAAACATATACATATATGCAGGCAAGACACTAATACATGTAAAAATCAATGAGTCACTATATACTGAAGTAGTCTTTCCTTAAAATTCATGTGTGTATGTCTCTCTCTCTCCCTCTCTTTCTCTTCCTCTCTTTCTCTCCCCCCCCCCTCTCTCTCTGTGTGTGTGTGAGCGTGTGTGTCAGAGATAGAGACAGAGAGAGATTTTTTGAGACAGGGCTTTTCTTTGTAGTCCTGGCTGTAATGGAACTCACTCTGTAGATCATGTCAGCCTTTAACTCATAGAGATCCATCTGAGTGCTGGGATTAAGGGCGTGCCCTGCCACTGCCAGGCCCTAAAATTCTTGTAATTAGGACACTTAGACAATCTCATCAGTTTGGGATACATTCCTGAGATTCTTTACAGCTGGATAGAGCCTGCAGGAAACAACCATGTATATAGAAAATTTCAGTCTGAGTGTGTAGGAAATTTCAGTCTGACATCACAGCATTTGCACTTGATTCAAAGAAGTCAAGACAGGCCCTGGGTATTAAAAATTAGAAAGGTCTACCCCAAATAGTACAAGGGTCAGAAGAGCTAGGCCTGCTTCTGTGAAGGGATCTGGATGAAGGTGACCAGTACTCTCCCTGTAATGCTCAGACATTTCTAAATCTCCTTTCCCCTGAGGTACAAGGGCAGACATCATTACAAAAACGTACACAAACTTTGTCTGGGAACACCATGCCATGCTTCTCCTTTGCTGCCCCTCCCCCCCCCAAGAACACATGTTCAATCTAGTGTTATTTACACTGTTCACACTGAGTAATACGTAAGGAATGGGTGTGAGCAGATATACGGCTGTGTGTATTACTTTGAAGTTATGTCTGGAATGTCTGTACTTTGTGCTTTGCCCTCTAAAGCCATTGCCATACAAAGATACAACTACTTTTTATTTTTGAGATTGGTCTCAGGCTGGTCTTCAACTCATGATTCTGATGCCCAAGTCTCCTGAGGGCAAGGATAACTGAGCATATCAGCAAGCCCAGCATTAACATCACTTTTTATTAATATTCTCAGGCAGTTTTATACATGTACACAATATATACTGACCACTCTCATTCCCATCCACCTCTCATCTGCCTACCACCCCTACTCACCCCCTTCCTTTCCACAAATCTAAAATAACAGGTAAGAGAAAAGGTAACCTTTCTGTTTATTTTGTGTGTATGACATGCATGTGCAGGGATCAGAGAACAACCTTTAACAGTCAGCTCTCACATGGATGTCTGAGGATCAAACTCAGGTTTCTATTGGCAGCAAGGGTATTTTCCTTTGAGCCATCTCACTGGTCCCTAAAGAAATATTTTTACTTACTAACACTAACTTCATGTAGTGTTGAAATTAAAAAAAAAAAAAAAAAGCCATTGAAATGAACCAAAGAACTGGGAACTGGTTTAATGAGCTATTGACAGAACTTAATAGAATCATTGTATGGTTTTTTTTTTTTTGGGGGGGGGGTTTCAAGTCAGGGGTTTCTCTGCATTGCTTTGGAGCCTGTCCTGGACCAGGCTGGCTTCAAACTCACAGGAATCCCAGGAACCCACCTGCCTCTGCCTCATGAGTGCTGGGATTAAAGGCATGTGCCACCAACGCCTGGCCAGCAAAGGTATTTTTTTTTATTTTTATTTTATGTAACCAAGTCCATTTAAATGAAAACAAACACTTATAGACAATATTTGGGAATTTGGGCGTCGTTCTTTCCAAACTACTTCCTGCTGGTACGGGGCGCTGTTATGGGGGATTCTAAGAAGATGCAGAAATCCTGGCTGTAGTCTGCAAGGCTGCTTTGTCTAGCTGTTTTGAATGTAGGATCACCTGGTACTCTGTTTCAGGCGGTCTGACTTGATCAAACCACATTAGTCTGGAAGGAATCCACTGCTTTTCATTTTCTGTGGAAACAAAAATAGAAATCCTATTCCCCAGTTACTTGTCCTTGAACTTAAATTTTGGAGTCAAAGCATTTTTTTTAATTTAATTTATTATTTTACATGTCAATCCCAGTTCCCTCTCCCTCCCTCCCTCCCTTTTACTCTCTCTGCCCTCTCACATGCACCCTAACCACCCTCCCCTCCCATCCCCACACCTCAATTCCATATGTAGGGGAATGCCATCCAGTTGGGGTCATGTAGATCTGACAGGTCATGTGAAGTAGGGACTAGGGCTTCTCTCCTGTCTCTAGATTAAGGCAGTTATCCCTCCATGGGGGATGTGTTCACAAGGTCCTTTTGTGCACCAGGGATACATCCTGGCTCCACTGTCTGAGGTCCCTTAGACTGCTCAGTCCTTCTGGCTGAGACCCATATTCAGGGGGGCCTGAGTCAGTCCCATGCTGGATTCCCAGCTATCAGTCTGGTGGCCCGATAACTCCTCCTTGTTCTGGTAAGCTGTCTCTATGTATTTCTGCAACCTGGTCTTGTCCTCTCCATCTGCATCTGGGTTCTAGTTCGACTCAGTGTTTATGTATGGGTGTTTGCTCCTGTTTCCAACAGGCATTAGATGAGGGCTCCATGGATAAGTTAGTTGTTGATCTCACTATCCAGGAAGGGCATTTATGGTAGCCTTTCCACGGAAGCTCAAATTGTTAGTTGGCTTCAGTCTTGTAGTTCTCTAGACCCTTTTTTAGGTTCAGTTTTCTCTTCAAACCAATATTGGCTCCCTCTTTTATGTTCTCTCTCTCTCTCTCTCTCTCTCTCTCTCTCTCTCTCTCTCTCTCTCTCTCTCTCTCTCTCCTGTCTTCTATTCCTAACTGGGCTCAATCTTCCTGGTCACACGTGTTTTCCTTTCTTTCCCCTCGTTTTTTCCTACTTCTCTCTCCATTCGCTGCCCCCTCCCCATGTCCCCTGTGCTCTGGGGGACTTGTCCCTTCCCAATTCTGTGAGGGACTTTATATGAATCTCTGAGAATACACCTTGTATCCTAGTTCCTCTGGTGGTATGAAATATAGGCTGGTGATGCTTTGCTCTAGGTCTTAAATCCATGTATGAGTGAGTACATACTATGTTCCTCTTTTTGTGACTGGGTTACTTCATTCAGGATGCTTTCTTCAAGTGCCATCCACTTGCCTGTGAATTTCAAGATACCATTATTTTTTTTCTGCAGAGTAGTATTCCATTGTGTAGATGTGCCACATCTTCATTGTCCATTCTTCAATTGAGGGGCATCTAGGTTGCTTCCAGGTTCTTGCTATTACAAATAGTGCTGCTATGAACATAGTTGAACAGATGTCTTTGTTGCATGGATGTGGATCATTTGTGTATATGCCTAAGAGGGGGATTGCCGGGTCTTGTGGTAAACTAATTCCCATTTTCCTGAGGAACTGCCATACTGATCTCCAAAATGGCTGTACAAGTTTGCACTCCCACCAGCAGTGGAGGAGTGTTCCCCTTTCTCCACATCCTCTCCAGCATGAGTCATCATTGGTGTTTCTAATTTTAGCCATTCTGGCAGGAGTAAGATGGTGTCTCAAAGTTGTTTTGATTTGCATTTCCTTGATAGCTAAGGATGTTGAGCACTTTCTTAAGTGTCTTTCAGACTTTTTGATTTCCTCTATTGAGAATTCTTTCTTCAGTCCTGTACCCCATTTTTTAATAGGGTTATTTTGTGTTTTGTTGACTAGTTTCTTGAGTTCTTTGTATATTTTGGAGATCAGCCCGCAAAGGTATTTTTTAAAGAAGTCTATAAAATACTATTTTTGGATTTGGAGATACAAACATAAACAACCCTTGAGTATTTCCTTCAGATAATGGAACTCAAACACACTTCTTGGAAGAGTGGCTACTTTACCTTAACTACCATTTAAAGATTTATTACTATCTGAATCTTACTTCTTTCCTTTTCCTTCCCTCCCTTCCCAACCTCTTCCCCTTTTTGTTACTTTTATTTTCTCTTCTCAAGGCTGGCCTCAGATTTGCTGTGATTATCTAGCCTCACACTCCTAAGTGCTAGGATTAAGGTGTGAGTCACCACACTCAGTTAGTAGTTTCCTATTACTTTATCATATGAAAAATTACACATATAGGTAATATTACTTCTTTCTCATTTATAGAAAATACAGATGAAGTTCAGATTCCTGAAGGAAGTATTGATCAAGTTGCCGTTGTGACTACCAATATTCTGTTTTTTGTGGTTTTGTTTATCTTTGCCCTTTTTGAAACGTAAGTTTTATTCTGTCTTTATTTAAGCCCAATTACTTACTAATCAATGTTTCTGAATGCAGTATTAATTATATAGATTTTGTTTTTAAAAACTTATGCAAGGCACATTTTTCTTAAAAAGATTTTGGGGTTTTTTTTTTTTTCCTGATTTGATTTTTTTGGGACAAGGTATATGTAACCTGGCTGTCCTGGAACTGTATAAATCCCAGGCTGGACTTGAACTCATAGAGATCTGTCTCTCTCTCCCAAGTGCTAGGATTAAATGGGTATGCCACCATAACCAATTTAAATATAAATATATAGAGATTTTTGTATTATGACATAAGTCTAGCAATATTAGCTCTATTTAATTCTTGATTAAAAATTATAAAATTCACAACTGTGTAGGTTTCATTCATCCTTTTTTAAAAATTATGTGACCTTTTCAAACGAGAAAAATATGCAAATGTAGCATTACACACACATATACACATATACACATGTCCTGCAAAAATCTACTTCATGTTTTTCAATGCTCATAAGCTATAATGTCACAATTTGATAACTTTGTTTATTTCAATACAACTGTAACATTTTTGTGTCAATACATGTTGTGTATATTTTCAAAATTATTCATCCACATGAAAATTTAATTCATTTTAGGGAACATTTTTAATGAAAAATACACAGCACATAAAATTGACCAAAATTGACTAAATTACCCCCCCCCCCAATATTGGGGATTAAATTTAGGATTTCAAGCATGTTAGGCAAGTGCTTTACTATTGAGGCACATTCTCAACCTACTTACTTTTTATTTTGAGATGAGTTCTCAGTATGATCCAGACTGGCTTTAAACTCATTCTGTAGTTCAGACAGGGCTTAAATTTGTGATCCTTCTGTCTCGACCTCCTATAATTGTGCTTACAGACCTGTACAACTAGGCCCAACATCTTAAATGTTTGTTTTTTAAATTTTATTTTTAAAAATGTGTTATGAGTGTTTTGCCTGCATGTAATATATGTGTACCATGTGCATACCTGGTGCCAGCAGAGGACAGAAAGAGAGAACTGGGTCCTTGAAACTGGAATCACAGATGGTTAATGAACCACCATGTAGTGTTGGGAATCAAACCTGGGTCCTCTGCAAGACCAACAAGTGCTCTTAATCTTGAGCCATTTCTCTAGACTCTGTTTTTGAAAAGTTGAATACAAGGCATTAAGTATGATTACAACTTTGTGAGTCATGAGAAGAACCTTATCATCCCAAACAAGCTGAGTAGCCCTACAGTTACTCCCCTTGTCTTTCACCAGCTCCTGATGACCTGTCTGTATAAGGTACCTCATAGAAGTTGCATCATGCAATATTTTGCTTTTATGAATATGTCATTTCATTGAGTGTGAGGGTTTAGGGTTCCTCCTACTGTGGTGTATCAGACTTCCCTAAGTTCTTATGGCAGGTGGCAGCTACTTTTAGCTGCCCACTAATCTGCTGATGAGAGCTCCGTTGGCACCATGCAGCTGTGTTGAGTGGCACTGCTGTGCAAGTGTCTGCTGGAGTTCAGTTCTTGGATCTGCACCTGTTAACTCTTTAGCCTTTGGACAAAGCATGTACCTGTTTTCTATGTTAGCGCATCTGATTTCAAAGTTTAAGATATTATTCTTTTTAATACATTTAAAATTTAAATTGTTTTGTTGTCAGCCAACAGAAGATGGTAGGGATAGAGCTAGCAAGGAAGGAGACAGCCATATAAAAGTAGAGGTATTCATAGGGAGGGGAAGAAACACACAAAGTACTGATGGAAGGAAAAATCCACTAGGCTCTAATAAGTAGGTAGTAATAACAGTCTGACATTGCTGGTAACACACACATTTTATAACGATGAGGGAAACATCTAGAAAGTGCACTTCCAGCAAAACTGAAATAAATTTGATTTTGAAAATGATGTCAACATAAAGTTTACTTCTGTAAGGGCTCCTTACAGGCCTATTACAGTGGGCCCTCAGTAGAAGTGATGCCCTAAAGAAAGGCTAGTCATAGTCTCACCCTTAAAGCTCAAAGCTCCACCACAGAGATCAATTTCAACCACAGTGTAATCATGAATAGTTGCTTGGATAGGGCTGGTAATTGATTTATGTTGTCTCCTGTTGGCAAACCTGCAATGTGACTGTGTTCCTTATATAAACTGAAAAGGGCTTGTATATTCTTGAAGGCATTATTATAATTGTTTACATTTGTTAGTAATGGCTTTCTCTCTTAGAATCCTCACTCCATTAACAATGGACATGTATGCCTGGACCCAGGAGCAGGCTGTGTTCTATGACGGAATAATTCTTGCTGCTCTTGGAGTTGAGGCAGTTGCTGTTTTCATGGGGGTTAAATTACTTTCCAAAAAGTAAGTTATATGTTTTTAGTTTTATTTCAAATCTTTTTTTGAAAAAGGAAACATGAAGCAGTACTAATATAAATGAATGTGCTAGTACTTTCCTCATTTGTTACAGCTTTTTAGTTGTTGTTGTTAAGACAGAGACTTATTATGTAACGTTAGCTAGTCTGGAACTCACTACATAGACCTGGCTAGCCTGGAGTTCATAAGTCAGTCTGCCTTTGCCTCCTGAGTACAGGGAATAAAGGCACTACCATGCCTAGCTGTATTATAGTTCTTGAAAGTTTGCAAAAAGATAAATGCAAAAAAATGAGAATGCATGATATTTTCATATTCTGTAGCATCACTTTGGCAAAATAAAATACCTTACCAAAAAATAATTGTATAGTAACTATTGTTATATAGTGTTTTAATGTATATTGCTAAAAATTTATCTCATAAAATATTGTCTTATGAAATTAAATGAATAAGTTTGGAAAATTCTGGTTATTAAAACCTCTACACTGATGGCTGAGATAAGAGGACCATCAGTGCCTGCTTGCTACATATTGAGACCATGTTTCTTTTTTTGGTTTTTCCAGACAGGGTTTCTCTGTGGTTTTGGAGGCTGTCCTGGAACTAGCTCTTGTAAACCAGGCTGGTCTGGAACTCACAGACATCTGCCTGCCTCTGCCTCTCCAGTGCTGGGATTAAAAGCATGTGCCACCACTGCCTGGCTGAGACCACGTTTCAAAGAACAAATTGAACATACATAAGATTTTGTGTGTGTGTTTTGTTTTTATGAGTCAGGGTCTCATATACACTGGCTAACCTTGAATTACCGATCCTCCTATCTCCACCTCCAAGGCCCTAGGATTATAGGCTTATATATTTTAGAACATCTAATTAGGCTTCCATCTTATGAACACTATACCATCACCTTGGCCAATATAGTTATACTCATGTCTCCAAGTTTTGATCACATAAGTGTGTGTGTGTATGTGTGTGTGTGTGTATGGTGCAGGGGGTTGAATTTAGGGCCTCACATATGCTAGACAAGTGCTGTATCACTATATTCCCAGCACCTAGATAACTTAAAAGATATAATTTTATGAAAGTAAGTATAAGGAATCCAGTGTGTGGGGAATATGGCAATTGAATTCTGTCACATAGTTTACTTTCTCTGTGGTTCTGGGATTGAACCAGGGTATCATGTATACTAAGCAAGCTCTCTACCACTGAGGTATATATCTCAGCCTGCCATATCGGTTAACACAGGTTATTAGCTGATGAACAGCTTTAGTAGTTTAATTATTCTTAAAATAATGTAGACATGGTTATTATTCACACTGGTTCTAAGTCTCTTTGCCTTAATAGTTGCTGTCAAGCACTATTTTCTGTAGGAAAAGATAAATACATTCATCATGTAGAGTTCAACCCCCTAATCTGAAATCAACAGTTTGTTAGAGAAGCCCTCTTTTTTTTTTTTTTTTTTTTTTCTGAGAAAGGGTCTCTCCATGTAGCCCACACTGGCCTTGAACTCCCTCCCAGGGTTCCTACCCTGTAACTAAGTGCTAAGGCTACAGGTGTACACACTGCCATACCTAGCTAGTACTGGGTACTTTCAGTGGGGGATTCTGTTTAGTATTGCATTAATTGATGAATAAAATGAACTGTATAACAAATTTACTTAAATTTTGTTTAGTTATGGTAACAGAACTGTGAATTCACATTGCATTTCAAAATCAGAGTTTCTGTTCAACAGGATTGATGAACGTGCCATTCTCCTGGGAGGACTCGTGGTTGTATGGGTCGGCTTCTTTATCTTGTTACCCTGGGGAAATCAGTTTCCCAAAGTACAGTGGGAAGGTATGGTGATTTTAATTCTGTAGCACCAGCCCCTACCATTCTTTAGAAGTAGCAAGTGATACCTTATGTTAACTTTATTTTACAGATTTACACAACAGCTCAATCCCTAATACTACATTTGGAGAAATTATTATTGATCTTTGGAATTCTCCAAGAGAAGATCACAGTGAACAGCCAACCGGGTGCCCAATTGAACAAGCCTGGTGCCTGTACACCCCGGTGATCCATCTGGCCCAGTTCCTCACAGCTGCTGTGCTAGTTGGAATAGGCTATCCAGCCTGCAATGTCATGTCCTATACATTATATTCAAAAGTTCTAGGACCAAAACCTCAGGTAACTTAACCCTGCAACTCAATACCCCCTCATTTCCTTTCCTGTAGTCCTATTTTTACACAAGCTGGGTTAGCAGACTTTAAAAATCTCATTTCACATTTCAAATGAAAAAAAGAAAATAAACAAATGGTTAATTTGGGGGAGAGGTGTATTTCTTAGACCAGCTCTGGAGCTGGGGCTCACTTGTATCCCATGCAGGCCTGAGCTTTAAGTTCCTACCTTTGCCTCCATCACTCAAAATTTTTATGATGTGTTTGGTAAGATTTATCTGGTGAAATACAACCTTGCTAAACCAGAACTCAGATGTCTTAAATTCAATAATTATGTGCTCAAAATACTCCTCATTGAAAAAAGTCTCTGAACTTTAAACTTCTAATACTCATTCTTAAAGTAGACAAGAGAAAACCAAAATTGGCAGCCACATTGAATTTAGGCTGTTACAAAGAGATGAAAACACAATAGTCTCAGTTTTGGCAGCTATTTCCTTTTCTGTGTTGTTTCTGGAGATTAAAACCAGGACCTTGAGCTACTACTGCTGAGCCAAATGGAAATTTATCTGTATGGATTTTAAGGTCTTCTTCCCCCCCCCCCACAAGACAGGGTTTCTCTGTAGTTTTGGAGTCTGTCCTAGAACTCACTTTGTAGACCAGGTTGACCTCGAAGTTGTAGAGATCCACCTGCCTCTGCCTCCTGAGTGCTGCGATTAAATGTGTGTGTCACCACTGCTTGGCTGTATTTTAAGTTTTAACTGTTTTGTAGTGCTAGGATTGGATCCTAGGCTTTGCACATGCTAGACTAGTGCTATACCACTGAGCTGAAGCCCAGATCCAAAATTAATTTTTAAGTAAGAATGTCATGGCTGAGCTTGGGATGGTTAATAGCTGTAATCTCAGCATACAGGAGGCTGAGGCAGGAGGATCACTGAAGGTTCAAGGCTAGCCTCATTTACACTGTGAGGTCCAGAAAAGCCAGGCTATATAGCGAGTCTCAGTCCCAAATAACACAAAAATACACAGGAAATTTGTAGGCTACAAGTGCAGCTTTTATCCTAGAATACCTGACATCCTAGGTTTAATCTCTGGCACGCACACACGCACACACACACACACACACACACACACACACACACACACACACACACTTTATATATTCATTATAAAACACAAAATATATAGATGCATATGAGTAGTAGTTTCAGAGAGGTCACAATTGCTAATATTTTAATGAAGTCAAACTCCATTCCCAGTCCCTTTGAGACAGAGAAACCCTGTCTCAAAAAACAAAACAACCAACCAAACAAATAAAATCAAACTGACATGTATGTGATGGCACATGACTGTATTCTCAGCATTTCTGAGACAGGAATAGGAAAATCTTGAATTTGAGGCTTAAGAATTGGTGATTCTTAAGCAAACCTAGACTGTACTGTAAGGTCATCTTAAAAAAGCAAACTAAGGGGATGGATACGTGGCTCAGCAGTCGTGAGTGCTTACTGCTCTTCCAGACCTGTGACTCCAGCTGCAAGGGATTAGCACACTGGAGAGCACACACTCACACACCCCCTGCCCCCACACTCTGAGACAAAATGAACTGTCAGGCATGGTGATTCATGCCTTTAATACCAGCATTCCTTGGCCCAGAACTCAGTATACATGTAGGCTAGGCTGTTTGGCTGTCTGGGGAACCCAAGGGTTCTGCTTGTCTCTAACTTCCCAATTTCTTTTTGTTGTTCTTATTTTTATTGAGACTTTCACATACTGTGTTTGATCATATTTACCCAATCCCTCCCCCCAACACACATATACACTCCAGACTTACCCCACATGCCCAGCTTTTTAAGTTCTAGGGATTGAAAGCAGGTATTTCAATTTACAAGTCAAATACTACCAAACCATTGAGCCATCTCTCCAGGTCAGATCAGTTTTTGTTTTTTGATTATTGAAACAGGGTTTCTCTGTGTAGCTCTAGCTGACCCGAAACACTCTCAGATGTTTGTTTTTTGAGATAAGAGTTTCTCTGTATAACAGCCCTGGCTGTCCTGGAACTCACTTTGTAGACCAAGCTGGCCTTGAACTCAGAGATCCAACTGCCTCTGCCTCCCAAGTGCTAGTACTAAAGGCATGCGCCACCACTGTCTGATTTACTGTTTTTATTTTGAAATAACTAAACCTGAATTAATCTGTTGTTCTCTACCTTACCCCCCATACAGGGTATGTACATGGGCTGGTTATCTGCTTCTGGAAGTGCAGCACGGATTCTTGGGCCTGTGTTCATCAGCCATGTATACACTTATTTGGGCCCACGATGGGCATTCAGCCTTGTGTGTGGAATAGTGGTGCTCACCATTTTGCTCATGGGAGCTGTTTACAGAAAACTTATTGCCTTTTCTGTCAGATGTGGGAGGATCCAGGAATAAACTAGCAGTCTCTGCTGGATGCTTGCTGCCAACCATCTCCAACTAAGTCTTGAGTAGCAAAAACATGTGTTGAGTAACCTAACTATGAATGGTAAGGTATGCAAAAACATTCTGGGTCATAATCTCCTTATCAAAAGTGAATTATCTTTCTTATACTTAATAATGAGTTCCATGAACTCAATAGTGGATGGATAATGTCTGTAGGTGTGAAACTGCACTTAATATAAATTGAGGCACTCTCCCTAAAGCAATGGGACTATGCAGTGGAACTAGAGGAAAGTTCTGTTATAATCAGCCAGAACAGAATGAAACATTTTTTTAAAAGAAAAATACAAGTATTTTCATCAAAGTTTTTTCTTTTCTTTATATAAAAATGCACTATTATTCAGTTTCCCAATGAAATAAAACTGAGCCTTAAATTCTTTCTAGCCTGGCCACCACCAGACTAGGATTTAGTTTTGCTTTCCTGCCCAGGGTGAACTCATTATCTCTCCCTCAATGTAATTTGCATATTGCACCTTTATCTATTATAATTTAGAATTTCACTTCTAAATTAACTTGTGATCAAGAATAACGCTGAGAAGTAAAGAGGACTAAGAGTCAAGGTGGATTTTACTACCTTTAGAAGGGCTACTTTTTCAAGTGCTAGTAAATTCACATTAGAAACATGACAAATGTTTTTTAATATTAACAATAAATGGATTCTTAAAATTATCACTATTTTCCAAGTCCTTTACACTCTAGTGCAAACTTTGACCTTTTACTGGCCCTTCTCAGTAGTGACAGAGGAACAACTGTTTCCAACCTGTCTGCAGACCCATTCATAGCAGAACTACAGTTGGACTTAGAATGCTGTGATACTCTGTCTAGTCAGGCTATGATCTGAGGTAGAATGAATGGCCAAAGGCAACTAATCAAAGGGTAGTTTCTACCCCTGTGTGAAAAGGAATCACTGAAAAACATGCAGAAGTATTTTCCCATTCTGTGACTATGGTTTCAAATCTGTGTGTGAGAACATCAAATGCTCCTGCACTCTACAGTCTGCTGTAGCCATCAGTATTAAATGGTGGCAGCATTTTGCTTCAGTCATTTTCTGTTGTCAGGTCCTGGACTTTATCTTACCTGTCGTGTTATACTACGTCTTTAGTCTTTTGGATCACTTCTGCTCTTAAACCCAGCTTTGTGTGCTATGCAGAGACAACAGTAATAACTCCTCAGAAAGAGTTCCTGTGTAACACACAGTAATTTTCATAGCAATCTTAGGGCTGAAGATAAGATCCTGCTTCCCCGATACATTCGAATTAATGGAGGCATAGTTCTTGTCCAGGTGCCTTCAGAGGCTACCTCTTGACAGATGCACTTTTCAGAATAGGAAAATTACCCACAAGTTACGTACGCTACCAGTTACTTAACTGTGAGAGGCTGTTCACACTAGTGACTCAGATTTGCAGAAATATTTGGGGGAAAAATTGCTTCTGGCAAGAACATACAGAAGTTTTCCAGCCCTAGAATTATAACACTACAATTCAGGGAACTATAACCTAGCAAAATTGATTGCACATTCATTTTCATTGAGGCATTTGTTTCTTGGGAGAGTAGATTAATACACACCTTGCAACCAAAGAAATGAGGGAAACAACAGGTCTAAGAAAAGAGGTAAAGTTTTGAATAGAACAAAGTGAGGATAAACTGAGCAGACAGAGACCATAAGGTATGAAAACTGTTACTAGTGTATAGTAAAGGTCTTCATGAAAACCTAGCAAAGGGTTATTTCCTTATTTGAATTGTCACTTCATAAAGCATTTCTGTATAAAACAAGCTGTTCAAGCTCATGTCTTGTATTAAAGTGAAATAAACTTGTGATTTTTAATTTAATGATGATAAACTACTATTTGTATCTGTTTAAGACTAACTTATTTTAAGAGAAAATTCTGGCTACCATTTACTATTGAAGATTTATTTATAACTTTGTCTTATATTCTGAGTGTTCATTTCAAATAAAGCAAGACTACAAGGATTTGTATCTGTCAACTTTCAGCACATATTAAGAAGCTCTGAATACTTCCCATGTACTTGTTGAAATTTGAGCAGTGACTGCTAGGCTTCTACTCCATCAGAAACCTCAGACACTAATTAGCTGGTATATTTATGGTTGGCTATGGGGAAGGTGATGAAGGATAAGGCCAGAAGGAGATCAACCTGAAGAATAGCACTAGGAAATTTCCCTAAGAAAATAAGGATTTGCTGTTACCTGGTGTAAGAATGACTAGAATGGGAAAAGGTGGAACAAATGCACTTTAGGCAGAACAACCTAGAGATAAGACATTTTGGGAAGTTTCTCAGAACTCAAACCAGGTCCAATGTGGCTGGAGTACAGTGTCTAGTTTGATTCCTCATGAAATTCAAGGTTCTAATTATAAAGAAAATATGAACAGTATATCATGAATAAATTTAAAAATGACCATAGTAGAGCAAATCTCAATATAAGTGAAATGATAAACCTTAGTAGATTAAAACTTCACAATTTAATGTGGTCCAGAGATTTAGAGTGCTCACTGCTCTTATGGTGGACTCGGAAGCAACACAGTGGCTCACAACTTCCTATAACTCAGACCCAGAGTACCTGACCCCCTTCCGATCTCGGAGGGTGAAATAAAACTTCTTATAAAAGGTGCCTATAAAGGGCACAGTAGGGACTGCTAACAAGGTTCCCTCCCTCTTGATGTAGCAAGGCAGAGAGGCCTGTGAAGGTTAATATCTTTCCTCTGCCCAAATAGGCATTTTCTCTGAGTGACTGCCTAGCAGCCAGTCTCTTTATCACCCAAGCTCCCTTCAGGTCCCGTGTCTGTCTGCCCAGTACCCTCTTCTCTCTTGGGGCAATGCAGGAACTCCCAGCAGAGGGAAGGTAGGAGTGACAAAAGATAGAAAAGTCAGCCTGTGGGTTAAACCCAGTCTCAAAACATTAAACAGGGGGGCTCCTCCTGAACAGCAAAAACTTAAGATATAGTAAACTATTTTAAAATAATTTAGTATACAACTAAATAAATAAAAAGTAAACTTACCAAGGTGTTTATTTTATAAAATGTATTTGCAGAAATATTTTATCAGACACAAGTGCTACAAAAATAAATATAAAATATACATGTTTACATATTGCTTATAAGTACATTATTTACATATTCAAAACTTCAAAATTATAGCATGTTTTGTCCATGATTCTCAATATCTTACTAGTACAGAACAAAAAAAAGCAAACACACCGCACACAATATAGCTCAGTACAAACATGAACACAGAAAGTTTAAGCAATTAAGTACTTCGAGCAAAATCAGATGTCTTAGTTTATTTTATAACCACTATATTTGGTAATGGAAATTTTATTCTATTTTGTTTTCTTAGCATATATATTTTTTATGATAAAGATTAAAATTCTGTTTAATAGAAAGGCTTTCTGAAGTTATAGTAAATTAAAAACAAATCTCACTTTACTTGAAAGCCAACCAAAAAGTCATTTATTAAATAAAGACATCTGAAAGGACGTTAATTAACGAAAACTAGGAGTTGGATTAGAAAACATGACAAGGATGGAAGAGAGACACTGTAATTTCTGTTTGATGTATTCTGGTAATTTTTCATTTTCTCCATACCTAAATGAAGCAAAAACAAACAAACTGCATTACTTGGACCTTAAGAGAGTATCAAAAGCACATGTCTCAGTAATTCTTTAATGACAAGAGTTACGTCAAGAAAATAATACACTTACTAGGATTCCAAATTCAAATGAAGTGCATCCAATTTGTTTCTTTCAAAAACACTTGTTTTGTTTGATAGGTTTGTATCTCAGTACAACCATTGTATTTTTTTTTTAATAAATATTTTTGATCTGTGATTGGTTGAGCACTCAGAGACTAGTTAGGACTAGTGGTTTGCCTTCAAAACTGTCAGTGCTGGGTGGTAATGTTCTGTTAGAAGGCTTGCAATGCATTCACAAGGTTCAATACCTACCACAAATAAACAAGTTTTTAAAAAGTCTTTCAAGCTGGGCAGTGGTGATGCACACCTCTAATCCTAGCACTTGAGTGGCAGAGGCAGGCGGAACTCTGTGAGTTCCAGGCCAGCCTGATCTACAGAGTGAGTTCCAGGACACCCAGGACTGCTTTACAGAGAAACCCTGTCTCGAAAAAGAAAAACAAACAAAATCTTTTAAAAGATGGGACATAACTTTTGTTTTAGAAAAATAACCAAGTTTATTTAGCTACTTTACTTTAGACTTTTTTGAGACAGGTCTCTTATATAACCCAGGTTGGTTGCTATGTAGCCAAGGATCTCCAGCTCCTACTAAGGGTCTGTGTACCACCACATCCAGCCAGAGGTCAGGGTTAGATGTCTTCCTTAATCACTTCAGACAGGGTTTCTCACTGAAACTGAAGCTCCCCTATCTGACTAGATTGGGTAGCCAGTGTGTTAAGGATCCTCTTGTCCCCAGTTCCCCAGTGCTTGTGTTATCAGTGTACAATGCCTTCCCTTTTTCATGGGTGCCAGGGCTCTGAACTGAAGCTCTCCTGCTTGCAAAGCAAGAACTTAAGCCTGGGCCATCTCTACAGTCTTCCATGTCCTTTGTGTGTTTTTTGAGCCTTGATGTCTTTAGGTAGAACTGGCTAGCTTTGAACTCAAAAGAGATTCACCTGCCTCTGCCTCCCAAGTGCTAGAATTAAAGGTATACATGGCCCATGTTCTTTTAAGTAAAAAAGAAAAAATTTGTATCAAGTAACTTTCATTAAGTTCATTCTGAAAAAGTCAACCTAGTCAGGTTAGTCAATGAAATTCAAAGAAATCCTACCACTTGAGTTGATTATGAATAGTGTAAATAAAAACTGTCAAAATACTAAGCTTTATCAAGCCACTTATTTCAAAGTACAGAGAAAGCAAAATGAGAGTAAGCATTGAATCCCACCCAGTGCTTTAAGACCTTACCTAGTTGTCTGACCATCTGGTGATGTGTAACTGATAGAAGATACTCCTGCTTGGACAACCAGCTGTGACCCATCATTAAACTGAACCCACACAGCTCCACTAGTTAGCTAGAAAAGCAAGAAGCATAGAAAATGTACATACAAGGCACAATGAAGTTTTTTTTTGTTTGTTTGGCAAGGGTGAGGTGGGGGGGGTAGTTTCAAGACATGGTTTTTCTGTGTAACTCTGGCTGTCCTAGAACTTGCTCTGTAGCTCAGGCTGACCTCAAATTCAGAGATCCACCTGCCTCTGCCTCCCTAGTGCTGGGATTAAAGGCCACATTTTATTTTTAAGACAGGGTCTCACTTACTATATAGCCCAGACATGCATCGATTTCACTATTGCTTCTACCTTCTAAATACCGGAATTCTATGCATGTGCGAATATACCCAGACCCAATACAGCTTTAAAAACAACTATCTCAATAACTACAAATTTGGGTTTATAATGATCTTAGCACTGGAAATACTCTTTTTCTTTTTCTTCTTCAGATTATCCCACTAGTGGTTAAGGCATCATAATATTAAAATGACTCAATAAATTTGGTTTCTCACAAACATCTACTAGGTTATTTAAGTAGTTTGGTTTTTTTTCATGTAGTATTTTTCCTAAGACAGGACTGAAAAAATGATAAAAGCTCCTGTGTTATCTCTTAGTTACTAAACTTGTCTTTGTGCTACTACGAATGGGTAGGCAGGTGGTATAGGTGAGAAAAGAGCAACTAGCATAAGTTCTATCAGCTTAGTTTAGGGGACAAACTGGACAATGTATGCGAGAAACACAGAACCACACAGGAAGTATTCTCAACAAATGCCTACAGGCCCCATGAAGTACTAGAGTGAATTTTTACTTAATTGTCAAGTAAAAATACATGAGCCACACTCCAAAATTTCCACTTCAAATCTTCTGATAACATACACAATGTAAAGTTATATACACTGACATGAAATTTTGTAAATTAGAATTCAACATTGATTTTATTTCTGCCATTTCAACTGTCCTAGACATCATCCTCTACTCTGCAAACCATTATCATGACATTCACATTGTGGGAACCTGACATCAACATCGGCAGCTTTCTGATATATGATATATACCAATTTTTAAAAAGCTTAGGAATATAGCCTATGCAGAAAGTATATTTTAAAACTTCTCAGGAAAGAGAAGTTGCTAAAATAATTTGTATTATTGGGTAATAGTTTAATTAATGAAGAAAAAAGAAAAAAAAAAAAAAACAAAAAAACAAGAGGTCTACAGTGCGTAACTGTCTTTTTCAAAAATGTCTCACCTGTGTAGCCCAACCAACATTTTTCACAAAAACAGATTTCAAAAGCTGCGCTGATTTAGGAAGACTTGAAGACGAGAAACTTGATCCTGTGGCAGTGGCTGTGTGACCAAGTCCTTCAGCTATAGCAGTCTACAAACAGTACAAACAGTAAGGGAGAGGAAGATCTTAGCACATTCATAAGCCAGCTTTAGTGAAAGTGAGATTGCTTCATGATTTTTAAAACAGAATTTTCATAAAACAAAAATTCTAAAATTAAAATATCAACCATACATTCAAACTAAATAAAGAAAAGGCCAAATCATGATTCATTTTCATTTTAGCAAATTTCTTTCCCCTTATTTTTCATAGCTGGTTAGAGAATGCACATGTGTGAACACATACGTATACATACTAGAACATTTATATAATTACTTAACCATGACCACAAGGTAGCTGATAGCGTGTGCAAAGTAGACATATGGCAAAATAGCTCAATGAAGCCCACATAAGTAGGTGATGTTTTATTTATTTTTCTGAGTGGTGCTGGGATCTAACCCATGAACACATATTCAGCATATATTTTACAACTGAGCTGTACTCCCAATTCACACCTTCACTTTATGTAAGGACACCAGGCACTCATCATGGAATGAATATTTACTTACAGAAGGGTTGTGTACTGGTGCCTGTGTTGGAAATGCCGCATTATTCATGCTCGATCTGCTCAGTGATGCTTGCTCTCCCTTTGAGTAGCTTGGGTCCACAGGCGGTGGCGATAAAGCTTTAGGTGAACTAGTATTACCAGGTTTTCTGAAGGAAAAAAAAATGTCCCGCTATAGTTCCCTAAAGTTTTTCAATATATAGACAACTAAAAATTAGTTTGTGTGAGTGTGTTTGACAAAGGGTTTCACTATGTAGACCAGGTTGGCTTTGAACTCAGAGATCCATTTGGCTCTGCCACTCCAGTGCCTAAATTAAAGGTATGTGCCACCACATCTGGCTAGTTAAGTTTTTAAATTTAAATTTTATTTATTATGTATATCTGTGTGAATGTTGTGGATATGTAGTTACATACATGCCCTGGAGTGTCTGGAGGTGGAAGAATGACCTTTGGAGTAAGTTCTCTCAGTTTTATTTAGGTTTCAGGGATCAAACTTAGGTTGTTAAGCTTGCACAACAAGCACCTTTATTATCCAGTGAGCCATCTCACTGGCCCTTGTTTTGAGGTAGGTGGCCTCTACTATGTAGGTGCCAGGATTATGGAGTGTATCACCATGGTGCAATTCTTAACATCATTTACAATGAAATGACTAAACTGTATCTTAAACATTTTAGTCATAGTTAGGAATATTAAGCTTTTACCTTCCTATAATTATTGGGAAGAATGAACAGCTCCTGTTTCTCTTTTCCTCTTCTGAGATTACAGATTCGAGTGCCAAGCAGACACGGTGACCCTATTACAGAGAAGATTGCTTTCTGTCAATAGTTCACTGCTTTCTGTCAACAGTTCACTGCTTTACAATGTGACTGTTAACTGGATGAGAAACAGGTACTTACCTCATTAGCATGGTCCATATATATTTTCATTTCCTCTTTCAAGCTTACAATTTCACTTTCATTTTTTAAAGTATATGATTTACCAGTTTTTTCAATCACGTGAATTAAATCTTCTGTTTTGTGTATTTTGGCTCCTGAAAATAAGCAGAAACCATTCTTTTATTACTATTCCTATATTTAATTCATTATTATACTAGTTCATGGCTGTCAGAAAAGTTATTTATATCATTTATTGATTGTTTGTAAAACAGCACTCCAAGTATCCAACAAATGTTAAGGCATCATTTTCCCTTTTCAGCATGTGTCTGATCGGGCTGCACCAAGTTCATACAGGATAGCAGGGATACTATAACCATGTGCTGTGATGTGTACATGGGACCCTTTAATGAAGAGAGATGGTTAAAGACAAATCAACTCCAGAGAAAGCTCAAAGAGACTGTCTGTTAAACCTGTCCATTTGTGTTTCAAATAAGATATGGATATTGTTTTTCATGCAGTTTATGCCAAGCTAAGCAGAGAATAGGACTAGATATCTCATATATTACAGATAAACTGTGGGGTGTACAGCCATTAAAAACCAGATCACATGTAGTATACTCACCATCATAAAACCAAACCTCAAAATCAGCACCAGGAGAATTCTCCATCAAAACACATTTAGCATATCTTGTAAAATAAGTGATTTTGGGAGTTTTAGACCTTACGAGCTGAATAAATCTGGAAGCATACTGATATTTCCGCCAGTATTTCTCTAAAGAAGAAAAATATATGTAATATTAAGAAAGAAAGAATTGACTAAACATACAGTTGTATCTGCATTCTTATTCCTGGAAAGGTTGGACAACTTTCTTGGTTTTGAAAGTTAAAACTATTAAGTAATTATTTCTCCAAATCAAAGCTTCTAGGGGCTTACGCAGTACATAGTTGGTTACCAACAATTATAAATTATTTTAATATATTACTGCAGTGATTTCAAGTGTGAAAAACTAGATACTCCATGTTGAAAATTTAGATGATTCTACATAGAACAATAACTAAACAAAAGCACAGGCTATATATAGCTCTGATGTTACTAATACTTCAGAGCTAATTTTCACTTAAGAGGTTTGTGGCAGCATATAAGAACAATAGGATGTGGAGTAGTAAGATACACCAGATCTTCCCAGTACATGAATATGATCAGCAGCCAGACTAAAGCCAAGGAAGTTACAACTTACCACAACCACACATACAGAATCTATGTGTATATAAATCTATTATCTCATTCCATCTCCTGAAAATGTACATACCTGGTAAATTGTCAAAGCTGTATCTACTGATCTTGTCAGTAGGCAAGGGTGGTCTATCAGAAAGAGGAAAGCCTCTTTCATCATTTGGGTAATAAACAGTGATCTGATTAAAAAAATAAATAAATGAAAGTTGTAGTTATATGCTTTTAAGTATTATCCTTTGTTTCCAAAAAGTATACAAGGTTCTATGTTAAACATTAATTTAAAAAAATATTGAGATAGTTTCTAAAAGTAATAAAGTATCCTAACGTAAAGTTTTAATTTTATTACTAGTTATAATTATTATTTTTCAGTTCATGAATTCCAAAGATACAGACTCAATACATATTGTATAAAGAATTCAATGCTGAATGTTTAAAGTCACATCTAAAATTGCAAATGAATAAAATTGGTACACTACCATAGTCCCGTCACTGGATATCTGAAGAACTTCTTTCACATGTCCTTCAGATGTACATTCTTTTAGAAGCTCCACACATACTTCCTCTGAATCTAGGATGCTCACCTAGAGAAACAGAAAAATCAATAATTTGTTTTTTAAGAACACTTCTGGCACATAATACTTAAGAGGGAAAAGTACCCAACCATAGCAGAAATAACAAAATCCAACTGCTGCTTCACTTTGGCAGTCTAGAACAGAGACTATACTTGGGTACAGTTGTGAGCCAGAAGGTATAAAGGTGAGACTGTGTAATTAAGTGTGAAATGCTAACCAATGAGTAGAAAGCAAGCAGAAGGTAGGGTGGAGAACAAGGACTCTGAAAACAATTGGGGATGGGGGGGAACAAAGGCAAGACTAGATGACATGGGAAACAAAGAACAAACAGGATCAAGATGGAATCACAAAGAAATTATTTCATCTTCACATATGCTCAGTAAATTTTAAACTCAGAAATGCATATTACTTTAATTTTAGTTGTCCTTTTTTAAAAGTTGTATTTTCTAACTTACTCTTGATTTGAAACAAAATTAAATATAGAAAATCACCAGCTGGAGGTGTAAATAAAGAATTTAACATAGCATGTAGCCAGTATTATTTTAAAATATTTTCATTTAGCTGCCTTTTAAATATAAATAATTTAGGAGATGGAGAGGTAGTGTAGTGGTTAAGAGCATTTGTTACTCTTGGTTCATTTCCCAGAATCTATGTTTGCTCATAACTGATTGTAACTCCAATGCCAAGGAACTTAATGCCCTTTTCTGGACTCCCTGGGCACCAGGCAAGCACGTAGTGCCCATACATACATTACATACATGTGGATAAAACACTCAAACACAAAATCAAAATAAATATATTTTTAAAAAACAAATCACTAACTTCAAAGTTACAAACATCAGAATCAACTTGCCATTTTCAAAAGCTAGAGGACCCCAGGGTGGTGGTTCACACCTACAATCACAGCATCAATGAGGCGGAGACAATAGGAGCACAGATCAACAGCTGGCCTGGATTGCCTATTGGAAACTCTTAAAACACACACAACAAAACCCAAATACTACCTATCTAAACCAGAGGAAAGGAAAGGCTATTTTTCTGTGAATACCCACTTTTTCCTTAAATGTTAAGTTTATATAGTATCTTGGATTCCAAAGACGATATAGAAAACAAAAACAAACAAACAAACAAAAAAAAGAGATCACATTTAAGAATTGTATTGCAAGGAAAACATCAAATAGTTAATTAGAAAAAATAATTGACTTACCACAGCCTTTTTAGTTTTTTGTCTGATTGGTTTTAATCTGTGAGCAATCAAAGGAGATGTAATGCTTCGTAAGGAAGGGCTCTGGTGACCCAGTGTTGACTCCATACTCCTATTCTTGCTTTGTTCAGAACGAGGATGTAAGGCCATCTTCTGTTGCATGATCTCAGGTTTACTGTGATGTGCAGTCATGTACTTTGTCGTACTCAGCTGGTTTACATGATGAAGATTAGCAGAAGTATCAGTGTTCTTGCTGGCTCTTCTATCAGTCCAAGCATTTCTTAACATGTCCCGTGAATCTGGATAGCCCTGGAAATCTCTGCTTGGGCTAGTGGTGTTGTGCTCATTCGTTTCTCCCAAACGAGCTAAAATATACATTTAAAAAGCAGTTGAGTAAAATGTAGCATAATGTGCTGATTATAGTAGCATTTTGGTGGGGGTATTGGGGGTTGAAGACAGGCTCTTTCTATGTAGCCCTGATTGTCCTAGAACTTACTAGGCAGGCTGACCTTGAATTCAACAGATGGGCCTGCCTTGGGCTCCCAAATGCTAGGATTAAAAGCATGCTACACCATACATTGACTCTAAATAGCACCTTTTAAAACAATAGAAAAAGTCAATTATAAACATTTGTGCATTATACTTAGAACTCTCTTTAAATCAGTAAATTGTAGCTGTTGTTTACCAATGGGGGAATTGTGGAATTACATTGAGATGACAGATATGCTAATTTCTTCCACAGTAACTGTTTTACTATTTATAACATTATATATCTTAAATATATAAAGATTTCTTTTTAGAAAGCTATTAAGAAAATGAGCTCTTAATAAATAAGGACAAAAAGTAATTAAAGGAACATTTAAAGCCAGGTTGAAGGAAAACTTTTAGTATCCTTAGAACTAATATCTGCCTGCTTTTACCTCCTAAGTGCTGGGATTAAAGGCATGTGCCACCACTGCCTGGAGAAATCAATTTTAATCAAAGCAAAACCAAATTACTTATTCTAAAACAAGTCAATGTTGGTCAGAAGGGTTTCTGAGAAGAATTTCCAGTCTATAGAAGAAAAAAATAGTAAATTTTCTTAGTATAGGGAATGTTTATCAATCTCTACTTAGAAAATGTGAAACTAAAACCAAGGTAGTGACCTTTAGTATCTCTAATATTACAAATGTATCTGTACCCATATATTTAAAAGCTCTCATAGAATTCTATATATTGATATTTCACATGGTTTCAGAGTTGACCTTTTAAAGGTTTTGTTTTTGTGTGTGTGTATGTGTGTGTGCATGTGTTCTTTTCTGTATATGTGCACTACTATGTACATGCAGTGCTGACTATCAGGTCTCCTAAACCTCAGTTACAAGTGACTGTAAGGCAGCTGCTGTGGGTACTGGGAACTGAACTTGGATCTTCTGGGAAAAGCATCGAGTGTTCTTAACCATTGAGTCATCTCTCTAGCCCTAGAGTTCCCATTTCTAAAAGGGTCTTAAATAAACAACTACATAAAACTCTCTATGGTAAATCTTAATTGTCTTATTTCTTTTTTTTGAGACAGGGTCTCACTTATATGGCCTAGCTACTCTTGAAGTCATGGTCCCTGTGCCTCAGCCTCCCAAGTTGTGTAATTAAAGGAACAGGCCACCATATCCTGATGGTATTTTTCTTTTTAAGGCCTTAAATGATCAATTGTATAGAAGTCTAGCCTCCCAGTATTAAACTCTCTGAATTTTTAACACAATTTTATCTTAAATGACTAAAGCTTTTTGTCCTCGCATTCTCAATATAAGGGAAAATATTTTCTATCAAGTAAAATATTTTAAATTGGAGCATAATGACTGTATTTATTATATAGAGAGGTTATTTCTCCATCTCAGAATAGCTCATATTACTAAATAAAAATAACCGTAAATAAGTACAAGACTGCAAGGCTAATGTACAGGGCAGTTTTGTAGTTTAAAAAAACAAACTAATAAATATATATGGTCGGACTGATTCCCTTTGAGACTTCTGAAAATCATACATATTTCTTGAGAAGGAAAACAGACTCCTCTTGACAGGGCATAACAACTCTGCCTAATGAGAGCTATTATCTCACACTCCAAACAACACAATGGTGAAAGATGATCTCCTCCTCCAGATGCTGCCTTTTAATTCTCTTTTCCCACCACTATTTCCCACCCACCTTCTGTGAATGTTGTTCATTAATGGGGGACACTTAATCTCCACATTCTTAATAATGACCTAGGGCCAGCTGCTTAAATGTTTGGATTTTAGTAGCTGTGTATTTCAGTATGAGGAACTATTGGCAAACTAAAATTCTCACATCAGCTTCTCACAAGTAAAGTCAGGCATCCTTTGATTACTTCATAGGCATTGATAACAGCAGTTTTTAGCACAGGCCATCACCAGAACGGGCTTCAAGGTCCAGCCTGAGCCAGAACTACCAAAGAAACCTTATTCTATATGATCACAGAGCAGTAGTGCAAACTGAGTTGTGTTCTATTTGCTCATGCATAAATAGCTTTCTTCATATATGTAATGTAAGTGTAATAAACTAATCATACACAATGAATATTAAGGAGAGTAGCTTAAATATTCAAAAATATTAACGGTTTATTATTAGAATGTTTCATTGAAATTTCTAGAATATGTTTCATTGGAACTGTTTTCTTAGATATAAGCAGAAAACTGCAATGTTTGGCAAGTTCCGGTTCCAGGTCATTAAATTTTAATTAAATGCTCCATTAAAATCTTACCACTCAAGTGTAGTGGCACATGCCTTTAATCCCAGCACTTTAATCCCTAGGCAGAGGCATGCGGATCTAGGTGAGTTTGAGGCCAGCCTGGTCTACAGAGCTAGTTCCAAGACAGGTTCCAAAGCAATACAGAGAAATCCCGTCTCAAAAAAGAAAGAAAAAGGAAACAAAAAACTTACCATTCATTTGCAGATTCCCAAACCATTGTTGTACCATTTCCATCTGAGGTGTCTGGTCTACAAATGGAAAAGGAGTTTTTCCTAGACAATGATGATTGGAACTAAAGGGGAAAAAAAAAAAATCCCATAAAGCAATTATTGGGGAAGAATGAGCTGGGGACAGAACCTAGGGGTACATATGTATGTACACACTGAATATATGTTCTATGACAGAATTCCCAGTCCCTAAACATTTTAAAGCAGAAACCCTAGAAGAGATTTAAATAACTGAAATTTTAAAATTACAGAAAACAGTGGTCTCTAAAATTCCTATGCCAAAATGCCATGGCACTATAATGGCATCACTGTATGTCTACTATCTTTTTAGAAATTTGTAATTCAAACATTAAAAGATCACATACAAAAGCCCAATTAAGCACCAAAATTTAGTGCTCCTATAAGAAACAGTATCACAGCTACTCCTCATTCACCCTCAGCTTCCCTCTACATGCAGTTACTATCACTAATTTAGGGATCAGACTTGTCTCAATAAATGATAAGTTGTGTTAGATCTACTCAAAATAACACATCTAAAGGTTTAAACACATTTATGAACATATTCACTTTTATTTGCAGTGCTGAGGATTGACATGAAGGCACTATGCATGTTAACCCACTGTTTTCCCTCTGAGCTCTATCTAACCAGCCTATATTGCACTTTTAAGAGACATTAACCGATAATAGCATAAAAGCCTTTTTTGGTTTGAAAGAAAAGACTACCCTAGAACTTGCTGTCACACAGACTGGATTCAGCTGCATGATCCTTCTACCAGTGCTTCCTTCCCATGTTCTTCTAGGAATATGTACTACCATGCTTGGCTCAAAATTTTAATTCTAATTCTATTCTATAACCCCACTTTGTTTGCAGCTTTGAGTCTGTGCTAATACAATGTTTATCAAAATGCCTTTGAAAGAATTAACCCTACACTGCTTGGTCATCATCAGATCTTGGTAAAGATTACAAACTGGTTTTGTTTTTAAGGAAATTAAAAATTGATATTGCTGTTTGTGGGTAAATACCTCTCTTCATTTTCATCCAGGGATCTTCTGGGCTTTGAAAGCATTTCTACTGAATGACATCGTTCTATTGACTGTGTTTTTGCTCGAAACTGATTAGAAGTGCTGGACCTATCCGAGGAATGAGCTCTTCGAAGGTATCGAGAATGCGGCCTTTCTTCTGCATCTTCAATTACTCTTCCCCGTCCCCTATTATTAGTTTCTTGGTCTGGGTTTCCCCAATGTGTACAAAAATTGCTTCCATCTCCTGAAGAAAAGTCACTTAAATTCTTATTTTTTGGAAATACCGTAATTTTACTTGGAAGTGACTGACCAATCAAAAGTCTTCTTCTGTCAAGTAAACTACCACTCAAACTGGTACTGGAAGAAGCTGTGATTGTTGTGGAAATTGTGGCATGCCCACTATCCATTGAATCCTCTACAGTCAAGTCTTTACTTTTTGTTGAAGGATTTCGTGACATAAAAGGATGGTCCAACACAGAAGACAGACTTAACCGATCTGCAGGATTTCTACGAAGTAACTGGTGGATAAGGTCCTGGGCCTCTCGTGACAAAAAGGTTGGCATTTCATAATCTGCCAATACTACTTTATTCAATGTATTCTTGACTGTATCAGTGTCAAAAGGTGGTCTTCCAATAAGTAATGTATAAAACATACAGCCCAACGACCAAATATCAGATTCAAGTCCATGTGCACTTCGAGTTGCAATTTCTGGTGAAATATAATTAGGAGTTCCACAGAGTGTGTAGTGCTTTTCATGTGGCATTTTCAATTGTGTTGCTAGTCCAAAGTCAGCAATTTTTATGTTCATATTACGTGTAAGTAAGATGTTAGAGAGTGTGAGGTCCCGGTGTAATATGCCATGAGAATGAAGATACAACATTCCTGTGATGATCTGATGCATGAATTGCCTAGCTGTGAAGATAGAAAAAAACATAACTTAACAATTCAAAAGTTATAGACAATCCAGTTTAGAATACACGATAAAACCTAGTTTAGATTAACCAACTAAAACATCACTCTAGTGATATGCTAGATATCCACTCCTTTTACTCTTTGCCTTTTCTAATTTATGAGCTAAGGGAAGCCAGATTTTACATCAGTTCAGAGTATGTACGGTAACCAGGGTAACCAGATAGCCATAAAATTTAAGAAAATTATTTAGGGGCTGGAGAGATGGCTCTGTGAAGAACATGTGACTGCTCTTCTAAAAGTTCTGAATTCAATTTCCAGAACCACGTGGTGGCTCACAACCATCTGTAATGGGATCAGATTCTTCCTTCTGGTGTGCATGAATTCAGAACTGTCATCTACATAAAATACATGAATATATAAGCTTTAAAGAAAATTATTTAAAATCATATAAATAAGGCATAAACATATCAGTTGCTAGGGCAAATCTTATTTTTAGTTACTGAGTGCCAAGTATGATAAGCTGCCACACCCATCCAAGCATTTTCATGGGACCAGACCCCAGTTCTCACACTTGCATGGCAAGAACTTTACACACCTCCACTGTAAACATTTAATATATTCCTTAGTATTTTCTGCATGCTTACAATAAAACTATATACATATTATAAATGTTTTTAAACTATTAAAAAATGGTATAAAAGTAGTTTTATTACCTTTCTTCAGTGTACATCTTAAAGTTATTTCTCTAATATCATTGATCTTTATTAATTGCTTTTTAACATTTGTATAATTTCTGATATTTCAAGATTACAAATAATATAGGAATAAACATTCTTGTGCATGTTTACTTTCTGTATACATGTTCTCTGAGTTTTTATGCATTATGGTATATATATTCTATACATATATATTTAGAGATATGAAAATTAGTCAGTTTCATCATACCTTAGCAAGTTAGCCTCTTTTTTTTTTTTTTTTTCCCAGACAGGGTTTCTTTATGGCTTTGGAAGCTGTCCTAGAACTAGCTCTTGTAGATCAGGCTGGTCTTGAACTCACTGAAGTCCACCTGCCTCTGCCTCCCAAGTGCTGGGATTAAAGGCATGTGGCACCACCGCCCAGCGGCAAGTCAGCCTTTTAATATTTAATTTTTATTTAATATTTAATTTAATATATTACCTATTAACATCAAATAGTCTCAATTCACTGTGTGAAAATGGTCCTTAGTTATTTTGGTTAGCACTCTCATGACTACTATTAAGTCTGTATTTATTCATGTTTATTGGTTATTTGAGCTTTCTCCTCTATGAATATTCTGCTCCATACACTCTAGTTTCTTATTTGATTATCCTTTCCCTTTTAGACGCACATCTGATTTTTCAACATGAATGTTTTAGTTATAGACAATGTACACATGCAAATTTGTAAGTAGAAAATAAGGAACCTAGGGCCTTGTACATGCATGTTGAATAAACATGCAAACACTAAATTATAGCTTCAACCCTATAGTCATACATTTTGCAGGTATTTTCTTTCCATCTTTGTCTTAAACTCTGTTGGTGGGAAGGAGATACATCTTTGGTTGCATGTAAGTTTTTAAGTTTAATTCAGGCTAAGAGAATTTATTTATTTTTTTTTAATAAATTTTATCTAGTCAATAAAGCCTTTATTTTAAAAAAAAAATCTTTCAAAGAAGTCTGAAAAACAGAAACTACCATCTACCATCTATGTGTATGGATTCCCCATTTGTATTATTTCCACAGAATAAAATTCTTAAAAAAAATTTGTATTATTTTATGTGTACTGGTGTTTTAACATGGGTATAGGGTCCTCTGGACCTAGAACTGTGACAGTTATGAGCTGTCATTTGGGTGCTGGATGTTGAACCAGGGTCCTCTAAGAAGAGCAGTTAGTGCTCTTAAAAACTGAGCCATCTATCCAGCCCTCAGAATAAACCTTTATCAATGGAATTTGAGAGAAAGCTTATCAACATTTCTACAATATAGCACAAGTTAACAACTATTTCAAAGAGATTTAAATGTATAAAGCTCTATCAGGCCAGTGTGATGGTTCAGCAGGTAAAGGTGCTTACTACCAAGTTTGATGAGCTGAGTTTTATATCGGGAATCCACATGATACAAGGAGAGAGTCAACTCCCCAGAGCTGATCTCTGACCATAACACCACATAACAAAAACCTATCATTAGCCTTGTTTCTTAGCTCTATCTACAATATCAAAATCAGTCATAGCTTGGGGGAAAAACATCTAAAGTAGATTCACAATATATGGACCTTATCTGATTTGAAAAGTGAGGGGATTAGTTGAAATTCCTTTTGTATTTCACAGAAAAATATTAAGTTTGGAAAACCTTTGTTACTATGTCCATTTAAATCTCTATTGTAAAGATATATTACACGGGGAAGTTGAATTACTCCAAGCTTTTAAAAGTTGAACAATAAGCTAAAGGATTTCCAGCACAGTGCTCTCAACATTTATTTGGAAACTTTAGTCATCAAACACATAAGTAGTTTTCTAGATTTGAAAGGATATACAGTAAATTATTACCAATGATTTAAATGAAAATGTGTTTTGGAGAACAGAAGGCCAACAAATTCCTCTCTCTAATGTGATATGTGATTTATAAGTATCAGCTTTTGTCGGGACACAATTTGATTAAATAATAATTGAAATAGTTTTATTTGTGGCTGGAGAAGTGTCTCAGCTTTTAAAGTACATACTGCTCTTACAGAGGACTCAAGTTCTATTTCCAGCTTCCTTGTTAAACCTCCATGGACATGGGCATCTACTTGCATGAACTACATGCATATACCTATACATAGATGCACACTCATACAAATGGCTTAAAAACAACTACAACAAAAAGAAATTGTTGATGCTGAAAGGACTGTTCAGTGGTTAAGCGTCTTGGCTGATCTTCAGAGGACCTGGATTCCCAATATCCAAACAGTGGCTCACAATCAAGTTCCAGAGAATATAAAGCCTTTTTCTGCACTCCTTGGGCACCAGGCACACATGTGGCACACAGACACACATGCAGTTAACATTCATACATGTAAAATAAAAATTCACGTGCACACACACAAGCTTGATGTAGTGGCATACACCTTTAGTCCCAACACTTGGGAGGCAAACATGGGAGCCTCTCTGTCAGTTCAAGATCAGCCTGGTTTATATATTGAATTCCATCCAGGACAGCAAGAGCTACATAGAGTGACCTTGTCTCAAAAACATACAACAAATGTTTTACTAAATATTACAAAGAGCACATTTTCAAAACAACTTCAAAAGCCAAGTGTTTACCAAACAAACAAAACAAAAAACCAACCAACCAAACAAAAAAAAAAAAAAAAAAAAAAGGGAAAAACTCTACCCTTACCCCCCAAAAGACACCTACCTTCACTTTCTGAGAAAGGTTTCATTCGGTTCTTTAGATACCTGTTCATTTCTCCATTATGACACATTTCTAATACCAGGTATACATAATTGTTATCTTCAAAGTAATTATAAAGCTAAAACAGAAAAGGGTGAAGTTAATTATACAAATATCAAGCTTTCTTAACTACTTCTACACACCTTGTATCTTACCTCCAAAATAGAAGGGTGTTTCAACTGGCAATGTATTTTCACCTCATTTTGGACTCTCTGAACCATTCCAGCTTTATACATGGCTTTCTTATCTATCTAAAAATAAGAGAGGCCAGATTTATTTGATTTTAATGATCCTGTGGTTTGAACCCAGGGCGTTGTGCAAGGTACAGGAAAGCACTTAGCAACGCTGTCTTTTGGCTATTTAATGTATTATGTGTGAGTGTACACACACACACACACACATATACACATTATACCCCTACTAAGCCCAGACAGAAGCCCAACATCAATCTACAATTGTCTGAAGTCTTTTTATGTCTTTGAAGTCAACTTACTCTTCTCTATGTTTGACCCTTGTATATCCAATACATTCTTGTGATAATAGAGATTGGCTTTGGACTTCTGATTATCTTTTTCCAACTCCTCAGAGCTGTGATTACAGGCATGCACCACCATGCTCAACAATAGTGGTAGTTTGGATTATTATGGCCACACATAAATAAATACATTGTTCTGACTTCTTCCACTTACCTTAATAGTAACAAAATGTACTAGTCTCTGGAACACGAATAAAGTATAAAACCTTCATTTAAGCAAGGTTAATGGTCTCTAAATATCCTTAAGTTCAGCTGCTGCACTTAGCAATGCTATCTTTTGGCTATACAATGTATTATGCCTGAGTGTATACACACACACACACACACACACACACACACACAGTAGGGTGGCAGTGTGTACAGCCTCTACTAGACCCTGACATTTTAATAGCATGCTCTCTAGTTTCTTGCAAAATACTGGAGAAAGGGTCATTAATACATTCTTACCATTTTGATTGCAACTTCCAAACCGGTATGAATGGACTCAGCTCTGTAGACACCAGCAAATGATCCTTTACCAAGTAGATTTCCAACCTTAAAGTCCTTAAAAAAATTAAAGATTATATGTGATGACTCTCAGAACTAGAAATTAAGAAACTTAGGTAGGAACTGTAATAAATCTGGTAAAATGGGCCAGAGCAGAAATATGACAAGTTTCAAGCAGCCAGCAGACCTCGATAATGCAGGAGTCTGGGGTGTATGGCATCTTGATGCTCCGCGGGACTTTCCTGAGCTCCAGTGAGGATCCAGACTGACTCCTCTAATGAGCTGGTTAGTTAGGTCCCCTTCTCCCGTGTACCAGGCTCCCGCCGCAGCTCCCGCCAGGCTAACTGCCATCCCCGGGGAGGAGCAGGCAGAGCAGCTCCCTGAGCGCGGCTTTGGAGGCGGGAGTGCAGAACAGACGCCAAGGGATGGGGACCGGGCGGGGCCCACAGCTGGAGACACACCTGTTGGGTACCAGGCACCCCCGGCGGGGGTAGGGGTGGCTCCGAGGGGCGGGCCGCTCCGCCCGCCTCTCCACCATCAGTCCTACCTTGGCGCCCGCCCGCCTCTCCACTGTTCGCCCGCAGCAGCGCCCTGGCCTGCTGCTAGTGGGTCATAGTGGGTCACTGAGCACCAGTGAGCGCCTTGAACAGGGTGTCGCTCAGTCTGCGCCCGCCCGCCTCGCTTCACCCGTGTCTGTACCAAGCCTCAGCCGGACCTTCCCTCCAGCACTGGGCTCGCCTCAGCCGGACCTTCCCTCAGCTCCGCGTCTGCCCGCCTCACCTCGATCCTCTCCCCGATGCACGCCGCCATGTTCCCGGGCCTCCGGCGCCCCGGACTCGGCCGTCTCGCAGTCCCTCCGAGGCAGCGCTCCGAGCAGCCAGCGGGTCTTGGCGCCCATCAGGCTGCCTTCTCTATGCCGCCGCCGCTGACGACGTCGCCAACGCCACCGAAAAGTACCCCCGGTATCTCCTGAGGCCTGGGCGGCGCCTCGGTGCTCCCATTTTGAAAAGTTCCCGCCGGTCTCTCAGCGACCCAGTCTGGCGGTGACGTCAGCAATTTCGCCACTTCTGAGAGGGTGAGAGCGACGCGCATGCGCAGGAGAGGATTCCGGGCCTCCGCGCTTTACGCCGGAAGTGGATAATAGTTTGCGGGAAAGCGGTCAGTGTGAGACTGACGGAAGCGTCCATCGTAGCCGAAAATGTTTGGAAATGTCTTGACCCGAAGAATGATTCAGTTTCGGAGCCAGGCACAGAGCGTAATACTAGGGGGCTTTCCTTGCACGCTCCGGGCTCTGTTTTAAAAATCTTTTAAAACACTTTGTGTTTAGACTTAACCTAAAGAGAACTGGAAAAAAGTCCAGCCGGGCTATGGTGGCGCACATCTTTGATCGCAGCACTCAGGAGGCGGAGGCAGGTTGCTCAGCCTCGTCGACAGAGCGAGCTCTAGGACAGCCAGGGCTACACAGAAAAACCCAGTCTCGAAAAACCTTGAGTCCATTGCCTTCCTTAGAGCACCCTCCATGTACACCGTTGTGGTTTTTCCTTTACAACTATTAATGTGTATGGTGATTTAAGAAAATGAGCTGCATAGTAAAATAACGGCTGGAGATACAGTTAAGTAGTAAAATGCTTGCTTAGCCGCACAGTCCTTCCTCTCCCAGCCTAGCCTCCCCTTCTCTCTGCATGCTCTCAGGTATATTAAAAGCTGGGCATAGGACTCATTCCCGCAATTATAACACTCATCAAACAGATGTAGTTCCAGTCCCTCCTCTCCCATCACTTTCCCTCCCCCTGATATTAAAAGCTGGGTATAGCGACCCATTCCTGAAATCATAGCACTCGGCAGACTAAGGTAGTAAAGTTTTCTCCTAAGTTTGGGGCCAGCCCTTTAACACGAAAATTTATTCTGAGCTGTATGTGAGCAACTTAGACTAGGAAATCAACACAAGTTTCCTTGAAAAAAAAAAAAAAATGTTCTGAAGAAAGAGTAGTTGTAAGGATCTTTACACGTAGAAAAGTAGTAATTACAAGTAAGTATTAGTGAGTTTAGGGGTTTGTTTTTGTCAGATGTAAAAAGATAAAAAACAATGACTTGTTTTCTAAAGGCCCCAAGTAGTGTGTTATCTTAAAGTCTACCTGTGTTTTATCCCCTTTAAAGAGAAATCCTAATAGTGTTACCCAACCAGGTCTAGATTTCTATCTTCAAATACCAATGACTTGAGGACAAGTAGTGAGACAAGGAAAAAGATTCATTTGGATAAAGAAAAAGTTTAAAAATTCTTTTGGAGGGTATTGGATTTCCTAGAACTGTAGTACCAGCTGTGAGCTACTATTCTGGTCATGGGAACCAAACCCAGTTCCTCTGCAAGAAAAGCAAGAGCCCTTAACTACACTGAGCCATCTTTCTAGCCCCTTGTATGACTCTAAGGCCAGGTTTGAATTCTCAAATGAACATTCACCATCATTTCCACCTCCCTTTGGCTACTCCTCATACTCATTTCTCTCTCAAGATTTGCCTGAAATCACTAGGAAGTGTGCCCAAGGAAGTGTATAAGGCATTTGTAGTGTATCACTATAGTATTTCTGAGTTTACAGTTACACTGACATTACAAACAAAGCAAAGCAAGCCAGTCATTGGTGGTGCATGCCTTTAGTCCCAGCATTCGGGAGGTAGAGGCAAGGGGATCTCTGTGAGTGAGACCAGCCTGGTCTACAGAGTGAGTTCCAGGACAGCCTCCAAAGCCACGAGAAACCCTGTCTTGAGAAACAAAACAAAACAAAATAAAAAAATTCATTTGGAAAGATATCAAAGCTTTTCTGTTGCCAACAGAGATCCTCTTAGATGACCCCAGATCTCAAAGGGTAATTTATAGACAGGAATAGGAGCTAGGGGCAGTAGGTACTTTATAAGTGTGGTCCTCATTCAGGTCCTTTTTGTGTTTTCAAGTATCCTTGAGAAAACCAAATTTAGGGCAGTCGCCACACATTGTGTTAGATGAACACGTTGTTATTTTACAAGTACTTGGCCAGCTGTAGGGCTGGAGATTTGATGCAGTGATTGAGAACTGCTGCTCTTAGAGAGGACCACATTTGGTTATCAGCACTCATGGTAGTCAGCTCACTTCCTGTTGTTAATTTAGATCCAGGGTCTCTGATGCCATCTTCTGGCTTCTGTGGGCATCACACTTATACAAACCCTTAATCACATATTCTTTACAAAAACAAAATCTAAAAACAAAAACCTATTAATCTCATTATGTGCTATACATCCTCAGAGCTGCTTGAGAACAAAGATAAATATGTCTGCCATTTGGAGCAGAAACTTTTGTGTGAAGAGATATTTATAATTAACATGTAATTTGCATATACAATGGTAACTACACATTAAAAAAAAAACCTGGAATTTAATGGGTTCAGTTTTAGTTTAAGGAATGTTTACATTTATAGAAGCATTCTCTAATTTTCAACATGATTTAATGTTCTAGAATTTTAATTTCAAGCACATGAGCATATGGAGCTTTTGTAATGTTTTAATAGTCAATTAAAACTTTTTTTTATATAGGGTTTTGCTATATACTTCAGAGGCTGGCCTTGAATTCCAACTCTTCTTTTTAGTGCTGCCACCATGTCTGGCTTCATAGGTGAATTACACAGTTGCCTAAATTCTGTACTTTACTCCGAGGTCTTACTGCTTTTGTAAATATCCCATGTGTATTTAAAGTTTGTCAGAGTCTACTAAAATGTCCATGACTATTGATATAAATCCATTATATCTAATCACATTTTGTTATTTTATGTATTTATTGCCTTCCACTATCATTTCCCATGGGACTCACCTTCTATGTTCTGAAACTTGTGTCAGAGCTGTTATATTTCTATAATCAAATTACCTATAATAAAAGCATACCATTTACATTCTAAATCTTTCATTTATACTATTCATGTAGGGGGAACAAAATATTTACATCAACACATTTGGTAGGTATTTTCTTAGCATAACTTCATGTGTTCACTTTTGGGTCTTCCTGAAAGCCACACATCTTCAAATGGGCGAATGTGTGATACCTCTTAGTTATTGGTATTTAGGTTTTTCTTTGCTTACATAGATACAAGGTCTGTAGCCCTGACTAGCTTGGTATGTGATCAGGTTGGCCTTGAGCTCAGAGATCTTCCTTTTCCCTGCCTCCCAAGTACCGGAATTAAAGATGTATACCACCACACCTGGCTTCATCTTGCTTTTTGAGACATGGTCTCTCACTAAACCTGTAGCTTTCCAAATAGCTAAATTAGATGGGTCATGAATCCCTAGGGATCTCATTACCATTTCCTTGGTTAGTGGCAAGTGCTACTACTAACCCCAGCTTTTTTTTTTTTTTTTTAAAGTGGGTGCTCCAGATCCACAGACTTGTATTTGTAGTATACACCCCAGCCCCAGGAGCAGCAGTTCCTTTATTGGTGTGTGTGTGTGTGTGTGTGTGTGTGTGTGTGTGTGTGTGTGTGTGTGTGATTTTCCCAGCCCAAGGAGCAGCATTCTTTATTTTACTATATGTGTGCATCCATGTATAATTGGTAACTCCCCTTCCATCATGGGATCTAGGGAATAGACTCAGATCCTCAGGCTTATGTAGCAAGTGCTTTTATTGGTTGAGCCACCTTGATGATTCCAGGAGCATTAAGTCATAAACAAAGGACCCAGGAAGAAGTTCTTCTCAATCTACTGAGAATTTCCAAAGCTTTCCTTCTATCAACACATCTAACATTCACAAATTACCATATATGATTTCAGAATCAAGTGTCTGAAAGTTTGCAAATCTTGCCAGGTTACTCAAAAACTCTCATTGCTATGCAGATTTCTTTAAAATAAATTGGTGACCTGTCCTTAGTGTTTCATGCAATGCAATGAGTAGAGTTCAACACTTGAAAATTAAACCTCTGGTGTGCAAAATTCAGGGTTCAAGGAGCAGGCAGAATGTGTATTTATTATTATTACATGACTTTTTGACAATGTGAACTGACATCCAAAAATGAATTGCATTTATTTTCAATTGTTATTTGTTTGCTAGTATGAAGATGCAATTTACATACATAGGAAATGTTTTATATGCTTTGCTCATTCCATATGCAAACATTTTGTGGATATATTTGTGAACCAAAGTCATATTCCAAAATGATATTTGTAGAATATTATCAGTAGACATTGAAAGCCATTCTTATGTCTGTTCATTGAAGGTAATGGTCTATTATGTCAAACAAAATTATTTTTATAGACATGTCACATCTGATTATAATTTTCTGCATTGCAAACAGAATTGAGAAATCAAATGTACAGTTCTAAAAGGAAGGAAACTAATAAAGTTACTAAGAACTAAACTGTCAAAAGTTATCTTACAGGAATGACTGGAATAGAGTCACTTTGTACATAGTTATAATGGTTGTGAAGATGATTGGAATACCATTTTACCAGAACTGAACAATTTAGTATAGCTTCCTTTACAAACTGTTTCTGTGTAGGATGATGTTAAGTAACAATGGCTTCTTCCTACCAAATCTAAGAGGTGACCACCTGGTGTTAAGACACCCCATACAAGACACAAGACACAAGAGTATCTAGTTTTTAATTTAAAATTGCTTTTTAGTATCTTTAGTCTAAGCAGGCTCATATGATTTTAAAAGTGTTTTCACTTAATTTCTCAGAAGGAACAAACTTAGGAGACTAAAAATAGTAATACCTAGAAAGATGTACATTGCTTGTTTTAAATCAGAAAGCATCAAAGGTGTCTGCTCTTGACCTTTCTGATGATCCTTGTTATTGTCACACTTGACTGACAACACTGACAAACTGACATCTTTTGGTCCAGAACTATTTCATATCACTTATAACCCAAAAGATGGAGAATCAATTCAGTGGTGTTATTAAAACTGGAGATGTTAAATATGGAAATGTATAATCTGTCTTATTTCATTTGGATTAAGAGCCCTAAATCCTAAATGTAAGACTTGGTATTAAAAAAGGAAACAAAGGGCTGGTCATGGTGACACACACCTGTAATTCCAGCACTGGAGGCTGAGGCATGAGGGTTACAAGTTGGAGGCTAGCCTGAACCTAGCCTCAAAAATAAGGGGAGAGACGCTCCTAAACTTATCTAAACTTGCTAATTTAATCATCAGAGTGACAAAATGCACTCCTTTAATATCATGAAAGAGGGGTTAAAGGAAAATCAAGATTTTAGAAGAGAAATGCATTTGGAAACACTGGCCATTTAAATGACACTTTACATACCATTGATTGTGAAAATGTTATTTAGATGCTATAATACAATCTATGACATGTTTTATCTCACTGTCTCTTTATAGCATATACATTTTAGGGTCTCATATGTTTCCTTAATCATCCTGTGACTTGGGTGATAATGCTTCATATTCCAAGCAAGGGTTGTGTTATTTTCTATTACCATGAATTTGACTGTATCATATATAAGATGGTCATGATTTAGTTATTCTCTGACTCCTTGATTTGAAAGCTCCTGGTTTCAATATATTGATGAATATGCCTTTTCTGTTACTATTTAATAATATTTGAGATGCATTCTTAACAATCCAGAAGGTGAGGAAGCTTTTGCAGCTGTAAAATGCTGACCACAACTTTCCTTTGAAGCAGTTTTATTTTTAACATTCTTAATATTCCAGATTAAAATAACTAAGAATTTAGCTGTGTTTGATTGTTTGAGAAGTGCCCCCATAGGCTCATATATTTGAATGTTTAGTCACCAGGGGGTGGAACAGTTTAAGGATTAGAAGAATTGGAAGGATTAGGATGTATGGTCTTGTTGGAGGAAGTGTGTCATGGGGAGGGGGGGGGAAGGGGGTGAGGGGATCCTGGCTGCTTTATGATTGGTTTGTTAAAGATTTAAAGTTAAAAGTATGACATGAAGAAAGTGGGTAACAATTATTAAAACTAAATTCTATGAGCACCTCTCTGTTTCTTGTAAGACATCTTCATCTTCAAATATCAATTAAAACAACCAATTATCTCTTTACATTTTTATACAGTCAAATATCACACATAGTGTATATAGCTAAAATAAAGTTTTTGCTGTAAAACTGTAAAACTTGACAGTTATTTTTCTGCTCATTTAAAGTTTCATCTCTAAGCCTTCTAAAATACAACACTTTATTTTTGGAGGTGCTTAGGGATCTACATAGTATTAAGAATGTTAGTGAGGCCCTCTCTACCCCAGAGGTGTCCCTACCCCCAGACCTGTTACATAAAATTAGTACAAAGGACTTAATTTGTCTGGGTTATCAACCTCCAGCTATCAAAATCACATGGGAATTCCTTCTGGAATCGTTTCAAGGGTTACCATTACATTTCAAATGCATAAGAATTAAACAACCTATTTTAGGTCACACTGATTCAGTCACTCTGTCAAGGTCTCTCATCTTTTCAGATGGATTTCTCACAAGTCACAGATGTGCTAATTGTTGTCTAGTAGAGTTCACTAGACCTGGCTGGCCTGAACTCAGAGATCAGTCTGTCTCTGCCTCAGGAGTGCTAGGATAAAAGGCATTTGCTACCATGATTGGCTTACTACTATCTTTAAACTGAGTATTGAGCTCCTTAATTAAAGATGTCTGGTTAGGAAATAATCACAAACACACTAAAACTTGCCCTCTCCCACCCAAATAAAGTTCATTTGTTCACAGCAAATACCTGGTTACTGTTTTAAAACTGACATCTGTTATTCCAGCACCTGAGCTATTTGATATAATGTTTCTAGTAGTTTTTCAGAATTTAAGGATTCTGTATACTGCTAAAGAATCAAAGCATGGGGATGATAGGAGAGGATGGGAGGATGAGGGAACTGAGACTGACATGTAAAACAACCTTGTTTCAAATTTAAATTTAAAAAAGGAAAAAGAAAAGAAAAATCAAAGCAAATTTGTTTTTTAAGGTAGGAAGTCAGTGTAGCCCAGGGTGGTCAGGAAGGAGCTCAGACTACTTCTGAAGACAAAGCACTCCTGGGTGCTTGCACCTTGTGTTTGCACATGATTTTTTTTTCTTTTGTACCATTTAACAGTCTTTGTATAAACAAAGTATAATTGGTTATTAAGGGTTGATTTCTTTTTGGGGGTGGGGGGGTTCAAGACAGTTTCTCTGTGTAGCTCTGGCTGTCCTGGAACTTGCTTTGTAGACCAGGCAGGCTGTCCTCAAACTCAGAGACCCACCTGCCTTTGTCTCCTGAGTGTTGGGACTAAAGGCATGCACCACCACTGCCTAGCTTAAGGGTTGGCTTCTTAAAGATAATTCGTACTTTCAGAATTAAACCATACTAAGAAACTTTGCTTCCTACCCTTCTTTAATAATGTAAGGAATGGTAACACTGCTTTGGCTATTCTTTAAAATTGCACCTTTTTGTATTGAAAAGTCTTAGATCTAGAATTTCCTAATTTAATGCATATTACAGGTGAGCTACTCAAAACTAAGGGGAATGCATTTGCCTTCCTTTAAATTCCATAAATAGGGTTTTGTTTTTGTTCTTTTAACATTCACATCAAATTGGTTAGAAAAGTATAGATTATTCTTGGATATATTTAACTTATTAAATGAGAAATTACAAAAAATGTGTTTTATCTGACTAAAACATTAAACTACTTAAGAGCAGGATGAAAAATGTGAGGCTCTGCTGGACATTCAGGTGCAAGGAGAGATGTTTCTGCCACTTTCAACAGGTTTCTGAGGAGCAGTTCCTTATGAGTGCAAGTGTTAAGCAAGAAGCAGCTATAAAATCTCTGTGTGGTCACATACTCCCTTCACAACCATGTTTTTTTTTTCTTTTTTAATGTACCTATATGCATATATTCATCATATAAATGAAAAGTAACTGATAGGTACTTAAAATGTATTTCTTCATTTATTAGATCTAATTATTTCACTTTAATAAAATATATAGACATTTAAAATACGTTGTGACTATATGATTTTCTTAATAAAAAGGGATGCTATCTCCTCCCCCCAAAAGCTTAATAAAAATTCCTACAAAATGACCACCTACCCTCCTACACTCTTAGTGCAGACTACATTGTAGGAACAAAATCTCTATTAGAGAACTCATTTGAGAAAAGACTATCCCTGAAGATAGTATACTCTCAGTCTTTAACTACTTAAGAAAAGTCAGTATTGTGTTTAATATAAAGATTTAGCTTTGGGGAAAGAGCCTTTGAAAATTGTAACTGAAGCTGATCTTCAGTAAACTGGCATTAGGAACACAAGGGCCTATGCATTTGTCTTGCTTTTTTCCCTTAAAGATTGAAACATCATTCCAGCACCTCCCGCCCCCAATGGTTAAATAAACAGTTCCAAGCCTCAGGATAGAACTGAATGGTATGAACAAGTCTGGTGATAAACCACAGACCAGATCCTTAATATAGTTGAAGTACACTGTGCCTTTTCCCATTTAAGAAGCACCAAACCTGGAGCCAAGTTTTCAAAAGGCAATTTAACAGCAGGAACTATAATTTAATCACATCATATCATATTACACTATGTAACATTATGTATTTTACCTACTGATGTAACACAGTTAAGTTTATTACAAGCATTATTTTCTAAGATTTATGGTACAGATACTCCTTTTCAGGAATTACTGCTTATTTATGTCTATCTACATTGGAACTTTAAATCAGTGATAGGTATATATAATGCAGTGCAGTGTGCAATTTCTCCCTACCCTAGATTAAGGTATTATTAACAAAATTAAAACTAATACAACTATAAAAACTGAACTAAGCCCATCAGCAACCCAGATGCACATCTGAATAGGTCAACAGTGTTTCCCCATAACATGAAGGTATAGGCTTAGTGTTAGTGTAGCAGCAGCTGGTCTTTAGGACAAGTAAATCAGTTTCAAGTGAAAAGTTACTCTGAGTAAACTTCCATCCATTCTACTAACAAAAGCAGCAAATGCTTGTCATCTGAATGTCAAACTATGCACTGTCTCTGACTCATTATGTTCATTTATGTGATGATAAGACTGGAGTTTTTGAGGCGCATCAGTGAGATGGACTAGTATGTCAGAACCTCTCATTTGTTTTAATATTTAAATGATAACAATACGGAAACTAGGAAAAGGTCAGTGCTGGTGGCTCTAAACCACATGAAATTCAATTTGTTTTCACAATAACAATGCATTCAACCCTCTGCCTCTGCAACAAAAGAGCAATGCAGTATCCTTCCCTGCATAGAGGAGCTGAGGGCTATGCAAGTACAAGCTGTGACTAAGGTAGATGGATGCCGAGTACATAGCAGTCCTGCATACTGACACAAAGTATGTGAGGAGAGCTCAAACTGATTTGTACATCTATATTCAGCTACAGCTTCACGGCAGCAATGGGCATCAACAGTGCACTCAATATAGACACTTTTCAAAACTACTCCAAAAAACAAAAGACAAAAGTAGTTAAGAACAACTGAACATATGTTGTGTGTACTGGGTGTAAAGGATGAATGGACCCTGTAGTTATCCCACTGTTGGAATTACATGAAACTTAGTCCACGTCCATCTCTCCAGACTCAGTATGCTGTGAGCTGCCTTTTGCTGGATCTGGGTTGGTCTCTGTACCACTCTGTCCATCCATTGGTCCATTGTGTTCATTGTTAGCTTTTGCTTTGTCTTCAGGAACTTCTACTTTTGGTTTCAGCTTATAAACGATGGGGTTACAGAAATTATCCAGTTCCTGAAGACAGAAACAAGACATGCCAAATATTACACAAAATGCTTAAGATGTTTGACAGTATTCTCTAACCTCTTAAAACTTGCATCATCATACGTTTAAATAGTTCAACATGTTGTTGTTATTTTTTGAGACAAGATTTCCTTGTGTTGCCCCATGTATGCTGGAACTCACTCTGTAGACCAGGCTGGCCTCAAACTCATAGAGATTCACCCACCTCTGCTTCCCAAGTGCTGTAATTAATGGCATGCACCACCACTGCTTGACCTATATTTAACAGTGTTTCTCTGTGTCCTCTGTAGACAGGATGGCTTTGAACTCAGGAATCCACCTGCCTAAGCCTCAGCACTACCACCACCTGGCTGCTACTGTATGTAATTTTTAACTCTTTATATGTCAGATGTTTTCAGAATTATGTGAACACATTTCAAAATAGTGAAGTTTTTAACACTTATATGAAAACAATTTTAATAAACAGATCAGGGTAAGTGTACATAGAATATTTTTTAAAATAGCTGAAGGACAAATAAGCAAAAACAAAATAAAAGTAAATTCAATTTAATTTTAAGTTTTATGTAATTTGTTTTAAAATTGTTTTACATTTTATTTCTGAGATTATACTATAATTACATTTCTCCCTTCCCTCTTCTTCCTTCATGTTCTCCTATAAAACCTTCTTGCTCTCTTTCAAATCCATGGCCTCTTTTTTCATTACTTGATATTGTATGCATATATGTATATGTACATACATATATATTCCTAAATATAAGATCTTCAGTCTGTATAATGTTACTTATATATATAAAATTCTAAGACTGAACTGTTGGTATTGGATAATCAACTGGTATGTGTTTCCCTGGAGGAGATTATTTCCCCTGCTTCAGTAAACATCCTTCTAGATGTTAAGACTTTTGTGTATACACTGTATGAACACACACTTACACTGTGTAAATTGAAGTTCCTAGAAAAATGCTCTATCTACATTGAGATTCTGCAGACTGGCTGAGTAATAAGAATGCTGTGATTGTGGAGAGGTCAAGTGCTGACCTAGAGCTAAAACTATGGCATACCTTTAATGTCTGCCCTCAAATCCTTTCAGCTCTCAGGTAAACATTTTGGATGGACTAACTTATCAGAGCAGTAGCTTCCACCATACCCAAAGCCAATAGTGTCATCAGATAGTGCCTGAAGCCTGGAATGGGATTTTCCTGCTGCTGTAACTTCTCTACCTTTGGCCCCCACAAATGTATTTGATAAATGCCTTGATTTATGATTTACTTTTGTTCAGGAACTAAGTTTATGAGACCACTTCTTTATTCAGAGCAACCTGTGTCTGTGTTCATGGTCCATGATCACTCACAATAAATTATGTCCTTATTTCTTTTGAAGTGAGAGCTGTGTTTTATGCCTACAAATGTGATTTTATTAGGATTTTTATAATCATTTTTACTCAATATGTTGAAAATCTTTATAACTAAAGCATCATACTTGATAGCTAAATGACATATATAGTAGTAATTTCTAGAATTTTTGTAATAATTTCTAGAATTATGATTTTTGGCTAACAGCTACACATTTACTTCAAATGTCTACTATATATATATGTGTGTGTGTGTGTATATATATACATATATATATATATATATATATATATATATACGTATATATAATATTCTGACATGAAGTCCCAGGAAAATTATACAAACTTAAATTGCTCAGGGGAAAGTACCCACTGTTCTATGTTTCCAACGATAGCAGAGATTATAAATACAAACACAGCAAACGATGCAGACAAAAATACCTGCATTCTTAGTGACTGAGCATGCATCTCTTCTTTATCAGTTCCTAACCCAGTGTCTTCATTTATTTTTATATTTGCATAGTTCTGGTGCCATGTTTTTCATGATCTTTTTATAGCTTTTGATATTTTTATCATCAGTGTTCATTAAATTTCAAAGTTTATCTGAGATTACATAAAATTAAAAACAGGCTTTCATAGTGGAAGATTTCATATTCCAAAGATAGACCTATTGCAATAAAGATATTCTCAAGGAATCTGGGTATTTATGTTGGTCACATTGCTGTATTTCATTGCATATTACTTTTGGAACTTAAAAGCCAGCAATGTCTAGCAAGTTTGAAAAAGAAGTAGAGACTCCCTCATACCTAAATTGTTAAAGTAAAGCAAAGCCTGGCCTTAAACTTCTCTTTTGTGTTCTTTTGCAAGTTGACTACTTCTCAGTGTGACACCCACTTATTTTTTAGTCCCTAAAATTATGTTAGTGCTTAAACCTATGAAAAAGGAAATTTTAGCCAGTGAGATGGTTCAGCAGGTTAAGAGTGCCAGTTGGGCAAGCTTGGGTATCTGAGTTCTATAAAAGTGGAAGTAGAGAATCAACCAGAACAAATTTCTCTGATCTCCTGTGAGCCACAGCATGTGTGCCCACACACTCATTGTACCCTTCCACACACATCATAAAAATTTTCTAAAGGGAATTTTAGTTTTTTACCTTTGACTTTGCAACTATTTCTGAAACTTTTACCACAGGATCTTGAGTAAGACTTAATTTGTTCTGTGCATTCATCTTACTGTTCAGCCAATTCATGGAGTCACTGATGTACTTTTCAACTTTGTCCATTTCAGCAGGATCCAGATGATCATACCTTTCATCCTATTAAAAAAGTAACAAAATTGTAAAAGAAAAAGTAGTTTTGTAGGTAATGGCTTATTGATAATTTCTTCTTAAAACATTCAAGTTCTTATTAGGCACATCATGTATATTAATGTAAAGATACAAGGTGATATAAACTGAATTGACTAGGAAAAAATAAAGTCAGTGCAGACTTGCAAAGGACTCCTAGATGAGGTCAGCTCTGGAGAAGAACCATCAGTAGAGGCTCTGCATTGGGCAAGAGAAGCTAGAACAGAGGAGAATTTATGCAGATGAAGGAGAAAGTAAGTGCACAGATATATAGTGAGGAAGAAAGAAAATTCTAAACATACCACAGAACTAGGTTGTTCATGCTTGAAAAAAAATTGATAATGAAATTCTGTCCAAAAAAAAAAAAAAATCACAGTTAAAGCTCCTATATCTGGGAAACCACCCAAGAAGTCACAGTTTATACCAGTAGCCAGGAGAGCAGAATTCAGCAACATATCAAAACTAGAGGATTTCCAGATAAAGATTATGGATTGCATAGAAATTACAGGGTGAACATGGAACAAAAGGACAACAGGACACACATAACATGAAAGCAGGGGAAGGGTACATGGATGTAGGAGGACATAGAAGTATTTGTAAAGAGGATCAACCTAAACAAATTTCCTTTGAAAATGCCATAATGAAACCTAGTATTGCATGTGCTAATTAATGTTTAAAAAAATTAATTTACTGTGTTTTCCTTTAAGTTTTTTTTGAGACAGATTATAACCTAGCCTAACCAGGGCTTGTCCTGATCCTCTGCCAAAGTTAAGGGGGAACATGGGGGATACCGTTTTATAACTGTTAAGCTTTTCCAGTTTTCTTTGTAAGATTACAAATTACACAACATCACATTGAACTTGGCTTCTTGACTGCTATATTTTATTCACTTTCTTACTACTTCATGGGTTAAGTTGTCTTTGCTAGTTATTTTCATTACTCAACATACATGCCTTTTAACATATTATCTGCAGCCTGTAGTCTTTCCCAGAATGCTCAACTCTGACCAACTTGAGGCTGTAAGATAAAAAGGCCTAGTATTTCTGTCTGCTAAAGTTCAGGACCCACAAACCATCCTAGCATATAACTAAAACTCACATACCTAATCAAAAGTAGTCTTAGTTTCCTTTGAATATTATCTTAAACCCACTAAAGACCACTAAAGTCAGAGGAGTATTCATCATGCCAATAACTATACCAGATTTGAAATATGCTTGATATTTTGTCTGCCTCATTCTTTACATTTCCATTAGCCATACATTCTGTTTGTGAGTACTCAGGCAGAATTGGCTAGCCCTATTACAAATTTTCTTTTACAACACACAAATCTTCTAAAATAAAGAATTAAGTTGTATACTGGAAAACTGAAGATACTGAGAGGTTGTATATACACTAATAGCAGCTACTTCAGTTTGACTCTTGACTTCTGTAGTTTATTATCTGTGTAATCCAACAAACCACTTAAATATCCAGGTCTTCTCATTTTCAAATTGAGACAACAGTATTAATCATTCATAGGTAATAAATTGGTGAGACTGTGTGAGATAACCACGTACAGTGCTTAAGATTTACTAAGTGCTTGGTGAATCTAAGCTTTTGGGATGATACCATGCCTGAATGATTCTGGTTGTTGCTCTCTACTGCATATGGATGCAGTGTTAATATCAATGATCAAATCTGGGTGGTAACTGAGTATGTAAATAGTGACCAGTAAGCCTGATCCCTGGGGACAACGTCAACAAGATGGCCTGCTTCTTTTGGGTTTTCTGAAACAGCGCTGCAGCGGTGAACAGACACAGGGAAGACTGTAAGGTATAAACCAATAATTTCCTAAACAGCCTGGTAGGCCTGATTGTTTGCTTACTGTTCAATCTAAATGGAAACATGATTATATTACCCTACTTGAAACTTCAGAACAGTGGAGATTTGAAAGGTTTGGGCATGTACAAAGAACAAAAGGAGATTATGGATTAATGATAGATGGACAATTAACAACAAATTAGGCAAGGAAAAATACAGAGTGCAGTTTAGAGTTACAGAATACCTTTTTCCATTTAAGAAACAAAAATGAAAACAATGGATTTTGTTACTGGATTAAAGCATGACCCTTCAGGGAAATCTAAGAGATGAAAGTCTCATATTTTATATTTTTGGTGGTGAGCCTAGCCTTTAACAGCTGAGCCATCTCTCCAGTCCTGAAAGTCACACATTTTAAATGGCCTGGAGTCCTCTACTGGTAATTCTTTACTAAAAAACTCTGTTTGGTATGCTCAGTCTCTTGAGAAGTTGCAGCTTTGGAGCTGAGGACTTCTCCAGTCACCATGCCTCCTCCTCTGCAGCTGCTGTCATAATCCCAGTACCTTATTTCTGTGTGCTTCTATCACTTTCAGGACAAGCTGAATCTTTTTGCCCAAGTCGTTTAAAGCTTTGGGTCTCTCCTCGTGCTCCACATACTTCATCTGAATGGGCTGGCCATATTTCTATTAACATAAGAAACATTTAAAAAGAATGAATAGTTTTAACAGAATACATTTATTTTTCCCTTACAGGATGATAAATAGGCAAAGAAGATAGCTAGACAAAAACATGTCTTTTCTATTTTCCTACAAATAAATGTATTCCAGTGGCCCTTACCCTACTTTAATCCTTATTTTATCTATAAATTTTCACTCATTATTACCTCTTGACTCTTTTCAAACCCCAAAAGCTAATCCAAACTGTCAATCATTTCAAATCAAAGTGATAAAACTTCATAGAACCATTCGAAAAAGAAAATAAACACTAGTTTGCTGCATACAGAATTCACATATTTAAATCTTTATTTCAAATTTTATTTTTGAGACAGGGTCTCTCTCTCTGTAGCTGTGGCTGGTATGGAAGTTATGACGTAAACCAGACTGGCCTCTAATGCACAGAGATCCACCAGCTTCTGCCTCCCAAATGCTGAGATTAAAGGTTGCACCACCATGCCCAGCAAAGTGAAACAAACTAAATACCAATGCTTTTGCATTACAATTCTTACAAAACTAAAATGTTTCCAACATTAATATTCACCTACTATGAAAACAATTTACTAACCTTTAGCTCCTGAAGCTTATCCACATAAACTTGTTTAGGTTGATCCTCTCCTTCTTCATAAAGCCAATTTTCTGTGTCTTCCAATATTGCAGACAGTTTATTCAAGTCCTAGTTAGACATTTAAGAGACACTAATTACAAATGCCTTAGAAATAAAAGTCATTAAAAGATGCTATTAAGTGTAATACCAGACTCTTCTAACTTTACCCATAATACATTTTTCACTATCCCTCTTCAACTTGAAACAAAACAAAAAACTAAGAACCACCAAGAAAAATTGACAATAACGAATTTGATGTACATAATTCTTACTAGAATTTTCAAATAAACATTCAAGTAGTTCTTAAAACTTCAGACTTACTTCTGGAGTGATGAACTTTTCGTAGACAGTGCCCAGTTTGTCTCTGAAATCATAGACGTATTCTTCAACAGCATTTTTAGCATCATTTCTTTCTTTCTCTAACTTATCCTGCATTATCATCTTCCCCTATTTAAAAGGTTTCAGATTGTCATAAAAATATGCACAGAGAACTGCTAGTTAAAACCATGATACCACTTCATACCTTGTAAGAGGAACATATGAAAAAACAAAAGCCCAACAATAATAACAATAGATAAGAATTTTAAGCAACTGAACTCCTGGTAAATTGGTGAAAATAAAACATTTTACAGCTGTGGACCACAGGAACAATATGGAGGTTCCTCAAAATTAAATAAAAACAAGCCAGGTACAATGGAATATGCTTTTAATCCCAGTACTTGGGAGGCAAAGGCAGACAGATCATTGAGTTTGAGAGTAGCTAAAGCAACATAGTGAGACCCTGTATCAAATAAGGAAGGAAGGAAGAAAGGAAGAAAGGAAGGAAGAAAGACAGAATTATGAGTTCCCTCAAACCTAGCAGTTCTGTTCCTAACTATAGATCCAAATGAATGGAATTAGACATTCCACAGATATTTGTATGCTAGTATTTAGTGAGACATTATTTATCATCAGAAGTATAAGCTGAAGCATTCAGTAACTGATGAATGGATATTACATGTGTACATATACAACAGAACTATGAGGTCTAGAAAGGAAGTTCTATGTATGAGTGAACCTGGAGATCATGCCTAGTAAAACAATCCAGGCAGAGAAGGACAAGTATTGTCTGATTAAATTTATGCCAGCTGTCTACACATGGCAAATTCTTAGGAGACAGAAAGCAGAAGAGTGTTAAATGAGAACTGAGAGAAAGAAGGAAAGAAGAATTTGAAATCCATGCTACAGCATTTCTTGGGACAACTGAAAGCTTTGGAAATAGTAATGATGGTTGTATAATACCAAAATGTGAAAAGTACTAACACTGTATACTTGAAAATGGTTTTAAAATAGAAGACAGAAGAGAAAGAGTGAGAGAGAGAGAGAGAGAGAGAGAGAGAGAGAGAGAGAGAACATAAAAGAGGGAGCCAATATTGGTTTAAAGAGAAAACTGAACCAAAAGAAAGGGTCTAGAGACCTACAAGACTGCCGCCAACTAACAATTTGAGCAACCGTGGAAAGGCTACCATAAATGCCCTTCCCGGATAGTGAGATCAACAACTAACTTATCCATGGAGCCCTCATCTAATTACTGTTGGAAACAGAAGCAAACACCCATACCTAAACATTGAGTCGAACTAGAATCCAGATGCAGACGGAGAGGACAAGGCCAGGTTGCAGAAAAACATAGAGACAGCTGACCTGAACAAGGAGGAGCTAACGGGCCCCCAGACTGATAGCTGGGAATCCAGCATGGGACTGACTCAGGCCCCCCTGGCTGGGTCTCAGCCAGAAGGACTGAGCAGTCTAAGGGACCTCAGGCAGTGGAACCAGGATGTATTCCTGGTGCACCAAAGGACCTTGCGAACACATCCCCCATGGAGGGATACTGCAGGAGAGAAGTCCTAGTCCCTACTTCAAATGACCTGACAGATCTACATGACCCCACCTGGATGGCATTGCCCTACATATGGAATTGGGGTGGGGGGATGGGAGGGGACAGTGGTCAGGGTGCATGTGAGGGGGCAGAGAGGGTAAAAGGGAGGGAGAGGGAACTGGGATCGACATGTAAAATAATAAAAAAAATGTCAAATTTTAAAGTACATGTATTTAAAAAAATATTATGTACACAGTATTCTCCCTGCTGGTATGTTTTCATGTCAGAAGAGGCACCAGATTTCATTATAGATGGTTGTGAGCCACCATGTGGTTGCTAGGAACTGATCTTAGGATCTCTGGAAGAGAAAGCAGTAATCTTAACATCTGAACCATCTCTCCAGCCCTAAACTACATGTATTTTAAAAAGTAGTAATATATTCCCAAATCACTGACTTATATGCTTTGAGTGAATGAATTATATGCCATGTGACCTCAGTGACAGCTCTTGAACACATCTATACAAGTTCAAATTCCAGCATCCTGATTTACTAGTGGGAGTTAACAAAAGTCATCTACTCTTGGTTTTGTTACCCTAATTCCACATGGCTGTGATTTAGACCTATTGTAACTCACATGCAGTATCTTCCACATGAGATTAACTACCCTTGGTCAGAGATATATTAACAGTGGTTGTGACTGATGGTGCGCTTTGGAAACTCACTTGAATCCAAATATGAAGGTTGTTGTCTGACTTGGAGTAGCATATTGTATACAGGCCTCAGTTTTCTCATCTATGAACTATAATTCTTAACAGGAGATACTTGGTATGTTTGTTTTGAGAACTTGTGAGATATTAGCAAGAACTATTATTTATTATCAAAAGCAAGGAAAGAATGCAATTATAATTCTTGAACAAAATTTTCACTTAAAAGCATCTTGTTTTCTAAACACAAGTCTTCCTTGACAAGATGTAATACAATAGATTTAAAAAGAGACATTTTAAAAATGCACATAAGCCTACTATGGTTTCCTACAGCTTATTCATTTGGAAAAATTAGGCTCTAAACACATACATTCTGAGTATTATATGAGATCGTTAGGAATTATTAGGCATGTATAGAGCTTTGTTAATAAATAGGTATATTATGCATTGGTATGTTAAAAAGCAATCCCCATAAAATCAAAATTTCTTCATGTAATGATGGACAACAGACAGTTGAATGCAACATGCTTCAATTACCTAATGCTTAAAGAAATTAGACACCACCATTTCAATATAAAATTAGAGGATAAATATAATCATTTCATACAGCTACTGCTAAAGAAAGTACTCACTTCTCAAGAAACTGGAACTAAACATAAAAATAGACAAGAGCCTGGTCTATAGAAACCCACAGAGGCAGCTGACCTGAACAAGGGGAAGCTCATGGACCCCCCCCCCCCAAGACTGATAGCTGTGAAACCAGCATTGGACCGACTTAGACTCCCTGAACGTGGGTCTCCATTAGAAGGCCTGGGCAGTCTAAGGGACCTCTGACAGTGGAACCCAGATGTATCCCTGGTGCATGAAAGGACTTTGGGAGCACATTTCCCATGGAGGAATACTCCCTTAGCATAGAGGCAGGAGGGAGGGCTTAGTCCCTACTCCAAATGACTTGACAGATTATGATGATCCCTCCTGGGAGGTATCACCCTCCCTATGGAGTGGGGGAAGTGGGGTGGGATGAGAGGGGGTTGGGGGAAATGGGAGGGAGGGAGAAGGAACTGGGATCGATATGTAAAATGAGAAAAAACAATAAATACATATAAAAAATAGACAAGAGCATGTGAGAAAATGTTAATAATGACAACAGAGTTTCAAATATCATCAATCAACACATTTAAAAGGGGGCTTTCTAGGCCAGAGATGTTACATTCCTGTGATCTCAAAACTCAGAAGGCATAGGATCTAAAGATTCAGGCTAGCATGGGCTATAGAACAAGACTCTCCCTTGGCACCTCCACAAAACAACACAAAGAATTCCACAAATCAAACCAAAACAAAAGGGGGGGCTGTTCCTATTTTATTACTGTTTAGGCCATATAAGAGGGAGCCATAGTGGTGGCACATGTTTATAATAATAGCACTCAGGAGGTAGAGACAGAAGTTCAAATTTATTCTTAATTACACAATGAATTTGAGGCTAGCCTAGACCATATGAGCCCTATTTTATAAAAGGGTTGGTGATGGCAAAGAGGTTTTTCTCTATAGTGGACATTATTTTTTATATAGCTAAGATAAAAGTAGTATATGATACTAATACAACTTGGTAGTTTGATGCCTATATTTCATCCTCTGACTTCAATACACTATCCGAGTACATTAGCAATTATTCAACATTAACTCCAAATTACATACCTCATTTTCAATGTAGCTATTGAGAAGATCTTGGGTCAGTTGTCTGTACAGACTACTCTGGATGGGTAGATCAATACTCTTGACTTTCCCTTTTTTAATAGTCTGATTTATGCGGTCTTGCTTGTCTGAAGGAGGTGACTAGAAAAGAAAATCAAATCAAAAGTGCAATTTTTTAAAACAAACAAATTTTAGAGGCGAAACAAAAAAGCAAAGTCAAACAAATCTATTACCATCTCCTATAACTTTATTTTAAAATGAAACTGGGCTGGGAGTGATTCTTGGCTCAATTTCTAGTATCACCTCCCACCATGCTGCTTCCACATAAAAAACTAATACTGGTATTAGTTATTAGCCTTTTGTATTCTGCTGAATGCTAAATTCTTTCTACATTTGGAGTATAAAGTTGGAAATACAAAGCTGTAATGAGCTACCACTTCACATATAATCCTATGAGCCTATGAGCCATTGAGATGGTTCACAGGGTACTCATTGCTAAGCCTGACAACCTGAATACAATCCCCGGTACCCACATATAAGCTGGCCTTTGACCGTCAACAGTTTGTGTCATGTGTACATACATACATACATACATACATACATGCATACACACACACACACACACACACACACACACACACACACACACACACACACCAAAGTTAGCTGAGAGGTTCTTTAAAATGTTAAACACTTAAATACTATTATAATTAGCAATTCCATTACTAAGTAAGTGTCAAAGAAAATGAAAATATACAGAAAATTTGTCAAAAGTAACATTCTCAATAGTAAAACTACACTGTAAAAGTCCATCACAAATAAATGGGTAAATAAGAATGCGGGATGCATTGATACAAAGCAGTATTAGACTATAACTAGAAATGAAATACTATCACATCTTATTTCTAAGATGAACCTTGAAACCATGATTAATGTAAAAAAGATAGCTATAAGGGCATTTATCTGAAATTTCCAAAATAGGCAAAGCTGTAGATATGAAGTAGGCTAACAGTTGCCTGTGGCTGGAAGGGGGAGATTTAGAGAAAGGAAAGTTGTAGCTCATGAGTTCATGACTGTTTTAGCACAAAAATTTCTCTAAAATTGTGATGATGCTGGTGTGAGTATTCAAAAACTACTGATCTATACACAAGTGGGAGAACTGTGTGATGTACCAGATATACCTCAAACTCTTAAACAACAACACACAATTCTGAGTAAAATGAGAAAGTAAAACACATGTTTTAAATAATTTTACAATCTAGAATTTAAAACCTATAAGGAAAATAAGCATACAGCTATGCTGTACAGATGGACTTGTGTACAGGGCAGCAGTAGCATGGAGCTGAAGCTACACTTACCCAGGCCATGAGAATGTGTCAAGTACTTCCTTTTTTTTTTGCAAATTATTATATTAATACAACAACCCCAATATGAGTTATTTACCTTCTAGCATTTTGCTTTAAACACTCTTATCAAATTGTTATTTTTAAATTGTATTTTTATTGTTTTTGATTATGTATATGCATGTGTATCTCTGTGTGGGTTTGTGCATGTGAGTGTAGATGCCTGCAGAGACAGGAAGAGGGCACTGGGCACCAGGAGCTAAGTTATAGGCATTATGAGCCTCTGGACATGGCCGCTAGAAAGCAAATCCAGGTCCTCTGGAAGAGAAGCAAACACTCTTAATGAACTATCTCCCCCGTCCTATTATCTTATTCAGACAATTGAATGAAGGTAGGGAGGCCTAAGAAGTCAATGGGATCTGATGATTGCAGGACAGAAGACATAGAAGGTGATAAGTTGTAAGCCTATCAGCCCATCACCTCCTTGCTACCACTACCACAGCTGGCTCAGATACTCTCATTAGAATATTTTTAGCAGAGTATGGTGGTACACCCCATTAATTCTAACACTCTGGAAAGCAGAGGCAGAGGCAGAGGCAGGCAGATCTTTGTGAATTTTAATCCAGCCTGCCTGGTCTACACAATGAATTCCAGGCTAGCCAGGGAATATGGAGTCCTTGTCTTATCTTCTACTTACCAAAGATTTATTTTATTTTATTGGTTTTTTGATATAAGGTTTCTCTGTGTTGACAGTCCTGGCTGTCCTGGAACTAACTCACCTTGTAGACCAGGCTGGCCATGAACTCACTGAAATCTGCCTGCCTCTGCCTCCTGAGTGCTAGGATTAAAAGCATGCACCACCATCACCTGGGCCAGATTGTTAAAAGAAAAATATGATGTGACCAAAATTCCATGCAGAGCATTATACATTTAAATTCATTTGGAATTGCTCCATTTCTCTGAGACTGTGTAATGTTTAGTGAAAAGAAATGTTATTAAAACATTTTCCAGCCTGGTGCACACCTGTAATTCCAGCACTTGGGAGGCAGAGGCAGGCCTGATCTACAGAGCTAGTTCCAGGACAGGCTCCCAAGCAACACAGAGAAACCCTGTCTCAAAACAAAACAAAAACAAAAACACCATGAACAAAAACATTTTCCCTGTCAAAAGATAACTTTACTTGTAATATGTTTTGTTCTCTTTTTGTTTATTTGTTTTTTATTTTTTGAGAAAGAGTTTCTCTGTGTAATAGTCCTAGCTGTTCTGGCACTTGCTCTGTAGTCAGGGCTGGCCTCAAACTAACAGAAATCCACCTGCCTCTGCCTCATGTGTCACCACCACCTGGCTTGTTTTGTTCTTTTAAAAGTTTTTAAGTAAAACTCTGAAATGTAGGTATTTTGGTTGAAAGCTTTTATAGCTTTCCATAGCACTACAGTTTAAATTATTACTAAGCATATTAAAAAGCAATCAGCATGCAATAAACAAATCAGCTAGGCATCTTATCTCACCTCACCTCATTTCATCTCAGCCAGGTATGAGTGCAGGTCTGTGACCCAACTACTTGGGAGGCTTCAGATCAAGAGAACACCATGTGAGACAGTCCTGTACCACACAGACACACCCAAACAAGCAGATACCAAGTCCAAACCTGACAAAGTTCCAAACACACAACCACAAAAAAGGAAAGCAAACCTTTGTCTTGGCCCCAGTGTGGTCAATCTCCTCTTCTGGGGTGTGTTCAGCATGACATTTTTGATGACCTCCTTCTTCTTGGTCAACTTGCATTTTGTCCTGGCAAAATATGTAACAGATTGTACATAGTTTCCGTTTTTAGTAAAAAGCATAGCCCTATTCACATCTTGAGTCATGTGTGCATACTAAGGCAGCTCACATTTCAAATGATAGTAGCAACAAACAGATTAACATAAATGAACAGATCAGTTTGAAATTGTATAAAATATCTTCTCATTCACCTTTCTGACTAAAAATTTGTAAAGAATATAGATAACTGTTCTCAAACTCATTAATCAGGAGTCATAAAAGTAAGCTTTAAAAAAGGAGACTATTCAACTTGACATTAAAATATTACAGAGATGACCTTAGTTAGATGCAGTGAAAAAGATGAGACTCAACCATACAATTCAGTTTCATATTTTTAAATTTTTTTATTAAAAATAAATTTTCATACAATATATTCTAAGCAGTTTCCCCTGTCATCTCTTCCCAGATCCTCTCCACCTCCCCATCCTTTGAACTCCATGCCTTCCTTCTGTTATATATTTTTAAGCATAGAAAATACCAAAATTAACCAAAATTTAGATGTCTTTGAAGCACTCAGATATAAACAGCCAAGTGGGCTGTCCATTTGGCAAACAATTTTAAACAACAGATAGATTCTTGTATTCTTTCTAATCACCACCATCCTTTTGAAAGAAGAAGCTTAGAATAAAGGAATCATTGTATTTTTTGCTCTGTCTGGAACTGAGCAAATATGTACTTGCCAGAAAGTTCTCTTGAATGAATGAACAAACAAATAAATAAACAGTTTTGCCAAAGAGAAAAAAACAGGCTTTATTATTATTATTACTATTTGCTACTGCAATTTTAACCACAGGATTTGCGCATGCTAGACAAGAACTACATCTGAGCTATAACCCCAGCTCTTAGGATCAGTAATATTTTAGATTTCAGACCTTCCCTTATAACTCCACAACCTCCCACATCATGACAAGAGGTAAAAATGCAATTTGGAGTTGTGGTCACAAAGGAACATAATGCAAATATTAAATGCAACATAGTAAGAAAGAAAAAAAAAATGTTGGTGCTCTCTGTCTCCTACTTGCAGGTCAAGATGCGATCTCAATTGTCACTGCTGCCATGCCTTTGCTCTGCTATCATGGACTCTAACCCTCTGAATCTGTAAGTCCAGATAAATACTTTCTTTTATTTGAAAAAGAAAAGAAAAACTGCTACTGGAGATTTAACTCAGGAGTAGAGAGTGGTAGAGTGATTGTTTAGGGTTTTTATGTCCTGCAAAGCTAAGTAAGTAAACAAAATATAAAAAAATAAATAAAAATTTCTTTCAAGTAAATGATCATAATGCTGTATCAGAATTTTAGTTAATATTTAAAGAAAAAACTTTTCACTATCATGATATTAAATTATTAAAAACTGTCTTTATGTGTGTGAGTAATTGGACATTTCCCAAGGAACAATACAACAAAATGCTACATGGGCCATAATTCAAGTATTTTCAAGCTACTAGTACATCTTTGATCAATCAAGAAAGGATAAATACAGTTCTTGTTAAACGAAACAGGCAACTTCCAAAGAAGGGAAACTGTCTTGTTAAAAAGATAACCCTCTTCCTTTTGAAATAGGGTCTTCCTAATGTCCCTCAAGCACAGGCTTATGTAACCATTTCACTTCAGCTTCCAGAGTAGCTGATACTAAAGATACCCTCTACTACTATGCCTGCTTTAAGACCCTCTCCAATCTTCTAAAATATTTTTATTATTTTGTATGTATGAATGTTTTGCCTGCATGTATGTCTGTGCACCACTTGTGTCTGGTACCTGAGGAGGCCAGTGGAGGGCATGGGATCATCTGGAACTAGAGTTACAGAGTTGTAAGCTGCCCTGCAGATGCTGGGAATTGTACCCAAGTTTTCTGGAAAAGCTCCAGTACTCATCCACTCCACTGAGCCATCTCTCAAGCTTTCACCCCATTTTTCTTTTAAAAAAATGTAGTTGGAGGTGTCATTCCTCAGGCACCACTTTATATATATCTCACTGGGTTTACTTAACAAGCAAGCAAGGCTCAGAGGTTCATTCTGTTTTTCTTCTCCAGGCTGAACCAGTACCATCAAGCTCAGCTTTTAAAATGTGGGTTCTGGGTTTGAACTCAGGTCCTCATGTTGTAAGAGGCATTTGCCAACTGAGCGATCTCCCATTCTGAAAACCCATTCTTAAATGAAATAAAGAGAAGGACTTGGGGAATTACTTCAAATGCGAGTAGAAAAAAATACCTGATAAATGCAACTGACAATAACATACATATTTTGCATGTAAAAAGGTACATATTTTCTGCAAGTCAATGAAACAAGTTCCCCCTGCCCTAGGCACAGAGACAAGGATGCACACCTGTAATCTTAGCATTCCAGAAGTGGAAGGGGGATCATGAGTTCATTTAGCCTCAACAACATAGAGAATTTAAGGACAGTCTGGGTGGCATGAGCACTTGCCTCAACAGTTCCATAATATTCCTTCCTCTATAGTGCATCAGCAGTAAATCTGGTGCCTCATAAATATTTCATAAAGTAGACCATTTACATTTGAGTGTCACTGGACATACAGCATATGCCTTTGTTTAACTGCCACAGATGTTTTATGACTAAACCCTCAAAAAAAATTTTTAAGAAAATTATTTAAGAATGCCAGAAGGTAGAGACAGGTGGGTATCTATAAGTTTGAGGCCACTTGGTCTACATACATAGTGAGACCCTGTCTACAAAGAAGAACAAATATATGTGCTTAGTTCAAAAGTTACTTCTAGTTTTATCTAGCTATAAAGAAAATGCATGTTTTAAGGACCGAACCAAGCCATCTGAATATGAGTGCCAGTTAGGAGGCCTGGGCAGTCTATGGGACCTCTAACAGTGAAACCAGTATTTATCCCTAGAGCACAAATGGACTTTGGGAGCCCATTCCCCAAGGAGGGATACTATTTCAGTCCAGATACATGGAGGAGGGCCTCCCCCAAATGATGTGACAGACTTTGATGATCCCCCCCAGGGAAGGTCTCACTATCCTTGGGGAGTGAGTTGGGGGGATCAATGGGTGGGAGACATGGGAGGGAGAGGGAATGGGGGGATTGATATGTAAAATAAGATTGTTTCTAAATAAATATATACATGTATATATTTTAAAAAATTATCAGTAGATTTCAAAACTCACATGTTCCATATAAACTATAAAAGATGCCTTGCCCCTGTGAAGTGCATTACAAGATAGAAGGTATAGACCATTCTTAATCTAAGTCTTCCTTAGTATGGTTATGAAGATGAGGCCCTGCAGAAAAACCTACCACATCATCTTTGTTTTCATTCTTAGATGAAGCTTCTGTTTCCATAGGGGCATCATTGTGATCACCTTCCAGATTTTGCTTCTCAATCACAGATGCACTGGCCACACTGAAGATTCCATGGATGTTAATGCGAACTTTAACTTTCACTTTAGAACTATCACCATCAGACTGTGGGAAAACATTCTGAATAGTGAAGTTCCCTTAAAGAAAAAAAGCTCTGATTAGTGTATGAACCTCAGGTCAAACTCATTGAACTATCACCATCAGACTGTGGGAAAACATTCTGAATAGTGAAGTTCCCTTAAAGAAAAAAAGCTCTGATTAGTGTATGAACCTCAGGTCAAACTCATTAAAGGTTTTAATAAGCATCATCTTTAAGACACATGTAAAATATGATTACATCCTGGATGTTTGCTATAAAACTACTGATTTGCTCAGATTATCCTCTTTACAGCATTAACAAAGCTGGTGTGAAAACACACATCCAGTGATTTTCTAGGGGAAAATGTGATTTTGATATTATTTATGTATTTATCATGTGCATAGTTACACATACATGTCACCAAATGAGTGTGGAGGTCAGTGGACAACTCTCAGGAGTTACTTCTTTTCTTTTACCATGGAAGTCATCTGGGAGATTGAACTCAGGTTCATCAGGCTTGGAAGAAAGTGCCTTTATCACACTGAACTATCTTGCCAGATCAAAAGCTGGTATTTTTAACTAAGGACAATTTGATTTGATTCAGAAGCCAATAAGTGACGAAGTAACATAATTAATTAAAAGCCAAAACAATAAGATCTAATTTCTGAGTTTGAAAAGTATACATATGCATATATGTATATATGTCTTGCTATGGTTTTTATAATAGTTAATGTTCATGAATACAGCATTTCCAAACATAAAAACAAATTCTCCTATATCAAAATTGGTATTATTAACTAATGAGAAGACTAACAGGTCAATAGTGAACAATTTTGGCTTATGTTTTTACAGGTTGGGTTGTATCCCAACACTCAATGTCCCATGAAGTACCTCACAAGGTGATAGTATTGGTAGACAGCTTTTGGTTCTGTTTTTTTTTTAAGGAGCTATTTAAGAATAGTTTCCTTATTAAAAATGAGATAATTAGAAAAGGTCCTACATACATACGTACATACATACATACATGAAAATGCCATGTGACTAATAAGATGGCCATCTACAAAGCAAGGAGAGGCACTTTGAGTGGATCCTTCCTTTTCAGCCCTACTAGGAAGCATACTTTCTTTTTATTAATTAAGACTAGTCAAGTACAGTAATGAGAAGAGGGGAAGTGTAGACCAGGAATTTAATCTGTAACTGACTGAAGAATCAATTGAGATAACTCTCTACCTTCCAACCAGCTGGGAACATACTTTCTATAGCTCAGCTCAGAACTCTAGCTCACAATGGAGACAATAAACATCTGTTTCTGAAGCCATCTAGCTGGTGGACCTGAAGCAGCAATAAAAACTAGTATAACCTGTAGTAATTTCTACTGCCTTCATAATTGCTTTCAAAGTTTATTTCCTGTCTTTTAGTCTATTAATATAGAAAAACTTTTAAAATATTTTTATATATTATAAAATCATGTTTTGTATTATATAATTTAAACATAAACAGGTAAAATGCATATCACAATTCCCCCCATTTGCTCTTTTATATCACTCAACAATACAGTTTCAGAGTTACATAGTCATGACAATGACACAAATACGATTTGCCTAAAACTTTTTTTCCATTAGACAACCTTGACATAAACTTCTCAGGACAATTTTAGACCACTTAGGATACAGAGTCGATGAAAATGGAAGTTAAGAGTACTTGAGAAGAGGAATAAGAGTGGTAGAAAGAGAGGCTGAGAGGATAATGGGGCAAATATGATCAAAGCACACTGCTTTTACGCATATACACACAGAAAGGAAAATGTCATAATGAAACCCATCATTTTGTACAAAGACTATACACTAATACAAATATAGGGGCCAGAACAAATGAGGACTATTCTAACATGCTATTCTAGAAATAAACTAAGCATAAAATGTTCATAGTTATAGAACAGTACAAATTTCTTTAAACTCAGGACTAATTTAAATGAAATGTTAATTTTCACTTACTTAATTCTATACATCGTTTACTTGCTTTGTTTTGTTTTGTTTTTTTGAGACAAGATTTCCTTGTGTAGCCTTGGCTGACCTAGAACTACTTCCGTATACGAGGTTGGTCTTGAACTCAGAGAGATCCACATGCCTCTGCCTCCCAAGTGCTGGGGTTAAAGGCATGCACCAGCACCACCTGGCTATATGTTGTTTATTAAAGGTTAAGAACTTAAATATTTTTGTTGTCTTACCAATTCTTGGATCAGGATAAGGCACTTCATGCAAATTTGTATAAAATGCTTCTAGTTCAAATGGTTCCTTCTTGTGGAAAGTTATGACTTTTGAGAATGGGGCAGGATGGTTCTTAGAGAAGACTTCACATTCCCTAAAGAGCAGGTGGAAAAGACACTCACTTAAAACAATAGGTTGCCTGGGAACCCAATGGCAGACTTCACTCTTAATTCATGAGCAGCAATTGCAAAGATGAACATAAGGAAAAACAACTACGGATTTTTTTTCTATTTTCAACAAGTTTACAGTTTAAGGCTTTTAGAATATGTAACATAATTCACTGTACAGTAAGAGATAAGTTGTCAGAGAATATGCATATTGTGAGGTCATATGTAGGAAAGCCAAAGCCCTGCCTATTAACTCCCAAATGCTTGACCATATCCAGCCCTTTGAATTATAGCCCCATTAAGTGCTCTTACTTGGAAATAAACTTAAATTTACAGAGGGATATAGATATAAAAAAAGTACTAAGTATCTGTGTATCAGTCACCTAGACATGCTACTGCCTTTTGCCATACTTGTCTTGTCATTTGAATGCACATATTCTGTCTGTGCATTTTTTACTAAAGAAATAGAAAGTGACACATTTATGTTATTATTGCAAATACTTCCTAAAAGGGAAAGTCTCTGAAGTTTTAATCATATTGCAGTTATTCATCTTATGCCTGTTTATAGTATTTTCTTCCCTTTAGAGAAGGAAGTTTTAAACTTGTAGCAATCTCTATTCCTTAAAGAATGTAACAGGAATGTTTATGACCATTGATTATGACTGTTTATTATATAACAATCATATCAGTTTGGTCACTCAAAGACTTAAATTACAAAGATTAAACTTTTCTTTCTAGTTTTCAGTAGCCTATTAATACTTTCTCCATTCTTATTGTGGTCACTATCACATGTGAGTTACAGTTTAAGACTATATATTTTGAGATTTTTCTTACTTATATATTTAACTGAATTTGAACTCTACAGAACAGTACTTGACTTAAAGTAAGATTAAAATGAGTCATTCAAATACTCTGCAAGGCATTCATATAGGGTTGTGTCTTTGTTAGGGTTTCTACTGCTGTAATGAAACAACATGATAAAAAGCAAGTTGGGGAGGGGTTTATTTCAGTTTATACTTCCACATCAGTTTATCATCAAAGAAAAGTGAGGATAGAAACTCAAGTACTTCAGGAATTTGGAGGCAAAAGCTGATGCAGAAGCCACAGACTAGTGCTGCTTACTGGCTTGTTCCACATAGCCTGCCGAATCTGCTTTCTTGCAGAAGTTGGGACCATCAGTCCAGGGTGGTACCACCCACAATGGGTTGGGCCCTTCCCCATCAATCACTAATTAAGAAAATGCTCTACAGGCTGGCCCACAGCCCGATCTTATGGAGGCATTTTCTAATTGAGGTTCCCTCCTCTCAGATGACTGTAGTTTGTGTCAAGTGGACATGAATCTAGACAGCACAGGTTGAAATTTGTACAAAAAATTTAGTTAGTTGGGTACAAAGACATACAGAACACAGAACAAAAGCAAGTTCACAGTGTAGTTTTATTCAATGTATAAGCCATTTCCAAAGAGAGGCAAGTTAAAACACAATTTTTTATTTTGGTAGGGAAGCAAGCTACTTACATGCTGGGCAACTGACAGAAACAATGTAAATGTCAACAGAAGCTCAAAAATATAATTTACATTATATTTTAATAAATATGTAATAAAATATTTATACTAAAATATTAAAATATTCTTATTGCATAGTAATAAAAAGATTCTTTTGTTTCATTTTGTCTCTTTTTAGACAGGGTCTTCTGTAGCCCATGTGGGCCCTCAATGTTCTATGTAGCTGAGCACATGGAACTTTGATCCTCCTGTCTCTACCACTATGTCCATTTATGTGGTGCTGAAGATGGAACCCAGGCCTTTGTATATGCTAGTTAAGCATTCTACCAACTGAGTCAAATTATCAGGAAGGAAAAAATTTACAATAATTATGTTAAATTTAAAAATATAGGGGAAATGAAATAAAACATGCAATCTTGTGTTAATAGCAATATAAGGATATTGCACCAAACACTAATTTGTTAGTATGAGTCAAAATGTGTGCTTACTCTATTTTATAGACATAGCAAACATACCTGGACATAATTGTATGTACAGCAATATTTCTAAACACCACCCATAATAGCAAAATGTGATTTTCATAATGCTTTGGCTATTTACTATAGCATATTCAATTGTGATAGTTACTGTTTGCTGACATGGGAAAGTCCTGTATCTTTTTCAAAAGCAAATTATAATGGAGCTCCAAAGATGATCCTGTACATACTGAGTAGGTGCATGCTTTTATTTATGAATAATCAAAGAACAGACGTGGGCAGATACACTAGCTACTAAAAATGGCTATTGTAAATTAACAAATATGCTCATTGTGGTTTGTAAGATATTTTTATAATCTCCTTTCTCTAATACTATTTAACACATTTAACAATTTTTAAAATTTTTATTTGTGTTTTATGTACATTGGTGTTTTGCTTGCATATATGTCTGTGTGAGGGTGTTGGATCCCCTGAACAGGGGTTATAGACAGTTGTGAGCTGCCATGTGGGTGCTTTGGAAGAGCAGCCAGTTCTCTTAACCACTGAGGCCTACACATTTAACAAAATTTCAAGAAGCATAAATTCCTCTGATTTAGAAAAAGCAGATTTAATTGGCTGAAGCTTTATGATAAAATATAACTAAGATTTAAAAATTAACTTACCCAGTCCCTTCTTCAAAAGAAGTCTTCCACCTTAATGTGACTGAGTAGGGAACAAGGTCTGTTATGGAAAATTCACGCACTTTAAATGCTGGTGAAAGAATCGCACACTGAAAGTAAGAAATGCACTTAAATGAGCAAGTACAAATCAAATTCTAGGTTAGTAATGTTTTTTATAATAAAAACTGTTAAGATTTTAAAATTTGTTACATTTTTGTAATGACAAAAGAAAGTTTAAAAAGGCCCACATATTGTATGTGATTTTACAAAAGCTAATCTAAGAACAGCTTTAAATTTCCAAAAGGAATTATTAATGGACACAATCTCAAGAATTCAGTTTTCAGTACATAGACACATTATCCTATTACACTGTAAAAGTGTACCACTGTACATACCTTTAATCCCAGAACTTCAAAGGCAGAGGTACACACACACACACACACACACACACACACAGAGAGAGAGAGAGAGAGAGAGAGAGAGAGAGAGAGAGAGAGAGTATATGTGTGGGGGAGGAAGAAATAGAGAGACAGACAGACAGACAGACAGGACTTACCCAGAATAACTTCAGTTTACTTTTAGCATATCAATGGGGCGATTGGAACAGATAAAAGGCCTGTCACAGATACTGTACAAACTGTGCAAACTACATATTAAGCAGTTCTAACCTGCAATGCACATCCTCTGGCAACAGCTTCATCAGCATTTAGGGTGGTACTGATGTCTTTCAGAAAGAACCTAGTGATCTGCTCCTTGACTGCAGGAATCCGAGTGGCCCCTCCTACAATTTCTATGCTGTTTATGTCTTCACGTTGTAAGTCTGGAAGTGAAATGTGTTTCAGTAAAAGAGTGAGTCTTCAAAATTTGTGCACACAAGTTGTTAGAATGTATTTTATATGTACGTAAGTTGATTTTTTTATGTGTCAAAAGAAGATAACAGAATCCCAGTAACTATGGAAAAGGCAAACTGTAACATTATCTGTGTGACCCTGACCATGGTCCAGATGTCAGTGACAAGGACAGGACAAGTTCCTTATGAGCTTTGAAGCTCTCCAGAGGTTATCACCTTTCTAATTTTCACCTTCTAATATTATTAAAACTATTTTAAAAATTATCTTCACATCAATTATATCCTCATATCTAATTTAATCTCCTACTAAAATCTTATGTAATTATGTAAAATACCCCAAAATACAGTTGGCAGGTTTATGATGTAAACAATATAAGAAACAGGAAAATGCTAAGAAAGCTGAAATTCTACTGGCCTGTTGTATGAATGAATGAGTTATAATTTCTTTTCAAAATGAAAAATACAACACTTTTAAAGAAATTTGGTCATTTCCACTTACTGGCTTGGTCCATTACTGCTTTTAAAGGTGGTTCAACCCTGGACAAGAGGGAAGCACACAACTGTTCAAACTGAGCCCTGTGAAAAATTAAATAAAAATCATTTTGGGGAAGAAAAGTTGAATACACCCAATAAAACAACATAACTGGAAAAAGTTCCCAATATGACCCAAACAGAAAATCATCAAGTGCTCTTCCAAGTGAACACACACAGTACCTGTTCATCTTACTAGAAACATCAAGGTCATTCATGAAACACTCGATGTTCAAGGGAAGATCTGAAGCATTTGCACTCATAAGCTTCTTCAGTTTCTCACACTCCTGATACAGCCGTAACAAGGCCCGAGAGTTCTCCTTGACATTTATCTTATATTTGGTCTTGAATTCATCACAGAAGTAGTCCACTAAAGCCTCATCAAAGTTCCTACCACCCAGATATGGGTCAAAGGTAGTAGCCAACACCTGTTTAGTTGAGAGAAAATAGTAAGTTTTCCTAAATACAGTGTTACTTTTCTATTGCCATGACAAAACACCATGATCAAGGTACCTTATGAAAGAAAACATTTAATTTGGTGCTTATAGCTTCAGAAATTGAGTCCATGACCATCATGGCATGAAATATGGAAGCAGGCAGGCAGGTACAATGGTACAGCAGAAGCTGAGATATTTTATCTTGAGACACAACCACAAGGCACAGAGAGCTAACACTGACACACCTACTCCAATAAAGTCATACCTCCTAACCCTCTCAAACTGTTTGACCAATTAACAAATATTCAAACATAGAAGCCTATGGGGGCTCTTCTCATTCAAACCACAACATTCCTTCCCTAGCCCCTATAAGCTTTTGGCCATATCATCAAGCAAGATGCATTTGGTTCAAGATCAAAAGTTCCCTAGTTTTTGTCAGATTAAAAGTCCAAAGTCTCTTCTGAGACTCATGGCAACCTATTAATTGTAACTCTTGTAAGATAAAAGACAAAAAGCAACTTACATTATCAAACAATGGCACAGAATTTATATTACTATTCCAAAAGGGGGACACAGTAAGGAAATATTGGATAAAAGTAAGACCAAACACTCCAGGACAATCTCTAAACCCTATAACTCCACATGTCATGTCAAAGCACAGAGATGGTTTTGCCCTTTCAGCTTTGCTGTCTACAACATACTTCTGTTTCTTAGGCTGATTCTACTCTTTCTGAAGCTCTCTAGCTGATGGTTAGAGCCCATAACAACCATGGAAAGGACCATGGCGGCAGGCAGATATGGCATTGGAGCAATAGCTGAGAATTTATATTCTAACTCACAAACATTATGGAAGGAAGGGAGGCGAGGAGGGTGTAAGGGGAGGAAGGTGTGTGTGTGTGTGTGTGTGTGTGTGTGTTAGTGAGCACAAATTAGGAATGGCATAGGCTTTTGAAACCTCAAAGCTCACCCTCAGTGACATACCACCTCCAACAAAGCCATATCTCCTAATCCTTCCCAAACAGTTCCACCAACTAGAGATCAAGTATTTAAACATATGAGCCTCTGAGAGCCATTTGCATTCAAACCACCACAAACAGAAAACAAAACCAAAAGCCAAACAAAACAAAGTAAAACAAACAAACAAACAAACAAACAAAAACCAACCCTCTTAAATTTGTAAGACAACCAAAAGAACTTGTCAAATCACTGGATGCCAAATGTTGGGTCAAATTATCTCTTGTACCTGGCTCTTTGTTACCTGTCCTAAAGTTACACAAATCTACCATACAACTAGAAGGACAATTCTAATTCTGAAATAACTTGCATTCATTAGTTCTCTAATAAACTGAATCCCAAATGAAATTTAAGGACAAACAGCAGTTCTAAGTGCTAACTTGCAGACAAGAGAAAAGCATCCAAGAAAAGAGAAAGACTGGATCTACAGCATTATATGTAACTAGGTAATTTCTAGATTTGTACGTAAGCTTTTGGCCATGGACTTTTAAGAAACCTACTTATTTTCATGTTGGGGCCCAGAGAAATAGGTCCACTTCATCTTGACATAAGGTTAGAGAGTTCAACTCTGTTTTCACTCCTTCAAGGTCAAATAACAGAATGTTTGGCCTAAGAAGTAACTAATGGATGTCTTATTTTGATACAGGATGTTTGGCCTAAGGATGTGACTGATGGATGTGGAGAAAGGGGAACACTCCTCCACTGCTGGTGGGAGTGCAAACTCATACAGCCATTTTGGAGATCAGTATGGGGGCTCCTCAGGAAAATGGGAATCAGTCTACCACAGGACCTGGCAATCCCCCTCTTAGGCATATACCCAAATGATCCACATCCATGCAACAAAGACATCTGCTCAACTATGTTCATAGCAGCATTAGTTGTAATAGCAAGAACCTGGAAGCAACCTAGATGCCCCTCAACTGAAGAATGGATAAAGAAGATGTGGCACATTTATACAATGGAATACTACTCTGTGGGGAAAAACACAATGGAATCTTGAAATTCGCAGGCAAGTAGATGGAGCTTGAAGAAACCATCCTGAATTGGACTGAGGTAACCCAGTCACAAAAAGAGGAACATGGCATGTACTCGCTCATATATGGATTTTAGACCTAGAGTAAAGGATCACCAGCCTATAATTCACACCACTAGAGGAACTAGGATACAAGGTGGATTCCAAGAGATTCATATACGGTCCCTCACAGAAGGGGGAAGAGACAAGTTCTCCAGAGCACATGGGGAGTGGGGGGAGGGGTGTGAGTGGAGAGGGAACTAGGAGAAAGAGAAAGGGAAGAAAGGAAAGCATGTGGGACTAGGAAGATTGAGTCAGGGGAGGAATAGACAGAGAAAGAGAGAGAGAGAGAGAGAGAGAGAGAGACAGAGAGAGAGACAGAGAGAGAGACAGAGAGACCATAGAAGAGGGAGCCATTATAGGTTTGAAGAGAAATCTGAACCTAAAGAAATGTCCAGAGACCTACAAGACTAATCCCAACTAACAATTTGAGCCAGTGGAAAGGCTGCCATAAATGCCCTTCCCTGATAATGAGGTCAATGACTAACTTATCCACCATCATGGATGGAGCCCTCATCTAGTACCTGATGGAAACAGAAGCAAACACCTACAACTAAACACTGAGCCGAACTGGAATCCAGATGCAGAGAGGAAGGACAAGGCCAGGCTACAGAAACACATAGAGACAGCTGACCTGAACAAGAAGGAGCTAATGGGCCCCCAGACTGATAGCTGGGAATCCAGCATTGGACCAACTCAGACCCCCTGAACATGGGTCTCAGCTAGAAAGCCTGAGCAGTCTAAAACACCAAAGGACTTTGAGGGCACATCCCCCATGGAGGGATACTCCCTTAACCTAGAGACAAAAGTTCTAGTCCCTACTCTAAATAACTTCACAGATTTAGAGGACCTCTTCTGGAGGGTATCACCCTACATGTGGAGTGGGGGGGATGGGAGGGGAGGGTGGTTGGAATGCATATGAGGGTGGGAGAGAGGGGAAGAGGGAGAGAGGGAGGGAAGTAGAGGGAACTGGGATCGATATGTAAAATAAAAATAAAAAATAAATTAATAAAAAAATGTTTCAAGTGTTCTTTGTATCATGGAAAAGAAGCCTTTTGCCCTCCCCTTTGGCTTAGGATATAAAAAGGCTTTGAAAAATAAACTTGAAGCAAATTACAGTATTCACTGGAATGCCCTCTCAAATCTATCCTGTATCTGATTTTCCTTTAGTATCTTTAATTTTCTACCTGCCATTTCTTAATCCTCACACTTTGCTCCAAAAAAGGACCAGACATAGGAGTTGGGAGGTACCTGGCTGTTGTGGTCTCCCAGATGCTACAATTTTACAATGTAAAACAAAAGAATATACAAAAGAGAATAAAAATGGAAACAGAAACAAAGAATAACTTGTCTCCCACCAGACTATCAATGGGCCACTGTGTGTAGGTCAGTAAGTCAGGGAACTCCAGGATATCTAGCCTCTCTCCCTGAGAAAAATGTTTACTGTGATTAGGGAGTCCCTCTTCTGCAGGCATGGCTCCTCAGCAGTTTCTTCTAAGATGAGACACCACACTATGATGCAAGTACTATTGGAGGTATTTTTCCAGCAGACTCACACAGACTCTTATAAATGTGAACATCCACAGGGTCTAGTGCTATCCAGGATGAAATACAAAATCATCTTGCCATGTGATAACATAAGCATGTATTCAACTAAGAATCAGGGCCACAGCCTTTATTAGAGTTAACAAGACTCAGTGATGAAAAAAGTATAGATGACTACAATTTAAAGTTAGCTAGAAAAAGGAGAGAAAAATTCACCTTTTTACTAAGTTAAAATTTACGACTACAGACTAGGAATTAAGCCAACTTATACAAAAATACTACAATTATATCAATGCCATTCCCTTTGTTTTTCTGATTATAAGGATTTTGTTATAGTACTATGAAGTACAAAAGGTGCACCTGACAAACACAAAAACAACAAAGGTATATAACACATAGAAACAACCAGATGCCATGCATTTGAAGCATTTTATATCTACAAAACTCCTAGGATAAGCTCCCAGAGGTCAAGCAGCCTACAGGGTCACAGAAGTCCAGGGATGCAGCTTCTGGGATTCACCATGCTACTGGGTGGGCTTTCTGATGATGCAGTGCTTGTGAGTTACCCGTGCTCCTTGGAACTAACTCCTTTAGTTATACTCTATAAGCTCTCTGGTTTGCTTAAAAAAAAAAAAAAAAAAGGCAACTTCTAGGATGTTGCTATCAAGAGAACCTAAGGTTGGTAGTGGCCCACTCCTTTAATCCTAGCACTCGGAAGGCAGAAGCAAGCAGATCCCTGAGTTTGAGGTCAGCCTGGTCTAGAGAGAGAGAGAGAGAGAGAGAGAGAGAGAGAACCAGCCCTGCCTTGACGGTTAAGTTTTTAAGAAACAGAGTAAGACGTTCAGCCCACTTGTTAAGTGTGTGCTCTTTACATACTGTTTGCTCTTACTCATCAAAGTTAGGTACAGAAAGTAATAAGTTACTTACTTTAAGTTTTCCTTTGTTAAAAGCACAAACAGAGACCTGGTAGGCAGAATGTCCCATGTCGATAAACACAACATTCCTTGGTTTCTCATCTAATGAAGGAAGATCCTGTTTATAAATTCCATATGCCAGTGCAACTGTATAAAAACAAACATCAGGTTAATTATTGTATAGTTGTCCTTTGGAAAACAAAACAAAGCTGTTTTTATATTGCATTTTAATATACAGTATAGTATAACAGATTCAACCTACATTAATTTTTCACAAATTACTTTACATTTTATTTTCCATACTCATCTGTAAAAAGTTACAGCACTAACCATTCTTTTAAGTTCAAATGTGAGTTGAACTAAAATTCTGTATTCCAAAGCAACAAATTATAAACAATACCAGAGTTTTAAGAAGCTGTAGAGAGAAAAAAATGCTGTTTTTATGATGCTAGTTTTCAAGTGGCCATACCAACCTGCAGTGGTTTCGTTCATCAGCCTCAGACAATTTAGGCCTGCAACCTGAGCTGCAGCCATCACAGACCTTCTCTCTGCATCGGTGAAAAAGCTCGGGATCTGTTAAGAATAGTCATAAGTTACTGCCTCAGTGCCACAGACTTGACTAATAACTGCAGAACATGTGACTTGAAATTAACATAAAATACTAGTGTAAGTTCTTAAGTCTGACAGTTTCTATACCACACCAATGGGATCCAGGGTGTGAACACAAATCTAGTTAGTATGATAGGTTCACCAGTCCTGCTTACCCCAAGGAGTGAGTGTTAATCTGGTTACTGTGGTTAAGACAGCTGTCTCTAAGGCTCCTGTGCTGGTTCTCAGTGTGAACCTTGTAGAAGTGGACTATGGTTGAAGGTGCTTAGATGAATTGAAAGGCATGCTTTAGGAAGGGATGATGGACCTGGTTTCTGTCTCGATTCTTTTTTGGCAATCTGGTCTTTTCTTCATACATAATCTTTCCAATGATGCTGTTATATCCTCACCACAAGACAAACTAATAGTTTCCCATTATTAAATTCAGCTTCCAAAAATGAATGAGTTTAATAAACACAGGATTGAAAACTTGACTAATAGATTATTAAAATACTAGTCCTAGACATGGTGGCACACACCTTTAATACCAGCACTTGGGAGGTAAAGGAGGATCTCTAATTTGGGGCCAGCCTGGTCTATATAATAAATTCCAGGCCAGCCAGTGTTACATAGTAAGAACCTGTCTCAAAAAGAAGTTAATAAATACTAGTCTATCTTTAATAATGAAAAATTGAAACCCTAAAACTATGATAAAATTAGATCAGTTATATTTAACATAGTATATTTATATAGCAGAATTTTATGTAGCTAAAATTAGCTAGATCTCCAATGTCATTGCAAAGTATATTGTGTTAAAAAAAACAAAACAAAAACAAAAGGACATGAACAGGCTGGAGATACAGCTAGAACACTAGAGTCCTATTCCGCGTACCCACCCAGATTAATTTTCTGTAATGCCAGTTCAAGGAAATCTGAGGCCCTCCTTTGCCCTCTATGGCATGGCATGAATATGGTGCCTACAAGAGACAGCCAGGTACACACACACACACACACACACACACACACACACACACACGGGGGGGGGGCTATGCAGAGCATAATTTAATTTCTGTGAAATGTATATACAACTATAAGATGAAATCCAAGTGTTTAAAGTGGTTGCATTTCCAAGAAGAGAAAATACATATTGAAATAAATTACAAAAAAACCTATTTTACAGCCTTCAAAATATAGTGAGTTTACACTAAAATGTTAACCTTGGGCTTCAAATGTATAAAGATTTATTTATACTTATTTATGTCAAGCTAAGAAACACTTTAATTTAGCCCCCACCTCCCAATTTCTTTTAACAGGGTTTGTGCAGCCTTGGCTGGAATTAGCTCTGTAGATCAGGCTGGCCTCAAATTCACAGAGATCTACCTGCCTGTAACTCCCAACTGTTGGAATTAAAGGCATGTGTCTAGTTAGCCCCCAAATTTAAAAGGTAATTATTGAATATATTAATACAGAAAATAACTCATTGCTTTCATGCCCTGGTGTGCAATCCTCCTGCCTCAAACTCTCAGTATGCTGGGATTAGAAGTGAGTCACAATACTCAGGTTAATATTTCTTTTATTATGATGTGCTGGGGGTTGTGTAATGTCACAGCATGTATTTAGAAGTCAGAGAATAACTATGTGGAAGCAGTTCTTCCCTTCCACCTTCACATGAGGACTGATGCATGCCATCAGGTTTGAGGAGCAAGTGCCTTTACTCACAGACTCCTCACTGGCCCCCAACTTAAGCTAATTGTTTGCTGTTGTTTTTATATATTTAGACAGGTTCTCACTATATATCTCTGCTGTCCTGGAACTCACAATGTGAATCAGTCTGGGGCTTGAACTCCAAAATTTGTCTGCCTCTGCCTCCTGAGTGCTGGGATTAAAGGGATACGATGTGCACATGTGAAGAATCGAAGGACAATCCTCAGGAGTCTGGTTTTACCCATGTGAATCCTGGGGATCAAACTCAGGTGGCAAGTGCCTTCACCTGCTGAGCAATCTCACTTATTTCTTACGAAGACTAAAAAAATAGCACACTCTGGGTTTTGAAGGTTCACTGATTATCGGAACTGAGTTTATAGGACAGTCAATCTCAACTTTATGAAGTGAGGTAATTTTTTAAAAAGTAAAGTCACTGTAAGTTATTTTTTGTCCAAAAGGAGAAATTACAAAGAGAAAACATTTTCTCTTTGATGCCAATACCCTGCAGCTCACCGAGATCACACAGTCAGCCACTGGCTTCTTCAGAGCATTTTCTGAGGTCTCTTTAAGCTTAGCCAACAACATCCCGGTGACTTGCTCAATCGCAAAGGGTCTCTCTTCCTCCAGGTACCGAACCTACAAACAACCAAGATACACTCAGTCACTTGTTCACACAACACATGGGCACATCACATACCATAGTGGAAACAGCAGTCCTTTCCTTACAGATGGTCTCTAGCAAAACTGAGTATGCCTCTCACTTTTAGCTCCACACAAACAACTGCATTACTGTGGAGAGGGTTCTAAACTTGTAGGTCCTCATCCACAAAAGCATTAATTTTTATCATTAATTTTCCATGTCTGATGTAAACAATAAAGGAAAAAGAATGAAATTCTTTAAAGTTAGTACTCCTGGACTTAACATGCAAGCATCAGTCACATGTTTTTGAAACAAAGAAATTAAAAACACTGGGGAATTAAAGGAAAAAAAATCCTTATGAAGAAAGTGTGCTTATATTATACCAAAGTTCTGGGACACACATGGATTAAGTTTAAAGTTTAAAGATTAATGGAAACTAGTTATCTGCTACACTTTATTGCCTAATTGGTTGTATTTAGGAATATAAGATTAGTTTGAGCAAGGAATCTGTACTTGAAAGCAATTTAACCTTTATGATGCTTAAAAAAAAAAAAAAAAAAAAGCAAAGCAGAGCAAAGCTGAATAAGTGGCTAAGCAGTTAAGAGCCCTGGGTGGCTCTTCCAGATGACTGGATTCAACTCCTAGCTACCACACGGCAGCTCATAACCATCTATAACTCTACCTGCAGGGAATTTGCACTCTGAAGGCAACAGGCATGAATGCAGAAATACTGCAGGCAAAACACCATACCCATGAAATACAATACAATACAATACAATACAATACAATACAATACAATACAATACAATACAATACAATCTGAAGAACTTGCATAAACTTTTTTGTTTGTTTGTTTGAGACAGTTGCTCTGTGTAGTGCTGGATGTCCTGGAACTCAACTCTATAGATCAGGCTGACCTCAAACTCACAGAGATCTGCTTGCCTCTGCCTCCAGAGTGCTGGAATTGAAGGCCTGCACCACCATGCTCAGTAAAACAACTATGTTTATTTTACCCAATATAAGCCTATGATCTTTACCTCTAGATTCCCAGAGTGCACCTTTATTCCATGACACTAACCTTTGAAAGAGTTCTGTAGAATGCACTCAAGCCTAGCAATAATTTAGGTGTGTAAATATGTAAAACTCAGTATATATAAAATGATACAGGAATGATTTAGTGTTTTCCAACCCATGTAGAAATACCTATGTAACAAATGCTATTGATTTCTGCCTTTATAATAAGGGGGTAAGGAGAAATGAGTGACACTGAAGAGAGTGAATCAAGCCACACAGTCTCACAGTAACTGGCTGATGAGGTGTTCAGCACTTCATTTTATAAGGGTATTTGAAGGTGGGATGAAATGAGTATTAAGTACATTCAAGCAAATATTCAAAGAAAAACAAGTGAACTAAATACAGAGCTGACTAACAATCCTCAGCCTCCAAAGGTGGAGATAGTGGAACACAGAACTGACACTTATAAAGCCTTTTAACTATCCTATAGCCACTCATTATGAATATACAAAATTTTATTACTCAAAAATTAGTTTTCTCTTAAAAATTTAATTTTCCCTAGTCCATTCACAAAATACAATCTATTTTGCATGTGTGTGCACATATGATTTGTTTTTCTTAATGCTAGGTATCAAACTCAGGCACTTAAAATTGCTAGGCAAGTACTTGACCACTGATCTAAATAAATCCTCAGCCCTTCTGCTTTATTTTAAAAAAAAATGCAAAATACTTTAAAGAGCTTAAACTGTAGTTTCTAATAGGTAAGATTTCTAGGTGGTCACTGACCAGGACCTCAAAATCTAGACAATATCAGACTTAATTTTCCTCTCAGTTACTAGTAGCATAGCTCGGTTATCCAGCTCCACTTAGCAATCTTTGGTCTGCACGTTATAGCAAAACATGCTTTCAGAATCTATCTCTTTGTTTTTAATCTCTCATGGGTATCCATAAACTATCTTAACAGTTTCTTTATTAAAACCTTCCATCTACTCTAGGCAGAATCCTCTTTTAAAACTTGAAATTCAGGCATATCCATAGCACAGACACATCAAGCTTAGAGTTATTCAAATAGCTTCAGAGAGATACAGTCACATAGCACAAAGTTCCAGGGAGTATACTTTAAAAGGGCTACAAAATTGTGCATGGATTTCCACTTTCTACTTGTACAATGTTTCCACCACTACAAAAACCTCCTTATAGTAGTTAGCTGTACATCCCATTTTCCCTTCCCCTTAGCTTTTAGCAGTCACTAATCTACTTTTTGCCCATATGAATTTACTGTATTCTGATATATTGCAAATAACAAGACTCTACTAAATTATGTGGAATTTTGTGCTGGGGTTCCTTTACTTAGCATGTTTTTGAAGTTCATATATTTATAGTGTATCAGTACTTTACTATATAAATGTATTTCACCTATTCAACTCATGATGGACATATGAGTACAGCAACTTCTTTACTATAAATTACACTGTTGATACTATGATTATCCATGTACAGCAATTTATGAACATATTTGGGATTGTAAGGAGTAGAATTGTTGAGTCACACACTGTGCTTTAGTATCTCACTGGTTTGTGTCAACCAATTTCTAACAAGTATCTAGGATGCAGTAAAAAACACAGAATCCATTTCTTTGAAAAAAGTTTGCTTTAGCAATTCTAAATATTACAAAATTCTTATAAACTTGAAAAACTGCTGACTGTTCTACTACTTCAGAGGTGTACTGTGCTAAGTTGTACATGGGTCTGCCTTTACTCTCTGTAAGAGTGTCATCAACTGGAGTTCTCCCAGTAATAGTCATTTCTTCTTTCAAACAAAAATAACTGTTTTTAAAAGTTACTACCTAAAACATAATGTTTTGCATAATGTTAAAATTACTGCAAACTATCTCTTAAATGTTGTCCTAATTTGGATTTCTACTGCTGTAATAAAACACCATAACCAAACCAACTTGGAGATGAAAGGGTTATTTTCATCTTACAGTTGTAGTCAATCATCTAGGGAGGTCAGAGCAGAAACTTGGAGGCAGGAACTGATACAGAGGCTACAAAGGAACACTGTTTACTGGCTTGTTCCTTATGGTTTGCACAACTTGCTTTCTTATGCCCTAGAACGCCTATCTGCCCAGGGGTGGCACTATCACGGTGGGCTGGACTCCCACCTCTATAACTAGGAAGACTGTATTACAGCTTTACCTATAGGCAAGCACTTGAGGCATTTTCTCAATGTAGAGTCCCCCTTCCTAAATAACTCTAACTTGTGACAAGTTGACAATAAATCAGCCAGAAGAGATGCACATATGTACTATGTCTGAGAAAGAAAGTTATACTTCAGGATACTGTGCAAACTCAAAGCTCACCTTAACTCCTGCACTTCCATTTGGCATCTTCTGCAGTTCATAGGGAAGCCTGACTCTCTCAGTCTGCACAATCGGGTCATCGAATGATCGCCCATGAAGCTTTTTGAATCCATGAATTGTATTTCTTACATTTGTGACTATCTGTTGACAATAGACATTTGAATTTATCAATGAGGCAAAATAAATACCTAATCTAATATAAAATGTACTCAAGTTCAGAATTTTACTTCATTCATTTTTTTTCAACTAGAAAGTAAAGTTATAGTATGAGAATGTACGTCTCTATAATTCCCTTCTTATTCTAGGAATTAGTAAAAAAGAGAATAATAATATAAAACCTAAAACTTTTCAAGTAAATGGTAAAAATCTATTGACAAATCATCTCTTTGTTTACAGCACTATGATTTTTGTGTTTGGGTATTTTGCCTGCATGTTATACTGTACACTACATGCATGTCTGGTGCCTGGTAAGGCCAGAAGAAGGAATCAAATTTCCTGGAGTTGGAATTACAAATGGCTGTGAGCCACCATGTGGGTGCTGGAATTAAACCTGTGTCCTCTGAAGAATAGCCAGTATTCTTGACCACTGTGCCATCTTTCCAGCCCATTTTCAGCACTTTTGATCCAGTAAATTACTATATTTGATTTTTGTGTTTTTCCCTCACTTAAAAATTATTTTATTTTGAATTATGTGTGTGGATGCATGGTGCATATGAGTACAGGGCTCTTAGAGGCCAGTCGAGGGAGTCTGATCTCCTGGGCCTGGAGTTACTGGTAGTAGTGGGAAGCTGATTCTGGTCCTCTGCAAGAGCAGTATGTGCTCTTAACTACTGAGCCAATTCTCCAAACCTTTTGCCATTTTTTAATGTTTTTATTTAAATTGTTGTTTAATCATTTAGTTTCCCTTTTTCTCAATGTTAATTTTCTTGAGAGATGTCTTATATATAGCTCCCATTGCTGAGAATCAACCTTAGTCCAGTAATTACAATCCCTTCCACGTAGCACTGTTCTAAGCAACAGTCTTAATTGTAAATGGCTGATATTTCCAAAATATAATCTGTTACTTAGATGCAGTATCTACTTTCTTAGTGACCTTCAAACAGATCTAGAGTTTCCATCAAGGGAATAAAACATAGCAGTGCTCAGTTAATATAACTCTTGGAAGATTAATATTACAGGCTGCTTTAAACAAAGATTATTTCTGCTAAATTTAAAGCAGTCAAAATATGATGGTGCTAGAAAAGTGGCTCAGTGGTTAAGAGAGCTTGCTACTCAGTCATAAAGACCTGAGTTTGGATCCCAGCACTCATATCAGATGCCATGTAAGGCCTGTGACTCCTGCTCTAAAGCACCCAATACTCTCTTTTGGCTTCAGGAGCACTGACCTCACACCTGTACATTCAGACACAGACACAGAAATATATACAAATAAAATAAAAAATAACTTTATTAAAGATACCAATATGTCATGTATAAACCTAATTAAAGGAGGTAATTTAGTACATAATTAACATTTATATACATGAATATAGAAAACAAAACACTTTCACAAAAAAGTAGTTATAAAAGACATTTTTCCAAAGTTGTAAGCAAAAAAAAAATTTTTAAATGAGTAAGTAATTCCTACAAAATCATGAGGAAATAATGGTTCATTATATTACTGATTTTTTTTTTGAACAGGATGTCAAGTAGCTCAGGCTTTAAACTCACTTGAGTTCAGTCTTGAATTCCTGATCATTGTAACTTCTTAGTAATAGGTTTACAGACATGAGAGCAAGAAGACACGACTATACATAAAATATAAGAAATTTGGTTTAGGAAAATAAAGAAAAAGTATAATAAGCCCAAGAAGCTATCAGGCAAACAGACTTTAAAATTCTATTATATGCATTTCAAAAGCCTAGAGCTATACTTAAATTTCATGGTCCCCTTAAGTCACTCTGGAAATTATCTCCTTTGTTTTCCCCACTTTCTTTTATTATGAGCATTATTTATTAATCACTCACTGAATGGTTCAGAAGACTGCCCATTATAGAAAGTGATCATACTGGAAAAAAAATCCACAAGGTAGGACATTCAACTTTATAAATTTTAAGATAAATAAACAAAAGAAAAAATATAACTCAAAGCAAATTTATTTCTCCTCCTTTTTTCCACATTCCACCCTGCTTTTTCTTTGGTTTATTTTGAAATGGTATCTTATACATCTTATGCTTTGAACTCTTGATCATGCTGCCTCAAGAGCTGGGATTACAGGTATGTGCCACCACACCCAGCAAAGTGTCCCTGACAAAATACAAAGGTGTAAGACTCTGTCCTACTTGTAATTTTCAACTACATACTTTAATTCTGAACTATATACCATGATAATTCACCATCGTGCAGTTAACTTTCCTCTCTAAGCCAAAACAACCACACTAACAACATACCTGGCTCTTAGCTGCATTTCCAATGGCTCGAGTTCTGGATCCCAAAGATATACAGGCCCTGAATAAGATGAGAACAAGAGTGTCTCTGTTTATCCGGTACACTGTTTATGTGGTTTTATATGGTTCTCCTTATACTAAAGTAAATTTAAAATATTAAAGAAATTATTTTTAGAACAGGTAGTTGAAATAAAAAATTTTATATTTCTAAAGTTTATAGTAACAGAATAGTGATCTTAATTTTAGAATTTAAAAAAAACACTGTCCTAATAATTGACAATACAGTATTGATGCCAAAATTGTTTTTCATATTCTACTGGCTGAGACCTATTAAAAAGTAATCATATTTAGTAAAGTAAGGCTGCTTGGATTTCCACTCTGGCTCAACAGCTAAATATCTTGTGGGAGTTATGTAAGCATTATTTGCTTCAGTTTTCCATATGGTGACAGTAATGACAATACCTGCTTATCAGGTTATATGAGGACAGGAGAGTGAATGTAGGTGTTATGAAATGCTCTCAACACCTGGCACAATAAGAATGAAAATGCTTGCTATTTTAATCACATTTTACAAGTCACATAAAAAATAACATTTTTATCATGTGATTGAAGAAAATATTTCCGTGGTATCAGTTTTAACTACAAGAAACTATTCAATCAACAAATGTTGTGCATACACAACCCACTCTTTATCTTAAATACAATTTATTGAAAAAAATTCAACAGAATACCTAAGATTATGAAAAAGAACAACCACTTACACATCATAGTGCTTAGGGGAAGCAATTTCTAAATTAAGACTTGAAAGGAAATAAAAGCATTTAATTTGTAGAGGTCTTGTGGAAAAGATGTTGCAGGCACACGGGTGTAAGGTAAGATATGGTTTCCCTCTAAAGGTTCATGTGCTAAAAGCTTAGTCCCAAATGTAATGACACTGAGATGGCAGAACTTTTGCCTTGTAGAGCCCAGGAGCCAGATTATGGGAATCCAAACTCAGAAAATCAGTGCCCACTTTCCAGAAGTATGTCAGGCCCTTTCCACATACAGCATGTCCCCTTTCTGACACAGCCAGGTGCTGGATGTATTCCCCAGCCACTAGAATCTGGAGCCAAGCAAGTCTCCTTAGAAGTTCCTAGACTGACACGTTTCCCTGACAGTCCTATATAAACAGTATTCCTAATTATCCTCAACGAAACATCTCATGGCATATAAAACCACTTTTATTTTTTCCATAGTATATATTACCATCTAATACAACTGATTTCTCCAGCTGTTATCTGTGGGTCAAAATGTGAAACCTGTAAGGGAATGAGGCACTGCACTGTCCTCATTACACTATTTAACATAGAAGACAACACTCACACGTTGCTCATAAAATTTAAAATAACTAAGTTCCATGCCTTAAAACTGGTCACATTTCAGGTTACTTACATTCTCATGTAGCTAGTAGATATAAAAGCTATACAGAGAACAAATACTACTGCACTGGCAAGATGCACTGACTGGTAAACAGTAAGGACACTTTGTGAATGACCAGAAATACAGATCTTCAGGGTAACCAGGAAGAATACAAGTTGGCTAGTTTCATAGGAGGGATTGATTATGATAGTATCAAGGTCAGACTGTATAGGGCCTCAAGGACCCAATTATAAATTTGAAATGTCTGCATCTGGTAATAGAAATCAAGTTTCTGAGTAAAGGAAAGAACAATGTATGGTGATATACAAAACAAAGGTTCTATCTCAGTATGGCTTGCTAAGAGCTGACAACACATTGAGGCCCACTGCACTTTGAATTCAGCCATCTCTGTATCTGTCTATTCCTCTCACATTTGCTACATAACCTTTTTCTTTTCCCTCCCCAGACAAGATCACAGGATGCTTGTCCTTCTGCTGTCACTGTGTTGTTGCTGGATGAATAATGATACGAGATAGCTAGCAAGGTTCGATCTCTTCACTTTATGACCCTCTTCTTATGTTGCCAGTTTGGCTCTGAATAAAATACAATTTTCAACAGCTAAGCAATGTGTTTGTTCCAACCATAGTGCCAGGGTGTCCAGAAAGCAGTTTCTTAACCATGGCAATCCCGACATTTGGGGCCAGATTCTTCTTCTGTTGGGTACATGGGGCTGTACTGCACTGTGACTGTTGAGTACACTGACCTCTACCCACGAGATGCTAACAATAGTACCCTTTGTACTCCCACTCTCAACTGTGACAACCACAAAATATCTGAAGATAAGTATAAGATGTCCCTTTGAGGGCAAAATCATTTGCATCTGAGAACCACACTGCCTTGGCACAGATCTCAAAAGTTTCTGTACAACGTAGTTCTTAATGCTGAAGTAAGCTTGGGAAAACATTCTTTTCTTACAAGACTTTCAATACTTATAAGTAAAGGTATTTGAAAAGTTCTTCAGAGAAAATTACCTCGGAATACTATTTAACTATCTGGGGCAAATATTAAGGTCAAAGATGAAGAGGTAGGAAATGTGCCCAGAATGACATATTGTTGCTACAGGATTTCAAATATGCTTTCTAAAAGAGAAACCTTAGGTATATATAATTTAATGACAACATAGAACTTCAAATCTTTTATTATGGCCAAAGGATTAACTATTTTAACAAATGGAAAATAATGTAACTTTCCATAAGCTTATTAAATACAATTTAAAATTAAATTAGTTTATAATGTGAGACCATTAACAGAAACCACACAAATATTGAAGAAGCTGATCAGGTATTAGGCATGGTAACACATACCTTTCATCTCAGTGATCAGGAGGTTGAGGCAAGAGGATCAAGTTCAAGATCAATTTGGGCTACTTACCCAAACTCTTGTCTCAAAAAACAAAAACGGAAACTGATCAGTGATTGTAGATTAGATACACATTATTAGGCAGATTATTTTAGAATATGGCTAATTTACCCAGTTGTCAGGCAGTGGTGGCACATGCCTTTAATTCCAGCACTCAGGAGGCAGAGGCAGGCAGATCTCAGTGAATCTGAGGCCAGCCTGGACCACAGAGCTAGTTCCAGGACAGCCATGAATACACAGAGAAACCCTATCCCAAATCCCCCAAAAACAAATAAAAAAACCAAAATCACAACCCCCCTAAAATTCACCCAGTCAAAATACAAATATAGATGAACAATAGTTTTTAAGAGTCTTTAAATTATGAAGATATGTCTAGAAAACCTGCCAACTACCATCTGCAACATACTTTCTTAAGTGAAATCTTACCATATCTCAGTGATGATCATTTATTTTTATAATGATCCTAAACTGAAAGGATTACCAATGGCACATGAAGCATCATAAATTCATAATACCTATTTATATTATGTAATGTCAGATTCCTCACCCATAAGACCAAAGCAATGACTAGAGAATCTTTTTGTTTTGTCTTGTATTATTACTTGAATATTTTTAGAACAGCCTTAGGTTTGGTTATGTTCCAATTTGTACCATCAACCCATATAACCCATATAACAAAATAGCAAATTAAGTCACTGAATTTTTGTTAGAAGATAATCATAGTAGCTTATCATTCACTAAATGTGAATTCTAAAAAAAAAAAAAAAACATTCAACAAGAAAAAATAACCTAGGAAAAAACCTCAACCCCAAACACACAAAGTAAACAAAAATGTAGTTATTGTAATATTATTTGCAAAAAAGTATAAACACATGAAGGTAGAACAAGGAAAGAAATTAGTGAAATGACTATACAAATACTAAAACTAATGGTATTGCAATACTGTACATAAAAGTCTATTTTCCCTTTTCTGTCTTAAAAACCCATCTGGAAATTTTATTTCTGGATAGAATTACAAATTTTATCTTTTCAGGTACCTATATTTCTAAGTTTAACAATTTCTAAGTTTAACATTTTCTCATAATAAATATGCTTAATATGTGAATAAATCATGAGTAAATTATTGGCCCTGGGATTATGACGATTACCTGATTTATGTCCAACATTTGAGCATTTAAACATCTAGAATTTCAATAGAGAGGTGATGTGTCAATCTAGAAAGAAAAGGAGACCTAAAGCATTCTAGACTCTATTTGGAAAGTAAACAACACATTCTGCATTCACATATGCATACTCCCATATTCTTACACTACCCCTAGAACTGTAGTGACCTCAGCATTTAAAGATGGTTTAACTTGATCTTGGCTAACAGTTTAATTTAAAATTAAGCTTGGATCATTTACAAGGGTCAAATAAATGACCTCTCCATAAAAATACATGAACAGAATTTTCCTCATAAAATTACAGGTTACCAGGAGCATACAAGAGTTTTTCACATGCAAGTATCAGCAGTGTTTGTTGCCAATAAACTTCCCACGTTTCCATGACATAATGCTAAGTCTTTCATCAAGAGTTCATAATGGAAACACTCCACAATCCTGTTTATACAGGACAGTCGCCTCTGACTCACCAAGGATTCACTCTGTAGAAACATTCTTTAGGTAGCAATTTCCACTAACCAACAGTATTACCAGTATACTTGGCCAAGATTCCCACTGCCGAGTCTCTCCTAGGGAATGCACCGTTAACCTAATCCCTTCGGAAACTGGTCAGATGGTCTCGAATTCTCAAGGACAACGTTTCATTTCCTCTATAAATAGACAGACTGATTGATAAATAAAACAAACGCTCCTAGCGTTAGAAACATTGCCATTCATTCTCTGAAGTGTGCCGCACCAGGGGTCACTTTACTGAGAAAGCTGTCGCCCAGGGAGATGGGGGAGGGCAGCAAGCAGAGCTCTAGTCTAGCTTGCCCAGGATAATCCCAGGCCACCTGACACCTTTCTCCCTGTACCTGACACCTAGGTGGACCCCGCACTGGGCCCTTCTGCAGCCTAGTGCGGGGGCTCTGGTGGGTCAAGGGCGTCTGCGGCCAGCAGGGGCGACACGGGGCGCCGGCGGGGGAGCCCTGTCGCCCTAGGTCCCCACTGCGGGCGCTGCACCTGTCACGGAGGGCGGCCCAGGCCCCACCGGAGGGAAGGGGGCGTGAGGCACTTACGGCGTGCACCTGTCGCTGTACTCGTTGGCGATGGTCTCGATGCCGCCGCTCCTCGCCACCGCGATGTAGCAGTTGAGGAAGCCGAGGTCAATGCCCACCACCGACATCCCGCCTTCGCGTCGGACTGCGGGGACCGCGTCCCGCTGCGGGCCGCTACTGCGGGCACTACGACTCCTGAGAGAAGCAAAGGAGAGGACCCACTCTCCGTCAGAGAATCTAGGGCAGGGCGTCGGAACTGCGGAGGTGGAGCCGCCCGCCTGCCCGCTCGCCCGCCCGCCCGCCTGCGCCGCGCCGCGCCGCGCCGCCTCCGCCCGTCCCGCCGCCTTGTCGCCACTGCGGTTCGCCGCCCCCAACCGGCAGTTACTGCGGTCTGCGCCTGCGCGCTCGGCCCCGGGAGGCGCGAGCGGCCGGTCGGCTGGGGCTCGGCGGCCTCGCCCTCGGCCTCTCCCGTCAGCGCTCGGCAACGGCTCGCCGTGCCGCGGCGAGTTCGAGAAAGAGCTTGAAAGGGGAGGCCGCGGAGCCGCGGGGAGGGGAGGGGCGGGGCGGGGCGGCGGCCGCGCGACGTGAGGCGAGTCCAAGCGGTCTCCGGGCAACGGCGGGGCCGCAGCAGCCCCAGGAAGCTCTGAGCGTCGTTCCCTCAGCACCGCTGCTAGCCTCGCCTGGTCTGGGCGCCGCTCTCCTCAGCACCGCCTGCCCCGCCCGCCCGCTCGCATCTTCCCACGGTCCCAGTCCCCGAGAGTCGCGGCCTGGTCGCTCACCCGCCACCCGCCGGCCTCGTTGCCCCGAGGGGCCCATGTGCGGCTCGCGTTCAGGCGGCTCCCGCACAGGCGCCGCTCTGTGAGGTGGAGCCCATTGTGCGGTGCCAGGGCCAGGGACGCGCCCTCCTCACAGCCACCCCCGCTGCTCGCAGTCCCATGAAAACTGGTTTTGTAGGCCCTGACCTGCTGCCCAGTGAGCTTCAGAAAAGAAGGCAGCCTTGGGCCGCGTGCTGCCTGTGTGCGCTTGAACAAGTTTTACACTCACGCAGGCTGGCGGCCCTGCTTCTTTCCATGCACATCCCACTGCGAACTCCGCTCTTTCCCATCCGGCCCCTTCGTTGTCCCCAGTTTCTTAGGGTCCTCCTTTTCGTGTGTCTGCTGACCCTTCTTATCCCGTTCCTCCTGTAAGCCCTGTTGCGTCTCGTCCAAGTTTTTGTGTGCCTCCTGTTCTATCCTGGAACTAGGCACGGAGGGTTGCCCCATGTGTTGAGTACTCTCATAGTCAGTATTTGCGCCCCTTCTTAAGGCATTCAGCCGTTTCACGATCAGCACCGCTGTCACAGCAGCAGCAGCAAGTGTGGCAATAGCTCCTGCTGCTGTTGCTATAATGAAAGCGAAATACATTCCAGGAATGACACTAAGTCAACTGGGCGGCCACTATTGCCTCTAGTGTCTCTAAAGAACCTTTCTTGTCCAGAGTTTGCAGGAGGCATGCTCTGTCCCACTCAACACCTCCCTGGGAAACCACCAGATTTGGCTTCCCAGCAGGCTGTGCGCGCACAGAGCAGGGATTGGATGCTTCTGGCCCATCAGAACTCTGGGTCTTAGTGACTTCCACTACTTAGTTGCCTCATTCAGTTATCATCCTGAGGGATAATGACCTACCACTGGCTAGATTTTCCTGGATAACCTGGAAGCTCTCCTAGGACAGCAAATTCCATTTTAGTTATCGATGATGCCTTTGGAACCTCAGGTGTAAGTAGTGTTTTCTAAACAAAACAAACAAAAAACCCCTTAAAATCTTAAAAGAAATAATTGATGTCAGGAACAAAGAATTCTCATTCTTTACAGCTAACAGGAGGAAATGAGTACTTAGACGTTACAACGGGACAAGATTTTTGGAGTTAACATGAATTTAGGTTGTAATGCCAGTCATACATAATTTTTACCACTTATAGGACCTTTGGCAATTGCTTTCCAAGCCATGGGTTTGGTGTCTCTTAAAATGGGCTGTTTTTCAGACTGAATGTAAACATAGCATTAGTGTCTGGCACAAAAGGTCAATGTTATGGATAGCTACTATTGAAATAATAGCATAATGATAATGTGTATTGGTGTGTATCCAGCAACCTTGCTGCACTCTATTATAGGTTCTAGTGTTTTTAGTTTCTTGGACTTCTCAGTTTCAAACCATATAACCTATGAAATAAATTCATTTTGTCCTTTTATTGTTTTCTCTTAATGATGTTTAAGCTTTCCAATAAAATGCAGAATATAAGGAATAGTGAACATACTTGTCTCTAACAGGAAATATTGTTTATAAGAAATAAAAAAATTATCATTCCTAGTGATTTTTTTCTTCTCATGGATGCTGAAACTTAGCAAATGCTGGCCATCAACGAATAAAAATGGTACCCCATTCCCAGTATGTTAATCAGTGAAAAATATTAACAGAATCTTTAATATCCTATTCCTGAGCTAAATCAGATATCCAAAGATGATTTTGACTGTTTTCAGATATACCACATTTGACTTGATTATGTAGGACATTTGCATCTAAATTCACAATTGACCATGCTGCCTTTGCTCTTATTAATGAAGATAAGACTAGCTTTCTTAGTTTTGTTTATGTGACAAGACACAAGAACCAAGGCAACTTATAAAGGAGTTTGTTTGGGATTAATTTCAGAGCATTAGTGTGTGCAATGTCATGGTGGGGAGCATAGCAGCAGGCAGGCATGGCACTGAAGCATATATCTTGATCCATAAGAGGAAGGCACAGAAAGCTAACTGGAAATGTACAGGACTTTGAAACTTCAAAGCCCACCTTCAGTGACACATTTTCTGCAACAAGGCCCCTAATCCTATCAAATAGTTCCAACAACTGGGGATCAAGCATTCAAATACATGAGCCTATGGTGCCACTCTCATTCAAACTACAGCACTAGCTTTGTAGAATTAGAAGGGATTCCTCTTTTCTCTGACAAGACTTATGACTACTGGTTACCACATTATTTTATTGGCTATAATTTATTCATGTTTTTTACTATTTTGAGTCAACAGTTATATTTTTACTGAAAATTACTATTTTATCTGTACCTTCAAAGCTGTTGGCACATGATTTATTCAAGTCAAATCTTTTTAGTGCTTTTGCCTTTTTCCATTCTTAATATTGTCAATGTCGTTTTCTTGGTTCTTATGACTACTACTTAAAATAATTTGCTTTTAGTTTTCTTGATTTTATCATTATGTCTCCATTTTTTGTTTTATCTGCTCTTTACTGTTTCCTTTTTTGTTTTTTCCAACTGGGGATTGAACCCAAGATCGCACACATGCTCAGCAAACATTCTACAACTGAGCTATAGCCCCACCTTGGTCTATTTTTTTCCTTTTCTAATTCCCAGAGTTAAATATCAGCTTCATTAAGGTGCTGGTTGGTCTCATGCCAACTTGACACAGCAAGAGTCATTTGTTAAAAGGAAATCTCAATTAAGAAAATGCTCCCATCAGATTGGCTTGTGGTACATTTTCTTAATGATTGATATGAGACAACCCAGCCTGTTGTGCAAGGTGACAGCCCTGGCAGGAGAGGCTGGGTGTAAAAGAATCAAGATGAGCAAGCCTCGAAGAACATGACAATAAGCAGCACTCCTGCATGGCCTCATTAGCTCCTGCTTCCAGGTTCCTGCTCTGATTCCCTTTCACGATGGACTGAAATATGGAAGTGTAAGCAAAATAAGCCCTTTCTTTCCCAGGTTGCATTTGGTCATGGTATCTTATCACAGCAATAGAAACCCTAAGACAATATTCAAAGTTTTAGAATTCATACACATGAAGCCTTAATAAAATTCCTTCTAAATATTATTTTAGCTAAAATCTTACCCAAGGTTTCAAAAGTTGAGACAGAGAGAGAAATGAAGATTAAAACACAACCTTTATTACTATTAACATTAATAAATGGCTATACTTGTGGGTTTGTGATTATTGAGCACAAAATGTAAATAAACTTACCTACCTAAGAATAGTATAACTAATGTCATATCCAAGCCTCCTCCTATACAACTTATATTTAGAAGGAAGAGAGTAGAATGTATATAGACTCACAAGAGAAGTAAAAATTCACAAAAGTTGACATTTGCCTTTCAAAGCCAGTAAACACTTATCTAGGTTTAGTAATTTGTTTATATCACCACTTCTTGCATACTATTTCTAGGTTCAGACTTGCAAATCTTTCTTAGCAAAGGTCTCTGAATGATGAAACATTTAAAAATATTATCTTAAAATAACCAGAGTCATAACTTTAGCTGAATATAGTTTTGTTTTTCCAGGGCACTAACGATTGATCCCTGGACCCCATGCACACTGAGTATATACTACTGAGTTATATTCCCTCTCTTTGGAAATCACTTTGAATGAGTCTAAATATTAATATTTAAAGTTTTGAGCTGGTCTGTTTTCCTATTTTGGTATTTCATAATTATGCGTCTGTGTATTTTACTTAGTAAATTTGTTAACCTTTAGTGTTTTTTTTAGTTTTAATTTTTTATTTAAAATAATGGGGGGAGCACTGGAATAATGGTTCAGAAGTCAAGAGTGATTGCTGTTCTTCCAGAGACCCTTGGTTGGTTCCCAGTACCCGTTATCAATTTGCTCATAACCAATTGTAATTCTAGTTCCAGGGAACCTGTGCACATTGTAATGCAAATTAACTCATGTAGGTACATACACATAAAATAACCTTTTAAAAAAGAATAGGTTTCATCATGACATTTTCATACACAGGTATCATTGTACTTTGTATAAATTCACACAAAGTGGTTGAGATTCCTGTAAAATATAAACCACTATTCCTTTCACCATTGCCTCTCACTCCTTCCTTCCTATTTCTTTTGGATTTATTAGAATCCATGCAGTTTCTTCATTCAATCCTCAGCAATTCTTAGAGCATCTCCTCACACTTGGTTTTAATTTCAACTTACCACCTCCAGATATTCTTTTATGGACCTGCTTGCATCTTAATACTGCCTTTCTTAAAATCATAATTGATTTAATAATTTTAATATAAACATACAGAGTCTACTAGAGTATCCTATTACATTTTAAGGCCATTAGGTGCTAATTCTGTTTTTTTGCATGTACCTACTTTGCAACATAATGATTTTGTTCCCCCATGTTACAACCATAAACTGTTCTTTACTGGGGTTTTCTTCATCTGTAGGTTTTCTCAACCCAAACTGAATTTCTTTGTGACAAACAGAACAGATGTAGATTCCTATAAACAACAGGGATAACATTAGGCACATTTAAATTTGCTAAGCTACTAAAGTTTTTGTACAGAAACAAGGGCTAAGTGTCTAGTAAGAAACTACACAGGAACTAAGTGAACCAATTACCTGTTAGTGGTTGTAAAACAGAAAGAGGCAAGAGACCAGTGCAAGATTTGAAGATAATCCCTGACCACAGAGGCTAATGAAGTTACCCTGGCTGTCTCATTAGGCTCCTGCATACTTAAAACTCATATGATTTATTTTAGATGTAAGAGGCTAGGTGAGACGGGCATTGGTGGTACACACCGTCAATCACAGAAGAGGCAGAGGCAGGCGCATCTCTGTAAGTTGGAGAACAGTCTGGTCTGCAGTGAGTTCCAGGACAGGCTCCAAAGCAATACAGAGAAACCCTGTCTGGAAAAAACAAAAACAAACAAACAAAAGTGAGGCAAGGTGAATATTTACCACCAATTTTTTTTATGAAGATAATATTTTTTTATTTAAATTTGAAACAAGCTTGTTTTACACATCAATACCAGTTCTCTCACCCTTCCCTCCTCCTTTGTCTCCCCCCAGCCCCCATCCCCCTCCCTTTCTGCTCCCCAGGGAGGGTGAGGCCTCAGAGTCTGTTGTATCATTTGGAGCAGGGCCTAGGCCTTCCTCTGTATATCTAGACTGAGAGAGTATCCCCCTATGTGGAATGGGCTCCCAAAGTCCATTCGTATACTAGAAATAAATACTAATCCACTACCAGAGGCCCCATAGATTGCCCAGTTCTCTTTACACCCATGTTCGGGGGGGAGGGTCTGGGTTGATCCTATGCTGGTTTCCCAGCTATCAAACTGGGGTCTATGAGCACCCCGTTGTTCAGGTCAACTGTTTCTGTGTACCACAAATTTTTAAGTTCACCCTTACTGAAAAAATATTCCCCATTATTTTTATTAGTAATGAATGAGTTCAGAGTTCAGAAACCATTACTATATATTAACCCTATAGTGTAAGGACTTCTGCATCCATAGAGAACATTAGGAAGTGCTAATTTTGGCATTGTCTATTAGCAAATCATCCCAAGTAGTATTTTTCCATGTGAATAGAAAAAAAGAACAAAGCATAATTCTAATAAAAGCTGCATTCACAACCTCAGTGAGTGCAGTTTCATTTTCTTCAATCAAGGCTTCCATTAGACTGTTAATGATAAATAAAAACAGAACTTAGAGGCTAAAATATATCACTGTTCTTTACTCTGTGTATTAAATACCCTATTGTCAACAAGTCAAACATTTTGAAACAGGGACTCAAATACCAAAGCTTATTACTATGCTACTCTTCAGTAACTTCACTCAAATAAGCATAATAAGCATTTGTAATGCAGTGGCAAAAAAAAAAAAAAAAAAAAAAAATAAGAAGCTAAGGCAAATGTGTTACATTGTAAGCATCTAAAGGAAACAATAGTTTCTGCCCTTTTCACTGGCACTGGCTTCAATAACCCAGATCTGCCACATCTCACTTCAACAAGAAGACTGAGAATACACAATTAAAAAAAAAAAAACCACTGACAAATTTAAATATTGGCAGGCATATATCAGCTTTCTTCTAATACAAACAGAAATAGCCACTATCTTCCATTTAAAGAATTATCCTTTATTGGGTGTTTCAGGAATTGAAAGGAGGCCCTTAAAACACCCAGTAGCTGTATCTTTGAACTTTTTAACCCCTCTTGTTTCACCATATTCACTTGACATTTGACATGAGACATTTAATGTGCAAACTGGCAAAACAAATGTGGAGGGACTTCTTGAAATGATGTGCCCAATCAATTCAATGCTTTATAGTATCAACACTTCACCAAAATGAAATAATTGGCCTTAACAAAACACAAATTAGACCGTACTTTTTCAATGTAGTATGAAGAGTATAAGGGTACCTCGTCAGTGATATCACTGGTGATCAGGGAGTCCTTAAGTTACTAATAAAAAGGAACATTCGTGTAGGGCTCCATTCATTTGGCTTAAGATTACAGAATTCCATTGTATTGGCCAGGCCACTGCACCCCCTCAATCAGCTCTCCCAGATTGTCTCCATTCACCCAGACACTGCATTGCACCCAAATGGTTCTCTTTGTATACAATTTGGCACTGTATTATATTCAAGCATTATATTCAAGTATTACCTCCAACCTATGTCATAGGAACTTGGGAAGTTATTCATCTTAAGAAATATGCTAACAAGTGCACCTCGATATCAGAATCATTTTATTTTTAAACAACAGGGAATGAGATGGCTGTGCTGGAATTAACTAAAATCCAAGGAGCTGGGTACACCTGTGAGGGTGTCCTTCTTAGTTAACTCATTTGCAGTGGGAAGAACCACTATTAATCCAGACCTTTTGAGGTGGTAAGATCCACCTTTACTCTGGGCCACACCTACTGGTGGAAGCCCATATAAGGCACATGGAAGAAGGAAGTGCTATGCTCTTTGCCTGCTTGCCCTTGCTTTGACTAGCAAGTCCATTCCTTCAATGGCATTAGAGCCTACTTCTTTGGGATTCCAGAAAATACTAAAGACCAGCTGAGACATCCAGCCTTGTGGACTGAGCAACTACTGGATTTTTTGACTTTCTGTTTGTTGATAGACAGCCATTGTTGGACCAGGAGGACCAGAGCTGCAAGCTACTTATAAATCCCATATATATTCAATCAGTTCTGTTCCTCTAGAGAACCCTGACTAATATAGGAAGTCTCACAAACACATAGTTTTCAAAATTTCCATGGGGTATAGTAGGAAACATCCATTCTGGGTAGCAATCACCATTAACTGGCTTTAAATAGTTTGGTTTTCTATTGCTGCACCCTATCTTTCACTAGTTCCTTACCACCCTTCAGCTAAAGAGTGTAGGACTGACTCAATGGACCTGGAGTTGTTTGCAGGTCATGTTGCATCTGTGACGGTACTGTCCCATGTGCTAGCATCTCATGGCCACCGACAGAGTAAATTGACTGCTTTTCCACAGAGCATTTAATTTGGTAATAAAAGGTTCAAATTCCCTATCATCAAACACCTAGTATTGTATGGGGGATGATTTTTCTTTTATATTTGGGAATTTGGGCGTCGTTCTTTCCAAACTACTTAAGGGGCGCTGTCATGGGGGATTCTAAGAAGATGCAGAAATCCTGACTGTAGTCCCTAAGGCTGCTTTGTCCAGCTGTTTTGAATGTAGAATCACCTGTTACTCTGTTTCAGGTGGTCTGGCTTGATCAAACCACATTAGTCTGGAAGGAATCCACAGCTTTTCATTTTCTGTGGAAACAAAAATAGAAATCCTTTTCCCCAGTAACTCGTCCTTGAACTTAAATTTTGGAGTCAAAGTATTTTTTTTATTTATTATTTTACATGTCGATCCCAATTCCCCCTCCCTCCCTCCCTCCTTCACTCCCTTTTCTTTAAAATTATTGTGGGGAACTTAACCCAGACGAGGAAGGATGGAGACAAATCACCTTTTAAAGGTATGAAGACAGGTGGCTGAAGAGAGTCTCAAATTCTAATCCCAGATCTATCAAGCCCCAAATTATATAATCAAATAAATACTTAAGTGCTATAGACTTTTGGGGTCTGGGTCTTAACCTGTAGCCCAGGTGGCCATTGAACTTGTGATTCTCCTGCCTCATCCTCATACATGCCGTGATTTTGTATGTGCACCACCATGCCTTGCATAGATAGACATATATATCATCTGTAGTGTTACTAGATTGTAATCTGATTCACCCCTGAAAGCAAATCATCTCCAGAGCTTGGATAGAGTAGAGAAGGAATGATGAGTCAGCCCCTCTGGGTGGCTGAAGTAGAGGGGACTCAAGCAGGAGAACCAATGTGTGAAGGTGCCGTTGAGGGGTGGGCAGAACTGCTCACTTGCTGGCACAGCTCCACTGGCACAGCAGGTGGAGAAGCTGCATTCAGCAGCTGAGTGACTCATCTCCAGGCATGTGTAGGAGACAACACCCTGCCCCTGTGCAGTATTTATACTCCAAGCCATAAAAGCAAGGCAAACGGGTTTTCTGTTCTTGTTGTACGAGTTTCTGAGCTTAGCACATTTCTACCATTCCTCAAACCTTTTTAGTTTTACTGGATAGTATTGTAGCTGGCAGTTAGGAGGAGCTTCAAATTCAAGTCCCCAATTTAGCTAGAGCTGGAAATTCCTGTCTTTGAGTGGGTGTCAAAGCTACCTCAGTGTTAGCAATGTTTCTGAAACCTACAAGAGGCTGCAATCTTCGCTCCCACTTATTTCCCAAGTCTTATGTATCTTCCTTCTGACTTACATTATTTCCTCTTAAAAAGAAAGTACCCTCAAGCCCCTTTTAACATAATTTATGTGTGTTGATGAGGGATGGACAACCATGTCAGAAAAATCTGACTTACTGCTTCTTGGCATATACACCTGAGGGCTGCATGATCCAGAGTCTTTTCAACAAGATTTGCTATCTTGTCTCTATTCTCATAGAGACCAATTACAGAGCTAACCTGTCCTTCTAAAGCATAGTGTCAACTTTGTTAATTTTTAAATAATGGTTGTCTGATGCCTGAACGTTCAGCTATGTAAATCAAAGTCCTTCGTTGCTTGATTCCTGTGGAGTTTGGATGTGACCCCTCCAAGGTGTACTGAGACAAGCCCTTAAGAGGTAGGTGATCAGGCCATGAGGGCTCCTCTCATTAATGGAATCAAGAGCCCTATAAACAAAGCTTCACAGGGTTTTGGGAGACTGTTCTCCCTGCTTTGTGAGGACACATCAGCACAGCTGGTATCTTGACTCTCAGGTGCACAGTGTAGAGAACATGCTCTTTATAAAATATTTGGTTTATTTTGTACTTGCAAAACAAAATGAACTGAGATGGGACCTAATCTACTTTCACTCTCCTTTCCTGAGACATTTTCTACACCAGTGTTTAATTTCCACTACCTGGGCCACTTGCTATTGCCCAAATGTGAGCTGACTGTTTCAAGTTCCTGGGCCATTATCTCTCAAATGAACACTGCACCAACCTCCCATGTTTCAAGCCAACATGGTGTAAGACTCAGTTTAAGGTCATGAGGCCTCCTTTAGCTGTCTTCTAGCCGATTATGTTTCTTTCCTTGATAGCACTAGGTACTTTAATCTTTTCTCAGTTTACCCACCATTACTATGTCTATGCATGCTAAGAACTCCAGATTCTGTTAGGTTATGAGTATGGAAGGTATCTGGTTTTATATGCTTCATACTAGTGAAGTCTTAAAGACATGAGTAGTTCCGAAATAAATAGGACATCTACCCTGTAATAATGCTCTAATAGAGATGTGCACAAAAGTCTACAAAGTTTCCATATTCAAAAGACTAAAAACAAGCAGGTGGTGGAGGCACATGCCTTTTTATCCCAGCACTTTCAAGGGAGAGGCAGGCATTTCTGAGTTCAAGGCTATCCTTGTCTCTAGTGTGAGTTCCAGGACAGCCAGAGCTACACAGAGAACCCTGTCTCGAAAAACCAATACATTAAAAATTAACAAAACACCAAAAGACCAGAAATGGTGTGCCACTTTTGCAGGCAGCAACCTTTCAAAACCTTACTATTATGCATTACAAATAGGTAACTTTCTACGTAGATACTGAGAAGGAAGTAAAGAGAAAAAAAGTTACAAAGAAATTAGAATACAAAAAATAAGGTACAGAGTGGCACCAAGACACCAAACAACATTGAGTATACAAGGAAATCAGATGTTTCTGATTTCCTAAAATTCTTTGGATGGTCATGTAGAGGGTAAAGTTGGTCTGCAATTATAGTTCATCAAGTATTCTGTAAACCAAGATAATGGGTCCTTTTACCATTCAGTCTAGTAATTTATCTTTCTAAGAACAAGGGCCCCTCTGGTCCACCCAGCCCTCCTCACAGGTTAAGGGTTCCACCATGCCCCCCAGTGATCTGCTGCACTTCTTGATTTGTCCAACTCCTGCCACAGGCATTAGAAAAAGAAACAGAATGGAAATACAAGATAGCTTGTCTCCTCCAAAAACTACTAATCCCTTAATAATGGACTTCAATGAGAACAGCCTTACAGAATTTAAAAAAAAAAAAAACCTTCAAAAGAATGATTAAAACTGCACTCAAGAAACTCAAAGAGACTAGAAATAATTTAATGAAATAAGGACAATACAAAATATGAAAATAGAACTCAATAAAGAGAATTACTGATGAAAAGCCAAACGGAAATGATGGGAAACAAAAAGCTCAATAAGCCAACTAGAAACTACATTGGAAAGCCTCAACAACAGATGGCTCTTGAAGAAGCTGTTGGAATTGGACGGCAAAGTAAAGGAATTGGATCACTCAATAAAGTTAAATAAGAATTTCAAAAATACATGAACAGAATGTGAGGGAATTTTGGGATAACATGGAAAAAACTAATCTACAGATTATGGACATAGGGGAAGACTACCACATCAAGAGTATGAAATATATTTTCAATGAAATTACAGTAGAAAAACTCAATACTTAGAGAAAGAGATGCCTATGCATGTACAAGAGGCCTACAGAACTATAAACAGACAGGAACAGAAATTCTTCATATCATTATTACAGCTTACATATTAAAAACTCAGAATAAACAAAGGCTTCAAGAGAGAATTGTCAAGTCATTTATAAAGGAAAGTCCTTCAGAATAACAATCAGAAAATGTTAAAGACAGAAGAGCTCAGAAGGTGTATTCTAAGTTCTGCAAAAGTGGGTACTGGCAGCCCAGACTATTATACCTAGCAAAGCTAGTTATTAAAAATCAAAGGAGAAATAAAACCATTCTATGATAAAAACCGATTGAAGAAATTTATGACCACTGAGCCAGCTCTGCTGAATGACACTAGAAGAAATATTTCAGTCATGAGTCTTTCCAAAGAGGTCATAGAAATACCACAAAATTAAAATGACAGGAATTAACACCTGTCAGCAATAACTGAATATAAATGATTTCTATTCACCCAATAAAAAGATAGAAATAGCTGACTGAATCAGAAAATAGGATCTATCTTTTGCTGCCTCCAAGAAGCACACCTTAACATCAACTATACAGAGGAAGGGATGGCAGCTGTATTCTAACATATGACAGACTAAACAAAGCTTGTCAGTGGGGATAAAGTCTCTTAATATGCATGAAACTAATATCAAGAGGATATTATGATTTTAAACATGCGTGCAGCAAATAAAACACCCAATTTCTTTTTAAAAAAAAATAGTGACACTGGGTTACTTCAATATTTCAGTCTCTTCAAAGACAGATCATCTGAACAAAAACTAAACAGAGAAACACCAGAGTCAAATGGATCTAAAAGTCATCTACAAAATATGCCACCCCAAACTTGAGAATACACATATGTATGTATGTGTATATTTATATGTAAAATCTATAGAACCAATATAACCCCCACCAAAATTCCAATACAATTCTTCACAGAAATTGGAAAAATAACCTCAGAATTCACACAGAAACACAAAAGACTTAGGATAACCAAAAAAAAAAAAAAAAAAAAAAAAAAAAAAAGTCCTGAACAATAAAAATACTACCAGAGGTATTGTCACCCGGATTTCAAGATATATTAAAGAGCTGTAATAAGAAACTCAGCATGGTACTAGCATAAAAACAGGCATGCAAATTAATGGAATATAATTGGGGACCAAGATACATAAGCCTTTGCTCCCATGTCATCTGACTTTAAGGAAAAAAACTCCACACTGGAAAAAACACAGCATCTTCAACAAATGACACTTCTCAAACTGGATATCTGTAAGTAGAAGAATCAAACTCGATCCTTATCTCTCACCCTGGGAAAAAACTCCAACTCAATGTAACCTGATACCCCAAATCTAATAGAGAAGGACTATGCTTCAACTTACAGGGGCAGGAAAAGATTTCCTGAAGAGAATCCTGGTAACAGAGCCCTTAAGACCAGCAACTGACAAATGGGACCCCTCATTAACCTAAAAAGCTTCTAAATATCAAAGGACAGAAGCATTCAAATTAAGAGCAGTCTTCAGAATGGGAAAAACGTCACCAAATTCATATATATATATATATATATGACAAAGGTTTGGGGTCTACAGAAAACTCAAAACAAACAAGACAAAACAAGCAAACAAAAAAAAAACCAAACATCAAGAAAACCACCAAATTAAAAATTAGAGTATAGAACTAGAGTTCTTGAAGAAATATAAATGGCTGAAAAATATTTTTAATATTCAAAATATTAGTCATTAGGGAAATGCAAATCAAAATTATTTGAGATTTTTATCTTACTTTAATCAGAAGTGCCAGAGAGAGAGAAAGAGAGAGACACAGAGAGAAAGAGAGGGGGGGAAAGGTGAGAGAGAGAGAGAACAAAATACCAATGTAGATGTGAGAAGAGAACATTTATTGCTGGTATTTAGACACCATGGAAATCAGTATTGATGTTCTTCAAAAAGCTACACCTACAGACCACATGTTCTGCCTATGTCATTCTTATTCCCAAAGGACTCTCAGTCCTATTACGAAGATACTTGTTCAACTATGTTCCTTGCTAATGCATTCACAATAGCCAAGAAATGGAGACATCCTAGATATTCATCAACTGCTGAATGGATAATGAAAATGTGCTGTTATGTTATACAAAATGGAATATCATTCTGTTGTAAAGAAGAAAAGTAAAATTGTGAAATTTGCAGGCAAATGGATGTAACTAGACAGAGTGAGGTAACTAGATCTAGAATGACAAATATGACGTCTTCTCACTTATAATGGATGCTAGATTTGAATTTCAAATATGTGTATCTGAATTGGAAAACTAGTAAGGGGCAATGGCAGGGTGGATTTCAAGAGAACACACATGGTTATGAATGGGGAAAAAGAAATATGGAACAGGAAGGATTAAATGGGGGAATGGGCAGGGAGAGGAGTAATCACAGTAAGGGATAATTAACACTTAAGGTCTTTGAAAATTCCATATGGAAGCTTACTACCTTAGAAGCTTCCTAAAAAAAATTAAGTAAGTAAAATGTGTGTGTGTGCACACACATAAGAGAGAGACAGAGAGAGAGAGAGAGAGAGAGAGAGACTTTATGGAATGGAGTTTCTCTGTAATAAGGAGCAATGCCTCCCTCAGATACCACAGACTAGTAAATAAAAACCCCAGTGCTAGGCATGGATTACCTCTTTTCAACCTTTTTGGGTGGTCAGTGGGGTTCCAGAGATCCCCAAACCCACAAGCAATTACACTGTTCTTGGTTACCTTATAGAACACGAGGGTAAGACCCTATTGCTGATGACAACACATACTTGAAATCACAAGACAAGGAGAAGTCAAACCAGTATCAACTTAGAATCTTAATCCTTATTGGCTAGCTTCTGTTCTGGAAGGTGCTATGCATACTATCCAGGAAGAAATACAATCAACGAAGTTGCCATGCTGTGAAATCTGAAAGCTACAGGAACAGCGGGCCCAACAAGATATCCCATTGAGGCAATGGTGGTGAGAATGATTGAGCTTAACGACAGCTTCACAAGGCAGAATTCTTGCTTGATACCTTTACCTGGGCCAAAAACCTGTCGCTGGTTATGTCACAGGTCCTGGTGAGAGATTCTAATACTATTATTTAGCTAAATGAAAATAATGATCACTGCCCCTCAGTTCTTATCTAGACCTTCATGCTTGTGTGTCTCTCAACCCTCTTCAAAGAAGCTTCTTTTTACAGTAGAAAACAACTAGTACAGAGAACTACAACTAGTCAAGGTGTAAAGAAACTATCTCCCAACTCTATATGAGACATCTATATCACACCCTAGCAGTTCAGGGATCATGATGGAAGACAGGATGGAAAGACTGAATGAGCAAGAGTAGATGTTTACAGTGAAATGGTATCTGCCAGAAGAACTCACAGTGGCTTATGCACAAGACCTGCATAAGATCAAGTCAGATAGAATCCCAGCACGGGGAAGAGGCTCTTTAAGTGCCACCACTGGCTAAGGAGCTATTGGTAAGTGGTGGCTGCTAAAGGAGGGAGAATCAGTTTCTTCCCAGATGTAGCCACATGAGAGGCTACCCATATTCCAATAGCTTTTTATATACCCATGCTCACTAAATTAACTCAGTGGGTTTAAAACACTCGTACTAGAAGTTGGTTGGTAAAGAATAGTGCTGGTGAAAATATGGGAGAAATTGGAGGGGAGTGCATTTGATCAAAATGTATTTTATTCATGTATGAAATTCTCAGAAAGTAAAATAATGAGGCCCCTTTTGGTAGAAAAAGATACTATGCCTCCCACAGTACTATTTTATAGAACTGACTAAAATATAATAATGTCCACATACTAAACAGAGGTTCAATAACACTTGAATAAATTGCATTTTGCTAATTCCCATTGAAAAACACATGAACAGAAACAACAGATCTTATTTTAAATTCACTGTTCAACTTCAGTCAGCATGTTGACTCAAATATTCCATGAAAAAAAATGTTGCTCTAACTTCTGTGTTTTAGAAAAAAATATAAAGGAACTTACTAATAAACAAGACTAACAAATTGAGCACTAGTAATTAAGTATCAATTTAAGCATACCTTTGCTGTGCTTTGCCAACACTAGTCTCAATACTAAGATATTTCCTTATGAAGCCTATACTATTTTGTTCACTGTAACTGATCTTTGATAACAGTTTAGTGTCATACAGAGTTCAGCTCAATCTAGGATGCTAAGCATCTTGGTGAATAGCTCATTCTTTACCTGTGCTATTCAGGACTTTAAAGATTTTTTTCCTCCAAGTATGGCTCTATAAATAGTAATATCTTAGCTCATTTTAATGTGGGAAAATATTCCCATCTCTGAAAAAAAAATGAGCATCTCCTACTACTTGGAAATAGCACTTAACACTTCTCCTTAGAGAATTATTTGTTATGAGACAGGGTCTCTCTATTAATCCATAAATCTCTATGTCTTGAACTCTGGATCCTCCTGCCTGAGTCTCCTACAGTGCTAGGATTATGGGCATACTCCACCATGCCCAGCTTGAGGAACATTCTTTTGTTGCTTAGCTGTAAGCTAGTTTCACTTCATCAAAAATGTTACTATAGCTGGGCAGTGGTGGTACACACCTTTAATACCAGCACTCAGGAAAATAGAGGTATGCAGATCTCTGTGAGTTAGAAGCCAGCCCGGTCTATAGGGTGAATTCCAGGACAGCTAGAGATATACAGAGAAACCCTGTCTCAAAACAAACAAATAGTTCTGATAGTGTGCTTATAGGTAAAATTTGTGTGTGTGTGTTGGGGAGAAAAGGCTCATCACAGTAGTTTTGAATTTGCTTTATTATCAATACAGAATACAAAATCTAATATTTAAGGGAGATTTCTTATTCCAAGATAAACTCACACTTGCAATACTAAACTTTAGCAAATAACCCATTCTATACTTTTAAAATAGTTTGATAGTGTCATTAAGTCATTATCAACTTTTTGGTACAATTTGTGTTTATCAAAACTATGGTACTATAAGTGCTAACAGTCATGCTTGAGTTGCATTAACTGTAGAAGAAAGCTGATTTATGTAAGAGTTACTGATGACAACCCTTGATAAATGTTTAGGAACTATTTGCCATACTATACAATTTCTGAAAGATGGGATTACAGCTGTCCTAAGCAAACAGAAATTTAAAGATACTTCCATTTCTCAGACTTCACATTATACAGTGTTCATCACAAGTGTTAAGATTTTTTTCAACAGAAGTAACATACACTACCTATAACAAAATGCCTCACTAAATGATTCTGGGTCTACGTGGGAAGATAACCCATTTTGTTTTGACTTTTAATACTAAAATCTTGAAAAAGTCTTTTCTTTATTGCAAAATAAACACTGTAAGAGACACTGACAGTAGTAACACACTATCAAAATATATAAAAATGGCAGCTATGCAATTATCATGTTTTTGTACATTAGAAATAAGCACTTCTCGATTTACTCTCCTGATGAACCAACTCCAATATCAATATTGAGGAATTCTTTGATTTTATCATATAACACCAACACCAAAGCACCACCTGTACCACGAAGGATGTTGGAGAAGGCACCACGGAAGAATGCAGCAGTTCCTTCATGATGGTATATTTTCATAAAGCAGTCTATGGTTCCTTTATATTGCCGTTCGGACTCACCGCTCTATGTTAAAAAGACAAATAATTTTCTATTAGTTTCTTATCTTTTAGGATGTTTTAGGAATCAGCACTATGGATAACATTAATGCTGTGTTCAGTTAATGAGAATATACTTAATACTGTACTGAGAGAGTGAAGAATGTTCACATTTTTCAGAAACATTTGAAAACTGACCATACACTGTGTTTGCCAAACATTAAAGGAAATCACATACACCGTGGTTTAATCTCACCACATTTCATAATTAACTGAAAAAAGTAGACAAAAATAAACACTAGGAAAATATGTTTTGCCATTAGGAAAATATTTTTTAAGAGAAAGCCTGGAAAAAAAAATGACCCCAAGATTCTTTAAATTAATCTGTAGATGCTGTACTAGTGATAAGTTTATAAGGGGTTAAAAAATGAATCGGATTTAAAAGCTTTATAATAAACAAAACAGAACAAGTAAGTAAGCACAAGTCATAAAGGAAGCAGAAAACAAGAGCTTTTGATTGGGGAGGTAGTGTAGAGCTTACTTAAGTGTGAGGACCTAACTTCAGACCTCCAGAACCCACTTGAAGCCTGAAGTTCTAGGGCTCCTGTAGGGGATGGGATGGAAACTGGAGACTCCTGGAAGTTCAAGGGAGAGCTAACCTGTTAGTGGCAGGTAAATAAGAGGCAGGTCTCAAGCAAGGCCTGACATCTGAGGTTGTCTTATGACCTTTATATGCATACCTTCACTCACACAGATGAATGCAGAAACACACAAAGATGTTTTAAATAAAAAATAATGAAAAAAATAACATGAAAAGTTAAATCAGTTATTTGAAATATTTTGGGGAAAATTTTCTGTATGTTTTAGAAAAAGAATGGCCTCCAAATTATTATAAATGTCAAGGACAACATAAATGCAGGTGATCTGAGATTTAAAACAATAACATATAACAAACTTCATGATATTTTTAAAACTCAGAAAACATAGAAAATTAAACCTAAAAAACATAATTTACAATTTCCAGGAAAATAAATCCTACAACTATAAAATTATTGCCTCAGAGATGCAACTGTCAAAGTCACTATCACAAGGAAAGTTGCATATTCCATGGGTTCTACTCCAGTCAATGAGATTCTGCTTTAAGAAAGCTGATTCTGATCACCTAGGCAGTGTGCATTCCTTTGTTAGGCATTCCTAGGTCCTTTACACATTTATTTTTAATCATAAATAACTGTGTGTCTTCAATACAGCACTGAGTTTGGATGCAGGTTCTATTTGTATCACCAGAATTTAGTGTAGACTAAGCAGTCAAACATTTACTGAACAAATGAATATAACACGTAAGAAATGGAATACATAAAATTTAGGCATTTATGTTTAGAACATAGGTTATCATAAATATACCGCAATAGGAAATTATTATGCTAATAGTCTATAACTGAATTTCCTTGAGGTAATATTTCAGCTCAGATGGATATCTGGAAGCTGGAGATATTGCTCAGTAGTCAGAATGCTTGCTGAACTTTTAAAGGACCTAAATTTGATTTCCAGAACTCATATGGTGGCTCACAACCACCTGTAAATCCAGTTCCTGGGGACCCGAAGTCCCCCTTCTGGCCTCCTTAAGCACCACTAGGCACATAGCTGGCACACAAACATACACAAAGGCAAAAAAAAAAAAAAAAAAAAAAAAACATCAAACAGTAATTATTCCAAAACAATGTAAAAAGTTGGATATATTCATCCAATCTCTATCACTCTTCTCACTCCTAGAAGCAAAATGAGTAGTAGACTGCTTTGTTCTCATAGCAGAAAGGAAAAAAACTTTGCTGGCTGCTTGCTCTTTTATAGCATGAAACAATACAAGCTGGAGTATACAAAGTAGACAAATGAACTTTGCCTCTCAGCTAAAATGCCTCTGAAATCCAAACACATCACATCTACATGTAAGACACAAATTCAGTTAAGCTTACAAATCCATTACCTGCATCATCATACGTCTTCTAACGGTGTCAAAGGGATAGGAGAGTATTCCAGAGCAGGTAGTCACAATTTGAGCAATGATAAAAGAGACAAGGAATGGGGTTTCCTTTGGTTTTGGCATTAAGCCCTAGGAGAAAAAAAATGTATGAAGTAATTAATAATCTAGTTTTCCAAAGCATCTTAAATTCTTAATTCAAAGGATATTTTTTATAAATATATGAAAGATGATGACATAATAAAGTACAATTAAAAAAACATCTGAAGCTGAGAAAGTAGCTCAGTGGTAAAGTGCTTGCCTACTAGCATGTAGAATCCAGAACCACGGTTGAAATCAAATCTAGCTGGACTACATAACAGCATTTGGTTAGAAAAGGTATGATGTTCACACATGGTGATGCTTCAGATTTATGGAAATAAAACATATATTCTATTAAAATCAGACTCGTTAATGGTACCTAAAACAAAACGTCAGCATCCACTGACCAACAAAGGCCTTTCTTGTATAGCTGAAGAGTGAAAAGATGCCTGATGATATTTGACGAGCACCTTTACAGCTCCATGCTGGTGAAGAAGCATTTCTAACTGCCACTACTGCAGGAGATAACAGAAAGGCACATGGAGAATGCACAGGACATCTTCTATGATTATATGATGCATTTGAGATGCAATTTCCAATAATGTAAAAGCTTCAAAAACACGCTAAACTAAAAGAAACATTTCCAGATCACAATGTTATTTAACTACAATCATGTTATCAAGAGAGGAAGAGGAGTAACATGAAAGTCAACTGTAAAATTCCTCTCAACTTTTAATAAAAAACACTGATAGTATTTTAATTGATTCCTTTAGGAAACATGCTATAGTGATTAAGAGCAAAGATGCTTTGTTTTTGATTTAATAAATACCTATCTTAACAATTCTTAGGTTATATATCTTTAAAATAGGCACCTTAAACTTACAAAATAACTTGAAGTTGTTGAGTACTTAGTAAAGTTTTCTAGAACTAAGTACTGCATATGGAAGTGCTATTAAAGTCTGAACTGAAAAGGCAAACTACAAAGCAACCTGAAAAAAAGTAACAGAATCTAACAGTAGCCACTGGTTGAATCAAGTCACGTTTAAATTAGCCCTTCCTTAGTTTACATGCTGATTAGCTACATAAGGTGATAATAAAATTAATGTAATCAGAAAAAAGTTAGAACATGTCTTTTTATCTGCTGAATATATAGAGGCCCAAGCAGTGCACTTTCTATGATATCCTGTTTATGTTGTACAAACCTTAAAAGCGTGCTTGCTTTGGCAGCACATATACTAAAAACCTTTAAAGCTTCATTGCTGACAAAATGTTCATGTCAGTTCAGTTATAATAGTTTTAATTTAACTGAATTATATTCATATAATTGTCATGTATTAAGATTAAATAAAATTTCTTCTCCATTTTATCATTTATTTGTATTTATGTTATTAAAGTAATTATATGTTAATTAGAATATACTAATTAGGACAAAAAACAAGCCATGTACCCAATAGACCATTTAAAGTCACCAAATTACCTTAACGGTGTCATAAGCTCCAAAATAAGAGGCTCGGTAAACAATGATACCCTGAACGGAGACACCAAATCCTTGGTATAGGCCAATAATTCCATCTGACTTCGCTATTTTCATTATACAGTCCCCTAAACCCTTGAATTGCCGTTGCTCAGGACCTAAAATAAAACAATGAAAACTATAAGTAACATTTATATCAAAGATCTTAAAGTAATTAAACATTTTAAAGATTCAATAATCTGAAAATTTCTAACTAAAGGACACAAATAATCTCCCCATTCATTCAAGGTTTCAGTAGGTATTTTAAAAGTAATTAAGTGGAAATATTAATCTCTTACAAAAGTAAGCAATTTGACTTGAAATATTTCATCAAAATTATAAGGAATTATGAAAAACTATTGAGAAAGAAACAAAGGAAATCTCCAAGGTGAGAGTTTTACTCTCACCAAACAAGAACCACTACAAACAAGTAAGGCATACAGAAGGATCCATGAGGAAACAAGTTATAGGCAAGCCTTAGGTTTACATTCTTGTTAAATGTGCATTGGCAATTTCTCTTTTAAAAAGAAAGAAAGAAAAAAGATATTCAAGCCCAAAGACTACATATTTGGTTCAGAATAAATTGTGTAGATTAGGAACTGGAAAAAAATGGCTGAGCAGTTAAAATAGTGTTTGCTGCTCTTACAAAGACATGAGTTCCATTCCCAGCACTCATGCTAGATGGCTAACAAGTGCCTGCAATTTCAGTTCCAGGGATTGAACATCCTTTTCTGGTTTTTACCCGGCACCTGTATTCACACGACATTCATTCACACAGACACATACACATAAATAAAAATAATTCTAATATAACATATTTGATAACAATGTCAATACATAATAGTTAAAAGAACAAAGGAATAGTTAATACTTATAAAAACTGTACCTTTTCCAATATCAACACCTAATCGGGTTCTGGCAAAATCTAGTGGATACACCACACACAAAGATGTTGCTCCAGCAGCTCCTCCAGAAGCCAGGTTTGCTAGAAACCACCTCCAGAACTGAAACATTCAAAATTTAAAAGCATTAACCTGTAGAATATGACTTTTCAAAATAGCTGAATTACTTTTCACAAAGGTTAAAAAGCAACCTAATATTTATAAGCTTCTCTTATCAATATCTATGACAATTTGCACATTTCCTATGGGGCCTCTTCCCCATCTTGCTCCTATGCTGGGGACACAGCCCAGGACAGCATTATGAGTTTATGGGAATAGAACAGCATATCTAAACTAGAGCTGTTAAGGAAAATGCAGGATACAAGGCCTTTATAACCACAAAATAGAATCAAATCAAACAGAAATCAAATGAAAAAAATCTAGTCAAATTCAGTCCTAATGTTTCTAATATTACTTTTAAGTCTTAGACTGCTTTGAAACTCCTAATTTTATCTTGGCCTAGAATGTCCTTCTCATTGCTTTACATAAACAAAAACAGTTGTTACATCATGCTTTAACTTCTATTTATTTTGTGACATCTCTCCTCCCTAGCCTTGCAAAACTCTCTATAACCATATCACCTTCCTACGAATACTTAAAATGTGAATCATAGGACCAAGGTTTAAAATGTGTTACTACATTCCAGATTTTTATTTTAAAATTGTACTTAACACCTTTTCAACTGTAGATCCTTATATGTATTTACATTCCTTCAGATTACAATCCTTGAGGCCAAGATTGTATTTAATACATTTAAATACAATTCACACCTCATCCTTGAATACAATTCAACAATGGTTGGATACACAGGGCTGAATAATCCATCACCAGTTTTAACTTTTATGACCTCCAAAGTCAATCTACATCCTTCCTAACTCCTTGAGCCCTAGGTACCTTTTAATATATCTCTTTATAGTGTCAATTGCAGAGATTTCATATGAATGAAATAACACAATATATAAAATCGTTTGTTTTTTCCACTTGATGCTTTCAAGGTTGATTTATGTGGCAACATCTAATACTATACTTCATCCTCTAAGTGCCAAATGATAGTGCTATATGGATGGACACATCAAATTTTGTCTGTCAACCAACTGTTTTCATTGGCTGGTCAGATTTTTAGGTCATCTGGGTTGTTTTTTGTTGTTTGTTTTGATTTTGTTTTTTTCTCAGAGCAAGTCATGGGACTTTGCCCAGAGATGTGTGATCAATAATGACGATATAGGTAATGCCACTTACTGTTTCCTTACTGGCACCTTTTAAGTGAAATGGATCTGTACTACTGTGTATCATCTTATATTATCACAGACAGCCAACTGTACTGGGAGATTACATGTGACACAGGGGTGTCACTAATCCACAGAAATCTGGCAATAAAAGATGAGCTGGACCAGACTTTCTTAGGAACCTGACATGAGCAATTAGAGTCTATGCAGTTAGTAAAAAATAGATATGGAATTGTTATTCATTTTTTGATAAATAGATACTTGAGTTTTTAAAATCTAAAGATAGACTCATTCCCTGGGTGGGGTGGGGGGAGAGAAATCACCTATATATAAACACATTTGGTGTTATAGGTAGTGTTGACACACCATGGATCCCAAATTAAGATCCCCTGACCTAAAGAAAGGCCATCAAAAATCACTGTGATATTAACCTTGAACTTCAGATTATAAACAAGTTATCCCATCCTTGCATGTCTGGAATGAATCCCACTTGGTCAGAAGGAATACTTTCTGTTCTCTCTCTAATGTGCTGCTGGATTTCATGAGCTAGAATTCTGTTGAAGGGTTTTCTTTGGTCTATGTTCATCAAGGGTATCGCCTTCTCATTTCTTTTTTGTTGTATCCTCTGTTTTAGTGTAATGGTGACAAAGGAGGTGACTGGCTTACATATTCACTGTACTTTCCAGTCTATTCCTAGTTATTAAAAGTTATTAAACCTCCAATACCATTATTGATTTTCTGTTTGCTATGGTGTGTGGGGTGTGTGTGTGTGTCCACGTGTGCGTGCATGGACTGAACAACGTTGGGTGTCATTCCTCAGGTGCTATGTATACCTTGCATTTGGGGGTGGGGTGGGGTGAGTCTGAGTGGGGTGAGCTCCTATTGACTGGAGCTCACTGATTAGGCTGGGCAGGCTGGCCAGTAGACCCCAAGGGTATGGCGGTCTCCCTTTCCCAGCATGAGGATTACAAGTGGACACAACCAGGTTCCAATTCTTTCTTTAAAAAAAAACTCAGATTCTGATTCTGCAACAAATACTTTGTCTACTAAACTTTAATCTCCCAAGCCTTACTCACTCTGTTTATTACATCATTTTCTCATAGCTTGACCTTTCTTGTCTCAGCTTCTGTGCTGGAGATTAAATCTGAGTCCCACACATGCAAAGAATGTGCTCTACTACTCATTTACACTCCAGAAATTCCTCTCATGATTCATTTCCATAAAGGAAAAACAATTCATTTCTTCAGGGAATAAGCAACCCAGTGGTAAGAAATACAAACTTGATGGCTGTTTCTTTATGCTTATGAGAAGCAGTAATTATGAATTACATTTAGTATTTACTCTGGGAAATAATGTCATGAGACCAATGATCCTTTGGTTACTTAAGCTAGAGATTTCACAAAACTTGTTGAAGCTAATATAGTTTTTATAACTATATATATACATATATGTATATATATACTAACTTGTCAACATTTTATGTGCTCCATTTTATTATTTTTAAAGATACCACTGTTCCTTCACTCTAAATAAGATATTATAGGTAAGATAAATTCAATAGTTTTTTTGTAAAATTTTAGACATATTGAAACATAATTACCTGTTTTTCTTTATTAACTCCAGACATGAATAGTTGTTTGTATTTGTCCTTAAAAGCAAAGTTTAATGCTTGTGTTGGAAAGTATCGAATAACATTTGCCAAATTGCCACGCCAATAACTTAAAAAACCTACAGAATCAAACACACAAATATATTTTGCATTAGTAAAGAATGTGTTTTAACACTTTTACTGAAGGCAGAAACAGCAGCATTAACTATACAGCCCATCCCAATTTTATTCATTTCAAACATAAAATCTAAAGAACTTATCAAAGTATTAGCTAGGCAAACACAGGACTAACTAGTCAGTGGGAAAGAAGCCTCACTAATAACCTCCAGCCACATCCCCAAACCTTGATACTAATTCCTACAGTAGTAAAGCAGTTATGTGTTAGTACACTGCACCAAACAGATCCACTTAGGAATTATACATACAGTCATGAGAATTAAAAAAGCTGGAATTTACAAAAGAGGGAGAAGGGGGATTCTCAGTGGCAGAAGAGGAGTTGATCCATTGTATTTCAAGGTAGACTCTCTTAATCTGTGAAGTAATAATCTCCCACCTCAGTTCTTCAAGTACTGACCACTCAACCCTCATGACTCAGCCATCATGTGACTTGAAATGCAGAGCTCCCCTGGAACATGACAGTTAACTCTCCCATAATCTTAATTATTTTCAGCAGATGGCAAACTGTCAAGTGTTTTGACAGTGTACTTTGAATAGTATATCTCTACCCACACTAAAGAGTACCCCAAATCAGGCCTTTAAAAATAAATATTCAAAGGACAGGGATTTCATAAAATGAAATGTTTTCTTATACAGGACTTGAAATGGGGAGAATGCAAATTAAAACCACAGTTATTTTGTATCTGTTAGAATAGCTGCCATCAAAAGACAAAAATATTAGTCAAGTATGTAGGAAAAAAAAGAACCATGTATGGGATTCTCTACAAAACTAAAAGGCAGAACCACCACGGGGTCCACAATTCCACTCCTGAGTACATATATAGAGGATCTAAAATAAGATGTTGAAGATGTCTATATTTGTATATGCAGTGCAACAAACAACAGCCTAAGCATCCATCAGCAGATAAATTAAGAAGTGTAGAATATATACACAATAGAATTACTGTTCCTTAAAAGAAAAAATCTGGCACTTTACAACTATGAACATGAGAATATATTGGTGCACAGACCTGCAGCCAGACATTATGTGCAAAGAATTTAAAATAGAGTTCACCATTGGGTCCTTCCTCTTGGAGATTGGGGAACCCCTCGAAAGAGGGAAAGGAAATATTGCAGGAGTCAGAGGAAATATAGGACACCAGGAGAATATGGCCCACTGAAACAACTAAGCAGGGTACACACAAGCTCACAGAGACTGATTGACAAGCATGGAGCCTGCAAGGGTCTGCATCAGGTCCTCTGACTATATGTAGTGTGGTGTTTTTGTGGGCCTTTTAAGAGTGGATGCAAGTGTATCGCTCTCTCTCCTTTTGAGATAGGTTTTCTCAGCCATGGCTTTCCTGGAACTCTGCAGACTAGGCTGGCTTCCCAAGTGCTGGGTGGGATTAAAGGTGTGCACCACCACTGCCAGGCTGTATCTCTGAGTCTTGTGCCTGCTTTTGGCAGTCTTTTCTTCTTGCTGGGTTACCTTGTCCCAGCATAGATATGACAGCTTTTTCCTTGTCTTATAGTTTCCTGTTTGGCTGTCATCTCTTGGAAGCTTGGTCTTTTCTGAAGAGTAAAAAGAGGGGGAATGGATCTGGGGCAGAGGGAAGGTGGGGAGGAACTGAGAGGAGTAGAAGGAGGAGTGTTTAGAATGTATCATATTCAAGAAGTATCTATTTTTAATAATCATAAATGAACCTGAGGATATTATGCTAATTGAAACAGGAAGGTATGGAAAGAAAAATGTCACATGGTATCATTTATAATAGACTCTAAAAACATGGTGATTCCCAGAGGTTGGGGAGGTTTGTGTCTGGGGTTAAATAAATGGAGAAAAGTGAGATGTTGGTTATATGGGGTGAGTAAGTTTTGGGTATATAACACGAAGTATGCAAACTTTATGAAAGTAAGCAAACAGCTCCCATTAGGATGGGAGGGATCCCAGAGCTGGGGATCCACAGGATGGTTACTATTATTAATAGCACTGGTGTATACTTCAAATTTACTAAGAGTGAATCATAACACTGAAAATATACAAAATGTTTTAATTATATATGGTTATTAATAACTTAATTTGCTTGATGGTAGTTACCAAGATAACACACATATGAAAACATTTTTCCTGTACAAGGTAGATGTATAATGTCAAGATTTCCATCAAGAAAGGTAGAAAAAACAATTTTGAGGCAATATTAGCAAGAAAAATAGTAATTTGCTAGATATTTCTTTTAACTCATTTACCACTATTACCTACCCACTATGGAGTAGTATTTTCCCCTTTATCCAGATGAAGTTTTGGGTTAAAATGGCTTCTAGGGCTCAGAGAATTTGTTCAGTGTAACTTGTAATTATATAGAATTAGAACTAAAGCACAAGCAGTTTGACAGAATAACTCACATGTCCACAAAAATGTTTATCATATATATGCTCCCTCATATATATGCACCTGAAAGACTAACTTTCAGGTGTGGTAGTGCACACTTTTCTTTAACCCCAGCATTTGAGGCCACCTAGAACTACATGAAAATGGGTCTAAAAGGTGTGTGTGTGTGTGTAGGGGCGGGGAACTGTCAAGTGGAAGTAAAACAAAAAAATTAAACATGAGGAATTTAAAAAAATTATAAGGGAATATTTATTGTTAGTTAAGAATTGTGCTAAATTACAGAGGATGGTGTAAAACTCATTTTTGGAGTATTTTTAGTGGTATTTAAGTTCTTATTGGTTAATAAAAACTTTCAAAAACAGAGCTACACATTTGTTTCCAGAATCTGACCTCTGAAAGAAAGAACTCAGAAAGTGAACTCTGACTGTGCAAATGACACTAAGACTTACTATTCTAGACCACAGCCATAGTAAAACATTGATACTACACTAGCAAAGGATAGAGTCACTTGTTTTTTGTTGTTTGTTTTGTTTTTTCAAGACAGGGTTTCCCTGTATTGCTTTGGAACCTGTCCTGGAATTTGCTTTGTAGACCAGGCCAGCTTCAAACTCACAGAGATCAGCCTGCCTCTGCCTCCCCATGTGCTGGAATTAAAGACATTCACCACCAATGCCTCGCTCTAGGGTCACTTTTAAAAGGTTCAGAAAGCACATTTTTGTAGGAGTATTTCCAACCAATCAAGGGAGATTTAAACTGAAAAAGACCAAGAAACTGGTTTGCAGTCACATGAGAAAGGTGCTGGTCTTCCCAGTTTTTCCACGGCTCACAAACACATTTGATCATTTTAGAAATAGCTAATTCAGATCATGAGTTATTTACTGTAATTCTGACTACTGTACCAGATGTTCATTTTATAAAAGAACAGAAGAGTCTTGCAGCTTTGGTTAACACACTGAACACAAATGAAGTTTTCGAGACAAAGGTATCCTTAAATCAAATAACAGTGGGTCCTTTTTCCCCTCTTCCTTTCTTTCTGAGACAGGATCTTACTAAGCAGCAGTTCAGGTCGTCCTTGAACTTGCAGGAGTCCTCCTGACCCTTGTTTTTATGTTATTGTGTTTTAGGATTATATCTCTCTGGACTGGACACACAAAACTTTCCCCATAATATTTCAAAATGCCTCTAGATGGCAATGCTCTCCCTGCTGTGAGTTATCCTGATGCCTTAGTAACAATGACCCACACAGAACAGTTTCTCAAAGTTCTGCTTATGACTACGTCTTGAAGGTAAAGATAATGAAGACCAGAAAAATATATAGAATTAACCGAAGCTGTAAGAGTTGTATTTCAGGAGTTGAATTTTAAAAATCAAGAAACACGTTCTCAAAGTTTAAAGAAACCCTAAAAAATATTTAAGATACAATAGCATTGGGAATCATAACCTGACTAGAACACTTTATTAGAGCCACTTCCTTTTTCAAAATAGGCCTCCAAATGTAGATTTGACAAGCCCTTGAACTTGTTATCATTCTGTCTGTTCCTCCATATAGTCAGTATATTTTTAAAAATTTAGTTATAAACTGGGTGTGGTGGTTCATGATTTTAATCCCAGCACTCAGGAGGTAAAGGCAGGTGGATCTCCGTGAGTGAGACGGCAGCCTGGTCTACATATTTAGTTCCAGCCAGAGCTACATAGTGAGAGCTTATCTAACAAAACAAAAATTAAGTAATTAAAAAAGTTATTTTGTGTGTATGAATGTTTTGCTTGTATTTATGTATGTGTACCATGTGCATGCCTGGTGCCACCAAACCCAGAATACAACATCAGACCCATGGGACTAGAATTATAGATGGTTATAAGCAGCCACATGGATGATGAGAACCACACTCAAGTCCTCTACAAGAAAGCATGTTCTTAACCCTGTGCCATCTTGTCAGCCCTGCAGATGGCTACTCTATGTGGACTTTAGATACTGCCTAGACTCCACTCTTAATCCCCTACGTTCTACTCAATCATCAGGAATAGTTGTAATCACATCTCTAGAAATAAAGTACTTTCCTCAATCCCCATTTTCTTGTTTCAAGTGGTGTGTCTTAATATGCTGCCCAGGCTGTCACCCAACATTTTAGCTTAAGCAATACCCTACCTGGATAGAGACCATTGTTCTATTATTTTGAGAAAACTCTACTATAGACCTAGTAGCAGCAAAAGGAAAGGACTGCTCTGGAGTTGAAGCCATTTCATTTCCTGCTCTGAATAAACATCACATCTATTTTCTCTTAAAGTTTCTACAGGGTTTTCAATAGCACCTGAATATCTAAATGGATACAAGACTTCTGATAAGCTGATTACCTAACACAGGAACAATTTCAGCAATGGATCATGAAGGGCTTTCATATCATTTCAATATTAATAAAAAAATTCATACCTAAAACAAATTTGAAAAAGGAATACTGATCTTATGGTTTATTTGTATTTTGCTTGGTGTTGTTGATGTTTTTCTGTTTAACTTTAATTTTTAAAAATCATGTTAGTGATGGTGAAATGGCTCAACAAGTAAAAGCACCTGTTGTCAAGCCCAATGACCCGAGTTCTACCACACCCCCCAGGACACTCACAGAGCAAAGTGAGAAGTGGCACCTGCAAGTTATTCCCTGACTCCACATCTATGCCATGGCACACATGACTGCAAACACAAAGCCACACAAAGTAGTTTTAAGTAAATGATTTCAGAAGTGACATTAAAACACTACTTGTCCTGACTGCTGAGTTTTGACCTACTCTAACACTCTGCACAGAGAGAACTACCTTGTTGGGAGGCCTGGTCTTCAGTTGTTCTCTAAAATAAGCAGAGCTTTTTGAGATTAAGCAGCAGAATACTCAGAGGCTACAATGCATCCATATGTGTACTTCTCAGAAGCTTACTACTTCAAGAAACTTTGAAGCCACTTGGATACTAGTTAATATAAAGCATCTTGCACCCTGGGAAGTCATATACTCCTTTTTTTCTGAACTAGGCACAAGTATACTCAAAGCACAAATACTGATGTTAACAGACCTATACGGAAAGGGCAGGCTAGGGTGTCACCTGCAAACAGGATGCATTTAAGGCTTTCTTGGTGTTGAGAATGCCTGTTAGATGAGTGAGGACACTAAATTCTTGTAGGTTAGAAAACAGATCCGAACAAGGGGGAGCTTGTGGACCCCAGACTGATTGCTAGGAAACCAGCATAAGACCAGCCCAGAACCCCTGAACATGGATGTCAGTTAGGAGGCCTGGGCAGTCTATGATATCTCTGACAATGTATGTCAGATGTATCCCTAGTTCAGGAACTGACTTTGGGAACCCGTTCCCCATAGAGGGATACTCCCTTAGCCTAGAGACACGGGGGGAGGGCCTAGGTCCTACTCCAAGTGACTTGACAGACTTTGATGATCCCTCATGAGGCCTCACCCTCCCTGGGGGTGGGTGGTAGGTGATGGGATGCAGTGTGGTGGGGGTACAGGGTATAGGGAGTATGGGAGAATTCGAGGGAGAGGGAACTGGGATCGATATGTAAAATAAGAAAAAAATTAAATTAAAAAAAGAAAAGAAAAAAAAGAAACGGATTCTCAAAAACAGGCAGTAAGATTAATTCAAGTTCTATGCCAGCTTGGTCTACATAGAGAATTCCAGGCTAGCAAGCACTACATAGACCTTGTCTCAACAACAAACAAACAAAAAAAACCCCAAAAACCAGTGCCCCTGCATTTTTTACCAACACAACACTACCAGAAACCAAGAAACAAAACAAAACAAAAAACAAACAAACAAACAAACAAAAAAAAAACATCTGCTAGGCTATAGCTGACAGCTACCTCTACCCTACACAACCCTTTCTGACTTACCCTCCCCCTTTCTTTCGTATTGCTCTCTTTTCTCTGGAAAACACACCCTTTCCCACCGAGTAACACAATTCCTCAGCACCACCCCTCGAGTGACCCCTTCTTTGGATGATCTTTTTCCCCTGGGTTACTTTTTCTCTGGATGGCTCCCTTATTTCCTCTGAATCGTCCCTCTGGTGTCACCCTGCCCCTAAAGGCTTCCCTTTTCTGGATAACCCCCTTTCTGGTCATCTTCTCCCTTCTCTAGGTGACCCCCCTTTCCTCTGAGTCACCACCTCGGGATGAGCCCCTTTCCTCTGGACCACCGTTCCTATGGGTGACCGACCCCCTTTGTCTTTGGGTCGCCTCTCCCCCTCACCCGTGTCTGGGACACAGAGGCCAAGTGTGGCACCATACGCACCCTGCTCCCGGGGAATGCGCACCAGGCAGTCCACCATGCCCTTGTAGCGCGCCTCGGGACTGATCTGCTTGGAGGACGCCTGCACCTGCAGCAGCAGCTTCACTCGCTCGATGGGTGCCACCGCTGTCTTTGACACGGCGGCCGCGACCCCGCCGGCCAGCAGGTCTTTCGCGAAGGACACAGGGTCGAACAACCTCTTCTTCGAAGGCTGCTTCTTGGAGGAGTCACTCGACATGCTGGACAGAAGACGGACAACCGACGGCTGCAGCGCCACACTAACACCTGGGCGACAATAATGAGGACCGGAAAACCGCTTCGGCTTTATCCTGGCGGGAAAGCGGCGGCGCTAAGGATGCTGGGAGAACAGCACATCGGGCACGGGCCTGAAGAGCTGCGCAGGCGCGCCCAACGGCCTTGCCACCAGGCGTGGCGCACGTGACCCCAACACGTGTTTCCAAGTGCGCACGCGCAGTATACAGGTGCCGCTCCGAGTTGGGGGGTGGGGGGGGGCCGAGGCGGGTGATGAGTGATCCTCCTGGGTGGAAGGTCCTTCAGTCTACTTGTACCCTATGATTAAGTGCATCGGATTCAGTTCGCAGTTAGTTTCCGGCTCTCTTCTCAGGAGCCACACTCTAGCCAGATGCTGCATGTGTATATTACCAGCATGTGTAGGCTCTGTTGGCTTCATGAGCCTCTGGCTTAAATAGATGTTACAGTCTGCTTTAGCGCAGACCATTTGTCCAGTCACTCTGGACATCAGATTTGCTATTTCCTCCTCAGAAGTCAACCTATTTTATTTAAACTGGGATATTTGAACTGAAATCTCTATTGAATAGTGGTTCTGGACTGAAACTAAACATTCAAGGGAGATAGACAGTGGCATTATGTGTTGATGGTTTGTTTAAATTGATTATTAAGCTAGGCCCTAATCATTCCAGCAGGTGTTATGGAAAATCGGGTTTTTCTTTGTAGCCCTGGCTGTCCAGGAACTAGCATGTAGATCAAGCGGCCTTGAACTCATAGAGATATGCCAGCCTCTATTTTCAGAGTGTTGGAATTAAAGGCATGCATCATCACGCCTGGGGCTCCCTTTGGGAAATCCTACTTTACAGGTTTAAGAACCAATGACTTTCTTAAGGAGCAATCCATAAACTATTTTTTTCCTCCACAGAACCTTTCTTTTAAAACTTTAAAGTTTACAGAAACCTTTTTTTTTTTTTGCTATTGTTACTAATTATAGTGACAAATGCCAAATGAAAGATCTTTTAAAATGTACACTTACCCAGTTAAAATGAGAACTCTTGCAGAGTACATCAATAAATTTTGAATTGCTTGTTATTATTATTTTAGTTTTCAAAACAGGATTTCTTCGTGTAGCCTTGGCTGTTCTGGAACTCGCTCTGTAGACCAGGCTGGCCTCGCCTCGAACTCACAGAGATCCACCTGTCATTGCCTTCCAAGTGCTTAAAGTGCACCACTATGGCCCTTGAATTACTTTCCATTTGAGCCTCTGGAATGCCATAAAGCGTATCTAAAAGTACATTTTTATTTTTAAAAATTTGTTTCTTGACAGTTTCATATATTTACTGACTTTTAGTCATTTTCACCCCGGTTATTCACAGGGAATCGTGGAGTTGGCCTGGTGTAGCTTCCTTGAGAATCATATATCAGATGTTTTTCAGGTTAGAGTCCATGGCTCCTGGGGGACTGTGTGCCTTTCAGTTCCTGAGAAACTGAGGCACTCCCTCAGTAAAGCATTCAAGCTTCCTTGTGTTTTTGTTTGGTATGTGTGTGTTTTCCCTACAAGTCAGTGAAGCATATAGAGCCTTGACAGGACAGGTGGTCCAGCATTTTAACTCAGGGGTAAACAGCTGGGTGAGAAATGCTGCTGGTCTTTCTCCTCAAGCAGCCAAATTGCACCTTCCTGCACTATGGCAGCTAGACACCAGGGAGGAAGCCTAAAAATACATTTTCCAAAATTTCAGACATATATAGTATTGTTATATACTTTTGAAAATTTAATACTTGACAAAAGACAGTTGGAGTAAACATTATTGCTTTGGTTTTGGGCAATATTACACATGTAACCCCTAGAAAATTCATTCTATTTTATCAGTAGGAGAATGAAAATGAAAAAAAGCAATTCAAGTATGAACACCATTGAGAAAGAAGTTTTAACCTCATAGTGTGCTTGAAAGGGTCTCAGTGCAACAAACCTGCCCTGTCACCACATTTGAGGATTCATCAGAAGCTGGTAATACATTCAAGCTGCTTTGGTAAGAATACCTCTTTCCTTTTTTTTCCCATCAAATATACCAGATCCCACTATGGCAGCATATACATATTCCTAATTGTTTCTTAAAGCATGTATGATAGTTTTCAGTAAAGAGCCTGTCTTACCTTTTACGTGGTCTGACCTACAAGAACCTTAATGAGTTGGAGCTTTTCTGAACACAAGGCCTAATTTTTCATTGGTATCTTAACCGTGCTATTACCTTTCTAATTTTGTATGTAGGACCACAGACCAGGAATCTTGTTAGTATTTTGATTGCTGCTCATGATGTCAGCTGGTAAGTTCTCCCGGTTCCATGTATTTACCACTACTTCCTTTCCAGTGACTCACCAGCTCTGTCTATGTTTTCAGTCCATCTTTCTATTTAATAGACTGTGTTTAGAGTAATCTCCCTGAAGCAACTCTTTAATCATCACTCATAGTTTTTTTTTTAAAGTTAGTCTTATCACATTGATTGCTAAACCCTTTGTGAAGCCTGCTGCAAATTCCAAAAATGAGCAGCTTTTTATTTGTCAGTGAAATGTTTGTCTCCTTTAAGTATTGAAGTGCATCAACAAGAATGCTTGCAAAAATTTAAGGGTGGCATTACTTCAATTACTCTCCATGTCAACCTGTAGTTTTAAGGGTGGATCCATCTCTTGCCCGAGGGAACATGGTATCTCTGAAGACAGAAAATAAGTCTGATGCCTTCAGGGCCATTTCCACTGTCTCATCCTCCATGCTTATGTTTGATTTGACAGCTGACGATATTACTGCTTATTCCTCTATGTTATCATCTGCATCCACTTATCTGCATTCAGTGATACAAGACCAATAAGAAAGTACTTACTTAGGAATACGACTTTTTAACACTGAGGGCACTTAGTCAAGCTGTCAATCTAGACCTGAAACTGACTGACTAGCTTCGTGACAACCTGCTGATCAAGGAAGGAAAGATGCTAGTGGTCTACTATCTATAAAAGTACTTGGGAGAAAGGCCTCTGTGCTATTACTCCTTTCTCCTTGAAATCAGCGATGGTTACATTTTTCTCACTTTGGGCTGAGATCAGTCACTTTAGCAATTCCTTCCCAGGCAGCCCTAAGTGTTCTTTCTTCTCTTAGCATTCAGTACAACACTTTATCATATTTGTGGTCTCCCTCTGCCACGGGAACAGAAACTCTGTGAGGGCAGAATCTTTAGCAATTTTGTTCACTGCTGTATTTGCAGTGTTTAGCAGTGGGTAGAAGGTCAGGAAACATTTGTTGGGTAAGTGTATGTAAAGGTAACATAAAGATAGCAAGATGGTTCATTAGGTTAAGGTAGCCACTGACAAGCATGAAGTTCCATCCCTAGGACCCACAGAGTAGAAAGAGAAAGTAAACTCCGCCATGGTGCTGGTATGTGAGCACATGAACACATGCATGTACACACACACACACACACACACACACACACACACACACAATGTAGTAATTTTTAAAGGCAATTGATACTGCAAACCTCCAAAACACTTTTATTTAAAACTCCGAATGTAGAAAAATAGTTTTAATTATATACAGAAATAAAACTCTTTAAAATTAAATTAGTTCATACAGTTTGGTGTGTAGGTTTAAGTTTTAATAGCACTTACTATTTTAAATCAAAAATATAAATCTCAAAACAAGAGTGAGGAGTAATTTTCTCCAATCATTCCTATCACATTGTACAGTAATAGGCATGACTCAGCTGTTGCGTTTGGTTCTCAAGCAGAGGCCATTCAATGTTGATAAATAGCAGCCACAGCTCACACTTCATACTTTGCAATATGTGACAACCATGATTTAGAGAACACACAGAAACAAATAACTGTTAAAGCAGAAAAACCTAGTAGACTTGTTTCAAAATATTTTAAATTTGTGTCAGAAATATTTAAAAAGAGATTATTTCACAATTACCATTTTGTTAGGCATGCATCCTTATCCATAGTCCCTTGGCACAGAAAGTGAAACACCATGTACTCTCCTAGGTATAATTCTCTGACATGACAGAAACAAAAGAAAGCTAAGGGAAGGGAGAAGAGAGAGAAGAGGAAAAGGCAAGCTAAGAGTCTAAAATTTCTTAGGGGTCAAGAAACATGTGATAGTAGTAAGGAAATACTTGTGTTTTTGTTTGAGATAGCCTTGCCTGTCCTTGAATAGCCATGTTATTCTTGAATTTATACTTGAATTTATTATATCCCCCTGCCTCAGCCTTCTGAATACGGGGATTATAAGCCATGTGCCACCATGCCTGACTGTGTCTGATTTTCTAAGAATGGTAGGTAGATATTGTATTTAATATTTTTTAGAACATTATTATTAGGATGTGCTTGAAACTTAACTCAAGAAGGTTTCGCTGCATAGACACTGAGATCAACAATTAATAAATGAGACCTCCTCAAACTTAGAAGCTTCTGTAAGGCAAAGGACACAGTGGACAAGACCAAATGGCAGTCCACAGACTGGGAAATGATTTTTACCAATCCTACATCTGACAAAGGGATGATCTCCAAAATATACAAAGAACTCAATAAACTAGTCAACAAAACACCAAATAACCCTATTTAAAAATGGGATACTGAAGAAAGAATTCTCAATAGAGGAAATCAAAAAGGCTGAAAGACACTTAAGAAAGTGCTCAACATCCTTAGCTATCAGGGAAATTCAAATCAATACAATTTTGAGATACCATCTTTCTCCTGCCAGAATGGCTAAAATTAGAAACACCAATGACAACTCATGCTGGAGAGGATGTGGAGAAAGGGGAACACTCCTCCACTACTGGTGGGAGTGAAAACTCGTACAGCCATTTTGGAGATCAGTATGGCGGTTCCTCGGAAAAGGACCCAGCAATCCCCCTCTTAGGCATATACACAAATGAGCCACACCCATGCAACAAAGACATCTGCTCAACTATGTTCATAGCAGCATTATTTGTAATAGCAAGAACCTGGAAGCAACCCAGATGCCCCTCAACTGAAGAATGGATAAAGAAGATATGGCATATTTACACAATGGAATACTACTTGGCAGAAAAAAAATAATGGAATCTTGAAATTCGCAGGCAAGTGGATGGCACTTGAAGAAACCAACCTGAATGAGGTAACCCAGTCACAAAAAGAGGAACATGGTATGTACTCACTCATATATGGATTTTAGACCTAGAGCAAAGGATCACCAGCCTATAATTCACACCACCAAAGGAACTAGGATACAAGGTGTATTCTAAGAGATTCATATAAAGTCCCTCACATAAGGGGTAAAGGACAAGTCCCCCAGAGCTCAGGGGAAGTGGGGGGGGCAGTGAATGGAGAGAGAACTAGGAGAAAATGAGGGGGAGGAGAGGAAGGCATGTGTAACTAGGAAGAGTGAATCAGGGGAGGAATAAAAGACAGAAGAGAGAGAGAGAGAGAGAGAGAGAGAGAGAGAGAGAGAGAGAGAGAGAGAGAGAGAACATAAAAGAGGGAGCCACTATTGGTTTGAAGAGAAATCTGAACCTAAAGAAAGGTCTAGAGACCTACAAGACTGATTCCAACTAACAATTTGAGCAACCGTGGAAAGGCTACCATGAATGTCCTTCCCTGATAGTGAGATCAACAACTAACTTATCCACCATCATGGAGCCCTCATCTAGTACCTGTTGGAAACAGAAACAAACACCCATAACGAAACACTGAGTTGAACTAGAATCCAGATACAGAGGGAGAGGACAAGACCGGTTGCAGAAACACGTAAAGACAGCTGACCTGAACAAGGAGGAGCTAATGCCCCCAACCCCCACCCCCGACTGAAAGCTGGGAATCCAGCATGGGGCTGTCTCAGGCCCCCTGAACATGGGTCTCAGCTAGAAAGCCTGAGCAGTCTAAGGGACCTCAGGCAGTGGAACCAGGATGATTTCCTGGTGCACAAAAGGACCTTGCAGACACATCCCCCTTGGAGGGATATTGCCTTAACCTAGAGACAGGAGAGAAGTCCTAGTCCCTACTTCAAATGACTTGACAGATTTACATGACCCCACCTGGATGGCAAAGCCCTACACGTGGAATTGGGGTGGGGGGATGGGAGGGGAGGGTGGTCAGGGTGCATGTGAGAGAGAAGGGAGCGTAAGAGGGAGGGAGGGGGAGAGGGAACTGGGATCGACATGTAAAATTTTAAAATATAATTAAAAAAAGAAAATAAATATAAAAGAAAAGGTTTCTCTGAAGCCCATCACTATGGGTTCTGCACTTGTCACTTTATCCCTTCCCTGTAAAGGAGACAGACAGTACTCACTGTCCAACAGTCAGACTGAGTTTCAGATGTGTCTGAACTAGTTAGAGAAATGGTCAGCTAAGTTTACCTCCAATATTCACCTGCAAATGAAAAATAAGACAGTATTTTATTTTTTAAAAATGCAATGCCTCTTCAACGTTATTGTGCATGGACCACACAGCAAACTTCCATTTTTAAGATCTTTCGTCTGCTTTGTATTTTTACTTTTTTAATAGTGTTCTCACGGCTAACACCAAGAACACACCAACAGATCAAATTTTAAGTGGGGGAAAAAAGTTCCCTGTATTAAAATCTCTAGTTTGTTCTGTTTGAAAACCTGAGTGGTCAACAGCTACATTGATCATAATGATCAGTATTAGAAACAGCTTGGGATTTGAGGGTGTTTCCAGAAACTGAAGACATTTAATAAATACATTTTTAGAAATGCTGGAACAGATACATTGGCACACAGGCAGTTTAGACCAATTTCATTCAGTGTTGTTAAGAGGGGGGGGGAGATTATAAAATGTTTTCTACATTTCAAGATCCACAATTTCCTTCTCTGACTTGAAAGCTGAAATTAAAGCCCCTTAAGAAGTCACTAGTGATGTAAGCAGATGGCATTTGTCACCAATGCCTTGATAAGAATCTCTTAAACTGATGACAGAGGGGTAACAGTTTTTTTTTTTTTTTTTTAATTAAACCAAATGGCTCAAGATACACTGATGTTTTGTAGTTTTAACCTGGAGGGCTCATGTTTAAAGAAGGGTAAATGCAGGGATGAACTAACCTTAGATTGATTTTAGATGGCTTGCCTTCCAACATATACAATCCTTGAAGGAGAAACTGCCCACAACTTTAAAGTGTGGGGGATACTGAGCCTGAAGGATGTCCACCCGGGTAAGTGGTAATAGTAAATGTAGCACTTGCTATATTTTTCTTTTCTTCAATATACTAAATTCTCAGCACCAAAGAAAACCAATGCTTTAGTCAGTCTTTACTACTGAAGATCAAGTAAACTGCCATGGCTTACAATGCTCCCTCTCCCTTTGAGAGATCCAATACAGACTGATGCTTATTTATAAGAAAAAAAAATTAGTATTTTATAAATGAAGTTACCCTATATCAGTGTTACTCTGTTTTACTTTTTCAGTGTTTTAAAAAAAGATTTATTTTCTAGTTGTGAGTTTGTGTGTAAGTATATATGAGTGTGTGTGTGTGTGTGTGTGTGTGTGTGTGTGTGTGTGTGTTACAGGTGGCTTTGAGTTGTCTGACGTGGGTGCTGAGAGCTGAACTCAGGTCTCTTCCAGTGACCTCTGAGCCATCTCTCCAGCCCTCATCCAGTGTTTTAAAAATGATTTGGTAGTAATGATATAAAATGTATGTGTACCAGAATGTACTTCAACAAGAATAGAAAAAGAAATGGGAGCTTATGGATGATTAAAAATGTCTCCTATTCCAAAATAAGGTTCATCACAAAGAATAAAGAGAATCAAGTAAATATAAATTAACATTAAACTTCATCCTTCACCTCTTCCTTTGCACTGAGGTATCTACTAAAATACTTAAACTTATGCACAGGCTTTTGATTTTAAGAAACCAGAACACAGATAAGGCAAATTTAGACACTAATACGAAAAAGGAAAACAATGTATTTTTCTTAACTGGTACTTTCAAAAATCCCAATTCAATAGTAATATTATTAGTACACAGATATTCTGAGGCCTGACAGGTGCAGAGCCCCTCACAATACAGAACTGACCAACTACAGAACCTTGTCATGTCCTCAATTTCATTCCTTCACCAGATATAAGTCAGTATTGGGTTTTAGGAAAAACAATGAGTTAACTATGATCTCCAAATAAACATCTATATTTTTTTATTAAAGAATTCACATTATTTAAAACTATTCAATAAATTAGGATGGTATACCAAAATGGCAATAAATTAGCAATCTTGTCTCCATATTTTGATCAAGTATCTACTCAGATGTCTTCTATAATACTATATATGAATTGATGCAAAACCCAACAGAATTGCATTTCAATATTTAAAAAGATAAGTTCAATACTGAAAAACAACTAAGCTGAGCCTTATCTCTATATGTTGATGTCGGCCATTCTGACACTGTTCCATGGTCCATTTGTGTGTTCCTTTGAATCCTACAAACACAGCTACAATGTTAATCCAAAGAACAATTTAAATGCCATTTCAATGGCAATTTCTGTGACCGAGTCATGAAAACAGACATACAGTTCCTGAGGTTTTGGGTGAAGGAAGAGTCTCCTGCAGAAAGAAAAAACATGGTGAAATTAAAGGTGATAAAATGTTTTCCCTTTGTTTTCTTTCAGTTTTTGGAGAATCAATAATAAGCTTGGAAAAAAAAAAAAAAGAAACCAAAATACCAATCTGCCACTACCATCACCACCAAACTCATGAATCTAAATCTAAATAGAATATAGAATAAAGCTTAGTTTCTGGATAAATAATGTATGTCCTAATTAATGGTATTGTCCTAGAGAGCAAGAACTCTCATTTAATCAATGCACATCATCATATCCCTCAGTCTTAAATATTCAACCTGATTATTCTTACCATCCAGGCAATACTTCCTATATTATTTTAAGTACAGTAGCCATGAAATATTTTATTTTCACTTACATTTCAAACTGCTATCATTATTAAATATAAAATGACAACTCATTTGCATAGATTTGGATTAACACTACTGTAGTGAGGTAGTCCTTCTGTAGCACTGACCACGCCCATCGGGGGTGGAGCGATGGGCGGAGGTGACCTGACGAAGGAGGTCGGAGGGGGCCAGGAAGGGGCTCTCTTTCTGGCGTGACTCAGACAGGAGAGGATCGGGTTGAATTTCCTGGTGTTCATCTGTCTAGGTTGTAAGTTATTTCTCCCTGATTAAACATCTATTCGGCCTATTTGTTTATCCTGATCCTTATTTACCGCAATACACTACATTTGTGTGTGCTCACATATGCATGCACCTCATGGTGTATGTATATACAAGTAAACAGACAGCTGTAGGCATTGGCTCTAGTCTTTCACCTTACTTGAAATGAACTGTTGTCTACTGCTGCAAACTTCAAGCTTTCTGGGCTTTTCCTGTCTGCTTCCTATCTCCCCAGAGCAGCACTGGAATTACAAATGTGTTTTACTGTGCTGGCTTTACACAGGCTTTGGGAACTTAAACTTGGATCTTCATGCTTGTATGACAAGTGTTTTACCCACTGAATTATCTCCCCACTGTTCTGAAATTATCTTTTTGTATGCTGTGAAGATTTGTCATGAGCATTGGTTTAATAAAAAGCTAAATGCTCAATAGCTAGGCAGGATTTTCTGGGCAGAGAGGATGCTGGGAAAAAGAAGGGAGGAGATGTAAGAAGAAGCTGGACAGATACAGAATGAGTTGGGACACAAAAGATGGGATAGAGGTAAAAGCCACAAGATAGAAGTAGAGCAATAAAAATATGGGTTAATTTAAGTTCTAAGAACTAGTTAGTAATAAGCCCAAGCTATTGGCCAAGCTTCAATAATTAATAAGAAGTCTCTGTGTGGCTATTAGGGAGCTGGCAGGCAGGACAGAAAAATGTGATTACACCCCACCTAACATTAAAATTTAGTTTGGTTTTTCTAGAGAGTGAAATTTTCCATAGAGAACCAAGTATGGTGGGACACACCTGTGGTAATTGTAAGTACTCTGGATGCTGAGGTAGCAGGATCATGGGTTTGAAACCACCCTTTTTCCAGATTCAGTCTCAAAAAGAAAAGAAGTTAATCTATTTTCCTTTCGTACACTGCACATAAATGGAAGAGTTTACTTGGGATAGTTCTGTCTGACCTTCTTTAAAGCTCTTTTATATACTCTGTTCCCTGATCAAGACCATCTGATTCTTCTAGCCCTTGTTCTGAACATGCACCTGGGTGTGTACCAACCTGGTATCACCTGTAGGCTGTGTCTAGACACTATTACATAATCACATTCAGGCTGATACTCTCAAACCTAGTGGATTACCTATTACATCACAAGGAGCTTAAAACCAGAATCCCATTCCCAGATTCCAACTCAGTGGGTCTGGGCACAGGTACAGGAAGCTCTGAATTCCACAACTGATTAGGTGGTTCTCAATTCTATGGGGCAGTGGATCATCTGTAAAATACTTATCATACAGACTAGAACTACCAGGTACGTGTCCAGCAACTATGGTCCTACTGAACTGTGTCCTTTCCTCTATGAATGCTACCCCAACATCAAGAACTTTTTATAGCCTAGCCCTTCCCTTAAAGATTCAGCTCCTTAGCTAGGAATCAAAGGCTCTCAGCAACAGGTTTAACTTAAGATTTCTAGTGCAATCACTTAGTTTATCTTTGTGTGGGGCAGTCATGTATATCCCGTCAACACATCTTCTCACTGCCATGCCTGATGACTGCCTTTGTGTGGACCCTTGTTCATTCATCCCATTTCCTTAACCTAGAAGGTTCATTCCAAACAATTCATTTTTTAAATAGGCTCAAATGAACTTTCAATGTGCCTTGCTTTTAAATCCTTGATTGTATTTTTCTTTTTCTTTTTTTCTTTTTTGCTTCAGAATTCCTCTACTAGTTGGTCTAGTCTATTGTGTGTGCACACATATATACCCACGTAGATAGCCATATATACATATAAAGATATATGTCAATATTGTGTCCGTCAACACACAGTGAATGTACATATTTCATATTTCTTCTACAAGATGTAAGGCTGGGAGGTGCTATGCTATTATGCTGCTCACTCATCCATCCACGCTGTTTGCCTAACATAAATCCATCTAATGCACCTTCATATTTTACCAAGTTGCTATTGAGTGCCAGGTGCTACAGCAGACATCAACAGTGAGGAAGACACTGATTTTATGAGGCCGGCGTTCTGGTGAGGGGAGTGCCAATAAGCAAACTCAGTATTGGAGGTGGAGCGGAAAGTGACAGGTGCCACTTCAGAAGGGAACTCCCACACAGAAGGAAAAGCAGAAATAGCTGCCCAGTGCCAACGGAGCTGGCCCACTGTGGACAGACAGAGTGACATAGACAGGTGGGTCTTGAAGGTGTGAAAAAAATGAAGAGTAAAAAGCAAACGGGAGACAGGCAGTGGTAGCGCACTCCTTTGAAACTAGTACTTGGGAGGCAGAGGCATGTGGATCTCAGTGAGTTTGAGGCCAGACAGCCAGGACTGTTACACAGAGAAAGCAAAACCAAATAAATAAATAAACAAACAAACAAACAAACAAACAAACAAACAAACGGAGAAACAAAAGAAAAGGGAGATATGAAGAAAAAGGAAGGAAATGTGGGGGGTGGGCGGGGATGTCTTCTTAGTGATTCTGGATAGGTCTCGGAGCAGCCTTACTCCCGATCATCCCCTCATTTAGTCATTCATTCATTCATCATTCATTCATTCATTCTTTTCTTTGATCAAACCCCTCCCCCACTATCCTCTCTTATCTACACTGGAAGGATACAGGGAAGAATTCAGAGGAAAAAACAAAACAAAAAACATCAAAACCAAATCAAACTCTAAAATATATTAAAGATTTTAGCTTGACTATAATCCCAGGCCATTATTTAAAGATATCACTTACCTCTGCTACTTTCTCTCTTCTTTCTAACCTTTTATTTTACATGAACACACTTCCCTCACACTTACCCCACTACCCAGTAAGCCATAACTGGTGGTGGTTTTTTCTGATCAGCCCAGTTTTCCGGTGAACATTCAAATAGCACTCCATGTTCTTTCACAGGGGTGAGAGAAGACACTGAATCTGCAGACTCTGAATGATCTTCACCATGCAGTGCTCTCTTTTTCTGCAAACCAACAGCAGTTGCGAGTATTAACTAGTAGATAGTGTTAGTCTGAAATGTCTGGGGCTGGGAATGTAGCTCAGGGGTAGAATGCTTGCTTAGCATGAATAGAACCCTCACTTCCATCACCAAAGTAGAAAATAAAGTAATTTCAGGTAAGTATCTGAAGATGAGGATGACTCTGGTTCTAAGTGTCTACAATGCTATTCTTCCTGTTGGCCTGTAAAAAATTTCTATTTGTCAATTCTTGGTTTAGACATTATCTCCTAAAGTAGATTACAAGCTTTCTCCCAGCAGAGAGCAAATGTTATTCTCTACACACCCCCTCCCCCAATCAGGTTCTCACTAAATAGACCTGGCTGACCTTGAGTTGGTCTCCAACTTCTGGCACTCTTACTGTCTCTTGTTTGGGAGTTTGATTACAGACACATGTCATTACATTTGATCTATTTTATTCTTTTAAGATTTGTGTGTGTCTAGATATGTGTCCATGCAAGTGAGTACCCACAGAGGCCAGCTGTCCCTCTGTTAGAAACTGTGTTCTCCAAATAGCTACACAACCTTTTCCCTCTTTATTCCTTTCTGTAAAGATTGCTTGACATGATCGGGGGAACTTGTAAAACAGTAACCTGCACCACTGAGCCTGACTAAGATTAAATTCCTCTTGACATTCACTCCACTAGATTTACTATTTGTCAGTTTATTTAGCTCCTTCATTAGGAGAGGGGCTTCAGGAAAAGAATTTAGTTTGTTTTCTTTCCAGCACCTAGAATAGTGTCCAGTGCAGAGTAGATGCCTTAACATTTAAGGTCAATTTGTTACTAAATATGACCAAATAGGGTGATGACATATCCAGAGCATCCAGCAGTACATTAATATAGGAAGAGCTAGCCCAAGAAGTGAAAGCAGGGAGACCTCCTTGCTCAAACACGACACTTCCTGTTAATAACACTTTCTGAGAACCCGAACGTATGGAAGGCAGAATTCTGTTGAATGGGCCCTGAGAAGTGATATTACTCCAGCTGGATTGCTTTATAGCTGAGGAAACAGGAAGAGCCAGGATTCAGGCCAGGGCTCCTCATTCCCAGCCCAATGTCATTTTAAACCCAAGTTCTTCACAAGACTGATATGCTGCATACATCACCGATGTCTTCAGAGAGCTGCTCCTGGACAGATGTTAGATCAGTTACAACCCCACTCTCTCCCTTCTTTGTTTTTAAAAGATTTATTTATTATTCTTCAGTATATGTGTGCCCATGTGAATTTACGTGCATCACATGTGTGCAGGGGCTGATGGAGTCCAGAGGGCATCAGATCCCTTGGAGTTGGAGTGACAGATGGTAGTGAGCTGTCTAAGGGAACCACATCTCAGGACCTTAACAAGAGCAGTAAGTGTTCTTAACTGCTGAGCCACATTTCCAGTCCTTATTTTTGAGACAGGGTCTTATGTATCCCAGGTTAGCCTCAGACTCACTATGAGACTGGAGATGACTTTTGAATTTCTCCTCCTCCTGCCTCTACTTCTGGGGTTTTGGGATTACAGATGTGAATCAAGGGCTTCTTGAATGTTAGATAAGCACTGTGCCAATTAAGCTGCAGTCCTAGCCATAAGGCTCTGAATATTTTTCCATAATGAGAGATCAATATCAATTTTCCTGTCACCACAAGAATCTAATTGATATTTGAATTATATATAATACTACTACTTAAGAATAGGGTGCAATATTAAATGACATTAACCTGGATTGAAACACTACTACCAATTAACAAACGGTTAAATTGCTAATATCAGATATGAATGGCTACCTGATATTATAAACTATTATAAAATATCATTTTGTACTTTGCTGTGGGAAAACCAGGCCTACCATTTCCAGAGGTAAGATTCCAGACCACAGAGCTCAGTATAACTGAGTTAAATAGAACACTTCTGGTTATGTTAAAGAAAATAGAGAGTTGATATTGGTAGAAAACTGTATTTAAATATTTACCTCTTCCTTCAATGTCTGTTGGAAAATTGCACGGATAGAGAGACAACACTGATGGAAATTCTTAATTAGCTGAGCATGGACAGAACCGCCTAGCTGAGCCACCTCTTCATGGGTAGGAGTGATGAAGATGCCCTGCACTGTTTCTAAGGCAACATAGTGGAAGAGTGTATTCTCAGGACCAGAGGTCAATCTTGGAAAAGAGAGAGAGAAGGAAATTGAAGTTAGAAGAAATTTTCATTTTGAATTTTGTAGCATTCTCACAAGACTATGTGAAATAATATTAGCAGTATAATTATGGACAGAAAACTGAACCAAACATTTAATTCCCTGACATTGACTAAAGCACATGCTTTAAGCTATTCTTAATTCCATAATGGAGACAAACAGTACCAGCCATGGAAGGATAAACACTAATTCATTTGCAAGTAACTTAAGTTGTCTCTTCACTAAACAACCAATTGGCTGTGCCTTCTTTTTCCATGGTTTGTAAGAAAAACTGAGCTCATGTTTGGCCTAAATTCCAATAAGCCATAAAAATGGTATTAGTAGAGTAGGGCACATACAATATTATCTCCTATAAAACTAAACATATGAACTCAGCAACACTACACTTCACTTGGCAACAACACTGGTGATCCTGAAACAATATAAAATGGTTAGCAATCACGAAGTTAGATTAACATCCTTATCACTGTGCCAACCGTTGATAGTATTCCACACTGCTACAAGCTTCTCACTTATATTCTGTTTATCGCTCTAGATGTGGTGGGACCTGGGAGACTGGAACCTAAAAACAAGGTTTACTAAAGTCTCGTACAAGAGCCAACTTTCTTCAGAGCATCAGACAATTTATACTCTGAGGGTTAAGAGGAGTCACAGGAGTAAAGTGTACAATCACAAGGGTAAGCCAAACATGGAAGACAAGCCTCAAGTATCGAGCAAGCCACACATGGCAAAAACATGTTTTTCCATATATGAATATAAACAAATTACAATCGCTAGCTGTAATAAACAATCTGAAGTAAACTAATTCCTAGCTGCTACACCTGGGAGAGGAATGAAAGTACAGTTCAAGAACAATTCCATGTTTTTGAAGAAACTGAGGTTACAAGACTCATGTCTTGGTTTCATGGAGTTTTCTCACACGCGTTCAGAATTCTCATGTGACTCTATTCTTGAACCATGTTCCGACAATATTCACTTACTGTTTTCAGTTTTTCTTTTCTTTCTCATCTCTTCCTCTCATATTTAATCTCTGACAGGTCAACAGAACCTAGTTGAGATGTTTATGTTTAAGTTTCCCCAAAGGAATAACAAAAAAGCAAGAAATAGTAAATTTCCATGAATGTCTTCTATATGCCACAGTGTGTGCTTGAAAGTATGTTAATTCCAGTTTTCATAATGATCATGCATGACAGTAAATGTTATTCTGCTCCTCTTAAACATGGGGTAGCAGCGTCTGGCACTGGGATGAACTTGACCCAGCTGCGCAGTCAAGTAGGGCTTGGTGACTTTGCAGTCTGCTTTCTATGTAACCCAGCTTTTCCTCTCCACTGCTGAGTTTCAGGAGCTGGGAGGCCAAAGCAATATAGTCAGGAAGGAAAACAGGAGGTGGGGTAGGCTGGGATTGTAGAAATACAGAGTAGATGTGACTTTGACATTGAATAAAATGTTGGGTGTAAAAGATTGAAAATCATATATTTACAATGGTGTATATATACAAGTTAGAGTAATATCATTTACTCAATAACATGATTTAAAAATGAACTTTGCACATCAGTAATTAATAAGTTATCCATCTTTGGCATTTTTAAAACAAGAAACCTTGTGATTTATATGTGTGAACTTACATAAGCTATTGAACTTGAGAGTTTGCTTTTATTAGATAAAATGTCAAAACAATGTATGTATTTAAAAAGTACGGCAGTAATGAAATGACCTTAAACTTTGAAGTTCATTGCTAAATGGAAGACTAGGGCTTTCAAAGGGGTTTCAGCTTACTGTAGAAGACTGTACTCAAATTTATTTGTTTAAAATTTTTTAACTATTAAAAATTAAACACTCATGTGCGGAGGTATTAAATGTTAACACTTTAGATTTCCAGAGCACTATTTTAATCAGATAAGTTATCTTTCTTTTGGCCTAACTTCAGAAAAAAAAGTATTTCCTGGCAACTGCTATTTACACACTTGCACTTAGAAAATATTTCCTTCATGAAGATGGTGGTGGTTAAGTACCCATGTATGTGTATTCTGCTTCTACATGTCCTCTTGCTAAGTGCAATTAATTTTGTTTTATCAGCTGGTCCCACACATGACATCAACATTAAATACAGGCAAAAAGAGTCAGGCAGATCAGGTAGCTAGCTACAAAACAAATGTAAAAGAAGTGCTTATGAAAGGATAGCTGCTCAGCCAGTGAACTGCTTGCTGTGCAAGCATGAAGACCAGAGTTTGAACCCCAGAACCCATGCAAAGACCTGGGCCTGATGGCACACATTTACAATTACAGCTATGGGAAGGCTGAGACAGAGGAGCCCTGGGGCTCAGTAGCAAGCCAGCTCAGCATGCTTCACTCCAGGCCAGTGAGAGACTGCATTTCAAAAGACAAGCTAGGTAGCTCCTAAGGAATGACAGACAATCAAGGTTATCCTCTAGCTTCCACACAATAGCATACACAAGCTCATCTGTACACACGTGCGCACACACACACACACACACACACACACACACACACACACACACACATACACACACCAATGTAAGTCTGAGTTTTATCTATTTGTTCAGGACCAGATTTTAGGATCCAGAGTCTGAGAGGAAGAGGCACAGGGAGAAGTTAGTGAGTGTTCTATGTGACTACAGCAGAGGGAGCAGAGATGGGAGCAGGGTATAGCAGACAGAAGCGGACCGGTGACACAGTTGCTACAGAGGCACTGCCACCACCTGGCACCAGGAGGCGTGGATGGCCTTTCACAGTTGTCTTGAATTTAGGCAAATATCCAACCCTTTGTTCTCTAGATGAGCATTCTGAACTGTACGCCAGTAGCAGCTATCACTTACAGACACTGGGCTAAGCATAACCAGGCATCTACTAGAGTCTAAAACTAGTCTCTAAACTCCAATTTAAAAAGTAGACATCCAAAAAGTACATTATCTGTGGGAGAAAGGTAAAGAACAACTTTCATGTTTTGAAATACTACTATTGGTGCTTTCATTAGAATACAAATATATTGATTCCCCCAAATGTGTAAAGACATTACAGAAATAGCATGGATATTAGCTCAGATCTTCGATCCACATCATAATTATGCTTGTTGAATCTCTCTGCACTTTCTCACTGTAAAGCCCCTCAACCACAATGAGTTTAAGTGAAAAGGCATGCTACAAGTTTCTTACTTCATCGTGTTATAGACTTCCAATTCTTTGTCTGAAAGTTCTTTTTTCGAATTTCCCAAATGAAATGGATTTGGAAGCGTTGATTTCTTTCTAGTGAGCTAGAAGATAAATAGGTCAGTTTGTATCTAAGGATAGGATTAAATAGCAGAAATGATTCACAAATTAAAAACCTTCCAAGAGTGCCATTCTTATGATGCATGCCTCCATTAATACTTTTGATGCCATCTGCATCTCTGGGCTTATTCTTTGTTATGGATGATTCCAGTGTCAAGTCAGGGGGCCATGGTGAAAACTCCCCACCCATTCTACTACCAAATGAATATGCATGTATATTTGTCTTTCTTCCTGCTGTCTGGACATCTCAAGGTCACAGATAATGTGTTGTACTCCTGGCGGCTGATTAGAGCTTAGCTAGATGTAATTTAGCCAAATCAGCTTGGTTTCTGTTACCTACTAAGTTTACCAACAGAGATAGCAGGTTATAGTTAGCATGCAAGCACTTCCTAACAAATTCTACTCATGGCTCCAACACATCCCATTGTTTGTGTATAGGAGAGAGAATATCTCTGCTTGTGAATGCCACACCACTCAGAAACATGGAGTCCACTTTCAGATTCAAGATTCCTTCAGCTATGTCTGGCATGACCTCCACCCACATGACAGCAAGTTTCAAAACTGTCGGGGGCAACCTCAGCATCACAGGAGTAAGTGCAAAACTCCCATGGGTGCTGATGACTCTAACAACTGTTTGGGTATTTTATAGTATGTATGGGAAAAGCCAGTAAGAGTCATACACTGAAGTATAAACATCCTCTGTGCTTCACAGTCACAATGTGACATTCATAAGTACAGATTAAAAACCTTAGCTATTACAAATAGGCATCTCCTCTTCATTCTCATCATTTGTTTCTGTTAAATATTTTACTGACTACTTAGATTGACACTGAAATTGCCCTACAGCTAGGTGATCTGTCACCCTATCAACACAGAAGAAAGACCAATGTATATGGACCAGGGCTTGAAGCTTCTCTACCTGGAAGCTCTGTGGCATGAACATTCTAGATGCCGAGGCTCATGTGTTAGCACTTGGTATTTGTTTCTCTTTTTGGTTCTTAGTCTTCGGTTTTCTAGCAATACTAAAACACTCATCATTTCAAATAAGAAACACTCTCTCAATTAAAAAATCCTAACAGTTATGGATCACAATGCAGACACTTGGATGAACGCATACCTTAAGCAAGGCCATGCTGTCCTCTGAACCATCAGATTCTCTTTGCTTCAGTACTGCAGCTGGGGTAGTGTGTGGGCTAGGACCAACACCTTCTCCACCTTCACCAGGCTCACATCCTCCACTACCCCGGGAGGGACTGGGCTTCCGTGCCTTGAAGGGATAGTCACTGAAAAAGGTTCTTCTGCATGTTGGAGAGGTCGCTGTTTTGGTGGACCCCTGAAGTCTACTGAGGATAGGTGAAGTGGTCAAACTATCTGCCTTTTCATGTGGTGCAGCAAGGAACCAGTCAGCACAAGACAGGCAGGGCCTGGGACATGAGGCTAGCCGTTCCTCTATGCGGGAATCTACTCCTTCCAGCTGATGAAGAGTTGTTCTGACCTGATCTACATAGATACAATCTGGACCAGGATTCCCAGTAGCTTTAGATGTACAGCCTCCGGCTTCTAACAACACACACAACATATAATGTCTCTGCAAATAAAGATTGGTACAGGTTTAGCTGCCATGAAAGTACTTAATATAGTCTGTATGTTTAAGCTTGTACTAAAGGCATATGGGCATTTGCAAATACTCAGTGAGTACTGAAAATCTTTCTCTCCAATTTCTCTTTTAGTCATCATCAAAGCTTCTTGACCCAGAATGGAAATAATCTCACATTGCTTTGTTTTGATAAAGCATCAATTCACCATCAACCAATTCCCTTAGTTCACAAAATTTCCCAAGATAACTTTCAAATAGCCTCAATTATCACATCATTTCAGACATGATCTCTGTGTAGCTCAGGCTGCCCTGGAATTCAAACTTGGGATCCTCTTGCCTCACAACCTTCCAAGTGCTGGGATTTTAGGGATCATCACCATGCAGGGCTTGAATTTATATTGTTTCATGTTTTCCAAAAGAAGCCCAAGGAAAAAATACTATAGGAAGGGGAACAAAACATCTTCAGACCCTGTTCAAATTATACACTGGATTTTACTAGTATTTCTTCATGAGAATTAAATAGATACAGAAGAAAGGAAATAGAGGGGCTCTCAACATTTTCTTGAACACAAGTACTTACATATTCATATTTGTAAATGAGCATATTGGTATATTTAAGCAAGTAGATTTAAAAAGTGTAAAATGACATTCAAGAAAGAATTTCATAACTCACCAGCCCGACAATTAGTAAAAAATATCTCCCTTCAGGTTCCTGGAAGACCTCGGTGTCTGAGTCTGCAGGAGGCTGGCAGTGGTGCCGTGGGAAGACTTCTCTCCATATTATCAGCTGGCCAATTCTTTGCTTTGCTGCTAAAGGCAGCAGGCAGTACTGGCGACAGTATGCAGCAATCTCAACAATATCATCCTTAGGTAGATGGCTGCATACCAAGTAACCCTGGGATTTAATCATGAGGAGCCAACGCCAGTGAGTAACATGAATTAATGATCCCACATTTCTACGAGTTTTATCAGCACCAAAATAGTAGGCTTAAAATAGTGTAGTTCTAAAGGGGGTAAACTAAGATCTGGCAAAATCCATACTTTTTCTGAGTCTAACTGCAGATCAAGTCTGACAACTTCAGGGACTCAGAAGACAAGCTTTTACACAAAGCCAGATCACGTCAAGTGGGATTACCTTGAATGCTTGGTAAAGCTCGGACTAGAAAAGGACACAAGGTCAAGGTTAACACAGATTGATTCTTTTCTGTGTCCTTCCTGTAGCAGCTGATTCTATGGGAGGTATGTTATTCATTGTTTTTAAAGATATTTTTAAGTGAAAAACTTAAACTGACTCTATTCCTAATGCTTTACATGGGAGTAGTTACTTGATGCCACAGATGCAATATGTGTCACTTCTGAGGAAGAGGGTCAAAAGAGCAAGAACACTACTGCAAAGGGAAATTAAGAATACACTGCTGGAGAGCTCAGTGGCTAAAGGCACTGGCCACCAAGCCTGATGACCTGAGTTTGATCCTGGGAACCACACATGATAGGAGAGAATAACTCCTTCGAGTTGTCCTTTGACCTTCACATATGCTCTGTGGCTCACACACACACACACACACACACACACACACACACACACACACACCAAATACATGCAATTTTTTTTAATTGTGAAAAAAAAGAGAACATATTGCTCTTTTCTTTTATATACTTTATTATTTTAAGTACTCTCACTTCTGCAGATTTAGTAATGACTTAGTATACAGTAAAACATAATTATTTACTGTATTTATAAATCTCTGAGGTCATATTTCCAGTCCATCGGCTTATGACTATACACAGAAGTAAAGTGGTAACATTTCTTCCATGTATGTAAAAGTTTGAAAATTTACTTTAGGTCTATGTATATAGCAGTTGGATATTGATAAATATTTTAAGCTTCAACTTACCTTGTAAAACAGAGAAGACCCCAAAATTGTGTACAGCCGTCTCATGTCATAGTAATCCTCAGACTAGGGAAAAAATTCATAGGTGATTTATAATGTGGTATTTATTTATTTTTATATAAAAGATAAAAGTATTCTAGCTAAGCAGCAACAGTTCAAGTAGAGATTATATTTGTTAGAAGTAACTCTCTCTCTTGGTTTTTTTTTTTTTTTTTTTTTTTTTTTTTTTTTTGTGTGTGTGTGTGTGTGTGTGTGTGTTTTGAGACAGGGTTTGTCTGTAACAGTCCTGGCTGTCCTGAAACTCACTTTGTGGATCAGGCTGGCCTCAAACTCACAGAGGTCTACCTGATTTTGCCTCCTGAGTGCTAGGACTAAAGGTGTGTACCACCACCACCCTAGAAACAACTTGGTATGGTACCTTTGACATCAAAATGCTAGAGGACGGGGATGAAAGACCAATATGTTTACTTGTCTAATAGCCTTGTGGTCTTAAACATAATAGAATACAGCATTCGCCCTTCCATGAGGGACTCTGAAAATAACTATTAAAAAAAAAAGAAAGCTCCCATTATAATCAACAATATCCAATATTATCACACACTACTTTTGAAAGGGCAAATTGTAACAATTTATTTGTAGGTAAGTGAATGATATTTAAAAAATCAGAACACACTCTATTTGAGTAATCCCTCCTTCTAGGGATCTATACGATAACTGAGTGAATTGAGACATTTTTGTAAAAACTGATAGTGAATTATTTGGAATGCAAGTTACAGATAATGCTACATTCAGGAATGGGGGAATGATCAGCTAAATGTGATGTTGTGTAAGAGAACAGTACAGGTATTAGAATAGTGCAGGCATAAAAGTTACTGGATGCTCTGCTCAGCAGAAAATGCAAGTTCCAGAAGGAAACACCATTACATCTGAGTCTTGCTGAATGGTGTGCACTCTCCGACAACCATAAGTGTTATGAATATCCACACATGTGGGGTTTTGTGTAGGAATGTAAGGATACAGAAAAGTCTAGAAAGATCCACTCCAAGCTCTGAGAGCAGTTACTCCTGGGATGCCAGTGGGAAAGCATAAGGAGGAACATTTGTCTCTTCCTCTAACATGTATCTGTTAATTTTATCCTAACATAGAAGAAATGAAAAATCAGAAATAACATAAGCATCTTTGAAACTGTGTTCCATCCATACAGTGTACTGCTACTCAGAAATAAGAGGACTGAACAATACTGGGCATGGTGGCACATGCCTATATGGCCGGAGCTTAGGAGGCTGAGGCAGAAGGTGGGAGTCAGAAAATAGTAGCATCGGCTCCTTCATGTCTGCTACTACACAGATTTGACTAGGTGAGAGTGCGGTTTGTCTTGTTTCATCATATCTTTCCCTCCTTCTCACCATATTATTTTGAACTAACCCCAGATACACTTCTTCTGTAAGTAACTTCAGAATGTACTCTAACGGGCTGGAGAGATGGCTCAGAGGTTAAGCAAGCTTATTGCTCTTGAGGAGGACCCAATGGTGGAGCATAACCACCTGAAACTCTAGTTCCAGGAGATCCTGTCCCCTCTTCTGGTCTTTGTGGAATTAAGCATTTACATTACACATACTTACATCCAGGTACAAACATACACTTAAAATAATTTTTTAAAAGGATGTACTTGAAAAGAATTAATCTTGTGAAAACATGTAGTCATAATGCCAATGTTGAAAGATTTATTCTCTTCTAACACATGGCTATAATTATTATATTTCCTTAATTGTCTCACAAATGTTTACTTATATATTTATTTACTTAGGACGGGGCCTCATTATGTAACCCAGGTTGGCCTTAGCTTGAGATCCACCTGTCTCTGCCTCCTTGGAGCTGGGATTAAAGGTGTGTGCCACCAGGCCTGGCCTCATTGATATTGTGATAAAACTTGTTTGAATAGATGCCAAGGAAGACTATACAGTGTACTTGGTTGACTCCTCAAAGCCTTCTGTCAAGGTCTTTCTGCTTTTGTCTCTTCCTCTCTCCATCTCTGTGATTTAATAACCCCTATTCCCAGTCTGGATTTAACTGATTATAACTTCCCTTCTAAAATTGAGTCACTTGACATGCTCTTTACTTAATGGTGGTAGATGATGTAATGCCTCATTGAAGTATTTCATGGGTGGCTTGTGTGTTCCCACACTGCAAATAGTGTTCCATGAATGCAGGATCACATGGGATTTATACCTCTAGGCATGCTGGGGGATTATGTTGGGTATCTTAATCGATACAGGGAGACCCATCTTAACAGTGGGCAGGACTACTCCCTACACAGGATTCCTGAACTTCATAAATGGAGGATGAACGTCAACAGAGTATTTCATCACAGCAAAAGATAAAGACTCCAAGGCAATTACCGACAATGTACTGCCTCTGTGTGCTCACCTTGACGTGTGGTTCAGACAAGAGGAGAAGCATAAATGTCTGGTTCTTCCCCACTTAGCACCAGTTTTCACAAAAACAACTTGGTTTCCCTTCTTCCTAAGCATTGTGGAATTACAAACTTCCACACCCTGGATGCTGAGTCATTGTCTGACAGTTTCAGGCCCAGTACATATAACTTGTGTCAGTTCTGGAGCGTTCCATGTCTCTGAGGAACCTAGCTCCTTGTGGTGAGGAGTTTCTTATACACAGTGGCTTGAGTGTTAATGGAATTTATTGTTTACTAACAATTTATCTGTTGGGCTTTTCATTGGAGAGACCAAGAAAATAGAAATTTTAAAAAGTTGAAAGTCACACTGAGAGTTTCAAGTTCAGTTCAGACTCACAGAGTTCTCAACTCATCAAGTCTCCACCTCTGTCCTCACAAAGCCCTAGTGCTTGTTAGTTAATCACTGTCTAAGCCTCATAACACACATTGTGCAGCCAGTGTTTTCAGCTGAATAGAAAGCCTTGGGACAAGTAGGCATTTGCCAGTGTCAAAACAGAGGCCGAGTGCTCTAAACCCACTTGCCAGATACTTAGGATGATTGATTAAAAACTGAGAGCTCAACATGGCACCTGGTAGAAATCATCCTCCTCTTACCAGTTCTTCAAAGTCGGCAGCCTCAAGGTCACTCAGCACTGTGTCCAACTCCACCTGTGTGGACACATGAGGAGCACTCAGAACTGCCTGAGGGACTAAACACATATCTTTCTCTTGTCACACTACTCAAGAAATATCCCCAAATGAACGTGCTATTCTTAAGCTTTGCAAATATAAAACTGATTTAACATATGGACTTTTTAAATTAAAAGTTGCTATAAAATGACAAAAAAGACTTCTGATCAACACAAAACAATTTATGAGATTAAAAAACTGCTTTCTTGTTTTAAGTTAATTTTTTAAAACTTATTAGACTAAGCAAAATGGAAATCACTATTAATGTGGTCAACCTATTTCAGGTTGTTTTTCTCGCTTTCTGTGTATTTTTGATCAGTTGGATTCTTGAAAAATACCAACATTCTTCCTTGTTTCTCTCCTGGAAACAATGTTTTGAATAAAGCATTGCCAATCATTATTCAGATTAAAACATTAAGCCAGGAGTCTCCCTGGGATCTGGCACAGCTTAACTTCCCCACAGAGTTAATAGACAAAAATCTTTTACATAGGATTTGGCTTTGTTTCCATGGAAATTGCTGAAACTTCTCCTTGAAACATCCACAATTTAACAAAGTAAAATTATCCTGTAATGCATAAATGTATATACGTACAAAAAATAGTTACTTAAATATGTAGCATATACACTATATATAAATAAGGATCTCCTTGCTGTTTCTTCTCCCTTTTTTTTCCCCCTTAGAGGCTAAGGCATTCTCTGCAAGGCTATGTCTCATGCTGTGTTTTCCTGAGACAACAAAAGCTCCTGAGACATTAGTCATGCCTTTCAATACTTTTCACACAGTGTGACTTAGTTCTCATTTGTGACCTGCACTTTTCTGCACCTAGCAAATACTTTGTGTTTTCTTATTTGGTGAGAACCCTTCATTTTGTGAAAAACTGTCAGACAAAGGGAACAAATACATGTAATTTTTGATCTCAGGCTGTTCCCTCAGTGTTGCTCTACTTGGTCTCCAGGCTGATGTTAGACAAATATAACCAGCTGCTCCTGTAGGAAAAAGGTAAAATGTTGCCCCTCTAACAATGCCACTGTGGCCCAGGAAAGCATGACTGAAAAAATTCTCAAACACCTAGGAAAGGGGAGACTTCATCATATACTAAACATGGAACAAAGTAAGTTATTTTCAAATTAAAACCAAGTACTTCCACTGAACATCTGCTAATTGTAAGTTGCCTTACAACTACTTTTTAAACCTGAGTTTTTATGGGATTAAATTCCTTAAGATATATTGTCAATAAAAGCTACTACTCTAAGACAGTGGCAAATCTCAAAGAAAGGAAGAAAACTTTCTTTGAGCTTTTTGGGAAAACAAAAACTCAGGGGCTCTGGTTTCTGGTTACACATGTAGAAGTGTAAGTAGGTATTCAGTCCAAACAAGTCAAATGCTGAACAGAAAAGTCAACTCTTCTGTGTCTTGAAGAAGAGCAAGAACACAGCAAACTGCTAGCTTCAAGAACCAAGAGACAGACAGACAGACAGACACTCACAGCTGCATAACAGACACAGGAGCACAAACCCCCAACACAGCCAGGGCCAACACAAGAAAACCTGCCCTGTAGTTGGCAAGTTGCCAGAGGCTCCATGTGGGTAATTTCCACAGTTGAAAACTCCATGGAAATCCAGGCTGTTGGGTCGCCCAAGCTTTTGTGAGTTTTCCCACATAACCAAGTAGCCAAAGTAAATGCCCTCCTACCTCTGGTCCCACTCTAGAGCACTGGGCTGGCTATCCTTAACAAAGCCTGCCCCATGGAGAAACTAGTTAACTACAGCACAGTCCCATGGGATGTAGCAGACCTGGGGTAAACACAGTCAGCAATAGCCTTCCTCACTGCAGAAGAGGTCCATACAACCTCTTAGGTGGGAGGTGGGAGATGCCCAACTCCAGTTCACACTAGCTAGCCAGCCTGTCTCAGAAAAGAGGGGAGAGGAAACCTGACAAACAATGCTAAGGCCCATAATCCACCAACCTCCAGGCTCACTGAAAGGCTAAGCCCTAACCATGGGCGAAGGACACTTCCCCTCCAAACACTCCACCACTTCATCAGCAGGGCCTACGTCTAGTGGTCCTTTCAGATTTACAACATGTCCAACCATCAAGAAAAAAAATCACAAGACACCAAACAGCAATCTCACAAATTTAGGGTAGGCATCAGATAACATATGGCTAAGATTGGACAAGCCTGAGCTATTATAATTAACAGTCAGGAAATCTAAAATAAAATGAGTGAGATACTATGCAAGAAAATAAGACAAGGCAAGCTAAGATGGAGTCCCTACTAAAGAACCAACAGGAAGCACACTGTCAAAAGCACTGTGACAGTAATGAAGGTCATTGAAGGCAGAACTGTGACTGGGTGTGGACAAGGTCAGGACCTCTGCATTACACAGTACTCTTTGTGTGGATTTGGGTTAGATGTAAAGGTGTACTGTGAACTGTAAAATAATTATTATAAGCAGCAAAAACAAAAAAGCAAAAAACTGCATGAAAGTTATAGTTACAAAGGACAGAAAGCAAACAGAACACAAGGGGATGAACACAGAACAATGGCAACAAAAAAAAAGCCATACCAAGTATGACTATCAGTTCCTTTAATTTCATTTTATGATTATTGTTAGATACAGGTCAAAAGAAGAATCCTCAAGAGAAATTCAAAACTATCGATTGTGTGATATTTTGATTACATTCTGACAATAAAAAAGCTTCCTTTGAGTCAGAGGGAGGAGCTAGCCACTAGCTGATCAAAATTAACCATAAAGATCTTGGAGGACTGAGGACAGATAGGAGACAGGAAGTAGTAAGGCAGGGCTGAGAGAGGACATCAACCCTTTTCGACTGAGGTCATTGGTGGCTTCTCTGTCACTTCTCTGATCATTCAGGTTCTTACACTGATATCTCGCTCCCGACTTTTTATTGATACAGAATAATTAGATAAATATTTCACTTATTTCTTTTTTCAGTGCTAGAGACAAACCAAGGCCCTCACACATACTAGGCAAGTGCTAGCTCTATCACAACAGAAAGGGAAAGTCAAGACCAACTTCTATGACTAACACAGACGTAAAAATTCTCAACAAAGTACTAAGAAGGTCTGGCAATATGTCTTAGCTGGTAAAGGTACTTGCTGCCGAGCCTGAGGGCCTGAGGTCAATCCCTGGAACCCCAATGGAGGAGGAAAAGAACTGACACCCATAAGTTGTCTCCTGACTTCCACAGGCACACTAAAGCACTCATGTGTAAAAGTAACTCACTAAGCTCACACATCATGACCAAACTGGTTTCCTTCCAGGAATTGAAGGTTGGTTTAACATCCAAACCAATGAGACCCATTACATAAATAGACTCAAAGACAGAAATCACATGATCATCTCATTAGCTATAGCAAAAGTCAAGTTCAACATCCCTTCATGATAAAAACACTGAAGCAATTAGGAATAGAAGGGACATACCTCAGCAACATTAAATAAATAAAAAATACAGCAAACTTACCACAAATATTATATTCAAAGTGGGGAAAATAGCATTTCTTTTGCAATTAGGAATGAGGGAAGAGTGCCCATTCTCATTCTTACTATTCTTATTCACCACAGTACTCAAAGTCTTATCTAGAGAAGTAAAACCAGAGAAAGAAATAAAAGGTACACACACAGGAAAGAAAGCAGCTGAGTACCCCTATTTGCAAGTGACATGATTCTGTATTAAAAAGACCCCAATGGTTCTGCCTCAAAGTGCTTAAAAAGAATGATCCATTTCCAGTAAACTATAGGATGGAGAACTAACATGTATGGATCAAAGACTGTTTAGCAATAGCCATTGTACCAAGAAAAAAAGATAAAATAGCAAAGGAGGGGGGCCTTCTACAAGGAAAACAATGAGACACAAAAGAAATTAATTGAAGAAAGCCTTAAAAGACAGCTCCTATGCTCAGGTTCACATTGCTTTGACGAAGTCATTTCGGTGAGTCATACATGTCTAGGAAGTTAGCAATTTCTTATGGATTCTCCAGTTGATTTTTGGATAAATATGGGTTTCCAAAATATTTCCTAACAATTTTCTGATGGGGAATATTCTTCTATGTATATGTTTGTCTTATTGGTTGATGAATAAAACACTGATTGGACAGGCAGGATGATAGATAGGACTAGCAGACAAGGAGGATTCTGGGAAGTTTAGGCAGAGAGGTGTCATCATGTGATCCCAGGAATTGATGTAGCTGGACAGAAACTGCTTCCAGCTAACCATAGAGGTCTGGAGGTCTGTACAAACATGCCAGAAGTGATGTGCTGGGAAGAATCAGTATATTAAGCAGGGACAAACAGGAAATTGCTCTCTTCTCTTTCTTCTCTGCAGAGATGTAGCAGGCAAAGGAGTTCAGGTCCAGCATTCCCGGTAAGCCAAGACCAAGTGGAAATACTTAGATTGATAAAAATGAGTTAATAGTTAAGACAGAGCTAGCCAATAAGAAACACTAGTCACTGGCCAACAGTTTCATAATTAATATAGCATCTGTGTGTTCATTTAGGGCTGTATTGGTGGCAGGGTCTGCTGGGCCAGAAAACTTGCCTTACAATCCTCTGGATTTATAAGAATTTGCAACACTCCACTTTTTATAATAATTGGTTAATTTGAATCTTCTCTCTCTTCAGTGAGCTTGACTAGTGTTTTGTCAAACTTGTTGGTCTCTTCAGGTATTTCTACCGCTTCCTTTGTGCCTTCCTGAAGCTCTTCTCTTTCTGTTTTCAGAGGGGAGTCCGTTCTATTACAAGGTTACAAAAAGCCAGCTCCAGTCCACCATCTAACCCAGAAAGTCAATGTAAGATGAACACATTACTCCTAAAATCATTATGACCACTACCATCGGGGTAGAGCAACCAATGGTAGAAGGATGGACTATATATTGTCAAGATCAAGTTTCTTCAATAAAGCAATTACGAAACAGGGACAGGAACCCAGGTGACTCTTAGCCAGGAAGCCAGCTCTCACTGGTACCCTCTGATGACAAAGGGCCTAGGGGACTTAAGCCTCTCCATGGTAAAAAGACCCCCAGTGGATGTGAGACAGGCTTTTGAGCCAGGGTCTTTCTTAAAGGCAATGTTATCTAGTTACTTTCTCTGTCAAAAAGTTCAGTTTTCTCATGAAAGTGACTTAGGAAAATGAGGTTGGGGATATAGTTCAGTGGCAGGACACTGGACAAGCACGCATAGGCTCCCAGGCTCAAGTTCCAGGACCAGGAACAAAAAGAAAATAGTCACTGTAGTCTGAGACTGGCAATTCACAGAAGTAATAAAAAAGATCAGAAGGTACAATTCCTTCAACTAAGGACCCTGTAATAGAACTTCCACAACTGTACCTACAGGTACAGTGAGTACTACCACTTTCCCCCTCTCATCTTGACATATCAACTTAAGGGGTCAGCAGTACACTGTAATTCACTTAGGTACATGTTGAAGGGCTTCACAAAGAATAGTTACAAGTCTGGGTGTCTTCAGGAGTATATAGTGTCACCTCATTTAATACTGAGAAAATGCTATAAGTAAAGGAATTACATGATAGATCATACTGAAGGTTTCTGAAGTGATCTTGTCAACTGTGTGAAGTTATGTGATACACAATCATGGGGTCATACTGGAAACACCTAACCATCATCATGTCCTATGTTGGTAAGCCACATATGGAACAAACCAAAAGATAAAACACATATGTTCATGGATAGGATGCAAGAAGCCCAGGCTTCAACCTCCAGCATCAAAAAACAAAACAAAACAAAACAAAACAACAACAAACAAAACAAAAGAATTATTTTGCTGTCAATGGACCATGTATTGTATTCTTATTAAGACTGTCTGTTAATAAAGATAATCAGAGAATCTGCTTGGATACAGTCTTTTAGTAGCACTAAAAAATGAAATAACATTCCATAGTTGCTCCTCTGTTCAAGAAAAAACTCACCTTAAATCTGGACAGAAACATAAAGCTGATCTTATGTTATAAATTTATAGTCATCAAATTGCTAAGGAAGACATATAGCTTAGATTTCTGAAAAGAATTCTGAGTTTGGAAACTTAAATATAAAATATGAAGAGAGAACCAATTTCTATTTTTAAAGGATCATTGGTTGAAGTTTATGTCACTGGATCTCCTACTTCATTCATCAGCTTCTCCATTTGCTACTTATAATATTGAAGAACACACACACACACACACACACACACACATAGACAGAGACAGAGAGAGAGACAGAGAAAAAGGAGAAGTAGGCCAGCAAGCTCAATCCTAGCACCTAGATAGAGATGGAGGAAGGGAATCAAGCATACTAACCCAACCTCTGACCTGTACAAATCATGGCAGCAGGCCTGCCCCCAAGTAATACATTTTAAAAATTGTTTTTAAAAGAAATTGAGAGCTCAAGATTCTGTATCTTACTTAGGAACCCTAAGATTACCTTGAGTTCCTGTGGAAGTGTGAGCCAACGGACTGCAGGGAGGCTGTCCAAAAGCACAGCACTGGCTGCATCGTATTGTTGAGCACTAGGGGTGGCACTGAGATGCAACTTGTCAGGTTGAAGAGCTCGTTGAAAGAACAAGCTGAAGAAATGATCCAAACGAGGAGTGTTCTCAACCTGGCAGAAGGCACTGAAGAAACAAGTTGTTTTACTCTTTGCCTCTTTGGGGGGCCTGCCACCTAGCTCCCAAATAATCACACACAGAACGCAGACTCAATTCTTACTTAAAAATGCCTAGCCTTAGCTTGGTTTATTTCTAGCCAGCTTTTCTTAAATTATCCCATCTAACTTTTGCCTCTGGGCTTTTAACTTTCTCTATTTCTGTCTATCTTACTTTCACTCTTACTCCATGGCTGGCTGTGTGGCTGGGTAGCTGGCCACTTCTTTCTCACTCCTTGATCTCTCTCACTTCTTCATCTCCCAAATTTCTCCTCCTATTTATTCTCTCTGCTGGCCAGTCCTGCCTATCCTTTCTCCTGCCTAGATATTGGCTTTTCGGTTCTAACTCACCAATCAGGTGTTTTAGACGGGCACAGTAACACAGTTTCACAGAGTTAAAAAAAAAAAAAAAAAAAAAAAAAAAAAACTGCAACACACCTTTGCATCATTAAACAAATACTGCACAGCATAAACAACTGTGACACATCTTAAACTGATATTCCACAACAGGGAGCTGGAAGTGAGCACAACCTGCGGAGAGGTCTATCGCCTTTTGCATGCTAACTCAAGAGCACTGAGGCATTCTTCCTCCCTTTTCCCTTAGTTACAGCCACTGTCCACTGTAGTGTGACTGGAGGAGGGTGTTAAGAAATACACTTTCTGTATTTAACAGGGGAACACCAGCAAAGAACTGCTAGGCCAACCCAGGGGGCATGTGCACAAGAAAAATGGCTGAAGTACACATTTCCATCCTCAATATCTTCCAACTATTTACAATTCCTAATGTCTTTCAAGGGATAGAGGGTAATAGAGACATCTTTGAATCTTACTAGGCAGCTGTCATAAGACCAATCAGCGGGCATCTCTAAATTTTGATTTTTTAAAAGTCAAAATTGGGGTTAATGTGATCCAACTCACCTGCAAATCACCACTTCTTGTGGTGCTTACTACGAGTACACAGGAACCAAAAAATAAGGAGCGAAGCTATTTTCCTCCTCACTTAAGGGCACAAGCATTGGAGGGAGGGAAGGAAGTAGGGAAAAAGGGGAGGGGGAGACTGGAAGATTAAATAGCTGATTTTAGACAGGCAAAAGCAATCCTGCATTAATCATGCTACTCCTTGGAACAGCTCAGAAGATGACACAATGGCTGGCTCATATCATGACAAAGTAATAGTCAATGATTCATCCTACAAATATGTAAGTGCCTACTTTGTTCCAGTCACTACTCTCTTTGCTAGGAGTGCAGCAATAAAATCAAGACAGAAGACAATAGTTACAGTGGAGTACACATTCTGATGCAGTGAGGCAAGGAGATGACAGGAGTGTGGATGGGTAGTATGACTGGTCAGGTATTTATTTTACACATAGGATATTATGACATTGCTCAGGCTGGCCTAAACTTGTGAGCCTCCCAAAGAGCTAGGACTACATATATGCAACTTCGTATCCAGTTTGCTGTGTTAAAGTAAATAAGAAAGCCTCTAATAATAGGCCATGTAAGTTGGTATTGCTATCCCTGTATGAAGAAGACCCAGGAGGAGGAAAGAGTACAGAGTCTGGGGTGGAGCAAATTTGCCATTGTGTAAGGCAAGGGGTTGGGTATAGTTCAAGATCTGATCAGATAGGGTGGCAGGTGGGACCCATATAATAATGTTGATAATTCTAACTGCTTTATTGAAATAAATTAATGTAGTGGGCCATTGTAGTACCATGGAGCAGGTGTTTGGCAGGAAAATGGTAAACACAGAGAAGTGGATGGAGATGCACTTCAGACAGGTTGGGACTTAATGATGGATTAGTTGGGAATGGTGAAAAGAAACGTAGCTTTAATTTGCTCATAACATTAACATGAACTAACACACAACTTCAAAATGATCCTTAAGTCATTGGACATTTACAAAACCTTTTTGAAATCTTTTTATTAAAAAAATAAAAAATTGCTACAAAAGTTCTACTAGTAACTGCTTATATCTGTATTGCTTCTTAAAGAAGTCATATTTCCATTTGTTTTCTTAGTTTGTGCTTCACGTCCCCATTTAAACAAGGGAAAATTAATTAAATCTGTTGCCACTACATAGATATTTTTGTATCAATAGAAGGTGAAATTCAGAGAAACTAGGACTTTCTGCTCTCAGCTTACTCTGCGGACCATTCAACAACTTATGTAGTTGGTTGACATGTATGAAATCCATTGCAGAAAGTTAATCTTTGATAATCTCTCAGTTTGTGGGAACACCTCAACTAGGGCACAATACTGCAAAGTTTGCCCCTTTAATATAACTTTAAAAAGGCAATTAATATCACAGTCTCATTCCTCATTAATTAAAATCATATTGGTGAAAGGCAAAGGCACTGTGTCTGGGTGACCATTCTTTTGCACCTCATTCATTTGGTAGTTTATGGTAAACAATCAAGTTGGGAGTGATGTGGCTCGTCCAATGGAGAATGTGACAAATAAAATGAACTTTCCAGATGGACATAAAAGAAGTTCATCCAAGAATCCTTGAGCTTTGTGACCATAAAGAATGAACATAGTGTAAAGATAGTGTAAACTATCTTTCAGTTTCTATTCTGGTATACTCTGGTGTTTAGAGCAAAGATATCACTTTAAGCCCCAGAGGTACTAGAACCTGCAGAAATCCCACTGAAGAAAAATGCTTTCCGTTCATAATTCTGTACATTCAAATGATGAGCAGTTACCTCAATTTTTCCCTTTAAATCAGGAAATATATATCACATTATAAAGTTAAAAACCAAGGAGCACCAACAACTAGCCAAAGTGCCAAAAATAAGTGATGGTTGAGTGCTTGGCCCTAAATGGGATATCCTTATCACCCCACCCCAGGGCTTATCCTCAAAGTGAAGAATGGAAGAGTCAGAGGGTATGTAGGGAGACATGCAAGACACCGGCTGGGTACAACAGGGTCATTGCACTTGTGTACTCATTATAGCTATGGCTGTCCGCACAGATCTGTACAAGACTGGAATCATTGACATTTCATCATGGACAGAGTGGCCCATGAGGGACTAGTGACACTTAATGGTTTCTTCAGTGGTGTAGCCACTGGAAAGTTGCCCATGTCCTTGTAAATAATCCCTGGCAATGCTCATGCAGCAATCCTAATAAACTCAGTCACATGACACATGAAAGTGTGGGGGGGGGGTTCAGGAGAAGGAGGAGGTAACAGAGGTAATGAAGAGTGATCATGACTAGAATTCACTGAACCTGACAAAGGATAAAAAATGGAAAAAAGGGGAGCAGAAAGTATGCCTAAAACAGACACACATATTCATATTTTATGGAGAATACATGAAGGAATACATATGGCACCTTAACATTCCATACAGTGTATCTGATTTCTACTAACTGTATTTTGTTAGTTTATTTTGTTTTCTGAGACAAGGACTATAATTCAGAGTGGCCTGGAAACTTCTTACGTAGCCTAAGTCTGCCCTGAACTTAGAGTAATCCTCCTGCCTCAGATTCTCAAATGCTGAGACTACAGGTGTGAGCTACCATGCCTAGGTAAACACATATTTTAAATTAAGCTTTTTGAATAAAGAAACATTTTTTTGGTTAGTGAAATAGCAAAGAAAACACATTTACTTAAAATCTTAACCTCTTCTGTATTCTACACAGGTAAATGCTATATTTGCCTCTAAAGAAATGCACAAGTTTGTAATGGTTCATTTATTAGAATATAGAACTAGAAGTAATCACTATATCTTGTACTAAATAGTATTTTGTGAATTTCCACATTGTACATATTGGAATCTACAAAGGAAGAAGTAATAGCGTCATGGTTTCACTAAAAGGTATGGCGGTTCACATCTATAGTCCCTGCACCTGGGAGGCTGAGGTAGCAGGATCATGAATTCTAGCCCTCCCAGGCTACAAAGCAAGGCCAGGCTAGTCTGAGCTACACAGGGAGGTTCTCTCTCTCAAAAAAAATCATAATTTAATTTAATAAAAATTAAGAAAGAAAAAAAAAGGAAAGAAAACACGAAATTGTCACAGGGAGAAGAAAAGAATGAACTAACAACTTGCTTGTCACTCAAGAGTCACTGCCAAGCATAGAGGAAGACACAGAACCATAACTTGACATGAGACAGAGCCCAGTGAAACACTTACCTGTCTAAGGAACCATACATGAACTTCAGGGTTTGGGCTGCATCTTCTATCATGTTCCTTAGCTGGGGAAGAGGAACTCTTAAAAGAAGAAATGCAGTTACTACAAGCCCCAAAGAAACAAGATGTCCCTTACATTTACATATTAGTACAATTTAGTCAGCTGTGGGCAGAGCTGTTAAATACTACTTACCCAACTAGTGAATGATCACCCTAAGGCAGGAAAGACACTTCAGCATTGCAGTGTCACTGTTTCACTAAAGATACTGAACAGCTGGGCAAAACACTCTGTGCTAAGTCTTGACTCCCCAGATTCTCTAGCATGAATAAGCTTCAGGTTTGAAAGAAAATGGCCCCCTTAGGGAGTGGCACTATAGGAGGTGTGGCCTTGTTGGAGTACATGTGGCCTTGTTGGAGGAAGTGTGTCACTGCGGAGGCAGATTTGAGGGCTCATATGCTCAAGCCATGCTTACTGTGCAATTTACTTCTTGTTGCCTGTGGATAAGATGTAGAACTCTCAGCTCCTTCTCAAGCACCTTGTCTGCCTACATGCTGTCATGTTTCTCACCATGACAATAATGGATTAAATCTGTGAAACTCTCAGCCAGCTCCAATAAAATGTTTTCCTTTATAAAGCTGCCATGGTCATGGAGTCTCTTCACAGTAATAGAAACAATAAGGCAGAAGTTGGTACCAGGGACTGCTGTATTGCTGTGAAAGGCCTGCCCATGTTTTTGGGTTAGTAAAGCAGTGGGATGCTTCAAGTGCTGATTAATGGGCCATACTAGTAGGAGCATGAAAGCCAGAGGTACTCAGGGTGATTTGAGCTGTGGGGTCTGGCTCAAGAGGTTTCAGAGGAGGAGGATTTTACTATGCTGCTTAGATTGTTCTTGTGATATTTTTGGTGAAGAATGTGACTCCTTTTGCCCTTGTCAGAAAAGTCTGCCTGAGGCTAAAGTGAAGAGTTTTAGATTAATTTCACTGGCAGAGGAAATCTCAAAACAACCTAGTGTAGACTCTGTTGAGAGATTGCTAGTGTTGACACTTATGAAGATTTATAACGGAAAGAAGAAACAGAAAGGAAAAACACAAAATATACAATTTGAGAAGGAAAGGGGAACTGGGAAGTGGAATAGTGCTAAACCCTGTGTTCAAGAAGATAAACAGATTAAGAAATGAAATAAAGGAAGAGGTGACCTCAGGACAAGGCTCCACCCAGCTAAGCGTGTAACCTATGAAAAGGAATTAAAGAACATCTTAAGTCTAGGAATGGTGAAACATGTCTTTAATCTAATCCCAGCATTCTGGATACAGAGGCAAGCAAAGCCAGTTTGGTCTACTGAGAAAGTTTCAGGACAGTCTAGCTTAGGCAGTAAAGGAAACCCATGAAAACAGAAAGTTGGTGAAGATTTGATTGAAGGGGCCATGTTTCAGCCCTAGTAAGCAGCAGAACTTAGCATCTTCAGCCATGTGGTTCTGGTTTTACAGTTAAGCATAGAAGAAAGGTATTATGGAATCTTCCTCCCCTATTAAAGAAAGCTGCTGAGGCCAGGCATGTTTCAGGGATGTCCCTGAATGGAGACCCAGAGTTGTAAAGCTATGATAGTGAAGCCTGAATTGCCTTGAAGACACATGAGGTTGGAGATTTCAGAGCCACTGAGGAAAGCTTATGACCAGCCCAAGAGAAAGAAGTATGTTTCAGTCAACAAGGCTGAAAGGAGTTGGAGATCTGAAGAGCATTTTGGCATCAGACATAGCGATGAAGAGGTTGGAGTTTGTTCAGCTGGTTTTTGGTCTTGCTTTGGTCCAGTATTTCCTCACTGTGTTCCCTTCCCTATGTTTTGGAATGGTAATGTATCTTATGACATTAAATGCTTGAGGTATGTGATCTACTTTGTGATTTTTACTTTTACAGAGCATTACAGTTAAGAGATTGCCATGTTTCTCAGAAGAGACTTTGGATGTGGAAACAAATTTGAGACTATTATAGATTATGGGGACTTTTGAAGTTGAACTAAATGCTACCTCTGTGTTGTCTGTACTGACAGCCCCCTCAAACACAGGTAACTACTACCCCATTGTGGCACCTTGGGATCATAAAACCATCACAAGGAGTTGGCTTTTTGATAAAAGTAGCATACTTTTGATGAGATAGACTTTTTTTTTTACTATTATTTTACTTTTTTGTTGTTACCATAGTTTCAGAAATGGTTTGTAAAGGTAAACAAACAAACAAAAAGTTCTCAACTCACTCTTCAGCAGGCAGGCCAATTAACAACAGCTTGTCAGATTCTTTCAAAAAAGCAACGTGAATTTGTTTCCCATTTAAATGGAGGGATGAGCTAAGGAAAACATAAATTCAAGATGTGGTTAGAATATATTTTATGAAGTTTTAAAAATATCTTTAAAAGGTTACACATGGCATAATTTAAGTACTGAATTGCTTAATAAGCAAATTTCTTGGCACATACCTAACTACCACACAGAAAACACAGGGGTTGTGTAACAACAAAAATACATTTGGAATTGTCTCCAAACCCCCGGGACACACAAAACTAGAATCATTACATGCCTTCAACCCTGCTCTCAGGAGACTGTGTGTTCAAAACCAGCCTGAATAACAAAGTTCCAGAACAGCAGCAGTTACACAGTGAGGCCCTTCCTGTATCAAACTGGGGTATATGTGACATTAAGTAACTACACACAGTTTAGTTTTTTTTAAACAAATGTTTCCATCCTAGCTCAGTAATTCTGTAGAGACTTTTTGATTGCCCATGTATGGGCATGATCACTAAGGAGATTACAAAGAAAAGAAAACAGTGATTCAGGCTAAATGATGACAACCCAACAATATAAGATGCGGGTATAGAGGCCAGTGATAAAACTGGAGTCATATGCACATCTTGCTCAACGGAACTCCAGGACAGGCATGTGCACGGCGTGATGGTTACAGAGGGAGTGCTCCTGTCAGCTGTCAGTGTGGGCATTTCATGCAGTGTGCAGTTTATTCTTAACTATACTTCATAAGGCTGCAAACAATTAGATAACTTCTCAAAAGAAATACACCAACCAACCATGGAAATATAGAGAACACAAGTGTGTGCCACCTTAAATAAAAAGCTATTAAGCAGATTTTCTCCCAAACAATATTATTTTTGTTTAAAGTTTAAAGGTATATATACTTTTAGGAAAATATTAGCTTTGTTTATATCACACTAGCATTATTACATTTTTTTAAAAAAGAATATGCAACAAGACACACATAGTGTTAAGGAATTCTGAAAATAGCATTTCACATTTATTGTTTCCTCAAAATGGTTTTCCTAGCTGTCCTTACTGCTTGTATTTGGTTACCTCATGTCTTATCATTATTGTCAAGATCTAGCTACTAATTAAAATGGCATCTATCCTACATAGCAGAGAAAACAAAGAACAAACCTACATGAAAAATCTTAAATTTAAAATAAAACAAAACTGAAAACAAACAAAAAATTAAAACATTACTCTAGGTACTACAGTGATGGCTTGGTAGTTAAGAACACTTGCTGCTCTTCCAGAAGATAAGTTTTGTTCCCGGCACCCATGTCAGGTATACATGTGTGTCTTTAACTCCCAACTTCCAGGAATTCAATGCCTCTGGCTTCTGTAGGCACCCACACTCATGTTCACAAATCACCCCTACTCATACATACAATTAAAAACATATTTTTAAGCAACACTTATGATTCTAGTCATTTGAAATGTCTACTGGTGGGATCTCTCCCAGGTAAGGCTAGCAAGCCAATGGGTGCCTGGGGCTTGGGCTGTGGTGTATAGGATGATTGCTAAGAGGCACGGGGTTTCTTTTTAAGGTGATAAAAATGTTTTGACATTGATCATGGCCAATCTATGAATATACTTGAAACTATTTACTTGTATACTTTTTCAAAATAGAAGTATTTGTTTTATTTTATGTGTATGGTTGTTTTGCCACCATGTATATCTGCACCATGTGCATGCCTGGTACCAAAGGAGGCGCAAGAGGGCACTAGATCCCCTGGAAACGAAGTTACAGATGGTTTGGGATACCATGTTGGTTCTGAGAACCAAACTCAGGTCCTCTGGAAGAGCAGCCAGTGCTTTTAACCTCTGAGCAATCTCTTTAGGCCCTACTTGCACACTTTTAAAAATGGGTAATTTGTATGATTTATTGACTAGAATTAAACATTAAAAAATTAAAAGGGAGGGTGGGACCAAAGCTCAGTGGTATAGAGCACTTAACTGACAGGTATGAGCCCCTTGTTTTAATCCCTGCAACAAATGAATGAATGAATGTCTAACAAGCTGCTTTTATAAATACAAATTTATATATGAAGTTTTACATCCTACTATCTTCAAATATATAATTAGTATATCTATATATTAAAAAGTCAGAAATTTATACCTAACTTTTATTTAGGGAAACAAGTAATTTCTTCCCATTATTTTACATACCCCATACCTTCTTAAACTTTTAAGTGTAATATTTACCAGGAGATGGGAAACAAAAGTTAAAATCTGAGAGACCCAACTTCATATTTTATCAGTAACATGGGAGCTGCTAAAACTTTTTTCATGATTACTGAAATATTAAAGTAGAAAAATACTAATAATTTATTTTATGAAAAACCAAAGTCAAACGTTCTGAGCTCCTCATTCCCTATCTTAACCATGGCATCAATGTCAGGCCTGACAAATAGTGTGGGGTGGGCTCTTTCAATGGCTGAGGAGTTCCCCTCCCTTTCCTCTCTCCCTCCTCATCTTTCCCCTCTCCTTCCCCCGTGCTAGGGATGGACACAAGGGCATGTGTAGGGTGTTATCTCAGTTCCTTTTCTTTTGCACTTTCATTACTAAATAAACCTCACATGACCCTGAGTCCTGAATAGCCCTCCTACAGCACATTCTATATTTTTCTACATATATCATTACTGTAAAATCAGAGTATTTTCTAACCATGTGAAAATTTAGTATATTGCTTAGTGAGTTGACAATCACAATAAAACATAAGGAAATCAAGATATATAATAATGCCATGTTTAAAATATAACACTTTCTTTTAAAGTAATTACATGTTTGTGTATGTGTGCATATGGCATGTGTACCACAGTTTGAGTGTGGCGTTTGGAGGACAACTTGTAAGAGTCCACTATCTGATCCCTGGAATTTAACTCAGTCTGACAGGCTTGACAGCAAGTGCCTTTACCTATGAACTGTCTTGCCAACTCAAAGATGACATTGTCATGAAGATTTGTCTATGGGTCAACAGGCAACATTTAATTAACTTAATTAAATGATCCTGGAAAATCCCAGACCTGTGACTAAATAAAAATATACACTCCAAATGATAAAAATCAATGTTTAGCAGAAACAGATGCACAGATATCCTCCCCACAGTAGACCTCTGCCACAGACAGGAATAGGTTTATCTAGCTAACTAACTTGAGAATGTGAAAAAAAGAGTGAAACCTTGTTACCTGGTAACTTGTGTTCCAGTTACACTTTCCAGCATGTCACAGAGTGTGAGAAAAATCCCCCTTACACTCTTGAGTTTCTGAGAGGCTTCAGACACTGGGTAATGGTACAGAATTTCCTGCTGTTAGGGAAAGAACAAATGTTCTCAGATGCTACATTCAACATCTGTCCAGAAAGTTCAGACTTTATATGAAGAACAGAACAGCAATCCTTTCAGTTTTAGTCGAGCTTCACTCAAACCCAGGGACAGAACTTCACACTTCACACTTCAACAAGCATTTCAAATGCTACACTTGAAAGTAAGTTTAGAGACTATACTGCCCAGGAGAACGATCTATACAGTCAAAATTATTATTGATTTCAAATAGTCTTTTAAGCTTTAATCCCATGCGTTATTTCTAGGAGTCTTTAATTTCTTTCATACCAAATCTTAAAAGATAATTATTTTGGTGATATCATTACATATTTACTTAATTATATTGACAAAATAAGAATACAAAACTGAAGAAGTACAAACAGGGAGAAAAAATATCACAAGAGTATACAATCTGAAACTTAAATATGGGCAGGTTTAAATAGTATAAATATATATAAAAGGGCACATTTTATTTTAAATTGTAGAAAATGCTAATTTACATGATAATGTAGAAAATGGTTACTATTTTCTATCTTCAATGAGACCCTGTTTCTAGGAAATAGAGCTTTTAACAAACTACAGTAATGACTCTCTAGGATCTGCAGTGTGATGATGCTCCTAGAACACTGGGCAGCTTGAACCTCATTTTCTGCAGACACTTAGGCAACATTGATTTTTCTCACATGGCAGTTTAAAAGTACAAAAAATTAAAACTTCTGGATAGAAATCATGAAGGATTGAGAGTAAATTCCAATTGCGCTAATGGCTATAATTACTACAATGGAAAGTCCAAACTCCTGGAATATTATAGTGGCCTAGCTTTTCCTTAGTTCTGTCTCTAAAGATTGTTAAATATCTATATGAGAAATAGTTATGTGGCAGTGTCCATATATTTACAATTTTTATATCATCAGAGTTATGGTGATGACATACAGTGAAACCTACTTTTTATACTTACTAAGACCATCTAATATATGCAAATTATTCAATATATACTATGGGATATGTTTGCCAAATACATTGCACAATGATTCAAATTTTATTGCACTTTTAATTTTGAAAATACTTACAAAGTACTTTATTATAATTTTATTAGTTATCCCTAGAAACATGAATTAAAATCTAACATGAGTTAAAATCTTCTGTGATGTTGACTAAATAAATTTAAACCTTGTCCAACAAATACTTCTTTGCCAAAATACCAAATGCTGTTTTAAGCAGTCTTTGATTAGCTTTTTAGAAGTCTCTGTCTTGTGGTCCTAGCATTCCAAATCTTGTAATTTGAAAAGAAGTTCTGTATCAATTATGTAACTCTCAGAGAAAGAAATGACCCTATGACATTTCATTGTAAAGTAACATAGTAGGGGAAAAAAGGCCATTTAAGGAAGTCTCCATAGGAGTCTTAAAAGCCTTGGTATTGAAGGGTTGGCAAGCTCTGCAGTGCCCAGCCAATTCAATTAGCTCTATTTTTAAAGCCCTTGTTAGTAGCTTGCACTTACAGAAGCTTCCACTCTGCATGGTAAGAATAAAGAACCTCTCCTAATCACGATATTGCTACAGAACTGGCCATAGACAGCAACTTGTTTATTTGTAACGCATTCACACACTTTCCCAGGGAAAGTCAGGCACGACAACATGTGGGCTAGAAAGGTTCTGGAAAGTACACTCAAAACTTGGGAGACTTAAAAAAGAAATGCTTAAATGTTTCATTTGTTCCACAGATACAAGGAGCCAGCAAGGTGTAAGAAATTAGAACTATTATTAACACTGCATGTCTATGTATTTTCTAGAACACAAAAAATTCCAAGTATTACATATGCAAATAATATAATCTTTACTATTTCAACTTTTATTAAACAGAAAACAACATGAAGAAATGCATGCCTCATATAACACACTGGAAAAAGACAAGGAAGCTTTTGGGGTCTCACTCCCTATCACTTAGAAGAGCTGAAAAGTGCATGCACTCTTATCTGTTTTAAAACACTGCTGATAAGAAGTATCTACAGCAGCACAACACACATAATATATAGAGAACAGCGATAAGAGACAGCTCATTCTCTCTGTTCCTCTTCAAGTCTGAAAATGCTAGAAGGACAGATGGTCCCCTCCTTTTGCAGCATAGGGGAGCAGACACTCACCTCCTCCTTGGACATCTCTGACTGGAGCTGCAGCGTGAGATACATGCTGATGTGCGGGGTGTCCAGGATACTGTGCTGGATGCTGTCGGCCTCTGACCCGCAGAGAAGTTTCACCAAATCATTTGTGCTCGACTGTGTCTTTTTCTTTTTGGGCTGGGCTGTTTCCTTTTTCACAGCATATGCATTCTCAAATGTCAGCTTCACCTGGAAAACATAAAACAAAATGTTTGATTTTTCAACAAGGCAAAAATTAAAAAGAGAGACTTGGGGGGGGGTCAAGGGCAATCTCACACATTTGGAGTGGCCTTTCCTTCCAAATGGGGCAGGTACATTAAAAAAAAAAAAAAAAAAAAAAAAAAAAAGAAAGGCATTTGCTGCATTTTGCATTTGCTGACATGTATAGTCAGGAAGGAGTGCACATGATGGAGATGGTACCTCAGAGCAAGGGCTAATGGTGAGGACAGTGAATTCACTTATGTCTGTATCTAACTCCTAGCTCCTTGCACAGTGGTGGGTACACACACACACACACACACACACACACACACACACACTTACTTACAAATGTTTATTGATTGAAAAGTACAATACAAAGAAAGTAATAAAAGTACAATACCCTGTATAAAAATTCACTCATATAAATGTAGTCACTAACTATGCAAAGTATCAGAGAAGAGCAGAAATCCATATCATTTGTGTGTAGAATAGAGTCACTATACACCGTCAATGCTCACAACACTGACTCATCAAAGGAAGATGAGTGGGAGACACTGGGGGTAGGGGGGAAATCTCATACATTGGGAGTTGCCTTTCATTCCAAACAGGGCAGGTTTCAAATAGTCTTCTCTCAGACAGTCTTTGTAGCTCTTTAAAGAAGGGCCAGAGATAGTGCTATCAAATAATCATGGCATTCAGGACCCTGCTCCACTAGGATTATCTATCAGTTTTATCGGGATAGTTTTAATTTCACAGTCTGATGTCAAGATTGGTCAGAAACCAGAATGCAGCTGTTTTCCAGATGCTGAAAGGCACCTTCCACCTCTCAGGCACCCCTCCTTGAAAATGGGGACACATACCCAGTGCCAGGGGACCAGAGAAAATCTGCTCATTTCAAAGATGTACCAGCATGAGCATATGATGAACTCTGGATAATGAGGGCATTGTCCAAAGCTCTGTAGCCACAGTCCCCAGATGTTTATATTTTGAAATGTCCTTTAAAAGAGAACATTCCATAAAGTTTTAAATTTAGAGTCAAATGATGCTTTTCAAAATAAGAGTAGGCCAGGCATGATGGTTGTTCCCTTTAATCCCTGTAGGAGCAGGTGGATCTCTGTGAGTTCAAGGTCAGCCTGGTCTACCAGGCCAGCCAGGACTGTTAACATTGACACTCTGTCTCAAACTAGTTAATTAATTAATGATTGATCAAGAATAAAGAACTCTAGACAATGCTTGAAAGCAGGTAACATTGTATTAAGGCATCAAGTTACATTGAGGAAAATACTTAAAGACTAAAAACAATACTAAATAATTCCTATTTTAGTAATTTATTATAAGAGGTGCCATTCTAATTCTAAATGTGTTAAGTACTAATACATTATGATCACTTTTAAAAATAACTTTTATATACTTTCATTTAAAACATTAAACATATATAAGATATATATAAGCATATATATACATATAGAATTCACATAATCCTAAGCTACCTACCCAACTGGTATTATATTATAAAACAAAACATGTTGAAAAAAAATCTCCAAAAGAAAAAAAACCCAGGAATTTCTTTCTTGTTGGCAAGGAAGAAGTGTTTGGGTCGCATTCAATTTTGCTTATCTGGAGCTGATAGCAGCTTTTATTGAAGTGAACTAAGTTGGACACATACGTTTTCTAAGTCTCAGGATTTACTGTGTAACCAAGTTCCAATTATTTGAGAAGTGTCTCTCAAAAATTCAGAGTAAAGGCATGGCCTACAGTGTAGTACTGGAAGGTCTTCATGGAAGCTGGGGCATGCCCTACGGGGAACGGTGGGAGCTTGGCCCCTCTTCCTCTTTCTTTTACTTATTGTTCTTGGGGTGAACAGTTGTGCTTCACTTGCTCCCCAACATTTCCAGGTGGCACTCCCACTAAAGGACTCAAGATAAGGGACCCATCTGATTATGAGCAGTCTTCATTGTCACCTTGACTAGGTTTACAATCACCAGGAGACACACAATGGGCCATGTCTGTGAAGGTATTTCCAGGGTTTACAGAGGGGAGGACTCACCCAGAAATGTGGGTAGCACCGTCCCATGGGATGGTGTCCTAGACTGAATAAAAAGGGGAAAAAAAGAAAAAAAGAAAAGAAAGAAAGAAAGAAAGAAAGAAATTAAGAAAGAAAGAAAGAAAAAGAAAACCAAGCACCCACATTCATCCTCCTTCCTGATCTGCCCAGACAGGAAGAGTCTCCTCTGTGTACTCTGGCAGCCATGAACTCTGCCACAAGTTTCCTGCTGTGGTAGATGTTTCCCTTTCAAACCAAGAGTCGACATACACTTCCCTTCCCATAAGTTCTATTATGTTAGGCGTTTGGTACCAACTATGAGATAAGTAACAAATAGATCTGACTACAGACTAGACCCTCTAAAACTACAAGCCAGAATAAACCTTTTCTTTATAAGTCAGCTCCTTCAGATGTTAATTACAGTGGTAGATGCTAATCTACATGCAGAAAAGGGTTTAAAATCATCCAGACCCAGATGTACATGTTGTTAGTAAGACAAAGCAGGCCAAGACTAAAAGGAATTTCTATAAAGAGCAGAGAGGGGAAAATTTCAAAGAAGAAAGCCCACTGTCTTCAGAAAAATTTTAATGTATTTTCTGTAAACACAATATGGAAACATGGGCCCTTAGTATCTGCAGAGTGTATCCAAAAATGCTGAGTAGAAAGTTAATGTATTCCTAGAGAAAGGGAGAAAGCAAACTAAACAAAAAACAAAAAACAAAAAAAAAAAAAAAATTTAAAAAAGCAACCCTATGCAAGAATGATAAAGGATTTTTTTATGTTTTAAACTGATGAAAATTACAGTAAGAAAGAACTGAGAGCATAAGGTTTTAGGAATTATCATCTTAGATGTGAAAAATGAATATTTGGGGCCTGAGGAGCTGAGTTTGATCCTAGAGACCCACATGATAAGAGAGTCAACCCCTTCAAGTTGTCCTCTGACCCTCAGAAGTGTGTATAATTAATAAATGTTACAAAAATAAGACCTATATGAGGGCCTGACACAAACAGGCTACATGAGTAAGCATTATTTAGTGTGAAAGATGGTTCTTCTTCGGGAGTGGGTATAAGAGGATCCACAGAAAGGACCTCAGAAAGGGCCATGTCTCATATGAGGAGGGCATCTTCTCCAGGGAGGTTCTTTGTTGGGTGGGAATGTTTAAAGGTTGGGCAAAACTCACCAAAAAATGACAAAATGGATAAATCAGTTGTTAACTAAAAAATTTGCTAATTATATTTTGAGAAGCAGCAATGAGCTAAAATTTGATACTACTTTGCTATGCTTGTGGACAATGACATGTGTGCTTTAAAATGAACTTAGTACTATATTTTGCAAATGCCATTACCTATTTTCTGATGCAAGGACCTTTTCACCTCGCCACTACACAAACCCAAACAAAAACATACCCCATGGAATTGTTCATAAAAATTTAAGAAAAGTTGGTTCCATCCTAAGAAGATAATTACACTTCAGAAAGACATTTCTGAAGTCCTATATGAAAAGTAACTATATAACTGCTAAGACATCATAAGGCGTAAGAAATAACTAAATAACTAGATAAGTACTATTTTTTAAAGAGAGATTGATACACAAGCATTAAGGGCACTTTGTGGTTGTAAGGATAAAATTTTATTAAGCAATATCTAATAAGGCTTGTTTGAAACACCTCTTAGTTTCCTGTTGTTCTTTTACAGTCTTTAACATGCAACAGAGCTCATGATCCCACAACTCCTGCCTCCTCACTTGTGCAAGTTGCCAAAACTATCCTTATCCCTTCTAGGCTCAGTAATGGTGTCTTGGTTCCCTGGAGTTCAAGGATGTGATTTCTATAACCCATCACCTCCAAAGATAACTTTAGGTATCTCCTCCCTACGTCTGTCTTCAAAGTGGCTGTGGGGCTGTGCGGACCCAATGTCACTGTAGAGCTGGCCTGCCTCGCACCTGTGACTTAGCATTGCCTTTCTCACAGCTCCACTGGTCTGGGCTGCCTTGTCCTTTCTCTTCAGCAGGCAAGTGGCAGGGGATTTCAAAAGGCTTCATGAATAATGTTCAAGGAATTAGTCTAATTGGCTCAGTAAATCCTCTCTCCTCCAGTCTCTTCCCCTTTGGGCAATCTCACTGCATGGCTTAAGGACGAAATCCAATCAAAAATCCTGATATTAACCCCCACACCTGATTTTTGACAAAACAGCTAAAATTATACAATTGAAGGAGGAAAACATCTTCAACAAATGGTACTGGCACAACTGGATGATGGTGTGTAGAAGACTGCAAATAGACCCATGTCTATTGCCATGCACAAAACTCAAGTTCAAATGGAGCAAAGACCTCAACATCAATCCAGCCACACTGAACCTCTTAGAAGAGAAAGTGGGAGGTACCCTTGAACAAATTGGTACAGGAGACCCATTCCTGAACATAACACCAGTAGCACAGACATTGAGATCGACAATTAATAAATTAATAAATGGGACCTCCTCAAACTCAGAAGCTTCTGCAAGGCAAAGGACACAGTCGACAAGCCAAATGGCAGCCCAGAGACTGAGAAACAATCTTCACCAACCCCACATCTGACAGAGAGCTGATCTCCAAAATATACAAAGAACTTAAGAAACTAGTCAACAAAACACCCTATTAAAAAGTGGGGGGTACAGAACTGAATAGAGAATTTTCAATAGAGGAATCCAAAATGACTGAAAGACACTTAAGAAAGTGCTCAACACTTAGCCATCAGGGAAATGCAAATCAAATCAACTCTGAGACCATATTGCTCCTGTCAGAATGGCTAAAATTAGGAACACCAATGACAGCTCATGCTGGAGAGGATGTGGAGAAAGGGGAAACACTCCTCCACTGCTGGTGGGAGTGCAAACTCATACAGCCATTTTGGAGATCAGTATGGGGGTTCCTCAGGAAAATGGGAATCAATCTATCACAGGACCCAGAAATTCCACTCTTAGGCATATACCCAAATGATTTACATCCACATAACAAAGACATCTGCTCAACTATGTTCATAGAAGCATTATTTGTAATAGCAAGAACATGGAAACAACCTAGATGCCCCTCAACTGAAGAATGGATGAAGACGTGGCACATTTACACAATGGAGTTCCACTCAGTGGGGGGGGGGGGGACAATGGAATCTTGAAATTCTCAGGCAAATGGATGGAACTTGAAGAAACCATCCTGAGTGAGGTAACCCAGTCACAAAAAAGAGGAACATGGTATGTACTCTTACTCATATATGGATTTTAGACATAGAGCAAAGGATCACCAGCCTATAATTCACACTGCCAGAAAAACTAAGATACATTGAGGAACCTAAGAGATTCATACAAGGTCCCTCACAGAAGGGGAAAGGAACAAGATCTCCTGAGCATATTGGGAGTCGGGGGAGGGGGGGAGACCAGTGAGTGGAGAGAGAGTTAGGAGAAAGAGAAGGGGAGGAGAGGAGAACATATGGGATCAGAAAGACTGAGTTGGGGGAGGAATAGAGGAAAGCAAAAAAAAAAAAAAAAAAAAAAAAAAAAAAGAGAGAGAGAGAGAGAGAGAGAGATACCATAATAGAGGGAGCCATTTGAACATTTGAAGAGAAAACTGACTCTAGAGAAATGTCCAGAGACCTACAAGACTGACCCCAACTAACAATTTTAGCAACAGCAGAAGGGCTACCATAAATGCCTTTCCTTAATAATGAAATTGATAACTAACTTATCCACCATCATAGAGCCCTCATCTAGTAGCTGATGGAAACAGAAGCAGACACCCACTAAGCTGAACTGGAATCCAGATGCAGAGAGGGAGGACAAGACCAGGCTACAGAAACCCACAGAGACAGCTGACCTGAACAAGAAGGAGCTAATAGGCCCCAGACTGATAGCTGGGACTCCAGCATGGGACTGACTCAGACCCCCTGAACATGGAAACAGAGGCAGATACCCACAGCTGAACACTGAGCCGAACTCCTGGAATCCAGCTGCAGAGAGAGAGAGGAGCAATAAGAAAAGGGGTCAAGACCAGGCTACAGAAACCTACAGAGACAGCTGATCTGAATGGGGGTGGGGGGAGCTCAGGGATCCCCAGACTGATAGCTGGGAAACCAGCATTGTACCCCTGAACATGGGTCTCAGAAGGCCTGGGCAGTCTAAGGGACCTCTGACAGTGGAACCCTGGTTCACTAAAGGACTTTGGGAGTACATTCCCCATGGAGGGGTACTCCCTTAGTCTAGAGGCAGGAGGGAGGGCCTACACCCTACTCCAAATGACCTGACAAATTTTAATGATCACTCCTGGAAGGCATCACCCTCCCTGTGGAGTGGGGATGGGAGGGAGAGGGAACTGGGACCAACATGTAAAATAAGAAAAAATAATAAATATATAATATATAAACAAACAAAAAAGTAAATCTCAGGCAGTTCTCTAAATCTAAAATACTGTAAAATCACAGACTTTCTGAGCATCAGTGTGGTGCTTTAAAAGTTTTAGACTTTTGAGTATCTAGGGTTTCAGGTTGTTCTGAATAGGAATTTCAACCACACAATAGTCCCAAGTTGAAACAATCTCTCTCTCTCTCTCTCTCTCTCTCTCTCTCTCTCTCTCTCTCTCCTTGTTCCCTTTCTTCTCCCTTCTTCCCTTTCTTTCCTGCCCAGTACTCACCCACTCACTTCTGGTTGCAAGCATGTTGGGTAAGGGATACTCAGCCTATACTGAGTAATAAATTCCAAGCCAATTTCTCCTGCCATCCAATACAGCTAGCTGTTCCTTCTGCAACCCAGAAGCAGTCAAGGACTGCCTTTTGCATCTGATAGTCTGTGGTAATGTGAGTGTAAATGACGCCCGTAAGCTCATAGTGAGTGGCTCTGTTAGGAAGTGTGGCTTTGTTGTAGTAGTTGTGGCCTTACTGAAGGAAATGTATCACTGTGGAAGCAGGCTTGAGGTCTCATTTATGTTCAAGACACCCAGTGTCTCAGTTCACTTCCTCTTGGCTGCTGATCAAGATGTGGGACTCTCATCTCCAGTATCATGTCTACCTGTATGTTGCTATGGTCCACCATGAGGATAAATGTCCCAAATCTCTGAAATTGTAAGCAGCTACCCCATTAAATGTTTTCCTTTATAAGAATTGCTGTGGTCATGGTATCTTTTCACAGCAATAGAAACCCTAACTAAGACACAGCCACACACTGTTCAGTCTGTCTTAATGTGTAGGAGTTCTCAAGCCTCTTTTTTCATGATGATTTTGAGTGTGTGTGCTGGGCTTTGTAAGTTACGGCCCTGCACATGCTAACTACACACTCTACCATTATTCTACAATCCAATACCCTCATGTTATTAACACTTTTGAAGCGTCTAGGAAAACAACAACAACAACAAAAGCAAAAACACAAAAGTAGTTTTGAAATGTTAAATGGGCTTTGCCTCTGCATTCCACCAGTAGAATTGGAACTGGATTTTTGAAGACTTCCTTTTAGATCCTCTCTGATTACAGTTGAGGAAAGTAGTCTGGAATCTCTATGAGGTGTTACATGAAGGTCAGATCTGTTCTCCTAGTGCCTTTCTTTCTATTATGCTGTCTCAGAGGTCACTGTCTGATGGAGAACGAGAAGCTGCAGACCTTGATATATTGTGAGTGCATGTTTAAGATGTCACTGCTCAGTATGGCTAGGACTAAAGTCTCCAGTGACGTTCCTTATAAACCTGGCCCCTCTCTTCCTCTCTTGTTACTGGAGGAACTGTTTCACACATTCCATACCTTGGACCGGTCAATCACAGTCCAGTCTGACCCACCAAGGCACCAGATGCACACAGGTTGAAAGGAAATGGAAGGGATATGTTCTGCGTTAGTTTGAAGTCTGGTACTTTGAGTAAGTAATTCTGCAACTTTGGGGGAAATCACTAAACAGGATCTCATCATTTAGTCACAATCCTCTTGCCTCAGCCCCCTGGGTACTCTAGATTCCCTTTCTTTATGTACTTTAGACAGAAAGGGAGTATGTTTACAGTTGCTGCTAGTAGATATATAGAGATGAGCACTGTTAAAGAGAGGCCAAGTACTTTGCATTGGGACAGTGGGAAAGATATTCTGAAAGCACTCAGGCATTGACCAGGACTCCCTCCCACTCCCACATCCTACCCCCTAGCTCAAAAGTGTAATATCATAACTCTGTAGGCAGAGATTTTCTGTCCTGAAGCCACTCGAAAAGAAACATACTGAGGATTAATATTATTTATAAATTTTCAGCCAATAGCCCAGGCTTATTACTAAGTAGCTTTTATATTTTAAATTAACCCATGTGGTGACAAATTTATTAACATGGCATGCTCATCTCCTGCTCCCTCTGCATCTGGCTGGCAACTCCTCTCAATCAGTCCTTTCCTGCCCATCATTCTCAGTTTGGCTCTCCCACCTAACCTTATTCTGTTCAGCTATTGGCCAGCCAGTTTGTTTATTAAACCAATCACAGTGACAAATATCCACATTGCACAAAAGGATTGCATAACTCTTTTCAAGAGGACACCTCTGAAAACCCAGATTGCACAGGCATGTTTAGACTAGTTTCTCTAGGAATCTTTATTTTCTTCAACTGGTAAGGCACTGAGGAACCACTGCAGGCAGCCAAGGCTCAAGTGATTTTGACAAGTGGCCGACCATGTGATGCCAGTTTTGCAGGCATGCAGAATGTGATAATTGTGCATCCCTGGAGGCTTCAACCAAAATTTCAAAGGAAAGTGTATGATATACAGTGTGTAGCAAGTTCATAGTCTCTGTAGGCAGCCCCTGACAGTCATGCATAAAGCCATGAGAGTGAAGCTGAAGCTGAAACGGAAAACCTAGAAAGTCAGAGATGCCAGGAACATGGAGCATTGGCAAAGGGAAGCTGCAGACTGCAAACAAGGCCAGCCCAAGACAGCTGCCATATGGGCTGCAGCCAGCATGGCCACAGAGGTAGGACTGCCAAGGCCTCTGGAGTACACATATCCCAGGTGGCAGGCCAGGCAGCTCAACTTTAGTCTTGCTTAGGTCTGATTCTTTTCCCTATTTCTTCCTGTGTAATGAGAATGCTCATGACATAACGGGTGAAAGAGCAGGTTATTCTCATTTTGTTGGGGGCTTCACATTGTCTTGAGGAGTCTGTGAGGACAGGTTAAAGCTTTGGAAATTCTTAGAGATAGACTAAGTGCATTTTTATTGTAATATGGGCACATGCCTGTGAATCCAGCACATGTTATTTTTGGGTCTTAAATGCCTCCTTGATACCCAGGTGCTAAAGACTTCACGGCCAGCATTTGGCACTCCTGGGAGGGAGCAGGTCTTGAAGAGCAAGGGAGAGGTCCCTGGAGGAATGCTCTTGGTGAGAACATTTGGACCTAGAGACTTCCTGTCTCTTTATTTGCTTCCTGACTGTCAGGAAGCAAGCAACTTTGCTCTAGTATTTACCCCTTACAACAAGGTTCTGCCTTCCTCATAGCAACCAACCGACCATGGACTGAAACCTCTGAAAACATGAACCCAAACAATCCTTTCCACCTTCAAAGTTGCTTTCCTCAGGCACTGTGCACAGTGACAGAGAGCGGGGAACACAAGCACTGCACACCACAGGCTAACAGCCACAGAGCTCTCTGTACTCTCCACGGGCCTCCATAAACTCCTAGTGTACATAGCCTCAGAGAAAACACTATAGTTAAGGGTTAAAATAACCAACGCCATATTAAGAAACAAACAAACAAAACTTCTAGCTGGGCTTGTGGCACACATACTTAATCTCAGTACTTGAGAGGCAGAGGCAGGCAGATTCCTGTGAGTTCCAGGACAGCTACAGCTACATAGGAAGATTTAAAAAAAAAAAAAAAGGAAACAAAAATTTTTATGATATAGCTTAAATCAAGGATGATGATGATGATGATGATGATGATGATTATTATTATTATTATTATTATTATTATTATTTTGAAAAAGGGTATCTCTACATAGTCATGGCTGTTCTGGAACTCAATATGATGACACACCTGCCTTTGCCTCCCGAGTGCTGGGATTAAAGGCGTGTACCCCCACACCTGGCCGATGCTTTTAAAGGACTCTTCTCAGAGCTATGCTGTCATTGGCCAACATGGGCACTCTAAGGATAAGCTGGCAATCATGTCTACTTTCATTACTGCTGCTGCTACATTTACTTAGGATGTTTTATTTGTAGATATTACTATCAGTATCACTCACCCATTACAGGGGAGAACCATTTCATGATCTGAAAATTAACATAGCACAGAATGGATGCACTTTAAGCAACATTGTATATGATATGGAAAGGGATGGCCACACCTGCATTGGTCCAGGGATGCAAGACAGAACTCTCTCTATGTTTTCAGAAGTCACATCTACATCATTCACAGCAACAAGGACATCGCCTAAAAACAGAAAAACAGAGGATAACTGTGTGAATATCCCAAACCAAAAAGTTCTAGAACTGCGACACAAGAAATGGCTATCCAGACTTCCTCAAGGGTACAATGGAAAATGTGGTACATTCAGGGACTTATTCAAGGTTATTCCAAATATTAGTGACACAGCCAATCACCCAACTCATCCATTATGCCTCCCAACACTGCACCAAACTCTCTGAAAACCACAAATACTTAAGGATATGGATATTCCTAGTCTTGGTGTAACTAAGAGTTATGTGAACCCAAAAGACAACTGGAACATTTTTAACATAAATCAGTATTGCACTTAACAAAATTGAATCTAACCACTGAGACCCATAGTTTAAAAAAAAAAATCCAGCTTAAATTTTAATTAAATCCATGTGGAACATCCCAATGCATCGTGCTATTTGCTGCCACCACCGACTGGTGTCTACGCAATAAGCCTTTCTATTACAGCTTCCACAACATTGACATGTCAAGCACAGTTGAGTTAAAATCTTCTTTCCTATGACTGTTCCTCAAATACTTGTATTTATCTCATTTTAAACTCAAAACCTCTATTAAAATGTGAAATTACTGATACACAACACAGCTCTTGCTCAAAGAGAGTAAGAATCAATTTATTCTTTGGTTAAATGAGTGATCATGTCCCAGAAACACAGATTCGGGGTGCTCCAAACATGCTCTGCTGTGGAAGTGGCTACATGAGCCAGAATAAAAGTTAGTTGTAAACCAGAAGTTACCACATTTACTGGTGAGGGTCCCAGGTGGGTGGGTTAGCACACTAGGGTTAGGGGGAGGAGCTTCATAAGTATCAGATGCTTTCAGGAGAGAGTCTGGACTTGGGGGTTGGTGAAAACTTGTGCTTTGCTAAGAATACACTGCCTAAGCTTTAGCTGTATATGGGAACATTGTATGAGCCTAAAAGACAGATATAGGCTGGGTGATAACTAAGGCTTAATACTCTTTGAGGAAGAGTAGTAAGCATGCAAGTGGGTAAAAAGCAAGCAAACAAACAAAAAACCCAACAGGTTCTGCAGGTTTTTCAAACCAAGTAACTGGGTCTGTATTCTGTCATCTTTTCAAAAGTATTTGTGCAGTGAACCAATCACTTGAATGTCAGGGAAAATGTCTCTCTCTTGAGCACAGGTCAAGTCTGCTTACTGTACTGTGTGACAAAGACAAACACTCTCCATTGAATTGAATGAGTTAAATTATACACTGTTGCAGAGTGATGCTAATGTCAAATTATAATTTGAATAGCATAAACAATTTTTTCCTTTTTTTTTTTCCACCAATGAGAAATAAATCCTTTGGTGCTGTCTGCACCTACAGAAGCAACCAACACAGCAGGGAGAGTCTGAGTGGGGATGAGAACATAGTCTGTTAGTTTGCTCCTGAGCAGTGGCTCTTAACACCTTCCTCCCACTCCTGAAGCAGGAAATAGCTGCAGCAATGGTTTCCTGGCTTCCTGGGAGGAGACACTAAAATCCTTTCCTTCCAGCAAACTCTGCATTCTAGCCTCTTTATGCCAGCAGGAAAGCCTGAGAAGGGAAACACTGTGGGGACAGAGGCACTGTCCATAAGGAAGCCAGGAAGTCACAAAGAGTACAAATGGGGAAATAAAAATCTATTCCAAAAGAAAAATGAAAATTCATAGAGAACAACATATTAGATGTTCATAAAAGACAAACCCATCTTTTACAAAAACATTTCAAATATTTCAGTTGGAAAAGAAGGTTCAACAATGGAATGAAAAAAAAAATATAAAATGGAACATTAGCCAAGCATGGTAGACATGCCTGTAACGGCAGCACTTGAGGGCTGAGGCAGGAGGTCATAGGTTTGAGAGCAGCCTGTACTAGAGAGCAAATTCTAGGTTAGCTCCGGCTACACAGTGAGAACCTATCTCAAGAAAACACCAGAACTAAACATAATAAACAACACAAAGGAATTCTACATGGCAGCCACATGGAACTTATCTTTCTTTCTCTTAAAAAGAAGACACCATTTGTTTGAGGGTGTTTTCAGTGGGGGGGGGCTGTGTGTAAGCCAGAGTATACACATGAAGTTCACAGGGCAACACTGGATGCGGTCTTAGCCTTCCACTTTGCTTGAGACAAAGCACGGCTGCATAAGTCGGACTAGCTGGCCATGAGCTTTCAGGGACTCCTGTCTCAACCTCTGTCCTTACACAGGAGCACTAAGATCACCATGCATACTGTTGTATCTGCCTTTACATGGGTTCTGCAGATCTGAACACAGGACTTCAAGCAGCAAGGGCTTTAGTCACTGAGCCAACTCCACAACCCAACAGGAATACTTCTCAGAGATGAAGTTTGAATCACAGAAAAGACACAGCAGAGCATATATGTAATGAGACACAAGAGAATACATGTATACACACACACACACACACACACACACACACACATACACACACACACACACACACACACACACACACACAAAAGTTGAAGAAGGAACTAAATCAATTCTGTTCACAGAAGGCTCCAGGCTGCCTTATGAAGGGTTGCTGACTGACCTTAGGCATGCGTAACAGCCATCTAGGTAGTTAAAATGTTGACTTTTGATCCAAAGAGTCAGTTCAACAGGACAACACACACATCAAAATGATCAATGCACACTTATAAATGGATATCATACCTCAACATTTTTGAAAAATGAGCATCCATGTTCAAAAAACTTAAAGAAAAAGGTAAGCCATACAAATTCATCGTTGAGGACTTAAGAAACTATATAAAGTAGCTTAGAATTAAAACTTCATTCTTTATCAGAAATAGTCTTTATGGAGGAGGGTGGTAATCTGGAAAATTAATGTATGAAATGAGCTTGACGGTGTATATTTGTAATGTCAACACTTGGAAGACTGCGGCAGGAGAATAAAGAGCTTGAGACCAACCTGTGAACTATAGTAAAGTCTTATCTCAAAAAACAATGAATAGGTGTTATATATAGATACTTAGATAATGAATGATTTCCTTCTCTTCCTTCTTATCCAAAAAAAAAAAAAAATCCAGTTATGCACCTTCCCCCAGCTCCCAGAAAACAGCAAAATGGCAGAAGTGGAGCAGAAGAAACAGACTGTCTGCAGGACCCCCTACCATGGTATGGACCTGAACCAGCTGCTGGATATGTCCTATGAGCAGCTGATGCAGCTGTACAGCTCCCATCTGTGGTAGCACGGGAGCAGTACTAACTACTCAAGCACCTGAGAGATGACACAAAGGAGGTGCCACTCATGGAGAAGCCCCAGGTGGTGATGATCCACCTGAGAAACATGATCATCCTGTCCGAAATGGTAGGCAAGATGGTGGACATGTATGATGGCAAGACTTTCACCCAGGTAGAAATCAAGCTAAAGATGGGTTCTCTATCACCCACATACCCATAAAGCACAGCTGGCCTGGCACCAGTGCCAACTACTCCTCCTATTACATCCCCTCCAAGAAGCCATGGCCAAAAGACTCATGTTTTAGTCCCTGGGGGGGGGGGTCCAGTTATAACCAAAAATTGAAGAAAAAAGCCCAACCAAGGCAACTTCCATGGTGTAGGTAAGAGAATACATTCTCTTTGTTCTGGTCTGAAGACGGCAGCTGGCTACTGCTTTCAGATGATTGCCAAATTTTAAGGAGACACTTAGAAACAGAAATATAGGTAATCAGCAAAAAGTGGCACCACCCCCAAAAGACAGAAAGTCTCTTGAGATCTAAGCAGAGAAAATAAATGTGGGATGGGCTCTGCTGTTGTGAAAGGACACAAGAGGAACTTGACTGGCCCATCTCACCAATGACAAGCCACACTCACAAAGAGAGGCCAGAAAGCAAGATGTGTATACGCATACAGCCATAGTCTGTAACTGTGCACAGTGTTCTAACTGTAGTCATCTGAAACACTGGGAAACTTCATGCCATCAAATGCAAACATAAGAAAAAGATACATTTTTATTTGCTAAGGAAAATTTGAGCTAGGTTTTATGGTACATAACTGTAGTCCTAGTTTTTGGGATACAGAAGCAGGAGAATTAGAAGTTCAAGGCCAGCCCTAGGTACATACGTGAGGAAGGTTCAATGTGCTTATGTGCATGCCCAATGTTTGCATGCAAAGCTATCTTAGTAACAGTGCGTCCCCTTGGAGTCTAATCTAAAAAATAAATAAAATGAAACCAGACTTTCTAAGAGGCATTATATAATTTATACCTCAGAAATAATTGGAAGGTGTGTGTCAGGGGAATATAACTATTAAAAAACATATAAAAACAACCCAATACATTATATAAAACACTATTGACGCTTTAAAACAATAGATGAAAAACTAAGGAAAGATTTAAAAATAAAATGCCCCCAATCTGAAAAGAATATCTGGCAAGGACAAAAGCTTGGCAGTTGTTCCTGATCTTTCCTAATCACAAGCATATCTGAGGGTCTTGAATTGTGATGAATAGCAGCTTATTTTATTCAAGAGTGCAGCCCCTGATGTTCACACACAGTCTCTGCATGGGCTGCTCTTTCTGAAGCTCTTCGAATCCATATATATGAACACAAACATTCCTAATTAAATGTTCCCATCCTCAGCTCTCCCTTGAGTATGGGGAAAGCTATTCCTCATGCACTTGTATCCAGACCACACGTCTGGCAGGACAGCAATGATGACGGAACAGCACAATTGTTGCCTGAGTGTCGTTATATTCTGCCATGCACTTCCTAAGTAGTTGGCTGGCTTCCTTCAGCAAGGCTTTCATCCATTAAAAGTTCCTGGAGCTATATCAGCTAGAATGAATGCCAGTGCAGATCAAGGAAACACTGGAAGGTCAATCCTTTCCCCAGCATTCAAGGTTCTACCTACCTACCTACCTTCTTTTTTTTTTTTTTTTTTAAGGAAGGAAAGGATTTATTCTATCTTACAATTCTTAGGCTAACCCTCCATCATTGAGGGAAGTCAGTACAGGAATGCAAGGCAGGAACCTGGAATCAGAAACTGAAGCAAAGTTGGTGTTTACTGTCTTGCTCCTCACGCTTGCTCAACCTGCTTTTTATACAACCCAGGATCACTGCCCACAAGTGGTCTGGGCCCTCCCACATCAATTATCAATCAAAACAATGGCCCTACAGACTTGCCTATAGGCCAATTTCATAGAGATACTTCCTAAATTGTGAGTTCTTCTTTCCAAGGATTTATATTTTGTCATGCTCACATGAAACTAGCCAACATAGGTAGGGATGGGGGTAGGGGTCTTGTTTTTTCCTTTTCTCCTTTCTCCTAAATGAGACCCCTTTTTCTAGAAACCATCTGTGGGGACATGAATGAAACCAAGAGGCATCTGGACACCCCATGAATAGGAAAATAGACTGCCTCCATATGTGTCCATGTCGTAAAGCTTTATTAACTCCAAGGCAACAACCCTCAGTGGTACCCTGTTTCCTCGGACCTCCTTGTTCGGCACAGGAGGGATGCAGATTTTTTTTTTTCTCTAAAATCCCTAAAAACATACTTTCTAAAACTCATCCTCTGTGGCCAGTGAATTTCAGTCTTTGAGTTTGTGCAAAGATAATCCCAGAAGCCAATTAATGGCTCAGTTCCATGGCAGTTTTGTCTAAAGGTCTTGGTATCTTAACTCTTAAACTAAGCTAAGAGCTGAGAAAGGACCCTCTGCTTTCAGACACCCCCAAGTTTCCCATATTCATGGTGATTAGCAGGTTCTGTGTAGTTGACTTGGAAGTTGAGACCATGCTAGATGGTTTTTCAGAGCCAAAGGTTATTTGTCCTCAGGGCTTCTTTTGGGGGGGGGTCTAAGAAACACACCCTCTTCACTGTAGGGCAGTGACCTCTGCAGCCTGGTCCTCAGCTCTTTTGACTGCACACTCTCTGCTGCCTTTGTTGACTTGAGCTCTTTCTTCCCTGGCTTGAGGAGGCAGTGAGGAGTTTGGAGCATGGTTCAACAGCAGAGACAAGATTCAGCAGTACAGCACTTGCCTATAATTCCACAGTGAGGGTCTAGGAGTGTGCCCTGCAGCTAGTGTGTGTCAAGCCCTTGAGGTCTGTCATCAGTGCAACATCTTCCCAAATAAAATGGAGACCTGTTATTCCTCTGATACCCTACATGGTGACTGACTCACCATGTGTGTGTCTGCAGAGAAGAGAAGAGCTCTACTTTTCTTGTATGGCCTTTTCTCCATGAGAAGTGTGTGTGTGTGTGTGTGTGTGTGTGTGTGTGTGTGTGTGTGTACATATTACATGCATGAGTGTGTGGGAGTTTGTTCTTATGTATATGCAACTCAAGAAGTTGGTGTCTTCCTATATCATTCTTTTCCCTGAGACAGGGTCTCTCACTGAATCACAGCTGCTGCCACATCTTACTGCAAGATAACGTGGAGATGCATTTTGGAAACAATGCACTGACAGCCATCCTTCAGACATGTCTCCTTAGAATTCACTTTGTGATACTCTGTCATGTCACTCTGTGACACTCACTGTCTGCCTGTTTCTGATGTACCTCTTCCACTATTACATGAGCTTCTTTACACAAGTAAGCATCAGATCATCACTGTAATCTTTGCATGCCTGACACTTAATAGACAGTCAGGTATGTTCTGATTCAGTGAGCAAACAATGAAATTTACACTTCAGGTCTGACACATTTAAGATGTTCCTGAAATTCCTGTTTTAAGCTGGGTCAACTGAAAAGACTGTCACATTTTAGGATGGTTACAAATTTGAAGTTTTGTTTAGAATGCGCTTTCAGAGCTAGTGAGATGTTCAGCGAGTAAACGCACTTGCCAACAAACCTGAAGAGGTCCAAGCCCAGAACCCATATGATGGCAGGAGACCCAATCCCACAAGCTGTCCTCCGACCTCCATATATGTTAAGTACATGTGCCCAAGCACACATAAATAACTGTAAGAAAGGATAGATTTTCACATTTGATTGGTCTATTATAAAATAAAATAAGGTTGCCAATTAACTCACACATCATATCCACATGGCCTAAAATTGGCAATGCAAAAATACAGATCTTAGTATGTGCAAAATAACTTGTAGTTTTCCTCTCAAAACTGGGAAATGTTAGAGAAGTGTCCTTATAAAGGAACTTATGCATAATACCACTGTCGTGAAGAAGGTCAACTCAAACAGTCTACAGCCACTCCAAGAACTTGGTGTCCTTAAGTGCAAACATACAATTTGAAAGTATTTTTATTCATAAATTATATATTTTGCATCATGTTATTGGATACAGCTGCTCCAGCCTAAATGATCACTGTATAATCAACTTACTTTTTTCTCCTTGTCAACAACCATTAGCAAGATAAAATAAAATTATATTATTCAAAACTTTAAAATGAGCTATGCTCTCCAGTCTGATCTAGCTGTGCATATTTCTGTTACATGGAAACACTTCTTTTATGAGTGTCTGTACCAACTTTACTTAGAGACTATAAATTCTGTCTTCTACGCCATGGCCCACAGGGCACTACCCTTAACCATGTATCTCTACAAACAAAGCCTAGAGCTGCTGCAGCACTTACCAACCAGGACCTGACCACTCTTCATGGCAGAGCCTCCTGGTGACAGGCCGTGCACCACGAGCCTCTCCCCATCGGCCTGCTTCCCGCTCTTTCTCCAGCTCCACTTGGTCTGATGGACAATTCCCACCAGCACTTCCAAGAGTTTGAGCTGCTCCCTGGCTTTGATGACCGTTAGCTTTTTGGGGTTAATATAGACAGTCACATCCTTGTACCGCTGTTGTACAGTAACTCCAGTCTTCTGGTTGGATTGATGCTTCAAAATGGACACAGGCCCATTGTCACTGCTATTCTTTTTGTGGTAGCGCTTAGGTAAAAGTTTTTTGCTTTTCAGGATTTTGGTGAAGCGCTTGAGCTTGGGTTCATACTTCTTTCTCTCTCTGGTGTCATCGTCTTCAATGATGACCTCCTTCTCACTGAACCTGACATGGTTCACAGTCTGTGTCTCTGGAAGGAGAGTTTCCTCCTCATCCTCACTCAGTTCCAGGTAAAACAGCTCTCCATTCCTCTGCACGCTGTCCAGCCACTCAGGCTCCAGATCACTGTGTGAAAGAGGAAAGGTCACCTGAATGGTCATCCACCATGAGAAAGACAGCCTCACTTTCCTGGGTGGGAGGGCCAGTAGGCTTGGTAGTAGAGAAGGGGGGGGGGCGCTCAAACAGGCAGAGTGACACCAAGAAAACCAATAAAAGGAGGAATGAAAGAAACTTTCCTATAATCTATTGAGCTATATTTTTAAAAAATAAAACTAATTCCAGCTCACACCTGTAATTCCAGCGCTTGGGAAACTGAGGCAGGAGGACTGCCAAGAATTCAAGGTTAGCCTGGACTACACAGTGAGTTCCTGGTTACAAAGTGAGACCCTCTCTCAAAACAACAAAAACAAATTAATTCAGAGGCTGGGAAGATGGTCCGGCAGGTAAGGTATTTGCTGCACAACCACGAGGACCTGAGTGCCCACATAAAAAAAAGCAGGACTTGGGAAGGACACTGCATAGTGGTGTCCTCTGAATTGACATGTTCCCTCTAGGAGGGAAGGAGAGTTTCACAAGATCCAGGAGATAAAGAAAATGTCACACATCTGGGAAAGTAAAAAATGGAAAATTCTAGAAGGCCTGGCATCACAGAAAGCAGGAACTGCCAGTGAAAAGACTAAACAGCAGCTGCAGAGGGGAGTTGCTTGGGCCTGTGGAGTTGCCTACATGCTGTGTGGAGGGCTCTAGGGCTGCAGCTTCTCAAGTCTTGATTTCAAGTTGTCTCTGCCCCTTGTAAGTAACCTCCTATAGTGACCTTCACAAACCTCCACTGAATCACCAAGTTAGACACTACTGTCTACTCTGCAGTGACTAAATACCTATGTGTTGTATCTTCTCAGAAAAAAAAAAAATCCTTATAAAACAATATGGTAGCACATGTCTAGCTCAAAGGGTGAGCTCTAGGTTCAGTAAGAAACTATGTCTCTAAGTAAATAAATAAATAAGGTAGAGTGCAATAAAAGACCACCAACTTCTGGCTTCTGTATGTGCAGACTTGGGCAAATACACCCATATTCACAAACATGCTTGGCACACACACACACACACACACACACACCACTAATCCAGCCACTGTATGGTTATAGCTCACTTTGCACATCTCAGAATTTGCACTAGCCACTGAAAGTGTGACTGAATCCACAGAAGCCAGCCGTCTGGAAACCACAGGTAAACGTCCTATCTGCATGGGGAACAGTTGGGATGGATTCAAGCTAGAACAAAGCTATGCATCACATACTTTGTTTAGATAACAATTTTCAGAGAGGCAGCCTTCATCTTTCCACAAACTGCAACCATGGCTGAAACCAACCAGTTATAATCATAGTTTGTAATGAACCTAGCTATAACCTATAATTTCTGCACAACTCCTCATTAGCAGTAATAGTAAGAAAAGTAAAGCCCACACTTTACATAATTCATCCCATGGCTGTAAAGGAGGATAGATGGGAAGCTGGTTGTTAAATAACCAAGTTATTGCCACTAAAATGGAGACAGCATTAAACAGCAACAGCACCCAAACTGTGGCAATAAACTGATCACTCGGTCCTGTTTTGAGTCACACTCTGCTTTCTGAGCTGCATTTTTTTTTTTAAATGACACTGGTTTGTCACCATGTGAGGAGAGTCTTAAGCTGAGCACCGGGCAGGAAAAGGTGTAATCTGTGTTCTAATCATTCACCCAACAGAAGTCTTCTTTGCTTTCTTAAATATTTATTAGCAAACTCTGATTCTTCAATTACATTTTTGTCAAATACTGCTTTTTGAATACTACGAAAATTAGTTCCCAAAATATCCTATTCTACTACAGCTATAGTCTATATAGCTGGTTAATAACAGAGAGTTTTCAAGTGTACATTAGTCATTAAAAAGAAAATAAAGATACAGGTGGCTAAAAATACCAAAACTAACACTTCTCTGGTCTAGTTGGTTCCCAATACTTGGCATCACTTTTGATGCCTCGAATCACTCACACCAGCAGCCACACATATCGGCAGCTTCAACCTCATCTATCCTTGAAGAAGTTAGTGTTTAACATTCCAAATAGCTGTGTGCCCACTGTAAGCCTTTAGGTGACAAGTGAACAATAATCTTTCTTTAATTTATTTTTATTTCATGTGCATTGGTGTTTTGCCTGCATGTATGTCTGTATGAGGGTGTCGTGTCCCCTGGGACTGAAGTTACAGATCTGTGAGCTGCCATGTGGGCACTGGGAATTGAACCCAGATCCTCTGGAAGGGCAGTCAGTGATCTTAACCACTGAGCCATCTCTCCAGCTCGTGAACAATAATCTTAACTGGCACACTGGACAATTTGATCAAGTATCACTATGGTTTGGCTATGAAGTGTCCCCAAACACTTAGGTGCTAATGCTTGGTCCCACACAGTGGGCTAAAGGGGGGAGATCATGAGGGTACTAGTCATTGATGAATTCACAGGTGATAGGGATGTTAGGAGGTAGGGGATCACTAGGAGCATGTCTCTCAAACCTTGTTCTGTCCCCTGCCCTAGCATGCACACGGCCCCTCCCTTCATAGCTGCCATGAGGTGAGCAGCTTCCCTCTGCCACCATGTACTGTTTCACCCACAGGCCCAGATAAGAGTGAAGCAACCATTTCTTTGAAATTAGGATACAAAACAAATCCTTCTTTGATTAACTAACTTGTCACAGTGCTGAAAAGTGACGGATGCCCAATAACTAAGCTACGTATCAGTTTCAACAACAAATGGTTTGCTTTAACATTTCACCCTTTTGGTTTGCTGTGTTCTTTGTATTAGACTCATGAGCACTTTTTTATCTGTTAAGTATAAGGCTGGTCTTAACCTTTAAAATCTGAACATGAACTCACCTTTTGGTTATAATTTAAAGATCCATGTGGGCAGAAAGTGTGGCAAGTATGAAGGACCAAGCCCTGTGGCAAATAAAAAAAACTACGCTATGATATCTAGATGGATCAGCAGATGGAAGTGCTTGCTGCTAAGCCTAACAACCTCAGTTTAATTCCTGGGGACTCACATGGTGGAAGAAGAGAATGGACTCCACAGAGGTGTTCTCTGTTCTCCACACATGCTACATACACATATGTACTTGCATATACACACTTGTAAATATACACAATAATAATAAATAAAACACAAAGTTTAAAACAAACAAACAAAAAAAAAACTTTGCTTTGTGGGGAGGAGAAGCTGAGAAAGAACCCATGATGCCGCATTTGGGAGGTACAAGACAGAGGCATAAAAGGGTAAATGGTTGGGGAGAGTTCGGAAGGAAATGAAAACCAGGACTTAACTGGCTCCCATAGAACTGGGCACACATTGCCTTAACCAAGAGATGGATGCTGGGAGATCAAACAAGGGCTGAGAAACTGTCACAAACCACAGGAGACTAAGGAGAACTGACGAGCAGCAACACGATATGCTGGGTGGAATCCTGGAACCAAAACAGAATAGTAATAGAAGAGCAGTAACCTCTAAATGAAGTCTGGAGTCAGCTCACAGACCAACATTAACTTCTTACTGGCAAGCAAGTAACAGCTGTATAAGATGGTACTATCGCAGAGAACAGGAGACCTCTGCAACTTTCTATAAGTCAAAACTTAACCCTAATTAAAAAAAAAAATCTTTTGGAAAGGGAATTAAATCTAGCTGTTTCAATTCATATTTTTTTGTAGTGCACAGACCTCAAAAGTTAGCAATAAGTACTTTTACATCCCTGAGACTTCATAGCACAAGCTAGAAAGTTCTCACTGTGTAATGGTTTGTGTGTGTGTGTGTGTGTGTGTGTGTGAAAGTCACTAATGTTTATTTTACTTTTTTTCTAATCAAAAACAGCCTTAGGTTTACAGGCTGCTTACAAGATCCGAGGGTGCTTTAATTGGTTTCCAAGACCCTTAATAATAAAGTATACAGGAGCAGCATCCTGTCCAGAGAAAGATCAACTAATGTGAAAACAGCACACCCATTTACATCTGTGCCATAATGTATCAAAGGAAATGAACTTGAGATAATACTAATAGCTCCCAATTCATAATGTTGTTCAAAGTCCTGGGTTTATAGGTATGGTGGCCCCTTAGACTCATGTCTGAATGCTTGGCCCATAGGGAATGGTACTATTAGGAGGTGTAACCTTGTTGGAGAAAATGTGTCACTGTAGAGGCAGGTATTGAGGTCTCAAATGCTCAAGCTATGCCAAGTACAGTACATTGTTCACCTTTTGCTACCTGTGGGTCAAGATGCAGAATTCTCAGCTCCTTCTCCAGGACCATGTCTGCATGCATGTTGCCATGCTTCTCACCATGATAATAGACTAAACCTCTGAAATTGTTTTCTTTTATAAGAGTTGCCAACGTAATGGTATCTCTTCATAGCAAGAGAAACCCTAACTAAGACAATAGAAAACATGTTATATCCCCTTCCTGAAAATTACATGACTTTCTTAGGTCTGCATTTGTATTAATGCCAGAATTTTTTTTTTATCCTTTGCTAATTTTTTAACCACTGCAAGAAGATCCCCACAGTATGCACCCTGATCTGCACATTTCCTCATTTAATTAAATTGGACATTTGCACTATCCCAAATAATTACATCCTACTCCTCTTGAGAAAAATACAATGCATTTTACTAAAGTGGTCACTGTGTACTTACGTGATACTAATGGGTATAACAGGAGGACAAGTGTAGACACACAGGAAAACCACACAGAACAGAAAACAAAACAACAGGTGATGCAGTGATGGTTAATCTCAGTTGTCAACCTGATGGGGCCTGTCCTAGATAATTTCTGTTGCTGTGATAAAACACCCTAACAAAAACAACAAAAGGGAGACAGAATTTATTTCAGGTCACAGTTCCAGATGGAGAGAGTTCATCACAATGGGGTGATGTGGTAACAGAAAGGAAGCCATGAACAGGAGCAGGAAACTGGCTGATCATACTGCATTTGCATAAAGGAAGCAGAGAGAGAACAGCAAATGGGGTTACTCTGAAAAGCCCATCCCCAATGACACACTTCCTCCATCAAAGTTTCATTTCCTGAAGGTTTTAGAACCTCCCCAGGTAGCATCACCAGCTGGATACCAGGTGTTTAAGGACATGAGCCTATTGGAGACATTTCAGATTCAAAACAAACAGGATCCCCTAAAACACATGTTTCTATGCATGCCTGAGACTATCTAGATTAGGCTAGCCTCTGGACATGTCTATGACTACCTAGATTAGGTTAGCCTCTGGGAACTACACGGGATCATCTGCATTAGGTTAACTGATGTACAAGGACCTACTATAAATATGGGTGGCACCATTCCATGAGTTGGACTGAATAAAGAGGAGAAAGCTGGCTGAGCATTCACTGATCTCTGATCCTTCATCATGGATGCAAAGATTCCAGCTTCCTCAAGTACATGCTACTATGATTTCCCTCCCAGGATGGACTGAACCCTCAAACTATAGACCAAGTAAACCCTTCCTTCTTTAAGTTCCAAGTATATTGTTACAGCAATGAGACAAGTACTTAATATATTATGGGACTCATATCAATTCTACCTGGCATATGTTCAGTAGGTGCCAGTCTGCCTAAGCTTTTCTGTGGTCTTCTGATAACATCTCAGTTTCATCTCTGACAGTCTTCTAAAGGAAAAACATCCTGCTAGATGCTTGCATGTGGCAACCTCAGTTGGATTGAAGCTCTTCTAGCCTGTCATCATGGGACAACAGAAAAACATGTCTGAGAAGACAAAGGGAGCAGCTGAACCCATGACTAAGCACTCACTGTGGGTAGTTTATTTCTGTACTAGGATCACAGCTCCATTGCAGCTATGATGACAATGACCCTGTTCCCATGTCTCATCCTGCAGCCAATGGGCATACCTATATACTGCTAAGAGGGGTTATGATCTAATGTGGGCAGAATAAAAGCCACAGACCAGCAGCACACTTATGCTTATACTAAGGCTTTAATGTACTTTTATTGTATCCATTGTAGGATGAAATCTTGCTATGTGGCCCAAACTAAGCTTAGAATTGTAATTCTCCTCCCTCAGCCTCCACAGTTTTCAGGACAACAGGCATGTACCACTGAGCCTAGGTTTACTGCACTTTTGAACATGTCAGCTGGGACAGAGAGCTAACTGAATAGCTGAAAAACAAGGAACACACACACACACACACACACACACACACACACACACACACACACACCCACCTACCCAGAGGGTAAAAGGTAGAGAAATTAAGAACAAGCCAAGAAGGATCTAGGAAAAGATACATTTGAGTGGGGCCCATCAGTGATTTTGACAAGCGGAAACAGAAAAGGGGTTTCAAACCCAAGGAAAAAAAAATGTATAAAGCTGCAGGCATGAAGGAACAGGTGGACATTTCAGTGCAACAGGAACACAAGTAGCTTAGAGGATGAAGTGGGTACTGGGGAGATGGTTCCTTGGGTAAGAGTGCTTGCTCTGCAAGCCTAAGGACCTGAATTTGAATCCAAGGGGTTGAAGGGCAGAGGATCACTCAGTTCCCTCCCCCACCTCCTAACTTCCCCATCCCCCACCCCAATCCATACCTCATCTGTTACTGTTCAGAAAGAGGCAGGTCTCCCATGGGTGTCAACAAAGCATGACATATCAACTTGCTGTAGGACTAAGCTCCTCCCCTCATTTTAAGGCTGGGCAAGGCAACCCAGGATGGGGAATAAGGTCCCAAAAGCCAGCCAAAGCATTATGGATAACTTGTTAGGAGTCCTGCAAACAGACAAGTGCCACATATATGTAGAGGGCCTAGGTCACTCCCATGCAGGCTCCCTGGTTGTCAGTGCAGACTCTGTGAGCTCCTATGAGCCTAGGTTAGTTGTGGGTTTTCTTGTGATGTCTTCCACCCCCCCCACCCAGGTCCACAGAATCCTCCCCCACCCAAGTTCATATAATCCTTCCTCCCTCTCTTCAACAAGATTCTTTAACCCTAACCACTCCCAGATCTACTCTCACCTCTATACCCACAACTTATTATTATTATTTAAAGGACCCATCAAGTCCAATAGTGTTGCCGATGCACCCCTGGATGTGGGGCCATCCACTGGAGCACAGTCCATGTATTAGGGACCAAACCCTTAAGGAAAGCTGACTCACCCTTCCCCAGGAACCATCAACCACCCATAGCCCCTTAGTTAGGGGTAGAGATTCATGAACCTCTTCCCCCTCCATGCTAGAATGTTAACTGGCTTGATCTTGTTGATCTTAGGGGCAAATCTCTAGATCTGTATGTTTCATATGGGGTGTCTGCAGAATCCAGAAAACCAGAAAGGGATCATTGATGGAGAGAACAATGAAATGGACTTATTTTTTAAGTGTGTGTGTGTGTGTGTGTCTGTGTGTGTGTGTGTCTGTGTGTGTGTTTACCTGTGAGGCCAGAGGCATCAGATCTCTTTCAAGCTGGAATTTAACATGATTGTGAGCCACCTGACATAGACAGAAATTAAACTTGGGTCCTCCCTCAAACAAAACAAAACAAACAAACAAACAAACAAAAACAAAAAAAAACAAAAAAAAAAAAAACAGTCCATGCCATAATCTTAATCACTGAAACAAGTCTCCAACCTTTAGAATTATGTTTGAGGGAAGAGGAGAGGCAAGGCCTTGCCCTAAGGCAGTGTGGAAAGGGGGAGAAGTGACGGATGTGAGCACAACAAAAGGCTGTAACAGACTCAAAGGGAGAAGATGGTGATGAAGAGATAGAAGAGAAAGAGAAAGAGATCTCTCTTTAACACACTGAGCTAGAAGTGCAGTGAGGAGACAGTTGGGAATTACTATTTATCTTATTAAACTACATGATTTTATTTTAAAAAACTAATTAAAAGTCAGGGTTCAGAACAGAAGAAAAGGGAGGAACCTTGAACGGGGTATAATATAATATAATAATAATATGGCACCATGAATTTGAATGAAATATTTTGATATCATAAATCATTTGATCCATGTTAAAACTCAAGAAAAAGGTAAACTTTGATCCAGACAAACATTGGAATCCTATACAGAAGGAAAAAAAAAAAAAAAAAAAGAGTTGAACCACTTTAGGCATCAGCATAATTCCCCAAGAAAAACAAAGGAAACAAAACAGAAACTAAATGACTTTTCACAAAAGTCTAGAAAACAAAAAGGCACTTATAGCAACAGGAGAGGGACATATGGTCTTAGACCTGTGGGGAAACAGCTGTGTGAGGTATAATGCATTACATTGATGAATGGATGAACAGGTTTTCACATATGCCTCAAAAAGTGGCTGAAAAATCTCAGGCAAGAAGGCAGAAGTTTTCAGCTTTTTTCAGCTAAAATCTATTTTACAGTTACTCCTCTTCTTGTCCAAAAGCCCTAGTTCCAAAAATAACAATAAGAAAACAAAACCACTTTAAAAAATTAAAAATAAATGTCATAAAATTGACAGCTTCTAGCCATCACAAACTAATCAATGTTGCTTCAATGAAATGGTAACTGTAGGCCAAAGCAAGGTAGTTTGACATCACTACTAAGGAAACATTCAGTTTGCATTATCTAAGTTCTGAAGAAGAAAGTGATTGGGTCCCTTAGCCCAACTCTCCCAACAGTGTTGTGTCTCTGAAGCCTCCCTGAGGCTTAGACATAACAGCATCAACCTAAAACCTCCCTCTATTATAATAAGCCTAAGATAAATCTATTAAAAGAATGACCTGGAGGCAGAGAAATGGCTCAGCAAGCAACGGCTTTGGTTGTCTAGCCTGATGACCTACGCTTGATGCCCTGAACACACATGGTTAGGAAGAGAGGATCAACAATATCCAAATTGTCTTCTGACATACTTGTGTTATGGCAATTGTGAACAAGCACACACATACAAACACACACACATACACACGCACACACAGGCACATGCTAAAATATTTTAAAAACCCTACCAAAACGTTTCATCAGCAATTTCATCTCACAACTGATAAACAATCATATGCAGATCAGACTGCATGTTAATCACAAACATGCATGGAACAATAACTTGCAAAAAGACGAGTAAGACGGTGAGTGGAATCTTGAAGTCCAGGATACATAAAATGTCTTTCTTACTAAGTTTCATGGAGACCACAGAGGCAACAGGTGATCCTTATTTCTCTGATCTGATGAGAAAAGTTCAGGTTCATACTCAAGCCTTTCATCAGAATGGCTCTTCGCAAAGCAGGATGATGCAGCTTGCACTGTAACTGTTGCTTAAGGTAGGAAATACCTAACATTGTAACAAAGATTTGAACAGAAACTTCCCAGGGCAAGTTGGCAATTCTGCTTTCCCATCACACACATCAATAAGGGACAAGCATAAAAATCTGAATTTTGAGCAGGGTGGCGGTGCATGCTTTTAATCCCAGCACTCAGAAGGCAGAGGCAGGCCGACCTCTGAGTTTGAGGCCAGCCTGGTCTACAAAGCTACACAGAGAAACCCTGTCTCAAAAAAAAAAAAAAAAAAAATCTGAATTTTGGTAGGACTCAAGATACAGACCAGCAGAATACTTTGCAATAGGGGTATACATATAATCAGGACAAGGACACTAGAATATTGGGAGTGATTGATGAACGAATGACACTAATAAGGACACAGACACATGTATTCTGGACAGTGAAACACTTAGTTTTCCTACTTCAAGATTCTCAGGTTCCTCGTTTCTAGAAAATCCCACTGGATGTCAGGAGTGAGTCTGGATTTCTAGAGGCAGCATTCCTGTGCCCATAGGATCATCAGACATCATCTCTAGGCTAACAGTGTGTGACTAAGATGTGGAGAAACCAAGCATGGGAATATCAGTCTAAGGCTTCCCACAGCACAACCAAATAAGGTTCTGTATCATTTCCTCCTGGGAAACTACTGAAATGACCATGTCCTGACTAGTGTTAACCGTCAACTTGATACAACCTAGAATTATATAGGAAGATAATCTCAACTGAGGAACTGCCTGGATCAGATGGACCTATGGGCAGGTCTGTAGCGATTGTCTTGACTGTTAATTGATGTGGTCCTGAAAATATACAAGAAAGCTAGCTGTGCATAAGCTTGCTTGCCTGCCTGCCTGTGTGCCTTCTAGCCTCCATGTTTTCTGCCTTGCAGCTTTGGCTGTGAAGTGAGTTCTTTGGTTTGGAGGTGTTGTTGCAGAATAGAAAACAGGCCTATCTTCAAGGTCCTGAATTGACTTCCCTTAGTAATGAACAGGGACCTGGAATTGTAAGCCAAGAAAATCCTTTCTCTTCTAAGTTGGTCATAATTTCTTATTACAGCAACAGACATGAAACTAGATCAAACCACAAATTTTTAAATCATTTTCAAGATGACAATAGTAACTCACATAAAGTTGATATTCTTATATTTGTTCAAAATTTTAAGAATACAATTTATCCCTATTAAGCTTCTAGAATGTATTTAAGCAGGTTTTCCCTCGCTTTTAGTTTAAGTAGGGTTTCCTGCACTTTTAATGATTAAAAAAAAAAAAAAAAAGGTATTACATACTCTAACTGCTTGTTTTAACTACAAATAAACCACAGTGGCCTGAGACTTTCCACTGCCAGCCATTCACTTTAAGTTACCACTGGCTTTTCCAAGAAGTCCTTAATCCATAGCAACAGGAGTTAGCACTGACTTTTCGAGTCCTTAATCCATAACAACAGGTATAGATTATTTAAAAAACAAAATACCCCGAATCAAAACAACTCATTCATGGTATTATCAAGGATTCTAACTTGAAATAGAAAGGCCTGGGGTTGACTAGAAAAATACATCATGAATATAATGAAGCCAGAGAGGCTGTCTTGATAATGAGGCACTGAGGACACTTCCTCTTTGCAATCTATTCATTTCCGTAAGAGGAAAACATCTCCATAATTAAAATAGTTGCCCCATATACAGTGTCCACGGTGTCTCTTCCCCTGTAAATACTCAGGAGTCTGCAGGTGGAGGGGACCTGCAGAGCGTTTGCTGCTCTTGGAGAGAGCTGGAGTTCAGTTCCAAGCACCCACACAGTGGCTCACAATCGATGGAAACTCTAGTTCCAGGGACCCAACGCCCTCTTCTGGGCTCCAGGGGCACTGCACTCATGTGCACACACCCACACAAAGACACACAGATCATCACAATAAAAAAATAATAACAGTAATAATAGTAGTAGTAGCAGCAGCAGCAGCAGCAGTAGTAGTAGCAGTAGTAGTAGTACTAGTAGTAGTAGTAATAATAATAATAATAATAATAAAAATAAAAAAATCCTTTTTAAAATGCTCCACAGTCTAAGTCACAAATGAGGTAAGAAGGCTATGCTACAGGACAGGGTTCAGGAGCACCACAGACATCCTTCATAGAGCACAGAGCCCACGGGAAGGCGAGGATCCTCTCATCCGGCGCCCCGCTCCCCGCGGCCAAGGACCCGCAATGCCCTGGAGCCTTACGTGTCGCTGCTGGCTGAGGAGCAGGAACCCAAGCCGCTGGCCCCGCCGTCGGAGTCGCCCTCCTCTTCTTCCTCCTGTGAGGACAGGTCTCCGGAGAGCTCGGCCGGGCGCCCATGCAAGTCTCCCCAAGCGGGGTCCGACATCATTACGATCACGAGAGCTCCGGGTGGGAGACCCTCAGACCCCAGAGCCAGCCAGCCCCACCTCCAGCCGCGCGGCCATTTTGCCAAGCGGGACCACGTGACCCCCGAAATTCAGCTGCGATTGGCTGAAGCGCTGGTTGCCCGGGAGACAGAGAAGCTTCCCGGTGAAGACGCGGAGCTTTGAAGAGAGTCAATGGGTGCTCTTTCCACAGGCTGTGCAAAGCAGACATTCTTTTCTCCCTTTCCTTTTTTTTTCTCTTTCCAGGCTAAGTACCTTACAGTTTGTACTTTGTCCTGTTTTCTTTTTCTATTTTTGCTTTTTATTGTGATCAGACTGTTGTTGTTTTGACAGAGGCTTAGAGATAAAGAGCCTTTGCATTTATGCACCCCTGGGTACTAATGCAAATATCTGTTCTTTCTTTAAAAAAAGAAAGAAAGAAAACTTTTATCTGTAATTTGTAAATATATCAAATATTTTTAAGGTACATAATAGCTATCACTGAGTCATACATGCATCGCCTGCCCACTCTATTACATTCATTCTCAATTCATACACCATGCTAAGTATTTGCATACAATTAAGCAAATAGTCCTCTATAATTAAGTAAAAAAAAAAAAACAAAAAAACAAAAACCAAAACTGAGATTTAGTGAGAAAATAATGGTTATGCAGTTAACAGGCAACAAAGTCAACCAAAAAAAAAAAAAAAAAAAAAAAAAAAAGAACTTTAGTCATTATACTACACTACATTTTCTCCTCAGGAGCCACTTTCTCCATTTATCAGTGGTTTCATTTTCCAAGATCAGCCAAGGTGAGAAGGTACTACATGATAAATTCTAGAAGTGAACCACATGTTCTCAATTGTACATCACTCTGGTCCTGGTGCAATCTAGCACAGTCTTGCTCCACTCACTTGGTAGTAAACCTTCTTTGTTCAGTATATGCACAATGAATATGACTTTACCAGTTAGCTCCTTCTAGTAGCTGACTGGTTAGAAGGCAAGCCATCAATGTGTCAGTATCACAGTAATGTATTAAAGTGGATGACCAACACTACTAGATCACAATGCCTGAATCATTTACCTAATGTCTTTCTGCACCTAGAGGGGGAAAAATACTGATTTCCTCCTAATATCATACCACAATCAATAAAGAAGATGCCTGTGACCCCCAAAGGTTTGGGAACTTCTTCCCGCAGCAAGCAAGCAGTGGACATCAGCAGTGTCTATCCGATCCCAGTAATTTTGATATTAGCTGGAGATGCTCAAACCCCACAGGTTGAAGGATCATTCCCCAAAACTGCCACCCTGGTCACACCCTTTAAGACGGCAATTACAAACCCCAGCTTGTTTTTATTTGTCCTCTACCTACAACACAAGGTTCCCATAACTCTCTCCTTGAATGTGACTGACCTATTTGAGTGGCTCACAGATTCAGCAAAATTTTTATAGTTACCATTTTATCGAACATCATTACAAAGAATATAGATGAGAAGATACACAGGTGTGGGAGGAGGGGTGCAGAATTTCAGAGACTTCATTCACTGTCCACTCCCTGAGAGCCTCCATATGCTCATCAATCTGGAGGTTCTCTGAACCTCATCTTTCTGGTTCTTGTGCAAATGTAATCATGTAGGCCAGGTTGCTAACGGGCTGTACAGGAAGACTCAGTAATGCTTGGGTGTTGCTATTCTTTTGCATTTCTTTCTCCTAGGATGGGCCAGGACCCCTTTGGAATGGCAAGTGCCTCATGACTCGCTGTCAGATAGGGGTGTGTCACTGTAATAAAGAGACTCTCCATAATAGTTGCATTTCTAATGAAATATGTATACTTTTCCACCACTATCATCTCAAACAATAAATTTTACCTAAGATTTCATTCCAAAATAAAAAAATACTTTAGGCATTTAGTTAACCATTTCTTTGCTTATCTGTTTGTTTGAGACAGGGGCTCACTGTGCAACTATATGGCTGATCTGGAACACACTATGTAGACCAGGCTGGCCTTATACTCACAGAGATTGACCTGCCTGTCTTCCAAGTTCTGGGAGTAGAGATGTACACCACTATGCCTGGTTGCACTTCTTCATTTTTAAAGCAACCTATTAGTTTTTTTTTTTAAAGTAAAAGACATTTCAAAATATTTTGTTATGTATATGAGTGTTTTGCCTGCATAAATATTTGTTTACTATGTGCATGTCTGGTGTCCTCAGAAGCCAGAAAAAGGTCACAAAGCCCTGGAACTTGAGTTTCAGACAGTTGTGAGCTGAGATGCTGAGAATCTAACCCAGATAGATTCTCTAGAAGAGCAGCAAGTGCTCTTAATCACCATCTCTCCAGCTCTATAAGTCATTTTCAATAACAAAATATCCAGTCCCTTCCCCGAAGTAATAATCTTAATTTCTATGAGCATCTACCAGTCTTACATTATGCTCATAAACATCCAGTGTTACTTCACTAGAGAAAAGAGTCCAAGTTTTGTACAGTCTTTAAATTGCTTTCCCAGTTCAGGGAAAGCAGCTCACTTGGAAGAGTGCTTATGCAGCATGCAGGAAACTCTGAGTCAATCCTAGCAGTATGTAAACCAGCCAGGGTTGTGCACATCTGTAATTTCACTAGGGAGATGGAGGCCAGAAGAGCAGAAGGTCAAGGTCATCCTTGATTACACAGAGAGGTTGAGGCCAGTCTGGGGGATTCATGAAACCTTGTCTCAAAAATGTTTTTCCCTAAATCAAATAACTGAGTATCCTTAATTTCTATTCTATATTAATCAAATTAAGGAAGTGTGTCCAGTATGTCTGATCAAAAGGAATCACTCACAGCTTACTAAATGTACAGTTTTTGAGACCTTGCACCACATCAATGGGATCAGAATCTGTAGAGGAGAAGCTTAGAAATCTCTGCTGTTGTTAAGATATGTTTTCTTCCTTATGTATATGAACATGTTGCATGCATGTATGTATGTGCTCCATGTGTTTGCCTGGTACCTGAGGAGGTCAGAAGAGTGTGTTGGATCCTCTATAACTGAAGTTACTGATGTTGTAAGCCATTATGTGGGTGCTGGGAATCAAACTGGGTCTTCTGCTAAAACAAGTATTCTAAACCATGAGCCATCTCTCCAGTTCCCAAATCTCTGTTTCAAATGAGGGCCCCAAATGGTTCTGAAGTCTTGGGAAATGATGCCCTAATCTTTGCCCCAGCCCTATGCTTCTTTGGGACAGGATGGCTGATATATTTTGAATACTCTGCCACCACTCCCACTTGGTGAATTTGAGCCTGGCTGACAGGTTCTGAATCACTCTCCAAGGAACTATATCTATACAATCCCAACACACCAATCTCTTCAAGCTCTACTTTCTTGTTCTCTAAATTCACACAGTGGCACCCACTGTTTGGAGTATATGTAAAATGCCTAGTGCAAGCAGGGTCAGTAGACTTAGCCACCTGTAGAGCTATGGAGTCCTCTTGGTGCTTGCTTCTACATAATACATTTGTTCAAATGCAGCACAACTTTCCCCTAAGACACAGTAACTCTCTTTTCAAAGCTTTCCAGACATAACCACCTGAATAAGAAGCCCTTTCTCTATCTTCCCTCAATAAAATATGCCATGTGTATACATATATGTGTATGTGTAGGTATATGTATATGCACATGCATAAATGCCTCCAAATGACAGTCTCCTGGAGACATGATGAGATGACTGGTTATTTCTTCTTTAAACTTCTCTCATTCCACTAACTTGAATCACAGAAAAAAAGAAAGAAAAGAAAAAAAGACCCCCATAAAATTATGTTGTGTATGAGATACTGCATATTTCAGCTTCCTGTGCTAATTAAATTCTATCTGTTGGCTTAATAGGAAAGAGAGACACAGAAAGAATGTGTGTAACTACTTTGCTTGATCTTTCATATAGACTGACATACAACATAACAATTATTTTATTACTAATTTAATTTGGGGGATGTGGTATTAGCAAATTGTATTTCTAACTTGATTAATTTTAATATCCTTATATGTGTTGGGAAAGGAAAAGATGGAGAAAGAAAAAGAAAATGGCATCAGAGCCATTTGTGAAAATACTCTGTTAGTCCAAGGGCTTAATAATTAGAATCACAAGAAAACTTTAAAGATTTAGACTGGGGTATATTCTCATTTTCTATTTTTGACTACCTAAAAATTGAAGCTCAAAAAGGTTTACTTTAATGTGTCAGAGACACATTTTCCATAGATTACCATCTCAATTAGACAAACAATACAATTCAGACATAAAATACGCCAGATAAGAACATAGTTAAATATTTACTAGACTTAGCAGGCTCAAAGGCTCTTTATTTAGTAGCAGGAGAAGCAAGCAATGAAGGATAAATGAAAACAGGGCCATGGGAGATGATGCTCATTTAAATCATGGGGCAAATTTTATGTAATGGAGCTTTGTCAAAAACTAATCAATATTGCAGTGAGTGTGAACACAGGAAAAGCACTTTATGAAATAAGCAGTAATAGTTTTAAAAATCTATTTTAAAGTAATTATTTTAAAAAATTATGGTAGACCAATAAATATCATTTAAAATGCTGTGACTTTCTAATGTGGAGTTTTCCAAAATTGAAGATAGGAAAGTTGCTCTTCAATGTTAAATTTGTGTAATGAAGTTACAGTCTGAAATTTTAGTTTTCTCATATGAAAATGGAATCCCTTGTTCATATGTACAGAACCTAATTGTTATATGATCATTTAGATGATAATAGAACATAGAGAGGCTCTGGGCTGGGGTAACTCAGTGGGAAAGTGCTTCTTTAACATGCATAAAATGTTCCGTTCAGTCTTCATGTCTGCAGAAACCAAACAGTGGGATTATATTATTTCCCATTCAGTCACCCAGTAACTGCAGCAGACAACACAACACTCAATCCATGAGCCCAGGTCATCCATTCTTATTTGTCTTTATTCTCTGCCACTGCTTACAAACTACAACACATTTGTTGAACTCTTCTGCCACCAGAGACCAGTATTTGCCAACCAGAAGGAAAGAGGCCCCTAAAGCAGGAATGCCCAGCCTGGGGAATTACTGAAGAGAAAAGGAAGAAACAAAGAGCAGACATGAGAGTTAGTAGAAAATGAATACATTTTAATGCTGAAAGCGAGGCTATTGTCATTTTTAAAACCTGTGGTGTTGTGACCCCTGCAGTTCCCGGCAGTGGCGGTCAAATGCTGGATACTGCAGAAATGCCATACTTTCCTTTTTCTGTGTCCTTGAGTCTAGAACTAAGAACAAACTGAATGTGGACAAAGACAGATTTCTCATGTGATGACAGCACCAATAATTTACCCACCACATGGTCTTTTTAACATTTAAATGTGAAAACTTGTAAAACTAATGCCTCATTGTTACAAAAAAGTCACACAGTATATATTTTACACTGCATTTCCCTAAGCTAATGATTTTATTACTATTTATTTTAGTTTTTACTTTCAAGTTTAAAAAGATATCTTCTATTGTCTTGTTAACAGGACTCTTTAGTCAGCAGGGCATACATTTACCTCCAAAAGGTCTAGATACTTGATACATTTTGAATACACATATTTTTGCTGTGTTAAAAGTATGAACTTCAGATCATCTGGTATTTTCACCTGTTTGCTGGTTTAGATGTTCACAGACCATTGCTCTAGTCCGGTGTCATCATTAGGCACTAGATCTCAGACAAAATTAATGTCTGGGAATCTCTAAGAATAGCCTTTCCCCTGTGCACCTCCCCTTACATTTGATATGAATTCATGTTCACGGAGTGCCGCCAGGTGGTCAGAAGTTCATAGTAATGATGTGGGTCTCACTCACTTTTCAGAATGAGTTACTGTCTCACCAAGTGGGACTGCAATAGAAACACCACTTTAAGAGGATTATATCCACTAGCTGTGTGCATAAGTTGTTTTAAAGTGTTTGGAAAATACTAATGTATGCTACATTGGTACTTCAAATAATCAAGATAACCTCAAAACATTAGCTTGCTTAAGTAAAAACAACTGAGAAATGCAATTTGGGAGCTTTTTTCCTGGCTCAGACACTCTGACCTTTGCCCCCAAAGCAAACTAGCTGAATTCTTCCATCACTGGTAAGCAACTGTCATTTTACTACTGGCATGTGTGGCTCTAGTAGCTTTCTCAACAGGTAAGCAATTCAGTGCTGCAAGTTTTGAAAATCACATTTGATGTGGAAAATATACAATTAATTAACAAACTGGAAGCTCTAGCTTTTAACTTTAAGCATAAAGATAGAATGAAATAGTCTAGTATTTTCTTTAATCTGAGTTTCCAATGACCCTGGCTTCTTTAAAGCATTTTCCAAAATTTGTGGATGACTTACAAGGTATTTATTTATTTTTATCCTTTGACTGTTTCTTCTGCATATAATGAATTTTAGGCTGTTTTACTTCCCTGCTAAAATCCTTCTCTAGCTCTCAGCCTCCTACTTTCAAGTCTTTGAGTGTGTATGCAACCCACTGCGTTTAAATAGGGTTGCCTACATAAGCAAGAGATGTTTCTAAAAGGAAAACATAAAAATGTCACCAAAACCACTTTAAAACACAGATTATGCACTGGCCTGGTTCATGAGAATGACAATAATGGATGATTATGACTTAAAGAGTGTTTCTGTTATATCCATACAAACCTTTACATATGTAAGCAAGGGCATTTGAAAAGTACAAATGTGTGTGAAAATACGTCTTCACTAAATGAGAGAGAAACTTTGATGTGTCACAAATTTTTAAACAGGTGTTTTGAAAACACAAAATGACAAAAAAAAAAAAAAAAAGACCCACAAAATAACAGAACATACAATTGCAAAGATGAAAAGACTTTGGTATTCTGTTAAAAAGAAATCACTATGATCCAGGGTTCCTCTGGCTGCTCTCACAGCTGGGAGCAGTTATTTGTAATTCAGATGAAGCGGCTTTTCACTGTAATGCTGAGCAGGTGTATTCCGGAAATACTCAATCTGAGATGACCACCTCAGGCTGAAGACTGGAGTTTAAACATTCTCTTTCGCCCTGCTACATTCAGGCAGGCCCTGAAGTGTGAATGAGTTTGGATTTTTTTTTTTTTCTACTTGACATTTCAAACAAGAAAAATATGAAGACATTCTGTTGCAAGGTGTCTTTGGTGTTTAAAAACACATTTTCCTCCTGGCTAGCCCAAAATCATGCTGTGAGTGCATTTACAGTGAGCACTCCTTGCGGTCACTCCTGAATTTTAATTTTATCAAACGCAAGGGGAATCATTCTCGGGAGTTTAGCTCCTCCTTTAACAGTATTTCATTTTACACAGCAACAGCTGTCCAGCGGGGAGGAGAGTGGGGTGCAGAAAACTTCAAGTTTCAGAAGACCGCTCTCGAGTCGAAGAAATTTAATTTTAAAGCCCCTTGCCTAATGCTGTCCCCCAACACACACACACTTTCTACAGCTCATATGGTTTTGTACAAAGACTTAAAAGGGTCGTTTGAAACGTTTACAGATGAGCGAACTCACATAAACCTCCCTGGCAGATATTTACTAAGCTGGCTTACTCGTCCTAGCCACAACGTAGTCAAGAGAAACTCATTTACTTCTAAGCTAGTCCCCCTCCCATCATATCTCAATAAGGCCAGGCCCTCCCAGTAAGGAACGTTAACTGCCATGCACTTCATCTACAAGTCAAGTTTATTCTCAGAGTGGATTCCTTTCTCAACAATAAACTCATCGCCTTCACCGTTTTAATCTTTGTTAGTCGGTTTCGCATAAAAGATAGGGGTTGGATAAGCTGATGGAAAGTTGAGGTTCTCTTAGAACTCCTGTTGTGTAGTCAATGTTCCGCGGCGCGTAGTGGGTGGGGTGAAATCATGTTTGTTAAAACAGAAATTCTTTCTAATTTCACTCATAGTCCAGGCAAAGCTCTCAGCTTCCACCAGCACCCCCACCCCCACCCCTCGCAGAAAGTGCAGAGCGCCTTGAGAGACCGGTTTGCTTCACACGGTCCTTTCCCTTCTTCAGAAAGTGGAGCCTCACAGAGCCGATTGGCGCGGGGCTGGACTCTCAGCGATCCTGGGCTCCTCTGCACAGACTCCGGGAGGGGAGCCCTGCACCTAGCCGAACCCCGCCTCTGCGCCCAGCCAGGCCGCATCCCTGGAGCCCTCACTGACCTGTGTAGCAGGACGCGCTGCACCGAGTCCAGGTCCTCCAGGTTGCGGGGCGCAGGCTTGGGGATGCTGGTCTTACCCCCCTGAAACATGCCCGTGGGGAGCCGCGGCAAGGACGAGTCTCGGGGCGGCGATGGGTGTCAACGGGTCCCCAGCTCGACTGCGGCCCGGGATGAAGAACACGAATATCCAGGTGGCACCGTGGGCCTGTGTGTTCCCAGGTCGCCTGCGGGAGCAATCGCGAGGTTTCTGCAGGTGGGCGCTCTGGTGGAGCCGCCCAGACCCCCAGGGCCGGAGTACCTCGCAGTCCCTCTCTGCGCCTGGGGTCTCCACGACCGCTCCAGGCACCGCGCTCTAGGGGCGCTCTCTTGCCATTCAGTGCGCGCTCCGTGCTCCGTGCCTCAACCTGAGTTCGCCGACCTCAGACCTCAAGTGGCCCCAGCTTAGGACATCAATGTCCAGGCACCGCCCCAGGGCAGGACGCTGCCATCTGAGGCCACCAACGAACCAGGAGAGAAGGAGGCTCTTGCAAGACAGATGAGCAGGCCCTGTGGCTGTGTTGTAGACTGAGAAAGTGAGTTGGGAAGAGGAGCCAGATGCCACTGTGGGTGGGACTTTAAACCCGTTAACCATATGCAGGCTGGGCTGGTGGCTCCCCTTCCTTCACTGCACTGAGGCTGAGGCAGGAGGATAGTTGCCAGTTGCCAACTTGCTCTGTGTAAGGAGTGCCAGGCCAGTCAGGGCTACATAACAAGAAACCATATATGTGAGTGTGTACAGTGTGAAGGGTGGTTGAGTCTTTTATCCTCCTTGGGAGACAGCGGTGAAATGTACTTGATCTCAGTTGTCCCTTGATTACAAAGTAACATGTACCCTTGTACCTCATGGCGCGTTGGGTGGGGGGAGGCGGGGGCATAAGGAGGGAGGAAGGGGAAAGGAAGAGGAAATGGAGGCTCAGCTCAATGTTCAATGGGGGTGGGGTGGGGATGACTCCCGAGTGACTTCAGGTTCTGTTCGGAACCTGAGTCAGAATCAGACAGAATGATAAAGAGAATGAATGATGAAGTTGGAAGGTGTTTTCAAATGTGTCGTGTCATTGATGATGTAAACATAGGCTAATTGTAATTGGTATTAGATTAATTTCACATGCTCGATAAGATGGGGCTTCATTTGCTTTGTAGCCAAGTCACTTCGTGTAGGTTTTTTTCTCCTGGATGAGTTTCTCTGGTTCTAGCTGCTAAGCGGTTGAAGAGGATGAACGGTTTTACTGTAATGCATAGAAACCTTTACTCAACTCTCCTGCCCACAATGTTTCCTTGGCCTGCTCTGCTTTGTTGTCTGCACTTTCATCGAGTATCAAAAAACTGAAGTGTTAAGCTGGGCGATTGTGGCACATGCCTTTAATCCCAGCATTTGGGAGGCAGAACTCTGTGAGTTTGAGGCCAGCCTGGTCTACAGAGCGAGTTCCAGGACAGCCTCCAAAACAATACAGAGAATCCCTGTCTCAAAAAAGCAAGCATGCAAACAAACAAACAAACAAAAAACCCCAGAAAACTGAAGTGTTGTCTTTACATCTAAGGAAAGAAACAAAGAATGTGATGCATATCAAAGTATAATTTATCATAATAAAAATTCAAGAGATAAATATCATTAATTAATGTTTTAGTGTTTGCTCATGCAATATGTCTGAATTCATAAAATACAATTATATGAAATGTAAACAGAACGTTTGATGGGAATTAAATAATTATGATTCAGATTTATGTAAATATTCAAGCTGCAAATTTGTACATTCAGTTTGTATTAGCTTTTGTCTCCTTGCTATGACAAAAGCGATTTAAAGAAGAAAGGGTTTATTCTGACTCATGGTTGGAGGTGATGGCAATGGGAGCATGAGGCGGCTGGTCACATTGCATTCCCAGTCAGGAAGCAGAGAGCCATGGATACTGGTGCCCAGCTTGATTTATCCTTTTTATTAGTCTTGGTATCCCAGGATCTTCCCTTCATAGTTAAATTTCCAGGAAGCACTCCTCAGGAATACTCAGAGTTGTGTTTCCATGATGATTCTAAATGCAGTCAAGTTGTCTTTTGGTAGCCGTGGAATTGAGGTCCTCTGGTGCTGTTATAAATTGATTCATGTCACCCCTAAATATAGGGAAGTTCTTAACCCCTAATACCCAAATGGGTCCTAATTTGTAAATAGTCTTTGACATATAACAATGATGAGATTATTCAGAATTAGAGTGTTCAGTGAGGGGAGCCTTTATAAGAAGAGAGAAAAGGAGCTGGGAGTGACTCATCAGTTAAGAATATTTGCTTTTCTCATAGAGGACCTGGGTTTGATTCCCAGCACCCATATGGTGATTAACAACCATCTATAACTGCAGTTCTAGGGTATTCTGTAGCCTCTTCTGACCTCTGCTGGCACTAGACACACACTAGGTACACAGACATATATGCGAGGAAAACATTTTCACATAATACATATGCAGGAAAATCATACATATACATAAAATATAAATCAATATAAAAATAAAAGAATGGGACAAAGAAGCATATGCAAAGATCATGACAATACAGAGAGAGAGAGAGAGAGAGAGAGAGAAACACTGTTGAATAGCAGATATGGAGTGATGAATCTGTACATGTGTTAATCAGCTTTCCATTGATACCATGAATTACCCATGAAAACAGACGGCCCCATCTGATGAGCGGTATGAACTTTAGGGATGTCTGATAATGAAAGTAGCAGCAGACAGGAGAAGCAAATTCCTCACCTCATCACCAGGAAGCAGAGGAGGAAGAGGAAGAGACCAAGGTAAGGTCCCACAGTCCCTTGAAAGGGCTCACCACCCCCCCAATGACTTAGAGTCTCATGTGTTCGAGGTTCCTCAGTAGCACCCTGGGGGCCAAGCCTGAAACATATGAGTCTCTGGTGTTAGTCAGTGACTGCACTGGAGCAGCCAGCAGAGATTGCTGGCAGCACCAAAAGCTAGGCGTGGAGCCATGCATCCTCTAGAGCCCCCAGGGATCACAGTCCTTCTAACAGCTTCATTTGAGGTTTCTAGTCTCAGAAGAATGGAGAGATAGATTTCTGCTGTTTTAAGCAACTTGCCCACAGCTATTTGGTGTACATAGCTTCTTCCATGTGTGAAATGGGGAACAAGATCAGGGCTGGATGTGACAGGGGCCAATGTAGAGGTCTGAGGAAATCAGACCAGGTGAACTGGAGTAACAAACATAAAGAGCTTCCCAGGCCTTTTGAGAGTAGTGATAAGCAGGATTTCTAAACACCCTCCCAAAGATATACATCAAAATCCAAGGAGCCTTAAACATGGCATCTTAGTACACTGTTGTTACACTAGTTCTCATGGTGCAGTAACCAGCGAGATGTGGAGGCTATTCTATGAGAAAGACCTAGTTGCAGGAATCCTGAAAAGCAGAGAATGTCTAACTGATGGCCAGAAAGAGCTGAGGGGCTGGGAAAGAAGTCTACATTGGTAAAATGCTTGACTTGTCAGCACTTGAACAGGAGTTTGACGCTCAGAGACATGCCAAAACAGCTGTAATTCTGGCACGGGGAGGCAGAGAGATAAGTGGATCCCTGGTGTTTGCTGGTTAGCCAGTCCAGGTGGAGAGATCCTAGTGAGTAGAATTCTATGAAGCAGTGGTAGCCTGCGGGGGGAGGGGGGAGTGGGTTGAGGGGCTGCATGGAGGGTTTATGAGCAGAGAGTGAAACCCGGCTCACTGCCAGCCTGGAAATGGGGACAAAGGTTTCACAACCACAAAACAACTACATTCTGTCAACAACCTGCATCAGCTTGGAGGAAGATTGCTCCTCTACCTACCCAGGGAAAGCTTGACTTTGCTTTGAGACCCTGAGCAGAACCCCTGATTTCGCTAGACTTCTGAACTAGTTGTTCAGTGGGCAAAGTGTATGCCATTTTTATGTACCAAGAGGAAATGGACACAGTATTTTCAGGGGTGCAGATGGCGAGAACAGACCCCACACAGTTGGGCTTGTGGGCAAGAATGGCTTTAGCTGTGCTTGGCAAGCTGCAGTGCAGACATGAATTTCTCCACAACACACTCACCTGGGTTCCTTGCTTTTGCATTTATTATTTTTGGTTCTTTTCCTAAGCCATAAGGCTTGGAACTCTCCCTCCTAAATGTCCAGCAACTTCCTTCAAAGGCCAGAGAGACTCATGTAGAACAGATTCCTCAAAGCAACACATCTTCTGAGGTTACAATTGAGACTGATAGTCTTTCTACAACTGTACACTTACAATTAACAAGCAAAGGTGGTCAGGCTCTCTGAGAAGCAGCCTCTGAGATGGAGATTTCCACATAGGAAGTTTATAGGAAAACATAGGGGATGAAGGAATCACATGAACAGGAGGAACACTTAAACTACTACAGATATTCAGCCAATTCTGTGACCTTATCAGGGATGGTCTTACAGTGCTGTCCTGAACCAAAGTAAGCAGGACAGGTCTTTGCATCCAAAAAAGACATTGGCTTAGGTGTTTCTCTCCAATGAAGACTGCTATAGGGATTCAGCAGAGAATCACAACTGCCAGTCCTCAGCAGGGGTAAGGAATGGATGGCTTCAGAATCAAAGGGCAAATGGGAATGAGGAGGAATTAAAGACAGGCTCCACAGCATCTTACTGGATATGAAAGAAGCTCATTAGACTATATGTGGTGGTGCATGCCTGTAATCCCAGAACTCAGGGATGGAGGCAGGAGGATCATTCCAGGGCAGGCCAGGGTACAGAGAGACAATTCATCTTAAACAACAGAAGTAGAGGGAACAGAGAAGCGGGAGAGAAAGAAGTAAGAGGGGATGGTGGAGGAGGGAGCTAGGCAATGGTTTACTAGTCTGACATGGACATGTAACATCTGGTAAGGATGCTCTGCGCAGTGGGGTCCAATACTGAATCAAATAACAACAGATGCAGTCTGAGTGCTTTGAGCCTTCCAAAGCCCTTCTCCAGCTCTGCTGGCTATTTCTGAAGTCCAAGCCACCACTGGCTCACCTGTGCAGCAGCATTACTGCAGAGATCTCCTGTGTGCTCCCTGCCTTATGAAGAACATGCAGCGTAAGGCAATGAATGGCCAATGCTGGGCGATGCAGCACTTGCCTAGCACTCATAGCAGAACCCTGGGTTCTATCCCCAGCACAGTAAAGGAAAGTGAGAGCATAGAGTGGTCCTAACCATTGACTTCTTTCTAGTGCTGGATGCATCTGTGTCCTTCTTTTATAAGGGCAACATATACATAGCAAGTCTAGATCTTAAAAATTGCAGAAGTAATCAGACCTGGTGGTGCACACCTCTAATCCCACAACTTGGGATGCAAAGGCAGGTGGATCTCATGAGTTCCAGTCCAGCCAGGTCTACATAGTGAGTTCCAGGACTGCCAAGGCTACATTGACAGACCCTGTCTCAAAACAAAACAAACAAAAATACAGAGGTACCTCGATCTAATGTTTAGGATGTTACCTCCAAAGGTCAAATTTCTTCCATTTTTTATCATCTACAAAGCCACACTTCTCTATTTCCTTTTAAATTACACCAGTGATGAGGGCCTTTTAGTCTAAAGATGAGTAGATGATGCAGCCAGTTATCCAGAGAGCTTTGGTTCTTGCCTGTGAACCTGAGGTCCCTCCCCTCATTGCAGTACAGTGTGGGACAGACACCAGAGTGGTGGTCCCCTGGCAGAGGCAGGTAGAATAGTCAAGGTAGTGAGTGTGGAGGAAACTGAGGAGGAAGAAGGAAGATGGGACTTCTGGACACACAGCCCCTGTGTCATGTGGACAGCAGAGGAATATTTACATATCATGTAATACAGTACATATCAGTACTGTATTAGTTAAGACTTCTGTTAATATTCTATGTATTTTCTTTCAGACACTGCTAGGCATATTGGTAATGTAGTGTCTTTAGAAGTGTCTCTTTCTGTTGCTGTGATAAAATTACGGACAAAAACAAATTAAGGGAGCTGGGCTTATGTTGTCTCCCAGGTTGAGGGTACACATTCCACCAGGTCCGGCGAGTCACAGTGACAGGAGCACAAGGGAGGCATGTGATCACATTGCCTTTGCACTTTTTCCTTTGTATTCTATCTGGGACCCCAGCCCGTGGAATGCTGTCATCCACAGCTAAGGCAGATCTTCCTACCTCACTTAATCCAACCTGGAAACTCCCTTACAGACCTGCCAAAGGTGTGTTTACTGGATCCTGTCAAACTGACAAGCAATGTCAACCATCAAAGAAAGCTTATAGCAATTTAGCATTTCTGACTTTCCCTCTCATGTACATCATTGGCTTTACTAATATTTCATTTCCTCCCCTCTTTCTTCCCCTCTCCTTCCTTCTCCCCTACTACCCCCCCTTTCAGCTCCAAACTGGCCATCTTTCTACCTCCCAAGTGCTGAGCACAGGTGTGCATGTCGCCACACCCAGTTTAATTAATATTCTTGGGTACATATTGCCGTGCTAACCTTTAGATGTGCTTCTCAACACATTCATCACAAGGTTCCTTTTCCATCTTCCTAACTGGAGGGTGTGTATTTGGGGGGGGGTATGGGGCTCCATCCCCAGCCACCCATAGGGCGGTGAGTCCCGTCTTTCCCAGGAGTTGACTCCTAGCTCTGATGCACTGAACTGTCTGTCTCAGGCTATTTTCACTGCTGTCCAAAACAGGAGGACCTGAATCTCCACAGCCTAATATTTTCTTGTTGACCATTGCCACTTCAGAGACTAATGAACAGCATTCTGGTGTTTTCATCCTAAAGATCTTCTGTGGAGGGAGTGTGGGGAGGGAGAAGAGAGAGAAAGAGGGGAGTGTAATATAGATGATAGGCAGACAGGTGAAGTGATTTGGCCTGGATCTAAATCCTTTCTGTGTGTAAGGTTATAGAGCTTATGTAGGTGGGAGGGCTTTGTGCCAACCCTTTCTATGGCCTGCCGTGTCCCTTGTCAGTTCAGTGACGTAAAGGATTACTGATGACACACCCTTAGCTTCTTTTTAATAGACTTCTCACTAGCATACACATAATTACGTTTCATTGTGGCATTTGTTTTTCCAAACAAGGTCTGTCTTGTTTCTCTTGCTCGCTGTGCCCCCTCCTGCTCTTCTCCCTCTTGTACCTTCCTGTCTGCTTTTGTGTTGCCAGTGTCCTTTTGTCACCCTGACCCCTTCTCAACACCTCTTGTTCCCTTCTCACCTTCTATCTAATTTCAAAGTTATACCCACTCTCAAATCCCTGTATTTATGTACACATAAACAACAAAAGCTAAGTGCTGCCAGTCCCCTGACTGGTAGAATCCGTCTCAACACACAGGACTGCATGTGCTTGGGGTCAGTCTTGGACGCTGGTGTCTGAGTGAACTGCTCATGGGGTGCTGTTCCACAGTGGGCAGAGCCGCCTCCCACTTTAGTTTCCAGAGCCACACCTAGGTGAAAGTGACTGAAGCCTCAGAACTTGTGTGGGAGGTGGGAAGGGCGGGGAAGTGCTCCCAAGATGCCTCGCCTCACCTCTGCTGAATGCTTCCATTCTTCAGAGGCCCAGGTGATTTTAATGGCACCTGGGAGTGGCAAACATGACGGTGATGTATTCACATAACTAAGAATTAGAGACATGAGAGGAAATCTAAACTTCCATAAGGCAGTGGCTGCGCAGGAAGTGGGTGTCTGACATTTAGGGAGATGATGGAGTTCAGTGTGTGAGCAGGAGCTTTCTTTGGGCAGAGGATAGCACTGATTATTTCTCTGATCTCCACTGGCTCACATATGTTTCTTTGGAGGCACATGTGTGAGTAGGAGCCACAGGAACAGCAGATAGAGCTTACTGTGCAAGGAAATGTTTCACTCAGTTCCCATTGATGTTATAACAGGAAAAGGAGCTGAGGATGGTAGGTAATTTAAAAACTGAGAAGACACTCATGGACTTAAACTGGAGAGAGTTGTGACCAGCAGAAGCTTCAACAGCAAAGAAAGAGGAGGGTGGGTTTTGTGACTTGCCGATGACAGGCAGTGATGGATTTGAAGATTCTGTTTGCCACTAGCCATTTTGGAAATCTAATAAACATGGAATAAACTGGTGATTGTAAGAAGAGATGAAGCACAATAAGGTCTGTGATGGAAAATTGACACATAATGAATTCACACAGGGTTTTATCTGTACGTGTCTGTTATGAACAAGGCAAAGGAATCAATTAAGATGTTAGTTCAATTTGCATTGTCTAGAAATTTGAGATCTTAAGCAAAATGTTGATTTTGGGGAACAAAATAAAGTCTATGCTATCTACTCTTGGTCAAATCATGGTGGTTCCATAACCTAGTTTTGCGCACAGTTTTGATGAATAGTCCACAATAAAATTATAAGGAAACAAGAGATTGTTCCCCCAAAGACAGCTTAAGTGATCATAAAGATGAATGGCTGGAAGTTTGCAAGCTGTCTGGTCTACTGTACAGAGGGATGCTCAGAAAATAGGATTGTATTAGTGTTTTCTTGACTTTATTTTTAGAAACTAAGCTCAAAAGCAATACTTGTCAATCTGAAAGGGAGAAATTGGTATCTTCATCTTATTTCTTTGTAATTAAAAACAGTTATGAATGTGTGTGTGTCTCTGTGTGTGTCTATATGTATGTCTCTGTGTATGTCTGTATGTGTGTTTATGTATGTTTATGTGTGTCTGTGTGTGTCTATGTGTGTGTGTGTCTATATGTGTGTCTGTGTGTCACTGTGTATGCATGTATGTGTGTGTGTATGTGTGTGTGTGTATTTGTGTGTGTGTGTCTGGGTGTATGTATGTCTGTATGTTTCTGTGTGTCTGCATGTGTGTGTGTGTCTGTGTGTCTGTATGTGCACTGAATTATGCAGGTTTCACCAGAAAACAGAGGAGGATGCAGATCCTTTTGAGCTGGAGTTACAGATGGTTGTGAGCCACCTGATGCCGGTGCTGGGACTCGAACTGAGGTCCTCTGGAAGAGCAACAAGCACTCTTAATGGCCATGTTATCTCTCCAGCCTGTGTTTTTTCCATAGGGTTTAGGGCTGTCTCTTACTTTTAAACACCTGTTTCTTTCTTCTCATCCTATCTCTATTGGGATCAGATTGGGTAAATTGTGTTTTCGTGGGAAGTTATTGAGTTTATTGGGTTTATTTTCAAATTAATCATGAGACTTCCACAATAGTTGATTTAATGGTTTATTCCACCTTATTTTGTAGATTTCCTGTGTACATATAATGAAACATCTCAATAGATTTTGATCTTGTTCTTAGTGTTTGGTGACATTATTTCATGCCTGAAAATAATATGGTCAAATTGAATTTATATCATAAATTTAAAAAAATTCTGGATTCTAAAACAAAAATGAGCAACAACAACAACAAAAACCAAATCCCATAGCATTTCAATTAATGGAAATCAAACCCTTTCTCTACAGCTTGAAACAAGCCAATTGAATAATGCAAAATTTAGTAATAAACACTGGGTTGAAAGACAATGTATATGGATTGCTCACTCGATGTAGCACATGGATTAGTCATCATCTCCAAAGAAGAGGTGACTGGACATGGGTTGCTGGGGAGGTGTCAGGAGGTCATTCTTTCAAAAGTATTTTCTGTCTGTGTTGATGTGTCATTGTTTAATTTTAAGGAAGTCATGATTATTTGCGTTCAAACTACACTAAAAAGCAACATTTGTAATCATTTGAAAAGACCTTCAGGTCAAATTAGCAGATGAGTGCATTGGTACTCTGAGAAACGGGAGCCTTCCGTGTGCACCATCAACTAAGGAGCACAGGTCTCTTGGATCCGTAGAGCAGAGAATTCTTGAATTGCCCAAGCATGAACTAAAGTCAGAGTTGCTTTTCACTTGAAATGTCCTACTAGACATATATTGAGTAAATTATTGGTTGGCTTTTGCAGAAACTGAAATACTGAAATATTGCTTTCTTTTCACGCAGTTAAATCCACTTAAAGGGCATGGGGTAAGAAAGTGTTAAGAATCTTATACCAATGAGAGGCCCAAACTTTTCCAAAGGACTTGAAGTGGTAAACTGACAGAGATGAAGTCACATGCACCTAACCTAGGTCCTGTATCTCAGTATTATTGCTACTGTTCTTTTAAATGTGTATGTATGGGTATTTTGCCTACATTTAAGTCTCTGCATTATGTGCACGCAGTGCCAGCAAGAGACCAGCAGAGGGCATCAGGTCCCCAGTAACTGGAGTTCCAGATGCTTGTGAGCTACCTTGTAGGTGCTGGGAATGGAGTTTGGGTCCTCCAGAAGAGCAGTCAGTTGCTTTTAACAGCTGAACCATCTCTCCACGCTGGATGCTATTATTTTAATGGATAAGAAAAACCAAATGGATCCCGTCAAATCAGTTTATCTTGCTCGGGTATTCCTGATTCTCCAATGAGTTGCTCCTTTGGATGTTGAGCACTCTTAGGCTGGTTATCATATCCTCTGTTCAACTCACACTATGGATTTTCCCCATTCTTGGAGAAAATGAAGGTTTCTTAGTTTTGTTGGAAGACCCTTGGCAATCTGGTTCTCACAAATCCTTCTAATCTTCTATGTTCACTGTCCTGGATAGTTTTGTCAACTTGATACTATCTAACATTGTCTTGGAAGAGGAACCTCAGTTGAGAAATTGACTGTAGGCATATCTGTAGAGCATTTTCTTGGCTACTGATTGATGTGGGAGGGCTCCTGCTTACTGTGGTGCCAGCGCTGAGTAGATGGGCAGGGCTTGTATGAGAAAGTGGGCTGAGCCAGCCATGGAAAGCAAGCCAGTCAACTGTGTTCTTAATGGTTCTGCTTCATTTCCTGCCTCCAGGCCCCTACTTTGGCTTACCTAGCTGGAACTCAAATAAACTCTTTCCTCTCCAAGTTGCTTTTGTCCAAGATGTTTATTACAGCAACAGAAAGCAAACTGTAATATCACCTTAACCCTAGAGTACTGTTTTAGCTAGGCTGAAGTACTCTCACTTTGTAGAATTTGACATTCTCTCTCACCTACTATTCTTTGTGAAGTCAAATTTCCTCCTATAAACCCTGTTTTTAATGTTTTGTTCCACACTCATAAGTCTTCTGTAGAGTCTCAGGTCGAGTGCAACTTCTTTGGAAGGTCTTTTCTAGCTCCTGCTTTGGGTCAACTGTCAGATTCCCCCACTGTATCTCCCAGACACCCTTCCTCTCTAAGTTGCCTTTGGTCAGTATTTTATTACAGAGAGAGGAAGCAGATGATACACATGCACCAAAATCTCATACTGTACCCTATAACATGTGCAATTATTAAATATCAACTGAAAGTAAGAACTGAGTTTCTAACTCCATCCTTAACAGTATGCCACCCATATCACTGATTTTATTGTTATGTTTTTGCATTTTTATTACAAAATTCTTCTTTAAAAATTTTCCTGGGATGACAATGAAAGCTCCCTACAGCGCAGGCACAGAACAAACCCCTGGTCAAGGCCCTGGTCTGCAGTGTAAACAGTGTTAATTGTGTGTGCTGCCTTCTTGGGAAAAGGGCACGGAGAGATTGTTAAAAAGATTGTACTTGGGCTGGGGGACAATTAAATCAAAAAGTACATCCCTCAAAAGCATGAAGATCCAAGTTCAGTGGCATGGTGTGGCCCACAACAGCACTGTGCAGGGGAGGGGCGAGTAGGGAGGGCACATCCAGACATGTGCCTGCGTATCCATGAGTGCACACATGCTCACAACCATCCTCAAGTCTACGCAATGCACAAGACAGTGCTGTGGGAGGCAACGGGGTGGGGGGAGAGGAGGGAGAGCGCATGCGCCACACATTCATTCTCAAGTCTAGTTTAATATGTTTCCTATATAGGTTACATTTTGGATGAATAGAAAATAATTATGGAGCAAATGGGAGATTAGCGATAGTGTTTTCAGAAGCTTTTGAATGAGGATTAATTTTTTTTCACTTTTTTTGGTTGAGAAAAAGAAAAGTAGACATACAGTAGTACTATGAAGTGGGGGCCAACTAGGGGAAGGCAGAAAATCTGGGCAGAGGGTTGGGTAGGAGCAAGACAAGGCATGCATGTATGGAATTTCCTTGATGAAACTCCTCCCTTTTTATGCTAACCAAAAAAATTAATTTAAAATGCAGTGTTATATATGACTTTATTTTAGTGATGTAATTATGTGTTTCGTCTTGGTGGCTTAAAAATAGCCTTGCAATTTGATCATTCTGTGGTAACTTGGGGAAAATAAGGTTTACAAAAGTTGTAAATACGATGTGAAGCCATTCAAGTGATTTTAAAAGATGATTTAAGAGCTTTCAATCAGCCTAACCCTGTTAAATTAAGGGGGAAAAAAAAAAAGTTTTAAAAAGGCAAAATAGCCCCACCTGGTGGTAAATAGAAGAACTGCCTTTTTTTCCTCCTGATCCTCAGCAAAGCCATTGATAGGTTTTCCGAATCTATCATATGGACTCAATCCATTTTAGATACTTTTTTAAAAAAAATCTTGCTTTTAATGTTGGAAGGTTCTAGAAACTTCTCTCCTACATCTTCCTTTCGCACTGTGGTAGGGAAATCACACCTGACAGTAAGGTACCCCACTTCTGGGGTGCTGAAATCTTGCCATTCTTGGTGCCTGGTTAGGTCATGCCCTCCCCAGGCTGCTGTCCCTTGGATGTAGCACAGAGGAGGGCAGAGTGAGACCACACCCAGGGGGTACAGGTGAACACTGTCTGTCCACTTAGGACAGCTGTCCTGGGCCTTTAACTCCTTCTCATGCAGACATTTCCCCTCACAGAATCCTTGTACATTCAACTCTGCTTTGGTACCTGCTTTTTTTCTCTAAGACCCCACACTAACGCCAGATCTCTTCTGAAAGTCACATGAAAAAACAAGGATGTGAAAACATGAGATTTAGATTCCAGCCTTGTTATCAGTGCCCGGTGATGAAAGAGCAGGTGTTATGGGATGCCAGTGGGACCAGAAGCTCCAAAACCCACAGGTAGTATTTCTGATGTTATCCCCCATCCCCACCTCATTGCTCACAGCCATCACTATAGCTTTTGGACAACAGCGAACACAAGTCAATGCAAAGCCCCTTCTAGAAACACACTTCTGTGCCTAAGAGCGAAGAGTGTCATCTCTGTATACACACAGCACATCATGTTGTTTGTTTTACGCTTCAGTGTAAGTGATGGCCGGGTTCCTCTGGGGAGCCAGGGTTGACTGACTTTATTGCTGAGATGGAATGTGTACCATTGTACTGTCCCTGAGCACTGCTGGTGGCACAGAGGGCCGGGGCGGGGCCGGGAGGGGGTGCTATTGTTCTTGATAGGAAAGCCAAGGTAACTTAAAGCTTCTGGAAACTGCAGAAGGGTCTAATGTAACTCAGTGCTCTCTGTTTGCTTGTCTTCTGACACTCACATGGTGACAGGGCCCTAGGGAAATAAAGCTCCAGGTCACCATGCAGAGTGACAGAAAGGAAACATGCACAGCGTGGGGTGGAGAGTTCTGGCTGAGTCCTTGCTTGGCTCCACAGTCCCCCACAAGGCCTGGGTGAGCCACGCGCCCTTCTTTAGCCCCAGTTTCTTTATCTGGCAGAGAAACCAGATCTCTTCTCTGTCACAGTATTAAGGCTTAAATAAAACAAACAAACCACTTGAGGACATTCAAGCTAAAGCACTTTTGCCTACTAAGGTTTTATTATTATTGCTAATTTTATTTTTATGAAATTATCTGCTAATGAAAACAAATGGGTATTTTAATCTTTTATTAGAATTTTTTTTTTTTTTTTGGCAGTATATGCTAGGAGACTCAATTCTTTTTCCAACATTCCCAGCCCTGCAAGCAAAGAGTGAAAAAAGACCAACATCTTTGTCTGTAGATAGCAATGAATAATACTTTTCTCTAGTGATTTTTGGTGTTTTTTCATAGTTTTTTTAAAAAAACATTAATAATTTATCTCTCCAAATTGTATTTTGAGGTTATAATCTCAATGATGTTATATCCTGCATGACTTACTTATTTGTAACTGAAACATACCATGATAGCGCTTAACTTTGATCTTTCTGTTTTAGGCAATTGTGATACATATGGCATTATTTTGAAGTAGCTCGATAGTGTATCCTGCTTTATCTAAGCAAAAAGATAGTAACTGTCTAGGGTGTTTAGGAATGCGCATGTCTTGGGGCACATAGGAACAGGCAGTGCTGACCATCTAAGGAATACCTGTTCCTTGTCCAAGCTTTATATTCTCGAGTTAAACTCTGACCAAGGTTGTTGTAGTGTCCATCCCTTGGTCCTCAGACTGTGAAATATCCTTCACAAAATCCCAGTTCTATAGAAGATGGGTGGCCCCTGGAAAGAGGCAAATTGATACTGGCAAGAAAGAGAACAGGTACCAAATGCCTGACTTATTCCTCATCTGTCAATGTTCTTTTGTCTGTGACAGTTTTATTTTTCTCAATTTCAGAGATCATATGAAGGATTTAGTCAGGGTAGTGCTTCCACATGCTTATTTTATCCCTCTCTTGATATGCTACATAAGGAAGGCAGAGCACTGCTTATTTTCTTACTTTTGGCATTGCTTCTTAGAGTGATTGCTGACATGTAGAGTTAAGGCAAGTTACACTGGAGTACTTCAGTTTGCCACCTGCCTGGGTAAATCATATCCGTTTCTGGTTATCTTTCTCTACCACAGCCGTTACCAATGACAGTACTCATGCCCCAGGGACAGTAATTGGCTGTGGAAGCCAAGTTTATATTGTTGAAGTTCTTTGTAGGTACATGCAAGTATGACTTTTGAGACAAAGTCACTGCATATTGCTCCTTGGAGAATGGCTGTCATAACTACTTTAGAGTGGTGATAACTAGAAAGCAGGAAAAATGTATGTAGTGTGTGTGTGTGTATGTGTGTGTGTGTGTGTGTGTATCTCCAAAAACATCTTGGTTACAACTCTGATCTTTATTTAAGCAAGATAACCTGTCTAGCTTTTCTCGATTATTGAAATATATAAAACATTTTACTTCTTCAGATATTATTTATTTATGAGTTATTTGTTAATGTGTTTATTTTTGAGACATGATCTCACTTTATAGCCTATGCCCTTCTACAACTCATTAGCCCAGGCTGGACTTGCAATGGTGATCTTCCTGCCTCAGCCTCCTATGTAGTGGGGTTATAGGTGTGAGCCACCGAATCCAGCAGTATTTACTTTTTAAGTAGTTTTGAAAAGTTATTTAAACAGTTTATCTTTCTGTTCTTAAAGCATCTATTTTAACAAACACTAGAGGGCATTCATTGCTCTCAAAAACATTACACGACATTATTTAACAAAGAGCCGAGGAAATCAAGTTTTTTCCCCCCCACATTTTTACCCTTGAATTTTTGTGTCTTTACATACATTTTATCTGAGTTTGATAGCTACAGTATTAGCATATCCCTTCAGGAACTCATTTTTCACATTAGGTGAAAATCCAATGAAAGTTAAATTTCAGTGCTGTACATGAAATCTTTTAAAAGTGTGACATGCTGTATAACTCAAGAAATTGTCATTTGGGGGTTTGAGTTCTGATGTTGACATCTGTCAGCTGAATGCTTTCATTTGTGAAATTTGTCAACTCCCCATTTTGGGAGTGAGCGTTCTCTCATGCAATGGCAGTCTGCCCTGTGGAGAAAGTTCAGGATGCAGGAGGTGGAGGTCCCAGACAGTGGAAGAGAAAAACAGGAAAATTCCATCAGATAAGGGGAGTTGGAGAACAGTAGAAATGGGATCTTTAGTCTTTTCTGATGTGACATTACCAGGTTAACAAGGGACAGGGAGGACTGACAAACATTTATGGCACACAGACAGACAGACACACACGTATTTTTCCTTATCCCAGTTCCCTCTCCTTCCCTCCCTACCAAGTCCCCCGACTCCACCTTCCAACTCATCCCCCTCTCCCCCACTCAACAGGGAGGGCGATGCCTTCCAGGAGGAATCATCAAAATCTGTCAAGTCATTTGAAGTAGGGTCTGGGCCCTCCCTCCTGCCTGTAGACTAAGGGAGTATCCCTCCATGGGGAATGTGCTCTCAAATACATCATGGTTCCACTGTCAGAGGTCCCTTAGACTACCTAGGCCTTCTAAGTGAGACCCATGTTTAGGTTGTCTGGGTTGGTACAATACTGGAATTAAAGTTGCTTGTACTATGTGTCTGTCTTCTTATATGGGTTCTGGGGATTTGAACTCGGGTTCTTACACTTATGCACAACAAGCACTTTACTGACTAAGCCATCTTCCCAGACCCCAGGAAAAAAAATTCTTATTTTCTTTGTGGTGAGAGCTGCATTTTTATGTGGACATAGTTTTAGTCTCCAGGCTGCTTGAGTCTGGGGACAGGTACTCTCTTCTTCCTTTCCTTGACTACAAAGCCCAGGCTGTTGAGCGTTCTATTGTTGCTGAGGGAAATGGACTCCAAGTTGACAGTCAAAACTGATGGGTCACAGACCAAGGCCATTATTGCCCCATTTATTGTTCTTTTTATTACTATACTAGCCCACTCTTTGATCCCAAGCCCCTGACCCATCTAACAATCCCTGGCCCACACAATGATGTGAGGGGTGACGAAGCCTCTCTTCTATAGTTGGCCCTGCTACTATGCACTGTCCTCAAACACAGACAGCCTTGAGCAGTTACTCTTTTTACTTGACCTAAATTATTTTCCATGTTGGACTAGGAATGCTTCCAAATTAAACTACATAAGATTAAGGAGAATAATTCTCTTATTTTTTCCCCTAAGAGCAATGCACGGGGGTGGGGTGGGGGGTGGGAGGAGGGGAGTGAGAAGGAAAGACAGAGTGCACTTAGCGGTGAACATGCAGGCCACTCTATCCTGCCAGAGACCAAACTCCTGTTTAATTGTTTTCCTGTCTCCAGAGATGGCCACTTTAAAGAAAGTCAGGCAGGAAGATATATAAGTCATCGTCTTTGGAGAGGAGAAATATGTGTTATCTGGGCAGAATACCTTGAATCATTTGCAAATGACATACTAATCACTGTGGCATGTTGAAACCAAAAAAATAGCAGGTTAATAGTAGTGTGTAGTTTTCTTTGAATTCTTGCTGTGTCTTTGTTTTGTCTTCCTTGTGGGAGAAGAGTGCTATGTATATATCCCAAAGGATTCTAGAGAGTTATTTCATGGTCCACACCTGGCTAAATAGTCTTTGGCACTCTAAGCTTTGGGAAAAATTGGATTTATTGACCAGTAGGGTGGGGGTGCTGATGTCAAAAGAATCTAATCTATCTTTTCTTTTCTTTTTCTTTTTTCAGGCAACTAAATGATCTGGAAGATTCCAAAGACCAGAAAATTTTGTAAATTAGAAAACAGACATAGCTAAACCATATTTAAAGATGTTTACCCAGAAAGTAACAGAACAAATAAACAAAGCTGCAAATGTCAAGCCATCCATTGAAGAGTTATGACAGTAAAAATAAAAAATGTCTCAAATGGACTGGACAATAAGAATAATATTAAGACAAAATTTAATTCATTTGTTTTATGAAGTACTACTAATTCATTAAAAGTAATGTAGAGGTCTCCTGGTGCCCTGCTCAGAGCCTCCTGAGGGAACCGGTCCAGACAACCCAGCCTATCCAGAGTCTGCCAATATCCTAGTCCAGCCTCCACCCACAGGAGAAGCCTGCCTTCCTGTGCACTGCTCAGAGCTTCCTGAGGACTGGGGACTTCACACAGGAAACCCATCCACTAGCTCATCCAGAGTCTGTCAACATCCTAGTCCTGCCTTCATCCACTGGAAGAGGAGAGCCATCTGAGCACTAGATCTGCTTGCACCCACCTGAAGAGAACCTTGATGCTGTACCCACCAGGAGAGGGAGAGACCCCACCAATATGAACTGGAAGAAGGGATGGGTAGACAACAGTATAAAAACACAGTCAACAACAGAAAAGTCAATATGATGCCACCAGTGTCTAGGGACTCCACACCAGCAAGACCTGAACATTCAAACATGGATGAAGCAGAAGAGAATGACCCTAAAATCAACTTTATGATGATAGAGACCCTTAAAGAGGTAACAAAGAGGTAATGAGAAACTCCCTTAAAGAAATGGAAGAAAAAATAAACAAAAAATTCAAGAAATGGAGTAAAAGACAAACCAAAAATTGCAAGAAACAATTAAAACAGTGCAAGGCTTGAAAGCTGAAATAAAGACAAAAACAAATAACAAACAAAAAAACAAAAAACAAGAACAACAAAACAAATAACAACAATAATAAAAACACAGTCTGAGAGAATGCTGGAGGTAGAAAAGCTAGGTAATTGATTAGGAACTACAGATGCAAGCATAACAAACAGAATACAAGAGATGGAAGAAAGAATCTCAGGTGTTGAAGATACACTAGAATAAATACATTCATTGACCAAAGAAAATCTTAAATCCAACAAATCCCTAACACAAAATATCCAGAAAATATGGTACAACATGAAAAGACCAAACCTAAGAATAATAGATATAGAAGAAACTCAATTCAATTCCTCTAAAATCAGGAATAAGACAAGGCTGATAGCTGGGAAACCAGCATAGGATTGACCCAGATTCCCTGAATGTGGGTGTAGTTAGGAGGACTGGGCAGTCTATGGGGCCTCTGGTAGTGGATCAGTATTTATCCCTAGTATAAGAATGGACTTTGGGAGCCCATCCTACATAGAGGAATACTCTCTCAGTCTAAACACATGGGGGAGGGCCTAGACCCTGCTCCAAGTGATAAGACAAACTTTGAAGATCCCCAAGGAAGGCCTCGCCCTCCCTGGAGTGCAGAAAGGGGATAGGATGGTGGCACTGTTGGCCAATAGGAAAGGAAAATAGGAGGGACTAAGAGACTAGGAGGAAAGAGGAAGTAGTTAGGGGAGTCAAGATGGAGAGTCTGGAGAGAGCAGAACCACCAGCTGCCTCTCCCCAGTAAAGTAAGACCTCATGGAAATACATAAAAATAGGTTAATAATTAAGACAGAGCTGGCCAATAAGAAACTAGTACCTGGTCAACAGCATTATATCAAATACAGAGTCTCAGTGTGTTAATTGGGACTGGTGTGGCGGCGGGACAAGACCAGCGGCAGGAGGAAAAACCATACTCCTTACCCACACCTTTAATTCCAGCACTCTGGAGGCAGAGGCAGTCAGATCTCTGGGAATTTGAGGCCAGTCTGGTCTACAAAGTGAGTTCCAGGACAGCTAGCACTGTTACACAGGAAAAAGAAGAAGAAGTAGAAGAAAGAAGAAGAAGAAGAACAAGGAGGAGGAGAAGAAGAAGAAGAAGACAGAGTGGGTAAGCAGTTAAAGAATTTTATTATCAACCTCTGTTCCTGTTCCCCACATGCACTGCTGCATGTACACACACACACACACACACACACACACACACACACACACACACACACACACACACACCCCAAACACACATGAAAAGAATAATCTTTGGCCAGCCACTTTGTCTCCCCAGCCTTAGTTTTAAATACATTTCTTTTCTTCTTTTCTTTTCTCTCTCTCTCTCTCTCTCTCTCTCTCTCTCTCTCTCTCTCTCTCTCTCTCTCTCTCTCTCTCTCTCTTACAAAGCCAGCCTTACCTTTTCATGGGATTGTGTGAGGATCAAGTTTACTTGAAAGTGTTTGGTGTGTTATTAATGATAGGCAGTATCCACGGACAATATAGTTTTCCAAATATGAACTCAAAAGGTTTATGTGTCCAAACTAGTGTTTAGAACCCACATGATGAGAGGTGGGAATGATCAATTTAATCGTACTTCCTCCTCCTGCCAGACCAGCTTTCTGTGGAGTTGTTAGCCAAAGGCTGTCTGTAGCTGTTAGCTGGAGAGGTTCAGCTGGTCTCGGGAGAATTGGCCTTGGAATCGGAAGAAATGGCTCTGAATCTTGGCTTTGTCCCTGACTAACTGAGGTGCTGGAGATTGGCTTCCTACTAATGCTTTTGGATTTCTTTGGAAAGTGATGGCTTTGTTGTCAATAGAGAATGGAAATATTTTCTTTGAAGAGATCAGGGCTCCCATAATTTTTCATACCCACCTGGGCACACAGGAAGCAGCAGCAGGCTCTTATTTCCCTTGTCCAGCAAACGGTGGTTGTTCCCCTGAACTGCCAGCTTTCTTCCATGTACATGAGGACTACTCTGCCTTTTGTTTTTGACTTGCTGGAGGGCCAGTTATGGGGAAGAGAACATGTGCTAATTCTCCCAGGCCTCCATGCTTCATGATCCCTGCCCACAGGGTGGTTGCTAGTGCTTTACTATAAGCTAATATGAAGTAAAGGCCAGGTAAAGGCACTTGTCACCAAGCCCATAGAACCACATGGTGGGAGTAGAGAATCAAGACCTGGAAGTTGTCCTCTGACCTCCATACCCACACACCTTGGCATGCACTGTCACACACAGACATACACAGCCACACACACACACACACACACACACACACACACACACACCTTGGCAATGACTGTGTATGCACACACAAATAAATAAACAAATGTGATAAAATATTTTAAATTCAGTGTAACACAGTAACTGAAAGTTAATGGAGCAAATTCCCAGGAGTCCCTAAGACTGTGACCCATCAGGTGTTATCTTTGTGCTGTTTTGGCAATCCCAAGATGTTTGTAAACATACCTTGCTATGGTTTTAACTGCCTCTCCATACTGGCTAATTTGAATGTCTCTTCATGTGTTTATTAGATACATACATACCCTGGCATGACTTTCATGTCTTTTTTTTTTTTTCATCTTCTAATTGGATTTTTAAATTTTTACTTTTGTGTGTGTGTGTGTGTGTGTGTGTGTGTGTGTGTGTGTGTGTGTGCGCGCGCGCCGCTGCTGTTGTTCTGCAAGAACTTTAGCATCTTTGGAGACAGGGGTTCTCATTGGCCTGGAACTTTGCCAAGTGGGCTAGGCTAACTGGTCTAACATGCAAGTGTTCAGGAATTTCCCTGTCTCTAGCTCTCATCATACCACTGAAGAGGTTGCAAGTGTGTACCATCACACCCAGCATTTTTAAGATGGGTTCTGGGAATCCAATGTCAGGTCTTCATGATTGTGAGGCAAGCCCATCCAACAGCTTTCTCACCAGCCTCTAACAATTGATTTTGAGAGATGTAAAGTCTAGATCCCCATCCTTTGTCTAAATGTTTTGCAGGTGCTTTCTCCCCTCCACATGGCCTTTTGGAGTATGAAAGTTTATACTTTTGATAAAATACAGTTTATTAAACTTTTCTTACCTGACAGGATCCTCCGGCTGACTGTCTCCAGTGCCTTCCTGAGAGAAGTTCCATCCTGAATTTGTTAGCTCTCTTCTGTACATTTCCAATGAAGTATAACTCACACGAGACACAGACAAATTTCCATTATGTGGCTTGGCACACAGTAGGTGTTCAGCACACATAATGTCTAGATATTCAGCAAGTCACACAGTATGTGTTTGTGTGTGGGGGCGGGTTCTTGGTTACTAGACTTAAGTGCTCCCTTTGCAATTTGGGTCATCTCCTTCCTCATTCTACAGACAGTCGCAGCTCCTGGTTTATTCTCCACTTAGTGATCCTTTACCAGCCTTCTGGCTTGAGCATCCTTTCATGTCCACAGGTAGAAGAATGGAATTAGACTCATATCTGTTACCCTGCACAAAATCCACTCCAAATGGATCAAAGACCCTAGTGTGAAACCTGAAATGCTAGAAGAGAACACGGGCAGGACCCTCCAAGGACAGTGTAAAAAGAGCTTTCTGAATAGGACTCTAGTTGCTTTGGAATAATTGACAAAAGGGACCTCATAAAACTGAGAATCTGCTCTACAACAAAGGAAGTAATCAATTGAGTAAAGAAGAAACTCAGAGTGGCAGAGAATTATGGCCAGCTTTACATACATTTGTTAGAGGATTAATATATAAAATGTACAAAGAACCCCCCCAAAAAACCCCCAAAGACTCAAGGACAAATGACCCAATTAAAATACTGGGCTACAGATCTGAACAGAGAGCTCTGAAAAAGAAGTAAAAGTGACCAAGAAATGCCTCTGGAAGTGCCCAACATCCTTAGCAATTAGAGAAATGCAAACCATAACAACTCTGCGAGTTCATCTCGCCCCAGTGAGAATGGTTAAGATCAAGAAAACAACTGACAGCAAATGCTGGAGGGGGTGCAGGGAGGATGGGACACTCAGTCACTGTTGGTGAGAATGCAAGCTGGTGTGGTCACCCTGGAAATCAAACCGGAGAACCCTCACAAAGTTAAAAAAAAAAATCTACTTTATGACCCAACTATACCACTCCTTGGCATTCATCCAAAACACTGGACGCCCTACTCCACAAATACTTGCTCATTGATATATTCACAGTATCCAGGAAATGGAAACATACAGGACCTTCATGAAATGTGGTACATATACACAAGGGGACATTATTCAGCTATAAAGAAAAAAAAAATAAAAAATTTGCAGGTAAAGCGATAAAACTAGAAAACATACTGAGTGAGGTAACCAGAGCCAGAAAGGCAAATGTCACATTTTCTTTTATCTGTGGATCTTAGCGTCTAATCTTCAGATGTAGGTATGTAACTATAATAGATACCAGGAAAGTAAAAAAGGGACCATGGGGTCCAGGGAGAGCAAGCTCTAGAGAGTGAGCTAGTAGAACACAGATGCTATGAAGGGTGAATGGGAAAAAAGTGGGGGGCATAAGTAATACTACAGATATTTTCTAAAGCCATAGAAGGCATTATTTTGCATTTACTTAAAATACTTGTGATAAAAATTGGAAAAATATTAATTTGTGTGTGTGTGTGTGTGTGTGTGTGTGTGTGTGTGTATGTGTTTATGCTGACCATGCATGCTATGGTGTGTGTTTGGAGGTCTAAGGACAAGTCTACAGAGTGTGATCTCTCCTTTCACTTTCACGTGGATTTTGGGACCCAACTCTGGTCACAGGCTTACACAACAATCTTTAGGTGCTGAGCCACTTTTTTTTTTTAAAGATTTGTTTTTATTATTTTTAATTATATGTGTGTGTGTGTGTGTGCTCTATACAGGGGTCAGAGGCAGGGTTGGTGTACATTCTTCTTGAGCATATGACCCCCATCGTCTTCTTACCATACTTTGCTCTGTTCTCTGTACTGACTGTTAAATGTTCCAGAGAGTTCTTCCTCTGCCATGCTGCTGGCTGGGACTCCCCAATTTCTGATTTTATACTTTTCCTGTTTTATTATTTGTTTGTTTCTCAGGGACTTACCTGAGGCAGGGCAGCACAGCATATCATAAACACACAGGTTCTGAAGCCATGATTGACGAGGCTCACACGGTGACTATCCTACCTTATTGTGCTCCATATTTCTTCCCAGAACAATGAAAACGACTATAGCAAGCATCTTATCCAACAATGTGATGTCTATGTGGCTTACTATGCACAAAGCACTCAGAACATTATCTCTGACATGGTCTGTTATTAGCAAATAACCACCAGCAGATGTCTTAATTGGGGATCCATAGAAAAGACTCTTGAAGGAGACTTCAGTGTGAGTGGTTTATCTAGGAGGCAATCCTGTTAAAATTCAGTGGGTAAGAGGGAAGGGAAGAAAGCCAATAACAAAAGCAACTACCTTAAGAGCTGGGGCTTCATCCCACTGGAGGACTCAGGGAGCTATTTAGAAGATGTATTTGAAAGTCTTTCACACAAGGGTTGAGGGGAGAGTGCTGGGGTTGGATGTGCAGTTCCCCCACCCCAAGCTCATTCTTTGGTTGCTTGCTCCCTACATGATGGGGTTCTTTTGGGGGGCTGTGGACTCTTCAGAAAGGGTAACTGATGGCTAATGCACAACACTATTGGAGGGCTTGTGGGAGTTCGTTATTTTTATCCTAATCTGTCTCTCTTTCTGCTTCCTCCTCTGCCATGGTGTGAGCCACTTTCACTGCATACCCCACCACCGCTGACACCCCACTGGCACTGCTAGGGCTGGTTCACTGTGCCCTCCCCACCATGATGGGCTTACACCCTCTGAAACTATAAACCCAACTCAACTGATCCTCCTTTCAGTAGTTTCTGTGAGATATTATGGTCACAGCTATGCAAAAGTGAGTTAATACTCTGATACTTTTTTGTTTGCCTGTTTGTTTTGTCTGGGGAGAGGATCTCTAGTCAAAAAGATGTGGCTGTTGATATAATAGCTGGAGACCAGCCGGTGGGCACAGAAATAGTCATCCAGGGTGTGTGAGAGAGCTCCAACAGTGTCTGGCTCAGTTTATCATCTGGATTCCTATAATGACTTTACTGATCTGAAAGGTGGAAAAACACGACTTAAGGAAAGAGAGAAGATGTGCTGTAAGCTTGGCAAGAGAAGGTAGTAACTGAGGGAGCAGGAGTAAGAGATAAGGGTAGGCCCCTGCCAGCAAGGATTGGCTCAAAGATCCTTGGTACTGGGCCTTCAAGGCATCTCATCACTTGCTCACCAATTATCTCTTGATATTTTATGACTCCTCCACTTAGCAAGGATAAGCTTAATACCACAGCATACACATCATACATACACCCTGATCATTTCCACTTATTGATTTAGGTTCTTTTGAGACAGGGTTTCTCTGTATGTCCATGGTTGTCCTGAACCAGGTTGGCTTCAAACTCAAGAGATTCACCTGTCTCTGCCTCTCAAGTGCTGGGATTAAAGGTGTGCGCAACCACTGCCCAGCAGATCTTTCCCACTAAATGTAGCATGACAAGATGGTACATGAAGGAATATAGGAAAAGAAACCACTCACCAGATCAATGCAGAAAAAACTAAACAACAGCAAACAACCAATGATCAGCAGTTTTTTAGAAAAGTATTCATAAATATGGAGGAAGCTCTTTCAACGTTCAGAATAATTTTTAAAAGCAAATTCAAATTTAATTTTAAGTGGTACACTACTCATATTAGTGGGGTAACATGCATGTTTACTACATGTAAATATTTTGTACAAATAGTCAAAAAGCTCACAGCAATCCTTCTGCCTCAGCTTCCTGAGTGCATCACCAGCTCTTATCATTAAGTGATTAATCCTCTCTTGTCTTTTTTGCATGAAGAAGAATGATTCTATCATACTGAGCTTAAATTAATGCAGACACTGTAGATGTTAATTATGCACTATGTATCTCAGAAAGCAAGGAAAAAGGATTTTGAATGTTTTCTTTTGCAGACCAATATTTTAATATTTGAGTGTATTTGCAAAAATTCATTTAAGACTGTTGATCATCTGCTGGGCAACTGGAATTTTTCCATTTTAATTCTTGGGGTTTTCTCTGAAAGCCACAACAGGATAGAAATTACACAGAGAGTGTCTCGGGAGGGACATTGCTTGTTTTGTATCCTTCTGGGTTGATTTTGGAATTGATCTGTGACCCAGAAACACAGAGGACAGTGTGGGTTGGCTTTCATCATGGAGCTCACCATCTTCTCCTGCAGTTGTTGGGCTGTCCCCACTAGGAATGTTTTTGAAGTGGTATTCTCATTAAAAATCTAAGATCCAGAAGAAGCTATAGGAGCAGAACATTGCAAATCACTCCTGTTTACTTAGGCTGGGTAATACCACTGTGCTGGCAGGGGCTCTATTTTTTCAGTTTAGAGTTGATTCCCTTGAAACCAGAGCTAGCCTCTTCAGATGTTCAATCAGCAAGTTATTTGGTTAGTGCTCAAGAAGTACATTGCTGGACAAGAGAGTGAACATGACAAACCTCAAACCTCTGTGCTAGAGTCATCTCTTTCTCTCTCTGTCTGTCTCTGTCTCTGTCTGTCTCTGTCTCTGTCTCTGTCTCTCTCTCTCTCTCACACACACACACACCCCACAGAGTATGTGTGCACATGCATGTTGTATATGTGTATGTGTGTAGGTCAGAGGACAACCTCAAATGCCTTCCAGCTTTTGTTTGAGACAGGGTTTCTCGTTGACCTGAATGCTGCCGAGCAGGTCAGACTAGCTGGCTAGTGAGCTTCTGGGGATTTTCCTGTGTCCACCTCTTATCATATCATCTCTGGGAGTACAATCCTATGCCAAAGAGCTTGGCATTTCTATTTGGCTTCTGGGAATACACTCTCAGGTCCTAACAATTGTAAGGCAAGGGGTTTACATACTGAAACACCTCCCTAGTCCATAGTTTGTAGTTTTATAAGAAAAATTAATGTGTAAACAGAACAGCTGTGTAATTACTGAGATGCATTTAGGGAGAAGAATTGGTGAGAACTGAGTTACTGGACTGAAAACATGGGAGAATTCAGTGAATAAAACTGTGATAGTGTGCCCTTGATTTAAATTCCTCTTTCTTCTCTTCCCGTATTGGTTTAGTAGAGAAGTGGTGTGCAGGTGAAAGGTTGTATGACAGAACAGCTCCAATGAGGGGAAGATGGATAAGTAGAACTCTTTTCACCAATGGAACTATTATCTGCAGCTCAATACTAGTCCTGAACCACTGGGTAATGGCACTTGAAACATGGCCATGCCACTGCAGAACCAAAGCTTCCATTTAATCAAAACTCAAGTAGTCACCTGTGGCCATTCTACTGGTTCCCTCCAGGACAAGACAAGGAGCCACCTCTGGAAGAGTGGAAACAGGAAGAGTAGGCAAAACGGCTTGGTGAGAACATTGTGACTCAGGTTGCAAGAGTCAGCTTGGTTTTGAAGAGAAAGCTCACATGTTAGTCAAGGTCCAAACAAGAGACCAAAAACATACACTTCGTTTATGTTTACTAATGCCAACTCCATATCATACGAACCAGCTGCTTAGTACTTTTGTGGTATTATACAACCATCTCTGTCCAGGTGCAGAACATTTTTCAATATCCCAGAAAGGAACCTCATACCTCTTAAGAAGTTGCTCCCCAATAACGGGCACCCAGACTGATAGCTGGGAAGCCGGCATGGGACTGACTCAGGCCCCCTTGAATATGGGTCTCAGCCAGAAGGACTGAGCAGTCTAAAGGACCTCAGGCAGTGGAACCAGGATGTATCCCTGGTGCACAAAGGAACTTGCAAACACATCCCCCATGGAGGGATACTGCCTTAACCTAGAGACAGGAGAGAAGTCCTAGTCCCTACTTCAAATGACTTGACAGATTTACATGACCCCACCTGGATAGCATTGCCCTACATGTGGAATGGGGGTGGGAGGGATGGGAGGGGAGGGTGGTCAGGGTGCATGTGAGGGGGCAGAGAGGGTAAAAGGGAGGGAGGGAGGAGGGGGAACTGGAATCAACATGTAAAATAATAAATTAAATAAAAAAAGAAGTTTCTCCCCATTGATTGCCCATCTGAAGTTGCTCATCACTGATTCCTGTCTCTGATTTGGAAATCACCACTTAGTGTTCAATAAAGATTTACTTTTCTGGATATTCTTATGAGCAGACTCAGACCATATGTGACCTTTTGCATTTGACTTTTGTCAATTTCTATCGGCACTGTTCACAGTAACCAATAGGGAGAAACAGCACAATCTCCATTGAGACCAACCCCTCCCCAACACACACATACAGAAATGTTATGCACTGTAAAACGTGCTGCTAACACATGATGTGACCCGAGTTCTTAGAACAGAGGGAATTTAGATACAGAATTGTGAGCTAAGTTTAAAGTTGTTAATTTGGTGGCTGAAAATCGAACCAGGTACTTTGGAAGTAGCTCCTTCACGAAGCAGTTGCCAGCCCTGGTGTTGGAAAGAGAGGGTTGGAATCTAAAGTGTTGAAGACTGAGGCATACCCAGAGAGGCATGGCTAAGAGCTTTGTAGACAGGGTGCTGGTTAGGTGGAGCTGCGAGTTTGAAAGCTGCTTCAGACTGTTTCTGGATATGTTAGAAAAGTTACAAGCAAGATGGAGGAGCTGCTGCTGTGGGACGACTAGGTTTTGTGAGGCGACACTCAAGGGGCCAGTGAGCAGACAGGAACCCAGGACACCAGCATGAAGCCAATCATTCCTCCAGCTCCGTGCTTCTCTTTTTATGTTCCTGTTGGGAAAGCCCAGGATGGGGTAACCAGCGGACTGCAGTTTGCGGAGTCTCTGCCCCAGTACTGTACATCAGACTATAGGAGGACCGTTTGGAGCTGGGGACATTCATTTAATAAATAGCACAGTTCGTGAAAGTTCATGAAAGAGAAACTTGGGCTGCTTTGACAGAGCTCTGTGTGGGAGGAGTTGCAGAGCAGGATCTGAACTCTAGCTATGTGGACTTTGATCCTCCATTCTTTGCTGGAAAAGCTCTTCATGGCCAAGGAGAATGAAGTAAAATGCAATTCATCCTATTCATACCATTCAAGATCTGAATGTTTTCTTCAGACTGCAAGAGTTGAGTTCCTGGGAGTTTAAGGCAAGAGAGGAGTGGCTTAACCCCCCCCCCCCCGTGTGTGTGTGTTCACGCACACTTGTGTGCCCATATGTGGAAGCCTGACCAAGCTGATTTTGGGGATCTTCCTCCATGGCCCTTTCATGTTCACTGAAGCAGTCTCTCAATCAAACCTGAAGCTCTTGGATATGACTATCCTCGTTAGCCACATTGCTCTCCCATCTCTCTTTCGTGGTGCTAGAATTATAGGCAGGCAGCCTGGCATCTATGTGGGTTTTGGGGATCTGAACTCCAGTCCTCATGTTTGCCTGTGCGCTAAACATTTTAACCACTAACTGTCTCTCTAGCCTGTGACTGGCCATTCTGGGCCTAGTTTCAAGTCATCATTTCTCTCTGTCCTTAAAACAACAACAACAAAAACAACAACAACAACAACAACATACCATACAATTTTAAGTGTGTAATTCAACGGTTTAAAATGCTTTATAAGAGTGCACCTCTATCCCTTGCTCCCATGCCAGATTTTGACCCCTAGAAACCTCCACTCTGGTATTAACTTGTCATTCACCATGTCCCTTTCCTCTGCCTCTGACACCACAGGAAACTTCATGAATAGGCAGATCCACAGAGATCCACAGAGATAGGAAGGAAGTTTCCTATGAATGAAATCCTACAGCATGGCCTTTGGAGTCTGGCCTCTCACACTAGTGTCATGTTTTCATGGTTCATGTAGCACCAAGTTGTTCCCGTGTCTGACTGCATGGAATTCCACTGCATGGCTACATCATCTTGTCCATGTGTCTGTCAGGTACCCACCTGGTTGTTTCTACCTTTGGTCTCTTTTACTGTGATCATTCATGCATGAGTTTTTGTGTGGGTATGTTTTCCTTATCTCAAACATACACCCAGGTGTGTAATTGTTGAGTCATATGGTATTTTAGTTTGTTTTCTATGGTATAGCAGAAAATCTAAGTTCAATGATTTATATAAAGACATTTATTTTGAAGGTGTTCTTCATGCTGGGAAGTTCCAGACTGGGCACCCTCATCTGATGAAGGCCTCGTGCTGTGTCAGCTTCTATGGCACATAGAAGGGCAAGCGGGTGTATGCTCATTTTTCAGAGCCCCACCCATCAGATAATCCTTAAGAAAGCCACATTAATCATAACCATTCACTTTTTGGCAGGAAACCTACATATCATTTCCTGGGATGGCTATAGCTTGCCACATATCAGTGTTTTCAATTCTATTAGGATTATTTTAACTAGGCTAAAAACATACATAGGACTACATCCAGAGCCAGAGACAGCATGAAGGAGTATTAGCTTACAATATCTATTTCCTGGTTGGTTATCCCTGCTTCAGGGATTCTGCCTTACAGGATGGAATTATTAGTACTGAGGCATGCATATGAAGATTTTAAAACAGCAGTGGCCAGAACCAGAAACAAACCCCCATGTTCATCAATAGTGGGATTGTTGGAATCATTTTTACTGCACATTGATGGTCTAGCTGTGAAAAGTGAATTTGAGGCATGTCTGTCCATATCAGTCTAGAAGGTTACCCATCATCTATTGTTAAGGAAATCCATCCTAAACTTGGAGATAAGGTGAAAAGTCTGACTTTAGCATCCCACTAAAGCATTTTCTAGGCAGCCTGAAGGTATTCTGTCTTTCTTCCACTATAAGGAATTTGGCTCAACTGATGCTTACAGTGGACTAAGGCCAAATGTCTCACAGCCTGGCAAAATCTAGAGGCTACCCTGTAATACATTTATTAGTTCTTTTTTTTTCTTTTTATATGGTAAAGAAGATAACTCTGCAGTTATAACTTTATTTCCCTGTAGGACAGTGATGAATTTCACATTTAATCCAGTTCTGTTATAGTATTCATATTTTACAATTTATATAATCTTGAAGCACTCATAACTGTTCATATCTGTGTGGAACCTTTTTTTTTTAAAAAAGGCAACTTGACAGGTTTTGATATTATTAAATGAAAAAAGCAGGCTATTGAGAACATGCTTAGTTTGTTCAGTCATATAAAAATTCCTACTCATATGTCTTCATGTTGGTGTGCTTATATATGTGGATGCAAATATGGACAGACCTATACTAGAGTGTCAATATTAGTCTTGTTGCTTAGTGGGAAGCATGTGAGGGAATATATCTATTTCTACCTTGTTCTCATTCTCTCACCTTTCAAAAAGGGATTTATTTTTATTCTATGTAGATAAATGTTTTTGTCTTGTCTTGGCCTGTATGTATGCATCTGCACCACATGTGCGTCTGGTGCCTGAGAAGGTCAGAAGATGATGTTGGCTCTCTTGGAACTGGAGTTACAGGTGGTTGTGAGCCACAATGTGGGTGTTGGGAACTGAACCCTGTCCTTTATAAAAGCAGCCAGTGCTCTTAACTGTGATTCATCTCTCTAACCTCTATCTCTCTTTCTCATATCGATACTGTATCTCTTTCTGTAAAATCTATTTCTCCATTTGTGCAGATATAAATATATCTGCTAATATATTGTCTTATTTTGTAAATTATCTTCAAGAGTACAGTCCTGATAACCAGGCAGTCTAGAGAGCATCAAGGGGTTGTCTAAAATCCTTTGTTTCCCACGAACATATCAAGAAGAAAATTCAGAGTGTTTATTCCCTAGAGATGAGGTGCTGCCATTTAAACCACACTCTAGGCCTTGAGTCTTGATGCATGATGGCACCTCACTCAAATGACTGGGTTGCAGGAAGCTTTAACCAAGGTGACTCTTAGCACTTTTGTCTCTTGTTAAGAGTAGTTTTTCCCACACCAGCCCCAAATAACACATAGAGACCCTGTATTAGATATAAAGCTGTTGGCCAGTTACTAGTTTCTTATTGGCTAGTTCTGTCTTAATTATTAACCCATTTCTATTAATCTAAGTACTTCCACGTGGTCTTATCTTACCGGAGAGAAGGGCTGGCGTTCTACCCTATAGTCTTCTATCTTGTATTTCCCTACCACTTTCTCTCTCCACCTAGTCTCCTAAAACTCTTGTTTTCCTATTGGCCAACAGTGCTTTATTCATTAACCAACAAGAGAAACATATTTATAGAATAACAACTCCCATCATCTCTTTTCTGTCTAATTTTAATTTTAATATCATAAAATATATAACAGAACAGTTATCAAATAAGAACCATAGTTAACAATATTTAGTCCTTTAACATTTAGCTAGATTTAAAGAAAATATTTTATCATCTGTCCTATCTTTGTGAGTCTGAAGTCCTATATGTAACTTATCTGTAATCCTAATTAAAGAAAATTTATAACCATAACTATTTGTCTTTAATTCCTTCAAAGACCATAGAAGGATAATATATAAACTCTAGAAATGACAGAGACAACTCGCCTGGTCAGTCACAGTTCTTCTGTAATGTTCCGTCTTCAGCCCATAGGCCATAGTGTATCTGGCAGACTCTTCAGCAAAGCACTTTAAACTGTATTTTTGTATTGGCAGTTTGTCAGTAATTTTTTTCTGTGTCCTGCAGACTGCCTGGCAGACTCTTCCATGAAGCAGGAACCCTGCAACATTGTTCTCTTGTATCAACAGTCACTTTCCTGTGGGTCCTGCATGTCCAGTTTATGTAGCATAAAGTCAAACAGTCCAGACAAGAGCAGTATCTTGTCTAAATGGCTAGTCTTGCTATATTGAGGCAAATTCCATAATACATTTCTTTAAGGTCCATCTTTCTTTTTGATGTAGGTGATGTTGTTAGGAGCAGTTGTGCCTCATTGTTAAGAAAAACCCTAAACCATTTTAAGTGCCATATTCTGTAGGTCTTTGAAAGGTATGAAGAATGTCTATCCATCTTAAATATATCTCTGTATATCTAGAAATCCTAATTAACTTAATTATAAGTTTTCACTATCATAGGTAACTATCTATAATCTGTATTAAATTATATATTATATTTCTAAACGAGCTATGTAAACACAATACCTAAGAGGAGAAATATATTTATCATAAAATTGACCTTGAATTTGTATCAATAAATGAAAATCCATTCCAAAATAAAGTATTTCTAACTATATCATATTTTTTTACCTTTAAAAAGATTGGATGTGATCATTAACCATTTATAACCAAGCCCATTTAAATGAAAACAAACATTTATAGACAATATTTGAGAATTTGGGTGTCGTTCATTTCAAATTGTTTTCTGTTGGTAGGTAATCGCTGTCATGGGGATCCTAAGAAGATGTAGAAATCCTGGCTGTTTTGAATGTTGGGTCATCTGGGACACTGTTTTAGGGGGTCTTGTTGATCAAACTATGTTAGTCTGGAAGGAATCCATAGCTTTTTATTTTTTGTGGAAACAAAATTAGAAATCTTTTTTTCTAGTAATCTGTCCTTAGACTTAAATTTTGGAGTCAAAGTATTTTTAAAAATATGTAAATTGAATTAATTCAGCAGTATTTCTTTTAACAGTTGCTGTTATTTCCTCAGAAATCAAACAATTTGAAGATAACAGAATAGTGTATAGTATCTAAAGTTTCTCTGTGTTTTTTATCTTTATGTGCCTTTTCTATTATTTTATGTTTTTTTTTTTATTTTTTGAGACAGGGTTTTTTGTGTGTGTGTGTGTGTGTGTGTGTGTGTGTGTGTGTGTGTGTGTGTAACTTTCATCTGTCCTGGAATTAACTCTGTATACCAGGTTTATTTTGAAATAATAGAGACCTGCTTGTTTTTGTTTCTTGAATGCTGGAATTAAAGACATGTGCCATCATATTTAGCTATTCTGTCTTTTTAAAACCATTTTATTCTTTTTTTCTCCCAAGCCTATGTATATTTTAAAATAGATTAGAAACTTTTAGAGTTTTTTTTTTTTTATGAATCTGTCTTTATTGTAAATCTTTATATTTTTCTGGCTTTGAGTCTTTTATCTGCTAAACAACATTTTTAAAATGAAAGCCATAGCTGTTTTAGCCGTGGTCTATCCAAGATGGCTACGGGTACTTTTACCGCCAGAATTGAGAGCTGTGTTTACTGCCTTGGTCTATGCTGCCATTCAGCAGCATGCTGCCAGCTTGGAGATGTGGTCACTGCCATTGCCAGTCTCGTACATATGATTCAGTTGTTAGCAGAGCTCTTTAAAAGCGTTTTTGTTTTTTGTCGCTTATGCTGAGTCAGGAAATCTCCCTTAAAATAGCCGCACACATCTCTGTTTGTCTCTAGCAAAACAGAGTCCAATTGAGAAAAATGCTGTTGTCAAGAAGTCTTGCTTGTCTTTGTTCTTTTGTTTTTAAAACAATTTTTTAAAGCTTTTGTTAAGTTTTCAGTGGAAGTTCTTTGCCCCATGTTGGGTGCCATTATGTTAAGAGTAGTTTTTCCCACTGGTCTGGTCTCACTGTTTTGCCAGCCCCAAATAACACATAGAGACTCTGTATTAGATATAAAGCTGTTGGACAATTACTAGTTTCTTATCAGCTAGCTCTGTCTTAATTATTAACCCATATCTATTAATCTAAGTACTTCCACGTGGTCTTAGCTTAAGGGACTACCCTATAGTCCTCCATCTTGGATTTCCCTACCACTTCCTCTCTCCACCTAGTCTCCTAGTCCCACCTATCTTGTTTTCCTATTGGCCAACAGTGCTTTATTCATTAACCAATAAGAGAAACATATTTATAGAATAACATCTCCCATCAGTCTCTTGCTGCCCAGGCAGTAGGTAGTCATGATGAAAATGCAATGAACTACCGACAACATGGCAGGGCATAGCTCTTCTCGTACACCTGCATAGTGGTGGATTGATTTATACTGCAGTAGTAAGGTGGGCAGGGCCTGGCTTCGGCAGTCTATCTGACTCTTTTGCATTATGAATCCTTCAGCAGGCAATCTGTTTTAGCTTTGACACCTTTTTTTTTTTTTTTTTTTTTTTGATCTGTTATTTTTGAGACAGGATCTTACTATATGGTTCTGGTTGGCCTGGAACTCCCTCTGTAGATCAGGCTAGCCTTGAACTAATAGAGATATCTGCCTGCCTTTGCGACCTGAGTAATGAGATTAAAGGTGTGTGCTGCCATGCCTAGTAGCATCCTCGAAACGTAAGTTCTTGTGAGATGATAATGTGTGTAATGTTCCTCACATCTGCTTGGCACAAAGCATGCTGTCAGAAACAGTCAGCAATATTCTCAACTTTCGGGTGAGTTCAGCACACACTGGGACATTGCTTATTCAAAGTCTGTAGTGAGAAAACCTCCTCACATTCCATGTTCAATAAGATATTTGTCATGGTTGCTACATGCTTTATTGATGGACCATTTTTTCCCATCAGAAGTGACAAAGTCTGGCTGAACATTGGGGAATGGGTGTGTCCTGCTGAAGCCAATGAGAATTTTATAAAGACAAGTCTACTAGGATTAGAACTATGTTTGGGTTGTGCAAAGAACCTCTTTAACAGGGCTCCCTGACAGTTATAATGAACTAGAAGAGAGATATGGAGGCATGAAATAGTGATATTGGAGTAACTTGGGCAAAGTCATCTCTAATGGGTAATTTCTTTTATATAGATTGCTTGGATGATAGACATTTATTTATTTATTGTGGTATATGGATTCACATTATAGATAATTATAATCCTTTGTTTCCTCTCACGAATGCACCTGAAGAGTTCATATTGTATTACTCTATTAAAGGCTGGCCAGGGTGAGTGGTGAGGTGGGAAGGCACTCAGGCAAGTCGGTTAGGGTTTTATGCAGACTGATTCCTTTGATCAACTCTGATGCATATTTGGACACACAGGCAACATTTAGTGAAACAATGGAAATATTTAGTGAGCCAATCAGATTAACATATAAATGATGCTTGAATTCGTGAAGAGCTTATTGATTTCTCTTAAATGACTTCCAGATGGGTTTGCATTTTTTCATGATTTATTACAACCCATATTATAATATTTATAAATAATACCAAGAATTCTTTGGAGGTTATATGACATATAATAAGCTGATCTACACCAGATGGCTTTAGGTAAGGACAGACACTGGTAAAACGAAGGTCCTGTGTTGAACAAGGATTAAAGCAATTCTCAAGCAACTCATAAAATACTAGATACATAAAAGTAGAAATGTAAAATGTTTTTAAAAGGAAAGCTTTTGTAAGTTTAATCTCATGTGTGAGGTTTTTTGTTTTTTGTTTTTTTTTTATTTTGTTTTGTTTTTTCAGTTCAAGTTAGGAAATGTTACTGTATCACAAACTTTACTAAGAGACCATAACTCAACTGTCAGTGATGTGGTTTACAAAGTTCTCTTCCTTAAACCACATGACAACTATTCATAGGAACAAAAAAACCTTATTTCTTTTTCTCAGTATGTCTATATTCTATAACAACTGAAAATGCACTAAAAACATTATTATGTAATGACCACAAGTACACACATATATGTGTATGTACAGTGATAGTCTATTGTTAAGTAGGTTGAGAACAGTGTGAACATGAGAGAGAAGACTCTAACCTGAAATGCCATAATTAAGTTATGTGTATCTACAGAAAGCACTGGAAGGCTATTGTGACAAATGATATCACAAGTGACAGTCAAGAAAAAGGAATATGATAAGAAAAAGAAACATTTCATTTTGTAAAGTAGCACAATGACAGAAAACATGTTAGAAGTTTCAGTCTCACTGTGTTCTGCTAGGCTGTGACATATATTCTGGTCCAGTTTTGGAGGAGTAGCTAATTTCATGTTAGGGGGATTATCCCTACTGAAAAATGTTATCACTTAAAGCATATTTTAGTGATGATGTTTTCTTTGTGTTAGTTATCACACTGATGGTAAAGGGTGTACATCATGGGTACCCTTATAGTACTTGGCAAGTGTCCCCTTTCTGAACATTGCTTCTGATGCCTCTTTGCTTTTTTTTTTTTTTTGTTTGTTTGTTTTTTTTAAGAACAGTGTTGATACCTGAATGGATGAAAAGAAGAGGGGATTACAAAACTCTACTATTATACATGTAGTGTTTTATATTATTAATATTGAATTAAGACATTTTTAGTCTTCAACCTCAGATTGCAAAGTGGACTTCCACCTTATGTGAACACTCTCCTTTCCACAGCCCTGGTTGGAACCACACTATTTCTCAATTTTTTTACTTTGTTTTCATTTTAGGAGCCGTCATTCTGTAGTCTGCTGCATACATCACAGAGAGAATGACTGAAACATGAAACTCGTACCTAGTGATTTACACCCTGAGGTGGATTTTGTGTTTGCCTAGAGTCTGGGATTCGTATCACACTTAGGGAGGTGACTTTGATATTAACACAAAGCGATTACTTTGTCTTGGTAGTGCACGCCTATACTCCAAGCATTCAGGTGGTTTAGGTGAGTGGAAAATGAAGTCAGAGTTTGGCCTCAAACTTGCTGGGTAGTCTAAAGTGGCTTCTTGCTTTCCCCTTCCACGTGTTGGGATCACAGGCAGAAGCTACACCTAGCTCATTTTCACCTTTATTTCTTACCTCCTTGGAGGAGAGAGGTATGGCAGTGAGGGTATAAAAGGGGGGCCTTTTGAGGGATCTGGATCAAGTTCTTTCTATCCTCAAGGAGCTAAACAATTGCTCCACTCGATTATGAGAAGCTTCACTCTTGCTATGGTGGCTTTAGACACCATTTTATCATATACCTAACTTTAATATATACTTGACTATTTTAAACATATTTTTATAATTCATTGACAATGTTATAATTTTCCACATAAAGTTTAATATCATACTGTCTAGTCTAGTTTCATTATAATTTTATTGGTATTTTAATGAGAGTTGTTAAGTTAGAAATCAATATTTTCATATTTACTTTCTGTGTCTTTTAGGAATATATAAGAGTTTTCTAATTGACTTTTTCACACTTCTTGAAAAAATTTCCTAGATATTTTCATATATTTGTTGGTATTAGAAGTGGACTTTATCTTAATACCACTTAACTGGTTATTAATTCTATAGTGAATGTCTTTAATTTCCATACATTATTTACTAACTTACTTGAATAGGAAGAAAGCAATAGTATAAAAATAGTATAAAAAAATCTGTACTTTCATTAAAAATGAATAAAATACTTAAATTTGTTTTGGGTGAAACAGATAAAAGTAATTTTTACTTGAAACAAGTTTCTAAAATAAATTTTATGAGAAGATAATATTTTAGTCACATATTAAAGTATATTATAAAACTTTGATGGAGAAAATATCTTGTATATATAGTATTTGTTTAGGGAAAAATTTGTTTAGAGAAAGCAATATTTGTATATTTAAAAAGTTAATTTATGATAATCCTGTTGGTAAATATGTATTAAAAGAAATATAAACTACTTAATGAATTATGTAAGGAAAGATGATGATCATTTGGAAAACTACATTTGTTCTTTTGATCTCTGCATGTGTTAGTCACCCTTCGGTCCCTGTAAGAAATACTGCAGGAGAGGTTTAATATGGCGGTTTTGGTCCACAAGGTACTGGCCTATTTCTTTTGGGCATGTGGTTTGGCTGTATTTCATGGACACATCATGGAGCATTCATGCCGGGGTGCAAGAACAAATAACTATAGTCTAAACTTCCTTTTAAACATACGTCTCCAATAACCTACACTTGCACCCAAGGGTCCACCTCTTAAATTTCTAGCATCTTCCAATAGAACCATGGTGGGGATCGAACCTTTCACACATGACCTTTGAGGGTCATTTCATAATTACACTAAAACACTGTACAGAAATCAGCTTAGTCACCTCCAAGTCTTATTCGTATGTGTAAATAAAGCCATAAAAATAGTGGAGAAAATAGTGCTACTTGTTTGCATCACTTGGGTAATAAAACCTTTCAAAGCATCATACATGTTCCAGAAAATACAAGGAAATTAATTTAAAAACTTAAAATGCAAAACCCAAATGCAAAATATCAAACCAATAGTAACCCGAAGGGAAGGATGGATCAGAGGGTCAAGTGCTCCTCAAACACACCCGAGTTCAGTCCCTTGAAACTAGATAAAAATGGGCAGCAAGAACCCACTCCAGGGAGCTGTCTTCTGACATCCACATGCAGTCTGTAACACACATGCTCTTCCATCATGGATATGCATGCACACTCACACACACAGCCCAGTTAATATAATAACTCAGTTTAACAAAGTGAAAGCAACAGCAATAAAATACTATTCTAAAGGGTTGACAGATAAATTATAACCTAGGAACATATTGGTAGCATATGCAATACATATGGACTGAGGGATGATTTCTAGTGTGATACTTTTATGAGTAACAGTGTAACTTTATTTAGAATTTGGTGTTATTATAATCTTTAACTTCATCCTTTATACTTAAAAATTCTCTATAGCTACTTCTTAGTAAACTTATTTAATTTACCAGTTCCGTGGGGTTCAGGGTTTTCTGTAGACTTTCTACATTGCACTTCTACTCCCTAGGTGGGTGTCTTAACTAACTGTTCTATTGCTGTGAAGAGATACCAAGACCAAGGCAACTCTTATAAAGGGAAGCAAATAACTGGGTGCTTGCCTACAATTTCAAAGGCTTAGTTCATTATCATCACAGCAAGGAACATGATGGTACTCAGGCAGACATGGCACCAGAGCAGTAGCTAAGAGCTACATCTTGGTCTGCAGGCAGAGAGAGAGAGAGAGAGAGAGAGAGAGAGAGAGAGAGAGAGAGAGAGAGAGAGAGAGAGAGAGAGAGAGACTGACTCTGGGCTTGGCATGGGCTTTGAAACTTCAAAGCCCACTGCAAGTGACACACTTCCCCAAACAGGGCCACAACTCCTAATCTTTCAAATAGTTCCATTCCCTGATGACTAAGTGTTCAAATCTATGAGCTTATGGGGATCACTCTTATTCAAACCACCACAGTGTTTTAGTGGTTGGTGAGGTCCCTGGCATAGGTAGAAGGAGGATGATTTGGTCCGTGAGTGTACATGTAGGTGGACTTGCACTTTCCTTTGCAGGCTCTAACTCACTGCATTTTCTGCTGCTGTTTATAGTCTCTGGTATTTTTGCATTGGCCATAGCTCATGATTCACATAGTTGGTACTCTGTCTGGCTTTGATCTGATTCCCCTGAGCCTCTCAGCTATCTTTGACTGTAAGAAGATGACAGACTCCCTGGGACCCCTTTTATGCTTAGTTACTCCCATGTCTTTCTTGGTCTATGGACTTCAGATGAATCTTGATGCTTTCTTGGGTTTCATCTAATAGGAAAGGCCAAGGTCTCCACTTTCGGAATCACCAAAATAGCCCAGAAAGAGCTTTCCTTCTGTTCTGCCCTCTCACATAAGATGTGTGCTTTTGAGATCCAGCCTGCATGTCATTCAGTGACTCTAGGCATGGACTGAATTCACACAGTAAAATTCCAGTGTTCTGTAATCAGAGTTTCAAATCTGTCTGAATGTCAGACACTGAGTGACTTTTATTTAATTCACTTTGTAAGAGAGAACTGGCCCTTTTATCATCTTGCATTTTCTTTAATTCCACAGAGTATAAACTTTATGCAGTAAATGTGTCAGGTTTTGGCTCTTTATATTTTCCTGGCTTAAAACCTGACATTTACATTCAATGGTCTTATGACTTTAGAGATTATTATCTCTATTGTAGCTATCAAGTGTCTATTTTGAAGTTCAAATTCAAGAATTTGAATTTTTGTTTTCTTTTTAGACATTATTAAAACATAAAGTCTTGTTTTCATGGTCTAGTTTTAATGGGAAAGACTGCCAAGGAGAATTTCCAAAAAGAGGAAGAATAAAAATAAAATTTATTTTTAAAATTTGCACTTATGAAGAGAAAGATAAACTTACCAATAGAAAAATGGCCCCCAAGCTAACATTATGCATAAATGGAGATGTGTGAATGGTAATACATACACAAAACACTTTAGTTTTAATCAGAGAAAAAAGATGTCATTTTTTTAAACTATATACTCAAAAAAGGAGAAAGTATATAGTAATGCTCATAGTTATTGCCATAGTAAGCTTCAGTATCAACTTGACCCACTTGGGAATAGGGAACATCAATTGGGGAACTAATTCCTCTAAAGGAAGGGACTAACTGATGGCAGTAGACTCCCTGGTTCTGGCCTCATCCTCTGCTTCCTGATCCTCCTGGAAAGCCTCACTACACATTCCAGCCACGTAGGATGAAGCTGAACTTTCCCCAGTATGGTGGACTGAAATCCTCTGAAGCAATGAGCCAACAAAAAACCCATGTGCTCCTTTAAGTTGTTCTGCCTGGCATTTTGTCACAGGGTAACAAAAATGAGTAGTGTATTCCCAACATAATAAAAACTGGGACTTCTCATGAGCAAAGCCAGGAACATGTGCTGGGCAGGATCCAGTGAACAGTATATATTTTATATCTAGGGAGTTACTGTCAGGATATAACCTATCATCTCAAACAACATTCACATGTACATTTATAATTTTATTTTAATATTTCCATGTAAGTGTATATTATATGTTGGGCATGTTTTCCCTACACTCACTACTCTCCCTTCCCTCCCAATAGTTCCTTTGTTTACCTAGACAGTTTCAAGTTGAATTTTGAGTCATACATACATACATGATTTTGCATAGCTATATAAAATTTAGGAATCATGAATGAGAGAACATGTATAATAATTGTCTTTTTGAGACTGGCTTACTTAAATTTGAGAAGAGAGGACACTCAGTTGGGAAATGTTTTCATAAGTCTGTCATACATTTTCTTGATTATGATTGATGTGTGAGGACCCAGCCACTATGGGTGGTATTAATCCTGGTCCCTGCTACAAGACTTAGATGCTGCCTCTGATGATATTCTTAACCTTTGGTTGGTGGAAATGTGTGGCTTATGAGTATATTCCAAGAGGATCTATGTGAGGATAATAAGGAGGTGCCTGGCCAAGCTCAGAGGTGGACACTGAATGGTTACTAAGGGGGCTGAAGACAGCTCAAGATAATTTGGCTCCAGAACTGTAGCTGTCCAGCTTTCCCCATTCACAGAAGCTGAATCTGTCAATCAGCCTTACAGAATCTTGAACGTAGGTGTCTCAGGGCTACTGTTGCTGTGATTAAACACCATAACCAAAAGAACTTAGGGAAGAAAGGATTTGTTTGGGTTATACTTCTGTAGTAGTTTGAATGTAATTGGTTCCCATAAGCTCACAGAGAATGGCGCTACTGGGAGCTGTGGCTTTGTTAGAGTAGGTATGGCCTTGTTGGGGGAAGTTTGTAACTGTGGAGGTGGGCTTTGTGGTCTCATGTGCTCAAGCCATGCCCAGGATCTCAGTTCATTTCCTGTTGCTTATATCAAGGGGCAAAACTTTCAGCTTTCTCTGCCTAGCCATATCACTCCTGTCTCCACTTCCCTAGTGCTGCCATTAAAGATATGAGCTCTGTTACTCTTCACTCTTGTGGACACCAGGGCAGCCTTGAACTCAGAGAGATCTATCTGCTTATCTCCTGGCTCTATGGCTTGCTAGTAAGGCTGCTGGGATTAAGGTGTGTATCACATCGACTGACCTCTATGCTTGTGGCTAGCAAGCTTTAATAAATCATAAATAATATATCACAACATGGTTCCATGTTGACTGTGTATCCTGTGAGTTCCTTTTTGTGTTTGTAGCTGAGTTTCTAGGCTGAAACTTTAGAACTTACACTGATACATTGGCTTAATGCAGAATTCTCCCAAACCCAGTAGGGGTGAGGATGAATGTAGTCTCTAATACTTAAATATCTAAACTGATAGACTTAAATAATACATCTCAAATTGTTTATTATATTTTATTATTTATTGTTTGTGTTCTGTATATGTATGTGCATGTGTGTGCATGCATGTATGTGTGGTGTGTGTGTGGTATGTGTGCATTTGTCTGTGCATGTGTTGTGTAGTGTACACATGCTGTGTAGTACATAGTTGGAGGTCAGAGGACAGCTAGCAGAAGCCATTTCTCTCCTTCTTCCATAATGATCCTGGGACTTGAACTAAGGTTGTCAGGCTTGGTGGTGATTCCCTATACATGCTGAGTCATCTTCCCAGTCCTATATTTACATTTTATATATGTCCTTAGATGTGTATGTAGAAGATCCTAAAACTAACTGGGTCCAACATATGTTATTAATTGTGGTTTCCTCAAAACTCTAAGTTAATATATTTAAATGATTTATTTTCAATTATTAAATGTGTATGGGTATTGTGTCTATACCCCTAATGCCCATGGAATCAGAAGAGGCCATTGGATTCTTTGGAAATGGAGTTACAGATGTTTGTGAGTTACCATGTAGGTGTTGGAAATCAAACCCTGGTGTTCTGAAAGTGCTCTTAGCCACTGAGATATCACTCCAGTTTTGAGTATATTTATTTTGCTTATTGATAGGTAGAAAGATAATGGTCCCCATAGGCTCCTAGGCAGTAGCACTGTTAGGAAGTGTGACCTTGGAGTAGGTGCAGCCTTACTGGAGAAAATGTGTCATTGGGGGTGTTATGGGAGATGTCATTCTGTAATATGTTTCTCTTATTGGTTAATGAATAAAGGACTATTGGCCAATATGGAAGCAAGATAGGTGGGACTAGGAGAGGTGGAAGATTCTGGGAAATGTAGGACGGAGTCATGATGTGATCTCAGGAAGAGAAGATAAGTGAGTCTGGTGTCCTCAGTAAGATAAGACCATGTAGAAATACATATACATTAGTAATTATGGCTTTGTAATTAAGACAAAGCTAGCCAATAAGAAGCTCTAGACATTGGCCAACAGCTTTATAACTAATAGAGTCTGTATGTGTTATTTGGGGCTGATGTGGCAATGGGACCAGGCTGATGGGAAAATGCCCGTAACAGGGGTGGGCTTTGAGGTCTCAGATACTCAAGCCAGGTCCAATGTCACTCTTTCTTCCTGCTGCCTAAAGTTCCAGGTGTAGAACTGTCAGCTACCTCTCTAGCACTATGTCTGTCTGTATGCCACCATGCTTCCTGCCAGAATACAGCCAGAACTGTAAGCCAGCCCCAACTAAATATTTTCCTTTATAAGAGTTGCTGTGGTCATGGTATCTCTTCACATCAACAGAAACCCTAAGACACTTATATCCTTAGATATGCAAATGGAATATTCTAGAACTACCTGATCTAACAAATGTTACTAGTTGAGTAATTGGGGCATGATGATTTCATTGTGTTCGTGACTATCTTTTTGTGCTATGTTAATGTTGTGTGTCTTGTGTGCACCTGCTCTTCATGGCTCTTCTTGGCTCCTGTCTCCTTATCCTCCTGCTTCCATGCCCTTTCATTCCTTGTGACTGTTTCTTATGTAATATTTCTTTAATTTGATTAACAAATTCTATGCTAATTCTATTATCAGTGCCCACATATATCACAGTGAATACCTACACATAGTAATCTGTTGGAAGGCCATGTTGCTTATGGTTGTAGTCTACCATGTTAGGACAGCTCTCTGAACACTGCACAAGATGGATGACTCCCTTGCCCCCAGCACACCTATTGCTCTCTGCTAGACCCTGGAGGCTGACCCTGAGCTTGGATGCCTGACTTAAGTATGGCCTTTGACACAGTTCCTTGCAAATGCTCCCCAACTGTTGTCCATGTGATAATTAGGTATTTTGCTCCAGATGTATGATAGGAGTGTGTTATCAGATACAAATTAGGTGATGTCCCAGCTGCTGTCCCAAGCCTATATATTTCCCTTCACTTTGGAATAAAGCTGAGCCATCTCACTGAAGCTGATTCCTGGAAGGCATCATTTCCAACATGTTCACAGCAGCCAGATCTCTGTTCCTGGCTAGTGTTCCCTTCTTCTTCGAAGACCAGTAACCAATGATCCTTGAGGAGAGAGGAGACCCGCAGTAATCAAATAGGGGTATTTTTATTTGAACCTTTTTTTTTTTTAATTTAAAAGTAAAAAATTGACTGGAAAACATAATGGCTTTTAATAACGCATGCCACACGCTTCTTGGATAGTTGTGATAGTTAACTTTGACTGTGAACTTGAGTGGATTTCAGTGTCTGGGAGATAAGTAAAGTTCACTACCGATTTCCTTGGGACAGTGTTTCCAGAGATGACTGGATGGATTTGCACTGGGGTAGCCCCCTCATACCCGGAATATAGCAGCAATGTTCTATAGGCTGAGGGTACACATGGATTGTAAAGAGAAAGCCAAAACCGCTAGTACAGCTGCCCCCTCTGCCTGTCTTGTCTTCATGCTGTGAACTGCCCTGCTTTGCTTCTGAAACCATGAGCCAAATATATCAGTGACGAAAGTCAGACCAACATGGTGACAAAAATTCTACAAATGTACAGCAGGGCCTGAAAGAAAGTTGATTTCCAATTTCCCCAAAGTGTTTTGTGTTGTTCTAATACATTAGTACACCTTTTGAATATTTAACAATGTTTTGCCTGGAATTGTAGAATTGTAAAGCTGTTGGTTCTATGAAAAATATTATGTTCTTAGTAAATCTATTTGTTTAGTATTTCTTAAAATAGATTTTATTTGAATTAGAAACAATCTTACTTTACATATCAATCCCAGTTCCCTCTCCCTCCCATCCTCCCATAGCCCCCACTAGCCCTCCCATCCCATCCTCTATCCACTCCCTAGGGAGGGTTTTGCCTTCCATGAGGGATCATCAAAATCTGTACCCCATGTATCTTGGCTAAAGGAGTATCCCTCTATAGGATTTGTGCTCCTGAAGTTCGTTCGTGTACTAGGGATACATACTGGTTCCACTGCCAAAGGTCCCATAGACTGCCCAGGCCTCCTAACTGATACTTCGTTAGTTAACTTCGTTGGGTTGGAGTTTTCCTTAGAACTTTATGTACAGCTGAATTTGTGGATAGGTATTGTTTTAAATCTGGTTTTGTCATGGAATATCTTGGTTTCTCCAACTATAGTGATTGAAAGCTAGCTTTGCTGGGTATAGTAGTCTGGGCTGGTATCCATGGACTCTTAGTATTTGTAGAACATTTATCCAAGACCTTCTGGCTTCAGAAGGTCTTTTTTCCATAGAGAAGTCAGGTGTAATTCTGATAGGTCTGCCTTTATATGTTACCTGGCCTTTTTCCTTTGCTGCTCTTAATATTCTTTTTTTATTCTGTATGTTTGGTGTTTTGATTGTATGTGACGAGGGGACTTTTTATTTTTTTGGTTCAGTCTATTTGGTATTCTGTAAGCTTCTTGTACTATTGGCATATCCTTCTTCAGGTTGGGAAAGTTTTCTTCTATGATTTTATTGAATATGTTTTCTGCACCTTTGAGATGGGCTTCTTTTCCTTCTACTATACTTATTATTATTCTTGGGTTTGGTCTTTTCATGTTATCCCACATTTCCTGGATATTTTGTGTTAAAGATTTGTTGGATCAAATCTTTGGTCAATGAATCTATTTCCTCTAATTTATCTTCAATGCCTGAGATTCTGTCTTCCATTTCTTGTATTCTGTTAGTTATACTTGCATCTATAGTTCCTGATCATTTACCCAGTTTTTCTATTTCCAGCATTCCCTCAGTTTGTGTTTTCTTTATTGTCTCTATTGTCAGTTTTCTGGTCTTGAACTGTTTGAATTTCTTCCATCATCTGTTTGATTGTTTTTTCTTGGCTTTCCTTGCTGTCTTTAAGAGATTTGTTGATTTCTTGCATTTCTTTTTTTTTTTTTTTTTTTTTGGTGTGTGTGTTTTTTCTCCATTTCTTTAAGGTAGTTTGTCATATCGTCTTTGGAGGCCTCTATCATTTCCATGAAGTTGTTTTTAAGGTTATTCTCTTCTGCTTCATCTGTGTTAGGATGTTCAGGTCTTGCTGATGTAGAATCCCTAGACTCTGGTATTGTAATATAAGTCTGTTGTTGGATGTATTCATATACTGTTGCCCTATATCTTCTTCCAATGTGTACAGATGGTGTCTCTTCCTCTTCTGGTGGGTATGGGTTCAGGCTCTATCCTCTTCTCTCTTCTCTGGAGGGTGCAGGGGAAAGACAGGAATGGTGGCCATTGCTGGATGTTTTGTTCAGCCTCCAGGTTCCTCTGGGAGATTTGGTGGTAGGAAGGGTTTGGAGGCCTCAGGTCAGGGGACTTGAAGAGGGAGAGGTGGGCTGAAGGAGCTCAGGTACTCACCTCTCTACTGGACAGTGAAGGGGCAAGACAGGAATGGCGGCAATACTGGATGCTTTGTTTACCTCCATGTCCCTCTGGGGGATTCAGTAGCAGGAAGGGTCTGGTGCCACAGGTCAGGGGACTCGAAGAGCTCTTTTAGCGTTTTTTTTTAAAAAACCAAGATGATTTCTAATTTAATACTATCAAAGTAATTTACAAGTGATTAAAAACAATTGTGATGGTTTGGACAAGAGTGGCCCCTATAGACTCATATATGCCTGGTCAAACTGGGAAGGGATAGGAGGTGTGTCCTTGCTGGAGGAGTGGGCTTTGAAGTTTCAAAAACCCATCTATTCCCAGTTAGCTCTCTCTATCTTGTGCATAAGGATCAGATGTGAGCTCTCAGTTACTCCAGCACCATATCTGCCTGCCTGCTGCCATACTCCCTGCCATGGTGGTCATGGGCTCTAACCTTCTAGAACCATGAGACTCAGTAAGTGCTTTCTTTTATAAGTTGCCTTGGTCATGCTATGTTGTCACAGCAATGAAGAAACAACTAAAACAAAAGTGTGGGGATTTATCTTCATGAGAAGGAAGGAAACAAGGAAAAAGAGATTTTGAGAGAAAATGAAGAGGGTTGCATCATCATGAACCAAAGGCACTAATTCCCTCTTTATTTAAACTTAGGAACACCGAGATATGGGTGTTTGGGGGCAAAGGCCAAGGATGAATAATGACTTGAATCCAGAAAGAAGATAACAGGTCAGTTGCTGTGAAGCCAAGAGATTTTTATCTACCTGGCTCTGAAGGACTTGGAGCTGGCTAATTGGAAGGGCCTGGCTTCTGGCCCCAGATGGACAGAGTAAAGTCGTCATAGATATTTAAACCCTGGGAGAGCTGGGATATGGGAATAGAAGTAAGGGAGGATGGAGACAAGGAAATACACAGGACCTGAGAGCAGCTTCCAGCAACCCAGTGACCCTTGGGTAGTAGACAAATGAGAGGCTCAGCCCTGAATGGGACTAAATATGACTGATGGCCTAGATCAGCTTGGAAGTGCATTCTTCCCCAGAACCTCTGAGAGAGAACACAGTCAGTAACAGCTTGAATATGAGACTCAGAGAAAAGAATTCCTTGCAGTAACTTGAGGACTTCTGGTTGACTTAATGGTGAGACGATATGTGCTATAGTCTGGGGGTGTTGACTTTGAGCAATAGAGTTAATATCGTGACATAAGTTTGACCAAGCTTTGAGAGATTTGGAGATCCACAACTCACCTTCAGATTGGATTTGTCTCTTGTCAGCCATTTTGTAACTCCTGTGAATCTGTTTCCTCACCTGCACTGACAAAGGATGTAATGACTACCATATTTTAACATTTGAAATTGATCAATGCATTTAAACCTTTTTTTTTTTTTTGAGACATGGTCTGCTATGTAGCCCAGGCTACCCTCACAATTGCTTTGATTCTCCTGCCTTTGATGCCTAAGTGGTGGGGTTATAGGTATATACCCTCACATCTAGTTTTATTTTTAATTTTTATTAATGTTCAGTGTGGTAAATATTAATACACCAAAACTCTTTGGAGTCCTCATTAACTGTGGAATACAAAGGCACCTGAGACCCAAGTATCGTATGTTAGCATGGAAGCCAATACTCCCCAGTAAAATATTCATCTTTGAGGAGAGGAAGAAGCTGAGAAAGAGTTGCATAGAAAATGAGTTTAGGAAACACTGTGTTAACCACTGCTAGTGAGCTTTCAGTTACTGTGACAAAATACCTGGCACAGTCAAGCTAATGAAGGGAAGGACTGATTTGATGCATGGTGTCAGAGATTTTGACTTGAAGCCTTGACCTTGCTCATTTGAGTTGGTGGCTCAGAATCTCATGGCAGAGGGAGGGCATCTATATCCCTTAAGGTCCCAGAGAGAAAGCAAGGACTGGAGTCCCAATATCCCCAAGGGAATTCCCTAATGACTTAATTTCTTCCAGATTGATCCCATCTCTCAAGTTTTTCACCATATCTCAACAGGATCATGGCCTGAGGACCAAGCTTAAGACATGCAGGATCTAAGCCATAGCATTACCTCTATTCTACCCTGTGTACTATTAAAGGATTCAGGAATTCTGTTAAGGCAAATTGTGGTGGTTTGAATAAAATGACCCTCAGAAGCCCATAGGGAGGGGACTATTAAAAGTGTGTCCTTGTTGGAGTAGGTATAGCATAGTTGGAGGAAACATGTCACTAGGGGTAGGCTTTGAAGTTTCAGAAATTTAGGCCGGATCCAATGTCACTTTCTCTTCCTGCTGCCTGAGGATTCAGATGTAGAACTCGCAGCTACCTCTTCAGCATCAGGTCTATCTGCATGTTTCCCTTCTTGACAATAAGGGCTAAACCTCTGAGACTGGAAGCTAGCCCTAATTAAATTTTCCTTCGAAAGAGTTGCCGTGGTCATGGTTTCTCTTCACTACTCTAACACAAATAAAACTGGAGTTTGTTTAATTCAGAGTTTTCCTAATTTAATCTGTCCTTTCCTGTGCTCCCTTGACCTGTATGTGTGTTCACATACAGGCCATAGGTCAAACTCTTTGTTTGCTGTCATTCTTTGTTTGAGGCAGGGTCTCTCACTCATCTGGAGATTGACAATTTGGCTAGGCTGGCTGGACAGCAAGCCCTCAAAATCCTGCTGTCTCTGTGCCTCAAACATTGTGATTTCTGGTGCATGCCACCACGTCCTGCTTTGTATATGAATGTGGAGGTTGCAAACTCAGGACATCACTCTTATGTGGTAAGCACTGGAATAAGTGAGCTATTTACTAGCCCCTCCCACCCCCAGTCTGTTCTTGATGATAAAGGAAACACTTTTGACAATCAGTTTAGCAGCCAACCAAGCAAAATTAAGGTTCAGGTTCACCTGGGAAAGTATCGCTCTTTAAGGGCATCAGAAATGAAGAAAAATGAAGAAAAAAGTTTGTTTTTTTTCTCTCACAAACTGGCTGGGCAATGGGTTGAGTTTAGTTATTGCTGATTTTCTGCTAATTTGTTGGCACCAGTTGCATCTTTGGAATCTTGTCACCCCAGCCCAGCTGGCCTAGCATTTAGAGCTGTCATTATCCTTCAGAAGGAGCCCAGGAAACCCTGGTACCAGGCTCCCAGCAGGGAGTAAGGAGAGGTGGCACATTCTTTGTCACCTTCTATTTTTGTAATAGCTCACTTCTGTGACACAGAAATCTCCCTATCTTAAAATAGTCTGCAAAAATTTGTCAAGCTGCAAACCATTAAATATTGCCCCAGGATTGTTAAGAAACCTCAACAGGACAGAGGAGAGAGTACTGGGAGTCAGGAAATTCCTGCAGAGAAGAAAGAGAAAGCAAAACTAAAGCAGAGAAAAAGGGACCAGTAACTGGGGATTGTAAAAGCAAGGGGGGGAGGTGCCTTTTTTTTTTTTTTTTTTTTTTTTTTTAATTGGAGAAAGACTTTATGAAAGTCATGGTACTAGCATACTAGCATTCCAGCAGTCCCCTGGGTCTGGGGCTGTCTTCATCATTTCAAATATCTCTTTCTTCCTTCTGTGGACAAAAATTCCTAGAAAAAAAGCTGTGTCTGCAAGCACTGAATGACTGATTAAAACTTCAGCGATATGGAGATTTGGGATGCTGCAAATCCAAAGTCTAGTTATAATTTATCTTGGGTGACCTTTAACCTACTAAATGGTAATTTCTTGCCACAGTTTGTGTTGGATCTAACATCCTGTTACTAACAGATAAAGGATGACTGAACATCCTGATGCATAGGTAAAAACTTGGGATGTATTAATTTAACAGAAACTCTAGTTTTCCATCAACCACAGGGCATAGAGAGTTGTCGTGCAGCCTCTAAGGCCAAAATCAGAGTAGTTCATTTGCTGTTAGGTGGTGTCCCCACCAATGTATTTGAACAATATCATGACTTATGGCTTTCTTGTTCTAGTTACTGTCAAAGGTTCACAAAGTTGCTACCTCATTGACACACTGACACTAGAGAGACCCAAATCCATGTTTCCAGGCTGTGGCCACTCATATTTTGCTCTACGATAAACCACATTTTTTTCTTTGAGGTAAAAGCCAGGTACTTTGTTGAATTTCCTGATCCCTCCTACTCTGTCTCTTCCCAAGTCTCACTTTTTTTTTTTTTTTTACAGTGACTATACAACCTCAGCATGCTCATGTTTCAAGGTTGTGCAAGCTGGAGTGGTGCAAATGCCTGATACTACAGTGTGGAAATCACTTGGAGCCTTGGAGCCAGGGTCTCTGAAATTCTGCCTTTGCAGGACAGCCCTCACTTGCAGGACTTGCTTAGAGGGTGCATTTTCATGCCTTGATGGTTTTTCTCCTCCTTATACTTCTTTGCCCACTCTTTTATTGTTTAACTTAAGCCACTGTTAATTAATTGGAAGTTGAAGGAAAAAGGATTATGCTACACAAATTCCCCTTTGACATAAAAATATTTTTGAGTCAGCTGGTGATGGCACACGCCTTTAATCCCAGTACTTGGGAGGCAGAGGTAGAGGCAGAGGCAAAGGCAGGCGGACCTCTGTGAGTTCGAGACCAGCCTGGTCTATAAGAGCTAGTTCTCGGACAGTCTCCAAAGCTACACAAAAAAAAACCCTGACTCGGAAAAACCAAAAACCAAACCAAAACAACCCCCTCAAAAAACCAAAAACCGAAACAACAACAACAACAAAAACAACAAACAAAAAACCCCAAAACAAAACTTTTTTTTAAGTCAAATGTAATTATGAAGTCAAACATAATTATCAGGTGTGTGTGTGTGTGTGTGGTGTGTTGGGGTGTTGGAAGGATGGATCCGTGGTTAAGAACCCCGGCTGTTCTTGCAGAGGCCTGGGTTTGATTCCCTGCATCTACCTGGTGGTTCACAACCATCTATCTGTAACTCCAGGACCAGGGGGTCTGATCCCTCTTCTAGCTTCTGTAAGGCACTGCATGCATGTGGTACTGAGACTGCTGGATTTTTTTCCCCACAAAGTGAGAGCTCTGAGAAGAAGCTCACACATACCTTCACCCTATGCTGATCCCTTGGCTTCATGCCCTTGGAAGCCAAAAGCCTTTTCCTCTCCCCCATTGTTTCCTCAGCAGGTCTGTGTCTCTGTGCTGAAGACCCTGTAGGTCAGGATTCTAAGCCACTCTTTCTTGGGGTTGTTCTTTCACCAAGTGATCTGTATGTAAATAATGCTAGCAACTTTTTAAAGCTGAGGAATAAAATAACTTCCCTTGCATGGTGGTCACTAGAGAGAGAGGTAGCCCAGGTAGTCCTGAGTTTTCTGTTAGACAAACTTCAACTCAATGCAAGTGGTTAAGTTTCAGGGAGATGAGTTTAGGTTTCACTGGTCAAAAACTAAAAACTAACTTCACCTAAGGACTTGTCATGAACTGGTCCAAAGGCTATTGCCCCATGTTAACCAACCAGATACTTTCTTTAACTTGTGTTTCTATCTCTTCATTTTTAAAAGATTGACTTATTTTTGTTGATGTGTATGGGTTTTTTGCCTGAACATGTGGTGCCAGGGAAGGCCAGAAGAGGGTAGCACATCCCCTCTTGGAATTAGAGATGGTTGTGAGCCTCCATGTTAGGGAGCTGAGACTTGAACCCAGATTCTCTGTAAGAGCAGGCAGTGCTCTTCATCACTGAGTCATCCCTCTAGTCCCTGCACTTGTCTTTTAAACATTTTGTCTCCTTTGGTAGAGCCTCAGATCACTTCTGGTAGGAAGCTGCCTGATTTGTGAAATGCTGACTGCTCAAATGAAATTTAAACGAAAAACTTCTTTTCTTTTCCTAGTGTGTGAATGAATGTACATGTGTGTGCACATGCATACACATGCATACACATGCATACACACATTCAAGCCAGTACCTGTGGAGGTTATAAGTGGACATGGGATCCCTTGGAGCTGGAGGTACAGGAAGTTGTGAGGGGCCCAACTTGGATGCTGGGAGTTGAACTTGGATCCTCTGGAAGAGCCTCTAGTGTTCTTCACAGCTGGCCCATCTCTCCAGGACCTCAGATGAACTTTGGAAAGGATTTTAATGCTCTACAGTTTATCTTTGAGTACTACATGCCCCTTTGGCACAGATTTTATGTATGCTAGGTTCATTGCTGGAGCCCTCCATAGAGGCCTTTCTTGTATGGCAACAAACCCACTATTTAAAAACTATGTGAGATGTGAGGTAGCAATTTACAATCCCAACATTCTGGAAGCTGAGACGGAGGGGAATAGTAAGTGAGGCTGGCCTGGTCTCCATGGAAAGACTCTGTTCAAAAAGCAACATAACATGCAAAGCTCTTGTCAATGTGTATAATATCAGGGATTGTCATTTTCCCATTGGCCCCATGTCACTGTATACGCAGGCATGTAGGAAAGACTGAAATACACTGCAGTAGAAGGAACTCTGGTCGAGGATCGCTGAGAGTCTCCATACAAGAATATTCTCTATGTACCTGGTATTTCTGACAGAATTTTAATTCTGTTTTTAATAGATGTTTTTGCATCTCAGGATGACTATATTCTGTTCCCAAGTAAGCATGTTTTGTTACATTTCTAAGAGACCTGCTGCTTCAGAGTAGATTTTAGTGGCATAATAGTTCATGTGTGTGTGTTCATGTCTGCTCCTGGGCATGTCGTGTGCTTGCACACACACACACACACACACACACACACACACACACACACACACACACACAAATGGAATGATACTGTGCTAAAGTTCTTAAAAAATCCAAAAGATGATGTTGTTGTACTACTGGTAAAGGAGAATATTAAATTTAAACTAGAAATAAAATGCACTTAAATTATAAAAGTGTTTGGGATTTAGTCTCTTGGAAACATAAAAGACACTCAAATTTGTCAAAGTTTCCCTTTGATAGGTGCACGCTTTTCTTTAAGAAATAGACTCGAGGTCTATTTTTCTTTTTTTCCTTGGAGACTTTATTAATCTTTTTTTGTAATATCCTGCAGGGTTAGGAGGTTTGGTACATTTGTTTTATGATTCCTCCCTGAGTAGACTTAAATTCCTTTCCTTAGAAGCTGCTCCCTCAGGGAATAGACAAGCTTATCTCCTCAGGCCGAGAGTATGTCTGTGCACTCTTGCCCAGGATAGAGGCTGTGCACATTCCAGCCTTGCTGAGCAGCATGGCCTTCTCAGCACCGATGATTGGTTTTCAGTTCCTTCCTCCACTTTCTGGAATGTTCTTTTCCAGCCCTTAAACGTCCTACTCAGTTTTCAAAACCCTGTTTATGAATCGGTTATTTGGAAGCCTTTTCTCTTCCATCCCCACTTCCCTGTCCCTGACCCATCATCGGCGACCAGACCATGCACAGACTCCTGTTAGCACATTTATTGTCCTGTATTGTGGCCAGTATAACTTACCTTGGCATATTCTGGGACAATAGGTGACCTTTTCAGTATCTGTAAGCCATACTCGTGCATCTTCAAACAAGCCTCCTCAATAAGAAGTTATATAGTCTAATGTGTAACAAGGGATTACCACCATATTTTATCAATTTAATAATATAAGCATTTCCATACACACTTTTCTAAAACTAAGCTGCATTTTGCACCGGATGGAGTCTTAGAGTTAGTGAAATACATGTCTGCCATTCTATTACTTTTTAAATATAACATCTTACCCTTAGTAACCTAACAGGTATTATTCTAGTTTATGGGTGTGGAATAGAGGCACAGAGAGATTAAATAGCTGGTTTGGAGTCACACAGAGGAGCAAGGGACTCCCGCTTGGGTATGTTTGGCTCCATCATCTTTGTTCTTAAACACATGTTCTTTTTTTTAATTTTTTTTTTTTTTTATGTGAAGCTGCCTGCATTCTTAGTGTTTTCACTGAGTATAGTGGAATCCTGCCTTGCCTTCTCGTGTCCCTGTGGGCACCGAGGTGCTGTTCTATTGGCTTCCAGACTCCATAGTTTCCAAATAAGTCCGTGGTATATAAACTGTTACTGTCATGTGTAATATGTCAGTTTTTTTTTTTTTTTCGGACTGTCACCATAATACCTGCTTTATATTTTAACTTCTCGTGTTCTGAGACTCCCATTTACTAATACATTAACCCTTATCACATTGTCACAAAGATCCCTGAGGCTTTGTAGAAAAAAAAAAGTTTTTCTCTTGTTCTGATTAGATAATTAACTAGATTGTGTTAAAATTCACTGATTCGTTCCTATTTTATCTCAGTCTTGCTGTTAAGCCTGTAACAGTATCCTTACAATCTTTTAAATCGTGCATTTCAATTATGAAATCTCCATTTGGCTCAGTATCTTCTTTGAGACACTTGTCACTTCGTTTGTCCAGACAGTAATTTACTTCCCTAAACGTGGTCAAAATAGCTGTTGTCATATCCCTAATAGTTCTAATATCTAGGATGCTTGTTTACCCTTGGTAATTTTTTTTTTTGCATATAGAGTATTTTTTATTTAATTTTATATAACAAAGTCCAATTAAATGAAAACAAACATTTATACACAATATTTGGGAATTTGGGCGTCGTTCTTTCCAAACTACTTCCTGCTGGTAAGGGGCGCTGTCTTGGGGGATTCGAAGAAGATTCAGATATCCTAGCTGTAGTCTGTAGGGCTGTTTTGTCCAGCTGTTTGGAATGTAGGATCAGCTTGTACTCTGTTTCAGGCGGTCTGGTGTGATCAAACCACATTAGTCTGGAAGGAATCCACATCTTTTCATTTTCTGTGGAAACAAAAATAGAAATACTTTTCCCCAGTAACTTGTTCTTCAACTTAAATTTTGGAGTCAAAGCGTTTTTTTTTTTTTTTTTTTTTTTTTTTATTATTATTTTACATGTCGATCCCAGTTCCCTCTCCCTCCCTCCCTCCCTCCCCCCAAGCCCTCCCTCCCTCCTTCCCTCCCTTTTGCCCTCTCTACCCTCTCCCATGCACTCTAAACACCCTCCCCTCCCAACCCCCCACCACAATACAATATGTAGGGGAATGCCATCCAGTTGGGGTCATGTAGATCTGACAGGTCCTGTGAAGTAGGGACTAGGGCTTCTCTCCTATCTCTAGAATAAGGCAGTTATCCCTCCATGGGGGATATGTTTGCAAAGTCCTTTTGTGCACCAGGGATACATCCTGGCTCCACTGTCTGAGGTCTCTTAGACTGCTCAGACCTTCTGGCTGAGACCCATATTCAGGGGGGTCCGAGTCAGACCCCTGTTGGCTTCCCAGCTATCAGTCTAGTGGCCCTTAGCTCCTCCTTGTTCAGGTAAGCTGTCTCTATGTACTTCTACCGCATGGTCTTGTCCTCTCCATCTGCTTCTGGGTTCTAGTTTGACTCAGTGTTTATGTATGGGTGTTTGCTCCTGTTTTCAACAGGCATTAGTTGAGGACTCCATGGAGAAGTTAGTTGTTGATCTCACTCTCCGGGAAGGACATTTATGATAGCCTTTCCACGGAAGCTGAGATTGTTAGTTGGGAGCAGTCTTGTAGTTCCCTCGACCTTTCTTTGTGTTCAACTTTATCTTCAAACCAATATTGGCTCCCTCTTTTATGTTCTCTCTCTCTGTCTCTGTCTCTCTCTCTCTTTCCTATTTTCCATTCCTAACCAGGCTCAATCCTCCTGGTCACACATGCCTTCCTCTCCTCCCTCTCATTTTCTCCTACTTCTCTCTCCATTAGCTGTCCTCCCCCACTATACCTGAGGTCTGGGGGACTTGTCCCTTCCCAGTTCTGTGAGGGACTTTATATGAATCTCTTAGAATACAACTTGTATCCTAGTTCCTCTGGTGATGTGAATTATAGGCTGGTGATCATTTGATCTAGGTCTAAAATCCATATATGAGTGAGTACATACTGTGTTCCTCTTTTTGTGACTGGGTTACCTCATTCAGGATGGTTTCTTCAAGTGCCATCCACTTGCCTGCGAATTTCAAGATACCATTATTTTTTTCTGCAGAGTAGTATTCCATTGTGTAGATGTGCCACATCTTCATTAACCATTCTTCAATTGAAGGGCATCTAGGTTGCTTCCAGGTTCTTGCTATTACAAATAGTGCTGCTATGAACATAGTTGAACAGATGTCTTTGTTGCATTGATGTGAATCCTTTGGGTATATGCCTAAGAGGGGGATTGCCGGGTCCTGTGGTAAACTAATTCCCATTTTCCTGAGGAACCGCCATACTGATCTCCAAAGTGGCTGTATGAGTTTGCACTCCCACCAGCAGTGGAGGAGTGTTCCACTTTCTCCACATCCTCTCCAACATAAGTCATCACTGGTTAAACACATGTTCTTAATAATTAACATGCTCTTAATGTTTGGCAAAATTGGTTAGAGTGGAAATGAACATTTTTTTTTTTAATCTCTGTGTGTGATACTTTGTGTGATACTCTGTGTGTGGTGGGTACTTTGTATTCTGTTTCTATTTATTTCCTTAAAACATATCTCTCTGTACATTACAGACAAGAACACCGAGGTGCATGCTAGATTACTTGTCTAAAGTCACACAGTGAAGCGCCAGCCTTCCTTTCTGCTTCTTGCTCTGCAGAGACGTAAACAGCATCCCCAAAGCTCCTGCTGCCATCCCTTGCTCTGTGTGATGGACCGAACCTCTCGACCTGATAGTCAAAGCAAACGCTCCTCATTCCAGTCTCTCCTCATCCAGCACTCATGCAAGCAATTAGAAAAATGTAAAATTCGTGGGAAGAGTGAAGCTGCAGCAGCACTGAACTCAGCATATATATGGTCTTTAGGTTCTGGAACTGTTTTGTGAGAGGAATAAGGAAGAGTTTGGAGCTGCAGATTAAAGAAGGCCCAGGATATTGTAAGCCGAGTTTAACAGGCCATTCTTCTGGGAGGTCAGAATGTGAACAGCAATGCTGGCAGTGGAGGCCAGGCTCATGAGGTTTCAGAAGAGGAGGGTTTTGTGGCAAAGGGTATCCTAGAGATTGCAGGGACAAGGAATGCTGCAAACAGACCTCACATGAGAGATTTATTGGGGGGATTCGAAAGGCTGCCTCTGAGTGGGGATGAGAGAGAGGAGAAGGGAAGGGGGATAGGGAGAGGGAGAAAGAGTGTAGAGGGAGAGGGAAGGAGAAAGAGAGTAGACTGTGATAGCTAGGGCTTTGTGCAGAGAGGGAGTAGTGGAACATGCACACAGGGAAAATGCACAACAGTAGTGTGATGGTTTGAAAGAAAATGGACCTCAAAGGGAGTGGCGCTACTAGGAGGTGTGGTCTTGTTGGAGTAGGTGTGGTCAATTTGGAGGAAGTCACTGTGGTCACTGTGGGAGAGGGCTTTGAGGTCTTTTTTACAAGCTCCACTCAGTATGACTTGTCTGTCCACTTCCTGCTACCTTCAGGACAAGATGTAGTCAGCACCATGTTGGCCTGCACACAGCCATCCTCTTCATCATGATGAAATGGACTGAATCTCTGAAACTGTGGGCCACCACCTCAGATGTTTTGTTTGTAAGAGTTGTGTGGTCATAGTGTCTTTTCACAGCAGTAAAAATTCTAACTAGGGTCTGGAGAGATGGTTTAGTGGTTAAGAACACTCACTGACTGCTTTTCCAGAGAACCTAGGTTCAAGTCCCAGCACCCACATGGTAGCTCACAACAGTCTCAGAGGATTAGTTCATTATCGCCATGGTGGCATGTGGTCATGGTTCTGGAGCAGTAGCTGAAAGATTTACATCTGGATCCACAGACAGCAGGCACAGAGACTCACAGTGGGGTTAGCATGGGCCATTGAAATCCCAAAGTCCACTCTAAGTTAAAGCTCCTCCAACAAGGCCACACCCCCTAGTCCTCCCCAAACAGTCTACCAACTGATGACTAACCATTCAAATATATGAGCCTATGTGGGCTATTCTTATTTATCTAGCACAGTGGCTGAACAAAAGAGCCTTGGCAACTTCCTACTTACTGATCAGCCACCCAGAAGAGTGTATTTCCAGGTTCAGGCTCAAAGGCACACAGAGGCCTCTGCAGCTATGGTCTAAGAAGTCTGAGCTGTGTCTTAACCTTGCAGCAGAATCTGGTGTTCTCTGTATGATGCTGGTTTTAAAAGAACACAGAAATCAAAGGCATTAATGGGGTTATTTAAGTTTACATGAAGGCTCCAGAAACTTCTGAGACTAGACAACATGTACCAGGGGTAGAGTCACACATGACATGAAATCCATTTTTCTGGAGGTGAAATTAGGCATTAATTTCTTACTTTTAAAAATATTTATTTAAAAAGTTTAATGAAGTATCTCTGTGTATGTCTGTGTATGTATATGTGAGTGGGGATGCCAGCAGAGGATCTCCGAAGGGGCTTGAGTTACTGGTGGTTGGAAGTCATCATGTAGGTGCTGAGAACCTAAGTCATGTCCTCATGCAAGAGCAGCAAGTGCTTTTAACTGCCGAGCCATCTCTCCAGCCTTGGCCTTAGCCACCTATGTGGCAATCTGAGAGGATTCTAGAGTCTTAGTTTTTCTGTGAAGGTAAATACCTGTGGTCACTGTTTTAATCTAGGATGTAACTGGTCAGGTATATTTTCTTGGCATGTTGAACAAAGGTGCTGATCTTTAGTCCCCACTGCCTCCAGCAAGGTGTGTAGAGGTGTTAAAATAGGTTCCAGTTATCTGGTTCTACAGCCTTGTGTGTTAAAGGTCTTTATTTAGTACCATCAGCAATGCCTGACTGATATTCCAGTTATAGGCTTTTTGTCTTATGGCCCTGTAAATTTCATCTCATAGACACTGATCGCAAGTGGGATGGCCCTGAAATTCATTGGTAATTCTACTATGTGCAATGTCTAACATTTATACCCACTTGTTCTTTTTTTTTTTTTTTTTAGAAATAATCTTTCTTCCTTTTAAAGAAAAAAAATGTTTTTTGACATGAGTCAAATTCACTGTAACCTCAGAGTTGAAAAGCAGTCTTTAGTGTTTTCAAGGAGTACAGCATATTAATACGGAAATGTTTTCACTCTCTACCTAGGTGGATGCTGATATGTAACTAAGTTGGTGAAATTACTTACAGTATTTACAGTAACAGTGCCCAGAATGTGTTCTACAAACTATCAGTCTTAGGAGTTGACCTTTCTACACTCAAAAAAATGTAGGAAGCCAAATAAAACTTCTTTACTCATAGGTTTAAACCAATGGTTCTCAAACTGTGTGTTGAGACCTCTTTGGGAGCTGCATGTCAGATATCCTGCATATCAGGTATTTATATGATTATTCATAATAGTAGCATAATTACAGTTATGAAATGGCACTGACATAATTTTATGGTGGAGGTCAGTATAACATGAGGAACCATATTAAAGGGTTGCAGCATTAGAAAGGTTGAGAATCACTGGTTTAAAGGTTAGTGTATTAAATGCTATGATAAGATCACCTATAAAGAATTCCATTAAATTATATTTAATTCAGTGATCTTTGTAATAAACTGAGTATAGGGCCCTTTTCAGGTAAGCCCATTTTGTAGTATCTTGTCATTGGCGGAGACTGCAATTGTCCGTCATTATCATCCATCCTCACCTTTCCATCCTTCCATCTCTTTACCTCTCTCCCTCCCTCCCTCCCTCTCTCCCTCTCTCACTCCCTCCCTCCCTCCCTCCCTCCCTCTCTCCCTCCCTCCTTTTTCTCCCTTCTTGTACTTGAGACAGAGTCTCACTAACAGATCTATACTGGTCAGAAACTTGCTGTGCAGCCCCAAGCTAGCCTTGAATTAGCGTTCCTTCGGCCTCAGCCTCAAAAGCCCTGTGATTACAAGCATGAATCACTAAGCTTGACTCTGATTTTGTTTTTCTAGATTATCACTGGGGATCCTATTCAGGGTTTTGTGCATGATATGCATATGTTCCAACATGATCTATCCACATGGGCATAATTTATGTTTTTGATAAGAGAAACCAAGGAATTTGATTATTCAGCTTGATTTTTTAGGTTCTATACAACAAGTATGTGAGCAAAGGTGACTGGTTAACTCCTGTTGCTTTGTTTAAAGGAGGCTGTTTTCCTTCTTCTACTTTCCCTTTCCCTGCTTTTCCTGACTTAGTCCTAGGTGTGTGGAAGAGACACAGAATACAAAGAGGAATCTAGTTTTACAATGGTGATATGGGCTAAGACCTGGGAGAAAAAAAAATTTTATCTTATTTGACTCACTGCTTTTTGGTGTCTTTGTTGTAAAAGCTTAGCCTATACTATCATTCATCTTTGTCCTAGAATTTTCTTTTTTCTTTTGTTTTTTTCTTTTCTTTTTTTTCTTTTTTTTTTTTTTTTTTTTTTTTTTTTTTTTTTTTGTTATGAAACAGAGTTTCTTTGTGTAGCCCTGGCTGTCCTGGAACTAGTGTAGACTGGGTTGGCTTGTAACTCATAGGGATCCTCCTGCCTTTGTCTCCTGAGTAGTGGGATTAAAGGCGTGCACTGCTACTATCTAGCTGTCCTAAAATTTTCTGTATTTGCACAAACCCCCTCATTTCTTAGTGAATATTCTTGATAGGTGTATATATTTTTAATTTTTAGAGATTATTTTATGTATATGTGTGGTTTGACTTTATACATGCATGTGCACCACAGGCATGCCTAATACCTAGGGAGGTCAGAAGGTGTCAGCCCCCTCCCCACCCTGGACTGTGATCATCATTGGTTGTGAGTTACCAAGTGGGTTCTGGGAACTGAACCCAGGTCTTTTGCAGGTGCTCTTAAGCATTGAGCCATCTCTCTAGCCCTTTTGACAATGATTTTTGTTGTTGGCTTTTTGAAAGTTTCTCTGTGTAGCCTTGGCTGTTCTGGAACTAGATTAGAGGGGCCAGGCTAGCCTCGACCTCACAGAGATTGGTATGCCTCTGTCTCCCAAGTGACAAATGATTTTAATGAGTGGCATGTTCTAAATGCTTTAGACAAAACTAAGAATTTAGGTCAGAAAACATTAAAATGAAGAGAAGGTGTAGAATGAACATGGAGACAGAGGGAGGAACACTGGAATCAAAAAACATTTGTGCAGATCCAGGTTAAAGGCTAATTTTTTTTAAAGATATATTTAGGTAGGCGCTCCGTGTGTGCAGTGCCTTCAGAGGCCAGAAGAACTGTGGGCTCCTTGAAGCTAGAGTTACAGGCAGTTATGAGCTGTACTGTGTGGGTCCCTGGGACTGATCTGGTGTCCTCTGTAGGATCAGCGAGTTCTCTTAATGGCCAAGGATCTCTCCAGCCCCCTAAAAGCCAGACTTCCTAATGAAGGAGATGAAATTTTAAATGGCTCATGTTATGTATAGCACTATTAATTCTTCTGAGCGTGTTTATATAGAAACGTCTCAAGCTACTGAAATGAATGATTCATATTAGCTTGAAAAAGAAAGCCCTTGGGGTTTTTCATGTCTGCCCTGGTTTTTAACTTGCCATTATTTAAAGGCTTATTCAAGACTAGCAATAGCAGACAGGCTGGCAACAATGTCAAACTCTAACCCCAGTCAAACATAATAAGAGAGAGCAAATTGTGTTTTCCCCGGAAAAGAAAACCACAGCATATTTTCCTGCTGGAATAATTTGATTTCCTTTCACTGTAGAAAAGTCCAGAGAAAATGGCTGCTGTTCTACCCTAAGCTTCCGTAAGCTCAACCGAGTGAAGGTCTGTGATTTCACTTCCCATGGTGGCCTTCCACACCCATGCTCTCTGCTTTCCATTTCAGAGCCCTGATTACTCCATGTGCTGTGAGATCTTAATGGAACGAGGCACGCTTGGTTTGGCTCTGCTCTGGGGCTGTGGCATCTAGCCTGCCTCTGTGATGAATGAGTCTAGTGCTTTAGCCACGGATACTCCAACCTCCAAGGGACAGTCAATTTGTTCACTGACGTTTATGAAGGACACCTGTGTAATGTCTGACCACAGATCGAATCTCCGCATCTCTGCGTTTATCACAGTACCTGTGTTCAGTGGAGAGGAATTGCTTGCTAATTAGAAATGCTGACTCACTTCACCTTTCTCCTGGCAACATCTGTCAAGTGGTGTTTGAAATACTTTACTTCATAGACTACCAGAAGCAGATCAAATTTCAGATCCCTGTGGCTGGTGTGAGAGTCAAGATAAATCTTTTAAGAAGAGTGTAGAGAAATTCTTAAAAGGAGAGAGAGAGAGGGAGGGAGAGATAGAACAAAACAAAACAAAACAAAAAATGAAGCCTATGGCTTCATGCATTCTCTTTGTTCTATGTTGAACTTTCTAGTAATGGAAAAAAAAATGGATTCTTAGAGTTACAATTTTATATAGAAAAGCAAAAAAACGTTTGACACTTCTCCTGTTTCTCTACATATGAGAGCCAGTTTTGACCTGTTCTTTGCCTTTGTTTTAGGATTCTTTCACTTGTTTTTGTTTTTAGAGACAGGGATTCTCTGTATAGCCCTGGCTGTCCCAGAACTCACTCTGGCATAAAACTTATACAGATCTGCTTTCCTCTGGTATGAAAGGGGTGTACCAGGACCACCAGACTTGATTTATGAATTCTAGTTATGCTCTTTGTAGGGAATCTCTTCTCTACAATGTTTTTATTCAACTACCAGTAAAGTCCAAAGACATTGTAGGCATAAACTACTGTTGCTAACAAAACACAATAGCTCTGTTCCCTATATTTTATCATCTTTAAAAAGATTTTTATTTTATGTATTAGCCTCCATGTGTGTATCTTTGCTATATATATGACTAGTAGAAAGAGGCCAGGAAAGAGCGTTGGATCTCTTGAAACTGAAGTTACAGATGGTTGTGAGCCTTGATGTGGGTGCTGGGAACTGAACCTAGGTCCTCTGTAAGAGAAGCCAGTGCTCTTACCCTTGGGGCAACCTCTCCAGCCCTACATTAGGCCATCTTTTAAGAAGAGATTTTTGAATCTCTTGGACACATGCGCTATAAAAACACAAAATAACTGCAATAAAGAATGTATATTGAGAAAAATTTGTGTAAGAGAAAACAACAGCACAGATTTCATGAGACACTGTAAGAATGGAAAAATACAGCCTAACTCTCCAATGACCCCAGGAAGCTAGAAGTTTAAACCTTAAATTCCAGATCCTGCCCTCAGCCAGTAAATAGGCAAAAGGTCACATTCTTTGTGGTTTAAGGCAGGACCTGTAAGTATGTGAGCTTTGTCACCCCACCCAGGACCCTCAGGAATGAATGCAAAACTCTGAGGCTATAGGAAACTGATTGTTCTATAAAGCACAGGCTTAGATGGTTTAAATTGATTAGTCTGCACCGGGCGGGCTCTGGATGCTATGAGATGATTGGTTTAAGATGCACAGGCTTTGTTGTAATCCTATAAAAGCTATCTTACTTCCACCCTCCTGGTCCTTAGTCCTCAGCCCTTGCATGGTGCATGACTATGGACCCCAGTGCACTGGAAGATAAAAGACCCCATGCTTTTACATCAAGACCACATGTTGTGAGTGATTTGGAGGGGCCGCCTTTCCTGAGTGGGAGCGTGAAGATCCGCGCTCTGCCGGTCTTTCAACACAAGGACTGCTGTTCCCTGCCCCAGCCTGCTCACCTCTCCTTTTCCATGCTCTTTATAAACAGTGAGCTGTGGTCTCTCAGCTTGCACTATTTCAGGGGTGTAGAGGACAACTTTCACATTGGTCCAGCTTCAGGGAAAGTTGTATTCTCACCTCACACTGTCCCTAACAGGGCAATTTCAGGTCTGAAGTAGGTTGAGAGCTCATTCCAGGAGTGTGGAGCCCAGAGAAGTGATCTTTGTAGCCAGGGGTCATGGCAGGGCAAGTCTTCCTCCTGGGGGCGCATGGCAGTCTGTGCTGCTCTAGTAATGACTTGTGGATTGTTGTGTGCTACAGAGAGCGCCCCATGCCACACAACCTGATAGCTTGATGACTATTCGGGTTTATTTGGCCAAGATACCAGGAATTCTCCTCCAGACCAGAGTCTGGCTGCTGTTTCTTTGTGTAGTCAGTCTGGACTGTTCAGTCTTTTTGTACCTGGAGGTCTGAGCAAGAACTAGAGCAAAGGAAATCTCCTATCTCAGGCAACAGCTTTGCCAGGGTGCCAAGGAAAGCTCAGGCCCCAGCACCAGAGACAAGAACAAAAGTAGGCTCTCTGTTTATACCTCTCTGAGGTTGGGGGAGGTCTCACATTACAAACCTGCAGCCAGACTCTCTGGTTCCAAGGCAGGAGGCTGGGAAGGAAGGGGTGGGAACAGGCTTTGTGGCCAACAATACCCATTTTGATGTAAATACACTTTCCAGGTTCCAGCTGCTGGCTGACAGGGAAAGTCATTGTGCTTCGGGAGGAAGAGTGAGTGCCTGTGGGTATCTGCGGAATGGGAGAGCTGCTGCAAAGTGTTGTAGTCTGAGCAGCAGCTGGATAATAGCATTGCATTCTTACATACTGTCCTAGATGAACCACACTCAGCTGTACATTTTCAAGACTAAAACCAAGAGACACACTCATTTGTGCACCAAGTACACATATATGTTCTTTACCTTGGCATCCACAGAACATGGTGTCAGGTCTGTGCTACCAGCTGTGCCAGCATCAGTGAGCTCACCAGAAGTGACACCATTCGCCTTCTGCAAATCTTCCAGTCATGTGCATTTTAGGCACATGATGAAGGTGTGTGCTTCTGCTTAAAGTGCCCCATCTGAGAATGTATCCAGAGCCTGCTGCCATTGTTACTATAGTCTGGTGTTCTCATAGCTGCAAAGTTGAGGCATCAAGGAGAGTCCTACATTCTGCAGCTGACCCTGCCCCTTAGAAACAAACTGCTCCACACGCGTGTGTTTCCTCAGCTGGGTACACAGAGAGATCTGCTTTAGAAGCTGTGTCCTTACACAGGTCCCCTGGGAAAACAGTTTATTTTTCTTCCCTGTTTTTGCCTGTAGCAGCTCTCTTGTTAGAGCTCACACAAATCTCTAAAATAACCAGGGGAGCCATCTGGGCTATCTCCCACCATGTGCTTTGGAAAGTCCAGCATCATGCACTCTCCTCTTCCCTCATCTCTCCAAGGCAAATTGTCTTGTGTAAAGAGCGGTGGGCTGTCACTACCTCAAAAGGCAAGCCCAGGATCACATAAAGACAACAGTTTAAACCAAAACCAAAGCCCCTGAACATGTTTAATGAGAGTTCTCATAGAGTGCCATGAAACACAGGTCTCTGGTAGAAAATGCCTCCATTAATTTGACATGTGAATGTATGCTTCACGTGTCATTCAAATAAGTTCCCACATCCCCTATGGCTCAGTCTTAGAAAAGCACCACACTGAAGGCATACAGTCTAGCATCCAAGAGGAATTAAAAAATAATTCCTGTTTTTCCTGGGCCTCCAAAGCATGCTGAAAGCAACACGAGTTGGGAGCTTTTAGCCAAGTCTAGAATTGCTCTTCTTCTGTTTGACTTTGTCCTTCTCAGTACACTGTGCCCCTGTTTATCCTACATCCCTAACATCCTCTCAGGTTTGCCCCTCTTTTGTGGGACCTCCCAGATGTGAGGCAACTGCTCAGCTCCTGCGCTGCAACCCAAGTCTTGCTCCTTCCCAAACCTCTTCTACTTTTTCATCTTTCTCGCTTCACCTTTCTGGTTTGTCTCTATCTTAAAACCCAGCATTTTTGGGCAAAACGGAATGCATCACAATGGCCTAAATGATAGGGAAACTAAGAAGATTGAGGTGATCCCCTTTCTGGTGGACAAGAAGTGTGGGGTTAAACCAGTAACCTTGACCCCATTGCACATTCATCTGAGGTTGAATGTGCATACAGGGCAAGAACTGTGGAGAAACTTGAGCACAGAAATGAATGCTGTTGTCCCTAGTTTTATGATACTTAAGTCCAAGAGCATTAGGGTAGATAGAGTAGGGCAAGCAGATATTAGGCCACAGGTATTTTAAGACAAGTTACTAGAAATACAGCACCTTGTCCTATTGAATCTAAAGTTGAAAGAGTTTAAGAAAGCATGTGAGGAAGGGTATCTCTGACCTACCCCACAGTGAGCATGGAGGTTCCCATGCTCACAGATAAACACTAAGGGGACCAGAATGTCAAACACACTAGCTTGTCCCTTCAAAGAAAGGAATGCATAACTGTTTTTTCACCTAAAAGATAGGTGATAGCCCGGTGACCTTTGTGCTAACTCTGTTGCTGAGACCACACTGGATCTTCCCCCAGACCCTTATCATGAACTTGTTAATCTATAGAATCTATCTTTATGCAAGGTGTCACATGGAGTCAATCTATACAATCCATCTTTATGGAAGATGTCATATGTATTTTCCAAAGATGTAGTAAATTGTCTTAACCTTTATTGTGCAAACAGGATTGAGTCAGTTATCAGCAGGAAAAATTCATCAAATTGTGCCATACTTAAATGCACCTAAGCTAAAGTACTGGGGAATCAGACTTTTGAAGTTTGAACTGATTCTGGCTATTTTGTCATGTTGAACCAAACTACCTTCTGGTCTCCTGCGGATAATTACTCTGCTGACCATGATGGTCAAGTAGAGCCCCATATTCCACCCTTTTTGCACAATGTAGATCATAACATCTTCATACGGGATGTTAGATTTTAGGGAGGGTGAGAGAGAGGTGCTGAGTCTCATGTCCTTCAGTCAAGAGGGTATCATGAGGGTGGGGATGGAGCTGAAGGAGAATTCCAGTTCCTACTAGACAAAGCAAGATGTCTATTTTTAAAGGTCTCTGAGGAAGGGAAGGTCCTGTGTGTGAGGGAGCAGACTTGGTATATGTGCCAGAGGGGAGTGGTTACTCTTTCCCTGGCTGGGGCAATGAGGCTTGATTCACATATGACTCCTGCAGTATGACCTCCAGGCAGCTGGAGGAGGGCTGAGTGTGTTCTTCCCTTCACTGCAGCTGTGTCTGGCTAGCTGAACAATCCAGGCTTTCTGACAGGAAGACCCTACTTATTCCTAGAGAAAAGGAACACCTTTATCTCTAAAAACAGACAAGTATACAAAGAAACAGGCCTTCCTAAGTGCTCCAGCTTCCTGCCACTCAACAGTACTGTTTGCATCTCATCATATTCCTCTGCCACTTACCACTCTCCATCAAATCTAGTGTAAAATTACTCAGGGCTTTCCCAAGTGCTCATTTCCTTACAAAAGATTGTGTCATGTAAAACTGACACAGACCTAATGTGTGTATTTCTCTGTTACAGGGGTCTCAGCCACGAACCCAGGGGCAGCTAAGTAAAATATGGTTTCATTCCTACCAGGAGATCTTGAGCTTGAGTGTGTAGGTAAAGGTGCTGAGGGGACTAAGCCTTCTGTCCTCTGCCTTCTGAGGGCCACACACTGAGAGCCCAAGAACTTAATTGGCGAAAGTTAGTTGTAGAAAAAAGAATACAAATTTACTTATTTAGTATTTTGGTTTTTCTAGACCAGGTTTCTCTGTGCAGTGCTGGCTGTCCTGGAACCTGCTCTGTAGATCAGACTGGCCTCAAACTCTGAATCCTCCTGTGTTGACCTTCTGGGTACTGGGATTAAAGGCGTGCACCACAACACTCAACAGGTACAAATTTATTCAGCTTTATGTATTAAGAGGAGTTCATAGAAAAGTGAACTCAAAAATGTGAACTCAAAGTGAGTCTCAAAGGAGTGGTTGACTTGGGAGTTTGTCTGTCTAAAGCAAGGGCTTAGGTTTCAAGGGACAATAAGTTTTGTGAACAGACTAGGAATTATACAGGTAAGGCTTGTTTTAGTTAGTTGGTTTATGGGCATGCAAAATGGCCTTTTTGTTTCTTTGGGTAACATAAGAGAAGGGAAATTTAAGTATACCCTTATTTTAATTTTTTCTTGAGATTTACTTATTTATGTGTGTGATATTGCCTGCATGTGCATTTGTGGACCACATGTGTGTACTTCCTACAGAAGCCAGCAAAGAACATCAGAAACACAAGAACGGGAGTTACAGGTGACTGACTGTGAATCACCATATAGGTGCTAGGAACAGAATTAGGGTTTTCAGTAAGAGCAGCCAAGTACTCTTAATTGCTGAGCCATCTCTACTATGTCCTATATCCTTATTTTAGTCATGTGACAGGAGAACAGTAGGAGAGCAAAATGAGTATGAACAAACTGTAATGAAACATATGTGTGACAGCACTTCCTAGAAAACTCACTTTGTATGTCAGTCTAAACAGCTAATTAAAAAAACAGAAACAAAGGCCTGGAGACATGGCTCAGTGATTAACAGCATGTGCTGCTCTCACAGAGGAGCTGGGTTCAGTTTCCAGCATCCACATGGTGACTGATGACCTGGATCTGATATCCCCTTCTGGCCTCTGCTGACACTGCACTCATGTGCACCTCCATTCACATTAAAAAAAAAAAAAAAATTCTAAAAGAAAATATTTGTCGCATTTCTTGTTATTGGTTTTCTTAGTGGTAGCAGTTCTGACTGGTCTGAGATAGATCCTCAAAGCAATTTTAATTGGCATTTTGTTGGCAGCTAAGGAATTTGAACTCCTTCTCAAGTATTTATTGACCAATTGTAGTTCTTCTCTGAGAGCTATCTGCTCAGCAAATGAGCCCACTTATCGACCTGATGGAGACTTGCTGATATGCTGTTTATTTTTACAGTTCTTTTATAACCTAGATGTTAACCCACTGGTGGAAAAGATTTCTATTTTGTAGGCTATGTCTGTACTCTGCCGATCACCCTTTTTGCTGCCCAGAAGCCTTTTAATTTCATACTGTGCCATTTGTCAACTCTTGAGGTTTTGTCCTATGCTGTTGGTGTTCTTTTTAGAAAACCCTTGCCTATGCCTATATTTTGAAAATATTGTCCCCTGGCTGTTTCAAAGTTACTTATCCTACGTTAAGGCCTTTGATCTGTTTTGTGTAGGGCTTGAGAAATGGACCTAGTTTCATTCTTAAATATGTATTTCCATGGCACCACTTATAAAAGAGGCTTTCTTTCCTCCAGTGTGTATTTTTGGCAACTTTGTCAAAAACTGGGTGGCTGTGGGTGTGGGGTTTATTTCTGGTTCCCCTGTTCCATTCCATTTGGCCACATCTGCTTTGTGACACTCTCAGGCTGTTTGTGTTACTGTGGCTCTGTGGTGTAATCTGAGGTCAGGTACTATCAAGCTTCTTACATTTCCCTTCCTGTTTAGGATTGCTCGGGCTGCCCAGGGTTTTCCTTTGTTTGTTTGTCACTGGCGTTTTGATGGGGAATGTATTCAATATATAGACAATAGAGCCATTTTTATATTAGTTCTGCTAATCCATGAAGGTGGAAAGCTTTCCATCTTCTAGTGCTTCTTTGACCTTCCTTCTTGATTATATTTACTTCTATGTCCCCTGGAAATTCCCCCTGCCCCAGCTTTTATGAGTGGGATTCACCACAACCCCTGAGATTTCTGTCCCCTTTATTTATTTCTATCTCTATTGCTCTAAGAGTCCTGCTTTAAAAATATAGTTTTCAAGGTATCCTCATTGATTCTTTATATTTTACAAAGAATATTTTGTCTTAGTTTTACTAAATTTGTGTTTTGTCTTTCCTTTGGTTAGTTATCTAAGGATTTGTCAATTTTAGTTATTATTTCAAAGAACCAACTCTTCGATTAAATCTGTATATTTTTCTTTCTCCATCTCACTAATTTCTGCCTTGATTTCCATTATTTCTTATTGTTACTAATTTCAAATTTATATTGTTCTTGTTTTCCTAGGATTTTTGACTAGGTTACTTATATGAATCTTCTTTATTTCTAGTTTTTGAAAATAAATTAAACTTTTATTGAGTCTTTGTGGATTTCACATCATGCATCTTGATCCCACTTATATCCCATCCCCTTTCTCCTGCCCTCTGCCCTTTTGACCTCACCCTCAAAACAAAATTTAAAAGTGAAACTGATCAACAAACCAAACAAAAAACCCACCAAAAAAAAAAAAAAATCAAACAAGCCATAAAACAAACAAACAGAAACCCCTGGCATAGACACTGTTCTGTGGGTCACACGGTATGCCCTTTATTCCATATATCTTTACTTGTGTTAATTGCAGTGAGTCTGGTTTGAGGCCTCTGGCTTCTCTACACCCTCACTGGGACTTCTCTTGGATATCTTGTTGTTGCCTTATGTCATGGGGTCCTGTAGCTTTGGATCTGCAGGGCCAGCCCCTTTACATGCTCCAGCAGTTCATAGATGAGGTAGGTGTTGGTGTGGGCTGCCTTGTAGTCCAGGTTCTTGGCCTGGATGGTAGCTAGGTTGGTAAGCCTGCCAGCTTTTCCTCGTTATGGTCACCACTCAGGCAAACTAGCACTGCCATGGCTAGCTCACAACAGATAGCAAGGAGTGGGGTGAGGTCTGCCCACTCCCACTCACACTCCCAGGACCAGCTCTGCTGCTCTGCCCAGGACGGGTGCAGGGCCTGCTCTCTAGATTGCTGCTCTTGGTGAGGGGTAGAATTAGCCTTTCCTTTCTTATGCTCTGGAGCAGATTAGCTTTCTCATCTGCCATAGGTGGCAAGGAGTGGGAGCATGGGGGAGGGCATATTTCCCATCCCATGGCATATGAGGGAGAGGGCTGGGGCAGCTCTCCTGTTCTTACTCTCACAGGCTTACCTGCGCCCCTGCCAGCAGGGGCAGGCAGCTCCAGTGTGCTGCCCCATAAGGTTCTGTGCTGGCTCTCAGCGTGCTGCAGCTGGACCAGTTCTCTCACTCCATGACTCTGAGACCAGCTCTGCCCAACTGTGCATGCAGTATGTGGCTAGGGGTGGGGACGAGGAGCAAGGAAGGGGTAATCTGTCCCTCACCTATACTACTGTGTGACAGACCATGAGGCTAGCTCTCCTACTCTCATGTGTTCAGGGCCAGTTCACCCCAAGCCCTGCTGGGACATCTCTACTGTGCTGCCCTGGGGAGGTGAAGGGACTGCTCTGTAGACTGGTGTAGTTGGTGAGGGCTAGGTCTCCAGACCTGGGGCCGGAAGAATTAGAAAATTTCTGTCTTTCTTTTTTTTTTTTCTATTTTTTTTTTGAATTAGAAAATTTCTACGATTTTTTTCATGTATATATATATATTTTCATTCCCTCAACACCTCACTACTCATTCAACTTTGTTTCCTCTCCCTGCCTCTCAAAAAACAAAACAAAACACCCCCCCTCCAACTCTCCCAACCCACCCAAACCATTTCTTCTGATTTTTAAATGCAAGCCCACATAGTTAAAACTGTATCCCTTCCAGCTTTCTAAGCTATATCCTGGAGGTTCTGGTAAATTGTGCTTTAATTTTCAATTGATTCAAGAAATTTAAATATTTCCTTCTTGATCCTTTCATTGACTGACTGGTTATTCAAGAAGATATTGTTTCTGCTAGAAAGAATCCTCCCAACTTGGAATGTTAGGGCTAAATCACATAAGAATCATGGAATTAATTTCAACAAACACATTCAAAAGTCATTGTTCCTATGATCAGCCCTTCTCTGGGTGGATACTTATAACGAACAAATGTCCTAAAATGTTAACTGTTAAATTAACCAAATGGTAAGTAGTCAGTTACTTCCATTAGTTCTTTTAAATCTAGGATCTCTGCTTTTAAGGTGAGAGCGGTGTTGGCAGCTTATTGTCTCCAAATCATAACATGCAGGAGGACAATCAAAAACTTCTCAAGGAAAGAGTGGATTCTATGTCCTTTTGATAATGCTGTTTCTTGCAACTAGATTTTATAAAGCTGGTCAGTAGCCAACTTGAGGCTGCATTTTTTTTGGCAAGCAACTAGCTTCACGTGTCCTGGATTCTTTATTAAGAGCAGATCTGCATTCTTAGGGAACAACTGAAAACAATAAGCAAAGACAGGCTCAAATTTTCTTAGAGAAATTAGAAAATCAGCCTTCTTGCCTAAATTAAGACCCAGCACAATCATTGTTTTCCAATAAAAAGCACTTTTTTTTTTATTTTTAAAGAAAAATGATGCTTTACTTTCTAGATCTGCTCACCTCAATTTTCTCTTTATTTAAAGGCAGTAGAGATAGGGAGGGGCAACAAGACAGCTCAGTGGTTAAAGACACTTGCAAGCCAAGGCTGGCAACCCTTGTTCAATGCCCAGGACCCACACAGTGGTAGTAGAGAAGCAGTTCATGCTGTTTTCTGACTTCCACATGTACTGTGTTCTGTACATGCACCCACTAGTGTGCACATGTTCATGAGCATGAGCACACACAAAAAAGAAACACAGAAAAAAAAAAAAAAGACTCCTGAGTCTTCCAGTGCCCTGCTCCAGCCTCCTGGGGACTCAGGGGAGCCTGTCCCAGCAGACCAGGCAATCCAGAGCCTGCCAGTGCCCTAGGCCTGCCACCACCCACTGGAAGAGGAGAGCCATTGAAGTACTTGTTCTGCTTGCACCCACTGAAAGAGAACCTTGGTCCCATACCCAACAGGAGAGGGAGAGACCCCACCGGTATACACTGGAAGAAGGAATGGGTAGACAACAGTATAAGAACACAGTCAACAACAGACAGATCAATATGATGCCACTAGAGTCTAGGGACTCCACACCAGCAAGATGTGAACTTCCCAACACAGATGAAGCAGAAAAGAATGACCCTAAAAACAACTTCATGAAGATGATGGAGACCCTAAAAGAGGAAATGAGAGAATCCTTTAAAGAAATGGAGGAAAAGATAAACCAAAAGTTGCAAGAAACAATTCAAACAGTGCAAGGTTTGAAAGCCGAAACAGAGACAAAAACAAAACAAAACAAAAAACCCCAAACAAAACCAACCAAAAAACAACAACAACAAAACCCAACACATAGTCTGAGGGAATGCTGGAAACAAAAAAGCTGGGTAAATATCAGGAACTTCATATGTAAGCACAACCAACAGAATACATGAGATGGAAGAGAGAATCTCAGGTGTTGAAGATAAACAAGAGGAAATAGATTCATTGACCCAAGATAATCTTAAATTCAACAAATCCCTAACACAAAATATCCAGGAAATGTGGGACACCATGAAAAGGCCAAACCTAAGAATAATAAGTATAGAAGAAGGTGAAGAAACCCAACTCACAGGTGCAGAAAACATATTCAACAAAATCATAGAAGAAAAATTCTAAAACCTAAAGAAAGACATGCCAATCAAAGTATAAGAAGCTTACAGAACACCAAACAGAATGGACAAAAAAAAAAAAAAAAGCAAAAACCTCCCTTGCCACATAATAATCAAAACACCAAACATACAGACTAGAGAAAGAATATTAAGAGCAGCAAAGGAAAAAGGACAAGTAACTTATAAAGGCAAACCTATCAGAATTACACCTGACTTCTCCATGGAAATTCTGAAGGCCAAAAGGTTCTGCATAGATATTCTACCAAGACTAAGGGACCACAGATTCCAGCCCAGAATACTATACCTAGCAAAATTTTCAATCACTATAGATGGAGAAACCAAGATATTTCATGACAAAACCAGATTTAAACAATACTTATCAACTAATCCATCCTTACAGAAAGTTCTGGAAGGAAAACTCTAACCCAAGGAAGTTAATTACACCCACAAAAACATAGACAATAGATAATCCCTCTTTACCAACAGCCAAAAGGAAAATGGGGAGAAAACCAGGCACAATACCACCACCACTTACACCAACAAATCGAAAACAAATAAGAATTAACAATCAATGGTCATTAATATCCCTCAATATTAACGGTCTTAATTTGCTTATAAAAAGACACAGGCTAACAGAGTGGATACAAAGACATAATCCATCCTTTTGCTGCATACAAGGAACACACCTCAACTTCAAAGACAGATATTACCTCATAGTTAAGGGTTGGGAAAAGATTTTCCAATCAAATGGACCCAAGAAACAAGCAGGTATAGCAATCCTAATATCTAACAAAGGAGACTTTAAACTAAAATCAATTAAAATAGATGAAGAAGGTCATTTCTTATTCATCACAGGAGAAATCCATTAAGATAAAGTCTCAATTCTGAACGTCTATGCCCCAAATACAAAGGCACCCACATTTGTAAAAGAAACATTACTAAAACTCAAATCACACATAAAACCACACACAATTATTGTAGGAGATTTCAACACCACACTCTCAACACCAGACAGGACCACCAGACACAGAAACTAAAAGAAACAAAAGAACTAACAGAAGTTATAACCCAACTGGGTTTTAACAGAAATTTATAGAACATTCCATCCAAACACAAAAGAATATACCTTCTTCTCAGAGCCACATGGAACATTCTCTAAACTGGACCACACACTCAGATTCATAGAAAACCTCAATAAGTACAAAAAATTGGAATTAACCCCTGTATCTTATCAGAACACTATGATTTAAAGTTAGAATTCAACAACAACACAAATTGCAGAAACCCTACAAACTTATGGAAATTGAATAGTACCCAATGCATCATTCCTGTGTCAAGGGAGAAATACAGAAAGAAATTAAAGACTTGCTAGAATTCAATGAGAATGAAGACACAACATACCCAAACTTATGAGACACTTTGAAAGTAGTGCTAAGAGGAAAGTTCATAGCCCTAAGTGCCCACATGAAGACACTGGAGAATGGTCACACTACAGAATTAACAACTCAACTGAAAGCTCTAGAACAAAAAGAAGCAAACTCACTCAGGAGGAGAAGACGCCATGAAAAAATCAAATTGAGGGGTGAAATCAATAAAGTAGAAACTAGGAAAATAATACAAAGAATCAGTGAGATAATAATACAAAGAATCAGTTCTTTGAGAAAATCACCAAGATAGACAAAGCTTTATCCAAACTAACCAAAAGGCAGAGAGAGAACATGGAAATTAACAAGATCACAAATGAAAAGGGGGACATAATAACACATACTGAAGAAATCCAGAGAATCTTCAGATCATACTTTGAAAACCTGTATTTTACCATGTTTAAAAATGTAAAGGAAATGGGCAATTTTCTGGATAGATATCACTTACCGAAATTAAATCAAGAACAAATAAGCAACTTAAACAAATCTATAACCCCTAATGAAATAGAAGTAGTCATCAAAACTCTCCCAACCAAAAAAGGCCCAGGGCCAGATGGTTTCAGTGCAGAATTCCACCAGAAATTCAAAGAACAGCCAATACCAATACTCCTTAAAGTGTTCCACACAATAGAAGCAGAAGGGTCACTGCCAAACTCTTTTTATGAGGCTACAAATTACCGTGGTACACAAGCCACACAAAGACAATACAAAGAATGAGAACTACAGACCAATATTACTCATTAACACTGATGCAAAAATACTGGCATATCGAATCCAAGAGCACATCAGAGAAATCATCCACCATGACCAAGTAGACTTCATCTCAGGGAACATACTAAAATCCATCAATGTAATCCATCATATAAACAAACTGAAAAAGAAAAACCATATGATCATCTCACTAGATGCTGAAGAAGCCTTTGACAAAATTCAACACCCCTTCCTGATAAAGGTCTTGGAGAGATCAGAGACAACAGGAACATACCTAAACATAATAAAAGCAATATATAATAAACCAACAGCCATCAAACTAAATGGAAAGAAACTTAATATGATTCCTCTAAAATCAGGAAGAAGACAAAGCTGTCCACTCTCTTCATATCTCTTCAATATTGTACTTGAAGTTCTAGCTAAAGCAATAAGACAAAAAGAGATCAAGGGTATACAAATTAGAAAGGAAGAAGTCAAACTTTCACTAACTGCAGATGATCACCATGCACAATACTTCAGTCCAAATGGATCAAAGACATCAATATAAATCTAGCCACCCTGAATCTCTTAGAAGAGAAAGTGGGAGGTACCCTTGAACAAATTGGTACAAGAGACTGCTTCTTGAATATAACACCAGTAGCACAGACACTGAGATTGACAATTAATAAATGGGACCTTCTGAAACCGAAAAGCTTCTGTAATGCAAAGTACACAATCAACAGGACAAAATGGCAGCCCACAGAATGGGAAAAGATCTTCACCAACCCTACAGCTGACATAGGGCTGATCTCCAAAATATACGAAGAACTCAAGAAGCTAGTTAACAAAACATCAAATAATTCAATTAAAAAGTGATATACAGAGTTAAATAGAGAATTCTTAATAGAGGAATCCAAAATGGCTGAAAGGCACTTAAGAAAGTGCTCAACATCCTTAGCCATCAGGGAAATGCAAATCAAAACAACTCTGAGATACCATCTTACTCCTGTTAGAATGGCTAAAATAAAAAACACCAAAGACAGTTTATGCTGGAAAGGATGTGGAGAAAGGGAAACACTCCTCCACTGCTGGTTGGAATGCAAACTTGTATAGCCACTTTGGAAATCAGGCTGTGACCCTGGCTCATGGCATAGTGGCCCCTGCATGGTGGGTAGGCTTTTCCATCTCAATGAACTCAATCTGGAACTCCCTCACAGCATGCCTGTCTCCTAGGTGATTGTAGATCCTGTCAAGTTCACACTCCATAATAATCACCAGTCACTATGAGAGTAGGATGATGAGAGAAAAATATCAAAAGTAGGAGTTCTTCCTTCATCTCTCTATCTCTATCTCTATCTCTATCTCTATCTCTATCTCTATCTCTATCTCTACCTCTACCTCTATCTATCTATCTATCTATCTATCTATCTATCTATCTATCATCTATCTATCTATCTATTTATCATCTGTCTAAAATTTCCTCTCTCTCTTAAATGATTTTTAAAGATTTATTTATTCATTTTAGTTGTCTGTATTTGTGTGTCTGAATGCATATATGTACTCCTTATGCATGGAGGTGTCCATGAGGCCAGGAAAGTGTGTCATTAAATCACTTGTGATTCATCCCATGTGGGTGTTAGGAACTGACCCTGCAGCTTCTGCAAGAGATGCAAGTTGTTCATAACTGCTGAGTCATGTCCAGCTCCCTGGCTTGAGACTATATCCTCCCTCCTACCCTTCCTCCCCAGATTCCTCAGGCAGGGACTGCGTGTACTACCCTAAGAAAAATCTTGGTTTTTCTGTATATATTTTTTTTTCTGTGCAAAGAGGGCCCATTGATTAGATAGTATTGGTAGTTGCAAAAACATTTTATATGTAATTAATGTCACAGATTTCTAGCTTTAGTAATGGTTAAAATGGCAAATGTGTATTTCCACCTCTGTAGCTTCAGACTGTTTTCTGCTGCACTGCCCTCTAAGACATATTTCTTTTGTTGAAACATGTAGTGTTTACTATAGATGCCTAGGCCACCTTACACCTTGAGTCACTTTCCTATGGAAACCACTGTCTTCTTGTGGTAGTTTGAAAATGAATGATCCCCATTGGCTCATATATTTGAATGCTTTGGAATTAGAGAGTGGTGCTACTTAATAGGGCTTAAGAGGTGTGACCTTGTTGGAGAGAAGTGTGTCACTGGAATGGGCTTTTTCTCTCTCTCTCCCTGCTGTCTGCTGGTCCAGATGTAGAACTCTCAGCTAACTCCAGAAGCATGCTGCCATGCTTCCCGCCATGACAATAACAGACTAAACCTTGGAACCTGTAAGCCAGCCCCAATTAAATGCTGCCTAGGCCAAGGTGTCTCCTTACAGCAACAGATCAGGACACCTTCTTAATAAGCCTGCTCGTTTTTCTCTTCCTTAATATGTTTGCTGTGACAGGCTTAAGAAGGCTAAAAAAGGAAGTGGCTGTTTTCTCTCCTTCAGTTTATGAAAATATAAACAATAGTATCTTCAGTTGAATTTAAGTGTGAGGTCTTGAGATGCAGTAGATGACGCTTTGAAGGCGTTGTGCATCATAATTAACATGTTTTGTTAAAGGGGATGAAAGTTGAAAGTTCAGAGAATTGTAAGGAAGAAGTGAGTATTTCAGGACCGAGGATCTTGGAATCATTGCATTTCTCCTCCATGTGACTAGTGATTTATTATTGGTCCTCTCACCTGCACTATTAGGATCTTCTTAGTCCTCAACTTTAGTCTTCTAGAGCAGACACAGTCACACCAAAGGTGCACACATATACACCACCAGTTGAACACCCAAGCTGTTTTCATTTGCCAAGATGTGGTGTGTGACAAATTTGCTGATGTCATTTTTACATATTCTCTGCTGAAAGTGCTCTGTGGTAAACTAGGTTTTTCTTTGCCATAGTGGTATCCCCTGCTAAGAGGAGCCTGCTTGGAATTTAGATGTCTAACTCCTTCCATGTGCTTGCTTTATGGTGGGGCATGAACCTCAAACTAGAGAGTTGCCCAGAGGTCATGGTTGGAAGCCAGAGAGTGGAGACAGAGACCCTCCATAGCCTCTGCTTCCTGGGCAAATATACTTTACAACTTCTCAGGAAGGTGATGTCAAGGAAGGGTTTTGGTTCCTTATTGTAGTTTTCTTTCTCAGTTTATCTAGATCATTCTAAAAACCTTGAAAGAATGTAAGTAAATAAAGCGGAACCCTTAAAACTAAAAACAAATTTCTGGACTCTCCTGTATCCATGTACTTTGTATTTTCTCAGGCAGGTAACTATACTGCACGCTGTTATACTGGCAAGAAAATGGAGGCTTAGAAAGAGAGAGAGACACTTGCTAATAATTTAAGTGGGCTAGTAGGGATTTGAACCCCATATTTCTGATTTTAAAATCTGTATTCTTTTTCTGAGATTTATAAGATGAGTGTTTACCTGGACTGAAGTTTCTGTATTATGTAAGGACTTGTTGTAGAAATTAGCATGATGTCCTACAGGTGTGGACCTAATTGCTACAAAAAATAGTGACAGAAACATACACATGAGGCAGAACTAGTGAAGTTAGATTGTCCCAAGAAACCTAGAGCCTGATTTACCTCAGATAGGCCAGTCTCTTTGGAGTTCTGATGGCTTAATCACATTGACCTTGACTTTTAGATTATCTGACTGTAATAAACCTGTCTCCTTGTTTAGTCGTAAGCAATATTGCTGGCTCCCTGTTCAACTGTCTATAATAAACACACTGAGCTCCTGGGGTGCTGTGGCTTCTCCCTCAGAAAGCCCAGTCAACCAGACTTCAGCTTTTCTACCTCTCTGTGTCTCTGTCTGTCTTCCCTTATTCCCTTGCTGACCCTAATAAGATCACAACAGTGGGGGGCCATGTAAATATTTGGTCAGTGGCTGTATGTCTCTATTAAAGAAAAAAACAGACAAACAAACAAACAAACCCAAAAAACTAAAAACAAAACATTAGGAAGTAGGGTAAATGTAATTTAGGTATGTGGTATATAATGAAAGCATCCTGCTTCAAGTTAAATTACATTTTATTTAAATGGTGAATCACACTGTGGGCTCTTTTTAAGATGACATCATTCTTACAGCTGGATGGAAATATTTTTAGACTGGAGAATTTAGCTTTCACACTGTAGGTGTTGGAATACACAACACCCCTTTTTTTCAGAGAGATGAGTGTTACAGACAACCAGTGTGGAAGATCATTTTAATTAAGCAGTTAATTCTCACCCAGAGTGAGTTTCTGTCCGTGTAGAAACTTTTGAGCTTTCATAGTTGATCTGCCATGAGAGCTGCTTGCACGAGTGGTATTGGAATCTTTAAGAGGGGGGCCTAGTTGGAGGCAATTAGATCATGGGGGCAGAGTCCTTATGTGGGTTAAATACCGTCTCTTGGAAGTGAGGTAGGTCTCTTGATATCAGGGTGCTATAAAGTGAGGTGCATTGTCTGCATGTTCCTCATGCTTACCACTTTCTCATCTATGCTCTTGCCATATTGAAAGGGGAAGCAAGTGCCCTTGAATGCAGAGGAGACCTCCTCTCTGGTATACACAATTCAGGAGTTAGTGGCTCCTGGTCCTCGTTTCAGGAAAATTCAGAATCAAACAACGTTTTAAGTAACACTTTTACTATTTCAGAGAGAAAACTTAAAGGACAATTAAAAAGCAAGGTTAGAAAGCAGAGCTCTAAAGTCTCCTTCTAGAGGAGGCACCCCAAAGGGAAAATCCCATTGATCTTCATGTCTTGGGACTTTTAGAGAACTTATAAAGAAACTGGCCAGGACCGAGGTGGTTTCTATGAGATTAGTTGACTCTCTGAACCTCTTACAAATTGAGCTGAGGGAGGGTCCACATGCTCCATGCATGTACCCCTGGCCTCTACCAGGGAGCTAGATCACATGTGGTTTATGTGCTACTCAAGTGGGGGAATGGCCATGCTTGTCTGTCACCTAATCTACTTTTAGTTTGCATTGGTAGCTGTTGACCTTGACAGCCAGCTGGCCATTAAGTAGAGCTGTTGTTTGCTACTCTCTGACATTGAAAGTGTTGCTAACCTCTGATCTTGGTAGGTTCACTAGACATTAATTAGACTAAATTCTCTTTGCTCTTATATTAACACAAGTAGCTTATAGTTTCACCATGGAGCTAATGCCTATCACAGCTACCAGGGGGCAGCAACCTTTTTCTATTGCTTCATATCTATCTCATTGTCTGTGGTGTGGTCTGAGGTGATCACATTTTTAGTATAGTCATAAGCTTCCTGTTAGAAATGATCCTTGCAATTAACTGTGCTACAGTTAATTGTATTAGAAGCACGGATATATACAAAGGAAATAGTTCCTTGTGTATTTTCCTCAAGGGAAGAGGATAGTTTAAGTGAGAGTATATATCTGCTGGTGAAGGGTGTAACCCAGAGGAAAGTACTTGCCTAGCATTGTCAAGGTCCTAGGCTCCAGCATCAATAGGGCATGAAGGAGGTGAGAACAAGAGATGAGGACTTTAAGCTCACTCCTGGCTATGTAGAGAACTTGAGGTTTATCCTGTCCTAAAACAGGGGGTGGGGATTTGCAGGCCTTTGCTCTTGCTCAGGGAGCTGAAGGGGTAGGATTGTGCACAACCCTCTTACCTTCAAGGGTAAGTGGGCAGTGGGCTCTGGGAGGGATCTCTCAGTGGTGGGAGATACAAGGCAGTGCAGGCCAGATACCTTCCTGTCCTGGTATCTATTGTCTGTGGTGGTGATGTATAGCTCTCTGGCTGCATCAAGACGTATATTAGAGGCCAACTGGGCCCTTTACTCTCTGGGACCAGGGAGGAGATAGTAGGTTGACTGTTGGTCCCAGGTGTATTTAGATATTCAACTTTGGATTCTAAAAATCTGTAGCAGTGCAACAGCTGTAGTTGGTTTTGCATTTTTAGTGAATTTTAAAGTCAGCTTGTCAACAGCTGTAGGAAATCTGGTGGGATTTTAACAAATTTATAATTCATCTATTTAATTTAGGAAGAGTTAAATCTTAATCGTATGTAAGGAGTAGGTTTTTCCTCCCACCGCTGGTCTTGTCCCGCTGCTGTGCCAGCCCCAATTAATGCAGAGACTCTGTATTTGATATAATTCTGTTTGCCAGGTACTAGTTTCTTATCGGCTTGCTCTGTCTTAAGTATTAACCCATTTCTGTTAATCTATGTATTTCCACATGGTCTCATCTTACTGGAGAGCTGGCTGGTGTCCTGCTCTCTCCAGACTCTCCATCTTGACTCCTCCTTACTACTTCCTTTCTCCTCTTTGTCTCCTAGTCCTGCCTATCCTGCTTTCCTATTGGCCAACAATGCTTTATTCATTAACCAGTATGAGAAACATATTTACAGAATGACATCTCCCATCAATCGTATTATTTTTTTGTGACTACTAACACAGTGGATTTCTCCATTTTTTCAGGCCTTTAGTTTCTCTCAATAACTGTCTTTCAGTTTCTAGTATATATTTCTTGTCTTTGGTCAGGTTCATTCTTGTTTCATACTGTTAGGCATTTATGCTTCCTTCATATCTTAAAAAATATCATTATTTTTCTTCTCTCCTCTCTCTCCCTCCCTTCTCTCCCCCTTCTCTTTCTCTCTCTCTGTATCTCTCTCTCTGTATCTCTCTCTCTCTCTCTCTCTCTCTCTCTCTCTCTCTGTGTGTGTACATGCATGCTGCAGTGTGCTTGTGTAGAAGGACAGTTTTTAGAAGTCAGCTCTTACCCTCTACCTTGGGACAGAGTCTTCATTGTTTCTGCAGTGAGCAGGGCACTCCAGTTTAGCTGGCCTGTGAGCTCTCTGTGGAGTCTCCTCCCTTTCCCTCCCTCTTGCTGGAACACTGGTTTGTTCTGGTCAGGTTTGTGTAGCAAGTGTGGTTACCTGCTGAGCCATCTCTCCTGCCATTCTGAAAATATTTTTATGTCTCCTAGCTCTTTTTTTCTCAACACCAAACAACATTCATTGTCTGAGAGTGTCACAGTGCTCTCACCCATTCCCCCTAGAGTACATCTTGTTGCTCCCTGATTTTGGCAGATATGAACAAAGAGTCTATAAATGTCTGCAGACAGGTTTTTGTATGAACACATTTGGTGTAAATATCAAGAAGTGAGATTGCTGAATCCTCTGGTGAGATTAAACTGCTAAACTGTCCTCCTAAGTGATCTCACTATTCAGCATTTCTGTCAGTGATGAGTGACAGCTACCAGCACACATCCTTGCCAGTGGTTAGGGGGCCCAAGTTCTGGATTTCAACTATTCTACTAGGTGTGAGGTGGTAATTTACAGTGGTGCTAGTTTGCAGTTTCCTAATGATGTGTGTATTGTGGGCACTTAATGAGAATTTGCCATTAAGTAAGTCTCTGTTGTAACGAGTAGTTTTTCCTGCCTGCTGCTGGTCTTGTTACGCCAGCCCCAATTAATACACAGAGAGATGCTGTATTAGATATAATGTTGTTGGCCTGTTACTAGTTTCTTATTGGCTAGCTCTGTCTTAAGTATTAACCCATTTCTGTTAATCTAAGTATTTCCACGCGGATTCATCTTACTGGGGAATGGGGCCGGCGTCTGGTCTCCCCAGTCTCTCCATGCTGACCCCTCCTTACTACTTCCTCAAATCCTCCTTGTCTCCTAGTCCCACCTATCTTGCTTTCCTATTGGTCAACAGTGCTTTATTCATTAACCAGTATGAGAAACATATTTACAGAATGGCATCTCCCATCAGTCTGTCTGTCTGTGTGCCTTTGTGGAGGACAAAGGACAAACTTGGCATTATTTCTTAGGAACCAGCCACCTTGTTTGTTGTCAGTCTCTCATTGGCTTGGAGCTCACAAAGTAGTTTAGACTATTGGGTGTGTGAGCCCCAGAATCTGCCCATTGCCTCTTCTGTTCTGGGATTAGAAGCATGTACCACCAAGCTGAGCTTTTTTATGCGGGTTTTGGGAATCAAACTCAGACCCTTGTGTTCTCAAGGCAAGCCTGTTATCAACTGAACCATCTCCGATATCCCAAGACTTAAAAAAATGATCTATAATATGGTTCATTTGAAAAGATCATATATCAGGGCATTGTTGAACAAGAGATGTCCAATGTTTGGACACCTTTGCTCTATGTGACTGCTCTGTCTTTTTTGTTTGGTTTGTTCAGATGGTAGGATATGTCTAGTCTATACTCATCTGTCTTGGCTGGAAGCTAAAGGTCTTATAATATTTTCCCTTATCTTCAGTAAATATATTTTTTCATTTCTGTAGTTTATTTTTTTAAATTGTAACCAATTTATCATCAGACTGAAAGCAAGAAGTGTGAATTTCCTCTCCATATGCTCAGACATGACAGGCACCTCTGAGTCCAATCCACATAGCCCCTGGGACCATCCTTTCTAGAACTTTCCTTCCTCTGTGTCAGGGTAGACTGGCTGCTTTCTTTGTCTTCTACTTCCACAGATGTTCTTATGTTTCTGTTCACTAATGTTCTATAGATAGCTGTTAGAGTTTGAAGACAGTGTGGTGTTTTCTGCTAGAGACCAAGGCTGCTGTTGTACCTGCTGACTTTCTAATGCCCAGTTTTAATTTTCCTCTGGAGGCTGTTACACTCTGTCCCTTCATGGACTCCCAGCAGTCAGCACCTTTTTCTTGTGATGCTGAGTTAAACTCATTGCCTCATGCATGCTGTGTGAGTGTCTAGCCCTGAGCTACATCTTTAGCCTCAGTAGATGGCTTTTTTTACTTGGCATTTTAAAATATAAACATTCATATTTTACTTTTGTCATCTTATTTTTAGTTATTCAGGAGTCTTTTCCTTTAAATGTTTCCATTTTACTGCATTCTGTTCCTGTTTCCTGTGTTTAAATCCAACATATTCAGTATATGAAACTTTATTTGGTGCTTCACAGTGAGTCTGTCTTCTGAACACCATTTTTACCTATTTTTTACTTTTGAGACAGTTTCCATGCTAAAGGGGTTTCTTCAAATATCTGATCAAATTTTCCTGTTAATGGTGGAGAGAAGAAGCTTACCCAGTGTTGATTAAGAGCTATGTGTGTGAGTGTATGTGTGGGCATGTATGTATATGTATATGGTTCATGTGTGTATATTTTTGTGGGTATGTGTACACATATGTGTGTATGTATAAGAATGTGCATGCATATTTTTGTATATATAGACAAATGTGTATTTGTATGTGAGTGCATGCATGTGTGTGTATTTATGTATGTATCTATGTGCATATATGTGTATGTCTGCATCATATGTGCTTTGTGTGGCACATATGTGTGAATGAGAGAGAGAGAGAGAGAGAGAGAGAGAGAGAGAGAGAGAGAGAGAGAGAAGGCTCTGTTGATTGATGGATTTTGAACCTCTGAGCATCTGAGCTTTCTCTTTGCAGTTAGCCAATTTTCTTGGACAGAAATCCATCCTTTCCTGTTGAGGGCTGTGTGGCTCACTGCCAGCACCCTGGGGGTCAGGTCAGGAAGTGTCTAAGTTGTCTCCTTCCTAGGCATCTGAAATTTCACCCAGCACTGGGGCTCTGGGGCCAGCACAGTGACTCCCATTGGTTCTCAGTCTATCATCCTTTGCTGTGGTGAGGAGGCATTTTGAGACCTGACTGCTTCTTGTAAGGATTGGGTGCCAACCCTGTCATTTTGAGTCCCAACAGCATCCCAGCCTCAGGGCTGTCTGGTAGCCTTCACTCTGGATCCTTGTCTTTCTCTCAAGGACTGTACCTTGGTCTTCCTAGGGTGGGTAGTTAGTTTTTTTGTCTTATCAGTTAGATCACATGATTTGCTCCAAGATTTTGTTGGCAACCAGATTTCTCTTTCTTTCCTCTAGTTCTATGGGTTTACTGCTTTAAAAGACAGCCCTTTTGATGTAATTCTAACATAACATAAGGAGCAGACATGAATTAGTGAGCTATATTTTTATGTTTGACTTTTATTTTTACTGTAAAATGTCATGTGTATAAAAAAGGTTAAAACAAACCACAGTGAAGTGATTTTCACACCGAAACCAGTGTGGCTAACAAACAGAACGTCACCCGTGGTCAGTCTGAATGCATTGATAATAAGGTTAGTATCATCAGGAATGTATTGGTGTTGCATCAAGGGTAGAAATTCAAGTGTTTATTTTTGGTGTCATTTGACCAGAGTGACTCTAGATTTGAATTTTGTCTGTGTTTTCCATCATCTCCTGTAGGAGTCTGAGCGTGATTGAGTGCTGTCTTGTGAATCTGTCAATGTACTTGTCCTGACAAAGAGCTTTGCTCTCTCTTTAATTGATCAGTACAGATAGCATCACACAGGGAAGAAATGAAGGATACTTTACAGAATCTTTAACTCAGTTTCACAAGGGGTTAACTCATTGACTCCAACTGACCTAGATAACAAACAGTATTCTGAGCACCATTGCTTATCAAGCAATATCCATATGTTGCAACCATCCCTTATGGTGGATATTTATTTGATAAGATCAAGATTATTCTCAGCAAATGATTATCATAACATGTGAAAACACACATGCATCACTGTCCACTCAGGGACATGGAAGAGTACATAATTTAAGACTACAACTTAGGTAGTAAAAGCTGACAGTGTGGGAAACCTAAGGCATGGAAGTTTGGTTATAATATTGTTCTGTTAAAGCAGCTGTTCTCAACCTGTGGGTGGTGGCCCCCTTTATAAACCTCTATCTCCAAAAGTTCACAATAGTAGGAAAATTACAGTTATGAATTGGAAATGAAAATAATTTTATGGTTGGGGGTCACCACAACATGGGGGGTCATAGCATTAGGAAGGTTGAGTAACACCGTTAAAGATAGGTTAAACAAACAAGCTAAATACACAGTAGGACAGCAGTCTTAAGTGACCTCAATGTGTGCTATTAACTCTGGCTGTGAGGTCCAGCAAAAGTTCAAGTCTCTTGGGATGTGAGAGCTAGTTTCATTAGAATGCACTGCCATAGTGCCAAAATTCCCAGATACACCTACCTCCGGCCTGAATCCTTCCTACTGTTGAGTGCACCCTCCCATCACAGTGAGTGTAACTTTTCCTCAAATATCTTTTCTAAATGTGTCACCTGATAACTAATCCGAGCACTGATGTGGGACAGTGTGTCACAGAAGGTCCAAGTGAAATGATAAGTTAGACTGAGCATTCTCTGGCATAAAACATGTTGAGAAGTATTGATTCTCGTTAGGACCACTCACTCTCACTCTCTACTCATCAGGAGCCCAACATCCTTCCAATACAAAGGCCATGGTTCTCCACAAACCATCTGCCTACAACTGAGAGGAAATATCAAGAAACTCCTCGTGTGGGCTCTGTAAATGCTGAGATAGTGCACTGGTACATGCAATATAATAAGTGTGTTGCTCACTCTCCCTGACATGCCCTAGTGATTTGCTATTCTACCCCTCCTATAAATAGCCACAGCCAAACTCAGTCAGTGAGAGGTCTGGTGTTTTTTCTTGTGTGAGTGTCAAGTGAGTTGAATAATTTTGGGGTGCATAAATCCTTGTTTGGCACATAAGCAGAGAGCACTAATGACATGGTGTGTAGACAGTGTTTTGCTTATTCAGTTTCTTCTACAGTCAGCTTCTCCTGATTGATTCTCCTGCTTTAACAAGCTGAAATGTATACCCATTTAGGAATTTACTAACTTGAATCTCAAAGGAGAAGTGAGAAAAATAATTAAGAACATCCCGTCTTCATTGCATTGTGCAACACTGGAAGATTTCTGGGGTGTTCACGGAAGATCTTCCACACAGGAGAGAGTGCTGGGTGAAAATCCCGAGATCCCCAGGCCCCAGGGCTTGCTATGTCACATCCCAGCTCCATCTTCAGCAGGTTTCTGTTGCCTCCTGTCAACACACAGTAGAGTAGCCATTAAAATGGCCCATCCAAAATCCAATCTCAGCATAAATAATGTGTGTACTTGTTTTAATTAGGGCTTTTCTAATCTGTCTGACTTCTAGAGTGCCTTTCCCAAGGATTTTGATGTTTAGCCATATGTGTCAGTGTGTGTGTGTATGTTCGTTCCTCTGTGTTTTTAGGTGCCAGTGTGTGTCAAGGGCATGTATACTTCTGTGTGCACGCTTGTGGAGGTCAAAGAACAACTATGGGTGTTGTTCTTCAGGCACTGTCCACTTACAATTTTTATTTTCATTGTGTGACAGTTTCATACCTTTATACAATAAGCTGTGTTCATTTTTACCCCCATTCTCCTCTCTTACCCCACCCCTACTTCATCTGGAGCCTTCTCAGTGAGTCCCTATTTTCAGTCCATGTCTACTGTTTGTGCGTGGCTCAGGCAATTAACAGTTGTTGGCAGAGGGTGTCACTTTCTTCAGTAGTGTATCCACTAAATTACCTCCCACTCTGGTACAGGTGCCACTCCCTCCCTTCTTTTCACAGCCTCTCACTGGCCTTGAACTCACTAAGTAGGCTAGGCTGGCTGGCCAGTGACCACCAGGGACCTGCTAGTCACCACCTTCTCAGGGCCACAGTTACAAATGCACATCACTGTGCTTAGCTTTTTACAAAGGTTCTGAGAGACAAGATTTGGGAGTCCCCTGATTGCCAGACAGGTACTCTGGGGACAGAAACATCTGATTTGCCATCATTTTTGACAGGGCTTTTAGTTTCTGCTCCTGAAGCAGCAGTATGGGAAGTTGAAACACCATTGTCTTTATGCTGGTTTCTAAGCCTCAGAGAAGTGAATTTGAAGCTCTAGCATTCTTTCAAGGAAGGAGTTTGAAGAAAAGGCTGGAGAACAAGGGCCATTGGAGGCCTTGGTATCAGGTCTCAGCACTTGCTAGGCAGAATTGGAAAAGAAATTTAGAAAGAGGTAGAGACCTCTTGTGAAGAAGTCCTTTTGCTTTCCTTGCCTTCTCCTCCCAAATAAACACGTGAGCTGTCCTTTGTTCCTTGCCTCCACCAGCAGCTGGAGAGGTTTTGCTCATAGCAGGAGGCAACCCCAACCATCCATCAGCGTGGCAGCTCTGTGTTCCCCAGACACCTGCTCTGCAGGACTTAGGTCAGCCCCAGCTCTGGGGGTTCATTCACAGCCCCAAACCTTCCGAGGACACTGGGCTGAGGAAAGCACATCTGGGTTGCTCATCAGCAGCCAAAAGTTGTAGATCCAATCTGTCACCTGCTTGCAAAGTGACTTCCGAATGTTCTGGAACATGACCTCCTATTTACTCTAGCAAGGATGTACCACCGGTTTACCTCTGAACCATTGTTGTGAAAGAAGCAGAGATAAGAGCTCATCTACGATCAGCATCCAATGCTGTCAACCATTTGTCACCTCAACTGTTGTCATGAAATCTCTCCTCATCGGGTAAGGTGTTTCCGAAGAGGCTGATTATTACTCATTCTACTGTATGCACACCACATTTTCTGTCTTCACACCTGTCTCAAATTAAGAGAAGCCAGAAAGATCCTAAGAACTAGGGTACCTAGGAAGTCTTCTGCAGTCTGCAAGACTGCCTCTCTTGGAAACCTCTGCATAAACAAGACCCAACAAGGAAGATCACAGAGCTCCTGCCCTAGACAAAGAACTATGGGCAGCTAATGACTGATGAGAGAGGGCAGCCTCTCCCAGGAGTGGTCAGCTCCAAAGCCATATATGTGCTAACAACAAAAATGGATCCAGTGGGTTGGGTTGCATTTATATACTGGTGCATGCACACACACATAGGTATGTATGTATATATGTAAATGTACATATAAAACAATAATAAAAGGAAAAAGAGGCTACTATTTGAGAATGAAGGGAGAAAGGGAAGTGATGTAATCATATTTTAATTAAATGCATGATGGAATCATATTTTAATTAAAAGTGTAAAAATAAAAGAAAAAGGAAACAAAACAAACAAACAAAAATCAAATTAAGAGATTTGTGAATGTGAGAAGAATCCCAAACTAATTGCTGATTTTCAACCCATTTAAGGGCTGGAAAATTCTCTTGGGGATTTCAGCAATTTATGGACACACTGAAGATTTTTAATTTAGTCTTAATATTATTACAGTATCAGTGAGAGCCCAATAAGAAAAATCTGTCATCTTCTAGCCCCCAAGGGAATCTATCTCTGGGTGGAGACTTGCTATTGTCTCCTCCTTAAGAGTTGGGCCCATCAATCACCTAGCCAAAGGACCAACCACTCCTTGGGAAGGCAGCTCTACTTTAAGCACTGTTGAAGAGACTGGGGAATAATTGTCCTTTTAATGAGTTAATGTACTTTTTCTTCCTAGAATTCCAGCCTCCTAGTATAGTCCCTAGGAATGTCTATGAGGTTCTGCTGCTTCTAAACTTTTCCCTAAAATTCACTCTCTGTGGTCTATTAATTTTATTCTTCAGCTTCTACAGACAAGAATCTGAAAGCCACTGGCTTAGAGAAGCTTTGGTGATCATCAAGTTTCTGCAACCTTAGCTCCTCGAAGGCTTGATATCCCATTATTGCTGTTACAGCTATTAATACTGTTACTGTTTGCAGGCAGAGAGTCATAAATTGTATGCTACACTGATTTTCAGGAAACACTAATAACTCAAACAGTCTGCCCTGAAAATGTTCATATCCTGTGTTTCCTACCACTTAAAAACACAGTTTTATAGTTTTATAAACCTTTCTAATTCTTCCTGCTGCACCCTCCACATCTCCGTGAAACCTGTTTTGGTGGGCTCCTAATTGACACTGACTTCCCATTTCTTGCTGACTGTGGTAGCTTCTGTAGTCTCAGTCCAGTCCTTTACTGTCACTAGACAGTCTTTTCAATGTGCTGTTCTAATTATGTCCGTCCATGCTCAAAACAACTTGACATTATGTATAGAATAGAATCAAACTTTTCCTTGTTTTAAGTTTTTTTTTTGGGGGGGGTTGACAAATATTTATATATTTTTCTGATTCCTCATTCCTTATCTCACTTTTTTTTTAGCATTAGATGTGTTTTTCCATTCCTACTTTAAAAATCATATGTTAATTCATACACATATACATTGTTTGTAAATGACATCCATTCCCACATCCCCCTTCTTCCTCCCCAAGCCTGACTTTCTTTCTTTCTTTCTTTCTTTTTTCTTTCTTTCTTTCTTTCTTTCTTTCTTTCTTTCTTTCTTTCTTTCTTTCTTTCTTTCTCCCTTCCTTCCTTCCTTCCTTCCTTTTTTTTTTTTTACTCTCTGAAAACAATTAGTGCTGTCTGATGTGCAGGTGTGGGGTCACTCACTGGAACTTAAGGACATATCCTAGGCTGCATCCCTGAAATAAAACTGACTTTTCCTCTCTCAGCAGCCATCAACTACCAGTTAGGAGGGGGCTCCCTGCTCCATGCTGGTCTTGTTCAGGCAGCTGCTGTGAGTTTGTGATGGCAATGGCCTTGCCCTGTTGTAGCAGTCCTTCCCAACTCTTGGTTCTTACAAATTTCTGCCCCATCATCTGACATTCTTCTTGAGCCATGGGGAAGGGAGTGTAACATAGTCATATTTATGGTTGAACACTCCACAGTTAACTTGTTCTCTGAGCTTACACCAGTCTGAGTTTTGGTACTGTTCTAGTCCCCTTTCTGTTCCTGTGATGAAACATCATGGCCAGAGAAACTTACAGAAGGAAGAGTTTCATAGGATTAAGACTCCATCACCATCATGGCTTGGAGCATGGCTGTGGGCAAGCTTACTAGCAGGAACAGTTGAGAGCTCACATCTTAAGCCCCAAGCTTGAAGCAGAGGGAATGTACTGGGAATGGCAAGTGGCTTTCAAAGCCACGCCCCCCAAGTGACATATTTCCTCCAGTGAGGTCATACCTCCTAATGCTCCCAAATGTAACCATCAACTGGTCACCGATTACTCAAACATCAGAGCCAGTGAAGGACATTCTCATTCAAACTGCATGTGTTAACCCCATCCTCTGCAAAGGGATTATTTGATAAGGGCCAAGGTAATTATTTAGAGGGGAGTTTGGTAGTGTGGACATTTACCAAAATAACAGTAGTGGGTTCTCCCTTGAGGCCTGGGGCTTTGGAAAGATCTATCTTTTCATCCTTCCTGGTCAAGCCAAAATGTCCCCTATCATGAATCCCTACCTATCCATGGAAAAATATCCATAGAAACATTCCTTCATCTGAACTTATTTTAATATGTGTTACTCTGAGTTATTTTTCTCCTATTGTTTCTTTAATATTGAACATTGTTAAGAAGTTCCAGGTAGTATTTTAAACCCCAGAATTAATGCGAATTTTACATGTATTCCTGTGTTCTTGGTAAGAATAGCTATGTTTAAACCAGATTTTTGAATACTCAATAACTCAAAATGATCACAAATTACAAGGCTACTACACTGTGAGCTCTTCGAGAGCAACTTCAGTACAATGTATAATCAATCTCTTCAGTAGATGTTCAAAGGTGCCAAACACTGCATCCGAAGACCATGTAACTAGTGTGTTGCCTAAGGTTGTATTCAGAATCACACAGTAGCCGTTAAAAATGTGTTCACTTTCCTAATTGTATAGAATAAGAAGATTCAATGTACTTATTTAAATTTTAGGCAAGTTCTTGCTATATAGCTCTGGCTGGCTTGGCACTCCCTCCGTGGGCTAGGCTGGCCTTTCAGCTCACAGTGAGTCTGTGCCTCTCCCTCCCAAATGCTAGGACTGCAGTGTGCACCATTTATTCATGACGTTTCCCATTTTCCTTCTTGTTGTTACAGATATCAACAGCTTCTTCCTCATCCTCTGTCTCCATCCTGCCCCCTCCCTTTTCTTCCGCATCTTCTCTTTTGGCTATGATGGCAGAATCTAAATCCAACAAGAACTTATTAGTATATTAGCTATGTCTGAAACCCCCTTTAGGTGTCAGGAATTGTTCTTATGGCTCCCAAACTAGGAGATTGGCTCAATTAAACTTCAAGTGGGCATCTGGAATCTGAGGCAGATTCTCATCTGTCTCTGTGTCTTAGGTGTTGACAGTTGGTCCCCTTGCATTCATTTGGTGACATCTTTTTACTGTGCATGCATTTCACACACTCGTGCCCACAGGCAAATGCAGAAGAGACAATGACCTCATTAGACTGTGCACACTCACCTCGGGCAGCAGCTTTACCTACACCCTCCCCCCAAATTCTGGTGGCATTGACAGGATAACCAGGTCTTAGAAGCCAACACGAAGGTGAGGTACTGCTGGCAGCTCATCTGTGGGTGGGGTTGCATTCTCCTTTCTTTGAAATTAGGGGATGGGAATGAGTTGCAGACTTCAGGAGGGCTTGCCAAGGAGAGCAGAGAGTGATTACAGATGGGGAGAAAGTTCTGGCAGCCCCAGAGGGTTCGCATACTCTCACTTGCAACTTCTATAAATAGTGAGGGCTGCCTCTGGTATTCAGTGAGCATAATTGGTTGCAGAAACAATAACTGTAGAAAAAAAAATGCCTTTTTCTGCTTCATAGAATATTGCTTAATTTGCACTATTTACCTATCACCATTAAATCTAAGGGGTCATCATCTAGCTATAAAATGCGTATGTGCATATGATATGTATATGTAAACTTCCACATACATTTTCATTTAATTTTGACACCAATTCTGTGAAGTAAGCAGGGGAATATTATTATTTCTATTTTAGAGAAAGAAAACTGAAACTTGTCAGAGTAACACAACTCCACCAAGAATCAGAACTAACCCCAAACCATTGCTCTGTGCCCTGTTGCTATGTCACACAATAGCAGATAACTAAAGCCAACTGAGCTAACGGTAACTCGTGATTGGTGGACAGTTATGGAAAGAGAAAAAAAGAAAAGCCCTCTCACAAAATAAGTGACCCAAACATTTTACCTTTGAGCTCAGAAATACTTGCTTATTTTTTGAAAATATATATGTGTTACCATAAAGGGTGCTGGAGAGACAGCTGAGCAGTTAAGAGTGCTTGTACTCTTCCAGAGGACCAGGGTTCGATTCCCAGCACCTACATGATGGTGCATAACTATCTATAACTTCAATTCCAGGGGAATCCCATATTCTCTGTTGACCAAGCAGAATGTGGTGCATAGATGCTATACAGGCAAAACACTCTCATAACAAAATAGAATAAATAAATCTAGTAAAAATTAGAAACATATTTTGAAAGTATTTTATAAAGTATTTCAATTTAGAAGTGATAAAATAAATTTACATCTCTACATTGAGTGTTATTTATTAATTTATCAGTTTATTTACTTTGGACATAAGATCAGGCTGACCTCAAATTTACAATCTAGCTAAGGATGATCTTGAACTCCTGATGTTCTTGTCTTTACCTTTTGAATGCTGGGATCACAGGATGCACCACACCCACTTTCATATTGTGCTGGGGCTTGACCCAGGCCTGTGTGGGTATCATGCAAGCATTCTACCCACTGAACTGTACTCCCCTTTAATAATGTCCTTATTTTGAGTAAACTAGGATAGCAATAAGAATTTAAGAATTTACCCTGCAGAGAGAGTTTTCTTTTCTTTTCTTTTTTTTTGGGGGGGAGGGTGGGGGTTGTTTCTCCAGTCTTTCAAATTTCTAGGACATATTTGCAAGGGTCATGATTAGTGGGGGGGGTGTTGAGAATTGTTACTGACTGTAAATCACCAGTGTGCACAGAGGTGGTTGACTTGGGCAATGAGTTGGTTGGTGGAATGGGAGAGGGGTACAAAGACATCAGTCATTCTGACGGGAGACACAGAAAGGCAGTGGGTGAGAGTCAACAATACAAGAACAATTTTCAGTGAGTGATGTGTTCTAAGTCATCTCTTGTTAGTTGGTTAACTATCGTGTCAGAGTTTGGGTTTGATTTTCCCAGATTAATATTTAGAGGATGTATTATTACAGTTGTTCACATAGGCACATCAAGTACTCTAAATATATTACATTATTACATTATTACTTTGGTAGGATAGACACAAACCGCAGATCTGAAGAAAGTGGCGGCAACCTTGAAAATCTTCTTGCGTAGAAAAATACAATGAGAGGGCACCTGCTCCCATTTCAACACAGAGGAATTGCCTGCTTCTTGGCCCATCGTTGTGTGGGCCTCCATATGTAGGTGGCACAGTTACTATTATACGTGCAGTGACCTTGTGGTGGGACTTTGGCTCTTATAGGTCTTGGGGGCACGGGGTTACAATTGGGCCGGGAGGGACTTCATGCGTGTATTTTGTGGCTGCAGACAAAGCACCATAAGGCATTCTCTTTTGTTCTGCTTCCAGTGTATTCTGGGAAATCAGACCATGAAGTTTGCCCCAGGAAACTGTTTCCTTGTGGCCAAGACCTGTGTTTATACATTCTCGTTGAGGGAGCCTTTAATGAGCTGTTCCATTTGCACGCAGATTGCCCTAAGAAGGTATTTTTACCCCCTTTTTAGAAAACCTTGGCATTAGAAGAATGTATTAAAACAGTGGCTCCATTGTGGGAGGTTGCCCAGGACCTATGGTTTTAGGCTCCTTTTAAGGAATGTGTATAAACGTCTGAAAGTGACTTCATCCATGGAGTTCCCGTCTTTCCTAACTCTGGGCTGGGGCAGGGATTATGGAAATATCGTATTCTTTTGGTTTTTGGAGGAAAAAGTAACAAGGTACTTCATAATTTCTCTCTATTTTTCAAACTTAAAACCGTTTTTTTTTTTTTTTTTTTTGGGGGGGGGGGGGACGGATAACCAATAGATGATAGTTTTTGCTTCATTTTACCACCTAGGAACCGATGTGACTAGGGGAGGTTGGAGAACATTCTGGAAGCTCCACAGAAAGTCAATTGTTCAGCTGCAATTGGGACCTTGGGGAAGTCTCTCTGACCATTTTTTTTTTTTTTTTAAATATGGGTTTCTAAAACACGGGGTCTGCCAGAGACTGCTTAGCCCAATATTGAAAATGGCCAGGACAATGGGGACAAAGCAAAGAGAAGGCAGGGGCATATAACTTTCTTACTGGCTGATGGGGTAGAAGGTTAGTGCATTGGAAGAAGGGAAAAGATGCTAGAACATTATACCAATTCCTCAACATGTTGGGCAAAGTTTCCTCTTCCAAGTGGGACTCAACCACTGAGACATTTCTTGGGCTTGATAGTGATGATGGGGCCATAATAATGCAGAATTTGCTTCTCTTCTGAAGTTACTCCAGATATCCTTGGCTACTGGTGAGGGGGTTCCTGGTAGGAAAATGTGTATTTATCATCATCAGTAATGAATGTTACTGGCAGTAAGTTTATCTTCTGCTTTTATTGCAGATGATTCAAGTAGGTGGCCTGTGAGGTTGGTTAACTTTTCCCCTTCATTGATGCTTGTAGTGGGGAAGCCAGGAGACAGTGATGTGCATGTTTAATGTTTACCAGTGATCTGAGGGTGTTATTCACATCCCAGTTGTGACTTTTCTGTGTCATGTGTTAGAAGACAGCTCTCAAAGCAACATTGTGGCAAGGTGGGACCCAATTCAATTTCATTATCAGCTTTCCTTCCTTCCTTTGCCTTTTTTTCTCTTCTTGTCTTTCTTCATTACTTATTGTTTGGGCACAAACTATGGTCTAGGCATCTAAACTGTTTCAGAGACTGGAGATGGCTATGTAGTTAAGAGCATTTGCTGCACTTGTGGAGGATCCACACTTGGTTTTCATCATCAAAGCTCATGGCAGCTTTATATATTTACAAGCATAGTTCCTTAAAGATGACTATTACTGTGTGTATAAGGGCCTAAATTCTTCCAGGAAAGACTTTTTAATCTTCTTGTATTTGAAAAACATAAAATGAGCTGATGATTGGTGAATGAGAAGGAGTATTTTTAAGATTGTGACATTTATTGACAAAAGCTCAGGTATCCCAAGTCCTAGGTATAAGGCACTTTCTCCCAACTCTTGTCTGAATATAGCTCAGCCTCAGCTGAGCTATAAAATGGTTATCAGACTTTGGAGTCCATCTGTTACTCATGTGAAGGGCATAGTAGAACTAATATAGCCTGCTATTTCTATCTTATTATGGCATGTCTGTGTGGGAACTTCACATCTTGAGAAGGACGTTTTTCAGGAGAGAGGAGAAGGAATGATCAGGGAAGAGAATTGACTCAGAAGGAACAGCAAGAGCTTGGGAAGGGAGGAGTCATTGGTGAATTCCCAAGTGAGAGCCCAGCACTGGCTGCCCACACCAGTATCCACAAGGGCCCTCCCCCCAGAATGTTTCCACACAGACTGTCCATTCAATCTAGATTCTGGTTTTGATTTTTAAACATTTGTTCAATGGGTTGAGGTTGCCACAACAGGATATATTTCTTCTTGAAATGTAGGAAGCAGAGACAGAACACTTTACTTCTCACTTTAATTAGATTTTTAGACCACTGGCCAGCCACTGAAGGTGTCTTCATGAACAAAGTGACACAGGGAAATCCTAGACAAAACAGACTTTGGTGATGTATGTCTGAATCAGGGTCATTTTATCTTCTTCACAGTCTACTTGAGACTCATTAAGGTTACTACACCAAAAATAAGAATTCGACGTTCACCAACAGCTTTGAAGAACACAACAAATACTCGAGTTCCAAAATTCTCAGAAAGGTTCTTGGAATTAATCACTCCAAGCCCTAAATTCATAAACATGTCCATTGTGTGGTGAGGAGAGTGTTTCTTACTCTGTACACTTAAGGGATCCTGAGAGCTAGTGGACAATCAATTCTTTAAAAAAAACGTTTTCCCAATACTTTAACTGAAAAATATGCATTCTTTTTCATTTTGAATTTTACTAGGTAGCTTTTAGACCTATGTCCATCAAGGGATGAAAATTGGCTCTTAGTGGAAAGCTAAGAGATGTGAACAAATTATATACAATGAATATAGTTGAGAATACATTCTACCTGTTCAGTGTCATTGGTTCTAACACTCATAATCTTTGCAGTGGACACTCCCCTGCTCCTTTGCACCTTTGTTTCAATGCTGGGGAACAAAACCTTCTGTTCATTCATGGCCTCAGTATGTTAGGCAACTGCTGCTTTACTAAGCTACATGAATAGCCTCAACATCTTCTTAATTAGTAAACTTATTCTTTAATCAAGAAAGATTTTTCCCCAGCACCCACATGGAATTTGGGTGTTGTAGAAGGCACCTGAAACCGCAGATCTGGGAACAGAAAATAGAGGCAACAAGGTTCCTGGAGTTTGCTGGTTAGACACTCTAGCTGAAATTCCAGGACCTAGGATCAGTATTGGAAATCCTGTCTCAGAGATAATGTGGAGAGAAATGGAAGTTACTTCTGCCCCCCTCACTCACTTTCACAGGTCTGTATGCAGAATTGCACACATGCATCACACACACAAAAGCAGCATGGCAGAGAGATGGAAAGATATAGTTGAAAGGATGATCTTTAATTGTTTTTAGAGCATAAATCTTAGTCAACCATTAAAATCTTAAATTGTGTATAGCACTGATTTACAATTGGGTTCTATCCACCCACCATACCTAAACTCTGCATTCTGTCTATTACTGTCTGAAGAAGCGAGGAGAACAAAATTCTTTTCAACATAGACAGGAATCTACTTTTAGTTCTTAATATAATTCTCCCAAGTGTCATGGTCAATCTCCATCTCTAACTTGATGAGCTCTAGAATGATCTGGGCATGCCTGTGGATGGTTACTTTGACTAGGTTAACTGAGGCAGGAAGATCCACTTATTGTAGGTGACACCATTCCCTGGCCCAGAATTCTGAACTACAAGAAAAAACAAAAACAAACAAACAAACAAACAAAAAAAAACCAAAAAAGTGAGTGTAACACAATCATTGACAGTTCTCTGCTTCTTTGCTGTGAATATAATAGGACCAGTTGCCTCAGTAACCTGCTTCAGTGACTTCCCCACCACAATGAATTATAAACTTGCACTGAGAGTCAAAATAAATCCTTTCTAAGTTAAGAAAGGGAAGATTTTTATCTTAAAGAAAATGAAGAAATTAAGCCTAAAGTTAAATTTATTTGCATCAGTAGGCTTTTAAATCAATATCAACAGTTGATGATAGTTCCGGTCTGCATTTGGTTTTCAAGAGGACCATGTTATGTGCCTGTTAGAAGAGGAAAATGATATGATGGGGGGGGGGTCTCGCAGCTTCATTTCTTTTGCCGAAATAAAGCTCCCAGATAAAAAGCAGCTTAGGTGGGAAAGGGTTTCTTTTAGCTCACAATGAACTGAGTGTGTGTGTGTGTGTGTGTTAAGGTGACAGGGACTTGAAGGATCTGGCCATGTCACACCCACAGTCAGAAGTAAAAACAGGGAGGTGTGGTCCAGCTGGCTTTCTCTGTTTCTACCCAGATTAGCCCAAGTTCCAGTGGTGGCCTCCACATTCAGGCTGGGTTGTTCTGTATCAGTTTAAGACGTTAAAGACAGTTCTCCATAGATCCAGGCCACCATGATCCAGGACATCACTCCTTGTGGTTTGTTTTTCAGGTGATTCTAGGTTGTGCCAAGTTGACATTTAAAAGGAACCATCTTAGGGACTTAAAGAGTGCCTGCCAGGCCTAAGATCCTTCATGTCCCCCCACTCCCCTTGACTGGGGGAGCAATTTTTATTTGATTTCTTCAGGAGATTCAGAGGAGCCAGTTTGGGAACTACTAGGAAGATAAGCCCTCCCAATATTCTTCCACCCACCTCTCTGTTCAGAATGATAGAAATTCAGAACTAGAAAGTCTCTTAGAGTATGTGTGCTAAATCCTTTTGTCCAAAGTATTTCTAGAATTGTAGAAAATTTGGAAGACAAGTTTGGGAATGAACTAGACAGAAACAGTGACTAAAACCTCGATATTGTATTTTCACTGCACTGGCATAACTGTGCATGCTTTGGGGATTTTCTTTTACTTAATAATCTATACAATGTTCATATGACCATACAGGCCTAATGTTGCATATATTTGTATTTTCATGGAATGTTTGGGTACATTTCTTGACCTTTCAGAAGTTCTTTAAGGAGTTCTTGCAGAAGTTCTTCATGGTTCAGTTGTAGAATAATTATTTTCATATGTTCCCTTTAATTCAAAATTCTGTGGTTGTTGTTGCTGGTCATGTAGATTAACTTATAAAAATTCCTTTGTAAAAGAATCTGAGATTAATATCCTGACTAAAGAGCAAGTGTACCCTTGACTGTTTTCTCTGGTTAAACCCCCAGAGAGTGACGTTCTGGAAGTACAGTGGGCAGATGGGGGTATGAACCTGCAGGTTTTACCAATTATTGGTGGTGTGAAGCTGGGTGAGGATCAAACTGCCTTCTCTTCCATGTGAGTTTGATGGCAGCATTAATCTCATGGAGTTACTAGGAGGGTTAAATAATCCCTTATTCTGGAGCACTTAGCACACAGCAGGGGTCAGAGGGCAAACATGGGTGGTAATTAGTGTGGCTGAGGGGCAAATCCAGCCACCCCAGCTCATTGGACTGCTGTATATTTCCTCTATCTAGGCAGTGGTGCCATTGTCCTCACTATAAACCTGCAAGCCTAGGTCCCTGTAAGCTCATCAATACTGCCAAACCCTTACCACTGATGAAGAAAGTTAAGTGCAGTTACACCAGATTTCTGGCAACAGATCTCATCTCCAGGCATCAACAGAACAGGACTAGGATGTTGTTCCAACAGCTCTTTCTTGTGTGTCTCACAGTCCTTTAGTATTTTTATTTATTTATTTTTATTTTAATATGTCTTTCTCTGATGCTTGGACCACTGTCATTCCTCAGTGGGCTGTGAATCATCTATTGCAAGCTATGCACTGTGTCAGAAACAAGAATTAGCATGTATAAGAATTTATGGAGAAAAAAGAAACCAAACCTGGAAGATGTATAAGATTCCTTTAAACTTTATTGTTCTCCGAAAAACAGCATGAATCGCGGCAGCTGGCCACCAGGAGGAGCTGCGACTCTTCAGAATTTCAAGTTCTCTTTGGAAAAGAAAGCATTGAAAAGCATTTTCTACCTTGGGGAGTCTTGGTGACATCCAGAAAACACAATCAAAGAAGGGTTTGAGAGGTTGCAGTGTGACTTTCCACGGGGAGCCTGTTTCCATTAACTTTATATAGAGAGGGCAGCGACAGACCAAATGGATTCCACTCAAGCCCAATGTGGTGGCCCTGTGAATTTATTGGGGTTACTCTCAGGAATACAGAGTACTTACTGGCTACAACATTACTGAGACATCCCCTCCCAGCAGGTCCTTGCTGCTCACATATCCTCAGGGGGGAGTCTTGTTAGTTTTCCCCCTTAGCCCCTTGTGAACGTCAATAGATTCAGTCTCGTGAGAGTGATCCCAGCCGCTCAGCTTTAAAGTAACAATAATGACACAGAGCACAGCACACACAGAGATGGAAGGCACAGCTGTGTACCGGATGATCAACGGGTCACTTCTCTCGAGGATGGAGACATAGCTAAGCAGTGAAGAGCTCTTAGTTTGGACCCCAGCACCCTGGAGCGGTAAGCTGCCTGACTTGGGTGCTGGGAACTGAACTCTTGTCCCCCGGAAGAATAACAAGCACTCTTAACATCAGAGTTATATCTTCAGTCCCAAGTAACATCTTTACTAACAGTGTCAGTGGTGATTTCCATTTACACAACATGAAAAATCAAGGACATCTTCATGGTAGTTACTGGTTTTGATGATCTTACAAAGACTTACCAACTTTTCTTTCATGTAATTGTTAATTGTAGTATGTAGGTTGAGAAAACACCCCAGAAATTATTAAGTTTGTTTTGGCCTTTTAAGTACAGTTTATTTAAATGAGGTGGGGTCTTATAAAGTTTTAAGTGGCCAGATGTTGGGTTATTCCCTAAAGATGAGAGGTTCCTCATTTAATTTGGAAGTCAATCAATCCATCAAGAATTGGCTGTTCCAGCAGATTGATTTCCTTGTGTCCACCACTGAGCCTTGTTTGCCAGGTTCACCCAGACCACCTTCATGATTCCCTGAACTCAGACTTATATCTCACTAGATTCTTTAATCCCCTCATTCCTTTTTAGTTTCCTTTTCTGTCTCCATGATCATTCCAGTGGGATGAATAGGTCTTTCTCTCCAATTTAGAGTCTTGTGAAAACACACACACACACACACACACACACACACACACACACACTTCTAGTGTGACATTTTCTATGAAGAGCCAATACCCTTGCATAGCATCCTCCAGTACATACTCTGGGTTCAAAATGTACCTGTGTATGTTTCCTTCATTCATTAATGGAGGCAGAACTCAAAAGTCTTTCCTCTGGCATCAGTATTTCCATATTCTGAATGGAAAGCGGCATCAAAGATGGCAGGGATTCAGTAGCACTCTTGTTGGTGGTCATCATGGAAGTCACCATTTTAGTCTATGGATGTGGGTATGGTGTCCACTTAAGTACCAGCTCCTCACTTCTGACTTCATTCAGATATGTTTCCACCCCCCTTCACAGCACAGTCATGGCAGCTAACGACTGACCACTCTACTGCTAACAGACATTGCAAGCTATATGAATTATCTATTGTGGATTGAAGCCTTCAACCCAAACTCTTAAGATCTTTTTTCCTTCAGACTCATAGAAATTTATGTTTCTGCTTCCCAAGCTTCAGGACTAAAATTGTGTGCTGCATGTCTTGTTTTACTTGTAAATAATTTTTTTTTGTTTATGTACATGTGTGTATGCCTATGTGAATGGGTGCAATACATGTGTGTGTACCCAAGGAAGCCAGAAGAGGGCACTGATTTCCTTGGAGTTGGAGTTACAAGCCATTGTGAGCCAACCAAAGTGATAGGAACCAAATTTACCCAGGGACATGGAAAATGACTGGGATGCCAGTGATTTTCAGAATGGTTCAAGAAGTCTCTTTGCTACATTAAAATATGCTGTAGAGGAGATTATAGAAATAAAAGTGCATGATGAGATGTCCTGAGAATATTAAAACCTAGTACTTTCAACATCCTGAAAGTAGTGTTTCCTTGAAGCCACTCCACCATATGGTCCCTGAGAAGGGGGAAACCACTATCTTGGGGAGAAGATGGATGTACAGAATCCTAAGAAAGGCCACATGCATGCAAAGGCAGAATGAGAAAGGTGACTGCTCAGAGCCCAGGGTCTGGCCTTCTTGCATGTTTCTGGGCTAAACCTTGGAAAATGGGAAAGGTGATTATAAGTAGAGGAATCTGAGGCATCACTCAGGGGGGGCTTGGTGTCTAGATGGGGTGTGAGAACAATAGCTTTTTGCTTGCAAGATAGTGTTAAGGTGTGAGCATGTCACAGGCTCTGGAATGTTCCAAGAGTCATGTGACATTTACTGAGGAAATCAAGGAGGGTGGTACTGGGGCTAGAAATGGGATTGTGTGCCTGCCTGAGAAAGAAGGTAGTCTAGAAGCTGATAATTGCCCTTCTTGGACCCTGGACCCAGGTGGACATGGAAATCCAGTGTGTTCTCTTGTCTATGATGGATTGCCAAGGGCAGAGGTTAACACTGCCTCACAATCACCTATTCTTCTGGAATGATGGGTCAGTCAGAACTTACTCTACTTGGAAGTGTGTGTTTCAGCACTAGAAGAGGAGGTTTTACTCAGTAGATGACTTTATTTTTGCATCTAGAGTCACTGAGTACAGTGAAACTGCATTCACACATATTATCTCGGAGGTAGGAAGGAGTCATGCTGTCATGAGCTGTGCTAAAATGATTTGAACAAAATGAGCTTAATGCAGGAGGGAAAGCTACCTCCATCAGTCCTACATGTGTTTTCTTCCTAGAAACACATAAGTGTACCACAGATGTTCAGCATAGACCCTAAATGTTTATACACCCTCTTTTTTTCTGAGTGTTTCCCCAATTCTTTAAATAGCCACCACGACTCACTTGCATCCTCCTCCTCCCTGCTTCCTGTCCTGAACGTTTCTCCTGGCTTCTTTACTGCAATAAGTGTCTCCTTTATTCTTCTCCTGGGTACAGCAGGCTTCCTCTTCTTAGTCAAGCTTGTATTTTGGGAAGCTTTTTGAAAAAATGCAGCCACCATTAAGTACTTGGGATGCTGCTGCCTACACACGCTTTTGTTTATGAATGCCTGTCTGGTCCAGGAACTGAAGTGGATTAGGAAGTAGTAGGGAGACTGGTCTGGAATTCCATGCCAAGCTAATTAGAGAGAATTTATCCAGAGAAGAGTGACGTAACAAATTTTGAGTTCAAGAAAGCTGGGACAAACTGAAGATCTTAATGTTTAGATGAGAAAGGATACTTGAGCTATGCGAAGCAGTAATTCTAGGTAGTGAACATACCTAACAAGGGCAGTGATAGTTCCACATTAAATAGGCAATTGCTAGGGAGAAGTCTGTGTTTTATGTGTGTGTGTGTGTGTGTGTGTGTGTGTGTGTGTGTGTAGACATGTTCAAATGTATAAACATACAAGCATATGATTACATGTCTGCATGTGAAGACTAGGTGTCAACTTGGGTGTGTTGACCTCTTGACACATTATTTATTTCTTTGAGATAGTGTCTCTTATTGAGCCTGGAGCTCAACCACAGGGCTAGACTGTCTGGCTTGTGTTCTCAGGCCTCCCCTGTCTCTTTTTCCTCAGACAGGGGTTACAGGTATGTGCTGGCATGACTGGCTTAGCACTGGGTGCTGAGGATTAGAATTCAGGTCCTTGAGATCATACAGAAAATACTTCATCTGCCGAACCATCTCCCCAGTCTTGTGGAGAGTTTGCTTTGTTTTTAAATTTGTATTTATTTATATTTATTTATTTGAGTTTTGGGGGAGAGGTACATGACAACTTTAAGGAGTCAGTTTTCTCCTTCTGTCATGTGAACTCCAGGAGATCAAGCCTGGCAGCAAGTCTTTACATGTTGAGCCACCTTGCTGTACTGAGGATATTTATTAAAAAAAAGAGATTTATTTACTTATTTTACTTATTTTTTTGTGTATGAGTGTTTTGCCTGCTTGTATATGTATACCACGTGTGTGCCTGGTGCCCTCAGAGGCCAGAAGAGGGCTCTAGATCCTCTGGAACTGGGGTTACATGTGGTTGTGAGCAACCACATGTGTGCTGGGAACTGAACCAAGGTCCTCTGAAAGAGCAGCCAGTGTTTTTAACTCCTGGGCCATCTCTCTAATCCCCCAAGAATATTACTACTAGACAGAAAATTTGAATCCACTAGAAACTATATTTTATGTGACTTTGAATAAGTCACAATGAATATTCTTGATGGGAAGGTAAGAGAAGGAATCTTAGCTGGGGATGGGAGAGTCTTAGCTGGGGGGTTATCCTGAGCATGAATACTGCTTTACTTGGTTTATTGTCTGCCTCTCATTGCATGAGACAGTTCTTTAGTAGGTGAAAAGCTTGTTCTTTCTGTGTTTTGGGGAAATTTGGACTTACTTTTAGTGTCTTTTTAACTTAGGACACAATTTTGTTCTTTTTTAGCATGACTAGTTTATCTAGCTATAGGTGGTATTTTTAAATCTTGGGATGATTTTTACTAAAAGAGATTTTTCTGCCAATCTTAATCTCAATGAGAAAAGGGTGCAGGCAGTCTAGTTCTAGTGGTTTTTAGTAGAGACTTCAGTCTTCTTTCTTATGTCTTGAAACTTAATAACAGGAGCTAGAGGAGTGGCTTAGTGGCTAAGACCACTTGCGCTCTTTCAGAGGTCCCAGGTTCAGTTCCCAGCACCTATGTTGGGTGGCTGATAACTGCCAATAACTGTAGCTCCAGGACTTTGATGTCCTCTCTGGCTTCCTTGGCATATACTCTCTGTACTCATGTGCATATACCATACCCACACATCCATCCATGTAAAATAAATAAAACCTTTAAACCTTAAAATAAAACCTTTTTAGACTCAATTATTGAAAGAATTCATAAGAATGTAAGATTAACCTTGGGGAGTGGTGTACCAAGAAGGGAAACAACCTCTGTTTCCTTTCTGTTTACACTGACTGTACTTACCCTGAAGCAAACTCAGCAAGAACTCAAATCAGCACAAAATTAAAATGAAATAATTTTGAGCCTGAGATCTTGAGCAGTGTTACTTTTTTATTTTTGGCTGGGACTATATGAATATGGAAGGATACATGCCTAGAAGAAAGGATTTGCTTTAGAAATATTATTTTAACCATTCTTATTTCCCTGGCAGGGTAGGACGTGCTTGTAAGTTTCATTAAGTCTAGTTGTGGTGTGCCAAATTGTTTTCATGACAAACAGCATCTGGGAGGTCATCTTTTAGAGACACATTAGCAGTCTCAGCAAAGGAAAAGCAAATTATTTTAAAGAAATTAGGAATTTAGAGCCATGGGACTCAGGATCTTGAGGAAAACAGAGGGAGGAGTTTAGGGTGAGAAATCTAGGTACAGGTAGTTTCTAGCTATGTTCAATTTATGTTTTATATGTTATAGGAAAAGCAAGGCATTTTACCTGGATTCAGTACCACCCATGGCTGGTCAAAAAGTAGATGTACTATGATATGTATGAAACAGAGAATAAACTCTCTCCCATGCACAGTTATGACTCACTTTATGGTGGGAGCTGAGTTGGGGGAAGGAATTGAAACAAAGTGATGAAGTTGGATTAACAACCCTATAGGATAATGTGACCATAACAAACCACACACACCAAAAATCCTCACAAAAGTTACATCATAGTATGAGAGAAAAGGGAGTTGAGGCTGGTAGAAATAACACTTTTGGACAAAGCAATCACTTACTCCTATGTCACTGGATTTCTGAACATGAAAAGGTGGTATTTGGAGGCTGGGGAGATGACTCAGCTGCCAGAAGCAAGTACTGCTTTTGCAGAAAATTGGAATTTGGTTTCCAGCACCCACATTGGGTGGCCCACAACTGACTGTACTTCAGCTCTAGAGGAGCCAATGCCTTCAAAGTGTACATGTTTATATAACACACAAAGACACACATGCACACATAAATGAAAAAAATGTAAAAAAAAAAAAAACCCAAAACAACATGTAAAACCCAAACCCTAGATGCGTTTTGAGTCTTGTCCACAGTTTGCTGCAGAAGAACACTGTATTGCAATTTTCAGAGATTCCCTAACAATCCCTTGTTAAAAAGCACTGCTTCTTTCTGAGACCACTCTGTTCACAGCCTTGTCTGACTACTTCAGCTTTACTATGCATACCTAATCCCTAGGCAGAAGTTACCATAAATATAAGGTGGATTCACATTGGGAAGAAAAAGAAATAATAATGAGGCATATCAAGTATCCTGTATGTTTTGCCTGAAGAAAACTATGCAAATTTTACCATCATTCAATTATTTTTTGAGGCACTCTCACTGTGTGATGGGCATCTGCTCCATAAACAGAGTAAGGGTCTCATTTTAATGACCAAGGGTGGGTCAGTATATATCAATGTTAATTTTATTCTGCTACAATAGGAAAAAATGAGAGAAAAGATTGTGTTCTCCAATACAGTCTGAGAAGGCCATATGGTTGTAGGGACTAATGGATCCATCAGGTGAATAGACAATATCCCAAAGTCCCTGAAGCCCCTATTTGGTAATTAAAATTTGTATCAGCCAGTATTTTCCTTTCTGAATTTTATTAGGAGAAATATCATTCTCCTTTCTCCTTCAAGTATCACATGCATAGTTTAAGTATCTGGTATCCATTCAGATATTTTCATGAAAATTCCAGTAAGGAAGAGAAAGAGGAGAGAGAGAGAGAGAGAGAGAGAGAGAGAGAGAGAGAGAGAGAGAGAGAGAGAGAGAGAGGAGATGCTTCCTCCTGTGTCCCTGGTGTCTGTCTGTCTTTCTTCTTACTCTGATGGTGTACATTAGAGGGAATGACAAGCACAAGACCTCATGATTTGAGTTGAACATCACAAGCTATGAATATATTCCCTCTGCTACAAAATAATAAATATGACTAATGAGAAATAGGACTCTGATGTAATGGATACTTTCCTGGAATCCCTTTTGTTTGATATTAAAAATATTGTTAGTTTTCATTCTGCCTTTGTTCTTTGTGCTCCCAGAGTTCATGGTTCATTTAAGTGACATATATATCATACACGATTTCAAAGAATATCTTTAAACTATTGGCTCCTCTTTGTCTTTCTCATTTTTCTTCTCATCTTCTTCATTACCAATTACAACACGTGAGGAATGGGTCAATGCCACTATAGTCTGGTGTTTCTTGGTGGAAGCATTTTGGTGTTCTGGACAGTGAAAGTTGTAGAGGAATGTTCTTTACATTTTGGGGATTTGGGCTGACACATAGGCAATAAATGTCAGTAACATTGTTGGCGCCTTCCCCCTCTTTTAAAATGTTTTTATTTATTCACAGGGAATTTCATATACTATATTTTGATCATATTATTTCTCCTCCTAGATCCTCTCCGGCTTCCATTCTGTCCGTTTTCATGGTTTCTCTCTTAAAACAAAACAAAGCAAAACAAGACACCAACCTTAATCCCAGCACTTGGGAGGCAAAGGCAGGTGGATCTCTATAAATTTGAGGCCAGACTGGTCTACATAGCGAGTTCCAGGTCAGATAGGGTTACATGATGAGACTTGTTTCACAAAAACAACCAACCAACCAACCAAGAAAAAAAAAATTGCAAAAACCCATGAATTCCAATTTGTGTTGGCCCCTCCATCTTTTATATGATCAAACACTCTCATGAACCCTAAAATATTTGCTGGAGATGGAAAGATACTTGTGTGCAGGACTGGCCTCGGGCGGGGAGGGGGTGTATAAGCTGGAAACATTGACTGAATGTGGCTAGCTGGAGGAAATGGGGAGCAGTTAGGGAAACAACTCTACAGGCTAGAGAGGATGCTGGTACATAAGGGCTGAGCAGAGCAGCGGAACCAGCAGAGGCATCAGAGAGAAATCGGAGGGTCAGAAAGAATATTTATATTACTCAGGAAATACTATGTGCTAAATGAGGTCAAGAGCAGACAAAGGGTAGCTGCATAGTAATCTAAATGCCATCTTGATTCCATATAACCAAATTAAAGTGACAGTTTTAGCACAGATTATTGTTAATTCTGGATTGATTAGTTTTTGTTTAAAAACATTGGTCTTTACAAAGCATTTTCTACAAAGTATTATTTGTCTATTATGTTTTACTAATACTTTATGAATATAGGAATATTACTGTTTTGTACTTTAATCTTCAAATTGAGCCTAGTATCTGATACAATGGAGCCCATTAAACAGGTGTTAAATGGACACAGTGTATTTATTGGCCAGATGACGGACTTAGAATGTGTGACAGTATAAACACAAAAGTTGATCCTCCTTCATTCTGTAAGGAATCTCTACTAAAACATGCTTGAGTATTAAGCATATCAAGGAAGTGGAATATCTGCCTGTCTATCTATCACTTATCTATCTGTCTACTAGTACTGGGAATCAGACCTAAGCATTCAACCACTGATGAGACTCTGGTAGAGCTATACCACCAGCTTTCATTGAATAGTCAGCATCTCTTTTAAGTTCCTCAGAATAAGAAAGACAGAAGATGCTTTCAGGATTGTTTCACTTGCAAAATAGATTTTATAGGTAACACATTAAGGAGTATTAATTTAAAACACTAAAAAGCACTAGGATCATTACCATGATGAGGTAGGACATAGAACTAATGTGTACTTGTCAACGTGGATTTACTGTCTTTCTCTTGTTGAAGGAGATATTAGAAATTCTGAGGAAGCTGAAGCAGAATCTTTAGCATCCCAAGTTATAGTGGGGGTGGTGATTGCTGTGCCATTCTCACAGCAGAGTGTGTCCTGCCATGGTATTTCTCTTCCTCCAAGAACTCTTGCTTTGAATTCTTCTTTCTTTACTAGCTATATCCCAGCCCATCTAGCGATTGCCTGTGTGTGACTAGTTCACTCATGGAAGATTGTTACTATTGTGTCTGCAGGGATCACAGGGACACATCTCATATCGTCTGCTGTCCTTTCAGTCTTACATGTCATTTTTCACCTTACTGCTGGAGTAGTCCAGACATGTCCCAGAACCATGATGTTAAGGTGTAACTGTTTAGAAGTAACATTACCATAGACATACAAATTTGTGTGCCTCCCTCCCATTTTTTTCTTTTAAATATAAACCCATAGCTTAGGACACAAAAATAGTCTTTGAAGTTTGTTTTTTCTGGAGATACTCTTCAGAGTGCTGATTTGTGTCCATCCTTAGCAAGCAGCTGCAGCCGAATCTGTACGATTCCCACCAGAGTGTTGTCTTGGCTTCAATCTGTTGGATAATTGCCTATTTGGACAACCTTTTCTTGGATAATTTCCTGTTGTCTAACTGTGGGATTCATAAATCCTCACTCAGGGGGACAGATTTTAGAAAATGATATTTGTCTGTAGACAGTTGCAATATCAAGACTCTTTCAATGGGTAAGAATGACAGATTTTTACTGGGCATTGTAAGTTTTCAAACTTTGAAGATTCATTCTGGAATGTAGATTATTTACTCAAGAGTACAGATAATGTTCTACTCATCCACCAAACTGTTCTAAGATAAGAAGGCCCTACATTCCAAAAGGTACCTCTCCTGGAGTCCAACTTAACAGGGAGAGAATATTATTAAACACTTATGAGTTGTACTTTTGTATTGGCTGGAGCTATGGTTCTTGGTATTGCAAAGTGAAGGAGAAAAGTCTCATTTCTTTCAGTATGTATTTTCCTCCTGATGTTACATTTTAATAAGGAAGATTCAGAGAAAGGCTTTTTTTTTTTTTTACTTCCTCTTCATCTTTGATTATTTTTACTTTTTGCTAATTCATAGTTGTCTGATGAATGGCTTGAGTGGTTACCTCATGTATAAAATCTATCAAGACATATTTATGTTACTCAGAAAATATTACATGCTAAATGAGAGCCAGGAGCAGACACAGAAGATAAGCTGCATAATAATCCTAAGGGACAATGGTGTCAAGTCTTAGAGAGAGAGACTAGAATACTGCCCATAGGATCTCCAGATTTCAACACCGTTTTACTCTGAATAATGACAGAATTAGTCTTAGTCAAAATGCAACTGGGCAACCTGTTACTTCACATATGGACAACAACTGCTCAAGTGAATTATAAAGTGCATGATAAAATTTTGCTTCTGTCATACATTATATATTCATCTCTATCCAAGATTGAGACTAGTGCGCAGTTGAGCCAAGTTTAGTATTGTCGTCGCTGGTCTTCTTGGTTGTTGTTAGTTACATGTAGCGAAAAAGTGAATTCTTTTGCATATTTTGTCTCACTGACTTCTTGACAATAGGAATTTTTCTATCAAACCAAAGGATGTCACTTTTATTGTGGCTGGAAGACCAATCTCAAAGGCTTTCAAGATTAACAGTCTGCTACGAATTGGAGAACATAACAAAATAGGTTATTGCTTCTTTACATTAGAGAAAACATTTGTAATAAGATTCATAGAGAATCCACAAAACTTGGAAATTATTACATCATTCTGCCTTGAAACAACCGAGCTTATAGACCAGGGGTCATGAGTTAGTGTGACTGGCCTTCATCCTGTTGGCAAAGGAAATGGCCCCAGCACAGTGATTGTCGGGATCATGGGACACTTCTGAGAAAGAGGGCTGCTACTTATTAAAGGTTGATAAGTTTACTGAGTACCATGCAAATACAGTAGAAATATTCTTTATATCTCAGCCTTGAGAAAAGTATTGAGGATGAAAAGGAGAAGGACAAAGGGGAAAAAGATGGCCACTTTTAGGATTAGATAAAAGAAGATAGAGCCTGAAATAAAGTGGTAATTCCCCCAAATCACAGACAGAGTTTTTGTTGATTTCAGTGAGGTACTTAGGCAACACTCTGCATGCTTTGTAGCTCATATAGTTGCTCAGACACAATGCTTCCTGCAATTTGTCTGGCTCTTTTTCCAGGGATTCAGTTTGTGAAGGCGTGCTATGAATGTGCAATTATATTCACCTTCTCTCATATTTCAGTGTTCAACACTTCTAAGACTTCTCAGATTAAAATAACACCTTTCAGAATATGGGCATGATATTAAAATATAAGCCATAAAAATTTATTGCCCATCATATGAATGATGTCTTAAACAGTTCAAGTCTTTTTTTGTGGTTTATTTTTTCTAGAGTATACAATGACTCTTGCTTGGAATTGCCAAACCATCTACCTTGGAACAAGCCACAAAGTAAACTCATTAATGTAGTCTATCAACCTTTAATAGTGGCTCGTGCGAAAGAGGAAAAAACATTTAGTTTCTTTCCTGAACAATGAATTGATTTTTCTACAAATGTCAGCACCAAGCTATGAGGACAGGCTAAGCTGTGCTTGTGGAACCTTGAAAAATTAGCTTTTGCTATTATTAATAATGTTCTTCCTATATTTCATGTCATTCATGTTGTACCATTTATATTGTAGAGTCATGGATGGAGAGATGAAGAGGTGTATTCAAAGATTGATTTAGAAGCATAAATTGTTGCAATAAACAGGGATAATTTTGTACCTCTTAAAAACTGAAGCATAGTAAATCATACAAACTTCCAAGTAAAGAACTGTGGGATTTTTTAAAATTAGCCAAACTAATAAATCTTTTGTATTTGTTTTCTATGAAGATATCATTCTAAAAAGAACTCAGTGAGCAACTGACAGCAAATTTTCACTTGGTAAATAATGGTTTAGATGTGGGTAGTTTTTTTTTCTGAAAATTTGTATATTTATAATATATACATAATTTTTTTCTTTTTTATATATGGATCCCAGTTTCCTCTCCCTCTCTCCCATGCCTCCTGACCCCTTTCTAATGCTATTCCCCCCACCTACTCCACAGGGAGCATGATGCCTTCTAGGAGGGATCATCAAAATCTGTCAAGTCATTTGGAGTATGGACTAGGCCTTCTTTCCTGTTTCTATGTTAAGGCAGTTATCCCTCCATGGGGGATGTGCCCCCAAAGTCCTTTTGTGCACCAGGGATACATCCTGGTTTCACTGTCAAAGGTCCCTTAGACTGCTCAGGCCTTATAACTGAGACCCATGTTCGGGGGTATGAGTCAGTCCAATGCTGGATTCCCAGCTATTAGTCAGGGGGTAGATACGCTTCCCCTTGTTCAGGTCAGCTGTCTCTGTGGGTTTCTGTAGCCTGGTCTTGACCTCTCTCTCTCTTTCTCTCCCCCCTCTCTCTTAGTCACTCCTCCCTCTCTGCAACTGGATTCAGGAGTTTGGGTCAGTGTTTAGCTGTGGGTGTCTGCTTCTGTTTCTATCAGCTACTAGATGAAGGCTCTATGATGGCATATAAGGTAGTCATCAATCTCATTATCAGGGAAGGGCATTTAAGGTAGCCTTTCCACTGTTGCTTAGATTGTTAGTTGGGGTCATCTTTGTAGGTCTCTGGACATTTCTCTGGAGTCAGTTTTCTCTTCAAACCTATAATGGCTCCCAGATGCTCCCAGATGTGGGTAGTTTTAAAGTTTCTATGTATCAGGCTGATGGGGAACACAGTGCTGGAGAGGTATTTAGTGTGATTTTGGCGGTCTCTCTAGGAGTAGTGGGCAGGTGTGTAGAAGGATCATTTAACCAGGAGTTGGGGAAGGTAGTTCACTCTGCAACCCCAAATTCAGATTCTCATTTTTTTCCGAGACAGAGCTTCTCTGTATTGCTTTGGAGCCTATCCTGGAACTAGCTCTGTAGAACAGGCTGGCCTCAAACTCACAGAGATCCTCCTGCCTCTGCCTCCTGAGTGCTGGGATTAAAGGCATGCACCAGTAACGACCGGCCCCAAATTCAAATTCTTAACACTCATATACAAGTGGGATGTTGTCTTGGCATCTCTAGTTCCACAGCTAGAGGTCAAGATGGGTGTGTCCCTAGAGCTTCCTGAACAGCCAGTCTAGCCAAAATGGTGGGCTTTGTGTTCAATAAGAGAATGTGTTTTAAACAATAAGAAATTCATGTGTCTTCCAGAGCATGTCCATGCTGCTTAGTTGAATTATTCACAAATCTGCAGCCTTACTCCCAGCTTTATTTTCTGAGTATGCATTGTTCCGTAATGCTTTGGACATTATTCTTTCCCTAAAGCTCCCTAGTCACCACACAGCTGCTCCTGTGCCATGTGATTAACCTGCATGCCCACTTCACTCAAAGGGTATGGACCCCTCCCCCACTTGCCTTCTTTTCTCTATTCTCTTCTAGGCAGCTGCTCAGGAAAATGGTGATTGATTAGCAGTGTCTGTAACCCAGATCCATGCGCATTCTCTTCCATTTGTTTATACTTTCCAATCGCCTCTTTCAATTGTATGTTAAGACATAGAAAAGAAAGAATCCTAGATATTTTTTCTTTCTTTTTTTTAAATTTTATTTTTTATTGTTATTTTACATATCGATCCAAGTTCCCCCTCCCTCTCTCCCTCCCTCCCTCTTTTCTTCTCTCCCACCCTCACATGTAGCCCAACAACCCTCCCCTCCCATCACCCCCCCCACTCCACATGTAGGCTGATGCCCTCCAGGAGGGGTCATCTAAATCTGTTAAGTCATTTGGAGTAGGGACTAGGCCCTCCATCTTGTCTCTAGGTTAAGGCTGTATCTCTCCATGGGGGATGTGCCCGCAAAGTCCTTTTGTACAACAGGAATACATCCTAGTTCCACTGTATGAGGACCCTTAGACTGCTCAGGCCTTCTCGCTGAGACACATGTTCAGGGTGCCTGAGTCAGTCCCATGCTGGATTCTCGGTTATCAGTCTGGGGGCCCGTTAGCTCCTCCTTGTTCAGGTCAGCTGTCTCTATGTTTTTCTGTAGCCTGGTCTTGTCCTCCCTCTCTGCATCTGGATTCTAGTTTGGCTTAGTGTTTAGTTGTGGGTGTTTGCTTCTGTTTCCATCAGGTACTAGATGAGGGCTCCATGATGGTGGATAAGTTAGTCATTGATCTCATTATCAGGGAAGGGAATTTATGGTAGCCTTTCCACTGTTGCTCAAATCGTTAGTTGGGGTCAGTCTTGTAGGTCTCTGGACATTTCTCTAGGTTAAGTTTTCTCTTCAAACCTATAATGGTTCCCTCTTTTATAGTCTCTCTCTCTCTTTCTCTCTTCTCTTCTATTCCTCCCCTGACTCAAACTTCCTAGTCCCACTTGCTTTCTTCTCCTCCCCTTCTCTTTCTCCTAGTTTCTTCTCCACAACACTGCCCCCTGCCCCCCCATATGCTCTGGAGAACTTGTCCCTTCCACCTTCTGTGAGGGACCTTATATGAATCTCTTAGAATCCACCTTGTATGCTAGTTACTCTGGTGGTGTGAATTATAGGCTGATGATCCTTTGCCTATTTAGACCTAGAGGTCTAAAATGCATGTTCCTCTTTTTTTTGTGACTGGGTTACCTCATTCAGGATGGTTTCTTCAAGTTCCATCCACTTATCTGTGAATTTCAAGATTCCATTGTTTTTTTCCCCCCCGCAGAGTAGTATTCCATTGTGTAGATGTGCCACTTCTTCTTTATCCATTCTTTAGTTGAGGGGCATCTCAGTTGCTTCCAGGTTCTTGCTATTACAAATAATGCTGTTATGAACATAGTTGAGCAGATGTCTTTGTTGCATGGATGTGGATCATTTGGGTATATGCCTAAGAGGGGGATTGCCGGGTCCTGTGGTAGACTGATTCCCATTTTCCTGAGGAACCACCATACTGATCTCCAAAATGGCTGTACAAGTTTTCACTCCCACCAGCAGTGTAGGAGTGTTCCCCTTTCTCCATATCCTCTCCAGCATAAGTTGTCATTGGTGTTTCTAATTTTAGCCATTCTGACAGGAGAAAGATGGTATCTCAAAGTTGTTTTGATTTGCACTTCCATGGTAATTAAGGATGTTGAGAACTTTCTTAAGTGTCTTTCAGCCTTTTTGATTTCCTCTATTGAGAATTCTCTCTACAGTTCTGTACCCCATTTTTGGGTTATTTGGTGTTTTGTTGACTAGTTTCTTGAGTTCTTTGTGTATTATTGAGATCAGCCCTCTGTCAGATGTAGGATTGGTGAAAATCTTTTCCCAGTCTGTGGGCTGCCATTTGGTCTTGTCAACTGTGTCCTTTGCCTTACAGAAGCTTCTAAGTTTGAAGAGGTCCCATTTATTAATTGTCCATCTCAGTGTCTGTGCTACTGGAGTTATGTTCAGGAAGTGGTCTCCTATTCTAATTTGTTCAAGGGTACCTCCCACTATATCTTCTAAGAGGTTCAGTGTGGCTGGATTAATGTTGAGATCTTTGATTCATTTGGACTTGAGTTTTGTGCATGGTGATAGACATGGGTCTATTTGCAGTTTTCTACACACCATCATCCAGTTGTGCCAGGACCATTTGTTGAAGATGCTTTCCTTCTCCCAATGTATACTTTTAGCTGTTTTGTCAAAAATCAGTTATTCATAGGTATTCGGGGATGGTGATGCTGCCTGAAGTTCCTTTATTGTATATGTTTTTGGTTATCCTACGTCTTTTGTTTTTCCATATAAAGTTGATTATTATCCTTTCAAGGTCAGTGAAGAGTTGTGCTGGAATTTTAATGGTGACTGCATTGAATCTATAGATTGCTTTTGGCAAGATTGCCATTTTTACTATGTTTTTCCTACCTATCCAAGAGCATGAGAGATCTTTCCATTTTCTGGTATCTTCTTTAATTTCTTTCTTTAAAGACTCAAAGTTCTTATTATATATGTCTTTCATTTGTTTGGTAAGTGTTTCCCCAAGATACTTTATGTTGTTTGTGGCTACTGTAAAAGGTGATGTTTCTCTGATTTCTTCCTCAGCACCTTTGTCATCTGAATAAAATAGGGCTACTGATTTTTTTTTTTTTTGTATTTATGTTTTATCCTGCTAGTTTGCTGATGGTGTTTATCAGCTGTAGGAGTTCCCTGGTAGAGTTTTTTGGGTCGCTTATGTAAACTATCATATCATCTGCAATTAGAGACAGTTTGACTTCTTCCTTTCTAATTTCTATCCCCTGGAACTCCTTTTGTTGTCTTATTGCTGTATCTATAACTTCAAATACAATATTGAAGAGATATGGAGAGAGAGGGCAGCCTTGTCTTGTTCCTGATTTTAGAGGAATTGCCTTAAGCTTCTCTCCATTCAGTTTGATATTGGCTGTTGGTTTACTGTATATTGCTCTTATTGTGTTCCTGTTATCACTGATCTCTCTAAGACCTTTATCATGAAAGGGTGTTGAATTTGTTGAAGGCTTTTTTTAGCATCTAGGGAGATGATCATATGGTTTTTCTTTTTCAGTTAGTTTATATAGTGGATCCCATTGATAGATTTTCATGTTAAACCATCCCTGCAACCCAGGGATGAAGCCTACTTGGTCACGGTGAATGATTTCTCCGATGTGTTCTTGGATTTGGTTTGCCATTATTTTATTGAGTATTTTTGCAACAATGTTCATCAGGGATATTGGTCTGTTGTTTTCTTTCTTAGTCATGTCCTTGTGTGGCTTGGGTACCAAGGTGATTGTAGCCTCATAAAAAGAGTTTGGTAATGATCCTTCTGTTTCTATTGTGTGTAACAATTTGAGGAGTATTGGTATTAGCTCTTCCTTGAATTTCTGGTAGAATTCTGCACTGAAGTCATCTGATCCTAGGCATTTTTGGTTGGAAGGATTTAGATGACTGCTTCTATTTTGTTGGGGGTTATAGGTCTATTTAAGTTGTTTGTCTGTTCTGGATTTAATTTTGGTAAGTGATAGTTATCCAGATATTTGTCCATTTCCTTTGAATTTTCAAATTTTGTGGCATACAGGTTTACAAAGTATGACCTGAAAATTGACTGGATTTCCTGTGTGTTCTTTGTTACGTCCCCCTTTTCATTTCTGATTTTGTGAATTTGTATGTTCTCTCTCTGCTTTTTTTGTTAGTTTGAATAAAGATTAGTCTATCTTGTTGATTTTCTCAAAAAAACCATCTCTTTGTTGCATTGATTTTTTTGTATTGATTTCCTGGTTTCTATTTTATTGATTTCAGCCCTCAAATTGATTATTTCCTGGTGTCTTCTCCTCAGGGGTGAGTTTGTTTCTTTTTGTTCTAAGGCTTTCAGTTGTGCTGTTAATTCTTTAATGTGACTATCCTCCGTTTTCTTCATATGGGCACTTAGTGCAAACTTAGTGCAATGAACTTCCCTTGTAACACTGCTTTCAAGGTGTCCCATAAGTTTGGGCATGTTGTTTTCTCATTCTCGTTGAAGTCCTTAATTTCTTTCTTTATTTCTTCTTTGACCCAGGTATGGTGCAATTGCTCATTGTTCAGTTTCCATGAGTTTGTAGGGTTGCTGCGATTTATGTTGTTGTTGAATTCCAACTTTAAAGCATGGTGGTCTGATAAGATACAGGGGACTATTCCATTTCTTTTTGTATCTGTTGAGGTTTGTTATGTCTCCTAGTATGTGGTGGATTTTAGAGAAGGTTCCATGTGGAGCAGAGAAGAAGGTCTATTCTTTTGTGTTTCGATGGAATGCTCAATAGTTGTCTGTTAAACCCAATTGAGACATAACTTCTGGCCCTGAATCCAGTAGAGGACTGTGGGAGGGGGTAAAGGTCAGAGACCAGGCAGGTGGGGATTCCGGGTGGTCCCATGTGGATAGACAGGTCTAGTGTGCTCAGAACAGCTCCAGGAAGTTCCCCGAAGGAGGCAGGATTGTTGGCTCCATCCTCTGTCCTAGTGCTCAACCAGAGCAGTGGGACAGTGGGCAGGGTAGGGCACTGGGTAGGGGGAGGGCCAGCTCTTGGTGGGTGTGGGTGGGTGTGTATCAGAGCATCAGGAGAGCTCTCCCTGGGGACAGGACACAGGGGGATCAAGATTGGGGCTAATCCAGGGAGTTCCCAGGGAAGGGTATGGGGGAGGGATTCCACCGAATTGGTCCCAGATTCACCTCTAGCAGAGACCTGGTGATGGGGGTCATAATCCCCACAGGCTGGGCCTCTGGATGTTCTGATAGGCAGATTTAGCTGTGGCCTGGTACTCTCCAGCTGAGGCCTCTTTAGCAGAAGCAGGGCGATGGGGTCAAAGATCCAGCCACAGGGACTAGGGATGGCCCCAGGGCATCTATTTATTCTTTCTTAAAAGGATTATTTTTTTAAATTTTAAATTATATGTATGCATATATTTCTGTGTGTGGACTTATGTATAAAAAAGCAGGTGCTTTCAGAAGAAGGAGGATATTCGATTTCCTGGAGTTGGCATCATGGGCAGTAGTGAGCTGCCTCATATGGGTGCTAGGAGTTGAACTTGGATTATCTGAGAGCAGTAGGAGCTCTTTTTTTTCAAAAATTGGAAACAAGCTTGTTTTACATGTCAATCCCAGTTCCCACAACCTCCCATCCTCCTGTTCGCCCACCAACCCCCATCCCATCCTCTTTGTGCTTCCCAAGGAGGGTGAGGCCTTCCATGTGTCTAGGCTGAGGGAGTATCCCTCTGTGTGGAATGGGCTCTCACAGTCCATTCATATACTAGGGGTAAATATTGATCCATTACCAGAGGCCCCATCGGCTGCTTAGTTTTCCTACCTAACACCCACATTCAGGGAGTCAGGGTAGGTCCTATGCTGGTTTCCAAGCTATCAGACTGATATATTTGAGATGGTTAGGCATTCTTCAAACCTTTCAAAGACCTACAGAATATGGCATCTAAAATGGTTTAGGGTTTTTCTTGACAGTGAGACATAATTGCTCTTGGCAATACCACCTGCACCAGAAAGGAAGATGGACATTGAAGAAACTCGTTATGGAGTTTGCTTTCAATATGGCAAGACTAGCCATGTGGACAAGATACTGCTCTTGTCTGGACTGTTTGACTTTGTGTTATATAAACTGGACATGCAGGACCCATAGAAAAGTAATTGCTGATTCAAGATGGACATTGCTATAGAGTTCCTGCTTCATGGAAGAGTCTGCCAGACAGTCTGCAGGACACAGAGAAAAGTGACTGACAAACTGCCAAGAAGACAGTTTAAAGTTTCCTGCTTTGCTGAAGAGTCTGCCAGACACACTATGGCCTATGGGCTGAAGATGGAAGATTACAAAAGAACTTCGGGTGACCAGGCAGTGAGTTGTCTCTGTCATTTCTAGAGTTTATATATTATCCTTCTGTGGTCTTTGAAGGAGTTGAAGACAGATAGTTATGGTTATAGTTTTCCTTAGTTAGGCTTACAGATAAGTTAAGTTACATATAGGACTTTGGACTCACAAATATAGGATAGATGATATAATAGTTTCTTTTAATCTTGCTAAATGTTAATGGACTAAATATTGTTAACTGTGATTCTTATTGGATAACTGTTATGTGATATATTTTGCTATGTTAAGGTTAAAACCCTTGTTTTTATTTAGACAGAAAAGAGGAGATGATGGGAGATGTCATTCTGTATACCTTTCTCATACTGGTTAATAATAAAGCACTGTTGGCCAATAGGAAAGGAAGATAGGAGGGACTAGGAGACAAGGAGGAAATAGGAAGTAGGAAGGAGGAGTCAAGATGGAGAGTCTGAAGAAAGCAGTATGCCGCCGGCTCCCCGGTAAGAGAAATACATAGAGCAGCAGAAATGGGTTAATAATTAAGGCAGAGCTAGCCGATAAGAAACAAGTAACCGGGCCAACAGTACTGTATCAAATACAGAGTCTCTGTGTATTATTTGGCGGCATGGCGGCGGGACAAGACCGGGAGGCGGCAGGCGGAAAAACCGTACGCGTTATAAAGGTCAGCAGTTTCCATGGGTTTATCCAGCCTGGTTTGACCCCTTTTTTACTCATTATTCCTCCCTTTGTACAACAGCCAAAAGAAAAATGGGGGAAAATCCAAACAGAATATCATCACCATCAACAAATCCAAAACAAACAAGAATTAACAATCAGTGGTCATTAATACTCCTCAGTATTAATGGTCTTAACTCGTCTATAAAAAGACACAGGCTAACAGAATGGCTACAAAGACAGAATCCATTCTTCTACTGCATACAAGAAACACACCTCAACTTCAAAGACAGACACTACCGTAGAGTTAAGGGTTGGGAAAAGATTTTCTAATCAAATGGACCCAAGAAACAAGTGGGTATAGCAATCCTAATATTTAAGAAATTAGACTTTAAATTAATATCAATCAAAAGAGATGAAGAAGGTCATTTCTTATTCATCACAGGAGAAATCCATCAAGATGAAGTCTCAATTCTGAACATCTATTCTCCAAATACAAAGGCACCCACATTCGTAAAGGAAACATTACTAATACTCAAATTGCACATAAGACCTCACACACTTATAGTAGATTTCAACACCCCACTCTAAATGCTAGGCAGTAGGAGCTCTTAAGCACTGAGCAATTAACTGCTGAACTCTTCACCATTCCATCCCCTACCCTAGATGTTTTGAGATTGTTGGGAAGGGGCCAGGCAAGTGTGTATCTTCTAACACATCCAAAACTAGTATTACATGAGAGAGTGAAATCCCCCCCCCTTTTTTTCTATGAAGAAGACTGAGAAACCTACATAGAAGTGAAACTAAACTTTGATTGTCCTTTTTAATTAGTGGGCAAAGCAGAAAGCCATTCAGGAATGTTTTCTGGTTCCCTTTCTCTGTGCTTTGTGGCTTGCTCTGTGTTTGAGACATACACTTTGCCCTGATGTTGGTGCAGGAATAGATGGGGGCAGATCCTCAGCATCAGCAACCAACATGCACATGCACTCCACTCTTGTTCTCAGGAGGGAAGATGCCTTGAATAGGTGGTGTGCAGGGGATCTTCTCTTTTAATTGGAGTACTTTTCTTATGTTTAAGGAAGAACAAACTCATTAGTTCACGAATTACATTTTAGCCAAGAGTCCTTTTACCCTTAAACACCATAGAAAGGAAAGTGCAGGAGATTGGCACAGAGATAATTAAGTCAGAAATTAGAAGTTTCAGAAGCTCCAGACTGACTTCTGACTGCTGGATTTACTTAGGAGCCCTCCTGGTAACTTCTGCCATAACACTGAACAAAAGGCTTTATGAATCCAGAAAGCATCCACACAGTCCCTTTGGGTCATAACAGGCATTTGAAACTGATTTCCTACTTGGGGCTCACATGTTTGTTCCAACCTTAAAACTTTTGGCATCAGGGCTCATAATCCTATGGCCAATTTGGACTTTTAAGCAAAGAACTTAATTTAAAAGTTTCCCAGACAACAAATGACTTCTAAAAAATAACATTTTAATGATTTCAATGGAAATTGACCCTAAGTAGCTGGATTAAGTTTCTCTTAAAATATACATGTTTAGCGATTAAGAAGGAAAAATGGCTCAGAAATGCTGTCTGTTTTTTTGTTCTTTAAAATCCCAAATAGTTGAACAATTGAGTAGCTCAGAAGTCTCTGGTCGAGACATCTTTGTGGAAAGTATTTCTGGCAATGGAAAGAGTGCTAATAAAAGAACAAGAGATAAAGTTCTCCTTAGAAATGAATTTTTAATGTATGTGGTTTCTAAAGATTAGCCTTGATGATAAGCTTATTTTATTGCACATTATTTAAGATGATTATTGAGAAGTACTGGACCTCCTTCAGGAATTTCAGAGACAGAAGCAGAAAACCCAGGAACTGTTTGTTGAAAACAGTAGATGAAAAATGCAGGTTTTGCTGAATGGTATTTACTTTTCTCCCAAAGTCTTTCAAGGTGTTTGCTACCATACACCTTATAGATGGGGAAGCGTGGGAAGCTTGGGCCATTATAATGTGGGCTTCTGTGCTTATGTAAACAATAATTACTGAACTTAGGTTCACCAAAAACCAGATCATATCAAACCACACCCACAGTAGGCACCCCAAAAGACATGAAAGTGGAAGAGGAAGGTATCAGTGAAGATGGAAAAGAGACAAGAGGGGTGAAGGGATTTGAATACGGTTAAAATAAACCATGTACAAGGGTGTCATAATGAAACCCTTTATTATGTGCAGTTAGAATATACTAACACTAAACGTAAGAATTGTGAGCTTAATATAGACCATGTAGAAGAATGTGTGTGATGGACTAAAGACTCCAGTAGTGAATTTAAGTTGGCATTTGGGCAGGAGTTTGGAGGATATTGGGCTCTGAGAAGATTCAGGATTCAGTGTCCCTCTTTTACTATGTTTAATGAACTGTGAATAACAACAAAATAGTAGGTGACTAGGAGATCAAAATGCCATCTCTATACTTCATAAAACTGATGTAAGAGATTGTGGTTAGCAACACATACCAACAATGGGCTTTCCTTGGAGCATATTCAGTCTGGTTAGCCTTCCCTACCCTGACTCCAAAGGAACTAGAAGAGGAAGGCATGCATTGCAGGAGCCAGGTAGGAGCCCAGTGGCCGGCAGCTTGGGGAGATGCTGCTGCAATCTGGTTTTCTGCATGCAACTTACTTCCTAAAGGCAGGAAGGAAGGGAAAATGAGCAACTCATGCCTTTTAGTTTATTTTCTTTCTTTCTTATTCTTTTTTTTCCCTTCAGTTTTTCAAGACAGGGTTTCTTTGTGTAGTTTTGGAGCCTGTCCTGGAACAAGCTCTTGTAGACCAGGTTGGCCTGGAATTCATAGTGATCTGCCTGTCTCTGTCTCCCGAGTGCTGGGATTAAAGACAGATGACATCACTGCCAAGCCCATTTAGTTTCTTAATCTACAAGTTGTTGGCCTTGCTTGGGAGGAGGGCGCCAAGTTCTGGTAAGGACCCAAGAATGCTATTCCGGTAGGGGCTGCCTTCACAATACTGAGAGTTTTATTCTTTTAACCTAGTGATTTAAAACAGGATTTCTATCTTTCCCATAGTGTAGTCTCTGGCTGTAGCAATGATTTCAAAGTGCTGGTGGTGTTTTGTGAGTGGGAACTGTGATTGCTAAATATCACATGATGTCTCTTATGAGAAAGAGCCATCCCAATAAGCTCCCCCACTCTTGTGGGCACCTTAAGCTTAGTTTAGTCTTAATGGATCACATCTGCTCTAAAAGATGAGCAGAGGCCTGTCCTAAGTCATGAGCAATGCTCTCATGCCTTCCCAGGTCGCTCCCCTAATGCATGTCTGAGAGAAGAAGGAGGGATTGGGGTCTCGAGAGCCTTTTCAAGGGCCTCCCTGTGACCAAGCTTCATCTTGATTGGTCCAGTCACTCAAAGGTTCTTTTATCTCCCAATAGTTTGGCAAATTGGCAACCAGAATATAAACACATGGGCCTTTGGGGATTTATTCAAAATTTAAACTGTAGCTGTGTGTGATGGCACAGGCTTTCAATCCCAGTACTTGGGAGGCACAGTTAAGAGGATCTCCATGAGTTCAAGGCCAGCCTTGTCTATACAGTGCTACCGTGTCTCAAACAACAACATCAACAACCACCACCAGCACCAGCACTACCAACACTACCACCTGAACCAGAACCATTTATTCAGGTACTATTGACTATAAAACAACCACCCAGTGTGTACCCAGCACTGTGGGCAGCTATGGGGACTCCTTGGTCATAGTCTCAGGCCTGTGATTTGTTTACACTGCAATAGGCAAAACTCAAGAGAAACTGAAATGCCAGATGATGTATGAATTCACAGAGGTAATTTATTAAGGGGTGCAATGGAAAGACAAAACTCACAAATACAGAACAAAGCAGAAGCCGCTACTGGTCCAGCCACTACTGATCCCAAGTAGCCTCTCTGCCACTTGTCCTGTTGGACCACACCTAGCACCAGCCAGAGCAAGAGAGAGCAAGAGAACAGGGCACTCTCTTATGCAGGCTTTCAGTCCTCACATAGCCCCAGGACACTTACCAAAGCTATTGGCAGAAAGAATTACCACAAGTAGTCAATTCTATGCTATGGCCTCAGTTTGTTCCTGCTACAGTAACAAAATAACTTGGCCTGGATAACTTATAAACAATACAGGTTTCATTTCACATCGTTATGGGGATGATGAAGGCCAAGACTGATGTATTAGAAGATCTGGTGTGTGTTGAGGGAGCAGCCCGTGCTTTGAAGATGAGCCTTTCTGTGTGAGGATACAAGAAACAAACGGCTCCTTGGAGACAACTCTCATGACTCAATTATCTCTCAGAGACCTCATCTCTTAAGACTGTAATACTGGGTTTTAATATTCAGCATAAGGTGTGTTTAGGGGGCATATTCAAATATGTCAGCTACCAAGATTAGAATGTTTTATTATTTATTCCTAAATGTTCTAGACCTTCCAACATCTACCTAACCACTGAGTTTTAAAATTAACAGACTACTTATCTAGAACAATGTGTAGAAGAATTGGGTAGACCATACAGAGTTTCCAGAGAGTCTACTTTTTGTCTAACACCAACCTAGTTTTTTGTCACTAACTCTACATTAGTGTGTGGTGCATTTATTACAGTTGATGAACTCAGTGTTCACATTCTATTGTTATAGTCATGACTTCCTGAAGCTCACTGTGTTTGTTGTACATTGTATGAATTTAGCAAACACACAATGATAACCTGTCTCCCCCTCCCCTGGTCTTCCTGTCAGCCCCCACATCCACTCAACCTACTGTAGCTGCTCTCTTCTTTTTTTTCCCTGTCTCTATAGTACCATTTCCAGAGTGAAATGGAGTTAGAATCACACAGGTTGCAGCTTTATCCAGATAGACACCACCAACTGTTATTTCAGTCTATGACTTTTCCTTTCTGGTTCTTTTGCAGTAATTCTTCATCTGATACCAAAAAGGGAATTATCCTTGTTTGGTGTCACAGATCAACTTTATATTTAAATCTAATTTCAGAAGGAATTCATTTGTTCATTGTTAGAAACTGGAAATGATATTTTTCACTTTGAATTTCCAGGTAGTAAACAACTGCTCTAGTCCAAGGGGGTTGGGCAGGAAGAAATGGCAGCTTAGTAGCATCCCTTAAATGAGTTAACTGAACCGGGGCCTGCTCTCTCACTCCCGGAAGGATAACGTGCTTTACTCAGTCTCCTAATTCAAACATTAATTTCACCCAGAAATGCCTCACAGACAGAACTAGAGCAATATTTACCAAATGCATGAGTTCCTCAGTCAATCACGGTGATGCATGAATTGACCATCACAGGCACAAAGGAATTGAATGGCTGTAGTGAGTGAGTGAGTGAGAGACCAGGGGACCCTTCTTCCTGTCCTCAGACACATGTGCAGTCTTACCATTTCCTGGTTTGTAAGCTGTGTGGGACCTCTTTTTTTTTTTTTTTCAACATTAATTTTTTTTTATTCTTGAGAATTTCACACACATATATAAAATGGAATACAATATCTACCCCCACTTTCCCCCTTCCATCTCCTCCCAAGGCCTCCTCAACATAGCCCCCTCCTTATTTCATGTCCTTTCATTTCTGGTGGCTCACTGAGTCCATTTTGTGCTGTCACCCACAGGCAGTTGCACTCTTGAATCTCTTCAGTGACAAGCTGCCACCTCAGGTTCACACAACCATTGCCATGCAAGCATTCTTGAAGCCAATTGCCACTTGCTATCCATCACCATTGTAGGTCCCCATACTCCTAGAGCAATGGGAGGCAAGAGGTCCTTAACAAGATCTCTAGCCATCAGTCTGCATCTGGAAGGAGGTCTCATCATTCATTTTCTGTTGCTCCTCCAGCAGCAAGGAATCATTGTGGATCTCAGACATCTCCTGCATTAACTCTGGAATGAGCTGCCTCAGTTGTCCTAGCATGTCACCAACACCCTTTGACCAATGTAGATCACCTTGATGAGTGATGATGTGGGGCAATATTCCACTGGAAAAGGGGAACCTACCAATTACCTTACATTAAAAAACAAACAAACACACAAAACCCAAAACAAAGGATTCTCCCTTCCTGAGAAATATTCAACTTCTGGTAACATCTCTGTGGTGAGCTGACCCAGATTTTTTTTTTTTTTTTTTTTGTTAAATACTCAGGAGTGAGGTGATCCAATCATATGGCATGAAGTGTGTCTTGATGTTGCTTAAATGTTTGGTGGATACCATTGGTGAGGCAAACCAGACCTGGGCCCTTCTTCTTGTGAAGTTTCAAAACTATCAGTTTGATCTTTTCATTTGCTGCAGGATTTCTTATTTTTTTTCTTTCTTCTGATTCATTTTAGTGTTTCATCCTTTTAGGAATTTGTTGACTTCACATTATTAATTTTTGGCAGATGAAGTTACTGATAATATCCCTGTATAGCTTTTAAAATGTATGTGAAATAAATTTGAAAACTTGTTTGGAAGGTGGAGGCAGCCAATAAAAACTTAAATCAGAAAAAAAAAAAAAATCCGGTCGCGTTCAGGGTCACAGTGTGTAAAGCATGGCCGACCAAAGTGGCTATATCAACATTTTATGACAGGAAAACACTCTGCAAAGTGACATTTCATTTGAGACTGACATGCCAACATTATCTAGCCACATACCTATTCCCACAGTTCAGGCAAAGGAAAGCCACTACTGCCCAATGTCAGAGAGAACAATGGTCTACTTGAGTAGAAAGAGCCAAGATGACTGAATTATATTAAGAAGCAATTGCAAGGAGATAGGCCAGAAATACAAACAGGCCCAGCTTGAATAAGGGCTGGTAAGCAGTCAGGTTAAGGAATCTGGGTTTTCTTCCAAATGGAAACCACTGGATGCTTTGGTGCAGGAGACCAGTGTTCTCTGTTTCATGATTTAACACATCATTTTCTAGCCCTGGTGTAAGAAACAGCTTGCATGTAGCCAAAATGGGGGAGACCTCTTATGAGTCTTCAATAACATTTCATTGTAGCAATCATAGTTAAAGACAGGCAGGTTCTGAAGGGGGGGGGGGAGGAAAAAGAGAGGGGAAGGAAGCAATCTAGATGCAACCAACAGCAGCACTAACTTGCCAATGGCTAGATGTCTTTAAGAGTGAGGAACTAAAATAATGGGCTTTTTCTGACTTGGAAAACTTGGTGAGTGGTGGCCTGTAGATCTACTGATGGCCTGACAGGTTCTTCTCTCCTTCTGGGATCTCAGTCTGCAAAGGAAGAAATGTGATGCTCAGACTATGTGCTAAATATGGGAGTGTGTAGAGCTGTCTACATCATCTTCAGGCAATCAGAAATGCTTGTAAGGAATAACATTTTTTCCTGATGCAGAAAGGACATCTAGGTGAGGAGATGGTTTGCCATTTCATAAATACTGACTTAAGTGTGTGTTGTGTATGTGTATACAGTGCCCACAGAAGCCAATGGAGGGCATTGGGTTTTTGAAGCTAGAGTTACAGGTGGTTGTGAGCCATCCATAATGAGTTTTGGGAACCAAACTCAAGTCCTCTGTAAATGCAGTATCTGCTTTAAACCTCTGAGCCTTCTCTCCAGCCCTGTTACCATTTCTAAGCTGTCCTGTAAATAACAAGCTCCTTCCCCTCACAAAGTTAAGACCCTCTTTAATAGCTATTGTAATCTGTTGAAAGTTTGACATGGATTGAGCTGCCTATACCTTTGTGAGCCCAAACAAATGGTCAAGTCTGTGTTACTTTTCCCATGTGGCCTGAAGACATATTTCTATTGCTGTTCAGGCTTAGATTGGTTTCTTTATGATTGAAAGGCTCTTCACTTTTACTAGTAGTATGGGAGCCAACTTACATCTTCTCAGAAGCCTGAAATGGTTGGATTTTTATAGCACTCAACAGTGTGTATGTAGTGTATTTAAATCTTATGTACACTTAACTTTGTGCTGGATTTTCTGCCTCACTCTGCTGATGCTCTGCATGACATCAGCTCTATAAAGGAGTTTTACTGAGATATCCGGCTTGCTCCTTTTGCCAACTTTGTGTGTATGAAGACTTAAATCTATGAAAAATTTGAAATAATAGTTCAGCAAATGTTTGTAAACCTTATGTCTAGATTAACAATTTTTTGTGTTTATGTGTATGCATGTATGTGCATATGTGTGCACATTCATATGTGTGCATATTCATGTGTGTGTGTTGGGAGTCTGCATGCACATGTGTGCATGTGTGAATAGAAGCCAGAGGATAATCATGGTGCTATGCCTCAGCGCCTATTCATGTTGATTTTTTTTCTGAGACAGACTCTTTCCCTGTCCTATAACTAGTTAGGTTAGGCGGGGTGACCAGCTAGCCCAGGGATCTGCCCATTTCCATCACTTCAGCGCTGGGGTTACTACTAGCAACTATATTTTTATGTGGGTTCGAAGGATGCAATTCAGGTTCTCATGCTTGTGTGGTAAGCCCTTTACTGACTGACCTGTCTTCCAACTGTCTTAGTTAGGGTTTCTACTGATGAGAAGAGATATCTCTTATAAAGGAAAGCATTGAATGGGGCCTGGCTTACTGTTTCAAAGGTTTAGTACATTATTGTTATGGCAGGAAACACAGTGAAATGCAAACAGACATGGTACTGAACAAGGAGCTGAAAGTTCTATATCTGGATCTGAAGGTGGCAGGAAGAAACCATCTAAGACTTCAGAGCCTTCCCCCAGTGATACACTTCCTCCAACAAGGCCACACCCACTCTAGCAAGGCCACATCTCTTAATAGTGCCTGTCCCTATGAGCCTATGGGGGCCATTTTCCTTCAAACCACCCCACATCAGCCTTTTTTTGTTAAACAAAATTTTAATGTTTTCAGATATTTATCTTTGTGTGTAGGCACACATAATCACAACTAATAAGTGATGTTTGAAGATAGTTGTAGACATCTTAAACACTTTCGCATGGCCCATTAAGGGACAGACATTCTCCTGGCAAAATCTGAAAACATTGAAACTCAAGAAACTTACATCCAAATAAATATTAGTTTAATATAGATTTTGTACTTAAATTTCAATTGTAACAAAGACCCTTCTATTTCTTTTCCCCCTTTCTCTCTTTCTATGATGTGTGTGTGTATCGATATGCACAAGCTTGTGTGTGCATGTGTGCACATGCACATACTTCTTCATATGTGTGTGGAGGCCAGAGAAGGCTGTTGGGTATTCTGTTCTGCCACTTTCTGCCTTGATCTCCTGAGGCAGACTCTCTCATAGAAACCTACTCTCTGGCTTTTGGACAGCCAATCCCCAGCAATTTTCTCATCTCTAACTCTCACAGTGCTTGGGTTATGGGGGTTCAGGCTTTTACATGGATATTGGGGATGCAAACTCATGTCTTCATGTCTGCACATCAAGCACTGTTGAAGTGCTTAATTTCTAAGAATCTTTTCATTAAGTTTTAAATTTGGGTGCATGAACTGATCAAGGATAATCTCTTGTGCTTGGATGGCAGGTAGCTTCTAATACTGCATGTGTTGAGTTCTGTGTTTTATCTGCTCTGACTGTCGTTTCCAATGTTTAAAGGGAACATACTTTGCCTCTTTTAGAAAGAGTGTACGACACTTATTAAGTATGTAATAAAATAAACTGTTTCCCAGCTGCTGGAAGACCTGAAGGTTAACTCTGAAAATGACTTTTCCAGTCAGGAAGTGAGTTGAACAGTTGCTTTTAAAATTCCGGGTCTTTGAACTGCTTGCTAAGCATTAGTCATGTTCAATAAGCATGCATGTTGTTTGTAGGATTAAGTAGCATTTTAGTCTCATAGAAATATAGGAACAGTCTCCAGATTCAACTATTGCAGCTTTTAAGAAAATTTCGAGATGAAATCTCATACATTACATAATTACTAAATGCTCTGACAGACTTGAGAGTTTCTCAGTTTTAAAAGCTGTTGACAGGGAAAAGATGCCAAATTACTATTAAAACAGTTAGATTCACTTAAATGCAAAGTCTGCCCAGTTAAGGTACTTTAAGCAACATGGCAACTATAGCAGATCACTCTCCCCATTGCTACATCTTGTTGAGAGTCTTCATTCTTCCTTCTGGTTCTTGGCTCCATTTTTCCTTTTAGTGGATGAGAAACATTGCCCAGTGTTATGTCCCCAAAGGGAAATTTTAATTTGGTTGATTTATCATCTTCAGATCTCAGTTTATTTTATTTTATTTTTTATAATCACAACATGAGTGAGAGAAGGGGAGATTGGGGTATGATGGCTACAAAGTATTTATGTTCTGATGGAATTTATCATTTCCATAAAAGCTCTTGACATTGTGACTCAAGTCATGCTAGATATCATTATTCGTCCCTTTGTGCTTCTGAGGTCCTTCCCGCCAAGTTCCCCAGGGTCTTTGAAGTCTATTCAAAAACATCGTTTCCTGTCTTTGCCCTTCAAATATATTTGTGTGTGTGTGTGTGTGTGTGTGTGTGTGTGTGTGTGTGTGTGTGTGTGTGTGTGAGTTGCACACTCAGTACATAACTGTTCTCTTTCGGCTGTCTTCAGTCCATTTTATGGTTTGCATTCTGAGAGTTTCTCTTCATCAGGTCTGTTGGGATGTGTCTTCCTTTAGACTTCCCTGATGTTTTTGAATCATCACCTGTGGGAACATTACTAAAATGTATTCCAACTTCTCTTGTATTGGAATTATACTTATATGAATTATACTTACACTCAAAGGTATTAGCTAATGAAAACGATGTTTCTACACCTTTGGGGCAGTGAGCCTGGCTGTCCTGGAGATCTGTGCTCTGCCTCCCTTCACCTTGCCTCTACAGAGCACTCCTCTAGACCTCATCACTCATTGTTTGGAACTTCTACTTTTGAGGTCTTCAAGCTAGTAGACTCAGCAAGGGTCTTGCTAGTGGCTCAACCCACCATGCCTGTGGGTTCTCAGTGAAACTGCCATTCAAATCACCAGCTGATCCTTGCTCTTGAGGTCCCCACTCTAAACCTATGGGGAGTCTCGCCTGCTCTGTTTGAAGCCCGTGTTTCTATCTTCCCAGGTGATTTGGAAGTGACTCAAGTCTACCATGCCTCTCCTAGCAGAAATGCTATGTTTGTTTTCTTTTCTCTCTGTTCCCTCTGGAGCATGCTGGACCAATGAACACATGGATGATGTTTTCCTTAGTAAACTTATTCTCATTTCCAACTTTGTATTTTCTTTCTGATATCACCTTTACTAACTGGCAGTGTAGACATAAAAATCTTCTGTATTTAAGTGTTTTGGGGTTTATGTAGAATAGGAAGTTTAAAGTTAGCCTTCCAAAGGACTTAAATTCCTTAGGTAATTTATTTCAGTCCACATACCACGGAGGACACACCTATATTGAACAATAAATCAGATGTTTAAATAAAGCAAGAGTACAGTGTCAGCTTTTGAGTTTAGGATAAATAATGTCTTTTCATTAGAAATCCTGATATGTCATGTTATTTGTAAAACAAAATTTCTTCATTTAGTCTTTCATCTAAATATTATATCTGCATATGAAGAAACTGTTTTCTGTTTTCTCATTCTTCTGTTTGTTTCCATTGTTGTTCTGCATTTTAAATTTAATACTTATATTAAATTTTGAGGCAGTAACACATAACACAATGTGAAATTCAAGAACTACAAGCACACATGGTAAAAGGTACTTTGATTTTCCTACTGTTTTACTGTTTAATCAGTTTCTGTGTATATTTCATTGTCCTACACAAGCTTCAGATTTATCTGTCAGAATTACATAAGCTAAAAGTATACTTTATTGAAAAATGGAGGCACCTTGTTTTTATGCCCATATTAGATGACATTTTAATAATATTTATTTGCTGTCTTGTTAAGACCTGATCACTGTAGATTTTGGTTTGATGTATTTGAGTTTATAGTCAGATGCATTGTTTTTGAGAACTAAAATTAGGAAAATGGATAGCAATTATGGAACATCAGATAAAATGAGCAAGGATAGCTGGGAAGCAATGGATGTAGCAGCCAGGGCTTTACAGTATTTTTATTTTGGGGGGCATACATTGATGTGATTTATCTGTGGATACCTTCTTCCTGACTAAAGTCAGCAAGGATAGGTACTTCTGTTCCCCTATTCTGTTCCATATAAAGTGTTCAGTGTTGTGTGACCAACTTTTTCATGATTCTTTGAGACTGTAGTAACCAACAGGACATTAGTAGGTATGTAATAAAACAGAGCTGCAGGATGAAAAAAAATGTTTGGGAACAGTGCTGTGGTATAGACAGTAAACATTTTTAGTGGAATCCATAAATTACTCTCAGGGTCTCAGATGTTAAATGCACCCACTGGAGCTGCTAAGGTATTTTTTGACATGTTTAGAATGGAAAGGAAATCTACAGGAGAACTCTGTCAGTCTTCACTCTGACTGAGAGAGACCATCTTTGTACTTGGCAGCAGTGTTCTCGGCCTTAGTGTTTGTAGACTGCGATTGTGGTGGCTCCCAGGGGAAGAGAATTTACTGAGGCGGCTGATGTTTTTAACATGCAATAACTTGCATGGCAGCAGAAACTGTTTCCCCATTCCCTGCCGTTCTGCCTTTATAATTGCCATAAACAATGTGAGCTGTGTACATCAAACACGCCACTGTTTACTCAGAATAAGGGACAGACTGGCTTTAAAAAGCAGACACAGGGCCAGACTGTAAAGTGTCCATGTATTTGTTTTTCTCTGTGCCAGGGAAGGAGGGAGGGTAATTGTGACCTGGTCCAGGTGCAGGAAATGTGGTAACCTGGGAGGTAGGAAGCTGCCTGTCCATGCCTCTAATACTGCCATCAAATTATGAGAGTGGAAGTCAATTAGTAAAATTAGACACATCGTTTGTCTGCTCATGTATTGTCAAAACACAGGAGTCTCTTTTCCTGAAACTTTATACTATATATATATATTTTATCACTTATTTGCATGCCTGGAAATAAATATTATCATTGTCTTGTCTTATTTAAACTTTGTTTGTTTGTTTGAAACTGTTGCTCATAGTTCAAGTTGGCCTAGACATACCTATGTAAACAAGACTGGTTTTGAATTTGCAATCCTTCTGTCTCTATCTCCCAATTGCTGGAATTGCAGACATGTGACTACACTCTCAGAAATCTCTTCTGGGACAGAGACATCCTGTGTGCCAGGCAAGTACCCTACCAATGAACTATCTCCCCATATTTAAAATATTTTTTTTTGTTAGGTTTCAATATCTATCTCAGATTGGTTAGGTATTCTTATGAAATCCATAAGTATAAACTGATACTTCTTCCCAATTTTTAGGAATGAAACCTTCACTTACCAACTTTACCCCTTCCTCTCAGAAACCATAGTCTATTTAAACTGTGAGGATAACGCAAGGTTGTTTTGTTTGAGCAAATAGCAGAGCCAGGCTTTTTTGTTAGCCGTGATAATTCTTACTCTCATCTTTTTCATAATATAATTACAAAAGAGAGAAGGAAGAATGGGAGAAATTATAGTATATAGCTTGAATGCCTTCATGGGTCTTTGTGGTGAGGACATATTTGTATGGATATTTTAGTAAGTATATATTTATATATAAAGTATATTTTATGTAAATACATTACTTAAAATATTTCTGGCAACCATATAGCCAGCCATGAATCTATTACACATAAATTACCTACCTACATAAAACTCTTTATATGTACATATATCACATTTAAATTTATGCATAAATATGAATATAAATAATATATAAAATTTCAATATACAAATGATACAAAGCTACACATAAATATGTATTTAAAATATTTGTGGTTACATGTTTACATGTACTGAGATATAAACTATATAAAACATTACTATTATATACACTGTACTTCATTTACTTGTATTTTTGAAAGCTTCCCATGGATTATACACCAAGTCATAAAAGCAGATATATTCTTGGCTGGTGTGTATGTGTGTGTGTGTGTATTAATATTCTGGATTGAGGAGGTAATGACATTTTAATTTTTAAGAAGTATTTCAGCCAGCTTAAGAGAGTAAGTGGTTTAGTGCTTACACTTTTCCCCAGTAAGATGTCACACCAGCTTCTTCTGTTGGTCAAAGTCAAGTTACACTAGAATTCTCTGGAACCCAGGGTGTTGGGGATGGTGGCACCAGGCCTAACTGTTTAGTGACAGAAGGCACTTGAAACTGAGGGCGGTCTTTTGGAGCAGCAGTGTAAAGGAGAGGAGAGAGAGAAAGAATAATTCAGCTGTTTATAAACTTTGCCATTTTGAGGCAAAGATCCTTCACCCTGTCACCGGGTGTGCAGCTGGCAGCTGCAATGTTGTCCTTGACCTCTGAAAGCCAGGCAAAAAGGCTGCTGAAGGATGGATGGGGTCGGCCATACTCCAGCTGCCTCCTGTCCCAAATTAAAGTCACAAAGAGACTCACATGGGCCACCGAGCAGGACTGCAGCAAGGAGGTAAAAGCATTTCTCTGCTGGCTTATTCCTGGGCTCCAAAGGACTCATTGTTAAGAGCAGGGGTGCTGTGTGATGGAAAGTATTACAATGTTAATATCAGCAGCTTGCACAAGTTCTGGGAGAACATGCTTTTCCAGAAGCATAGCCAGTGGTGACAGGCTGAAGTCCAAGCCCACCTTGCCTATAGCAGTTTTGTGATATAGTTTCAGGGATCTGGTGTGCAAGGGAGGTAGGTGGCTCAGGGCATGTGACATTATATTTCTCAACAGTGCTGGCTAAGAGTTAGGCATGTAGTTACTGAGATAACTGGTCTTGGGACCACTTCCTTCCATTTGGACCTGGCTTCTAGAAAGAGGATAAAGTGTTAAGTTAGAATTTGATGATGTGAAGCCATCCAATTCAGTTGTCTTCCAAAGCTTTGCTTCAGTAGTTCTGGATGTCAAAGGTCAAAACAAGGAGAAATGCTTTGCAATGTGGAAGTGGTAGAAAGAAATACCCTGTTTGTCTTCTTCACATCAAGACCTAAATTCCTTGAAAATTGGATGTTTGGGTAGATAATGTTTTGCAGGGCAACTGGGATCTCTCATTGGTCTCCACTCTGCCAGTTGTCCCCCCTTTCCTATGGTGTCTCTTCTGCATCTTCGAATACTCATACAGGATTTCCCTCTGATGTTGCCTTTCTGACATCTGTACCTGGCTGCTGGAGGGTCTGTGGTTTGCAGTTCTTTTCCAAATGTTTGGGATGCTCTGAAGAGTAGAACTTCTATTGGCACTTTAGACCATTTCTGCCAACTCAATTCAACTTTAAGGACTTACCTCCAAGACCTCTGACCACCATAGACTCTCTACCTCTATAAACAACTAGAGGACAAGAATATTGGAAGGATTCACATGTACAAGACAGACTAGTACTTGGCTCCACACTGGGCATAGGACAAACTCTCTCTAAACCTATGTTTCTAAAAGAACACAATTATATGTGTATTTTATTTATTTATTTTTATTTTACATGTCGATCCCAGTTTCTCCTCTCTCCCTCTCTCTCCCTTCCTCTCCCTCCCTCCCTCTCTCCCTTTTACCCTCTTTGCCCCCTCACATAAACCCTGACCACCCTCCCCTCCCATCCCCCTACCCCAATTCCACATGTAGGGCAATGCCATCCAGGTGGGGTCATGTAGGTCTGTCAAGTCATTTCAAGTAGGGACTAGGACTTCTTTCCTGTCTCTAGGTTAAGACAGTATCCCTCCATGAGGGATGTGTCCGCAAGGTCCTTTTGTGCACCAGGAATACATCCTGGTTCCACTGTCTGAGGATATGTATATTTCTTGAGACAGCTTTAGCTGGCCTTGAACTCACAATCTTCCTGTCCCTCCCTCCTGAGTATCTGTGAGTGTGTGCCGATGTACCTGACAAGTATGAATGCACTTACTAAGGATGGTTAGAAAGACGAATAAGGGGCAAGAGGTACCAAGTGTGTCATAGGTATCCAGGTCTTACCATTTCAGCAATACAGGATGGAGAAGACTTATGAGGGGAACTAGGAAGTGAATGATGCTGGCTAAAAGGAGGTCTGGGTGGAGGTGGGAGTGAATGTATGTACTAAGATGGGAAGCTAGAAATGCTTCACAGATGGCTTTGAGTCCAACTGGGCTACAGAATGGAACAATGAAGTCCTGAGATACAAAAGGAATTCTGGTGACTGGCCAAGATATCTGATGAGATCCAAAAGGCGGCTGAACATTTGTATGAATGGCACTTTGGAAAGATTTTTCCAGTGACCCTTTTAGGAAGGTGCTTTCTTTTGCACATATGTCTATGTGCAAAGTACATCAAAAGTACATGCCTATATGTGCATGAGCATATATATGTAAGTCTGTGGTTGGCTTCAGGTCAAAACCTGAATACTCAGTTCTCCTCCTTATTTATCAATCTCTCACTGAGCTGAGAGCTCAACGGTATGAAGACTCTGCTAGTCGTCTTATGCTAGGGACCCTCATTCCCACCAGCCATCAGCTGGGGTTACAAGCAACTTCACATACATACCTTCCCAATTTTTCATGTGGATACCGGGGACACTGTGTTTCTTACTCTTCACAGCAAGCATTTTACTCATTGTACCACCTTCCCAATCCAAGAATGGCACTATTTCTTCCTGTACATAGGTGGGAGAGAGAGCTTGGAAGTGGTCTTGAAGAAAGTTCATATATGTTTGCCATGAGAATATGATAATTTCTAAGGTCAACTGAAATAAAAGAGAGCATTATATTATGAATTAGCCATCCAGACTATTTAGGTTGCCCCAGGCCTTAGCTGGTTTTGATATTTTTGTTTTAAAGAATAGAAAAATTAATCATACACATTTGAATTAATTTCCAAAGAGTGTCTAAATATAATAAAATGGTCATTACATGTTAGTTATCTTTGACACAGACCAAGAAGTTATAGAATAGAAGAGACAGCCTAAGTCTTTAGATAGCTCATGTCAGGGCACTGTGGTTGATAAATTTTGTGAATATATTTCCATCTAGAGCATAGTACTGTGCTTGTTAGTTTCTTCTTAGTGATTGGACACAATCTGGGTCATCTGGGCACCCCTTCTCAATCTCAGTGAGCACATCTATTGAGATTATCTCTAATCAACTTCATAGGGCATTTTCTTTAATAATGTCCACTTGGGGTGCTACCATCCTTGGTCCTGAGTTGTACAGAAAGCATGATGAACAAGCTACAGAGAGCAAGACAATAGGCAGTGTTTCTCCAAGGCCTGTGCATCAGCTCTTGCCTTGGTTCCTGCCCTGAGTTCTCTTTATGATGCAGTACAAGTGTAAGGTGAGAGAAAACCTTTTCTCCCCTACTTGCTTTTGATCCTGGCATTTATCATGGCAATAGAAACCCAACCAGGATTGAAATGCTTCATTTGTAAACTAAATCCATAGAAAACAGTCATTTTATTCCCCCAGAATGGGGATAAGTGAGATGGTTATTCAAGTTATCTGTCACTTAAAGCAAAATATGTGTATATATACATATGTGTGTGTGTGTGTGTGTGTGTGTATGTGTGTGTTCAGGTATGCATGTATGTGCATATGCACATGTTTATGTGGAGGTAAGAGAGAAGCCTCTTATCTCTTTGGGAACCTTCCATCTTCTATGGAGACAGGACTTTTTACCAGCTCCGAACTTGGCGTTTACAGCAAGTGATCTGTTTCCACCTTGCCTTCATTTTCAGCATGACCAGGATGACAAGTACATGCCACCATGCCAGCTTTCTGTTGGGGTTCTGGGTAGAACTTAGTCTTCACTATCACAAGGCAAGCACTCTTGTGATGAGACATCTCTCTAACACCAAAGCTAAATTCTTTATAACCTGAAAAGGGGTGGGAAAGAAAGAATTAATCATGAATTTACCACAGAAATTTACGTTGCATTCAACAGATAATTTGTGGCTAGGATTTGTTGCTGACTTAAAAATATAAAGTCTAATTATCTTACTTTTCCTAGGAAAGAGATGAATTTATTATTGACTGTTACATTCTTGACAGTTTTATTTTATGGGGTAAATACTCAAGATCTTAGTGTGTTCTAAGAGAGAGGCATTTATGCCAAAGGCACTTATTTTAAAATGTTCCTGGTGGCTTATGGGGGAGTTAGCGAGCAAACATGTTGAATCAGTTACTGGGTTTACAGTAATTTATTTCTGGGTTAGTCAAGCTGTGAACTTGTTTCTAACAGCTAACCCTCAGTTATTTTCCTAAAGACTTTCTCTTCATGCTTTTAAAAATGTTAGTTGTTGATGCCACGTGGATACATATTCATTCTTTCTCAAGCTCCCAGAGAGGTCTAAGCTGTTGAATAAGCCAGACTAACCTTTGACATGAAAGAAAGCTTAGAGGAAAAAGGTTTTAATTTGCCTTTCATTTTCAAGGCCATGTCCTGTAATATGGATTTATGAAGAACATGGGCCACATTTTTCACACCTCTGTACACTTTGGGATGTAAACATTTAAGGAGATGGAAGGCACAAAGGCTGCTCTGTGCTGGGGAAAATAACGACAAAAACGTCTAAGAAATGGGAATTGAAAATAAAGTTCTTTGTATGTTCTTGAAAGTAAGCAAGTTTTGTGGGGTTTTGGGTCTTCTCACATCTCTTAGAAGGTATTTCTGGAACAATAACATGGCCGGACTTGTCCTTACGGCCATTCAGGGAACTTGGGAGGAAAGAGGGCTCATTTAAGGTGCAGCCTGGGGAACCAGTTGCAGGTCTGCAGAGAGAGTCTGTCTTTCCTGGCTAGGGCTCTAGCACAGTGTTTGGTAAACAGATATGGGCTTCATAACTTAGTGAAAGTTCATTAAGATGGAGAGAAAATAATGAAAATTATTGATGTATAAATGTCTGGGGCTTTAGGTCGTTTAGATCACGATGAGATGACAGATTCTGGAGGGAATTGCACCAAACATTGACTGTACTCTCCTTGCTTTTTCTGTTTCAGTGCCGGGGATAGTCTTAACTCAGGGTCTGGGAGCTTCAGAGGACAGGGACATGTGCCCATTCCTGCTTGTCTGCCCAGCAGTGCTACAGACTTTTTTTGTGGAGCCTCAGTGCAGCTAAGGACAACACAGGCTCCCACAGAAGGGTCTTAACCTCGATCTCTTGTAGAGAGTGCTCATGTCATGTGTGAGGAGGAGACCTGGGGTTTGCTTACACAGCTGAGGGAGGGGTGCTTGGGAACTAAAAGTTGCCTCCATGATGAGGGACGAACACTGGGCAGTAGCCCTGACTGGTAGATGTTCTCCTGAGCAGATGCCAGCATGATGTCTTTGACTAGGCAGATGGGCCGCAACTCAGCAGAAACTGACATTGATGTAGGAATGGAGCCTTTCCCTAGCATCACGACAGTAGCTCAACTGAAGCTTAAATGGGGACAAGGAGAACTCAGGGTTGAGTTGTCCTACATTTGGCTGAGAAAGTACCAGATTAACTGAGTTTAATGAGAACCAACACATTTGAAATTTCTCTGAACAGGTGATGGATTAAATTTAAGAAAAAAAATTGTACAGCATTTAGACTTTCTGGCAAGTATATGGAATTGAGGGCCAAACTAGGAATTTGTTGATACTTCTCAATGTGAACCATTCTGTCTTAGACATTCTGTCAGCTGGGAGCTGAGTGGGTTCAGGAAAGAGTTTTTGCCTGCCTGGCATTTATAGCATGCTGGCTAGTAAGAAATTTAAGTAGTTTTCTTCTACTGGTATCTAGAACCTTCTTCAGGATTGCTAAAGGGGGTGGCAGAGATGGTTCAGTGGTTAGGAGCACTTGCTGCTGCTGAGTTCCATTCCCAACATCTGTGTGGAGTTTCTTATAACTGTCTGTAACTACAACTCTAGTGAGATATGGCACCTCTGTCTCGGCTAGAACCAGTACCAGTACTCACACACACTCCCCCTCACATACACATGATTGAAAGTGATGATAGTAGATATTTTTAATGAAGAATTTCAATCACTTTTCAGCCACCATGTTAAATATAGGCAAGCTTCCTAAGCAGACATTTCTTAAAGAAGATGTATATGAGAAAGTAGCCAGTATCATTAATCAGCAGGGGAGTTTGAGTTATTGCCTCACCCTAGGGCTTGTGACTGGCTTGTGACAGTGGGGTTGAAGACAGCAGGCAGAGCTGGTTTTGCAGAGAAAAGTGAAACTTTGGTGTTGGTGAGAATATAAATTATGGGGCTAGTTTTCAGGTTGCTAAAAGACTAGAAATAGATATGTGGTCCAGCAATTCCACTACTAGGTACATGCATATTCCAGGGAAATGTAATTACTACATCAAAGAGAGTTCTACATCTATATACTCACCACAGAACTGTTCACATCAGCCAAAAGATGGGGCCAACCCATGTGTACATTAGCTGATGCCTAGATGAAGAATATGTGATACCTGTATACCACAGAATACTGTCCAACCAGACAAGGTAGATGGAAGTGGAGGTTCTTAGGTTAAGGAAAACTAGCTTGGCTATGGAAGACAAGCATCACATGACCTTGTCAGAATGTAGAATGAAAGTGTTGGTCTCATAGATGGTGAAGTAGAAGGAAGTTGTCCAAGGCTGGGAGTGGGGGAGGAGAGGGTCATGGGTAATGTTGACCTTGGGTCATAGTGGGGGAGGAAGAGCAGGGAAGCATTGTAGGTATCAAAAGACCACATTGCCATGTTCTTAGGCACAAGTTAAAACGATTTAAATTAAAAATCATGATAAATTTAAAATAAGTCAAATTCAGTTAAGAGGTATTTGTTTGTTTTTTAAAATCACTTTTCCATCTCAGTCATTTTCTTGAGGGTGATGGACTATATTAGTGGAGCCTTGGAGCAGCCCCTGATGTTAGAAATCCTGCTGCCTTGCAGTCAAACATGGTTTCCAAACCTACTTATAGAAGCCACAGGCTCACATTTTCTGAGAGTCACTGTGCACTTCAGTGCTTTTGTGTTGCTTTCTCCCTCTTACTCTGACAAGAGCATCCTTCTCTTCCATGATACTCACATGTTATTCAATAGGAGCTGAGTCCTCCTTGGCCCTGTGTGGATCTGGCTTGGCCAATCAAGACTCTTGACATGCTAATTCATGGTAGACACAACACTTAAATCAGAAGCAGGGCAGAGCCCGGGCTTTCATGGAAGGGAATGAGAACTAGCAACTTTCCTTCCTAAACTGGTTGAGTTGTAAGAATGGACCTAGCAGCTCCCAAAACATGGAAGATAACTCACCTTGGAGGAGGCCATACAGAATAGAGCTCAACATAAAAAAAGGGGGGCAGTGTGAATTCTGGCAAGATTAGCACTCTCCAGTCTGGTCAAGTCTGAGGCCCAGAAACCCTGTATCCTTCCAGTAGGACTTTAGGGGCTACTGAATAACTTCCAGGGTCTACCCTGCAACTTTGGAACTAACAAAGTGATAGAACAGGAGTTGACAGCTAGAGATCAAAATGAGCTGTGGAGCTAATAAAAGCTGGATCAGTGGATGTGGTGTAGACATACAGGCCATGTTCCTAAGACTCTCCCCTGAGTTGGATTTATAGACCCAAATCCTGCGTGGTAAGTGGGATGCTAGGTAGAAAGCAGAGCCCAACAATCTGTCTCTAGTGAAGTGGGGAGGTCAGCTCTGGCCAGGGAGAGAGGCTGAGCTAAGCATCACTCTGGTACAGTTAAGTGCCACAACATCATGTTTATCAACCACAAATGACACATATGGTCCCATATGTGTGGTCCCATGATATTCTGAAAAATTCCTCCTGCCTAATGAGACTGTAGCCTGCTAACACTGAAGAGTGATTGATGCATGTGTATGTTTGTGGGCTAATTTCCATAACACCCAATAAATAACATAAATAACTATGGGAATATCTTATGTATTTGTGTTCTATACTTTTTGATCATTATTTTAAAATTGTTATCTGTAACTTTATTGCATTTTTAAAGATATGTGTGCAAAAGGCACGTGTGTTCTACAGTGTGCTTGTGGAGGTCACAGGACAACTTTTGGGAATTCCCTCCTTTCAGCATGTGGGTCTGGGGGATTGGACTGAGATCAGGAGCCTTGGTGCAAGCGCCTTTCCTTGTTGAGCCATCTTGCAGGGCCCTAATACTTATTTCTGAGTATACTTCTACTTACTAAAACAAGTTTCTTATGAACAAGTGAATCAGTCTGTGCCAGCAGCAGCTCCTGTATCTCCAGTTTGCTGTGTCTTTCGTTTGCATCAAGATGCTTTGTCAGGTGACTAACATGTCACCCCCTAGATTTGTTCAAATACAAAATGCTGGCTGCACAAAGAAGCAGCTTAATTACACATTTTCAAAATATTTCCCATTATTAAGTAATGAGAAACTGTGCACCAATATCTAATATTCTCTTCCCATCACAGGATCAGGGTGTAGCTGTGGGGAGACTGGGACCTCTGCACAGGCTGAATGAACATCACCTGAGCTCATAGCACTAGAATCTTCTCTTAGTCTTTTCAGGTCCATAAATTTCTTTAAAACATTTATCATTCCATAAAAATGTTCACTAGATTTTCCTTTATTCATGATTATATAAAGCTTTGCCCCTGAAAGCATGACAGTCTAGCTGTGAATATAGACTGTGTGCTGGGTAAAAACAGCTCAGCCCTGTCTGGAATTATAGCTAGATAGAAAAGATGGCTGGAGGGCAAACATCTCCCCTGGTGATAATGGAAGTTTGCTAGTTATCTGTGAGGACCACAGGAGGTAGATGATGTTCTCCTTTCACTGCAGGAATTTGAAATGTTAGTTTCTTTTCCTTTTGAGAAGGTCTGATCCATGAGAAAGGCTCATCTCCATGTCCCTATTCTTGGGTGGACACATGATGAACAATGGGAAATAAATCAGTGTGATCCAGGACAAAGTGAATAATTTATTTTTTTAAGTGTATATTGTTTCTTTTAAGATTTGTTTATGTAATGTATATGGGTGCCTTGTCCACATGTCTGTCTGTACATCAGAAGAGGGTATTGGATCCTGTTATATTGTGAGAGAACATGTAGGTGCTGGCAATTGAACTCAGGGCCCCTGCAAGAACAGCCAGTGTGCTCTTAACCACTGAGCCATCTCTCCAGCTCCCTGAATATTTCTGAGACTCATTTGGAGATAAGTGAAACCATTTTCAGAAGTTACATATTTCAAGATTCGTGATTTTCAGAAAATGGAATTCTTGCATACTGCAGTAGAAATTTGAGCCAAGCAAAACTCTTTGTGGATACAGCAGTGACCTATTGGTGTTCAGCGACACTCAGACCATCACCAGAACATAACTCTATCACTGACATCATCATTGTAGTGACAATGACCTAGTTCACAACAAAAACACTTTCAGCATACTTTCACATTTTACTTCAAAAAATGAAATGGAACCTCATGTTCTAGAACAGTTTGGTATAGGGAAGCTGAAGATGGCTTAGAGAATTCTTGATGCCTCCAACCTTTTTCTTTCACTAATAGTTTGGAGTATGGCACACTTGCTTCTAGAAATGAACTGATATTACATGGTGTTCTTAGTATGAATACACAACAACTTAGATTTTCTTACATTTTAATCTAATTTCCATTTTCTGTCCTGGGATTCATCTAGGGCATCACAGTGCATTTAACTGCCACACTGTTTTCTGTTCCTCTTTATCCTGACAGTTTCCCAGACTCTTCTTGTTTCTGACACCCTAGGCATCTTGAGGATTTCAGGTTAGGTATTGTGAAGAATATCCCTGGATTGGCCCTTTGTGATTTCTCAGGTTTAGGTCGGGGACTATAATCTTTTGGAGGGAAATGGTAGAGACAGTGTCACACTTATCAAGAGTACATACCTTTGGCATGTCTTATCACTCTTAATGTTGACCATGAACAGCTGCTGAAGGAGTATTTTCCAGGCTCTTCACTGCAGAACCACTTTGCCACCTCCTGCACTGTCCACACTCACAGGACTCCAGCCAGCTGACCCCCAGATACAATCATGGTGTCATGAACAAGAAACAAGCAGTTGGCTTTGAGACAGGATTTTATGTAGCTCAGACTGTCCCCAGACATTCTAGGTAGACAAGGATGACCTTGACCCTGATCCTCACATTCTGAGTACTGGGATTATAGGTGTGGGCTACTAAGCTCAGTGTATATGGTGCTGGGCATTCTAGTCAAGCACTCTACCAACCAAGTTACATCTCCATCCCTTGAAACAAAAGAAATAATAAATCATAGACTTCTTGTGAAGATCTAGTACATAAAGTTTCCAAATGTGCCTTAAAGTATTAAATATTAATTAATTATATCAAAGGTATTTAGTATATGACTTTAGATTAATCCTTTTACTGTCAATTCAAATAGGGAAATGTTCAAGAAATTTGAGGCATTGGTCCAAGGTAATGCAAGAGAAACTCTGGATGGGAGAGTCTTTGATACATCTTAAAGCTTGTCTCTTTAGGGAAGCTGCTTTCTCTTTTTAAAGACCAAAGCTTACGTTATACACCTTTCTGGATGCTTTTAACTGATTTGTGACATAGACATGTGAGAGGGGCCATAATCCAGCTGTTATTTTTGTCTTTTTTAGGTAGCTTCAGACAAGAATAAGGACAAAATGGCTCCTCTCGCCGTTCATTTTGGATTCCCTTTCACTGACAAGTGGAAATATGAGAGGAAAATAGGGAAGAACAAGAGAGGGAGCAGTAGTAGCAGCTGAGAGCTTAGCCCTGAGGGGTGGGCTGAGTGATTTATGATGGGCCAGGGGAAGCTTCGTGCTTCATCCACACTTTGCAGGAAGGGTGTGATGAGTTGCAATAACAGTCCCTTGACTATTGCGAGCTTGTTCCAATAAGCCCTTCTTTGTACGTGGTTCCTCTTGAGTTTGCATTCAGTACCCACCTCAGCTTAAATGGCTGATCAGTTTTCGTCTGCCTCCAAGAAGGAAGTCCCTGAGGAGCTTTACAATTTTACTGGTTCAAGAACATCAACACTCAGCCTGGACCAGCCATGAAGCAGTGGCAGTCGTTGCTCCTTGTGAAAATATGTCTCTCCGTGGGCTTTAAATCACATCTTTTCCCTTTCTGCCTCTGGTTTTCTCCTTTGAAATGGACTGCTTTTTGGTTATTTTTTCATCACTCATCCAAGAATTCCTGAATCTATGGGAATTGAATGCAAAACCAAAAATGAGTGATGTTCGAGTTTCTTTCCATGAATGGCAGAAGAGGGCTGATCCTAAACACTCTCCTATGATCATTAGGAAGAAATATCAATGCATCAAATTTGACTTTTCTCTAATGATTTTTTATTCAGAGATACTGATCTAGGTGAGTGCTTTGTGGAACAAGGGTTTTTGGGTGGAGGGCAGTGTTGGAGGGTTATTATTGCTGTGATGAAACCCCATGGCCTAAAGCAACTTGGGGAGGAGAAAGTTTACATGGCATGACCAAAGTTCACTGCTGGAAGCCAAGACAGGAACTCAAACCAGACATAGGTAGGAACCTGGAGGCAGGACCTGATACAGAAGCCATGAATGGGTTCTGCTTACTGGCCTGCTCTTCATGACTTGCTCAGCCTGTTTTCTAATAGAACCCAGGGCCATCATCCCAGGGGTGGCACCACCCACATTAATATGGGCCTTCCTATACCAATAAACAACTAAGGAAATGTCCTACAGGTTTGCTTACAGACTGTTCTTATGGAGGCATTTTTTTTTTTCCAGTTGAGGTTCCCTCCTTTCAGGTGACTTAAGTGTCTGTCAAGTTGACATAAAACTAGCCAGCAACAAACAGTCAGGGACACAGTCTTGAAGATCATGAACTTTAAAGCAAGGCCTGTAAGTTGCAATGTTGACTCTGCCACTTACTATGTACCTGGTACAAGTTACTTAACCTTTCTATGCCTCAGTTTCCTTATCCATTTATAATGATAATACCAGTCCTTACTCCTAAGGTCATTTTGATGGATTCAGTGATAACAAATGTAAAATCCTTAGGCTGGTTTATTACATAAAAAATTCCCTGTGTTTGCTACTTACTATTTGTGACTAAACATTCTCTGTCATGTCTTTAGGGAGTTTGCATTTGTCCTTGCCTCCATAACTTTGTACCTGGCAGATAACCACCAGTTGTGGGCAATATTTCCTGGGCCCTCCTTCCAGAAGACTTCAGTGCTTCATTCAGCAGATCATGTGGGTTGTGTAGAAGGGAAAGGAGGCATGGATGTCCTTTGCTGCTCCCTGGCAGCTTCTGATCTGGAAGTGAAGATGCTTCTGTGTGCTCCATCAGCCAGCTGCTTCTTCAGTTCTAACTCTCACAAGGTCTGCAAACACCAGCTCTCCCCTTTCCATTTCAGTTCTGGTTGAGCCTTCATTATTAGCCCACTGTCCCCTGTTCCTCTGTTGCATAATTAGCAATCAGCATTGGAATCTATAAGGAAGGCCTTGCTCCAGCATTCATGGTCTTCAAGACCGTGTCTCTTACCTGCTTGTGCAGGCTAGTTTTATGTCACTTGACACAAGTGAACTTCAGTTGAGAAAATGTCTCCAGAAGATTGGGTCTGTAGGGCAAGTCTGCATGGCATTTCCTTAATTAGTTTTCCTTCATAGAATCTCCCCATTTGAAGCATGTAGGGGAAAATCCTGCTTTCTGCTAGGCTTTGGCCCTTAAAGCATTCTATAATTTCATATTTTAATTAGACAGAAATTGAAATATTCCTTCTCTGAATCTGTTCTTATTAACAAACAGAGAAAGGTGTGATTATTAGTTAGAATATTTTTCTTTTTAACTCTTCCATTGTGTTTTTAAAAATAAAATACCTTATTTTATTTCATGTGTATGTGTGCCTGAGTGTGTGTATGTGTATTACATGTGTGTAGGAACCCATAGAAGTTAGGAGAGAGCATTAATACCTGGGATCTTGTGTTAGAGATGGCCGTGAACCTCTGTGTGGCTGCTAGGAACAGAATCCAGCTTCTCGGTAAGAGCATCCAGAGCTTCTAACCTCTGTTCATCTTTGTACATCTTCACTGGATTTCTTTAGGATAGGATGAAGGTGTGTTGGATGCATGGATATGTGTTCTTTGTATTGTCCAATACAGTGTCAAATTTATAGTATATGTTAGAAATTTATGTATCATAATGATTGAGATAGGTGCCCAGAAGTCAAGCATGATGGTCCAGTCTACTCCATGACGTATTAAACTATTGTGGTTTTTGTTCCAATCACTCGACAATTACTTGTTAGATTTGAAAGGAGTCATTGATGTGAAAGTTTTCATACACCAGTGCTGAGGAAGAAAATCCCAGTATCTCACAGCATATCAAGCTCCTCCTGATAGAGAGCCCAGTGAAAAGCCCTTTTAAAGATTAGCTTATTTTAAAAATGAAGTTTTGGTATCCTCAGAGACAGAGCAGTTTACAACCCCTTCAGGGAATTCTGTGAGAGAATTAGATTAAGTTTCTGAGCCATTCATACACATTTCTTGAATAGACTTGGACTTGAATTGAGGTGTGGTTATTTAATTTCATGTAGGTGGACTTTGCTCTTTGGAGGAGATGTATTTGATCGGGAAGCCAGTTATTTTCATTGCTACTTTATAAATATAATTTTGCTAAAGTTATGAACCATAATATATTATGTTCAGGACATCTTGTATGCATCTCCTATAAAAGGTTTAGATTATCTGAATCTGCAGGCTTGAAGTTTATGGAAGACACTGGGCTCAGATTCTAACCTCTACATGTACTAGCACGTGTATGCTAACACATGCAAATACAGAATGTTCACAGCTCATGCACACACACCCTCCACGCATTAATAGCTTAAACTATTTTTCAGAAAAAGCTGTAAACAAGAGCTAAAAAACACTTTAGAGAAAAGGTAAATGAGAGAATCCATAACAAAGGAAGACGGCACATCAGGGTGTGTGGCAAGGTAAAGCTACAGAGCTGGGATTCCTGGTGGCCCTCTCTGAAAGTGTCAGGGCTATCTGGAGGGATGGATCCAGTGTGATAGCTTGCTGGGTGTGTATTATAAGATATTATATGTGATCCGGAGACACAGGAAGCAAATCTGAGAATACAAGAGCCAACATTGTACTTTCTGGTTTTGTCTGAAGATCAGAGACCAGTAAGTAACATAGAGGACAAGAGATGACTGATGTTCCAGCTTAGATGGGTCGAAGTTGAATTCAACCTTAAGTTGCTTTTTCCTGCTAGTCAAAGATTTGAATGATTTGGGCCCATGTTGGCTAACACTGGTCCTCTTTACTCAGTCTAATGATTTGGATATAGTCTCTCCCACAAACAGCCTCATGGACAACCAGAAATCTGAACATGTCATGGGCCATGTATGCCGACATATACATGAACTATGTCCTTTAAGTTAAGTCCCTTAAGTCATGTGAGCCTTGGCTTCCCCGTGTTGTTATTTTTCCTTATTGGTGGAAAAGCTTGTTTCCCATGATTTACTCTGCTTGGCTAATGTAGAAATAAAGATTAATGTCTCTGTAAACTCAAAAACACTTGATCAGTGTAGAAAATCAATCAGGAAGACACTGTATCTGAGCTCCCTTCACTGTTGCCCACTGTCTACTGAGGTAATGTTGCTAATGACATGAGCATGCTTAGCTGTTTTGATCAAACCTATATGATTACATTTAACTGCCTTCTCAATGTATTAGCCTGAGAACACTGAGAAATACTTCCCTTTCCTTCCTGCCCTCTTTAGTATATTTAAAATTGCAATCTGTTGGAAGTAATGCTACCATTTTTGACAGGGAATATTCCAAAAACTTGTAAAGACCAAGGGGAATAAAGGAGGTATCTACCCTCTTGGGAGAAATCCAAGTGACAAACAAGGACGTTCTTATTATGGTTAGGTTGTGTGATGTTTAATATGGATTATCAACTTGACAGGATCTAGAATCTCCCAGGAAACAGACCTCTGGACATAAATTTTAGAAGGAGGGTTTAGATTCTGATAGCTGAGGAGTGAAGAATTATCATACATATACATGGTACCACAGTATGGCTGGGGTTGTAGACTAAAGAAACCCACCGAAGTATCTGCATTCATCTCTCATTGCTTCCCAACTGTAGATGCAATGTATCCTGCCACAGTTTGCTACAGCCTCCACATATTCCCATCATCATGAACTGTACCTTCAAACTGTGAGCCACTGTGAAACCTCTCTTAGCTGCCTGTCAGGTATTTTGACTTAGCAAGGAGGGTTAAAGGTGAGTGCCACTAGATGGCAGCATTGCCATATGGCCCTGGATCTTGGGCTGCAAGAAACTGGCTGAAGTTTAAAAGAATGCTGAACATAGACATTTGGACAGGAATATCAAAACTGAAGGCCAAACAGCATGATTTTTGATTTTTCCTGTCTAACAACCACTGCAGAGCTTATTTAGAGGTCAGCCACATGGAGCATGTGTATTCTTTAACATGCCTGTGTGAGAACCTCCACCTTCCCCTCTGTATAGAGTAGTAGATCTCAGTACTGGAGTTATCTGGGAAACTAACTAGAACAGCAAATTTTCCTTGAGCAGGTAAAAAACAAAAACAGAATCCAAAACAACAAAATTATTTATATTATTTTATAATCACATAGTATACAACAAGATGTGTTTTAAATGTTTCAGAAATGAATGTTTTAATCACAACTTCTATTGCCAAATAACAACAATGATACTAGCCAGAAGAAAGCTACAGCTTGAGGTTTTCTTGTAATCCTTTTCATCATTCATGGTATATTTGCACCTACACGCGTGCACACACGTGCACACACACACACAGAAATGGGGCAGCACACATATTTCAGAGGGTAAGTTCAGTAAATTGAACTCTGAATCAACAGTCTGCAAAACACCACCAAAAAAAAAATCACAATATTTAACTTCCCTGGCAGAGAATGCACAAACATTAGGGAAAGGAGATGCCCTCATTTAAAAATTATTTTAAAAGTTCTGGATTTGAGACAACACTGAAAGTTTGTTTTTCTTAAATGTGTTGGTTTTGTGACCAAGCATGTCTTTCTGAAGGATCGTTCCATGCTTTAGCCATTTTCCATGTATTGAAGGGACATTTCTTCTCTTATTTTGAGATGAGGTCTCACACAGTCCAAGAGTGGCTTTGAACTTGCTATACAGTCTTGCACTTTTAATCCACTGCCTCCACCCCTAAACCCCCAAGTGGTAGGATTACTAGGGTTTGCCATCTTGCTCTGTTTATCAGGTATTGCTCTGTTCGATCAGGTATTGAACCCTGGGTATGCTAGGTGAGCACTCTACCAACCGAGCTAAATCTTGAGCCTTTATTTCCCTTTTTTCCCTCATCATTTCTTCCTGCAATAGTACTTAATTCCCTTTTCCATCGGAAATAAGATAGACTAAAAGTGATTTAATGTTATCACTTTCCTCCATGACACTGGATATGGAGGCATGTGTTTACAATCCTAGCTCTTGGGAATCTGATGCAGGAGAACGGAAAGTTAAAGGCCAGCTGGGTTACCTAACAAACTTTATTTCAACAAACAAATAAGATGACAGTGGAATATGTTTACCACACAGTTCAAAATGGAATTAAAGCCCTACACGCAATCCCCAACCAACAGTGAACTTTGACACCTGAACCTGTCCAAGTGGGAAGTTTTAGTATTAAAATAAAAATTCTTATTAGATTTGTGAGCAGCAGAGTTTGGACTGCGTGGGTCTTGGCTGACTTCTTTAGCCCGGGACAGTCTCTAGTCAAATGTACCAGGGAATTCTGATTGGTGGCAGAACAGACTCCAGAAATCAAGCCTGCTTTAAGAAAAAAAGCCAGAATACTGGTCTAGCAAAAAAAAAAAAAAAAAAAAAAAAAAAGAGGTCTTTCTGGAAACAGCAAAAAGAGTCTCTAATAGACCGAGGCCATTGAGGTGTACAGGGGTCACCTCGGTCGGTTTTGGCTAATAGAATAGCACTGAGAGTGAGCTTCATGGCTCTTGCTCTCAGTTAATAGGCTGCACATGTGTGAGGAGACTTAGTTGAGCAGGTGGGATCACTGTCATAATTTCCTTTGAGTCCCCATTTAAAATTGATTTGGAATGCTATTAGTTGTAGAGTCTTGGGAGGAGGAGGGGGCATGAAGGTTAATTAGAAGAGCACACAGCATGCTGGCTCTAGCTCAGGGCACTTGATAGTCAGATGTGGACCAGGATGAGACTTGAGGTCCCTTCAGGGCCTCACCCCTTACTGATGGAAGCTTTATCAATTTCTGAGTCTTTCTTCTGTGGATGATGGTAAAACTTCTATATATCAATATGCCTCATAGAGGAATTGGAAGTCTATTTGAGATACAGAAATTTTTGTTCTTGTTATTTTCATCTTTTGGAAAAATATGAATAAGAACATAAAGACAGAAGAATAAAGTGTACTGGTTATATTTAACTTAATTTAGTCTTTGAGTCTATGAAAATCCTTTTAAAAATTACTTTTGATATATATTGGTGCTTCCATAAACTCAATATATGTATATTTCACACAGAAGCTCAATTTATTTTTTTTAGAGTTTAAACTCTCTTTTTTTATTTTTTATTTATTTTATATAACCATGAGAAGTTCAATTTAGATCAATACATATGTACATAAGAAAGTAAGTAAGATATACTTTCATGGGTTCATAATGGTGATTTATATTTTGAGTTGCTTATGAAATATTTTAAACATTTTTCTCTCCTCCTTCTACTCCTCCCAGTTCCTCCCTACCTTCCTCACATCTGGATCCACACTTTTTTGTCTATCATTAGAAAATGAACAGTCTTCAAAGGGGTGATAATAAAATAAAGTATAATTAATATAATACAATATAAGGTAAAACGAAAACTAACACATCAGAATAGGACAAAACAAACACAGGAAAAGGGCCCATACTCATTGGCTCTTATACTCCTGCTTTCCCCTATGTGGGGTATGGGGTTTTCTGATTCCTCAGGGGAGACATCCCATTTGGGACTGGGTGTTCCAAGATCTCTCACTCTCTGCATAATGTCTGAATGTGACTCTCTGTATTTTTTCCAATCTGTTGCACAAGGAAACTTCTCTAATGATGGTTAAGTAAAACAGTGATATATGAGTATAAAATTAGGAGTTTTCTTTTTTTTGCTACTTAAAAAAAGAACAGTTATATTTGTTTTTACTCTTGGTCCCTAAGCTATCTAGTTCAGTGTCAAGTGTGAATACAGTGGGCCTTATAAAATCGATACTAGTTGGTTGCTCCTACAAACTTTGTACCACTAGCATATCTTGCAGGCAGGACACTGTTGTAGTCATTGTGGCTAGGTTGGTGCTTATGTTTCTGTTTTGATAACATGCAGGGAACCTTCCTGCACCAATGACTCTAAAACACATGGGCAAAAGCTCTTTGTAGGCACCATGTTGTCTTCAGCAATGGGCTCTGCTTTCAGTTTGTCAAGAACAATCTACAGTCTTGACCACAGCCTTAGTTGTTTGGGGGTTCCCATAAGATCCCTATGGCCAACAACTTTGATGGGAGATGTCATTCTGTTAACATGTTTCTCATACTGGTTAATGAATAAAGTACTGTTGGCCAATAGGAAAGCAAGACAGGCGGGACTAGGAGACAAGGAGGAAAGAGGAAGGAGTAAGGAGGAGTCAAGATGGAGAGACTGGGGAGACAAGACGCCTGTCCATTCCCTGGTAAGAGGAAATAGGTAGATTAACAGAAATGGGTTAATAATTAAGACAGAGCTAGCCGCTAAGAAACAAGTAACTGGCCAACAGCATTATATCAAATACAGAGTCTCCGTGTGTTATTTGGGGCTGGCGAGGCAGTGGGACAAGACCAGCGGTGGCAGGAAAAACATACTCCTTACACAACTTAATTAGATATAACCCAAACATGGTACTGGAAGCTTCATTTGGTGATAAGAGATGTCCATTTGGGGCCCTTCTCCCCCATTATTTGCCGATTTCATCTAGATAACCTTTTATGAAGCTTCTACTGTATTAGGTTTCCATACTGTCACTTATATGGTTATTAATTTTATCACTCTTTCCACCATATTCCCTCCCTCGTCCTCTTCTTGCTTAAACCTCTCCATTTGATCCTTCAATTTCAGCATCTTCTCATCCATCCTTCCATACCCATCTATTCAGTTTCCCTTCCTTAGGGAGATTTATCTGCCACCCCACTTCCACTCTAGTTCCTCCCTTTATACCTAAGCTCTGTGGTACTGTGGATTATACGTAGCTTGGTTATCATTGACTTAACTGCTAATACCCATGTGTAAGCAAATACATAGCATATTTGTCTTTCTGGGTCTGGGTTACCTCATGCAATATAATTTTTCTACTTCTATCCATTTACCTGAAAATTTTGTTTTTTTTCACAGCTGAATATTACTCCATTGTATGTAATGAACATGGTTGAACAAGTATTTCTGTGATAGGATGAAGCAGCCTTTGGGAATGTATATGCTCAAGAATGATATCCCTCGATATTGAAATAGATCAATTCCTATCTTCCTGAGGGACTATCACACTGATTCCTATAGTGGCTATATAAGTTTGAATTACCACCAGAAACTGATTAGTGTTCCCCTTACTCCACATCCTTGCAGCATGAGCTGTCATGTGTTTTGATCTTAGCCATTCTGACAGGTGTAAGATGGAATCTCAACGTGGTTTTGATTTGCATTTCTCTGATGGCTAAGGATGTTGAACATTTCTTTAAGTGTTTGTTGGTCACTTGATTTCCCTCTTTTGAGTATTCTCAGTTTATATTTGTATCCAATTGTTTTTAAACTTGGTTATTTATTTCCTTGATATCTAGTTTCTTGAGTTCTTTATATATCTTAAATATTAGTCCTCTATCAGATGTGGAGTTGATAAAAATATTTTTCCATTCTATGCGCTGCCACTTTGTCTGAATGGCAGTGTCCTTTGTTATGTAGGAGCCTTTTCGGTTTCATAAAATCCCACTTATTAATTGTTGATTTTAGTGCCTGCATTAATGGTGTTCTGTATAGAGAGGGTCTTTCTCTGCCCCAGTGCATTCAAGGCTGTTTCCCACTCTCTCTTCTATCAAGTTCAATGAATATGGATTGATGTTAAGGTCTTTGATCCGCTTGGAGCTGAGTTTTATGCAGGGTGATAAGTATGGATCTATTTGGATTATTCTACATTCACCTGTCCTTTTTGGTTAGCACCATTTGTTGAAGATACCTTTTTTCTGGTGTGTATTTCTGGTTTCTTTGTCACAAATCAGGTATCTATAGGTGTGTGGATTCATGTATGGGTCTCCAACTCGATTTCATTGATCAAAGTGCCTGTTTAAACCTTTTAAAGCTTGGAAAAGATGTTTAGACTCTGCAACAGTTTTTGACAGGCAATTAAAGTAGGGCATGCACAACATTGCCTGCAGATTTTCATATTTTCAAGAGAATGAGAGCACTGTGATGGTTCTACAACCATGGTGGTCTCTTTCCTCTTGAATTCTGAAGGACACCACAGCTGCCAGTGGATATAATTTCTCCTGGAACAGAGATGGACTTGCTGTATAGGGTCACTTTGCAGTAAGTCAGAAAGCTGAAGCACATGAGTTAAATGGTTAAGCAGTGCTTTCAAGCTATGCTTATCGGAGGAAATAACTGCTATTAGGTGAAAGCTGAATAGTGTAGAGGGCTAAAAAAAATTCTCATTTTCATCAGCTAATAATCAAAACAGTTTGACACTGGCCAGACAGAGCCAAAAATATGGAAGCAATTATTGAATTAAATGAAAATATCACAAAATTATATGTTATTATTTTGTGTTCTAAAGGTAAAAACATTTCAAGAAGATTCTATTACATATTGATTGAATGAAAAGAAAATGTTAGGAGTGGGTTTAAAGGCAAAATAAGAAGCACATTATCATGAGGTATCAGTGGAAAATAGATGGAGAATTCTTATTCCACACATAGAGCCTTGCTTTAAACTGTAGGCAGACAGCCTGTATCATCATATTGGAACAACCAGTTTTTTTTTTTTTTTTAAATTTGAAACAGGAACAACCAGTTCTTTGATGGAGTGAAAATAGCTTCACTAACAAGAAAGAGATACCTTAAAACCTATTTGGGGGTTTGATCAAATACACATAATCTTCAAGAACAACAACAAATGACCATGGTTATTATAAACTCACACTCCATTTTTACTGTTATGGGATCATTACACACCCTCACTGTATTAACCCTACAATAACAAAATAACGTTTCCTGTCATTTCAAGAAATCTGTAATGGTGATGAAAGACGTTTCCTACCTATGATGTCAGAGGTTATTTAACTGCCATTAAGTTGATAATGACACTCTTTCTTGTCGCTTACCCATGATGAGGTATTCTTGATCAGAGCATGTGAAATAAAATGGCCCCTATCCTATGCCAAGTGCCTTTTGAAAACTTAGTTTTCATTACTCTAATGACATTAGCAGAGCTCCTGAATTATGTTTGGCATCTGTGATGTCTAAACAGTATGATAACATTTTGAATTTCTCCTGTTTTTATACTAAACATTACTTACCTGTTTTTTTTTTTAATAAGAAACTCCTTATTTTCTGCATTGAGATAAACACCGATTGTCTCCCATAGATCTCAGATTTTTTTGTTGTGTGTCGTGTGTTGTGTGCAGCTATCAGTATCATTTATTTTCCCTAAAGACCAGAGACATGTCTAAGTCATACTCATGAGACAAGATGAAACAAATTAGACATTTTTGGTCTATTTCTTTTGGCTTGAGATATAAATTTGGGAATATGTAATGGTCTAAGCATCTCTCACCTTGGTATTTCTTAGTACCAGCTGTCTTGGTTAGCCTTAACTGTCAACTTGATATAGTCTGGAGTGTTCAGCGAGGAGAAGCCTCAATTGTGGACTTGCCTTGATCAGAAAGGCCATGGTCATGTCTTTGGTATGTTGTCTTGATTGAAGACTGATGTGGGAGATTCAAGCTCACTGTGGGCAGCACCTTTCTCTAGGCAGGTGGGTCTGTACTGTATGAGGAAGCTAGCTGAGCATGAGTCAGAGAACTAGCCAATAAGCAGCATTCCTCCAAGATTTCTACTTCAGGTTCCTGCCCTGACTTCCTTCAATGATGGATTATGACTGGAAAGTGTAAGTAGAAATAAACTCTTTCCTCCCTTAAGCTGCTTTTGATGTTAGTATTTTGTCACAGGAACAAAGCAAACTAAAATACTTACCTACATCTTTTGCTTTCCAATGCTCTGTATAAGTCTTGGAAAGAAAAAAAAGTAACTATATATTAGGAAAAGACATTGCAGCATCAATTTAAAAACTGAGAAGAAACATTAACCATGGAATAAGACAAAGTTCTTTGTCAACCACTAGGCACATGAGTGACACCAGACTAGATAATTCAGCTTCAATCAAGATGATATAGAGCAGATATACTCAGCCTACCACAAACTCATACAAAACTAAAAATTCTAATAGTTTAAGCCAATTAATTTTAGGTTAAAGTTGCATACAAGTAAAAAGATGATTGATATAAAAACTTGAATTATTTGTTTACAGACAACATATATTATATTATACAGATGAAGTTTTTGCTATTGCTTTTAAACCTATTCTTGGAAATGTCTTTTATGGAAAATTTAGCTTTACAAACTCACTGTAGCAAGGGCTTTAAGGATTTCATGATTTGACTGCTGTTAGTTGTAAGTTATATGTTTCTTATGAATTCTTGGGTGTTTTTGTTAGCTTTGCAAAAGTTGGTTGCACTTTGTCAAGATATCACCACATTTCATATTTGCTTTTTCTTTTCAATTTTGCCATCATATTTTTACTTGAAACATTTGGAAACCAAACATATTAGCTACCATTAATTAGACATGACCCATTGTAGATGTAGCATTAGCACTAACATATTTCACATTCCTGTTGTAATTTGCACCAAGCCCTGAAAACTATCAGGGAAGAACTTTGGCTGTGTTTATTGTCAATAAGAATTCCATTTCAGATATGTGTGCAGAACACACCATCCATCTCTCTATCAGGAAATATCTGGGTGGCAAAAATTAATTTGTATTTGCTGTACTTTCTTGTTTTCTTTTCTTATTGTCGTAGGTTGGGAAATTTAAGAAGTTGCAGGGCTTAGAAAGTGTGAGAATTAATGTTATTCTAGGGATTTCTTGTTTGTTGTTGTTTTGTCTTGGTATTTTAATCAAGTATGTGAACTAGTTTCCTCTTGTCTAGATTGGTTTGAAAGAACAAACTCCAGGGATGTCTGGCATTTCTCCTACTCATCCCCTACCCCCAGTGCAAGATGTTCAGAGTCAGCATTCTGCTTCCTGAGATGACCTGGATCATGGTGACAGCTGGCTCTGTTCCACTCTTTGTCAGGGAACAAATTCTCAAAACTGTCGTCTAAAATCTGGGGGAACCACACATTTGAACTAGTGATAACTTGGAATTTTAAAAATCAAACTGTAATTAATGTTAAAAGTTATGATCGGAGGAAAATGATATGTAATGAGTAACAGGGAGATTGCTTTCTCAAAAAGTGAGAAATAAGAAAACAAAACATTTCATGTTTAAAATGTCTATCTCCAGATTTTACTGATAAAAGTTTAATAGTAATTATCTTCATTCTATATTGGAGAAGATGTCTAGCTGTGCATCAAACTGAACATGAGAGAACATGATAGTCCAGTCTTTTATCACATCAATCATGGTAAATACCAATGGATGGGTTAATATTCGGAAATCTTGTCCACTAAGATCTGGTTTATACCAAAGACTTGTTTCCTATGACAACATGTCTTTGTTACTTCCATAGATGATGATAACATTTTCTCCATAGAAGATTAAGACTAATTCTGTTGCATTTTATTCTAAAAGAAAAAAAAAAAACACAGTTTTTGCTTGTTTATTGTTGGTACAGTCCAGATTTATATGTGACCATTCTCGTCCTAAGAGTGGATAGAAATGAGTCTTTGACCTCCTAAGAGCACACCACAGAACTCTTCTAGCACTGAATTAAAAACCCCATAGAACTGCTCATTTTTTTCTTTTTTAAAAATTTATTTTATATAACCAAGTCCATTTAAATGAAAACAAACATTTATAGACAATATTTGGGAATTTGGGCGTCGTTCTTTCCAAACTACTTCCTGCTGGTAAGGGGCGCTGTCATGGGGGATTCTAAGAAGATGCAGAAATCCTGGCTGTAGTCTGTAAGGCTGCTTTGTCCAGCTGTTTTGAATGGTACTCTGTTTCAGGTGGCCTGGCTTGATCAAACCACATTAGTCTGGAAGGAATCCACACCTCTTCATTTTCTGTGGAAACAAAAATAAAAATCCTTTTCCCCAGTAACTTGTCCTTGAACTTAAATTTCGGAGTCAAAGCATTTTTTTTTTTTTTTTTTTTTTTTTTTTTTTACAAAGACATCTCTTCAACACCACCAGAGGAACTAGGATACAAGGTGTATTCTAAGAGATTCATATAAAGCCCCTCACAGAACCGGGAAGGGACAAGTCCCCCCAGAGCACAGGGGAAGTGGGGGGCAGCGAATGGAGAGAGAAGGAAATGAGGGGGAGGAAAAGAAAATGTGTGACTAGGAAGATTGAGCCTGGTTAGGAATAGAAGACAGGAGAGAGAGAGAGAGAGAGATAGAGATAGAGAGAGAGAGATAGAGACAGCTTACCTGAACAAGGAGGAGCTAACGGCCACTAGACTGATAGCTGGGAAGCCAGCATGGGACTGACTCAGGCCCCCCTGAATATGGGTCTCAGCCAGAAGGACTGAGCAGTCTAAGGGACCTCAGACAGTGGAGCCAGGATGTATCCCTGGTGCACAAAAGGACCTTGTGAACACATCCCCCATGGAGGGATAACTGCCTTAACCTAGAGAGAGCAGAGAAGCCCTAGTTCCTACTTCACATGACCTGTCAGATCTACATGACCCCAACTGGATGGCATTCCCCTACATATGTAATTGGGGTGGGGGGATGGGAGGGGAGGGTGGTTAGGGAGCATGTGAGAGGGCAGAGAGAGTAAAAGGGAGGGAGGGAGGGAGGGAGGGAGGAAGGAGGAGGGAACTGGGATCGACATGTAAAATAATAAATTAAATTAAAAAAATAAAACTGTTCTTTAAAACAAAGTAGAATTCAGAGTTAGATCATTTGGATCTACTCTGCTGATTTGCTGGGTAACCTTCAACAAATCACTTAACCTTAGTCAGAAAATGCTTTGAAATCCTTTGATAAAGGTTCCTGTGTTTAACCCAAGTATCACACTAAATTCTAATTTTATACAATCCTCAGGGGAAATTTGGAGAGTATTACATAGAACCAGAATTTGACATAGTAGAATCATTATGGATTTGGGAATTGAGTAAGCATGTTCAATATTTATGATCTTTAATACTTCGGCAACTGGAATATGAATGATGGAGAAAACTTGCTTTTGCAGAGAAACTGTAGAGATGGATGTCATGGAGGGAACTAAATAGGAGTCCTCCTTAGTGCCCTGGCAACTAAAACTGGACTCACTGATGGTGGGTTATCAGCTTGTCTTTCAATGAGGGATTGAGAGACAATAAAATAAATAAAGCAGTCTCCTTTCATGGACACATGCTTTGGGAATGTTTGATTCTAGGAGGCTTGTCAGGGGAAGACACCCCATGGCACCATTTCTATAATGTCATACTTGTCTAACCAGGTACCTGGAGTCCTTGTCAAGACACCAACTCATGTGTAAGAAACAAATGTTGTAAACATGATTACATTGATACCTGGGTTAAACAAAAATATCAACTGATGAATATAAATTCCTGGGGACTGGAGGGATGGTTCAACTGTTAAAGACCATTGGCTGCTCTTCCAGATTGTCATGGTTTGATTCCCAAGCATGTGTATAGTGCACATAATTGCAGGCAAAGCACCCATACACATAAAATAAAAAACTTTTATTAAAGGCCTTATAACAAACAAATTTGGCTTTCACATAGATCAGCATATCCTTCTGCCTGACATGAACTCAAAGTGTTTGGGATTTGACTCTGCTCTCCAACATTTTATTCTACCCTCTAAGATGGTCAAGAATCCCTGGGATGCAGTTGCTAAGATGTCATCTCTGAACCTAACATTGAAAGGAGTTGGACATTTCTTCAGCGGGTGATGGCACACATCTCTAATCTCAGCACTTAGGAGGCAGAAGTAGGTGGATTTCTGTGAGTTTGAGACCAGCTTGGTATACACAGCAAGTTCTGGTATACTCCAGAACAGCCTGGAGTCACAAAGAAGCCCTGCCAAAAGAAAAGAATTGGACATCCCACACTTATCAGTTCTGCTCCTGAGCTGTCAATCATTATATTTTCCCACAAATGCCATTTCAAAAGTAGTTTTATAATACAGTCCTTTTGTCTGTCACTCTAGGACTAACAAACCTGACACACATTATCATGCTTCCAAGTAACACCATCTTGGGGATCATCCTCCTATCTCAATTATGTGTTGGTGTCACAGGGAACTCATTACTGTTCATCTTATACTTTTACACTCTGTTGTTTAAGCCTCATTTTAAGAAATTGATCGATTCTGTTTTCATGCACTTGACAATAGTTAATGTCCTGATGATCTCACACACGTTGATCTCACACAACATGTCATCCTTTGGAGTAACCAAATTTCTCGATGATGCTGGATGTGTGGCAGTTTATTTATATTCATAGTTGCCCGGGGTATGTCCATCAGTACCACCTCTATTCTAAGCACATTTCAAGTCATCACCATCACTCCCAGTAATTCAAAGTGGGAATGGCTTAAGGCTAAAGTCTCTAAGTGGACTTTTTCATCCTTACTTTGCTCCTGGGTCATTAACATGCTCATCTATTCATATATGATTCCAATGGTAATAGCCAAAACCAATGTTACTCATGTTGGCAATGGATATTTGGATCCTTACTGTCAGAACAAACACTTTGGAAACCGAAACTCAGGGTCATTTTTGAGTATCATATTCATTCATGATCTCTTATATGTGGCCATCATGATAACCACTAGCCTATACATGGTCATTCTCCTCTACAGACACCGCAAGAGAGCCCAGCATCTCCACAGCACAATCCTCTCCTGCCAGCCATCTCCTGAACACAGAGCCACTCACAGCATCTTGTTGCTGGTGAGCTGTTTTGTGTTCTTCTATTGGTTGAACAACTTCATCACCCTTTCTGGTTTTTATGTACAAGCAAAAATTCCAAACTTGGAGAGAATTAATGCAATTTTGGGAACATGCTACCCAACCATCTAATTTAGATATATAAGGATGTCCGGACACAAGGGACAAAACCCATGTTAGCGACTTAAAGTTTCTGTGTTAACAAGTTAATATAAAACAAAAAGGATTAACACGACTATAAACATTTTTGCCTTCCTTTTGTTTTCTCTGGGCTAGGGACCTGTAGGAATTTAGTGGACAATTCAGGCTTTGATTTCTGTCAAGAGGTAGAGTTGAGTTGTGGTCCCAGTCATTTCTGAAAACTTGCCTGGGGCCAGAGTACCTGTGTTCAAGATGCTTTCCTCATGTGGCTTACAAATACATTGTTTACTGGTGGTTGAACCACTTCAATTTCTTCCAACCATGGCCTGGCCCCATATCTGCTTGAGTGCTTCTATGGTATAGTAGCTGGCTTCACCAGAGTTATCCAAGATCTATGGATGACTTTTATAACCTGGGATTTTACTAACCCCATGAGACAGCCATGGCCACCTTGAGAGGGACCAGACACAGGTTTGAGTCTCAGGATGTGAGCACCTCAGGAGCCATCTTGCGGTTGGGTGGAGCACACTGCTCACTAGAGATGACCAACTGTAGTTCCACGCTGGTCACTAGAACATCTACTTCCTTGTGCCTTGGCAAGCATGGTTAATGACATGAGTCTATGAATTCCATAGATTATACAGTTATCAAGGCATCGTTTCCAAAACTCAAAGCCATCCTAAAAAACATATTCACCATTCACTGATTTTATGAATTTAACTGAAGCCTGAGGCATGGAGGCAAAACAGTGGGGTGACTAGTTCCAATGAATTACTCACACTGGAAGATGTGTAGACCCAAGATGTCCAGGTCACCAGTAGCTGCTACCTGAGTCAGCTTGTGACTTGGTTGGAAAGAACAGTCTTTGGGTCTATAACTCCTTTGTTTACACTGAAAAGTATCATGCATAGTGAACACATCTTTTTATTGATTGATTTATTTAAATTCTACGTGTGTGTGTGTGTGTGTGTGTGTGTGTGTGTGTGTGTGTGTGTGTGTGTGATCACAGAAACCAGAAGAAGGTGTCAGATCACCTAGTGGTGGAATGATAGGTAGGGTCTCTGTAAGGCTCTTACTGCTGAGCCCATCATGTCTTTTTAGAGAGATAAAGTTGTATGCATACGTCTATGAAAAATTCATCTTATTTTCCTCATGAAAGATGCCTCTTTTGCATTTCGTAGACAGCTTTAATTCATTGCATCTTCCAGAGTCAATCTTGACCTGTTTCATTATGTAGCAGAAATTGAAGCCAGTTTATTCTGTGAAAGCACTCAAAGGATTGCTCCAGAAAAACAAAGAAGTATTGTTTCTAATACAGAAACAACTTTCTAGTTTGAATTTTCCTCTGCTCCATTCATTTGTGGCTATGTTCCCCTGCAGTTCTGTTTCTGCCCATTGTAATGTTACCTCGTAACTATCCACTTAAAGCAACATAGTCCATTGCCACGGAAATGAATTACAACTTTCAGATTTGACATCCTGGCCCTGTTTTTTTTTTTTACCAAATAGGAAAGGTATATGCTCTGCAAAGCCAAGCCATTTTTAAACAGAAAGCAGGAGGGTATGGTTTAAAATTAGGAAGACAGTAGGACATATTCAGATGTAACTTGATATTTTTGTTTTCTGTTCCCCCCACCATGAAAATCCTGTGATTCAATCATTTCTCTCATAACATAACTGGTTAAAAAGTATTGGGCTTTCACTTGCTATTAATTAATTACCTTTATAAAGCTCTATTCATTATACAGTGTACTTAACAGTGACCCCAGGAAGTGCTGCTGTGTCTCATCAACCTAGCTTTGTTATGATATTAGACCTATTATGTGAAAATGAATGTTTGGTACACAATATAAGTATGGGTCTCTTCAGTGTATTTTCTCTGTAAGCACACACAGCATGTGTACACTGCAAGCATAAATCATCTCGAAACAGATTGATTACATAGTGTCCTCAGTATTTACTGTATCATGTTCTTCCTTTCCTTTCTCATCAATCTGGAAGAAATTTAGTGCATAAACAAGAAGGAATTGATGTGATCATCCCACCATCAGGCTTAATGAATGTCTGGCATTGTCCTTCCCACTGCTATCCTGGCTTCTGCACAGCAGCTGGTGTTGTGCTAGAGGAAGGGTGCTTTATGGGCAGAAATCTACCTTCCTAGCTTTGGTCCACACAGCACACAAAGCCTTGGTTCCCAGTTCCCTGACACAGGATATGTCATGAAAAATATTAATCATAAATGTCCTGAAAATTGGATCTGATCTCCCTAATATTCTCCTTGCTGTTGCAATGGAAATGTTTTCTAATAAAAAATATTCAAGTCTGCCAAACCAGTGTAGCAGTCTCCAGAGTAACATACCACTTTCCAAGCACAGTTTTATGAGCCTGATGTCAATTCGCCAAACTTGGCCACCAAGCTTGTTCCAAATGCTGAACTCTTAGCAAAAATGCTTTTTATAATAACTTCAATCCCTTGCTCAGACTAACTTTTGAATCCGATAGTGTCCAAGTTTGTTATTAATTTTTTTATTGGTCCTCACTGAGTATCCATATCCAGAGTTGTCTGTTGGAAGGTTGCTCTTTTCTTCTGTCTGTTTTGATTTACTCTATGTTGTTTATTTTGTTCTGTGTAAGTTATCATGGAACAAGGGAAAGGACAGAAGCAAAGGTTCAGCTCTGTGTTTTCTTTCTTGTAATATTTGTATTGATGCTTTCTTTTTTTTTTTTTTTTTTTTTTTTTTTTTTGCATATAGAGTATTTTTTATTTAATTTTATATAACAAAGTCCAATTAAATGAAAACAAACATTTATACACAATATTTGGGAATTTGGGCGTCGTTCTTTCCAAACTACTTCCTGCTGGTAAGGGGCGCTGTCTTGGGGGATTCGAAGAAGATTCAGATATCCTAGCTGTAGTCTGTAGGGCTGTTTTGTCCAGCTGTTTGGAATGTAGGATCAGCTTGTACTCTGTTTCAGGCGGTCTGGTGTGATCAAACCACATTAGTCTGGAAGGAATCCACATCTTTTCATTTTCTGTGGAAACAAAAATAGAAATACTTTTCCCCAGTAACTTGTTCTTCAACTTAAATTTTGGAGTCAAAGCGTTTTTTTTTTTGTTTTTTTTTTTTTTTTATTATTATTATTTTACATGTCGATCCCAGTTCCCTCTCCCTCCCTCCCTCCCCTCCAGCCCTCCCTCCCTCCTTCCCTCCCTTTTGCCCTCTCTACCCTCTCCCATGCACTCTAAACACCCTCCCCTCCCAACCCCCCACCACAATACAATATGTAGGGGAATGCCATCCAGTTGGGGTCATGTAGATCTGACAGGTCCTGTGAAGTAGGGACTAGGGCTTCTCTCCTATCTCTAGAATAAGGCAGTTATCCCTCCATGGGGGATATGTTTGCAAAGTCCTTTTGTGCACCAGGGATACATCCTGGCTCCACTGTCTGAGGTCTCTTAGACTGCTCAGACCTTCTGGCTGAGACCCATATTCAGGGGAGTCCGAGTCAGACCTCTGTTGGCTTCCCAGCTATCAGTCTAGTGGCCCTTAGCTCCTCCTTGTTCAGGTAAGCTGTCTCTATGTACTTCTACCGCATGGTCTTGTCCTCTCCATCTGCTTCTGGGTTCTAGTTTGACTCAGTGTTTTTGTATGGGTGTTTGCTCCTGTTTTCAACAGGCATTAGTTGAGGACTCCATGGAGAAGTTAGTTGTTGATCTCACTCTCCGGGAAGGGCATTTATGATAGCCTTTCCACGGAAGCTGAGATTGTTATTTGGGAGCAGTCTTGTAGTTCCCTCGACCTTTCTTTGTGTTCAACTTTATCTTCAAACCAATATTGGCTCCCTCTTTTATGTTCTCTCTCTCTGTCTCTGTCTCTCTCTCTCTTTCCTATTTTCCATTCCTAACCAGGCTCAATCCTCCTAGTCACACATGCCTTCCTCTCCTCCCTCTCATTTTCTCCTACTTCTCTCTCCATTAGCTGTCCTCCCCCACTATACCTGAGGTCTGGGGGACTTGTCCCTTCCCAGTTCTGTGAGGGACTTTATATGAATCTCTTAGAATACAACTTGTATCCTAGTTCCTCTGGTGATGTGAATTATAGGCTGGTGATCATTTGATCTAGGTCTAAAATCCATATATGAGTGAGTACATACTGTGTTCCTCTTTTTGTGACTGGGTTACCTCATTCAGGATGGTTTCTTCAAGTGCCATCCACTTGCCTGCGAATTTCAAGATACCATTATTTTTTTCTGCAGAGTAGTATTCCATTGTGTAGATGTGCCACATCTTCATTAACCATTCTTCAATTGAAGGGCATCTAGGTTGCTTCCAGGTTCTTGCTATTACAAATAGTGCTGCTATGAACATAGTTGAACAGATGTCTTTGTTGCATTGATGTGAATCCTTTGGGTATATGCCTAAGAGGGGGGATTGCCGGGTCCTGTGGTAAACTAATTCCCATTTTCCTGAGGAACCGCCATACTGATCTCCAAAGTGGCTGTATGAGTTTGCACTCCCACCAGCAGTGGAGGAGTGTTCCACTTTCTCCACATCCTCTCCAACATAAGTCATCACTGGTGTTTCTAATTTTAGCCATTCTGGCAGGGGTAAGATGGTATCTCAAAGTTGTTTTGATTTGCATTTCCCTGATAGCTAAGGATGTGGAGCATTTTCTTAAGTGTCTTTCAGCCTTTTTGATTTCCTCCATTGAGAATTCTTTCTTCAGTTCTGTACCCCATTTTTTAATAGGGTTATTTGGTGTTTTGTTGACTAGTTTCTTGAGTTCTTTGTATATTTTGGAGATCAGCCCTTTGTCGGATATAGGATTAGTGAAAATCTTTTCCCAGTCAGTGGGCTGCCGTTTGGTCTTGTCAACTGTGTCCTTTGCCTTACAGAAGCTTCTAAGTTTGAAGAGGTCCCATTTATTAATTGTTTCTTTCAGTGTCTGTGCCCCTGGAGTTATGTTCAAGAAGCGGTCTCCTATACCAATTTGTTCAAGGGTACCTCCTACTTTCTCTTCTAAGAGGTTCAATGTGGCTGGATTGATGTTGAGGTCTTTGATCCATTTGGACTTGAGTTTTGTGCATGGCGACAGACATGGGTCTATCTGCAGTCTTCTACACACCCTCATCCAATTGTGCCAGCACCATTTGTTGAAGATGCTGTCTTTGCCCCATTGTATCATTTTAGCTGTTTTGTCGAAAATCAGGTGTTCATAGGTGCATGGATTAATATCAGGATTTTCAATTCGATTCCATTGGTCTACCTGTCTATTTTTATGCCAATACCAGGCTGTTTTCAGAACTATAGCTCTGTAGTAGAGCTTAAAGTCAGGAATGGTGATGCCTCCTGATGTTCTTTTATTGTATAGGGTTGTTTTGGCTATCCTGGGTCTTTTGTTTTTCCATATAAAGTTAATTATTATCCTTTCAAGGTCGGTGAAGAATTGTGGTGGGATTTTAATGGGGATTGCATTGAATCTGTAGATTGCTTTTGGTAAGATTGCCATTTTTACTATGTTTATCCTACCTATCCAAGAGCATGGGAGGTCTTTCCATTTTCTGGTATCTTCTTTAATTTCTTTCTTTAGAGTCACAAAGTTCTTATTATATAGATCTTTTACTTGTTTGGTAAGCGTTGCACCAAGATACTTTATGTTGCTTGTGGCTATTGTAAAGGGTGATGTTTCTCTGATTTCTTTCTCTGCCTCTTTGTCGTCTGAAAAAAATAGGGCTACTGATTTTTTTGAGTTTATCTTGTATCCTGCTAGTTTGCTGAAGGTGTTTATCAGCTGTAGGAGTTCCCTGGTAGAGTTTATTGGGTCGCTTATGTAAACTATCATATCATCTGCAAATAGAGACAGTTTGACTTCTTCCTTTCCAATTTGGATGCCCTTGATCTCCTTTTGTTGTCTTATAGCATTAGCTAGAACTTCTAGTACGATATTGAAGAGATATGGAGAGAGAGGACAGCCTTGTCTTGTTCCTGATTTTAGAGGAATTGGCTTAAGTTTCTCTCCATTCAGTTTGATGTTGGCAGTTGGTTTGCTGTATATTGCTCTTATTATGTTTAGGTATGTTCCTGTTATCCCTGACCTCTCTAATACCTTTATCATGAAAGGGTGTTGAATTTTATCGAAGGCTTTTTCTGCATCTAGGGAGATAATCATATGGTTTTTCTTTTTCAGTTTGTTTATATGGTGGATCACGTTGATAGATTTTCGTATGTTAAACCATCCCTGCAATCCAGGTATGAAGCCTACTTGATCATGGTGGATGATTTCTCTGATGTATTTTTGAATTCGGTTTGCCATTATTTTATTGAGTATTTTTGCATCGATGTTCATCAGGGATATTGGTCTGTAGTTTTCTTTCTTAGTTGTGTCTTTGTGAGGTTTGGGTACCAAAGTTATTGTGGCCTCATAAAAAGAGATTGGCAATAAACCTTCTGTTTCTATCTTGTGGAACAGTTTGAGGAGTAGTGGTATTAGTTCTTCCTTGAATGTCTGGTAGAATTCTGCACTGAATCCATCTGGCCCTGGACTTTTTTTTCCTTGGAAGGCTTTCGATGACTGCTTCTATTTCATTGCGGGTTATAGGTCTATTTAAGTTGTTTGTCTGTTCTTGATTTAATTTTGGTAAGTGATAGTTATCCAGAAACTTGTCCATTTCCTTTGAATTTTCAATTTTTGTGGAATACAGATTTTCGAAGTATGACCTGAAAATTGTCTGGATTTCCTCTGTGTCTGTTGTTATGTTCCCCATTTCATTTCTGATTTTGTTAATTTGCATGTTCTGTCTCTGCTTTTTCGTTAATTTGGATAAAGGTTTATCAATCTTGTTGATTTTCTCAAAAAACCAACTCTTTGTTGCATTGATTTTTTGTATTGTTTTCCTGGTTTCTATTTTGTTGATTTCAGCCCTCAAGTTGATTATTTCCTGGCGTCTGCTCCTGCGGGGTGAATTCGCTTCTCTCTGTTCTAAGGTTTTCAGTTGCGCTGTTAATTCATTTATGTGACTATCCTCTGTTTTCTTCATATGGGCACTTAGTGCAATGAACTTCCCTCGTAGCACTGCTTTCAAGGTGTCCCATAAGTTCGGGTATGTTGTATCCTCATTCTCGTTGAATATTAGAAAGTCTTTAATTTCTTTCTTTATTTCTTCTTTGACCCAGGAGTGGTGCAATTGCACATTGTTCAGTTTCCATGAGTTTGCAGGTTTTCTGCTATTTGTATTGTTGTTGAATTCCAATTTTAAAGCATGGTGGTCCGATAAGATACAGGGGACTATTTCTATTCTCTTGTATCTGTTGAGGTTTGTTATGTCTCCTAGTATGTGGTCGATTTTAGAGAAGGTTCCATGTGGAGCAGAGAAGAAGGTATATTCTTTTGTCTTTGGATGGAATGTTCTATAGATGTCTGTTAGCCCCAGTTGAGACATAACTTCTGTTAATTCTTTTGTTTCTTTGTTGAGTTTCTGATTTGTGGTCCTGTCTAGTGTTGAGAGTGGTGTATTGAAGTCTCCCACTATAAGTGTGTGAGGTTTTATATGAGCTTTGAGTTTTAGTAGTGTTTCTTTTACGAATGTGGGTGGCTTTGTATTAGGGGCATAGATGTTCAGAATTGAGACTTTGTGTTGATGGATTTCTCCTGAGATGAATATGAAATGACCATCTTCATCTCTTTTGACTAGTTTTGGTTTGAAGTCTAGCTTGTTAGATATTAGGATAGCTACGCCTGCTTGCTTCTTATTTCCATTTGATTGGAAAATCTTTTCCCAACCCTTTACCCTGAGGTAATGTCTATCTTTGGAGCTAAGATGTGTTTCTTGTATGCAGCAGAAGGATGGATTCTGTCTTCGTATCCATTCTGTTAATCTGTGTCTTTTTATAGGTGAGTTAAGACCATTAATGTTGAGGGTGAGTAAGGACCATTGATTGTTGATGGTTGTTTGATTTAGGTTTGTTGTTGGCAGTGGTATTGTGAATATATTTGTTCTGCTTCACCCTAGGTTTCTGGTGTAGTTGGATTATCTGTTGCCTACATTTTTGTGGGCGTAGTTACCTTCCTTGCGTTGGAATTTTCCTTCCAATACTTTCTGTAGGGCTGGATTTGTAGATACATATTGGGAAAATCTGGTTTTGTCATTGAATATCTTGTTCTCTCCATCTATATTGACTGAGAGTTTTGCTGGATATAGTAGCCTAGGCTGGCATCCGTGTTCTCTTAATACTTTTAGAACATCTATCCAGGACCTTCTGGCCTTGAGGGTTTCCATGGAGAAGTCAGGTGTAATTTTGATAGGTCTGCCTTTATATGTTACCTGTCCTTTTTCCTTCGCTGCTCTTAATATTTTTTCTTTATTCTGTATGCTAGGTGTTTTGATTATTATATGTCGAGGGGTCTTTTTTCTTTGGTCCAGCCTATTTGGGGTTCGGTATGCTTCTTGTACTTTCATGGGCATGTCCTTCTTCAGATTTGGAAAGTTTTCCTCGATGATTTTGTTGAATATGTTTTCAGCACCTTTGAGCTGGGCTTCCTCACCTTCCTCTATGCCTATTATTCTTAGGTTTGGCCTTTTCATGGTGTCCCACATTTCCTGGATATTGTGTGTTAAGGATTTGTTGGATTTATGGTTTTCTTTGGTCGATGAATCTATTTCTTCTAGTTTATCTTCTGCGCCTGAGATTCTCTCTTCCATCTCTTGAATTCTATTGGTTATGCTTGTGTCCGTGGTTTCCGATTTTTTGCCCAGCTTTTCAATTTCCAGCTTTCCTTCCATTTGTGTTGCCTTTATTTTCTCAATTTCGGTTTTCAAATCTTGAACCGTTTCCTTCACCTGGTTAATTGTTTTTTCTTGGCTTTCTGTACTTTCCTTAAGGAATTTGTTCATTTCTTCCACTTTTTTGTTTGTTTTTTCCTCTATTTCTTTAAGGGATTTTCTCATATCTTCTTTGAGGGCCTCTATCATTTTTATGATGGTGATTTTTAAGTCATACCCTTCTGCTTCCTCTGCTTTGTTGTTGTGTTCCATTCTAGTTGGTGTAGATTCCCTAGATTCTGGTGGTGTCATGTTTGTCTTTCTGTTGTTAGGTGTTCTCTTGTATTGCCTTCTTCCCATAGTTTCTTCCTGTAGGTGTTGGTGGTGTCTCTTCCCTCTCTCTATGGTCCTTCCCAGATGGGCTTATGTGGATCAAAGATTCAATGTCTGTATCTCTGTGTGGTCCAAGCTCTCTAGGAGGCTTCTCTCTGGCCAATAGCCGGGAGAAGAGGACGAGGGCTGGACTGGAACTTGAGAAGGTTTTGCAGGGTAGTGGGATCTCACTGGAAACTGGCGCTCTCCAGCTGAGACCTCGTTCTTTGGCAGGGCCCGGATTTGGGGGTCAAGGATCTTGCCTGCAGGAACTCCAAGTGGACCCGCAGAGATAGGCGGATCTCTGGGAGGGGCCTGGGACTCCAGCAGAGGACTGGAGGCGGGGTCAGGGACCAAGCCGGTGGAAATTACAGGTGGTCCCACGTGGATAGTCAGGTCTCCTTTGTTCGGAGTTGCTCCGAGAGGTCTCCGAAGTAGGGTGGACTGTTGGCTCCACCCTCTGTCCCAGTGCTCAACCAGAGCAGCAGGACCGTAGGTGGGGTAGGGCACAGGGTGGGGGGGTAGGCTGGAGGTTGGGATGGGTGGGGGTGTATCAGAGCTCCAAGGGTGCTCTCAAAGGGGACCGGAGACAGGAGCAGCAGGATCAGGGGCCAATCCAGGGAGTTCAGGCGGGGGAGGGGGTAAAGAGGTTGAAGGGGACAGGCAGCCCCGATTGGGCCCAGACTCACCTCTGGCCAATAGCCGGCAGAAGAGGACGAGGGCTGGGCTGGAACTTGAGAAGGTTTTGCAGGGTAGTGGGATCTCACTGGAAACTGGCGCTCTCCAGCTGAGACCTCGTATTGATGCTTTCTTAGCCACCAAATTAATGCTCAGGATGATAGCCTGATGTTTTTTTTTTAAACTGGATTGTTTTAGCCATTCATGTGCAAGACATTGATTTGTGGCTCTGATGCTTCCTGCCCCCCTGTCCCCTTATGGTTTTTAATGATCCATATCCTGACTTAAATGTAAGTTTTTTCCTAGAACATTATGAATGGAGTTGTAAGTTAAGCAACAGAATCATGCAAAACCTTTGGAGGCAAATGACAGTATTTGTGTTGACATAGCTTGTGAAGTTCTGAGTGTATCAGGGACTGAGACAGAAGAAAATTCAAAAATGTGGAGGAGGTGAAAAGAAGACTATTTTGTGTCAAAATCAAATTTTTTCTGCCTTTTTTATTGATATCTTCTGTAAATATGGACAGAGATGTTAATTTAAATGTGCTATTGACCTTCTCAGTGCCTCTCTCCATATCCCACATGCTTCAAGCATGTGCCTTTGTTTATACCTTGTACTGAACACACTGTCCATTAGAGTTACTTCATCTCCTCTTGAAAACACTGTAATTTTGGGAAAGATTAAGAGCAATTACTTAGTTCGCAAAGCACTTTGTAGTATTTCAGCATTCTGAGAAGTCTCCAGTAGAATGGATATTTACTGCTAAGAACAAACCTTCCCTAGAATTAGTCTCTGGAGTTGTCCAAGAAGTTTGGTGAAAAAGATGGGTCAAGGAGGGCTGGCTGGCTGAGGTATAGTTGCCTGTAACTAGGGATATGGATGTACCAACAGTTCCTAGAACTACTAAAGACAAGGGATGCAAAGTGTCAAACTTACTCTCTCACTATTTGTTGTTCAGTGATTGTCCTTTTGTATACACTTTAGAGGGTGGTCTGTAGCCTTTGTTGTGTAGGGTGTGTATTCAGTTTTTCTAAATTTCATTAATCAATTTTCTCTTTAAGAAGATATCTGACTTGGCAGCCAGGAAGGGAATTCTGAACAGGATGGATGGAAGAAGGATCCAGGTGAGAATCTGAAGTGTGCTCCTGATCGCCTCAGAGGTGTTCTCACCTCAGTGAAGCATAGTCACCTTTCTCTCAAGATGCAATCCCATCATGTCCTTCCTCCTGCATTGAGCTCTGGGGTGTCTTCAATTTTCTCTTTCGTGCCAGGCACCCAGTTTTAGGTTGCTCACCAGCCTCTTATCTCTCTGGTCACTTTAGCCACATATTCTTGAGCTTTTTTTTTCTGTGGCTATTCCTTTAGGTGAGAGTCAGCAAGGTGAGGGTTCTGTGTGAGGAGACAGGTGGGAGTCAGCAAGTTGAGGGTGCCGAGGAGGGAGGAGAAAGGTGGAAATGCCCAGTTGGGAGAGCACATGTGTCCTGTTTAGTTCTAGATGATTGTCCTTGATTACAACGTGAACTTTGATATTCTATTTTGTGAAGAGAGATGTTGGGTTAGCTTATGGGTTCTTTTTAGGGATAAAAATATTCAGATTGCATCATTTCCAAAGTATAATTTAGATTTGATTTCTTAGCTTTCTGAGTTTCAGAGTTTCTCAGTTTCATCTGAAATCCTACCAATCCTTTGCACATATGTGTTGGAAGTCACTTAAAAAGTAATACCAATATTTATTCTTATAGACCTCACTTCTTCTCAAAGAAATACACGTATTTTCTCAAGTCATTCTCAACCCACAATAAATCAGTCTCAACCACCACCCTTTACTCAAAATTAGGATAAAAACATCTTTTGGTACCGAACTTAATCAAGGGTGCTTTTAAAAAAATCCACATGCTACATAGTACAAGCATTTAACAATAAAATCAAACATTCGTATTCAAAGAAAACTTGAATATATATGTATATATACACACACATATATATGTACACACACACACATTTCATTCCTAATCAAAACTTGGATGCAATCAGGATACCGTTCAAGAGCTGAATAGATAATAGTTGCTAAATGTAGACAGTTAAATATTGCTCATTGTCTAAAAAGCAAGCCATTGAACAATGGAAAGATGGAGAGAAAAATCCCAATTACTATATGAAAGAAGCTTGTCTGACAAGGCTATGTCATATATGACTTCAACCATGTGATGCTATGGAAAAAGCAATTAAGAAATATCTGGTATCCAGGAGTTAGGAGAAGTAAGGGATGGATAGTCAGATTGCAAAAGATATGTTAGGACTGTGAAAATACTTTGTATGAAATTGTGGTTGTAGACACATGATGCTGTGCATTTTGTCCTTGCTTAAAGAATGTATAGTGCCAGGGGTGACTGAATATAAGACCTGGGCTTTGTGTGATAACAACACAGGAGTGTGGGTTCAGCAGTACCACTCTAGGGGAGAGGGCTGGTAATGAGAGCTACCCACAGGGAGGCTGTGGGTTTGAAGACTACCTCTGCACCTTCATCCCACTTTTTCAGTCAACTTAAAAAAAAGAAAGAAAGAAAAAGAAAAACATACCCAAATGCTTGGCGTTTGTGCTGGTCAGCTCTCTACCATTGTTTGAAAGAATCCGAGAAAATCAACATGAAGGAGGAAAGGATAATTTTGACTCTATTTTCAAGATTTCAGTCAATAACACTTGGCTAGCTTTGGGTCTGAGGTAAGGCTGGATGGCCAGGAGAGAGAGAAAGAGGAAGAAAGAGAGTGTGAGATAGAGAGAGAGAGAGAGGGAGTAAGATAGAGATAGATAGATAGAGAGATTGAGAATAAATAAAATGTACCCTTTAAGTGTGTGCCCCTGTCACCCACTCTATGATTAGACCCCATCTCTAAGTGTCCTCCACTTCCAGTGATCCTTACAATTCTGAATCTGTCACTGGAATACTTCACAAATGGCGCCTGAGCCATCCTGACCTGGTCACCTCTGAACATGCTGTGTTGAGGACCAAGTCTTCATCACATGAACTTTGGGGATCTTCCAGATCCAAAGCACCTCAGCAAGCTCAGTAGGAAAATGAGAGCCAAGCAGGAAGAATAAACAAAGGAAGTAGGAGCCACACAGGCTATGGAGCAGAGCCTGTGGTGTCATTTATAAAACCCATGCAGGATGTCACATGCCCAACAGCAGTTCACAAGGCCTCCACTCACTCCACATCTCCACCTGTTGTTCATCCTTCTCACTCCAGGCTTGGATGGGTGTGAAGCAGCCTCTCATTATGATCAGACTGGCATTTCCCTGATAGCTTGGCCTGTTCAGCATTTTCCGTGCATTATATTTGAATTTATATTCTCTTTGGGAAACTTCTACTTAGAGCTTTACCTAAGTCTCTTTCATTACTAAATGAGAAGCACTCTTTATTCCAGACGTCATTACCCATTGTATACCTGGGTGACTGATCCTTCTTGCTATGTCCTTTAAGTACACATTTTAGATTTTAATGGTCTAACTTCCCTGTTTTTCTTTGTGGCTTGCACTTTGAGTCATATCCCAGAGGGTTTTGCCTAACCTACTGTCAGAAAATTTTCTTCTATATTTTTATCTAAGAGATACTACTTTTAGCTCTTATGTTTAGATCCATGATTTATTTCCAGTAACTTCTCCAGTCAGCCCTTCAGGTCATCCTTTAGAAGAAACTTTGACGATATTAAAAGTTTGTTTTTATCTTTGTATCACAGATGCTCATTTTCTCTCTCATTTTTGATTCCATCTCTCATCACCCCTCCCTTACTTCTCATGCACTTTCATCCACTTCTTGATTTCTATGTTGGATTACAGTCTGGACCATAAGTAGTTGCAATCATCATATTTATTTTGGGCTCCAGGTTTCCAGTTCCTGGATGCCCAGGTTTGCCATCAAAGCCAACACAAGAGGGTGAGCTCTCTGTTGCCTCTTCTCCATAAAAGGTCTCTTGACTATTAATTAATCTCATCATGAATGTAGTTTGTGAGACTGAATCCTGGAGTTTTCTGATTCCTCTCTGACTTGCTTCACTGCAAGACCTCTTGGCTGTGTCTCAGGACTCTGATACTGCTGCTGGTCTCTTTCTTCCACCTTAGTTTCTTGTACATTCTGCTTTCTCAGGTGGCTAATTACCCTTTCTGTTTATGTATTTGCCCGAGTGCCTACTCATGCTTTAGCACTCCCTTATTGAGTAATATGGCTTGACCATTCCTAAAGGATAGGGCATAAATCAGGTTTGAGATGATATTTGCTGCCTGTGGTATATGATTAGTAATGACTTATTTAATTATTGAATAAATAAATGATTGAATTACCTGTCAGATTTTCCTACTACTTGGTTTATGAGAGAAGTATTATTTTAACTTTATACATTTTCTGGAAACTCACTGCAAAATATAACTTCAAGGGAATGACAATTTAATAGGTTTTTTTTTGTCTCAAAAAACAGTTTAAGGAAAGGGGATTTTCTTTCTTTTCACAATACAGATTTTTAACATTTATTAAAAATTATGTAGAAATCTATAGAATTTACAGCAAGACATAAGCTGGCCAAAGAAAGTCCTTGTAAATCTAAATATAAGATTACTTAAGCTTTCAGAAGTCCACTATAAGCTAAAATTGTAGCTCAGGTATTTTGTATGGCTACTTTCATGAAGTTTCTCTTCATTCAGGTCAAGCGTCATATATATTGTTTATGTTTGCTTCTGGTTTAGCATTACCTGAGGTTTCTGAATAAGTCTTCTGTGGCCTGATATGTATGAAGCTAAGTGAGACTTGGGGATCTTATGGTAAACATGAGCCATCCTTCTCACATTCATCTATAAGGCGTAAATATATCAAAGATGGAAGAGTCTTGGACCCCGGTGGTTTTTACTTCATTATAGCAAGGCACAGTGAAAGCTGATGCTAGGGAAATTCCCAGGAACCCACAAAGATGACCCTAGCTAAGACTCCTAGAAAAAATGGAAAGGGTGCCTGAACTGGCCTTCCCTTGTATTCAGATTGTGGACTACCCTGTCATCATAGAACCTTCATCCAGTAACTGATGGAAGCAGATGCAGAGATCTACAGCCAAGCACAAGGCAGAGCTTTAGGAGTACAGTTGAAGAGAGAAAGAGGGGTTACATGAACAAGAAGAGGGGTCAAGATCATGGTGGGGAAACTCACAGTCAGTTGGCCCAAACTTCATTGGAGCTCAAGGACTCTAGGCAGGCATCTGGGCAGCCTGCATGGGAACCAAACCCGAGTGATTAGATGGATTTTTCTTACACCCCATAGATATTTCAGTAAGTGATTCTGAGCAACCACTGAGACAAATTATGCACATATTAATCACCCTCTTTCTAATTTGTTGATTCACTACGCAAAATTCATCTGACTTCTGCTAGATGCTGTGGAAGGCATGAAAAAGACTTTACAGAACTGCACCACACAGAGTAAGGAGTTAGTAAGCAATTGAATGGTAGAGTAACCTGGTGGATACTCTAGAGGGATCATATGAAAGAGCTAGCAATGTGGAGCCATTCTAGGCTAAAGATTAAGGCAGTCTTTATAGAGTGAGTCTCACTCATATTGACTCCTGAAAAATGAGTGGCAGCTTGCCAGGGCCAAAGCCACTAAGATTATTTAGCGCAGGTAGAGAAGCTTACCAGCTAAGGGTTTATGAGCGATGGTTTTCATGAAGTACATTAGTGGTAGAGAAAGGGCATGAGTTTTGAAACAATTTTAACAGTTTTGGAGAAAATATATGGACACTTCAGGAAGGCTCAAGTGTATCCCTAGCAAGCATTTATCACTATTGATTCTGCTCTCTTCTGCAGTCCTTAACTGACATTGTCTTGGTGTCATCAGCACGGTCCTGAAGACCTCCATATATCTGATGCTCTTCTGGTCTTTCTCTTACTTTGGACACTTCCACTTCCCAGTTCCACAATTCTTCAAGACACATGTGTGTTTTACAGTATGAAACTTTGTGGAGCAGGAACTAAATAACCACAATGTGTTGCCAAAAGCAACTGACCATATGGGATGTATAAACCCATGAAGATGGTTATTGAGTTTCTAGATGAACTTTTACAGAGTGTGTCACTGTATTAATTTTTATTTAGTTTGGCTTTAAGAGTTTTATTTTCATGAAAACAAAGAGAGGAGTCATGTACAAAATCTGAGAGCTCTCTGTGCTGTTGTTTCTGATATGCATTTAAAATGGGTAGAATGGACTGAGTGAGGAGAATTGTTTGGAGTGCAGGAATTATTCTGGGAGATTCTTCTGGAGTATAGGAACAAGACAGCTCCAGTTGATGTTAATGTAAGAAGATATTCATATTCTGTGCCATTCCTAACGCCCACAGTTGATGACCCCCATGATCATTTTGTTATGATTTTTTGGGGTCTGTCTGCTATAGAATTTTAAAATAAAACCACCATGATTTCATTTAGATTTTTAAAAAACTGTTGCCTGTAGTAAGCATACTGTAAACAATAGAATCTAACTGGGCAAAAAGTGGTTCCATAGGTAAAGAAAGTTTCATGAAGGTTGGGAAATGGATGCTGGACATGTCAGAAGGCTAGAGATATATGTGGGTGGTTTAAGTTATATTTCTTCTGATGGTCTGTGTGTGTGGTGTGCACATGTGGTATGCATGCCCACACGTGAAGGGGTTGTTGCTGTGGTCAGTTGTCTTTCTGTATTGCTCTCTGCCTTGCTTGTTGTGATTGGGTCTCTTACAACCTGGAACTTACTAATTGACTGGACAGGCTGGCCAGAAATCCCCATGGTTCCTCCTATTCCCCATCCTCAGTGGGGTTACAGCCTTGTGCCCAGTTTTTTTTATAAGGATGCTGGGGATCCAAACTGAGGTCCTAATGCTTGAACAACAAACTCTGTAGCCGCTGAGTCATCTCCCCAGCCTCTATTTTCAACTTTGAATCTGATTATCCCTTGTTATGCTGCCTAACAGCTCCAAACGTAACTACTTAAAAGCAGTTATTATTTATTCTATCCTCAACTCTTCAAGGCATGTGCTTGCTTGACAGGATGCAAGGTGACTCCGAAGGTTATTGATAATGGCTCCAAGATGGCTTCAATGGTTGCTGAAGAGTTTGGCTGGAGCTGTAGGCCAAGCCCCTTGGTTCCTTTTCACTGAGGCCCGACTTGGTACTTGAACTTTTTTACAGAGTGATGGCTGTTTTCCAAGGAAGAGTGTCTCATGGGTCAGGAAGTCAGAGAGTCAGGATGTGGAAGCTGCCAATTTTGTTGAAGTCTGTGTGGAAACTGGCACTATATTGCTGCTTATTTGCTTGATTGGACACTCAATCAGAGACCAGAGAGCAGATTTAAGAGGGAGGGACCAGGAGACCAGCTCTAGGTGGGATGTGTAACAGTAACTTGGAAGAATGTTTCAAAAGCACTACACTTTGCACTACAAACACAGTGCTCTGTTTGTATTCTGTTTCTTTTCATTGTGGGAAAATAAAACAAGGAAAATGTCTTCTTAGTCTCGTTTGCTTTAGAAAGGTGATGTTTTCTTGGTGTGTTTCAGTAATGCTATCCTTTATTATCTATTTAATAAAGCCTGGACCTAACCTGCCACATTACACTTTATAGTCAGAACATTTTCTGAGTTAACTCCTTATGCTTCCATTCAAAGCTTTTTACTAATTCTAATTCAGGTTTGGGATTGAATATGTGTGAATAGGTATGTGCACGAGCACACACATACTCCTATGTGTAATTGTGCTGATCTTTATGAAGTATGTCACCTTTTCCCTTATTCTATGTCCCCTGACTTTTGGATTTGAAGTCCCATTCAAATTGCAAAAGTACTTTGGCTTACAGTTCAGAAGTCCATCAAACAACTGACCCCTTTGTTCATATCTCTGGCAAGCAATTGTCTAGACTACATCAAGATAGTTCCCATGATAGACAATTTAATGATTCAATGTCACACAAGTTAATCTGAATACAAGTTAGGTTTTTAAAATATCTTTGTCTGTACTGAGCTTGAAATTTCCAAACTTTTTTACCCATGAGAATCCTTCAGAACTGACAATATTTATTATGGCTTTCCCTTGATGACTAAGTCTTTTTATTCGAAGCCCAACAGCTATTTTCTGGCCATGGTCAGCTTAGTTTCCTCCTGACACAGTAACTGAATATATTCCTATTTTTTTTTTTTTTGACATTTTTGATATAAGGCCCGAGCACAGCACCCCAGGCAGGGAACACTCATGACATTCTTTCCTGGAACTTTAAAACATTGGAGCAGGTTGCTGAGCACCTGTGTGGAATTTCAAAAGTCCTAGTGGGGTCTGCTCTCTCAGTCCCTCACAGTTTCCTCCAAGACTTTGGGCTGTATGTTCTAATGATGTGGGAAAGAGGCAGAGGCTCTGGGACTTGCTTCTGGAGGAGACATGTTCTTCACTGCCATTCACTGCTGGGGAGACACACTCTCTGTTGCTGCCAGAACCTTCTGAGCCTTTGGCAGGCTACAGTACTATTGAACTTCATTCAATCATTCCTCAAGTTCTTTGGAAACAATTATTTTAAAGACATATAGATATGATAATATCAGAAAGGTAATATTTTAAAGGTAAACATGGATACATTTATGAATAATTTCAACAAAGTTACCTATTTATATAACTATTAGTTACTTGCTAGTTTCATACTAGAATATCAGATATTGATTCTCCTTTATTTTTAACACAGTGTATCACTGTAGAGTCTGGCCTCACTTCAGAGCTTTCTTCTTTAATTTCCTAAATGTGCTAGGATTAAGAAATTAATTTAGAAATTAAATAAATTTAGAAAATTTATTAAGAATTAGTTAATTCTGAGTGGGCTTGATATAATTTCAGATGGTATACCCAGTTTTGATGACTTTTGTTCTTCAAAGGTTAATTAATAACTAATTCCTAATCATTGAAGTCAGTGCATTAAATTTCCTGGGTCAACAGATAGTCTGGTCTTTCAGAATGCCAGGAACATGAAGACAATATCCCCTGCAGTGCAGTGGCCTATTTTCAGTCGACTTCTTTCTTTGACAATACATACATTGCTAAGGGCTGTATATAATAATATGCAAGCATCACACTAAGGCTTCTTTCTTAGTAATCAATGTTGAAAGTCTTATTAGTTATGAATGAGTGAAATTGATGGAAAGAGGAAGAAAGATATCAATTAATTCTGATTTGCCATGAAATGTGGTTGCCTCCAGCTGTCTTGTTGTCTCTGTGGCTACAGTAGTGTCCTCCAGACAGTCAGAGGTGCTTTTCTACATACATCCCATCACCTGGGCCTTCAGTGGTGTGGGCAGAAAGATAGTACTGTAATGACTTCACATGTTAGAAATAGTGTTTCCCTGTAGTTCTTCAGACTATAGAATGCAAAGATGTGTGTGTGTGTGTGTGAAAGAGAGAGAGAGAGAGGGAGAGAGGGAGAGAGAGGGGGAGAGAGAGAGAGAGAGAGAGAGAGAGAGAGAGAGAGAGGGAGGGAGGGAGGGAGGGAGAGACCTTTATTTACAGATCTGGAAGATTCTTTTCCAAAGAATTGCACGAAAAGCTCCTACCAGCCTTATTAAATAGTACACATGCAGAAGTGAAGTATTTCATAGGGGAAAAATGGTAGAGAAATTTGGTTCAGATGACTTCAAAAACTGTTGTCAGAAAACTCCTTCTGCTCAGAGGTGAGTCCATCTTGGATTTGCTAACCCAAAATACAAGCAAATGCTCCTGGTTTGTTCTCAATACATCGTTTTAATTCTGTTTGAAAAATGGTAACTTATTTTATAAATCATACATGAAAATCAGTTATATTTAACATGTAGGGCACAAATCCAAGCAGTACTATTCCAGAGAGAAACTACAAAAGCAAAGAGTAGAACATTTGGGGGTGATTTTCACAAGTTCCTTTTTAAAAAATACATGTTTTGCTTATGTAGAGCATATCTTGCTTGTAACAGATAGTAGATAGCATCATTCCATGGATGGGAAACAGAGAAACTACGTTTTAGTTGGAGTCACATAAAAAAATCAACTCAAAGAGTTGAAGCCTCTGTTTTTTTTTCCAGTGTCATTTCTACCTCCCTTTGACTATTTTTAAAGGCACAAGACTTTTTGTCTTACCCTGTGGCTAGTTTTCTTTTAAAGAAATTGCATTCAAAAGACATTTCCCACATTGAACTGAAAATGGTAATGTAACATTTACCTTCCTTCTACTGTATGCTTTCACCTTTCTTCAGGTTGACATTTTACAGAAATTGAAGATCACTGTTACACATCCTTACATTTTTTTTTATACAAAGCATATATAAAAAGACAAATTTCTCCCAGTCTTTTGCACCAATAGGTATGATTTTTTTTTTGATCCAATACATGTTTCTTATAATAGTTCCTCAATGTCACTGTTTGATATTTGGGGAACAAAGAATCAGCACTTTCCCTGACACTAATTCTTAGTCTGGTTAAAATGAAAAGTTAATTAATTTCACATGAATCATCATCCATCCTGCTAGATCAGCAGCTGGAGATAAATTATCACCAAGGAGAATTTGGCTCCGAAGAAAGGTGGTATAAGGCCAGTCTGCCATTTCCTGATAGCTGGAGCTATTGCAGACAATTGTCCACATGACATCAGTTTGGGCAATGAGTAAAGACTCTCTTGGCACATTCTTCAGTCTTTTAGCTCCAATAAAAGTGATACTGGATAATTGTGGCCATGGACAGAGGGTCCCTCAAATGTGGAGGCTGCACATGCTTGCTTGTTCCTTCCAGCTAGCTTCCTCTCCCCACTCCTATGCTGCCTGGGACCCAGCTCCTGAAATGGTGCTAGCCACATTCAGGTGGAGACTTCTCAGTCAATTAACAATCAAAATATTCCCTCACAGACATACCCACAGGCCAACCTGATCTAGGTCATTCCTCATTAAGACTCACTAATTGCCTCTTTCCCTAGGTAATTCTAGATAGTTAAATTGAAGAACACATATGCTGCCCACCTTGAGGTTGTGTTGTTGTTTCTGTTTTGTTTGTTTGTGACAGAGTCTTTCATGGGCCTGTGACTCACCAAGTAGGCAATGCCGACTGGCCAGTGAGGCTCAAGAAACCATTTGACTTTGCCTTTCCAGCATCTAGCACTGGGATTAGAAGTATGCACCACTACAGACAGCTCTTCTATTTAAATTATTTTTCATTTTATTGTGTGTATAGGTATTTTACCAGTGTGTATGTCTGTACCACTTGCATTTCCTGGTACCCTTGGAACCCAGAAGAGGGAGTCTGATCACCTTGAATTGGAGAAAAGATGGTTGCAGGTAGCTGTTGGGAATCAAATCATGGTCCTCTGAAAGAGCAATCAGAACTCTTAACGGCTGAGCCATTTTCTTTTTCATGGGTTCTGGGTATTGAACTCAGGTCTTCAAGCTTGTAAGACAGGCAAAATAGCTGAGCTATTTTCTAAGCCCTGAGCCGTAGACTGGATGCAGCTGTAGACTCTACTCCTGCCTATGGTTTGCTCACGGTCAGAGGTCAGAGGTCAGAGGTCACAGCTCTGTGAGCTGAAACTTCAGACTGCTTTGGACAGGACTGCTTGCCAGGCCATGTGATGGGCCCTGTGTTGATAGCTGGGGAAGTGTCGAAGGGTAAGATGGAAGGAACTGTGTGAACCATAGGCTTTATTGCGGCAACACTGCCTATGGCTTCTCCCAAGAAGCCATCAAGTGTCACCTAGGGGTGGTGGACTTACAAATCCACTTAATCTCTATGTTAAAATGGTGATTGTCTTGATTTTGTTGTCCTGTCATGTGCAGAAGACTGTTTCACACTGGTCCTTCCCAATCTCTGGTTCATATAATCTTTGTTCTTCATAGCATTTATTTTTGAAAAATAGGTAAAGTGAAGCAATAAAAAATGGTGATGAATGAACTATGGAGAGTGACCATAGATTATCTGAATTCTAGGCAGGGTCTTACAGAGCATGGCATTCTTCTATGTAAGTTTAGGAGAGCATGGAGTGGTCTCACAAGCAGCTTATAGTGAAACTTGGCAAAGTCACAAAAGATAAATGTTTTCTTAGTAACACTAGGAAATGGGAAACATGATATCATTTTTTTTTTTGTGTGTGTGTGTTCTTGCCTGGTAGCCAATAGCTAGCTAGGGTACATATCTGTGATATTCTGTGTGTCTTCAAGAATTTCTGTTGCACTAACTTCCGAAAGGGGCATTTTCCTGATGAATATTTTTGTTGCACTGATCTCTGGAAGGGGTAATTTTCTTGAAGAATATTATTTGTTACAAGGGAAGGAATCAGTTTCATTTTAAGGTTATATAGATGGTAGAACTTCTCACTTCATTATCTTGAAATAAGAAAGAACTGATTATAGTAATAAGAAATCACAGGATTGACACATAAATGGACGTATTGACCAATGGAATCAAATTGGAGACCAGGCATAAATCTACACACCTGTAGAGTTCTGAATCTTGATAGGGACACCAGAAAAAAAAAAAAAGAAAGAAAGCAGTTTCAACAACCAGTGCTGACCAAACTGGATAACTGCTTGTAGATGAATCCAAATAGATCCACACTTATCAACTCTGCTCAAAACTCAACTTCAAATGGATCAAAGACCTCAGCATGAAACTAGGTACATTGAAGAGAGAAGAGAAAGTGATAGAAGAGGAAGTGGGGAACAGCCTTGAAGGCATCAGCACAGGAAGAGACTTTCTGAGTAGAACACTGTTAGCATAGGCACTAAGACCAACAATTAAGACATGGAACCTCATGAAACTGACAAGCTTCTACATGGCAAAGGACACCATCACTCAGACAAAGCAACACCTGCCAGAATGGGTAAGGATTTTTTTTTTTTTTTACCAACAATACATCTAATTGAGGGCTAACATCCAAAACATAGAACTAAAACATAGATATCAATAAATGCACCCAAATTAAAAGTTGGATTATAGATCTAATCAGAGAATTATCAAAAGAGGAAACTCAAATGGCTAAGAAATACTTCAAGTAATGCTCAACACCAGAGAAATGGAAATAAAAACTGTTTGAGATTTCATCTTACACCTGTCAGAATGGCTATGATTAATAAAACTAGTGACAGCTCATGATGCCAAGGATTTGGAGTAAGGAGAATATTCATTCATTGCTGGTGGGAGTGCAAATGTGTACAGTCATTATGGAAATCTCAGGAAGATGAGAATCAATCTACCTCAAGATCCAGATGCTCTTGCTCGCGTGACTCGGGCTCTTGCTTGCGTGACTCGGACAGGAGAGCATCGGGTGGAATTTCCTGGTGTTCATCTGTCTAGGTTGCGTAACTACCACAAGCTGAGATCTACAACTAAAAGCATCAAAGTTCCAGGACAGCAGAATTACACCTAAGGTCCACTTGGAGTTCCTGCAGGCAAGATCCTTGACCCACAAATCCGGGCCCCTGCCAAAGAACGAGGTCTCAGCTGGAGAGCGCCAGTTTCCAGTGAGATCCCACTACCCTGCAAAACCTTCTCAAGTTCCAGTCCAGCCCTCTTCCTCTTCTGCCGGCTATTGGCCAGAGGTGAGTCTGGGCCCAATTGGGGCTGCCTGTCCCCTTCAACCTCTTTTCCCCCCTCCCCCGCCTGAACTCCCTGGATTGGCCCCTGATCCTGCTGCTCCTGTCTCCTTTCCCCTTTGAGAGCACCCTTGGAGCTCTGATACACCCCCACCCATCCCAACCTCCAGCCTACCCCCCCCCCACCCTGTGCCCTACCCCACCTACGGTCCTGCCGCTCTGGTTGAGCACTGGGACAGAGGGTGGAGCCAACAGTCCACCCTACTTCGGAGACCTCTTGGAGCAACTCCGAACAAAGGAGACCTGACTATCCACGTGGGACCACCTGTAATTTCCACCGGCTTGGTCCCTGACCCCGCCTCCAGTCCTCTGCTGGAGTCCCAGGCCCCCTCCCAGAGATCCTCCTATCTCTGCGGGTCCACTTGGAGTTCCTGCAGGCAAGATCCTTGACCCACAAATCCGGGCCCCTGCCAAAGAACGAGGTCTCAGCTGGAGAACGCCAGTTTCCAGTGAGATCCCACTACCCTGCAAAACCTTCTCAAGTTCCAGTCCAGCCCTCGTCCTCTTCTGCCGGCTATTGGCCAGAGAGAAGCCTCCTAGAGAGCTTGGACCACACAGAGATACAGACATTGAATCTTTGATCCACATAAGCCCATCTGGGAAGGACCATAGAGAGAGGGAAGAGACACCACCAACACCTACAGGAAGAAACTATGGGAAGAAGGCAATACAAGAGAACACCTAACAACAGAAAGACAAACATGACTCCACCAGAATCTAGGGAATCTACACCAACTAGAATGGAACACAACAACAAAGCAGAGGAAGCAGAAGGGTATGACTTAAAAATCACCATCATAAAAATGATAGAGGCCCTCAAAGAAGATATGAGAAAATCCCTTAAAGAAATAGAGGAAAAAACAAACAAAAAAGTGGAAGAAATGAACAAATTCCTTAAGGAAAGTACAGAAAGCCAAGAAAAAACAATTAACCAGGTGAAGGAAACGGTTCAAGATTTGAAAACCGAAATTGAGAAAATAAAGGCAACACAAATGGAAGGAAAGCTGGAAATTGAAAAGCTGGGCAAAAAATTGGAAACCACGGACACAAGCATAACCAATAGAATTCAAGAGATGGAAGAGAGAATCTCAGGCGCAGAAGATAAACTAGAAGAAATAGATTCATCGACCAAAGAAAACCATAAATCCAACAAATCCTTAACACACAATATCCAGGAAATGTGGGACACCATGAAAAGGCCAAACCTAAGAATAATAGGCATAGAGGAAGGTGAGGAAGCCCAGCTCAAAGGTGCTGAAAACATATTCAACAAAATCATCGAGGAAAACTTTCCAAATCTGAAGAAGGACATGCCCATGAAAGTACAAGAAGCATACCGAACCCCAAATAGGCTGGACCAAAGAAAAAAAGACCCCTCGACATATAATAATCAAAACACCTAGCATACAGAATAAAGAAAAAATATTAAGAGCAGCGAAGGAAAAAGGACAGGTAACATATAAAGGCAGACCTATCAAAATTACACCTGACTTCTCCATGGAAACCCTCAAGGCCAGAAGGTCCTGGATAGATGTTCTAAAAGTATTAAGAGAACACGGATGCCAGCCTAGGCTACTATATCCAGCAAAACTCTCAGTCAATATAGATGGAGAGAACAAGATATTCAATGACAAAACCAGATTTTCCCAATATGTATCTACAAACCCAGCCCTACAGAAAGTACTGGAAGGAAAATTCCAACCCAAGGAAGGTAACTACGCCCACAAAAATGTAGGCAACAGATAATCCAACTACACCAGAAACCTAGGGTGAAGCAGAACAAATATATTCACAATACCACTGCCAACAACAAACCTAAATCAAACAACCATCAACAATCAATGGTCCTTACTCACCCTCAACATTAATGGTTTTAACTCACCTATAAAAAGACACAGATTAACAGAATGGATACGGAGACAGAATCCATCCTTCTGCTGCATACAAGAAATACATCTTAGCTCCAAAGATAGACATTACCTCAGGGTAAAGGGTTGGGAAAAGATTTTCCAATCAAATGGAAATAAGAAGCAAGCAGGCGTAGCTATCCTAATATCTAACAAGCTAGACTTCAAACCAAAACTAGTCAAAAGAGATGAAGACGGTCATTTCATATTCATCTCAGGAGAAATCCATCAACACAAAGTCTCAATTCTGAACTTCTATGCCCCTAATACAAAGCCACCCACATTCGTAAAAGAAACACTACTAAATCTCAAAGCTCATATAAAACCTCACACACTTATAGTGGGAGACTTCAATACACCACTCTCAACACTAGACAGGACCACAAATCAGAAACTCAACAAAGAAACAAAAGAATTAACAGAAGTTATGTCTCAACTGGGGCTAACAGACATCTATAGAACATTCCATCCAAAGACAAAAGAATATACCTTCTTCTCTGCTCCACATGGAACCTTCTCTAAAATCGACCACATACTAGGAGACATAACAAACCTCAACAGATACAAGAGAATAGAAATAGTCCCCTGTATCTTATCGGACCACCATGCTTTAAAATTGGAATTCAACAACAATACAAATAGCAGAAAACCTGCAAACTCATGGAAACTTAACAATGTGCAATTGCACCACTCCTGGGTCAAAGAAGAAATAAAGAAAGAAATTAAAGACTTTCTAATATTCAACGAGAATGAGGATACAACATACCCGAACTTATGGGACACCTTGAAAGCAGTGCTACGAGGGAAGTTCATTGCACTAAGTGCCCATATGAAGAAAACAGAGGATAGTCACATAAATGAATTAACAGCGCAACTGAAAACCTTAGAACAGAGAGAAGCGAATTCACCCCGCAGGAGCAGACGCCAGGAAATAATCAACTTGAGGGCTGAAATCAACAAAATAGAAACCAGGAAAACAATACAAAAAAATCAATGCAACAAAGAGTTGGTTTTTTGAGAAAATCAACAAGATTGATAAACCTTTATCCAAATTAACGAAAAAGCAGAGACAGAACATGCAAATTAACAAAATCAGAAACGAAATGGGGAACATAACAACAGACACAGAGGAAATCCAGACAATTTTCAGGTCATACTTCGAAAATCTGTATTCCACAAAAATTGAAAATTCAAAGGAAATGGACAAGTTTCTGGATAACTATCACTTACCAAAATTAAATCAAGAACAGACAAACAACTTAAATAGACCTATAACCCGCAATGAAATAGAAGCAGTCATCGAAAGCCTTCCAAGGAAAAAAAGTCCAGGGCCAGATGGATTCAGTGCAGAATTCTACCAGACATTCAAGGAAGAACTAATACCACTACTCCTCAAACTGTTCCACAAGATAGAAACAGAAGGTTTATTGCCAATCTCTTTTTATGAGGCCACAATAACTTTGGTACCCAAACCTCACAAAGACACAACTAAGAAAGAAAACTACAGACCAATATACCTGATGAACATCGATGCAAAAATACTCAATAAAATAATGGCAAACCGAATTCAAAAATACATCAGAGAAATCATCCACCATGATCAAGTAGGCTTCATACCTGGATTGCAGGGATGGTTTAACATACGAAAATCTATCAACGTGATCCACCATATAAACAAATTGAAAAAGAAAAACCATATGATTATCTCCCTAGATGCAGAAAAAGCCTTCGATAAAATTCAACACCCTTTCATGATAAAGGTATTAGAGAGGTCAGGGATAACAGGAACATACCTAAACATAATAAGAGCAATATACAGCAAACCAACTGCCAACATCAAACTGAATGGAGAGAAACTTAAGCCAATTCCTCTAAAATCAGGAACAAGACAAGGCTGTCCTCTCTCTCCATATCTCTTCAATATCGTACTAGAAGTTCTAGCTAATGCTATAAGACAACAAAAGGAGATCAAGGGCATCCAAATTGGAAAGGAAGAAGTCAAACTGTCTCTATTTGCAGATGATATGATAGTTTACATAAGCGACCCAATAAACTCTACCAGGGAATTCCTACAGCTGATAAACACCTTCAGCAAACTAGCAGGATACAAGATAAACTCAAAAAAATCAGTAGCCCTATTTTTTTCAGACGACAAAGAGGCAGAGAAAGAAATCAGAGAAACATCACCCTTTACAATAGCCACAAGCAACATAAAGTATCTTGGTGTAACGCTTACCAAACAAGTAAAAGATCTATATAATAAGAACTTTGTGACTCTAAAGAAAGAAATTAAAGAAGATACCAGAAAATGGAAAGACCTCCCATGCTCTTGGATAGGTAGGATAAACATAGTAAAAATGGCAATCTTACCAAAAGCAATCTACAGATTCAATGCAATCCCCATTAAAATCCCACCACAATTCTTCACCGACCTTGAAAGGATAATAATCAACTTTATATGGAAAAACAAAAGACCCAGGATAGCCAAAACAACCCTATACAATGAAAGAACATCAGGAGGCATCACCATTCCTGACTTTAAGCTCTACTACAGAGCTATAGTTCTGAAAACAGCCTGGTATTGGCATAAAAATAGACAGGTAGACCAATGGAATTGAATTGAAAATCCTGATATTAATCCACGCACCTATGAACACCTGATTTTCGACAAAACAGCTAAAATTATACAATGGGGCAAAGACAGCATCTTCAACAAATGGTGCTGGCACAATTGGATGAGGGTGTGTAGAAGACTGCAGATAGACCCATGTCTGTCGCCATGCACAAAACTCAAGTCCAAATGGATCAAAGACCTCAACATCAATCCAGCCACATTGAACCTCTTAGAAGAGAAAGTAGGAGGTACCCTTGAACAAATTGGTATAGGAGACCGCTTCTTGAACATAACTCCAGGGGCACAGACACTGAGAGAAACAATTAATAAATGGGACCTCTTCAAACTTAGAAGCTTCTGTAAGGCAAAGGACACAGTTGACAAGACCAAACGGCAGCCCACTGACTGGGAAAAGATTTTCACTAATCCTATATCCGACAAAGGGCTGATCTCCAAAATATACAAAGAACTCAAGAAACTAGTCAACAAAACACCAAATAACCCTATTAAAAAATGGGGTACAGAACTGAAGAAAGAATTCTCAACGGAGGAAATCAAAAAGGCTGAAAGACACTTAAGAAAGTGCTCCACATCCTTAGCTATCAGGGAAATGCAAATCAAAACAACTTTGAGATACCATCTTATCCCTGCCAGAATGGCTAAAATTAGAAACACCAGTGATGACTTATGTTGGAGAGGATGTGGAGAAAGTGGAACACTCCTCCACTGCTGGTGGGAGTGCAAACTCATACAGCCACTTTGGAGATCAGTATGGCAGTTCCTCAGGAAAATGGGAATTAGTTTACCACAGGACCCGGCAATCCCCTTCTTAGGCATATACCCAAAGGATTCACATCAATGCAACAAAGACATCTGTTCAACTATGTTCATAGCAGCACTATTTGTAATAGCAAGAACCTGGAAGCAACCTAGATGCCCTTCAATTGAAGAATGGTTAATGAAGATGTGGCACATCTACACAATGGAATACTACTCTGCAGAAAAAAATAATGGTATCTTGAAATTCGCAGGCAAGTGGATGGCACTTGAAGAAACCATCCTGAATGAGGTAACCCAGTCACAAAAAGAGGAACACAGTATGTACTCACTCATATATGGATTTTAGACCTAGATCAAATGATCACCAGCCTATAATTCACATCACCAGAGGAACTAGGATACAAGTTGTATTCTAAGAGATTCATATAAAGTCCCTCACAGAACTGGGAAGGGACAAGTCCCCCAGACCTCAGGTATAGTGGGGGAGGACAGCTAATGGAGAGAGAAGTAGGAGAAAATGAGAGGGAGGAGAGGAAGGCATGTGCGACCAGGAGGATTGAGCCTGGTTAGGAATGGAAAATAGGAAAGAGAGAGAGAGACAGAGACAGAGAGAGAGAACATAAAAGAGGGAGCCAATATTGGTTTGAAGATAAAGTTGAACACAAAGAAAGGTCGAGGGAACTACAAGACTGCTCCCAACTAACAATCTCAGCTTCCGTGGAAAGGCTATCATAAATGCCCTTCCCGGAGAGTGAGATCAACAACTAACTTCTCCATGGAGTCCTCAACTAATGCCTGTTGAAAACAGGAGCAAACACCCATACATAAACACTGAGTCAAACTAGAACCCAGAAGCAGATGGAGAGGACAAGACCATGCGGTAGAAGTACATAGAGACAGCTTACCTGAACAAGGAGGAGCTAAGGGCCACTAGACTGATAGCTGGGAAGCCAACAGGGGTCTGACTCGGACCCCCTGAATATGGGTCTCAGCCAGAAGGTCTGAGCAGTCTAAGAGACCTCAGACAGTGGAGCCAGGATGTATCCCTGGTGCACAAAAGGACTTTGCAAACATATCCCCCATGGAGGGATAACTGCCTTATTCTAGAGATAGGAGAGAAGCCCTAGTCCCTACTTCACAGGACCTGTCAGATCTACATGACCCCAACTGGATGGCATTCCCCTACATATTGTATTGTGGTGGGGGGTTGGGAGGGGAGGGTGTTTAGAGTGCATGGGAGAGGGTAGAGAGGGCAAAAGGGAGGGAAGGAGGGAGGGAGGGCTTGGGGGGGAGGGAGGGAGGGAGGGAGAGGGAACTGGGATTGACATGTAAAATAATAATAATAATAATAAAAAAAAAAAAAAAAAAAAAAAAACGCTTTGACTCCAAAATTTAAGTTGAAGAACAAGTTACTGGGGAAAAGTATTTCTATTTTTGTTTCCACAGAAAATGAAAAGATGTGGATTCCTTCCAGACTAATGTGGTTTGATCACACCAGACCGCCTGAAACAGAGTACAAGCTGATCCTACATTCCAAACAGCTGGACAAAACAGCCCTACAGACTACAGCTAGGATATCTGAATCTTCTTCGAATCCCCCAAGACAGCGCCCCTTACCAGCAGGAAGTAGTTTGGAAAGAACGACGCCCAAATTCCCAAATATTGTGTATAAATGTTTGTTTTCATTTAATTGGACTTTGTTATATAAAATTAAATAAAAAATACTCTATATGCATAAAAAAAAAGATGCACCTACAATGCTCTTAAACCCTGGAAGACACACAGAGAATAATTAATTTCATTATCAAATAAAACTGCATTTGGAGTTATTAAAAAAAAAAAAGATCCAGATATAGTACTTGAGTATTTACCCAAAGGATGCATCACTGTGTTCATCACTTCTCTACTTACAACAGCCAGAAATTGGAAACAACCTAGGTGTCTTTCAATTGCTGAGTGGATTAAAAAAAAATGGTACATTTACTACAGCTGTAGTATTACTCAGCTGTTAAAAATGAAATAGTGCAATTTGCAGGCAAGTGGATGGAAGTAGAAAAAAAATTGTCCTGAGTGAGATAATCCAAAACCAGGTCCATAAAGAGAAATATGGTATGTATTCCTTTATAAGTGAATATTAGCTGTTAAGTCAATCTGTGGAACCACAGAAGTGAGGTATAAAGTAAGGGACTTGTGTGTGGGGAGATAGATCTTGTTAGAAAGGGAAATGGAATAGATAATTGTGCATGGATAGGTTTCTAGAATGGGAGGATCAAGTGTGAAGGGGGAGAGAAGCTGAGACAGAGTGTGGGAATATGGAGAGAGACAGCTAAAATTAAAGGTAATTTGAGGGTTAGTAACAGAAACCTAATACAGTAGAAGCTTACTACAACATACATATATGAAGGTGATCTAACTGAAACTGCCAAATAATGAAGGAGCTAGAGCTGTAGCATGAATAATATAAACCCAGAGAGACAGATATTGAGGTTCATAGGAGATCATAGGAGCAACGCAACCAAGCCACCAAAGAGTTTTTACCTCAACTGAGGCTGGGGCAATCCTGTCCTCAACTTGGCTGGAGACTAATTGCCCAAGACTGAATGTTATCACTGAGACCCTGCTCCTGTCTTTTATACCTCTCTAGTGCTAGATTAAAAACATGAGCTCTGTTTTCTATTTTAGACTGATTCACTCTCATTTAGTCCTGGGTGGCCTTGAACTTACAGAGTTCTGCCTCTGTATCCTAAGTCCTGGGACTAAAGGTGTGTGCCACCACTGTTTGAACTAAATGGTTGTGGCTAGCTTTGCATTCTGATATCCAGGAAAGCTTTATTAGATCATAAACAATATGTCACCACATAGAGCCTCAACTGGTCATCTCTTATTACCAAATGAAGCTTCCAGTACTGGGATCGAATTACATCTAATTAAATTGGTGCAAGGGGTTGTATGGGAACTGCAAACAACCCAGGATATTGCCAAGATTATAGATTACTCCCCACAAACTGATGGCAAGGTCCCATTGCTGAAGACAACCCCTAAATTACTCACCAAACATGGAGCTGGTGTCTACATAGAGCCTTTAACCCCTACATGATAGGGTTTTTGGTGCAGTAAGATACTCTGCACACTACCTACTACCAAATAACAAATGTAAACACTAACTCAGCCACAAATACTTTGACCCACAACAGTGTCCTGACTGCAAAATACATTAGTGCAATGGTGGTCCATAACCAACCAATATAAGATTTGACTTAAGGCCCATTCCAGTTGTTAAAACACTTGGTTGACATTGCTTGGTTGACTAAGAACCTGAGAGTAGGTAGCTCAAGGACTTAGGGGAAAACAAGATTCTCCTGTTCTAAAAACAACAAAATCATAGCAATAAAATGACTCCTAATGACATTCAACCATACTCATAGATAAATGTTTTACTTAACCATCATCAGGGAAGCTTCCTCTTGCAGCAGATAGGAACAAATACAGAGACCCACAGCCAGACCCTAAGTAGAGAGTGATGGACCTTGGAACACCCAGCTCTAAAAGGGATGTTCCCATCATGTCCTTCCCCTCATGCCATAGGGACCACTGTGGATGAGGAGATGGGAAAGAGCATAAGAATCAGAGGGGATGTAAGTCACCATGAAAACAAGGCTCTCTAAATCAACAAGCTTACAGCACATATGAACTCACATGGACTGAGGCAGCATGCACAGGGCCTACACAGGTCTGCACGAGGTTCTTTGTGTATGTGTCATGTCTTCCAGTTTAGTGTTTTTATGGGATGCCTGAGTATACCAAAGAGTGGGTCTTAGATTCTTATCATTTCTCTTAGGTCTTTTCCTTCTGTTTTATTCAATTGAAATGTGTGTTTTTCTTATTATATTTTATCTTTTTATTATCCCTTAGAGGCCTGTTAGCTTTTTGGTAAGAAACAAAAGGGAGTAGGTCAGGATGGGAGGGCAAGTGCCGAGAAGCTGGGGGGAATAGAGGGTGGGGAAACTGCAATCAGGTTATATTATGTGAGAAAAGTTATTTACAATAATAGGAAAAAATGGTGATGGGAAAAAGCAATAGGATTTTTTTTTTAACAAGTAAAAAAGAAAACCTTTAATATTCTTAAAAGTACTTCATTGGTGAGTGTACTTCAGGTTTTGATGGCTCACAATATAACTCAGACTATTTTTCTTTGAAGTTTTATGTTTTCAGACAAGTTCTTAACTGTGTCCTAGGCTGGTCTGGAACTTACTGGGTCATCCAGGATGGCCCCAGACTTGCAGTAATACTCTTGTCTCAGCCTTCTGAGTGCCATGATTACAGCCATGAACCACCATTCCTGGCTTAAGAAAGCTATGTATTTGCCTTATATTTGGACTACGAATATGCATGGAACCCGAGAGACCAACCAGTGCTCAGTGTAATGGCAGGAGTGGCTTAGGTTGGTTACAGAAGGTCCTGCATCCAATGAACTAATTGAGTTGCGACCAATTTACTAGTTCAGCTACAGACAATTGCCAGATGATCAACAAAATTGTTGCCAATTAAATTGTTTTCTTTCTGAAAATACTATCTGATTGTATTGTTGTTCCAGATTCTGAGAGTCATTCCATTCTTGAGTGATGTTCTAAAATTCTTTGCCTAAATAAATCATACTGAATTAAAAAAAAAAAAAAAAGGAAAAGAAAGTGTATTCATGGAAATTTCTGACAACTAGCTTTCAATGACACCATCACCCTAATTATCACTCCTGTGCTGCCAGGGCCTTCACAGCTGGTGTTCTCAGTGGTGACAACAGCTAGAGTGACACCCCCAAATGTCCTCCTCTAATGAAGAGTGATGTGATTGAGCGTATCCCACTTTCAGGAGTTGTCTTCATATCCTGATTCTATGAGGGTTGTTATGTTATGTTAAAAATAGTTAGTCAATGTCTATTAAATGAAGAACCCTATTAAAATCCCACATTCTTTATCCATTTTTGGTATCAGAGCTTACTGGAAATGCAGCAAACGAGGTCCAGCAAGCAGCTGAGTTTTTGAGAAGTAGAGTTCGCTGAGGTTGTGTGTAAATTCTGTGTGATACAGATCTATATCACAGCCCCTGTACCATGACACAAGGCCTTTGTTTTAGGAGAACAAGATGTATTCATTCTGTTATTATGAGAAGTACAGTTCATCATGCAGCATCTTCTGTAAGGCAATGGCCATCTGCCATCATGTAAAAACCTCCAGCCAAAATTTCAGTCAAGCAAACTATGTACAGTCCTGGCTACTGAACCTGGTCTCAGGGACACAGTTAATATCCTTCACTTCCTTTCTTCAGTCTTCAGCTTAAATTTCCCTTAGCTCAGTCCAAAACTTTAGCTGCCCTGGCTTGTTCCCTTGGTGTGATGACCTAGATTCTCATCTCTAAGTCATCTCAACCCAGTTACTTCATCTTTCTCGATTTATGGTTAATACAATGGTCCCTTGGCAACTGCCACTAGACCGATATATTATGGTGTGCAGCACGTATGGGACAGAGCTATAGGATATGCAAAGATAATCAAGGTAGATGGTAGAAAAATAACTTGGTTACATAACCATGTGGCATAATGACAGCAATTTAAGCATTTATCCGAGTTGCGCTTACAGAGGCCTTGATTTCAGATTCTTTTTATGTAATTGTTTCAGAATAATGTCCATTCCAAAACTTAAATAGGATGAGAAAGGCATATCCTAGTACATGCCAAGAAAGCAAACTGAAAAAAAAAGTAGAAACTTAAAAACATCAAAATTAAACCACCAAAAGTTGAATTGTGATTGCAAAAAAATGAGGGATGATACTAACTCTAGAGCAAGAAAGTGTGAGGAGAAGGTAAAGAGTTGAGAACCAGGAAGCTCTGAGAAGGGGAAGCAAGCATCAGTGAAGGGTGAACACTGGAGGCCAGCATGGCTGCACAGTCAGTCAAGCACAGCAAAGGGTTGGCACGCACTCCATTTAGACGAATCCATTCATTTCAATATCCTGCAATGTTTCACATTGCATTTTATGTCACAGTCTCATACAGCACCATTTAATGAAAGAACTTCCCTTTCTTTCAAAAACTGGGATCGTAAAAGTATTTCAGTGATCAGTTTGAAAAGCAAAGTGAAGTGCTTCAGATTCTCCCTTACTCATTCCAAAACTGAAGGCCATATATACACACACACACACACTCACACATATATAGGCTATTTTGTAAAACACTTCCAGTAAGATAGAAGCCCTCTATATGATGTTTTCTAGACTAGAGTATGACATATAAAAAAAAAAACATCAAAAGTCATAAAACTTTACTTACCAGAGTATAAAAATGTGTGTTTACTTGAATCATGCGCAAACTCAACGATGGGCAAGAAACAATGTTCATTATTTTAAGGAGCCAAAATGATTATTTTACATGAAAGGTTTTATACTCTACAGAAAGTGGGAGAAAGTGACATTCTGCTGTGTGTGATGGAACTTGCCTATGATCCCGGCATTTGGGAGGTTGGGGTAGGAGGACTGTGTAAGTGTGACAACATATGCTTGTGACACCAGCATGCTGCAGACTGAAGCAGGAATACTGTGAGTTCAAGGCCATTTGCAAGGCAAAAACCTTGTCTCACAAAAACAAGCAAAACAAGACATTAGAAAAGCAGCATTCTTCACAGACAAGCAGGCTCATCATAGTGACTATCAGCAACATTCAAAAGTCAAAATTTAAAAGTGATGTATCTAAAATATCATTAAGGAATTAATCAGAATAATGGGAAATAGACCCAAACTAAAAACAGATGCTCTGTACCACAGCATTATTGTAGTTTTCATGATAAATTAGAACATTAAACTTTATAAGCTGAGCCTATGACCCCTTTTGTCAATTGAAAATCATCTTTTTGTTACTTTAATCAGCAAAACATGGTAAGTTCTGGGGTGACTGCGGCTGGTTAGGACTTTCCTGCCATCTTGTGACAATGGAGCCAGAATGAAGTTTGAGAAGAAAAGCCTAGGCTCCCTTTAAAGATGGAACCTCAATGTTTCTACGGCACACAAAGCTCATTTCCTTAACTATTACTGTTATTTTAGTATTAATTATTTTTTTGCATATATACATGTGTATAATATATGTGTACATGTTCACATGTGTATGGGCACAAATGTGCACAGTTGAGTGTACATGTGTGAAGGTCAGAGGTTAATGTCGTTTGCCTTTCTTAGCAGATCTCCACCTCTTCTATCTCATTTGAACCCAGAAATCACTGTTTCAGATTGTTTCAATATCCAGCTTGCTCAAGTGACCCTGTGTCATCCCTTTTCAGACACTAGGATGGCAGGCAAGTCCTTATGTTTGTGTGACAAGAGCTTTGCACACACTGAGCCATCTTCTCAGCCCTTTATTCAATTAATTTTGTAATTAAGTTTTTTTCATCTATTTTGATCACCTCCCCCACCTCCCTACCAACCCAACTTCATGTTCTCTATCTCCCTCCAAAAACCTAAGCAAAAACCAAAAAATGGATTCAAAACAAAATAATAATCTTAAAAAAAAAAAAAAAAAGCAAGGCAAACAAATAAAACGCAAAGTACATGAGCCTTCCCTGGAGTACTATTGGTATTCCCGGTGACCTGTCATTGAAGAAAACTGATTTACCCTTTCCCAGCAGGTATTGACTGCAGCTCGTTTCCTTGCTAGTGATGTGACTCTGTGTCCAGTGCCCATTCTCAGTGCTGTTTTGTTCAGTTCTTGTGTGTGCTGCCACAGTCTCTGTGTGTTCGTATTGCACCAGTCCTCTGTGTCTGGGAGCAGTTATCACCTCTGACACTTACAATCTTTATGCCTCCTCTTCTGCATAGATCCTGAGCTCTGATGGAAGAGTTTGATGTTCCATTTAGAGGTGAATGCTCCAAAGTCTCTTACTGTGTACATTGTCCGGTTGTGGGGCCCTGCATTAGTTTCCATCTACTTTAAGAAGCAGCTTCTATGATGATGGATGAGTGATGTTCTCTATGGATATAGCATTATTAATTGAGTGGTGCTCGGATCTATGGTTATAGCAATGTGTATTTTAAATTTAGTTATCATGCATAGCTCTGTGTTTTCTTATTCTCCTAGAGTCATACGACTAACTCACAAGCTGACTGAATTTTTTTTTTTTATCATGGCAGGCTTCTAAGGCTACTCATGTCTTTAACACAGGCATCATGGAACTAAAACACTTTTAAAAACACATTGAGTGATCAAGAAGACAAAGAAAGAAACAAAATAGAGGCAAAGAATTTCATGGTGAAGAGATTTTTCTTGGCTCATTGTGCTAGTACCTACAGTTAGGTCCATAATTGGGCCATGCAAATATTGCTGTGTGTGAATAAAAGAATTACTGCCTCAGCATTTCAGAGCTCAGATCAGGCTAGGCAGTAACAAGGTAGGGCTGAGAGCTGATCCAGCTTCCGACCTTGTTGGTAAATGTTCTTTAGCTTAATTATGAATTAAGCAACTTATGGAAAAAAGAGTTTATTTTAGCTCACATCTCCAGGTTATGGTCCATTACTGTGATGAAGTGAAAGCAGGAATGTAAAGTATCTAGTCACATTTATAGTCAAGAGCAGAGAGCCAAGTACTTAATGCTCACTTGGCTTTCCCCAGGGTCAAAACCCAGGGAATGGTGACTCTCATTTTTAGGTTGAATCTTCCCATGTTAGTTAACACAATCAAGACAATTTCTACCAGAAATGTCCTCAGGTCAACCTGACCTAGATAATTCTTCATAGAGAATTATCTCAGGGGATTATGAATTATGTCCAGTTGATAAAACTATCACAGAATCTGTTCATGATTGTATGATGGAATTGTACCCAATATCTAGCAATCATTTAGTGGCAGATGCCAGCCACATTACAGATGCTCGATATGACAGATTGGTTATAGCAGAGCATGGATAGTGAACCTTTTGGAACAGGGAGAATCACATGGCTCCAGCTGGATGGGTATGATGGTTTGAATAAGAATTATCTCTATAGGCTTATATATTTGAATACATGATCCCCAGTTGATGGACTGTTTAGGAGAGGATTAGGAGCTGTGGCCTTGTTGGGGACATGTGTCACTGGGGGTGTGCTTGGAAGCTTTCAAAATCCCACACCATTCCCAGTTAGTGCCTGTTCTCTGTAAAGGATCAGAATGTGACCTCTCAGCTACTGCTCCAGCACCACATCTTCCACAATTCTCTTACTATGACGGTCATGGACTAACCTTCTCAGAGTGTAAGCAACTATCCAATTAAATGTTTCATTTGATAAGTTTCCTTGGTTATGGTGTATCTTCATAGCAATAAAACAGCAACTAAGACAAGAGGAAACTGATAGAGTTATGAGTGAAGTTACATCCATCCAGTGCAATGCTGAAGGATTCTGGTTTTAAAGTACACAGTTGTTTTATTTTATTGGAAGATTAAGAAAAAAAAGGAAGTTTCAATAGATGAACTATCTGAAGCTGTCTTCTTTTTATGTAAAACAAGTTCTGATTGGGTAAAAGAAAGAGATCTAAAGAATCTCTAAATAAATCTAAGACCTATTCCACAGGGGAATGGGAGAGGAATAACCCCCTGATATTGTAAGCCTGACTTACAATCAAGGTCTGGGGAGGTAGTGGTCCCACACAGAAAGCATATTTTGATGACTCACACAGTTGACATAGCAGCAAAATGCTCTCTAAATACCTATGCATACCTCTAGGCAAATGTGGCTTTCAGCCTTAACCAGAGAAGCCTCTCTTCATAATACACCATGGGAAATGCATAGGCTCATGGTTCCTCAAGATGCAGAAATGAAACGGCTGATGTGGGTCAATCCCCAAAGAAGTCACATATATGACTTTCTTTAAGGATCAAGGAATACTGTAGAAGAAAGTGTGGAAAAGCTTGAAGATAGGGTGAAGGTCTAGGAAACATCAGTCCCAAGCCTCAGTACTACTGTAATCACCAGTTCAAATAACTATGGTTAGCTGCATTGGGTACACACAAGACTGACCACATCAACAATGAGTCAAGGCAAGGGACAGACACATTGGATCCTTTGTTATAATAAATTGCTTCGGGGACCTTAGTGGATTCCGTGGCAGTTGAGGATGACCAAGGCAGAGGGTCAAACATGAAAGGCAGACTACAGAGTTTAAGTGAGTTTTATTAGAATGGGAAGAGGGGAGAGGGAGAGAAGAGAGATAAAGAGACACACAACAGAGGACAGAAGAGGGAGAAAGGAAAAGTCCTGTCTGTCCCAGAGGAAAAGTGGGAAAGAGAGAGGGAAAAAGAAAGCAGAAAAGAGAAAGCATAAAGACAGCTGGAAGCACAGTGTAAGTGGGTGGGGCCTGCCTTTTAAAGGGGTCCTTTGCCCTTGCATGAAGCCTAGTAATCATGGAACCCTGGGCTGACCGGGGTAAAGCCTGAATGCTAGGTGACAGGGCCAGGTCAGCATAATGTCTGATCCTTACACCCTTTATCTCTGAACTATTGACTATGGATAGATTGTGGAAGAGGCACACTGTCTTGAGTTGTGACCAGCCTCCATTGGATGATTCCAAACCCACAGTCACACAGATGGCAATGGTTGATTTTGTTGTTTCACAAAACAAAACAAATAGTCACAAACTTGAGAGAAAGATTTGTGGGGAAGGTGGGCAGAGCTGGGAGGGAAGTAGGATGTGAGAGTGGTCAATATGTAAGCCCAAGATGACCAGCAGTGTTGCTGGATGTCTGTAAGCCTGTGGCTGGTGCAGAGTACAAGGAAACCCGATATTAGGACTTAAGCGAAGGATGAAGAGAGGGAACAGGAACATTACAGTTTCTACCTGCTTTACAAAGAACATAAATGGAAGGCTCTGGAAAGCATTTATGGCGCTGGCTGTCAGTTCTCAGTCAAGAGACTAGAGGAGGCTCAGACAATGAGTGGCTCTGTTGTAGCCGCCTGCTTTCACTCTGTCTATTGGCAGAGTCTCTCATTGCTTCACACCTACTTTCCACAGACCCCAGGGCCCCAGGCTCCATTTAGCAGAGTAACAGTTTTCAAATAATAATCTGGTGTTTGTCTCCTGTTCTCCTTTACCTTTGTGTCTTTTATTTTTCTTAGGTCTCTCCCCACCCCACAAAGGCCCCTCTTTTCCTTTAATTTACAGGATCTTATTTCCACTTTATAAAAGTTGTCAGTTAACTGCAAAACTGTCTCATACACTAGATGTCTTTGGTGACAAATTCTGCCTGTTTCACTAGAGACCTTCTCCAGTGTGGTCACTAGGACTATGCTACAGAATGCTGATTTGAGGCTTGAGGTCACTCTTGAGGAAGAGAATGAAATCCATTCTTTGGAATTGTGGCAAAGTAGGCTTTCCATTGCCTGCTTCTCGATGGTGTCATAGGAAGAACAGACCTCATTAAAATCCATTTCACATTTGCACTATGATGTTGGTTAATCAATATCAAATCTATCTGTCTGTGTATTTTTCTATTTTATTTCTATCTGTCATCTATTTATCTATACACAAGGTCTCTAGTATCCAAGGCTGGCCTTAAACTCACAATGTAGCTGAGGATTACCTTGAATTTCTTGTCACTCCTCTTCCACTTCCTCAGTTCTGGGGTTTCATGCATATGACCCCATGCTAAGTGTATGTGGTGCTGGGGATAGAACCCAGGTCTTTATGCATATTAGGTAAACACTCCACCAACTGAGATACATCCCCAACCACCATAAACATTTTGAATCTCACTTTTGTCACCTATAGAATGAAACTAATAATAATACATGCTTAAGTATTTCTGTGAAGAGCAAAGGTGGTAAGTACAGCACTTCGCACATGTGAGGATTTGCCAGCAGTACCTTCTGACTTCTTTCTTGGACTGGTTTTTGTTTTTGCTAAGCTGTTGAGCTTAATCCACAGAGTGGCATTTAAATTCTGGAATCTGAAGCAGGATTAAAGTACTCAAAATGAGTGCTGATGGGGCTTCTTTTTATTTACTTATTTTTCACAGAGATTAATTAGCTTTTAGCACATTATAACAAAATACTGTGAAGAGACACAATAACTACAGCAACTCTTATAAAGGAAAACATTTAATTGGGGCTGGCTTACAGTTTCAGAGTTTCAGTCCATTATCATCATGGCAGAACATGGCAGCGTGCAGGCAGACATGGTGCTGAGAGTTCTACATCTTGATCTACAGGCAGCAGAAGGAGACACTGTGTGCCACACTGAGTGTAGCTTGAGCATGTGAGACCTCCATGCCTGCCTCTACAGTGACAAATTCCTCCAACAAGGCCACACCTACTTCAACAAGGCCATACCTATTGTGCCATTCCCTAGGCCAAATATTGAAACCCATTAGTTTATGGGGGCCGTTCCTATTTAAACCACCACAAAGACTATCCAATAATGTTGACTTGGAGACCAAATCTCTAACATATGGACCTTTGAAGGACAGTCAACATCCAAATGGAATCAAAGAGTTGAGCTGATTAAAAATGTACCCAGATGAGTTCAGGAGTAGTTATGTGAATTGTTTCTGTTCATAGGTTCATTCATCTCCACTCAGAGCTTGTCTTATTCAATCTTGTATTCATTTATTTCCTTAACACAAAATTTTTGAACCCTTGGTTTTGAGACCAGGCACTCCATGATGAATAAGCATAAGGTACTTTTGTCATGAAACATGAAACTCCTCTTTAGTTACTGTGGAGTTTACACATCTATTTTTTGAGTGATTTTCTTCACAGATGCACCTGCAACATAGTAACTTCCAGCCATTGAAACTTCTAATAAACCTTTTAAAGTATGTATGCCTTTGAATTTTATGTATAAAATCCGTTCTAATGCTGTTTCCTCCAAACCCTCCCATATACTTCTCCCTGCTCTCCTTCAAACCCATGACACCCCCTTAAAAAAAACTAATTGTTATTGAATGCATATATGTATTTGGATATATGTATATATTACTAAATATATCTTGACAGGTCTATGTAATGTTACAAGTATGTGTGTTTTCAGGGCTGAACATTTGGATTTGGACAACCAGTTGGCATGTTCTTCTGTGGGGAGGATCACTTACTTCTCCTGCTCCCAGATTTATTCAGTTTATTATTATACCCACAGATAAGTGTAGTCTTCATCTCTCAACAAGGAAACCTCCCTTTGCAACAGACAGAGCCCATTATAGAAAATCACAACCAATCAATATTCAGAGTTGTGGAGGCCATCTTATATAAGTAATGAATACATCTACAAAACACTTATGCAGAAGAGAGGGTGGAAAGATTGTAATATCAGAAGCTACACCCATAAAGTATCACCAATATGACCATACAAATGTCAGTTGGACAAGGAAGACACCAATGAACATGCCAAACTGAACAAGGAAAAGTCCACAGGGTCTCAGCCACATCTGAAGTTTTCTTTTTCATAGTTAAGTCACTGGAATTCATTTAATTAACTTGTGTATATGGTGAAAAACAGGTATTCATTTTCATGGTTTTTAAAGTTTATCTACTTGATTATCCTAGAATCCTTGATTGAATTACACACAATTTCCTCAATGATATATAAGGATACTTTTTCTTTTAAATAAATAAGTCTATATATTTACAGTTTCACATACGCCCCTTTAAGGTCTTTGTTCACACTGAACTCAACTATTTCACTGTCTACAGCTGTATAATAAAATTCATGTGTAAGGACACATTCTCTAGTTGGGGTTTGCTTTAGAAATACTTGCTCTTCTATATAAATTTTAGAACCAATGTCTCATGGTTTTTGAAACTTTGTTGACATAGCAGCTAATCCCATTCTGGAGTCTCCCTTTAATCTTGGTTTCTGTTTCCTGCCCTCTATTCATTGTCAGCTTCTTATAAGCAGTTTCTAGAGACTGTTTTCACCATTTTTGTTAATGGGTGGTGCATCTTTCTACAGAGATAATACCATGGCATAGATTGTAAAATTATGCATTTTGTATAATACCACATGCCAAGGCTTGTACTATTACCCAAACTGGGAAAGTAGAAGGTCTGTTCACTCCTTTATTCAATTTTAGTTCCATAGCCACCTGCAAAATATTGAAAGATGGAGACAGCTGGTTTACAGAAATGTTCTCAGTTCTACATTTATCAAGAAAATGAGGATGAAAATAGAAGAGGAAAGTGAGGTATAAATGTGTTTTGAATTCATACCATAAAAAGCTGTGCACTTTCTTATGCTTTTAGATAAAAAGATATTTACTGGGATTATTTTAATCTTGTTATTATCTGAATCAAATAGTCTCATTTTCTGCTCCTCAAGAGGTAACTCTCATGAGAGTCTCTATTTACTGTCACAGTGCCTATATTTTAGATACCAGGATTGCTGGCATTGAGGGCAGAGCAAGGGGAAATCTTGTACTTCTGCAGCTGTAAATCCCATTCCAGTTAATATTAAATAGAAAGTTTGCCTTAAGAATCTTAGAATAATTCTCTACTTGTTTTCAGATTGAGGGCTTAGTTTCAAAATAGAGATCAGGTTTTAGAATAAAGGTCTTTGGACTTGAATGAGAAATACAGAAGTTTGCTTGAGTTTTAGACTCACAGTGTGTGTGTGCTGTTTGTCTATGTTTATACTCATGGTGTATATGGGGGTATATGTGTGTAGTGTATTGTGTATATTTATCATACAATACACTATACATATATAGTATATATATATATATCACACAATACACACACACGATGTTTGGGGCATGGTGTGTGTGTGTGTGTGTGTGTGTGTGTGTGTGTGTATGTAGTGTGTATGGTGGTATTTTTGTGTGTGTGTGTGCACACAAGCTGGTGTGTGTGAGCATACATGGGGAGTCAAGAGGACAACTTTGGGTACTGGACCTAATCTTCTACTCTTAGTAATTGGGGTCTCTTTATTGTTGGCCATTGCATAGACAAGGTGGGATGTCCACTGGGCTTCTGGAATTCTCCTGTTTCTACTTGAGCTCATCTTGGTGTAGAAATGATGGAGTTGCCAATGGAAATTACTGAATCTTGATTTACATAGGTTCGAAGGATTCAAAATCAGGTCCTCAGGCTTGTATGACACTTTGCCCATAGTTTTCTTCTGTTTTACTCCTGCTTTTAGGCTTAGCTTCCAGTTGATCCTTCTAGAACTCAGAGAAACTTAATAAGGATTGTAAAAAGAACCTTTCTGTCAAAATTTGAGAGAATGTTTCAGGAACTCTAGTGTTTAAATAATGGGCAGGTGTTGTTGTATTGTCTACCCCCAGGGAATGGGTCCTTGATTTCTGATACAATTCTGCAATGTAGAAATTCTTAGTTTATGCTGAAGTGTGCTGAATTTCTCATGGTGAATTAACTCCCCCAGGGCCTTGGCTCCTGACATGTTTTGGTCATTCACATTGCCAGTTGCTTTTCTTCTTTGGGTTTCTGTTTTCCATCACCTGCAGTGTGAGTTCTCATCACTGGGTGCACTGAGGTTTGGAGAGCAAAGTGAATATGTACTTAGTGGTATTCATGCCCACAACTTCCTTTTCTTCCTTGAATGGATGCCTCAGGCCTTGGCTTGCAATGTATGTCTGGCTTGTTTTCTACCCATCTGAGCTAAGAAATCCTGCAAACAGCCTCACACTCACACATCTCCAAACTCCTGTCAAGCAAGTCAGCACAATTAGCACTATTTGGTTAGAGTCCCACTACCAAGGCCACCCTTGAAGCTGTGTCCAGTGCTGTGTTGTTTCCTGTGATTACCACGAGGTGATGGGACAGCAAACCATGACACACAATTAGAGTCTGTACCAATTTGGTTCTAAAGTTTACATGGGAACACAATGTATTTTAGTAGTGAAAACAATCTTGAAGAAGAGGGACCAATTGGAGAGTGTATATTGCCTAAAGAGTTTCTGTAAAGCTGAAATTATGAATACAGTACATCACGGGTAGAAGTTTATATCTGTGGATAAAAGAAAAGGGTAATTCAGAAATGGAGAGGAACACATAGGGTTAATGGATTATTTTACCCCTGAATGTATGTAAATTACTGGGAAAAAGATAATGACTGATATGTGTTGCTGAAATGACTGGCTAAGCATTTGCAAAACAGAACTTGCCATTTTCCCAAAACTATAGATATAAATATAAATATCAGTGCTGAACTTTCTGGGGAGAAATGGAGAGTGAAGTCTTTATGTTCTAGAGTTAGGCAAAAGCATTTCTATGGGAATTGGGAATGTATCAAAAGCAGGAGCCATGAAGAAATGTAGTAAGTTAGGTTTAGTTAAAAATAATTTTGTTCATTCAAGAGACATAAAAACATACAAGAATAGATTAGGAGAAAATATTAATTTAAGAAGCAATAATAGAATCATAATAAACAAATAGGCAAGATATTTGGACATTTTATCTAAAAGGTATACTTGTGATAGCTAGGAAATCAGCATGGTTATTACAGAAATATAAACCCACAGCTAAATGTTATAAACCACCTGTTAACATGCTGAAATCAACATAGTCACACTCATCCTATATCCTGATGATTTCCTTAATTACTGCAGAAAGATGAAAATATGATGTATTCATGTAAACCTCTTTTGCAAATACTTGAGGTGGATAAAACAGCTCAAAAGCATTAGTACCCAGTATAAATGAAGTAGTGAACAGTATAGACATATTGGTACTTCCATACAATGGGATATGCAACCACAAAAATAATGCACACAAGGGCAGACCTACAGTGATGTAAAGAAAATGGGGATTGCCCTATGTGAAGGATATCTATCTGGTCCTGAAGAAGTGTGAAAGCTCGAATTCCTGCCTGAATTTCCTGTCCCGACTTCCCTCAGCAAAGGGATTTACCTTAAAAAGTGGGATTACCACCCCCCCCAACCAAGTTGCTTTTGGTTAGTGTTTTATCAAACCAACAGACAGGAAACTAGGACAGAAGGAATTTGACTTTAAAATAATATTATAGGATATTAACATGCCTGTTACTGCAAAGAGGATGGATTCTTGCTGTCCTGATACAAGTATATTTGATTGTCTTATGGCAATGGTATGGTTTTTATAAGGATGGTGAGATGATTTAGTTAATTAGAGTTGTTTACATAGACATCCAAAGGATTAGATTAGAGAAAAGCCATAGAGGACCATGATAAGGATGAGGACATCCTATGGATCAGCTTCCAGAAGAGGCAACAGTTCAGCACCGAGACATTATTAGTAGCAAAGAAAATTCCTGTGTCAATAATTGGGAACACATTTTTCAACCATCAGTGCCATATCTCAACAAAAGATTAGGAGAGAGAAGAGTGACAGGGGTCAACCAGCCGCTTTTACAAGGTATGAGCCTCAACAGTAGAACATCCTGCCTTAGGAGAGAATTATTGAAATGGATTGACAAGGGAACCTGATAGCTAGCTTTAATTTACAAATCTTGGTCAGGGAGCCAGATACACAGATGTCAAGGCAGAGAGAGCTGCCATCTTTTCTATTTCACATATCCAACTACATCCAAGTTTCCAGCCACACTCTCTTGCTAGCAACTGAATTTTTCTTTGCTGATGCATAATCATTTATAAATTATTTGAGAGGATATAGTTTTCTCTTTCTTTTGGCATTCTGACTTTTAGAATATTATATTCTATCCCTCAATATAGGCTGCTTAGAGGTTCACTGGTTTATTAGGGACAAGTGTGACCACTACTTCTAGAAGATGCCAGAGGGGTGGACAGAAACCAGGGCAATGTTTTAGCCAAGGATGGATGGTATGTTAGCTTTGGCCTTGGATTCTTGAGGGATGATGATTAGAAGTTGTTAGGGAAGACAGAGTACTCTTAAGTTGCCAGTTTTGTGGTTTTCCTGTGGACCCGAACTAGTTTTCGTCAATAGTTGTGGTTAATTTTGTTAAGCCAGGAGCATTTTGAAGGTGGTTCTTCCATTTTCTTTGCATGAAGAGTGAAAGTTTGACTGGCTGCATTTTTTTTCCTTCCTTAATTGAGGACCAATTGGAAAGATGGCCTATGGTGTTGTGTAAGTTAAGCAGACATCTAAGGGATGTTCACCAACTGCTCGTTCAACCAATGAAGACTCTTACATTGATGGTGGAAAAGAGCTCATTTGGGTGAAGAGTTAGACAAGACTAGAGTCAGATGGCTGATGCTTACTCTTTCTGTCTGTTATGCTGCTTGAGACAGCTCTGAGTGTGGAATTTTTCTTTTTTATGCCCCCACTACATATTCATGAGAGGTTAGCATGGTTGGGCAGGTTTAATATCATTTAAGTTGCAAGTTACATACTGTGAAAGTCACTCTTAGTGACCACTTTTGACAAACATGCAAAGCTGTGGGATCAGCGCTACCATAGGATACAACCAAGATCTTCTGACCACTAACGTGTCTTCTGGACTTCTGCTTTCTGTCTGCCATTTTGCCTTTGTAGTGTGAGTGTCATATAAGCCCAGTTGCCCACTATGTGTCTTATTTTCCTGGTGCTGGTTCTTGAACCTAGGGATTTGTGACTGATAAACAAAGGCTCCAACCTTAACATGGAGGATTGACTTGGATTTTCCCATTTCAGCAGTTCGTTGACATTTCTTCATCAACTGTTAGCCCATTTGTATTGCTGAATGTCATTCCGGTGTATGTATGCATGAAATAAGATTATGATCTAAGATGCTACATACAACCCTGTATCAGGTTCATTGTGAACACACATTTTCCCTGTAATTTTGCAAATACTTAAAAGCATCCTGCTTTGTCCTACAGAGATGTCTGTTTATCTTAGAAGTCTGTTAGGTTATTTTCCTATGTGACTGTATTATTTTTCCACTACATCCAATGATGTGTGAGAGCTTGCATTGGTCTAAATTCTAACAAAAGCTTGGTATCACAGATATTTTATTTAAAAATTGTCTCATTTGAAGTTGGTTGCTGTACTGAGGTATTAAATTTTGAGGCATTGATTTCTTTAACTTAAAGGTTGTCTGGTAATATTTTCTATTTCCAGGATTATCTTGCAGCTAGTAGTAATCATTGGTAAGGTTAAAATTATTAAAAGTGAATTGTAATTTGATGGTGTAAACCTAGTCATTGATTATGTCTTTAATTTAGTTTCTAAGGTTTGTGATGTATCTCTAGCTCCAGTTAGGCCTTCAGGTTATTGCATCTCCAGTCTCACATCTTCAGTATAGTCCCTGTAAGAGTTAGAACCATATACTCAGGTCTGATGCTCCTCGATAACTGACTCCAGATGCTATGAGATAATAAATGCTTGCAATTTAAAATACTGAATATATTTAGTAATTTCTTACACAGCAATGAATAACTAAAACAGACTTTGTGCTTGGATATGAGTAGGGTGTTCTCAAAACTCCCTAAAAATATGAGAAAGGCTTTAGAGCCATCTAGTAAAAAGGCAAGAGGATTTCTTATGTGTTATTCTAGAACCTTCTTCCAGAAGTCTGGAGGCTTCTCCTTTCTCTGAGTTACTGCTTTTATATCTTATGGCAACATTAGTTTCTACCTGATTTTAATTTGTTTTTTAAAAAAGTAGGTTTTGATACTAGCTGAGTCAGACTTATGCAGAAAGAAACATTTGTTTTGGTTAGCAGTAAAATCATAAATCACGAAATGTTCTTATCCAGTTTCTTAACTATTTTCTGGTTTTAGTGATTACTGCAACAGTAGGAAGTCCTTGTATCATTTTTTTTTCTTTTAAATTTTAATCTCAGCGTGAAGGTTTTCAGTAAAATTTGGAATGGAAATAGCTAATGATCTGATTCCAAAGGACAATTTCAAAGTGATCTCATGTGCACAATTCACTCACCCTTGTTCTCATGGAGTAGGGTAATTTACCAATTAAGATGTTCAATACCATTGGTCCATATTTTATGTGCACATTCTTGAAGCTTCAAATTTAATTTCTTTGGCAGTATAAGCTAGTCTCTGTACAGGAAACCAAGGGACAAGCCAGATTCCTCCTCAATTTGAGGGCTTTGTGCTAATGTATCACACTATGTACTAATATATCATACCTGTCTTCCATCAATTCCATGGTGTTACATAAATCATTGAGTTCTCCTTATAGGCTTTCTCCTGGCCAAGGTGTGAAGAGGCTCAAGAGAGAGAAGGAGGAAGAGAGAGAGAGAGAGAGAGAGAGAGAGAGAGAGAGAGAGAGAGAGAGAAGTAAATATGTGTATACTGTCCTTTCCTCTCAGGAGCCATGTCTGACTTAATCCTTGGCAGAGTTTAGACATCCTCGTTCCCATGATTTAGTCTTATTTCTTTCTCTTCTGGGGGCCATGATGCAAATGTTTAAACTTATATTGAATCATTAATATTGTGAATTGACAGGGAGAGGGAAAAGTACTTTCCAGCAGCTACCAGTCACTTCCATCTGTGTCAGAGTGGCTGGGGCTTCTTAACCAGATGCCAGGTGTCAAGCAAGGATCGATAAGAATTCAATTTTGTAGAGCTAAAACTAGCAGCATTTCTCCTACTGCCCCAATTCAATTGGGAAGATGTTGTTAAATGTTATTCTTGTGGACCACATAAAACTTTGTGCTTCAAGAGAAACTCTGGCTTTTTTCATAAAAATCTTCTGGCAGGTCATGGTCCATAGTATTCAATTTTATTATTAGCTCCAGACCCATGGTACTCTAGGAGTCAGGCATTTAGTGACGATCTCTTGTGTCCCCAGTAGTGCTTTTGTGAGAAGTAAGCTATATTGTCATTTCAGTATCATGGCTTCACCATAACTCTTGCCAGCAAGGGATGAGAACTCAAGTAAAGATTAAGCTCTTATACATTTGTGTGAGATTGTCTACATGCTAGTTTGACCATTATGCAATAGGCCAGTTTGTGTTTCCAAGAAGGATGTATCTTCATGCAATCAAGAGTATGGAGTGTTTCTTGGATAAAATACTTTTCAATAGAGAAGCAAGGAGGCCCAACCATATAGTGCTCACACTGAGATGTAGACCTGTTAAAATTCCTCCAGTCCTGTGGGAGCTCTCTCACAAAAGTCATAAGGCATGTCTACAGTGTGGTCTGTGGACCACATGCAGCCATGGCTGGCCAATGAAAGCTACACATGCAGCCCAGCACAATAGCCATAAACTTAGTGAAAATATTGACATTTTGTGCTTTATTTTTTTTAACTGAATTGCATGCTAATGTGAACTTTGTGCATCACAGCTTTGTTTCCCAATGTCAAAAGGTTGAGTATTAAAGTAGCAGGAGCCATGAACTAACTAGCTAACTAATTAGCTAGTGTAGTTGTTAGTGAAACAATAGAGCCTCTGTAGAAGCTTCATGGCTTCTGACAGCCATTCTAACTATCAAAATCCTCTGGCAGTAAATGGAGTTTAGGACTGGGCAAGTGTTTTTATTTATGAGTTAATTAGAATAAATTGATTTTTATTTAAACATTTTAAAGAAGGTTGGGCAAACCTGATTGTTGTGCACTTGACTGGTTGTTGGATGGGGTAACCTTGAGAAGCATGTGACCCTTGCTTTATTCCAGAGGTTAACCTAAAGAGCTGAATGTCGGATGCTTCCAGATGGATGATGGCACTTATCTCTGGGCACTAAGTTCTCCCTTAAAGAGGGATGAGCCACACACATGGCCACTGCCTGTGAGAGAAGGGGACTCTTGGTCCTTTCCATGTCTCCCTTATCTCAGTGAGGTGCCACAAACTGTAAGTACACACACAAGTATATGGACTTTGAGAGATGGAAAAGTGTTCTATTATTAAGTAATGTATTAATAAAAAAAAACAAGTAGAAGATAAAAATTGTTAACAATAATGCATTTTGACTTTAGGCATTTTAACTTAATGCTAATTTTTGTGTTCTTCTCGTGAGACAATATCATCATGTAGCCCCTGCTGGACTTGAATTTATGATCCTCTGCTCCAGTCTCCTAAGTGCTGGGATTACAGATCTGTGATACCACAACTCGTTAATCTGAAGTTGTTTTAAATTCCAATCTTTTATGTAAGGACAAAGCCTTTTCTTTGAGTCAATATCTTCTTAAAATTTTGTTCTCATGTTATAAACAAACAATGAGTCATAACCTTGTATTTATAGTTTTGTTAAGCATGGCCCTATACTTTCAGAAACAGTCTGTGTGACAATTTCCTAGAATTTCAGTATTTTTGCCAATATATCAGTTACTTTTTGCAACAATTTAATTAATAGTATTATAAAATAATTTACTGTTATTTAGATTTACAAAGTCAAATGATGTAGTTTTTATTGAAACAACTTGCTTTGCTTTTTATTCACTATTTTTCCTTTAAAATTATGTGTGATATACAACTAAAGAAAGACATGCCTATGAAAGTATAAATAGCTCAAATATTGGACTTCTTCTGACTTAGTAGACAAGAGCAGAAGCATTTGGACTTCTTAGAGAGTGGTCTAGTTCTAAGTCACCCTTCAGCAGCAGCCATGGGCTGCTGGGTTTTACAGAAGGATGAGACAGTGATGGTTGACTGAAATGAGGAGGGAAAGAATTCACTGATACTGACTTGGACATATCTGTAGCTGCATCCATAACTATAGCTTTTATATAAAAGGCATTCTGATAAAACAAATCTTTTCCCTCCACTTCTCTCTGTGTCTTTCCATGTCTCCTCATGGTAGCCTCAGCATTTTGCTAATATTGACTTTGAACACTCCATTATCAAGTTTTGTCTCTGCCTTCCAAGTATTTGTACTTGTGCCTCTAGGCTTGCACCTGATCTCTTTCTAAAGAAGGTAAAGTTTCTAGTCATTCCTTGTGACTCACCTTGGTGAAGTGGGCTTACCTGATGCCTTGGATCTATTAACACAGAGCTTGGTCTAGGTTATTTATAAGCAGGCTGTTAGATTCCTTCTCTGGAGGCTTTACTGTGTTTCTAGTTAGTCATTCTAGGATGTGTCTCAAAGATGAAGTCTTTACTAGCTTGTTTCCCAATACCTGTTGTTGGAGGAAGGGAGGCCATGAGAGTTCAGAAAAGAAGTAAGAATTCACAGAGAAGAAAGCTTTTTGTAGCTGTAGCTGTTTGCCTCTCTATCTCAATACCACATCTTCCCTCTTCTCCATGTTGCTGAGCCTCTGCTTCTCCTTCCATTTTGGAATCGATGAGAGGAATCCTCCAGGATTTGCAAAAGTTAGAGTGTGGCATCTCTGCTATCAACAGAGAGTTTTTATTTTCCTTTGGAAGAGATGCCTAAAAGCCACTTCCTGCTATCTCAGCTGTCTATAATTGACCCCTGACAGCCAGTTTTTCAGATGCCTAGTCTCTGTCCCTTAGTGACAAAGCTGTCCATTTTGAAAGTTATTTTTGCCCTTACTTTGCTCTGACCTGCCCTTCTTTCTTTTCCTAAACTCATATTTGTATGTCCCCTGTCCTCTTGTTTGGAGTGAGGAAAGCTTCTTACTTTGTACTGTGAAGCACATTGCCTGGGGTAGGTACATCGCAGAAGCCTCGAGGCCACATGTAGCTGACTCGAACTGATCTTTACACCTTATGGAAATACACAAGTGAGTCATTTTTCACTGCAATTGAAGACTCAAGCTCAAAATCCTTTCCCATAATCTTTTAAACACATGTTCAGCAGAGGGAAAAGTCTGTTTAGGCTGGAACCCTCTACTAAGTTAATAAAATGCTCATATTTTCCCATGTTATGAGTTCAGACATTTCTGAGGTCCTAACGTTGCAGTGTCTCCAACTCTAAATGGGACAGGACTAACAGCAGAGTGAGTGGTGTGGAAGAAGCATTTCTTTTTATCTCTGTTATTCTCACAGTGGGTGGAGCTAGCACATTGCAGTGGCATGGTTAGTTTCTCTTCAGACTGCCTGCTTAACTCATCACATAGGAGGTTACTGGAAGACCAGTGTGTGTGTGTTTGTTTGTGTGTGTGTGTGTGTGTGTGTGTGTGTGTGTGTGCACATGTGTGCACATGCAAGTATGTATAAGGCTCTTATAGGCATTTCAGTAATAATAGAAATGCCCATATTTATTTTTTGGACATGCACAAGACTATAAAAATACATCCCGGGATAAAGGGTCTTCTACTTTAACTTCATAATAAGCAAAAATTTGGAAGATAAAAACAACATGGTAAATGCCATTTCCTCACTTCTTTTCTTTGATAAATGAAACAACTTCATTTTATTACATATTTAATTCTGGCACTAGGATATTTTTTCTTCTACCTGAACAAGAGCTTATGACACTGGCCAAAGCTGAGTACACCCATCTTTCATCCCAAATAGACAGGACTGACACCTTTTGAGGTCTCAGGCACACGTCTACTGCTGAATCTACACAAACAGCTTTTGGGGCCATTCTGTCATCAGGGTTACCTACTTATAAGAGAAAGGATGAGGTAATGTCTGTAAAGAGTTTTTAGAAGTCTAAGAACCAAAAATAAAATATTTTTAGAAGAAGTTATTACTTTGCATAGGCGAGAACTCAGTATGTGACGTAACGCTGAGAGAGAGGAGCGTGGACTGAGTGTGCCAGCAGCATGAGCTCTGCGATGGGGCATGAGTATGAAGCCTGAAAAACAGACAGATTGGGGAAGGAGGAAGAAAGAGGAAGATCAATGAATAGGTCATATAACCTAATAGGGACCAAGAACCCACAAAAGCAGATGTTCACAGTGATGATCAGGAATCCAGAGCAGATGTCCCTCTTCCTTTTGCTCTGTACCTTCTATCTTATCATTTTCTCTATTTCCATTTTCCCTTTCATTTACTGTTTTTCTTTTCACTTTAAAAACTATAGAGAAGTTCTCATAAGCTATTTTTTATTACATTTATTCACTTTTGTGCATGTTCATGTGTCTATGTGGTCATGCACGTGTGTGTGTACACGCATGCGAGTCTAATTTCTCTCCCTGTTCCATAGGTCCTACCAGAATAAGACACTCATTACTTAACCACTGTGTCCTTCAGTGCCTTAACTCTATAATTACTCTGGAGGTTACAGCTTCAATACCTAAATTTTGAAGAGACAAAATTTATATTGTAGCAAGATTGTTTAAAAAATCAACCTGCTGATTTATGGAAGGCAATGTTGTACTTAGCCTAGAAATCACTTATTTCTTTGATTTAATTTTTAAAAATTTCCAGTCTTAACTTGAACTAATTTTCTTTGCACATATAAGGGAATGCCAGAGGGTTGACATCTGCATTTAAAATAATAAATGCAAATTATTATAGTCGGATGGACCTCACCTTTCTAAAGGTCAGTTTAGATAATTACATCAATTATAGATAAAAGATGCCCTTTGTCCTGTCTTCAGATGGGCTCTTGTGTTTTGACTTTCAGTGATGCACGCATTTCCTTTCTTGAGACACATGTGCACATGTATGCTTGGGTGCTAAAGATGATAATGATGTGAAGTTAAAAAAAACAAAACACCCAGAAGTATTACAGAGATGCAGCGTAGGGCTTCTGCAATATTGTTAAGCACAGGGAGAATCTAGTCAACAGTGCTAACCTTATTCCATAACAGAAACATATTGTGGGAGGATTTGCTGTGTTTTCTAATATATCTCAGGGCAACTTGGTCTCTGTCCCCAGCAACAGCTGAACCAAGTTCAACCTAAAAAAAAAAGAGAAAAGGGAAGCTTGGAGGGTGGCAGCAATGTGCAGAGAGAAAGCAGAATTGAGAAAGGGTGAGTTTTACTGTCTTTTTTATATTCATGTCAGGCTATGTTTCATTGGCTCATAAAACCCGGTTGCATGAGTAGAGTCCGGAGAAATGCAGTGAGCTTGCCTATTCATTACCATCCCAACAGTGTGAAAACCATTTTCCTTGCAGGTGTTTCTGGGACCTTACGAGGTTACATGACTTAAACATTAACATATTATTCTAAAAACATGAAGCTGCTGCCCTTTGACCCAGAAGCTTTTGACTTTAATACTTTCCAGGTTATTCTTCAGCCAAAATATGTCTCCCCTTTAGTTTTCACACTGGTTCACTTTCTTTAATATAAAATACTGATAGAGTAAATAAATTATATCCAGATGAAAATGTGCTATCTGATACCTCAGTCAAGCATGGTGCCCTCGAGCACCATAGCGAACATTTCCTGGCCTTGTGTAGCCTGTGTCAGGGGTGAGCATCCTGGAACCTGCCTGCCTGCTGATTCTTGTGAGAGGAGGGCTGAGATGAGAAGCTCAGGTCAAGGAAAGATCGCGCTGCATGAAGGTTTTAGGGGTCAGCACTTGTGCTTAATTCTCTGTAAAGTAGGGGGAGGGACTGAATAAAGACTCACAAGTAGAATTCAGTGCAGAGTGAAAAGCTTGCTTACATTCTTCACACCTGCCTTCAAGTCCTTCTTGTGAAACTCTCTAATCTGTGCTTGAATCTGGAAATGTTTCCCCTCAAGCTTTGTAGCAAGATCTCCTCTTTTAGGTGGTAATGCTTACCGATTTGGAGGATGAGAAGAATTTGTTCATTGTTATTATTTAGTTAGCATCTGAATGCCCATTATTTTTTTTCCAGGAGTACTTTAAAAAACAAGTCTTACATGCTGTTTTGTGTCTTAACGTTTTTCATATAATTTTTAGATTTTTTTCCTTATAGTCCCAGTTCTTTGAGGTATAATGTTAAGTTGATTGTATGAAATACTGAAGTCTTGCATTTGGATTTTTGTTTTTGTGGAGTTTATGACTCCACTCTTCCTCACGAGTTGTCTTTGCTACACCCCCATGGCTTTTGGCATCTATTGGTATCATGCTTTTTATATCGTAGGCTGTGAATATAAGCAAGGCGCTGGCTTTTGTGTTTAGGCAACACAACCAATTGCTGCTTTGGTGAGTTTCAAAGCTTAGACACTGACCTCAGTGCTCACCATGTGCTTGTTGAGACTGATCATGTGACTTCTGCCAGTTAATTTTGATTTACTGTGTATGTAGTAGTTTCTTCTCTTTTTATTACTTAAGTAGCCTTTGTCTATTTATTGACCTTTTAAAAAGAGAACCATGTTATTTTTTGTAGTTCTCAGAGTAAATCCATTTTTTACTTTAACACTATTCATTTCCCCTGTTTTTATTTAAGTTTACTTTGTTATTTTTGTCTTGCTAGTTGGGTGGTTAGTTTCAATTTACCCCTTCATACACAGTTAGGTATGCAATGCTGTAAGATTTTCCCCCTGATAAACACAGAGGCTCCATGTGCTGAGTCTGCTGTCATTAAAGACACAGGACTAGAGAACATTTCATGGGGTTCAGGAATATGATTTATGAGTTGTGATGTGTTCTAATTAGACATTTAGGAAGGCCCTGTGGTGTTTAGTAACAATTGGTGAGAACCTGAGTCCAGACAGACTCTGGACAGACTAATGAAGAAGAAATAGTGTTGGATGCTTCAGCTTTGATTAGATGCAGTTAGACAGAAGAAGGAAAGAGAAGAACAAAGAATAATTCAGTGATTCTGAGTTGAGGTCAATTATCCAAACGCAGGAGGAGAATCAAGTTTGTGGGTCAGGACAGTGTTAGTGAGAGACTTGCTTGAACCTGGTTCAGATCTGCAGCTTCCACATACCAGCCATGAGGTTTCAGCATCTGCAATCTCAGCATACAGGAAGCACAGATAGGATTCCTGGGGTTTGATGGCAAGCCCAGCCAGCTAAACTGCTGAGTTCCAGGTTCAGTGAGAGGTTCTATCTCAATAAATAAGGTATAGTGTGATTGAAGAAGACACTTGATATTAATCTGTGGCCTCTGCATCTCTCACATATTACATACAAATATACCACTCATTCACACACTCAGGAATCCCATAAGAACATGAAACTCTAAGTTATAATAGATATGCAAAGGGCCTGTAGGGTAAAACTATAGAAGAAAAAACGTATAAAGTAAAATAAAATGAAATTAAAAGAAGAAAGACAGAAAGAGGAGAGTCCTGACATGACAGTATGAGACGAAGAACCTCCAAAGATGATGCTGAGTTCATTTTTTTCTTGGCCATCTACTGCTGGATACACAGCCTGCCTTTAAGAGTAACTTGTTTCCCCTGTGAGACTCCCTTGGAGCAAACTAAAATTTCACTTACAAGTGGTTTTCAATTGGAGATTGATTCTGGGTTAAGGATGTGGTCATGTGTCCATGTCCCCTTTCATCTATAGGACCCCATCTGTGTAGACCTGTGTAGGCCCTATGCACGCTGACTCAGTCTCTGTGAGTTCCTGTGTGCATAGATCTTGTTGATTTAGAGGACTTTGTTTTCCTGACTTTAGATTCTCTCTGTCACCTTTTTCACAAGGTTTCCTTGAGTCCTGATAGGGGGCAAGGGGACTGACAGAAACATCCTGTTTAGGGCCCAGTGTTCCAAGGTCTCTCATTGTCTGTGTACTCTGGCTGTGGGTGACTGTATTTGTTCTTATCTGCTATAGGAGGAAGCTTCTCTAATGGCTGGACAAGGCACTGATCTATGAGTACAGTAGAATATCATTGAGTCATTTATTGCTTTATGTATTTTTATTTCTATTTTTTTTTTTAGAATAGCAGTATTTGGTTTTATCTTAGGCCTCCCAGGCTATCTAATCTCAAGACATCCAAGCAGTGTTGGGCCTTCAGTCAAATCAGATTTTGGTTGGTTACTCCCATAAACTTTGTGCCACCATTACACTAGCATATCTTGTAGGCAGGACATTATAGTAGACCAAAGGATGGTGGCTAGGCTGCTGTTTATAAGGAAATGATTATTTTAGAGCATATGTCAGAGGTTTCAGCCATGATGGTAGAGTATGTCATGGCAGACAGAAGCTAAGGGTCACAGTAATAGAAGAGGTTAGTGAAAGATGCTGTTTTTGAAAACATGATTCTACTGACTTGCTTCCTCTAAACAGGTCCCATTTTGCACAGTTCCTCTGCTACTCAATTGTGAATTAAATATTGGAATCCATCAATGGGTTAATGATTAAGATTAGAGGTCACGATCTAACTGTATGCGTAAACACCCTCACAGACACACCCAGAGATGGACTTTGCAAATCTCTCAGGGGTTCTTCCATCTATCAAAATTATTTAAGTTTAGCTGTCCTGATTCAGAACAAGACTGACCATTGTACTGTTAATTTTTCTGTAATGTGACCTCCATTCATGTGAACTGTCTTGGCAATGAAACCAAATATCATCCTTTCTGATTTTTTTTTTTTTTTTGGTGAAAAGATGACCTGTTCAGAGATTGAGGCTGAACAGCTCACTGTGAATGTACTAATTAATTTAGAATATATATATATATATATATATATATATATATATATATATATATATATAAAGAATTTGATTGGGGGCATCTCAGAGGATGCTCTTTCTTAAAAATATTTATTTATTATAATGTTTATTATTATTTATTACACATGTTATGATACTCATAAGGAGGTCAGAGGACAACTTTGTAGAGTTGGTTTTCTCTCTTTCCACCATTACATGAATCTTAAAGATGGAACTTGGGTTGGAAGTATTGGGTCCCAAGTGCCTTTACCTGAAGAGCTTAATTCTTGATGAATTGGTAGGCTAAAAATGGAAGAGGAAACAGGATTTGGTTTGGATCTGTCTTAGTTAGGGTTATCATTGCTGTGATGAAGCACCATGACCCAAAGGCAACTCATGAGGAAATGATGTATTTCTCTTACATTTCTACATCACAGCCCATTGTGCATGGAAGTCAAGACAGGAACTCAAACAGGGCAGGAAACTGGAGGCAGGAGCTGATGCAGAAGCCATGGAATAGTGTTGCTTAATGGCTTGCTCCTCATGGCTTGCTTACTATCTGCTTTCTTATAGACTCCCCTCTTTACCCCCAATACAGGAATGATACCCACAGTGCTGGGTCTTTGCTGAGAGCCTTTATCTTTTATTACAGAAGTAGTAATTAATATTCTAGGTATCAACCCACCATAATTAACTTCTGATGGAGATAATATACTTGGTACTTTATATTCTCAAAATGGCCCTAGAGAAAGGAAATTCTTTTTCTCCAGGACATCAGCAGTAAGATCCCCCTGTATGCCCTGAGGCTGGAGGCAGCAGCCTCTGGTTATCACACTGCAGTTTTAGGTTTTTCCCTTTGAAATAGTGCTGATTAATCCCCTTTAATCAGTTAACAACATGTTTTACAAGTCTTGTCCCCTCTGAGACATAAGGCAGCCTGCTTCTATCAAGACTTTACCTGTCTTCCTGGCTCTGAGAGGTATGTTTGCCTGATATCTTTGCTATTATCAGAGAGTTGCTAGTTGTGTCTGTGGGTATATAAACTGAAAGCCTTATGGGAAGAAAAAGAACTTCTAGAGAATTTTTAAGGAGGAGATTTTTTAAGGAGAACTTCTAAAGAATACTCTATGAGAGCTTTTGGAGAGAAATTTTTAGAAAGAACTTTTGGGGAGAAATTTTGAAGGTAGTTTTTTTTTTTTTTTTCTTTTTCTTTCTTTCTTTTTTTTTTAGAGAGAACTTCTGGAGAGAAACTTTTGAAGAGATCTTAAGGTGAGGACCTTTTCTTCCTTTTCTTTTAAAGGATAGACAGCCTTGAAAAGATTTTGTTAATTTGCATGTTCTCTCTCTGTCTTGGTTTATTTGGATAAAGGTTTATTTATCTTGTTGATTTTCTTGAAGAACTAACTCTTTGTTACATCGATTCTTTGTATTGTTTTCCTAGTTTTTGCCTTACTTATTTCAGCCCTCAAATCAATTATTTCCTGGAGTCTACTACTCTGGGGTGTGTTTGCTTCTTTTTGTTCTAGAGCTTTCAATTGTTCTGATAGTTCTCTAGTGTCACTATTCTTCAGTTCCTTCACATGGGCACTTAGGGCTATGATCTTTCCTCTTAGCGCTGCTTTCAAAGTGTCCCATAAGTTTGGATATGTTGTGTTTTCATTCTCATTGGATTCTAGGAAGTCTTTAATTTTTTCTTTATTTCTTCCTTGACCCAGGAATGGTGAAATTGTGCATTGTTCAATTTCTATGAGTTTGTAGGTTTTCTGCAGTGTGTGTTGTTGAATTCTAACTTTAAAGGATAAGATACAGAGGGTTATTCCGATTTTTTGTACCTTTTGAGGTTTACTATATTGCCAAGTGTGTGGTCGATTTCAGAGAAGGTTCCATGTGGTGCTGAGAAGAAGGTATATTCTTTTATGATTGGATGGAATCTTCAATAAATGTCTGTTAAGCCCAATGGGGTCATAACTTCTGTTACTTCCTTTGTTTCTTTGTTAAGCTTCTGTTTGGTGGACCTGTCTAGTGTTGAGAGTGGGGTGTTGAAATCTCCCACTGTGAGTGTGTGAGGTTTTATGTGAGATTTGAGTTTTAGTAATGTTTCTTTTACAAATGTGGGTGACTTTGTATTTGGGGCATAGATGTTCATAATTGAGAATTCATCTTGCTGCATTTCTCCTGTGATGAATTAGAAATGACCTTCTTCAACTCTTGATAAAGTGGAGCAAGTGGGGACTGGGAGGGAGGGAGGGAGGAGAATTCCCTCTTAAGGGGGAATGATAATGACTCAGTTCATACTTACATCATTCTTTTGTCTGGTAGCCTCCAACAACTAATCTCAGACTTTATTGGTTTGGACCATGGTGATTTATAGTATGTATACTAACTGTCTTCTTGTATCTTTAGATTTCCTCCATGAGGAGGAGTCAATGAAATTTAGCTTAAGGAAGCTAAGGCACAGAAGATCCTAACAAGTTTAATGAGCTAATGTCACTGGTGAGTTGAAAAGTAGGAGTTGGGACACAGATCTTTGGCCTGACGGTGGGCTCTTTGCCCCTTTTTGACTTTATGTCCCCTTATGGTGGATGGATATGATGGAAAGAGACAGTGTTTTGAACGAGCTACCAAAATATCAATCAGTTCCAAAGACCAAAACTTCTCATGTGTTTCTGCTGATTCTGGGAAATCACACCAACATTCCATTACACCATTAAGACCTTCCATATCTGAAGATAAAGGGAGGCTCTGGGGGCAGAATCAAGGGATTTCTTTTAGCTTTTTGTGTCCTTTTAAATGAGCTGCAGCTAACAGCGAAGAGACCAGGGGACTGTACATCATGGGTGTTGAAATAGTGTAAGCAGTGAACATAAACGTTTCAATAAATACCAAGTGCTATCAAATTTTGCTGTGAGACCCCTCTGCGTCATATAATCCTTCAGTGGAGGAAAGAAGTCTCAGTTCAGGGCGGTTAAAGGTGGTCACCTTGGTGTTTATATTTTGGAAAGCAAAGCCTTGAGGCTGCTGTGTGTCAGTCAGTGTAGAAGTAGCGAGGGATCTGTCATTTCACGTCCATGGCTTGTTTGTGCTTTCTTTTCTCCAGTGTATGCCTTTATATGTGTTTAGTATTATACACACTACATACCTATTACATATACAAAGATTCTTTTGACTTCAAAGATTCCAGGTCTGCAGCTTGGATAGTTTGGAAGATTATATGGCCTGTCATATAGCAGCCACATGCCAGACACTTGACCCCTGGAGGGGAGTCACAGGCTGTGGCATTTCTTTGCATGGTGAAGAGTGAGGTGAACAGCCACATGCTCTTGAACAAACGTGCCTTGTTACACCAATTGAAACCACATGCTGAGCACTGTAACCCAGGCTCAGAACAACCGAGAGCTGTAGCCATTCAGAGCTGTGGATGTATTACTATGTTTTTATTTATATTATGTCTGAGTCCTGGGGCCCTCTCACTCTGTTTTTATTCTGCTTTTTCCCTTTTCTTCCTTTCTTTCTTTTTCTTTTTTGTTAGTGGAAATCAGCAACACAAACCCAGCTGCAAGAAGGAGTTTGAGTGCTAACAGACCAGGTCCTGTCAAAAGACTGGGGCTGTGGAAGGATTTTTGCTGTTGCAGCAAGTGCTTGAAGGACTGGTCTTCCCAGGTCAAGTCATTTCTGAACCAATCTAAAGAGCTACACTGTGACTTCTGAGCCAGGCACTCACTCAGAGGCTACATATGACTTCATGGAAAAATCAGTCATAGACAGTTGTATGAAGTTGTATTGACCAAACAGCACTTCAAGCTCCATTTAGTTTAAAATAACCCACATTTTTCTGTTGATGTCCAGTTTTTCAGCTAGGGTGCACAGGATTTGTATTTATTGGCAATCTGAATTAAGACAGGCTCGAGAGTTTGCATTTTCTCTGCAGGCAGGTGAGAATGATGAACTCATGAAAAATAGTGCTGGGGCAGGAACATTTGCTACACACATCTGAGAGTCTGAGTTCATCTCTTCAGCACCCATTTAAAAAGTAGGCTTGGTAAATAAATACACATACCTGTTACTTGGTGCTATGGTGGGGGTGCTGAAGACAGGAGGATTGCTGGCAATTGCTGGCTTCTCATCTAGCTCCAGAATACATGAGATGCCCATGTTGGGATAAGTCTCAGAGTAACAGAGTAAGGCACTGGTTGTGCTCTATTTTTGTGGTTCTTAAGCAGTGACATTTAGAGTCTTTTGGAAATCCCACTGGCACTTTTTTCACTTCTGTTCCATGGTGTCTTTACTTTTAAGCACTGGATAGCTTAGGGGGAAGGAGGAAGAGAGACCCAGGGACCAAGTCCTGTTCCAGTCTGCCCTCTTCTCCTCTTGCCAGGAGTCCTGGATCTGGGCAAGAGTGCAGACTCTGCTTGCGAAAGGAACCAAAGACGCCACTTGGTCCCACCCAGTATTCTTTCCTCTCATACCTTTTGTGGGATTACAGCCTTCTTTAGTCAAAAGTGAAGGCTCAATTAGTTTGCTGGTAGCAGATGCCCCCACTTTACTTTTTGCCACAGCCTGTCCCTGTAAGGACAGTGTTCAGTGCTTCTCTTTCACACTGTACCCAACCACTTCCTCACTCTCTGAGGATTCGCCCCTCCACTCATTTCCTCAATATGTATAAGGACCTAATTTGTTATAACAAATGCTAGTTTTGTGATTGAAGGAGATTAGGAATTGTAACACAGTACTTTACTTCATATTCCTCCTTTTGATTTTACACAATGGCTTCTCTTATCCTACTCTAGCCTTGAATTTGAAATGTAGTCAAGGATGACCTTGAATTTCTGATCCTCCTGCCTCCATATGTGCCTGGGATTACAATCATGAGCCATCGTGCTATGTGGTCCTGGGAATTGAAGCCAGAAATTCATGGAAAACAGACAAACACTTTCTACTGAGCTACATCCTCAGCCACTTTCTGTATATTTTTTGTAAACTTAGAGGTGAAGAAAAGAACAATCCCTCCACCCATGTTAGGATGAACCACACACAAAAATCGTAACTAACATAGGAGTAACTGACTGAAGCACGAAACAAATTGTTAAGTAGAGATAAAGGAAACAATTTGTCATGATGGACAGGAAGTACTTTCAGAGTGATGCTCTCTGCTGTGGGACTGACTGTTGAGCATGGGTGGGGAGAGAAGACCTAAGATCAGGGAAACATAACATACCATGCTAGTACCCTGTGAATTTGTTAACCGTAATGACGGCAGTATAGTTTTATTCTTTATTGAGTGTCTATTATCTGGTTAGGTCTTTGGGATAAAGTTGCAAAACATGACCAAGGTTTCTGCATCTCTGAGGTTATTTTACTGGTAATTATAGATGATAAGTATGGAAGTTAGCATATTTATGATTTCATGATAAATTATATAGGGATTAATAGAAAACATTCAGGATTCCACTAAAGGAAGCAACTGGAAAAAATGAATTTTATACATGTAGTATAGATCAAAAAAAAGGAGGCAATGTGGTACTGTAGAGTTATCGACACAGGTTCAAATCCTAGTTTGATATTTGTTGGCTTTTGGGGCTTGGTAAATCAGTAACCTCCTGAAGGCACAGGTCTTCAACTTGATGACATGGGAATTGCCTTGTTTGTCTCATAGACTTGTGACGAGAAGTCAGTCAAACTTTCATTATGAAAAACCAAAACTAACTCTCAAAACCCTGTATCCTTGGGATTTGGTGCATAGCAAATATGCAATACAATTTAAACTTTCATTCTTCATTCATGTGAAGGCACCAGAAAAATAAGGTATTATTTATTCTTTTAGAAAAGATTATGGAGTCTTTACAAGTGAGTTAATAAGGCAAAGTTAGAGAAACACAGGCATCCTTAGTACCAATTTAACCTGACTAAGATTGTCTTAGTCACTGGTTCTATTGCCGTGAAGAGACACCATGACCAAGGCAACACTTACAGAAGAAATCATTTAGCCGGGAGCTTTGTTACAGTTCAGAGGTTTAGTTCATTAGCATCATAGCTGAAGCACGGCATAGCTGGAGCATAGTTGGAGTACTGGAGCAGTAGCTGAGAGCTACAGCAACACACACACACACACACACACACACACACACACACACACACACACACACACACACACACACACAGAGAGAGAGGGGGGGGAGGGAGAGAGAGAGAGAGACTAGGACTGGGCCTGTCATGTGCATACTTCTTTTTTTTGTTTGTTTGTTTTTGTTTGTCTGTTTTCTGTTTTGCTTTTTCGAAACAGGGTTTCTATGTGGCTTTGGAGCCTTTCTTGGAAGTAGTTCTTGTAGACCAGGCTGGTCTAGAATTCACAGAGATCTGCCTGGCTCTGCCTCCCGAGTGCTGGGATTAAAGGCATGTGCCACCACTGCCCAGCTCCAGTGCATACTTCTATAGCTGGCATTTTGACATTTTGGGGGCCCACCAACCAGTTCCCAAATAAATAACACAGTGATTTATCCTTACTTATGAATGCCCAGACCTAGCTTAGCTTGTTTCTAGCCAGCTTTTCTAACTTAAATTATCTCATTTCTCTTTAACTACATTTTGCCTCTGACCGTTTTACTTTTCTTTACTTTATACATCATTCATTCATTCTTACTCCATGACTGGCTGGGTGGCTGGCCCCTGACATCCCCCTCTCCTCCTTTTCTTGCTCCTTGCTCCACCTTCTTATCTCCAACATATATTTCTTCTCTTATTTATTCCCTCTGCCTGCCAGCGCCACCTATCTTTTCTCCTGCTTAGCTAGCTATTGACCATTCAGATCTTTATTAGATCAATCAGGTCTTTTAGACAGGCAAAGCAGCACAGCTTTACAGAGTTAAACAAATGCAATATAAAATAATGCAACACATTGTTGCATCATTAAATAAATATTTCCCCGAAGAAATGAATGTAACTAATATTCCACAACACACCTCCTTCAACAAGGCAACACCTCCTAATCCTTTCATATAGTACCACTTCTTGATAACTAAGTATTCATATATATGAGCCTATGGGGGCTATTTTGATTCAAAAAACAACATAGACCACTCTTAATAGCGTTAAGATGGAATTTTACCTAGCTGTGAATTCGGTGAGGCACAATAGTGATTGGAATGGCAAGATATGCCCATACTGGAACAGTGTCACAGATATTATGGAGATAACAAATTGCCTTCTAATTATATTTGAGGCCTGCTCCACAGGAAGAAACACATGCCTATTACTAAGATGAGGAGTATGGAGTGATATAATAAAAATATGAATATGATATATATATATACATATATATAATTCTCAAGTAATTAATAAATGTATTTTTAAGAATAGGTATGAAACCTGTCACTGAGACCAACATACATTCATCCTCTTTGTAGTTATTTTTGTTGGGGGAATATGTGCCTTTTAAAAAATAGTGCTTGCATGTAGAGGGAGAGAAATTTTTCTTAATGAGACTGGCAATGAATTTATAAGTTGTAACCATTGATCCAGCAAGGTAAGTGATAAGTATTGATTGAAAGATGACTGTAAAGCAATTCCAGTCTACCCCCAGAAGGCCTTTCTTCTCTTCAGGAGTCTCTGAAGTTTATCTCAGTCATCATAAAACACTAAAGTGTCCTTTATCTGCAATGGTTGCTGTTGTTAATAATCTAGAATCACCAGGAAACAGTCTTCTGAGCATGCCTGTGGAAGATCATCTTGGTTTGTTAATGGATGCAGGAAGTTCTGCCCACTGTGGATGGTATCATCTCCTAGCTGGGATCCTCCACTTCATAAGTGGAGGAAGGGAGCAGAGTAGCAGCATTCAGTCATCATTCCTTGTTCCTGATTCTGGTGTCATGTGACCAGCTGCTTCAAGTTTCTCTTGCTTTGATTCCCCCCACCTTGATGACCTGTACTTGAATCATGATCCAGAGCAAACTATTTCAGCCTAAATTGTTTTATCCAGGGTATTTTATCACTCAAAAAATGCCATCTCTTTGTCTAGTTGCAGGGCTGTGGCCCATTGTTGGATCAGCAGGAACTGCTCATACTGGAAAGACACTCAAGTTGGTGAGTGTGGAAAGCTGGGAAGAGAGTGTGTTTTTTAAGGTGCTTGGATGGTATCAGTAAAGACAAAATTCATATTTTCCTATGTGAATATTCATGGTGCCATTATTTTCTTTTGGTGGTATCCGGCAGGAAGTTATTGTGTCTTGGCACATAAAGTTTTGTTGCTGTTGGAGATACCAAGAAATTGGAGAGGCAATTTTGCAAAGTAGTGGAGAATTATACTGGGGAACAAATGAATATCACGAATTTCTGAACTCCTGGATGTGGAGAAATACTATGGTTTCCAAATGGTCTGGACCAAAGTTCTCAAACTGGCCATCAGACATCAGAATACTAAATCAACAAAACAGCAAGTCAGTACCACCCTCAGTTTAAAGGAAACCTTCATCAGTCCTTTGACGGAAATATTCATTTTTTACTGACAACTGCCATTGTTTTCATCAGGTCATGTGTATGTGTGATAATCCTTCCTTCTGGAGAGACTGAAGCAAGAAAATATATTTTGCTTTGAAATGTTGTTACCCAGGCAGACACAATTGAGAACTTCTGGAGTGTTCTGTGGTATTGAATGTCAAAACTTCGTCATGTTCTTACTCTCGTTCCTCATGCTTTCATGTCTATAGCTTTCCACAATGGTTTCCAGCTGTTTCTCATCCATTTGGCCTCTGCTCTTGCCCTTTCCATCCCTGTGGTCACTAACCACCATCACTGGGCGCAAGAAAGGCTTTGTTCTGAGGAAAGGGGAAATGCCTTGAAGTGGACGTTGACACCAAACTGAAATGGAAATGTGCAGGTTGCTGCTCTTTCTCAAACCAAATGAAGCAAAACAGAAAAGTCAGTGATAGAAAAGAAATGTACATGGAATATTACAATTCTGAAAGCTCGTATATAATCTGATCCATAGCATCATGCTACTGAATCTAAGTGCTAAAATATATTTGAAACTAGCCATGTGTTCTGAGAAATAGACAACCTTTCCATCAGCAAATGAAAATGGCTCACCACGTGTCATGCTGAAACAGGTCTATGTTTGTTTGCCTGGGTACCTGGCTCATCAGTGCAAGACAAGAGATCGGGTCTTCTCATGTGAACACAACTTTTCCCCAGGTGAAGGTTAAAATGAGAAATAGGCAATAAGCAAATAAATATAATGGAAAAAAACCCAGGAGGGTTTTCTTAAACAAATAAAATATTTCAGAAAGTATCTGGAAAGCTGACGGTTGCCTAAGAAACAATGGAAGACCAGTCAGGCAAGAGGGAACTGGGGCCCGAGGAGCCTTTTTCTCCTCTAAGCAGTGAACCCATCACATCCTGTAATCCTCTTTGATTATTTTTCTTTTGTGCTTTCTCAAAGTCAACAATAACTTGTGCTCTTTTAGCTCCTAAATATCAACTTAGATTTATCCTCAACATCACTCTGCCTCTTTTCCTTCAGTCTTTGTCATAGTTCAGACCTTCATTGATTCCATATCTGACTTTTTCTGTAGGTTCTCCCTGCTTTCCTTCCCTCTAGATAGGTTTTGTCTAAAATATGAATTGATCTCTGTTGATTTTTTTAACATTTAATTTTACTAAAGTGTGTGTGTGTGTGTGTGTGTGTGTGTGTGTGAGAGAGAGAGAGAGAGAGAGAGAGAGAGAGAGAGAGAGAGAGAGAGTAGGTGATGTATGTGCTGAAAGACACCATCCAGTTTCTTGGATCTGTACTTACAGGTGGTTGTGAGCCACTTGGTGTTGGTACTTACGCTGAACTCAGCCTCTGGAAGAGCAGTATGTGCTGTTAACAGCTGAGCCCATAGGGCACATTTTTCCTCCCTGGTAAATTTAAATTTATCTTTCAAAATGCCACTTAGTACCTTCCTTGTATTTCCTCCCTCCACACATTTGTGCTATTTTACATAAAGATCCTGAACAGAAAGGCCCTATGATTGCTGCCTCTGTGGAGAGAAGTCACAACAACCAACAGAGGAAGGGTGCATTTCTGCATTTCCAGGTGGGAGTCTGGGGGACAGTTCCCCCAAGAGGGGTCTTCTAGAAGGTACAGGGAGATGGTGGAGCATCAAGGGAGAGGGGAGGAAGAGCATGCACTGGGAGCTACAACCTCAGCTTCACAACCAGAGATGGTGTCTAAGGGAGATGAGACAGGACTGTCTCAGCAGGCTTCACTGGAAGTAGGGAGCTGTAGATACAAGTCATGCATTTAGTCTGTTTAAAGGAACTGTTTGCAGGGAGGGCCTATACAATCTACTTCAAAGAAGGAGCTAACTTCTACACTTCTGACCATCAGGGCCTAGGCTCTTGCAGTGTGAGCATCTTGGGAAGAGCTACTGTTGGACTACAAGTGCTGCCCTTGCTAACAGCTGTTGCAGTGCACACATGCACGTGAGCACGCGTGCGCGCGCGTGCATGCACACACACACACACACACACACACACACACACACACACACTTTTGGAATCTTATATATATACTATCACACAATCCCAAAAGGATATAAGCCTGTGGACTCAACAAGACACAGCAAAGGAACTGTGATTTCAGTATCTGGTTTCATGCAGTACTGTGATGGGTGTCATCCATAAGACTCAATGAGCCAAGAAGTTACCCTATGGAACCTTAGCTCCATGCTCCCAATCTATTTAAACCCTTGATACCCTTGGTATATGCTACTACTGAGCCTAGCGGTGAGTTCTGTAATCCATGTCTCTTACTGCTCCAGGCCCACCATGCACCTGCCTTGTCAGGGTGCTCAAGGATAGCCCCCACTGGCTTCTACTTCTAAATGTACTGAGCTTGCACCCTCATATGTGTATGTGCTCATTACCTTTGCATATGCTAATGTCTTTACTCCCACTGGTGCTCAGCTCTTCCTCTGGGTACACTCGTTCCATGTCCATCACATCTCCAGTCTATTTCTGGAGTAGCTATGAAGTGGATACCTATTCACACTGCTCTATACACCTCACCTATTTGGGTTGGTAGATGTTCCATTCTTGACTTTGGAAGAGATGGTTTCTCTAAACCTATCATTATATGTACATGTCCAAAGACACTGGTTATAGCTGAAGAAATCATTCATAGCAACAGTACAGTAACCATATGAAACCATGGAACCAACTGAACATTCTTTCAGGAAAAAGACTTCTACCATGAAAGCTACATTATATAGCTGTAGAAGCAAGTGATTTGTCAGGTGTACACTGATCAATTTTGTCACCTATGGCGCCTCCAGAGGGAAGTGATAACTCTATCAACAGGGAAGAAAGGATTCCGATGAAGATTTCAGGCTGGGTAGAGCTCAGGGCAGAGTATTTGTGTAGCATAGACCAGTCCCTGGGGTTGAAATCTATTTTTTTAAGAACAATCACAAGAATGATCTAAAGAAACTTAGTGGGTTAGAAATAAATACAATTCAATGATGTGAGGAAAGCAACCCATAACCCAAGAGAGATGTTCAAAGAGAGAAATGATAAAAAGCATCAAAGAGGAATCTTATAAATGATCTCAGTAAACCAAGTTCATAACAAAGCTTATTCCCTCCAAATGGGACCAATTTGTGTATTTGCAAATTCTATGCAAAAATCAATCATTTCATTATATGTATTTGGTTACCATTGTGGGTATTTTTGTTAATCTTCATTGCATCAATTTTGCCAGCGGTGGTAGTGCATGCCTTTAATTCCAGCACTCTGGGGACAGAGGTCAGTAATGTCTGTCAGTTTAGGGCCAGAGAACTACAGAGCTAGTTCCAGGACAGGTAGGGATGTTATACAGAGAGACCCTGACTCAAAACCTTCCCTGCCCTCCTGAAGAAAAAAGAATCTGGGACATGGTTTTGACTTACCTGTGCATGCAGTTCTAGGCAATACCTTGGTTTTACAGGTGTCATTGGATTTTGACAATAAGCAAGTTACCTTCCTTATAATATTTTTTGTAGTACGAGAAATACTATTAGAACATCAGAAACATATTATATATAATTTTATGATGATAATGGGTGATTTCAAAGTAACAATATTCAAGTTTCTAGTAGCTATGAATTTACGCATGATAGAGTGCTAGAGCGAGGAGGAAGTACACAGAATTATATCCACATCAAGCAGTGGTGACCAAGACCTATTCATTAGGAAGGGGACAATGCAAACTAGAACCTAAAAAGTAAGGAGGGAGGACAGAAATGCAGGGTCAGTGACTGCTGTTTGGATGATGCTGACAGGGTCAGGTTTTTGCGGGGAGACACGAGAGGGTGGCAGACAGCATTTAATAGTAGGGCGAGCACCGGTGATGTTAAGGTCATCCTGATGGGTCTAGGGGACAGTTTATGACTGCTTTCTAGGCTGGGTTGATAGAGGTGTGAAGGCACACAGATGGCACCATTTCATGGGGTCCCAGGCTACATGGAGAGGAGAACACAGCAGCAGCACTGTCTCTGCTTCCTGACTGGATACACCCCAGCCCTCCACACTCCGGCTGCCGTGCCTTCCCACTGTAACAGGCTGTACTTCGTGAACTGTGATCTGGAAAGGCCTCTCCAGTTCAGATATTTGGTCACAGCAATGAGAAAAATTAGTGATGTGGCCCTGACTGTGTCTAGATTTTATTAAATATGAAATGCTACACAATACCCCCAAATCTGAACACATATGCCAATAATAATAAGCAAATTCACAAGTCTATAGATTAAGATGAGAATAAAAAGCTAAAGCATAAAAAAGCACTTAAATTCAAATATGGACCCCATCTGGCTCTGGTACTTTCATAGGAAAGAATTAGAGGGCTTTTATGAATATTTTCCTTTCTACAGCATATGACAGGGCGAGAAGAGCCTTACAGTTTGACTTTAACTCCAAGCTCAGTGGAGCAGTTAACAACACCTTCAAAACTGACAAGGCTGTTTCTTCACATACTTGCTGTTTCTGGTTCAGTGACTAAAAAGACCTCCCCCTACCTTTCTTTCTGACAACTGAAAATTCCATTCTATTATTCAGGCATGTCTGTGGAATCACTCTTCTCTTTAAGGTAGGAGATCTTCCCTAGTCTTTCGTAGAAGAGAGTTCTTCTACCTGGGGTAGAGAATTCACCATCGGGTGAGTCCTTTTCTGTATTTTCAATTAAAATAAGAGAGAATGATCAAAAGAATTATGCTTCCTGTCAAGGAATTGTTAAATGGGTCTTCCTTTTTGAAGAAGACCAAGACAGCAGATGAGGTTATCAGCAGAGCCCCAATGCCAGATCTAGTGATGGACAATGAGGTAATGACCAACCAGCATTAACTCTGTTAAACTTTTCCCTGCAAGAGGTCCTTTGTTTCTGGAACCTGCCTGGTGTTGTAACTTCATCATCTTCATAACCCAACATGTTGGGATAGAGGTTGAACATGAAGTCAAACTCAGTTAAATTACTGCATTTTTAATTTCAACTAAATTTGATTAAAACCCTAGAAGGAGGTAGATGGCATGAAGTGAATTCTGAGAGCAGAAGTGAACAAGAGGGGATAGCCATATAAGGTGCAGGTAGGGAGGGGATATTGAGTTAGCCCTTCTCCCGAGAACTTAAGGAGCCATTTAGAAGCCTGTGCTTTGAGCCCTTGTTTTCCAGAGAATGACAATCTACATATGAAATCTATTTAAAACTTCGATACATGAAGTCCAAATGGCTTAAATCTAGTAAGTTGAAATAAAAAGGACTTCCTACTTGGAACCCAATAATTTTGACAAATTGGCTGAGCCTTGTTTTCCAGGGAAATGATACATTCATGTATGATCCAAACGGAAATCTGTTCCTTTGGTTTTCAATTGTGGGACAAATGTGTTCAGAGCGTGCACTGTGTATTTATTTTGGGGAGTTTGCTTGACTGTGCCAGTGGGTAGGACTTAAGGCAGCATGTGTGTTTCAGCAACAGATGTTTAAATTATGGTTGCACTGTGCAGCAAACAAAATGATTTTTGAGTGTCAAAATAAATAAACACAGCAGTTTGATATCTTCCAACTTGAATATAACCTGAAGAAACCCAGCAAAAGAAACCTAACATGCTTTTGGCAAGCACTATAGGAAAGAATTACCTCATGCGGCAAGCACGGCCTTCCTCAGTATTTGGAAGCATGGTGAATTCGTGGGGTACATAGAGCATTTGTACGTGATGATTGGAAGCTGAGTGGAGATATCTTCAGAAATGGGAGGGTGGGGCACTGAAGCTAGATTAAAACTGAAATTACTTGGGAAATGATGTATTTAATTCCTAATTTATGCAACATGGATGTTATACCCTTTGCTGGTTTGTGTTCTTTTTAAGTATTGTTAAACGGGAGAAATAGGGGTTTCTATCTCCTTATCAGTATAATTTTACTTATTTTTCTTTTTTCATTTTCACATGTATGTGGTGTGCATGTGTGTGTACATGCATACGAGTGTGCCTGCATGTGGAGGCCTGAAGTTGGCACTGGGAATCTTCCTCTTTGGTTCTTTAACCTTATTCACTTAGATGATCAACCCAATGCTCATCGCTCACAACTATGCCTAGTCTCACTAGCCAGCTTGCCTGGGGAACCCCCTGCCCTCCTTCTGAGGATGGCATAAGCCTTTATGTATGAGTCTGGGATTCAGGAACTCCAGTCCTCATATTTGAATGGCAAATGCTTTAACCATTAAGCAATGGTTGAGCCAAGTGTAATTGACTTTCTGTTGTCACCTCTGGCTCACCACCTACTTGGGTGCTACCAGGGGTGATTTCACTTCTGTCCCAGCATGCTCCTGGCCTCAGTCACCTCAGAATGTGCTGTAAGCTTTCTACCACTTCTAGTCCCTATGCTTGTCCAGATGGTGATCACACAGATAGGGAGTCTCTATTGGGGCCCACAGTGCCTATGCTGGCACTTCTAAGTGTTTAAGAATGTGAAGAAGGGAGGCTTTTTTATGTTCCATTTAAAATGTCTCCTTTCCTTTCCTTTTCTTTCTCTTCTTCTTTGAGAAATGGATTCTCAGTGTTACAGCCCAGGCTGTCCTGGAACTTACTTTGTAGACCAGGCTGTCTTGGAACTCACAGAGATCTGCCTGCCTCTTCCTCCTGAGTGCTGGCAATAAAGGTGTGTGTCACCACTGTCTGACAAAAATCCCATTTCTTTTTGGGCATTGATCATCAACAATATTTTAGAGAACAGTCATGGAACAAATTCAAATTTGCAGGAAATAAAAAAAACACAAAAAACCAACCAAACAAAACCCAACCACTTCTTTCTAGACTAAACATAGAAGTGGGGATTTGCTTCTTCTTCTTCTTCTTCTTCTTCTTCTTCTTCTTCTTCTTCTTCTTCTTCTTCTTCTTCTTCTTCTTCTTCTTCTTCTTCTTCTTCTCCTCCTCCTCCTCCTCCTCCTCCTCCTCCTCCTCCTCCTCCTCCTCCTCCTCCTCCTCCTCCACCTCCTCCTCCTCCTCCTCCTCCTCCTCCTCCACCTCCTTCTTCTTCTTCTTTGACTAGGAAGGCTGCAAAGTGAAATAATTGTTCTATAATGATTTAAAAATTATATCTCAAAAATAGTGTCAGTTGAAACATGATTGGGAGACTTGTGGCTGGAGTCACTGTAGTAACTTTATGATGGTGGCTGTGGATCAGATACCTGCGCCACTGAGCTCTGCTTCGCACCTCAAGCCTTAATGTCTTCTTTATTTCTTTTTGGTACCTTAATCTCTTAATACAAAAGCAGTTTATCTTTAATCTCTTTGTGCCTTGAGTGCTGTCTAAAATATATTAAAATACCACTAAATAAATGATTACCCACTAACAACACTGGGTATTTCTGTTTCTTTGTTGTAGACTTTTTGTTTGGGTTTAAACTCCTATTACCCAGAATAGAAATTAGAAGTTAGTGGAGTAACATTTTCTTGTCATTTATTAACTTTTATGTAAACATTATACAAAAATTTAAAATGAAAAAGGTTAATTTTGCTTCATTGAAAGAAGCTAAACATAAAAAAAAGGAAACCATTTTTTCTTTTCTTCCCTGGATTTCACTGTAGAGATACCTACATGTGATGAAAGTATCCTCACCTGATGGTCCTCCACGTAACATCCTCTCTTGAAGTTTCAGCATACTCATATTGGGCAGATTTGGGTCTGGTCGGTCATATGAACTTTATCTTTTTCTGTAGCTGTAATCAGACTCTCCTTGTGGTTTTATTGGCTCTGACTGGTTCTGATGATAGTCATGGCTATGTCTACCATGGTGAGTGCCCTTTCTTGGTTCATTTTTCCTAAAGAGATTTTGTTAATTGTCTATTTAGAGCCATTGAAAACTTATTATTGAAATCTTTTATTCTTAGTACTGAATTTATAAGGCATTATATATTTTTATGATTTTAAGTCTCTTTTCAAAGTCAAGTATATGCTTTGCAAACATTCTCTTGCTCATGGTGTGAGGAGTTTTCATTTTTTAGTGAAGATGTAATCAGTGTCTTGCTAGGGTCTTTTAAACAGCAAATAATTTAGTTTGATTTATTTTTCCCCAAATTTTATAGTTGTGGTTTTGTGTTTTGCATAAAAATATTTGACTAATCCGAAGATGCTAAGGTTTCTAATGTATCTAAAATTTTAAAATTTAATAATTTTATTTGCACATAGGAGGGTATTATGTTTTGTTAATTTTTGCATACAGTTTAAGATCTAGTCTTTATTCATTTGGATACATTTGTTGATGCCATTTGTTGGAAAGAGAAGTCTTTGTCTCAATTGCCTTGGCTCTTACAACAGCATCAATGGACCACAGTGGTGCAGATCTGTTTCTGGACTCTCAGTTGTGACTGCCCCTTGGTACTAAAACATGCACATGTTTAAGAGCATGTAGACAGATATTTATTAATTTATATATGCTGTGAGTGTGTCATGCCACAGGAGAACATGTTGTGTCTTTTAGAATATATATGTATATATTAAATTTCGAATTATCTTTTGAGATTTTCATCCATAGCTACTACTGTATTACATCATTCTCAAGTCTAAGAAAGATAATTATGCGGGAGCCCTTTCAAGTATGATGGCTTCATAATTAAAATGTTTATATCTCTAGTCTTTTAGTAAATGCATCTGTCTATAGGGTAATGTGAGAGTTGAACTCTATTTTATACTAAATATATATTGGATTTCTGGTTTCATTTATTAACTACTTTTTCCTTAAGATTTGAAATTTTACCCTAAACACAGACACATATGCAGGTACACACTTGGCATACATATATACATGTACCTAAAGAGCACACAATACACAGTCCACATAAATGTACATACATGTACACATAGAACAATACATATACACACATGCATGCACACAAAGCACACATATGTATACACACAGCATGATCACACACGACACATATGCACACACATGCACATGCCCAGCATGCACATACACATATATAGGCACATGTATATGCATGCAGGCACACATGAAGTATATGCTACTGTGTTTCTGGGCTGCCAGTTGGTCTGTTGCTCTAGTTTTCACCTCCTGCATTGATATCACACAGCTTTCCTTGCTGACTGTGCTTCTGATTTGTGGTAGGGAAAACCATCCCTAAGTAGTCTATCATTTAGAAACGTTTCTGGCCAATTGCTTCACACGTAGATTTCCAAAGGGAGTTTTCTACATCTTGACAATCTCTATATTCTGTTTGTAGAAGAGAATTGCTAGCACTCTCCTTTTGATTCAGTAGGATTCATTCCCAGCTTGTGTGCTGTGAGAGAATGCAGCCCCACAGGCTTTACAGGGCACAGGCAGTCCAGATCTGCGTATGCCTTGACAGTGTCAACAAATCTGCCCACAGATGTGATTCTGAAACAACACATTTAATAATAGTACCCTGTAATTAATGTGATATCCTATGTCCCCTTGGCATGCAGAGAAGTCAAAGTGTGTTATTCCAGAGTAGAGGGGAGAGGGCTTAATAAGGACCAGATCTGGAGAACAACTTGGCTCCTTACATGTCCTGTCAATGGTTCATAAAAGCCCTCATATCTAGTCAGAGTTTCCCATTAGCATATGGATATGAAAGCTCGAGTTCTAATAGCTATAAGCTGGCTTCCACTGATTCTTTTTCTTCAGTTTCTCAATGAGAAGTCTTAAAATGAAAGGAAATTATGATCGGTAAAATATTGAATCTTTCCTAGTTGTCAACCAAATAGTCATCAACAACAGTAATTTTTGGAAAGGACTTCCCCTTAAATGCTGGGCTATTTCTGATATAAATGAATTCTTCATTCTGATATAAATGAATTCATCTGAGATGCCAGGGGATCAAGTATGGTGAATGGCTTTCACTAGGATGTCCATCTGAGGATAAACATAGTCATCTCTGTCCCCTTTAGTTGTTATGGCCATCACTCTGAGATGATGGCATCTAACACATATATATTACAGGCAACGGAGCACAGCAAATTATCACTAAGATTCCTAGCAATGGCATGGGTGTTCAAGTTAGGGCTGATTGCTCCACAGTCTCTTATTCTCTAAACTGTGACCAGTCATAGGTCTGTGTTAATTGCCGTCTACTCAAAAAAAAAAAAAAAAAAAAAAAGCTTCTCCAATGAGAGTTAAGAGATGGGCATGTTTCATGGTGATGGTGATGCACACCTTTAATTCCTGCACTTGAGAGACAGAGGTAAGTGCATCACTTTGAGTTGGAGGCCAGGCTGGTTTACAAAGCTAGTTCCAGGACAGCCAAGGCTACATAGAGAAACCTTGTCTCAAAACCCAGAGGGGGTGGGGATGTCATTCTGTAAATATGTTTCTCATACTGGTTAATGAATAAAGCACTGTTGGCCAATAGGAAAGCAAGATAGGTGGAAGGAACTAGGAGACAAGGAGGAAAGAGGATGTAGTAAGGAGGAGTCAACATGGAGAGTCTGGAGAGAGCAGGATGCCAGCTGGCTCTCTGGTAAGAAGATACCACGTGGAAATACATAGATTAACAGAAATGGGTTAATAAATAAGACAGAGCTAGCCGATTAAGAAACTGGCACCTGGCCAACAGCATTACATCAAATACAGAGTCTCTGTGCATTAATTGGGCCTGGTGCAGCAGTGGGACAAGACCAGCAGCAGGAGGAAAAACCTACTCAGAGAGAGAGAGAGAGAGAGAGAGAGAGAGAGAGAGAGAGAGAGAGAGAGAGAGAGAGAGATGGGCATATGTGTTTGTGGATCTGGGACTAAAGGAAGTGAGCATGATCAAAATAAAATGTACTAAATTCTCAAAGCACTAATAACATTGAGTAGTAAAAGTTTGAGTAATATTGGGAAGTTGTGCATGGTCTGGGGAGATGACTCAATCAGTAAAAAGATTGCAGTACAAGCAAGGGTCTAAATTTTACCCCAGTACCTATAAAAAGATAAAAAAGCTGGATGTATTAGTATGTACTTACAATTCAAGTGCTGGGGAGGTGGAGCTTGCTGTCCAGAAGGCCTAGATAAACCAGTAAGATACAGGTTCAGTGAGTGGCTGTGTCAAAAAACCAACAAAGGGAGCAATTGAGGACAAAACTTGAGGTCAATTTCTGACTTTCACACATGCAAACACATGAATGCACCAGCACACACAGACACAACCAGGCAAGCTCCTAACCCATAGGCACGCACGCACACACACACACACACACACACACACACACACACACACACACACACACACACACACACTCACACTCTAGTTTTCATGTAACAAACTTCTTATGGAATATACCAGTCTTCAGTTTATGTGGAATAATATTCTTTTTATTTCTTCAGAAATAAATCTGCATCCAGGAGATCATAGAAAATCAAACCTAACTAAAAATGTAATGTTAGTTTTATTGTCTTGGAAGAAGTTTCTTTTTAATTGGTGGTCTTAGCTGGAAGACAGTGAGAATAATCATATAAAAGATACAGAAGTAGATACAAGCAGTACACAACAGGGCCAAACGGGGTATTAAAGGCTGTGGGCAGAGAATGAAGAGAAACACAAATCTCAAAGAGTTATTTTCTGTTTTGGATAATAGCAGAAAAAAAGGAGACATGTGTCTAGATTTTGAGAATGATATCATAAGAGTGATTAGTTATGGCTTATGGATGATTTCTGCTACTTATCTGTCAATCAACTGTCGCTTTTACTTAGAAAGACATAACTGACCTTTGCATGTTTATTTCATAGTAAATATTTGCTTCTGTTAGTTTTGATTCATACACTGAACTTGGGTATGAATTAGTGGAAGTAAACTCTATGAATGAGTGTCATGGAATCTCCTTGAATTCCTTGGGAGAGAGAAATAATCTGAGTAGAGCTGGAACTCACTCTGTAATAATTTAAAAGTTCTTGCAGTCCTGTTAGCAGTACAGGCTCCCTTTAGTATTTTTTTATAGGGGGGAAAGCTTAAAGAAATGTTTACTTGGTTTTAAGTTACTTGAAATTGGAAAGCTTATATATTTTCCATTTTAAGAGCAATTAAATATGTTTTTTCCCTCTTTTGTCTACAACACCAAAAATAAGAACTTAATGTTAACATTTAGGACTTTATTAGAGTTTGACCTTCATCAAGGGAAGTTTTTATTCTGGGTAACTCATAAGAGTAAATGCTGTCATAAGAAAATAAAAATTGATCTTATATTTTAAACAAAATATAAAATGTAATTTTCCATGACTAGACATACAGCATGTAGCAACTAGATTTTTTTTAAAAAAGTGGTTACTTGATACTTATTTGGGTTTTCAGTTGCCTTTCCCCCCTACAGAAGAGAATAAGTCTATACATTTTCAAGGGAATTAACTTTTTCCTCATTTGTTTTTGGTTAAGAAATAAGACCTCTCTAAATTAGACAGATCATGTATTGTCACTGCTGTGGGGAAATGGCATGTATTGTGCCCCCCCCCCCCCCAGAGCACTGGTGTCACAGAGCTGGCTGAAGGGAGTATAATTTAACAAAATCTATGTGACTTAAGTAAACAAAGGGTTTGCTGCATATTTTTCAATTTGACATAAAATGTAACCCCCCTTGCAGAGTAGATTGAGAATGGTTATCATCCAGTTAATCAACAAATTCATTTTTGTATTTAGCAACCACATTTTGCACCAGCCACAGAGTTTCAGCTGTATTAGGAATTGTTGTTACTTGGTTCCAAGTTCAGAAAGTTTCACATAAGAATATTCTTTCTACTTTTATCCAGTACTCATATCTTCGGTCCAAGGTTGTGTGTTTAGCAAGATAGTTTGATGACAGTGGAAAACATTTGCCAAAAGTGAGGGCCAGAATGAGCATGTCTGGGCTGCTGAACTGGCCATGCCTTCCCTTGTGTTCTCGAGATGAGTGACATATCACTGCAGCCCCCAGACCTCCACTCTCCCCTGTGAAGATGGGAATGGCACTAACTGCCTCAGTATCCAGCAGCTGCCTCAGGAGGACACACACACACACACACACACACACACACACACACACACACACACACACACACACTAGTCTATTTCTACTGAGTATATTACAAAATAAAATGCTAATGTTTATATCACACCCATCACCTCTTTTAGTTCATGAGACAGAGGTGCAGCACAGGTACCCCTTAAGGATGCAGTCCTCTTGCCTCAGCCTCCCAAGGTCTGATGTCATGGTGCACGGCAGTTTGCCAGGTTGTTACTACTTCTGTACATTTACCATGTATATGAGCATGTATGTTTTATTGTCTCTTTTTTAGAATGTAGCCTGGAAGAGAAAGGCATTTGAAAGGCCAGGATTCACATTTCTCTGTTGTTGAGCTTCATTTGGTGTCTGGTACCCAAAGGACCTGTTCTGGGCACATTATTCCCACTTCCTTCAATGGGGACAGGTCTGTAAGATGTTTCAGTTATCAGGTGAGCCATCTAGAGATCATGTTTGCAGGTATAATTTCTCATTTCTCATCAGGTCTTCTTTCTCCTCTAATATAATTTGTCAATGAAGAAAACCACTAATGTCAACTTTGATGACTTCTTATATTTAGACCTTTTGTAAATATTATATATTAAATGATAAAAATTATAGTTCTTATGGTATATACTCACTCATATATGGATTTTAGATACAGAGCAAAGGACCACCAGACTATAATTAACACCACCAAAGAAACTAGGATACAAGGAGAAACCTAAAAGATTCATACAAGATCCCTCACAAAAGGGGAAAGGAACAAGATCTCCTGAGCATATTGAGTGTGTGTGTGTGTGGGGGGGGAGTGCAGTGAGTGGAGAGGGAGCTAGAAGAAAGAGAAAGGGAGGAGAGGAAAACATGTGGGACTAGGAAGATTGAGTCAGGGGACAAATAGATGAGAGGAAAAAAAGAGAGAGAGAGACCATAAAAGAGAGGGAACCATAATAGGTTTGAAGAGAAAACTGACTCCAGAGAAATGTCCAGAGACCTACAAGGATGACCCCAACTAACAATTTGAGCAATAGTGGAAAGGCTACCATAAATGCCCTTCCCTGATAATGAGATCAACGACTAACTTATCCACTTATCATGGAGCCCTCATCTAGTAGCTGATGGAAACAGAAGCAGACACCCACAAGTAAATACTGAGCCTAACTGGAATCCAGGTGCAGAGAGGGAGGACAAGACCAGGCTACAGAAACACATAGCTGACCTGAACAGGGGAAGCTCATCCACCCCCCCCCCCAGACTAATAGCTGGGAAACCAGCATTGGACCAACCCAGACCCCCTGAACATGGGTCTCAGTTAGAAGGCCTGGGAAGTCCGAGGGACCTCAGTCAGTGGAACCAGGATATATCCCTGGTGCATGAAAGGACTTTGGGAGCACATTCCCCATGGAGGGGGAAACTCCCTTCACCTAGAGGCAGGAGGGAGGGCCTAGTCCCTACACCAAATGACTCAACAAATTTTGTTGATCTCTCCTGGTAGGCATCACCCTCCCTGTGGAGTGGCTGGGGGCGGGGTGTGATGGGATGGGAGGGTGGTTGGAGGGGGCAAGGGAGGGAGAGGGGGAGAGAGAGGAGGAGGGAGAGGGAACTGAAATCAATATGTAAAATAATAAAAAAAAGTTAAAAGAAAAGAAAAAAGAATATAATTCTTATGTAGTATCAGAATATTTTGAGGTTATAAAATCCTAGTATATTTAGCATCATAAAATATTAACTATTTGTTGATTTTATGCTGCTTATAGAAATAATTTTTTTGGGGGGGCTATATAATTTATTTTATACATGCACTGATCAAATATATCCTGTTGCTGAAAATTCAATAGATGTAGGATTTAGTCGGAGAGAGACAGAGAGATAGACATAGACAGAGACAGAGAAGCTGACTGATTGATTATAGTTTCAACTTTATAGAGCAATGTTGAAAATATCATGGACTTCCTTTATCACCACTGTTTACTACTTGAATGTTAGTAAAAGTTTTCAGGCTTTTAGATGCATTAGAGATACAGAAGTCAGCCGTAGAGCAGTCTTCAGGTATGTAGAAAGGCACATTGCAGATGAGATAGTCCAGGTTCTCAGCTCCTAGCATCCTCCTCATTTCCTACCTCCAGACATGGACTCTGTCTGTAGTTGTGCTCTTGGTTTTTTTTTTTTTTCTTCATTCTATTTAGCCAAGATTCCTGAATGGTCATAGCCTGGGATCTCCTGGTTAGTGTGCTGCCACCTCTATGTGTCATGAGATATGTGTCACTGTGTTCTGTTTCTTTGTCTGTGTCTTTGAGTATTTGTTGGCTTACTCTGAGTACCTATCTTCATAATGAGTAAGTGAACTACTTGGCTTACAGATAATCAGTTGATAAAGTGCTCGTCATGAGGACCTGAGTTTGATCCTATGGTTGTGTGAAAAAGCTGAATGTGGTGGCCAGTGAAAGATACAGTTTCTGAAACAAACAGCAAATAAACAAACAATCCCAACATACCTCCCAAAATACAAATAAGACAACCAAAATATAAGGTGATAGGCACTTGACGAATGACATTGAGATTCACCCCAATCTCCATATGTATACATACGAACCATGCATGCATGCACGCACGCATGCATACACACACACACACACACACACACACACACACACACACACACACACCACACCACACCACACCATGGGGATGGAAACACACTGAACACCAGTCACAGGAGATCCCATGGTTGTGCCCCTCACTGGTTGCATCTTTTACTTATATCCAGTCCATTACTAAGGCCATTTACACATGTATCAGTCAACACATTTCTGTGGCATATATGTCTTGTGCTGCATTGTGGAAATGTGTGACATAGGAAAGCTATGGCTCCTTTCCTCAGTGCTCACATCTTCTTTATTCCTCACATCCAATCTATTACGAAGTATCATAAAATTTGCTGGATGCAAGAGCCATTTTTTTTTTTTGACCTGAGCTCTCTGGTTCAGTTATCCAACTCTCTCTCCTTCTTGAGTCAACACATTTTCTCTAAGTCATCCTCGTCTCCCAATTCCCTTATGTTGCAAATGTCATCAGACCCCAAACAAGTATCTGTAGACCATCTCTCTCTTTTGAGTTTCCAGGCTCATAAATATAATGCTGAATGATAAGCTTCTCAAATTCCATGTGTCCAAAACAAATCGTTGTTTTTTCTGTGTTTATGGTGCTGGGAATCAATCTTGTACATGCTAGATAAGGGTTCTATCCTTGAACTTCATCCCCACCCAAATTAACAGTTTTAACATCTAACTCTGCTGCTTCTCTAGTGTTTCCCTGGCTGGCGAAAAAGGCAGCATCTTCAGCCATAAGCACATCTATCAGTCACCACATTATGTTGTATTTATTTTTTGCATTAAAGGCAGTGCTACATGGTGAAAACATGGGACAAAGGGAAGTGTTTTTCTTCCCTCACTGGTCACACCTTTTCCTTTATTCCTCATATCTGATGTATTACAAAGTCCCATTGTTCTATTAGACATATTTCATCTCAGTGGACATGGTGCATGCTTACGATTTCAGCAATAGGACGCCAAAACAGGAGGATTTGCCAGAAACCTGAGTTCAACTTAGGCTGAATAAACTAGGTCAATCAGGGCTGTACAGAGGTTCTATCTCAATAAATAAATATGTATAATAAATAAATATAATTTCAGATCATCATTTTCTCTACCTTGACCACTACCCACTTCTAAGCTACCACAATTTTTCAACTGGAGTTCTGCTACATTCTCCTTAAATGTCCTTCTGTGTCTCCTTTTAGCTTCTGTTGTATCTATTTTCCTCACTGTAGTTACTGTAAAATTCTGCAGTTCAATACTTATGCATTGCTTCCCATGTTCAACAGTCCAGCAGCTCCTGGCTACACAGTCCTTAATGTGAGCTTTCAGGCTGCCGACAGATTACTCAATGCTCTCCACTCCAGTTTTGTTTTTTCCTGCCTCCCTTCCCTCTCCATGACACACTCACACTGTTGTTTTTCACCCGAGTCATCGCCTCTGCTTGGGAAGTAAGCTGCCTACTGTCCTCGTTTCTTGCAAGATAATCTTCATATATCCACAGGGAGAATTTCAAGGAACTGTTTATTCAGTATGGTACCTCTGAGATACTATAGCTTGCATATCAATGGATGACTTCATTTTACTTGCACCGATCTCTAGCATACAACAACTTTATACCTCTGTTGAATGAGAAGTAACTTATTAAATACTCAAATTTCAGGTTGAAGAAATGGACTAATCATTAAGATTTCTCTGTCATCTGGCAGAAGGCCTGAGTTTAGTTCCCAGCATCCATATCAAATGAATAAGTCATCTACACTCTAGTTCCAGAGGGATTTGATGCCCTCTTCTGGCCTACACTCATGTGCACATAACCCCACACATAGACACACACATATACACAGACTTAAAAATAAAAATAATTCTTAAGACTCACATTCACAGTTATTATAAAATGGTTCCCACGGAAGTCCCAGGGTTTGAAAATTCCCTGCTCAGTGATATACCAAAAAAAGTATTGTCTAATTCCTAATGCTTTCAAACAATTCAATAAGACAAAGGTGATGAAAAAAAAAAAGCTGCAAACGAACCTTTATCTGAGAGTTCACTCTGTTTTAAAATCCTCCTTTCTTCATTTGTATGTTAGCCACAACACTGAAGAAGTCTGTGATAGGTCTCTGCCTGACCAGAGTCCTCTTTGATGACTGTATGTGCCATATTCCAGTCCTGTTTTTTTGTTACTTTTACCAAATGATACTGGGGACAGCCAGGGCTTTAGAATAAAAGCAATACCCATATAAGAACAGGGAGGCACTCTAGAGTATACACACACACACACACACACACACACACACACACACACACACACACACACACCAAAATGAAACAAAACAAAAATAAAACATAGAGACCCTAAAGAGCCTATTTGCAAAGGCCAAAGGTGTTGGATGGCAAGAAAATAGGAGAGATAGGATTGGAGTTTCATGACTCAAGATAATGAAGGCAAAGGGAATGATTGAGGAAAAGCCTTTTGTTGCCTAGTGACAGAAAAAAAGTCCTTCCTAACAGGAATAATGAACCCTGGAGATAAAAGAAGAGAACAAGAAGATATGGCATCTGGTCATTGGCTGATGCTCCACCCAGTTCCCTACACTGTTCCTTGTGTATAACCACTCAAGGTTCTGGTAAGTGATCAACAAACCCATTTTGGAGTCTTTGCATTGAGGTCTCAAACACTTCCTGCACAGGGGTTTGAATGCACTTGGAATGGAAGCAATTGAGACGCTTCTAACGGTGTTCTGAGGTTAAGAGGCAGGTAGGAAATTTGGTGCACACATGCTTCAGTGGACAACATAGGAGGCTGGAAGTCCCGAGGGGTCAGAGGTGACTGAATTCAAATTTGGTGGGGTCTAGAGTTTGTTAGAGCTCACTGTGAGCAGCTCAGATAAGGGTTATTTACATCAGACCCTAGCTATATAACTCAGACACCAGAACTGTCACAAGGAAGTGGGTACCTATTGTACACAATAAAGCAAGCTGACATTCAATGACACAGTAGGTCCAGATATCACAGTGGAGGCCGGTGTGGTGACCTAGAGATTAAGAATACTTCCCTTACTGTCAGGGTACTATCTTATGTTCCTTGTATCTCTGTACTATCCAGAGAAGAAGAACAGGGATGGGGGAGCCCACGACAGGGAAGTTAATCATGAATTTGGACTTTGAAATGGGTAAGTGTATGTCCTGAATTAATAGGCACGTCAAACTCAAAGCCAAGAGGCTGCTTTGTGTAACGTGATTGCACTTCCCCAGACAGAATGATTGGGCTCAAGTCCCAAAGTTTTTCTTTACTGACATGACTATGTAAATTTGCAATAGTACCTCAGTTTCCTTTCTTGATTTGAGTATTATATTCACTATGGCAGAATGGCAGAATAATGCTCAGAACAGCTCCCATCACATGCCAAGCACTCTGGGGCAAATAATTCCAAAGATGCAAGGTAGCTGCTTTGTGAGGGAAGATGGATATTTTTCACTCAGCATACATTTTCTGAATAAAATCAGACTACAGCAATGAAGTTGCTATAGTTTCCATTGTGCCAAGGTCTAATCACGCTTTCCAGAGGTCAATACTTTTCCTGTTTAGAGTAAATATGACATAGATAACCATGGATACAACTGGCCAGACTTCAAGCTGGTCTCCTCTTCGTGATTTGTGCATCTTTGAAGCAGCAGGACTCTAGACCCATACAAGTAACAGAAGTCCCAAAATTCTGCCATGAACTTCAAGTTAGAAGATCAGTATGAAACATCTACTTGATGATGTCTTACCTCTCTCATTCCACATGAACTCAAGATGCTATTATGTCTTTCCCTGAAAATATGGTTTTTCAAAAGAATGCATAGACACAGAAGCATATTATTTGGTTTAAACAACATCTTTGAGCACATGCTGGTTTGTTCCAAATTGTGTTAAACTCCAGTTTGGAGTTAGAATAGGGCAGAATGAAAGGATGTGGCAATTGCCTCTGCAGAGTTCAGCAATATTGCTTGTTTTTTTTTTTTTTATTTTTTATTTTACATATCGATCCCAGTTCCTTCTTACTCTGTCCCTTCCTTCATCCTTCTTTCTTTATGTCCCTGCTCAAATACACCCCTCTAACCCTTCCCTCCCACCCCTCCCACTCCACATGTAGGGTGATGCCATTCAGGAGCGGGTATCTAAATCTGTCAAGTCATTTGAAGTAGGACCTAGGATTTCTCTCATTTCTCTAGGTTAAGGGAGAATCCCTCCATTAGGGATGTGCCTGCAAGGTCTTTTTGTGCACCAGGAATACATCCTGGTTCCACTGTCTGATGTCTCTTAGACTGATCAGGCCTTCTAGCTGAGATCCATGTTAATGGGGTCTGAGTCAGTCCCATACTGGATTCCAAGCTAACAGTTTGGGGGCCTGTTAGCTCCTCCTTGTCCAGGACAGCTGTCTCTATGTGTTTCTGCAACCTGGTCTTGTCTTTTCTCTCTGCATCTGGATTCTAGTTCTACTCAGTGTTTAGTTGAGGGTGTTTGATTCTATTTCCAACAGGTACTAGATGAGGGCTCCATGATGGTGGGTAAGTTAATTGTTGATCTCATTATCAGGGAAAGGCAATTATGGTAGACTTTCCATGGTTGTCCAAATTGTTAGTTGGAGTCAGTCTTGTAGGCCTCTAGACCTTTCTTTAGGTTCAGTTTTCTCTTCAAACTAATAATGGCTCCATCTTCTAGTTCTCTCTCCCTTTTCTGTCTTCTAGTCCTCCTCTGACTCAATCTTCCTTGTCCCACATGGAGAACTTGTCCCTTCCCCCTTCTGTGAGGGACCTTATATGAATCTCTTAGAATATACCTTGTATCCTAGTTCCTCTGGCGGTGTGAATTATCAGCTGGTGATCCTTTGCTCTAGGTCTAAAATCCACATATGAGCGAGTACATATCATGTTCCTTTTTTTGTGACTGAGTTACCTCATTCAGGATGGTTTCTTCAAGCACCATCCACTTGCCTGCGAATTTCAAGATTCCATTGTTTTTTCCGCAGAGTAGTATTCCATTGTGTAGATGTGCCACATCTTCTTTATCCATTCTTCAGTTGAGGGGCATCTAGGTTGCTTCCAGGTTCTTGCTATTACAAACAATGCTGCTATGACCATAGTTGAGCATGTGCCTTTGTTGCATGGACGTGGATCATTTGAGTATATACCTAAGTGGGGGATTGCAGGGTCCTGTGGTAAACTGAGTCCCATTTTCCTGAGGACCCACCATACTGATCTCCAAAATGGCTGTACAAGTTTTCACTCCCACTAGCAGTGGAGGAGTGTTCCCCTTTCTCCACATCCTCTCCAGCTTAAGTTGCCATTGGTGTTTCTAATTTTAGCCATTCTGGCAGGAGTAAGATGGTATCTCAAAGTTGTTTTGATTTGCATTTCCTTGATAGCTAAGGATGTTGAACACTTTCTTAAGTGCCTTTCAGCCTCTTTTATTTCCTATATTGAGAATTTTCTCTTCAGTTCTGTACCCCATTTTTAATAGGGATATTTGATGTTTTGTTCACTATTTTTTTTGAGTTCTTTGTATATTTTGGAGATCAGCCCTCTGTCAGATGTAGGACTGGTGAAAATCTTTTCCCAGTTTGTGGGCTGCCATTTGGTCTTGTCAACTGTGTCCTTTGCCTTACAGAAGCTTCTCAGTTTGAGGATGTCCCATTTATTAATTGTGGATCTCAGTGTCTGTGGTACTGGAGTTATATCAGGAGCAGTCTCCTATACCAATTTGGTCAAGGGTACCTTCAATTTTCTCTTCTAAGAGGTTCAATGTGGCTGGATTGATGTTGAGGTCTTTGATTCATTTGGACTGTGGAGAATTATGCTGAGATTTTAATGGGGATTGCATTGAATCTGTAGATTGCTTTTGGCAAGATTGCCATTTTTACCATGTTTATTCTACCTATCCACGAACATAGGAGATCTTTCCATTTTCTGGTATTTCTTTAATTTCTTTCTTTAACGACTCAAAGTTCTTATTATATAGGTCTTTCACTTGTTTGGTAAGCATTACCCCAAGATACTTTATGTTGCTTGTGGCTATTGTAAAGGGTAATGTTTCTCTGATTACTTTCTCTGTCTCTTTGTTGTCTGAAAAAAGTAGGGCTACTAATCTTTTTGTGTTTATCTTGTATCATGCTAGTTTGCTGAGTATTTATCATCTGTAGGAGTTCCCTAGTAGAGTTTATTGGGTCTCTCATGTAAACTATCATATCACCTGCAAATAGAGAAAGTTTGACTTTTTCCTTTCCAATTTGGATCCCCTCGATCTCCTTTTTTTGTCTAAATAGCCTTAGCTAGAACTTGAAGTACAATATTGAAGAGATATGGAGAGAGAGGGCAGCCTTGTTTTGTTCCTGATTTTAGAGGAATTGTCTGAAGCTTCTCTTCATTCAGTTTAATGTTGGCTGTTGGTTTACTGTATATTACTCTTACTATGTTTAGGTATGTTCCTGGTATCTCTGATCTCTCCAAGACCTTTATCATGAAAGGGTGTTGAATTTGGCTGAAGGCTTTCTCAGCATCTAGGAAGATGATCATGTGGTTTTTCGTTTTCATTTTGTTTATATGGTGGATCACGTTGATAGATTTAATATGTTAAACTATCCCTGCAACTCTCGGATGAAGCCTATTTGTTCATGGTGGATGATTTCCCTATTGTATTGTTGGATTTTGTTTGCCAGTATTTTATTGAGTATTTTTGCATTGATGTTCATCAGGGATATTGGTCTGTAGTTTTCTTTCTTAGTTGTATCTATGTGTGGTTTGGGTACCAAGGTGATTGTGGCCTCGTAAAAAGAGTTTGGTAATGAACCTTCTGTTTCTATCATGTGGAACAATTTGAGGAGTATTGGTATTAGCACTTCCATGAATTTCTGGTAGAATTGTGAACTGAAGCCATTTGGCCCTGGGCTTTCTTTGGTTGTAAGGCTTTCGATTACTCTTCTATTTCATTGGGGGTTATAGGAGTATTTAAGTTGTTTGTCTGTTCTTGATTTAATTTTGGCAAGTGATAGTTATTCAGAAGTTTCTCCATTTCCTTTGAATTTTCAAATTTTGTGGAGTACAGGTTTACAAAGTATGACCTGAAAGTTGTCTGGATTTCCTCTGTGTCCATTGTTATGTCCCCTTTTCTTTTCTGATTTTGTTAATTTGTATGTTCTCCTTCTGCTTTGGATAAAGGTTTGTCTGTCTTATTGATTTTCTTGAAAAACCAACTCTTTGTTGCATTGATTTTTTGTATTGTTTTCCTGGTTTCTATTTTATTGATTTCAGCCCTCAAATTGATTATTTCCTGGCTTCTGCTCCTCAGAGGTGAGTTTGCTTCTTTTTGTTCTAAGGCTTTCAGTTGTGCTGTTAATTCTTTAATGTTACTATCCTCTGTTTTCTTCATATGGGCACTTAGTTCAATGAACTTCCCTAGTAACACTGCCTTCAAGTTGTCCCATAAGTTCGGGTATGTTGTGTTCTCATTCTCATCAAATTTTAGGAAGTCCTTAATTTCTTTCTTTATTTCTTCTTTGACCCAGGTATGGTGCAATTGCACATTATTCAGCTTCCATGAGTTTGTAGGGTTTCTGCGATTTGTGTTGTTGTTGAATTCCAATTTTAAAGCATGGTGGTCTGATAAGATACAGGGGACAATTCCAATTATTTTGTATCTGTTGAGGTTTGTTATGTTGCCTAGTATGTGGTGGATTTTAGAGAAGGTTCCATGTGGAGCAGAGAAGAAGGTCTATTCTTTTGTGTTTCGATGGAATGCTCAATAGTTGTCTGTTAAACCCAGTTGAGACATAACTTCTGATTAATTTTCTGACTGGTTGTCCTGTCTATTGGTGAGAGTGGTGTGTTGAATTCTCCCACTATAAATGTATGAGGTTTTATGTGAGTTTTGAGTTTTAGTAGCGTTTCTTTTACGAATGTGGCTGCCTTTGTATTTGGGGCATAGATGTTCAGAACTGAGACTTTGTGTTGATAGATTTCTCCTGTGATGAATACAAAATGACCATATTCATCTCTTTTGATTAGTTTTGTTTTGAAGTCTAACTTGTTAGATATTAGGATAGCCATGCCTCCTTGCTTGTTGGGTCTATTTGGTTGGAAGATCTTTCCCCAGCCCTTTACCCTGAGGTAACAGCTATCTTTGAAGCTTAGATGTGTTTCTTGTATGCAGCAGAAGGGTGGATTCTGTGTTCGTATCCATTCTGTTATCCTGTGTCTTTTTATAGGCAAGTTAAGACCATTAATGCTGAGGGAGAATAAGGACCATTGATTGTTAATGCTTGTTTGTTTTAGATGTGTTGTTGGCAGTGGTATTGTGAATATATTTGCCCTGCTTTACCCTTGGGTTCTGGTGAAGTGGGATTATCTGTTGCCTATGTCTTTGTGAGTGTAGTTAATTTCCTTGGGTTGGAGTTTTCCTTCCAGAACTTTTTGTAGGTCTGGATTTGTAGATATGTATTATTAAAATCTGGCTTTGTCATTAAATGTTTTGCCTGTCTATAGTGATTGAGAATTTTGCTGGGTATAGTAGCCTGAGCTGGCATTGGTGGACTCTTAGTACTTGTAGAACATCTATCCAAGGACCTTCTGTCCTTGAGAGTTTCCATGGAGAAGTCAGGTGTAGTTTTGATAGGTTTGCCTTTATATGTTACCTTTCCTTTTTCCTTTGCTGCTTTTTATATTATTTCTTTATTCTGTATGTTAGGTGTTTTGATTATTATGTGTCAAGGGGTCTTTTTTGTTTGGTCCAGTCTATTTGGTGTTCAGTATGCTTCTTGTACTTTCATGGGCATGTCTTTCTTCAGATTCAGAAAGTTTTCCCTAATTATTTTGTTGAATATATTTTCTGCACCTTTGAGCTTGTTTTCCTCACCTTCCTCTGTGCCTATTATTCTTAGGCTTGGCCTTTTCATGGTGTCCCACATTTCCTGGATGTTTTGTGTTAAGGATTTGTTGGAATTATGACTTTCTTTGGTCAATGAATCTATTTCCTCAAGTTTATCTTCATCACCTGAGATTTTTCTCTTCCATCTCTTTTATTCCGTTGGTTATGCTTGCATCTATAGTACCTGATCGTTTCTCCAGTTTTTGTATTTCCAGATTTCGTTCAGTTTGTGTTTCATTTATTGTCTCTATTTCAGTTTTCAAGTCTTGAACTGTTTCCTTCACCTGTTTAATTGTTTTTTTTTTTCTTGGCTTTTTGTACTTTCTTTAAGAAATTTGTTCATTTCTTCCAATTTTTTGTTTGGTTTTTTTCTTCCATTTCTTTAAGGGATTTTCTCACATCATCTTTGAGAGCCTCTATCATTTTTATGACGATATTTTGAAGTTGTTCTCTTCTGCTTCATGTGCTTTGGGGTTGTTCAGGTCTAGTTGGTGTAGAGTTCCTAGATTGTGGGGGTGTTATGCTTGTCTTTCTATTGTTAGGTATTTTCTTGTATTGCCATCTTCCCATTGCTTCTTCCAGTAGGTGTAGGTGGGGTTTCTCTCTCTCTCTCTCTCTCTCTCTCTCTCTCTCTCTCTCTCTCTCTCACTCTCTCTCTCTCTGGACTCCCCAAGTGGCTTAGTTGAGTCAGAGGTACAATGTCTGTAGCTCTGGGTGGTCCAAGCTCTATAGGGGGTCTCTCCTCAGGCAGGGTTAGGGTGATGGGGGTCAAAGGTCATGCTCCAGTAGAAGTTTGGAGACGGGTTTCAAAGATCCCAAAGACTGGGACTCAAAATATTCTGGACACCAATAGGCAGATCTAGCCAGGGCCTGGCACTCTATAGGCAATAGGGGTCAAGGATCTAGCCTGCAGGAACTCAGAGTGGCACTGCAGGATTAGGCGGATCTCTGGGGTGGAGTGTGGGGGCAAAACCCCTGTAGAGGACTGGTGGTGGGGGTCAGAGACCAGACAGGTGGGGATTACAGGTGGTCTCACGTGGATAGGCAGGCCTAGTGTGCTCAGACAGCTCTAGGAAGTTCCCCAAAGGTTGCAGGATTGTTGTCTCTACCCTCTGTCCCAGTGCTCAATCAGAGCGCTGGCACAATGGGCAGGGTAGGGCACAGGGTGGGGGGGCAGGCTCTTGGTGGGGGCCTAAGAGTGCTCTTGATGGGGGCAGGATACAGGGCAGTGAGATCTGGGGCCCATCCAGGGAGTTCCCAGGGAAGGGTGTGGAGGGGAAGGGTGTGGAGGGGATTCAACCCGAATTGTTCCCAGATGGGGTCCCAGATAGGGTGATGGGGGTCAAAGACTTGACTGATACTCAGGATGTTTCAGCGCCCATAGGCAGATCTAGCTGGGGCCTGGCACTCTCCAGCTGAGGCCTCTTTAGCAGAGGCAGGGCGATGGGGGTCAATGATCCAGCCTACAGGAACTCAGAGTGTCCCTACAGGGATAGGAGGATCTCTGGGAGGGTCCTGGAACTCCAGTATAGGACCAGCGGTGGGAGTCATAGACCAGGCAGGTGGAAATTACGGTGGTCCATGTGGATAGGCAGGTCTAGTGTGCTCAGAGCAGCTCCAGGAAGTTCCCCCCAATACTGCTTATTTCATATCATGTTGCTATATTCATATGGAACAGTGTGTGTGTGTGTGTGTGTGTGTGTGTGTGTGTGTGTGTATGTGTGTGTGTGTGTGTGTGTGCACGTGCGTAGGAGGAGCAGGCTTGGTGGAAGTGGATATTTGTTTCCAATTGCAATGATAAAATGCCCCCACAAAGGAACAGTTTACTTTAACTCCAGGTTGTAGTTCACCTCATTAAGGAGGTCAGGGACATGAGTTTAAGGAAGTGGTCGTACAGCAGTCCCTCAACATGTCCCGCTTAAGTTTAGTTTTCTTTAGTTGATTATCACATTCATTAAAAGGGATAGGTTAGGAATCCAACTCCCAAAATTTATGCAGAAAATGCTCATCCCAGAGTGCTTGGCATTGCTCTTTAAAGACTCAGGACTGTGCACTGCTGAGCTTATCAATCAGCTTTTGGTGAGCACTTATGCCACCTTTAGTGTCACACTGACCGATGACCAAGGGGCCTCTCTTCTTCCATTCTTTCTGCCACAGCTATAATCACTCCATTTTTCACATCCTTATGAAAAATATCACTTTTACAAATTGCATACACAGGAGGCAAAGTCCCCTTGTAGTGTCCCTGCTGGGCCACCTTCCCTTCAACAGAGAATGATTCTTTCATGCCTGCCTTTGAAACGACTGGGAAAGCCTTACTTTGGGGATTATTTTAGTGATAGACACAAGGAATCTCTTTGTTTTTAGCAAATTGAATAAAGCTATGTAGTTTAAGGGAAACTGCTTTTCTCACTCAATCTTCCTAATTTCATGACATTTACATTGATGAATTTTTAGGTGATTATACAAGGAAAATGATTTCTGAATTTACCGACAACAAGGGTCTACTTGAGAGGGGAATGAATACTCTATACATGTCTAATTTTGTGAGATGCATGGTAATTAATGAGTGAAAACATAAATAACCCTATCAAAGTAAAAGAATCCAATTGTGTGACATTGCTCCTATAATATCTAACAAATTTAATTGGAAAGTTATGGGGGAAGGGCCAAAGTACATTCAAACATTACACGATTTAAAGTTTGCCTGTTAGCTTAAGTGGGAGGGTAGCACCCCTGCTTACAGCTCGTTATGGGTTATATTTTCTACAGAGCAGCATTGTAACATTGAGAGGGAATGAGAATATTTACAGGTTCAGCTTTGAGATACTAAAACACCATGATTCTTTAATCTCTGAAGAAACTAGAGAAATAAAGCACTTGTGACAAAACATGTTACCACTTCATACTCTGGAACGAGTTTTGTCCCCAATGCATTTTTTTTTTTTGTCCACCAGTATGTTAATGTCTTAGTGACTTCAAACTTCAGGGTTGTGCTCATCAGAAAACTTGTGTTTCTGGGGTGTTTTTAGGGCTTGTTGTGGCAACATTCCCCTTTGCCTCATAAAGTTTCCTTTAGGCCCACTGTTCACTTACCTACTGTCTGTGCTTTCTGAACATCTCTGTGCTCACTGGCATGGTATTAACAGCTGTTAATTGTTTTTAGTCTTATACACAGTTTATTACATGGCAGTAGACTGTGTTAATTTTGGAATATTAATATTGGATACTAATTTCTTAAGTGGCTTCTCATTGCCTAGGCTGCTTCTTAAAGTTTCAGTTTTATCGCTGTGTCTCTATATATGTAAAAGTGAGGTAAATTTTCACAGCAGAAGGAAGGTGGCTTTTATGAATAGATGGGTTGGCAATGATAATGAGGGAGCGTTCATTGAACTTAGAATGTGGTTGAACACCTGTAGTGTTTTCTTGTTGTCTCACAAGTGACAGAAGGAATAACATTTCCTGAAAAATTAAGGACTTTCAATGGATAAAGCGAGAAGCCTATACTGAACTAGACAGGCTGCTTTCATCATAGAATATCCATTAACAGAATGCTATCCACTCTTCTGTCCTTTTTTTCCCTTGAGTTATTTAGCTGCTTTTCCTACCACTGGTTTGCTTTTTTTTTTTTTTTTTTTTTTTCTGGAACAATGGATAGCACTATATGGCAAATGCCAGCCTCCTGCAAGTCCAGTTCAGTGCAGTTGAGGGGACTGGTCACACTCTGTCTTCCTCTAGCTCCTCTTCATATTCTTCCTCTTCCTTCACAACTTGCAAAGATGTATCAGGGTGTGCCAGTGAGTTCCAGTGAGACCCAGCAAGAACCAGTGAGACCCAGTGAGTACAAGTGAGAGCCAGTGAGTATCAGTGAGAACTGGTTTTGTTATGAGCGGGTTTTCCCCACAGCCTGCTTCCACAGCTGCACCAGCCCCAAATAACACCTAGAGATGCTATATTAGAAATAAAGTGGTTGGAGTTACTAATGTTTCTTATTGGCTAGCTCTGTCTTAAATATTAACCCATTTCTATTAAATTAAGTATTTTCACATGGTCTATCTTACTGGAGAGAGGGCCCAGACCTGGGCTCTCTTGGTCTTACATGTTGAATCTCCTACTCCCTCTCCATGAATTCCTCCTTGTCTCTTAGTTCTGCCTATCTTGCTTTCCTATTGGCCAACAGGGCTTTCTTCATTAACTAATAAGAGAAACATATTTACAGAATAACATCTCCCATCATCTCCTCTTTTCTGTCTAAAATAAAAAGAAGGGCTTTAACTTTAACATAGTAAAATATATAACAAAAGAGTTATCAAATAAGAACCATAGTTAACAGTGTTCAGTCCATTAACATTTAGCAAGATTTAAAGAAAATATTTTATTATATACCATATCTTTTTGAGTCTAAAGTCTTATATGTAACCTATCTTTGATCCTAACTAAGGAAAACTGTAACCATAACTATCTGTCTTCAACCCCTTCAAGGACCATAGAAGGATAGTTAGTAAACTCTAGAAATGACAGAGACAACTTGCCTGGTCAGTCACCTGAAGTTCTTCTGTAATGTTTCATCTTCAGCCCTTAGGCCATAGTGTGTCTGTCAGACTCCTCACTAAAGCAGGAAACTTTAAACTGTCCACTTATATTTGCAGTTTGTTAGTAACTTTTCTCTGTGTCCTGCAGACTGTCTGGCAGACTCTTCCATGAAGCAGGAACTCTGTAGCAATGTCCATCTTGTTTCAGCAGTCACTTTTCTGTGGGTCCTACATGTCCAGTTTATACAGCATAAAGTCAAATAGTCCAGACAAGAGCAGTGCTAAATAACCCCACTCCTAGTACCAAAAGACAGCTTTTCTACCTCCTTGCTTTTGTTGTGGCCTGTCAGGTACTCTTGGCCTTAGCTAAAATTGACTGTACCAATATTGCTGTGAACCTTGGGTGACTATCCAGGTAGTCTGCTGTTTCTGTCCTTGCTGCACTTTTAGAAGTTGTCCATCTACACTTCCTGCCTACCCTAGTATTGCTATTTTTCCTTCTCAGGTCTTTGATGAGGTTGAAGATTAAACTATCACAACTATTATTCTCTCTTCCTAGTTAGATATGTTAGGTACTAGACTTAAGCTTTCCAGCTTAGGACAACTCTATTGTAAACTCCTAGGACTAGATATGTAGGTCTTAAGTTTGTATGCTCTCGATTTTCCTTTTCTTAGAGCACACTTGTTATTCACTGTTTTGTATATAGTTTTATCAAGCCTAAATCTTTTCTTTAGACTAAAAGGGAAATTGTAATAAGATATTCACTTTATCTTCACCCGTGGCACTGACCATACCCATTGGGGGTGGAGACAGGGGCAGCAGTTACCTGGGGGAACTAGGTCTGAGGAGGGGTCCCAGAAGTGCTCTCTTGTTTGCAACACAGGAACAGGAGAACATCCAGAGGCATCCTTGGGACCAGGAACTTGCTGGTGTTCATCTGTCTATGTTGTAAGGTATTTCTCCCTGAATAAACATCTATAAAGCCTATTTGTTTCTCCTGATCCTTATTAAACCTCAGTAAGTGGTCTTACAGATCAGGCACTTGGCTGGTGATTCCTGAGGTCATGAGTATTCACATCTCTCCGTCTGTTTCCATCCCTGATTGTGTCTCTGTCTGAGTCTCTCATCTCTATCTCTGACTCTCTTTGTCTTTTTCTCTCTCTCCTGATTCAGTGTAGGTAAGGAGATTTGAGCAAGAGCCAGACATGTGGCAACCCTCAAGTTTCTTCCAAATGTTGTAAGTGCAGAATTGCATGTGGAGCCCACCCTTCTCTCTATAGTTGGTCTTGACTTCACAGAATTTACACTCAGTCTTGAAGCTTGGAAATTGTCAATTTTTCAGGTCACTGGAGGAGCTGTCTTATTGATTCTGAAGCTAGTATTTTTTTTTAACTATTCAGAATGCAGTGAAGAGACTTTACCACCCCCCCCCCCCGCCCTCCTTTCCAGTCCTTCCCCGCTTCCTCCTCCTCCACAGCAGGGCATCATTTTGCTTGAGGTATATAGACAAGCATCTTTTCCCAGCATACTCTCTGTCAGGCAGCTTTCTCTTTGTGCCAGACATTATTATACTCCCTCAATTTAATATCCTCAAGTCTAGTTATATGGCTGTGCCAGGTATGCCTAGGTTTCTGTTCATCTGAAAAATAGCTTCATGTTATTATAAATAGAACCCACATTTGGAGATGGAAATGCACTGCTCATTAGGTACAGCAGGACAAACCATTGGCCTCTGGCCACACTTTGCTAATGCTGTAATTTCCATGTCCCCCTGGATATGGTTATGAGGCCTCTCTATTTCGAAAGCTGTAATTGTAAACACATGTCTTTGACTGGATACCTTATATCAATAACTTCATCTGCTCTGCCAGAAGAAGTGCACAATGCATCATGACATCAAAGAAACCCAATGTTGGCTTCTTACTTGAGATATGTTTGGGCTGGGCTATTAGCTTATTGCTAGATTTGAAAATCAAACTTCAGGTTTAGGCTGAAAGGCTGTAGGAAGAAACCCCAGTACCAAAGAGATGAGATTTAAAAACAAAACCAAAAACAAAACTGTAGAGTAAAAAGAGTTCATTGTAGTCAACGGCTGGCAGACCCACTGAATCTGACGTACAGAAACCAGAGCCTATTACCAGTTACAGGCGTTTGGTTTATTTATGCTATTACTTCCCAGATATGTCTGAACTGATCTGTGACTGTGCCATGAGGAAGTTCCTCTGGCTTCTCCACTTTATTTCAGGGGGCATTTTGTGAACCCACGGTTCAGTTACGTGCAAGAGAATCTTGTTACAGTCCCACTGAGAAGCAAACACAGGCGTAAGTTCTCGCTGATCATTTGTCTGAGAGTGGTTTGAAAACATAACCGATCCAAGGAGAGTTGCCCACATGCAGTGCATGAATGTGAAGCTATGGACCCAGGTTCTGGAGATCTGCCAGTGGACACACTCTCAAAGAATGGGTTTCTCTCGCAGCCAACAACTATCATTAGCTTCTTTGTAAAGGATGGTATCTGGAGGTAACATCGCCTCCAGACCCCACCCAAATGGTCTGTGTCATATTAGCAGACACTAGTTCACAGTGTGTGTGTGTGTGTTTAAGGGAAAATGGAGTAGATATGATCATACTATAACAAATTTTAGGACATTAGTCCATCTTAAATGAAACAAGCACCAATGCTCAGCCACTCCTAGTTGGGGCTTTTCTTTCATGTACAAACACACTCCTAGACACCCAATTTCTCAATCACTTCCTTAAGAGAAATATATCTATTAATAGCAAAAGTGAGATACATGCTTCATATTTACAAACATTCTCATGATTCTGCTTTTCATATTATGGATTCTTTTGAATTATCCTATTTTCATTATCACCAACTCCTTGATTTCTGGACTTTGTGCTATATAGACCAGGCTGCCTTCAAACTTATGATCCTCCTGTCTTAGCCTCCAAAGTGCTTAGATGATAAGCACACCACCATATCTGACTTAGATTTCTATTAGATCAGTGGTTACTGTCTCAAAAAAACAAATCAAAAAAAAAAAAAAAAACCAAAAAACAAAAAAACCACCCACAATTCTTGCTCTTATTTTTCATTGAATTTTATTGTTATTATCATAAAACCTAAAATATTTCTGCTCATGAAAGTGTATAATATTTATGGAGTATTCTTGTAGAAAGTCAGTAGTACTTTGTTATATAAAATTAAATAAAAAATACTCTATATGCATAAAAAAAAAAAAAGAAAGTCAGTAGTACCCATGGAAGCCCACCTCCACTATTAGTTCTTGTCACTGTAGGGATGTGTATGGGGACCTTTAATAGAAGTGCAGAGGATAGTTTTCTGATGTACTCACAACATGAAAGAGAGTGGACACTGATCTCCACAGTCAGAGCTGGGATAGCAGATGCTCTGAGCCTGTATTCAGAATTTGCTTTAGTGTCAGCTGAATGTGTCTTATGCAAAGAAATGGGAAAACATTTTTCTAATGTTAGGTGAGCCTATAGCAAGGCCTGTCAGCACCCAAGAATTAAGAATTAGATATTTTTAAATAAAAAAATTTTAAATTTTAATTTGTGATATGACTTCATAAGAGTTGACATTCCCTAGTTCATAGACTGTATTTTTCCCAACTACTTAGTGACACAGGTTTTGTTTTACTAACAGAAAATTAAGGCCAGTGACAAAATCTTTGCTTAAAGATATATATTCTTTTCCTTTTATAGTTTTATGTATGTGTGCATCTCTGGATGGGTTTACACATGTAACTGCAGGTTACCCCCGGGAGATCAGAGGTATAGGAACCCCTAGAGTGGAGTCACAAACTGTTGTGAGCAGACCAAAGTGGGTGCTGAGATCCTGTCCTCTCACAGAACAGCAAGCATTCTTAACCACTGAGCAGCCATCTCTTCAGCCTTCAATTGTGGCTGATAGAAAGCAGATTTAGAGACAAGGTAGTGATAGCAGAGAAAAGATATTTTTAAAAACCAAGGACTTCTTAAGGAATTCTAGTTTGAAGAATCTATCTATCTATCTATCTATCTATCTATCTATCTATCTATCCATCCATCTATCATCTATCATCTGTTTACCTACCTATCTACTTACCTAGCTTACAAGTACTTAGATGGAAATTGTTCTGAATTTTTCATGTCATGGCACATACATAAAGTCATAGAAGCTTTTCATAACACTAGAGGCAGCAAATGACAAGAGCTCAAATAGAGGGGGAGTCTGTCCCTACTGCTAAGGTCAGAGGGGACTGAGGGATTGGTAATCTTTGTCTGCATTTGTTTCCTGGCCTCCCTCCCTCCTTCCCTCTCTCCTCACATCCTTCCCTCCCCATTCTTTTTATTTTCCCTTCTTTCCTCTTGGTCTTAGTTTTTCTTTACTGTGACATATTTTAGAGCATCAGTGGAGGGAAAAAGATACATGTTTCAATTTGGGACTTTTCATTTACTTTCAAGGAGAATAAATTTAGGTAGATTATAATTACTTCTATCACTATTGTTCCCTGTGATAGGTATTTTGTTGGTTTAAAATCCAGCTAAGTTCTGGTTGAGCCCACAAGACCTTGAAGGATGAATTGGCCTGTTGAGTGCTCATGTCATAGTAACTGATGTTGAAATCAGCTCTAATAACTTCCAAATTGGAAATGACAATAACATGTTGAAAAGTTTGCAAGCAAATCTCAGCTCCACTTTCTCCCAATTTAATTTATGCTTTGCTATAGTTTCATCCATGGGCATAAATAATTCATTTCCGCAAGGGTCACAGTGAAGTGGCCCTAGAGCTTGCACTTTATTTTGGTAATCCCTACACATTTGTAGGAATTCAAACTGTTGTCTGAAATAGACCCTTTCTTTCCTCTCTTTTTCATTTCCACCTGATTTTCTTTCATTTCTTTTTCTTTCTTTCTTTCTTCTTTTGCTAAAGATTTTCTAAAAGTTTTAGCATTGGCCCTAAAGTCAAGCGCAGAGGCCAAATGTCAGAGATGTGGAATTAATCAGAAATATAGCAGTTTTTATGTTTCGCCCCTCTTCTTTTTGTCTATTAATTTCAGAAAAATTAAAAAAAAAGTTAATCAAGAATGACTTTCATGTGGTTACCTCTTGTGACAATAAAAAAATTCATAATGAAGGATGTCCACCCAGAAACAGAATATTATTCAGATTATCAATCAGGTTAATGCTCTCAGAGCATGTTTTAATTAGCTAGAGTAACCCTCGTGCAGCCACCGTCTATTCTTTAAACAGTTTAGCAACCTCTAGAAGTTATTAGTCATTTATTTGATTTATAAAATGCACTCATCACCCTGGCCTCTGGGTATATTTACAACAGTGATGTGAATTTAATTAATACAATGTTGCTTGGTTTTCCTCACCAAACGGATTTCCTCACCTCCCTCCTGTAGCTACCAGGAGTCAGGAAGAGAGCCAGAGCAGATGGTTTGTACAACTGGCTTTAAAGATGGTTCAACTGCTGATGTAAGAAGCTAGGAAATGCCCTTCACAGAACGCCTTGCTCCTGCTGCTCAGGTGTCTGATACCCACAAAGAGGAGGGTCAGCTACATGGCTAGGTTGGCTGCAAAGCAGTGTGGGGGAAGATCCCCCTCCCCCTAACATCCCAAATATAGATCCAGGCAACAGAAAATGAGTTCAGAATATTCTGTTTCAATAGCAGGTGACCTGGAGACACTGGCAGACACATGACTTGGGTATCCAATGTCTTGACATGTGGCTTTTTGTCCTCCAGATCCTGTTATATTGAGTGCAGGAAACAGAGTGGCTAAACTCATACATCTGAAGTCATGTAGATTTGGATGAAATCCAGACAATTTTAAGGGCTTTCCTCTGCAAAATGGGCTAAGACAGATTACACGAGTTGAAAGATAATGTGTACGAAGTGTGTCTCACAGAGAGAACTGAGTTTCTTTCTTTCTTTTTTTTTTTTTAATGATATGTGTCGCTGGAGTCACCTGGAAGGCTGATGGACTGGATTTCAGACCCTACAAATCACATTAAAATGGAAGTGGCAGGCTTCCATCATTGGAACTTTACCCTGAGCAACAAATTCAGAGCTAGTTTTGGTACCCCCATTCATTGGCAGCTCTGGTTTTCCTGAGGATTTTAATAGTTTTGGCAATGGTATTACCAAATCTTGACCATACAGTGTGGTAAACAGTACTTCACCCTTGACTACTTCAAGTAGAGAAACTAAACTGAGGTACAATCTTAGCATTCAGGAAGCCAAGACAGGAAGTTACTAGCACAGGACAGTCTATAGTTACATGGTGACATTGAGTCTACATGGTACTACATGGTAATTATAAAGACTCGGTGGTGTGTGTGTGTGTGTGTGTGTGTGTGTGGTTGATTATATATAAGCAAAACTATTCTACAGATTGTTCAATAGTAAGAGTCTTTTATTTTTTTCTAAAGCAAAGTTACTGGGTGAGGGTATAATATATATGTATGTATGCATGTGTGTATGTGTATATATTTCCATATTTTTATTTATGTAGTCCACATATTATATTCCCATATTTTTACCATGGTTCCATTTGTTATCCTTAATGGATTCACATCTGGTCCAAAGAGATCTCTCAGTGAGAGAGGACTTCATGAAAACTGACCAGTTATGGTGTGTACCATATCTGTTGGTGTATGTGGGAGGATGGAGGAGGTTTTTATACCAATCATTTCTACTTCTACTTATCTTTTCATTTGCCTAATATTCAACATAAAATTTCATTACCTGTCAATAGGTTGTCATGGTAAATTCTCATTGTTAATTTGACAAGTTCTAGAATAATCCAGAAGACAAGCCTCTGAGCAAGCCTAGAGATGTTATTTTAATTAGATTCATTAAGGTGACTTTAAAAGTTATACTTTAAAAGTGAGTGGCACCATTCCTTATGCTTGAGTACTGGACCAATAGCTCATGCTACTGTTCTATCTCCATCATGATAAATGGTATCCTGGAAATGTAAGACAAAATAAACCTCTCCTCTATTAAATTGTTTTGGTAAGAGTATTTTATCACAGAAACAAGAAAAGAAACCAAGAAGAAATCAGTGAGTACCTGTGACTTCATCTACTAAAGTCTAAGATATATATTTACAAAGAGAAAGCCTGGGCATGTTGGTCCACAGTTGTAATATTAGTGTTTGTGAGGAGGATGAAGCAGATGGATTGTAAGTTGAAGACCTTCCTGAACTATATAGGAAGACCCTGTCTAAACAAATAAATGAAAAGAGAACTTATCTAGTTACAATGTACAAACAATTTTACAATTCTTGAAGATTTCCCACTTTTTCTTGATGTTTTTGTTCACTTATCAATTCTTGTTTGTCTTTATTGCATTGACATACACAGCATGTTTAGACAAAATTCTTTGATTTTCCCATCAGTTGGTGTTAGTTTTTTTTTATTTTGCTAGTAAGGAAAAGCATCCAATGTGGTAGGTAAATAATCAAGCTGTCAATCCCACAGACTTTCCAGAAAGCTTAGAGAGATTTCTGACCTCAACCCAACCCCTCCCAAGTCATTGCAGGTACTGTCAATGCCCTGCATGCTGTACCTTAGTCCAGCATTACCCAAATGCCAACCTATATAGGAAAAACATGCAGTTTTCTCATGAGTCTCTGTAACAGCATAGGAAGCACCTCACTTGAAATTCCTTCCTTCTCCTCATCCAGTGGAAAGTCTGGGAGGGACATTAAAGAAAAACTTCTGTTAGAGATCCAAAAAATATGTCCTCACCTTTTCCTGGAGGAAAGGTCTTCCTTCCGTGCTATGGGCCAGTGGAAATTTTGCCTAGGGCCAGTGCTCTGGCCTGAAGGTTGCCTCATTAGACACCCTCTGGGAGACTGGATTCTCCTGTGAGGGTGGAACTCTGTAGTAGGATTTGAGGGACAAAATAGCTTTTGTTAATAAAGATTCTTGACCTTGGCAATTCTTTAAAAAGATTTGGAGGATTCCACAAGCCCTACCTAATGCCACTCAAAGACCCATCTGTTGCTGTATCAATATTGCCCTTCACCTCCTATGTTAACCTAGGTGAATTGATGGCATCACTTGAGAACACAGGGCAACATTGTTGGCTATTATTATTCTTTTCTTTTGTCCAATATATTGCCAAATATGATTGGTCCCATCACTTTATTTGCATTTTCCCCCCCATCTGCATGGACCATGGGACTCATCACTTATATACAGAACCCTGTGTTGAAACACACAAGAACACAAAAGTGGTGGGGTAGATATTTATGACTGTGGAAATGTCTGCAATATGTAGCCAAAGCAAGTCATAATTTCTTGTGGGCAGAGGTATCTGAGATGCCTGCTAGTGTTAGTTCTTGGAAAGAGAGATGCTGAAAACTGGAAAACATGCGAAGAAAATTGGAAATTTAAATTCCTTTAGAATTTAAACTTTGTGAAACTTCTAAATCCAATAGAACACAGAAGAAAGATTATAAAAATGTATGACATAAAATATGTACAAGTTGACTCCATGTTCAACAGCATAAGCATGAGGCAAAGGAAAATATCTTTAAACCACCAAAAATGCAGTTCTTTAGCAAGCACAAGCGGAAAGCAACAGCAATTCATTTGGGTTCTAGTTCAGATACTTGTAAAACAGCATAATCAGATGTTGTGCAAGTGCTCACATTCTTTGAGGTGCAGCTGAACTGCGGTTTTTGCCTTCAGTGTTCTCTGTAATGCTGAGATAAATCCTATCTTGTATTCTAAGGAGGCTTTCCATCATTTGGATAGGAACTGGGCCTGTGATTCCCATTAATTCTTCTGGATTACAGTAGTGCCATGCTAAGCTGATCATAGCATATTTGTTTTTAACCACTCCATCCGCAGATTCTCAGGAGACAGACAGTGTGAGATGATTGGAGAATAGAGGGTAGAACGAAGTGAGATGGCTGCCTTCAATTAGCTCTGTTCTGTTGTTTAGATGTTTATGCCCATGGGCATGTATGACACATACTCAGATATTTCATTCTGTGCTATTCCCTTATAGTCTGCAGGAGAAGACATAATTAGGGACTTTTGGGGCAACATTCTTTATTCCTTAGCAATGAATCAATATTTAAGTGAAACTAAAATAGAAATTTACCATAGGAGCAAAATGGGAGGCAGAGCTCAACTTTTATATGGGGATAGTGGAGCAGCAGGGCCTTCAGAAAAAAGTGCAAACAACAGATTTTACTGGGCTCAGTTGTTAGAACACTTACAGAGCATGCAGGACAGTTCCAGGTTCTATCCTTAGTGCTTGGGACAGGTACACAGGAAGGTCAGGAGTTCAGTTATTCTGGGCTACTTAGAGTTTGAGGATAGTCTGGACTATGAGAGATCTTGTCCAATAGAATAATTAGATAGCTTTGTCCAGATGATGGAAATGATAGCATTACATATCAAAAGTGCATAATCTTAATTATTTTAGTAGTCCTTCTAGGTTGGTGCTATTAACAACCTGGTTTTTAGTTGAAATAACCAATGCTGGGAGGAATTCAGTACCTTGATCTGGACTATGTTGTGGCTCATTAAGGGAAAGCTATTTCCTTCTGGTTAAAAATAGAACAACAACAACAACAAAACAAAAGCAAAACAAAGCAAACACACACACACACAAACCCCCAAACCAAAAACATACACCACCCCTATGAACTGTTGGAGCATGTGAAGGGAACAAAACTACAGATCCAAAATTGAAGGATCTCCATGACACAGGACAACAGGATATCCAAGAGGAACCCCAGAGAGATCCCATTATGGACAGTGTAGCAGAAGCCAGAGGCTCAAACCAGATCAATGACTCATTGCAAGGAACACTTACCAGTAAAGAAAGGACTTAAGAGTAAGCTGTGTGACTCAATGGGCCACTACAGTTTCCATGATGAGATTCTTCTCTCTTCTCTCTCTCTCTCTCTCTCTCTCTCTCTCTCTCTCTCTCTCTCTCTCTCTCTCTCTCTCTCTCTCTCTCTGTGTGTGTGTGTGTGTGTGTGCACATGTGTTTTGTTTGTTTTGGTTTTTCTTTTAAATTTTGTTTTGTTTTAGCGGTAGGTTGCATGGGCAAAGGGTGGATGAGAGGAGATGGAGAGAAAACTGGGATTGGGATACACAATGTGAAATTCACAAAGAATCAATCAAAGTTAAATGAAAAAATAATAAATAAGAAAAAGAAAGAATGGAATCTACCTCTGGCCTTGCCTGGAGCCTAATATTCCAAGTAGCCTCAAATACGTTAATCTAGCTAAGCCTGTCAATCACTAGATAGAGATCACTCTTCATGAAGACTCGTCTCCTTCCTTCCTTCCTTCCTTCCTCCCTCCCTCCCTCCCTCCCTCCCTCCCTCCCTCCCTTCCTTCCTTCCTTCATTTTTTTTTTTTTTTGTGAGAAACCAAACCGCAAAAAACCCACTTTAATCACAAGCTAACAGCCCCAGGTGCAATGTCCAGGGACAGATGTGTGGCAATGATGTGTGGCAACCACAAACTCATATGCAGCTCTGAGAAGGCCCCCAAGGGGGACTTAACTTCAGGGACTGAGCCAAGGGGGACAGCCCCAGAGTGGCGACTGAGATGCCCCGTGGGGGAAGGCGCTATACTTCTTGGCAAAAGAGATCTTCATGGCATTGTTCTATGTGATCTTCAAGCCTTGCAGGGCATCTCGTGCTGCCCCAGCCTGCACTTCATTGTCAAACTCCACAAAGGCGATGCCTTGCAGCCCAGGGACCAGATGTGCCTCCTTGAAGCCAGGGAACTGGTTGGAAATCATGGACAGCATGAGCTCATTGGTCTCCTCAGGCAGGTTGGCGAGGAAAAGGATGTGATTGGATGGATTCTCGGAGAGAGGCTGGGCAGGCGGAATCTGTCCAGGCATGAGTTGCTGTGGGGGCATGGCCCCAGAAGGGATCTGGCAAGAAGCAAGGTCTTGTGGTGGGATCATGCCAGGTGGTGGCATGTAAGGCGGCTGGCCTGGCATGTAGTGCATGATGCGGGGTGCCTGAGTCATCGGCGGCATACGCGGTACAGGCTGGACAGCACCCACTTTGGGGGCAGCTGCTCCACCGTGAACAGCCTTTTTGGCTGCTGGTGTCTCCTGACTCTTGGGCTTCTTCTCTCGTTTGAGGTCCCTCTCGACAAAGGTGCCTTTCATCTTGGCAATGATGTCTGAGTCAGTCTTGGCCTACTGGATGTGCATGGGCTTGTCATAGAAGGGGAAACCCTGCATAGAACGTAGGGCATTAGTGGCGCTGCTGACCTTAAAGATGACAAAGGCCTGGCCCCTCATCTTCAGGCTCCAAGACACCAGAATATCCAGGATCTGGCCAAACTGGAAGAAGATGGCACACAAGAACTTCTTGAGCTCATCCTTGATCTTCTCATTGAGATTGTTGATATATGTGATTGGGACAGGTCTCAGGAACTGCCATGGTGTCAGATGCTCAGGGCAGCGCGCGCAAACTCAGTAGGTTTTGACCCTTCCGAGTAAGTCTCTTTCCCGGCCCCAGCGCCTGCCAATGAAAGGAACACTTGGGTTCCCGCCTTAGTAATAATCCAAGACTCATTTTCTTTAAGCCAAGTTAATGAGATGGGAGGACTAATTATACCTTTAAATGAGACTCTCTCTCTCTCTCTCTCTCTCTCTCTCTCTCTCTCTCTCTCTCTCTCTCTGTGTGTGTGTGTGTGTGTGTGTGTGTGTGTGTGTGACAGAAATCCCATCTTCAGTGAAGTCACTTAGGGAGTCACAAGGTTCTGCGAATATCTCCACTTTTCTGAATTAATCAGGAAAAGTGCCTTTCCACGTAATCTCTTCTACTTTCTTTTGGTCAAAACATGGATACACTTTGCTAGATGGTCTGTTTTATCTTCTCTATGAAGTAATTTCCCATATTTTGCCCCAACACATCTACCATAGCTGCTTACAAATGGCATGGTCTTTTCTCCAGCTTCCTCCTCCAGGAGGCAGAGAATGCTAGAGTGTTCTTTAAACATCAATGCAATTAATGGTGTTAAGAAAATTGCTCTGAAGCTCCATTCTGAGTCTATCCTTAAATTCTTTTATAAGCGTGACTAAGAACCTTGAGAGGGGACTTAAATGTCCCTAGTAACATGACATCCCAGATGAGATTCTCCCACTTTCCCAGTAATACTATGCCAAAGATCACACAACTAGTAAGTCAAAGCGTTGGATGTTCTCACCCTGGTGGTGTGATTCAAATTCCAAACTCCTAGACATCATGTTCCCTATAATAATATAAACTCTGGCTAAATCTTCTTGTATTCCAGGCTGCAGTGAGCTGCCAGATGTATTCTGTTTTAATCTTACACAATCCCATGTTCTTATTTTCTTACCATTTTATGGATATGGCAATAGGAGCACAAAAATGGAATAATTTCCTTAGAACTATAGATTAGGTAGTGGTAGAATCATTATATGAACTCAGAAATAAAGAAATACACAAATACATTGGATATTCTTCATTTAAGTGTGTGTGTGTGTGTGTGTGTGTGTGTGTGTGTGTGTGTGTGTGTGCATGTGTATGTATTCTGGAGTTCATGACCCCTGGGAAAAGGTGATAGACTCAATCCCATTATAATTAAAAGATTTATTGATCAGAGATTGTCATTCTGCTGGCAGATAATCAACAAATATATAAATTATATTGGGATTGAATTTATAGTCTTTTCCCAGGGGTCATGAACTCCATAACACAGTTAGTATATAGGGGAGAGTTACACATACCAAAACACATGCATAGAGGTCAGAAGACAATTTTATGAAATTAATTCTCTTCTAACTTTGTTTAGGCTCTGGGGCTCAAACTCACATCTTCAGGCTTGTGTAGCAAATACTACCAGCTGTCTTGATTAGCTTTAATTGGCAATCAGACACAACCTTGGGTTATCAGGGAAGAGAATCTCATTTGAGGAACTGCCTTGATTAGTCCATAGGTATGGATGTATATGGGAGATTGTCTTGACTGTTTCTTGACATGAACTGGCCTAGCCCACTGTAGGCTGTGCCATTCCCTAGGCAGTTGGTCCTAAACTGTACAAGAAAGTTAGCTCATCATAAGCCTGCCAGCTAATCAGCAAGCATCCTCTTCCATGATTTCTGCCACGTTTCTTTGCCTATGAAGTGAGTTCCTTGGTATGAGGTAATGTTGGCTTTTTTGATTTAAAAATTATTATTATATTTTATGTGTTTGGTTGTTTGCCCACATGTATATCTATGAATCACATGCATGCAGTATTCTTGGAGACTAGAGAAGGACATTAGATTTCCCTATGACTGGTGTTACAGTTTGTGTTAGCCATCTTGTGGGTATTGCAAATTGAACCTGGGTCCTTGAAAGAGCAACTAGTACTCTTAAACACTGAGGCAACTCTCCAGCCCCCCTCAGGTAAATTTGTGTGGAATAGGGAGCAGGCCTGTCTTCATTTTCCTGTCTTTAAGTTCCGTATTTGAGTCCCCTCATGATAGATTGTGAGCTGGAATTGCCAGCCTTATAAACTCTTATCTCCTGAAGTTGCTTTTGGTCAGGGTGTTTTATTACCAAAAGAGAAATGAAACTAGAGTACTAGCTAAGCCATCTTGCAAGCCCTTAACCCATTCTTTAATAAATAAGAACATCATGTGCTCAGGAGGTTATGGAAGGAGTAGTTTAGATCTTGACAAGCAAATATGTGAATATTCAACCTAAAAAGACTGAAGACTATGCAAGGGAGGCCTAAAAGAATATACTAGGAACTTTAACCCTAACTCTGTGCTCCCATGGCTTCCTCTCTGTGTCTAACTATACCAAGAGTTTTGCATGTGCCCTCTCACCAGCTCTGGAGTCCTTACGTGAGGCTCTCCATCTAAAGTACTGGCTAGCATTTATCTCAGATCCTTTACTTTCCTTCTTGTTGGCATACACCATATATTTCCCTCTTTTCCAGAGTTTTGAGCTATGTCAGCAACATAGATGAAGATATCTGTGTCTTTCCACAGTCAGAACTTATTCTAAAACAATAAATTCACAATCTACAATGATTTCATTGACTGCAATTTGCCAAGTATTCTTGATTTCCCTCATTGCTGGTTGTTGCCAATCACAGTTCTTTTATTCCAAATTTAATAACTGGCATTAAATCTCAGATCACATGTCATGATTTTACATAATCATAAACAGACATGCAGACTATTGAATGGCTAAAAAAGAGTTAAAGAGGCCACAGAGTTCAGAGAGGCTCTCCTGAAATCACAGGCAGAGCTGATACAATGCAGGGGAGGGTCTACAGGGCACCAGAGAACAAGCCTTATGAACCATAGGGGTAAAATGGTCAAACTCAGAGCTAGCAAATGGCTCATGCCAGACGTGGATGGTCAGTTTGACATAGGCTAAGTGTCATATTTAGGAGAAATTGTGCTTGCCCTGAACCACCAGGTTATTGGCACTAGATCTTCACTATGCCAATTTTCCTGGGTAAGCCTTATGACAAAGGACTAGGTGACTTAGTCAACTTGTCCTCCACACTGAAGTCTTAAGTTCACCATTTTCATAGCATCAGGTGGAGGGTTACTCTTTGGTGTGGTTGATAAGTTTACATGTCTGGTGTTTCTGGTATGATCTGATAGGTTTTCAGGTGTCATTTGTCAGCTTGTGCCCTTTAATGAACTGGTAGATGCAGGATGTTACAGTGTAAACATGATGAAAAATCCTTCTTTCTTGGCCTTTAGACTCACAATGTAGTAACCCAGGTTAGGTGGCCACTTTTATAATGCAGTCATTCAAAGCTCAGAGCAGCTGACATAGAGCCCAGGATGAGCCCTGCCTGTTCTCAGCCCCTACCCAGGACTCCTTCTGTATGTCTACCATGCCTTCACTCCCAGATGTATTCTTTTTACCCTTTCCCTGACACACTCCTCTCTCTGCATCAGACACTCCATTTTGGTCCAGAAAGTTGAGGGACCTTTCAAAGTGGGCTCTTGATTCTGCAGGCGGGCTGTACCAGCAGTGTGATTATCATGTGGGAGCTTGTAAGGAATGGGGACTATCTGGCTTTTCCCTGAGTCTACTGATACTCATCTTGGTGAAATTCCATGGAATCAATGTCCTTGAGAGGCTCTGGGCTAGGTTTCAAGTACTGTGGATAAGGTTGGTAAAACTATAACACTTAAATCATGTTTTGATAATGTTGGAGGAACCAGGAGGGGCTCACCAAAAACAGAGAGCATGTATTCCATCTAGGAAACAGCATATGCAAGGCATAACTGGGAAACTCCTAGATGTTTTTTATTGAGTGCCACATGAAAGAGAGGTGGGTATGGTGACTTTAAGATATGACTGCAAACTCCCTGGCACTTATCCCTTTCAGCCAGTGTCCCTTGACCATGGTTGGGTTTTTGACTACTTTGTGAAGTCAAGAGTAGTATGTAGGCTGTTATATTGTTTCCAAGGCTGGACTCTAAAAGGCCATGTGGCTTTCAGTTATTTCTGGAATGCCAAGCTGCAACCTAAGATGTTTAAGTAATTTGAGGCTGTCAAACTCACTGCATTAGGATTCATTGAAAGGTCCAGGAGAGGGAAAATGTGCTGTTTGCAAGCCCATTGGCAAAGGATCTTAGTAAAAAAAGCTACTGCAGTATGCTAGGAGAAAGATGATAATGCTTTGAAATAGGGGACTATCAGCTGGAACAGAGAAGAAATCTGAAAATGATTTGGAAAGTAAAATTTTCAGGAGCTGATGATTTATTGGGTGTGAGGGTGAGGCAGATGTGCTGTTGCTTGGGTGTGTGGACCACTGGTGTTTTCACTTATCCAAATAGGGAAGTAGAAAGAGGAGGGTCTGTGAGGAAAATCTTTGAGTATGTTAGGGAAGCATCAGGCTAGGGATGTATAAAGATCATTTGGGAATGGATCGAGACCAGCCATTGCAGTCACAATTTCATTCCAGATGTACTCTTTCACTCATGACCATATAGAACATAGTGGATTCAAGTTGAGAAGGTTATGTCCACGAAACTCTTACACTGAGAACAGTACTTTGATTACTTGAGAAATCAGTGGGGTCTATATGAAGGGCTAAGAGGAGGATCTGAGGATGCTGTTGCTCTGATAGGAGGAAGAAGAGGCAATTATTAATGCTGTGCTATAGAATATCTTTCTACTTTGATATCAGTGTTGAGAAGTCATGATAACTAAATAAAAGAGCCAACTTGTTGGATCAAAGTGGAGTGCCTGGTGCAGAGAGAGGGGTATGACAGGGACAGGGTATAAAGAATGCACCTGGGAATGAAGGCATGGAAGAAATACAGGAGGAGAATTGGGCTATGCAGTAACCAGAAAGAGTTGTGTAAATGCCTAAGAGGAAACAAGACAGCCCTCCCCCGCAGTCCACATGGAGGAAATCTGCTCCCACCTCACCTATCAGAACATGGTCCACTACTAACCGCGGAGCCTGGATGATGCCCTCAGGTTCTAAGGATAAGTGATGGCTAGAACAACTTCCAGAATGGTGGTTTTTGTAACATCTGCAGCCTCAGAACTTGGGAAGAGCAAGCACAAAATGTGTTCTTGCAAATGTTTTTCATAGATTTAAGACATAAGCTGTTTAGCAGATTGTCTTGCTTAAGAAATATTACTGTTTTTAGCTGACAGGTTGGATTTTATGAACTGATTGATGCCAGCTGCCAATTGTCCTGAGAATGTTCCAGTTGGCCACCTTCGGAGACCCTGGGAAGGCTGGTGTTGAGGGGTGGGTGAGATTTTGGTGGATAAAATACAATTTTCAAAAGCTAATATGATTTTGAAAGTATTGGAAATATAAATATCTACTAGCCACGGTACCTTGTGGGCTATTCAGCTGCCTTCAAAGCTTGTATGCAGTCTCTTTATTTCTTGATTCTTATTAGATTTTCTAATAGAAAACCCTACTAATATTTCTGCATATGTGGCAGGTTCAAAATTGAATTATGTACTTTTACTTTAAAAGTTTATTTTCATTTGGTGTGTAAGAGGCCAGAAGAGAGCATCAGATTCCTTGGAACTAGAGTTTTAGGTAATTGTGAGCCCTCCTGGGTGCTGGATATGAGCCCACCTGGGCATGGGAAATTTGATTCATGTCCTCTGAAAGAGTGGCAAGCATTTGAACCATAGAACCATCTTTCTAGTCCCAAACTGTGTACTTTTTAAAAGAGAAAAGTTAGTTCTTAAATTCTTTTATTTATTTTTATATATTTCAATTAAATTACATCACATATCCCTGTTGTGGAATATTAGTTGAAGATGTGTTGCATTTGTTTATGCTGTGGAACATTTGTTTAACGACGCAAAGATGTGCTGCATTCTTTTATGCTGCATGTGTGAAGCTGTGTTACTTTGCCTGTCTAAAGAACTGAATGGCCAACAGCAAGGCAAGAGAAAGGATAGGTGGGACTGGCAAGCAGAGAATAAATAGGAGAAATCTGGGAAGAGAGGGTGGAGATCAAGAAATGGAGGAGAGAAGGACTCCAGGGGCCAGCCATCCAGCTACACAGCAAGCCATGGAGTGAAGTAAAGAAAAGTATATAGAATAGAGAAAGATAAAAGCCCAGAGACAAAGGTAAATGGGATAATTTAAGTCAAGAAAAGCTGGTTAGAAACAAGCCAAGCTAAGGCCAAGCATTCAAAATAAGAATAAGTCTCCAGTGTATTTATTTGGAAGCTTGATGATAGGCCTCCAAAAGAGTAAAGAATAAAAAACATAACTACATACCCTTTCCATTTCTTACTTCTAGCCCCTCCCATGATCAAATCAAAGGCCTAATTTTCTTTCTTTCTTCCTTTCTTCCTTCCTTCCTTCCTTCCTTCCTTCCTTTCTTTCTTTCTTTCTTTCTTTCTTTCTTTCTTTCTTTCTTTTTTTTTTGTTTGATTTTTCAAGACAGGGTTTCTCTGTAGCTGGAGCCTGTCCTAGAACTCGCTCTGTAGACCAGGCTGGCTTCGAACTCACAGAGATCTGCCTGTCTCTGCCTCCTCAGTGCTTGGATTTAAGGTTTACACACACACATACACACACACACACACACACACACACACACACACACACACACTTGTATGCACAAATATATAAATCCAACTATCCAACCTGTTGAGTTCACTTTTGCTGTTTGTGTGTATAGGACTTTAGGTACGACTACTTTATATGGGGCAATCAGTTAGTGAATTTATCAGTGGTGGAGGCTGTCTCCTTTTCCTGCAGTCTTTTGTTGCCTATAGTTCCTAGTCTAGAGGGAAGGACCGGGTAAAAATGTCTCCCTCTGGGACAGCATGTCTGTTAGTACTGATGTTGTCCTGGTTTTGTTCATGCAGCCATTTCTAGGAGAGTTTGTTTCACAGCACAGTTCCCGGCCCATAGAATATTCCTGTTCACTCTTCTACCACACTCTCTGAGCCATAGATGCAGGAGCTATGAGATAAGTATATCAGTTGGGAAGAGGCTCCCCATTATCTGCTGATATCTGCCTTGTGTCCAGTTTTGGTTTTCTATTTATTGTAAAGAGGCTTCTTTGATGCAGGGAGACAGTTATACATATTTGTGAGTAGAAGGATATGATTTAAGATGTAGTAAAAAAAATATGCTGGTCTAAGCAGGATGACAACAGTAAATTATCTTCTAAGATCTATGAGCTCACTAGTCCTGAGAAACACCACACATAACTTCCCTCCTATTGAGTGCACCTTAAATCCAATTAGTCAGCTATTGTTACTATTAATGTGAATGCCATTTATTGCACTTTGTTTTTTCATTAGGTCACCTTAATTTTTTTGGCTTCTTTTTTTTTTTAATTTTACATATAGATCCCAGTTTCTTCTCCCTTCCTCCTTTCCTCTCTGCCTCCCTCCCTCCCTCTTTCCTTCTCTCCTCCATCACATGTACCCTGAACCACCCCCCTCCTATACCCACCCTCACTCCACATGTAGGGTGATGCCATCCAGGAGGGGTCATCTAAATCTGTCAAGTCATTTGAAGAAGGGACTAGGACTTCTCTCCTGTCTCTGGGTTAAGGGAGTATCCCTCATTGGGGAATGTGCCTGCAAGGTCATTTTGTGCACCAGGAATACATCCTGATTCCACTGTCTGAGGTCCCTTAGCCTGCTCAGGCCTTCTAGCTGAGACCCATGTTTAGGGGGTCTGAGTTAGTCCCATGCTGGATTTCAAGCTATCAGTCTGGGGGCCTATTAGTTCCTCCTTGTTCAGGTCAGCTGTCTCTGCAGTGTGGTCTTGTCCTCCCTCTCTGAATCTGGATTCCAGTTCGGCTCAGTGTTTAGTTGTGGGTGTTTGCTTCTGTTTCCAACAGGTACTAGATGAGGGCTCCATGATGGTGGATAAGTTAGTTGTTGATCTCATTATCAGGGAAGGACATTTATGGTAGCCTTTCCACTGTTGCTCAAATTGTTAATTGGAGTCAGTCTTGTAGGTCTCCGAACATTTCTTTAGGTTCAGTTTTCTCTTCAATCCTATAATGGCTCCCTCTTTTATGGTCTCTCTCTCTCTCTCTCTCTCTCTCTCTCTCTCTCTCTCTCTCTCTGCCTCCCTCCTTCTTCCCTTCCTCCCTCCCCTGACTCAATCTTCCTAGTCCCACATGCTTTCCTCTCCTCCCCTTCTCTTTCTCCTAGTTCCATCTCCACTACTGCCCCCCTCCCCTTGTGCTCTAGAGAACGTGTCCCTTCCCCCTTCTGTGAGGGACCTTATATGAATGTCTTAGAATATACCTTGTATCCTAATTCCTCTGGCGGTGTGAATTATAGGCTGGTGTTCCTTTGGTCTAGGTCTAAAGTCCATATATGAGCGAGTACATGCCATGTTCCTCTTTTTGTGACTGGGTTACCTCATTCAGGATGGTTTCTTCAAGTTCCATCCACTTGCCTGTGAATTTCAAGATTCCATTGTTTTTTTCCAAAGAGTAGTATTTCATTGTGTAGATGTGCTACATCTTCTTTATCCATTCTTTAGTTGAGGGGCATCTAGGTTGCTTCCAGGTTCTTGCTATTACAAACAATGCTGCTATGACCATAGTTGAGCATGTGCCTTTGTTGTATGGATGTGAATCATTTGAGTATATACTTAAGTGGGGGATTGCCAGGTCCTGTGGTAAACTGATTCCCATTTTTCTGAGGAACCACCATACTGATCTCCAAAATGGCTGTACAATTTTGCACTCCCACCAACAGCAGAGGTGTGTTCCCCTTTGTTCACATTCTCTCCAGCATAAGTTGTCATTGGTGTTTCTAATTTTAGCCATTCTGGCAGGAGTAAGATGGTATCTCAAAGTTGTTTTGATTTGCATTTCCTTGATAGCTAAGCACTTTTAAGGACATCTTATTATGGAGGTCATGTGGTTCCTAGGTCTTGCAGCTGGGTAGGACTACTACTTGTTAAGTGCTTCCCTCCCCTGGCAGTTTGCACAGTATTTTCTGTTACCATAGAAGGTAGATCACAGGAAAGGACTTTTAAGTTAGACACAGATGGCATCTCTGTGTCCTAAGTGGGCAGTATCTTCAGAAATAGGGACTTCAGCCTCTAAGAGGCAACCAAGGACTGTATCAATAATCTATGTTATCTGGGGAGATGATGAGCTACTTTATTGAAAGGAAGGCTCTCCTGTCTGGTTAGGGTTAGTCATAACTTTAGTGTGTGTGTGTGTGTGTGTGTGTGTGTGTGTGTGTGTGTATACATACATACATACACACATACATGCATATATAGTGTTTTAACTTTAGACAAATATAAGATAATATGATAACTTGAGGCTATTATCAAATAACCTTGGTGTCCTCTTTCCACCTTCTTAAAAATTATTTTAATGAAACAGTGTTTTACTCGTGACTAAGGCATAGTAAAAACTTTTCCTTCATTAGACTCCTGAGCAAGAAAATGAAGTAGTTATTTGAAATATGACTATAAAATTTTATTGTGAGGTCCACATAATATCCAAGTACATTGTTGCTATTAACAGTGAAAATAAGGCTGTTGATGTCACCACTTAGTAGCTATACAATTTTGATGCCTTGTGAGATTATATATATATATATATATATATATATATATATATATATATATATGATCTTTATTCTTGTTTCATGGACTGGTAAACATAAAATGAGTAACTCTTGCAAAATACTGAGAAGAGCTCTCACTGCACATTTCATGCTTCATAACTGAAGTTAGAATTACAGACACAGCAGTACTGGAGTAATGTTATCTTTATCAATGGTCAAGTACCACACAAAACCTTCACATTAATTGCTAAGAACTGATTGCACTTTAGGAATCAACACAACATACCTTGTCTTTTAACTTGTGTTAGAAAAGACCATTTAGATGACTTTAACTGCACACTACAATAACAAATAGTGTGTGTGTGTGTGTGTGTGTGTGTGTGTGATAGCATTTCTGTTCACAGTTGAAGTGGCTTCTAAAGGCTTTTCACCAAACATTCTTTATGGAAATAAATTTCTGCTCTGAGTAATAGTGTTTCAAATACCACTGGACACCAATTATTTGAATTGGTGATATGGTCTTCATCTTTGGTATTGCTTAAGGGAAGGTGTCTGTCTCTCCTGACTAAATCTACATTGCCGGTATGGAAGATAGTTCAAGGTTTCTGACCCTCAGTTGAGCAGCCAGCAAAGGCATTTCCTGCAATATTGGACTGTGTTCTAAAGGGAAAATACAATAGGATCTGACTCACCTTTCTCTTACTTTCTTTAATTAAAAATTTCTAGTAAAGGCAACATTTTTTTTAATCAAGTCCACTGGACAATAAATTTTTAGACTATCTTGATATCCACTTCCCAGGAGACAGGATCCTTTATCAAGATAAAATATGAGGGGAGTCAATTGATACAAATAAATTACTACTAGCTAGATGTATGCTAATTATGCTAATTATCTGGAATACAACTGATAAATGAGGAGCATAATGGGATTGTGAAGACATAACCAGGAAGGTATTAGTAGAAATTGTATTTTAGTCATTTATTAGACCTGTGACCATCAGTTTTTTAAGCTTTGGAAACTCTATCATCTAGATAATAAGTACTTGCTAGTTAGCCCTGTATTATTCGGAATTCAGTTGAGTACTTAAGTGAGTTTTTCCTTACCTAGAAATAACATATGAACTAAGTTTATGTCTACTCTAACAGAAAACCATAATACAAGAGCATCCAAGCTAATCTTTAGACCTAAAACAGTCTAGTGTGTTTCTCCTTCTCTTTCTCTGTCTGCCTCTCTCTTTTTCCTAGCATGTTTTGGAATGTTTATATGGGCACATTATAGCAAAATCATGAATTAGTTGGACAGCTGGATTCATGGAAGGCATCCTGTAGTGTAAGTGACCTGAGATATTCCCCTATTGAAATGCTGTTAATACACAACACACAATGAACATCTTACATGAACAACTTAGTAAGTTTTGACATGGGTATGTAACTGTCAGAGCAGGCCTCCCTGAGGCCTGCCAAGAGTTTCCTTTGACTTGTGATTCTTCCTTCAGCCTTTACATACTTCTACTTCTTTGTCTCCAGGGAACCACATCTATGCTCTGTGATGCTATGCATTATGTATTTCCTTTGTGTGCATGTATATGTAGGTATGTAGGTCAGAGGATAGCTGGCCAATCAGACTAGGCTGGCTGGCCATTGTGTTTCAGGGATGCAAGAGTCTCTGCCTCCCCAACTTCTACATCACAAGTGTGCTCATCTTGCTCTAGTTTTTAAAGAGGTGCTAGGGGAGTAAACACAGGTCTTCATGCCTGCACAGTAAGCATTTTACTAAAATGAGCCACCTTTCTAACCATTATTATTCATTTTCTACATATTTTGCAGTGTTAAGGAGAAGGGGGATTGAGCCTAGGTACTCATGACTGCAAGGTTAAGTTCTCTACCACTGAATTACATAGCCCTAGTTTCCAAAGATTACATAGTTTTTTTTCCCCCTCTGGAATTTTTTTTTTTCTCTCAGACTTATTCATTGACTCATCTGTGTTGTAGATACATTTATAGTTCCTTCTTTGGGTTGTTACATAATATTCCACTGCATAGATTTCCTGCCTTTTTCCCATTTACATGTCAATGGACATTTTGACTGCTTCTAGTTTTTGACTATTTCCAATACTGTTTCTATGAATATTCATGTGCAACTCTTTTCATGTACCTTGTTTTTGTTTCTCCTGGTGAATGGTTGAAAATGGAACCCGGAGCAAGGGTATGGGATTATTTATGTTTTTCAGAGACTGCCAAACTGATTTCCAAAGTGGCCATTCAACTTTAACATCCCACAGGTAGTGGGGGATCCCATTCCTCTAGAGTGTAGGTGTGGATTGTCAGGAGAGCTGGGGGACACATGGAGAAGGAGGTAACAAAGAACCACCCAACCTCAGACAAAGAACCACAGGCAGCCAAGGAATGCTGAGAGAAATTGTCTCTCCTAAGGAGGATATCTCTGCAATTGATTATCCAATACCAAGTGGCCAGTCCTGAAACCATATAACCATATACATGTAAGTAACATTACACAGCCTCCTAAGATTGTAGTTGTGTGTTAGGAATAGAAATACACACACACACACACACACACACACACACACACCATATGGAAGGAATTGGAGTGAGGAAATAAGGGTAAATGATGTAATTATGTTTCAATTTAAAAACATATAAAATATTTTGGTGTAAGAGAAGAAAAAATACATGGGATTCCTTAGGTAGCTTTGAATTTAGCCTGATATGAAAAGGTAAGTGTCCAAAGCAGGGGCCAGAGAGTGAAAGAGGGAGCAGGCAAAAGCAAAGTAAAATGAGTTTGAAGGAAGAATTAATGAGACCTGCTTTATTTTTAGTTTTCCTTGTAGAAATGGGGAAAGAAATTTCCTTATACGTTGTCAGCTTGAAAGACTAGAAAAGTAATACCACTGATTTTAACATGGAAGTCAGAAGATACAGTTTTGGGGAAAGAATTAGAAAGAGAGTAAATAGAATTTATAAATGTCAGATTTTGTTGGAGCCCATAGAAATGCCTTTGCTTCATCTTGGCTTAAGGTCAGAGAGTGTGAAACTATCCTTTTCCTTCCAAGGTGAAAGTCATAAGACCTAAAGGTCTAAGGCATGGCTATTGTCAAATGTTTGATCTTGGCTGTGGATGTTTTATCTAAATAAAAAGGGACTTGGCCTAAGGTATGGGTACTCTTTACCCTTAAGGCCAGATAATGATAGCTTGAGTATAAGGAGCTCCAAGCTAAATGTTTGGAGAATTAAGGAAGGAAGAAACTCTGTTTTTTTCCTATGTGTCTTGATAAAGAATTATTTTGCCATTTCCTCCTTTTTGGTTTAGGTATATTAGATTATTGAAGAATAAGCTTGTGGCATCCAGTATTCACTGGATTTCCCTCCTGACTCTATTCTGTGTCTTTATCTTTTCATTAGTGTTTTTATCTGTTGGTTTCTCAATCCACCTTCCCCTTACCAGGTACAAACTGGGAAAATTGGCTGGTTCCGAATGAAGCACCCCCCCCCAAGATAGGTTCCCACAGATGGCCCCTCAACATGGGCACAAATAAGCATGGCCTCCTACAGATTTCCACAGCAACATGGGGCTACTACAAATGACAATTACAAGATTTGGAGGGCATTTCAAATCCTTCTCTGGGATCTGTTTTTATGTGAACTATTGGACAGTGCTTCAATTCCATATGCAGTTCAGTCAGACAAACATGCAGAAGAGGGCACTGGAAGACAGCTAGCTGTGAACTCTTCCAGTGAGGGGAGAATGGAGGTTTGTAAGAAGTCAAGACACATTGAGGAAGCTTTCCCTATATCAGTGATGTTTCATATTGAGATGCAATCACTCCAGGGATCATTCATGGTATTATGGTATTTCTTTTGCTTAAGATCTCTCTCTCTCTCTCTCTCTCTCTCTGTCTCTGTCTCTCTCTGTGTGTATATGTGTATGTGTGTGTGTGTGTACTAAGTATGCATGTTCTTACAGAAGAGCTGTAGGGTTCTCTGCAGCTATAGGTCTAGGCCTTTGTGAGCTGTCTTGTGGGTGCTGAGAAACCAGACTTGGGGTCCTAGCAGAACAGCAAGGGATCTTAAATGATGATCCCTCTCTATTTAGCCCCAGTCATGATATTTCTAAATATCACACAGGGCACAGGCATATGCATTGTGAATCCTGTTCTGTTTGTAGTAGCCTTCATTTACAAGTTATAGACATGGATTGTCATTTGTCACTGCCTGGTTCTTCTTCCCATTTGGCTTTATTTTTTCTCCCCATTTTCATCCATCTACTATATGGATTTCATCTTGGGATAAGCAGACAGCAATTTGATTCCCCTAACATGTCTTTCAAAAACATTCCCCATGTCTTTCAAAAACATTCCCAGGACTCCAACAGAGTTGCAAGCAGTGATATCAGCCTTAGGGAAATGCAATATTAAAAAAATCACTTCAGTATAAGTGTGTTTCAGTCGTTTCTTCCTGCATTTGGAATTCATATTTACACAACAAATGTCACAAAGAGAAAAAAAGCAGACTCTGAGTTTTTGAGCTCTAGTGATGCTTGTGGACTGTTAGCACACTGTGTGTATGACATTGAGGGAGCTGAGCTGTGGTGTCCATCGAGTCACCCAGTGACCCAGGATCTGGGTGCTATATATTTTGATGGGGACTTCACACTCCAATCACAACCACAGCTACCACACACGTGGTGAGAGCACTGATTCCATCTTGATGTTTCACACAGCGGGCCTCCTTAACAGCTTGTGAGGGAGAAAGCAAGCTTTTAGGTGTGATTTCTCCCTAAGGGAGACATGCTGTAATGATGCCTCGGGAGGAGGAAGGAGCACTGTTGAATCCCTGCCAACACTCTCATTCTAAAGTGGTTGACTAAAACAGTGCTTTCTACAGAATGAGACAAAACTTAAACATTTTTCCTTCTATTTCTTTTGTTTCAGTAAGGATAACATTCTTTTTGTCAATATTAGCATTTTGAACTCTCAGTGTTTATTATATTGTAGAGTAAGATTTAACATGGTTGTAGGCCCCATCCCAACATTACCACATGGCTGGTCATTCTACCTTCCTTTAGATGGGTCTTTGTGACCCCAGGTAGCTGCTCTGACTTACATGAGTCTATTTAGTTTAATTGTACATTAAAATTTGGGAGTCACTAGTTAGACTATTTACAAGAGCAGAACATTTTTTTCAGCTCATGAAATAGTGTCATTAGATTAAAAGCTTTTCTTGGGCTTATTTTTAGCCAGTTTTGCTCTGTATGTTGTGGGGAGCTAAGGAAGCCTTGTGTGCATTCATAAAGAGCCCATGAAGTCCTGAGTGAATGTGTTTTGTTGAGACGGGCTTGGCATATCAAGGATCCAAAGCATCAGACCCATGGAGATAGCAAAGCCTTCACATACAGAATAGGTTCAGAATTGGCAAAGCCTTCCCCTTGTCTGAGTACAGATGTTGAAGGAGTGCTCACAAACAGGTATTTATGAATGATTAGTCATTGTGTGAAAAACCTAGCAACTGTGACTTCCTCCTAATAGGTGTTTATAGCCTGAGACTGCTAACCTCCAGATACATCCTATAGAGACTAGCTAATTTCCCCTACCCCAGCCTGCTGCTGTTATGTACATAATAAACATCCCAAGGCATATATGTGTCTGCTCTTTCTGTCAGTTTTCTATGCCAAGCAAAGCTGGATGTGACAGTGTGTGTGTGTGTGTGTGTGTGTGTTTCTGTCTATGTGTCTGTGTACATATGTACATGTACATGTATGGTAGCCAGAGATTGATGCTGAGTGCTCTGCTGGATAGTTTTATGTCAATTTGACACAACCTAAAGTCATCTGAGAGGAGGGAATCTCAATTGAGAAAATGGCTGCAGAGCATCTGGCGGTAGGCAAACCTGTAGGACATTTTCTTAATTAGTGATTGATGGGTGAGGGCCCAGCCCATTGTGGGTGGTACCTTCCCCAGCTCATCATCCTGGATTCTATAAGAGAATAGATTGAGCAAACGTGGGGAATCAAGCCAGTAAGCAGCATTTCTCCATAGCCTTTGCATTAGCTCCTGCCTCCAGGTTCCTCCCCTATTTTGAGTTCTTGTCATGACTTCCTTCATTGGTAAACAGTGGTGTGATGTGTAAGTCAAATAAATCCTTTCCTCCTCAACTTGCATTTGGTCATGGTGTTTCAACACAGCAATAGTGACTGTAACCAAGTTGGCTGTCTTTGTCAATCATTCTCCAATTAAGTCTTTCTAGTTAAGACAGGATCTCTCAGTACACACACAGCTCATGGATCCAGTTGGCCTGGCATTCTCCTGTTTTCTCCTTCTCAGTATGGAGGGATAGGTATACTTCACCATGCTCAGCTGCTTCATGTTAGTTCTGGAGACTGAACTCAAGACTTTGGCTTGCATGTCAGAACACTTTACCAGCTGAGCCATCTCCTCTCCTGCCTCAGGCTTGCATTTCTGTAATTTCTCTTTAGTTTGTCATCACTTCAAGAGTTTATGAATTGCCCTTACACCTGGAAAGTGCCCTAAGTAGAAGAGGATGACTAGAAGCCAGTGCCTGGAAGTGCGCTGCACCAGTGCAGAGCACCTTCATGATAACTGCCTTGGAGGTCCACAATTTCTCACCAAGGTTTAACTTCCTCCATTGCAAAGTGGGGAAATGGTAGAAGAGGGTCTACTTTCATGGATTGTTAGGAGCGACAGTGCCTGGCACATTGGAAGCAGCAAGAAGCATTAGCAAATCATGACAGCAGTAGGCCAGGTAAATGACGCTCTTAATTACCCAGCTTTAAGCTTACCCACAGGTTGTGTAGACGAGGTACCCAAGCATTCAGGATCCTCCTTCGGGTTCTGATAGGATATGCTCTTAGCTGTAACCACTAAGAGTACCATCTGTGCATATTCACTATGCTCCGTTTTGAAGGGGTTCTGCTGTCTATCTCCCATCCTTTCTCTCTCTCTCTCTCTGTCTCTCTCTCATTTCCTCTCTCCTCTTGCTCCAGGGCATATACCCAAAGGATACTCAACCATACCACAAGGACATTTGCTCAATTATGTCCATAGCAGCATTATTTGTAATAGCCAGCACCTGGAAAAAACATGTATGTCCCTTAGTCGAAGAATGGATAAAGAAAATGTACATTTACACAATGGAATATTACTCAGCTGATTAAAAAAAAACAATGACATTAAATTTGCAGGCAAATGTATGGAATTAGAAAAAAAAAGTCATCCTGAATAAGATAACAAAGACCCAGAAAGATAAACCAGGTATGTATTCACTTATAAATGGATATTGGTTGTAAAGCAAAGGCTAATCATGCTATAATCCACAGGCCCAGAGAACCTAGGTAACAAGGAGGGCTCAAGGAGGAATGCATGAATCTCCCTGGGAAGAGGAAATAGAATTGACATTGCAGGTGGATGTGGGTGGTGGGAATAGGAGGGATCTGGTGGGGGAGGATGGAGGGAGAGTACTTGGAGAGACAACTGGAATTGAGGGATATCTCATGGATGAGCTAGAAACTTAGTGCAATGTAAACTCCCAGGAACCTACAAGGGTTACCCTAGCTAAGATTTCTAACAATGGGGAATATACAACCTGAACTGGCCATCTCCTGTAACCAGGCAAGACTTCCAGTGAAGGGACTAGGATATCAACCAATCCATAAAACCTTTGATATACAATTTGTTTTGCCTACAAGATATACTGTGGTAATAGTGGTGCAGAAATTGTGGGAGTGGCCAAAGAGTGACTGACACAACTTGAGACCCATGCCACAAAAGGGAGCCCACCCCTACATTGCCTGGAGGGCCAGGACCCAGAGGCTGGATAGCCTAGACACCTAACCAAATACAATTGTATAAAATCATCAATGAAACGATTCCTAATGATATTCTGCTATATCCATAGGTTGGTGACTAGCCCAATTGTCATCAGTGAGGCTTCATCCAGCAACTGATGGAATCAGATGCAGAGCCACAGCCAAACATTAGGCAGAGCTGGGGGAATCCTGAGCGAGAGGGAGGAAGGACTGTAGGAGCCAGAGGGGTCAAGGACACCACAGGAAAACCCATACAATCAACTAACCTTGGCTCATAGAAGCCCACAGAGACTGCCTTTACCTCACCCATCATGTGGCTTCTTTGCCAGAAGCTGAGAAACTGTCATGAAATACAGTATTTACTGATTCTAGAAGATCTTTTTTTCTCCACGAATGGTTTTCCATCAGTGTTGATAGCTGTGTCCTCTTCATTGAAGCATTCCTCACTAAAATGAGGAAGCAGACTCCTGGGATTCACAGGCTCAGGAAACCCATAAGATTCAGAGGGACTCCTAAAGGTCCTGTGAACAGTTGCTGGTCGATAGAAGACTCTATGGTGGAGACCCATTGCCTAAAAGTCATGCAGACAGCACCAGAGATTCCTCTGCTTTGAGTCACATATGCTACTGGAAATAAACCCAATAAGCCTGTTGGTTCACCCAGTTTGGCTTGGGTGGGTTCATGTCTTTGGTCTGTCATTGGTGCTTTATCTGTTTCAGATGCTCATCCATATCTCCCCAGGAGAAGTCATACCACAGTCCACATATCCTCCTTACAGTCACCACATCCTAGCACTTCTGTCCTTCACTTAGAGACCTTTATCACACTTGGTCTTATACTTCTTCACTGCAACTTACCAGCAGGCTTTACTTATGACCTTAAATCCGCAAATACCTGACATGGATTCTCGCTGGAGACCATACCCAGATTTGGTTTCAGATGTTTGTTTTGATTTTTAAAACCAACATGAGAGAAATCGTAAAGACAAGAGCATATTTCCACAAGTAATTGTGTGGGATTCTAAAATACAGGCAGTCGTGGTCATCTCTTGGCCTGGTGTTTTATCAAATGTTCTCCTAATTAACCATGTCTCTCTTATTTTAAATGCTGTCACATTTATTTATAAGCTTTATTGATTATTGTTATACTTTGGCTCCTGGTAGAGATAGTTGATATGATTGTATTTCTTTGCTTTTAGTATTTTATTTAGTAAAATTTTATTCTTTTTATTTTTATTCTCCAACTTGTTTTTGCCTCTCCTTTCTCCATACAATATCTACTCTAAAGAGTTAACCATACAGCTTGATTATACATTTACTAAGTGCTCATTACTGGTTTGCATATATGTAAATAAAAACTATGCTGACAGAGATTTTTGTTTTCAAATCTCAGAACTTCTCTTAGAACTATGTTTTAAAGATATAATCCTAGTTCATTGGTTCAAACTTTATTTTTGTAAATCATTAGAAAAAAAAATTGTTTTCACTTAGCCTCAACTATACTGCTCCTCCCATAAAACAACAATAGCAACAATAGAAAAAGCAACAACAACAAAAGCCCAAACAAAAAATCTAAAACAAATACATGGATCTACTTCCATAGTTTAAATGGAAAATGTTCTCCAAAGACTTTTGTATTCGAACATTTGGTCCCCTGTTGGTAAAACTGACAAGAAAGGCTATGAGATGTTTAGAAAATGAAGTCCTGCTAAAGGAAATTAGGTCGCAGGGGTGGGTAAGAATATTTAACTCTCTGCCTTACTTCCTTTTGCTCTCTTTGATTCCTATATGTGGATGTAAACACCATTAGTCACTTTCCTGCTTACCCTGCCATGATGGATTCTATTTCTTTGGAACAACAGCTACATCAATGGACTCTTTTCTCCTTAAGTACCTCTTGTTGCAGTATTTTATCAGAGTCTCAGAAGTAACTAATATGAGAAGTTGTTAGAAAAAAAGTTTGCCCTGGGTTTTCCAAGTATATTGCTATTTTTTCATATTAAAACGAATGTGTGGGCATACTTTCCCTTAGATATAATTAAAAGGTCACTGTTTAACTCTTTACCTGGAAGTTTGTAAGTGGTAAAAAAAAAAAAGTCTTCTATTTCCTACTGTATTCATTCTTTGTTCATTTTTTCCCCTTCATGTCACAGAGGGAAGCTTTTTAAAAAAATTTAAATTAGAAACAATCTTATTTTATATATCAATACCATTCCCTTTGCCTTCCATCCTCCCCTGCTCCCCACCAATGCCCATCGCATCTCTCTTCTGCTCTATAGAAAGGGTAAGGCCTTCCATGGGGGAATCATCAAAGTCTATCACATCATTTGGGGCAGGACCTAGGCCCTTCATCTTGTGTCTAGGCTGAGAGAGTATCCCTCTATATGAAATGGGTTCCCAACATCTATTGTACACTAGGGATACATGCTGTTCCAAGACCAGAGGCCCCATATTCTTCCCGGGCCTCCTAACTGACACATTTAGGGGGCCTGGTTCCATCTTATGCTGGTTTTTGAGCTGTCAGTTTGGGGTCTATGAGCCCCCCTTGTTCAGGTCCGCAGTTTCTGTGGTTTTCCCCATCCTGGTCTTGATCCCTTTGCTCATCACTCCTCCCTCTTTACAACTGAATTCCAGGAGTTTGGCTTAGTGATTAGCTGTGGGTCTGTGCTTCTGCTTCCATCAGTTATTGGATGAAGGTTCTAGAATGGCATATAAGTAGTCATCAATCTCATTATAGTGGATGGGCATTTAAGATAGCATCTCCACTATTGCTTAGATTTTTAGTTGGGATCATCCTTGTATATCTCTGGACATTTCCCTAGTGCCAGATTTTTCTTTAAACCTATAATGGCTCCCGCCATTAAGGTATCTCTTTTCTTGCTATTGCCAAAAATTTAGCTCACAATTCTTATTTTTGTCATTTCTGATAAAAAACAAATACATGAAAAGAACTCAGAATAGTGGCCCCTGAACTCAGGCATCTGTTGGTATCTTGAGTCTAACTTTAGGATAGATATCAGGACAGTGTTCTTGCCTGATTCAGTAACTGAGGGTTCTGCCATTTGTAGAATTGAAGCATCAGCAACTCCATGTTTATTCATCCTGACTACTCACCACCCTCTTGACACATAGACATGGGGAAAGGGAAGTCATTTCCCCCTTTGGCTTTTCTCGGTATGTGTTTGCTGGCTTTGATTAGCAGGCCCACAGAACAATCTGAAATGAATTAGTACTGATGGATGGAAATCTGGGTGGTTTAAGTATCACTATTAGTACACATAGAATGTCTGAAAGCCCACATTCTTCTCTTGGCTGAATCTCTTTGTTCCTCATCTTTCCAAGGTTCTGTCAATAAAGTCCTAAGTAGCTGGCTATTTGCATGTGATGTAGGAATCAGAAAGGATTGCAGTCTTCAGACAAAGGGATCATTTTACTGACCTGCTGAAAGTTTAGGTTCTGGTGGTTGGACACTGGAACAGATTAGATGGCTAGGTTAAAATCAAGTTTACTTTGTTCACTGTACTGTTAAATGAAAGAATATTACCTGCATATAACATTTTTATAAAATAGATAAAGTAGGTTGCATTTAAATACTTTATAGGTGGCACATGGATCATCTATCAATCAAGTGGCATTACAATTTCTTTTGACCTCATATTTGGCATTTCTCTCCTAATAGTAGGTAGAAAAGGCCAAGACAATGAACTTATATTTTGTATTGTTGACACTAATCAATTGTCAGCGCAGGGCAAACAACACTTCTGTCCCCAGTGGGTGTTCCTTTTCTCCTTTATTTCTATACTGTTTCTTCCTCACCCACTCCCCAGCTTCTCTGCTTGACACAGAACTCACGGCATTCCTCAGTAAGGCCTACATCAAGTTGGAATTAATGAAGGTGGGGATATTTGTTCACAAACATAAGAATCTGTAAACACAGGCTAGCTGGCACCTATGAAGCTGACAGAATGAAGAGGGGTCCATGACTTTTCCGGGTTTCCCCTCCTCAGTAATCACAAGACCACTGACATGCTGGGAGGTACCCTCTACCTTATCTCTTGCTAGGAAAACACAACCCTTCGAAGAACACAGAAATGAGAAAGTGCCTTTCTGTGTTCAAAGCCACCACCGGTGGGATGATCTTTCTTTTCTTTTCCTTTTTCTTTTTCTTTTTTCTTATTTTGCTCAGTGCATGTGCCCGAGGCCATGTTTAACCTTTCTTGTCCAGGGCATCACAGTTCAGAAGTGTTTGAGTACACAAATGTCCTTGTCCTTCTGAGAACTGAAGCAGAAACTGCTAGAACATTTACAACCAACTTCTTCACTTAAGACTCAGGGAACATCACAGAAGAGGGGACAGAAAGACTGTAAAGCCCAGAGGAAGAAGAAAGCTGAGGTAAGATAGTCTCTTCTAAGACAAAATGTAACAAAACAACAGGAAAGGGGCCTGCGGAGGGATCTGGAAGGGGTTGGAAGAGAATGTGTTAAATTTAAAAAGAAGAAAAAAAAAATAAGATAATAAGAAACACAAAGGACTTTTCTACACAATTTTGTGTCCAACAGAAAACGCACTGTCATCAAACACCTTCCTCTCTGGGGTTGGAGTATTCACACAGTTTTCATTACTTGTTGATGTGACCGAACACTGGGCCAAAGCAGCTTGAGAAGGGTTTATTTTAGCTCTTGGTTTTAGGAGATAAGATCTATCCTGATGAGGAATGTGTGGCGGCTGGAGTTTGAGGCTATGGTCTCAATGCATTTACAGTCAGAACAGAGAGAGTGGAGAATGCTGGTCTTCAGCTAGCCTCTACTTTTTATTTGGTTTAGTAAGCCAGTTAGAAGGCTAGTGCGGCTCACATTCAGAGCTAGCCTTTCTTCTCTCATTGAGTTAAGCCTTTGTGGAATGCCCCCACCCCTATGTGACTCTAAATCCCATCAAGTTACCCATGAAGATGACCATCACACCAGGGCTTTGTGTTGCATCAGGGATCCTGAGGCTAGAGACACCAGCTTAGCTGTGTCCTGGTGAGCACTTCTATCTGTAGAATTAGGCCCCTGTGTCTTATAACACAGCCAGATTCAGTTATCATCATTCAGTACCAGCAAATACCAAACCTAGCCTGAATGTATGCTCCTTTCTCTCCTTTTGCCAGGACCCTTGCCTTTCTCTTCCTAGATTAATTTCTGCAGATATATTAAACCCCAGAGGTGATTGTTCTGGGAACCCATTGTAGGATAGCACCCACTGCTCACTGTAGGCTGTGATGTGAACATGGGCCTCACTAATGCAGGCAACTGGTAGCCTAGGACTCACCTCTGCAGGAAGACTGTTAGGAACTTCAGAGGTGTCTCTGGTGTAGAATATACATGCAGTTAAAAACAAAGCTAAACAAGACAGGAGACCAAACCTGGAGTTATATACCTGTTAGTAATTTCAGATCTGCATGATGAGGGAGGACGGCTATGGGAATGTGTGCTCTTAGCAGTTCTTTTGAAAGATGAATCAATGTGGAGTTGAAGCAGGCTTCCAGCTTTGAATTTGGTTCTCAATTCAAGGTTTTTCTTCTTCCCAAATTTAGGCCATGCAGACAACCATGTTAAGTTCGCAGTCAGAAGTGCAGCCAGCTGATTTTACATAGGATCCTGTTCTCTCCTTCACAATGAATTCCACTGGGGACCGAGCGGGCTTTGTACTTTATTATTATTATTTTTTTATGGGAAAAAGTATGCAGGCAGAATTCAGTTGTCAGTAAAGATGTTTGTTTTGATTGGCAATCAGTGTGTTTAGTCTGTGAGGCAGGGATCTGGGAGGAGAGGTAAGGCCTGAAGGTGTCTTGTCTCTTCAATGGGAACAAGCTGAGAAACTGGCAGATGGGTGGAAGGACGACCTCTGCACTGTTTCAGAAAAATGACTTTGCCTTTTGCAACTGGAGTCTTTGAGTGTGAAGTATGTCTATGCTGTCTGCATGTGCCTTGTGACCAGCTTAGGCTTTATAGGCAGAGACTGAGGTTGGATAGCAAGACCCAGTCCAGGCTCAGTTCCTTTGGAAGCTGCAATTGGGCTTTCCCAAGTCTAACTTGCTCCACAGGGCTTCCCCAGCCTTGCCCTTCTGGCTATACCTTGTTGCTCCTTCCACATTCTCCTCAGATCAGCCAAGACTTTTTAATATTTTCTGAAATTCAGCACCATGATTAGAGCAAGAAATTCCAGAAACTTTAAGTTCTAGTCTCTCAAGCCTCAGTTTCCTCATCACTAAAACAGGAAGAACAAAATGGTAACTTTGTGCTTGAGACAGGATCTCTGCTTTAAACCGAGTATAGCTCATATATCTGGTTTTGAGATTTCTCCATGATAGAGATACACCTCTTAGCTACATTATTAAAGTGGTTATTGTCAGTGCTAAGGAAGACTTATAGGTGACTTCTAACATGATGAAGACTGCAAGTGATTTTACATTAGCAAAAGGGAAATTCTGAGCATTTGTATGGTAATTCTCTTGACTAACACCCTCTCTCTGACCTAGATAGGGGCAATAATAGAAGTGGTGATTTCTTGTTTGGTTCAAATGAAAGGATAAGGTACCTGTAAGGAAAATACATTGGAGGCCTGGGTTGGCTTGACTGGTTATTTGGAAACCTGCTATAATATTCAGAGGAAACTTCGTTTAATATTGGACCAATGAATTGGTTGGTTTAAAGTTTTTGATGATAGACCTGTGGAGGTGTTAGACACCTGTGGAGGTGTCTAACAAGGTAGGGTAGGGGCTCCTTGCTGTCTACAGTGAAACAGCAGACTGTGTCACTCAAAGGAGGTCTAGGATAAGATGTTTGCAGATACCCAAAGCAATGGGTGTGGTTGTGCTTCCTACACTTGAGATACAAAAATAGAAAGAACTCTGCAAATAAATATAATATTTGTGCTATAATTAAGAGGGAAATTTCTGGATGAAATCATTGAGGATGAATTATATTTTCTACATTGTTTATATTGTAATCGTATATATAGCTGATCTCCTGAACAATTCAGCAATTATCCCAGTTCACAAAGTCAGAGTCATGTTAACAAATATGTATAAGGGCTGGAGTGGTTTAGTGGTTAAAGGCATTGATTGCTCTTCTGGAGGACCTGGGTTCAATTCCTAGCACCCATATGACAGTTAACAAATGTCTGTTCACTCCAAGATCTGACAGTCTCACACAGACAAACATGCAGAAAAAAAATCAATACACATAAAATAAAAATAAATTATTAAAAAATAAATATTAAAACAAATATGTATAACATAATAATGAACAATACATGATATAACAGAATACATATATAATAATCATTCACCTAGGCCTTGGAACTGATGCTAAAGCACATGTTAATTGCAGATATGCATATTTTCTGTTGTGGTTCACCAGTCCTTGGACCTCTCTTTTAGTGTGGACATTACAAGGTACAATAATTCCCTTTATTAAAAAGACATATTTTTATTTTAAATTATGCGTGTCTACGTGGGAGTTAGTATATGTAAATACAATTGTCCTCAGAGGACAAAAAGGGGCATTTGGATCCTTTGGAACTGAAGTGACAGTCAGTTGTGAATCACTCACTCCTTGGCAAGAGCAGTGCTGAGTTCATAACTGCTGAAAAATTGCTCTAGCCTCTACAATAATTTTCCTTAATTTAAAAAATATACACTGCCGTGGCTAAGACTATGATCAGTCTGTACAGTTCACTGATATTATATGCCCTGAGTATTTGTACCATTTATTTTCTACCACTTAGCAAGCCAATGTCTTATCAGAGCAGCTAGAGTAATTTCCACTTTGGGCCTTTCAAAACCTGCTCAGAGGTGCAATGTGAAATTTCTCTCTGCTGTTAAGTAGGTCCATGTTGACTGTGTATGCATGAGTGATTAGACCAGTGCTTTGGAAGCCTGCTTCTTTTGAATAGGACCTAGAGAAATGGCAGAATTTAAATCAGGTTCAGAGTGTGGTGTGAAACAACTGTGTGGATTGGGTTATAGCATCCATGATAGCTTTGATGGAGTCAGCTAGTTGATGAATGCATCATACATTGTGAACACATCAGCACATTTGAATAGGACCATCATTATGCTGGCTGTTGGGGTTCTTGAACAAAGAGATGATGGTTGTAGAATCATCACTTTTAAAAGCAATTGAGTGAAGACACTCAGTACTTACTCATGGTGCTCAGGTATTTTCAGATACATTAAATGGCAAGGTTGCACAAACTCAGGGATGTCTGAAGGCATGGCGTATACAAGCACATGGCTCACATTTCATATCATCTTCCATTGTTGTAATAATGTGTAACTCCAAGCTGTCAAAGTAAGAAAGAAATGACCTTGGTCTGATTCTTGGATAGGCAGATCCACATGTTAATACTTGATGGGAACGGGCTGTTGGCCCCTAATAGCTCCATTCTTGGGGGGGTTGTCTCCAAGAGGAGATATTGGTGAGGATACCCTTCAAGAGGACAAATTTTTAAGAAGTTTATTGAGCCATTAACTTTTTTATGAATAAGAAATGATGTAAGGTAGACATTAATTCCTGGGAAGTGACCAATGGCTTGATTCTCTGGGTCTAAAAGGAACATGATGGAAGAGGGAATATTAGAAAGTTTGGTGATGACACTTAAAGAACATATGGGGTTCAGCATAAAATGTGTGGATCATTGATTTTATACCAAATGTCACTGGTATGTAATGGCTTGCTCTGTGCAGATCAGTCAGATTTTATTTGAGTGACTACAAAATGAAATAGCCAGTAATTGAGACTGGATACATGCAATACCATGATGGAGTCTTTTACTAAAGTTAGTCTGCCTACTACAGATGTTTAATGCCTGAGATTTTGGCAGTGAATTTTGAGCTTTCTGTCTCAATGACTTCGCCTCTGCTGAACTAGAGGCTCTATTATCTAGTTAGATATCTCACATATTCCAAGGTCTATGTGATATATGTCTGAGAAGCTGGTTCTAATGGTTGCTGCTGAGCCTTTTGGACAAGGACTAAAATGAATTAAAATTAAATACACTTAATTATGGTTTATAGTTACATACATAGATATATACATATATAATATATATTATATATGTAGTGTGTGTGTGTATGTGTGTGTGTGTGTGTGTGTGTGTGTGTGAAAACAAGATTACTAACAACTGGCTGCCTAAGTTCAAGTCAGATTGATTGTTTTATTCTGTCTCTCCATTTTTCCCCTCTCCGGGCAAAATATGTCAGGTTGTTGTGTTAGGCTTTAATTGAGTTTTCTTTCTTTTCATGGATTAAGGAGTAATTCAGAAAGATAATTTTTATGGCAGAATTTGTTATCTAGGTTATAGGAATGTTTAAACACTTACTTTCAAAATCAAAATGGTTATATTTAATTTTTATGGCAGAATTTGTTATCTAGGTTACAGGAATGTTTAAACACTTACTTTCAAAATCAAAATGGTTATATTTACCAGGTGTGATGATTGATATCAATTGTCCTGTGACAGGATTTAGAATTACCTAGGAGACACATTTCTGGGAATGCTCCCAGGTGTGTTTCTAGAGAGGTTTAAATGAAATAAGGATGGATTACCTTTAATATTGATGTAGCCATCCCATCAGCTAGAGTTCAGACTAGGTACAATAGAGAAAGTAGGCAGAACCCCAACAATTCTTTTTCTCTACTTCCTGACTATGAATGCAATGCATCCAACTGCTTCATTATCCTGCCAACATGCCTTCCCACTATGATAGTCTGTATTTCCAAACTGGGCAGGCACAATCAAGTTAAATGTGTGATAAATGTAACATTTAATAACAAGAACTTTTATATTCTCTTTTTTCATACTAAGTATTTGAATTATGTGTATTTTACACTTATAGTGTTTCTTAGTTGGGACTTGTCTCTTTTCAAGAGCTTGATAACCTTGAGCAGATAGTGACTACCATATTGATAAGGCTGTAGTCACACATGTTCTAAAATTCATAAAAACATACTATATTTTTACCAAAGGCATTGACACATAGAATTTTATACTAAATAATCTGTGTCATTTTTTGAAAGTATATTTAAGGCTCATTGTGAAGTCCTTTACAAATACTTGGAGATTGTGAGCAAGTGGGACATTAGGAACTAAGTATGCTCCAACCATCATCATAGATTCTGTTGTGACTAGGCATTCCTGTTTTAATTCTGCTGCAAGCTTCTAGACTTTGTGAAACTGGAATGTTTTGCTTTTCTTTCTATCTGCTGGAGTTTTATTGCAGAGCTGGGGCCCTGTAATATGGTGAAAAGCAAACAAGTCTGTCAGCATGTGCACTGAGTAAACACATGAGAGTGTTTAGTGATTAGTAACTTGAAACAAGGGGGTTATATATTTGGCTTATGTGGAATCTTAGCAAAGAGCTCCAAATGTGCACATAAAAGACAAGACCAAGGGAAAAGGCTTTTAGCTTCTATAGGTCATGGCTTCTATCTGAAATGTGTCCTATTGTTTCATGTTTGAATCTATGCTTTCCAGCCTGTGGAGCTATGCATAAGTCTGTAGAGTTTATGGGGTCTTTCTGGTAAAGAGTCACTAACAGCAATCCTTGGAAGTTCTCACCTGATCTCTTTTATTGGTTACTTCTGTTGCAATAAAGCACCACAATCAAAGCAGCTTAGATAAGAAAAAGTTTATTGGGCTTATGGTTCCAGAAGGATAACAATCTGTTATTGTAGGTGTGCTTGATAACTTTATGTCACATTGACATAAGCAAAAGTTATCTGAAAGAAGAGGACCTCTACTGAGAAAATGCCCCCAGAAGATATGGGTGTAGGGAATTTTTCTAATTAGTGATAGACTGGGGTCTGTTGAGGGTGGGGCCACCCTGGGTTCTATAAGAAAGCAGGCTGAGAAAGCCATAATGAGCAAGCTGGTAAACAGCAACCTCCATGGCCTCTGCATCATCTCCTGCCTCTAGGTGCCTGCGCTGTTTTGAGTTCCTGTTCTGACTTCCTTTAGTGATAGACTACAATGTAGAAGTGTAAGCCAAATGAACTCTTTCTTCCTCAACTTGTTTTTGGTCATGGTGTTTATTACAGCCATAATAAGTCTAACTTTTACGGCAGCAGGGAATCATGGCAGCAAGTGATAGGCATGACGGCAGAAGGCCCTAGTGACATATTTTCTCCAGCCTTAACTGTGCCACATTCTGGGGACCAAGTATTCAAATGCCCATGAGCATGGCAACATTTCTCATATGAGCCACAGCACTATGGTTCTGGCCTGCTGTTCTCCACTTCCTGTTCTGTCATGTGAGGAACCCACACCTCACATTCCTACCTTCATGGCCCCAGCCAGTCTTTCCTGCCACAGGACTGAGATTCCTGATATTGTAAGCCAAAATAAATCATAAGCCCCACCTAAGTTGCCAATGTCAGGAATTTTGTCACAATGATGAATTTTGGATAGGTAAAAATTAGGGGGAAACTAATAAAGATATTAACTAGCTAGATTTTATGTAGATTTTTCTGGTACCTTCTTTGGTTGAGGATACTAGAGTTATTTACCAGTATTGACGTCTGTGATTCCTGGAAGAGACTGCAGAGGATCACATGCACAAATTTATTGCCTTACTTTTAGGCAAACAACAGAGGGCAGGATTTTCTTGTATCTATGTCTTTTTAATTTACTTCAGCTCAAAATAATCTGGATGCCAAAGTGATCTATCATGGGATGGCATTTTCTGCTGTACCCCAGTTCCTAACCTATAAATCTCACAGTTGGGGTTTTTAAGAATATAGGACTTTGAGAGAACACTTTAATTGAGGAATTTACCTGCTACATGCAGCTCCTTAAAGCACTGTTGAAAAGAATGCAGGTTCCTTAACACTGATTGTCCCGGGTGGTAGTTACCAATATCTAACATGGTTACAGTAAAACCATGGAGATGGAAAAGGAATCTGCTTTTATTAATTTTTGTCAGTTAAGGCAGCTTTTATTACATTTGCTTTTACTAGGATTTGCTACTATGAGCATTGGAAGGCATAGTGGGAATCTTTTGCAAGAAGGTTAAGTAGTTGACATGATTCAAAAGTTGTTGGTATTTGAGTTTGTACTTCACTGTGAAACATTTATTATGTCACTGGATTTTTTTGCAAACATGGAAAGCATCATGTTTTAGTGTCAGTATTCAGATTTTAAGATCACAATTGTTGAGTGGATGGACAGATAGCTTTGCATTTTATTTCAATTCTTAATTTTTTTGGTCTTTGTTCAATGTTATGAGTGATGACAGCATACAGGGCTGGCCAGGCTCACAGGGATTTTACAACATTAGTTCACTACCCTCCACTCTTTTATGATATTAGCTCACTACCCTCCATTCAGCAACTGCAGTTTTAGATCTATGTCTTTTATGTTCATAGAAACACATTTTTCCTTTCCCCAAGTGAACTTTTGCTCTCTTTATAAACCACTCTAGATTCCTTTCAAATCTCTTTTATTCTCCTTAATTAAAACATCATGAAGTAGCATAATGGTCTAATATTTTTGTGTAGAAAACTCTAGTCTCCTCCCCAGATAAAGTTTCATTTTCATCTCATTGACTTTGAATTCCTTGTGTTTGAAATTAAAATTAAAACTCAATATATCTCAGATATAACAAAGAGGGAAAATAATCTAATTTAATAGTCTCAAAATATCACATCACAATCTGAGTGGTTAATGCTTATTAAATTTATAAGATCTAACAGGCTTTCTCTTCCTTCTTCTCCTCAGACTGTGTTGCTTAATGTGCTTTGGGTAAGAAAACTACGTGCTATACAGACTCCACACTAGCTGCACAACTCAGGCTTTGTTTATTATTATTTTTCAACCAGCCTGGCAGGTCTACAGTATATGCCAGAGTTGTTTAGACTACCTAGTTTGAAACAATTTTTAGGAAGTTTTCTGACTTGATGTTCATAAAATGTGGGATTTAGAAGGCAGTGTTACATTCTTGAGAGGTGGAAAGAACAGTAGATGTAAACCAGAGGTAAGCAGATTGCTGCAGCAGGAGTGTTCAGTAGCTTGCCCAGTTCTCAATTACCCATGGTATTGGGAGCCAGAGATGCACAGATGATTGACATCTTTCTTACTCTTAGTCCAAGAGCTTCAATGTAATGAATGGTTTCCATATCCCCTGCTCTGAGGACTTTTAACAAGGAGCAGAATAGATGGTCTTCTGTCCCAGCAGATTTTATTTTTCCTCTTCAGCTTTGGGAGGGGTTCTAATGAGCAATGTGTTGTTCAAAAGTCCATGAGCCAAAGAGAAAAATGAAGAGAAACTCAATCGAGTAGAGGCCACAGCTGGTACTCAGCCACAGAGTGCTTTGTAGAGTTGACTATATGTCAGTTAAGAAGAAAGAGACAAACTACCTGCCTTGTGATTTTGATTGGTTAAAATAATAATGAGAAGAAATCTAACTCCTTCCTTGGACTTTTCTCATTAAAGAGACTTGTTCTATGTATCTCATTGGCCTGGAGACTAGAAGGAGATCTCACAAGGCATTGTAGTTTATTGGAGCAGAAACTGCCTTTGGGGCTTTGGTGTCATTTGGCTGCATTTGAGTTCTGCATTTTTCTGTGTTAAGGGTCCACACCATGGCTGCAGTGGTTTGGTTTGGGGTCCCAGTGTTAGCTTAGGGAGACTCTGAGAGGCTCTCTGCTGGGAGCAGCTAGAGGTCATTGCTTTGTGTTCACAGAAGCAGGTAAACATGGCTTCAGAACAGATGGAAATTCCTAAAAGTCACAGGGAGAAAAAGGGAAGCTTTCACTTACAGATAAGGGTAATATTGCATAATCTACATTGAAACAAATGTTCCCACACATGAATAATTTCTCCATAATCAAATGGAAATGTCCCATTCACAGACAATATATTTATCCCTGAGCATACAGACACTACCTATGTGACTCCTGAGTATCTGCTAGTCTCTTTACTGGGAGGAGAGCAATAAAGACATCCCTGAGGCAGTTCTGTCATGATCTTTGGCCTACAGCACCCCAAAGTTAGACCCTAATGAAATGAGTGCAGGCTCCCTGCAAGTGAAAACAGGAAGTGTGTTTTATTTTGCTTTTCTATTGTGGTGATAAAGCACCACAACTAGTGTGAATTGTACAAGAAAGGTTACTGGATCTTACAGTTTCAGATGGGTAAAAGTCCATCATGGCCGACATCATGGCAGCAAGTACTGGGCATGGTGGCAGGAACAGGAAAATGAGAGTTCACAGTTCTAACTGTAAACACGAAACAGGAAGAAGAAACTGGAACTAGGGCAAGGTTTTAAGCTCTCAAAGTCTGTCCCCCAGTGACATGCTTCTTCCAGCAAGACTACATCAACTAAAGCTCCCCCAAATAGGGGTAGCAACTGGGGACCAGGTGTTCAGATACCTGAAATTGTGAGGCACAACTCTGATTCAAACCACCACAGTAAGAGAGACTCATGTGGAAGAATCATACCCAGTTAGTGAAATAACTTGACAATTTTCAGTGTATAATCAACAGAGTAGATATGTGAGTGGTAGAGTTATAAAAGACTTTATTGAAAAAGCTATATTTTATATATTTATTTTATATAACCAAGTCCATTTAAATGAAAACAAACATTTATAGACAATATTTGGGAATTTGGGCATCGTTCTTTTCGAACTACTTCCTGCTGGTAAGAGGCGCTGTCATGGGGGATTCTAAGAAGATGCAGAAATCCTGGCTGTAGTCTGTAAGGCTGCTTTGTCCAGCTGTTATGAATGTAGGATTACCTCGTACTCTGTTTCAGGCAGCCTGGCTTGATCAAACCACATTAGTCTGGAAGGAACCCACACCTTTTCATTTTCTGTGGAAACAAAAATAGAAATCCTTTTCCCCAGTAACTTGTCCTTCAACTTAAATTTTGGAGTCAAAGCATTTTTTAATTTAATTTATTATTTTACATGTTGATCCCAATTTCCTCTCCCTCCGTGCCTCCCTCCCTCCCTACCTCCCTACCTTTTACTCTCTCTGCCCTCTCACATGCAAACTAACCACCCTCCCCTTCCATTCCCCCCACCCCAATTACATATGTAGGGGAATGCCATCCAGTTGGGGTCATGTAGATCTGACAGGTCATGTGAAGTAGGGACTAGACCTTCTCTTCTGTCTCTAGATTAAGGCAGTTATCCCTTTATGGGGGATGTGTTCGCAAGGTCCTTTAGTGCACCAGGGATACATCCTGGCTCCATTGTCTGAGGTCCCTTAGACTGCTCAGTCCTTCTGGCTGAGACCCATATTCAGGGGGGCCTGAGTCAGTCCCATGCTGGATTCCCAGCTATCAGTCTGGGGGCCCGTTAGCTCTTCCTTGTTCAGGTAAAGCTGTCTCTATGTGTTTCTGCAACCTGGTCTTGTCCACTCCATCTGCATCTGGGTTCTACTTCTACTCAGTGTTTATGTATAGGTGTTTGCTCCTGTTTCCAACAGACATTAGTTGAGGGCTCCATGGATAAGTTAGTTGTTGATCTCACTCTCCAGGCATTTATGGTAACCTTTCCACGGAAGCTCAAATTGTTATTTGGCAGCAGTCTTGTTCTCTAGACCTTTCTTTGTGTTCAATTTTATCTTCAAACCAATATTGGATCCTCTTTTATATTCTCTCTCTCTCTGTCTCTCTCCTGTCTTCTATTCCTATCCTGACTCAATCTTCGTAGTCGCACAGGTTTTCCTTTCTTACCCCTCGTTTTCTCCTACTTCTCTCTCCATTCGCTGCCTCCCCCAACTTCCTCTGTGCTCTGGGGGATTTCTCCTTTCCTGGTTCTGTGAGGGGCTTTATATGAATCTCTTAGAATACACCTTGTATCCTAGTTCCTCTGGTGGTGTGAATTATAGGCTGGTGATCCTTTGCTCTAGATCTAAAATCCATATATGAGTGAATACATACTGTGTTCCTCTTTTTGTGACTGGGTTATCTCATTCAGGATGGTTTCTTCAAGTGCCATCCACTTATCCATTGTTTTTTTTTTCCCCCCCGCAGAGTAGTATTCCATTGTGTAGATGTGCCACACCTTCATTAACCATTCTTCAATTGAGGGGCATCTAGGTTGCTTCCAGGTTCTTGCTATTACAAATAGTGCTGCTATGAACATAGTTGAACAGATGTCTTTGTTGCATGGATGTGAATCCTTTGGGTATATGCCTAAGAGGGGGATTGCCGGGTCCAGTTGTAACCTAATTCCCATATTCCTGAGGAACCGCCATACTGATCTCCAAAATAGCTGTATGAGTTTGCACTCCCACCAGCAGTGGTGTGCATTTCTCCACATCCTCTCCAACATGAGTCATCTTTGGTGTTTCTAATTTTAGCCATTCTGGCAGGAGTAAGATGGTATCTCAAAGTTGTTTTGATTTGCATTTCCTTGATAGCAAAGGATGTGGAGCACTTTCTTAAGTGTCTTTCAGCCTTTTTGATTTCCTCTATTGAGAATTCTTTCTTCAGTTCTGTACCCCATTTTTTAATAGGGTTATGTGGTGTATTGTTGACTAGTTTCTTGAGCTCTTTGTATATTTTGGATATCAGCCCTTTGTCAGATATAGGATTAGTGAAAATTTTTCCCAGTCTGTGGGCTGCAATTTGGTCTTGTCAACTGTATCCTTTGCCTTACAGAAGTTTCTAAGTTTGAAGAGGTCCCATTTATTAATTGTTTCTCTCAGTGTCTGTGCCCCTGGAGTTACGTTCAGGAAGCGGTCTCCTATACCAATTTGTTCAAGGGTACCTCCTACTTTCTCTTCTAAGAGGTTCAGTGTGACTGGATTGATGTTGAGGCCTTTGATCCATTTGGACTTGAGTTTTGTGCATGGCTACAGACATGGGTCTATCTGCAGTCTTCTACACACCCTCATCCAATTGTGCCAGCACCATTTGTTGAAGATGCTGTCCTTGCCCCATTGTAGAATTTTAGCTGTTTTGTCGAAAATCAGGTGTTAATAGGTGCATGAGTTAATATCAGGATTTTCAATTTGATTCCATTGGTCTATCTGTCTTTTTTTTTGTGCCAATACCAAGCTGTTTTCAGAACTATAGCTCTGTAGTAGAGCTTAAAGTCAGGAATGGTGATGCCTCCTGAAATTCTTTTATTGTATAGGGTTGTTTTGGCTATCCTGGATCTTTTGTTTTTCCATATAAAGTTGATTATTATCCTTTCAAGGTCGGTGAAGAATTGTGCTGTGATTTTAATGGGGATTGCATTGCATCTGTTAATTGCTTTTGGCAAGATTGCCATTTTTACTATGTTTATCCTACCTATTCAAGAGCATGGGAGATATTTCCATTTTCTGGTATCTTCTTTAATTTATTTCTTTAGAGCCACAAAGTTCTTATTATATAGGTCTTTTACTTGTTTGGTAAGCGTTACACCGAGATACTTTATGTTGCTTGTGGCTATTGTAAGGGGTGATGTTTCTCTGATTTCTTTCTCTGTCTCTTTGTTGTCTGAAAAAAGTAGGGCTACTGATTTTTTTGAGTTTATCTTGTATCCTGCTAGTTTGCTGGAGGTGTTTATCAGCTGTAGGAGTTCCCTGGTAGAGTTTATTGGGTCGCTTATGTAAACTATCACATCATCTGCGAATAGAGATAGTTTGACTTCTTCCTTTCCAATTTGGATTCCCTTGATCTCCTTTTGTTGTCTTAGAGCATTAGCTAGAACTTCTAGTACGATATTGAAGATATATGGAGAGAGAGGGCAGCCTTGTCTTGTTCCTGATTTTAGAGGAATTGGCTCAAGTTTCTCTCCATTCAGTTTGATGTTGGCAGTTGGCTTGCTGTATATTGTTCTTATTATATTTAGGTATGTTCCTGTTATCCCTGCCCTCTCCAAGACCTTTATCATGAAAGTGTGTTGAATTTTGTCGAAGGCTTTTTCAGCATCTAGGGAGATAATCATATGGTTTTTCTTTTTCAGTTTGTTTATATGGTGGATCACGTTGATAGATTTTCATATGTTAAACCATCCCTGCAATCCAGGTATGAAGCCTACTTGTTCATGGTGGATGATTTCTCTGATGTATTCTTGAATTCTGTTTGCCAGTATTTTATTGAGTATTTTTGCATCGATGTTCTTCAGGGATATTGGTCTGTAGTTTTCTTTCTTAGTTTTGTCTTTGTGAGGCTTGGGTACCAAGGTCATTGTGACCTCATAAAAAGAGTTTGAGAAAAAGCTGATTTTTAGGATAAGTTCAATTCTAAGCATCCATGGTATGGGGCTCCCTGATGATTATAACTTCAACTCAAAGAGATGCAATACCTTCCTCCATCCTCTATAGGACTGCACAGACCTGGGTGTCCCACACATACACACACACACACACACACACACACACACACACACACACACACACGGAAAAGAAAGATAAATAAATAAAGATGTTTTTCTTGTTAAAACATGAGCAGTGAAGAAAACACTACAGTTATGACAGACATTTTATATTTGTGAAGTTTAGTCAGAATGTAAAAGACCTGATATTACTATGTTTCTGTTCCCTTGATAATTATCTGAAAATAGGGCAACTGCACATGTAACTAGAGTAATGAATAAAGACTAAGTCTGTAATTAATAATTTTTTTCTTCAAAGGCCCTTATGGAAGTAGAATAGATATAACAGAACTCCAAAGTGACTGCAGAATTGCATCACAGAAAGTTCTTGACAGTGCAAAGTCCAATAAATCAATGTTTAAATTGACACACTGTACTTTTGTGACAAATTGTGACCTATTGCATTTATACAGCATAGGAGTTTATGTGATGTAGATTGCCAATGTTGGACAGAAAAGGAATAATGGGAGAAAGAAATTTGAGAGTATTTGTTTCAATGAGTTTGTTAGGTCTTTATTGACAAAATAAAATATAATAATGTGAAGATATTACTATCATATCAAAGTTGGATATGGCAACCAACAGAAGGAAAAGAGTGCCAAGAACAGGCATAAGAGTTAGAAACTAGTTCTCATGATCAGGAACCATACAAAAATACTTAGTGGACAGCTATAATATATACACAGAGGAACTGGTGCAGGCTATTGGGTCTTCTGTAGATACAATAACCAGAGTTATTTAGAATTGAGAGAAACTCCAAATGACTTGACAGATTCAGATGACCCCTTCAGGAAGGCATCATCTTACATGTGGAGTGTCGGTGGGATGGGAGGGTGGTCGGGGGCCATGAGAGGGTGGAAGAGAGGGAGGGAGGGACAGAGAGGGAACTGGGATCAATATGTAAAATAAGAAAAATAAACAAATAAATAAAAATAAAAAAGAATTGAGAGAAACTGTGTATATGCATATATGTGTTTAATGTGTAGAATTGTTTGTGTGTACATGTTTCTTGCATACACATTTTGTGTGTATGTATCTGTGTGCACAGGTGTGTGTGTGTGTGTGTTTAAGTTGCTGGCACCAAAAGATACCTTGAGGAGAGCAGAAATGAAGGCAGTGTGCAGTGAAGGTTCAGGAACTGTGATTAGAGGGTAGGACTGTGGTAAAAATGAGATTACTGAGTACATAATCCCACATAGACAAAGCTCAGAAAGAGAAGCAACATTTGAAGACCTCAATGATGTAGGAAACAGACTTCCTAGAAAATGAGGAGGTAATGATGAGGTAAAGATATCAGTGTGGGGTGGGCATGAGGAACTATTTATTATAAAGAGATAGGGGAAATGGTTAAACATCTTCTATGAAGTTCTATGGGCAATTAAGGATAACTGTTCACTTTAAACTTGTTAGTTTTGCTTTTTTATGAATTCACATATGTGTATGTGTCTCTGTGTATGCACATATATGCATGCCATGGCATGGATGTGGAGGTCAGTGAACTACTTTAGTGAGTTGGTGTTCTCCTCCCATCATGTGGGCCTTGGAATTGAGCTTACATAGTTAAGCTTGGCATCAAGCCACCCACTCACCCATTTGAACCTTTTATTCTGGCTTCTGACACACCCCAACCTATCACTCCCCTTTTTTCCATTAAGCCTGATGACTTGTCAGTGAACGACATTGCTATTACATGTAACCATAACATTAAAAAATAATTGAAATGGTCCAAAACAAAACAAACCCCTGACAGACAAATGTCTTGCAGTGAGAGCCTAATAATTGAAGTAAAACATTTTTGAATCTCCTTCAAAAGTTTTTCAGAACCCTCAGATGTATTTAGTGAGATACAAATGCTTTTGCTGTTTCTGGGATATGCAGTGGACATAATCTTGTGGCATCAAGTATTTTAAAGTGTACTTTTCCAAGATGACAAATAAAAACGCTCTGTTGTGAGAACCAATTTAGCCTTAAGTTACATGGGGTTCTAACCCATCATTGGGGCCACTGCAAATAAAAACCATGAAGTAGCTTTCTTAACCTCTTCCATCTTGTGAGAACTTTTTAAAAAATGTATGTGGATTCTAGTTTTTAAAACCTTATTTCAAATTTTCACTTATATTTAAAATCGCACGCACGTGTGTGTGTGTGTGTGTGTGTGTGTGTGTGTGTGTGTGGGCTTGCACATTTGAATGCAGTGCCCAGAGATGCCTGAAGAGGATATTAGATTCCCTGGATCCTGAGTTAGTTGTAGAGGATTGGGAGCTACCTCACCGGTGTGCTGGAAACAGACTGCAAGAACAGTACATGCCCTTCCCTGCCGGGTCATTTCACCAACCCCTGTGCTGTTTTATATTCATTTGTCCCATCTCTCTCCTTCAAGGACCCCTTTATTCCCTCCCCAACTTAGAGACAAAGAAACTATCAAGAGATCCCAGATGGCTATCATCTTGAAATAGTTCAGAAGAAGAAAATCCCATTTGAAAACTTTTCTAAACAGTCTGTTTGATTAAAGCCATGCGATTGTTAAGTGTCTTACAGTGAAACTCTAGAAAAAATAAAATAAAAGGAGAACAGAACAAAAAGGAATAAACACACCAGCCAGGTTTAATGCTGATGGAGAGAACTTTAGAAACTCCACCCTCTGGGAGCCCACATTTAGCATCAGGAGGATCACAGTGATTGAAGAACCCTGAAGCTAGGCATTAGCTAACTGTCAACAGAGAATGTGTTTGCTGCAATGTGTTACTCTTTTCTTTGACAAGCTTAAGATGCCTTAATGCAGCAATTGCATGGGACAGAGAAAGCAATCATCAAGGGGTCACTTCTCTCTCCTGTAATTCTTATATGCAAAGGCGAAGCCCAGGAGGTGAAGGGACAGGAAAGGTTTCTTTGTTAAAGCTTTCTGGATGGCCTTTCCTTTTTTATGACACAAGTTCATGTAATTACCATAAAACATGAGATGAAGTTCTTTGAACAATCAAATTAGTAGTAAACACTCTAATTACAGTCCCAGTTCTTCTGTGGAAGCCTAGGGCTCCCTGTAACTTTATTTGAAATAAGGTTTATAAGAAGCTGACCAAAATTAATTGAGGTCCTGAGGATAGAGCTCCAGATGGAGCTGGTGTTTTTAGAAAGACACCTGAGTTCTTATTAGTCTTTCTCTCTATAGATATCTCTCTGTGTATGTGTGTACAAGAGAGGGAGAGAGAGAGAGAGAACATTTGTTTGATGGTATGCCTATCAATTCAATGCCAGAGAACAATCTCAGGTGTTATTCCTCAGGTATTTCTCCCTATTTATTTATTTATTTATTTATTTATTTATTTATTTATTTTTGAGGCAGAGTTTCTCAGTGGCCACACTGGTTAGGCTAAGCTAGCTGACCAGCAAGATCCAGGGATCCAGCTGCCTCTGCTTCTACAGCACAACCCACACTCAGCACTTGTGTTTTCTTTTAATTATATATATACACATGTATGTACACATATATGTATATGAATGTCTGCATGCGTATACATGCATGGGAACACAGCATCCATAGTGAGCAGGAGAGGGCATTTGATCTTCTGGAGCTAGAGTTACAAGTAGCTGTCTAGGACAGAGGTCATCCAGCCTGTTGTCCTTCCTGTGTAAACTTTTATTAGAATGGCCTCATTTGTTTGCAAATGTGGCCACATTTGTTTACAGTTGAGTAATTACAACAGAGACTTCAAGGGCTGTAAATCCCCAAATATTTGTCATCTGTGGAGCTTCATAGAAAAAAATAATCTCTTCATAGTCTAGAGTCTTGGCATAATGAATTTTATTTCATACTCTAAAAATATTCTGGATTCTAAAATTATTCTCTATCTTGTCAATTGCTTAGAAGAAATAATATGTAAGTGATTGTCTCTTAGTACTAAAATACTTAATTGAAGTACTAATAAATCTCAGCAATACATGACACTTTCTATGATGGCCACATAGTGAAGACTACCAGCTCAAGGGAGGGAGGAAAACCTCTGTCATAGGTCAGTGCTTTTGGCTCTGAGGTTCATTTCTGGGGTTCTATGGTTGATTCAAGAGGCTTGAAGCTGTTAGGCAAGTGTTTTCCCACTGACTTATATCTCAGCTCCCATCTTATAGACTTAAGAATGAGATCCCATTAGCGTGAGGAAAACCCTGGGCTCTAGTATTTTCTATGGCTTATTAATGTCTAACTTTAAAGCAATGCACGTAGGAGCTGCAGGAACAAGGTGTTAGCAATGGGCACCACTATAAGTGTGTGAGATTTTATGTGGGATTTGATTTAGTTTTAGTAATGTTTCTTTTATGAATATGGGTGCCATTGTATTTATGGGCATAGATGTTCAGAACTGAGACTTCATTTTGCAGGATTTTTCCTGTGATGAATGAAAAATGACCTTCTTCATGTATTTTGATTGATTTTAGTTTAAAGTCTAATTTGTTAAATATTAGGATTGCTACACCTGCTTCTTTCTTGGTTCCATTTGATTGGAAAATCTTTTCCCCACCCTTAACTCTGAGATAAAGACTGTCTTTGAAGTTGAGGTGTGCTTCTTGTATGCAGCAGAAGGATGGATTCTGTCTGTGTATTCATTTTGTTAGCTTTTGTCTTTTTATAGTCAAGTCAAGACCATTAATATTGAAGGATATTAATGACCATTGATTTGTTTTATATTTGTTTTAATTGGTAGTATTATGTTGAATTTCCCTCTATTTTCCTTTAGGCCTCTGGTAAAGTGGGATTATCTATTACCTGTGTTTTTGTGACTACATTTGACTTCCTTCGATTCGAGTTTTCCTTCTGAACTTTCTGTATGTTTGGATTAATTGATAAGTATTGTTTAAATCTGGTTTGTCATGGAATATCTTAGTTTCTCCATCTATAGCGATTGAAAGCTTTGCTGGGTATAGTAGTCTGGGCTGGCATCCATGGTCACTTAGTGTTGGTAGAATATCTATCTAGGACCTTCTGGCCTTCAGAGTTTCCATGGAGAAGTCAGGTGTAATTCTTATAGGTTTGCCTTTATTTGTTACATGGCCTTTTTCCTTTGATGCTCTTAATATTCTTTCTTTATTCTGTATGTTTGGTGTTTTGCTTATTATATGGGGAGGGGACTTCTTTTGTGTTCCACTCTATTTTGTGTTCTGTAAGCTTCTTGTAGTTTCATTGGCATGTCTTTCTTTAGGTTGGGAAAGTTTTCTACTATGATTTTGTTGAATACATTTTCTGTACCTTTGAGTTGGGTTTCTTCACCTTCTTTTATACATATTATTCTTAGGTTTGGCCTTTTCATGGTGTCCCATATTTTCTGGATATTTTGTGTTATGGATATGTTGAACTTAAGATTTTCTTTGGTTGATTAACCTATTTCTCCTAGTGTATCTTCATCGCCTGAGATTCTCAATTCCATCTCTTGTATTCTGTTAGTTATGCTTGCATCTGTAGTTCCTGATTGTTTACTCAGGTTTTCTATATCTAGCCTTCTGCCGATTTGTGTTTTCTTTTTTTTGTCTCTATTTTAGTTTTCAGGTTATGAACTGTTTGAATTGTTTCCTTCATCTTGTTTTTTTCTTTGATTTTCTTGCTTTCTTTAAGAGATTTCTGTTTTCTTCCATTTCTTTAAAGGATATTTTAAGTTCCTGTTTTAGGTTCTCTATCATCTTCATGAAGCTGTGTTTAAGGGTGATTCTCTTTTGCTTCATCTGTGTTGGGATGTTCAAATCTTGCTGTTGTGGAGTCCCTAGAGTCTGTGGACATCATCGGTCTTTCTGTTGTTGACTATGTTCTTATACTTTACCCATCCCTTCTTCCAGTGCATGCTGGTGGGTAGGGGACCAAGGTTCTCTTCTGGTATGTGCAAGCGGGTCCAATACTCTGATGGCTCTCTTCTTTCAGTGGATGGAGGTGGGACTATGGTGCTGACAGTCTCCGGATGGGTTGATCTGCTGGAAAAGCTTACCTTGTGCAGTTTCTAGTCCTCAGGAGGCTCTGAGCATGGCACTGAAAGGTGTGCTCCTTCCATGAGTGGAGGCATGACCAGTACACTGGCAGATCCTGGACAGGTCAGTCTGCAATGGTCTCCTCCCATGTGCATGCAGGCCCCAGGCTTTAGGAGGCTTGGATCAGGGCCCTGGAAGGTAGGCTGGAAACAGGTCAAGCTTATCTCCCACTGTGGTTGGAGGTAGAACCAGGATGCTGGCAGACTCTGGGAAGGCCAGTCCATGGGGATGGGCTCCCCTGGCAGTCCCCAGTCCTTAGGAGGCTCTGAGCAGGGCACCAGAAGGTGGGATCCCTCTGTGGGCAGAGACAAGACTGGGTTCTTATTTTGCCCTTTTCCATGTGAGGTCCAGGGATTGGGTTCATGTTATCAGGCTTAGTTGTGGGTGCCTTTATTCTGAGGAATCTCACAAGCCCAAGCCTTATTATTTAAAACAGACAAATACAAAACCAAACAAAAAACAAAAAACTGTAGCTCACTTAATAACACACATGTAATACCAGTTCTACTTTATCACTTGCATTCCCATAACAGGGTTGCAAGTGAAAACATATAAATTGTACAGATTGATCAGTTTACCAGGATGTTTCTACATGTGCAGGAGTGGAAGTGTGATGAGTGGCCATTTCTGCTTATCTTGTTATGTTTAGCATGTCTTGGAGTCATTCATTTTCCTGCAAGATTGTGTTCTTTGTGCCAAAATAATACGTGTGTATGTGTGTTCCATTAATCTGTGGATAGACACCTGCATCTGCTAAAATGCATTAACAATAACTGCAAACTACCCCAAATGTCTCAGTGTCACATTTACGGAGAGGAATCAAAGCTCTCTCCTTGAAAGTAGTTTTACCAATAGCAAGCCCAGATTTGAATTCTCCACTTCTCTCTTCCTGTGTCTTCAACCATCTCTTGTCTGTCATATACTTGTTATATGAGTCTGAATCTGTGCCTGTCTGAAAGCCTGTCTTTCCCTGTGATTATATGTCTACAGTGTGTGTGTGTGTCCCTAACTAAGGCCTTGCTCTCTCTTTTTATTAATGGGGCAGAGAGCATCATGTGGGGGAAAGAATAAGGTACATTTTACAGAAATCTGTAAGAGGGTTCTACAAGGGATTACATCATTGACTCCAATTTTGAGCCCAGCTGACCCAGATAACAAACAAACAAATGCAGCCAAGCAATACCTATATGTTGTCTTCAACATTTATGGCAGATTTATCAGTTTATCAGTTGCTTTCAACCCATGCATTGCTTTAAACAAATGCCTACCAATAGCATACATATAGATATATACATTGCTCTCCGGGTCAGAGGAATGGAAAAGTAAATAACTTAAAAGCTGATTACATGGGAAATTGGAGGCAAGTAAAATTGGCCATTATTTTTCTCTTAAAGCAGATTAAACAAACTGAGTGAGTACACAATAGGATAACAGTCTTAAGTCTTATGTGATCTCAAAACATATTACTTACTAAGTCTTTTGTGTGGTCCAGTGAAAGTTCCAGTCTCTTAGGATATAAGAGATATTTTCATAAAAATGTATTATCATAGGCATTCATAGGCTATCATAAATAGAGCTTAGAAAATATAGACATGTAGATACCTCTATTGCAGTCTGCCTTTCATTCCATTGAATATATCCTCAGGAGTGATGTGGATGCATTGTTATACAGCAGATCTAATTTTAGTTATTTTTAAAGGAACTTTTGAACTGCTTTCTAATTTGCAATCCCAGACTCCATAATTATTGTTGGGTTTTGCATTCATTAAATAGCCACTCTGACCTTCCAGAGATGAAACTACATGTACCCATATTGTCCTGTGGAGATCAAATGCGAGCAGTATTTGAGTTTGCCTGATAGTTAAAGACACTGAACACTTTTGCATACATCCCTTGATCACTTATATTTCTTTTGGGAAGTCTATTTAGAGCATTTGTTCATTAATAAATTTGATGAATTGGACATAATGTTACTTTTGGCTGGTTCTTTATGGATCCTGGACAACAACAAAAGACTTTACTCTCTTTCTTTACTCTTTCTTTTTTTTTTGTAGACATTTTTCACTCTGTCTACTTTCCCCTTTGGTTTTAAGTTGATCTGATGCTATCAGTAAGTCTTGCTTCTCTTACCTGTGCTCATAGCATGTTATCAAGGAGATTGGTGCCTGTGCATTTACTTTGATGAACTTATTCTCTATGTGCCTCTATCTGTTTCAGAGTCTTATATTAAGATATATCAGTTAATTTTGATTTGATTTTTGATCATTGTGTCCAGGAGCACCTGGCTTTATCTGCATTTGGATACCCAGTTTTCCCAGCATTCTTTGATGCAGATGATACCATTTTCAACATTCTTTTGAAAAGTTGTAAAGAATCAACTGAAGACATGGCAACTCATTTCTGAGCTTTTTTTTCCATCCCACTGGTGACTGGATTCTTGCACATAGAACTCTGGACTAGGGGCAACAAGGAAGAAAGAAATGACAGATGTGTGGATACAGAATTGCTGGGATTTTTTGGACTAGACTCTCTGATGGAGAAGCCCCAATACCTGGGACATTTAGAGTATTTATTACATATAGGTGAACAGGGAGGAGGGGTTATTGCATATCATTGAACAAGGATATCAGGGTATTGTATACAGAGAAACAAGGAGGCAGGGTTATTATATTCATCTTACTAGGGGGCAGATTTAGCTAATCTTGCCTGGAGTAGTCTTCAGACTGCTAGCCTGGACATTTCCTATACTATTAACATCTATACATACACTGACAAGAAGGTGGCTGTGCAATCTCTTAGAGCCTTATCTGGACAAGCATTTCCCATTCCTATAGTCTGAGGCACTGGTGTCCTTGGCATAGCAAAGAGTACACATTCACTCAGGAGTTCACTTGCTCCCTACAACTGCTTGACATGTTCGATTTTATCCCAATGCATGCTGTTTTTGTAGCTGTGGTTATGTATATCTTGAAATCAGTATTGTACTATCTCCAGGCTTGTTTTTATGCTTAGTTATTTAGGCTATTTATGCTTCTAAATGATTTTTAGTGTTCTTTTACTGGTTTTGGAAAGAATGCTATTAGTATTTTGATGGGAATTTTACTAAGATCACTTATACTCATTTTCATGATATTAATTCTACCTGTCCACAAACCTAGTAGATCTATATGTCTTCTAGTGCCTTAGTCCATTTCTTTCTTCTGTACTTGGTAATTTTCAATATAAAGGCCCTCATGTTCTTAGGTTTATGACAAGCTCTCTCTCTCTTTGCATACGTTAGTTTCCTAATTCATTTATGAGGAGGCTCATTATTGGATAAAAAGGAAATACTTATTTCTAGATGTTGATTATTGCAGCCATCTTTTGTTAGAGTCTTATGGATTATTTTGCATATAAAATCACATAATCTGCAGAAAGAGGTGACACCATTTCTTCCTTTCTAATTTGTATACAATTTCCCCTTCCCTTGCCTATTACTCCAGTTATGATTTCTAGTACCTTAGTGGATATGAACAATCAAAGTGGGTACTGTTTATTTAGTCCTAACTGTAGAGAAAATGCTTTCCACTTTCCCCATTCTGTTGGATGTTGAATATAAATTTGTTTATTTATAACCTTTATTTTAGGTCTGATCATTTTGTATCAGTTTACTCATAAATTTTATTATTTTGATTTTGAAGGAATGTTAACAGCATGTGGCTGTGCCTGGTGGAAGGGACCCAAGTATGTGTAGTGTCAATCACCTATGTGCTTTCCTCTCTGCCATTTCTTTGGAGGTGCATTTTTAAGGGAGGAGCCTACATAGCCTCACATTCAGGCCTGCCTCTAATTGTGTGTGTTCTGGGGCCAGTCTGCAGTGAGCATTGCAAAAGGAAAAGATGAGAAAACATGGAAAGAAAAAAGAGAAAAAAGAAAAAGAGATAAAGGACAATACTAAATGGAGAAAATATCAAACCAATTTAAAGAAAAAGCACAGAAAGCTATACAGTGACAAAGTACATAAATTACAAATGAATAGACAGAGGAATAAGAAAACATGTAAATAAATATGCACATATAAAACCATGGTTCTTCCATGCTCACATGCTTGGGGACAGAGGGACTGAGAGTAAGCACAGCTTGGTAGAGTTGAGCTTCTCTGTGGGCCACCAGCGGTCTCTGGTTTTCGGGCTAGAGCTCTTTCATTTTTGGGCCCTGCAGGAACTGAGCAGGAGTGAACACAGTTGCAGCTAGTTGCAATTCTTCTTTGCCATTTCCTGTCCCAACTCAACAATGTGAAAGGCCGACAACCTTGCCTGTATTTCCTCTGCAGAATCATATGCTGGGTGCCCCAAGGATGGTAATGTTCTTTGAAAATAATAATCTGCTTTTGTCATTGAGTAAAAGTAGGCTCAGCAATGGCTGGGTCCAAAGTTTAATTTCTTTTTGAAAATCCTTCTTGTTCCAAATACTTACAATCAAAGAAAAGTAACCATCTATAGAAATATGGACTGATATAATCACAAGGCTGGTTTTTGCTCATGTAAAAATAAGTGTGGGATAGATAACTGGGATTGTATGCAGAAACTAAGTTCATCTTTCTTAGTTTGAGATGGGAACACACTTGGGCATGTTCTCTTTACTCATTCCCTTGTTTGGTAAGGAAGTTGAGGCTTCACCAGGGTCTGGAATTTGTCTCTTTATACCACAAGGAAATATTTGGATGGAGGAGGTCCAGCTGTTCTCAAGCTATGCTTGTAGAGTTCACTTATCCTCCAAAAGGTAGCGAGTTTTCATGCTGGGCAGAGGCCTTCTTGGATGCAAGAGCTTACTCTAGAAACAATGAAGAAGCAAAGAAAGACTTTTTTAAAGTATGGCATCTAGAAAATTAAAGCTATACAGTTCTGGAGCTGAATACTTGGCATTAATTATGCTTTCTCCTTGGACTTACACTTGAGTAGTAGGTACTATACTCTTGTAGACTCATTGTAGTATCAGCAGAGATACTATGAGCATGTTATTTAAGATAAGGATTAAAAAGAACTGACTGGATTAGTTCATTTGTCTGTCAATAAGGTCAATGGAGGCAGATTTTCTGCCCCCCACCATCCCTTCCTTCATTCACTCTAAGTATTACTGAGAATCCATCAGTGTTGGGCACTGCTCTAGAATCTGGGGAGACACAGAGAGCTCAGCTCTTCCCTTGCTGTATGTACATTCAGTTGAAGGACACACACACACACACACACACACACACACACACACACACACAGCTGAGGAGAATACCAGAAGATGAGTATAGCAAATGGCAGATTAGATGGTACTCTAGAAAGGTTATTTACAGAGAGTCTATCTTTGTCACTGTTCTTTTGTTATGCAGAGACACCATAACCAAGGCAATTATTATAAAAGAAAGTTTTTTAACTGAGGGCTCACTGACAGTTTCAGAGATTTCATTCATTATCATCATGGCAGGCAACACAGTGTCACTCTTGGTACTGGAACAGTAGCTAAGAGCTACATTCTGATGAGATTTTGGCCTAGTGTGGGCTCTCAAAATCTCAAAGCCCACCCCAAGTGACTTACTTCTTCCAAATATGCCACATTTCCTAATCTCCTCAAATACTGCCAGTCCTAGACGATTGATAACTAAACATTCAAATATAGGAGCTTATGTGGCTGAACATTGGAGAAGATTGGTATGTGACAGTGGTGAGAGACAGCAAGAGTGGAAATGGCTCATGATCCTGATTAATGATGACCTGAAGGCTATGGTTAGTGGCTGCATTCTGCTTGAGGAAGGGAAGTTGTGAGGACACATGAGCACATCTGTAATTCACAGAAAGATACAAGCTCAAGGAGAGGGAAAGTAGAGGTAATGAAATGTGACAGGAGGCTGTTGGAGTAAGGACCATGAGTCCAGGAGATTGTGGGTTGATGTGGGCTGAATGTAAGTGTGTGTGTGTGTGTGTGTGTGTGTGTGTGTGTGTGTGTGTGTTTGTGTGATTCCAGTATGTGTGCTTAAATTTAAGTACATGTTCAGGGGCCATGAGCAATTTAATGAAACTACAGTGTGGAGAATCACTGTGTGTGATTTTTAAGTGATTGCTGGGTGCAGGGAAAGTTGAGAACCAATGTCTAAAGGATACTAATAATGTAAGTGATTAAAAGCAACTGAGTTCCAGTTATGCTGAGCATCAGGAATAGCAGAACCTGTTTAGTCTGCTTTAAACATTGCCCAATGTGTGCATGGAGAGACCAAGTGGTAGCTAATCAATGTGCATAGTTGTCATGTCCTTACACCTTAGTTAAAATAAACTTAGTAACAAAGAGAAATATTCTGTGACTTTATTTGCACATGATACCTAAAAAAGTCAAATATAAATAAACAGAGAGCAGAGCAGTGGTTAACAAGGGCAAAGTCAGGGAGACAGTGGAAAAAGGAAGTCAAAGATGTACTGTAGGTATGGGGAGATGGGTTAATAAGTAGAGTTCTTGCTTTGCAAGCACAGGGACCTGAGTTTTATCCACAGCATCTACAATAACCATAACAAACACACAAAACAATGTAAATATTGGATTGTGGTGACATGTAGAGACAAGAAGTTTCCTGGGCTCCTGGGTAGACAGCCTACTTCATCTCATTCTATTTCAAAAAAAGGTGGATGGCTCCTGAGGAATCATACCCAGGGTTTTCTCCTGACTCATACAAGAACCTATGTGCATGTATCTGTACACTTTCTCTCTCTCTTTCATTCTCTCTCTATCTCTATCTCTCTGTCTCTGTCTTTCTCTCTCTCTCTCTCTCTCTCACACACACACACACACACACAGAGAGAGAGAGAGAGAGAGAGAGAGAGAGAAACACAGACACAGGCATAGACATACTGACATTTAGTAAGAAGTCAAGAGAACTAATGTGCAACATAAGGACATGATACTAATATATTTTATTTGAGAGTTTTGCTAAATATGTAGGTTTTAGCTGCTCTTGTGCCTGCTGTCTCCAAAATGAGTAAGTGGGAAAAGCTGAATATGATAATTTGATTCAGTGTTATCTTAGTTTTCCATTTGCTATGATAAAACTCCCCAAGAAAAGCAACTTAGTGGAGGAAGTGTTTATCTTAGCTCTCAATTTCACATTATAGTTCACCTCAGCACTCCATGGCAGTCAAGGCAGCAAGTACTCAAAGCAGCTAGTCAAATCCACAATCAAGGACAGAAAGAGAGTGAATGCATGTATGTTTTTGCTCAGCTCACTTCCTCTCATATGGTCCAGGATACCTTGTATTACAAATAGTGACAATAAAATACTAGGTCCTCACACCTCAACTAATGTAATCAAGGAAGTCTCCTACATCTGTGTCCTTAGGCAAATTTGGCCTAGCAGTCCCTCAGTGTGACTGCCTTTCTAAGTGATTATAGATCGTTTCAAGTTGACAACAAATTAACCATCACACATACATTACTATCTGAATGCTTCTTTGTATTTTATGACACCATGTTGTACACTTTAAATATAAACAATAAAGTTTACTTTGAAAATTAGCTTTGGAGACATTACGCTGAAGTGGAATTATGACAGAACTCTTCCCATTTTTAGCTTCAGTGAAAGAGCCTATATCAGTAAACTTGGAATCCCTGTGACCTAAATGCCTGCTGGGGATGTGAGGGAGGAAGGGGTTACTTTGGTAAACAGCTTGGCAAAGAAGTGTAGCAGAGAACAGCAGGGGGTAATGGAGCCAGGTGCCCAGTATTAGAGGGTAGTCAGAGCTGGCCAGAGAGCACTTAGAAAGGATCCCACATTTCATCTTAGTCCTACATAAAGCAAGGGGTTGCTGCATGGAAAGTGAAGGAGGGGTTTTGGAGAGATTATGTTCTAATGAGAGAGGCTACTCTCTAGTTTCTCCTCCAGTTGGAAGCCACTGTCTAGCTTTGGCCTCATGATGCTGAGCTTCAGTAAATGTTGATAAAATGATGCTGACGACATGGTGGTACCCAGGACACTACCTCCATTCATGAGCCGTTCCCATGGAAAAATCCTTGTAAAGTCTGCTGCTTCTCACAGATTCACAAGCTTGTAAAACAAAAGGCCTGTAAAGGGAAACACTTGTGCTCATGAATCTAAAGTCTGTACAGGTGGCTGTGATTATAGTAGCTGACTTGACCTTCTATACAATAGCATAAATATTCCAAGCATAGCCTTCTGGACAGAGTTATCTTTGGTCCTGTTTTGTTTGTTCCAGGATATAAAACACATAATTAATTGGGGGGATAATATATTATCTTCAATTAGAATAATAAGGGAAAAGATCAGCTGACATTTGAAACATTCTCCTTCAGACAGAAATTTAATATCTAAACTATATAAAACATTGGGAAAACTAAACAGCACAAAACCCCGCCAATCAATAAGTATACCAACAATCTGAACAGATAGTTCTTAAGATGAGAAATGCAAATGAGTAATAATTATTTTGAAAAGTGTTCAATACATATGGGAATGACCAACCAATGTTTGGTTTATCTCGATGAGAGGGATTCCATGCTCTACACTGCCTGGGTGGCCACAATCTGGAGAATGGACAGCCCAGAGACCTAGGGTAGAACTAAACAAGACCAGAAAAAATATCAAGAAATGATTCCTAAGTTTATTCTGCTGTAGTTGTAGATCAGAGCCTTGTCCCGTGATCATCAGAGAGGTTTCTTCTAGCAGCATATGGAAGCGGATAGAGAGACCCACAGACACACATTATTCAGGGAGACTCTAAATTGGAAGTCTCCATTAGGTCCATTGCCTCAGAGATTTAGTAACCCCTGGAAGAAGGGGAGGAAAGATTGTAGGAGTCAGAGGGTATGGAGGATACCAGGAGAACATGGCCCACCAAATCAACTAAGCAGAGGTCATATGGACCCACAGAAACTGCACAAAGCCTGCATGGGTCTACAACAGGCCCTCTGCATATATGTTATGGCTATTAGCTTCATGGGAGCAGGTTATGTCTCTTAACTAAATAGGATTTTGTAGTTATTAGTTAATATAATCAACTCAGCACCCTTTAAAATAAACATAAATTATTTTAAGACACAGATGATGGTATTCCTACCTACCTAAAACTATCAACATTTCTCTAGGAACGTACAAAACACTCTCTGGGGACATAGGAAACACAAAGAAGTCATGTTGATGAGACTGACAATAATCTGAGACACTGTGGCTTTATTGTAATTACTTTGGGACATTGGAATAAATTCATATGTTTGAAAACGTAAAAATGTTTTCTTTAATTTAAAAATCTCACTGAGAAGATATTAGAAAGCTCCATGATCTCTTCCAGGTGATTTAGATTTCTCTCCAAGTTTCTTTTCTTTTCTTTTTTAATATATTTTCTTCAGCAGAAAAGCTTACATTTTGGCACACCCTAAATCTTAAAATGATATTCAATAGTGGCTATATGAAGTGAAGAAACCCTGCTGACCAAGATGTTTGGAGTCTACCTTACTTTTCACTGGGACAGGGATCTTATTTCATTCACTCATTCACTCTTATTGGAAAAGGAGCGCCCAGGTGGGCTGTGTACCATGTAGATCTCAGAGTCTGGCATCCAAGGAATATGTAAAAATTTATGAACTGACTTGCACACTTTCCAAGTGGGATTTGTTACATATGTGTCAGTTTCTCAGTTCGCTTGTAGTTTTTAGGGGCTTTACTGAAGGATATTCTTTTAGTAATTTGGTTGACTTAAAGACTGATTTACTGCTCTGCAAGTGAAACATGGCCATGCCTACATCATAGTGAGAAGGAAAGTGATGTTGGGAGCAGGTTGTGTACTCTGCATTAAAACAATTCTTTCCCATTTGAGGACAGTGAAAGCATTCTTAGTTGCAGAACATGCTTATGGTATATCACATTTTTCATTCTAGTTTTCTTGGTGAAATCAAAGGAAACTTTTTTTTTTAGGACTAACAAGGTGATAAGTACAAAGACATATTACAGCCATCTGGGAAGTCCATCAGTCAGACCCACTGTTTGAGAGTACAAGTCACTATGTGCTCACTTCTAACAACCTCCCTGAAAGTCTGAGGGTCCTCAGGGCCTCTGTTCAGTGACTTTGCAGAAGGCCTCATGGATGTCATGGAATTCTCTCTTACATGCTCACACTCATGGCCTATTACAATGAAAGGGTTCAGAGCAAAATCCACCAAGGGGAGGCGCAGGGAGGGAGAGTCCAGGACAGAACACTTGGAGTTTCTATTGTCCTTCCCATGTGAGGTCATAAACAGAAATGCCTTCCTCCAGCAATGCCTTCCTCCATGTGGCAGTACAGAGGAACAACAACTAGCTGACCTAAGCCTCAGCATCCAGGGCCTCATGAAGAGCCACAGTGCACACTGATCAGCATGGCTGATGTGTATCAACTCCACCCCATCATCATGTGACTATCAGATACTGCACTGTTAGACTGTTCATCAATGAAGGCCTGAGTAGGAACCACACTTCTCTGGGCTAGAGGAACTCTCAGCTGATGAGAGTAAATGGCCTAACTTTCTCTGGGTAACGTTATCTTTTTAGTACACAACAACCAACATGAAGTACTTTGGGAAAATAACTGGATGCTTGGAGTATAGAGTTTGTCTTCCAGAAGATAACCTATTTCTGGTCTATAGAAGATTCATGAGTAGTAGATGAGCAAGCATCTAAAACCCAGAGGCTTTCAGTTTACTTCTCCTCATTTGTTTGCTTATGACAGACATGCACTAAATAATGAAACCAAAGGAGGGAATTCCACCTATATTACTAGGTTGTAATGAAAACTTAATAATGAGAAGTGTGGAAGACGCTTCACTAAATTTCATAAAAATGTAATTTACAGTATTTGCTCTATCTGAATAACAGTTTGTAATGTTAAGTGATTAGCCCTTTGGAGTTATTCATTTGTAAATTAAAATTGTACATTACATTGTTGGTCAAGAACACAGATATTCTGGTGGAGTATGGCACTATAATCCAAAGGATAAATATTTAAATATTTTGCTTCAGAAATATTATCCCTAGCAATAGACTACAGGACATTTCTATAAATAAAGCTTATATACTTTACCAAATCAAAAACATATAGGCAATAATGAGGGATAGTCCCAAGAATATTATTTCCCTAGGGAATACATTGTTTGTGTAATGTATTGGTCTATATATCTGGATCACTGATGGCAGCATTCTTAATGGGTCAGGGACAAATTTGATTAATGAATTTTACCTCTTAAATGTTAGTGTCAACCAGGAAAAATTCAAACTAGCAGGAAGGCAGTTTTAGACTGGACTGTTCTCCTTGCATTATTTTTAAATGGACATTATTTTAACATGTTTAGCAAAATACAGGTTGTGACAAGCTACACTCATTTAGAAACTGTCACCTTCTGGATTGTGAGTGTGGAGTCACAAACAGTTGCATTTTGGCTACATGCAGAAAATTTCACTTAGCATTTAGAAAGAGAAACACTATCTGCATATACACTGTCTTTTGTTGGGAGTTACAAATTTGATATATTGACTTACTTCGTTCGTTTTGCTGAAAAAAAAAAAAGGAGAAGAGTTGTTCACCTGGCTCCCATCCTGAAGTAGAGAGGCGGGGGTGATGCAGGATGAAGGCTTAGAATTCTCACACCAGTTCAGTGTTTGGCTGACATCCTAAAGCTGTGTGTGAGTATAAAATGCCAAGGTTCTCAGTGTGGGCCCCATTACCCATCTCTAATTCTTTCACACACAAGGCCTTCCAGATGTTTCTTGGGAAGATGTGTCTCTTTATAATAAAAGTTATATCAGCCATCATTTTCCACATATTCCTATGGCACCCATTTGTGAGAATTTGAAGTACATTCCCAAACATCTGCAGACAGTATCTCCATAATTACTTCTATTACTTCTGAAGTTACTAGCCACCTGTCAGCACAGGGATTATTACCCTGTGAGCTGTCAAGTGGGAATCCAGGTTTTTTATTGGTCACCAGAGTTCTCCTACAGACATACTGTAGGCAGATAGGAATATTTTCAGCACATACTTTTATTAGTGGCAGTAAATTTTGAAGTCACACACTCCATAGTTCGTACATAAGTATATTTAAGGTGTGTGTGTGTGTGTGTGTGTGTGTGTGTGTGTGTGTGTGTGTGTGTGTGTGTGTATTTAGAGCTCACTGAGAGCTTGAGATGGCAGCAGGACCTTCTTGCCTGAGTTTGAGCTGAAAGTGAGATACCTGATTTCTCCATCTCTTAAACCAAAGACAACTGGTGCTGTTTAGGAGACATTTCAGTGTTTGCCACATGGAGATGTGGCAGCATTTCATTTTGTAAATGTGTAACTAAATGGGATAGGGTGATATTTCAGATTTGGGGAGGAAAAGAGAAGGGAAGTGTGGGTGAATGTGTATGATGTATGTGGATGACCATCACTGAACATTCCATGGTGCAAGGGGTTGGTCCAGCTGTAACTTCTGTATGCTCCTCCAGAATAAAGAGCAGCTGGTAAGTGAGGCGACATTCCCCGAGTGGAGGATTTGGCATTACTATTTTATTTAATTAATTCAGCATCCTACTGAATTAGGACTTAATATTATTATTGTATCCAGGCCAAGGTTTTAAGGTGATAAAATACCAAAGACAGCCCAGGCTGCATAATTGGCCAGAGGCGAAGCTAATTTCCTCTTGTCTACATTGAGTAAAGTCATTGATGGTCTCCAAGTTACTAAATACAATGGTCATTTTTTCAGCCATATTTGACCTAATAGAAGAATTCAGATAATAGAAAATGCACTCATTAAAGTATTTTTTTTTTTGTTTTCCATGCTTTCTGTTGTCTTTCTTTCTTTCTTTTTTTTTTTTCTTGTGTACTTTCTCATTCTTAGGTGGTACTTCCTTGTCTCCTCGGAGCTTCAATCTGATTCTATTTCCCCCTCTCTCCTTGACTGGGTGATTTAACCATATTTCAAAATATGTGGTCAGTATATCAGGTGTGTCTCTTCATGGTTTTATCTAGACTTTCTGGTATTATAATTCCTGTTTCTTCCTGTAGGTGGTTGGCTAGAGATAAAAAAAACACTGAGGTTCTGGTTTAGACCCCCATGAGGGCAAATTTTACCTTCCAGAGCATTCCCATTTGGCCTCAGCTTCAAAGGCCCTGATATTCTCAACAAAATATGCTTCTTTATTTTCCCTTTTTGATATATATTTTTAAATTTAAATTTGAAACAAGCTTGTTTTACATGTCAATCCCAGTTCCCACACTGCACCCTCCCATCTTCCCCTGTCCCCCCCTACTAACCTCTATCCTATCTCCTTTCTGCTCCTCAGGGAGGATGAAGCCTTCCATGGGAAGTCTTCAAAGTTTGACACAGTATTTTGAGGAGGGCCTAGGACCTCCCCCCATGTGTCCAGATGGAGGGAATATCCCTCTATGTGGAATAGGCTCCCAAAGTACATTCCTATACTAGGGATAAATACTGATCCATTACTATACTCCACATAGACTGCCTAGTCTTCCTAACACCCATATACAGGGAATCTGGGATGGTTCTATGCTGGTTTCCCAGATATCAGACTGGCACCCATGAGCTCCCTATTGTTTAGGTCAGAAGTTTCTGTAGGTTTCTCCAGCCTGGTCTTGACCCCTGTTCATCATTCCTTCTTGTCTGTAACTGGATTCCAGGAGATTGGCTGGGTGTTTAGCTGGTGTTGTCTGCTTCTGCTTCCATCAGCTACTGGATGAAGACTCTAGGATGGCATATAAGATAGTCATCAATCTCATTGTCAGGGAAGGGCATTTAAGGTAGCCTCTCCAGTATTGCTTAGATTGTTAGTTGGGGCCATCCTTGTATATCTCTGGACATTTCCCTGTTGCCAGATTTCTCTTAAAACTATAATAGCTCCTTATATTATGGTATCTCTTTTCTTGCTCTCTTCTTTTTCTTTACTGACTCAATTTTCCTGCTCCCTCATGCCCAACACTACCCTCCTCTTCCTCCTAAATTCCTCTCCCCTCCCTCCATGGCCCAATTTTCTCAGAAGATTGTGTCGCTATCCCCTTCTCCAGGGGAACAGGTATGTCTTTCTTAGGGTCCTCCTTGCTTCCTAACTTTTCTGGCAGTGTGGATTGTGGGCTGGTAATCCTTTGCTTGATGTCTAAAATCTATATATGAGTGACTGCATATCATGTTCCTATTTTGTGACTGGGTTACCACATTCAGGATGGTTTCTTCTAGTTCCATCTGTTTCCCTGCGAATTTCAGGATTCCACTGTGATTTTCCATTGAGTAATGCTCTGTTGTGTAAAAGTCCACATTTCTCCATCCATTCTTCAGTTGAGGGGCATTTAGGTTGCTTCCAGGTTCTGGCTATTACAAATAATGCTGCTATGAACATAGTTGAATGTTTTTGTTGTAGGAATGTGCATCCTTTGGGTATATGCCTAAGAGTGGAATTACTGGATCTTGAGGTAGACTGACACAATTTCCCGAGGAACCACCATGCTGATGTCCAAAGTGGCTGTTCGAGTTTGCACTCCCACCAGTAAAGGAGTGTTCACCTTTCTCCACATCCCCTCCAGCATAAACTGTCTTTGGTGTTTTTAATTTTAGCCATTCTGACAGGAGTAAAATGGTATCTCAGAGTTGATTGGATTTGCATTTCTTTTTCTCTTGATGACTAAGAATGTTGAGCACTTACTTATTGTCTATTTTTACATTTCTTTTTTCTTTTTTAAATATTTAACTTTTATTAAGAGCTGTTCTAGAGGCTTTGAAGAAGATCCTGCCTGTGGGATACACTGGCTCTGTGGCCTTAGAGCAGGTGGAATTCTAAAGAGGATCCATCCATTCCATCTGAAACATGAAGTTCTGTAGAAACAGATTTCACTGATTCTCATCCTGGGCAGTTCTCTCTAGAAAGGCACACACTTGAGTCTATTCAAAATGAAAATGGAGCCTTATCAGGCATCACAGGCTTACTCTTCTCATCGCACAAAACAGTATTTTCCCCATTACAACTAGTTACTACATACTAGGGGAGAATAAAACATATTTTACAGTCCTTCTTCCTTCCTTCCTTCCTTCCTTTCTTTCTTTCTTTGTTTTGTTCTTTGTTTCTTTCTTTCTTTTTAGATATAAAGCTGTTGGCCAGTTACTAGCTTCTAATCAGCTAGCTCTGTCTTAAATATTAACTCATTTCTATTAATCTAAGTATTTCTACATGGTCTCATCTTACCAGAGAGAGGTCCAGGACCTCTGTTCTCTCCAGTCTCTACCTGATGACTCCTCCTTATTCCTTCCTCCAACCCTCTTTATCTCCTAGTCCTGCCTATCTTGCTTTCCTATTGACCAATAGTGCTTTATTCATTAACCAATAAGAGAAACACATTTACAGAATAACATCTCTCATTATCTCCTCTTTTCTGTCTGAATAAAAAGAAGGGTTTTACCTTTAACATAGTAAAATGCATAACAAAAGAGTTATCAAACAAGAACCACAGTTAACAATATTTAGTCCATTAATATTTAGCAAGATTTAAAGAAAATATTCTTTAAATATTAAGTTTAAAGTAATATATGTAACTTATCTTTAATCCTAACTAAGGAAAACTATAACCATAACTATCCATCTTCAACTCCTTCAGAGACCACAGAAGAAGGATAATATATAAATTCTAGAAATGGCAGAGACACCTTGCTACCTGATTATTCACGGGAAGTTTTTCTGTAATGTTTCATCTTCAGCCTATAGGCCATAGTGTATCTGGCAGACTCTTCAGCAAAGCAGGAAACTTTAAACTGTCCACATGTATTGGTAGTTTGTCAGTCACTTTTCTCTGTGTCCTGTAGAATGTCTGCCAGACTCTTCCATGAAGCAAGCAGGGATCCTGTTGCAATGTCCATCTTGTATGAACAGTTTCCTATGGCTCTTATATGTTCAGTTTATACAGCATAAAGTCAAACCGTCCAGAAAAGAGCAGTACCTTGCCCAAATGGCTAGTTTTGCCATATTAGAAGCAAATGTCCATCATCCTTTCTGATGCAGGTGGTTTTGCCGGGAGCAATTGTGCCTCAGTGTCAAGAAAAACCCTAAACCATTTAAAATGCCATATTTTGTAGGCCTTTCAAAGGTTTCAAGAATGCTTATCAATCTCAAATACATCTCTATATATCTAGAAATCCTAATTAACTTAATTCTAAGTTTTGACTACTATAGGTAATTATCTATAATCTATATTAAATTATACATTACATAGACCTAGAATAAAGGATCGTCAGCCAGAGGAACTAGGATACATGGTGTATTCTAAGAGATTCATATAAGGTCCCTCCCAGAAGGGGGAAGGGACAAGTTTTCCAGAGCACATGGGGAGTGGGGAGGCAGTGAGTGGAGAGGGAACTAGGAGAAAAAGAAGGGGAGGAGAGGAAAGCATGTGCGACTAGGAAGATTAAATCAGGGTAGGAGTAGAAGACAGGAGAGAGAGAGAACATAAAAGAGGGAGCCAATATTGGTTTGAAGAGAAAATTGAACCCAAATAAAGGACTAGAGACCTACAAGACTGCTGCCAACTAACAATTTTAGCATCTGTGGAAAGGCTACCATAAATGCCCTTCCCGGATAGTGAGATCAACAACTAACTTATCCATGGAGCCCTCATCTAATACCTGTTGGAAACAGAAGCAAACACCCATACCTAAACACTGAGTCAAACTAGAACCCAGATGCAGATTGAGTGGACAAGACCAGGTTGCAGAAACACATAGAGATAGCTGACCTGAACAAGGAGGAGCTAACGGGCCCCCAGACTGATAGCTGGGAAGCCAGCACGGGTCTGACTCAGGCCCCCCTGAATATGGGTCTCAGCCAGAAGGACTGAGCAGTCTAAGGGACCTCAGACAGTAGAGCCAGGATGTATCCCTGGTGCACTAAAGGACCTTGTGAACACATCCCCCATGGAGGGATAACTGTTTTTAACCTAGAGACAGGAGAGAAGCCCTAGTCTCTACTTCAAATGGCCTGTCAGATCTACATGACCCCACCTGGATGGCATTCCCCTACATATGGAATTGGGGTAGGGGGATGGGAGGGGAGGGTGGTCAGGGTGCATGTGAGAGGGCAGAGAGGGTAAAAGGGAGGGAGGGAGGGAGGGAGAGGGATTTGGGATCGACATGTAAAATAATAAATTAAATAAAAAAATACAAAAAAAAAAAAAAAAAAAGACAAGGCGATGCCCCTTGTATTAAGGTTGGAAAAAGCAAGCCAGTATGAGGAATAGAGTTCCGAAAGTCAGCAAAAGAGTCAGAGACAGCCCTGTTCTCACTGTGAGGAGTCCCACAAGAAGAACAAGCTAATTGTGTGTATATATCTTATACACACTGTAACATGCAGGGTCTCTGTTTGTTGATCCAGTCTCTGTTAGCCCCTATGAGTCCAGGTGAGTTGATTCTATGGATTTTCCTTCTGACTCCTACCATCCTTCCTCCCCCTCTTCTGTAGGATCCCCCAAGGTCTGCCTAATGTTTGGTTGTGAGTTGCATCTGTTTCCATCAGTTGCTGGATGGATCCTCTCTAATCACAATTGAGCTAGGCACCAATCTATGAATATACCAGAACATCATTAGGCATAATTACATAGACATATTGTTTTTGCCAGTCATGTGTGTTTCTATCTTAAGTCTCTGGGCGATCCAGGCTGGGTCCCGGTGCTTCAAGAAGTGTCCAGGGGCGGGCTTCCTTTCATAGCATGGGTCTCAGGCTGGACAAGTCAGTTGTTGGCCACTTGCACATTTTCTGTGTTACCCCAGCATTTCTTTTAAGCAAGACAAATTATAGGTTGAGGTTATGTGGCTGGGTTGGTGTCCCAATCTCTCCATTCTAAATCTTGCCTGGTTATAAGAGATGGCCAGTTCAGGCTATGTATCTCTTACTGCTAGGAGTCCTAGCTAGGGTCACCCCTGTAGATTTCTGGGAGTTCCCATTGCACTAGGTTTTTACATTATCCTGAAATGCACCCCTCACTTCCAGTAATCTCTTCCAATACTCTTCTCTTTCATGCTCCTATCTAATCCCTTCCTGTTTCCATCCCAAACCACTGCCAATCTACCTGAAAAGTCTATTCTATTTCCCATTTCCAGAGAGATCCAAGCATCTCCCCATGAGCCGTTGTTACTTAGTTTCTTTGCGTCTGTGGATTGTACTGTGGTTATCCTTTACTTTATAGCTAATATCCACTTATAACTGAGTATATACCATGTTTGTCATTCTGGATCTGGGTTCCTTCACTCAAGATATTTTTTTCTATTAAAAAATGTTTGTTTTCATTTAAATGGTGTTGGATATAAGTGGTTAATGATCACAACCAATTCTTTTTAAAGGTAAGAAGGGGATTATGATATAGGTATGAGTACTTTGTTTTGGAATGGGTTTTCATTTATTGATACAACTTAAGGTCAATTTTGTGATATGTATATTTCTCCTCTTGTTTAGGTATTGTGTTGATATATTTTATATTTCTCTATTGAGAATTCTGTATTTAGTTTTGTACCCCACTTTTTAATTGGATTGGTTGGTGTTTTGGTAAGTAGCTTCTTGAGTTCCTTATATATTTTGGAAATCACCATCTGTCAGATATGGAGTTATGGAGTTGGTGAATAGCTTTTCCCATTCTGTGGGCTGCCATTTTGCCTTACAGAAGCTTCTCAGTTTCAGAAGGTCCCATTTATTAGTTGTCGATCTCAGTGTCTGTGCTACTGGTCTTTTATGTTCAGGAAACAGTCTCTTCTATCAATTAATTCAAGGGTACCTCCCACTTTCTTTTCTAAGAGATTCAGTGTAGCTGGATTTATGTTGAGGTCTTTGATCCATTTGGACTTAAGTTTTGTACATAACTATAGATCCATCTGCAGTCTTCTACAAGTCTACATCCACTTTTGCCAGCACCATTTGTTGAAGATGGTTTCTTCTTTCCAGTGTATACTTTTAGTTGTTTTGTCAAAAATCAGGTGTTCATAGGTGTGTGGGTTAATATCAGGGTTTTCAATTCGATTCTATTGTTCCTCCTGTCTATTTTTGCACCAATACCAAGCTATTTTCAGGACTACAGCTCTATAATAGAGCTTGAAGTCAGGAATGATGATGCCTCTAGAGTTTCCTTCATTGTGCAGGGTTGTTTTAGTTGTCCTGGGCCTTTTGTTTTTCCATATAAAGTTGAGTAATTTTCTTTCAAGATCTGTGAAGAATTGTGGTGGGATATTGAAGGGGATTGCATTGAATCTCTAGCTTACTTTTGGCATGATTGCCTTTTTTACTATGTTGATCCTACCTATCCAAGAGCGTGGGAGATCTTTCCATTTTTTGGTATCTTCTTTAATTTCTTTCTTTAAAGACTCAAAGTTATTATATAGTTTTTCACTTGTTTGGTTAGCATTACCCCAAGATATTTTAAGTTGTTTGTGGCTATTATAAAAGGTGATGCTTTTCTTATTTCCTTCTCATCCCCTTTATTGTCTGTATATAGTAGGGCTACTGTTTTTTTTTTTGTTGTTGTTGTTGTTTTTATTTTTGTTTGTTTTTTTGAGTTAATCTTGTATTCTGTCACTTTGCTGAAGGTGTTTGTCAGCTGTAGTAATTCCCTGGCAGAGTTTTTTGGATCACTTATGTAAACTATCATATTATCATAGTTAACGTTTGGCTTTTTTTTCCAATTTGTATCTCCTTGATCTCCTTTTGTTGTCTTATTGCTCTAGCTAGAACTAAGAGATATGGAAAGAGTGGACAGCCTTGTCTTGTTCCTGATTTTAGAGAAATCACATTGAGCTTCGCTCCATTTAATTTGATGTTGGCTGTTGGTTTGCTGTATATTGCTTTTATTATGCTTAGGTATGTTCCTGTTATCCCTGATCTCTCCAATATCACAGTCATGAAGGGTTGTTGAATTTTGTCAAAAGCTTTTTCAGCATCTAGTGAAATGATCATGTGTTTTTTTTTTTCTTCAGTTTGTTTATATGGTGGACTACATTGATGGATTTTCATAAGTTGAAGCATCCCTGCATCCCTGGGATGAAGCCTATTTGGTCATGGTGGATGATTTCTCTGATGTGTTCTTGGATTTTATTTGCCAGTATTTTAGCATCAATGTTCATGAGGGATATTGGCCTGTAGTTCCCTTTTTTAGTTATATATTTGTGTGGCCTGGGTACCATGGTAACTTTAGCTTCATAAAAAGGGTTCGGCAGTGACACTTTGGCTTCTATTGTGTGGAACACTTTGAGCAGTATTGGTGTTTTATGTTCTTTGAATTTGTGGTTGAATTCTGTACTGATCTGGCTCTGGATCTATTTATTTATTTTGGTTTGTAGATTTTGATTACTCCTTCTTTTTCATAAGGGGTATATGTCTATTTAAATTGCTTCTCTGCTCTAGACAATACAAAAAATTGTTAATTTCCATTAAATTTTTGAGTTTTGTGGAGTAAAAGTTTTCAAAATATGACCTGAAGATTCCCTGTATTTTTTTTGGTTAGTTTGGATAAAGGTTTACCTATCTTGTTGATTTTTTGGAAGAACAAAGTCTTTGTTACACTGAATCTTTGTATTGTTTTCCAAGTTTCTACTTTATTAATTTCAGCCCTCAAATTGATTATTTCCTGGTGTCTACTTCTCTGGGGTGAGTTTGCTTCTTTGTGTTCTACATCTTTCAGTTGTGCTGTTGATTCTCTAATGTTACTGTTCTCCATTTTCTTCATGTGGGCACTTAGTGCTATGGATTTCTTATTAGTACTGCTTTCAAAGCGTCCCTTAAGTTTAGGTATGTTGTGGCTTCATTCTCATTGAATACTAGGAAGTCTTTAATTTCTTTATTTTTTTTCTTGACCTAGGAATGATGCAATTGTACATTGTTCAGTTTCCATGAGTTTGTAGGATTTCTGCAGTTTGTGTTGTTGTTGAATTCTAACTTTAATCTGATAAAATACAGGGGTGATTCCAATTTTTTTATACCTATTGAGGTTTGCTGTATTGCTGAGTATGTGATCAATTTTAGAGAAGGTTCCATGTAGCAATGAGAAGAAGGTATATTTTTTAATGTTTGGATGGAATGTTTTATAAATGTCTATTAAAACCAATTAGGTCATAACTTCTGTATTTTGTTTCTTTGTTAAGTTTTTGTCAGGTGGACTTCTCTAGTGTTGAGAGTGGGGTGCTGAAATCTTCCACTATAAGTGTGTGAGGTTTTATGTGTGTTTTGAGTTTTAGTAATGTTTCTTTTACAAATGTGGGTGCCTTTGTATTTTGGGCATAGATGTTCAGAACTGAGACTTCATTTTGCAGGATCTTTCCTGTGATGAATGAGAAATGACATTCTTAATGTATTTTGATTGATTTTAGTTTAAAGTCTAATTTATTAAATATTAGGATTGCTACACCTGCTTCTTTCTTGGTTCCATTTGATTGGAAAATCTTTTCCCCACCCTTAACTCTGAGATAAAGACTGTCTTTGAAGTTGAGGTGTGTTTCTTGTATGCAGCAGAAGGATGGATTCTGTGTGCATAGTTATTTTGTTAGCTTTTGTCTTTTTATAGTCAAGACCATTAACATTGAGGGGTATTAATGACCATTGATTGTTAATTCTTGTTTATTTTATATTTGCTTTTATTGGTAGTATTATGTTGACTTTCCCTCTATTTTCCTTTAGGCCTCTGGTAAAGTGGGATTATCTATACCTATGTTTTTGTGACTACATTTGACTTCCTTCAATTTGAGTTTTCCTTCTGAACTTTCTGTATGTTTGGATTAATTGATAAGTATTGTTTAAATCTGGTTTGTCATGGAATATCTTAGTTTCTCCATCTATAGTGATTGAAAGCTTTGCTGGGTATAGTAGTCTGGGCTGGCATCCATGGTCTCTTAGTGTTGGTAGAATATCTATCCATAACCTTCGGGCCTTCAGAATTTCCATGGAAAAATCAGGTGTAATTCTTATAGGTTTGCCTTTATTTGTTACATGGCCTTTTTCCTTTGATGCTCTTAATATTCTTTCTTTATTCTGTGTGTTTGGTGTTTTCCTTATTATGTGGGGAGGGGACTTCTTTTGTGGTCCACTCTACTTCATGTTCCGTAAGCTTCTTGTACTTCCATTGGCATGTCTTTCTTTAGGTTAGGAAAGTTTTCTACTATGATTTTGTTGAATACATTTTCTGTACCTTTGAGTTGGGTTTCTTCACTTTCTTCTATACATATTGTTCTTAGGTTTGGCCTTTTCATGGTGTCCCATATTTTCTGGATATTTTGTGTTATGGATTTGTTGGACTTAGAATATCTTTGGCTGATGAACCTATTTTTCAATGCCTGAGATTCTCTCTTCTGTCTCTTGTATTCTGTTGGTTATTCTTGCATCTGTAGTTCCTGAGACTGTGGGGTTTTGTTTTGTTTTGTTTTCTTCTTCTTTTTTTCTCTATTTCAGCTTTCAAACCTTGCACTGCTTTAATTGTTTTTGCAATTTTTGATTTGGCTTTTCTTTCATTTCTTTGAAAAAAAATAATTTTCTCATTTTCTGTTTTAAGGTCTCTATCATCTTCATGAAGTTGTTTTTAGTGTCATTTTCTTCTGCTTCATCTGTGTTCCAATGTTCATGTCTTGTTGGTGTGGAGTCCCTAGACTCTGTTGGCATCATATTGATCTTTCTTTTGTTGACTTTGTTCTACTGTCATCTACACATCTCTTCTTCCAGTGTGTGCCGGTGGGGTCTCTCCTTCTCCTGGTGGGTATGGAACCAAGGTTCTCTTCTGGTGGGTGCAAGCAGGTCTAATACTCCAATGGCCCTCCTCTTCCAGTGGTTATAGGTGGGACTAGGGTACTGGTAGTCTCTGGATGTGCTTGTCGGCTTGGGCAGGAAACCCTGTGCACAGCTACCAGGCCTCAGTTGGGCTCCTTCTGTGGGTGGAGGTAGAATCAAGACGCTGGGATACCCTGGTCGGGCTGGGCTCCACTGAGCATGCATAGGCCCCAGGTCTCAGGAGGGCACATGCCAAGAAAGGATGCTTCTTATCTAAGGGTGTTTCATCCCCTGCACAAGAATTTATGATGGTCTGCCTTGCTTAGGAATATTACAGCAAGTGACCAGTGTGCTCTTGATTGTAGTCATATATTTCTGGGTCTTTGGCTGAAAGAATATTTTCAAATATAATTTTATGACAACTTGAAGTGTTAGGCTTTTCAATTAGTATGTTTTTTGTTTTTTGTGACCACTTATTGATACTTTGGGCCTATGGGATGTACAGAGAAGTGATTTTTTTTAGACCATGGTTGTTCAGTGCAACTGGAATTTGTCCTATGGTTATAACATGTAATACATAGTGGGGCACCTGTGCTTTGTAAGACTGGGTTTTAAAGCAGGACTAATGTGAACCAAAACTGGATTTATTTTCCAGAAACATTAGAGATGTTTTAAAAATATAACAACATTCCAATTATTTAATAATCCTCTTGGGGGTTTACAATTAAGGGCAAGACTTTAAGAAAACTTCAGAATCATAGAAAGAAGTGTCTCCAACATTGTAGTGGTAAGAACATTCAGTCCTGTCTGGAAGGCCATCTTAGCATAAGAGGTTTGTCCAGTAGGAAGGCTGGTAAATGTGGGAAGAAGGATGATGTATGAAGCATTAAGGGGGCTGTAATGGGACCCCTTTTCTTTTTCATCTTAGGTCAAGAATCTGTTGGGTGATAGAATGACAGCAACAGTACTAAAGATGAACTTTTTTTTTAATGATAAGTTCTTTTGAGAAAAGTGGATATGAATATGCCACAAATGTGCTTCTTGTTACTAAAGCCCAACACTGGGCAGATTAACTCAGCCCATCATAGATAGCCCTGACTGTACAGACTACTGTGCTCATCTGGGGGCAGAAGGGAATGCTTGCTCTCTAGAAGCCCCTATGGAGAAGGAGAGGAAAGAGATTTTCTCAAACTTTCAAGACATCAAATAGTCAATACATCATAAAGCAGATTGAGGAGTGAGCAGAAAGGCCCTCCATGTATGCTATAGATAGGGAGAGTGTCATCTGGTTCCAGGATAGTTTTGAATTCTTAATAATTACCATGGGCATGGTGGTACAAATTAGTAATTCTACTTCATAGGAAACAGTGGGAAGAAGATAAGGTGAATTCAAGGTCAGCCTGTGTTCTACATAGCAAGCACTTGTCTAATCAGAGCTCTGCTCTGTCAGGGTTCCCTGCCTTATGAATGAAAAATAAAATAAAACAAGTTAAAAAGAAATTTAATGATTAAAATTCATATAGAGTTACAAAAGAGTCCAAAGCAGCTAGTTCAGTGGGTAAACGTGCTTGCTGCCACATCTGAACAAATGGAGCTTTCAATGTTAAGGGCTTTAAGTCAGTTTAGTAGACAGCAGAAAGCTACCAACCTTACCAATTGGAAAGTGGTTGGTCTAGAAATATAATGGATGGTTGAAATGGTTTGGGATGAATTAGAAGACAAGTGGCAAGTAGGACTCAAGGATGGTAGTGATAGGTTGTGTCTTCTTTCCGTTACTTGTTGTGATAAAATACACTGTGCAACTTAAGGGCAAAATGGTCTATTTGACTCACAGTTTCAGCTTACAATCCATCCTGTCAGGGAAATGAAGGAGGCAAGAACTTATGGCAGCTGAGCACACTGCAGTCATAAAACAGAGATTCATGAGTGCCTGTGCCCAACTCATCATTTTTCTTTTTATACAGTCTAGGATCCCAGCCAAAGGATTGGTGTCACTCACAATGGGCAGGTCTTCTGATGCCCAGAGAGCTTATTGAAAATGGAATTTAGATTTTTGTCAAGCTTACAATTGAGACTAACTATCAAAGGTTGTAACTAAAATTACAGAGATGTTTTATGTATGAAAAGATAGATAAATTGAAGTTGATGAGAAGTCAGAAAGAGATATGTAGGAGTAGAGAGAAAGAAAGAAATGGATGGAGAGAGGAGAAGAAAGGGAGGGAGGAAGAGATGGAGGAACATGTGTGTTTGAAGCAATAGCCATTAGAAACTAGAAACAACAACACAGAGTAGTAGTAATAATCATACTTGGAAGGAAAACTGGGAGAATGAAGAAATTTGGCCCAAATTTACACTAGAAAATAATTAGATCATTGTCAAAAATGGTAGTGCTGAGTGAGACTATAAAGTGTGTTGAAGACTTGCACATGGAGGACTGCATTGAATGTAACCTAAAGACTAATGTTTACAGAAGAGATGGCTGTTACATGATGCTGCCAGATGCAGGAAAGGAGTTAGATAAGCATTTGGGGGAGTGGGCTTTCACAAAGACAGAAGAATCCAGAAGCACTTGGTACTTGTGGTCAGTGAGGAAATAGAGGATAAATAAGCTGGAGGACAGGTCAGTTGACAGGGAATGGAAACTTGAAAACCACACAAATCAACTTTGTTTGTTTATTTCTTGAAGGTTGCTAAGTGTGAATGATCTACAGTGTTGAAGGTTAAACTTCTTTTCTTTCTTTCTGTTAGGTAAAATGATATTAGGAGCTTTATATCCTGTGTAATCAAGAAGAGGCACATTTTGTGTCTATTCATCTGTTTTGATGGACTTAACAACAGAAATGCTTCTGCAAGTAGTCCAGGCTGGCAGTAAGAAAACTCTGAACCCCTGGATCCTTTTTATTCTTTCACTGCCCTTTGCTTTCATTCATATGAAAAGACCACAAAACAGCATGTGGAATTAATTATCAGACACCGTCATCCTAAACGACCATAGCTGGACCTAAGTCTGGTCTCTTTGGAGAAACACTGGCATATCACATTTCTAAGTATTCAGTGTCTAAGCATTCAATCCAGAAAGTGAGGCTTTCAAAATATTTCTTTTAGCAAGTTTTAAGAGAAGTTTTTAATTTGCAGTACGGTTAAGCCTTGTGATTCCTCCCATGGTGTGTTGAATCCCTTTCCCGAGCAAGACCTACTTTTACCACATGCATCAGCTTGGTTGTATATTAGCTAACTTACGGAATATTCCAGAAAGGCATTTCTCATCACTTGACCTGCAAATTTTTATGGAAATAGCTTTTCTTTTTTTGTCTTCTTCTCCCCCTGCCTCCTGCCCTACCAAACAAACCTCCTTATACCCCACTTGACATTACTGAATCACAGACAACCACTTTCAATTATCCCTTCAAAACACAATGTGTACCAAGTTCAAAGGACTCAGCCTGTGTGTTCATTCAGAGAGTTGCTTTCCTTTTGAAATGGAAATGTTGCTGAGACACTGGTACTGTGTGGAACCTTCTAGCCAATGCAGAATCCCACTCATGAGATCCAGGGCAGTTAGGTTGGGTATCCCAACTGGGTTTGAAGGATTCTTTTGTATAATACTCACTTTGGAGGTTAAATCATATTGACAGCCCAATTTTTTAAATTTATTTTTATTTTTTTTATTTTACATATCGATCCCAGTTTCCTCTCCCTCTCTCCCTTACTCCCTCTTAGCCTCTCTCCCCCCTCACATGCACCCTGACCACACTCTCCTACCCTCCCATTCCCCACCCCCACTCTACATGTAGGGCTATGCTATCCAGGTGGGGTCATGTAAATCTGTCAAGTCATTTGAAGTAGGGACGGGGACCTCTCTCCTGCCTCTAGGCTAATGGAGTATCCCTCTATGTGTCTGCAAAGTCCTTTTGCGCATGAGGAATACATCCTGGTTTCACTGTCTGAGGTCCTAAATCCAGATACACAGAGAGAGGACAAGACCAGGTTGCAGAAACACATAGAGACAGCTGACCTGAACAAGGAGGAGCTAATAAGCCCTCAGACTGCTAGCTGGGAATCCAGCATGGGACTGACTCAGACCCCCTGAATATGGGTCTCAGCTAGAAGACAGCCCAATTTTATACTGAGGTCTACTGGGAGGGTTTGGGCTGTAAAGTATTCCCAAACTGGCTCATGTGTTTGAGCACAGGTCCTCAGTTGGTGGCACTATGTTGGAGATGTTCTAAACTTTGAAAGGTTCAACCTTGCTAGCAGAAATGGGTGCCTGGAGGTGGGTCTTGAAAAATGTATCTAACCATGGTTCTACCCCAACTCTCCTATTCCTTGTTTTACTATATGAGAGGAACTGTCTCCTCATGTCCCCAGAGCAATAAATAAGTATTCCCTGAATGAGCCAAATGAATCTGTTGTCCTTTAAGTTGCTTTTGTCAAATATTTTGTCACGACAACTACTGTGCTTGGCAAGAGTGGCAAATGCATTTACTTGAGGTACTGGTCTCACTTAAAGTGGCTTTAATGTTTGAATGCAGCTGTTCTAACAAACATGAATGCAGCTGTTCTAACATGAATGCAGCTGTTCTAACATGGTGCCTCACTGGCATGTCTCCTCCTTGCAGCATTGAAGTCCTCTTGTGGCTCTGCCACCATCCCTGTATCCTACCTCCAGGTGTCTCAGTGTCTAGAATAGGCTCTTATAGATAAATTATGTAAAGTCTTTGCTATAGAGAATTTGACAAGACTTCTGGGTTAACATATTCTTTACTGACCATCACTTGATTGAGTTTCTTCTGCGATGCAATCAAGTTTACACTTTTTTGAAAGCATCTCAATTTATAGCCCAAGTTGGCCTTGAAGTTTCAGTTCTTCTGATGGGACTCTGACTTGGCATGCACCACCATACTCACCCCAATCACTGACTTGAAAATTAACGGAGTTTGCTCTAGTCTGTAGATGACTCTTTGGTGAGCTAAAAGAGAATGGGGCCCAAATATAACAACTAGGTATCCCAGATAGGATAGCACAGCTGCCCTTGTCTTTCACTGTTTCTCTATTATTTAGTGGCAAAATTGTCATGAAGATGAATATTGGATATCATCTCTCAGATGCACTTCCTAGCTTCCAACTGTTGTCTGTGTGTATTTATGTGGGAGTGAGTATGGCTAAGGGCCAGGAAAATAGAAAGAAGCCATGAGATGGGAGACAGAGTGCCAAAAGGGAGGACCTGAGGGGATGACAGAGCCCATGCCATGTGAAAGTGGGAAGACTCAGTGAGGATGGGACCAGGGAGATTTAGGAAAGAAGAAAAAACAAGAGTCATTAACATTAAGTATGTGTGGAAATGCTGTAAGAAAACCTATCACTTAGTGTGCTAATCAGAAACAAAACACATCAAACTCATCTAAGCAGATGAGCTTAGACATGTAGCTGTGCTGCACCATGTGGACTTGCTTTGTATGAACAGAGCTGAAGGAGCTCTTGGTGCATTCTTACCATTTTCTCTTTCCACAACGTGAAGTTTAGTTAGTTATTAAAGAATGGGAAGCGATGGAAATCATGGGCAGTCAAGCAGCAGCATCTGGAAATGCAAACCGTCACCTGCTCATGGCTGGTTTGGAATACTGCTCTATCTGATGATGAATGTTGCAATGCAGGCTAAAATTCATGGTGTGGGTTTTTGACTATACCCAGTGCACAATGGGGTTTTAGGTCTCATGGTAACTTGTTAGTCCTAAATACCTATAGTATGCCTCCCCCAATTTGTTTCTATCTTTTTTTTTTAATGGAGAAGCAAAATTGTAGTTTATTAAGAGAAGGTTTTAGACTGGAGAGATGGCTCTGTGCAAGCACAAAACAAACCCACATTCAGAACCCTCAAGGCTTGCTTGCTACCAGTCCAGCTTGATGTTTGGTGAGAGAAGCTGTCTCACAGAAATGAAGCAAAAGGACATTCTACTCATGTGCACAAGTCAACAAGCATCCCTCACCACATGAGCACTCATGCAGGCACTATAAATATATATCACACACTATGTAACCAGCATATATACACATACAAATATACAATACACACCCTTCAAAACTGAAATTACTTTCTGAGGAGAGAAGAACACTCTATGTTAAGATTTTCATAGAAAAGCCTGCTAAAATTCATGTAGCATTCTTATTAACCCAGAATTTTGAGGACCACTGGGTCACCTGTTTTATAGGTCCTATGTCGCAGAACAGCTTGCATGTCAACCCAGAAAGTCATGTGCCTTGTCTTGTGTGAGTGCCATTCAATCAATACCCACAGGGTTTTATTTTTTGTTAGTTGGAAAAGATGTCAGGATGGCACACCTCAAAACACAGACATCTTATTGCTGCAGACAAAGTGGGACTTTAGACATTGCTTCTGAGCCCCAGGAACCAGAATATTCTGATTTGATCTTTAGTTAAAAAAAATGTGGAGAATTAATTTTATAGTTTTATATAGTTGGAGAAATAAAAGAATACTTCATGAAGGGCGAAAATGATATAAGATGTAAATTTGTGTTGAGATACATTTTATTGGAACATAGTCACAGATATTTCTGTGGGTGTGAGTAGGGCTCTAGGAATTTGATTCAAGCCTCAGTTGTGTTAAGTATGCTAGGCTTTCAAAGGCTGACTAATGAGAATAAGTTCTGAAATGGTGTTGAGATAGTGTTGTCAGCATGTATCTCTTGAGTTTGACAATTATTTCCCATCTTCTGAAGACTGGACAAATAATGATCAATGCATCTACAATTTTCTTCTTTTCACTCTGAGTGCTACCAGTCTTGATCTAGGCTTTTTACTTCTCAGGTGAGTTGCTAGTAAATTATGTCATGGTAGACAAATGCCCTGGCATCTGTAGAACATGGTTATGGCAGTCTCTGATATCCATGGAGAGTGATGGTTGGACTTCCCTGGCACACGCCTTTAATCTCAGCACTTGAGAGACAGAGGCAAGCAGATCTTGTAATTTCAAAGTAAACCTGGTATGCAGAGTAAATTCCAGAACAGATAAGAGATACACAGAGAAACCCTGTCTCAAAAAATAGAAAAAAAAAAAAACAGAATAATAAAAAAGCCACAGATGGAGAGAATTTGTATACTGTATGGTATTATAATGTCTTTGTATTGTTTAACTGCTGAGGAAACAACAACTGTTAAAGGAAATACTGCTGGATTAATTCAATTTATATATTTTAAAAATGCTTTAACTTCAAAATTTAAGTCTAAGGACAAGTTACTGGGGAAAAGGATTTCTATTTTTGTTTCCACAAAAAATGAAAAGCTGTGGATTTCTTCCAGACTAATGTGGTTTGAGCAAGCCAGACCCCCTGAAACAGTGTTCCTGGTGATCCAACATTCAAAACAGCTTGGACAAAGTAGCCTTGCAGACTACAGCCAGGATTTCTGCATCTTCTTAGGATCCCCATGACAGCGCCCCCTATCAGCAGGAAGTAGTTTGGAAAGAACGACACCCAAATTCCCAAATATTGTTTATAAATGTTTGTTTTCATTTAAATAGTGTTGGTTACAAATAGTTAATGATCACAACCAATATCTTTTTAAAGGTAAAAAGGAATTATGGTATAGATATGAATACTTTGTTTTGGAATTGATTTTCATTTATTGATACAATTTAAGGTCAATTTTGTGATATGTATATTTCACCTTTTGTTTAGGTATTGTGTTTATATAGCTCATTTAGAAATGTAATGTATAATTTAATGCAGATTATAGATAGTTACCTATAATAGTCAAAACTTATAGTTAAGTTAGTTAGGTTTTCTAGATATACAGAGATGTATTTGAGATGAAGAGGCATTCTTCAAACCTTTCAAAGACCTACAGAATATGGCATTTAAAATGGTTTAGGGTTTTCATGACAGTGAGACATAACTGCTCCTGGCAACACCACCTGCGTCAGAAAAGAAGATGGACCTTGAAGAAACACATTATGGAGTTTGCTTTCAATATGGCAAAACTAGCCATTTGGACCAGATACTGCTCTTGTCTGGACTGTTTGATTTTATGCTGTATAAACTGGACATGCAGGACCCACAAAAAAGGTGACTGCTGATTCAAGATGGACATTGCTACAGAGTTCCTGCTTCATGGAAGAATCTGCCAGACAGTCTACAGGACACAGAAAAAAGTAACTGACAAACTGCCAATACAGGCGGACAGTTTAAACTTTCCTGCCTTGCTGAAGAATCTGCCAGACAAACTATGGCTTATGAGCTGAAGATAAAAGATTACAGAACTTCAGGTGACTGACAAGGCGAGATGTCTCTGTCATTTCTAGAGTTTATGTATTATCCTTCTGTGGTCTTTGAAGGAATTGAAGACCAGATAGTTATGGTTATAGTTTTCCTTAGTTAGGCTTAAAGATAAGATACATATAGGACTTTAGACTCACAAATATAGGATAGATGATAGAATAGTTTCTTTTAACCTTGCTAAATGTTAATGGACTAAATATTGTTAACTGTGATTCTTACTTGATAACTTTGTGTTATATATTTTGCTATGCTAAGTTTAAAACCCTTCTTTTTGTTATAGACAGAAAAGAGGAGATGATGGGAGATGTCATTATGTATATATGTTTCTCATACTGGTTAATGAATAAAGCACTGTTGGCCAATAGGAAAGGAAGATAGGAGGGACTAGGAGACAAGGAGGGGAAAGAGGAAGTAGTGAGAAGGAGCCAAGATGGAGAGTATGGAGAAGGCAGAACTGCCAGCCGCCTCTCGCTGGTAAGACCACGTGGAAATACATTGAAATGGGTTAATATTTAAGACAGAACTAGCTGATAAGAAACAAGTAACAGGCCAACATAATTATATCAAATACAGAGTCTCAGTGTGTTATTTGGGGCTGGCGTGGTGGCGGGACAAGACCAGGCAGCAGGAGGAGAAAACCCTACTCCTTACACTTCCCCCTCAGTTATCAGATATATAGATGTTTAACTTTCTTCTATAAAATGGCACAGGGTTGCTGTCTTACCTACACATATCATCTTGCCTACTTTAAATATCCCCAGATTCCTTATGACACTTAATACACAACACAAATTGTACTGTAACAATGACAGAGAAAGATCTGCACATTTTCAGTGGTAGTTTGTTTGTTTGTTTAGAAGTATTTTAAAGATGTGGTTGATTGAATCCTAGGTGCAAGGCCTAGGTGTGACAAGGCCAACTCCATATTTATTTTATTGAGGTACAAACAACGTTTATGTGAAAACCACAGTTCTTTAAGAGTCATGTCTTACGGGGCTTTCAATAAACTGAGTGAAAAAATTTCAAAGTGGAAACATTTATTCCTTTCCTACTGTGAGGTAGATAGGTTATGAAGAGCCTCAGAAAATGTGGAGACAGATGCATGGCTTAGAAAGAAAAAAGTAAAACAAGCCAGAAGTGCTCATGTGGTATCAGTGCAGGCAAACCAGACTCAGAGAGTTTACAGATCAAGAGATCCCAGGGCAGCAAAGTGGGAAGCAGTGGTGTTGTGTTCAGGCATTTCCTGGAGGATTGTTTGGCACCTCCTGAGCACCTACTATTTCCTCTCCATACAGTCCTGTGCACTACGGGTCACAATGGACAGCTAGAGACATAGTGTTCCCTGGTCTGTTTTTCTTTTGTCTGTGGACAGCCACTTTTGACCCCACTCTCATCTTTCACTTGGATGGAAACCTCATTTAGATAATTGCTTTTCAGGCTTCCTCTGCTAATTTGTAGTTGTTTCTTTCCTAAAACACATTTTTTATACTTTCCCCATTCAGACTGAGTGTTTAACACTAAGCAAGTGGTTCAGTTTTGAGTTTCTGACTCACTGTGCATGCTAAGGGTGACTGTGAGGGCACAGAACCACCCTGCAGTTTCCAGCTTCCTGCTGTCATGTTCTTTTGTACATGACACCTAGGAAGCATGGGTGGGTTTGTTCTTGCCTCATGGCTAAATTTTGTCTATTTCTATCAGTTATGGAAGATTTATCTGCATGCTACAGAACTGTGAAATGTTTCTTTGAGTTTTCAAAAAGAAGGGTTGAGTGTTACATAAAGGCCTCAAGGTTGTAAACTTAGAAGAGGCCAGATACACGGAAATTGTGTTTCTGCTGCAGTATCCTGATACAGTGGGAAAGACATCACCCTTGACCACTGATATATTCAACATGTCTACATCCAGCAATGCTGATCTGGCCTCTGTGCTGTGCTGTCTGCTGAGAAAAGAGAAGGCTCACTTAAGCAGTTGTTAGAACAACAATTCACACCAACTCATAGTTATGTGTCTATTCATGTTTGTCTTGTGTCCTAAGACTATCTATATATTATCTACCTATTACTTGTCTGCTATTTATGTACTATCCTCCATCTATCCCTCTACCTGTCATTTGTTATCTATCTATCTATCTATCTATCTATCTATCTATCTATCTGTCTATTTTTATCATCATTATCTATCACCTATATATCTGCCTGTATCTGTCCATCTATCCATCTATCTTTTTCTATCTACCATCTATCTATCATGTATTTATTTCTCTATGAATCATCTATCATATATCTATCTTTTACCTGCCCATTCTGTGTGAAGGTCTTTCCCCCATGTTGATCCTTCCTAGAAATTTCCCCATAGACTAGCTCAGAGTCTTGTTTCTTCTTGATTACAGATCTGATAAATTCTACAATGTAGATTAACTTTCTTATCAGCTATCAAAAGATAACTCTAATTATCCAAAGATAGTACTCTAAAAACTTCTGATGTTTATACTACATCTAACTTTATTAGATACATTAAGAATAATAAAAAAAAGGGTAGCTCCCTTTAAAGTAGTAGCTTGTCCACTAAATGATGACTCTTAGTAATTCTTTATGGTACATTTAAAGAAAGATGATTCAGTTGTTAAGAACACTGGATGCTCTCGCAGAGGACCTGGGCTTGATTCTCAACATCCACATGGACATTTGCAACCATCTGAAACTGTAGTTCCAGGGTACCCTCTTCTGGCCTTAGCCAACATCAGTCAGGCATGCCTATGATATATAGATACACATGCAGGCAAAACACCCATTGGCAGGAAACTAACAGATTAAAGATACTTACCTGAGTTGAGTCACTCCCTATACTTGTCTCAATGTGGTAGACCAGCCCAGCAAAGTTGGAAGGTTTCATATGGGATGGAATTCAAAACTCAAACCTGTTCTTTTGTCAGTCATTGTTTAAGAATAAGTCTACATCATGCAAAACCTGGTGTTTAGAATGGATCTGTGTTTGGCTTAATGCTTTTGTGTTCTTGTCTTATATTTGAATATGGAGGTTTGTGATTTTGCTTTTTACTTGGCGACACGAAGCATTTGGCTATAGTTGTCTGAGCTGACCTTTTATGCAGGGACATGGGGGAGAGGTGGAGCTGGGGTTACATGACAGCTTAAAGTGACATTTGTACCTGCAGAATGAATGCTCAATGTGAGGTGAGATCTGAGTTGAACTTGTGAATGAGGGAAACTGTGGGAGATAGCTAATCCTAGGCTCCCTTACCAAATGCCACTTGGCATGAAAATAACTTATCTGGGAGAAGTAGAAGGGCAGTCACAAGAGAGCAGGAACACAGGGAAGAGTAGGGAAAATGGGAAATGAATTAGAACACAGGTTTGTGAGACATGAGTATAAAGAAGCCATACTGAAACCCGTTACTTTATATGCTAACCTCTTGAGATCAGAAAAGAATGGGTGCCTTCCTAGTGGCGCAGCTGTAGACTACATGGTGACCCTTAATGATTAATTAATAAAACCAAAGAACTTAAGAGTTGTGTAACAGCTGGTGTTAGCCCCAAACCCTTTCTTGAAGATTTTAGGGACTGCATAGATCATCATCACGGCACAGAAAAATCAAACAATAACCTAGATCTGTTTCGTACAACTTTGGTAATTATACCAGAGAATTAAAGTAGAAGTGGCCATATGCCATTGTGAACAAAATCACAGCTTTGTTTTCCTTATTTTGCAAACAGCTGCCCTTTGTCCCTTGGTCCCTCTCTTCCTGTGGACAATCTCTTGGGATGTAGTTTAGCTTGCTACAGTAGTTAGGATTGTGCTGTTAAGTAGAGAACATGATATCTGAAAGGATTAGGCCATGCTGCTCAGGGCTCAGCCTCAGCATAGGATCTGATTTAAAATCTGTGCCTAGAGGCCAATTATTGCTCAGAAATGTTGAATGATGGCCTAATGGATCCTGGGAGGCATGGGCATTACTTAATTTTTTTTTTTTTTTTTTTTTTTTTTTAGTTTTAAGTCACACCTCCCATCTCTGTTCTGACTATGCCATTTCTTCTGATTTGTAGCCAGAATGTAGACACATTTTTCAAATGAATGAAAACTCTGAGTGCAGTGAGATGGCAAGACCTTCTTCCTGGTGTTCCTGCTGCCAGGGGACCTGGTGGCATGCAATGGGCTAGACTGAAAGCAAAGTTGGTTGTATTTGTTGGGCTCTCAGCTATGTGCTAAACTAGGAGATTTGGATCTTACTGTAAAATGTAAAAATACATGACTCCAACTTGTTGGAATGGCAGTTGATATGTTCCCAAGTTTGTTTTGTTTTTAAAATTTTTACCATTGTGGGATAGAAACCAAGGATGCATGGCACAGGCATGCTTATCATGGCTCTCTTTGGATGAACACAAATTTAGACTCATTTTTAAAAAGTAAACTATTCAGAAATATTCTGTGTCTTTCTTTCTCTCTAAAAAGGATCTCGAATCTCCCTTTGATAGCTCAATTGGTAGAGCAGAGGACTGTACAAAGGAGCTTACAGGGTCTTTGGTGATGTCAGAGCTTTCTTATGAAGAATTGAGGGCTGTGGTCATTCAGTATGATGTTGAATCTCTCTCTTTTCCCCTCTCTCCTTCCCTTCCTTCCTCCCTCCCTCAAGTGTAACCCAGCTTTTGTTTAATGGGCAGGGACTAAAACAAAAGACAGACACCCACAAGAGCAGCTTATATTGAATGTGGATTCCTGGTATTTATTGACTGCTGCATGAGCAATTCCATGCTTACATGGACAGTTAAACCAAACAACGATGACATGAAAACAGAACTCGACTCAATTGCTTTAATTCTGTTTCTCGTTGGGGTTACTGAGTGTGGTGGCGGGTATGTCCAGTCATTTGGAATGAAACAACATGAATTTTACACCATTAGCCACATTTCCCCTCTTTAATTGGCTTCTGTGTATTCTAAATAACATTTTAACCTTGTGTTCTTGTGCTAATTTTAGAGGTAATCAATTGTGAAGCTTTATTCTCAAAACATAACCCACCTCTAAAATATCTATAAATTTTATTTCTTCTCACTCACAAGGACTCTTCAGAGAGAAGACAGAATGCTTCATTTCAGATCAGAATCATGTATTATTGTAAGATGAACACATCCCACACTGAAGTCAGCATTTAACCACTGTAATAAATACGGTAGCAATGTAGTGTAGAACATATAACTTGACACAAGTAATTGCAGACCCAGGCCTCATATAAAAGAGGCCCCAACTGTCGTTCAAGCATGCACACACATATTACAAAATGTCTGTTGACTTTCATGTATTTCACAAGAATAGTTTTTTTTCTCCTCCAATACTGTATGGTGTCAGTTTGAAAGGTTTTCTTCAGGCTACGTTTTATATAAGAAAGCACTAATAAATAGATTTTACGAGTGTGTCATAAGGGCAGATGAATTTACAGCTCTGAACTGTGACCAAATTAAAGAGCTCCTAATGACCACAGGAATGAAAAACATAGCTTCACAACCTTCATGGCTTTTGTAAAATGTTCCCTCTCCCACAATGCAGTGTATACACTGAATTTTAAAATCTGAAATACACAGAAGAAGGTATATGGCAATGAATGTTCCTAATGCTGTTTATATATTTGTGCAACTCAAGACAGTATAAACAGGAGGAAGGGCATATAATACTGACTTTGTTAGTTTAATCTTTTATTTGGAAATACTTTCAAACTTGCAAAAAAGATACAAGCAAAGTTCGAGGAAATTTTTACCCTACTTCTCTAATTACTGACATTTTAGTATACTTATTTTCTATCATTTGCTTATTCATTTTCTACCAATTATCTGTCTGTCTATCTTTTATATATTTTCTATTTCTATCTTATGCCTTTCTTTCCATCATATACCTATATTCTGTTACTCATCTATCTATCCAACTATCATCTATTTATCCTCTATCATGTATCGTCTATCTACCAATTATGTATGCATCTATTATCTGTACATCTATTTATTACCTACATGCCATCCATTCATCTGTCTGTCTATCTATCTATCTATCTATCTATCTATCTATCTATCTATCTGCCATCTGTCTAACATCTGTGTATCTGAATTTTTCATCTTTCATGTGATTTCTACCTCTACCATCTATTGTCTTTTATTTCCACTGAATAGTATGTTACAGGTGTGATGTCTTATTATTTCTAAATATTTCAGTGTATACTTTCTATGCAACTACAAAAAGTATGTATATAAAGACAAACATGCATTCATGCACTTGTGCAGTGCATATGAGCACATAGACATATAAAATTAACATTTATGTAAGGCTGTTATGCAATTTACAAACCCCATTCAAACTTTGTGATTTATTTTGACAATTTAATTTAGGATAATAGACAAAAACAGACAAAGGAAAAATCTGTAAACAGAAAAGAGGAATCGTTCTTCATTTCCTTTCCATTGGGTGTATCAGCCCACACCACAGGCGGCATTTAGCACCCAGGCCTGTTTCTTTGGCCTTGGGCAATTTAGGCTTTCTTTGCTTTCTCAAGCAATTTATTCAGAAGTATATAGGCAAATTCTATCACAATGTTCTCCAGTTTTGGTTTGTCTGCTTTCTCAAGCTCTGGTATATGGCAGGAACATTCTAAAAGTAATATTTTCTTGTATCAGCTCTGACTGGTTGTGTTGCTGGAACATCAGGGAAGGTAGCTTTAGGTTGTGCTGTTCCTGATCATATTAACTTAGCATTTTCATGGTGAGTTAATCAATATCTTATATTGACTAACAGTTAATTAGTGAATATTCATTTTGGTAGAGTTCTTGGAGCCTGAATAAGTATTCTGTCCCTGTCACCCACAAGGCTTTTAATTTTTTTTCTATTTTCATTTGAATCCATTTTAATTATGTATAGTGATATCAGTGACCTTTCCATTACTATAACAAAATACTGGAGTTGATCACCTTATAAAAGTAGGAAAAGCATATTGTGATTCATGATTGCAGAAGTCCCAGCCTATAGTCATCTGACAGAAGTACACCATGGTGTGAACAGGTGATGGTGCAGTATAGTTACCTTTGGTGGCCTGCAAGCAGAGAAGGAACACAGTGTTTCTAGAGAGCACACCTGAAATGACCTAAGCCTCCCACTAGATGCTTCCTCAAAGGCTTCCAAAACAACTGTGCTGAGATAGTTTCTTCCCAGCTGAAAGCTCCTTGTGTCATTTATAATTTGGAAATAGTGATTAAAGTAGCTGAAAATGTTTGTGTACAGTTAAAGTTATTATTTACTTGTTTAGTGTGCATGTTTTTTTGTGTGTGGGGGCAGGTGTGAGAAAATCAGAGGGCAACTTGCAGAGATCCGTTTTCCCCCTCCATCATATGGAGATTGAACTCAGGTTATCAGGCTTGGTGGCAAGCTCCTTCACCAACTAAGCTTCCTTGTTGGCCCTGCATGGTGTTTTATAAAGGAAATATTCTTACATTTGTCTTGGGCGATGCTCAGAAGTGGGATTTCTGTTGTAAAAATCGTGCAGCAGCATTATATTTTGTTAATGATGGGAAACATTCTTTCAGTGTGTTAATTGCCAAACATTTATCTTGTTTCATGCATTATTAAATATTTTTATCAATTCTTTATAGTGTTAGATTTTTTTCTTATTATTGAGATGTGATAGTCAACTATTTTTCTTAAACTTTGTTTACTTATTTATTTTCCATGGGGTCTTACTATGTAGTCTTACCTGACCTGGAACATTGTATGTAGACCACACTGGCATCAAACTGTCAGCCTCTGCTTCCTGAGTAATGGGGAAGACAAAATGTGTGGAGTACCACACCCCCTTATCTATCTTATCTATCTGTCTTTCTATTATCTATCTATCTATCTATCTATCTATCTATCTATCTATCTATCTATCTATCCATCTGTCTATATCTATCTATCATCTATCATTTATTGTTGTCTGCTCATTGTTACAATGAGTATGAGTATTGGGGGTCATGTGCACACATGAAGGTCAGAAGATGCCTTTGTGGAGATCAAACTCAGGTCGTGAGGCTTGTATAGCAAGTGTCTTTACCTTATGATCCATCTGGTCAGTCTCCCAATTACCCTTAATACTAGTCCTTCATAGATACTCACTTTTGTAAGCACAGAGGCTTTCAATTTTAATGAAGTCAAATTTATTGATTTCTTTTTTTATAATTTATATTTTCACATTCTAGGAATTCTTTAAAACAAAACTTGAGGCTGCAAAGGTTTTTTCCTGATGTATTCTCCTAGTGCCTGGATTCAGGTCTCCATATAGTGCAAAGGCTAAATCACAAGATTAAGCATTTTCTATTTATGTGTTCATTGTTCCAGCATTCTTGTGAATGGGATTGTTCTTTCTAATCAAATTGATGGACACATTATTGAAAAAAATCACTTGTATTTATTTGGATGAGCCTATTTTTGGTCTCTATATTTTAGTCAATCCAGGTACTTATCTGCAAAGATTACATTGCTTTGATCATTGTAGATTTGTAATAAGCCTTAAAAACACGTAGTATGTGTCCTTCAACTTTGTCACCTCATTAATTTGATGATTTTATCCCTACACATTTTCATGCATGATGATTTCTTTATAACTAAGTATTTTATGTTTTATATTTATCATTTCAAGTTGTACTTCAAAAATTATTATTTCAGTTCATTCATTATTGGCATATGCATACTACATGTATGTATTATAAATAGATGTACTAAATAGATTTTGATATGTTGAACGAACCTTGCATTCCTAGGATGAACTCTACCTGTTTATGATGTAAATGTTTTTATGTGCGGCCAACTGTACATTTCTAGCATTCTATAGAGATTTTTATTTTGTGTCTGCCATTTTCATGATGGATTAATTACTACCAATTTTATTTCAGTCTTTATTGGTTCTTGCTCAGGATATTGCCTTTGCAAATGACCTGAATGTCTTGCCCTTTTCTCTGTTTCCTGCAAGAATCTATGTAGAATTGGCATCATTTCTTCATTAAGTATTTGCTAATTTACTAGTTCAGAAACCTGGGCCTAGGATTTCTGATATTCTTTAGCTATAAACAATTTGAAAAACAGCAAAGATCAAAGGAATGTAGAGAACTCATATTTAGAGGGTTGATGTGTGCTGACCCTGTCTTCCAGCTCTTCAATTCTATACCAGTCTCTATGTTTGCATTTGTCAAATGGTCTTGGGATATTGTAGCTCCATATTCATTGACTCCATTGGTCAATGGGATACAGTCAGGTTTCTGATTATTATGTAGCACTGTTTAATTTCAGAGTGCTCTGCCAATTTTGCCAATAACTGTTCATAATAAGAAGATAGTTACAACAGAGATGGACTTAAGATGTAGGACTTTGGTTCATCATGTTATATCATGCTATATTCTGACCTAGTTACTGCCCAGGGTGATTGTAGCACTTGATCCTTTATCTTGAATTGAGTAATATCTAGTTTGAGGAGGTTTGGGTACTTTTGTAAAATCTCCATTTTAAAACTAGATTTCCACATGGGTTATTGAGTATGACTTTACTGTGTGTATTGCCACATATGACCAGCTTTTCACTCTTTTACTTGAATAAAACAGATGCAGTTGCATCTTTTGTGGAGAATGAGCTCTTCTTTCATTAGCCTTCAAGCAGTTCTGGAGACACATGACTTAATGGTATGAGCCAGTGGTTCACTGATGCGATGGACTGAGACACCCAGGGTCTCTGACTGGGCAAGTGATCCTTTCTTTCCTCATTCTGCTAGAATAATTTAGCATGTTGAGATTCTTAAGTCTCTCTCTGAAATCTGACTTTAAATAAACCTCTTAATTCTGAACTTCTATTGTTTCCTTCAGTGATCATACAATTTCATAGCTGACACTGAAGGTATTACTGCATTTTGTTCTCTGTTGACTAAGAATGAACTCATATTTGGAATAGTGATATAATAACATATAAAGTCAGAATTGCCATGCTATGGTTCTCAATTCATAAACTTCACAATGTCCTGTTTAGAAAAGTGTACAGCAGTTTGTTAGTCAGCAGGAACTTTCAGTAACCCTTCATAACATAGGCTGACGATTAACAGCTTGTAAAAAACAAACAAAAACAAACAAACAAAACAACAACAACAACAAAAAAAGATAAAGAAAAGCAATTGGTTCCAAAGAAACAGGCTTTAGAATTATTTGTTGACAACCACATTGGCTTAAAAACCAACCAAGAGACTGCTACAGTGAAGCACTAGGTGTGTCTAAGAGCCAATGAGAGTTCCTACTTAGTAAGTAGATTAATACCTTAATCTACTCATAATATGAATGCATTGTTGGGAAACAGTGAAAGGAACTTGGGTACCCAGTAGGAAAAAGTAGGTACATCCTCCTACAAGGCTACATCTGACCTTGACCACTTCTTGTGTTAATCTTTCTACTTCTTATCCATGATGTAAACTATGCTGTTCTGTAGTAACAGTCTGATGTGTCAGAAAACAAGCACTGAGAGAAATCCTTTCTTCTTTGAGTTATTTATGCCAGGCATTGGCATACATAAACACAACAATCAGATGCAACAGGAAGATTAAATCTTGTTATGATGGCTGTGTGAAGGAAGAAGGTCAGTAGGACCACCAAGAATTCTGCACAGGGGAAGGGGACTTTTTTTTTTTTATTTAAACTTGGTGGATCCATTTCTATGGTGAAAAACTTGGAGAATTAGAAGGGACTGTGTTTGGTGCTATACTTAAGGGACAAGGAAGACTAAGACACAGTCTAGGTTTCTACCACTCAGATCCTTGGTCCTAGAAGAAGAGAAGCTTAGGCTTCCTGACATCACTATTCTGAGCCAGGCAGGATGAAGCCAAGGGGGAGAAGCATTTGGGTTGTCTCTCTAGTGTTCCTCAGGACTCCTTAGTCCTTAGCTTTGCAATGTTTCTCTTTGTGTTGGCCACTCAGGATTTGCCTTACAAATGTGCTTGTGATCATACCTTGAGCAAACCCAAATGATAACAGGATTGTATACCCTACAATACAACATTTTGTAAATAATTTTCACCTTATTACGACAGTGGCAACTTACCTAAAGATAAGACACCACTCCTGAAGTTCCAAAAAGGATATGGAGGGGATTAAATTGGGCTACTGGCCATTTTCCCTTCCGTCTCACCTCAGGCATGTCCTATGCTGTGTCTCCACTTCTAAACGTGAACTCTCAAGTGTTTTAACTTCCTGAGCTCTTCAGTCCCCTGAAGTTGTCAGACCACCACATGCTGTGGTTCTTGTTTTCAGAATACAAGGACCTTCAGAGTTGGAGATGAGTTTGATGAGTTTGAGATGAGACACCTGGAGTATAGGGGGAACCAGACTGAGCACCAAAAGGCACTGTGCACAGCAGGCCTGGCTTTGAAGCTATTTGCTGATCAGTAAGAGGGGAAACCTTTTGGGGGAGGAATTTTCTTTACTTAAACCATGGAATTAATGTCTTAAAAATAGAGCCATGTTTGGAAGATTTATATTTGAGTGAAGATAAGTATATGGGCATGAATATAAAGCAACTTTGAGAGAAAAATGATGGGAGGCCAAGCCATGCTCCCCATACATTAGAAGTAGGGTTCAATGGGAGGGAATTCCAGCTGTGTCTGAGGAGAAGAAACACAAAGCCACATTCCTCCATTCTGAGTATGTAAATAGAATGTGGAAGGACTTTTCGCTTTGCTACATTTGACAGTGTTATGGGGTCTTCTGTAGAGTTCATTCTTGACCACAGCTAAGTTAGACATTTGAGCCTCTGGGAGCTAGATGGATTTGTCTGCCAGGTGCATCTTTGTAGAAGGAATTTAAGGTTCTTTAGGGAAAGCCCCTGGCCTGAGGAGGGAATAGAACAATTAGCAACCTGACTCAGTCATAGCCTCCATCATACATGGAGTAGACTTCTTTCATGTTTTTCCTGGTACATGTTTCAGGGACATGTTCCTGAACAAAGAAGGAACACGAAAAGTGCCCAGCGCATACATAAATGTTAGTGAATCATCTTAGGAAGTGCATTAAATGAGTAGGCATACTCTCCCTGAGGTGGCGGCTTTAAACAGAGTCTAGTTCCCATCTATCATGGCTCCATAGCATAGGGATGCTGTTCTCCTGTAGCACAGAAGAGTTGGTGAGGCAGTGTAGTCAAAAAGGCCACCAGGCCAAGAGTGTCAGTCCAGTTGAATGATAGCAATGTTACCATGTTTAGAGGGTAGTATTATGTTGTATAATATTCTCATTGCATTCTGATGCTTCGAAGACTGAAAATAAAATTTATTTTGAATCAGAGGGCAGAGCTAGCTACTAGCAGACCAAATTAACCATAGAGGTTTTGGAGGACTGAGGACAGATAGACGAGAAGTAGTCTGGTGGGGCTTAGAGAAGCTCTTGGGTTTTTTTTTTTTTTTTTTTTTTTTTTTTTTGAATAGAGGAATGGAAGAGATATGAGATCACTGGTCACTTCTCTGATTGTTCAGGTTCTTACCTGGATATCTGACTCCTGAGTTTTAATTGATAAAAATAATTAGATAAACCAATCAGTATTGACCCCTGGACACCGGACATAGAAAGTGCTTTAAATACAAGAACAAAAAAGAGGTATTAAGTTGTGAAAAGAAAGGATGTAAAAGAACTATGACCAGAAAAACAAAGGAAAAGGGGCTAGAGAGATGGCTTAATAGTTCAGAGTATATAATGCTTTTTCAGAGGACCCCAGTTTTGCTCCCAGCACTCAGGTGGGTCAGCTTCAACTTCCTCTAAATCCTGCTCTGGGGTGAATCCTTCTGGCCCCCACAGGCACAAGCACTCACTTTCATGTACCCCCCACAACATATACACACATAAAAATATTAAAAACAAGTAAATATGTGAGAATGTATTCTACAATTAGAACTGTAGATATGAAAGAACATAGTTAGATGGGAGCCAGGCAAATGGCATGAGCCTGTAATCTCAGCACTAGGGAGGATGAAGCAGAAAGATTGCTGTGAAATTGAGTTCCAGGCCAGTCAATACTACACAGCAAGATTCAGCCTCAAAAACAAATAATCACTAAAGTATTGGATATTGACATTTTATAATGTGTCCATAGGGAGGGAGAGGAGGATAATGGGATGAAGAATGAAGACAGCTGATTATGGAACACTAAGACAAAAACTAGTTTCTAAACATAAGTTTGTTTAAGGAACACTGAGAGGACATGGCAAGAAGTGTAGCAGTGAGCAGACCATTCAACATTTGGCTCTGTGCTGGAAGCTGGAAGTATGCTTATTTTGCATAACTTCCTTCTTAGACTGTGCCCCAAGCACAGCTAATAAATGTCAAAGCTAGATTTGAACCTGACCTCGAAGTCAATGGTTCCCTTCTGCTCCTTGGAAGAGGAGTATGATTTTTATGTTGAGGTTTCAATCAAAGGCTGAAGATAAAAGCGATGAAACAGCAGGCTTCTGAGTTCAAGGTTGAAGAGAGGGGGAACAGCCTGGCTCTATGTTCTTGCTTCTCAGTTCAGAAAGACTTCTGAGGTTTGTTTAAAGTCAACAATCTTTTGGCTGCCGTTTTCATCGACAGAAGGGAGAAAGGTGAAATAACTCTCAAAAAGACACCAGGAGCCTTTGCTAGATACATTTCAGAAGGAAGGGACTAGAAGCCTGAGGGTGACAGTGTTGTGACCCATTGCCTTTTTTCTCTGTGGACCTGGAGAGAAGTGAGTGTAGTGAGCCATAGAGGAAGTTCCATGAGCTGTGACACAGGAGACAGTGCTGAATGGGAGACTCTGGCGGTGTGCAAGATCAGATTAACACTCAGATGAGGCATGAAGGAATAACATGCCAGCTCAGCTGATGAAGTCACAAAACTCTTCTGAATTACTATGATCAGTTCTGACACCATTGGTCACACACTGACAATTTAATTTAAAAATACACATAGTAATGCAAAAAGCTAAGAAAAGTTAAATATTCACAGAAAAAATAAGAACGCTTGAAGCTGACTCTTCCAGGTATTTATAAGACTTGGAGAGGGACAAGTGATGGTCTAGATAGACAGAGTAGAAGTAGACCAGAATGTGCATGACAAAGTTGGCAGTGTAGCAGGGGAAAGGACTGAAAGGCTATGGTGCTCAGAGGGTACCAACTGGTCTATGACATTTATTAAGCAATGTTGCAGTAATCAGATACAAATACAGAAGAAAATCAAGATGACATCTGCATTAAGATACATACGAAATCAGTTCTACACTTATTTGTAACTCTAAGAGTTGCAATAAAGTTTTCAGAGGAAGATAAAGAAGGTAACTTCATGATCTTAGGTTGAGTAAACATTTTCTTATAGGGGACACAAAACTACTAAAGGAACAGAGTGCTGATGCAGACTAATTAGACTATGTATGTTTGTTGACTAAAAGAGATCAAAAAAGAAGCAAACAGGGAAGGTCAAAGTGAGAAAAAATATTTAGTATACATTTGACAAGACTGTTTATACAGATAGGCTGACAGAGGGTTAGATTTTTGTATGTATGTGTATTGTTTATATAAAAATAATACAAGACTTCCATTTCCCAGTAAAGGCAAATAATTGAGTAGAAAAATGAGCAGGAGGCAAGGAAGCATAGGAAGACATCCAACTAGTTAAAGAAGCTTTCAAAGAATGCTTAGTTCCAGGCAACCCTTTCTTGCAAAGCTAGCACTCTGCTACACATCTCTCTATTTCTTTTTTTAACACTCATATTCAAATACTTGAGTAAACAGATATGTTTAAACATAAATGGATGCTGGTTTCTATTAGCAAACAGGGAGTGTAAATGAAAACAATAATGAAACTCCTCTACCATCTGCCAGAAAACAAACACAAACTCATCAATACCTGGTTTTGAGGAGTGGCGTGTGTGTGTGTGAGTGTGTGTGTGTGTGTGTGTGTGTGTGTGTGTGTGTGTGTGTGTGTGTTTGGCATTAGCAGGACTCCGATTTATTGACTGTAGGATTGTAGTGTCACCTTTTTTAGGGAAAGTGTTTGGAATTATTTATTAAAACTGCTCTTTACTTGGACCTAGGAATTTCTCTTATTTGTGTGCTTCCCTCTATATCCCCATGTATGTGTCCAGCAAAAGATTAGTTCAAGATTTTTCTAAATTGGCTAAATAAATGGTGACATAGTCACACAATGGGAAAACAGCATTGAAAGTGACCAAGACTGTTATATCAACATGCATACACTTTAAAATCAATGTGTATGAAGGAAGTGATTTTCAGAATGTATAAGAGAATTCAATAAAAGACACTGGTCATCTATGCTGATAGAGGGGCAGTAATTTACCTTTGAGGGACAGCAGTATGGTTATTAAAGAGAGGTATAATTCCTAAGCTTTTGAAAAATTCTTTTTCTTTACCTGGGGGGACATGTCCTGGGTGAAGTCACAATGTGATAATTCAACAATATTTGTATTTTAGTTTGATGTCCTAGTAAGAGATAAGTGATATTGAGAAGAAACACAAAGCATGAAGGCAGTGTCTTTGTTTGGATAATTTGGTCTGATAATAAAGGAGAGAAGTAATACTTAAAGTACATGTAGAAGACCCAGATAAAACCACAGTGCTTTTTTTCCAACTTGATACAGCCCAGAATCACCTGAGAAGAAAGACTTCATTGAGTAATTGCCTTGATCAGATTTGCCTGTGAACATGTCTGTAAGATATTTCTTAACTAATAATTGATGCCCATGTGGAAAATACTATCCCTAGGCTGGGAGTCCTAGATTATATAAAATTAAAGTTAAACATGAATTATTTAGCAAGCCAGCAAGCCACATTCCTCCACGTGCTCTGCTTGAATGCCTGCCCTGACTTCTTCAATGATAGACTATGCCTTGGAAGTGTAAGACAAACTCTTTCCTCCCCTGAGTTGGATTGGTTGTAATATTTGTCAAAATAATAGAATGAAAATATGGCATACAGTGATTGTCAATAAAAATCTTCTAAGTATACCAGACAGGAAAAGCCAGAGCCATATTACAAACAGAGAGCAAGGTTAGAGTGTTAAGAATGACTGGTTGCTCTCCTAGGAATCAGGGTTGAAAGACTGAACTTGGGCCAGAATTTCCTCTATGGTGGTGTTCCAGAAGAGAGAATGAGTCCACCTTTAGGCCTCACTTCTGCTTGTGCTATCAGTGGTTAGCTTTTTGTGACCAGTAGCCCAGCTGATCACTTCTGGCTCAATGCTGTTCAGAGAACATTGGATTGCACCGGGCCCTTCTCAGTAGCCAATTACTTTAGTTATTGCATAGTTGTAGGGGTATGAGTGGGGGGGCATTTCTCTTCTTCTACTGCTTGAATGTCAGGGATTGAACTCACCCACTCAGTCATCTTACTAGCACATTTTGTGAGACATGAAGTTAGTACATGTTCCAGGCTCATCCTGAATTCCTGAGCTCAATTGCATCTCTTTGTTCAACTTCAATCTCTCAAATGCTAGGAACATAAGCATGTGCTGGGACATGAGTTTGTTTCTTTGAGGTAGATACTGAGATAATGTATAATGTGTTTCAGTTATCCAAATACTGGAAAACAACTTCAATGATCAGAGAAACAAGGAGCAAGTGGAGATACTCTATATTTATGTAATACATGGAGTCCCCCTCTCTGGTTTCCCCATAATGAGTCATGGTTCTCTAGACTCCAGAGATCTCATCCCCTGAAGACTGGCCTTTCCAAAGCAAATTGACAGGAAGAAATGAAGCACTCACTCAGTAGTCTCACACTGACCTTGCCACCTTAAGCAGCTCACTTCTCTGTGCCTCAGTTTCCTTAGCTATTTAATGGTGAGAATATCATTAATTTCAGGGTTCTATGAAGATTCAATATTAGTTACTAAGGGTTCAACTAATTGTTATTATGCAAAGCTGTACTAACATTGCACACATACCTTGGGCTCAAGTCCAACGTTTCTGCCCTCAAGTGCAATACCCTTGCCCAGATACATTTTAACCTCTTTTCTAATAAGAATTAGAGGCTGGGCTTCATGCCCAGAATTGAGGTCCTGAAAGTTAGGGCTAACATGTGAGTGGGCAGTTTCCAAGGGATTGGTGTCCAGATGAAGCTGGATCCAGCCACCACATCAGCTAATGGAGGTGAGCAAGAAATCCAAAACCAAAGGCCAAAGAAGTAGATGCAGAACAAGCCCTGCTTGAAAATACACTCTACAGTGCAGCTAAGCATGGTGAGCAAGATCTGGCTGGGGAAGTGAGGCCAGTGGAAAACCCTGAGGCTGTAGATGTTTTATTGGTGTTCCTTTTTGGCAGTGGAGATCCAATTGTAAATGTTTATGGAATAATGATGGACTTGGCTTCTTCCTCTAGCAGCTGGGACCACTTAACACCTACCTGCAGGTCCAATCTTATCTCCACTTTCTTGGCCAACTTTGGCTAGGAAAGGCTAAACCCAGTAACTAGTCATCTAGCATCAAGCCAACCCTGTTGGTAGACAGGATCTGACACTCAGTGTTCCTCATTTTCCAGAGTAGAGCTTTTCAATGTGTCAGTGAATGGAGAGTCTGTGTGCTGCCTCGAGTGTGGTCAGGATGGATGCTGCACCCCACCTGTGACTTGCTAAGACCACAATGTCTCTAGATAAAGGGGCCTCTAGCCTCCTTGTCCTGGATATCTGCCCACTCTCTGATGCCCAATACCTTCCTCTTCCCCAGCTGTTTCCTGTTGCATGCTATTTTGAACTGTGTGTTTATGCAGAGGCCATTCTGCCTCTTAAGCCTGACTTTCTTAATGATAGCCATCCTACCATGGGTTGAACATTTCTAACAAGCATAGTGTTTTAATATTAAGAAAATACTGTTATTGATTGTTAAACATTTCTGTACACAAAGCTAATATTTTACATTAATATCCTTCCTTTATATTCCTAACAAATTATCATGTAGCTAGGTTGTGAAGCTAAGTTTTTAGATGACAAAGTCAAGATTCTGAGAAGTTGAGACTATTTCCTGAGATTACATAGTGTGTAAGGAGAACATTTGAGTTTCAAAGTCAGTGACTCCAATATCTGAGACTTTAAACATGTTATTCTATTTCCTCTTCTATCAATGGCAAATAAGAAAGGGGGAATATCTTCTAAGTTGTACCATCATGACAATTTCAAACAACTGGGAATGTTTTTGTTCCTATTCTAGTGTAGTTGTCAAACTTGCTAGTATGTGTGAAAGGACCTAGAAACCTGGTGTAGCCTGGTGTCATCAGCCAACTGTCTCTACTATCGCTACATGGGGAGGCTCTGGGAACTTCCTCAGATAAAGCCCTGGATATTCTTTGAGCATTTATGTTTGTAACATTCTTGTGCCACATGATTCTTTCTATCCATATTCCCCTTGCATTGTAAATGGGGGAAGTAAAGGCACAAATCTTTACTGAAGCATCCAGGGACGCTATAGAGATGAAAGCAGAGCCAGAAGTTTCGGTAGATGAAGATGTGTAGCTGGAAACATATGCAAGTTTCTTTCAGATAATTTTCAGTCTTCAGTTGATTCTTTGGATTCATCTTTGGTTTAACCTGCTGTCACCACATGAAATGCACAGACATATGAAGTTTTATTCAAACAGACCTAAAAGGGTGGCTTTGACCTGGTGGATTTCTAACACAACACTGTTTCTTTCATTGTAAGTTTTTCTGTGATAAAATAGCAAAACTGAGCTTGAAGTTTTAACAAGAGGAGCACTTGAATCACTGAAGAGTAAAACCAACTTACTTTAAATAATTACTTAAGCCCAGTTTAGAATTCAACTATCATGTGTGCAGGAGATTCATGACAGTTCTTGAGAGGGGAATTAGGTTTTGGGGTGAAGAATATAGATCTTGTACTATAATGCATATGAAGTATATGTATTAAAAATAAATACTAAGTACAGTGATTTATATAAGCAAATGCTTGGCTGAGAGTATCATTCATAAGAAAGATGAAAATTTCCTCCGTAAGCTAGAAAGGGGAAAATGGAATCAATTTATAGTTCTTGGAAAGTTAGAGACCAAGCAAGGGTCTGAGCCACTGAGAAGCTTCTCTGAGCCATTCCATCTGTCTCTGCCAGTGAAGCAGTGATGAGCCAATGACCTCAATCCTCCACCCTATGGCCTTTCTTGAGACAGTATTGACTAAGAGCTAAGCTAGGTGTTTGGGGAAACACACACACACACACACACACACACACACACACACACACACAGAGAGAGAGAGAGAGAGAGAGAGAGAGAGAGAGAGACAGAGAGATACAAAGAGACAGAAAGACAGATACCTAATTTGCTAGTGATATATAAGGAACAAAATGTCGAAACATACAAAACCCCCAAAAAATAATGAAAAGGAGATGGTTCATTCTGACATATACATCAGATGAATCAGTGCTTTGCTGGAGTACTTACCAGAATGACCCAACTAAAGATGTGTTACTAAGTCTGCATTTGTGAAAGGTCAGCATGGTCATCCACTGAAAACAAGACACAGTTCCACATGCAGATCAAAATTGTTAGAGCTTCAGGACTTCGGGGTAGGCGTTAGTTTTCTAACTCTCCAGAGGATGCTTGTTGAGGGAATTCCACCAGATGTGAGCCAGTATTCCTCTGTTTAAAGGAATAAACTATTTTTCAGAAATTCTTTACTAGGACAATTTGCACAGTCTAGAATGTCTTGAATATCTTTCTGACCATTAAATACTTGCTATGTCAAATGGTGATTTACTATGTATGGTTTTTCATACTGGCAAATTGTTCAGCTCTTTTTCTTTTAACCCATTCATTTGGAAGACAAACAGGGGACATACAACAAAAAATTTCTGCTTTAGCAGGCTTGGCTATCCCACAGTGCCCAAGTGGGCCATGTCTAGTCTCATCAAAAGCAAAGCCCTTTGACCTAATTTTTCGCTTGTTCTAATACTCCAAGCACTGTCTTCTATTACAGATCTGGGCCTAGGTCTATTGGGCTGTCAAAGGCTACAAAGGTAACATCTACAAGTTAAGAGATTTCAGTCACCAGCTACTTGTGGAAATTTATTTAACATAGCTGGAGAAGAGATCCATTTCCTTTAAATTTATTTGTGATAAAACACCAAAGCTTATTTCTAATAAAAACCTGACTAGATGTACAAAGTAGTCCACTCAGTGCCTGGCACACAGTGGTCTCTGACAACTGATAAGTAGCTGATAATGCCAATTACAGAAGCCCTGGATAATGTACTTAGTAATTGTTAAGATCTTTACTCTTTGCTTTCCTTACACTTGCAACATACTATAACATTTATATACCATGACTATTATCTCCTAGCAAAATTATATCAAACTTCCGCAACTTTTTAGAGACTTTGAATGACGCTGCATGTGATAAAAGAAATGTAAGCAAAGATAAGGAAAACTCTAGAGATAAAGAGGGTAGTTTCAACCTATGCAAATTTAACAAAATAATATCAAAAATTTTATAATGTTTATAAGTTCCCTAGCCATGGCATCTTGGTCAGTTTTGCAGTATCACTATGAGTTTCTTCCCAAGGAATGAGCCTTAAATCCAATCAGAAACTGGTTAGCATCTGGGTGGTGGTGGCTCATGCCTTTAATCCCAGGACTTGGGAGGCCAAGGCAGGCAGATTTCTGTAAGTTTGAGGCCAGAATGGTCTACAAAGCAAAACAGGGGAACCCTGTCTTGAAAAATAAAAAAAAGAAATGAAAAGAAAAGAAAGAAAGGAAGAAAGGAAGGAAGGAAGAAAAAGAGAAAGAAAAGCAGCATGTGACTACTGTTCTCATGAACATATTTTGCCAGACTCTTAATTATTGTAGCTGTCAGGATTCATAGCCATTTGTAACTGTCAGTGAGAGTGACAAATGAATAAATGACAATAAGTCAAGAAGGAATAAAGAATAAAAGTCTACAGTATTTCCAGTCTTTAGATAGAAGGAAATGTAAGGTCTTAGAAACAATTGGTGGACTATGAATGTAAAGTTGTGAGCAACATGAAGACATTGACTAGCACAGTTATGGATGGAACCTGTAAGAACCTGTTATACAGCAGAGCTTCCTCTGTTGATGGTCTGGGCGGCTTATTTGGTGTTGGTTTTAGCCTGAAATTTCTTAGGGGATATTTAGCAACACATCCTATGGATTGGCACTAGTTATTGTTTCTGAACAAATAAGGTTTTTATGTTGTTGCAGTAGGAGATGTTTCCTGGTAGTGAGGTCCTTAGGTGACTCAATGTTTGTGGTCTTATCTATGGATGTTGGAGTCACATGTTTGATTACCAATTCTGCCATACCAGAAGAAAGAATTTAAATAAGTCAATTACTCTCAGATGTAGTTGATTTTTCCAACTGTAAACCACCAGATGTAACAATACTTGCATTATGCTCTTGCTATGAGGATTAAATCAGATTTGGGCATGAGATAAAAATGGAATAATGCATAGATTGTAGAATTCTAAAAGGGTAAATGTTAATTTTATTCTACAAGAATGTAGCAAAATACAAAAGTACCAGACTACCTTCCTCTTAGCTGCCTATTAATGTAAATTTGAATTCTCAGTGTATATAGTCTATATTGTTTTATAGATTTAGCTACTTTAAAAGACTGTCCACATATAAGAGCTAAGAGCATAAAATTTCTGAAAAGTTAGCATAGTTGTGGAGAGGTAAATGAAGTGGGTGTCTGTTCAAATTGCTGGACTCTGCTTTTCTTAAAGTTATTTTTATGCTTAAATTAAGTTAAAGTAAAAGAAAAAAAGAAAATCAACCCAATTCATCACAGATGACATGCTGAGCCAAAAGTGACTCAGTTTTGCTTGTAGCTGATGTATCATACAAATTCAGTCTTTTTTCCCACTGGGAATCCAAATACTACAGATTGAGGGTAAATATATTTTAAATGCTTGGAAAACAATTTTGTGCACATTTTTTTTAATTCCATTCGTACTCTTGGGACTTTACAGTACTTGTTTTCAACATTTTTGTGGTTTTTTGTGTTGCACTCTTGCAAATATGTGGACTGAGAAGAATTAGAAATAGTAACTGTGGCAGAAAAGCCAAAAAGGAGATTATTCAATGTGGGGAATTTGTAAAATTCCCTTTATCTGAACACACGCCTTGAGCTGGCATAGAATAAACAGTGTCAGGAGTGCTCTTGACGTATGGCTTGTCATGCTATGCTGCAAAGCAGGATATGACAAAAAGCAAAAGTATAATAAAATGTTTCGTTTATGTACAGGCAAGGGGGAAACTCCCTCTGTCTCTGTGTGAGTTTGTGTATGTGTGTGTGTGTGTGTGTGTGTGTGTGTGTGTGTGTATGAGTGTATATAAGTGTTTGTGTGTCTATATGTTTGCATGTGTGAGATTCTGCATGTTTGTATGATGTGTTCCACTGTCTCTGGAAAGATTTTGAATAGAGATGGTGATGGAGCTGCACTTCAGGCTTATGGTAGTAGCTAGACATCTCAAACACTGGCAGATTAGGAACAGAACAACTTTTATTGACTATTGATTCCCAGAAAAGATTCTGCATGAAGATAGTGCCATGTAATAGTTAAATTACTTTGGTAATTTTCAGATCCTATTGGATCGGATTGAAGTTTAATATTTGCTATTTTATTCAAATGATCCCAACATGCATTGGGTTAATTAAGGTGAAGTAGAATCTAAGTGAACTCATTGAAGAATAAAAGAAAACAGGTGACATTAAAAAATTTTTTTTATTTAAATTTGAAACAAACTTGTTTTACATGTCAAACCCAATTCCTACACCCTCCCATGCTCCACTGTTCACCCCACAAGCCCCTATCCCATCCCCTTTTGGCTCCTCAGGGAGGATGAGGCCTTCCATGGGGAATCTTCAAAGTCTGTCATATTCTTTGGAGCAGAGTCCTGGCCCTCCTTCCCCCCCCCCCTTGTGTTTAGGCTGAGGGAGCATAGAATGGGCTTCCAAAATCCGTGTATTTGTATACTAGGGACTGCCCAGGCCTCCCAACTAACATCACATTCAGGGACTCTGGGTCAATCCTGTGCTGGTTTCCCAGCTATCAGACTGGAGTTGTTCAGAACAGCTGTTTCTGTGTGTTTCTCCAGCCTGGTCTTGACCCCTTTGCTAATTACTCCTCCCTGTCTGCAACTGAATTCTAGGAGTTGGGGTCAGTGTTTAGCTGTAGGTGTCTGCTTCTGCTTCCATCAGCTACTAGATGATGGCTCTAGGATGGCATTTAAGGTAGTCATTAATCTCATTATCAGGGAAGGAAATTTAAGGTAGCCTCTCCACTATTGCTTAGATTGTTATTTGGGGTCATCCTTGTAGATCTCTGGACATTTCCCTATTACCAGATTTCTCTTAAAACCTATAATGGCTACCTCTATTATGGTATCTCTTTTCTTGCTCTCCTCTATTCTTTCCCTGACTCAACCTTCCTGTTCATTCATGCCCAACTCTTCCATCCTCTTCCTACTAACGACCTCTCCCCTCCCACCATGCTCCAAATTTACTTGGGAGATCTTGTCCCTTTTTCCCTCCTCCAGGGGACCATGTGTGTCTTTCTTAGGGTCCTCCTTGCTTCCTAACCTTTCTGGCAGTGTGGATTGTAGGCTGGTAATCCTTTGCTCTATGTTTAGAATCCATATATGAATGAGTACGTATCGTGCTTTTATTTTTTGTAATTGGGTTACCTCACTCAAGATGGTTTCTTCCAGTTCCATCCATTTACCTGCAAATTTCATGATTCCATTATTCTTTTCCCACTGAGTAGTACTCCACTGTGTAAATGTACCACATTTTCACCATCTATTCTTCAGTTGAGGGACATCTAGGTTGCTTCCAGGTTCTGGCTATTACAAATAATGCTGCTATGAACATAGTTGAACAGATGTCTTTGTTGTATGAATGTGCATCTTTTGGGTATATGCCTAAGAGTGGAATTGCTGGGTCTTCTTTTTTTTTTTTTCTTATTTTACATATCTATACCAGTTCCCTCTCCCTCCTTCCCTCACATGCCCCTGACCACACTCCCATCCCACTCCCCCACTCCACAGGAAGGTATTGCCTTCCAGAAGGGATCAACAAAATCTGTCAAGTCATTTGGAGTAGGGACTAGGCCCTCCCTCCTGCCTCTAGGTTAAGGGAGTATCCCTCCATTGGGAATGTGCTCCCAAAGTCCTTTCATGCACCAGGGATATATCTTGGTTCCACTGTCAGAGGTCCCTTAGAGTGCCCAGGCTTTCTAACTGAGACTCATGTCCAACGGGTCTGAGTCAGTCCAATGCTGTTTTTCCAGCTATCAGTCTGGGGGTATATTAGCTCCCCCTTGTTCAGGTCACCTGTCTCTGTGGGTTTCTGTAGCTTGGTCTTGTCACCATTTTCTTATTGCTCCTCCCTCTCTGCATCTGGATTCCACTTTGGCTCAGTGTTTAGCTGTGGATATCTGCTTCTGTTTCCATCAGCTACTAAATGAGGGCTCTATGACGGCATATAAGTTAGTCATCAATCTCATTATCAGGGAAGGGGATTTAATGTAGCCTTTCTACTGTTGCTCAGATTGTTAGTTGGGGGTCATCCTTGTAGGTTTCTAGACATTTTCCACAGTCAGTTTTCTCTCCAAACCTATAATGGCTTCTTCTTTTATGGTCTCTCTCTCCCTCTCTCCCTCTCTCCCTCTCTCTCTCTCTCATCTATTTCTCCCCTGACTCAATCTTCCTAGTCCCACATGCTTTCCTCCCCTCCCCTTCTCTTTTTCCTAGTTCCCTCTCCACTCATTCCCCCCCCCCCCCACTTCCAATATGCTGAGGAGATCTTGTTCCTTTTCCCTTCTGTATCCTAGTTTCTCTGGAGGTGTGAACCTAGGCTGGTGATTCTTTTGTCTATGTCTAAAATCATATATGAGTGAGAACATACCATGTTCCTCCTTTTGTGAGTGGGTTACTTCACTCAGGATGGTTTCTTCAAGTTCCATCCATTTGCCTGTGAATTTCAAGATTCCATTGTTTTTTTTCTCAGCAGAGTAGTATTCCATTGTGTAAGTGTGCTACATCTTCTTTATCCATTCTTCAGTTGAGGGGCCTCTAGGTTTCTTCCAGGTTCTTGTTATTACAGATAATGCTGCTACGAAATAGTTGAATGTCTTTGTTGCATGGGTGTGTATCATTTGGGTATATGTCTAAGAGTGGGATTGCCAGGTCCTGTGGTACACTGATTCCTCTTTTCCTGAGGAACTGCCATATTGATCTTCAAAATGGCTGGAAAAGTTTGTACTCCCATCAGAAGTAGAGGAGTGTTCCCCTTTCTGCACATCCTCTCCAGAATAAACTGTCATTGGTGTCATTAGCCATTCTGACAGGAGTACGATGGTATCTCAGACTTGTTTTGATTTGCATTTCCCTGATAGCTAAGGATGTTGAGCACTTTCTTAAGTGTCTTTCAGCCATTTTGGATTCCTCTATTGAGAATTCTCTCTTCAGTTCTGTACCCCATTTTTAAATAAGGTTATTAGGTGTTTTGGTGACTAGTTTCTTGAGTCAGATGTGGGGTTGGTGAAGATGTTTTCCCAGTCTGTGGGCTGCCGTTTGGTTTTATCAACTGTTTTTTGCCTTACAGAAGCTTCTCAGTTTGGAGAGGTCCCTTTTATTAATTGTCAATCTCAGTGTCTGTGCTACTGCTATTATGTTCAGGAAGCTGTCTCCTGTACCAATTTGTTCAAATGTACCTCCCACTTTCTCTTCTAAGAGCTTCGGTGTGGTTGGATTGATGTTGAGGTCTTTGATCCACTTGGACTTGAGTTTTGTGCATGGCGATAGAATTACTGGATCTTGAGGTAGACTGATTCTCATTTTCCTGAGGAACTGCCATACTGATTTCCAAAATGGCTGTACATTTTCACTCCCACACAGTGGAGGAGTGTGCCCCTTTCTCCACATCCTTTCCAGCATAAACTGTCATTGGTATCTTTGATTTTAGCCATTCTGACAGGGGTAAGATGGGATCTCAGAGTTGTTTTGATTTGCATTTCCCCAATGGCTAAGGATGTTAAACACATTTTTAAGTGTCTTTCAGACATTTGGATTCCTCTATTGAGCATTAATTATCTATTTAGTTCTGTACCCCACTTTTTAATTGATTATTTGGTGTTTTGGTAACCACCTTCTTGAGTTTTTTGTCAGATGTGGGGGTGGTGACTATCTTTTCCCATTCTGTGGGCTGCTGTTTTGTCTTGCTAACTGTGTCCTTTGCCTTACAGAAGCTTTCAATTTCAGGAGGTCCCATTTATTAATTGTTGATCTCAGTGTCTTTGCTACTGGTGTCATGTTTAGGAAGAAGTCTTCTGTAGCAATTCATTCAAGGGTACCTCCCACTTTATCTTATAAGAGATTCAGTGTGGCTGGATTTATGTTGAGGTCTTCAATTCATTTGGGTTTATGTTTTATGCATGGTGATTGATATGAAGCTCTCTGCACTATTCTACAAGTCAGTATCTAGTTATGCTAGCACCATTTGTTGAAGATGCTTTATTTTTTCCACATTGTATACTATTGTATACTTTTAGCTTTTTTTTTTTTTTTTTTTTTTTTTTTTTGTCAAAAATCAGGTGTTTGTACGTGTGTGGTTTAATAACAGGATTTTCAATTGAATTCCATTTGTCTTCCTTTCTATTTTTGTGCTAATAGCAAGCTTTTTTCAGGACTACAGCTCTATAATAGAGCTTGAAGTCAGTGATAGTGATGCCTCTGGAATTTCCTTTATTATACAGGGTTGTTTTGGCTATCCTGGGTCTTTTGTTTTACCATATAAAGTTGAGTATCATTCTTTCAAGGTCTGTGAAGAATTGTGCTGGGATTTTCATGGGGATTGCATTGAATCTGTAGGTTGCTTTTGACAAGATTGCCTTTTTTACTGTTGATCTTACCTATCCAAGAGCATTGGAGATCTTTCCATTTTCTGGTATCTTCTTTAATTTCTTTCTTTAAAGACTCAAAGTTATTATTATATAAGTCTTTTACTTGTTTGGTTAGCATTAGCCCAAGATCTTTTATCTTGTTTGTGGCTATTGTAAAGGGTGATTTCTCTGATTTCTTTTTCAGTTCCTTTTATTGTCTGTATATAGTAGAGCTACTCTCTCTCTCTCTCTCTCTCTCTCTCTCTCTCTCTCTCTGTGCATGTGTGTGTGTTTTAAGTCAATCTTGTATCCTACTACTTTGCTGAAGGTTTTTATCAGCTATAGGAGTTCCCTCGTAGTTTTTTTGGTCACTTATGTAAACTATTATATAATCTGCAAATAGTGAGAATTTGACTTCTCTCAATGTGATCCCTCTAAAATCAGGAACAAGACAAGGCTGTCCATTTTCTCCATATCTTTTAGTCTTGTACTTGAAGTTCTAGCTAGAGCAATAAGAAAACAAAAGGAGATGAATGGGATACAAATTGGAAAGGAAGAAGTCAAACAGGTGACTTTTGAGATCATGTAGAATGATTGTTTATTTACTACACAGACAAAAGGACAAATGCCCAGAAATTAGGAGAAGCAGTCAATGATGATAAAAAGATTACATTTTAATTATAAAATTAATTTTATATTATAATTTTTTGAAGAACAAATGTGTATATAGCTGTATATAGCCATGTACTACTTTATAATGGGTCACCCTCAGCGAAATGCATGTTAGATGATGTCACCATACTGTCATAGTATACTTGCAAACCTAGGTAGTGAAGGTTTATCACTTGTGGTGGTCCTTCGATACAGGAAATCCAAGATAAGTATGATGCTGATGCTGTGCCAAAGCATACCATTTATTATAAAGAACCTTGTTTATAGATAGAAGGTGAAAAACAGTTGAAAATAACAGTAAAAAAGCATTGATGGGAGATGCCATTCTGTAAATATGTTTCTCATACTGGTTAATGAATAAAGCACTGTTGGCCAATAGGAAAGGAAGACAGGTAGGACTAGGAGACTAGGAGGATTTGAGGAAGTGGTAGGGAGGAGTCAGCATGGGGAGACAGGAGAGAACAGAGGTCCTTCCCCACTCTCCAGTAAGATGAGACCACGTGGAAATACTTAGATTAATAGAAATGGGTTAATACTTAAGACAGAGCTAGCTGATAAGAAAAAAGTAACTGGCCAACAGAATTACATCAAATACAGAGTCTCTGTGTGTTATTTTGGGCTGGTGCTGTGATGGGACTGGCGGCGGGGAAAAACTACTCGTAACATATGGCGCTGCAATGTGGCTAATAAGAACTACCAGTTAAAATTTAACAAAAGCTTAAAAAAGAGTTTTAGAAACAAAGGAACAAAGATAAGCAAGGCTTCTTGCTAACAGCATTTTTCTGGGTTGGACTCTGTTTTGCATAACACAAGCAAAGATTTGCACAGCTCCTTTAAGGGAAATTTCCTGACTCAGCATAAGGGGCAAAAAAAAAAAAAAAAAACCCGTATGGGTTTTTAAGAAACTCTGCTAATAATTTATTGGTATGTACAAGAGCTGGCAATGGCAGTGACCACATTTTCAAGCCAGCAGTGTGCTGCTGGATGGCAGCGCAGACCAAGGCAGTGTGCACAGCTCTTACTTCTAACGGTAGCCATCTTGGATAGACAGCAGCTAACACAGCTATGACTTTCATTTTAGCAATGTTTTTTATCTGATAAAAGACTATTGGTTACAAAAAGATAAAATTTACAGTAAAGACAGATTAACATTAATAAACACCTCTAAAGGTTTACAGTGTGTTTTAAAATATTCGTAGGCTTGGGAGAGAAAAAGAATAAAATGGTTTTGAAAAGACAGCGAGGAGCTGGATATGGTGGCACATGCCTTTAATCCCAGCACTTAACTTACAGTTAAGTGAGTTAGGATTTCTAGATATATAGAGATATATTTGAGATAAATAGGCATTCTTAAAATCTTTCAAAGACCTACAGAATATGGCATCACACAGGAAAAAACAAATTTGAAGCAGTTGATCATTACCAAGCATCACATATTGCTCACAGTTGCATGCGATGCTACATTTTTATGTAACTGGTATGACAGTAGATTTGTTTATATCCTACTTACCATTTGAGCCACGTCATAATGTTTTCAATGCTGTGACCTCATCAGGAGATGAGAATGACTTGGGTCTGTTAGCATGTTTTAGAACCTCTATCCTATGATCTATCACTGGCTACAATCTTGTGGTCTAATGGATAGATGTGCTATCATAAAAGTTATACACACCTGTTTCTTCTTGTGATCTGCTTATCTCCTTTCTTGCTTTTGCTATTATTGACATCATGGTTGGATGAATATTCTAGGGAAGCACCCCAAACTACCTCAAGTATAAGAGAGAGTCACTCTCTTCTGTGAGCTGTCATATGGAAGGAGAAGAAGCAGATGTTGCTGGCAGACGTGATAAATAGCAGATGGTCTTTAGTTAATACAATGTGTGTACTGATAATATTTTTTTTTGTTGTTTTGTTTTGTTTTTAAAGAACAAGTTTGGTGCTGGAGAGATGGCATACTGGTTAAGAGCTCTGAGTATTCCTGCAGAAGACTTGGGTTTGGTTCCTAGCACCTAATACCAGGTAGCTGACAACCATCTATAACTCTAGTTCCTTGTGGATGACAATCTTAAAATAACTTATGGGGCTAGAGAGATTGCTGAGAGTTAAGAACACTTGTTCTTACAGAGGATAAGGTATGGTTCCCAGTGCCCATGTGGTGGCTACCAGCCTTCTGTAACCCCAGTTCCAGGGTATCTGATACCTCTTCTGAGCCCTACAGGCTCCTGGACAGATGTGGTCCATATACATACACTTACACACACACACACACACACACATAAAATAGACATATTTTTCAGAAAGAACGGGTTATATCCACATAGTTATAAGCACAAATCCTCATTAAGTAATTTATCCCCTGATGCTATTTTCGCTATTACAGAATATAAAGTTGAAGCACTATGGGTTTTCTTTGCACCTACATAGAGATGAGAATATTTTCTTATACATGGACTATTCTCCTATTCTTTCTATGTGATTATTGAGATAGACTTTGGGAAAACAGCTTAAGAGCAATGAAATATTTGAGTCATTATTTTCCCTCCAAATACTGCTTTGAAAAGGAGATAGAGAATGACCATTGAGATTCTCGCTGGTGTTGACTGCTGAATTACAGCTCATGACATCCTCCTCTATCCAGCTCTCATGGACTTCAAAACAATGAAATTGCTGCCTCCTCACTATTTGTGGCCAAATGTCATTTCAATAGTCTGGTACATCCCTCAGCAAATAGACTTTAACCTGGAAGAGAAATTGTTTGCTCTGAGAATTGGCATACGACTCTAAGGTGATTCCATGTGGGAAAGTGTGGTGGCCCAGAAGAGCTGCTGCTTTCTTTATTTTATGTTCTTGGGGGAGGAACTTGAGATATGAAACTAAAGCAAAACAAAAAACGAATGTCAAATGACTTGTGGAAAGATGTGGTTAGAGTCTACTGCTGCCCAGAAATTCTAGAAGGGATGTCATAGTCATTGAAAAAAGTCATCTGTGAGCTGGGCCTTGAAAAGCCTAAGTTTCTACCCCTCACTGGTAGGAAGGCATTCTTCTACAGTTGTCCCTAGACTAACCCAGTACTAAATCCAAGGTAGAATGGTAACAGAAAACATGCTCGTGTATATTATATCACCTCAAGTATAATCTGTTAAAAGACTTAATCTAGGAGCTGGTGATGTACCTCAGTTGGTAAAATGCTTGTCTAGCATGCAGGGAAGCAGGCATGGTGGTTCATGCCTGTAACCCCAACACCCAGGAAGTTTCCGGGGCCTCTGTGGTCAGCAAGTATGTATAGATAATCAGTGAACTCCTGATTCAGTGACAAACACTGTCTCAAAAAGAAAGATGGTGATAGAGGAAGACATCTGATGCTGACCTCTGACCTCCATATGTGTCCAAATGGGGTATGTATCTACCACATACACAAAATAAGTGAATTGAAGAAATACTGTAGATAAATAAACAAGTCCTAGGTTCTATCCTTGAGTCTGATTTTTTAAAACAAATGAGAACCGTTGATATAGGCAAAAGGGGAGAACATCGGCGAAAGCTCTGTTGGAAGTGAGATTTAATTACTTGTACAGTGAGAAGATTGTATTACACAGCCCTTAATACTCTTGCTAGTGCTGCCTTCATGGTTCTGGAGTCAGTGGCAAGTACTCAACTGAAAGGGAAACTGTCCCTGCCTGATGCTGTAAACTTAAACCTGTTTGACTATATAAGACTATTTTCTCAAAAGTTTGCAGACAAGCAATCTTGGCAGCCAGGGAGTTTGGTGCACAGCATCTGGGTGCAGTTTGGATAGGAGACTCAAATTCAATGTGGGAGAAGTGTTTACAGTTCGCATGTGCTTTGCAGGTGTGTGACATCACTCTCCATGACTGATGTGGGTGCTGGGAACAGTGGCAGGAGACTGATAGCCTGCCTTTAACCCTCTCCAAAGGAGCCATCTTGCTGGCAGATGCTGACCATCATCCTTATGCATCTCTTATAAACCTGGAGGTAAGCCCGCTTTTGCTCATGGAGGCCTGGGTATGAGAATACATAGCCATAGGGGCTTAGGAAAACACACTGAGGCTGATTCAGGGAGATAGGATATCAATAGCCTTCTCCTGCTGCCCCACATGATGTTCTAACAGGAACAGTGGCATTATTCTCTTGTTAGCCTCTACTCAAGACTTTTTAATTCTCTAGAACTTGAAAATCCTGGGGAAATGTAAGCCAGCTTCCATTGTAGGAGAGAAGCCCTATTATAGGAACATTTCCCCAATTCACTAGTGTAAATTAAATGGCAGAAAAGAATATTAAAACTGCTTAAAGGAGCAAAATGTTTCCATGTTTTCCTTGGTAATAGCCCTCTCCTTTATCCAGCGCAGGCTCCCCACTGATCTATGCTAATGTAAAATCACTGTTCTGCAGTTACTAAAGCAGAGTATGCCTTTAGCTCATGCATATTCTGGAAAGTTAAATCAGGCATTGGTACAATACTGAAACAATTTAGAATGACTGCTGGGAATGTAGCTCTTTTGTAGATGCTTCTCTAGCATGCACAGAGCTCTGGGTTTGGTCCCTAGCTGTGCCCAAAAGCAGGTGTGGTAATGCAGCTCTCTGGAGGTAGCTTCAGGAGGAGCAGAAGATCATTCCTGGCTACAGATTGAACTGGAGCCTACCCAAGGCTCCATCCCAACAGTAAACAAACTAACACACAAATGAATAAATACTAAAGGGTTTCGTTGTACCTGTAAAGATTATTTTCTTATTAGAAATGTGCACACAGAAGTGTAACATGAGTGATTACTTTCATGCAAATGAATAATTTAATGCTTTATTTTAAACCAGGCTGCATATAAGATCACCTAGCATTAGTAAATCTTCTTCTGAATTAGTTGGTATTACAGATGTCTTTCTAGGCCAATGGTTCTTATCCTAGACACTAACAGTGTCTGAGGCTCTGTTGATGTTTTTCTATTCCTATATATGCACTCAAGGTAAGTGGACAAAAGGTATCATTTCTTATAAGTGAGCAGCAGAGAGCACAGAGCCTGCTTGGTTCCTGAGCTGTGGTGTTTGCAAATACTAATAATTTTTCTCATTTAAGACTCACAAGGGCTAATTCAAGCACTTAGAGAAAATGGCTATTCTCTGGTAACAGGCCTCCCAAAAGAACATGTGAAATAACAATGGCAGTTCTATGGCCTCAATTTTTTTCTTCTCACGCTGGAAAACATGAGTATGCAAGAGTCTGTTTAGGTCACTTTGAATTCAATACATTTTAGAGCCCCTGACGCTGCAAAAGTGATGGTTATTTTCTTTGAATTTGTAGCTCCTTGATGTTTCCTGGCATGCACAGCATAACAACGCAGGGACAGTGGCCAGTCCTTTTCAAAGTCCTATGTGATTTGTAATCATTAGACGTACTGAATCAGTTGAGAAATCTGAATTGGTGAAGCTTCGCAATCGTGCTGTAGCAAGGTATTGGGATCTGCGGTAGGTAAGGGGATTCCTTTTAATAAACCTTGCTTATTTTCCAAGTTTGAGGATGAAATGGGAGCACATCTTTCCATTTTCAGAGCTTTAGAGATTGATTACAGAAAGGTAGTATCTAGGATATAATTCTTAGAATAATTGGATTTCACAAGATTAAGCTGTGAAATAGCAGAAACTTTAGACGACTTTGTTTTTCCAGGCTGGTTCGTCTATTTTTTCTATTTGTATGACACAGGTCATACAGTTTAGTTTAAGAAAAAATGCAAGAGAACCCCTTTTAAAAAGATATGTGTTTGGATATCTGGGATGAGTGTCGTTCTGAGTCATAAAGTCAGAGATGCTGACACGAACTTTCCTTCCATCATGGCTGTGGCTTTGTGTGCTGAGAGCAAACAGCTAAAACAAGAGCAAGTGGTAATTCTACTTTGGAAACACAGAAGCCAGCTGGAGAACCTGGTACAACCTAATTCAGACACAAAGTTAAAGGCAAGCCCTTCTCTCCCCTACTCTCCCCTCTCCTCCCCTTCTTGTCTCTCATCCTCCACCTTTATTTTCTGAGTCTGGCCATCCATCAGAGAACAACCTGGGGTGTTGGCCCTTGCCTTCTACCTTGTTTGAGACAAGCCTGTGTATTCCACGGTAAGTGCTTACAAGCTTTCAGGAATTCTCCTGTTTCTCTCATCTCACTTCCTGAGAGCTGGGATCACAGATGGGTGCTTTGTTGCCCTGTGTTTTTTTGTGGGTTTTAGGGAGCCCAACTCAGGTCCTCATTCACAGGTGTGTGCTAACTGTTTCAACCCCTGAGCAGTCTCCTCAGACTTAATTTATATTTTCTAAATCATAAAATTTAAAAAATCATTTAGTGGTCTTACTAAGAGGCTAGGTTCCCATTGCCAGCAGTGACAATTTGTAACCACACATGAGGGAGTGTCACAGTCATGGAGATTGTTATCTGCTACATGGCATGATCTCATTGACTTCTGTGTGTTTCACTAGTGATGCTTTAGGTGATCAAACTAAAAATCCTCCCAAATATAAAATTTACTGATTAAAAAATTATTTTACACTCCTTTCTCCTCTTCCTCCACAGGATTCCCAAAGTCAGAGGGATCAAGGGCACTATGGACGGCTCACACAATCAATAAATTTGCACTCATAGGGGTTCACAAAGCCTGAACTGACAACCAGAGAGGCTGCATGGGACTGACCTAGGCCCTCTGCCTATATGTTTAGTTGTGTAGCTTGGTCCTCTTTTGGGACTCCTAACAGTGGGAACAGAGGTTGTCTCAGACACTTTTACTTGATTTTGGGACCCTACTGCTTGTACTGTGTCACCTTGCCGAGCCTTAGTACATGGGGAGGTTCTTAGCCTTACTGAAACTTAATATGCCATGTTTTATTGATACTCATAGAAGATGTGCCATTTCTTGGATGGAGATGAAAGAAGAGAGGTTGGGGGTGGTGGGGAGGGACTAGGATGGGAGAAAGGGGGGGAGGTTGCACCTGGGATATAATATAAATAGATGAATAAAACACTTTTAATTTTAGAAAATAACTTCCCATGTGATACTGAGAAATAATACAGGTTTTCATACTTTTAATTAATTCCCTCTGTCATTACTTTGCACAGCCACAGTGAAGATTGAAACCAGGATATTGTTATCTACTTGCCTTATTACCTTATTTAAAACTAATTATTAAAATGGATGTGCCTGTGCAATATTTTATGCATGCATGCTTGTGCATGCATGCATGTATATATGTCTGTGTGTTTGAATGCATATTAAGCTCTGTTAGTCATATTGATGTGCCTCACAGATAAGATGTAAGACAGTTACCAGGATCCCTTGTGCTAGCTATTAACTTTTAGTAGGGAGTGTGCTCAGATTTACTGACCCAATTGAATTGCTACTCTAAGGGATGACATGTCTAAAATTATTTTCAAAGATACTAAAGAAGACAGAAGTTTGCCTTCTCAATGTGCAAGGGAGGGTTCAGACTCAGGTTATGGAAGTGGTTGTCCCTGCTGAGCTCTGTGGATAAAGGAAGTTACTGTAAGGCCTCAGAAGGAACAGGGTAGAGCAGAGTGGAGAGATGTTTTAATGATAGCTAGAGCAGGGTACAAAGGACTAGGCTAGTAGGCTTTTTGCAAAGATTTAAAAATTATAGCCTCAGATTCTTTGGGGTAGAAATATAAAAAGAAGAAAAAGGCAGTGTCAGCAAGAATAAGGAGGAAAAAGAAAAAAAAAAACAAAACAAAAACAAAAACAAAAAAATGATACTGGTCTGTGCTGTGTAAAAAGAGCTTTCTCTCCCCTTGGGAAAATAATAAAAAACTATTCACCCCCAAATTTAGGAGCACTTAACAAAATGCCTGGTTTGGCAGAGGCTGCCATGAAGCTGACAGCTGACAACGTGGTTGTATGGCTTGTTGGGGCTCAGCATGGACTTTTTTTTTTTTTTTTTACAGTTTTCCACATATTGGCCTAATGATAAATACTTGGCCTCTGCAGAGCTAACTTCTGACAATATTGTTCATCTCCTAACCCAGGAGTTTCAGGAACCCAAATTACTCTTCTGCCTTTTGTGTTCCCCTCACTAGAATTGGAATCTTGTTCTGTATCCTGTTGGGTGTTAGTATTCAGGCATCTGTCCTGGCCTTCCTTGGGGTTCTGACAGTTAGCTGTAGTCACTAAGAGCAACACCTATGCACTATGTTCCCTTTTAAAGGGGCCCTACCTATTTCCCATCCTCCTCTCTCTGTCTGTTCCCCTCTCTCTCTCTTCCTCTCTCCTTTCCTGTCTCCAGAAGCTGGTGTTCCCCCTTTCCTTTTCCATTTTTATGATCCCTTTCCTTAATAAAGAACCCTTCTGCTTGAACCCTGCTCTCTTGTGCACTGCTTTTCTTAAATTACAACATTGGGATTCGTTTTGTTATTAGCAATTTTCACCTTCACAAGACCTCTTTCTTATTCTTTACATTCTCAGATATGTGGTAGGCAGCTCTTCTCAGAACCTAATGAAAGCTCTAGATTCTCTTCAAAGGATCCCAGTACTCTTAACTAAGATATTATTCATGAATATACACATAGACACCAGTTTGTATGTCATAGAACAATGCATAGTTCTATTGTGTTTTTATTACAATTTCAAAATATACATATCATCTTTTAGGGTTGTCTATAAAACTCAGGCCAGGAATTCTACTACTCATTGCCATTTTCTGTTAATGGAAATGATGTCCTCGGTTCACAGGAATGTGTTTGTCCTCATATCATATCCCAGTTCATAAGTGATTATTTTGTCAGAAGACTGGTTGGCAGACCAGTAAACTGCTATAAGAAGGATAACATACTTCTTTTTCTAAATTAAAGAGTAATACTCATTTCATTAACTTGATTAACCTTTCTCATGGACATCTGATTTTTGATTTTGACTCTTGCCTGTGCCTAACTTTTGGCATTCTTGTGACCTCCTTAGCCTTTGCACTCATGTCTTAGTAGTTCTTTCTTTCCCTGAAAATGATCACAGAATAAAAGTTGGTACTCTACATGTGGTTAGTGATTTATCTGACCATATTTCTAGCTAAATTTTCATTGTTTTAAGTGCTCAGTTGTGTATTCTTAGAACAAGATGAGGAATGCATTTAATACATCATTACTAAATATATATCTGACACATGTTCTAGGGCTTCCCTAGGAAAATACTGGGTGGCTTAATCTAGTTCTGGGTTCTGGCAACTAGAACTCAGAGATCAGTGTCCAGGATGGTTGGATTATGGTAAGGACTCTTATTACCTAGCTGGAAAGCCATGTTCACACAAGTTCCTTTGTGATGCAGGGATATAAGCTTGTGTTAGTTGCCTTCTTCCTTGTATGCAATTCAAGACCCTGGGCCATGGGATGCTGCTTTCCACATTTTGGGCAAGTCTTCTTCAATAAGCCAGATTAAAAACTGCCCCCCCCACATGCCCAGAGATTTGTCTCCAAGGTGAATCTAGGTCCTGCCAAGGTAAAAATCAATGTTGTCCCAGTTGGGGGAGCCTTAGCCTAAATAATGTAAATCAGGAAATGTGCCTGTGCAGGAGGAAGTGGCTTATGTTTGAATCCTGGTCAGCATCATACAGAGCAGGAAGCAATGCCCTCCTTCCACTTAAGAGCTGTTATGTGAGCTGAGGTTTGGGTGAGAAAATGCAAAGAGAGCTGAGCAAAGCTCTGCACATGGGACCTAAGGTCAGACTGATAACTTACCTGTGCTCCATCCTTGCTTGGAATGGGATGGGCATCACAGTGAATCCAGTTGTATTCTATAAACTACTCTCTCAATGTGATGGACTGTGTTTCTTGCCAACTTGATAGAATCCAGACTCCCTGGGGAGACAGGTCTCTTTGCTTACATCTGGGGAGTCTCTTGGTTAAGTCAGCTGAAGTGGGAAGAGCACCATCCTATCCTTGAGATCATGGTAAGTAGCTAAAAGGAGCTGAGAAGCAGTGTGAATTCATTGTCTTTCCTGACTGGGATGCCCTGGCTTCCCTACTATGAAGGACTGCAGCTTGAATTGCAACTCAGAATAAGCCCTTTATCCCATAAGTTGCTTCTGTCTGGGTATTTAATCACAGCACTGAAGAACAATGAGGATACTAATTGTTTCCTTGTAGTACCGAGTTGGATCCTAGTTGCTAGGCAACTGCTCTACCACTGTGCAACATGTCCAGCCCAACTTATGACTTTTGAGTCTACTCTTTGAGGTCACAGTAAAATGCACATACATGTAGAATTTCCCTTATTGTCTGAGAATGAGCCTTGTCACAAAACAAAAACAAAAAAAACAAACAGACATGAATTCTCATGAGAAGTTGAGCAGCAGGATGTATTGCCCTTATGAGGAAGTTAATTGACTTAGTTTATTCTAGCAAGATGTAACTATACAGTCAAGGACTCATGTATTTGGAATTCCAAACTGAGTCAAGAAACATCAATTCACTGGGCTTCATTTACAGCATGGCATAGCAAAGTGCAAAGCCATCCAATCTGTTCACTCAGAGACCTCAGGTGTAAACCAAGATGTGTCTCTCATCATTATACTGGATAGTTCATGTCTGCTGGAACAGGATGCCACAGAATGGATAAAAGCCTGCAGGAAAGATCTATACCCAGCTTTCTGTAGGGAGCTGGTGCTGCTAGTGGAGTATTTAGACAAACATGGAATTTCACTTTGAAAGGATAAAGGATCTAGCTATGGCAGCCACTCTTAATAGCGGGTATTATGACCAAATTTGGAACAGTAGCCAGACCACAAGAGAGACAAAAATGTTTAGTTGTGAATGGGGAAGGATGGTCCTGTTCACTCTGTCCTTTTCCCATTACTTTCTCCCTTCCAGATGTGCGGCCTCAGATCAAAATTCTGTTCCTATTATGCAGTATGTGAACCTAACAAGACTCAATCGGTCCATTATGCATTATTTTCTCAGCATCTGTTAGCCACGGTTCCTGGACTGAACTTTAAAGCCTTCTCTTTTGCTGTTAAAGTCCTATTCATTTGCAGGTTTTCATAACCTAATAAAAGCAGCCTTCTGCAGCCCTGGTCTGAAGTTACTGTTCACTTGCCTGCGGGTGAGTATGCAGACAAGCCCCATGACCAGCTGAAGTGTTAGCAGGTTGTTCTCGATTCTGCACACAGACTGATCACTTAAAAACACTAGATGGCACAGGAGAGGTAGAAATGCACCAAGGAAAGCTTTAGTTTTTATGTTTTGTAAATGTCTTAGCAGAAATTAGAAGATACTTTGCACACTGGTGGTGGTGGTGGTCTTTTTCTTTTTCTTCTTCTTCTCCTTCTCCTCTTCCTCCTTCTACTTCTTTCTATTAACATTGCTGTTGCCTTAAGACTTATCCTCATGGTTTTTCAGAATTAGATCATGGAAGGAAAATTCTTGCTTTTAGTTTGAAAGGCAACACTTAAAAATCCCTGGTTTGCTAGTAGTTATATTCTCCCCCTTAATTATGTATAGAATGAACACATGTATATAGATAAAATAAAATACATTATGAATGCATTTGCTGTGTGTGTTATCTCCATAGTGTGTTTAGATGAAAATATAATTTTATTTGTTGTTCTAATTATATGACTAATTAAGAAGAGCTGTTATGAAAAATATTTTTCTGAAGTAAAATCATAAAAATTAAACATTAAACATAAAAAGGCGATTTCAATGGTTTTACTCATTTTATAGTGAACACATGTATTCCAGAAACTGGAATGCATGTATGTACATATATAGCATTCTCATCAAACATGAGGTTATCTTATTATTGCACATAGTGATAAATTATAAGACACTAAAAAGGTGTATATTAAATGAATAATTATTACTAGGACTCAGAGTGACCACTTACCATAGTAAGAGCACAATCGATCATAACCAGAAATTCCACTCATTATATCATGAGGTAGTCAACGTCACTTTGAACATGGTAAAAAAAAAAAGAAGCAATGGCACAGAGAAGGAAGGCTGGTGATAGCAAAAGAGTGAATAGAGGTCATTTTAGTATCTAGATTGGCAGTAATTTTATTATACACTCTTTAGCTAATTAGTAATAATATAAAGCTTATGAAAACAGGCCTAGTATTTTGTTTCCGAAAAATGTATTTTATAGACTAGATGAATTTACCAAAAAATGTTTTCTTATTTGTAATGTGGGGCCAATAGCATTGGTTCAAAGGCTTGTTTTGAGAATTAGATATAATGCATGCAACTATACACAAGTGTAACTAATCCCATACAGATTAATCAGCTTATTATTAAGTTAGGTTTAGAAACTAAAATAATCAGAAACATGGAACCAAGAAATCATCTCCAAAGAAACAAACAAGAAAGCCCAAACAATTCTAGAATCACCTATAAAGAACTGATCATAGAAGTAATCTTTAGAATGCTTCATTGTGGAAAGTATGACTGTATAATACATGCTAAATGTGTAGAGCTAAAATTGCAGTTAGTAAATACTTGAGTGATGTTATCATGTCATGCCATATTAAAAAGGACCTGTGTTCATGTTTTCAGAGATGTGGGATCAAGGTTCTGGAGCCACCAGTTATTAATTTGGTGATCTTTGAATATTTAATTCTAGGTCCTAGTTTTCTTAATAAAAAAATAAAGATCATTTAACTTTGGATGGTTATGGCTCCATGAGGTCTTTTGTCATTGGATCATTCTCTACATTTCTTTTAATGGTTCTATTTTGCCTGATATTATTATGGTTATTTCAGGCTTCTGATAGTTGTTTTATATTGTTTTTTCCCTATTCATGACAGCTACACATTTTCCTTATATATTTTATGGACAGCTTTTGTAGATAGATTCTTTATGACCATTTTTATTCCCATGGATAATGATAATCTCTTCAAAATCATTGTGCATTTTAGAATGAAAGAATTTATTGTCATCACCAAATTTGGAAGTTTTTTATTTGTTCATTTCTCGTTGTTTTTCTTCTGTGTTCTTTTAGATTAGAATTTTATTTGTTTCACTGGTTTAAATTTAAATGATAATTATGTGTTTCTGCAAAAATTACACACACACACACACACACGAGTAGACTGAGAAAATTAGCTGTGTGACAGTAGGGCATCATGAGAGGCCAGTCCGAGAAACAGAAAGGGGAGAAGTATTAATAGAGAACATAGTGAAAGAATGGGCATTGACAGATGTCACCCCCACTTGAGAGGAAACTAGGAGAAATCATAGTGGAGTGTGGAATAATAAGGATCTTGAGAGAAAATATCAGTGTTGTTTTTCAACAGTTTTGGCTTTGAATATATTTCATTGTGATAGTCTTTCTCTAGTTCATATCTGCTCCGTCTGGAGAAGGTAGAAGAGCAGATCCAGGGGCTATAGACTTAGTGAGGTTAAATGACAACTATTGTAGCATTATAAGAAATAAGGAGAGAAGCCCACACATCTTGGAAATGAATTTCATATGAATGTGAGATAGAACTGTTGGGATGTTGACTGGAGGCAACATCAGGTGTTTCAGAGTTGTCCAGCTCCAGGGTAGGAATTTGGACACCTATTATTGTAGCCAAAATAACTGAATTCATGCCAATTCTGAAATGTCAGCATAAGGGAAAAATATCTATGGATGAAAGATAATACATTTTAACATGTAGTTTTAAAATAATTTATCACAAGCAGTGTTTTTTTTTAAAGACTTGCTTTATTTAATGTGTATTGGTGTTATTTCTTCATGTGCATACATTCACTACGAAAAAGCATTGATTTCTCTGGAACTGGAATTACAGATGGTTGTTAGCCACCATATAGGTGCTGGAAACTGAACCTAGGTCTTCTACATGAGTAGCAACTGTTCTTTGCTGCTGTGCTGTCTCTCCAGCCCCTAGCCAGGCAGTGGTTTTGTGTGCATGTGTCTGTGTGTATGTATTTGTGCACCCAGTTTTAATCTGTTGAGTAGGTTGACTAGGGGTTGTTGTTAAATTTTAAAATAACCAAATATGGAGTACACATGCTGGGAGGAGGGCTGTTGGCCAGCACTTGAAAGCCTCTAATCAAAATCCCCCACTTTGGAGGTGTCTAATCCAGGCTTTCAGCTCCCTTCATCTCAGATCAACACCAGATGGTGTGGTAATTAGTGAGTTGGACCTATACATGCTTTCGCATTGGCAAAGTTAGTTTTGTTCAAGATGTGGGTTGGAAGTGGTTGCATACATTGATCTGAGGCTCCTAGATAAACAGAATCCCAGGACACCATGAGGCTGACTGCCTGCATCCTTGGAAATAAACACTCAGTTTAGGGTGTCAAGTGCTAGATGTGAGTCTGCTCATATGAAGGTATGTTTGTCTTATCCCAATTGTGGTGTGATAATAAGTGTTGCTTTTAGAATATTATATTTATTACATTGCATTTACCTTTATACAGAGATACTTGAATACATGGAAGTGCAGAGAGATGAACCTCAGTGAACTTCTAAGACTCCTTGTGGATGTCTCTGTGTGATTTCTTAGTATTTAGTATTTTCGTGAATATTAAGATTTGTTCTGAATATTTGTTTAAGGCAGTGTTCACCCAACAACAAGGTTATGGGTGAGCAGACCTATTCAACAAAACACTTGAATTTTCTCCAAAGTAAGTTATAATTGTAAATTTTCAAGTTTGTTGAGCTTGTGATCATTCATTTAGCTCATTTTTCTGACTGGACAATGTGTATTGCCTGTTCTTTATTAGATGTTTTGATAAGTTAATGACTAATCATTAATATCCTTATGTAAAGTTCCAAAGTCATTTTCATTTCCTTGATAATAATAGGTACTATTTTCTAATAGTTTGTCTGGGAATTTCTAAGTATACATTCACTTTGAATGTCATTATGAAAATTTCAAATGTTAAAATTGAGTCAAATGATCCTAAGTGCTCCTGTATCCAAGGTCATACAATTAGTGATCAATAGACCTGAGAATATAGACTCTAGTTCTAGACAATGTTCTATTATTTTTTTCCAGTGATAGGTATTGAACTCTAGAGCTTTGGTATGCTAGGCAAACTCTCTGTACCTTCATATCCACTATATTGATAATGTGATCCTAAATACAATGCTCTATTAATTTTCTAGGTCTAAATAGAATAAATGTGAGGAATACATATATAAGTATGTCACTATATTAATGCTGAAATATTGTTTAAATGTTAATTGCATCCTGAAAGATCTGTGTGGTGTATCTGTATTGGTTTTATAGTAATGGAATTGTATTTATGAGTTCATCATGACATTCATCTACATACAGTACACAAGGTGGCTGTCAGGAAATCACTCAAGTATAGTCACCAAAGAAAAGTTCCTGAAGTTACAGTGTGATGTGTAGCTGGTATATATAACATGTAGCTTTATTATGAAGCTATGTAATTATGTATTTATTACTACTTGCATAGATGGATTTGAACTTCATTCTTGAACACAGCCTTATGTATATCTACTGGTGAAAAAACCCTTTGTAGATTTTAATAAGACTTTCTTACCCAGTGATGACTTTATTCCAGAAACTTTCCAGAGCTATTAAGAAGCAAAGCAGTGCTCACCCTGAGAAGGTCCTAGAATGAAATCTCAACTTTGCTACTAATTTTTGATCAGACCTTGAAAGTTAAAACTGGAAGCAAACATAGTTTCCTTTACAAGCTGCCTTCCTGTACTCATTTTTACTGACTGAATTTTTTTTTCTTGGCTACACTTTATTGGAAGTAGGCAAGAGAATAAAGAACTTGCCTTTGTTTTGTTTAAGGGGAATACAATACCCCTCCCTCTGGATGCATATCACTTTAGATAAGGAAACATACAAAGCAAGCTAAAACATCACTTATAAGTCTTATAGTTTTCAAAAATGTGCTCATTTAACTAACAACATCTCAGTGGGATGGACTAAATAATATGGAGGAGAAAGAAATTTCACTCTGCATTTCAGAGGTAGGAGGGGAAGAAGTCGTGCCCTGTAGTCACTCTTTGGAAAAGAGAATATGGTCTGTTTGGTATTAATATTAACAATGATTATCTTATTTTAATTTTTCTTTTTCTTTTTAGAACCATCATAATGCAAAGACAGAGGAGGATAAATTTGATCACAAAACTGCTCCAGAGAGGAGCATGGACCTGTCACTCAGGAAGTAGACAGCAGGAATAAACAGCAAGCTCCCACAGCTGAGACTTCTTTTCCTCCCCATCCACTGACATGCAGAGTGGTGCTTTACTTGCAAACACAGGTGGAGAAATCTGTCCTGAATGCAGGGCCTGGGGCTCATGTAATTTGAAGTGATTTGGGACTTACTATTTAATAAACTACGGTGTTCAGTAAGTGCTATATTATTGTAATTTCAGTCCATAATATAGGATTTTAAAGTGTTATCTTGCTCGTACAGGAATTTATCATTACATAAACTACTGTAAAGAATAGATCACCAATAAGACTCAGAAAAGACATAAAATCAAGTAGTTGATAATGGTAGAAAATAATCAAACAATATCTTTAAGTTTTTATTGTTGTGATACCCAACACATGTTTATAGTTGTGTAATTATAATTGTATAGCTATAGCTCCACACAAGATATTTGTTCAAGGAAATATGCTCCCATAGTCTCTATATTTCACACTGAGTGACTTAGAAGTCCTGCCATAGTAGGAGGTGGGATTTAACCAGATATGCAGTCTGCTTAGACAGTGCCCTCATCTCAACTAGACATGGACAAGCTTTTGTTTCTACCTTCATAAAGAGGTAAGAAAATTAACAAATGGCTGCTACCTCTTTAGCAGTTAAGATTGAGTGCTCTGCCTTGGTGTTAGGGGCTGGTCAATTAATTTCTGTGTCTTGTGGAATGAATCAAATGGAGATTCATTAAATCAGATGTATTTAGTAAGTAAATGTGGAGGATTAGAATAAATCCTTGAATGTTTTTTTTTTTTTTTTTTTTGGAGTGGAAGCAAATCTTTAACTGCCTATGATCATGAAACTCTCCATAGGTACTGTCAGGAAAGTTTATTAGGAAGGATTATGGTTCTGAAAAATATTTCCTCAAAAAGTTAAAGAGAACGAGGCCCAATGGGTGGAAGAATGGGTATGGGTGATCATGGGAGAAGCTCTGGAGGTCGTAAGACCATTGAAGAGGTGCATTCCTATCTCTCTAGAACTCTTTGTTATGGTCACTTTAAATAGAGTGAAGTTGACTCTTCTGACTGATCCCAATTTCTCCAATTTGTTTGCTATTGTGACTGTTAGTGCTCAACTGTATATGGGACATCTTAACACCCCCCACTCCCAAGCCTTTGGGAACATCACAGAAGGAGCAAAAACAATGTAAAACTCAGATAATGGGGAGAGATTCCCAATAGACATCTGTGAAATGCTGTGTGCTGGTTGAGATTCACTTGTGCCACATGGGAATTCAAAGCAGCTGGGAGTTCTTGTGTAAGATCAAGCCAGTTAAAAATCCCAGCATAGATGGAAGAGGATATAGAGACCTAACTAGAAGATGGACAGTTGATGGCTGCTGAGAAAGTGAGAGTAAAGGAGTACACTTTTATTTGCATATGTGGCCACTGATTGGTTACCCATGTTCCAGTATTGAATGCCTTCATACCCATGCACATAAAGTTAGCACTAACTAGACTCTTATAAATAAGGGAAAAGCAGAAAGGAGAACATTAAGAGGAAAATGTATTGCTGGCACCTAAGGAAAGTTGGCTGGGATAGTGGGGAGTAGATATGATCAATATGAATTGTACATATGTATAAATGTTGTAAAGAATTAGTAAGAATAGTATTAAAATCCCCAAGTACTTTTAAAGATAAGGCAGTAGAAGACATGGCAGTGTCTGGCATGTGATCTTCAAAGATAATGCTTCTCAAGTACTCAGGCTTCACCACAGATATATTTCCTGCTGTGGAATGTCATTACTATTTATAGCAGTTTAGGACATAGATACTATCTCAGCCAGTAACATATTCAAACAACAACCTTAGCAAGCTATAACCCAAGATTGTGCACACAAGGAAGGAAGACCCACAATGGTTTGCATCCAGAGGAAGCAGCTTTCCCCAGGTTTGACTTCCTTATCATCATGTCAAGCAAAGGTTCTAGGCTGTCTGAACATCCCACAGGACATCTCTTGACAGACCACATTGAAGCTTTTGTTGTATCAAGTATATGAAGTCATAAGTTTATTGGAAGTCTTGATTTGCATACCATCTTACACCTGTCAGAATGACTAAGATAAAAAAAATAACACTAATGAAAGCTTATTCTGGCGAGGATGTGGAGCAATGGGAACATTTCTCCACTGTTGGTGGGAGTGCAAACTTGGGCAACTTGCTTTCAAAATCAATATGGCAGTTTTACAGAAAATTAGAAATCAATCTACCTCAAGACCAAGTGGGTCTTCTTTCCCCTGTAATCAGATTGATGACTACCTTAATTGTTATCATAGAACCTTCATTGAACAACTGATGGAAGCAGATGCAGAGATCCATAGCTAAGCACTAGACCAAATTACTGGAGTCCAGTCGGAGGGAGGGAAGAGAAAAACTATGAACAAAGGGGTCAAGACCATGATGGGGAAACCAACAGAAACAGCTGACTCAAGCTAGTGGGAGCTCACTGACACCAGGCTAACAGCTAAGGGACCTGCATAAGACCTAACTAGTTCATCTGATGTGGGTAACAGTTGGGTGGCTTGGCCAGTTTGTGGAGCCATTAGTAGGGGAAACAGTATTTATCCCTAGTACATAAACTGCCTTTTTGGAGCCCATTCCCTATGGAGAGATACCATAGTCCTGCCACAAGTAATATGAAAAACTCTGTTGATTCCCTATGTGGAGGTCTTACCCTCTCTGAGGAGAGGATGGGGCATGGAGTGGGGAGAAGGTGAGGGGACTAGGAGGATGGAAAGGAGTGGGAACTGGGAATGGTATGTAAAATAAGATTGTTTAAAAACAATAAAAAGAAAAATGTTTATTGGAAGTCTTGGTGAGATAGGGGGAAAGTGATGCATGGTGTGGAAACATTAGTGACCATGACACTCATGATATTTTGAGAATATAACGAGCTAGAGCAAGCTGTAGATGACATTCGCTGCATCAAATGCCCTTTACTGCTATTACTCAGATATATCCTTAGTTTAGGATGGGTCCAGGTAATATACCTCGGCCAGAATGGTTCGAAGATTCTCATCCTCAGATTCCTAGGCATTCATTCTGAAAATCTTAGCATTTCACCATGGAATTATTTCAGATGGTTCTTTATATAACCCTGTGCATTTACTAAGGCTTTCCCTTCCTGCCTGACATGGAATTAATTCCTCCTTTCTCTTTTATTATACATTTTACATGTGTGTGTGATATGTGTATATGTAGTGTGAGTGTGTGGTGTGTGTATGTGGGGTGTGTGTGTAGTGCGTGGTATGTGTGTGTGGTATGTATGATGGTTTATGTGTGGTGTAAATGGTATGTGGAAGTCAGAGGATGACTTATAGAAATTGGTTCTCTCCTTCTGCTATGCATTCCCTAGGGATCAAACCCAGATCAGGTTTGAGAGAAAGTGCCTTTACCCATTGAGCCAACTCATCAGACTGCTCCTGATTCTTGAATTTCAGACTGGAAAAGAATGGAGTAAGTCTTGCTGGGCTAAGGGCAAACCTGACATCCAGGAGCTGGAAGCTTTCTTGCCTCCATGCAGACTTGGAAGGATGCAGGTCTTTAAGAAGAAGCAGAAAAGAAGTGTGGAGAAAAAGAGGCTGACCCCTCCTGAATACAGTGACATTTCGAAATGTAGTTTATGGTATAAAGATCACATGGAAACTCTTCCCTTACCTCCTTCCTTTCATATTCACTTAAAATCAGAATATTCCAATTAAAATATCATAGTTACCCCCCTTTTTTTTCTCTCAGACAATTTCATGAGATTAAGGTTGTGTGATGCCCATTTTGGACAATGCAAAAGCAAAGAGAACAGTCAACCCCTTCTCCCAACCTCAGGTCCTCTGGAAGAGCAAGGCATACTCTCAACTGATGAGTGATCACTCCAGCCCCACTAATTCCATCTCAAGTAGAGCAGATATGTTCTATCCTTGCTCTCCAAAGTCATAGTTCAAAACAGAAAGAATAGTTAAAACTGAAACATGAGTATGAGGGGAACAGTGTAAATCCCATATTGAAGTTTGGTTGTATTTTATTTTAAAATTTTAAGTGGTCTCTGAAAGACTTGCTCTGGCCTGTGACATGACCTGCCCTTTTGTGACTATTTGAGTTCTATCACCCACAGCTAGTAGACAAGAAGACAAAAATACTTTAGAATTAGGGTCTGTTAGCTTTGGTGCTGAGGATGCTGGCTTAGCTAGACCATTCAGTGGCTGGAAAAGGATCATGGGAAAAAGCCTCCCCATCGTTGAGCCAGTGCCGATTTGGACAGGGATGTATAAAGACATTATTAATTTGGATGAAAGTTTTGTTTTTGCCAATATATCTTTTACTTGGCTCCAGATAAGACAGTCTTTTAAGAAGGACCTTTAGTATGCTATTTATTAGAGAAACATTCATTTAATCAAATAACACTCACTTTATAGAGGAAGAAACATCCCTCTGCTTAAGGGGCCACAGGTCAGATATCAGAGTGTGGCTTTGGTCACTGACAGTGCTGACATGATGGGGGAAGTTTTTCTTCTCCTCTTATGAGGATTCTTTTCTGTAACCTCTGGCTCTGGTGGGAACTTCGCTGCTTAACAGAAACAATTGTGCTTTGTTCTTCCAGCCAAAGGAAAGCTCTTGTTTTCCATTCCAGCCTCACTGGCAGGTTAGGTGCAATCAGTGGTGTCATCAGAGGAGACGACAATATACAGAATACAACCCCTTGTTGTTTGTAGAGGCAAAATGCCCACTTTTTTGGCAAAGTCAGAACTGAGCCCATGTAAGAACAGAGTTCAAGTAATAGCTCTTTCGGTGAGATGCTTAAGGCTTCACACAAATTCAACATGATGGCAAGTGTGTTTCCTGTCCATTCTCCCTTTACAGGTTTAGGCAACATTATGTTTCCCAGGCCCTGAGAGCTAATGTGGTACACTGAACACATCTATGGTGCCAACACCTCTTGTACACTGAATTAAGGATCTTTCATTTTGTGTCTTCAGGAGGAAGCTAACAATGAAATGAAATAGGGAATGACCTACTGAAAAAAGTGGGTGAAAATGTGAGAAGCCCTCTATGTTCCAGGCTTTTGAATTTTTAACCAGATGCATACCATTGTTTCTGAGATTGACCATCTTCCCCTTTAGCTTTAAATGACAGGCTTGATGAACTTGGTTTGTTTTTGGATTTGGAGTTTCTGGTTGTACCTACAAACTGAAAAAATTATGGGAGAAGTCAAAAAATTGAGACAATGACTGTTATGAGCAAAAGAGTTGCTGGAAGGTATACTACCAACACTCCACAGCTATAGGCATGAAGAGAGAGAGAGAGAGACAGAGAGAGAGAGAGAGAGAGAGAGAGAGAGAGAGAGAGAGAGAGAGCAGGGCCAGCTGTGGGTTAAAATATGAGCTGTCAAAGAGCCCTTAAAGAGAATGGAAGGCAAATGAGACAAACAAGAAAGGAGATGCTGAGAGGAAACAGCCATGGTGGTTCATGGAGCAGAGGGTTTGAGAATTGACAACAGGCTGTTGAGAGCACTGAGAGAGAGCAGTCCCAGGGGAATTGCCAAGCAACGGGAATATTCTAAAGCGGAAAAATTTCAAAGCATACACATAGCCATCTGGGTTTTTTAAAAAAAGGAACATTTTCTTCTGTCTTTTGAATGGAAAGATTTGACTTTTAATGAGAACTTTGCATTTCATCCTACAGCAATAACACATGCACAGCATAATTGCTCTCTATGGGAAACGCACGTGTGTGCACACGTTTGAGTGTTGGGGGGCAGTTCTGTATGGTTTGCATGCACCAAACACACATGCCAGCAAAGTTCTGTGGAGCATGATGGACTGCAGGTATCTTTTTAAATTCCATTGACATACATATGTGTGTATTCATCTGTCCATCTAGGTATCCTCTGTTTACCTCTATCAGTTGTGGGGTATCTATTGTGCTATCATATACATATTTATCTATCCTCTGCTTACATATTATCTATCTGTCTGTCTTTCTATCACAATAATTTGTATATCATCTATAATCTATATGTTATGTAACTACATAGATATATCATTTATCTCTGTATTATCTGTCACATACCTATCTATCTTCTTACAAACTATAATCTATTTAATCATCTATCTGTGTAGTTATTTATCTTTTTGTTTACTATCTATCTATATATAGCTATCATCTATTTGTCATCTTTATATTTCTCTATCAATAAACTCCCATTTACCAATTATCTATCATCTGTCCGTCTTTCATAGCATAGATAAATGTGCTTTCAAAGTTTTTTTTAACATTATTTCATGGTTATAATAAACAATACTGAATTGGAACAAATGAAATGCTTAGTGGTCTCCAAAACAATTTCTTGAAAGTAGCACCTACAGAGTGCCATATGGAGTCACTGTTGCTAAGTCTGCTCTTGGTAAGGAGTCATGTGCTTTTGTTAAAAGAAGCTTGACTCTTGAGGATCAGATAGAAGTGCTGATCATGACATTTTTGTCTGTTAAGTTTGTTCAGTGATATTTATTTTGTAGCCTTTTTGAGGATTAATTGAATTAGTGCCTATGAAAATGCTTTTAGAAGTATCAAGTTTCTATGCAAATACATGGTGTGTATACAAATTGTACCCTGGGACCTTGTGACTGTCTAAATCTCTGGGAAAACTTGAGTTGATATTTATACTAAGCTTCAATTAGGGCTAGAGAATGTGTTCCAGCCTCTGGCAGATCTTCACAGATCAGATGATATTTTTGTGAAAATTTATGTTCGATGTTCAGTGCATGGAAGATTAAGCATGAAGGAACAGTACAACAGGCTTGCTTTTCAACTGAAAAGAATCATATTTATATAAGCCTATGAGCCACTTCAGTCATGTATTTGGATTTGATAATGGATGTGGTGGGCTTCAGAAAGGGCTGATAATCTATTTACATTTAAATTTTTATAACTTACTCATCTAGGATTGAAGGTATTTTGAAATAAAATCACAAAATATAAAAAATGTGAAATCAATGTTAGATGTCTTCCTCAGATGCTTTCCATCTTATTTTTTATTTTAAAACTATATTTATTTGTTTACTTACTGTGTGTATGTGTGTGTTTGGTGTGTCTGTGTATGTGTCTCTATGTGTGATGTATGTGTGTGTGGTATTATATGTCTGTGTATGTGTCTCTATGTGTGATGTATGTGCATGTGGTATTGTATGTCTGTGTATGAGTCTGTGTGTGTGAGGCTTCTTAAGTCACCTGTTGAATCTTGTAGTATAGAGTACATGTCTGGATCTAGAAACTTCTCAGTTTCCTTCTTGGCTTTCAGGTTCAGCTCTGTCATGATGTTAACTTGTGGGATTTCTAGAGAAATAATGGTGCTTAGAGCCACCAGGATGCCAGAAATAAACTTGAAAGGCTTCACCATGAACTGAGAATTAACAAGGAACACTTCCACTGTTCAAGCTGCTGGACCAGCAGCTTCATCACAGGCAGGTGTGTGTATAGCTCAGTCTGACTTGGACAGTCCAAAAAAGATGTAATCGTTCTCAACATGTCCCAGACAGTTCTATAGCCAGTCAAAGTTGTTGGCAAAATAAGTAGTCCATGCAGAATTCCAATCCTCAATTGGGATCGAACCGCAGAAAATCGTCCTCCATCATGTCATCCACCTCGACCAGTTCCCGGATGTTAGCCATCACAGGGTAGTTGAAGTGCTCTGCTGCTGGATCCAGGCTGACCACCTGGACAGAGAGCTTGAGGGCTTCACAGTGCTGAACCATGGTGGAACACTAGGTGCTCTTCCCGCTGCCTGCGGGGCACACAACGCTGCACATACCTAGGCAAGCTGGATATTTGGGTTCTCACTGCTGCTGGTCTACTCTGTGATTATTAAGATTTGCCATCTTACTGAATGACTTTATGGCTTTGAATCAATTATTTTAACATCATTGTGTTTTAGTTTCTCAGCCTGAAAATGAGGATGAGTTTGCTGTGAAGATTGAGTTTGTTGTTAACAGAGAATACTGATCACTCTTCAGAATGTGCAGAGAGCTTCATCTCATCCTGGTTACCACATCCCCAGGCTATCTGTAGAAATATGGCATTACTGTGAACTTGGTGTTTATAGCTTACAACACCTTTTCCAGTTCCTGATAAAGAAAAGGCACCAATTCTTTGTCCTGCGCTTTATAATTCTTTAAAATCCAGGCTTTCTAAGAAAATTTATTTAGAGACCGAATCTCAGGCCAAGCTGACCTCAAATCACTTTTGTACTTCTGGATGGCTTTGAACTTCTGGCTCCCTGACCAGTAGCTCCTCTGTGAGGGGATTACAGGTATGTGCCATCACACCCAGTTTATATGGTGGTGCTGAGGGCTAAACCTGCGGCTTACTGAATGTTAGTCAAGCACTCTTGGACTAGGCTGTGTGCCAGCCCCTAAATTTTCTTTTGATTCTATCTTTATACAAAGACAAACACTTGCATACAAATACTTGCAAACTGAGCAAATGTATGGTGTTGACATCCCTTTTGAAAATAAGTGTCCCAGGTGAAGCTCTATGCATATCTAATTGTAAGAAGGATAAATAGGTTGGATCAAGACCAGTGAAATTTTCTCTTGGATAATCTTCTGTGTACTTCTCAGAATATGAATGAAGATTTTGTATAATCTCCCAAATTACACCACTCAGACTAGAGCTAAGATAAAACTGGTTTGGAAATATTTTGTAGAAATCATAGGCTTCTTAACTCCAGGAAAAAACATGTCTCCATTTCACTGTGTTAAAGGTAGTTTTGCAACACAGAACTTATCTGTATACATTCTCTGAAGCATTGTTTGTAAACTATAATTTTAGGGACTAAGCATTTTGTCCTGTTGGTTGTATATAAACCATTTAACACTTGGTAGTGATGCTGAAACTTTGACATTGCATCTTTCAAAGCTTGGGAGAAAGTCACTTTTGTGGTTCTGGTCAAATAAAAGTCATTTCCTTTAGAGGACATTTTTTTTAATCAGGTTAGATAATTACCTCCTATTACCAGGATTTTGAGGAATTTCTCTCCTTTTTTATGCACCAAGTTAAATATCCAGAAAAGATTTGAGTTAAGATATGTATGCCACCTAAAATTGTTTCTGATCCCTCAGGAAAAATCTGTGACTGGAAGTAGTGTGAAATACTTTTGTATTTGAACGTCAATAATTAAATATGTGTCAAATTTATATTCTGAATTTATATTCAGAAGATCAAGTTCACTGAGTTCAATCTTCAGTATCTCTTCTGCAGTGAGCCAACAAGGGTACCAGCGATGAGAGTAACACAGTGAATAGCAGAGTGACTATGCCTAGAGTCTCTCCTTGTGCATATCAGTGTCTCAATTCAGATGTACTTAGAAACTGCAAAGGCAGGGGCTGATGAAATTCATGTGTTACTCAGTAAACTGAGGGGTTCATTGTTTGGGGACAGTATGGAGAGTACACATTGGGCAGTCACGTTGCATCTGTGGTTCATACAAATTTATATGGGTTCTCATTCTTTTCCTTTTCCTTAGTTGCAGTTAGAGCTCAAGCTCTGTGAAGAGGGTTACCACATCTTAGACTTATTTGTTCATACTCCCAAAATTTTTAATAGTTCAGGACACCTGTTAAAGTGTTATTAGTCCTGTAGATTCATAAGAATCCTTTTATAGATTTTTGCTATCATCTTAAATGGAAGAATGATTAGATGACACTGAAGTCAGAGGTCACAGTAACACCTTAAAGACCAATGTAACAATGTCTAAGGCTGGCATTGAGGCAAATATTCTTACTCCCAGATCTGGGAGGCAGAGGCAGGCAGTGATTTGTGATTTCTAGTTCAGCTTCATCTACATAGTGAGTTCAAGGACAGTAAGAGCTTTTTTAAACAAACGAACAAACAAACAAATGAACACAGAGTCATGCTTAAAGCTGGAACAGCCAGCCTGTCTTCTTCTGATGATGGGCCCACCTTGGGGAGAGCTTAGATTAGTTTTTCTTAACATCTGGAGCAGCTTATGCTTTAAGCTAGAAATAATGAGAGACACAGCTTCTTAGGATCAATACAAACCTAGATTTTTATCCTTAATCAGCCTCATAGTCTGTTCTGGAGAGCCCTTACCCTAGTTGGGAAAAATAGAAACACCTTTTATCAACATAAAATTTTTAAATGAATAATGTTTCAAAAGCCCAATCTTTCAAACTTATAACACACACACACACACACATACATACACACACACATAGACAGAGTTTACTTTAAAATAATGATTTGTAACAAATAAAATTTCTACCTAAATTGATTAAAACAAAGAGTGGTAATGTCAACATAAATGAAATATTAAGAATGCAAAATCCAAAATAATATAAAATTATAAGTCTTGCAAGAGAGAGAGGGGGGAGACAGGGAAAGAGAAAGAGAAAGAGAGAGAGAGAGAGAGAGAGAGAGAGAGAGAGAGAGAGAGAATGACAGGGATTGAGCAAATGATCAGTGAGTAAGCATGCATATGTTGGAAATATGTATGGGATTTATGGCTTGTGCTTTTAATATCAGATGATTATGGTTTCATTATGTCTCTAGTGCTAAAGTTGAAGGTTTAGGGTACACATTTTGTATGTTAAGGAGTTACATGGAATTAACTTTCTAAATTTATTATTTTCAAGTCCAAAGCTGAGTACAGTGGCTCATGATTCTAACCCTAGTCCTTGGAAGGCTGGGGCTCAAAGCCAACCCAAACTACATGGTGCACCCTATTTAGAACAAATGAGACAAAAGCTCCAGATCCACTGAAAGAATACTTGTAAGTGGTTCTCATAGCTCTAGAATGAAGACATTATATGACTAGCCTGTGTCCTAGGATTGTTGGATAAAAGGAATATCATCCATGTGAAACTTGTTTTATTTTTTTAATATTTTTCTTATTTTACATATAGATCTAAATTCTTTCTCCCTCCCATCCTCCCACGTCCCAAACCAACCCCCCCCATCCCATCCTCCTTCCACTCCCCAGGGAGGTTGAAACCTTGCATGAGAGATCATCAAAATCTGTCAAGTCATTTGGAGTAGGGCTTGGCCTTCCCCCATGTCTCTAGGCTAAGTGAGTATCTCTCCATGGGGAATGGGCTCTCAAAGTCTGATCTTGTGCTAGGGATACAATCTGATTCCAAAATCAGAGGTTCCACAGACTGACTTCCTAGGCCTCCTAAATGAAACCCACTTACAGGGGGTCTGGGTTTGTCCTATGCTGGTTTTCCACTTATTAGTCTGTGGGGGGTTCCATAAGCTGTTTCTGTGGGTTTTGCCAGCCTATTCTTGACCCCTTTGCTCATCACCCCTCCCTCTTTGCAACTGGATTCCAGGAGTTGGGGTCAGTGTTTAGCTGTGGGTGTCTGTGCTTCCATTAGCTACTAGATGAGGACTCTAGGATGGCATATAAAGTAGTCATCAATTTCATTGTCAGGAAAGGGCATTTAAGGTAGCCTCTCCACTATTGCTCAGATTGTTAGTTGGAGTCATCCTTGTAGATCTCTGAACATTTCCTTAGGGCCATATTTCTCTTAAAACCTATAATGGCTCCCTCTATTAAGGTATCTCTTTTCTTGCTCTCCTCTATCCTTCCCCTGACTCAATCTTCCTGCTCCCTCATATTCTCCTCTCCCCTCCTCTTCTCACCTTCTTTTACTCCTAGCTCCCTCTCCCCCAACCTCCATGCTCCCAATTTGCTCTGGAGATCTTGTCCCTTTCCCCATGTGGGGGACCATGAATGTCTTTCTTAGGGTTCTCATTGTTTGGTAGCTTCTCTGGCAATGTGGATCATTGGCTGGTAATCCTTTGCTTTATGAATAAAATCCACATATGAGTGAGTACATACCATGTTCCTCTATTTGTGACTGGGTTTCCTGACTCAGGATGGTTTCTTCCAGTTCTATACTTTGCCAGTGAATTTCAAGATTCCATTTTTTTTTTCCTGCTGAGTAGTACTCCATTGTGTAAATGTAGCACATTTTCTTTATCCATTCTTCAGTTAAGGGGCATCTAGGTTTCTTCCAGGTTCTGGCTATTACAAATAATGCTGCTATGAACATAGTCTTTGTTGCATGAATGTGCATCTTTTGGGTATTTGCTTAAGAGTAGAATTGCTGGATCTTGTGGTAGACTGAACCCATGTTTCTGAGGTACTCTCACCAGCAGTGGAGAGGATGTTGAGAAAGCAGAACACTCCTCCACTGCTGTATAATTTTAGCTATTTTGTCAAAGACTAGATGGCTAATATCAGGGTTTTCAAATCAATTCCATTGGTCTACCTGTCTATTTTTGTGCCAATACCAAGTGTTTTCAGGACCATAGCTCTATAATAGAGCTTAAAGTCAGGGATGGTGATACCTCTGGATATTCCTTTATTGTACAGTGCTGTTTTGGCTATCCTGGTTCTTTTGTTTTTCCATATAAGGTTAAGTATTATCCTTTCAAAATCTATGAAGAGTTGAGCTGGTGTTTTGATGGAGATTGCATTGAATGTGTAGATTTCCGTTTTTACTATGTTGATCCTACATCATAGTAGGGACATCTTTCAATTTTCTGGTATCTTTTTTAATTTCTTTCTTTAAAGACTCAAATTTTTTGCTCTATAGGTCTTTCATTTTTTTGGTTAGCATTATCCGAAGATATTTTATGTTGTTTGTGGCTATTGTAAAGCGTGATGTTTCTCTGATTTCTTTCTCAGCTCCTTTATCACCTGTGTATAGTAGGGCTATTGATTTTTTTTTTGGGGGGGAGTATCTTGTGTCCTGCCTCTTTGCTGAAGGTGTTTATCAGCTGTAGGAGTTCCTTGGTCGAGTTTTTCAGGTCACTTATGTGAACTATCATATTGCCTGCAAATAGTGACAGTTTGACTTCTTTCTTTCCAATTTGTGTCCCCTTGATCTCCTTTTGTTGTCTTATTGCTCTAGCTAGAACTTCAAGAACAATATGGAAGAGATAAGGAGAGAGTGTGCAATCTTGTCTTGTTCCTGATTTTGGAGAAATCAAGTTGAGTTTCTCTCCATTCAGTCTGATGTTGGCTGTTGGTTTGCTGTATATTGCTTTTATTATGTTTAGGTATGTTCTTGTTATCCCTGATCTCTCCAAGACCTTTATCATGAAAGGGTGTTGGATCTTGTCAAAGGCTTTTTCAGCATCTAGGGAGAAGATCATATGGATTATTTTTTTCAGTTTGTTTATATGGTGGATTACATTGATAGATTTTCATATATTGAACCACCATTGCATCCCTTGGATAAAGCCTATTTGGTATATGGTATATGATTTCTCTGATGGGTTCTTGGATTCTATTTGCCGATATTTTATTGAATATTTTTGCATACATGTGCATAAGTGATATTGGTCTGTATTTCTCTTTCTTAGTTTTATCTTTGTGTGGCTTGGGTACCAAGGTAATTATAGCCTCTTAAAAAGAGTTTGGCAATGAGTTTCCTGCTTCTATTGTGTGGAACAATTTGAGGAGTATTGGTAGCTCTTCTTTGAATTTCTGGTAGAATTCTGTACTGAAACCGTCTTTACTTGGTACTTGGCCATTTTTTTTTTTTAAGTTGGGAGGTTTTTGATGACTGCTTTTACTTTATTAGGGGTTTTAGGTCTATTTATATTGTAAACCTGTTCTTGATTTAATTAGGTAAGTTATATCTATGAAGAAAATTGTCCATTTCCTTGAAATTTTCAAATTTTGAGGAATGCAGGTTTTCAAAGTATGACTTGAAAATTCTCTGGATTTCCTCAGTGCCTGCTGTTATGTTTTCCTTTTCATTTCTTATTTTGCTAATTTGCATGTTCTCTCTCTCTGCTTTTTGGTTAGTTTGCATAAAGGTTTGTCTATCTTGTTACTTTTTTTTGTTTTTGAAGAACCAACTCTTTGTTACATTGATTCATTGTATTGTTTTCCAAGTTTGTACTTTAACGATTTCAGTCCTCAATTTGATTATTTCCTGCGGTCTATTCCTCCTGGGTGATTTTGCTTCATTTTGGTCTGGCGCTTTCAGTTGTACTGTTAATTCTCTAATGTGACTATTCTCCAGTTTCTTCATGTTGGCACCTTGTGCTATGAACTTTTTTAGTATTGCTTTCAAATTGTCCCATAATTTTGGGTATCTTTTCTCTTCATTCTCATTGAATTCTAGGAAATTTTTAATTTCTTTCTTTATTTTTTTCCTTGACCCAGGAATGGTGCAATTGTGCATTGTTCGGTTCCCATGAGTTTGTAGGGTTTCTGCAATTTGTGTTGTTGAATTGTAACTTTAAATCATGGTTGTCTGATAATATACTGGGGGTTATTCCAAGTTTTTTTTTTTTTTAATCTGTTGAGGTTTGCTATGTTGCCAAGTATGTGGTCAATTTTAGAGAAGGTTACATGTGGCACTGAGAAGAAGGTATATTATCTTGTGTTTGGAGGAAATGTTCTATAAATGTCTATTAAACACAATTGGTTCATAACTTCGGTTTGTTCCTGTGTTAAGCTTCTGTCTGGTGGTTCTGTCTAGTGGTGAGAGTGGGGTGTTGAAGTCTCCCTCGGTAAGTGTGTGAGGTTTTATATGAGATTTGAGTTTTAGTAATATTTCTTTTATGAAGATGAGTGCCTTTGTATTTGGGGCATAGATGTTCAGAATTGATACTTAATCCTGATTTTTCCTGTGATGAATATGAAATGGTCTTCTTCATCTCTTTTGACTACATTTAGTTTGAAGTCTAATTTGATAGATATTAGGACAGCTACACCAGCTTGTTTCTTGGCTCCATTTGATTGGAAAATCTTTTCCCAACCCTTTGTTCTGAGACAGTGTCTGTCTTTGAAGTTCAGGTGTGTGTTTTGTATGCAGTAAGAGGATGGATTCTGTCTTCATATTCTTTCTGTTAGCCTGTGTCTCTTTATAGGCGAGTTAAGACCATTGGTATTGAGGGAAATCAAGGACCATTGACTGATAATTCTTGTTTGTTTTGGATTTGTTGGTATTGGTGGCACTGTGTACAGATTTACTCCACTTTTTTTCTTTTAGCTTCTGGTAAAGTGGAATTATCTGTTGCCTGTGTTTTTTATGAATATAGTTAACTTCTTGGGTTGGAGGTACCCTTCCAGAACTTTCTGTATGGCTGGACTTGTGGATATGTATTTTGAAAATCTGGCCTTGTCATTGATTACATCGTTTTCTCTGTCTATAGTGACTGAGAGCTTTGCTGGGTATAGTAGCCTGGCCTAGCATCCATGAACTCTTAGTATTTGTAGAACATTTATCTAGAACCTTCTGGCTTTCAGAGTTTCCATGGAGAAGTCTGGTGTAATTCTGATAGGTCTGCCTTTATACGTTACTTGGCCTTTTTCCTTTGCTGCTCTTAATATTCTTTCTTTATTCTGTATATTTGCTGTTTTGATCATTATGTGGCAAGGGGACTTTTTTTGTCTAGCCTATTTGGTGTTCTGTAAGCTTCTTGTACTTTCATAGGCATGCCTTCTTTAAGTTGGAAAATTTTTCTTCTATGATTATGTTGAATATGTTTTCTCTACCTTTGAGTTGTGTCCCACATTTCCTAGTTATTTTGTGTTAAGGATTTGTTGGATTTAATATTTTCTTTGGTTGATGAATTTATTTCCTCTAGTTTATCTTCAGTGCCTGAAATTCTCTCTTCCATCTCTTGTATTATGTTGGTTATGCTTGCATCTATAGTTCTTGATTATTTACCCAGTTTTTCTATTTCCAGAATTTCCTCAGTTTGTGTTTTCTATATTGTCTCTATTTCAATTTTCAAGTCACAAACTTTTTGAATTATTTCCTACATATGTTTGCTTTTTTTCTTGGCTTTCCTTGCTTTCTTTAATAGAGTTGTTGATTTCTTGCATTTTTTGTTTTTTTTTTCTTCCATTTCTTTAAGGGTTTTTTTTTTCATATCATCTTTGAGGGCCTCTATCATTTTCTTGAAGTTGTTTTTAAGGTCATTCTCTTCTGCTTCATCTTCTTTGGAATGTTCAGGTCTTGCTGGCATAGAATCCCTAGACTCTAGTGATGTTGTAAAAGTCTTTCTGTTGTTGGATGTGTTCTTATACTATCTTCTTCCCATCTCTCCTTCTGTCCTTCCAGTGGGTACAGGTGGAGTCACTCCCTCTTCTCTCTGGTGCATGGTGGAAGGGCAAGAGAGGAATGGCAGTGAATGTGGATGTTTGTTCTGCCTCCAGGGTGAGCCCATGTGAAATCTGTAAAATGACAAAATTTGAGGTTAATGAAATGGCTTTGTGGGTTATAAAACTTGCTTTGCAAACCTATGGACCTGAGTTCAATCCTCATAACTCTCATAAAGGAGGAAGGAGACAATGCAGAGTTGTCCTCTGTTGACCCCACACATCATGGCCCATGTGTACCCCCTTTGTACAAACACAATGATGCCAATAAAAATAAAATTGAACAATAAGATAAGAGCTTCATCCCAGACACAAGTATGCACAGGGATACACACTCTCAGTAGTTGTGCCATGGTTTTGACAACAGGTAACACTAAACCTCATAGTGCATGTGGCTTAGGACAGTGGTGTCTGGAAATTATAGAAAATGACTTTCACTCTGTGCTCAGTTGTAAGCAATCCTGTGACCCACTGCCTGGCGATTCTGGTGAACAGATTTCTGAGCTACTTTCAGCCATAGCTGCTGACAATCATTGGAAGCTTCCAACCTCATTAATTATGTGTTCAAAAAAATACAGAATTTGGCACAAAATTAACTGCTAATTATGCCCAGATCCTAATCTTAATTTTCCAATTTATTATAATTTCTTCATCATGTCCTAACTGTCTGAGTAAGCAGCTTATCTCCCAATATCTCCACTTGCCTAGCAGATGTTCTCCTCACTGAACAGATGTTGGCACTTCCAGGAAGGTCTGCAGAGACGAAATGATAATGAACTTCATCATGTGGAAAGTTTTAGGCAGAAGTATGCCATCCTGTGTCCAGGCCTGCCTCCTCCTCATACATTCCCCCAAATGAGAAAATAAAAGGTAGCTTGGTATTGCCTTTTTTTTACACTTTTCTCTTTCCATACCTCTGCTTTCTTTTCAAAATGTTTTTTTTTTAATTAGCTTAAGCTGAGAACTCAATTCACATTTGAAAATATATTATGAAATTGGACTGAAATTATTCCTTTAAAGCTAATAATCAACAATTAGCAACCATGAACACAGAATAACATATTAGTTCAGTGAGCATACATATACTATACTAAACACAACACATACATGCATTATATTACTACCCTGAGTGCAACATGATAGCTTTCATTAGCAACTGAGAATACAGTATATCACATATTACTTCAGTGGATATGCACACACTGTAGTAAATACAGCACACACAGATATGCTATGTACTATGGTGAATATAACACAATAGCTTTCTTTTAAAAAATAATTTATTTTTTTTCTTTTGCATTGGTATTTTGCCTACCTGTATGCCTGTATGGGGATATCCGATGTGGGATTATAGAGAGGTGTGAGCTGCAATGTGGGTGCTGGGAATTGAACTCAGGTCCTCTGCAAGATTAAGCGCTATCTCTCCAGCCTGCACAATAGCTTTCTTTACACACCATGTCTTAGGTCCATTTGTGAAAGAATAAAGTTAGTATGAATTCTGCTAGTCACATAATCTTTAAAAAACTTTGTGAAGCCTTCTTTCCACTACATATATACAATATAAGTAAACTCTAATAGGTCAAGTAACAACTTAAGAACATGCTAGTTGTTGGCAGAGTTTTAGGGGAAATGTGCTTGTATTTTGTTTAAAATATTATTTAGAATTTAATTGCAATAATTATTCACTTAACATGATATTTCCTAGTCCCTAAGAAGATGTTCAAGATATGATTTATATTCATGACAAATTTCTTCTTAGAGAAATGCATTTTAGGAAGCTAATTTTATCCTCATTCAGAAACACTGTTGAAATTACAGGTGCTGCTTTTGCAGAGAGCTGTCTGGGTTCAAACTCTGGCTCCTTTACTTAACAGCTTTGTGATCTTAGGAAAAAGGTCTAACTTCTCTGTGCTTCTACCTTCTGGCCCCTAAAGTGATGATAAAAATGTTAAAGTACTTGTAGCAATGTGTGGCTAATAAGTTATCCAGGTCTCAGGGACTTTGGTTTATAGTTTTGGAGGGGTTTGGTACCTCGAAAGTTAACTACATTGCTTTTAGAGACATCTTCATGGTGGGTAAGTGTGGCAGAGGATAAAGAGAGTAAAGGCATGATTCTCAAAAGGAATATGTGAGAAAGGCACTGATGTCTGTGTCCATCACAGGCACATCCCATGGTCTGAAGAGTCCCCCAGAGCCCCAACTCTTAGAGGTCCTACCACCTCCAGATACCATCTCAAGCCAGTGTTTAAGCCTTTGGAGACACTGAATATCAAATTCTAGCTCACAATTATCCTTGCTTTAGCAACTGTTGAAAAACATTTTGTGATATTTTAGGTGTAATGTCCCTTTAATTAAATATATAAAACAACACAAAGGGGGAGATTTGAGAAATATAATAAAAATCCTGATAAATACAGATAAGACCGTGAAATTTCAATTTCATTTGTTTGGAGAGCATTTCTGTAAATATTTTGAATGTTGTTTTTATGTTCTACAAAAAGAACCCAGGATCTAGCTTTAGAGTTTTCACATTCCCTAGAAAAGTTAAACATGTTTCACCTACAGTGAAGTGAGTAAACAACAGTACCAAGGGGTATTATAAATAAGGAAAGCAGCTGGGTGATGGCACATTCCTGATAAACTCAGGACTTGAGAGGCTGAAGCCAGGGAATTCTAAATTTTCATGCTTCAGGGCTACAGAGTAAGGCCTGGTCTCAAAAATCTAAGTAAATAAGTAGCTAAGCCCAACGAAGATGGTATGAATTATGTAGTGCCTACACATTGATTATAACCAATTGCTAGGAGAGCAGATTGTATGGATTTTTTTTCTTGGAATTTTATTTATTTTTATTTCTTTCCTTTTTATGATGTAAATTTGAAACTAGCTTGTTTTACATATCAATCCCAGATCCTCCACCCTCCTGTTCTCCCATGTTTCCCCCCATAAGTCCCTATCCCATCCCCTTTTTGCTCCTGAGGGAGGGTGAGACCTTCCATGGGGAGTCTTCAAAGTCTGTCATATCATTTGGAGCAGGGCCCAGGCCCTCCCCAAATTGTCTAGGCTGAAAGAGCATCCCTCTATGTGGAATGGGCTCCCACAGTCCATTTGTTTACTAAGGATAAATACTGATCCATTACAAGAGGTCCCATAGACTGCCCAGTCCTTCCAACTAAGAATCTAAGCAATAGTGGAGAGTCTACCTTAAATGGCCTTCCCCTATAATGAAATTGATAACTACTTTAAATGCCATCATAGAGCCTTTACCCAGTGTGTGATGGAAGCAGAAGCAGTGATTCATAGCTAAGCAATGAGCCAAACACCAGGAATTCAGTTATAGAGAGGGAGGAGTAATGAGCAAAGGGGTCAAGACTATGCTGACTTGAGCAAGTGGGAGATCACTGACTCCAGACTGACAGTTGAAGAAACTGCATAAGACCGAATCAGGCCCCTGAATGTGGGTGTCAATTGGGAGGCCTGGGAAATCTATGGGGCTTCTGCCAGTGGAAACAGTATTTATCCCTAGTGCACAAATGGGCTTTGGGAGCCCATTCCCCATGGAGGGATACTCTCCCTCCTAGATACAGGGGGAGGGCCTAGGTCCAGCCCAAAATGATGTGACAGGCTTTGATGATCCCCCATGGGAGGCCTCACCCTCTATGAGGAGTGAATGGGAGGTGGCATGGAGAGATGGTGGGAGGAATGAGGATGGGAGGGAGAGGAAACTGGGATTGGTATGTAAAATAAGATTGTTTTTAATTTAAATAAAAATTCATTTTAAAAAAAGACATGGCTACCAAAACAAAGAAAAACAACAACAACAACAGCTAACCATAACATTAGATCATTTTTTCAATGCTAGGTGTTTTATACTTTCTCTAGCCTGGAACCCATATTTCTTGTGCCTCCCTGGCAGCAGGGCTGCAAATGGAGGTAGATGTTCAACTATAAAGCTTGAACTCTTGGAAAATGTGGGGCAAATGGTGAGATTAAAATTCACCAGCCATGCAATAATGAGTGAAACGTTATATCATTATACCCTGATATCTGACCCTTTAAAAAAGTTACACACTTTGAAGTTAGGTCTAAGAAACATGAGAAAACTTCCTAAAGAAGTGGTTTTCAAGAGAATGAAGATGGAGAATGCCAAGTAAAAACTTGAACTTCATACCAAAAGGGTAAGAGTATCTGAGGAATGCTGGTGTGTTAGATGTCAACCCGACAGTGGAGTAGGAAGGATTGGATAGAAAGGTACTGATGGCAATGACAGGAAGTATGGTTCAGGAGCTAGCATGTGATTCTGCTGATATGTGGAAGTTCTCCATGTTTGTGATAAATAAAACAAAGGATAAAAGCAGACACAAGTATCTGGAAGAATAGAATGGTATAGATTCAAGAATTAAGGAGGTACTTCCAGGAGATCCATGAAGTTTTATAGATGGCTTACCTTCTGGGATGTGTAATGAACAATTTTGTTTCTATGAAATTGTTATGGAACTTTCCCTGAATTTCTGTCTCACTGAGACATATAAAGTAAGATTCATATGGACAGAAGGAAAGAGAATTCTGGAATGATGCTGCCCTGAGTCTCAAGACTCAATAGGAAACAGTTTTCTGACTTACTCTATATGGAGTGGAGTGTTCTGTGTAGTGTGTTTTCTTCTTAGCTTTTGTACTTTGTACAGTCATGGGCTAGTCCTCAGTGGCATTTCCCTAACTTGAAATCTAGGCCCTCTGAGTCTGATTTCCAAATAATCTACTTCCCTAATTGGGATGTGCTTGATAAACAGAAGAGAGCATGCAGGGATAATATTTTGTTTATTTTAACTGGAAAATAAAAAATTGACACTTTTTCTGCCCTGCTTTCCTTTGTATAGGTGGGCAATGGTGGCTACACATTTGACATTTCAACCTCTGGCCCTAAAATTGCAGATCCCTCATCATGCCTGAGTGTGCAGCCTTGTGCCAAGTTAATCCATCATGTTTCTTGGGTCTCTGTGTTTTGTGAGTTATTTATGCACAGAGTTTGCAAATATCTTGCATTTTCTTTCTGTTAGCCTGGCAAAATAGTTCAACTAAGAAAGATACCAAAACCAAAGTTGCACTTGCCCCCTCTGTCAGAATTATGTGTTCTGGGGTCTAGGGTAATGCTATAATCACAGGTATGCTGGTCATTCATTCACCAGTTTCTCTTGAGAGAGACTCTCTTATAGCCTCACACTGACCTCAAACTATGAAAACTCAACAATGAATGTATAGGAAGAATTAGATTAAAAGATACTGGTTATAGGATGACCCTGAACTTCTGGTTTAGCCCCTTGTCTCTGCCTCCCAGTTACTGAGATTATAGTCATGTTCCACAATGCTCTGCTAGTATTTTCTATTTTTAATGTGAAGTTTTGAAATGTGTAAAAGCCACTAAAGCACACAATTCACATACAATCTTAATACAAATTTTACATAGGAAAACAGGGCCCCAGATTTTAGAGCAGGCACAGGCCATACCTAGTTGTTTCTCATAAATGATGCATATAGAATGGTGTTGGAAGCATGGCAAACAAAACAAGTAATTCCAACTAATCAGTGTGGTTCTTCTCATTAGAACCTAAACTAACCTTTCATCCTTGTATCTGATGATAGGATTTCAGGAACAACCTAATTAAAGCAATACAGAATATTTATCTTATCTTCATATCTGGTTATTTATATGTATGTGTGTGTGTGTGTGTGTGTGTGTGTGTGTGTGTGTACATAAGTGTGTGTACCTATATAATGTGTACACCTCATGCCCACAGGCCAGAATATGGCACTGGATCTTTAACAACTGGAATTACAGTTGGTTGTGACCAGCTTGACATGAGTGACAGAAGCTGAATTTGGTTCCTAAGAAAGAGCAAAGTGGCTCTTAACCACAGAGCCATGTCTCCAGCCCTTTACATCTGTTTGAAAGTGTGGTTTAAAGATGAAGAATGGGGCTGTGATACCTGCTGTCCTTGTTGAGTGGCCAGAAACTTCGGAGGACAGAGCTGCAGAACACTGTGGCCAGGTTTCTTTATTCACACCCAGTCCTGTCCAGTAGCTTCTATTTGTCTCTGTTTCCTATCAGTCTTCATTTCCACCTTGCTGTGAGAGGAAGATGTCTTCTCTCCATTCTCCAAACTGTCATACATAGATACTTCAAGGAACCAGTGGTAGAGGTCATTTATACAAAGTGTTTTGTTTGGTTATTTTTGATATTTGTATTCATTACACCCACGTTTCTATGTCTTTCAGTGTGCTTAGGAAGGATTAAAATTCCACTAGGATAAATTGTTCTGGATTTCACCAAGCAACAAATTACCTCCCACCTGGTAGCAGTTCTAGCAAGTAGTAAAAGCCTTTATTGAATAACTTACAGCTAGAAATGACCAGAGAACCATTAAACATAATGAAAGGTAGAATCAAAGCTGATTTATGCACTCAAATCTAATATACATGTAATCTGTGAGTAAGGACTGACGGGTAGGGGCTACTCATCAGAGATACTGTGGTCATTTGATTTTCATTGAGAATATGGTTAGACTCTATGCAGTGTGAAATATGTCAGTTTAAGAACATCTAGATTTATAAAACCTGGTCTCAAGTCTCAGCTGCCTACTTCTGTGGACAGAATAGGAATGAAGGATCTTTCATGAGAAGAAGGCCATCTGAGTGAACAAAAACTGATGAGTCAGAGAGGGCTGGAAATAAGAAAGTAAAAGAATATGCACCATTTCCTCTTTTACAAGCGATTATTTGGGATGTTGAACAGCAGTGAATGTAAGTTAGATATTCAGCACCTGAACTTGAATGTGATTGATGGATTTAAAAAGTCTTGTAGTGGGGGATATGCTCAATGGGTGAATTAGATAGTTCTAGATGACACCATAACATTTAAGAAGCTATGAACCCTTCTTTATAATTGGAATTTCAAGTTGTCTTCTGAATAATGGAAAGTTGTCTCTTTAGATCTAAAAGTACCGGTTTACTGATTTAACCAAGGGAACTCTGGCTCACATTCCCTTCTCTGGTTATTGGTGTGCATCAATATGGAGGGTGTAGTTCACCACTCAATTAGATACAGTTCCTCCCTAGTGGGTTTAGTCCTAAAAATAAATAGGTTTCTAATCAGAGTGGTCTTGTTCGTTCACAGAAGTAAATGATGTCAAGCAGGGGCATGCATCTGTGAAGACTCATATGTTGATATGTATAAAAATGAGGTTCAGCTCACACATGTTTCTTATTGCTACACAAGGATACAAATGAGAAAATTAAGCCATAAGACTTGATTAAAGTTTCACTACAGAAACATTTAAAAAGATAACATTTCCACGGAACAACATTCTGCCATTCCTTCAAAGCTTTGCTACCTTGAGGAATGGCAGCAGTCAGGCGGACACTGTTGGTGCTGTGAGATTCACCCCATGTGGTACAGATCTGTCTCTCATTTCTCTGAAAAGCATTCTCTTGCATTCCACAGTCTTTCTTATATTTCCTGTGAAGAAATCATTTCTAATTTGGAAGTCGTTGGAGATAGGATCCATAAATTGTTTTGCTGTTTGGTGGGAAGGAGGGCTCATCTACAAATACAGAATAATACTAGATTTTGTGGGCACGACAGCAAGATGGGCAGGTTCTCCGCAGAAGTAATTGTCTTCATGCTTGTTATCTGAAAGAAGAATAACAGCCGTTGTTACTGAATAAACTGCTTATTTTATCAAAACTCCTGATGTATCTAATGGACTCTAAGTCTGCTCCCTTTCTGTCCACATGAGGACTTTGCCCCAGCAGAGCTGTTGAAAGCCCAGATGTCCACTGCCATAGACAAGAGCATCATCTCTCAAATACATTCCTACTTCCCAGCATGAAAACTGAGGCAATAATCACCAATAATAACAGCTCTTCTTCATGTAATCCTTCCAAAGCAGAGAGACATTTCTAACTAAGATGGCCTTGCACATTTTGAGAGTGGGAGGGAGAGGGTGGGATGCAAAGCAGATTGCCACTGATTATTCCTCATGTGTTCTTAGAGAGGAGTTTAATAAGCACTGTGTTCTAGAAAACACAGCTTGGAAAGCATCCCAATGCTTGGCCACATGTTATGTATTAAAGGGAATTAATGCTATTGGAGATAATTTGTGCTATGGCGTTGCTGTTGCTTGTTAGTGTAGGAGCTGGAGGGTACGTGAACTAAATGTTCCTTAGTTCACAGGGTGGCTCATGATGCATTTTCTTGGCTTAGCTTACAAAGTCATAAATCGATTGAATGAGCTGAAAAATAAATCCAAAAGGATTTGCAGCAGGCAGCACATTGGGACTATTCTTGACCAAATGGCTACTTGGCTGTGTTATCTAAAGAACATCACATAACTTCTAATTATTTCAGTGACTTCATAGGTCATGTGCACCTCAGTCTGTGTCTACATGGCATAGATACAACTATGTAAAAATCAAAGCTTGGCCTCTTGAAATTGGTTCAAGTAATTGTGTTTTTCCCTTTAGTTGACAGGTTTGTTCGGGTGTTGTATAGACAATGGCTCATTAATCAGCAATAAAATCTCGTTCACTTAAACTGCTGATTCATAATTTGTGTTATTTTGACTTTGGTGGATTGAAAGTTTATCCTAGTACAATCTGTTAAAGACATTCATGAAATTAGTATGTTAATACTGTAAGCTAAATCAGGTTATAGAGGAGATGGGATCAAGATGGGGAGTCAGTTCACAAGCTCCAAATCCCTAAATTAAACAGAGAAATATTTTGATATTTAAAAATTATAAGTTTATAATACCATTGTAAAACAAGACAAATGACTGTAATAAAACATATGGAATCAGCTCACTGAGAAAAGTACAGCTCTCAAAATACACAATAAGAAACAGCAGACATATGTGTGGAGGGGCATTTTTTAGGGAGCCTCTAGACATTAGGACTTTATCCAAGAAACAGAGGCAATGCCTGTGAGACAGCCCATGCAGTTAGTTGGTAGAACAGATTGGGATAAGTTAGTACATTGATCTACACTCAGGTCCAAGTACCAAGCCACTATTTTTTCTTTTAGTCCTGGAATAGATAATGTAGGATTTGGGTCAGAGAAGAGGGGTAGCACTGATGGCTTCTCCATGATCCATTCAGATGTATTTTCTGAAATTTCTTTGTTGAAACCTTTAGCCTCTTTGCCATGTTGGTAAAGAATGGACCATAGTCAACAAGAACACTTCACAAATAGGTGAGTAAGGATTACTGAACACCACCATAATCATCTAGGCCAATGTTAACAGGCATTAAGGATGATGAACAAACATGATAACTGACAACAAAGAGAGCACAGAACTTGCTGGAAACGCTTATAGAATAAATACATACCCAGGGGAATTGATAACCTAGAGAGGAACAGGAAACAGGAGACTCTGCTGATAAAAACAATGGAATACACCTAGAATTTAATTGAGATTTTATATCATGAGTTAATAGATGCAAGATTAAACAAAAATAATTTTATAATTCACTAGGAAGAGAAAAATGGATGGAGAGAGTGCAAGATTCCAGTAGATTGGTCAATTATTAATACTACAGTTTCTCAAAGTATAAATAAATAAATAAATAAAAATTATCCAAAAGATGAAGATAGACATAATACTTTAGGAAACCTTTAGGAAACCTAGGAGAGATAGACTCCATGAACTAAAGTAAAGCAAAGCAAACAAACAAAAACCCATTTGTACTTAGATATACTGTGATGGAATTTAAAAAGGAAAGATACATACAATTTTAATGTGTAATTGGAACTATGGATCTTACATGAAACATGGATTGATTTCTCTTTGGTAACATTGAGGACTGGAAGGAAGTAGATCAATATCTTCAGTTTAGAGGGGAAGTGATTTTTACATTCATAGCTCTGTATACCCCAATTATTACTCTTTATGAAGCAGAAATTGAAAACCATACTCATCTATTTTCATGAATACAAAATCTTACAATATTTATTAACCAAAGGGGTTATAAAAGAAATTCTAACAAAGACAAAGAAGAGAAAGTTTGGGTAAAATAAAAGAAAAACTAATAATCAAGTGAAAATGTAGAAAAAAGAAACATTATAATAATAAGTGACAATAAATTAATTAAATGTTTAAAAAGCAGGTGGATTTCTGTGAGTTCCAGGTCTGTTCAACATAGTGTGTTCCAAACTAGTCAGAGCTACATAGTGAGACCTCCCTGAAAAAGTTTGTGTAGCTTTTCCACACAGAATTGAGTATAATCTGACCCATTAAAATGCATGATTAAAAGAGATAGAGAGCCTTTGGGATCCTCCAGTTTTTGACACCTAGGAAATAGACTACAAAGGTGCTTACCTATCAAGTTGACATTTTCTCTAATGCTCTTAAGACATACACAAGAAGATGAAGGGAAAGGGAGGGTGCTCTAGGGATTGAGACCTGGGCTAGCCAAGAACTAGGTTTGATCACAGCTCAGAGGCAACTGCTCAGTGACTCTGTATGCCACAGAGGGTGACTGTTCTTTTCTGTCCATATCCTTTTGAACTGGAAGTTCATATAGTAGCTACCCCACCTGTATCTCATGCAGTGTGGGGTGAATGGAAAAATTACATGTAGGTCATAGCTCCTGACCATCTCTGGACTCATCTATCATAAGATCTGAAACTCTTTGCCTAAATCTGTGATGAAATGAGCATGTTGGCAATATGTTGGAGGAATGAGATTTTTCTGTATGGGAATGAATTCTCACTGCTAAAGTGACTATGGTGAACTTTATATTGCTTTCAGTTTTCTCTTCACTATGTGTTATGCTGTCTTACAATAATGCTTATTGGAGCAGCCATTTGGCTTGCTTATAATATAACATGTTACATGTTTAATTTTGCATACATTACTTTGTTGACCTTTTTCATAAGAAAAACAAAACAACATAAAACAAACAAAAAACAAACAACAACAACAAATGTGTCTTTAGGGTAAGTGCCAGGTCCCCAAAGAAACATATGCTAGCTTGATGCACTACATTGGCTGGCTGCATGGTTTCCATGCTATGCTGAGAAGAACATCATAGATAGGGTATGGAAGAGACATCTTGGTCAACTCATGGTAGTCAGCAAATAAAAAGATGCTGGGGATAAGGTGTTTCTTTTCAGGAAACAATCCTTTATGACTTCCTTCTTTCACTTAGTATCACATCATAACACATCTACAATCTTTCAGTCTTGCCATTAATGTATGAATACCTAGGGATGAACCCATCAGGGAATAAAGCCATCAAGGGCTGAATACATCAGAGAATAAAGCCATTATATCATGAACCCATCATGGAATGAGGTCATGTGAATAGACCTATCAGGGGCTGTGGACCCCTTCTGGAAATAAATCCATTGGTAAAACCTAGTTTCAAACAGAGCTGTATAAGGAGCCATGAGTGAAACACGTGAGCTTTTCAGATGAGAATTCCATGTTTAAATCATAACAGTGAGGATAGCAAAGGCATCTTAGGATGTCTGTGTAGGGCGATTAGTGTTGAACACATGACAAGTGCTGCTTATTAATGTCATTTTGCTTGTGCCGTTTCTTTACAAGGAATTTCCAAGATAATTTGTTCTTGCAGATTAATATGTTGTAAGAAACTTTATAGAATAAGGAGATCCAAGCAGATGTCAGCGGCTTGATTACCTTTTTAAAAATACATTAACATTTATGGCACAAATAAGAACCGATTCATATTTTAGTATTTAGGTATTCATCCACTTATTTTTTGGGGGAAAGAAAATTCAAAATATTCTCAGACTCCATGTGTTGGCACATGTATTTAATCTCAGCACTTGAGAGGCAAAGGCCAATCTGATCTTCATAGTGAGTTCCAAGGAGGCACAGTGAAGCCTGGTCTCAAAAAATATTTCTCAACTAAAGTAATCTTAAAGGAGCTGGTATCTATACTACACTGGTAAACTACATCGTCATTTTTCTGAAAGTGAGATAAACCTGATTTGCATTTTGGAGACTCTTTGGGGCAGACATTTCAGTTGTATTTGGAGCAGTCATGAAGTGTTCTCAGAACTACAGAGCATTATTCCAAGGCATGCTCTCAGATGCATTTTCCACAGAAAACAGCATGTACTGTTTTCACAGATGGTGTAGGTAAAATTTTGTCAGATTCCTTAACAACCATTTCTTCTTTTTCTCTTACCATTTGAGCTTAAGGCAAGTTACATGATCTTCCTCAAAATCCTCAATAGTTCTGTTCAAAAGAAACTCCCAAAGGCTGGGCCTGCTGAGTGTGTCTTCTTTGAACTCAGGAGGGAGTCACATGACCAGTACAAGTCAAAAAGAAATGAGTGTATTGTAGGATAGCTTGCAGGAGACCCAGGAAGCTTTATTCCTTGGGAAGGGAAATAGTGGAGCCATGACAGCTCTGGAAAGCTGCTCAAGAATAGCCTAGGGGAGGACTCTCAGAGCTGGCCTAGGTTCTACAGGATGCACATATGCTAAGGCTTCCTGGCTTTTATCTGTAAGTTGCTTTTGGTTGAGATAAAGGTAATTAGTAAGTGTACAAACCTGTGGTACAATTGTAAGATGGGAAAGCTGCCTAAAATGGTTATGGAAACCATCAATGAAAGCTTTGAAAAGAAGTGTTAGCTTTCCATTGAAAAAGCTGTGATCAACCATGCCCCTACTGAAAACTGGATTTCCCTGTCCTAGCAGCCATCAATTGCAAAGAGGTCCTCATCTAGACGTGATGTTTCATGAACTTCATGCCCAACATGTTGTAAAGTAGGCTGGATTGATCCTATGTAGGCTTAGGGACAGCATTGGTTAGACTCTGGTTTATGAAAGAAAAGGACATGAAGTTGGGATTAGGATGTTGAGAGATAGGAGGGGAGTAGGTAGGGGTGAATATGGTATATATAATTGTATACAAGGGTGAAATGAACAAAGACAAAAAAACAGTCATGAAGTTGAGACTATCATCAGGAGATCACCAAAGACAATGAAAAGTTGGAGAAGACCCAGTGTTGGGAGTACAGAAGGTCCTTGTATCCACAGAACCAGGAATGTTAACTAGAACCAGGAATGTTAAGCACCCAGAATTGTCCTTTCAAACAAAGGGCATACAACTTGTTTTCCCAGAAAGATGGGAGCCTGGTGATCTGTGTCATCTGTTGGACCAGGCAATATTCAAGCTTCCACAATGAGAGCCAGAGTTGGCTAGTAGCCTATGACCCTTACATCCAGGGGCTCCCCAAGCTTCACAAGCGGGACCAGCGATACCTAATAGTCTAAATGAACTCTATGCTATCTGCATGACTGAGACTATGCCAGATCCTCCCCTAGTCCCTCGAGATAATACATGCAGCTTATCTTTGGAACCCATCTTCTTGGAAGGAACACCATGATCTTTGAATTAATTTTCAATGCAATTATCTCTCCTCATGCACAGGGGATTGTATTATATAAGTAAACTTTTTTCCCCAAATTATACCATGTTTAAATACTCTGGCAATAAATTTCCTGGCATAAGACTCTCTGGAAGTTTGATTCAGTTTGATAAAGTCAAACTGAATTGAGTTTTCATTCTCATCTCTTTGCAGCTCATTTCCCCATCTGCCATGATTCCTTCAAGGATCCCCTCAACATTACTTCCTGTGAAACTGAGTTGACTGGGGTTAACTAGAACAGGGGTGGCTATCTCAGGGAGTTCATCTAGATAGCATGACTCAGAAGTCACACAAAATTGCAGAACTGATAGAAGAAAAACAAAGGAAGAGAGTGGTGGAATGGAAAGGCTGATGGTGTCAAAGGCATGGAATCTAGGATAAAGTTTTTGCTCAGCCTCCAAATGGCTAATGAATAAGGCATCTAATGTTTTTTTTTTTTTTTTTTTTTGTCATAGATTCCAAGGCTAGCAGCACACAATATATTATTCCTCACCTATTATTAGTAATTGATGACTGCTGAGAGATGGCTGCTGGGAGAGGGTGAGAAATTGTTCTAATAGACAATACCTTCCAGTTAGTATGTGCAGAATAAGGTTCTGCAAAAGGCTCAGTCCTGAGTTATATGTCTGCATCAGATCCCTTCTCCTAAGGCTCAGGGATCATTTCAGAAGAGAGCACAGGCAGACTGTAGGTGTCAGAGGTAGTGTTTTCAGACACAACAGAACTACTAACTCATGGTGATTGTGACAATACACATAAGACCTGGGCAAGATCAAGCCAGTCCACATTACAGCATGAATGGGAGTGGGACTCCCAAAGCCCATCCCTAGCTGAGGATCTATTGGCAATTGATGGCTGCTGGGAGGGGGTGAGTCATTTTTCTTTAAGGGTGGAGCTCCTGAGAAGCTTCCCATGCTCCAGTAGGCAGCTCTATCCCTGGGCACATATTGAAAGCACTAAGTGGAATCAGTGGGTCTTGAAAAAAAAAAAAAAACAAAAAAAAAAAAAAAAAAAAAAAAAAAAAAAACAAAATAACCTAAAAAAACAAAAGAAAACAAAAACTATGTGTAATTTGGAAGTAATTGTGGTGAGTATAAGAGGGAAGATCTAGAGAGTAGGGGCTGGGGATGGAGAAGAAAAAAGAGCCCTTGAATAGACTACTAAAACAGTAAAAATAATGAAATTTGAGAGAGGTGCGTATGAGACACAGTGAGTAGGGAAGGACTGTATGAGGTAGGGAGTTGGGCCTGGGGTTGGACTCATATTTATAGAGAATGGGTGTGTACTTGACATGAGAGGGATGCTTTCAAGCTAGCAGTGGATACTCTGCTTGACTTTTTACTTTCTTTTTCCAATTGATTTTACTTGTTTGTTTATATATATTTATTTAATTGTCTTTGTGTTTTGAGGAAAAATTTCCCTGTGTAGCCCTGGCTGTCCTGGAACTCATTCTGTAGGTCAGGCTGCCCTCTAACTCAGAGATATGCCTGCCCCTGCCTACCCAGTGCTGGGATCAGAGTCCTATACCACCACATTTTATTTAATTTTAATCTCTCTCTCTGTAAATATATGTTTCATACATGTTCATGTGTGTGTGTGATGTATACACATATGTCTGCACACATGTTCATGTGTGTTTGTGAATGTGCTCATGCACACTCTTTGGTGTACATGTGGGGATCAGAGGACAATTTCTTGTGTTGGCCTTTACTCTCCTTGAGATATTTGTTCACCACTACATATGGCAGGCTTACTGGGCCATGAGCTTCTGGGAATTCTCCTGTTCCTCCATCCCACTTCAGGAGTGCCATGGTTACAGACATGTGCGGTAGTTGTGTACTACCATTACCTTCTTTGTGTGGGTTCAAGTCTTCACACTCATTCAGCAAGCACTTTAACACATAGCCATCTCTCTAGGCCTGCCTTTGCATTTTCTTAAGGTACACTTCAGTCAAGGCTGAGATTTGGCTCAATTGGTGGAGTGTCTGGTTAAAATGCATAATGGAGACCTGGGTTTGATTCCAGGCCCTACATAAACCAGGCACTGTGGCTCACTCCTCTAATCATAATACTTGGAGGGGGGGTAGACACAGGAGGACCAGGAGTTCAAGGTCATCCTTGGCTATATAGCAAGTTGGAGGTCAGCCTGGGGTACTTTAGAACCTCTTTCAAAAAGATTAGTCATGCCTTTGATCCCAGCACTTGGGAGGCGGAGGTGGGTTGATTTATATGAGTTTGAGGCCAGCTTGCTCTACATAGTTCTAAGTCAGCCAGAGCTCACAGTGAGTGAGACTGTCTCAGACCACAACAAATGAACAAGCAAAGCACTGTTGTTCCAGAAGGGAGATTGGAGGAATAAAATTGTATTTGGGAAAAGTGGTGACTAGTGTGACAGTATATTTGTGAGTGTGTGGGGGATTAAAGAGTCATGCCTGCTGGGTCCTACTTTCCCCATGACCTTGGAACAAAAAGCACTGATGTCAGGCCACAAAGCCAAACCCAGACTGCCATACCATGTACTCAGTACAAAAAAAAAATCTTGACAATATTTCAGGGGCCAGCATGTCTATTCTTTTCATGTAATATATGCCTATATGAGTCACTGACATGTTCCTAATCTCTCTAGAGATTCCAGCCAAATATCAGAAAACTCTCTGGATATAATCTTTCCTTTCTCATTCTTTATTTCTTTGCAATAATGTCATGTTTCTAAAATATACCGTGGATTAAAATAAACACACTGCTGTGGATCATGAAGTAGACATCTAAAGTAGGATTAGAAATCATAGTAAACTCACATTTTAAAAATAGAGCCACATTATGGTCACACATGCCTAGCATTGCTCACATGTGGTACCCGGTGATGCCGTGCTGCTGGGCTAGCACATGTCCCCCAGCCCTTATGTGGACACACAGCAGACACACTCAGCTCATGAATCACAGAGTCATCTGAGAGCTTGTGAGGTCATGGCAGGCAGCCTGCTGCCAGGGTCCTTTGTTCATTACTGAGCAAAACCAAGTGCCTAGCTTTGTTGAGTTTAAAACAGCTTAAGTTGAAAATGTCTTTCTTTTCTCTTTCAACTTACTCTTCCATCTTGCTTGAGGTCTGTGGATTCTCTATTCTTCTACTTTTTTCCTTGAGATTTTTTTTCTCATTCATTTTAGTCATTATGGAAAACTCAATCCTATCCCTTTACATGCTAGCCTGCCTGAGACTTCAGCAAAATCAAACTTTTAGGTATTTTTTGCACTGGATGGCTTTACCTTTGAAATGCCCCAGTTTCCTAGAAGGATGGAGAACATCTCCCCTCTAGATGGCATATTATGTGGGTATTCCCCAGGAGCCCTTTGGAAGCCATCTGTATCTCTACTGTCCACTATTCTCTTTCACATTCCTCCCTCTGCAAAAGTGTCCCTGGGACTGTGTTCTGTAAGTCTGTCCTGGGTAGTCAAGAGGAAGCCATTTATAAAGTCATCTCCACACCCTTATTTTTACTAAGGTGTGAAACACCCACAGCTTCAGCCTGTCCAAATGTGTTATGCTCAGTCAATTTCATATTAGATTCTAAAGAGATATATTGATCTCAGAGCAAAAACTTGATAGTATGTGTACACACAAAAGAGCTCTAGTGTGATGTTTATTAGGTTGTGCACCTGTTAGAGTGTGAGGAGAGAGGTTCTGCTTTAACACTGACCACCCTTTCCATGCTTAATAGAAAGGAAGGTTCTAGTTCTGTTCAGGGGTAACAACAGGCAGTCTTTTGTTTGGTTTGGACTGATGGTGGAAGAATGTCTTTTCATGTTTGTTTTTTCGAGACAAGGTTTCTCTGTATTGCTTTGGGGCCTATCCTGGAACTTGCTCTGTAGACCAGGCTTGCAATCATACATATGTGCACATGCATGCACATGTATAGTCATGCATTTATGGAAGCCATAAATGGATGTCAAATGTCTTCTTATATAACTTTCCAACTTATTTTATTTTGTTGGCATGAGATTCTGCACTGAACCTGTCGCTCATTGACTGGCCAGTTTGGTTGACCAGTGAGCCTTGAGGGTCTCCCTGTGCCTGTGTCTGTCCCTGACAGCTATGGGATTACAGACAAGTTTCTCAGACTCTTTTTACATCAGCATTGAGATCACAACTCAGATCCTCATTTTGTATGACTAATATCTCACAGACATTCCTTTAAAAGTCCTTTGGTCACCACAACAACCACTATTACTGTTATGATAAAGTGAGTGGGAAACCTTGGCGAATTCTATGATAGGATAAGGGGGCAGGGGAGGAGGACAAATACACTAGGCAGACAGAGTTTAAGTGAGAAGTTTTATTAGAAAGGTGAGGGAAGGGGGAAGGAAAGAGAAAAGAGGTAAAAGGTACAGAGAGAAGACAGAAGAGGGAGACAGGAAAAGTCATGTCTACCCCAAAGGAACAGCAGGAAAAAGAGCAGAAAAAGAGCTTAAGTGAGTGGGGGGTGTGTGTCTTTTTTTTAAAGGGGTCCTTTGCACCTGCATGCAGATTAGTAGTCATGGAACCCTGGGCTGACCAGAGTACTGCCTGAGTGCATTCTGCCAGGTGATAGGGGCAGGCCAGCATAATGTCTGAATTCTTACATCTACAACTACAGTGACTGCTACAACCACAAGCAACCACAACAACATAGAGTTGAGCATTCTGTGAGCCCTAACTTGAAATAAAAGAGTAAAACAGAAATACATTGGAAATTCTAGGGCTGTCTTTCCAGGAAAAACAAAAGTGGTTTAGCTGGGACAGGATGGGACAGAGTTTGCAAGTGAAAGCATGTGGGAGACAGTTTGGAGTCTCTTTTTACTAATATAATTATTTTATTTGCATTTGTATATGTTTACAATGAATACTTATGGGTACTTGGTGCTTAGCTTGGTGGTTTAAGAAAACACAAAAGTAGGCTTACTTAAGACTAAGTATGCATTTTGAATAGAATGTAGGCCAGTATCCTGCTACTGATTTTTACAGTTGTGTGCTTTTAGTCTTTGTCTCTGGACTCTGTACTATGTTACTTGTAGTAATTAATTTTAATTTTCTTTTGATGTTGATCTTCATCAACTCTTTGTTTAAATGCTGAATACTACACACACCACAGACCCTTGTTCCAATCCATCAGGCTAACTGGCCCTTTGGTCTCCTTCATGTACTTACTGTTAGTGAGTCTCTGTATTCTGCTCTCATTAGTACACATATGTCACGTGTATGTGTGTAGCAGAAACTTATGAATTTGAGACTTAAAAATCTGGAAAACAGTGAACTAAAATTAGTTGGATATATGGGACTTTCGAAATTATAAAACAACCATGCCGGGGAAAATAACTGACGCTCTACCCCACAGTAGTTTGTATGAACCAATAGGGGCTTACTTACACAGGGTTCTGAGCCACACACTACAATGTGTGTCTGTGTGACCATGGACATATGTACTGGTTACAAGCTGTTGTTTGCAAAGAGTTACTTTACTAAAAGTCTGTTTGCTGAGTGGACCCATGGAAGGATTTCTAAACACTGTGCCTTATTCTTCCTTTACCAAGTAATATGCAAAATGAGCTTTGTGTGTGTGTGTGTGTGTGTGTGTGTGATCCAGCTCAAAAAAAAATCTATGTAAAGTGATTTATGTTTATGTTTCTGGTGACAAATGATTACAGTAAAATTTTAAGTTCAATTATTAGTTTGAATCTTTTGTGTGCACCTTTGAAAAGGAAGACTACTAGACCATCAGTGAGAGATGAAAGCCTTGATAGGCAAGGAGCCTTGGGTTCTGGCTTTGTTAGTTGGGGGTGCAGTGATTTGAACAGAACCTTCTCTTTAGAACTCATGTTTCCTCATCTGATCATGTTAAAAGGTATCTCACAAGGGAAAAAGAACTGTGGGAAAGAATGAGATTCAGTTTCAATGTGCATCCTACTAAGAATTGCTGGAACTGGAACTGTGGGCCCCAACTTTGGGGGAGGCAGGCAGTGTCATATTCGCTGTCAAAGAATTCCTTCTCAGATCTATTCTTGCTATGCTTCCTTGTGGCTTTACGTATGTTGGGCACACCAGGATTGCTGTTTCTGTGTCTATGGTCTAAAGGTTTCTATGGAGCTGTTCCCCCAAGGAACCCCAATTGACAATATGTATTATGTCCTTACTGCACACAGCACATTTGGAGCTCTGGAGGTAAATGTTCTTACAAAGAGTTAAAATCCTTTCAGAAAACTCATTTAATTAGGCAAGTAGGTAGCATGCACTATGATTTATCATATGTTAGATCCACTAAGTCTTAGGATGCTGCCACAGTTCCTTGATTAAAATCTTTACTGTGGGTTACCATAACAACCTATAAGGTTGACACTCTTCACAACTGACTTGACCTATAATGTCTTGTGGGGTAGGGTGATAGGAAAGAACTCCTGAATAGAGATCATGGCACCAATACCATATTCTAAGGTCAGGTAGGTTATAATGGGAACAGAGATTGGAAAGTATCCAGTGATGACAGGGGCCTCAGAAGAACCAAGACACGTGTTTGCTTATGGAAAGGATAGTAAAATTGACCAGAATTTGTTACCCTATCTCCTGACACTTACCCACCTGCCCAGAGCTGGCTGGGTGGCTGCTCTCACATTGCCCAACATCCCTCTCCCTCATTCCTGCTCTTGTACTTACAGCATGTGTCTGGCTATTTATAGTTCTAGCAGATCTTACTGACTGAGTGATGTGCTAAACTCAAAGGTACCATAAGAGAGAAATTGGGAATCCATAGCTTTGCTTCATAATGGACTATGTTACGTGAACAAAAATATATTCCACCCTGAGATTCCACCCAAGTCCATGTTGGCAAATCAATGCATGTAATTAGGGTTCCTTATAGGAATGTACATTGGATGAGGGATTGTGCACAATAATGTAATCAATGTATAATCAGCTATACTACTGAAGTCAAAGGAGCCATTTCCTCAGACTGTGTGAAGTCCTTTTGTTGACACCTGAAACTGAAGGTAGGACACCCCATTTAACAAATGAATTATTCTGGTTCCAAATGTTGTACCCTGCATTGATCTACTCTTTAAAATTATGAGCCTGTGATGCTGGGCCTCCCTTAGTTTAACCTTAATAGCATCTGAGTACCCTGAGACAGCCAAGGATGCATTTTGGTCTTTGCCTTCAGAGAGACTGCTGACTGTGTCACACTCTTTCTTGCTGTAGTTCTCAGATGAATGCCATCAAAGGCTGTGTAATGCTGCAGGATGTGGAAGAGAGTCTCGCAGCAGAATAATATGCAACAAGGCCTCTGCTTTGTCCTGCTTTGCCCCTGATGCCTTTTTACCAACTGCATAGGTGAGATGATGAGCCACATCCCTTGTGTGCACAGTGTTCTTATCTGGACAAGAAGCAAGCTGCATTCTGAATCGAAGCCTACCATGTGCAGTTTTGAGCTCGTACCCTTGGACTTAGTTTTCTTTGTTCTTCAATAGTTCCTGGCTTCCCTCAGTGTCTCTTTTCCTACACAATGGTGAAGTTGTTTATTGCTGGGAGTTCGTTGGGTGAAACTGACCCTGGGTTCCTTAAAACTGAAGCTGTATGCATGCACAAATTGCTTCCAGGGTCACTCACTCTTTCAGGTTTCACTAAGGAATCTGTCCATCAAATGAGGAGCTGCTGACAGCAACATTTGAAGACTTCTTTCTCTTAACCAGAACACATTAACCACTTTGGAATCATATAAGGAGAAACTTTCTCACCATCTGCTGTCCGGGTCTCCTCTCTGTGATTTTAATACAGTGGAACCCACATTGTACAAAGACAATGTTGGTAGAATGCATCAATATTTTCTCTTTGCTATTTTGTCCATAATGTGTGTTTTCACACAAGTGTGTGATCTAGATGTTTAGTGTGAGAGTAAATTTCCACTTCCAAGATAGAAGTCCTGAGTGTGTCCACTCTCCCCTGTGCAATGTGGCACCTGCTGTGTTTCTTCCCTTTTGCTAATTCATCTCTTCCATTCATGTGAAACCAGGACAGCCATTTTGGAGAGATTAAATCAGAGACAAAGCACTTTTTTTTTTTTTCTGTCTTAGATAAATACCCTCTAAGATGTTGCACATGGACTTCATGATGAACTACTGTTGTAGAGAAAGCTCTACCACCCTGATAAATATTAAAGGCCTGTGCTGCCCCCATGGAGATCATGTTTTAGTCCCTCAGATGCATTCTCAGAGCCTCTCCTTTCCTTTCCTTTATTTCTGCTCCCATTTACATGACAAGGAAGCCTCTGCTCCCCAAGGGCTCCTCTGCTCCTGCCACTGTTCTCTGAGTCCAGTTGTCACTCTGTCTTTGCTGGAGAGATGGTGACAATGGAGTGAGGGGTAAGTGGTCACTGGAGCAGATGAAGTCTCCCAAACAAAGACTCTCTTCTCATGCAAATGGACATAGTAATTTAACTCCAAGGAAAGAAACTCCAGCACAATGCATCAAGAGAACTAAGTGGCATTCAACATGGTCCCACCAGGCCTTGACATCTCTTTAAGATGTCATCCATCAAAGCCTCTCCTTCCTTTCCATAGTCAGTGCAAACATGGTTTCAATTTTGAGACAGACATAGAGGAACATAAAACCCAACCTCAGTCATGGTTCTCTGGGCAGGCAGACACACCTCCAGCCTCCTCACCATCTCCTTCAACTTGTCACAGCTTCCCAGCCCGTGGGAACCCATCTGTGTGAGCTTACTTGTGGCCTATATCAGCCCCTCTGCCAGAGAGGTCTCTTTTTGCATTTTTCCTTAAACTTTCTCTGTCTCTCAAAGCTGGACTCAAGCTCCATTACCTTTCTTAGAGCCCACTCCTCCAGGCAGACAGTATTATTTTTAGAACCCCCGCTGCATCTTAAGAGTGCTCCCAGCTCCTTCCTGTGGGGCAGTTTGCTGAGGAAGGTGAGTGCCTATTCTGCAGCATTGTATTGAACTAAAGCTCTTGACATAAGAGCAGACAAATGATATCTATCACTTAGTTTGACTCCCTGTAACTGGGGAGTTACAAAACTAGGAAGATTAGATTGATTTCAGATGTACTTCTATCCATGTCTGTTGCTCTCCTAAATTTAAAACTCACAGCTCCTTGCCCCGAAGATAAGTCACATGGTTTCCTTTTGATAACTGATTAATTAGAAGTGTCATAAATAAATACATTTCAGCTAAAATAATTTCTAACTCAGAGGTTTGCTAATGATTTATAACTTTTGGTAACAGTATTATTATTGATATTGTAACAGCAAACAATGCACGGTGTCAGTCAAAGTATTTTAATATGTGTATTCATTTAAATAGTCCTCACCACCACAGTCACGGCTGCTCCTATCACAATTGTACAGATGGAGATCAGAGATTGAGTAATTTGCTGGTGAGTGTAGAGATTGGGGACCCATGCTTTTAGCCTGTCCCTGAAACTGTCTGTCAGACTACCAATGGGGTCCCTCACAATCTTAATCTTTCTTTGTACAGTGTCCACACATGTGATCTCAGGAGCCAGAAACCCTGAGAACATTAGTGAAATTTCCTTTCCACACATTACTCAGGGTCAGATTCACTTTAAATAAAGAGGTCTACTCTTAACAATAGAACAGCAGGGCATTGTAGTTAAAGTTAGGCATCTAGGCAGGGAGTGTTTGAAAGTAGCACAAGAGTATTGGTAGAACACACAAGGACAGGTGGCTCCAGTGTTTTTTACCCCCATCTTCATTCATGTTTCTGTTATTTGTTAGATAAAGGAAGATAGTGTAGTGGATGAAGAAGATGAACTGATATAGGGGCTAGCTAAAATAAGGCATGTATAAAGCTGCAAGGAGAATATACAGTCCCCTTGCTTCAGATAATGGGAACATTTTCCCTAGTTAAGAAGGAAAAGACTTCTTGCCACTCAGACACTTGGTGGAGACAAGCTTGTATTCTGGGGTTGAAATATTCTTCATGTTCATTGCTCTTAAGATAACTCATTGACTCTGTGTGTGTGTGTGTGTGTGTGTGTGTGTGTGTGTGTGTGTGTGAGAGAGAGAGAGAGAGAGAGAGAGAGAGAGAGAGAGAGAAAGAGAGAGAGAGATAACACATTGTCTGGGTGTTCTTGTCCCATTTAGGAGGACACAAGGGGCCACTTAGATATATGTACATTTTCCAAAGAAATACATGGTGAAATGAAAGCTACAAAAACCTTCCTGTCAACCACTGAAATGGGGCAAAGTAGATATGAGAGGAAAATTTACCTGTGCCCACAGAGTAAACTGTGTTGTCAAGGGTACTCTTGTGTGGAGCTAAAAGGCTTTTACCAGATGCTCACTGGAGAACTGAGACATTCTCATCCAAAATGAGCCTCCACAGGAGCAGATGTAGTGGCATGAAGCCCACCCCGTAGCTCATTGTCATCCTTCTCAACAGTGCAAGACTGATTTCCCAAACCAGAGGAGAAAAGAAGCAAGCAAAGAACAACAAAGCTCAGAGATGACTTGTTTTCTCATAATTGTTAGTACTAGTCTAAACACTGGGAAGAGTAAATAGACAGACTTTCTATAAAGGGAAACTAGAGAAAGATTGAGTTCAATTGCCCTGAACTCATGTTTAAAAAAAAAAAAAGAAAGAAAGCAAGAAAGAAAGCCATGTTTAGTTTTGTGCATTTGTAACTCCATTGATGGGGAGGCAGAGACAGGCAGATCCCTAGTGCTCACTGTCCTGCCAGCCTAACTGCCAGGCTATAGTGGTGCACACCTTTAATCCCAGTAATTTTGAGGCAAAGGCAGGCAGAGTATGTTCCAGTAAAGCCAAGACTACACAGAGAAACCCTGTCTTGAAAAAAGAAAAAGAAAATCAAACAGCCAGCCTAACCTATATGGAGGGTACAGGCCAGTGAGAGACCTTGTCTCACAAAGCAAGGGGAATGACACCTATTTTAGCTTCTTCTCCATTTCTGTGCTAAAGTGCTCCCACAAAGCTACTTAGGGAAGAAAGGGCTTATTCTGGTTCACAATTTTCAGATGCAGACTATTATGGGTGGGAAAGTTGAACTGGTACAAAGAAGCTTGAAACACTTGATCACAATGCATCTCCAGTCAAGAAGCAAAACCCAACGAATGCCTGCACTTTAGTGCTCGGCTACTTTATACAGTCTGGGAATCCCTGCCCAGGAAATGACCCTATCTACCATGATGATGAATCTCTCCACATCAATGAATTGCAATCAAGTTGTCTCCCACAGCCTTGCTCAGAGTCTCATCTAGATGATTCTATATTCTGTCAGGATGACAATTAACAGTAACTATCCCAACACCTGTCGCACAGCATCCAAAGTTGTCCTCTGGCCACCACACATAGGTGTACACCTGCATGCACACACATGCACACCACACACACACACACACACACACACACCAGGGGAGGCTATGGTGAGCAGGGTGTGGGTGGATTAGCAGTAGAAGGTAAAGGGGTTAAGTCTTTAAAAAACAGTAGTGCAGGAAGGTTTTATAGGGAAAGAAACCATTTGAACAAGACTAACCTAAATAGCAGCTGTCTGAGCAAAGGTGTGGTGAGGAACCCTCTACCTGCCCCAAGAAGCTGATATGGACAGGCATGGAGTTATGGAGAAGCAGATTTTTGTTGGGGAACATGTGCTGCTTAAGATGATATAATTCATTTTTAAATCTTCCATCTAAGTTCAACCCATAGTTGCCCTAGGGTCCAGGTTAGACATTCAGAGAGGCTAGCATGGCTGTTTCCCTGGCACATGCTCATCTCCTATGCCCTGTGAGCTGCTCAGCTACCCGTGAACTATCTGAAAAAGAAAGGAACACCTCAGGCAGCCTTTGGGGGGTGCTGCTGTACTGTCCCCCTGCAGTGGGAAGCACTTTGCCCATTTCTGTGTGTTTCTCTGTCTCCTCCATCTGCTTCCTATGACTGCTCCTCTTCCTGTACAAGAGAAAGTCTTATTTTTATTGTGAAATAAAGTGAAAATTACGGGCTCCTATGTGGAAAAGATTCTCCCTTGACCTGTGTGAACATTCCACTTATACACCCATGGTGTGCAGTGTCGAAGCACAGAAAAAGCCACCTCTCAGCTACAGTTTAAAGGGATTGTTGGAATTTATTTCAGTCATCTGACCTATGAAGCAAGACAACATCTGACTTACAGAAACCACACTCCTCATGTTTGGTTAATGACTGCATCAGTATGATCTCTCTCTCTCTCTCTCTCTCTCTCTCTCTCTCTCTCTCTCTCTCTCTCTCTCTCTGTGTGTGTGTGTGTGTGTGTGTATGTGTGTAGGGAAAATATGAGAGGAGACGGGTTTGCAAATGCAAGATAACCTGAAGGAAAAATATTCTGGGATTATGATTTCCTGGTCTTCCCCCACTCCCACTGAACACAGCTGTGTTCCCTCAGAAGATTCTCTGTGGAGGCTTGGCACCCTGATGTAAGGACCAGAGACACACTGTCTATAGTGTTAATAGGCAAATAACAAGGCCATTGCCACTGGTTTAATCTCTCGGTTGGCATCTGAATATAGGCAGTTGTTTTAATGTAGTAATTAGCTGAACCCTCAGGGGAATCTCTTTCCAAGAGGCATGTGAGCACTTAGAATCTTTGTCAGTCTGCTCCATCCGTAGCTACTCATTCAAGGGAATAAAGATAGTTGGCAGCAATCTGAGTTCTTTAGCACTGCTCTATTTGATGGACTAGGAGACTGACAGCAGTGCCCACAGTTTGTGTGGAAATCACAGTGATGCCACACTGTGGGAAATTTGCATCAGTTATTAGGGCTTATTTCCTACTTACAGGAAAATAGAAATTCACATGAATTTTACACTGTGATATGCCTACACCTGAGGGGTCTATCACAGAGATGTGTTTGTCTGTTGGCAAAACCAGAAAAGACCGATTTGAGCCTTCAGCCAGCAATGACAACAGAGGCCTGTCTTCTGTGTGTGTGTGTGTGTGTGTGTGTGTGTGTGTGTGTGTGTGTGTGCAACTGATTTGCTCACTGCACATTGTCTGTGGTAAGATGAGATTCCAGTCTTGGAACCCCCTTGCTGCCTCAGGTACACAATAAAAATATTCTATTCAGGGCCTGGGGAAAGGGGGTGGGGAGGATCAAGTTTGTCAGTAGAGTACTCATTGCACAAACATGGACCCAAATTCTGTCCCTGGAGTGTAAATGAAAAGTCATGTCTGGTGGCATGCTCTTGCCATCCAATGTTGAGAAGGAGGAGACAGAAGGATTTCTGGGGCTAGTCAGCTATCAAGCCTCAACAGCTAGCATTAGTCTTATGAGAAACACTGTCTCAAAGAGTAATATGGGCAGCACTGGAGCAATGACACTGAGGCTGACTTTGACCTCCACATGTATAATCATATAAACCATGTCACCCATAAACACAGATGCACATGCACATATGTAAGCATACATTCAAAAATATTCTCAAAGACTGAGATGGGAGGGGCCTATCACTGGGTAATGTGGTGATATCTTGCTTGTACAAATAAAGTCTGTCTGAAGATCAGAGGATGGACATTGCTACTAGCTAACCATTGGAGTCTGGAGGTCTGTACAGACAGGTAGGAGATGGCTGGGAAGAGAGAGGATATAAGCAAGACGAAATAAGGAACATGAGCTCTTTTGTTCTGATGGGAAACTAATGAGGTAGAGGTGTCTTTGGCTTGCTCATTCTTTCATCTGATCTTTCAGCATTTTACGCTATAACTAACTCCAGGTTTTTATTATTTAGACCAATTAAGAACTCCATTTATGTTTGGGTAAAGTAACAGAGCTCTGATTGTGTGTGTGTGTGTGTGTGTGTGTGTGTGTGTGTGATATGATATATATGATATATATATATGTATATATACATATATATGATAATATATTTATCTCCCCTCAATTGTGATATAGAATTCTACAAATGTCCTGCTTTTCCTTGATTTTTTGAAATGCAGTTGTTTTCCTCCTTGATGTACTTGTCTTTTAATTTTTAATTCATGTACAAAGAAAAGTTTTAGGGGAAATAAAAAGATCAAAGAAATAATAACAAGAAGCATCCTTTGTTCACACAATTAAGGCTAAAGTCACATCCTAATGACACAGGCAGCCTTTGGGCCACCTTGAGAATTTATTTCTCTGATCACAGACACTCAGAGCAGTGAGCTCGACAACCACATGGATTATGGTCCCTCACAGAAGGGATCTGAAAAATCAATTAGTTGACTCTTACCCTTTCTACCCTGGAGCCACTGAAAGATGTTTGTTTCTAAAATACCACTTTAGCCAGTTCCTAGCTGGACAGAGAGGACAGAGTCAACAGAAAGCCCATCCACAGATCTCTGACTGGAGCTTCCTTGGCCCATCTCCTTCCAAAGCTCTCTGAATCTGAGATGAGTCTTTAAGGATGTCTCAAGTTGTGATGCAAAGGGGTAAACTGTTAAGCCACATTTCCACCAGACACTCTGTGTGGATTGTCCTAGCAAGTGGCTTTTGGTTTAGCAGAGGTAATCCCAGGCAGGCTGAGGCCTGACAACTGTCTACAAGCACTATTGGCTGTGAGGAGCTGGGCTTACAGTGTAGATGGGGACAAGGGAGTCTGAATGCTAATCACAGGTGGTACTTCCTGTCCGACTAGATAACAGACTTCCAGACCAGATTAGTTATTCCTAAGAAAAGTAAAACTCCCTGGTTCTTGAAGACCAAAAATTATAATGTCCAAAATCAGATTAGATGTAAGCCATACAGAAACTGCTGGGTTTGCAGGGCAAGTGACCTTTACGGAATTGCTATCTCAAGAGCTGCTGAGGGCCTCAAAATTGGCAATGTTGGCGGAACACAGTATTATCAACGGTTAGAAAACATTGAAATGGAGAGAGAGTCTGCAGGCCAGTTGTTTTGTGTGTGTTTTCAAGTTTCATTTCATGTAACAAAAAATGAAATTGGAAATTACAGACTGCGTGGGAGTATGAATTATTTAAGAACTGGTTTCTAATTAGCGGTCTAGGGTCTACTCTTAGCAGAAGTGCTCTGTCCCTCCATCAGAGAGCGGGCAGTCTGTGCACTCTGGCTTTTCGGGTTATGATGCAAGTGTCAGAGCATTCTTGTTTTATAGGTTGCCCTTCATGGTTTTTTACCCCCTCGAGATGAACCAAACAACTTTATTTATAATCTTATTAATAAGTATTTAGAGGCTCACCGCCAGGTCCACAGTGAGGGCTGGAATTATCTTCCTATGCTGAAAGAAGATTCCCATTGCTAGGGGCACTGTGGGCACTTTATACACCTCAGAGTCAGGAAGGCAGGGTCCTGAGTCTCACAGCCCTGCTATCCACAGCTTTCTGCCTAGAGCTCTCACTGCCTGATGACTGTTTCTTGTAGGTACCTGTGACAGATTGGTTTGTTCCAGTTTCAAAGTGTGGTGCTTCCATAGTCGGAAAGTCTAAACTGTGCACGATCTAGGGTGTTGCCTTGGAACAAATTCCAAACCTTAAAGTACGTGTTAAAAAAAAAAGTAAAAAGTGATGTTTGGAAAAAGAGGGTGTAGAAAGAAAATTCATAAGTAAAATGATATTCCATTAACTGATATGCTCTGTATATTGTTTATTGCATTTTTCAAAGAAAGCAGAAAAGTAATCAACATTTTTTTCTAACATTGTTAATTATAAATGAAAAGACTGTGTATGTTTCATAGATGGAAGATACTTTTCTTAAGTCAGTAATACTTACAATATACTTCAACTTTTACAGATCATTATTTGTAATCCTTTGCCGAGTTTTAAATTTGCCATGGAGCTGAGGGCATTTTTCATCAAAATTCTTTCTTTTTTTAAAAGATTTATTTATTTATCATGTATACAGTATTCTCTCTGCATGTATCCCTGCATGAGACTCTCATGTGCATATTCATTGTGCTTTGATAAAATGAACCCTGATCCCCTCCCTTTGAATTCTTACCCAGCTCCCTATCAACTTTGTTTCTAGCTAATCTCTTTAAAGGCATTGGATCCACTTAGTGCTTTTTGTATGGAGGTGTCTATAGGGGCATCATTCTGAACAATTTTCCAGCAGATGCATCCCTGAAGAAAAGTGGGGCCCTCTCCCAGCAGCCATCAGATGCGAAGAGCTTCACAGCTAGAGGTAGGACTTCAAGTTGAGCCCCGACCTTGTCTGCCTGGGACTTTGTCTTGATCTTATGTAGTCCTTGTGCATACAGTCACAGCTGCAGGGAACTCATTTGTGCTCTGGTCTTGTCATATCAAGCAAATAATGTTTCCCTGCAGATGTCTACTACTTCTGGTTTACAGATTTTCTATCTCTTATTCTACAATGGTTCCTGAACCTTTGGTGGTGGTGCAGTGTGATATAGATATCCTATTGAGAGACTGCTATTTTAAGTCTTCTCTGGTGTTGTAATCCTAGATAAGCAGTAGTTACCTAGTGACATTGAGGCAATTGCTAATTACCTGATGCTTCATTTGAATGTCAGTGTATAAACCAACAAAAACCTCCATATTTTTCCTATACTATATTTGGTCCATTAATTGAACTTAGTATTCAGATAAAGTTTGTTTATACTCTATTCGACATGTATATTCTTTGTTGTTCTGTTTTTATTTTTGTTCTGAACTGGCTCTCATGTACCTCTGGCTGGTCTTGAACTAAATTGACTCTATAGCAGAGACTAACTTTGATCTTCCTACAATCACCTCCCAAGTGTTGGAATTACAGTTATGAGCCACACTCAGATCCACCTTAAATTTTTGTTTTCCTTTAAAAGATTGATTTATTTTTATTTTGTGTGTATTTTTTTTTTGCCTGCATGCATGTATGTTCACTATGTGTGTGCAGTGCCAAAGGAAGCCAGAAGAGGGTCAAAACATCTGGAAAAGAAGTTAGAAATGGTTTTGAACCATCATGTGGGTGCTAGAGTCTAAGCCTAGGCCCTCTGCTCCTCTGTAAGAGTATCCAGTGCTCCTAGCCACTGAGCCCTCTCTCTGGACCTAGGTTCTGCCTTCTTAATGATTAATATTTTGAATGCATTCTTTTTTATTACAACTCTATTCTTTATGTCAAACTATTTTATATTTTGCTCTGCTGTTTTGATCACTAATCTCTTTTCCACATGTTGCTTGTATCCCTCCTGTGGAGTGCCTGAGCTGGTGAAGGCATCCCTTCTGCCTTAGCTCACAGGTCAGCTTGGTGCACATTGACTTGAGCCTTTGGCCAAGTTCACAGGACTCATCGTTCAGCTGAACTTATCTCCTCATCTTGGCTATGTCTCTGCTCCTTCACTTTCCCCTGTGGGATTCCAACATACCATTAAGATGAGAACACACAGTGATGATAGATAACAGAAAATCTGGAGAACAAAGAGCATTAAGGGGAACTCTGGGACAAAAAAAAATCTACAATACAATTCTGTGTACACCGAAATGAAAAAGAGTTTTTAGGAATGCCTAATATGTACTGGGGAACTGATAGAATTATGAAAATATATGTTTTTTCCAGATAGCACTACATGGGCTTACTGACAGTGATCTGTGCACAAGTCAATGACAATGAACATCTTCTCCATCTGAACTTGGTCTATCTTCCTACATCTGTGAGATTATTTATTGTGAACAACAAAGGGGATTTTCTCAGAGCACTGTCAGAGACCATTCAGTAAGGATTCTGGGGGTTGTAACATGATAAATGGATGCTGTTTTTATTTTAATTATTGGATGGGATGGTGAATGACTGAGTCTTCATGTTGTGTGAAGGTTCATGTTTTACATTTCTTTGAGCTTTTGATCTTCTCTGTTGGTCTAGTTTTCCCAGTCCATCTGAAATCAGGTTCTTCAGAGTCTAATATCAACCCTAATGTCACTGGTGTGTCTTTCATTACCACTAGACAAAAGCATTATTTGGTACAGATGGTAGAAACAATATCTGTGCAAGATAAATTACATGTTGTAATTTCAACCAGCCAGAGAAGGTCACTGTGATGTACACTCACTTCACCTGGTGTTTCCAGCATTCCAGAGGCCCACTGAATCTCATGCCCACTAGTGTCCAGATATTGGTGGACAAACTCTTAAATTCCACCTAGCAAACAAGGACACTAGATAGTGTGTGAAGAAAAATAGTGTCAAGCAATGCAGAAACTTGTGCCTCTAATAGTGGTTTGAAACTGCTGTGTGATATACTTTTCTCCCAATAAAACACATGAAAAAATATTTCTCTACCTTCTGAAAATAATACCTTGCATAAACAGATTGTTAGCTTGACAAAAAGGCGTTGAGGTTCTGTTCTCTGCTGTTTGAGCTTTGATTGCATCGGGCCTCCAAAGAGCACACCTCTGCCTATAAAGCTTATGAATCTATTATCTTAAATATCAGATATGGTTTTCAAGTTGGTAGATGGGCTCTTTGGGGAGTTCTTCCTCCATGTTTTAAAAGCAAATCTATGTGTTTCTGGCATGTCAGCTCCTCTGGTGAGCCCACAAAGATGTAGGCTCCTTATTTCCTTCAGAGCTGATGATTTATAGCCCTATTCACAGGCAAGGGTATGTTTTCAAGGTGTGTCTGGCTATGATCAATGAATCTCACACATCTGTGGTTTATCCTTACAAAGTATTAATTATATAATATAATGATCTTTAAAATCTTTAATGCTTCTCTACAATCATGCTTTTGGGAAACTTTTCAATGACAATACTGCTTTTGATTATAAACTCATGAGTATCAGAAATCTTTCACATGTGAGATACACACATAGAAAATCAGGAAATGTATAAATGAGATGAAACTATACTGCAGAATAAATTCCCAAAGTCATTCTAGACATGTATTCAATATATGGCTTAACTTTTGGGAGATCACAAATGTGTGTTATTTCTTTTATGATTTCTTTTAATATATGCGAATATTAAACATTATGTTTACAGGTATACTAATTAGTAAAAGATGGAAAAACAGAATAAAATTAAAATATTTATAACAAATGGAGTTTATTTTCTGTGTTCTTTTGATTAAGTTGCTATGATATTTCATAAAGAAATACTTCTGATTTAGAAATGAGGTTATAGATATATATGTTTATATGTAAACATATAAATATATATACATATAGGATAGCAATAACACCTAACAATTACTTAATTTCCATTTTGCCTATGAAATTGGCCTCAGATTCATAAATCACAGTCATGATCACATTACATTTTATTTTAGTGCACTGAGAAATGGTCTTTAAAAACACTATTTGTTTCATTTTGTGTGTATAAATGTTTTGTGTTCATGTACATCTCTATGCCCTGTGTGTGTCTAGTGCCCACAGATATCAGAAAAAGGCATAGGATTCCCTGAAACTGGAGGAACAGATGGTTGGGAACCATGATGGTTGTAAATGCTGGGAACAGAAGCCAGTTCTTCTGCAAGAACAGTAAGTACTCTTAACCATGCATGAGTCATCCCTCCAGGCCCTGGGAAATATTCTTTATAAAACTGGGAAATAGTTTCAATAGACTTATACTCATAATTTATTATTTTTTCTCTTATTCAACTTGAATAGCAACCCATATGGAAAGAAACATTCTGTTCAGGGTTTGCAGGGCTTGGTCCTTGGTGATTCTGTTGTCCAATGAAAAGCAAATTATGCACCAAATTTTTATGGGAAATATTATTTATTAATATTAGAAGAACAGCAAGCAACAGGCTTGGAAGGAACATGAAAATATAAGCAATACATTTTATAAAGATGTAAAAAATGTATAGTGGAAATATTTGAATTCTTGTAACACTATTAAAACTAACATCTGAGAGACTGAAATCCAAAGGAGCATTTACCAGCACATATTATGGAATTTGATCTTGGAGTGCACTACTGAATTGGACATTTTAGATCAGGAGTGTTATATTTTATCATGTCCACTTTATAGGCATTTACTGTACAGTTAGTGAGGCAAAACACAACCACATGAAACAGCACTGCCCGATTTTCATGGATTATACAGTAGGTCTATGTTTCTTTTTCTTTCCTCTTCTCTTCTCTTCTCTTCTCTTCTCTTCTCTTCTCTTCTCTTCTCTTCTCTTCTCTTCTCTTTTCCCTTCCCTTTCCTTCCCTTCCCTTCCCTTCCCTATCCTCTCTCCCTCCCTCCTTCCCTCCCTTCTTCCTTTCTTTTAAAGATAGGGTCTCACTGTGTAGCTCTAGAGTCCTGGAACTCACTCTGTAGACCAGACTGGCTTAGAACTCAGAAATTCCTTCCTGCCTCTATCTCCCCAGAGCTGGGATTAAAGGTGTGAGTCAACACTGCCAAGCACAGATCTACATCTTTTTTGTTTCTTGTTTTCATATAAACATAATATTTTGAAATAGAAATACAAAACCAAATACTGAAGGAGATGGACCACAGAGAGGATAGATCATGGAATTGGGAGTCCAAAGACCAGTTTCATGAAACTCTTTTCTTCATTTGTTCTAGTGTAGCCAAAGAGTCAGTTGGAGCCTGAAAGAACTCTACCAGTGTTGACCTGAGTTACTGTGTGAGAAAACTGTAGGAAGCCACTCTGCTGTTCTGGAGAGTACAGGGTGCTGAAAAGGTGGGAGTTACACTACAATTAGTAGGAGAGGAGAACTGTTGGTCCACCCCCCACCTTCCCCCCACCTCCCCCACTCCAACCCTTGCAGGCAGATGGCAACTTGGATGTGCTTTCCTGTAGGAGTAAGGTTTTTCCTCCCGCCGCTGGTCTTGTCCCACTGCTGTGCCAGCCCCAAATAACACACAGAGACTCTGTATTTGATATTATGATGTTGACCGTTACTTGTTTCTTATCGGCTAGCTCTGTCTTAATTATTAACCCATTTCTATGTATTTCCACATGGTCTTACTGAGAATAGAGGAATGGCAGTTCTGTTCTCTCCAGACTCTCCATCTTGACTCCTCCTTATTACTTCCTCTTTCCTCCTTGTCCCCTAGTCCCACCTGTATTGCTTTCCTATTGGCCAACAGTGCTTTATTCATTAACCAGTATGAGAAACATATACAGAATGACATCTCCCACCACTTTCCCCATACTCTGAACTCTGACAAGGGCCTCAGAAGGTTTTAGTAAACAATCCCAGGCTGGCTCCCCCTCCTTCCCTCTCTCATGATTTCAAGTCTTTCGTTCTGCTCTTAGCTTCTGTGCCTAAAACAAACTCCTGCATCTGAATTTATTCTGAAGATCTCGGTTGGTTTTTAGGAGAGAAATCTCATATTAACATACTGTTTCACACTCAGTAAGTGTTCAAACAAAACAAAACTGCTGCTTGGAATCAAGAGGTATCTTAGCTAGCATCTTGGGCTCCGGCTTTGTTGGTGATGGTTGCATAGTGTTAAGGAAATTAGTTTCACCCTTTTTGCCTTGATTTCTTACACAGTGGGAATAAAGATAAAACTTATAAGGGTTGATGTGAGGGCTAAATAGAATGTAAATCTTAACTAATGCTTGAGTTGTGGTAATGCAGACTGAAATTATTTCATTAATTCAAAGATATCATATGATATGAAAGTGTCATAGTATTGCGCATTTCACCTTTTCATTCTGGAGGTTAAGATATTCCAGGAATATGCTCTTTGCAGACTGTTTTTAAGTGTGTGGGGGAGATATATTGGGTGTATTTGTAAGAATGTGTGAGTGTGGGTGCACAGATGCCATGACGTACGTGTAGAGGTCAGAGGACAGTTTTGGATCTCCACCCTTGCCTTGTTGTTGATCAACTCTGTGCACACCAGTAGTTCCCAAGTTTCCGGGGTGTCCTGTCTTCACTTCCCATCTCCCAGGAAAACACTAGGATTAAAGGAGTGCACTTCACTTGGGTTCTAGGGTAAACTATGGTCTTCACACTTCTGCAAGAACTACTCTGCCTTCTGAGCCATACCCCTAACCATCTTTCTAGACTTTCTATGGGGGAAGTAATTTCATGACTCTTCCAGCTTCAAGCAGTTGTTCACAGCCCTTGCCTTCACCAGCTTATTTACCACTTAATTAAAACACAGAACTCAGCTTGCTTTGCTATACCCCCTTGCACATTGACTCTTCTGTCTCTCTCCTACTGAGTACTCTTCCCATACCATAATCTTTATGTAATCACATCTGAAAGGTCCTTTTGTCACATAAAGAGACTTACAGTCCTATGGGTTACAACATGAATATATTCCCCACCCATGCTTCTTAAGTTGGCTGAATACAAGTTTCCAGCTTCAGGTTATTCATCTTTTCCATTCATACTACCATGCCCATGGGAAGATCAAGCAAGAATTCTCTCTCTCTCTCTCTCTCTCTCTCTCTCTCTCTCTCTCTCTCCCACCCTCTCTTTTCCCATGGGGTCTCACTATGTAGCCCTGGCTGATCTAGAAATTACAATATAGACCAGGTAGGCCTTGAACTCACAAAAGCTGATAACATGCTATTTAGGTACACATAATATGCATATTATATATACTGTGATAGAATAAAGGCAGCATATAGAGGGGAACATGGACCCCTACACCCACACACATTTACATGCTCTCTGTAGATACATACATATGCATACATACATACTATCTATAGATATACATGCATACATACATAAATAATACACTTTCTTACACATAAATACATGCTACCCATCTATACATGTATACACCTATACTACTTAGACATACACAAATTCTATCTGACTTAGTTTCTTTCCATGTTGCTGTGATTAAATGCTCTGAAAAAAGCAATATAAAAGAGAAAGGGTTTATTCTAGTTACACAGTTCAAGGTACATTTTGTCAGGGGGCGTTATGGCTGGCAGAACTTGAAGAAGTCAAGGAAATTGCATCTACAATTAGAAAGCAGAAGCAGAATGGAATGATGCTGCTGCTTAGTCGCACTTCTCTTTTTTTTAAAATTTATTTTATATAACAAAGTCCAATTAAATGAAAACAAACATTTATACACAATATTTGGGAATTTGGGCGTTGTTCTTTCCAAACTACTTCCTGCTGGTAAGGGGCGCTGTCATGGGGGATTGGAAGAAGATTCAGAAATCCTGGCTGTAGTCTGTAGGGCTGTTTTGTCCAGCTGTTTTGAATGTAGGATCAACTTGTACTCTGTTTCAGGCGGTCTGGCATGATCAAACCACATTAGTCTGGAAGGAATCCACATCTTTTCATTTTCTCTGGAAACAAAAAGGGAAATCCTTTTCCCCAGTAACTTGTCCTTCAACTTAAATTTTGGAATCAAAGCATTTTTTTTAATTTAATTTATTATTTTACATGTCAATCCCAGTTCACCCTCCTTCCCTCCCTCTCTCCTTCCCTCCCTCCATCCTTCCCTCCCTTTTACCCTCTCTGCTCTCTCACATGAACTTTAACCACCCTCCCCTCCCATCCCCCCACCCCAAATTCCATATGTAGGGGAATGCCATCCAGTTGGGGTCATGTAGATCTGACAGGTCATGTGAAGTAGGGGCTAGGGCTTCTCTCCTGTCTCTAGATTAAGGCAGTTATCCCTCCATGGGGGATGTGTTCGCAAAGTCCTTTTGTGCAACAGGGATACATCCTGGCTCCACTGTCTGAGGTCTCTTAGACTGCTCAGTCCTTCTGGCTGAGACCCATATTCAGGGGGGCCTGAGTCACTCCCATGCTGGCTTCCCAGCTATCAGTCTGGGGGCATGTTAGCACCTCCTTGTTCAGGTAAGCTGTCTGTATGTGTTTCTGCCTCATGGTCTTGTCCTCTCCATCTGCATCTGGGTTCTAGTTCGACTCAGTGTTTATTTATGAGTGTTTGATCCTGTTTTCAACAGGCATTAGTTGAGGGCTCCATGGATAAGTTAGTTGTTGATCTCACTCTCTGGGAAGGGTATTTATGATAGCCTTTCCAAGGAAGCTCACATTGTTAGTTGGGAGCAGTCTTGTAGTTGTCTAGACTTTTCTTTGTGTTCAATTTTATCTTCAAACCAATATTGGCTCCCTCTTTTATGTTCTCTCTCTCTGTCTCTGTCTCTGTCTCTCTCTCTCTCTTTCCTATCTTCTATTCCTAACCAGGCTCAATCTTCCTGGTCGCACATGTTTTCCTTTCTTCCCCCTCATTTTTTTCCTACTTCTCTCTCCATTCGCTGCCTCACCAGTTCACCTGAGCTCTGGGGGACTTGTCCCTTTCCAGTTCTGCTTTTTGTTAATTTGGATAAAGGTTTGTCTACCTTGTTGATTTTCTCAAAAAAACAACTCTTCGTTGCATTGATTATTTGTATTGTTTTCCTGGTTTCTATTTTGTTGATTTCAGCCCTCAAGTTGATTATTTCCTGGCGTCTACTCCTGTTGGGTAAAATCGCTTCTCTCTGTTCTAAGGCTTTCATTTGGGCTGTTAATTCTCTTATGTGACTATCCTCTGTTTTTTTCATTTGGGCACTTAGTGCAATGAACTTCCCGCGTAGTACTGCTTTCAAGGTGTCCCATAAGGTGTCCCATAAGTTCGGGTATGTTGTATCCTCATTCTCTGGCCAATAGCTCTGGCCAATAGCTCTGGCCAATAGCTGGCGGAAGAGGATAAGGGCTGAGCTGGAACTTGAGAAGGTTTTGCAGGGTAGTGGGATCTCACTGGAAACTGGCGCTCTTCAGCTGAGACCTCTTTCTTCGGCAGAGGCCCGGATTTGGGGGTCAAGAATCTTGTCAGCAGGCACTCAGAGTGGACCCTCAGAGATAGGTGGATCTCTGGGAGGGGCCCGGGACTCCAGCAGAGGACTGGAGGCGGGGTCAGAGACCAAACAGGTGGAAATTACGGGTGGTCCCGCATGGATAGTCAGGTCTCCTTTGTTCAGAGTTGCTCAGAGAAGTCTCTGAAGTAGGGTGGACTGTTGGCTCCACCCTCTGTCCCAGTGCTCAACCAGAGCGGCAGGACCGTGGGTGGGGTAGGGCACAGGGTAGGGGGGGTAGGCTGGAGGTAGGGATTGGTGGGGGTGTATCAGAGCTCCAAGGGTGCTCTGGATGGGGACCGGAGACAGGAGCAGCAGGATCAGGGACCAACCCAGGGAGTTCGGGCGGGGGAGGGGGGAAAAGAGGTTATAGGGGACAGGCAGCCCCGATTAGGCTCAGACTCACCTCTGGCCAATAGCTGGCGGAAGAGGACAAGGGCTGAGCTGTAACTTCTAGTCCCACTTCTCTTACACAGTGCAAGATGGCAGCCTGGTCATGACATCATCCACAGTAAACGGGTCTCAATTAATGCAATCTGACAATCCCCAAGGTCAAGTAATACCTTCCAGGTGATTCTACATCATATATGTGTATATGTGTGTGTGTGTGTGTGTGTGTGTGTGTATACATATATGATGTATATATATACACACACATATATATGTATGTGTATAGATATATACATATATATGTGTGTGTATATATATACATATATATATATATATATATATATATATAATTTTTTTTATTTTACATATCGGTCCCAGTTCGTTCTCCCTCCCTCACATGCCCCCCACCCCCTCCCATCCCACCCCCCACTCCACAGGGAGGGTGATGCCTTCCAGGAGGGATCATCAAAATCTGTCAAGTCATTTGGAGTAGGAACTAGGCCCTCCCTCCTGCCTCTAGGCTAAGGGAGTATCCATCCATGGGAAATGTGCTCCCAAAGTCCTTTCATGCACAAGGGATACATCCTGGTTCCATGGTCAGAGGTCCCTTAGACTGCCCAGGACTTCTAACTGAGACCCACGTTCAGGGGGTCTGAGTCAGTCCAATGCTGATTTCCCAGCTATTAGTCTGGGTGTCCATGAACTCCCCCTTGTTCAGGTCAGCAGTCTCTGTGGTTGGTCTTGTCCCCATTTTCTTATCACTTCTCCCTCTCTGCATCTGGATTCCAGTTCGGCTCAGTGTTTAGCTGTGGGTGTTTGCTTCTGTTTCCATCAGCTACTAGATGAGGGCTCTATGATGGCATATAAGTTAGTTATCAATCTCATTATCAGGGAAGGGCATTTATGGTAGCCTTTCCACTGTTGCTCAAATTGTTATTTGGGGTCAGTCTTGTAGGTCTCTGAACATTTCTCTAGAGTCAGTTTTCTCTTCAAACCATTATAAGCTCCTTCTGTTGTGGTATCTCTCCTCTCTCTCTCTCTCTCTCTCTCTCTCTCTCTCTCTCTTTCTTGCTCTCGTCTATTCGTTCTCCGACTCAGTCTTCCTAGTCCCACATGTTCTCCTCTCCTCCCTTCTCTTTCTTCTAATTCTCTCTTTACTCATTCCCCCACCCCCATACACACACTCCCAATATGCTCAGGAGATCTTGTTCCTTTCTCCTTCTGTAAGGGACCTTGTATGAATCTCTTAGATCCCTCCTTGTATCCTAGTTTCTCTGGCGGTGTGAATTATAGGCTGGTGATTCTTTGCTTTATGTCAAAAATTCATATATGAGTGAGTACATACCATGTTCCTCTTTTTATGACTGGGTTACCTCACTAACTACTGGAATTAACACCATCATATCTCTATATAAGTACATAAATAAATACTACCTTTATCCACACACATTTAGGCATACATCAATACTATATATATATGTATATATATATATAAATATATACATATACATATATGCATGTATACTTCTATACATGAATAACCATATATTTATGTGATTGAGAACAATAAAAAATAAGCAGTCATGTGTTAACAGGGTTAAGATAAACATCTAGGCTTTGAGTGATTTGCAATATGGAATATATAGTTTACAAAAGGTGTTTAGGTATGTGAAAACTGTGAGGAATTTTGTGTACACACTAAATAAGGATTATTTCAGCTTCATAAAGTTTGTAATACAATATAAAATAAAAAATAAAGACCTAACAGAAGATATTTTTAGTATGAATATTTTGAAATGTGTGACTAATATTGGCAGTCCAGGGTTACCGTCAACTTTCTGGCTTCCTTGCCTAGAAGAAGAAATGAAATTGTCAAAAGTATATCCCATAAGTCTAATTACATTAGCCCTTAAATTTAGCTTTGGGAGACTGTTGAGATCTGGATCCATGCTGTTATTTTATGTGATGTGTGCCCCACTTCCATATGAAGAAAGAAGTAAATAAAGCCAATTGTCTCCACTTCCCAGAAGGCTTTAGAAAACTCAGTCATTGATAAAATCCACCCAGGGAGAGGAACAAAATGTGTGCTGGTAAGCACTTCCCTCCCTGTGTACTCAGGGCATGCTGTGTAAGGAGCTCATTCATCCCTTTGTACTATTGCTGTAGACCCAAGAATAGTGAAGTTCTGCTTGAAAGTGTTGCTTAGGAAATAAGAGTCCTCGAAGCCCTCAAGTGCACTTGGAAGTTAGTGTATGCCAATAAGGGCTAACAATGCATGCTTCATTTCCATATCTCAGAAAGGAAGGACCTATCAGGGCTTACTGAATTATATCACAAATAATAAATTTAAAAATGTCTTCCCCATAGTGAGCATTCACTGGTCAAACTGTTTCACTTTATTCCTGTTCTTAACCTTCTCTTGAATGAATCCAGTGTTTATACCTATGACTTTCTTTGGTGGGGTCATCTATGCATATATAATTCTTCATCAAGGGCTTCCTGCCATCTGTTTCAAATTTTATTTCCCATGTATGCTTTCTTGTTTCATCATCTGCATTATTTGGGGACTGATTCTTGAATAAAAAGAAATATGTTTTTCTGAGTAGGTTCCAAATTGCCAAGGGTTTGGGTATGGGAAAACTGGTCTGACAAACAAAATTAACCCTGATATTGACCATTGTGGGTATAAGTGAAAATTATTCTACTCTAAATATTTTATATGGAGTTTTTCAAGTTCATGTTTGGACAGTCTTGCTGTTTACTAACATTAGTCTGATTTGGATGTCAGCATCTTCACACTGCCCGATAGTAACAGGTGACGATAGGAATGAATCTGTCACTCACTTCTCCGACTTCCTGGTCCTTGTGATCTCTGTGGAAAGAATTGAAGTTGCACACATGGGTTGCAGTGAGAAGACACAGACACTAGTATATGGAAAAGCACACTGCAATGGAGTGAGGGTGGGCAGTGACCTAGGGGGTCAATGAATGGGCTTCCATGTTATAGGAGAAGGCCTTTGTTGGTCCTTTTCTGTTTTCCCATCAGAAAGCCTCCTGCTTGATAGCAACTTCATATGGTTTCAGCTATAGAACCTATTCCTCTGATCAGTAAAGAGTCCTGAAGTTCCAGTCCTTGCTTATAAAGAAAGAGTCCAACCACAATGACCTTCATGCTATTAATATCTTACTAGCAACCTAAAAAACACACCCTCAAGAATCAATACTCTACAAACATCTAGGAGATGGAGATTGTATCACTATTGCCATTTCCATCTTAAATGGAACACAGAGAGGTTCAAAGTCTAGACTATAGCTTACTTTCAGGCTTCAGAAGATGATGAAAGGGATTTAGACACATGAATAAGCTTCAGGAGCATCTGAGGGTGCATCATAATGACAAAATATTAAACAGTAATAATGTCCAAAAAACTAATATGATCAGTTTTAAAATTCAAGAGGACTAACTTCCTCTAGCACAAAAATATTGAGATCTAGTTATAGAGATGTTTGCTAAAAGAGACAGTGGTGTCTGGCATGTTTGATTCTAGTGCCACAGGCTGTGAAACACAGGTGAGACAGGAGAATTCCCAGGGTCAAACACAGACACAGCATTCAATCTTGATAATGACACAATTCCCCCACTCTCCACTCCGAGTAGCTATGAGGCTACCTAAAGCCACATAATTTTTTTTATAATTGCTTTTAATCTCTAAAATTTCCCAATTTTGGATTTTAGAGTTAAAGAAGCTAAATTCACTTGGTCTTGTCAAATAAAGCATTTTGCATCTATTTAAATAAGGGGTTTATTATTATTATCATTATTGTTATTTTGGTTTTTCAAGACAAGGCTTCTATGTGTAGCTTTGGAGTCTGTCCTGTCACTGGCTTTGTAGACCAAGCTGGCCTTGAACCCACAGAGATTCGCTTTCCTTTGCTTCCGAAGTTCTGTGAATAAAGGCTTGCACCACCACCACCCAGTTTCTAATAAGAGTTTTAATATGACCAATTACATCACAGAGGCAAAGTGAGAGTTGAGTGCAGATGACCACACCACTGGAAAACACTCCGGTTACAGTAGCCAGGGCTGAGGGTGAGAGTTTGGGTACTGTTAGGTGCCAATTTAACACATTTTTATCTTCAGAAACCACTCTGGAACAAACCATTTTGAAGGATGAAGGACAACAGAAATCAGGAGAGATTTATTTGAGAAATTGGTTACCACTGGGATGTACTTGAACCTAGATTTTGATGTTCCCAACAAAAGGATGCCAGCTGGTTTACATCAACTTTTGTGGGAGTCTTCCATATACACTGACTAAAGATTTTAAAATGCATCCTGCTCTCCACAGTAGTTTCCTCTAATGTTTGGAGAGGGGTGGTAGAAGTGGGGTTTAACTGCGGTCCATAGGGACCTGTTTATCTTTTCTTTTGAAAAGAAGTTGGTGTAGTAGATCATTAGAAAACACCCTATCCTGTAACCACATTTACAATGAAGAACTAGCTCTGACCTGACAAACATATATTATAATTGGTTGCAATCATTCCCCTGAGCAGGAAGCCCCACCACAGGAGTCTGCAGGCACTGGACATGAGCAGGAGTCCACACACCTAGCAATTTCCTTGTTTACTTTCCTGAACACAGTCTTGGCTCTGATAAGGAATGAATGTGTTTTCATCTTGAGCCTAAGAAGCAAAGGGAAGGTTGATAGAAACCAAAGACAGAAGTAGTGGCTTTTTAATGAGGCAGGAACAAACTACCTTTTGCTCCTTTGCAGAAGTGCTAATTAGTCACTTATGTGCTGTCTTCCCTGAGGGCACATGGAGTCTTTCTAGGATTCCCAGGACCATCTCCCTTCTAGAACTTAACATGGACTGATGAATAAAGTTGTCAACTCCAGGGACTTTGATGGCTCTTCTCTTCCTAAGAACAGAACAACATTTTAATAAAAATTGATTGTAAATTGATAGTTAGGTTTTAGTTTTATACTGGTTTATTGAATTATAACCTTGAGAATTTTTAATAGGCTTTATTATAACCAACTTAACTATACCTATTCCATCTTTTAAAAAAGTTTTCACTTTCCTAAACTCTTGTGACATACTTTAACCTTACATATGGTCTTCCTCCATTACCTCTCTCTATACACACACACTACATATACACACAAATATTTCCAATTCAAACAATACTTTACTTTAGAACAAAACTATCTTTTACTATGTATAATTGTTTTTTAAAGTATTTTATTGTCACCAGAACCTCACTGTTTTCTTTTCATTTTTTTATCTCTTTTTCAAATTTGCTGTTTCGTCCTGTTTTAACTTTCTTTGTAAAGTTTTTGACATGATTTGGGTTTATTTAAACTACAAAGCCCTGTCACAAGGCTCTACTGACCACACACACACACACACACACACACACACACACACACACACACACACACACACACATGGCATTAAAGTTTAATAGTTATTGGTCAGATTTCTGTAACATTTAAATTGCTTGCTTATGCTGCTTGTAAAGTAACTTCTTTTGGGGGTGGGAAGGAAATCTGTCCCAACCCTGATTTGTGAATCTAAGAAGCAAATCAGTAAGAACTAAGGGGGTTTGCCACATATAAGAAAAAAAAATACAAAGGGAGAAGCCACCTTTTCTACTCCAGTCTTACCGAAGTGGTAAATGATTAGGGCCCACCCCTGTTGCTAGGAAGCCTGGGAATCAGGTGTGGCATGCATGATGTCCATTATACAGTTTCTTTGGCTGATGGGGGCCAAGTACTACAAGTATCCAAAAATCAGATACAGCATGCCTTGCCTGGCATAGGATACCCTGGCTAACAGGAGCCAGCCTTCACTTTCTCACAAGTGTACAATAGTGTCTCTCTCATATACAGGATGGATTTCCTTCCTCTGAGTTCCTGGAGAGATCAAGAGAAAAGAATCGGCCACAAGTCCTGCACACAATGTGCAGAGGACCAGAGCAGCAGATGTAAAGGAATCTCTGATTTCCCCTCAGGACTCATTGGAATATTGTGCAAAGTAAACACACAGAGACCTACTATTTGGTGCAGGGAACCATGGAGTTGCCCTGTTCTAGGTGCCTTGAGAAGCATGTATCATAGATTCTTCAGGTTAGAACCTTGGCTCCTGGGGAACTGTGTGCTTTCCAGTTCCTGAGAGGCCTACATGTTCCCTGGGGCAGTGAAGCCTTCAGATCACTTTGCATTTCTCTGTATGTTTCCTCAAAAGTTAAAGAAGCATGAAAGCTTGACAGTACAATTGGTCTTAGACATAAACTTGTATTTAAAAGAGAATTGGGAAACCTTGGAAAAGCAGGAGGGTGAGGTGGAAAGCTGCACATACAGTGATCACATGTGAAAATTCACAAAAACTTTAAAGAATATCTGCATATTATGACTAATTTATCTGGTCCAAAACTAGTGAATATTTTTTTTCTTTAGTGTTTGCTTGTTATGGTGAGTACATGTTACAGGATCTCATTAAGTCTGACACTGTATTTTGTCTTCTGTGAGCACCAGAAATAGATTGCTATATATGCACATAATCGGGCAAACACTATTACATGTTTTCTTTAAAACAAACAAACAAACAAACAAACAAACCACAAAAATCTACATGAAGACTGGAGAGACAGCTCAGTGGCTAAGAGCACTTGCACATGGTTGCTTACAACCATCTATAACTCTACCTTCAGGGGATCTGATGTCTTATTCTGGTCTCCTTGGTATTAGGGACCCAATGTTACACATAACAAACATAGAGGCAAATACAAATATATAAATGTGTAAAATACAAATATATAAGTCTTTGAAAAATACCACAAAACTAAAACATTAAGGGAAAGAAAATGTGGAGTTACAAAGAATGTACCCTGTATCAAGCAGCACATTGTGTTAACTAGTCTGTTCCTCAGTAGAAGATAATCTCATCTTTGTTCTTCTGTTACTTAGCAATATCTCCATAGTGAAGCTGTGAAACCCAAGATTCTAATCTTCACTCCATCAATCTGAGTGATGTGTGCCTTCTTTCAATTTGCCTTTATATAATTGAATGTTCCAACATTTGAAACCATTAAAATGGGCCTCCCCTCCCTCAGTATAAATTACTAAGTGTGTTAAACATCTCCTTCATCATATCTCTGCTGTCAGGTGAAGTTTCCTGTGTTTTACAACAGGGAAATGCTGGGGAACAATGGCAGAACACGGCAGTTCAGAAAACAATGTAACCCCTTTTAGATTTGGCTGAAGTGTCTTTGGAGTAAACAGGACATGCAGCACATGCAGTTGTTTAAGGAAAAAAAGTATCCAGGAGCATTGTGCTTCCTGCTTATTCTTCTTCCTGAACAACTTCTGTTGTCATAAGTTTATAGACTTGAAGGTATAAACAGTGCCTTCTGCAAGGTTACAGTCTTGCTGAAGCGCTTGTAAGGATTGTTCTGGAAGAGATTCCCAACTATTTCCCTGCTGTTAATGGTTGTGATTCTAGAGAGTATGGTGGTAAGATTTATACACTCTCACGTGTGTGTGTGTGTGTTTATGTGTGTTATCTGTGTCTCTGTGTGAGTTTTTGTGTCTATTGTCTTTGAATGTGATTGTCCATTGTCTTTGTGGAGTATATTTGTGAGTATATTTGTGTATGTGTCTGTGTGTGTATGTCTGTATGTGAGTCTGTATGTCTGATATTCATAAGTGTGTTTGTGTGTATGTTGATGCACACATATGTATTTTCAGCTTTGTGGACATTGTTGAGAATACTTGTGATAAGTGGGAGACTATACCATGCGAGCCTTCCAGTAACGACTGAGACACATGGTTGCCTTGGTCCTCACAGGCAGAACATTTGAAGTACAGAGAAGGAATACTCACCTCCTCTGGGAGCAAAGGATTTGGGAGAATGTGTCCAAGACACCTGCAGAAAATTAAAAACCGTGCTTCTCTTTGTGATATTCTCATGAGGTAATTACCATCAGTGTTGGACATAACCCCGCTCCCATTAGACAGACCCATCTGGGGAGGCGTGAATAGACGTTTTGTGGGAGAGCCTCCAGGGATGAATAGGACTGGTGGGAGTGGTAATTGGAAGGCTTCCCCACTTCACATGCAGCCATCCAGGCTGTGTCTTTCAGGTTTATTATGGGTCCATCGCAGGCCTATTCAGTGCAGAGGCCCAAGCTCCTGTTTCTTTGGAGCCTATGGCTGCCTTTAAGCCCTCCTGCCTTTGTGTCTGCCGCCCCTTCAGTCTATCCCTGGTCACAGTGCCAGAGTCAGCAGGAAAAGAGGCTCTGTTTCAATCATCCAGAGATGAAAGTGACCAATGAGGCTTTGGAGCCTCTTACTGTGTGCAAGGACCTTTCATCCCATCGGGCCTTCCTCAGTGGAGCTGGGGCTGTGAGATAATTTCTTTGACTCAGTTTTGGCATCATTTACACTGAAATCCAGCCTATGGATCTCTGCAGCAAATGGTCTCTTTATTTGAATTTTTAGTGTGCCTCTAAATATTCCCTGATAAGATTTCTGAGCTAAGAGGAGACTCAAAGATCAGCAACAGATTGTGCAAGCAGGATGAATGAAATTAATTCCTACTAAATGCCATGAGATCTACTCTTGTTGGCAATGATAGTCTGATTGAGTTGAACTGAAAATGGCTTTCAAAGTGCTAGCTATGGAATCAAGTTGTAGCCTAGAGTGACTGATTCAGGTGTGAGGGGTGTGTGTGTGTGTGTGTGTGTGTGTGTGTGTGTGTGTGTGTGTGTGAGAGAGAGAGAGAGAGAGAGAGAGAAAGAGACGGAGAGAGAGAGTGACAGGGAGAGATAGGGAGATCAGGGAAGACTCTGGGATAACAGGGATGATGTAAACATTTCTCAGGGCTAACATTTATGCTTCTCATTTTTGGATACTACTTGAAGTGAGAGGGGTTAGTTGGTTACTGCTTCAGTCCACTTTCTTTAGCATTTGTGCCGAAAGAAACCCACAAGTATGAACAATGTCCCGAGTACAACTGAAGCTGCTGTGATCAACAATGTTGAAATGAGTGGCTAAGGAAGAAGAAACAGCCCCTGCCTCTCATAATCCACAATTTACAGGGGCTCACTTTTGAACTGACAATTTCAAATTGCTCTGAACTGGTTTTGAGTTACCTGTTAACGACACTCAGGGGTTTTCATTTGCTGGAACTTCTGTTCAAGCACATTCTGTGTTAAGTTATATATGGTCCATTTTCTAATTAGAGTAACTCAAACACAAGTGAAAACAAACAAAGACACTTGATTCTGGTCAATTCTCACTATATCCTGCTTGTCTGTTTCTTATTACTTGTAGTAGATTAGTAGTCCTCAGAGGGTTATAATGTCACACAGGATGCTGTGTGACCTTATTTACATAGCTCCTGCTTGCTTAGCATAGATGTTTAACGTCTTTCTGTTAAAGAGGACCCTAAGTACAATTACTCTGATAGTTATAAAATGGCTCAACAAGTGTATAGGTTACACTTGAAATTCAGGAAGAGTTTTGTATATTCCTTCATTTCCACCAAACTTAATTTTCCCCTGACTAAGAGTAAAGGACAAAATAAGAAAAAGGTATTTGATAAAAGAAATAGCTTAAAATACTTATTTTGAAATTTTTATTTTAGAGTTTAATGAACTAATTAATTTTTAACCTATAATAATCATTCTTGTGACTATTTTCATATGCATACATATATGAAATTCCATTTACAATTGTATAGACATATATCTAATTTCAAGTGCTTATATAAAATCAATACATCTGAGGTACAGATAAAGAGGAGAAAAGGAAGTACATTTAAGTCCATAAAAAATCTTTATGATAGGGCTTGAGGGTGGAGCTCAGTTGGTGAAATGCTTCAAGGATGCAGGATATTGGTTTGATCCCCAGCATCATCTACACCAGGTGGGATGCTGCATACTTCTGATCACAACACTGCAGAAATAGAAGTAGAAAGGTTAGGGTTCAAGGTCATCATCAGTTACTCAGTTATATAGTAAATTACAGGACAGTCTGGGCTACATGAGACCTCATCTTAACGAACAAAAGGGAAATCATTATTGTAAATTAAAGGGTTCAAAATAATTCTTATTATATGCTCAAATGTGACTCCTTATTCACTTTTGCAAAATTGGGAGCTGAAACTTTGAAGGTGTGTGCTTCATAGGCACATATTCAACATATCCGTTCACCTTAGTCTTGAGGCAGAGTGTTGCGCTGTAGCCTGCATTGACCTTGAACTCACAGCAGTCCTCCCACCTCTTCCTCCAGTGCTCAGATCCCAGGTTTGGGTCACCCTTCCCAGATTCAGTGTTGTAGATTTAAGCACAGTAGTGTACACTGGCTCAAGCGTGCAGGATAGTCTCCATGGCAACGCTTTGACTATTATTACTAGTGGTGTGGGCCTCAGTGTTTAGGAGATCCATTCTCGACACTGATTATAGGGCTCACTCAATCCAACACTAATTGCTGGAGTTTGATAAGATGTCTTACTTTGGAAATTGAAAATAATTTATCCCCTTAAAATATGCAAAGTCATTTAGTGAAGCTCTGTGTAGCTAGTGGGATATTACACTCCACCTCCTTCATCCCCCACCCATCTCTCTCTCAGAGTCTGGTTTTCATTGTGTGACCTTGGTTGATATGGAACCTGATACATAGACCAATTTAGCCTCAAACTCACAGATATCCCCCTGTCCCTGAATCTGGAATGCTGAGATTAAATGTGTGTGCCAAGATGCCCAGCAGTTTTAGCTCTTTTGTAGGATGCCACCTGCATCATAAAGCAGCCACATCTGTGGCAGAGCTACCCACTCACCTGCCTGTACAAAGATTCTCCCGAAGAGTGGCAGGTCAGCTTTTGGCTGAGTCTACCTGGTTGTGGGCTATGAAATGCCAGTTGTAACTTTTGTGAGAGTGGCTGCTTCAGGAAAGGCATGTTCATCAATGATCTTTTGCTTTAGAAACTGACTTTGTCAGCGAAGTCTTGTTGGAGGAGCCAGGTGCACAGCTGTGAGGTAAATTCCCTTTCAACACACTGAAGGTAACTGCATTTGCCAGATGGCCTTGGCCTAGAGCCTCTGGTCAACCTGCATAGTGTGAGTGGGCTGTCCAGCTTCCTGAGCACCTAGCCACTCTTCCCCCTAGATTTTCAGCAAAGCCTAATTGGTAGTCCTGACATCTGCCTAACACAGAATGATGGAAGACCATTGCCTCATGACTCAAAGATGGGATTGCCGGATGTCTAGTAGGCTGTGAAAACATTGGCTGTGACTTAGTCACCATTTGGACCAGGTTTACAGTGGGGAAGTTCAAGAGTGAGTTGACTCATCTCCGTTTCTAATTTCATCCAGTGTTCAGATTCTGAATAGAATTCTTCATGCCATCCAACCTATGTTAAAGCTCCCTGGGAATGCAGGTAGAGAGCCCCATGCTGTGGACATGTGTTTGTGTTATATTGCAAGAGTAAAAAGAGGAATGAATTTAAAGGGCAATTGAAATATTCCTTTCTTATTGCTTATGTTTCCCCACTAATGAGATGACATGTGAAAAAAAGCATTATTTTTTTTCTGCAGGGACACTGACAATATGAAGCTGATGGCTCCTCTTCTCCTGTAGAAATGCCAACTTCTGCCTATGGGTTTCAATCTTAAATCCATTGTGGTTTTAGAGGTGATATAAAGTGACAGACAGACAGCAATAAGCTAATGCTCCGAGTGCCCTCTTCCCTACTTAGTTTTCTCTTTAGTTTTGGTTGCATTTCTCCTCATAATTGACTTGTTTGGACTTTTTCTTTGTTTTCTCAGTGGTTATTTTATATTTATATGTGGAGGGAAAGTAAAAGAACAACTCTCAAGGGCTGGTAGTTCTGTATGCCTTTAATCCCAGCACTCAGGAGGCAGAGGCAGGTGGATCTGTGTGTCTGTGTGAGTTTGAGGTCCCATTGGTCTACAGAGTGAGTTCCAGGACAGGCTCCAAAGCAACAGGTAAACCTTGTCTCAAAACAAACAAACAAAACAAAACAAAAAAACCAAGAAGAAAGAAATGACTCTCCAAATGTTCAAAAGAAAAGGGATGTTTCAATTAAAATACGTATTTTTCATAAAATATTTTGTAGTTTTTAAAGGGTAGGATATTTTAATTAAGATTTGGATACTATATCTTTAATTTTTACTGAAAAAATATTTTATAGAAAAAGTACTTCTAGCATATCTCTCAAATTAATTATTTGAAAGGCAGTAATCCAGGTGACAATTGACAAGTTAAAAGAAGAGAATACACGTTTTATATAAGCACCATCGATGTGCTCTTGGAATTCCCCCAGCTTCACTCCAGCTGCCATGTTTGTGTTTGCTTCATAGTTATGCAGGTAAAGCACAAGTGTAAACATGGAGCCTGCCTTACTTTTTCAGGACTTTCTCCTGTGTCTGTAACACAACTGCTGTCCTCACCCCAGCTTCTGTTACCATAGTTAGCAGTGTCCACAGGATCTAAGGTGCACTCTACAACTCATGCACACTGATGTTTGTGCACATGGCTGGTTGTGCACACCGATCATGTACACATTTCTGGTTGTGCCCATCAATCCTGTACACATTTCTGGTCGTGCCCATCAATCCTGTACACATTTCTGGTCGTGCATACCAATCCTTCGCTCCTTGTTCTACCAAAAGCCTGGAGTAGAAAATCAACACCAGGCAGAGGTTTATTCAAGGCTGCCCCAGTGAAAACATGGGAGATTTTCTGTTGTCATTCTCCATCTTTGAAGAGCCACAGACATACATTGCGTTTAGTAGTAGACTATTGGCAGGCTGGGTGGTGGTGGTGCACGCTTTTAATCCCAGCACTCAGGAGGCAGAAGCAGGCAGATCCCTGTTCCAGGCCAGCCTGGTTTACAGAATGATTACCAGGACAACCAAGGCTACACAGAAAACCTCTATCTCAAAAAGCCAAAATAAATAAAATAAAAGGTAGTAGGCTATTGGGTCAAAATGTATGTATCTTTATATATGTATATCAAGGTTTTTGTGGGTAATGAAAATCTGAACTCAAATCTTCATGCTCACAAATCAAATCAAGCACTCTTACTCACTAAACCATATCCTCAGCCTCAGCTATTCTTTTCTTTAGGTCCTAATTTTCCCAAACGGTAAAGTTCTGTTTTCTTCTTAGGCATACCTTCATGCCTCACCACTCTTTGAATTGTCACCAAATTCTCATCTGAACCTGGTATATTTTGTTCTGACTTTCCTTTCTTACTCACAATGTGGTGCCTGGATAGTTTAATCCATTATTAATCTATTGATGTCATTAATAGATTGGGAGCCAGGTTCCAGTGGCCTGTGTCCTACCAATGGCACCATCAATAGTCATCTGAATGGTCTTCAAACTCTAACTGTTACATTTTAGATGTGGTGGATGGGGGACTCTTAGATGGATATCTAGGGACCAACGGATGTCTTATCAGAATTATTAATGCCAAGGACAGATACACAAGAGGGACAACAGCCTTCCAGGAGCTCCAGCGAAGGTTCAAATCACAGCACTGAGACACACTGTGTAGTGGAGTCTCTGATTAGGACCAATGTCCTCATGGAGGAGGAGAGGGTCTCTTCTCATACCTTTCAAGATGGGAGGGGGTATTTACCAGAAAGAACCTTTAGTCAGCCTCTCTGACAGGTAGGAGGATGGGAAGGATTAAGGACCAGGATGCGTGTGAAAAAGAAATAGCAGCAGCAGATATTGCATGGTCTCTAGAATTTGCCTTTTCTAGCTATCCCCTCTTTTGTGACTATTGGGTCTGACTGTAGATACATTCTGTGGTAGTTACCAGTTTATTTGTCCAAATATCCTTTTCATTTAGCTTTGAGTAGGGTTACCCAAGTTTCTACCAATGCCATATCTTTAATAGGCAAAGTCCCAATACTGAAAAATTACTGATATTAATTTCTACTATAAATACTATTGTGTATAAAGAGGATTGTTTGCTTATAAAGTGTTAATATAGTTGACCTGGGTAAATGCATTTATGGCTTTCTCTCTTATTTAGAAGTTCAAATATAAGAGCTTTAAAATTGATTCTTGACAAACTTTTCTGTGAAAGCCCATTTGAGTCTTTTTGCTTCCTGGTATACACAAAGGCAATGCAGTGCAGTTTAATCATCATCTTGTGAGTGGTTAAAGAGAACCATTAGAGATTGAGAAGAAAATCAAATGCTGATATCTGCCCAAGAGATGAGGTTTATTATTCTGTATCTATGGTGATCAAGCATAATGCATAAAGAATGAATGCAATACATGATCCAAGTGTATGCTCTTCTGGCCGCCATTTTATCCCAGTTATTCCTAACCTCATCCAAATGTATAACTCACATTGCTTCCTTCTAATCATGGTGGTATAGGTTTTTCCTGAAAGAATATCCAGGCAATGTTTCCTTTTACAGCATATGATGTATCCTCACTTCTGTCTCTCTCTGTTTGATAAGAATTACCTTTGAGATTATTGTAAATATTCCCAGGATTTGTGGGAGTGCCTTCCTATGCAAATGCACTTTCCCTAGCTCTGTGGATCTTCTTAATTCTGACTTTGACTTTGCAGTGGGAACTCAGGCAAGGACACTTTGTAAACAAAAGGGTGTGGCTCTGTTCCAGTAAGTCTGTTTACAGAAACTAGCAGCAAGCTGTCTTGGCTCATGCACCATAGTTTTGTGAATGCCAGGTCTGGAGGAACTATTGAAGGGAGGTGGGAAACTAAATGTCAGCCTGGATTAGAGCTTAGCCCTGTATTTCCTGCCATGTTTGTTCCATTATAAAGGGTGCATGAAGATGAGTGGCAGAGTCTGTACAAGTGGGAAGTGGAGAAGGCAGCTGTTCCTGTGACTCCTGTATAGAATAGGTGACCTCATCAAACAGACCATTGAGTTTTCAACCTCCGAAGCCATGCCTTTGACTTTCACTCTGAAAGGCAATCAGCTTAGGAAAATAGTCTCCCTGGAGTAATGACTTCAATATTTATCTTACATAAGCAAGATAATGTTTGGGATGAATTTGAGCCACCTCCAAGATAGCTCGAGGGACTTCTGTGATGTGTCTGAGAGTGTTTACAAGGCAAAGTTTGCAAACTGTTTGAAACCAGAAATAGCTTGGTAACTGAATGTTTCCTCATTGGAAGATCATTGGGTTTCTTAAAAAGCAAAAAACAGAACAACATCAACAAAAGCAAAACCAAGCACATGAGAACAGTCTGACCTCTTCAACAGAATTTTAATAAGTTGCAGCATATACCAGGAGTGTGGATGGAGTGAAGAAAGACAGCCAGGTGCTTCTTCTCATGTTCTGTCTCTGTGTCCTCAGCACTAAAATCTCATTCTGGAAAGAAATGTCAGTGATAAATCTTAGACAAATGCATGAATCATTCAGTTGCATAGTGTGTATGTTTGTTTGTTTTTAAGTTCTATTCCAACATCAGTTCAAACATTTCATTCAAAATTCCTCTTGATGTTTTTGAAGACTGTTGATCTCTCCTATCTACCCCGCACTCTCCCCATGTAGGTTCATGACAGAATGTGGTCAGAAATTTTTTCTCTTCAGAGAAAGTCTTGGTAAGTTTTATGCAAAGGAACTTCTCTAACATATGAAATCTGTAGGCCTGGAGACTTGAACTATTGAAACAAAAAGAGAGCAGTGACTTAAAATTTTTAGAGATTATAAAATATAACAGGTGTGCTTGTCTGCAAACATTATGGTTGCACACATCTCAAGTACTGCTCAGGCAGCCTCCTCTTCAAGTCATCACACTTGAATTCGGAGGATGTCCACAGCTTCACTCTGTGTAGCTTGCTCCTCAAGTTCAGTTTGTGTCTCCTGGGTCTGTTGGAAATAGTTCTTTGGGACAAAAACTGGGTTTTACCTCTGGGCTGTCTCTGGCATGTTCTCTGATGTAGGAAACATTTTATGATTTGAATATGGACCATGTTCAACATTGGCGCACACACTCAGCAATACCATGGTTGCTGCAATAAAGACTCAGAAGCCTGGCTCCTGCTGCTGGCCTTGTGGAAGCCATCACATGGAGCACTGAAATCCAAAGTGGGGCTGGGGTAGACCTAACCAGTTGGATTAGTTTCCAGAAGTTTCCATCCATTCCCAAGAATGTGTGAAAATCCTTAAGTCATTACAACAGTCAGGCACAGAGGCAAGATCTTTATGCTTCTGTGGTTTATGGATAGACAAACCACATAATTCTGTGATTCTTTATCCTTGAGACCACTGTACCAAGATGACAGGCTAAGAGAGTGAACTGAACTGACAGTTTGGGATTTTATAATTTAGTTATTGAGCAGAGTTGATGAGAATGGCTGAGCTATTAAGAAACTGTGAAAACATATATGGTTTTGTTGTTGAGGAACTATTGTTATTCCCCCTTCCAAATCTCCCTTTCATCCTTTCAATGTTTGTTGGAAAAACATTTAGAGAATATACAACTCATCTAGCTGTAGCCTTGGCTCCCTTCCTCACTTTGTTCCTTTTTTCCTTTCTCTACATCTCCATATTTCTTCTCTTTCTATTATTCTTTTCCTTCTTTAAGATGTGCATATTATTTTAAAAAAAAAAAGCTTTGTTAAATTTTGTAATAACACAAGTCGGTTCTTCATTTAACATTCACCTTATTTTATTTTGAATTTTCAAGCCAGGTTTTCTCTGTGTAGCAGCTCTAGCTGTCCTGAGGCTGGCCTCAAACTCATACAGATTTGTCTTCCTCTGACTCCCAAATGCTGGGAATAAGAGCATGTGCTACAAACCTAGATACTCCTAATGTTATTTCTTCTTTTAATTAAAATTTTTATTTGATAATTTAAAATCAAAGTATTATATTTATATCATTTCCACTCCTCCCTTAAGTTAAAATCTTCCTATCCCCCTCTTAAGTTTATAAACTCTTCTATAATTGTTATTGTTATAAATTATATATACATATATATCTGTTTTTATCAAGAGAAATACCAGCAGTATTGTAAAATGTTTTCAGAACATGAACATGTTGCATAGTATTTATGGGTTGGGGCAGACATTTCCACTTTCTGCAAGAGTTTATTTTAATTTGTAGCTATTTATTTTGAAATTAAACTTTCCTGGTTTGAATTAGGATTCTAGATTTTTGTCTTGGGGCGTTAGTGGTGCCTGACCAACTTATGAACAATCAATTCTGGTATCAAGAACACAATATTTATGGCTCTGGCAAACTATTTGGCTTTCTGATTTATCTCAAACCCAATTTTCTGTAATATTGTCACAGTATTTTTTATTTGTTTGTTTATGTTTAGTCATTCTTTTTTGGGTGTGTTTGCTTCTTAGCAGTGTTTAGGAAGCATTTAATTTCATGTTATAATTAAAGGAACTCAGTAATTTCATTTTGGCAGCATAGACATGGTTTGAGCTAATTTAGATGAAAGCTATAAAAGCAACAGTCAACTCCTCCTTCTGTCTTGGTTCCATCCTCAGGGCTGGCCATGGGATTCTCACATCCCTTCTATGAACTGTGATGTGAAGCTTATTATGATGTTGGGGTTCTTCTAATAACTGTTGGAGAGATTACAAAAAGAGTATAATACTATGGTGAGAAGGAGAGAACCAAATGAATCCCCAGAGCCACAATGTGGCTATTATTCTGACTTATTGAAAAATTTACCAGGCTAGAATACTAGACTAGGAATCAGAGTTCTGACAGGGCCAGTGGATGCTCTATGGGAACTCGTCATGTCTCTCTGAACTTCCTGTTTCCTGTCAGTGATTTGAGATCAACTGGATCTTTGAAGCTTATATGGCATGGTCTACCTACACATATACTGTGATCTCTCATGGACTATATGATATACATGGTTATTTTCTTCTTTGTTGCATATCTATTAAATTAAGAATTTTACCAACTGAAAGTATAATGTAAAACTTAACCATCTTCTTATGAATTCTTGCTTTACTTTTTGTTTTTAGTATAAGGACTCTAAAAGTAACATTGTACCCATGAGACAATGAAATCATCTCAACTGAGAAACAAAGATATGACAGATTCAATACATTAAAAACTGTTGAAAATATAATTAAATAATGTTATAGATAAACTTTATAACTAAGTTAGGATAACTCTGATCAACAGCCACATTGCTTAGCAGTTGAAAGTCTGTCTTCTACTTGGCTATATTTGTGGTTTTCTTTTGATGGAAATGAGGGCAAGGATAAGAAATACCATTATCTGACCAAGAAAAAGATTATTAAGTCAGAAGAATGAGAAGTAAGAATTTCATCAGTATTTTGCAGGATAGCTTCAGAATCCCAGGAAAATCTCCATGTACTTATTTCTTTTTTCATAAGTACTTGATATCCAGAGCTCAAGGTACAGGAGCAGAGATTTATCAATGTCATGGAGGCAGGGGACAGGGGAGCAAGAGGAATGGTCACTCAGGAACCTGTAGGTATGGAACATCTCAGACACACAGGGGAAGCCATTTGTCTTAATTTGTACCTGCTGAAAGTTACGTCTTGGCAGAGCCTAGATAAGAGGTAAAGAGGACACAGGACATCCAGCTTAGGTAAGAATTGATGCCCATCATATGAGGACATCTCAGCTACACCCAGAAAGCAATGCCAGAATGCAAACCGCTCTCCATGTTCCTGGTATATCATGATGTCACATTTGTTGCTTTTGCCCTTGCTCCTGTCACATGGTGCCCTCTGCAGTGTTATGACATGGTGTGAAGCCATCATAAGATGTGGGTGCCTGCCCTTGAATTTCACATCTCCACAAATAGGTTAACTCCAAGTGCTAGCCCCACTCTTCATCACAAATGAATGGTTTTCATATTACTACAATTTACGGGTGCTAACATTGAAAGGCTGAAGAAATACATTCTAGTCAAGCGATCTCCACAATCTCTTCTTTTTTCATGTATTTTGCTTTCAGAGACAATGTCTCATTATGCCACTTGAGCTGACTTGAAACCTATGCTCTTTTGGCTTCCCAGGTGCTGGGTGGCAGGCATTTTCCACCATGCCCAGATCCTTACTTCTTCTATGGAGAGGTGATCTACTATCATCTTTTCTAAAAGGCTCAATATTCACCTCAACAGATTTTTTTTTTCCTGCTTCATAGCCCATACATTCATTTGTAACTATGCAATGCAAGGCTGCTTGACATCTGTTTCAAATCAGATTTTCCCCTCATTTTTATGTATGCCCTCTTGTTCCATCATCTGCATTAAAATTCAAAAGCAGACATGATCTCTTCCAGCCTGATTCCTTCCTCTGTTGCAGAACCATAAAATCCATCTTTACTGCCTCGTCTTGCAGGTCTCTTCTGGGAGCCTTTGTCTTCTTGGCCTTTCTCTCTCTCTCTCACCTCTGGCCTCAAATCAGGCAATGTTTTGGGCCCTTCCTTTTGGCATGTGGATGGCTGACACATCTTTCCATAAAGGAAAGAGCTCAACAAGTTGGCAATCCCAGAGAGGCCTGCAGATTCTCACTCCCCCATTTGTGATACCTTCTCGGCATTCTCTCACTGTCTCTTACATCTTCAGAGTCTTGACAATCATTCCACTACACAGTGGAGGCATCTGGATACTGTAATTACCTGTCTGGATGTGTGTTGAGTGTGTTGCTCTTTTAAAGAGAGACTAATCCCAATCCTTCTGCTCTTGCAGGATTGGTAAAATTCTTTCTTTGAATGGGGTCATTCTTTCCCAGCAAGGTAGAGCTTTGGAAGCCAGGTGGAAACATCTGGGTGACATCTCTGCTGGCCTGGAGAGCATCCTGCTTGTGTAGTACTGAGGCATTCCTTTAATTAACAGAGACAGAAGCCTGTTTTGAGTTGCCTGAGGGTGCAGCTCTGAATTCTCCAATCTTCCCATGAGAACAACTGGCTTTTGCAGCATGTTATTCAAGAAGAGTTGGCGGGTTTACACGTTCAGGAAATAATCTGATGTTTGCATCCTGGTGTCTGAAATACCATGATAAAAAACCACATGATTTCTATGCTTTGGTAGTACTAATACATAATGAAATCAAATAACAGTATGATAGTTCACTTAGAGCTTACTATTCTTGACCCATTGTCAATTATCCTTGTTTTAGAGTTACAAATATGGGGAACACCCAATTGATTGTGCTACTGGGCTTGGAGTCCAGCAGCAGAGTGTTTTAGTGACCAATGGCCTAATCTTTACAGACATTTAGTTAAGTACAGTGTGAGAACATGATCCTGTTGGGTTCACATAACAGTCTTTGCTTTGACTGCATTTTCCAGCACCATGGTATGAAGCATGTTTGTGGAGGAGGCTTACCAAATGCTTCACAGTATTTTTGCTCTCCATTTGGTCAAACATCTAAAAATTCTTTGCTTTTGTAAAACTAGTGTTTTATAATTCTTGGCCTTAATCCTATTATAAGTGGGTGGGTGAATCAAATGTACCCTCCTCTTTACTAGTTTGCCAGTGCAGTTACTTAGGGATAGTTTGACATTGCATGCTGGTTAAGGACCCTGGTAACAATTACTTGAAACACTTTATTGATTGAATAATAAAACCTGATAGAGTTTTAAACCATGGCACTTGAAATCTAAGATGATTTTTTAGGTCAGTGAAGAATCTCACTCTAGGATGAAAGCCTGATCTTCACCCTGCCATGGTCTACTTTTCAGCAAAGTGTTTTAAGAAGAAAGTACAATTTCAATTCATATTGGTCTTTACTATAAAAACGTCATTTTATTATGTTCTCTGACCCTCTTCACATAGTTCTGGTCATCTTTTTTGCTGACAGCAAATATCAGGAATTTTGGAAACCATACAAATGATAACTGAGGGAATTTTGACAGGCCATCAGAATGGTGATTGGCACTAATTACAGACTGTATGCCAAATTTGATGTGCCATTGCTTTTGTAACAGTTTCATTGTACCTCAGACACATCTATTTGCTGACTGATTTTCAGAGCCTGATGTGTAGTGTACTATGAGGAAAGACTTAAACAGTTCCAGCAAAGCCCATGTGTCTTGCAAGACCTAAAATAATTACTATCGTGTGGTCATTACTGCAAATGTTTGCAGATCCTGGTTTGGATAGTGACTCAATTTATCCCAGTGCTTTTCCCCAGCAAAACAGTGGCCATGGAGTTCATTTTTCTGCTTATGGACCCTAATGATTTAATTATCTTGGGAAAATTAGGCTGTATGGCAACCTATAAAGCTTACAAAGTAATTGATTTAACCTAAACAAATATATTTTGACAACAGTATGGCCTCATGTGACACCTTGGTCCACTCATGCTTCATTTAGTATTGTGATACTCTTAGTAGGTAATTATATAGCAGCATAATTAAGTCATTAGTTTTAATGACTTTTCAGGGAAAGCTAACCATCAGGTAAGCACCTCCTTTGATTCAGACTCTGGCAGATTCCTTTATTTGAGAGGTGATTAAAGTCCAGAAAGGAATACATTAACAAAAGAGGAAAATGTGCTATACACCACAGCTTGAGCATGGATCTAACCACTCATGTTCTTGTCTGTCCTAAGTGCTAAGTAAATGGTTTGACTGTCAGTAAGTTTCAAATCTAGCTTCAACAGTCAGCCTGTGATTCAGTCATGCTAATGCAGCCCACCCTATCCACATTGCCACGTTGAGGAGCTTTGTGTCTTCCAAGGACCTACTTGACTTGTCTGATGTAATTGTTTAACAACTAGAATGTTTCTCAAAGGTTATCAGCTATTATGGAGCTGTATTCACTAACAAGGTAAGGTATAATGTAATCCCATTTGTGGTGTGTGTGTGTGTGTGTGTGTGTGTGTGTGTGTTTATGTGCGCGTGTGTTTATGTGCGCGTGTGTGCATGTACCCGTGTGCACTCATACCTGTATGCCTGTCTGTCTGTCTTGCTGTCTGTCTGTGTGAGTCTGTGCATATGTGTGCAATGCTTTTGGATGCCAGAAGATGGTGCTGGATACCTTGACCTAGAATATCAGGCAGGTGTGAACAGCCAGATTTGGATGCTGGGAACTGAACTCCGACTCTTTGCAAAAGCAGTGAGCATTCTCAGTGGTTGAGCCTGTCCAGTTAGTAGAGGTAGAAACCCACCCATGGCCTTCCTCATGTCTTCTCTCTAGAGTATTTTTCTCATAAAGTTAATTCTAGTGTCTACCAAATTCAAAGGAGAAAATCTTCAGAGCTCCATAAGGCAGTGAACCAGCCAGACATCTTGGTGTTTATCATAGGACAGAGTGGCACTTTGGCGACTCCAGTATATTGACCAACACATCCTTGGTTTCTCTGGGCTCTTTACTCTGCCCAGATGTTTCTGGACTCATTCCTACCTCTTCACTCCCCAACACTGACTTCATTCCTAAACACAGCAGCTACATGAGAACTGTGCACTGATAATCACTTTCCTCAGCCTCGGCTCCTGGTTTGCAAACTGAAAACAAAACAAGTTTTCCTAGGAATTATGAACATTTCAGGGACATATATGTTTGTATTAATATTTTGGTTATCATTCCCGCCCCCAAATAATGTGACCTTCGATAGAACAAGTTGTATCCTAAAGTAATTATGAGCAGTTTTGTAAATATTTGACATAAAATTTAATTTGGAATATGTGCAGCTTGTTTCAAAAATGAATAAATGTATGAAATTATGGCCCTGGATTAGATTAAGTTCTTTTATTTGCATGTAGATGTCAAATAATTATGGCCCAGGGAATATTAACTATGTATTAATTTTTTATTTACATTAAATAAAGTATGTTAGGTGAAAAGAAACCAAAGACTGTTCTGTTCTCTTTGTTCACTGCATTAGGTATCACAAATTCTAACCTGCTCTGGGGTTTTTCTGACAAGTAAAATTTGGTGGTGAGAATGGAACAAAAAAATAAAAGTTGAGTGTTTGAATGTATGCTGAGTAGACTAGGTATAAGATTGCATTGGAGAAGAATAAACTAGAGAGGCTGTGGATAAACAGTTGAATATATGTACTCCTCATATTCTACATGTAAAATTATATCCATATTATAACACAAAACATATGTGGCATCCTTAGCTTGACTGGGATTACTGAATATGCTTAAAGGCACCTTTCTCCAGCATTTTAAATAATGACATATAATCTTAAAGGTTGCTTAAGGAATGTATGTCCAACCTATCTGATGATTAGATAATATACAAATACACAGAACAATGAGAAGTCAAGGGGGAAGCACGCTGATACAAAATTTGGACCTAAAGTAATGCCAGGGTAGGAATCTCAGTGGTAATTAAGTCAGAATAGGCTGCTCTCTCTTTCTAAATGTTGGAATCATGATAATCTTGTCTGGATATGATTAGCCCATTAGGGAAAGACTGTGAGGTCATTAAGGAAATTAACATATTCCAGGTGCATTACCCTCCTGGCTTGATGCCACTGTGGAAATGTGTTCATTCATCTCAAACCAGGGAAAATATAATTTAATTCAGATGTGAAGATAGCAGGCAGTCAGCACTTGGCCACCACCCCTTTGCTGGCACAAAAATATCCAGAACCTGAGCTTTTAACAGTGTGTTTTTACGTGTTTCAGCAGATCTGTTTTAACAGAAGCAGTGTTTCCAACTTCAAATTTCACCAAAATAGCACTTGATGAATGAAATACATAGAGGGGGTGATTTGAATATTATTTGCAGGGCATTAATTGTATTTCAAAACCTATAGACTAGAGTAGTCCTCCCATTTATGTGCATGGTTGCAAACATCTTTGTCTGATTTATTTATTAACTTAAAAATTGTTTTGAGTGCCTGCTGTGTTTTGGACTCTGTCTAGGCTATGTCCTGATGAAATACATCTCTTCAAACAAAATACCCTTGTGTTCATCATGTCTCGGAACTCCACTGTTTTCATTCATGACTACAAAACAATTTATCAGTTAGTTTCATCTTGTTAATTCTTCTATCACAAAGATCCTTTTATTCATATATTAGCTATCAGAAGCATATTTGGAATTTACCTAAATATTTAAATCTAAAGTGTCATTTTTTTAATTAGTATTTGTTAACTTTAATTTTATTTTATGTGTATGGATGTTTTGCCTTCATGTAATTTTTTTTGTGCACTTCATGTGTGCATGGTGCTAGGAAAGGCTCGAACAGGGTGTCAGAAATCCTGGGACTGGAGTTACAGACAGTTGTGAGCTGCCATGTGGGTGCTGGTAATAAAAGCCAGGTCCTCTGGAAGAGCAGCCAGTGCATTTAGCCACCAACCCAACTCTCTAGTCCCCATTTTTATTTTTCATTTTGTGTGTGCAGTACAGAGGTTATATGAGTGTTTCAGAACACCTTGGCCCTGAAGCCACCCAACATCAGTTCAGGGAACTGAACTCAGGTCCTCTGGAAGAGCAGCAAGTGCTCTTCTTCACTGGCCCATCTTTCTAGCCCTACATTTTTTTAAATAAAGAAATTAGTGCTATTTATTACAAAATAAATAGCATAGAATGAAAACCATGGAGATGCAAGCATTCATGGACTTCTAAAAAGATTTTTTTTTAATTTTAAAGCAGAGTTTGATTATTTTGAAGTGTTCACGAGATCATCCCCCTTTTCTCCTGGGAGTTTCTCCCATAGAGAAATAGGACCGATGTTTACAGAAGGGTTCCAAGCTTCTGGGGTACATAGGCTGCCATGCTCAAAGGAATGCCAGTTTTCAACACACCTAATCATGTTGCATTCACTTTTTCTGAAGCATGCCTATTTATAATTATTTCAAATCATGTTTATATACTTAGTTGAGTAGTTAATGGCAGTTGGAAAGAAAAGAAAAATATCAAACTGCACTACATTTTCTGAGGTTTCACTGGGGGGGGGTGCTCCCCTTAGAACCATTGAAGCTTGCACCTTTCATCACAGGGTGTACACTCCTAAAAAAAATGAAGTGAGAACTACCCTGTGGGACACTTTCTACATGCTATCCAACCCATCCATTCTTGTTCTTATTTCTGCTGTGTATCAGACAAGCCTAGATGTTCAAAACTACCCCCCAAGTCCTCTTAAGTTCAGTGAACACAATTTAGACCTTACATAGCAATTCTGAGCTATATCCTGAGCTCAAAGAAGTCAAGTAGATGCTGAGTCACCCATTTCAGAGTGCAAGATGACATTTTGTTGCGCATGCTGTCCCAAATGAGTTGATACCATATCCTAGTTTCTAAAAATTGCTGGCTCAGTTAGCTTGACACATGCTTTCCCTTGTCCATGTGCATTTACAGGTGTCTTTGAACAAGAGAAACCTCCATGTCAAGACTGTATATGGAACATGCAACATACAGGAAATAATGTGTTTCTGTAAAAGTACATGATACAGAAAGGTAGAGATAACTAAGCCTGCCCTTTCTGCTGAGAGGGATTTACTATTTCCCCTATTTTTAAATGCTAGATATATCATAATCTGTCCAGAGCATACATTCAGGATTGTCTTTGGGATATGCTCAATTGGTATTCATTTCCTGCCCAGGCAGTTAACACTGGATCATTAAAGTCTTCATGTTTCCTGATAGACTCAAGATTTTTACATTTATTACAAGAATTTGTCCCTCCGCAAATTAATGGACTGATGAATTAGCTAAACTTTTTATTAAAGGACCAAAAAATTAGATTTGATTCTACTTGAAAATTTTTTTTGTTCTTCACTTAAATCATCCCTATAACAAGAAAATTTGAATTTCTCTGTATACATGTGTAATTATTATTTATAGGATAATTACTTAGAGAGAACCTTTCATAGTGAACTGTCTGCTACATCTTATGATACTATCCTTACAATTTGACTTATTGTATTATCTTTTAAAGTTTCATTTGATATGGACACAATTTTAATGGCTTCACTGAGAAATTGAACTTTTGAGGACCAGGTATTTAGTTATAGGATTAGGAAGATATTTCCTGTGAATTTTCAAACTATCATATATGGAACAATCACTTGTAGGTAGACGTTCAAAGGCAACATTCACTAGATTCTACTAGTGAGAACCATACTGTTTATGGTGCCATTAAATTCTGGGACTGTGTTGATATCCATGGCTGTGTTACCATGGTCTGGGTTGCTACCTGAAGCTATGTTGATGTCAACCGGTCATGCTGCCACCAGTGACCATGTTGGTATTCATGGTCAGTGTTGCTACTCAGGGCCATGAGGGTGTCCATGATCCATCTGAGGTCCATATTGATGTCTGTGGGCTTGTTGTTGCTGGAAACCATGTTGAGTCCCACAGTCAGTGCTGCTGACAGAGGAGGCCTTGTGGATGACTGTGTGATGTCCATGATTAAGACTGCCACTGGGAACCATATTGGTGTCCGTGGCCAGTGCTGTCACCAGACATCATGTGGAAGTCTATGATGCATGCTCCCACTGACCATAAAGGGAAAAAACAACCCACTTTTACAGTGGTACCAACTTCAGACTCACAGTTGAGGAAGAGAGACATGGAAGGCTTTTTTGACAATCGCTGCCACCACCCCCCCCCTTCCCAAGAAGTAACAGCCTAGATAGGAAGCCATCACAGAGAACTCTTTAAAATAGTGGTAATGATGCTGAAATGTAGCTCTCTACAACTATGGTGGGTTGTGGGTGGGGAAGGACTCAATTATCTTTAAGGGACTGGCCACTGTGAGTTTGACCATATTCCAGTGAGTATATGGGCAATACAAATTGCACTTGTGTTTTCTTTTCTTTTCTTCTTTTTTCAGAGGAGGAATCTCAAGAGTGGGGGAGCAGACCTGGGAGGACTGGGAAGTGAATATGATTGGGTGCATTATATGAAATCCTAAATAATTAATGAAAATATTATGTTGGAAAAAAGAAAGTAGAAGGTGTACATGTTAGTCTAAACATGAGTCCATGTTTGAAAAACTGTCTTGTGTTTCTTAGGGCTGTGTTAAAATTCATTTCTAAACAGTGAAAACAATTAAAATAAATCTAGTATCATTACCAATTCTTCAAGATTAAAAATGAGGCATGATTTGTTTGATAAACACCACATTGTTCATTTTCTTGCAGTGCAAGAGTAAAGGCTTATGTACTCCTATTGTGTTCTTACACCAAACTAGATTGTAATATTTTAACAGAATATACAGTCTCAACTCATTGAGAGATATCCATATGCTAGTCTGAGGAACTATTGAATATGATCAGTTATGTGGTAAGGAGGAACTGAGTTTATAGAGGAAAATGAATAACCAATCCATTGAATATAAAATAGAAAGAGAATCTTGGGTTTCCTAGGTCTACCCACTATAGGGCCAAGCTCTGAGAGGCAGAGTGTAAGAAAGGCATAGTGACTACTGCTGGCTCTAAATAAGGATGGAGAGGACTATAAACCATGAAGTGCAGTCACTTCTATAAGCCAGTCCAGCCAAGGAAATATACTCTCAGCCCAGAGAACAATAACTTCCTATGTAGCAATGCCTGTTTCTGACTTCTGGTTTCCAGAAGAGTAAGAGTTGAACTCTGCTGTTTCAGGCCACTGTACTCACAGTGACTTCTCATTGGCAAAGGGAAAGTAATGAAAATTAGAAATGGGGATGCAATTTTATTACACTGTAAGTGGAGCTGATTAGTGTCTATACCTCAAGAAACAAAGGAGCTTTATAAAGAAAAATAGAGAATAAAAAGTATGCATGGATTTCTCCTTTACTTTAGAACCCACAACGAAGTCAGTTTTCTATCATGGAACCTTCCTTAGTTCCACTCGCATCATATGTGTGGCAGATTTTTGTTCACCCTAGAAAATTAGTGAATACTTTTTTTATAATATTTTCAGTGTTTCCTCTAGAAGCCATGAGGCTTGATTTAAATAAATATCGACATTTCTATCATATTTCTATCAGATCATGGCTGTCTTGGGAACTTGAATTCTTACACATTTCATGTAGATACATTTGTGAATGTAATCTGTTAACTGGGACTGATCCTATTCATGGGGCTCGGTTTGTCTCTTTGAAGGTTTCTGTAGCAGAAACCATCATTTGCATATTAATTCTCTACAGCTAGTCTATAAGAACCTCCTGACTTTGATCCTGTTCATTGACAAATGGTTTTCAGGACCTACATTGTTTCCTGTTTCTTTGTTTTTATTCACACACTTACATTTGCTTTTTCTTTGGGATTATTTGGGTTCATTGCCATTTTCATGTCAACTAAAGCACTGCAGCAGTGACCTCCCCAATCCCACTGAGGCTATAATAGCTTTCAGCCTTTGTTTCCTGGGTCCTTCTCAGCAGTCATGCTGAGGGCAGTTTTATTAAGACCAGGCAGGTTTGATTTCTTGGAAGGATTCCTGGGAACCTTGTCACTTCAGCAAAGTCTGCCTCTGATAAACAAGGAGGCTATTCAGATTCCAACTGGAGAATGAGTAAGCGGGCACAGCTGGAGAACAGGCCAACATCACACAACAGTATGTCTTCCGTTTATTAGCCCTTCACAGTGGCTGCTTAATTTCTCTCCAGGAGTCATGCCAAATGGTGTCACTCAGCTGATGGTGAACCACCCAGCAATGCTCTGCCATCCTCACTTTGTCTTTATGGTATTATGGTAGGCAATTGCTAAAATCAAACCTCAAGTTTAGTCAGAAAAGATGTAACTGCCTTTCATTACATATTGTCTATCAAAATGGAAACCTTAAAACCACAGAAACTTGATCTCATGTTTGTGGATGTATTTACAACTGATACATTAAAACCCGGGAGAGTTGCCCAGTGGAAAATTTGCATAGCATTTTGAAGACAATCTACACTTTTTCTAGGCTAGGAAATTCCACTACTTAGTTTGAAATCATTTACTTTATATTAGTGATATAAGTGTCTTTCCAAATGTTAGTTAATACTAGAGTTGTATGGTAAAGTGTTTAGCATTTTGGTGGGAAGGCATGGCAACTAGCTCCCTAGAATTCCTCTGGTGGTAGGCAATCTTTACTTTTAATGGTGAGATTCAGGCAGTACTGAGGTAACACCAGAATAAATCTAGGAGGTCCTGAAATGGGAGCTCTCCATGCTGGAAAGAATAGTCATGTGACTTGGAAGCTTTAAATTCAACCAAGTATGGTATGTGATAGGCCTGATCTGACCTTGGAGGAAGATAGGGCCTAGAGATGGAGTCCCTTCATTTCTTCTGTGTAATACATTTCTAGTGACACATGGCTGAAGATAGTTCAGTGTCCTGATGGGTGGTTCTTCTCCATGCACTCAGAACTTTGATGTTTTGCATTTGTGTCTTTCCAGGCCTCACATCATTTGGCTCATCTTTTTTTTTTTTTTTTTTTTTTTTTTTTTTTATTCTTTACAAGAGACCTGTAATTATAAGCATGTCTTTTAGAGTTAATTGAGCCTAAGTGGATAGCTGCAAGTCCCCTGTCTGTAGTTGTTGGTTAGTATGCAACTGTGCTGAGAACCTAGACACTGGTACCATAGGTCTAAAGTGGAGTGATATTGGGGAGAGCTGTGCAGGATGCCTGTATGTCTTGATTTGACTCCATTCAGTGGGGACACAGTTACACTGAGCCAATTATAATTGTCATAATATAAATATCTATTTGTCTTTGCCTGCACCATAGAGTCAATTTCAATGCTTTAATCTAGAATTTTGACCCTTGAACTTAGGCTTAGTCTGTTAAGTGCCTGTTGTGTAAATATGAGAACCTGAGTTTAATTCCCAGCACTCATGTAAAAAGCTAAGCATGGTGGTGCACACCTGTAGTCTCAGAGCTGGGGAAGTGGGGACAGGGTAACCTTGGGGCCTCTGGCCAGCAAGTATAACCAATAAGAAAACTAAATTCAGTGAAAAATTGTCTCAAAAAGAGGGGGGGGGGAAGGTACCCAATATCAAGAGGTCAAAGTCTATTTTTCATACTCATGTTGTGTATGAACACATATATTCACACATTGTTTCCAAAATAATAGGACTTTGTTACTTAATTCTTTACTTGCTAAAATATACACTGGAGTACATTACCATTATTTCCATTTTGATTAACTCAGCCATTCTACAGTGATGAGACATATAGAGAATAAAACATCTGTAGATGTAGACATATAGCGAAGATAAATCTGTAATTATTTTTTCTTTTATAACACAAATTCCTGCCTCCATTTGTGACAAAATTAGATTGAGGGCTCTGTAGTGATTGCTTGGTAACTCTAAGATACAAATTTATGTTGTGTTCCCAGATTTAGGGGAACACAACCCCTAAATGACCACTTGATTGTACTCTGGTCATTATATCTCAGACTGGGGACCTAAAGAACATTGCTTTAGATCAATGTTCAAAGGTTAGTTATCTTCAAATATCTATGGTAACATGGTAGTAAAAGCTATATGGTAGTGAATTTAACTGTGTTAAGAATATAAGTATAATATACTCACATGTCATATTATACATAATATATATGTATTCTCTTGTAAGAAAAAGAGAATGTTATATATTTGATTAAATTTGTTTCTTTTATATGAGATTGGAACACCTTGAAAATATAACTAGAGTAGTCCTATATATAATAATGGCTATTACAAATGTTTGGTAAAGTGAGTACATTTTGAATACACCATTTATTTAAAATGTTGGTAGTTTCTCTGTGATGACATAGAAATTAGTCTGTTAGATATTTATTTTAAAATACTACCAATTTTGTTTCCTTTTGTTTTAAGGCACTTTTGAATTATTCTCACATTACTGATACATTTCAGCTAACTGTATGTTTTCTAGTCTTTTTTTACCTGTTTGATATAATTATCCTGGATAATATTTTAAACTCTTAATATAAATTCCTATATATATAAATTTTTATATCATATGGATTTACATTTAAGTATCAATAGGGACATCCTTCTGGAAGCTAACCAAACTGACAGCAGCAAACTGCTTCATAAATACCTATGCTTACACATACCCAGAACCAGCTGAAGTCTAAGCGGAGAAATCCTTTTTGACAATGGACAGTGGTGAGCGCAGAGACTTCTTGCTGCCTAAGATGCTGTAAATAATGAACTTCTTCGGAGCCAGCCCTAAATAACTCAGTTATACCATCCTTCTAGGTTCACGAAACATCACAGAAGCGGGAGTGGGGGGTGGGGAGGAGGGGGCAGATGCATGGAGAAGTTAAAAGATGGTGTTAAAGGCTACAAAACACCATTCCCAAGGCTCCACCCCACTGCAATCATTAAATCATTAATTCCCATCAACTGTACTCAACTGAACTAGGTCCAAGCAAAGGCACTCTATCAACAATCAGATAAGGAAAGGGGGATGAGCTCATGGGGCCCTATTGTGTACCTCTAAACTATTGACTTTCATAGACTCTGAGACAGGGGAGCCACTGTCATTATTAATGCACCCTGTGCTGAGCCCACAAGGCTCAGACCATGGTTACACACATGGCCCTAGTTAATCTCAGTGGGTCACGAAACAAAGTCAATTGTTATGAATCCTGAGGGAGATTTGTGAGGAAGGTCAACAGAGAGGTAGGAGGTGAGGGCTCATCATGCAACATGTACAATGTGAAATTATAAAAAGAAATAATAAATATAAAACTTTAAAAATCACTGACTGAGATTTTTGTTCACATCTAATAATCTCAGCCCTTGGACCACAAAGGCAGGAGGGTTGCTACAAGTTTGGGGCACACTAAGGATACAGAGAACAACCTGGTCTCAAAACAATTTAAGCAAATTAAATACATCTGAACCTCTTCATCTAAACAAGGAGCCTTCAAGTCAGAAGGCTTGAAGCTAAAAGCTAATACCTAACAGAAGCCAAAGCTAATACCTTTCCATACCATAACTGATGAACATGAAATAAAACTATGTCTTAGTCAATCACAATCAGCCCGGTAGTCAGTGATGTGACTAGGAACTCCATTTCCACCATACACATTGGTTTACTCCAGGATTAGGCAGATGGTTCCTGGTAGTCAAGTAGTTTCCTTTGCTCAGGTGACTGGTGATTGCTCTGAGGGCTTTTGGTATGTCTACCAGGTCCAGAGTGCTGGCTCCCTGGTTTAGGAATCCTTTTTAGTGTTTAAATAAACCTTGGTAAAGTTATTTCCACAAAAGAAACATGTATCTAAAAGAAACATGTATCTTCTATTTGTGCTCATTTCAACATTCCCCTTGGGGCAGGAAAAAAAAAAAAAGAAAAGGAAAACAAAAACAAAAACTAAAAAACGGGTATCTGTGCAATGGAGTGGGGCAGAGCATGCTGATGTGCCTGGAAGTCTGGCTTGTTCGCCACACTGCATTTCAAAAGTTTAATCTTTCCTGCACAGCAGGGCTTCTGAGGCTGATGAGATAAGCAATTTGTTCATATTGTTCTTCCTCACCTACAGTGCTTGAATTTGTACATCCAAAATTCAGGATCAGATTTTTGTTTTTTAACCTGTTACATTCCTGGTGAATACTTTAAACATTTCTGGAATGGATATGTACATTTGCCTTGTCTTTAAAATATTGTATCTTTTGAGAAACAAGAAAAATAAAGGGGATGTGACACCAGCCAAGAAGTACAACTCCCTAGTTTGTGATGCTCCAAAATGGAGATACCCAAACTGTCCAATGAAGACTTCAAAGCAATTTTGTAAGGAAACTCAATACACCAAGAAAACAGAGAAACAATTAGATAAAACCAGGGAACAATAAATGTCTCAAACTAGAAATTAATCAAAGATTAAAGCAAACTCAAAATGTTAAATTCTGAAGCTGGAAATTGCAACAGAAGAAAAAAATAACAGAATGAATGATAACCTGTGAATTTGAAGAAAGGTCATTTGAAAATACTATCAGGATAGTTTTAGGGGAAAGAGGGAAGAAAATAAAAAATGAAACTTTAAGAGTGATGTTTTCATGATGCAACTAGAAACCACTGTTGGTGTCCATGGTCTTTTCTGCCACCAGAAACAATGTGGAAATTTATGATCTATGTTGTCACTGGCTATTATAGGCAAAGAAGTGTCTGTCTTTTGCAGACTCATAATTGAGAAAGGGAAACATTGAAGGATTCTGTGACAACCTCCCCTTCTCCTGCCAAAAAGAATCCAAACAGGAAGCCATTGAAGAGAGTCCTTAAAAACTGACAAAGATGTTGAAGTATATAGCGCTCCACAGGTGATCGCTTCTGGCAGTGGGTGGGAAAGACTCAGTTATCTATAAGGAGCTAGCCAGTGGGATTTTGACCATGCTCCAATGAGTATGTGGGCAACACAAATTGGACTTGTTACATTTTTTTATTTCCTTTTTTTTTTGGGGGGGGGAGGTGGGTGAGAGGGAAGACCTAGGAAGAATGGGAAGCAAATGTGATCTGGGTACATTGTATTAAATTTCCAAATAACTACTAAAAATATTACATTGTGTGTGTTAGTTAGGAGGACTAATCAGACAATGGGGCATCTAGTAATGGATTATTATTTATCCCTAGTATATGAATGGACTTTGGTAGCCCATTCCACATACAGGGATATGCTCTCAGCCTAGACACATGGGGGAGGACCTAGGCCCTGCCCAAAATGATATGATAGACTTTGAAGACTCCCCATGGAAGGCCTCACCCTCCCTGGGGAGCAGAAAGGGCATGGGATGGGATGGGGATTGGTGGGGGAAACAGGGAAGGTGCAGGAACTGGGATTGACATGTAAAACAAGCTTGTTTCAAATTTAAATTAAAAAAAAAAGGAAAAAATATTATCGAAGTAAATAAGGATCAGGATAAACAAATAGGCCGAATAGATGTTTATTCAGGGAGAAATAACTTACAACCTAGACAGATGGACACCAGGAAATTCAACCCAACTTACAACCTAGACAGATGAACACCAGGAAATTCAACCCGATCCTCTCCTGTCCCAGTCACACCAGAAAGAGAGTGCCTTTCCTGGCCCCCTTCGACCTCCTTCCACAGGTCACTCTGCCCATGGCTCCACCCCCCAATGGGCATGGTCAGTGCCACAGAACTATCTCACTACAATTCCCCTTTTAGTCTAAAGAAAAGATTTAGGCTTAATACAAAACTATATACAAAACAGTGAATAACAAGTGTGCTCTAAGAAAAGGAAAATCGAGAACAAAATGACCTACATATCTAGTCCTAGTGTGAGGGCAAAATGGAGTTTACAATATAGTTGTCCTAAGCTGGAAAACATAAGTCTAGCACCTAATATATCTAACTAGGAAGAGAGAATAATAGTTGTGATAGTTTAATCTTCAACCTCATCCAGACCTGAGAAGGAAATTAACAATACTAGAGTAGACAGGAAATGCGGATGGACAACTTCCAAAAGGTGCAGCAAGGACAGAAACAGCAAGCCTAGGTGAACAGTCACCCTAGGTCTCACAGCCACGTTGGTACACCCAGATTTGGCTAAGGCCAAGAGAACTTGACAGAACACAACAACAGCAGGGAGGTAGAATGGCTGTCTTACTCTGACTTGGCAAGGTCAAGCAGTCTTCTATATTTGTCTCCTGCAAGCACATAGGACTGCATGTCCAAATCAGTGGTCAAGGTGGGGGCAATTCTTTGCCCAACAGGCCATTAGCTGAGGCGAGATTGAACTCCAGCAGGAGCAACAACAGTGTCCAACATATTTTCGGGAAAGTGCACGGTGCTGTCAGGAGCAACAGTGTCTCATGTCAATGGAGTACTAATATTAAAACATTTAAATGCCATGTTCTGCATGTCTATGAAGTGATTGAAGATTAAGCATCTATATTTGACTAATCTCATAGGTACAGGAAATGTGAGTGAAGATAATCTGTAATTCTCGGGAATTAAGCTAAAAAGACTGATTAAAACTTCCCTGAGTAAAGCAGGAACAAATACTTAAACAATATAACTATTTACATATACATACACAAATTCATATACACGTGCACACAGAATCAAATACACAGTTAATTTATAAAATAGTCTACATTATCCTGAACTTAGAATAGTAAGTTTTTAGAGCATAGTGAGAATTCACATTGTGAAGTTAAATGCGGGAATGATTGGTTTAATAACGGCTTCTTTGTCATTTTAACACCGATTATGATCTTGATTCTGTTTTAAGTATTATATACATGTGCCAAATATGCTGTGGAGAACATGTGTGATTTCTCATCAGCCTTGGCAGCAGTGGGAATGCATTGTTAGACATCTAACTCCAAAAAGACAATGTGGAGCCCCTCATCCCCTAGCTGACATCAATCAAATCACTCATGCAGAGGCTACAGGTCTTATGACACTTCCCACCTGTCTCTGAGTGCAGCAAAGACACCTAGGCACTGCTGACAGATACAGAACTCATGATCCCAATGATGGGTGACACTTCTCAGAACTCTTAGCCAGCTTCTCTGACACCTTTTAGCCACATGGCAGTTTAGATGTCTCTGCCATTATCTCTCTGTCTCTCTGTCAAGTGGAATTAGTCTGATCTGGAATCTTTGTGCCTCTTTCAGCTTTCTCTGGTCCTCACTCCAGTTGTAGATTCAGCCATTTTCCTTAATAAAATCATGCATGTTTAATCTTATCTTAGACTTGCTTCTTAGAAGACATGGGGTAATATTTCCCCTTATTTCAATTTAATTAGCATCATCTTTAAAAGGTCTAACATCAGTACGATATTTGTATATTTTTAATTTCTTTGACATTCTAAGTAATTGTTTCAGGTGGCATTTTTAAGCCTCTGTGTATTTTATGAAGGAATATAATTACATCTCTTGGATGGTGATTATTGCTCTAATACTATGTATTTGGGCTTAGCATCATAACAGATTCCTTTTTAAAAGGAGTGAGCAGTCTCTGTTTTGTTTAACTGCTAAAGTCATCATTATCATGTGATATTCATGATGTGGTTTGTGTGGCTCTAAGGTGAGAGTTTAGCATGTGCTAAGTGATACCTTAGAAGCCTGTTCTTTTCTATTGAGAGACAGAAATGGAATAAATCTGGATGGGAAGGGAAGTGGGAAGAACTGGGAGGAGTAGACAAAGGGGAACTATCATCAGATTACATTGCAGAAAAAGAAATACTGTGATGGACCTAAACGATCCATATAATGTACATTGGTATTTGAAATAGTGGAAGATTAGGGAAATCCTTAGATTCTCAATAGGTTTAATAAATAAACTATCTTTGAGTCTAAAGAATTTGTGAAATCAGCTTTAATTATGTAGCCATTTTTACTCTAAATAAGTGAGAGTTAATAGGCAAACAAGAGTATGGATGGTCTACAGTATCTTGTCTTCCTCTTTCTGAACTGCCAAAAATTGACCTTTCTCCATTTATCCTACAATAGCTAAAGGGAGTGAGACTATAAGGAAGCCACAAGTTGGTGCTGGATCTCCTGGAACTATATAGATATAGGCCTATGTGAGCTGCCTGATGTAGGTGCTAGGAATCACAGTGTGGTTCTTTGGAAGGGCAGGAATTCTCTTAACTTCTGAGTCCTCATTCCAGCCACACTGAACTATTTTGATACTGTGAATGCTACCACCTATCTATAGTGGCTAGTGTGGGGTTGTCATGATAGACATGATATACAATCCGATGGGTTTAGATACAACTAGATGGATTTGATGGTCTATGTGTATTCTGTTTAACAATGTTTTTGATAGCACTCAATTTGGATTGTACCCTGAGCGTTTAGCACCTTTCTATCATTTTGTATTATTTCTAAGTGGAAGACTCTGTGCTGCCCTTAATGAAAGCAGTCACTGCTGTGGGGAACTTTCAGAAGTTATGCAATCAGATAAAATACTGTGAAAAAGTATTATAGACTTGATTATAGGTAAACATAATAGCACAAACAAACCATTCGGTTATTGAACCTAAATTCTACAATAGCATTTTCAAAGTTTCGGCTCTTTATAAAATTAATTTTATTTAAATTAAAAACAATCTTATTTTACATACCAATCCCAGATCCCTCTCCCTCCCATCCTCCCATTCCTCCAAAGTTTCAGATCGTTTTTATTTAAATTAGAAACAATCTTATTTTATATATCAATCACATTCCCTCTCCCTCCTATTCTTCCATGCTCCCCACCAACCCCCATCCCATCCCTCTTCAGCTCCATAGAAAGGGTGGGGCCTTCTATGGGGGATCATCAAAGTCTGTCACATCATTTGAGGCAGGGCCTAGGCCCTTCCCCATGTGTTTAGGCTGAGAGAGTAACCCTCTATGGGGAGTGGGTTCGCAATGTCCATTTGTACACTAGGTATAAATGCTGTTCCATTATCAGGGGCCCCACAGACTGTCCAGGTCTCCTACCTGTCACACACATGCAGGGGCCCTGGTTCCTTCTTATGCTGGTTTCCAAGCTGTCAGTCTGGGCTCCATGAGCTCCCCCTTGTTCAGGTTAGCCATTTCTGTGGGTTTTCCCAGCATGGTCTTAACCCTTTTGTTCATCATTCCTCCCTCTCTACAACTGAATTCCAGGAATTTGGCTCAGTGCTTAGCTGTGGATCTCTGCTTCTGTTTCCATCAGCTACTGAATGAAGGCTATATAATGGCATATAAGGTAGGTATCAATCTCATTATAGGGAAAGGACATTTAAGATAGCCACTCCTATATTGCTTAAATTCTTAGTTGGGGTTATCCTGGTCTATCTCTGGAGATTTCCCGAGTGCCAGATTTCTCTCTAAACCTATATGGGCTCCCTCTATTAAAGTATCTCTTTTCTTGCTCTCCTCTATTCTTCCTCTGACTCAATCTTCCTGGTCCCTCATGACTTCCTCCCTGCTCCTTTTCTCCCCTGTAGTGAGGTAGTCCTTCTGTAGCACTGACCACGCCCATTGGGGGGTGGAGCTATGGGCGGAGGTGACCTGAGGAAGGAGGTCGGAGGGGGCGAGGAAGGCGCTCTCTTTCTGGCGTGACTCGGACAGGAGAGGATCGGGTTGAATTTCCTGGTGTTCATCTGTCTAGGTAGTAAGTTATTTCTCCCTGAATAAACATCTATTCGGCTTATTTGTTTATCCTGATCCTTATTTACCGCAATATCTGGTGTCAGAAGCGGGATTTACCTGGGTTTTGCCCCCAGGTGGCAGAAGCCGCCCCCCTCCCCCACCTTCCCCAACGGGCAGGGTTTAACCAGGTGGACTCACCACAGCTTTGGGACATTTGCCTCTTCCTTACTGCAAAGGAGATCTTTGCCGCTAAAGCAGACCTGAGAAGGCACTTACCGCTTAACATTTTTTGCCCATTTCCGCACGGGACTTTGCATTCGCGCAGAGCCTCTCGGGCGGCACCCGCCCGGCGGCACCCACCCGGCGGCACCCGCCCGGCTTGCACGCGTTTCGTCTTGTGTTACAAGTAACTCCAAAAGTCCCCTTTTAACAAAATTCTGCTTGCCATAGTTTGTTAAGAACTTTTTACAGGAACCGGGATCAGACGAGCCTGGGCGGCTAGGCGCTATTTGATGACACACCTCCAGGCGTAGCTACCACAAGCTGAGACTCTGTATTTGATATAATACTGTTGGCCTAGTTACTTGTTTTTTATCAGCTAGCTCTGCCTTAATTATTAACCCATTTTTGTTGATCTATGTATTTCTCTTACCGGGGAGCTGGCGGCATACTGCTTTCTCCAGACTCTCCATCTTGGCTCCTCCTTCCTACTTCCTATTTCCTCCTTGTCTCCTAGTCCCTCCTATCTTCCTTTTCTATTGGCCAACAGTGCTTTATTATTAACCAGTATGAGAAACATATATACATAATGGCATCTCCCATCACTCCCCTTCTCTTTCTCCTAACTCCCTCTCCCCTCACCCAGTGCTCCCAATTTGCTCAGGAGATCCAAAGTTTCAGATTGTAACATAAGGAGTGAATTAAGTAAAAAGGACTTCCTTGTTGCCAGGCCAATGGAGGCAGTATATTTACACTTAAAGAGCTTTATTTATTTATTTATTTACTACGTATCCTGGTCAATAAATGTGATCTTTTTAGTGTTTGGTTTCTATTTTTCAAGTTCCTAGAGCCAACAGGGTTATGACATTGGCTAGTTTATAAAAAAAAAAAAAAATGTAACATAGAGTTGAAACCATAGGCTCTTCTGTGTTTGCAGCAAAGGTCTTTGTAACAAGCTTTGATGTTTATTGATGTTTAAATGCGATTAATTTTGTATTAACCTCACATTAATAAATATTGTTTCTCAGACTGGAAGATGGATATCATTCATGTAGAGAGGACTGTGTGCCCTGAAAAGGTGATTGTGGGTCTTGGCAGTCCTCTCAGTGTCCATTGTCATAATATGAGCATACTCTAGTCACATCCCAAATACAGAATCATCACTTCTGAAGTGATGTTTTCTGTAATTCCTTAAGTACCATGAGAACAGAGGCAGCAGACACCTAAATCCAACTCACTCCAGAGAAAATTCCAGAAATAGTAATACACGTTTTTTTGGCACCAAATTTTGTTATTTTGCACCATGCCAGATTACTCCTTTGCAAATGAGTAGCATATTATTTCTGCTGTGGTCTTGTGGTCTCATATTAATACATTTTCACAATGGAAACCCCATGGGTTAGATCATTTTTCTAGGTTTGTATCCCAAGGGCTATCTAACCTATGTTGCTTATTTTAATTAAATTACCACATTTTCCATTTGATTAAACGACTGAATAATGAAGACTTATGGGACTGAGTTTTAATGCACCATACATTAATATGAGCAATGGGGAGGAACATGTGATTCTATTTTAAAATCTTTTCGTAAAAATATTTTACTTCACCCATTTTTTTCCCAGAGCAAATGTGAATTTCAGTACTGAGGCACACTAATGAACAGTCTATTTCCCTGGCCATCAGTGATTAGAAGGGGGCACCTTTGAAGGGATTTAAAGATGAGACATGACTGCACAGTATGGGGATGGGCCAGTGGCCTTGGAGTAATGGTGATGGTTGTATCAATTCTCACAGGAATGGAACCCCTTGAAATCATGTATTTCCACATGTAAGGAGTACTACACATTAGCTTCATAAGCCTGTCAAACCACCACCACAGCCAGCTCTGAGCTATCTAATAGGAAGAATGTGTAGAATTTCAAATTGAAGTGGAATTTAAAAACATTCCATGAAATGCAAGTGTGAAAGCCAAGTGACAAGGCTCTCAAGGCAATGTGAGTGTTCTGTACCTGTAAACCAAGGAACTGGTGAGTGAACCTTAGTACTTCTGACTGCATAGCTACATGCTTTACTTTCTGATTGAAATGTCACCTTACTATGAATATAACAGAGCATAACATGAGGAGGACAGTAGGGATGTTGAAAGAATTTCTCTTCATAAAGACTCAGAAATAGAAAAGATATCCTAGCAATATTTAAAGTTGCATTTTCCTTTTGTAATATGAGGGAAATATCAAAAAGTAGTAGGGAAATATTTTTTTTTGCATTGTTTTCCATGGTTGAGAAACTCTGTAGCACAGGGGAGTTAGTTAGCACAGATGTTTTGGCCTCAAATTTTGGTCTCCCTAGCCATACATGTTAAGAATCAATGTTTTAAATCTGTATGGCAGGGTTGTTTCTGTGTGTCCCACAGGATTATTCTGATTAGGTGAAGAGACATCACTGCCATGTCCTCAAGGTTCCATGCAAGATGCTCAATAACTGTGAGGGCCCTTTTGTGTCCTTTTGGCACCTTCCACCATATGCAAGAACACCAAAACCAGATTCTTATTTCCATTTTTAAAATTTCCTCCCCCTTTAAAGCCATGAAGTATTTAACGAAAATACCGCACTCTACTTGGAGATGGATAAAATGTGTACATTTGGTCTATTAAGTTTCTAGTTAAGAGATTTATTCCCTAGCTCGTTTAAGTATTTTGAGAAACATGCTGTTACATTTAAACATGGAATCTCTCTCCCCTGTACTTGGTGAAGCTCTTCCAGCTTCCTGTCTTCAAGCGAGGAAATGATGAGGTTGAAAGCATTCTGGTCTCAAGACGCTGACATCTCTGAGCCGACCACGAAAGTTCATTAGACTTCTCATAAAAGCCTCAGAACCATCAAATGCAAAACATTTGGGTTAAAAGGCTTAGTCAAGGGACAGGATGGATGCTGGTCTCTTTGTTGTGCCATTTGTCAGACCTTGATTTGTGGACTACAGAATCTCAGAGCTGTCTCAGTTGCTGCGTGTCCAGTGGATCTTATTCCCTGATGTTTGTGTCCTTTATGCGCATGATTCACTTCCCCGATCGCTCAGCATTGTAGCGTCAAAGCTACTTTGACTGTGGTTTTTCTCCCACTTTAAGGCATCTTTTCATGATTTAGACTCCTGGGAGGAAAATATAGAGTCTGACTCACTTAGGGGAATTTCAATTTACATTTTTAACAAATATTTGCCCCAAACAATATCAGCAGATAATCATGATCTTACTGTGTCTCTGGCCAGAAATAGGTTCCAGCTTGACCTCTTATTGTAAATAAGTAGGATCTCATTGTTTGTAACCATGGAGAAGACCAGAGCTTACAAACACGTATACATAGAGAACTTCCCCAAGGAACATGGATGACACTAAAGGGAAGATAAATTATCTTTTAAAATGTTTCTCAGATTGGATTGTTTTTAATAAATGACTGCTCTACACAGTTGCTTTCTTGGAACCAAAGAATGCCTTTGGTTGTGTGCCTGTTCTGTTTGCTCACAGAGGGAGGTCCACGTGGAAAACATGTGATTGCCTCAACTTGAAAGAATTTAGGACAAAACACAAATATACAATTCTGTGAAGGTTGTAAATCAATGGGTTTTTCTTGAATCCTGCTACAAGAGCATCACTGCAGAAGTTTAAGTATACAGGGACATGGAAAAATTAGACAGTGACAAAGGGCAAAGGTGCAATGCTGCCAAATGACTACATATTTCTGCAGAACAGCCAAGGTCATTGCCTTCTAGGGGTATTGGAAATGCCTGGAGGTATTTTTGAGTATTCCCCCCTGTAAAGCAGGTACTCCTGGGGGCAGCTGTGGAAGTCTGTGAAGAGTGCCTTCTTGTATGCAGTAGATGTTTATCCCGAGTCTAAATTGTCACTTTAGCTAGCACTGGAGTGTGGCTCCTCGTACGTCTGTCTCAGTGTTAGACATCTCTAGAACAGCATGTATGGTGGTTTGAAAGAAAATGTCCCTCAAGAGGAAGGCACTATTAGGAGTCATGGCCTTATTGGAGAAAGCATTTCATGGTATAATTGTGTGTGGTGACTTTGAGGTCTCTTTTGCTCAAGCTTCCCTCAGTATGACATTCAGCTGACTTTCCGTTGCCTTTAGTCAAGATGTAAGGACTTTTGGCTCCAGCACCACATCTGCCTACATGTTGCTATGCTCCCCTCCATGATGATAATGGACTGAACATCTGCAATTGTAAGCAACCCACCTCAATTAAATATTTTGCCATGTTCATGTTGTCTTTTTACAGCAATAGAAACCTAACTAAGACAAGTATGTCTGAGCTTTGTCTCCTTTGAGCTCAGCTGGGAGCTCAGAAGCTTTGGTGAAATACCTGATGACCACAGTCCATACTATATCATCTTTACACAAGGCTCTGTTTCTTATTTTCAACATGGTTATGGCCAGTGTCTATGAGATGACACACTTGAGGCCCGTAGAGTATGAGGTGAAGAATTCCCAAATGTGACTGAGCACTGTACCACCCCAGTCTTAGGGAGGGATGTAGACTGCTTTGTGTTACAGCTCCTTTTTCTCCTTCCTCTCTTAAGAGATAATTGTGTAGACTGCAGAGGACTGTGGATGGGCCTATGTTACTCATCCCTAACTTCTTCTTCTTTGGAGAATTCTTCCCTAATCCTCATGCCAAATTCCTGATCTCTCTTATTCTCATAGGAGTTGATACATCCTTGTGACCTGGTATTCATGCTGCAGTTGCCTCTAGACCTTCATCTTCCTTAGCAACTTAAAAGCAACTAGCAAGCAAGAGTGCGAATTGCTTGTTTCTAGACAGTGGCTAGTGAGTGATGGACATAGATACTTAGGAGTGAGCAGGTGAGTGATATGTCTCACAGAGCATACCCAAATGGGAACAGTGCTGGCCAGTTTTCAGTTCTCAGGGCTTATAGGACTCTGATGTTGGCTGGCACTGTTTTCTCGGTGGAAGAAAAGAAAATGTTTTGTCTAGCTTACTCCACCTCTCAGGAAGTGGCAGCATAGCTCTTTATGTCCCCTCTTCTTCTGATTGCTCATTCTTAGTCCACATTACAGCAATATATTTTTAGTGACCATGTGTTTATCTCCTTAATGGATCATGTTCTCCCTAATAACAAGACCATGTTCTACATCTTTGGTTTGCTCTCAAATTATTTAATCCTCATTTACAAATACATATTCTTCAGATTGTGGAGAAAAGGCACATGGAAATAGTTGGGCTCAGCCACTAAATTGTTTTCAAGGCAAGCAGAACTGAAATTAATCCTCACCTCTCAGGTAACAAGCTGATCATGGTGGTGTATACTCTGAACACCTAACTAGGGAGGAAGAGGCAGGTGTATATCTTGAGCTCCCTGAACAGCCAACTTTGTATACTTAGAGGGTTCCAGGATAATGAGAGACCCTGTCTGAAGATAGTAGGGTCATCTTTTGGTGTCTATGTTTACACACAGGTACATTCATACCTGTACACATAAACAAATGAACATATACATACTCATAAATGTCTAGAATTTCACATATTGAACCTCTCTATTTCCTTCACTCTCTGAGCTAAATGTCAGGGTTTGCTAGGAACCATTTTTTGTTTTGTTTTGTTTTTTTTTTTCTAATAACTATAAGAGGTTTGTTTCCTTGCTCCAGAATCTTGGCTTCTCTTGGCTAAGTAGATGTGATATCTCACTTAATGACATTTGACTATATTCAGAATTTCTTTTCCCAAATACAAGATAGCATAGAGTGAAAAGTAAGTATGAAGTGCAACTCTACACCTGACAGCCAAGTAAAGGAATGAAATATGATTGTAACCATCTTTAATGACTCGCTCAGCTTCAGTCTTTCAGTGCAGTGTCAAGGTCTAATTGTCTTTATTTTTAATAGAAAGGTAAAGAAATGAAAATGAGGAGGGTTGAAAATGAAATAGAAAATTTTAATGGGAGGAGAACAGTGGGTGAAAGGGGATGCTTTGCTTGCTGGGTTGGACAGCAGAAGCATGGGGAGGAAGTAGGGCCAGGGGAAGTAGGGCTTGAGGCATGCATATTGGGAGATGCTTGCTTTTTCTGTTGATTTTAAGCAATTCCTCATGGAGACACAAATAGTACATAGACGAGCTCATTTTGAATGACAGTCATCTCACACGTCAGTCCATTTGATCTCATTTACAGTGTGAATGAGAAGTGGGTACACAGAGAATAGTATTTTTCATCTGGGCTTTATAGAGAAGGCCTGAAATGTCAGTAACTCATAAATCTGACACAGCAAGGTGACAAGTTTCAGGCCAGTCTGAGCTACAGAGTCAGTTTAAGGCCAGCATAGGCAACTCTGGGAAGGTGAGAACCATTTTTCAAAATATACTGTAAGATGTTAGGAAGGCAGCTCAGTAGTGAGAATTGGCCTTATATGTTTGAATGAAGACCAAGGTTCGATCCTCAGTACCACCAGGGGACAAAAAACATCCAACTTTGTAATTCTAGGATTTATTTACTAAGAAAAAAATTTTTCCTTCAACTGTTATGGGGCATCCAACTGTGGAATTTACAGGTCTATTGCTCATGCTCCCTCTTTGCATGCTCAGTTATTAATTATTCTTAGAGCTGATTATTTCCCATAACATTTATCATCAATCATAGCTTTGCAACTAGATGCAAATACATGGTGTGATTTCAAATACAGAGCTAAAGGCATGCAAAGTCTTGCAGGCCCAGTTCTGTTTTTACATTATGCATGAGAAGACACACTTGCCCATGTAGAGTTACTGAATTATAAAATAATGCCACATGCTCATACAGTTTATGAAGAGCAACTGACATGAGAGATTAAGTTGGGAGCAAGGCACTTTGCTGTCAGAATGCCAGCATGCAGACTGGCACATACCCTTCGATGCTCACTGCCTAATTGAGAAAGGTATCAGTGCAGCCAGGAGTGCTGGAAGCAGGAACAGATAGATGCAATTAGGCTTTCCACTGGATTATCTGCTAAGGTACCACAGAATGAAGGTGGCTATGGCTTTGCCTGTGTTGAAGTCAGGGGATGAGGTATGGCTCAAACTTCACAGTCAAAGCCGTATAAATACAGAGAACTTGTGGCTCTATATTCTGACAAAGGCTAATTTGTTAAAGATTAAATAAACACACCCAATATGCACTTTAGTTTTGCTGTGTTGCATTGATTGATTTTTGTATACATGTATATATGTACATTCATATATGTCTGTCTGTATATATATTTATATTCATATATGTCTGTAAGTATAAATATTATGGGTATATGTATATATGTGTTTATACACATAAGTAAATATGTGCATATCTATATATTGTTCTGAACCAGCAGGAATAAGAATCTCAAATAGTGAGGTGTCGAGTGAGAGGATGAGGGATGACAAATAGAGAAAATGAGAAATAAAGATGAGAAGTAAAGACAAAAACAATAGCTAGGACCAGGAGTTCTTGTATAAGATGATAACTTCTGTTAAGCAAGTTTATGAAGAAGTTCAGTATCATGTATACTATTTGCTGGGGGAAAGTAGCCAAGGTGAGCAGAGAGCTATGTCAGACATTGTTGGCAAAGAGAATGCAGGCAAGTCAGACACAGTTGCCTAAGGACTGATAACTACAGTCTAGGGGGAAGAGTTAGGTCCCCAGAAGCTGTAATTCAGACTCTTCTAAGGCACCTGGCTCCAGCCTTAGACAGGCCTTGTCAAGTTCATTCCTGGACAGGGACATATAACTAAGTTCCCTTTGTCTTTCCATCAGGGCCTCTGAGAACATCTTGGGTCATTTGGCTCCCCACAGTATATGTATCTTTATCTCTGTCTCTGTCTCTATCTCTATCTCTATCTCTACCTCTACCTCTACCTCTACCTCTACCTCTACCTCTACCTCTACCTCTATCTCTATCTCTATCTCTATCTATCTATATGTGAATACTGATCTTCATGCTGTATTAGTGCTCTTAAAATTTATCAGACTTAGTCTTCTGCTCTGCTCCAAAGTCCTTTTTGGTAATGATTGGTCTGCAGGAATAGCTTGTGACTGGCCTTGTCCTCAGGGTTAATGTGAAGGAGGAGGACTGGGCAAGCCCCAAACATCATCATTCAGTACTATGCACTGCACGGAGCAAATGCATACTGGCTCATGTTAATTAGCTCCAGTGAAAGGCAAAGAGCTCAGGGAGACTGTGAGAAAGGGACTTGGTGACCTGAGAATGCTGGTCTGCTCACAAAGGAGAATTGTCTGTTGTGAAACAGTAAAGTATGGGAAATCAAAGACACTGGTCTGATTTGGAGAAGGTGCTTGACAGAGAGGTGAAAATCTAAAACCTGCTATGTTAATTTCCTGAAAATACAATGTGAATTTACATCTTTGAAGTTCCACAGGAGGATAATGGTTGGTACATTTCAATTTTATCATGTAAATTGTTCTTTGGTAGCTATTAACATTGTTTTGGTGAACAAACATTAAATTTTGTGGAAGAGGTATATATTAGTACAATTAATGTCTAATTAGTGACTAACGGCCAAAGTGTTAATTCTGGAGAAAACATGAATTCCTCAAGATGAAATAAGTCAAAATACTTCATTCTGTCAAATACTCTTGCACTATGGTGTGCATTGTGTTCAAAACTGTTTGAAACTAGTGAGTTGCCCAGTTTTTTTGTCAACTCCAGTCATCACACTTGTCTTCTTTCTCCTCCTCCCCTCCTTTCTTTCTGTAAGCATTTATGTTTGCACTGGGGAAATTGTATTAAATAAGACTGAGGTACTTTTTACCCATATAGACTTACCATTGATTGAATAATTTTCGATACATTCCCCATTTATAAATTCTTAACACTAGTAAGCTTTAGTATTACACGATAATGTTTCCATTTCTCCAGGAAAAGAAAAGGAATATTTGAATACAAACAGAAAAGTGAAAACAACCTCTCCTGTTTTAACATTTCAAGGGTATGTAACTATTCCAGATACTAGAAGTCTGCATATTGAGAGGGGATAACTGGGGACTTGGGGGAGTTGTTAGGAAATGGTGGCGCCCCTCCTCTGTTGTGAAATATGCTATCTGACAAACTAGGAGGCTGCAGTTCCCCTGGCTGAGCACCAGCATAGTATTGTGAGGGTGCTGGAAGATACTGGAATTCCTAACCACGTCTGGAAGCAGGAAGCTATTGTGTAAGGATTCCTAAAATGGGTAGAGTAAGCAACTAGGGCTCTTTGAGTCAGTGATGAGTGGCTCTGGCGTTCAGCTGGACATCTGTAAGCACCCCGGGGGTGTTTCCTGCATGTTTGTGTCTTTCTTGTCCTTAGTAATAGAAACAATAGGGAACACACATTCTTGTTCAGGCCTTGTGGCCTCTTTCAAACATAGGAAGGAGTTGGAGGTCTTTGCGATAAGCTGGTACCAGAGAGAAGAGCTGCTTCAGAGTTACCTTGTCGGGGCCAAGCAGAATTCACTATAGAAGTCAGGCATTGTCCCCATATTTCCAGCCCTGAGTCTATGTTTAGCTTCAAGACATGTCTTTCTGAAGGCTTGCATGGGCTATGGAAGTCAGGAGGATTAGCCTACACAGGGAGAAGCTAGTTCAGTCAATACATTTTTTTTCTGTGATCCATAATTAGATGAATAGATACAAGATGTTCTTAAAAAGCATCCAAAGAATTCTAATGGCAACACCAAATATGATGTGTGTTGAGATTCGTGCTAAGGACTGGATTGAAATACTTCATATTTATTTCTTCCTTTATCTTTATAAACGAACAAGAATTGGGTAATTAAGGTAGTAATTTAATGAGTAAGGAAAGCAGTAGAAAACACTCAGTTTTGACTCAGCTGTTACAGACAAACCATTAGAAGGGAGGAAGCACTCTGAGCTACTTCACTCTCTTTCCTGGTTCCCTTTATTTTCCAATGTTGTTCCTCAGAGGCAGATCTCGCTAGCAAGTTCTTGGATATTCACTAAGTTTGACTACTTGTCCTTTCCAGCTAACTATGTTATGATGTCTCGTACACTGCTCTCATTTATTCCATTTCTTCTGGAATTTGACATTTGATCTGCTAAACCAGGAGGAACATTTCCAGTTTGTTATATAAGAGACTCCAGTGTGACTAAGCTGTACCTTTACCATGTTTTGTGTATAAGGAATGTGAACTTTGTTATGTGAAGAAATCCACAGATCTATCACAAATTATAACCAGTTTACTGCTGCATATTTGTTAGGAAGACATAAACTAGTTTTGAATGTTCATTGAGTTTTGCTTAATTCTCACAGTCTGTGTAGCCCAGTAGATTTCCTTAGTTGAATCTTTGGGACCTTTTGAGAAATAACAGTTTAAATGTACTAGTGTCCCTGTTTCCAGATCTTTAAATCATCCATGAAATCCCAAAGTAGTAAACAATTGTCTTTATTGATCAATGAAAAATGGGCATATGGATAATGAATTAGGAGTTGCAAAAGTCTATTAATTCTTGTTACTTTTCTGGTCATTCATCTTTTTCTATTTTATTTTTTTTTTATTTTAGAATTTCAGTATTTACTGTAGTTATATTTCCACCCATCCTTCTTCTCCACCCATGCCCCCCATGCCTTTCACATTCATGATTTCTCCTTTAATTGTTATTGGCCACACACACACACACACACACACACACACACGCTGATTCTATTATTGTTGCTCATATGTACTTAGAGCTGACCATTTGACACTGGATAACCTATCTGTAGGCTCTCCCTGGAGAAGACTGATTTTCTCCTCCTCAGCAGACACTGCTGCCTATAGCTCTTTATTTAAGAGTAGGGTTGTGCCATTTCCTCTGTCCATGTTGGCATGTTAATTGGTAAGGTTATTATTCAGTTATTGTTTAGGAAAGCATATTATGGAAAACATTCCATGGGTGGAACTTCCTGTCATTTCTAGAAGACACTATCTGGCCACAAGCATCCTGGTCCTCTGGCTTTTGCAATCTTTCCACCCCCTCTTCCATGATGTCCTGAGCCCTGTATGAAGAGGATACATTACAGATGCATCACTTGGAGCTGATCACTTATTTTCTGAGTCACTTATTTTCTGAATGTTCGATGCTACAGAAAATGATTGTTGATCCATTTTGCTTTTATTTATTTATTTATTTATTTATTTATTTATTTATGCTTCTTAGGTATGGGATGATGCAAATGTATGCATCTTGTGTTATTTGATCTTCTGGTGCCTTTATTATGTGTGTCAAAATCTTTCAACAGTGACATATAATCTACCACACCTATTAACACTGTTTGGGCATCTTTTTTTTCAGGCACATATAATCTGTGCTTTGTAGACTAATGATTTATGTGGCTGCTTAAGAAAAGGAGGTTGTTCTGGACTTGAATACTCCTTTGGGTTTATTGTGCATAAAATCTCGAGATTTAAACATTTATTGAAGTGATTCTGTGCTCCTTCGAAGCAAGTTATTCTTGGCTGCCTTTAAAGAAAGCAAAACACACTTGTGGTCTTATTTCTACTTTTATTCCTACCTGATGTCATCCTTAAATTGGACAGTATCCTCTAGCAAAAAGGTTACAACAAACAAACTTTATGGGGTCCTCTCCTCCCTGTCGACATTCCCTAACACAGAACCCACAGTAAACATTCTATTGGCACCATGGCTCCTGAATGGAGCTGGTTCCTTTCTGGTTCTCACTACAAACACCCAGCCTTGGTCTACTGAACATGATAAGTCTGGGCCATTTTTTTCTCCAGCAAACCCTCAAATGGCATTCACAGATTTGGAATGGAAGCAGATTTAAGCAAATGCATGCCAATATTCTGGAGAAGTAAACAGGGGAATGGCACCTTTTCTGGGAGGCAGACAAAAGCAATTCTATTTCTAGGCAGGCAGTATGCACATAAACATATTTAGATCCCTAATTCTGTTCCATTATTTCAATAAATCCAGCTGAAATCACAGCATTAGTTTACAAAGAGAAATTAAAAGTAAAAAAAAAAAAAAAAAACAAAAAACAAAACAAAAAACTTTGATAGATGTCACCTCTTGCCCTGCCAAGTTCCCTCTGCTTTGCTTTCCAAGTTTCTCTTCGAAGGCAGATGATTGTAATTCTTTAGTTAGTTTGCACTTGAGATTTGTTTTGGGTCTTTGTAAATAGTCATAATTTACATAAAAAGAAGCCACAGTTTCATTTTAAGCTGTCTTACCAATGAGGATCTGATTTAGGTTTATGAGGACAGTTATCAAATGTTAATTAAATACTGATGGATGAGAAGGGAGGTTTTTGGGGGACAGTCAGAGTGAAGCACAAAAAAAAATGTGTTTTTTTTTTTTTTAATCAATCTAAATCTGTCATTTAGATTTTTTTCCTGTAGATTCTTCCGTAGAAAGAGCTAGGTCTTCAAGGTTAATAATGTGATTGTTTCCCTGTTTAGAACATATCTGACATGACAGTGGAAGTGCTCGACTTTGCTTTTGTAACTGAGGTTTATAGCTACATCAGGCTAGAACTGTGCTTGGAATTGTGAGCACTGTGTTTTCCAGCAGTAACGATGTGACAAAGTCAATTCCAAGTACCGATAGCTGTGCTCGTCATTTGGAATTTGTGTCTCTCAGGTACTTATAAAAGTCTGAGACTACTGGACTAGCTTTGAAATTAATAGTCCAAAATATTATTTATTAGGAAAGGATACATTTTAAGCATGCTATCTTCAAACCCACACTTGTCATGCACAAGGCTGATTGCATTCCTTCTAATTCTGCTCAGTTTTATGTACTCTCGTTTAATTGAATCCACCTTTTCATTCTGAGATTCAAAAATGTCCCCTCTTCACCCTCCATGTGTGTGATTAGAGATGCATATATATTTTTTTCTGTCTCTTCTTCCATCACTTTATCCGGAAAGTTTCCCCTATGGACCTAAATGCTGGCTTTGTCCCAAAGTAGATTGTCTGGAGTCAGAGATCTTAGAAGTGCAGAATTAACTTATCTCTGGGTCTCCAGGCACTTTTCAAAGATGAGACAGTAAAACATGGGGCCAGGAAAAGGGGCGAGTTTGAGAATGATCTGGAAAGATGTGACCAATAGGCACAGGCCGCCTGGTTCCTTTCATCCTATTTTTTTTTTTTTTTTTTGCCTTTAACAGCATGATTATTTGCATTAAGTTCCATGCATTAAGTTTTCTGGTCCTTCTCCTCCTCCTCCTCTTCTTCTTCCTTGCTGAGATGCAAAGGCAAAAAGTGATTTATTTTTATTAAAGCAAATATTGAAGAGCCTTGAAGAATAAGTTCTTATAAAGTTTACATTATACAGGGTGGAAAGGTAGAGCAGTGGAGGGAGGGAGGGAGAGTGAGAGAGGGAGGGAGAGGAAGGAACTTTGGAGGAGAATATAGGGAAACAGAACCTCAGCAGAAATGGCTGTCCTACTGTGTGATTGCACATGCCAGGTAGTTTAGATGCATGCTGAGCCTTAAGTTCCCAGTAAAATCCTGTTAAAAACTGGAATTTCACATATCATGCCATATTCTTTACCACAGCAAATCACCAGCCCATTGGGAGCACATCAAATCCTACTTTTAATCAGGGCACTGAGGCCAGAAGGCAGACAAAGGCAGACATCCTCAACACTGTATATCATTTCAAGTCAGTAACAGTTTCTAGTTCTTTATGAAATCAGCTTCACTCCAATAATAGGGGGTTTTAGAGGGGCCAGAGAGATGGCTCAGTGATTAGGAATGTGTGCTGCTTTTGTAGAGAACTGCATTCATGTCCCAAGTCAGGCAGTTCACAACCACCTGTATAAGCTCGAAGGTACTTTTGCCCTCAGTTAGAACCTGTGCTCACACACACACACACACACACACACACACACACACACACACACACACATAAAAATAAACTAAATATTTTTATTATACATATTCTTATTTGACACATATTCTTATTAGATATAGTTTGACACATATTCTTATTAGAATTATCTAAATATCATTTATAATATTTGGTACAACTCATTAGATGATTCTGGAAAATGAAAGTATAAACCACATGGTGACATAAATTTTGCAGTATAAAAGTGCCCACTTTACAAAGATTTTAGAAATAATTCTTCAGAATAAAATGGCATATTTCCCCAGTGATCTAGGCTGCATTTTACTGTTTTGTTTCTTTGACAATTATTGCCGTGGAACCATTTTCTGTTCTGTCAAAGCTATGCAAAGTGGTGATAGGAATTTTAAGTTTGTTTTTGATAAAATAGTGGAAATCACCTATAGTAAATGAATGTGAATGTATTTAAGATTATGATGGAATTGCAAAGTACATGTTTTGTTAACAGGTGTCACTAAAAAAGTGACCCAACATAATGGATGTTTAGTTCTTTCTAGTCAAAGTTCAAAACAGGAGTCCCTGATTGGCAAGGAGGTGCTTTGAAAATATCCATGCAGCATCCCAGTTTTCATTTATCTTTTGTTTCTGTACCCTCAAAGAAATATTTCCAAAATAATCACAAAAGAGGGAAGACAATGGTGGTTGCAAATGTTTCTTTGTATGAATAAAGCCCTAAAATTGGCTGCACAGCAAGTCATTTTCCATTGACCCAAATTCAGTAACATGGCCACATCTGAGTGTGGGGGATATTCAGAAATACAGTCTATGTATGTTCAAGAGAGAGAAGAAATAGGACAAACTGTGTGTGGAGACTACCTACAGTAGTTCCAGGACTAGGGCTGTTGGCTTTTTAAGTAAATCACAACATTTAGAATCATGGCTATAAATACAATTTAGGGAGAAGCATGTGTCTGTCAGACTTTAAAGTGAGAAACAGAATGAGTAAGAGGCAAATGATGACAGGCCTATGGAAAGGAATGGGCTTATTGTGAAGATTCTCTAGGTGAGCCAATTCTTTAGGGCAAACCACCAAGAACTTAATAAGAACACTTAAATTCACTGGATGGTGTGGAAGCATTTCAACTGATTGTTTCAAATTCATTGATTATCTAGGATAAATTCTTTCCCACAAGTCAATGAACTATGACCTTAAATCACACTTCTGGCTACCACAACTGCATTCAATTGGATGGTCACTGGAAACAGGAAGATGGTAGCCTAGCCCTATTATACCAACTGACCATCATAGTGCTCATGTATGCATATCTATCTTTCTATGTGTACTTGTGAGTGAATACATGGACTTTGGTCAGGGATTTACACTGAAGAATGGCTAGTGATTGACACTTTCTTCTAGGACTAGCCCTGTCTAGTATGGGGCTGCTTTTTGAGGTCATAATGTAGGTGGCCTACATTCAGATATTATTGCTGTTCTTAACTCTTCTTACCTTAACATAGTATTTTATTCTTAGAGCACTGGAGAATAATCATTTTTATTCCTGACATTTATCTACCTACTAATTTTTTATTTAAAAAAATCTTTATTTTTTAATTGCATGTATTTTAATTGAATGTATTTTTCCAATGCTAACTGGAAAATAACATAAAAATAGCACAACATATTTCTATTTCTTGTGAATGATTTTTGAGACTGTATCAATACATTGAAGTTATGTCATAGAAAAAAAATCTGAAAGTGAATCGTATATGAAAGTGGTCATCCATTGGCTAGAGATCATTGGAGAAGGAACCATTAATTTAAATGCAGCAGCTTAAAGATGATGCTTTTTACTTCACACATTCTATGGAGTAGTTAGTAGACTCAAGTTCAACAGTCATTTTCAAAGGTCATAGGTTACCTCCTCCAAAGCAGTAGTCATTCAAAGCAAACAATGTCAGAAAGGGCATGGGGAAGCAGAGCGGCCACTTGCAATGGACCTAGAATCTAGAACACTCCTCAGGATATTGAGAATGTGCTGTTTGGTGTGGTATATGAAAATTATTTTTATTGATTCTACTATTATACATCAGCATAATACATGCCACACAAAAAATTTTGTTGCCCCACTTAAGTGCGTAAGTTTAATTAAGTCCAAATTAAGTTTTCATAAATATACAACTTGTCAGCAAACATATTTCCAGATGATACATTGTGTGTCAGTTTAGTGACTACAACTGAAATGCAAGTCTACATATCCTATGAAAAACAGAAGAACAATTATCCACAAAACATCTGGCTTCTTTTTAAAGTTAATTTTATCATTTGCTTCACATTCAAAATTATACACATGCCATAAGACAAATGACCTTTTTCTCCTAATAAAAGAAAAATAGTATCTTCTCTTTAAAAAAAATTGTGTTCAACAGAGTTCTTATGATAGACAAAATCATTGCTCAGATATATAGGACTTATAAGTAAGTTAAAGAATTTGGGAGTGTTTTATATCAAAGACAGTAGATGTTTAAGGGTGTTCACAACTTCAGAAATTCTGGAAAAATCATATTGTAAATTATAAAATGTGCATCTATATGTGAACATACATAATACATAATAAATAATACATAATATATACACCACAGAAATAGCCCTTGGATGGATGGTTCCTTCATTTCTTCTATGACTATTTTGAGTAATTGGTGTTAGAGATTTGTATGAGTTTTAATAATGGTGACCCAGGTTCCTCCCTCCATGAATTAAAGGTGTCTTCACATTGGGCAGTCAGTGACTTGGCTTTTAATCAGCAGCAACAATGTGATCGTGCTTGAAGAATGAGCTGACAGAGAGTAGACAAGAGCTATGATTTCACTGGGTCTTATAAAGCTTGGCGTGACCCTGTGTCTTACCAAGTTTTTTTTGCTAGATCTAACACTTTGTTCTTTGTCTAGTCTGATTTGAGTTATTTTGTTTTCCCTCTGACATTCCTCCACCTAGTCCCAGGGAAATAAAATGCTGTGTGTCATTTGTTTCTTTTCATTGTGGTATTGATGAAGTTGATGTGGCAATGTGGGGCTCATCAGAGATCCTTTGTATGGTGTTTAAAGGTATTTTATGAAGAAAAGGAACACATGGAAACTGCAGTGCTGCACAGAAACTTATATGGTTCTAAACACTTGAGGGATTTGTAAAATTCCAAGACTCGAATAGCTCCTGCAAACCTGACAGTGTGAGCACAGGGTGGAGAAATGAACACTTCTCCAGGATGACTTCTTCCACAGAGTTGCTTCTGTTATTAGGAACAAACAGATCATTTTAATGCAATTTTTCAAAAACTACATAGTCTCAATCACTTTCTATTATTCAGAAATCCTTGAAGACCTGGAAACTTTCTAGATGCTAATTTTTATAGTTCATATAAAGAAAATGTGGTAAATCCTCCAAGTGTTTGGAACAATAAAAAAAATAACATTTTGTAACCAGATGATCCTTATAAACTTGTTTCCCAGAAGATCATAATCCAGAATTGAAAAAATATGAATCTTTATGTCAGATGTTTCTTAGTTAGTATCTGTTTGGTGCAGTCTATAGTTTGGAAGAATGTCATGTTTTGCAGTACCAGAGTACATTTAAGTAATTAGGGTTGGGTAGGTTAATTTGGTAAGGTGACAAAGTCTCCTTCTCTAAATGTGAGGAATTTAATGGTAGGGAGAGCAGAAAGAGGATCTGGGCTAGGGTCTGCATGGAATCTCAGGAAAAGCAAATTATCAACAAAGGGAAGCTAATGTGGCCTACAGTCTGTTAGTCAGCACACAGCTGTGTAGCAGGCACTTCATATTGGACTCATTTGACTGTTGGTGGAAAAACAAAGTAGAAGAGGGCTCCTAATCAAGAACAGGTAACAATCCCACTGTAATGAACTCCACGAGACAGCCAGAATTGGGAGTGACTGGATACATGGCTGTAAATATTTCCATTCTGTAGAAGCTGAGAAGGTACTTAAATATACTTGATCAAAGCAAATTAAGCAGAAAGAAGCAAGAAAGTAAAAGGGACTGTGAATGGAATCTTTAAAACTGTGAGTCTATGCTTGTCTGTATACTCTTGAGATGGTAGCTCATTTTGCAATTCTCTTTGGAAATTTATTGATTGATTTTCTTAAATTTAAAGATTTATATTATTTTATGGGTATTTTGTTTTTCGTATATTTGTGTACCATATGTGTATACTTTCCACAAAAGCCAGAAGAGGGCAGTATAGTCTGGAACTGTAATTAAAGGTGGTTGTGTGCCACCTTCTGGTGCTGGGAACTGAATTCAGGACCTCCACAAGGGTATACAGTTATTTTAACTGCAAGTAATCTCTAGCCCCTAGATTGTCTTTAGGAACATAGAATGGTGGGAGTTGACATACTTCAGAGATACAGTACCTAACATCTTTGATATAGTCAGTATTCAGACTATGCAGACACACAAAATCTTTCTGCTACACTGTTCCTAAATGACACAGGCAAGGTACATGTGCTAAAAAGCCACCTTGACTTTGGAGATCTCCCATTTGGCATGTTATTTTAGCCAAAGTGATTTTAACAATGAAATAATCTTCCACTCGCATTTGGCACTCTTCACAGAAACTTGTGGCTCAAAGGCATTTGAGATCTTGAACTTAGGTAATTCTCAAGTGGAAATGATGATCTTCAATGTGGCTTCTATATGGATTCAAGATCAAATTGATTGTTTCATAGAAGTTATAAATCCATATCATGCATTATGCGGGAACAAAAACATAATCTTTTTATTTATTTATTTATTTTATATAACCAAGTCCATTTAAATGAAAACAAACATTTATAGACAATATTTGGGAATTTGGGTGTTGTTGTTTCCAAATTACTTCCTGCTGGTAAGGGGCGCTGTCATGGGGAATTCGAAGAAGATTCAGAAATCCTGGCTGTAGTCTGTAAGGCTGCTTTGTCCAGCTGTTTTGAATGTAGGATCAACTTGTACTCTGTTTCAGGCAGTCTGGCATGATCGAAGCACATTAGTCTGGAAGGAATCCATATCTTTTCATTTTCTGTGGAGAGAAAAATAAAAATCTTTTTCCCCAGTAAAATGTCCTTGAACTTAAATTTTGGAGTCAAAGCATTTTTTTAATTTAATTTATTATTTTACATGTCGATCCCAGTTTCCTCTCCCTCCCTCCCTCCCAACCTCCCTCCCTCACTCTCTCCCTTCCTCCCTCCCTCTTTCCCTCCCTTTTACCCTCCCTGCCCTCTCACATGCACTCTAACCACCCTCCCCTCCCATCCCCCCACCCCAATTCCATATGTAGGGGAATGCCATTCAGTTGGGGTCATGTAGATGTGACAGGTCCTGTGAAGTAGGGACTAGGGCTTCTCTCCTGTCTCTAGATTAAGGCAGTTATCCCTCCATTGGGGATATGTTTGCAAAGTCCTTTTGTGCACCAGGGATACATCCTGGCTCCACTGTCTGAGGTCTCTCAGACTGCTCAGACCTTCTGGCTGAGACCCTTATTCAGGGGGGCCCGAGGCAGTCCCCTGCTGGCTTCCCAGCTATCAGTCTAGTGGCCCTTAGCTCCTCCTTGTTCAGGTAAGCTGTCTCTATGTGGTTCTGCCGCCTGGTCTTGTCCGCTCCATCTGCTTCTGGGTTCTAGTTCGACTCAGTGTTTATTTATGGGTGTTTGCTCCTATTTTCAACAGGCATTAGTTGAAGGCTCCATGGAGAAGTTAGTTGTTGATCTCACTCTCTGGGAAGGGCATTTATGATAGCCTTTCCACGGAAGCTGAGATTGTTAGTTGGGAACAGTCTGGTAGTTCTCTCGACCTTTCTTTGTGTTCAACTTTATCTTCAAACCAATATTGTCTCCCTCTTTTATGTTCTCTCTCTCTGTCTCTGTCTCTGTCTCTGTCTCTCTCTCTCTCTCTTTCCTATCTCCCATTCCTAACCAGGCTCAATCCTCCTGGTCGCACATGCCTTCCTCTCCTCCCCCTCATTTTCTCCTACTTCTCTCTCCATTTGCTGTCCTTCCCCACTTCACCTGAGCTCTGGGGGACTTGTCCCTTCTCAGTTCTGTGAGGGACTTTATATGAATCTCTTAGAATACACCTTGTATCCTAGTTCCTCTGGTTATGTGAATTATAGGCTGGCCAGATCATTTGATCTAGTTCTAAAATCCATATATGAGTGAGTACATACTGTGTTCCTCTTTTTGTGACTGGGTTACCTCATTCAGGATGGTTTCTTCAAGTGCCATCCACTTGCCTGCGAATTTCAAGATACCATTATTTTTTTCTGCAGAGTAGTATTCCATTGTGTAGATGTGCCACATCTTCATTAACCATTCTTCAATTGAGGGGCATCTAGGTTGCTTCCAGGTTCTTGCTATTAAAATGGTGCTGCTATGAACATAGTTGAACAGATGTCTTTGTTGCATGGATGTGAATCCTTTGGGTATATGCCTAAGAGGGGGATTGCCGGGTCCTGTGGTAAACTAATTCCCATTTTCCTGAGGAACCGCCATACTGATCTCCAAAATGGCTGTATGAGTTTGCACTCCCACCAGCAGTGGAGGAGTGTTCCACTTTCTACACAGCCTCTCCAACATAAGCCATCACTGGTGTTTCTAATTTTAGCCATTCTGGCAGGAGTATGATGGTATCTCAAAGTTGTTTTGATTTGCATTTCCCTGATAGCTAAGGATGTGGAACATTTTCTTAAGTGTCTTTCAGCCTTTTTGATTTCCTCTATTGAGAATTCTTTCTTCTGTTCTGTACCCCATTTTTTAATAGGGTTATTTGGTGTTTTGTTGAATAGTTTCATGAGTTTTTTGTGTATTTTGGAGATCAGCCCTTTGTCGGATATAGGATTAGTGAAAATCTTTTCCCAGTCAGTAGGCTGCCGTTTGGTCTTGTCCACTGTGTCCTTTGCCTTACAGAAGCTTCTAAGTTTGAAGAGGTCCCATTTATTAATTGTTTCTTTCAGTGTCTGTGCCCCTGGAGTTATGTTCAAGAAGCGGTCTCCTATACCAATTTGTTCAAGGGTACCTCCTACTTTCTCTTCTAAGAGGTTCAATGTGGCTGGATTGATGTTGAGGTCTTTGATCCATTTGGACTTGAGTTTTGTACATGGCAACAGACATGGGTCTATCATCAGTCTTCTATACACCCTCATCCAATTGTGCCAGCACCATTTGTTGAAGATGCTGTCTTTGCCCCATTGTATAATTTTAGCTGTTTTGTCGAAAATCAGGTGTTCATTGGTGCGTGGATAATATCAGGATTTTCAATTCGATTCCATTGGTCTACCTGTCTATTTTTATGCCAATACCAGGCTGTTTTCAGAACTATAGCTCTATAGTAGAGCTTAAATTCAGGAATGGTGGTGCCTCCTGACGTTCTTTTATTGTATAGGGTTGTTTTGGCTATCCTGGGTCTTTTGTTTTTCCATATAAAGTTGATTATTATCTTTCAAGGTCGGTGAAGAATTGTGGTGGGATTTTAATGGGGATTGCATTGAATCTGTAGATTGCTTTTGGTAAGATTGCCATTTTTACTATGTTTATCCTACCTAACCAAGAGCATGGGAGATCTTTCCATTTTCTGGTATCTTCTTTAATTTCTTTCTTTAGATTCACAAAGTTCTTATTATATAGGTCTTTTACTTGTTTGGTAAGTGTTACACCAAGATACTTTATGTTGCTTGTGGCTATTGTAAAGGGTGATGTTTCTATGATTTCTTTCTCTGCCTCTTTGTCCTCTGAAAAAAATAGGGCTACTGATTTTTTTGAGTTTATCTTGTATCCTGCTAGTTTGCTGAAGGTGTTTATCAGCTGTAGGAGTTCCCTGGTAGAGTTTATTGGGTCGCTTATGTAAAGTATCATATCATCTGCAAATAGAGACAGTTTGACTTCTTCCTTTCCAATTTGGATGCCTTTGATCTCCTTTTGTTGTCTTATACCATTAGCTAGAACTTCTAGTACGATGTTGAAGAGATATGGAGAGAGAGGACAGCCTTGTCTTGTTCCTGATTTTAGAGGAATTGGCTTAAGTTTCTCTCCATTCAGTTTGATGTTGGCAGTTGGTTTGCTGTATATTGCTCTTATTATGTTTAGGTATGTTCCTGTTATCCCTGACCTCTCTAATACCTTTATCATGAAAGGGTGTTGAATTTTGTCGAAGGCTTTTTCCGCATTTAGGGAGATAATCATATGGTTTTTCTTTTTCAGTTTGTTTATATGGTGGATCACATTGATAGATTTTCGTATGTTAAACCATCCCTGCAATCCAGGTATGAAGCCTACTTGATCATGGTGGATGATTTCTCTGATGTATTCTTGAATTCGGTTTGCCAGTATTTTATTGAGTATTTTTGCATCGATGTTCATCAGGGATATTGGTCTGTAGTTTTCTTTCTTAGTTGTGTCTTTGTGAGGTTTGGGTACCAAAGTTATTGTGGCCTCATAAAAAGAGTTTGGCAATGAACCTCCTGTTTCTATCTTGAGGAACAGTTTGAGGAGTAGTGGTGTTAGTTCTTCCTTGAATGTCTGGTAGAATTCTGCACTGAATCCATCCGGCCCTGGACTTTTTTTCGTTGGAAGGCTTTCGATGACTGCTTCTATTTCATTGCAGTTTATAGGTCTATTTAAGTTATTTGTCTGTTCTTGATTTAATTTTGGTAAGTGATAGTTATCCAGAAATTTGTCCATTTCCTTTGAATTTTCAATTTTTGTGGAATACAGATTTTCAAAGTATGACCTGAAAATTGTCTGGATTTCTTCCGTGTCTGTTGTTATATTCCCCATTTCGTTTCTGATTTTGTTAATTTGCATGTTCTGTCTCTGCTTTTTCGTTAATTTGGATAAAGGTTTGTCTATCTTGTTGATTTTCTCAAAAAAAACCAACTCTTTGTTGCATTGATTTTTTGTATTGTTTTCCTGGTTTCTATTTTGTTGATTTCAGCCCTCAAGTTGATTATTTCCTGGCGTCTACTCCTGTGGGGTGAATTCGCTTCTCTCTGTTCTAAGGTTTTCAGTTGGGCTGTTAATTCTTTTATGTGACTATCCTCTGTTTTCTTCATATGGGCACTTAGTGCAATGAACTTCCCTCGTTAGCAGTGCTTTCAAGGTGTCCCATAAGTTTGGGTATGTTGTATCCTCATTCTCGTTGAATATTAGAAAGTCTTTAATTTCTTTCTTTATTTCTTCTTTGACCCAGGAGTGGTGCAATTGCACATTGTTAAGTTTCCATGAGTGTTCAGGTTTTCTGCTATTTGTGTTGTTGTTGAATTCCAATTTTAAAGCATGGTTGTCCAATAAGATACAGGGGACTATTCCTATTCTCTTGTATCTGTTGAGGTTTGTTATGTCTCCTAGTATGTGGTCGATTTTAGAGAAGGTTCAATGTGGAGCAGAGAAGAAGGTATATTCTTTTGTCTTTGGATGGAATGTTCTATAGATGTCTGTTAAACCCAGTTGAGACATAACTTCTGTTAGCTCTTTTGTTTCTTTGTTGAGTTTCTGACTGGTGGTCCTGTCTAGTGTTGAGAATGGTATATTGAATTCTCTCATTATAAGTGTGTGAGGTTTTATATGAGCTTTGAATTTTAGTAGCGTTTCTTTTATGAATGTGGGTGACTTTGTATTAGGGGCATAGATGTTCAGAACTGAGACTTTGTGGATGGATTTCACTGGCGAAGAATATGAAATGACTGTCTTCTTCATTTTGATTAATTTTGGTTTGAAGTCTAACTTATCAGATATGACGATAGCCATGCCTGCTTGCTTCTTGGTTCCATTTGATTGGAAGATATTTTCCCAACTCTTTACCCTGAGGTAATGTCTATCTTTGAAGCTTAGATGCAGCTTAGATGTTTCTTGAATGCAGCAGAAGGATGGATTCTGTCTTCGTATCCATTCTGTTAGCCTGTGTCTTTTTATAGGTGAGTTAAGACAATTAATGTTGAGGGTGAGTAAGGTCCATTGATTGTTGATGCTTGTTTGATTTAGGTTTGTTGTTGGCAGTGGTATTGTGAATATATTTGTTCTGCTTCACCCTAGGTTTCTTGTGTAGTTGGATTATCTCTTGCCCACATTTTTGTGGGCGTAGTTACCTTCCTTGGGTTGGAGTTTTCCTTCCAATACTTTCTGTAGGGCTGGATTTGTAGATACATATTGGGAAAATCTGGTTTTGTCATTAAATATCTTGTTCTCTCCATCTATATTGATTGAGAGTTTTGCTGGATATAGTAGCCTAGGCTGGCATCCGTGTTCTCTTAATACTTTTAGAACATCTATCCAGGACCTTCTGGCCTTGAGGGTTTCCATGGAGAATTCAGGTGTAATTTTTATAGGTCTGCCTTTATATGTTACCTGTCCTTTTTCCTTCGCTGCTCTTAATATTCTTTCTTTATTCTGTATGCTAGGTGTTTTGATTATTATATGTCGAGAGGTCTTTTTTCTTTGGTCCAGCCTATTTGGGTTCGGTATGCTTCTTGTACTTTCATGGGCATGTCCTTCTTCAGATTTGGAAAGTTTTCCTCGATGATGTTGTTGAATATGTTTTCAGCACCTTTGAGCTGGGCTACTTCACCTTCATCTATGCCTATTTTTCTTAGGTTTGGCCTTTTCACGGTGTCCCACATTTCCTGGATGTTTTGTGTTCAGGATTTGTTGGATTTATGGTTTTCTTTGGTCGATGAATCTATTTCTTCTAGTTTATCTTCTGTGCCTGAGATTCTCTCTTCCATCTCTTGAATTCAATAGGTTATGCTTGTGTCTGTGGTTTCCGATTTTTTGCCCAGCTTTTCAATTTCCAGCCTTCCTTCCATTTGTGTTGCCTTTATTTTCTCAATTTCAGTTTTCAAATCTTGAACCGTTTCCTTCACCTGGTTAATTGTTTTTTCTTGGCTTTCTGTACTTTCCTTAAGGAATTTGTTCATTTCTTCCACTTTTTTGTTCATTTTTTCCTCCATTACTTTAAGGGATTTTCTCACATCTTCTTTGAGGGCCTCTGTCATTTTTATGATGGTGATTTTTAAGTCGTACCCTTCTGCTTCCTCTGCTTTGTTGTTGTGTTCCATTCTAGTTGGTGTAGATTCCCTAGATTCTGGTGGTGTCATGTTTGTCTTTCTGTTGTTGGGTGTTCTCTTGTATTGCCTTCTTCCCATAGTTTCTTCCAGTAGGTGTTGTTGGTGTCTCTTCCCTCTCTCTATGGTACTTCCCCGATGGGCTTATGTGGATCAGAGATTCAATATCTGTAGCTCTGTGTGGTCCAAGCTCTCTAGGAGGTTTCTCCGCAGACAGGGATCCAGGGATGGGGTCAAGGATGAGGATCCAGAAGAAGATGCCAGCAGGTACTCACAGTGGTCCTCTGGCCAATAGCTCTGGCCAATAGCCGGCAGAAGAGGACGAGGGCTGAGCTTGAACTTGAGAAGGTTTTGCAGGGTAGTGGGATCTCACTGGAAACTGGCACTCTCCCTCTGAGATCTCGTTCTTTGGCAGGGGCCCGGATTTGGGGGTCAAGGATCTTGCCTGCAGGAACTCTGAGTGGACCCACAGAGATAGGCAGATCTCTGGGAGGGGCCCGGGACTCCAGCAGAGGACTGGAGGCGGGGTCAGAGACCAAGCCCGTGGAAATTACAGGTGGTCCCATGTGGATAGTCAGGTCTCCTTTGTTCGGAGTTGCTCCTCCGAGAAGTCCCTGAAGTAGGGTGGACTGTTGGCTCCACTCTCTGTCCCAGTGCTCAACCAGAGCAGCAGGACCATGGGTGGGGTAAGGCACAGGGTAGGGGGGTAGGCTGGAGATGGGGATGGGTGGGGGTGTATCAGAGCTCCAAGGGTGCTCTCGATGGGAACCTGAGACAGGAGCAGCAGGATCAGGGGCCAATCCAGGGAGTTCAGGCAGGGGAGGGAGGAAAAGAGGTTGTAGGGGAGAGGCAGCCCCAATTGGGCCCAGACTCACCTCTGGCCAATAGCTGGTGAAGGGGACAAGGGCTGGGCTGGAACTTGAGAAGGTTTTGCAGGGTAGTAGGATCTCACTGGAAACTAGCGCTCTCCCGCTGAGACCTCGTTCTTTGGCAGGGGCCCGGCCTGTTCCCCATTTTTAAATAGGGTTATGTGGTGTTTTATTGACTAGTTTCATGAGTTATTTGTATATTTTGGAGATCAGCCCTTTGTCGGATATAGGATTAGTGAAAGTCTTTTCCCAGTCCGTGGGCTGCCGTTTGGTCTTGTCCACTGCATCCTTTGTCTTACAGAAGCTTCTAAGTTTGAGGAGGTCCCATTTATTAATTGTTTCTCTCAGTGTCTGTGCCCCTGGAGTTATGTTCAAGAAGCGGTCTCCTATACCAATTTGTTCAAGGGTACCTCCTACTTTCTCTTCTAAGAGGTTCAATGTGGCTGGATTGATGTTGAGGTCTTTGATCCATTTGGACTTGAGTTTTGTGCATGGCATGGGTCTATCTTCAGTCTTCTATACACCCTCATCCAATTGTGCCAGCACCATTTGTTGAAGATGCTGTCCTTGCCCCATTGTATAATTTTAGCTGTTTTGTCGAAAATCAGGTGTTTATAGTTGTGTGGGTTAATATCAGGATTTTCAATTCGATTCCATTGGTCGACCTGTCTATTTTTATGCCAATTCCAGGCTGTTTTCAGGATTATAGCTCTGTAGTAGAGCTTAAATTCAGGAATGGTGATGCCACCTGACGTTCTTTTATTGTATAGGGTTGTTTTGGCTATCCTGGGTCTTTTGTTTTTCCATATAAAGTTGATTATTATTCTTTCAAGGTCAGTGAATAAGTGTGGTGGGATTTTAATGGGGATTGCATTGAATCTGTAGATTGCTTTTGGCAAGATTGCCATTTTTACTATGTTTATCCTACCTATCCAAGAGCAGGGGAGATCTTTCCATTTTCTGGTATCTTCTTTAATTTCTTTCTTTAGAGTCACAAAGTTCTTATTACATAGGTCTTTTACTTGTTTGGTAAGCGTTACACCAAGATACTTTATGTTGCTTGTGGCTATTATAAAGGGTGATGTTTCTCTGATTTCTTTGTCTGTCTCTTTGTCCTCTGAAAAAAGTAGGGCTACTGATTTTTTTGAGTTTTCTTATATCCTGCTAGTTTGCTGAAGGTGTTTATCAGCTGTAGTAGTTCCCTGGTAGAGTTTATTGGGTCGCTTATGTAAACTATCATATCATCTGCAAATAGAGATAGTTTGACTTCTTCCTTTCCAATTTGGATCCCCTTGATCTCCTTTTGTTGTCTTATAGCATTAGCTAGAACTTCTAGTATGATATTGAAGAGATATGGAGAGAGAGGGCAGCCTTGTCTTGTTCCTGATTTTAGAGGAATTGGCTTAAGTTTCTCTCCATTCAGTTTGATGTTGGCAGTTGGTTTGCTGTATATTGCTCTTATTATGTTTAGGTATGTTCCTGTTATCCCTGACCTCTCCAAGACCTTTATCATGAAAGGGTGGTCCGCGTGGATATGCAGGTCTCCTTTGTTCAGAGTTGCTCCGAGAAGTCTTCAAAGTAGGGTTGACTGTTGGCTCCACCCTCTGTCCCAGTGCTCAACCAGAGCGGCAGGACCGTGGGTAGGGTAGGGCACAGGGTAGGGGGGGCAGGCTCGCGGTGGGGATGGGTGGGGGTGTATCAGAGCTCCACGGGTGCTCTCGATGGGGACAGGAGACAGGAGACAGGAGAAGCAGGGTCAGAGGCCAACCCAGGGAGTTCGGGCCAAAACATAATCTTTAAAAAGGCTGATAGCAACCAAAGTGTTCATGCCATTCAGTTTCTTGACTTTTATGCACCACATACCACGTGTTTCTTAGAAGGCAACTCAGTGGCTTTGGTCCATTATACTATACTATACTTCAGATATGGACGACCAATTAGCACAGAAAAATTGCCTATTGCTAATATTCCCCTGTAGTAAGACTTTATTTTGTGGGATCTTCTTAGACTACCAGATCCCCAATAATAACACAGAGACTTATTATTAATTATGAAAGTTGGGCCTTAGCTTAGGCTTTTCCCCTACTAGCTCTTTCAACAAATTAACCTGTTTTTATTAACTCATCAACTTGTTCTACCACATGACTTGGTTACTTCTACACTGTACTGTATGCCCAACTTCTTCAGTGTCTCCCTGGGGTCTCCCCGCCTCTTGTTGTTGGTTGTTTTTGCTCTTTTGTGGGACCCTTCACCCAGCTCCCAAATAAATCACTTATGAATGCCCAGCCTCAGGTTAGCGTGTTTATTTTTCAGTGTTTCTTAACTTATCCCATCTGCCCTTTTCCTCTGGGATGTTTCCTTTTCTTACTTCTATATATCTTAGTTTCATTCTTATTCCATGGCTGGCTGTGTGGCTGTGTGGCTGTGTGGCTGTGTGGCTGTGTGGCTGTGTGGCTGTGTGGCTGTGTGGCTGTGTGGCTGTGTGGCTGTGTGGCTGTGTGGCTGAGTGGCTGTGTGGCTGTGTGGCTGTGTGGCTGTGTGGCTGTGTGGCTGTGTGGCTGTGTGGCTATGTGGCTGGGTGGCTGGGTGGCTGTGTGGCTGGGTGGCTGTGTGGCTGGGCGGCTGGGTGGCTGTGTGGCTGTGTGGCTGGGTGGCTGGGTAGCTGGGTGGCTGGCCGTTGATCTCCCCCTCTCCTTGTTCTCTTGTTGTTCTTCTCTTCCTCATTTCTCTTTCTATTTATACTCTCTGCCTGTCAGTTCACCTATCCTTGCTCCTGCTTTGCTATTGGCTGTTCAGCTCTTTATTAAACCATCAGGTGTTTTAGATGGGCAAAGAATCACATCACAGCTTCATAGAGTTAAACAACTGCAGCATAAAAAAAAGTCATACACCTTAAAATAATCTTCCCCAAAATACCCATGTGAGGTTCCCAGAATCCCACAGCAGTTTATAAGCTTCAAAAACTCCAGATCCAAAAGCACTTCCTTTTCTGGCCACCATGGGCAATCTTCACATATTACATGCTTGTATGTGAGTGTGTGTGCATTGCACATACTGAACCAAATTATTTCACACACAAATTAAATTTTAATTTATTTAATTTTGTTTTGTTTTTGAGACAGGGTCTCTATATATAGTCTTATAACTGACTATATAGACCAGGCTAAACTTGAACTCACAGAGATCCACCAGCCTCTGCCTCCTGAGTGCTGGCATTAAAAGTATGCTCCACCATGCCTAGCTAAATTTAAATGTAAAAAGATAAAACCAAGAAATCAAAATAGCTGTCTTCACAAAACCAGATTTTCTGAGCTTATCCAGTTACTAGCTTGGGAGCAGACATGGGGGGGAGGGGTCAGCCATTTGAAGGAACCATTCCCATTTACCTATTCTTATATTTTATGAGGCTCAAAGGTAAGAGCTGTCATCTATCTATCTATCTATCTATCTATCTTGCTTGTATTCTCTGCTTGGCACCCTGTGATTTTTAGAACTTGGATCTGTGAATGCTATGACTATTTAGAATGGCTTTAAAGTCTACACCTGCCACACAGTACCACTATATAGATTTACAGTATATACCTGGCACATAGTACCCAATGCATCCTAGTACATAGACTTAAAGTCTATATCTGCCACACAGTGCCCAATACATCCCAGTATATAGATTTTCAGTCTATACCTGCCTCACAGTGCCCAGTGCATCCCAGTGGACTTTAAATTTACAAGATCAAAGTCTCTTCATCAAAAAGAATAAAAAGCACATTTGTGCCATTTTCTATATAAAAGGGGATTAGAATACCAAACCAAATCCCTTAATTTTATTATCAGTCTGCCAGTTTATTGTTACAGAGATATTACTTACTGATTTTAATGGATGAAGGCAAGTTGTCAATTGTACAAACTGAAATCTTATTTAATCAAGACACTCAGTATAAATGTGTCCATATAGAATTTTAAAATGACTATATATTAATGGTATTATTATTGCATTCTTCTCTCTTTTTTTTATATGGTTTTATACTGACCTTGAATTCTCAGCTCCTGCTTCTCTGTATGAGTAGCTGGAACTACATTGTGCCACAGTCACTGGTGCTAAACACAATTTTATTTTAGTAATTCTTTATTTCCCACAAGTGAAAGTAGTTTACATAAAATTCTGAACATAATTTTCTTTTCTTTTTCCATTAACTTGTCATACAATTTCAAATTGATTTTTTTAAACACTGGCAAAGTGTGATACAATAAACAAATTATTATTTTAAAATAATAGCACTAAGTAATTTTAATATAAAATGGAAAACGTGATATATTTACTACACAACACTGCTTTGGAACTGCCAGCGTTAAACACTTGAACATCTTCACATGTAAGAACTAGACCATTTGAAATCATTGCTTCTTTGATAGCGGGGAACTGAGAAAGATACAGGCCATGCTCCACATTTGCATGCTTTTCAAAGTGGGTCATCTTTCAAAGGAAAACGGAGCCCATTAGAACCACCGCTCTGCTGCTGCTATGGCAACAGTCTTCTCTGGGGCTAAGAGAAATGAGTTGCAGAGCATAGCCTATTTAAGGCAAGAACTTAAAAGTAATTCCAATGTACCTATACTGTTTGTCAATTGTGTCTCAAAGCAGAAAAAATGTTATGGTTCCCACTTTCAGTTTGCATCAGGAAACATTTCCTAAATGAGATTTTAACATATTGTGGGACTTCCAACAACATGATTGGCCCATATTCGTATTTTAAAATGAAGTATCTGGACATGTAAAACAATTGGTGTAATATTTCAAGTACACACCAACAGCCTAGATATTTGACACTTTGTTGTATTGTTATTAACACAAATATTCCTCTTCATTTTTCTGTTATATAGAAACCTGCAAGCATCCATGAAACAAACTGTTAATGACTTTCACTAAGACAAAGGCAGAGGAAATAAAATTATATTAAGGCACTTCATGTTTTATTAAATATAGGAGTTACAGCTTAGTCCTAGAAATGATTCATTGTGGAAACGGAAAGCACGACTCTGCACAGAAACACAATTATATATGGTGTCAAAAACCTAGCTGATTAAATACAGTTGATTTATTGTGAAATACATATGAAAGCACTACAGGATGGCTTTACTTGCTGCAAAGTTTCACAGAATTACCTCGATTTCAGTGTGTGTCCATGTGTATGTGTGTGTGGGTGTGTGATACTCATTGTTTCAAGTTTTGTTAAGAGACAGTGTAGTAGTGTGGTAGATAACTTAATGTTTACCTTGCATATTGATTTTAAATTATTCTGTGTTTCTTAAAACCCATCAACAACTGTTGCTGGGGTGAAGTTTTTGCACATGGGACCCTTGGAGGGATTTTACACATCACATTATCTGTGTATTTAAAGGCAGAGATATGTCCAAAGCAGTCCACAATCCCCAAACACCTGTTTCAAGCATTCTGATTGAGGTATATGCCCTGTAGAAATGTCCTAAGATAAAACCCCCATCTTGGAGAAAGTTGCTTAAAACATAGGATGCTCTAAAGGGAAGTAAAAGCATTCTGGACTGCAGGTAAGCTCACTGAGCTCAGGAAATAGCTCAAAGGCAGGCTCCTCCGTTCATATATAAATAGGAAGGACTGATGAGACATCCTCTCAGACCAACTGAGCTGCCTGTAAAAGATACTTGCCAACCTGTTGAGCTAGTTGCCTACAGGCTGTGCAGTGTGCTCCAGGTTCCCAGCTTTGTGAGCTATCACCCATGCTGAGGTAGGCTTTGGTGATGCAGCTGTCTGAGTCATTTTTGCTTCTGTAAGTAACCCCTTACTCATGACAGGGTAGGAAGAAATGCTTACTTTTGTTTGTAGTCATTTCCCTATTGGGGTGAACAGGTATTGTTCACGTCTCTCCAGGAATAATGTCACATAAAAACACATCATCTTCAGAGCTGAAGGTTGAACTGACTACCACATATTCCGTAGATCCTTCCTTCTACATACCATAGTTTCCTGTGATCCTGCAGCATGCATAACGCACAAATGATGCTTGATATTTAGAGACTGAGAAAGCAGATAGAGGCACTGTGTTTGCCAGATCGAATTGTCTATGAAAACATTGTATGAGGTCAAGATTCTTTAAGTTAACAGAGAACTGAAACAATTGTGCACAAGAAGGCAGGCATGTTAAAATTGAATGGGGAAGAGAAAAGAAACAACGTTCAGGAAACCCTCAGTAACTGCATGGCTGCATCCTGTCTTTGAAATTTGAGAAGGATTAAAACTGAGAGCTTAGTGAGAAGGTGTGAAATGAAGTCTCACTGTACAGAACTTCAGTTAAACACATTCACATTTAAGTAATAGAAGTGTTATGGGCTAGGAGGGAGTGTGCACCCAGAGGGCTGAGAACAGGAAGTGACATAGGAGCTAGTGTGCATCCAGAGGGGTGAGAATAGCAAATGAGTTATGGGAGGGTGTGCACCAAAGGTTCTGTAGAAGGTAGGCTGCCATGGTGATGAAGCCACAAAGGCACCAGACTCCCTAACCAGAGTCAGTACTATTCCTGAAATCATTACTATTATTTTCCAAATGCCTTTAGTTTTGTTATTTTTTTGTTTGTTTGTTTTTTTGGGGGGGGTTGGGTTAAGGTACTATGTGTGTTATTTGTTATTCTGTTAGTCTAGTGCTAGGGGCTTGCTATTAACAAACTGCTGAAAGATATGAAGGCAAAGATTCGAATGTCCAGGAGTCCCTGCCTGCCAGATCTTTGAACCCCCATCACTGGGCCACTGCTGGAGGGAACTTCCTGGAGCTGATCTGAGCACACTAGACTCGCCTATCCAAGCAGGACAAACCTGAGTTCCCAACTGTCTGATCTCTGACCCCCACTGCCAGTCCTGCACTGGAGCTCCAGGCCCCGGCCAGAGGTCTGCCTATCTCCGAAGGACTATTCTGAGTCCCTGCCTGCTAGATCTTTGACCCATCCCTGGGCCTCTTCAGGAGGTGAGGAGGTGAGTCTGGGACCAGTTCCGGTTGAATGCCCCCCCCCCAACCCTTCTCTGGGAACTCCCTGGATTGGCCCCGAATCTTGCTCCTCTCTGTGTCCTGTCCCCATGGAGAGTGCTCCTGGTGTTCTCTCTCTCTCTCTCTCTCTCTCTCTGTCTCTCTCTCTTCTCTCTCTCTCTCTCTCTCTCTCTCTCTCTCTCACACACACACACACACACACACACACACACACACACACACACGAAAGAGCCTGGTTGAGCACTGGAACAGAGGGCCTAGATCCAACAAGCTCGCCACCTTCATAGAAATTCCTGGAGCTGCTCTGAGCACACTAGACCTGCCTATCCACTTAGGACCACCCTGAGTCCCCACCTGCCTGATTTCTGACCCCCACTGCTGGTTCTCTGCCAGAGCTCTAGCCCCAACGAGAAATCTGCCTATCCCCTAGGGACCATCCTGAGTACCTACCTGCTAGATCTTTGACCCCCATCACTGGGCCCCTGACTGAGGAGAAACCTCCTAGAGAGCTTGGACCACCCAGAGCTACAGACATAAAATTTCTAACCCACTTAAGCCCACTGGGGATATATATATATATATATATATATATATATATATATATATAGAGAGAGAGAGAGAGAGAGAGAGATACCACCTGCACCCACTGGAAGAAGAGATGGGAAGATGGCAATACAAGAAAACTCCTAACAATAGAAAGACAAGCAAGACACCACCAGAATCTAGGGACTCTATGCCAACTAGACCTGAACGCCCCAAAGAAGATGAAGCAGAAGTATCTTCATAAAAATGATAGTGGCCTTCAAAACGATGTAAGAAAATCCCTTAAAGAAATGGAAAAAACAAACAAAAAATTGGAAGAAATGAACAAATCTCTTAAAGAGAGCAAGGAAAGCCAAGAAAAAACAAACAGGTGAAGGAAACAGTTCAAGACTTGAAAACTGAAATAGAGACAAAAAAGAAAACACAAACTGAAGGAATGCTGGAAATAGAAAAATTGGGCAAATGATCAGGAAGTAAAGACGCAAGCATAACCAACAGAATACAAGAGATGGAAGAGAGAATCTCAGGAGCTGGACATAAACTAGAGGAAATGCATTCATCAACCAAAGAAAATCTTAAATCCAACTAATCTTAACACAAAACACCCAGGAATGTGGGACACCGCGAAAAGGCCAAACCTAAGACTAATAGACATGGAGGAAGGCAAAGAAGCCCAGCTCAAAGGTACAGAAGACATATTCAACAAAGTCATTGAAGAAAACTTTCTGAATCTGAAGAAGGACATGCCTATGAAAGTACAAGAAGCATACCAAACACCAAATAGACTGGGCCAAAGGAAAAAAGATCCCTCAACACATAATAATCAAAACAACACACAGAATAAAGAAAGAATATTAAGAACAGTGAAGGAAAAAGGCCAGGTAACACATAAAGGCAGACCTATCAAAATTACACCTGACTTCTCCATGGAAACTCTCAATGCCAGAAGGTCCTGGACAGATGTTCTACAAAGACTAATAGTCCACGGATGCCAGCCAGTGCTACTATACCCAGCAAAACTCTCAATCACTATAGAAAATAAGATATTCAGTGACAAAGCCAGATGTTCACAATGACAAAGGGGCTGAGAAAGAAATCAGAGAAATGTCACCCTTTACAATAGCCACAAACAACATAAAGTATCTTGGGGTAATTCTTACCAAACAAGTGAAAGAACTATATAATAAGAACTTTGTGTCTTTAAAGAAAGAAATTAAAGAAGATACCAGAAAATGGAAAGATCTCCCATGCTCTTGGTTAGGTAGGATTAACATAGTAAAAATGACAATCTTGCCAAAAGCAATGTACAGATTCAATGCAATCCCCATTAAAATACCACCACAATTCTTCACTGACCTTGAAAGGATAATACTCAACATTTATGAAAATACAAAAGATCCAGGATAGCCAAAACAACCCTGAACCATAAAGGAACTTCAGGAGGCATCACCATTCCTGACTTTAAGCTCTACTACAGAGCTATAGTCCTGCAAACAGCCTGGGATTGGCACAAAAATAGACAGGTAGACCAATGGAATTGATCAAAAATCTTGACATTAACCCACACACCTACAAACACCTGATTTTTGACAAAACAGCTAAAAGTATATAATGAAAGGAGGGATGCATCTTCAACAAATGTTGCTGGCACAACTGGATGATGGTATGTAGAAGACTGCAGATAGACCCATGTCTATCGCTATGTACAAAACGCAAGTCAAAATGGATCAAAGACCTCAACATAAATCCAGCCACACTGAACCTCTTAGAAGAGAAAGTAGGAGGTACCCTTGAAAAAATTGGTATAGGAGATCACTTCCAGAACATAACTCCAGTAGCACAGACACTGAGATTGACAATTAATAAATGATACCTCCTTAAACTGAGAAGCTTCTGTAAGGCAAAAAACACCACTGACAAGACCAAACAGCAGCCCACAGACTAGGAAATGACCTTCACCAATCCTACATTTGACAGAAGGCTGATCTCCAAAATAAAAAAAAAACTCAAGAAACTAGTCACAATGCTCAAAATAACCCTATTTAAAAAATGGAGTACAGAACTGAATAGAGAACACTCAATAGAGGAAATAAAAAAGCTTGAAAGACACTTAAGAAAGTGTTCAACATCCTTAGTTATCAGGGAAACGCAAATCAAAACAACTCTGAGATACCATCTTAGTCCAGCCAGAATGGCTAAATTTATAAATACCACTGACAACTTATGCTGGAGAGGATGTGGAGAAAGGGGAACACTCCTCCACTGCTGGTGGGAGTGCAAACTTGTACAGTCATTTTGGATATCAGTATGGCGGTTCCTCAGGAAAATGGAAATTAGTCTACCATGACCGGGCAATCCCCCTCTTAGGCATATACCCAAATGATCCACATCCATACAACAAAGACATATGCTCAGCTATGTTCATAGCAGCATTGTTTGTAATAGCAAAAACCTGGAAGCAACCTAGATGCCCCTCAACTGAAGAATGGATAAAGAAGATGTGGCATATTTACAAAATGGAATGCTACTGTGCAGAAAAAACAATGGAATCTTGAAATTCGCAGGCAAATGGATGGGAATTGAAGAAACCATCCTGAATGAGGTAACCCAATGACAAAAAGAAACATGGAATGTACTCACTCACATATAGATTTCAGACATAGAGTAAAGGATCACCAGCCTATAATTCATACCGCCAGAGAAGCTAGGATACAAAGAGGATTCTAAGAGATTCATATAAGGTCCCTTACAGAAGGGTAAAGGGAGAAGATCTCCTGAGCATATTGGGAGTGTGGTGGGCAGTGAGTGGAGAGGGAAGTAAGAGAAAGAGAAGGGGAGGAGAAGAAGCATGTGGGACTAGAAAAATTGAGTCAGGGGAGGAATAAACGAGAGGAGAGAGAGAGAGAGAGAGAGAGAGAGAGAGAGAGACAGAGGAGAGAAAGAGCATAAAAGATGGAGTTATTATTGGTTTGAAGAGAAAACTGAATCTTGCCAAATGTTAGAGACCTACAAGGTTGACCCCAACTAACAATTTGAGCAACAGTGTAAAGGCTACCATAAATGCCCTTTCCTGATAATGAGATCAATGACTAACTTATTCACCATCATAGAGCCCTCCTCTAGTAGCTGATGGAAACAGAAGCAGGCACCCACAACTAAACACTGAGCTGAACTGGAATCCAGATTCAGAGAGGGAAGACAAGACCAGGCTACAGAAACACATAGAGACAGCTGACCTGAACAAGGAGGTGCTAATGGGCCCCCAGACTGATAGCTGGGAATCCAGCATGGGACTGACTCAGGCCCCCCTGGATATGGGTCTCAGCTAGAAGGTCTGGGAAGTCTAAGGGACCTCAGACAGTGGAACCAGGATGTATCCCTGATGCACAAAAGACTTTGGGGGCATATCCCCCATGGAGGGATACTCCCTTAACCTAGAGGCAGGGGAGAAGGCTTAGTCCTTACTCCAAATGACTTGACAGATTTAGGTGACCCCTCCTGGAAGGCATCACCCTACATATGGAGAAGGGGGGGACTGAGAGGGGAGGGTGGTCGGGGGCCATGGGAGGTTGGAGAGAGGGAAAGAGGAAGGGAGGGAGGGAGAGGGAACTGGGATCAATAAAAAAAAAGTTTGGAATGTGCAGTTGCCCTTTCAATTAATTGTACCTTCATTAGCATAGTCTCAGCCAGCAAAGACTCTTCTGGAGTACCCCTTTGTTTATGTCTATTAACTTGTATAATTTCTTTCAGATAGTGTATGTCCCTATAATATTCATCATATATCACCCCACTTAACAATTTTAATTTTGTAAGTTATATGTTATTATCCTATCTTGTTCTCTGAAGAATATATTGAAGTTTAGAAGCATTAAGTATTTTATAGGCCAGACAGTGATAGACATTTTCACATTATAATTTCAACTAATCTTTCTTTCATCAGTTTACATAATTGAATCCTGGCAACACGTACTTCACACAATTACATTATTATTCTCTTTTACTCTCCTTGGTGTTCATGTCTTGCAAATGCAAGTAGCTAAAATCCAACCCAAGGCCTTTCACTCCCACAATCTTGAACTTCCTGCTGTTTCAAGCACCTCCTCAAGTTTAGGATTGAAAACCAAAATAAAAGACAAGTAATTGTTAATTGGCATTTTCTCTAAAATAGTACTGCCTTTTAAATTGTAATCATTCTTTCATTTGTGTGCTTATTTTATTTCCAATTATAAACAGTCTCAAATTCATTGATTTCTAGGAAAAGTTTTCTTTTCCTACTTTTTATATTGTGTACCTTTATGTGTCTCTTTTCATCTAGAAATCAGATAGATGACCCCCAGCGTCTTCATAGTGGATTTCCCTTCTACTCTCTTCTGTGTTTTCTCTGCAGCTGCCTAATGAGTCATTTTAGTGTCCACTTTATATTTCCCAGATGTGGTCCCATTTTGCTACTCAATACATCACATATGTATCAAACACACTTAAAATCTTGTTCAAAAATGACTTAGATCAGTGGGTAGCTTGGAGTGGAGGGGAAGAAGGTGACAGAAAAAATTAATGGGTTCCCTATAGAAAAGTAATTATTTATAATGGATAATGAAAAATGTCTCTTGGTTGGAGTCACCCCAACAGCATAGGCAGTGTGGTTGGAACACACACCTGCTATAACAGTTGAGTCAGCTCTTAATTTATTAAGGTGACTACGTGTGTTTGCACTTTTCTTCAGCTCATAGGAGGGAGGAAAATGATTGGGTTTGAAACATTTGATAATATCATTTAATGAATAGGTCTTAGGGGCTTAAGATGATCATGAATGATATTTCATGATCTGTAATAACAGCTTTAAAAAGTCACCTGGAAAATGAAGAAGTATTCTGGTGTTGAAATATATGGCTATGACTCACCAGGAGTTACCAAGTAAAACTCGTAAATTTTGTTTTGTTTCTCTCCTGAACACACACATCTTGGAGTTGTGGGATGTGTGTCTGGGTGGTCTCTGTCTTTGTGCTGTTGGACATTTGTAGGCTATGTTCTAGAAGTATGGGTGTATTACATCATATGTTGGGAAAAGTTCATTGTGATGTTTCAGTATCTCTCCTCTGCCTTTCGGGTATAATTTACTTTAATGTAAAATTAAGCCAATTTTTGCTAAAATAGCAAACTTATTGATAGTGAATTTAATATTGTGAAGTTATATACTTATAAATTGTCTTAAAAGCATGCAGACTGCAGATGCTATAGACTCATCAGATTTTGTAAATGCTTTCGGGGACAAACATTCCGTGAAGAACCATGGTCTTGCTTGATTCAACTTGAACTTCTGGAAGTGTATGTGGTACAGGTATCACAGACATATCTACTGTGGGGCTTAATGGACAAAGGAGAAACTGTTTCAAATGCTCACCCTTGTTTAACACTCCCAGAGAACTGTGCTGTGTGGGATGTAAAGGACTCCGAAGTGGACCATTTGAGGTAGCAGCTGTCCTTACTCTCTGCAGCTTTATTTTCTATTGTTTCAGTTAACTGGTGATACCTATGGTCTGAAAATACTGAAAAAAAAAAAAAAAAAAAAAACGTCTGGAGATACACAATTTACATGTTCTGAACACTTCCTTCTCTGAATTGTGAGGTTGAATTTTTGTGTTGTCCCATGTGCACATACCTGATAGGTGAAGCATCCTGTTGTCCAGCACATCTATGGTACTTGCTCTCAAGCAGCTCTGACTTCATTTAATAACAGCTCAAGAATCCAAGGGCAATGATGCTAGATGCCTGCAAATCCTGCATACTAAAAAGGAGCTGCATCTCAACTTGCTCTCTTTAAATAAAAATGTCAAAGTTTCCACTTAAGGAAAGAAAAAAGTTCAAATACTGAGTTATCATCTACAGTGAGAACAGATTCATTCACAAAATTGAGAAAAAGCAAAAAAGAGGTATTCATCCATTGCTGCCATGTTTCCTCCTGCACACACTGGGGCTACAGTACAGGACACATGATTATCAAGCTGGTAAAACCACCAAGTTTCTGTATTAACAGACAAGAGGAAGCATATGTTCTACTTTGTGAGAAACTTGCTGAGAGTCTTGGAATTTATTTTCCTTCAAATAAGCAATCATGCTATGTGCTGAACCTGTCTTGAAAATTGTAGGGCCCTGCATGGACCCCCAAGGCACCTTGAGCAAGCCTGAAGCTTTTGGCTGGAACATCTTGCCCCAGAGTTGTTTCTGGTACTCTGACTGATTTGCTAACACACATCTGCTGGGGAGGAACTTAGCCTGAGAACTTGCACACTTGATCCTTGATTGTTTTCCACTCTGCTGTGAGTCAGTATATAAGCTAGCACCTTTCCCTCAATAAATGGCATTTGGCATTTCCAGCATTCCTGTTGCACGAATGACCTGCTATCTTATCTTTTATTTAAATCTCTAAGCCTTTGCCCAATTAGTGGAACAGATTGTAGCATGGGCGCTATAGGAAAATCACACATGAAAAAAGTTAATGTAGTTTACAATTTTATACATGAGTACAATTCTGACATTTTCACCAACCCCTCTACCTCCTCAAGCTGCTTTCAAAATCATGATCTCTTCTGTACTTATTAATAGTGTTGATGGTCTTGATTTGGAATTACTCATACATGTTTGTGTTTAGCACTGGCAACTTGGGATGGGATAACCTTTTAGGAGGCTAAGAAAACTGATTCTCCCTCTCTCAGCAGAGAATGGTTGCCTGTAATTCTTCATCTAGAGATAGGACCTTTGTAAAATTTCCCCATCTATATTGCCATGTCAACTGATGTCATCTTATAAGTCTTGTTCAGGAAACAATATTACTGAGATTTTTAAATTTTTTTTGGTGGGGGGAGCTTCTCTGTGACTCAGAGAAGACCCAACCTCACTGCAGATGTTCTTGTCATCTGGCTTTTACAGTATTCCTGAGCCTTACTCATGGTATTGTATTGTAGATGTATCAATTAGGGCTGGACACCACATAGACAATTATTCTCTGTATTTTGGGCAGTTGTAGATTTCTTAAATGATATCTATCTGTTGCAAACAGAAGCTTGTTTGATGAGTTGTGAGAGTTATACTCATCTGTGGGTATAAATGTAAATATTTTTAAAATGCAGTTTGAAATTATGCTGGTTTAGGAAAGTGGCAGTAGTATGTTCTCCTATAGAGTCCATGATCTCACTAATCATATGTTGCTGGGTAGGATTACAGTAGCAGGTATAGATTCCTTTGTATTATATCAGCTTTAAGTAGGCAGCTATTGGTTATGTCCAAGATATAAGTGCCACTATTGCACACTTGGGGATGTGTGGTCATGCTGGTCATTGTTGTGGTCTATAGATCTTACAGCTGAGTAGAACTGTTGGTTGCTTTTTATCTCTGGCAGCTTGCATAGACCCTTCAGATACTGTGAGAGCTAGTACTCATTGAGGAGGTTTCCAGGTCAATTCTACGTCAGCTCACCCAAGTCTCACACATGAAGGGGGTGGTGTCTTCAGTCATATGGTCCCAGCTTCAAGATCTGGGACACAACCAAGGATAATGACAGGCAATTCGCCTATATCAGTTTAGATGTCTTTTTTAATCTCCAGGGACAATTTCTCATGCCTGGCATTGGGGTTTTTGTTGAATAGTCTATGGTTTCAAGGGTGAGCATTGTCACCCCAAGGGGTGTAATTGTCTTTCAAACAATATATGTACAAACACATATCTGCACACAGACATGTAAACATAAAATAAAGCCCTTCTCTATGACTTTTAAAAATATCCTTTGTGTTACTTTCAGAGGGAGAGGGGATGAATCCTGGAGGGCAGGGATTGTGTGGGTCATGCTTATCACATAGCTTGTTGGTGTCACTCATTGACATCATGAGCCTCATGGGGCATAATCCCATCCCTGTCCTAGTCTTGCGTGGTGCAGTCATCCTACCTTTATAGCATCTCCAAGTGAACATCCTTCTCCTCCACATTACTTCTAAATATACTGTCAATAACCCTATTTCCAACAAAGGTCTAACCTAAGGTTCTGGGAGTCACAACTTTAATGTCTGCTTGTGTAGATACAATTCAACCCAATCCCCAAAGCCCTAAATGTTTATCATCTGGATAAGTCTGCCAATCCCTGACTTAAACCAAGAAAACGTTTTTTGAAGGGTGGATGGAAAGAGAATGCAGTACCCTTTACATTGTTTGTATTTGGCCTTCAGTTGCTCTACTTATTGATCTTTGTTTTTAGGCTCTCATGTTACATAGGGCTGCTTACTACGTAGACAACTATAGCCACAGATATTTTTCCTTCCTCTCCTACCTCTACCTAGTGCTGGAACTACTGGCACATGGCACTCTACTGTGCTTGGCTTTATGTCAATCCACAGCTTCACACACATGCTGGGCAAGCATTGCAGCAGTCTAGCTCTGTCCGCATCCTCTGTGGAGTTCTTATCTCTCACCTGCAATTTGCTTCCCTGGGGAAACACTTGAAGAAATGATTGTATCTCACAAGATCTTTTTCTTATCCTTATGTTCCTGTTGCTGTGGCTTTTAACTGTGACTTTCTCAGTGGGGAGAGTAGCTTAGAGGAATGTGGTTGAGAAAGCAGCATTCTGTGTCTGAACCTGAGCTGCTAATGTATGGAGATAGTCTAGGGTACATAATTGAATCAGCTTTGAGGGCTTCTACTTTTACATTTATTTTAATTAAATTTGAGGTCAGCATGCAACAATGGGTTTCCTTGTGGCATCTTCAGACTTCCCAGTTTGTTCTCATTAGTTCCTGTCCCCCTCTTCCCCCTGTTGTGGCCCTCTCTGCTCTAACTGGTTCCCTCCCATCCTTTAGTGTTAACTCTCCTTTTTACTCCACCTGGCACCCCTTTCTAAAAGCTGGAGGCCCCAGATTTAGATTTGTTATCGCTCACATTTGTATGAAAGATAGTTTTAAAGATAAGAAGCTCTTCAGACATAAATATCTACAAGCTGCATCTTTGAAATCATCTCTCCCAGAAGTACCCAACCTTACTCAAAGAACTGTCTGCTTGCTCTCTAATTGGGTCTCCTTGATACTCTACTCTCCAAAACAGACAGGTCCACCAGACAGAAGCTTAACAAAGAAATAAAAGAACCAGTAGAAGTTATGACCCAATTGGGTTTAACATACATCTATAGAACATTCCAAACAAACACAAAAGAATATAACTTCTTCTGAGTGCTACATGGAACCTTCTCTAAAATCAACCACATACTCAACAACATAGCAAACCTCAACAGATACAAAAAATTACAGTGGCCCCCTATATCTTAATAGACCACCATGCTTTAAAGTTAGAATTCAACAACACAAATTGCAGAAACCCTGCAAACTCATGAAAACTGAACAATGCACAATTGCACCATTCCTGGTCAAAGAAAAATCAAAGAAAGAAATTAAAGACTTCCTAGAATTCAAGGAGAATGAAGATACAACATATCCAAACTTATGGGACACTTTGAAAGCAATGCTAGAGGAAAGTTGACAGTCCTATGTGCCCACAAGAAGAAACTGGAGAATAGTCACACTAGAGAATTATTAGCACAATTGAAAACTCTAGAATAAAAAGGAGGAAACTTACCAGGAGGTTTAGGCATCAGGAAATAATCAATTTGAGGGCTAAAATCAATAAAATAGAAACTAGGAAAACAATACAAAGAACCAAGGTAACAAACAGTGGTTCTTTGAGAAAATCAACAAGATAGACAAACCTTTGTCCAAACTAATAAAAAGACAGAGAGCACATACAAATTAACAAAACCAGAGATATAACAATGGACACAGAGGAATACAGGGAATCTTCAGGTCATACTTTGAAAATCTGTACTACATAGAATTCAAAGATTTAGTGGAAATGGAAACTTTTCTGGATAGATATTACTTACCTAAATCAAATCAAGACCAAATAAGCAATTTAAATGGACATAAAATTCCTAATGAAATTGAAGCAGTCAACAAAAATCTCCCCCCCCAAAAAAAAAAAAAGCCCAGGGCCAGATGGTTTCAGTGCAAAATTCAACCAGAAATTCAAAGAACAGCTAATACCAATACTCCTCAAAGTGTTCCACACAATAGAAGCAGAAGGGTCATTGCCAAACTCTTCTTACTAGGCTACAATTACCTTAGTACCCAAACCACACAAAAACACAACTAAGAAAGAAAACTACAGACCAATATCCCTCATGAACATTGATGCAAAAATACTCAATAAAATACTGGCAAATTGAATCCAAGAATGTATCAGAGAAATCATCCACCATGACCAAGTAGGTTTCATCCCGGGGATGCAGGGATGGTTCAACATATGAAAATCCGTCAATGTAATCCAGCATATAAACAAACTGAAAAAGAAAAAAAAATCACATGATCATTTCACTAGATGCTGAAAAAGCCTCTGATAAAATCCAGCACTAATTCATGATAAAGGTCTTGGAGAGCTCAGTGAACATACCTAAACATAATAAAAAGCAATATACAGCAAACCAATAGCAAACATCAAACTAAATGGAGAGAATTTTAACGTGATTCCTCTAAAATCAGGAAAAAGACAAGGCTACCTACTCTCTCCATATCTCTTCAATATTGTACTTGAAGTACTAGCTAGAGCAATAAGACAACAAAAGGAAATCAAGAGGGTACAAATTGGACAGGACATTTACTTTAAAGACTGTACTTTGTTTCATTTTGTGTCCTCAAAAGGCTTTGTAAGTTCACAAAATTTTAACCCTGCTTTTCTGGAAACATATGGCTTCTGTGGAATTCCCTCCCCATCTCCTTTCTACTGGACTGTGAAAAGCCCCTGAGGGTGCCAGCACCTTCCTCTGCTGCTGCTGTCACTGCATACTTGCCAGGCCAGCATTCTGATCATCATGTGCCAATGCCTTAATGATTTCTTCCATTTTGTGTTTATCATGATTTTTAAAAACTCATAAGAGGAAATGCCAACCACACAGCCTGGAGTTTCTGCTTGCATGTGTGATGAGTAGACTAAGATGTGCATACATCAGTACCATATAAGTCTTCAAATTTGCAGAAAGAGAAAGATCTAATGATGTATCTTGCTACAAAATTTAAAAGAGAAACATACAAGGGTTGATCTGTGTGTCACAAGGTCAGTGAACTTCAGCATGTGGCCACACCCTAATGTAGGAATACATAACCTCTTCATCTCTAAGAGGTCTGTGACCATGTGCACAAGGCAGGTTTTGATTAAATTTAGCATCATCTACTTATGAAGGGCTTCCCCCAAGGCCAGCTGTGCTGTTTGGGTGCTGAATGTTGCCTAATAATTAAGTATTCTAAATAAGGAAAGAAAAAGGGAGAAAGCAAGAAAAGAGAAAGAGAGAGGAGAGTCATTACCTGTGACTCACATTTCAATTACTTACCTATCCAAAAACTACTTATAAAATTCCCAAACTTGAAACAATGAGGCTTCATAATCTAGACATCAACTTATAATTTGTGGGAATTAAAGACTTTTTTGTTTGTTACAATGGTAGAAATCAAACTTTGTGCCCATTTTAGAAGCAATTTATCTAAGGATTATTTAAAGTGGTCAGCTGAAACCACAGATGTAAACTTGTAGAATGAAAGGGAACAAACTCCTATAGGAGTTGCTGCTTCCCTCTTCACATTACTACACTTCCTCCTCCCTCTTCCCTTCCCCTTCCTTCCATTATCTTTCTCTCTGTTCTCCTCAACCTTTCTTTCTCCCCTCCTCCTGCTCCTTTCCTTCCTCTCCTTCCTCCCCTTCCTCTTGCTCATTCCCTTCTCCTTCATCCCTTTCTCCCCCATCTCTTTCTCCTCCCTCATCCCCTTCTTCTCCCTCATCCTCTTCTTTTCCCTTTTTTCTCCTTCCTCTCCCTCATCCCTACATCTTTCTTTATTCTCTTTCTCCCTTTCCTTCTCTTTCTCCTCCTTTATCTTCTGTCTCCTCTCCTACTTCATTTCTGCCTCCTCTTTTCTTTAATTAATTATCACAAATTATCTACCTATCATAAATTGAAGAAACAGCCACCAGTTGATAAGGACAAGTGAATAACGAATGCTGCATGAGCTAGTATTAAGCATTATTCTCTTGGCTTCTTATTAGGAGTATACGCTGTTTGTGCTCCATTGTACCATTTTGGAGCAACACATCTTGTGTGCCTGGAAGTATCTTGATAATTTGGCAAAAGTTAAAATGTAGCAAGATGAATGATCAAATCATATTTTGTAAATATTAATGACAGATATCACAAGTAATTTTCCTATACCAACCTAGATATATTGTTGTACTTCTGGCACATATTCTATGAATAAGAAGTCTACTCTGCTCATGTTTATGCATGGTTTACAATTAGTCATTTTTTGGAAATGTAAAGATTTTTATGCTACTAAAGAGAGTGATTTTGATTATGATGTATATTGTTAAATTAGTCATTTCATATTTTTTATTTATTTTTGCAATGTTAACTTTAAGATTATTGTCATTATCTCTGAGGACAATTTCAGCTCTCACATTCTCAATTTACTGTCTCTTTGTGGCATTTCTAGGATTTCTTTCTGGAATTAGGTATCTGAGTTCTCTTTGAACGGTTTTCATTCTCTCTCTTTCTTTCTTTCTCTCTTTCTCCCTCTCCCTCCTCTCCAACTCATCTCTCTCATCTCATCTCTTTCTCCCTCCCTCCCTCCCTCCCTACTCTTCCCTCCTCCTCCCTCATTTTTCACTTTGCTATCTTCCTCCACCTCTCTCTTCTGAAGAAATAACCTTAATTTCTGTGGTACAATTTGTTATTTTTGACTTTGAATTTCTTTACTCTAAAGCTTAGTCTACAGTTTGGAAAACTCCTTAATGCCTTGATGATTTTAACCCCTAACCTTACTAATCACATATTTTCTTACCAGAGACACTGTCACCACCACTGTCCTCTCCTGAAAGTTCTATTTGTTTGAACAATTTTGAGAGCCTTCAACAGAGTTCTCTTCTTTGTAAATGCTTTTCTTTGCTTGGTTTCCTGCAGTTAATAGTCTATGCTGTACAAATTTAAAACATACATGTATTCCCTCATGAACTGTGGAATTACTGATAAAATCACCCTAGTTCAGATCCCAAAGGAACAAAGACATTGCCAGATGTCATCATAGAAGAATAACACATGCATTTGCATTTCCTGCATGAAAGACATCCAGCTTGGCATAATTCAAGGTGTTGCATATAAGTAAATAGAAGCAATAGCTGCCACCTAAGCAGAATTACTGAATTAAATGCATCTGAATCATGGATGACTTTATTCCAAAGGATGGCTTTGGAGACTACTAAGACCAGAGTTGAGTTCTTATGTAAGAATGGTTGAGTATCTGAAAGGGACAAATCCCTTTCAGATCTGGTGATACATATTTCAGTGTGTACATTAGTCAGGCAATCTAATTAGGCAAATTACTAAACTCGACAGGGCAGACAGGGCATACAATCTCTCTTAATGGCTAATAGCCACTCCTCCATACAAAATGGTAGTTTAGGAGGAGGAATACCTCAGACTACAGAAATGCACCAAATCCATGGACTGCAAAAGAGTGACTGAGGCATGAGGGATGGCCTTTCTTCATTTCAGCATTCTTTCACTCAAATCCTCTTAGATGTTCAAAAAGGACACTAATCCCTTCTACATGATGTGTAAAGCTATATGAATTCATAAAATTGTGAACATCACAGCTAAGAGAGGTGACTTTCTAATAAACAAAGTGCAAGAACTAGAAAAGCCATGGTATTATATGTCAGCCCTATGGTGTGGTCTGTGTGTGTGTGTGTGTGTGTGTGTGTGTGTGTAGTGTGTGTGTGTGTGTGTGTTTGTCTGTGTACCAGCATTTGTTTCTGCCCCCATTGATTCTTTTCAGTGATCTAATTGGAATCTATCATTATGTAAGCCACCAAACATTTGTCTAGTTCCCATGCTAAATACCTCTGGAACTTTAAATTCCATACATGTATACAATGCATATTTTTTTCATTTCTACCCTCATTCTTTCTTCTAACAACTTCTGTACCAACCCTCTCATAACTTCCTCTGCTCATTTTTTTTAATGACCTACTGAGCCCGTTTAGAGCTTTCTGAATACATATATGTGTAAGGCTATCCACTGGAGTATAAAAACCTGACAGAGGCCACATAGGAACAAGAAACTGACCCCACCTCCTCCCACCATCATCAATTCTCAACAGCTCCTTAGCTGAGGGTTGGGGCTCATGCTGCAGTGTTGGAGAGCTTAGTCTTATACAGGTCTTAGGCTAATAACATAGCTACTGTGAGTTCATGAATGTCATGGTACAATCATATCCTAAAGACAGGTTTTTTTCCTAGATTTTATGTGCCTGCTGACCCTGAGTCTTAAACATTCCCACAATGCTTAAAAGAGAACATGTGATATGGATGCTCTGTGGATGAGCAGTTCACAGACAATCTTCTTTGGTTAGGTCTTAGAATTTCATAAATGTATTGTAATAGATATGTGAATTTACAAGTCAGTTTGATATAATGTTCATTTAGAAAAATAATAGTAGTAAGTTAATCACCAGGGCATGTGAACACCTCAGGCAGGGCCAAAATTTACAGTACCAGGCACACATTTATACTTTTGGAGTGAGCTTTAAATAAAATCAGGAAGTGGTTAGTTACCCTCATAACATTCATGCCACTATTGCATGCCTAGGCATGCCTGTCTTGCTAGGCTAGTTGTTGATGACTTAATCCCCCCAGGCTGCATAGCACCATTTGGAGGTATTTTGAAAATAAGGAAATCATCCTATGAGTACTATGTTCATGAAAGAGTTTATGGTAACAGTTATTCATTTTTTCCTAATTTGAATTAAAATTGTCCCGGATATAAACTTTATCAATCCTTTATTAATAAGTGATATATGTTCACTTATTATAAAAACTAATTTAAAATACAAAAGATTTCATAGTCCTGATTTCATCTTCCTGATCTGTCTTTCTGGTAATAGTCTCTGAAAATCTTTAATTAGAACCTTATTTTTTTTTTTTTCATGTCATTCTTTCTGTGTGTTATTTTTCTGTATGCTGGTACTTTTTGGCAAGATATTCTAGTTTCATTTTTCATATCTTGAGGAGATATGGAAATTTCATTTGATGTGAGAGCTCTATTGTATATATTTTTTCCAGATAGAACATCTTCTGTAGCTGCTTCTACATTAATTTTACTTGTAGCATTGGCTGAAAATGATGGTTGAGGAAATACAAGGATTTGTCAATAATGCCATCTGTATGATTTGCTGGATGCCATCATTGGGTAGTACCTGAAACAAGCACATCAGTTGTTCCATCCTAAAGCAAAGCCCTGAGTCCAACTATGTAACATGAGATCCTATTAAACTACAGTTCTTCTCCATTTGAGAAATCCTTATTAAATTACTTTTAGGTCCATACAGGAAATGTGGGCCTGGAAAGATGGCTCAGTGGTTAACAGCAGTGGCTAGTCTTCCAGAGGTACTGAGTCCAATTCCCAGCAAACACACAGTGGCTTTCAACTACCTATAGTGAAATCTGGTGCCGTCTTCTGGCATGCAAGCATACATGCAAGCAGAACACTATATACATAATAAATAAATAAATTAAAAAAAGAAATGTGGAACTGAATTATTATGAGCATGGCATGATATGAATGCTTTATTAAAAATTGTGACTCCAAATGTGTCATCTTTAGCAGGCTTCTCTGTACAAGAAACTTCCAGGTGAGACCTTGAATAAAGAAAGGAGTGCCACAATTTCAACCTTCACATGACATAGTGGAAGGGATGGAATTGTCCCGCATGCATGGAGCAAAATTGTGAAGATTCACATTTTCCTTTGCAGGATGGTTCCCTCCAACATTACCCCACAACAACGGCCTCTTTCTTGTGCCAGCTTTCTATTCCCTAAACTGCAGCTTGGCAGGAGCCAGGTCTCAAATTTCAACCACATGTATTTCAAAAAAATCAAAAGGTCCTTATTTGGCACTTCAGTCACATATCTTTAAAAGCAGTGTTTGTGCGTCAGATTTAAAAATAATTGAAAACAGGGGGTTCAAGAGGGAAAAAAAAAGACCCAAACTTTTCTTTCAAGATGTTTGAACTTCAACTGATTCCAAAAACACTGAAAGCAATAGCCCAGAAAGGAGAATGGGAACCATACACAGCCCGCAGCACAAGACGCTGATGGAACAGTAGAAATATACTCAAAATGTGCACTCTGTCCTGAGCCAGGATGCCTACCCTTGTAGCGCCTGACCCCTCTGTTCCGCTGCCTGCCTGAAACTGCCCTGGGCTTCTTCAAGTGCCAGGGAGAGCAGGAAGGTTTGTGAGATCATTTCCCTGAGACTGAACTTGAATCCAAAGATCTGAACACATGTAGAAGTTTTACTTTAGTTATTCAACATTAAAAATCACATTAAAAACTATATGCATCCGAATTTCATGGTCACAATCGATTTTCCATTTCCCAGATTCCCTTTCCTGGGAAAGGATTCTTGCATCTTGTTCTTTTCTCAACCTTGAACAAATAAATAGTCTGTGAGAACCGAGCTTCTCTACTTGTGAGCAGCAGCGTTTGGGGCTCGGTTTCAGTGAGTGTTTGTCAAGTTGACCTGATCAAATAAAAACAGCACTACATAATTGCCTTAAAATTGGTTCTTTGGTGTTTGTTGGTTTTATAATTTTAAGTTGAAAAGATCCTAGGTGCCTTTAGGGGGAAAGAGGCACTGTTGTAAAATTCAGATAAAAGATAAGGGTAGTTGGCAAGAGATTCCTCCTAGAGTCACAGCTGTACTCTTCTGTGAAGGGTTGGCAGGAGCAGTGCAATACGTTTCTCGACCCCAAACTCCTGCCTTTTTCAAGTGTGCATTTGTTTTTATTTTGTGAGTATGACTGTCTTGGTGCTCTCTCTCTCTCTCTCTCTCTCTCTCTGTCTCCCACCCTCCTTCCTTTCTTCTCTTCCTCTTTCTTCCTTTCTCTCTCTCTCTCTCTCTCTCTCTCTCTCTCTTTCTCTCTCTCTCTCTGTCTGTCTCCCTCCCTCCTTCCTTTCTTCTCTTCTTCTTTCTCCCTTTCTCTCTCTCTCTCTCTCTCTCTCTCTCTCTCTCTCTCTCTCTCTCTCTCTCTTTCTTTCTTTCTCGTGTGTGTCTATGCCTGAATTATGTGCATGCAGTGTCTGAGGGGGTTCAAAAGGTGGCATCAGATCTCCTGGATGTGTTTGGGTGCTGGGAACCAATTTCAGGTCTCTGCAGGAGCAACCAGTGCTCTTAGACATGGAGATATTGCTCTAGCCCCATGTGACTTGTTCTTAAAGAGAAATCAAGAAGCCACTTCACTCTCTACAAATTATATAGCAATGTTCAAAAGAGTAATGAAGACCACTGGCTATTATTATAAACTGATTTTAACTAATAACTAATGCTCCATCACACAGTCTTAGAGTAGACCACAGTATTGATGTAATGATTTTCTTAGGTTTCTATTGATGTGATAAACATTAAGGACCAATAGCCACTTGGGTAAGAAATGGTTTATTTCAGCCTACAGCTTGTTGTCCATAATGAAGGGAACTCAAGGCAGGGATTCGAGGCAAGAACTGAACCAGAGGTCATTGAGAAACACCCCTTACTGGCTTTCTCTCCTTGGATTGCTCAAACTGCTTTCTTATATCATCCAGGACTGGATGGCCTTGTGTCTAGTGAGCTGGAATCTCCAACAGAAGCCATCTATCAAAAAAAGTTCTCTTTAGACATGTCTGTGGGCAGTCTTACTGAAGCATTTTCTCAATCAAGATTTCTTCTTTCCAGATATCCCTAGGTTTGTGTCAAGTTAACAAAAGCAAACCAGCAAAAATACTTTTGTGAATCATTCAACTTCTGTTTTCCTCTATCCTTTGTATGGATCATATTGAATATACTCATCTTTACAGAAAATTGAATTTATTGTTCCTTCGATGACATTAAAACTCATTACTGAATCATCATTTATATGGGATCATATCAAAGCTCTTTAGCTTGAAATTCTTCCCACAACTATTTCCACTCTCCCCCGTATTTACTTATCTCCCTCCTGTGATAAATACCTGACAAAGCAACTGAAAGGAATGAAAGGTCTGTGTTTCTTATGTGTACTATAGCTAGAGGGTATAGTACACTCGCTCAGGAAGGCATGGACACAAGAGTGAGAGGCAGCTGATCACATTGTGTCCACACTTTGAAAGCAGAAGCCCATTAATGTCCATATTCCCTCAGCTAGCCTTCTCATTTTCATTCAGCCAATGGGATGCTATCACTCACATTGGGTGAGTCTTCCCACCTTCATCCAGCCAATGGGATGCTATCACTTATACTTGGGTGAGTCTCCCCACCTCAATTAATCTAGCTTACAAACTACCTTATGGACACATCCAGAGAGTCTTCTCTAGGTGATTTTACTTTCTGTCAAGTCACTACTAACCAGCATACTTTCCTTAGCCTAATCTTCTCCAGTTAAGTTGAAAGTTTTGAAAATGACAGGATTTCTTTCTTTCTATGGCTATATGGTATTTTCCATTGCTTATGTAAATCACATTTTAATTTATTAATTTTGCACTCATTTCTTTGAGATGAGTTCTCCCTGTGTGGCCATGTCTTGAACTCATGGCCATCCTACAGCTTTAGCCACCCGAGTGTTGGGATGAAAGACTACAACATGTTGAGCAATACATACCTCACTTCGGATGGGAGATGTTACAATGTATAAATGTTTCTATTACTGGCTGATGAATAAAATACTGATTGTTCAATAGCTAGGCAGGAAGTATAGGCAGAGGAAGGAGAGAGAGAAAGAGACCACCTAGAGACATCATGTTGCTGAAGGAATAACATGCCAGATTATGGATAAGCCACAGCTTCATGGCAATACATAGATTAATAGAAATGGGTTAATAATTAAGACAGAGCTAGTCAATAAGAAGCCTAAGCCACCAGCCAACATTTTAATAATGAATATGTCTCTGTGTGTTTATTTGGGGCTAAAGGGTGGCAGGACCTGGTGGGAAAAAACCTCTAGATACACACTTCCTGTATTTACTTATCTGTTGATGGACAGATGGGTTGTCAGTAATGATGAAATGGTCATGGAGTAAAGATGCCTCCTTAATATTCCAACTTGAGGTTGGGTATATCCATGAGTGGAAGTGCTAAATGACATGGTAGTTCTACTTTCAATTTCTTGAGGAAGCTCCATAGCATTTGTCTAAAGTACCTTATCATTTTATATCACTACTAACAGTGGATAACAGTTCCCTTTTATCTATATTCTCTCCAACTCATCATTTGTCTGTTTTACCATAACCATTCTAACGAGTGAGATGCTGTTTCATTTTCCAAAGATTAAAAATGCTGATTACCATTTCAATAAAACTATTTGACATTCATATATCTTATTTCAATAAATATTTGCTAAGCTGAGTTGTGGTGGAAGCATGTGCCTTTAATTCTAGAACCTGGGAACCAGGAGCATTAAGATCTCTAAGTTCGAGGCCAGCCTGATCTATAATGCAAGTTCCAGGACATCTAGAACTGTCACACAAAAGAAATCCTATCAAGAAAACAAAACAAAAAAACAAAAAAAACAAAAAAAAAAGAATATTTGCTAGATACCAGAAAATGAAAAAATCTCCTGAGCTCTTGGATAGGTAGTATCAACATAGAAAATAAATATGATTGAAAGTCTCATACCACTGGATACTATTTCAGCCCAGATACACAGGGCCTATGTCCTCCCATAGTGACAGACTTTGATAATCCCCATGGAAGGCCTCACTATCCTTGGGAGGTGGGTGGTGGTGGGTTGGGAAGATTGTGGGGGCATGGGAAGATGGGAAGGAGAGAAAATGGGGGACTGATATGTAAAATAAGATTGCTTATAAATTAAACAAAATTAAAAGAAAAAAAAGAAAGTCTCATACCACACAAGTAGAAGTCAGAGCAATTTCCATTCTGGTGTCACTGTTTTATGAAGAAGTGAGTCCATGGCCACACACACTGATTTTAATTTCAGCCTCATGACTCAACAGCTCCTGGATCTGGCAACTTGCTTAATGTTTTTGCAAAGTAAGTTTTACTTTCCAAATTGATAAGATAGCAATAGTAACAATGGCTCTTTCAAGGAGTTCCTATACTGAACAAAATGATTAATACTTAAATTCATACAAAATTACTGAACACTATTAAAGGAGAAGCTAGAACAGGGTTCCCCAAATAAATAACAATTGTATCAAATAGAGTTAATTAAATGATTTTTAAAAGTTCCCTGTAAGGTAGGGTGCAGAGAGTCCAGGCTTCTGGAAGCAAGAACCCACCCAGACACAGTGGTCTTCACTGATGGAGCTTTTGACACTATCTAATTGTCATTTTAGGGTCAGTCTCCTTTGTTATAATAGTTCTGTAATGTATATTTTATATTTACATATCTTATCTACTTTAAGTTATTGGGGGCAGTTCAAGGGCTTTGTCTATGCTTTTCTTTTTGTATATGAATATCCAGTTATTTTAACTCGAGTAGTTGAAATGTCTTCCCTTTCCCCATTGGAATACCTTAGTTCCTTTGTCAAAGAACATTTGCCTGTGTGGATCTGCTTCTATATAGCTTGTTCTTTTCCTTGACTTATGTGTCTCCTCCTTTCTGTTTCTGTGTCATCTGGATCATTGTAGCTTCCCAGAAAGTCTTCACTTTGCTTGAGCTGACTATTCTGAGTGCTTGGGCTTTACTTTCAAACCTGTGAACCAGTTTGTCAACATTGGGGTTTTGTTTGTTTGTTTGTTTTCTTTTTTCTTTTTGGGCTCTTCTCTTGCCATTAGTTTGTGGAGAGTAACCACAAACTACCATATTCTTGGTGGCCTGGTTTATTGTCAAATCTAAGTACTGGAAGATTCATTTGGTGAACAGGAGTAGAAGCTTGATTTTGTGACAAGATGTCCACTTGGGTCTCTATCTCTCCCCATTATTTGGCAATTTTCATTACAACACACACACACACACACACACACACACACACATTCTTTTTAAATTTTTTTCTTGTTTTACATATCAATCCCAGTTCCTTCTCTTTCCCTCCTTCCCATACCTCCCACCACCCTCCCATCCTATCCCCCCCCCACTCCACAGGGAGGGTGGTGCCTCAATAAAATCTGTCAAGTCATTTGGAGCAGGAACTAGGACCTCCCTCCTGCCTTTAGGTTAAGGGAGTATCCCTCCATGGGGAATGTGCTCCGGAGGGATAGCTCACCTGTTAAAGGCTAAGCTCACAACTGTAAATATAACATTAGGGTTTTGTTGAATCTATGAACCAAACTAAGAAGAGCTGACACATTAATAATTGGTACTGTCTTCCTACCATGATCATAGGCTATCTGTCAATTGGTTTTTGTGTTCTTAAAATCATGTATCAGAGTTTTTAAGTTTTCTCAGATCTTATAAGTAATTTGTTTCGAGATTTATGCTTAAGTGTTCCAATCTGTGGGTTTTATGATGAGTAATAGTGTGTTTTTCATTGTATATTAACCTTGTATCCTGCATCTTTGTTATCATCAAGGTAGTTCCAGAAGTGCCTTTGTTGGTAAGTTTAGGTTTCCTGCAAAGATAGTCATGCCAGTTGTGAAGAATGACAGGCTTATTTCTCCCTTCCCAACCTGTGTGCCATTTCTTTTTCCTGTCTTATCCCATTAGTTGTAATTCCCAATATTATGGGTATGAAAGTAGTGATGATCAATTTTGGGGAGGGCTTCCTGTTTCCACCTCACCATGTGATGTGACCTGCAGGCTTTTCATACTTTTTCTTGCTCAAGAGAAGTTTTTCTTTTCATCATAAGGATTGTTACACTTTTGCCAAATGAGTTTTCTACATCTTTTGATGCGATTCTTGTTGCTTAATTTCTGGCTTGTTGCTTTGATAGATCACATTAATTGATTTAGAAGGTCGAAGTAGCCTTCACTGTTTGTAACGAGCAGTACTTTGTGATGGTGTATAATTCTCTTAATATCGTTATGGGTCCCACGTGTTATTATTTTATTAAGGATGTGCATGAAATAAATCTGTCTATAGCGTTCTTTCTCTTCTTGTCATGTATGTATGTAATATGGAAGTGAGAATCATTCTAGCCATCATGATCTAGAAAACATAGGAGATAGTTATTGTGGATTAATAAGGATCAGATTAAACAAATAGGCTGAATAGATGTTTATTCAGGGAGAAATAACTTACAACCTAGACAGATGAATACCAGCAAGCTCTAACAGATGCTCTCCTCTCCATGTCCCACCAGCAAGGGAGCGTTCCCCAGTTTCTCCTCAGACCTAGTTCCACAGGTCACTTCCACCCCTGGCTCTACCCCCAATGGCTGTGGACATTGCCACAGAAGGAGACAAAGTGAATATCCCAATACAGATAGTGGTTGTGATTTCTTCCTCAAATGTTCAGTAGCATTCAACATTGGACCTTCTTAAACCCTGTACCACCTTTGTTGGTAGATTTTTAATTCAGTTTTTTTTTTAAACAGATACAAGACGATTCAGATTGCCTATTTCTCCTTGTGTGCATTTTTAATGTTTTAAGGAACATTTTTACATGACTGTAATCAAATTTGTAGACACAGAATTATTTATGAAATGCTTTTAATATCCCTTAGTGTCCTGGGGATGTGGAAAGCTGCCCCTTATTATTTCTGACATCAGTGGTTTATATCTTTTTGCTATTTAACTTAGCTGGAGATTTATTCATTTTATTGGTATTTTTAAAGAATCAGCTTTTTTTTTTTTTTTTTTTTTCTTTGTTTGAATTTATTTTCTCCATTGTTCTCCTGGCTCCCTCTCATTAATCTCTCTTCTAACTTCAATGTTTTTTTTCTTTTGTCTGCTGATTTGGAGTTTAATTTGCCTTCCTTGTTTCTGCTTTCCTAAGGTAGAAGCTTAGATTATTGATTTTAGACCTTTCTTATTCATTCAAATCTATGGATTCAGATTCCATTTTAATAAGTTATACTTTTAATTTGCATCAAAAATTATTTTTCTTTTATCTAAGTTTTATTCTCTTTGTGGTTTTCTGGACATCTGTCTGTTATTGATTTCTAGTTTGATTTTTTTTTTTTTTGTGGTCTGAGACTAGACATAACGCCATGTCTCATAATTCAAGTTTGGAAATGAGTTTTAGAGCTAAAGAACTAGGCTGTTTTGATGGATGCCCTGTTTGTGTTGGATAGGGGTTTAATCTGTTTTGGTTGTGATGTCATCTATATCCAGGTGATTTAGGATGTTGTTGCACTGAACCTGCTGATCTACTGTTACAAACCTGACCATTTTCCCAGCTATAAAAGTGGCTTCATATGTTTCTTCATGAACTTTTGGCAGGCTCTGCCTAAGATACCTAGACATTCTGTGTCAGGTCTATGCACAATGCATTATGTCCCCTTGGACTTCTATACTGTCATCAAGCTTCTCTAAACCTGAATTTAATATGGATAAAAATATAGTTATTCTTAATGCACTTGTATTTTTAGATTGAGCAATTCTATTTGTTTACTTTTATTATTGCTTTAGAATTTCAAACACACATATAATTTGTTTCATCAAATTCACAAGTGATTCTCCCTAGTCCAACTCCTTCATTATGCATCTCTCCAGTCTTCACTCCCGAATTCATTTGCTATATTTTAAAGCCCACTGAGTTCATTTAGAGCTGCTTGTATGTGCATGTGTGTGGGACAAGGAGCTATTGGCAATTATTGGTTGCTGAAGGAGAATCTGTTTTCTTCAGGGTTGAGACCAGCTCATATAAGCATGTCTTTTAACTTTGTTCTAAAAGTAAATATGGCTTCCCAGTTGCCATCTCAGAATTAGAATATCATGACTCTTAACTTATGCCATGAACTTTATTATTTCTTGTTTGCACATTGTTTCCTAATTATCTTTCCTTCCTTCTTGATACACTCCTTTTAGTAATCATTCTAAGGCTTTCCTTATTTGGGGATGGTGTCTTTATCATCATGAAGGGTGGTTTTACCAAAGTTAGCTTCTTTGTCAGGCTATTTTTGTGTGTTACTATTTTTTTGAGTTCTTGGAACATGCCACCCCATTCCCATTAGGGTTGCCTTGCCTCTACTGACTACTCTGCAGATAATCTTAATAATGTCTTTTGTCTCCTGTCTTAAAAATGTTTGTGAACATCTGACAATTTAGTTACAGCATGGAGAATTGCCATGCTATTGAGTTACCTTTCATGAAAGCAATGGAACATTATGAAGCTCGATGCCCACATCCTTTCCAAAGCCATTGTCTAGTCCTAGTACCTTGGGCAATAGGTCAGTGTATTAGATACTTTTTTCATTCTTGAAACAAAATACATGATAAAAAAACTTAAGGACTGATGACTTATTTTGACTCTTAATTGGAGGGTGTAGTCCAGAATTGAAGAGAATTCTGGGTGACAAGGCCATGAGGTCACATTGTAACTGTGTCAGGAATCGGGGGCGGGGAATGAATGGTGGTGCTCAGATTGCTTTGTCCTTCCCCATGAGGTCCCAGAGTCCACTGTATGGAATAGTTACACCCACATTTAGGTTTCCTCTCAAGTAACTTCCCTGGAAACATGCTAACAGACACACTCAGATGTTCGTCTCCTGGGAGATTCTAAATCCACCATGTTGGGAACCAAGATTAATCATGTAGCCTGGTTATGGGGCAGATGGTCATTTTGTGCCTAATGGACAAAGAGTTTATTCCAGGTACATAGATCATGGATTTATGTTTGACCCCTATGAGGGCTCCTGTAGACTACTTGATGGTGTCCTTTAGAAAAACAGCATTGGTACCAGAATGAGTCTTAAGAATTGTAACTGAGTTACAAGGCTGAACCAGGGTCCTCTGCCCACAAGTCTGTAGGCCTGTCTTTGAGATAGCAGATAGCTATGTCTCCTGGTAGGTTCCATGATGTGGATAGGAGCTCTGACATTAAGGGTGATGGAGACTAGAGCCAATTTACTAAGGCATTTAAACCTGTGTAGAAGCAAAGTCAGTATGTCTGTCCTTAGGGGCCTTAGGTGGGGGTTCACTCTCTGGTCTATTAGCTAGGCCACTTCTCAGACCATATCTAAGAAAGCTTAGAGCTGAGTTTTAGGAGTATTTATGATGTGGTGTGGCAAACTCAGATGGATTTGTCTCCTTCTGGGTCTCAAGACTCTATGCAATGACCTTTATTGATTTATGCCTGATAACTTTAATGTAGCCTGTGCTGCTCTCCTTTCAATGTTTCCTAACAGCTATCAGCCAAATGGGAAAGACAACCATAAGATACTAGGTAATTGTAGAAGTCTTTTGTTTATTTTAATTCCTAAAATCATTTTGCTTATGACAGTTACCTGGCTACTGTAAGCACTTAAAACATCTTTAATCCAGACACATAATCCCTCTTGGTATCTTTAGAGGTTTCTGAAACACAATGAACTTATAGAATCCATTCATCTTTGTGAGCCAACATATTTTTAGGTAATTGAAAGAGCCTGGGAAATTCCTTATGCCACATATATATTTCTTGTGGTCTTTTATCATTTGATTTATCAAGTTAGGAGGTATTATTCTAACAAACCAGATGAACTTAGGAGAACAATGATGTTTTTCTTTACAAGTAAACTTGGTTTTGAAATAGAATCCACATTGAAAAAATGTGAATAAACCACTTTAAATCTGAGAGGGGAAATAAATACACATGCTTCTTTGGTATGTGATTTTAAAAAGGTAGCATTGTTATTTGTTTTTTTTTTTTACTTCAATTTCTATGCAATTATAGCTAAAGAAAAATATGCTTATGACTTGTGCCCTTTAGCTTTACTTTTTATTCATGCATGCCTTATCTTAAATAAGCACTGATATACAGCATGGAAGTATTTAAGAATGAACAAAGAAAGTCCACAACATATCAAGGCTATAATTACGATGGCATCCCAAGGTCATGCAAACACCACTGGAGGGGTATGAGAATAGCCCTAAGAAGCTTGCTTCCTACCTGCTTCCCAACTCCCTCTTCTAATAATAGCAATCCTTTATGCATCCATCAAGGCATGGACCCATCAGTCAAAGCTCTTAGGATGCAACCAATTCTCAAATGCCCATCATCTGCAGAAAGGATTGTGTGAGCTTCTGGAGGGTGGTAGCTCATCAACAGAGAGAGCAAACAATACCACCAGAGGGGAGAGGCCAGAGAGATGCTGTGTGTGTTGAGAACTAGAGAAAAACAAGGAACAGTTAGGGTTATCTGTACCCTGACAATCAAGGGCTCCAGTGATACAGGTGGTTCTGTTAAACATTCTGGTCATTATTCTACGAGGACTAGAAAGCCTTTGGAGGCTGGTTTTCTATGGCGCATCAAGGGGTGTTTTGAAAAGGCCTTCATTGTGAAGAATGAATTAGAGGAAGAGGTGCCAACTTATGAAGAACTCAGCTGGATGCCTCACCTAGAGCGTCAAGAGGCCCTGCTCTGGGTGTATGTCCCTGTCTGAAAACAAATGGGAGATTTCAGTAGACAGAGAAGGAGGACTCGATGTTGTAGGCACCCAGACCCTAGCACAATTGTACTGTTCAAGCCTTGAAACCCAGCACATAGGCAGTACCTCCTGCTACTGTAAGAACAAACCTACTCCATCAAAGTCCATTGTTCTGTGGAAAAGTCCCTAAATTCATTAACCTTCCTTTTTAGCTTCTACAGTTCCAAACTGACCAACTGTTCTTGCTAACTGAGGTGTTTCAACTCAGAATGTAGTTTTTTTTTTTTTTTACTTAAAATCTCACCCTGAGAAAGGCCGATGACTACACCAGAACCCTGAACACTAATAACAACTAACAAAGGCTTTTTATTGGCTTGAAACCAAATCCAAGTAGTCTTCTCTGGCAGATACAACACAGCATTTCTGGAAGCCACCATGAGACCCCCAGAGACCAGACCTTGAGACATCGGTGGTATTAAGCCCCTCCAAGTGTGATGGTCAAGGGATCCATAGGGGGTGTACAAACTGAGATACTGCAGAACTCTGGGAATCCTTCTTGTCAATATCTGTCTAATGCCTCAATGAAATCCAACAGCTGCACCTCTAAAGGAAACAAAATTGAAGATCTTCTCTGTCACCTCTGGAGGTACGTCTGGCTAAGGCAAGGTACCTTCTGTTTAGGACACAAAGGAGAAGCCCAAAGCGCTTAGCTGTGATTCAGAGTCCTCGATCTGTGTGAGATATCACCGGACTCCCCTGATCTTTCCAGGTGTGTCCATTCTTGGTTGTCTTTACTATGTGAATTTGTATGTTTTTGTCAGTTTCATTAAAAATGGAAAGAGGGGGTAAACCATCCTGGGGCCATGGAGGTAGCTGCCGCAGGGATGACTTCCTGCAGACTCACACAGGCTGTGCTGGGCTGCCTATCTACCCTGCATCCCACCTTCTAGTGGCAACTCTGTACTGCTGCTGCTTCTATGGCAGCATCAGTGACACCATTGGGCAGAGGTCAACATCAGCCCAAAGTGGGTTTTGTGGACAAGGGTGAGTATGATGTCTGTTTCTGGCATGGAAACCATCGGACAGACCTTCTGTGAACTTGACTGGCCTTTCAGAGATGGTTTAGGTTGTTGGAACATGGTGACTGGGTAACCCAGTTATCCAAACCAGCTTTCCTGATTAACCAATCGCTTTCTATGTTGTGAAACCTTCTTTGCTTAAGGCCTCTTGCTAGCGACCTGAATTATTTTGGCTGGGACAGGTTGCCCAGAGAAATTCTCAGTCCTGCTGGAGATAATTGACAACACCCTCCCCAAACCAAGGTGCTTGCCCCTAGCTCCAATTGCTCCTTTGTTTCTTTGATTGACTTCCATTAATGGTTCCAGGGTCCTGATTCCATTCCCTCATCTGGAGGCCCCTGTTGTCTAAACAAAGAGTGCACAGGGGACAAGAAATAGATCCTCCTTCTGCTCCCACCCCCACCTACTCTAAGCACACAGTTGATCCCCAGGAAGGGAGAAGTAACTCCCTTGTCACATGATGGGAAGGAGTTCAGCTCCTTCCTCTTTCATGGCTTATGTCTCTTTTTCACCCAATGATCCTTATAATTGGGAAACTCATTCTCTGAAAACAATAGGAAAACCACCTCTGGGCTGGGCAGCAGTGGGGTGGGGGTTCGCTGCTGGACTGTGCAGCCTGGACAGAACAGATTTTTCCCTTCTGTCTGACCTGATTGGAACTCCAATACTGATTGAGATAAATAGGCTCTGGACAAGTTTCACCAGGCCCATTTCAGATTAAAGAGAGCTGCTAGAAAATACTGTTTCTGTTATGCAGAAGGCTGCAGAAATTAGAAAGGAAACTTTGAAAGTTAAGAGTTTGAGAATATAAATAAGTCTCAATTATTGACAACTGCTCAAATGGTTTACCCCAAGGGGAAAAAAAAAACAAAAAGTAAAATAGATCCCAGAGAGGGGAGCCAGACACATCAAGAAGGAAGAGGGAAGAAGTGTTTACATAGGTCTTTACTCAGGCCCTTGGATTCCAAATGAGGCTAGTGGCCTAACTGTTTAAAAGTCTCGATCATGTTTCTGCTGATTGGCTGGCTTGTTTGCAGGCAGTTGCCACTACAACCATGCTAATAATAGAAGATGGCAGACTAACTGTGGTGGTTTGAATAGACTCACCTGTTCGAATGTTTGGCCCATAAGGAGTGGCACTATTAGGAGGCCAAATTCAAGTTGGGGAGGAAAGGGTTTATTTGGCTTATAACTCAACATTGTTCATTACTGATGGAAGTCAGGACAGGAATTCAACCAGGGCAGGATCTCAGAGGCAGAGGCCATGGAGGGGAGCTGCTTATTGGCTTGCTTCCCATGGCTCACTCACACTGCCCTCTCATAGAACCCAGGACCACCTGCCCTGGGATGGCACCACAAACCATGAGCTGGACCCTTCCTCAATGATCACTAAATGAGAAAATACTTTATAGCTGGATCTCACTGAGGTATTTTCTCAACTGAGGTTTCTTCTCTGATAACTCTAGCTTGTGTCAAGTTGACACACACACACACACACACACACACACACACACAAAGAAAGAACAGAAAAGAAAAAAAAAACAGCCTGTATATCCACTTAGGCCTGGTGCACCCCATATGGAGATGATCATAAGACAGAAACCAATAACCATTCCTTCCCCAATCCCTTATTCATCAGACAGTTTGAGAGGCTGCACCTTTGCCAGTGTCTACGCCTTTCCACAAGTTCCAGCCTTGTGATCTTGTAGAGGTAAAGAGGTTATTGATTTAGAGTCTGAAACTCTAAATGGAATGGCCCATGCTTGTGGTTTCCACCACCCCTACAGCAGTAGGTCCACCACATCCTGCTGGGGAGGATGCAAAAGACAATGACAGATGGGTCATCATAAGGTCCTCTGACTCTCTAAAGAATAGAACTGACACGGGAGTGCTAATTATACTTGTCCTATTTGTCTTTTTTGCCTCCCTGTGGGAAAGGTTCCAACCCCCCATAAACCAGAACATTGGGTATAAAAATTCAAAAAATATTTTAAACCAGAAGCTCATACCCAATCTATCCAGTGAGACCCAATCCATCTTCCAGACAGATTTCTATAAAACATTACATCCACCTTCCAGATAGGTTTCTACAAAATATTACATCCAGAGACTACTGGGAGATGGTTTTCTTACTCCCAGTGAGAAGCACATCCAAGTCAGTGGGTCCACAGTTAAAAGAAGGGGCTCCTGTCTGTACATTACTTTCTTTGCATGCCCAGCTGGTGGCTCCTTGGGTTGCCATAAACCAGCCAAATAGTATTAAGCTTAGTTGGGTTGCAACCCTGAGTCTTCCTGCCTGGGGCAGGGGTGCACCTATCCCCTTCATAGTCCTAAAATTGTTTGCAGTGGAAGAGACCACACTCCTTTGCATCCTTTGCATGTTATACCACAGGTATTCATCTATAATGGAAAAGAGGACAAGGTCCACTTAAATGTAGATACTGGGCTTCCCTGTGTGCTGTGAGCCATCCTCATTCTCCTGTTGGTGGGGGCAAGTATCATGGGCTCTATTGCAGGTGAAACTTCAGCCTCAGCTACAGGGGATAATAACTTTAAAAAACTCAATGGTTAAAAAGACAAAGCCTGGGCCATCTAGAAAATTCTGCCACGCATCTGGAAGCCTAGTTAGATTCTTTAGCTGAGACTGTTCTTCAGCATTGAAGACTGGACTTCCTCTTTATAAGACAAGGAAGTTTCTGTGTGACATATGAGAAATTTGTTGTTTGCATGCCAATGGGTTGGGGATAATTAGAGAAAGTTTAGCCATGGTCAAAAATAAGAAAGAAAATGGGGACATCAAGACTTTAACAACTGATACTAATCTTTGTTCTCCTATTCTCCCTTGCTAATTACTTATGGCCATGAGAGAGCCATTACCTTTTGCTCCTAGCTCACACTATAGGACCGTCTTGCTCAACTGCCTCCTACTTAGCTATGTAAAAAAGAGAATAAATTCTGTTACACTGCTAGTACTAAGGAGAGGATATAACCCCCTGTCTCTAAATGAGTCCGTGAATTCACTCATAGCCATAGAACCAGTGGGACATGTTACAGGCACTCAGACTTTAGCACAACTGACACCATGATGGAAGTACCATTCAGGCCTTGGAATCCAGCATGTAGGCAACAACATTTGCTAAAGCAAGAACAAAAGCCTAATTCATCAAAGTCCACCTGTCTAGGAAAGTCCCTAAATGCACTAGTCCTGTTTTTTACTTCTGTAGTTGCCCTCTGGCTAACTGTTCTTGTTAAGGCATGTCAACCCAGGGTGAGGGTTTTGTGTCTGATATCTCACCCTGAGGAAGGCTCATGCCAGCACTGGGGTCCTGAACTCCCAGTTTGGTCACTGGCAACCAATAAAGACTTCCTACTGGCTTGAACCCATGTTCATGTAGTCTTCTATGGTGAACACTTCACAATGTTAACAAGCTTGTGGATGTTTAGGATATAAAACATAGTTTATCATGAAGAACTTGTGGTGTTGGGGTGAGTTGGAAAACAAATAATTGGTATAGCAACTAAACATTTGTTGAGTAGAAACTGTTGGCTTGGCTCTCTTAACTGTCACATTTGTGAAATCTCCTAATCCTTCTACTATGACCAGTGCCATGATCATACCATTTTGCCAAAGGGTAACTGAGATTCACATTGAATGGAGAAACTTTCTCAATATCATGTACTTAAGAGTTGCTGGAATTTTGATTTATCCCTTCAGCCCATTTGATAACTGATCAGATCCTATAAGCTTTATACAAGCATATGAATAACTATATATACCACAGTAGACACATAAAGTCAGAGTATTGCTCCAAGTCTGCTCTGAGCACTATGACTGAAATGTCAAGTGCTTGACTGAATGAACTGTACCAGGCATTCTTAATTTGAACCCCAAAGATCAGAGAAGAAGGTCATTTCAGAGATACTCTCAACACGTTTCTAGGCTAGTGTCTAGGCTAGTGGTGAGTGACAATGGGCAGGATGGGAAAGCCACCAAAAAACTACTCACCAAACATTTTTCTGCTGAAGGAATGAGGATAAAAGATTGGCCAGAAAATTAACAAGGCATGTCAGAAAGTGACATCAGTGTGCTTCAATTGGTCCCAGATGGACAAGACTTGATGGAGAGTGACCTTGGAGAGACTGAAGTATGAAGAATTTTGGAAGTTGTTCCAGACCCAGACGTGAGTCTCACGGATGAGCTGCCCCTCATTGGTCCCGCCAACCACAAAAATGTTAATTTTTATTTTAATCCCCTTAATGTGCTTTAATGTGAATATAAGCAAGACTTGTCTATAAAAATATACATGGCCTAGTTTTGAAATTTGTCAACAGCACAGAAAAGTTCAGATGAAAATATCCATGTGCATATTTGAAGAGAAAACTAAAGCTGTTTAATGGTGCCCATGGCAGTTCTGAACGCATGAGGATAAATAAGGATTTCATTTTCTCACTCCAATACTTTCCTAATTTGATGAATAAGCTGAACGAGCTGCACTGACAGCCATTTACAGGCTCTTCCAGAGGAGCTTAGAGCTCACTCAAGAGCTTGTTTGTTTCTTTCTGACAGCTTTGTGTCTGTGTACTCCATCCAGCAGATGCGCACTCTGTGACTACAGTCAAGATAACAGAGAGTGGCCCCGGAGCCATCCATGCCATCACTGTGAAGCGAGGGAGTCTCCAGGCTGTGGACAATTTAAAGAGGAAGATAATTCGCCGCCTCTGGGGGACATAATCTATTTGGGAAATGGCAGGGACAGAAGCTGAACTTAAAATATCACAGACAGAAAGGGAGCTTAGACTGACCTAATTTAACTGGGTGCACTCCACTCTCCCTCAGATTTCTGACAGTTTTTTTTTTTAATTGTTGGTTTTCACTTAAAGTCACTGACAAAGAAAAACTCTCAAAAGGCATCCTGTGTCACTCACATGTGGCTCACACCAAATAACAGCACTTCTCAGTGTTGTACAAGAGCTTCTGGGTGTACTCTACAACACTGTGCAGACTTGCACAAAATTAAATTGTCAAAATTATTTTAATAGTTATAAGCTATTATGATTATAATAAATGCAAACAGGCAAAGGCTTATGTTATTCTTTTAGATGTTCCTATTAGAAAATGCTCTTTCACTAAGGAAATGAATGCAGGTATGATCCAATGAGCACTCATTTTGGGAGGTGAACAGGGTAAAAATCCAGTCTACATATAAAATCCATATATGAGTGAGTACATACCGTGTTTGTCTTTTTGTGACTGAGTTACCTCACTCAGGATGGTTTCTTCTAGTTCCATCCATTTCCCTGAAAATGTCAGGATTCTTTCTTTCTTCCTTCCTTCCTTCCTTCCTTCCTTCCTTCCTTCCTTTCTTTCTTTCTTTCTTTCTTTCTTTCTTTCTTTCTTTCTTTCTGCTGAATAGTACTCAATTGTATAAATGTACCACATTTTCTCCATCCATTCTTCAGTTGAGGGGCATCTGGGTTGCTTCTAGGTTCTGGCTATTACAAAGACCAGGCTGAAGAAACCATAGAATCAGCTGACTTAAACAAGGGGAAGCTCATGCACCCCAGTCTGATAGCTGGGAAACCAGCATAGAACTGACCCAGACCCCCTGAATGTGGTTATTAGGAGGACTGTGTTATGAGCAATTTTTCTTGCCTGCCTGGTCCCAGAGCCTCATAAGCCTCCAATAATACACAGACACTCTGTATTTGTTATAAAGTTGTTGGCCTATCACTAGTATTTCTTATTGGCTTGCTTTGTCTTAAATATTAACCCATTTCTAGTAATCTAAGTGTTTCTACATGGTCTTATCTTACCAGAGAGAGGGTCCTGACCTTCTTCTCTCCAGTCCGTACATCTTGAATCTCCACTACATCTCCCAGAAACCTCCTAGTCTCTTAGTCCTGCCTATCTTGCCTTCCTATTTGCCAACAGTGCTTTATTCATTAACCAATAAGAGAACATATTTACAGAATGACATCTCCCATTATTACCTCCTTTCTGTCTAAAATAAAAAGAGTGTTTTAACTTTAACATAGTAAAATATGTAACAAAAAAGAACTATGCTTAACAGTATGTAGTCCATTGTATCTTGCCAAAATGGTTAGTCTTGTCATATTGAAGGCAAATTCCATAATGAGTTTGTTTGATGTCCATTTTCTTTTCTAACACAGGTGGTATTGTCAGGAGCAGTTATATCTCACTTTCAAGAAAAACCCTAAACCATTTTAAATGCCATATTCTGTAGGTCTTTGAAAGGTTTGAAGAATATTTATCCATCTCAATATATCTCTGTATATCTAGGAATCCTATCATAACTATAAGTTTTGACTATTATAGGTAGCTATAATCTGTACTAAATTATACATTACATTTTTGAATGAGCTATATAAACACAATCCCTAAAAAAGAGGAGAAATATACATATCATAAAATTGACATTAAATTTGTATCAATAAATGAAAATCCGTTCCAAAACAAAGCATTCATTTCTATGTAATTTCCCCCTTTTTTCTTTAAAAATAGATTGACTGTGATCATTACCATTTATAATAAACCCCATTTAAATGAAAATAAACATTTACAGACAATATTTGGGAATTTGGGCATCATTCATTCCAAACTGCTACCTGCTGGTAGGGGGTGCTGTCTTGGGGATCCTAAGAAACAGAAATCCTGACTGTAGTGGTCTGCAAGGCTGCCTTGTCCCAGCTGTTTTGAATGTTGGATCACCTGAAACACTGTTTCAGGGGGTCTTGCTTGATCAAACCATGTTAGTCTGGAAGGGATCCACAGCTTTTCATTTTCTGCAGAAACAAATCTAGAAATTATTTTCCTCTGTAACCCATCCGCAGACTTAAATTTGGAAGTCAAAGCACTTTTAAAATATATAAATTGGATTAATTCAACAGCATTTCTTTTAAGTTGTTGTTATTTGCTTGGCAGTCAAACAATACAAAGACAACACAATCACATACAGTATCTAGACTTTCTGTGTGCTTTCCATCTTCACCAGGCTTTTTTTTATTACTCTACTTCTTCTATTTTTTTTTTTTTTCATTTATTGAGACAGGGTTTCTTTGTGTAACTTTTGCCTATCCTAGAATTAACTCTATATAACAGGTTCATTTTGAAATAATCACAGAGATCTGCTTGCCTCTGCCTCCCTAGTGCCAGAGTTAAAGGCAGGTGCCACCACACCCAGCTACTCTCTTTCTATTTTTTTTAAACCACTTCATCCTGTTTCTTTTTCTCTCTCAAGCTTATGTATATTTTAAAACACACTGTAAACCTTAGAGGTTTTTCTTAATCTGGATCTGTCTTCACTGTAAATCTTTTTCTTTTTATGGCCACGAGTTTTTTTTTTTTTTTTATCTGCTAAACAACATTGCTAAAATTAAAGAAGTGGCTGTTTTAGCCACTGTCTTTCCAGCATAGCAGGGGTACATTTACCACCAGCACTGATAGCTGTGCTTACCACCTTGGTCTATGCTGCCATCAAGAAGCATGCTGCTGGCTTAGAGATGTGGTCACTGCTACTGCCAGCTCTCACCATTAAGTTGTAGAAGGGTTTGCTGCTTATGCTGAGTAAGGAAAACTCCCTTAAAGGAGCTGCGCAAATCTCTGATTGTCTCTAGCAAAACAGAACCCAACTAAGAAAAATGCTGTGACCAAGAAGACTTACTTGTCTCCGTTCTTTTGTTTCTAAAATCCTTTTTAAGATTTCGTCAAGTTTTAAGTGAAAGTTCTTAGTGCCCACATTGCAAGCTCCATTTTGTTACATGCATTTTTCCCGCCAGCCTGGTCCCAGAGCTGCGTCAGTCAGGCAATAACACACAGATATGCTGTATTAGATATAAAACTGTTGGCCTGTTACTAGCCTTTCTTATTGGCTAGCTCTGTCTTAAATATTAACCCATTTCTATCTATCTAAGTGTTTCCATGTGGTCTTATTTTACAAGAGAGAGGCCCAGGATCTTCTCTCCAGTCTCTGTATCTTGGATCTCCGCTACATGTCCCAGAAACCTCCTAGTCTCCTAGTCCTGCCTATCTTGCCTTCCTATTTGCTAACAATGCATTATTAATTAACCAATAAGAGAAACATATTTACAGAATGACATTTCCCATCAGGACTGGGTAGTCTATGAGGCCTCTACTAATGGATCAGTATTTATTCCTAGTATAGGAATGGACTTTGGGAGCCCATTCCATATAGAGGGATACTTCCTCAGCTTAGACACATGGGGGAGAGCCCAGGCCCTGCTCCAAATGATATGACAGACTTTGAAGACTCCTCATGGAAGGCCTCACCCTCCCTGGGAAGCAGAAAGGCAATAGACTAGGGGCTGGTGGGGGTGACAAGGGAGGATGGGAGAGTGAGAGTACTAGGATTGACATAAAACAACCTTGTTTCAAATTTAAATTAAAAGAGGAAAAAAAAATCCAATGTAGTGTCCTTGGATGCTGTGTATGTGCCACAAAGTATGTGGGGTATTCACCAGAAAATACAGCTAGGGCATGTTTGTGTGCTGTTAGAAAGTCTTTATTAGTCTACTAGCAACCACACTGGGTGTTCAGGTAGAGTAGCATAGAATAGTCTTATGCGCTCCACAGCTGGTCCTCTGCCAGATTTCCAGGACCCAGGGAGAGATCTGCCTATTCCCCTCAGATCATCTATAGTCCCTGCTTGCTGGATATTTGACCCCCATCACTGTGATTCTGCTGAAGGTAAGCCTGGGACCAGTTAGGGTTGAATCCCACCCACATCCTTCCCTGTGAACTCCCTGGATTGGCCCCTGAATCTCACTCCCTCCTGTGTCCTGTCCCCATCAAGAGCACTCCTGGTGCTCTGATACACACACATACATACTAAGAGCCTGCCCTCCCCTCACCCTGTGCCATACACTACCTAGTGTCCCACCTCTCTGGTTAAGCACTGAACAGAGTGCAGATCCAACAATCCAGCCAATTTCAGAGAACTTCCTGGAACTGCTCTGAGGACAATAGACCCGCCTATCCATGCCGGACCAACCTGCCTGAACTCTGACACCCACCACAGGTCCTCTGCCTGAGCTCTGGGACCGGCCAGAGATCTACCTGTCCCCAAGGGACCATCTTGAGTTCCTGCCTGCTGGATATTTGGCCCCCATCCTCAGGCCTCTGCTGCAGCATGATCTTTGACTACCACTGCCAGGACCCTGCCTAAGGAGAGACCTCCTAGAGAGCTTGGAGGCATGGAACATCTAACCCACCTAATCCCACCGGGGGAGTATGAGAGAAAGAGAGAGAGATGGAGAAAGAGAGAGAGAGAGACCCCACTTGCACCCATGGGAAGAAGCAATAGGAAAACAGAAATACAAGAAACCACCTAACAATAGAAAAACAAGCATGACATCACCAGAATATAGGGACTCTACACCAACTAGACCCAAAGCAGATGAAGCAGAAAAAACAACTTAAAAAATATCTACATAAAAATGATAGAGGCCTTCAAAGACGACGTGAGAAAATCCTTAAAGAAATAAAAGAAAAAACAAACAAAAAATTGGAAGAAATGAACAAATCTCTTAAAGAATGTAAGGAAAGCCAAGAAAAAACAATTAAACAGGTGAAGGAAACTGTTCTAGACTTGAAAACTGAAATAGAGACAATAAAGAAAACACAAACTGAAGGAATGCTGGAAATAGAAAAACTGGGCAAATGATCAGGAACTAAAGATGCAAGCATAACCAACAGAATACAAGAGATAGAAGAGAAAATCTTAGGAGCTAAGATAAACTAGAGGAAATAGATTCATTAACCAAAGAAAATCTTAAATCCAATAAACCCTGAACACAAAATATCCAGGAAATGTGGGACACCATGAAAAGGCCAAACCTAAGAATAATAGGCATAGACGAAGGTGAGGAAGCCCAGCTCAAAGGTGCCAAAAACATATTCAACAAAATCATTGAAGAAAACTTTCCCAATCTGAAGAAGGACATGTCCATGAAAGTACGAGAAGCATACCAAACACCAAATAGACTGAACTAAAGAAAAAGATACCTTGACAGATAATAATCAAAACACCTCACATACAGAATAAAGAAAGAATATTAAGAGCAGTGAAGGTAAAGGCCAGATAAAATATAAAGGTAGACCCATCAAAATTACACCCGACTTCTCCACGGAAACTGTCAAGGCCAGATGGTCCTGGATAGATGTTCTACAAGTACTAAGAGTCCATGGATGCCAGCTCAGGCTACTATACCCAGCAAAACTCTCCATCACTAGAGACAGAAAAAACAAGATATTTAATGAGAAAACAAGATATTTAATGACAAAGCCAGATTTCCACAATACGCATCTACAAATCCAGCCTTACTTAAAGATCTGGAAGGAAAACTACAACTCAAGGAAGTTAACTATACTCACAAAGACATAGGAAATAGATAATCCCACTTCATCAGAACCCAAGGGTAGAGCAGGGCAAATATAGTCACAATACTGCCACAAACAACAATTCTAAAACAAACAAGCATTAATAATCAATGGTCCTTACTTTCCCTCAACATTAATGGTCTTAACTCACCTATAAAAAGACACAGGCTAACAGAATGGATACAAAGACAGAATCCGTCCTTCTGCTGCATACAAGAAACACATCTAAGCTTCAAAGATAGACATTACCCTAGGGTAAAGGGCTGGGAAAAGATCTTCCAATCCAATGGACCCAAGAAGCAAGCAGGTGTGGCTATATATCTAACAAATTAGACTTCAAACCAAAATCAATCAAAAGAGACGAAGATGGTCATTTCATATTCATCACAGGAGAAATCCATCAGCACAAAGTCTCAATTCTGAATATCTATGCCCCAAATACAAAGGAGCCCACTACCAAAACTCAAAGCCCACAGAAAACAACACACACACACACAAATAAAAGACTTCAACACCTAACTCTCACTCCAAGACAAGAACAGCAGTCAGAAAGTTAACAAAGAAACAAAAGAACTAACAGAAGTTATGTCTCAATTGGGGTTAACAGACATCTATAGAACAGTCCAACCAAACACAAAAGAATATGCCTTCTTCTCTGCTCCACATGGAACCTTCTCTAAAATCAACTACATACTAGGTGACATAACAAACCTCACCAGAAACAAAAAATTGGTATAGCCCCTTGTATCTTATCAAACCACCATACTTTAAAGTTGGAATTCAACAACAACACAAATTGCAGAAACCCTACAAACTCATGGAACCTGAACAATGTATAATTGCACCATTCATTCCTGGTTCAAAGGAGGAAAAAAAAAGAAAGAAATTAAGGACCTCCTAAAATTCAACGAGAATGAGGACACAACATACCAGAACTTATGGGACACCTTGTAAGCAGTACTTTGAGGGAAGTTCATTGCACTAAATCTCCATATGAAGAAAGCAGAGGATAGTCACATTAGAGAATTAACAGCACAACTAAAAGCTCAGAACAAAAAGAAGTAAACTCACCCTGGAAGAGTAGATGCCAGGAAATAATCAATTTGAGGGCTGAAATCAACAAAATAGAAACCATGAAAACAATACAAAAAAATCAATGCAACAAAGAGTTGGTTTTTCGAGAAATTGAACAAGATAGATAAACCTTTATCCAAATTAACCAAAAAGCAGAGAGAGAACATGCAAATTAACAAAATCAGAAATGAAAACAGGGATGTAACAATGGACACTAAGGAAATCCAGACAATTTTCAGGTCATACTTTGAAAACATGTACTCCACAAAATTTGAAAATTCAAAGAACAAATTTGTGGATAACTATCACTTACCAAATTAAATCAATAACAGATGAACAATTTAAAAAGACCTATAACCACTAATGAAATAGAAGCAGTCATCAAAAGCCTTGCAAACAAAAAAAGCCCAGGGCCAGATGGCTTCAGTGCAGAATTCAACCAGAAATTCAAGGAAGAGCTAATACCAATATTCCTCAAATTGTTCCACACAATAGAAACACAAGGTTCATTACCAAACTCTTTTTATAAGGCCATAATCTCCTTGGTACCCAAGCCACACAAAGACACAACTAAGAAAGAAAACTATAGACCAATATCGCTCATGAACATTGATGCAAAAATACTCAATAGAATACTGGCAAACCAAAACCAAGAATGTATCAGAGAAATCATTCACCATGACCAAGTGGGCTTCATCCCTGGGTTGCAGGGATGGTTTAACATGAAAATCTATCAACATGATCCACCATATAAACAAACTGAAAAGGAAAAACCACATGACCATCTCCCTAGATGCTGTAAAAGCCTTCAACAAAACTCAACACCCTTTAATGATAAAGGTCTTGAAAGAGCAGGGATAACTGGAAAATACCCAAACATAATAAGAGCAATATACAATAAACCAACAGCAAATATCAAACTGAATGGAGAGGAATGGAGAGAAGCCTTGCCCTTTCTCTCCATATCTTTTCAATATTGTACTTGAAGTTCTAGCTAAAGCAATAAGAAAACAAAAGGAGATCAAGGGGATACAAATTGGAGAAGAACTCACACTTTCAATATTTGCAGATGATATGATAATTTACATAAGCAACCCAAAAACATTTACCAGGGAAATCCTACAGCTGATAAACACTTTTAGCAAACTAGCATGATACAAGATAAATTAAAAAACATCAGTAGCCTTACTTTTTTCAGATGACAAAGGGGCTTAGAAAGAAATCAGAGAAACATCACCCTTTACAATAACCACAACAGCATAAAGTATCTTGGGATAATGCTTACCAAACAAGTGAAAGAACTATATAATAAGAACTTTGTGTCTTTAAAGAAAAAAATTAAAGAATATACCAGAAAAAGGAAAGCTCTCCCATGCTCTTAGATAGGTAGGATCTACATAGTAAAAATGGCAATCTTGCCAAAAGCAATGTACAGATTCAATGCAATTCCCATTAAAAGCCCAGCACAATTCTTCACTGACCTTGAAAGGATAATACTCAACTTTATATGGAAAAATAAAAGACCCAGAATAGCCAAACCAACCCTGTTCTATAAAGGAACTTCAGGAGGCATCACCCTGCCCATCTTAAGCTCCACTACAGAGCTATATTCCTGAAAACAGCCTTGTATTGGCAGAAAAATAAACAGATAAACCAATGGAATCGAACAGAAAATTCTGATATTAACCCACACGTCTATGAACACATAATTTTTGACAAAACAGCTAAAAGTATACAATGTGAGGTTAAAAGCATCTTCAACAAATGCTGCTGGCATAACTGGATGATGGTGTGTAGAAGACTGCAAATAGACCCATGTCTACTGCCATGCACAAAACTCAAGTACAAATGGATCAAAGACCTCAACATAAATCCAGCCACACTGAACCTCTTAGAAGAGAAAGTGGGAGGTACCCTTGAACAAATTGGTACAGGAGAGGGCTTCCTGAACATAACTCCAATAGCACAGATACTGAGATAGACAATTAATAAATGGGACCTCCTCAAATTGAGAAGTTTCTGTAAGGCAAAGAACACAGTTATCAAGACCAAATGGCACCCCACAGACTTGGAAAAGAATTTCACCAATCCTACATCTGACAGAGGGCTGATCTCCAAAATATAAAAAGAACTCAAGAAACTAGTCAACAAAACACCATATAACCCTATTAAAAAAATGGGGTACAAAACTGAATAGAGAAATCTCAATAGAGGAAATAAAAAAGACTGAAAACACTTAAGAAAATGCTCAAAATCCTTACCTATCAGGAAAATTCAAATCAAAATAACTTTGAGATACAATCTTAATCCTGCCAGAATGGCTAAAATTAGATACACCAATGACAACTTATGCTGGAGAGAATGTTGAGAAAGGGGAACACTCTTCCACTGCTGGTGAGAGTGCAAACTTGTACAGCCATTTTGGAGATCAATATGATGGTTCCTTAGGAAAATGGGAATCAGTCTACCACAGGACCTGGCAATTCCCCTCTTAGGCATGTACCCAAATCCACATCCATGCAACAAAAACATGTGCTCAACTATGTTCATAGCAGCATTATTTGTAATAGCAAGAACCTGGAAGCAACCTAGATGCTCATCAACTGAAGAATGGATAAAGAAGATGTGGCACATTTACACAATGGAATACTACTCTGTGGAAAAGAAAGAATAGAATTTTGAAACTGCAGGCAAGTGGATGGAACTTGAAGAAACTATCCTGAATGAGGTATCTCTGTGACAAAAAGAGAAACATGGTATGTACTCACTCATATATGGATTTTAGACATAGAGCAAAGGATCACCAGCCTATAATTCACACTGCCAGAGAAACTAGGATACAAGGAGAATACGAAGAGATCCATATAAGGTCCCTCACAGAAGCATATGGGGAGTCGTGGGGGGGGGGCAGGCAATGGAGAGGGAACTAAGAGAAAGAGAAGGGGATGAGAGGAATGCACTTGGAACTAGGAAGATTGACTTGGGAGGAATATAGGAGAGAGAGAGAGAGAGAGAGAGAGAGAGAGAGAGAGAGAGAGAGAGAGAGAGAGAGAGAGAGAGAGAGAAAGACTGACCCTAAAAGAGAGATCCATTATAGATTTGAAGAATAAACTGAACCTAGAGAAATGTGCAGAGACCTACAAGACTGACCCCAACTAACAATTTGAGCAACAGTGGAAAGGCTGCCATAAATGTCCTTCCCTGATAATGGATTGATGGCTAACTTATCCACTTAACCGACATCATAAAGCCCTCATCTAGTAGCTTATGGAAACAGAAGCAGACACCCACAACTAAACACTGAGCTGAACTGGAATCCAGATGGATAGAGGGAGGACAAGGCCAGGCTACAGAAACCCACAGAGACAGCTGTCCTGAACAAGGAGGAGCAAATGGGCCCCCAGCCTGATAGTTGGACCTACTCTGACTTACTGAACATGGGTCTCAGTTAGGATGCCTAGGCAGTCTAAGGGACCTCAGACAGTGGAACCAGGATGTATCCCTGGTGTACAAATGGACTTTGAGAGTACATCCCCCATGCAGAGATACTCCCTTAGCCTAGAGACAGGAGAGAAGGCCTAGTCCCTACTCCAAATGACTTGACAGATTCAGATTTAGGTGACCTGTCCTGGAAGGCATCACCCTGCATGTGGAGGGGGTTGATGGGAGGAGACAGTGTTCGGGTGTGGGGAGGTTTGGGGGGGGGTGGGAAAAAGGAAAGGGGGAGGGAGGGAAGAAGGGAGAGGGAACTGGGACCGATATGTAAAATAAAAACAAAAAAAAATATAAAAAATTTCTTAAAAAAAAAAAAAAAAAAAGAATAGTCATATGCATACCTGGATGTTTGCTATGGTCTGATTCCAAAGTTTCATTGAGATTTTCATTTCACTTCTTTGCTAACCTTTGCATTAGCTAGACATAGGGTGCACACCTGTAATCCTAGTACTCTGGGGTCTTTGGCAGTGGCAGGGGTGGGGGCAGGTCCTGAGTTCAGCCTGGGGTTTACTGTGATACTGGATCTCAAAAAAGCTAAACTCCTGTCTCCTAAGCAATACCCACTAACGCTCTGGGGTAAGCTTTTCAGGCTCAGGTGACCCCTGCCTTCAGAATTTTTATATTGGCAGAAAAGGCAAGATAATCACTTTTATTCTAAGCTCTTTATAAAAATACTTTATATACCTTTGTCAGTGTGTGGGGGGGGGCGCTAAAGATTGAACATAAGAGTCTCACATATGCAAGGAAAATGTTCCAAGGCTGAGCTAAACCCTTAGCCCACAACATACTTTATCCTGAGACATAATTTTTTTTAAGTATAAAAGTCATTTTCTCATTACAGGTTATGTTTCCTCCACCTGTCAATAGGTTGCAGCACTAATACCCTTCAGTCAATGTGTTCATACACAGATATCAGGTTATATAAAAAAAATTCTTGGTTTAAATAGTGAAAAAGATACAGACATTGAAGAGAACTATGCAATGATGAACAAAAATCAAAGCTCTCAGAAGAGAAAGATCACACAACACAGAGAAGACAGGCAAGGGTGGGTTTAAAAACAAAACAAAAGAAAACAAAAAACCAAAGACAAAACCCAACCAAACAAAAACATCTACCCAGAGGAGATATTCAAGGTGGTGGCGGGCACCAGCACCGATGGTATATGGAAAAATACAGAACTGATGAGGAGGTTACGGTTGTCTCTTTTTTATTATTTTCAAATAAGTTTTCATACAGTATTTAAATAGTGTGGCAAAGTCATATGATAGACTGCTTGCTATGAAGTATAAAACTGAAAATTTCTCTCACATGCCAGAATTACTGCATCTGTTTTGGACATCTCTGTGTTTCAGTGTCCTAGGGATGTCTTGCATTAGTTTTTCTGAGCTGTAAGCCCTTGTTTCTGTGCACGGTGCATATTCATTTCTTACTGAATCTCCTACAGAGTCAACCAGGTGTCTGTCAAAGGGCATGAGCAATATTAGCACATCACATTTTGAATTTTTTGGTTGGGGAGGAGAGGAATTATACTAATTTTATAAATAAAATACTGCATTGAGCTTTAGGGAAAATGCTAGTAGGAGTAAGACTGTAGGAGAGAGGGATGATGGCAGATTGATCATTAGATGGCAAATGAAGAATGGTGGTTTGTGGTGGGCAGTATTTCCTAAATTGTTCTCCTCCATATGGCCTGAGGCAGAACTTACTAGTAAGAATGTTTTGAGACCACAAAGGGCTGTCAGATATGAACACTGGGGTTGAACATCTGGCCTTGCTGCTGGTGATATTTGTGCTAAATTGCAGGCTCTTCTGCCAGATGTGGGCAGTAGTCAGGCCTGAAACTCTTCAGTTCACACTGATATCTTTACAGTTAAAATCCCCTGAGCTCTGGACCAATCATTTGTTCATTCTATAGCTAAAGGTTCCAGTCTCCTGAGTTGGTAATTGGATTGACCAAGTCTGGAGGTACAGAGACAGGCATAGGTACCATGTTATCTTTGTAGGTGGCCAGACTCTTGTGGGCTTCATGTGCCACTGTTATTCATTGTCCACCTTTACTTTCTTCTCATGATTGCCTTTCTTTGATTTATAGCTATAGTCTACATCAACACCACTAGTTGACTTGCAACACTATGACAAAATGTCTGAGATAATCAGCTTAAAAGAAGGAAATGTTTACACTCATAGCTACAGCTCAGGGTTGGTTGCCCTCCTAACTGGGGCTGTGGTGTCACAGTGCACATGGTAGAAGGATGTGGCAGGGGAGATCTAAAAGCAATCAGGGAGGAGAGGTGCCCTGGCCCAGTGACCACTACTTATCCCCTCCTGATAAAGGTTCCACTACCTGCCCCAAGTGTGTTCAGGGTGGATTCCAAACTAAGATTTAAACAACAGCAATCTGTTCACACCATCATGTAGGTAGACTCTTTTGCCCATATCACTTGTAGAGTTTCTCAGACATAAGCCTGATAACCCTAAACCTATGACAATCAGGTCTCAAATAGAATATCAACTTAAAAGATACTTCAAGGATCGCACCAACCACCATTACTGGCTGATTTCTCTGAAATCTGAGACTTTAGTATTTCAGTTTTTCCAAAGGGCACTAACATGTTAAGATTCAAATGGTTTATCATTTCTTCCAATAGGCCTTGGTAAATTAAAATTTGCCAAAACATGCCAGTTTACCCTTTTTCTTTTCTTTCTGTAAACAGTGAAATTGTTCTTGAAACTTGAAACATTTTGTTACTCTGTAGTAAATCAGACATATCACTTTTCTTGCACATTGTTTTTTAAACCCCCCTTTTTATGACACATCAACAGACAGCACTGGACTCTAGCCTTTAGCAACTCTGTTTTAATTTGTTTCACCATATAAGGGCTGGTAATGGTTTTCATTTTTTATTCTACCAGTTAAAACCGTTTGATAAGTGAAGCATCACAATTTAGCCTATAAGTGTGCACCTTGAAGGAAAACATACCTGATTCAGCATATATGAGCTTTGTAACCCCAGGCAAATAGCTTGTATTCCCTGTGACAAGTTTTTATTAATAATATCTTTTGTTAGGAAAATTTGTTAAAATATAAATTCTCAATCCTACTACAAATTGAAAGGTTAAAAGAATTTAAACTAGCTGGAATACTGGGACTCAATTGTTAATTATTAACTTGAGCTACAATCTATGCAGCTCCTTAGGTGAAGCTCACTGGCCCTGGCTGTATAGAATTTCCTGTGTTCCTTCTTATTTATCAAAAGTCTGTATAGGCTGTCATCATTATTATCTGCATAACAATCATCTTGACAATCCACAGATGAAAATGCCAGTAGATTGGGACATTTTCATGAGATAAACACACTATATAGAGCCACACCCATAGAAGAACACAGCACAATAGAAGCAAAAGACATTTCTGTGTCTGTAGTCCTGTGGCCTTGCCTCAAAGAGATTCACTCTTCAGAGAGTTTCCTCCTGGTGGGCTGACACCTTGAACTTTAACTCCCACCTTATGCTCCTCTGATATGGCCACCAGAAAGGTTACTAGTATGTCAGGGTCTAGTGTAGGTGAGCTCCTGGATCAGGAACTGGGAAATTGAACAGGGGTTATTATTATTTAGTGTTCACTAGCCTCTTTCATGAAATCATTTTGTTTGAGCTTTTGATCAATAAATACATTCTGACCAGGTGTGGTTGTTCACATATATAGTCTCATAACTCTGGAGGCTGTGGCATGAGGGTTGTAAACAGTCTTAAGCCAGCCTGGATTGCATGCCGAATGTCATGCCAACCTAGAGTGAGACCTTGAGTTAAAAATAAACAACAGTGAATATCCCCAGTAATCTTTTTCCTCTGTCAACATCATCGTATTCCCTACAGTAATTCTGTGCACAGCCTTCTTTGATTATCTTGTCTGCCTTCTTCCATGAAAAACAACTGAAATTATATCATTAATAATCTTGGTTGATGATAACTTCCCTTTCTATGGTAAGATGAGCAGCTTTAGCTGGGCAGTGGTGGCACATGATTTAATCCCAGCACTTAGAAAACAGACAGGTGGATCTCAGTGACTTCAAGATAAGCCAAATCTACAGAATGAGTTCCAGGCAGAAAAACCCTGTCTCAAAAAACAAAACGAAACAAAACAAAAAAAAGCCAAAAAACAAAAACAAACAAACAAACAAAAAACAAGCAAACTAACAAGCACTTTTCCCCATGCTTTCAGGAGTCTTGGGTGCAGATTTCATATTCTGAAATTCTTTCCTTCCACAGCTGGTTCCAACAGCTGATGGATGCCTTTAACACATGTTTTTGGGGCTGTGTGTCCAGCTTCTGTCATAGATGACACTTCTACTGCTGAAAGGAGGAGTTGAAATGTTGACTCATCCTCATGAGATAGAACATGGAGTTCTGTTCCTGTCCTTCTGGGACATCTTCACAGTGATCATCATTGCAATTCTGCCTTCTCCTGGCTGAAGAATGGATGACTTAATAAAACTATTTGTCTAGACAGATGTCTCTTCAGGTCTGGGACCTTTTATGATACCTGCTAGGCTGCTTTTTTATTATTATTTTTGATAAAGCTACATGTTGGCAGAATCCTGAAGTTCTGATGAACATCTGACTGCACACTGTACCTCCTCACCTCAGCCTCTGTATGCCACCTACCTTGTGAACACAGTTGTTCCTCTACTTTTTCACGGGTTGTTGTGTGATGGACTTTCTAGGGAGATATAACGCACACATATACTCATCTTATATGAGGAGCCCATGATAAACCAAAGTACATATGCCACTGAAGTCCAATGAGATCCATGAGTTTTACCAGTTACTTACAGGAATATGGGTGAGGGGTTAATTACAGGAACACAAAGGAATTAGAGACAGCTGCCTGGAAGAAGCAGGGACCAAAGCACACTCCAGTGTGGGTGACAACTCACAAAAGCTGGGGAACCTAGAGCACAGTGCAGTCTGTAGGCAGCTCAGCAGGTTGGAGAACATCCTTTCCAATGACTCAGCTGGTCTGAGCCTCATCCAGGCAGTTTGGCTGGCTTCTGCTCTTTGCAGGCTGTTTGGTTGGCCCCTGCTTCTTCCAGGCAGCTGGGTACCTCTGAGAGTGACTCCACAGTCACTCTTTACTGTTTACTCTTGAGGAGGAAGGGTCCTCGAAAATCTGTTCACTTTCAGGAACTTCTTGAAACTCTTTTAAAGTTGTTTACTTTCAGTCTTGATGAGCTTCCCGGATGAGATGTGTCAATCTCAGAGATAACTGCTAACAGCAGGGATAGAGTGCGAACACTCTTTAATGCCTGCAGTGAACTTTTATCTTGGACCCCTACCTGAACATAAAAAATTTAATCATGTCACCTTATAACTCCAATGTAAATAGAATGGTCACAGTATCAAGTTACACAAAACAAAAACCAAATATTACATTCTGTGTATTTATAAGCTCAGTGGAAAGCATTTAGCTTGTATCTATCTGGAGATAGACTCCGTACCATAAAACTGGCAATGAGTTCATCTCACTCTTTCTTGCACTTCTGTTCAGACCGCCTTTGTATTGCAGTCTCTTCAATTGGGCAGCAATTTCTCTTATCATCACCCTTTCGTTCTCACAACAATTAGACTCCTAATCTCAGCTCTGGTTAATAAACTGGCTATGGTGTCCACAGCACAGCTTAGACATTGCTCCCAACTTTATAACTGAACTGATTTGTTTGCCAGGCTGGATTTCTCACCCAACATTCTCTGGGTAACTTAATAGAATCTTGTCAGCTCATGCCTGTATCAGCTGCTATTAATCTTGTCTCTCTTTTTTTTTAATTCACAGATAGTAATGGCTTTCATCACAGAACCATAGCTAGGCATATGCCTTCATCCTTTTGAAGTATAACTTCCTAAGTATGCTCTTCGTGGTCTACCCTTTTCTTACTCTCCCTCTCTTTTACTCCATCCCCTAGTCCTACAGATGTAGATGCAGCCAAGATCTCTCCTTTTTGCCTTTATTTACTCTCTTCCCTCAGGTCTCTCTCTCTCTCTTGTGCCATAGGCCACTCCTTTATCTTTATTTTGTAATTCCTCCCTTGATGCTCCTGATTACAGATGAGAGCTGAGACTCACCAGGCTCTTGGCAGAAGGCAGAGGACCACAGGTCAGACAGCATTCCCCTGGACTCCCACGGCCTGCTCCTTCCAGATGTTCTGATTGCATCCCATCCCCCAGCTTCTGCCTGAAGTGTGCCTCCAGGACATACTCCCCATACCCACCTCCTCTGCCTCTGAACTGCCTGCACAAATTATTGCAGGGGACTCTGGAACCCCTCAGTGTCATCTCTCAGACATGAGAAACATCTTACCTCTCTCTGTGTTCACAAGTGGAAAAAGACATTTGATTATGCAGACCTTGTGCATATGTGTTCCTTAAAAGCCTCTGATGGAGAAGACAAGGAAATCAGGACACTGGAGAACCAAGAAATTGTAAAAATTATCATGTTGCTTTCAGTTTCCAGGCTTAAACAATATGAGCCAAATCCTCCTTGCACTGTGGGTTTAAACACTGCCTTCTAAACAACCAGTTATTACTACTAAGTTAGGCGAAACATTTTTGGAAATTACGTGATTTGCATTCTTAAAAGGAACATGTCAAATGCAAACACCTTGGAATTTATAAATTTGTACATTTTCCTCCTGAATTTTTATTCTTAAGGGAAATGAAAGTTTACTTTTATAATGCTTGTGCAGGTGTGTTGCTTAAAATGTGATTTGTTTTGTTTTGCTCATTTCAGACAGGATCTTGCTATGTAACCCAGGCTGACTTCAAATTGTAGTTTTCCTCCCTCAGCCTCTGCAGTGCTGGGATTGCAAGTGTGTGCCAGCGCACCTGACTCCCAATTTTACTTTTCCTTAACAAAAGTAATCTCTACCATCAAATGCAAATATAGTTGCAGTCTTTATAAACTAATTAGAATTGTAAATTAACCATTTGTTAGCATTTCTCTAAATAACTTTCTTCTTTCTTTTTTTCTGACTTAAAATTCTGGTGAAAACAGGAATACATAGCTTCTAAAAAACATGAGGCTTCATGAATATCTCTCCAGTTTAGGAACAAAGACATTACTTCCCGGATGACTCTAGTCTGTCTGAACCGTTTAGGACGTAACGTATTCACAGACAAACCAGCAGCCCAAAGGTCTAAAAGCTGAGTAGAGCTAAAGATAAACAGGTATTTTAATATTTGACTTCAGTTTCTCACAACATCGTCAGTTGCCTCTCCAGATAAATTTAGAATATCAGCAAAATCATGCTGTAACACATTTGCTTGAGTTTGTATTATTTCTGATTGCTCTGCTGGGTTCAGTAAGAGATTCATTCCTCACCTTTCAGAGGGGCTGGTCCTCTTTTGGGAAAATTCTATTTAGAAATAGAATGACAGTGTTAGAAGTTAGAGGTCTTGTTTCACGACACAGACTCTGATGAATGAATCCTCAAAGAATCACTTCACTGGAATGAGTCGGTTCTGTGCAATTGTAAACAAAGAATTTATGGTGAAAAACCTGCCCTTTAAACTGCAAAACATAATAGGTTTTCTTTACCTATGGTGTGCCCAACAGGAAAGGGATTCTCAGAGATTTTTATATAGATTGTTTATGTGATGTTCCCTTCATTTATTTATATATGATTCTCTATACTCTTTTAGCATAGAAAACATTCTCCCTGAAGCCTCCTCACAAAATTTCACACCTTCTAGTGTGGAGCTGTATTTGCTGTAGGATCTATCCAGTTACGTTGTAATTTACAAAAGCCCACTGAGAAACCTATCAGGTGTTAGCATTATTTAGAGTAAGCTAAGAATGGAGCTCTAAGCCGTGAGGCAGAAGTGACCACAAGAGGGCGCACTGAGGGACAAGGACAGAGTGGATGGAGAGTCTTGCCACTTTGCATGTGAGTTTTTCAGAATCAAGCTAGACATTTCTGTAAAACATCTTTCTTTAATTTCAAAGACAACTTTAGGTTAATCAGTGAAATTGGTTTGTCTCTATTTCTGTCTGCTATATCTAAAAATATTGACAATAAAACACAATAGTTTGTCCTTTGTTTCTTTGAGTTTGTAGGTGGGATATTTGGGGTGGAAGAACAATAATAATACACCTAGAAAATATTCAGCAATGCAGCATTTGCTGATTTCTGTTCTTCTCAAGATAAGAGAAGACTGGGCTCCTGTTTTCTCTTGCACCAAATTTCATTTATTGTTTGAAAGGTGAATGTATTCACAATTTTATTCTACCACTACCTATTAACTGGTAGGAACTGGAAGGTTTACCACCCATTAGTGTTTGAAGTTGAACTTTTTGAGAATTGAGACTAAAGGAGTAAGTAATGGAATAAATGAAGGCCACAGTTTTCTGGCTTGAGAGCAATTTTATACAAGTACTTGATACTTTGTGTGATGATAGGGTTCCTAATGGCGTGATAAAGTGTGAGGAAGTAAAGCAACCACTTCCTTATCATGCTATCCACTCAGTCCAGCTAGTAGAAATGAAGATTGTTTGCAGGTCTCCTGGACTGTAAATCATCATGGTCTACGCAGTCATGTGGGTCCTCAGAGAAAAACAAGCAAGACAGACTTGGAGAATTATATTCACTCTCTCTTGTCCAACTCAATAAGTGAACTCTTTTCCTGAAAGAACTCTGTAATTCTTGATGCATGGAGTCTATGAACATCTTTATTGTAAAATTTGAAATGTGGGCAAAAGAAATTCTTCATCTTAAGGCAGAAAAGCTAGGTTGTCACCATGGAAAGCTAACAAACTTTAGCAGCACAAAAAATTTAAAGGAAAAGAGATGAATGCAGAGACATTACCTTCGGGATTAATTCAGGGAACTGACCCAAGGATCTAATTTTAAAATAACATTCCTTAAAATCTCTCCTTAAAAGAGTTTGTGTCAAAGAATGATGAAAACCAACTTTTTTAGATTGAAAACACAAGGCAGACATAGAAAGTAAAGTAAAACTTTAATATTATGATGCAGAAACTGATATATCAAAATGTATGTTTACCTCCAAAGAACCTGCTTCATTTGCTGACAGATTTCTTAGCCACTAGCTCCAGTCTTCATGTGTCTATACCCTGGTTTTCCTCCCTCAGAAACTACTGTTGCCTCATGAGGGAGACTGTGATGATTTGGTGTAAAATTCACTTTTTTTGGGGGGGGGGTGGGAAGCTAAATGTTCTATCTCAGAGGAGAATATAAAAGAGAATATATAAATTTTGTTTTAAATATTTTACAGAAATATTATGTAGAAACACAACTTATTTTTCCATGTTTGGTATTTCAAGCAGATTCAAGATAAAGCCAGGAAAAGCAATGGAACATAACTCATGTGTGTGTGTATTTTTCTCTTTCCTTAACAGCCATCCTACCTGTAGGCTTCTTGTGCTGATAACTAGCTTTGTTAATCTTCTCTCCTTTTTGTAGTGTTTATTTCTATTATTCGTTATATCCTTTTATATAATATTTAAAGTTTGGTTAAAGGTTTGGGGTCTATTTAATTAATTAATAGATACAGAGTCTCACAACACTATACCCCAAGCTGAACTCAGAGTCATAGAAATCATCCTGCTTCAGTCTCCCAGTGGTGGGATTATACACATTTATCTCCACACTTCTCTTATCTTTTGTGAAGCATTTATACTGGAAATTTTCACTCAGTTCTGCCTTTGCTGCATTTCAGAAGCTCTTGTCAACATTATTCCACCTTGTCCCAATTGCCTGGCAGTACTAGGGAAATTTCTCCTTTTAAAAACATCCCTTAAATGCCCTTCCCTAATAATGAGATTAATGACTATCTTATATCCATCCTAGAGCCTTCATTTAGTAGCTGTTGGAAACAGAAGCAGACAACCACAGCTAAATACTGAGCCAAACTCTTGTAATCCAGTTGCAGATGGGAAGGAGTGATGAGCAAAGGGGTTAAGACCAGGCTGGAGAAACCCACAGAAACTGCTGACCTGAACAAGGGGGAGCTCATATATCCCAGTCTGATATGCTGGGAAACCAGCATAGGACCATCCCAGATTCCCTGAATGTGGTGTTAGTTGTGAGGAATGGGCAGTCTATGGGGCCTCTGGTAGTGGATCAGTATTCATCCCCAGTATATGAATGGACTTTGGGAGCCTATTCCACATAGAATGATTATGAAGTATTCACTCTCTCAGTCTAGACACATGGGGGAGGGCCTAGGCCCTGCCCCAATGATATGACAGACTTGGAAGACTCCCCATGGAAGGCCTCACCCTCGGGGAGCAGAAATTGGATGGGGGCTTTTGGGGGAAACGGGAGGATGGGAGGGTATGGGAACTGGGATTGATATGTAAAATAAGCTTGTTTCAAATTTGAATCACACACACACATACACACACATATGTGCACACACACATATGTATGTATGTATGTATGTATGCATGTATGTATGTATGTATGTATATAATCCCAAATCCAGCTCTTGCTTCCCCACAGCTTTCTCTCTTTCATAGTGTCAGCTGGAGCGAGAGACTCAGAACTGCTAACCCTGGCAGCTAAACTCACCATCCTTACACAGCAGTGGCCCTCAATTTCCTAATGCTAAAACCCTTTAATTCAGTTCCCCATGCTGTGATGACTCTCAACCATAAAATTATTTGTGGATACTACATAACTCTAATTTTGCTACTGTTATGAATAGTAATGTATATGTTTTTGGAGGTAGTAATTTGCCAAAGGAGTCATACATAACCCACAGGTTGAGAACCACTGTTATATTGTATCTTTATTCACTTTGAAAAATTAGAAGTTTGTATCTTAAAGTTTTACTTAAAAACATAACAGTATTCTTTAAAATCAAGTCATTTATAGTTAGCAAAACAAAGTATTGAGGATGAGACAACTGGTGGTTGTGTTCAAACCACACACACACACAAACACACACATACATACATGCACATATATATGCACACAGGCACAAGTACATATACACAATTTTCAATGAAAACACAAAGTTGAGAAGGAGGAACATGGAGGTGAATATGATCAAAATGCATTGTGTATATGTACAACATTTTCAAAGAATATGTAAAAATGTTATTCAAAAAGTTTAGTTGTTGTTGTAACTACAGCAAATTTAGAATTCATGAAGATGAAATTCCCTTGAAGAAATTTAAATGCATTTGTAGCTCCTTGTTGTTAACAGGGCTACAATATTTACACCAATTCTACCCTTGTCCAGTTTGTTTAGTGGAGATATCTTTATTATATCTTAACTTTGAAATGTTTTCTAAGAAGAAACATTTGAGGCATCTTCATATACTTCTGTTCTGTTAGTGTTTAAGACAGAACTAACTCAGTGATATGGAACATAAGGAATTTGGATAGAAATATCAGAATATAGTAAATGAAACAATGGGCGGCATAGAAGTTTCTATGCTGTAAACATACTTTACTCTCCTGCCTGCTGTATAAAGCACTTCTGCTCCATATTCCAATTAAGACACAATTATCTCAGGAGACCTTTGTATTTGTAATGTACAATGGAACAAATCTGTCCAGTCAGAAAGAAGTCTTGAATATAGTTCCAAAATCTTAATTTTAAGCACTTATGATAGGGCAATTTCCCGTACCCTAGACACACAAAGACACTGAACACATGTTGTAGGCTGCTCTTCAATTCAGAATACATGAAAACAGTTCTTGGAGAAAGATTCACTCTCTCTTTGCTCTGAAGGAATGATCTGGGCTGCAAGCTGATGAATCTTGGGTCAGACAGTAAAACTTAGTCACATCAAGTATGTGTCAAATCTGAGCATCAAACACAAAGCGCATTCTTGAGAAACTAAGTTCTTGAAGGCTGTCAGCAATCAAGCAGACTTGGCCAAAATGGTTGCACAAGGCTGGGTTCACTTTACTAAGGACTGCTGTCTTCTGGGGAAGCAGGCCCCGACTTCTCTTGACACACCTCCATTAGTCTTCAGTGTGTACTACATGATTACACAGGGAAAACTCTCCTTAGGAATTTGAAGCATATGTTTTAAGTCATTGTAGTAAAGCTATGGAAAAGAAGCTTTTAAGAGGTAGAGGAATTACAGGAATGGTTACATAAAACATATCTTCTTCTATTGTTCAACAGACTGGTAAACAGTATTCAGCAATTTTGCCTGCAATATAAAATGAATACTGTATTAAAAATTAGCCCTTAACCTAGAGGCAGGAGGGAGGGTCTAGTCCCTATTCCAAATGACTTGACAGATTTTGTTGACCCCTCTTGGAAGGCACCACCCTCCCTGTGAAGTGGGGGAAGGGTTGGGATGGGAGGGTGGTCATGGGAGGGGGTATGGGAGGGAGGAAGAGAGGGAGGCAGTGAGGGAGAGAAGGAGGGAAGGAGAGGGAACTGGAATCGATACGTAAAGTAAGGAAAATAAAATAAATAAATAAATAAAAATCATGGAGATGAAATATACTTTAGATTAACTCCATCTCATATAAGTTTCCATTGCAAATTACCAAAGACATTTCAATTAAATTATTAGTCTGCCTTTTCCTTTGGTGGTGAATGTCCCAATAGATCTTCTAGAGACCTAGGATGGAAGGCATGTGTAGATTTTCTTTGTAGTAGCTTTTCTCTGGGTTTAATTTGCACTGCATACAATGAGTACACTCTTACTATGCCTTTCCTAGGAACACTGAAGTCCATTGTGCCAGCAAGCTTAAGAGGAAACACATTTAAGCTAGTTGAGGGAAGACAAACAAGGGGTTTGTGACCAAGCTAAAAAGGATGGTATGTGTCAGTGATATAGTTATTCTCATTGATTTATGGACAAAAAAGTAGCTTATAATTTTGTAAATAGTTTGTCTTACCTCATTGGTTTATATTGGAAATTTAAAATATCTCTTCATTTAACTTATTTTATTTATCTTTAATTTTGAGAGTTTCATATATGAGTACTCTTTTTATATCAGTTTCAACTCCTCCAACTCATGCCATGTCTCTCTCTCAATATTATGATCTCTTTTTAAATTATTATTGTTATATATAGGCAGATATAGTATATACATGTACATATTATACACATGTATATGTATATGACATAGATACACACATATGTACAAATATACATATATCCTATTGTACATATTTATATGTACATATATATCCTATTGAGTTCATTTAGTGTTGCTCATATGGACTTGCATTTAGGGATGACCACTAGGGATTAGATTACCTATAAGGGGACTTGTCCCTGGAGAAGACTGATTGACTGTAGATATTTACCCAGAGTTGGGGCCTTATAAAATTTTCTACATGCATACATCCACATTGGTATGTGGGCTGCTGTATTACTCAAGTCTTGCTAGAGAACCATTTTCTTGAGATGTGTATGGGTTTAGTTTCCCTGCTGTGTGTGGGAGACAAGTCCCACAGCAGAAGTACTGATCCCCTACCCTTACAGTCTTTCTTCCATCAAGGACTTCAAGAGACTCTCTAGAGAATATAGGTTATTGGCATTGCTCTTGGTTGCCTTTCAGAACTCAAAGGAAGATCCTATTGCTGATGACAGCTCACAAGACATATTTTTAAAGTTTTCCTTAATTAATTAAACCCATACTAAATAGTTATGGATTCTTGGTTGCTTTTCTTTATATTTACAAAAGATTTTTGTAACATGTTAGATGCATTTCCTTAGAGAGGGCATGAAATATTTTTAGTATTTATTTTAGTTTTAAGTGTGTGTGTGTGTGTGTGTGTGTGTGTGTGTGTGTGTGTGCGTGTGTGTGCGCGTGCATTTTAGAGGAGTTGCTCTGAGATGCCAGAATTAGGTGTTGGATGCTGAGGACAGAACCTGGCTCCTCTGCATTCTTCATGCTGAGTCTACTCTCTAGTTGCCATTTGTTTGAGTTTTAAATAACTAATTTATCAATGTTGATCTTTTATGACTTGTAGCATAGAAACAAGACCATAATAAATTTCCCTAACTTTGAGGAGCTTAGGATGCAATCAACAATACAAAGTGTGTGGCAGAAAACATATGAGACAGGTGGCACATGGAAGTCATCATATAGTGGACACAGACCCTGAGGACTGAGCAGGTGTGTTTCTAGGCAATCACTGATGTAGGGATGTAGATTCCTCTGACAGATAATGATCCTTGCCTGTTCTTGGAATTGTTTTCTTCCTCTATTTGCATGGCTCAGGTCTTAGTTGAGAATACCCAACTTGAAGAAGTAGGCAGGGGAGATATACATTCCATTGTTTGCAGGGACAGACATGTCATGGGATGGTACCTGGCTTCACAGACTCCACTGTCCCACCAAAATCATGTAGAAGCAGCTGGTTTTTTACTCTTAAAAAAAAAGTAGAGTGTAGGATTTTCTTGATGCAGATAGGAAATTAATCTAGATTTAGGGACTTTTATGTAGAATAACTTAATCTCCATCTTTACTGCTTTGGTATTAGCTTCTTGGTGAAACTAAAGAATAAAAACAAAATACAAAAGAAAGCACCATTTTTGCTGTCCTGGCTGAAAATCTAACTTTAGGTTCTCTGAGAGTCTACTTGTAACTCATAACCATTGAAGATAAAATGTATTTAGAATTTATGTTCTGATATCATAGCAAACACTACTTGAATTAAAATCATGGAGAATAATTTACTTAAGCATAAAAACAATAAACTCAAAACTCTTCTGTATTTTCTATCATTTAAAAAGAAAGCTAGCCAGGCAGTGGTAGTCTACACCTTTAATCCCTGTACTCGGGAGGCAGAGGCAGGCAGATCTCTGTGAGTTTGAGACCAGCCTGGTGTACAAAAGTTAGTTCCAGGACAGCTTCTAAAGCCACAGAGAAACCCTGTCTTGAAAATAAATAAATAAATAATAAATAAATAATAAAAAGAAAGCTAATAAGGAAAATTGTGTAATTGTGCCTCTTGCATTAACCTATTATCAATATAGATGACTCTGGATTTCAAACCTGGGAAGGTTATGACCTACAGATCAAGGAGTTGGAGAGATGGCTCAGAGGTTAAGAGCACTGGCTCCTCCTCCAGAGGTCCTGAATCCAATTCCCAGCAACCATATGGTGGTTCACAACCATCTGTAATTGGATGTAATTCCTTCTCTTGGTGTGCATGAAGACAAAGCAATTATATACTTAAAAGAATCTTGGGAAAAACTTAAAAAAAGAGAGAGCAAGAATATAATCAAGTATTTTCTCATGTACTGTGGTAAAATTCCTGCAAACCAGAAGAATGGAGTGAAGCTGCATCTCATGTTAGCCAACTCAACTCTCATTGCCAAGAAACAAGAAGCCTACGACTCCTTTCAGGCTTCCTGGTTCAGAATCTATTCCAGAGACTTTAAAATTATATAGAACAATTCATGGCACAGCTTGACTCTGCATCTCCAGGGAAAGGTTCTTCTGGCTCCTGGTGCTAACTGACTCATTTCCATGCAGGGACCATTTTCCTTCATCCAGATACCCTTTCAAAAACAGCTACAGACAAATGAACATTTAGTGACTTCAAATCTCATCATAAATATTACAAAACTCTACATTAATATACCCTAGAAAAATATAGGCAGGACCAAAAGAACCCAGTGTGTTGTATATAAGATATTAAAAATAAAACACCTGATTTAGATATACAGTTTGGCACTGTGATAATTATTTCTGGCATATGTATCTACACAGTTATTCAAAGTAATGAATCATTTAAATTTGAAGAATGCTTCCTTTTAGTACCATTTATGTAAATTGGATAGAGTTTTCTACTAATAATTATTAAAGTAACTGAAAAAAATTCTTAGTCTACAGCAGGCTTGAGGACCTGAATCAAATTCCATCCTCCATGCTAGGTGCAGAGGCAGGGGAATCCCTAGAGTTCTACTCACAGCCAGCCCAGCAATATCAGTGAGAGACTCTGACTCAAAACAATAAGGTGGGGGTGACTGAGGAAGACAACAATGACTACATTTGCACTATACATATACACACACACACACACACGCATGTGCACACATTCACACATACTTTCTCTCACACACGTACACACAATGTTGTACTTTTCAAAAAGTAAACTTAATTGCACGATTTTGCCTTAAATTATGTTGGGAAATTTAAGTACTTGTCTCTTACAGCTCTCTTCCTCCCCACCCAGTTTTAGAACATCTGTGCTCTCAAGGTTGAGCAAATAAGTTCTCAGAACTTCCAGGTACACTATGCCAGTACCTTGATCCCGGGTGTGGGTGGTACATGACTTCCTCCTATGCTTAGTTTATCCCCTGGCTTGGGTATGTAAGCCCATTACTCTCTGTAATAAGCAGCAGCTTCTTCTTCACTTCTCTTGGTGGTCTGTTGAGTGCTTCAATCCCGACACCCTCTGCCAGCTTGGTATTCTGGTCTCGCCGGCCAGTGAAATTTAAACATTTTAAATATCCAAGGATGTATAGAGATCTTTGTAACTATTTTTTTTTTCTGCTTGTATCATTTTGGAGACCAATGAAATGTTTTGTTTTTCAAGACAGAGTTAATTTGTGTAGCTCTGGCTGTCTTGGAACTACCTCTGTAGACCAGACTTGCTGTGGAAACCCACAGAAGTATCTCTATTCCATCTTTGCTTAAGGTCAGAGAGTTCAAACCTGTTCTTGCCTCTTTAAGGTTAAACAACAGGATGTTTGGCCTAAGGTGTAGCTACTGAATGTGTTGACGGTCAAGATCACATTTTACAGGATGTTTAATTTAGGGCATGGTCACCAGATGTTTTGGGTATTGGGAATATGATTATGCTTGCTTATTCTTTGTATCATGGAAGTCTTTGGCCCTCCCCATTTTGATTAGCGTATATAAGGATTGTGAGTAATAAACTTTTTTTTCAGTATTCACCGTCTACTATCTCTTTTCTATTTCTCTCCTCAATCCACACTCTCCTTCTCAGTAACATACAGACCCATCAGCAGGACCCAACAGCTGGCCTTAAACTCAGAAATCCTCCTTCCTCTGCCTCCTGAGTGCTGGGATTAAAGGTGTGGGCCACCACTACCTGGCAACAGTAATTATGTAAATAGAGTTGTCTCTGTCCTGCTCCAACTATTTAGAAACCATTTCTAAATAATCACTCAGAGGCTTAATATAACTTACAAACCATTTGGCCTATAGTTTAGGCTTATTACTAACTAGCTCTTACATTTAAATTAACTCATTACTGTTCATCTAAGTATTGCTACATGGCTGTGGCTTTTACTGGTCCCCTGGCATGTTGTTTCTTGGCTGGCTTGAGTCTCCCAGGCTCTGCTCTTCTTTCCTGTATTTTCAGTTTGGCTTTCCACCTGACATTATCCTACCTTGTTATAGTCCAAAGCAGATTCTTTATTAACCAATGGGAATAAAACACATTCACAGCATACAGAAGGACATTAGTTTTTAATTTTATTATTTCTTATGTGTATGTGTGTGTTTATGCACATGTATTCAGGTGCCCACAGAGATCAGAAGAGAGCATTAAATCTCTAGCGCTAGAGTTACAGGTGACTATGAGCTGCATGACATGGGTCCTGGGAACTGAGTTCAGGTTTCTGAAGGGACAGAGGGCTCTAACTGATGAGTATCTCTCCAGCCCAGGTGCTTTGCTTGTGATAGTTTACACAGTGATTAACTATTAGCACAGGTCTCCATGTAGTCTGATGTTCAGTGTCTACTTCAATTCATGTGCCAGGGCTTCAGATTTTATTACCCGCTAAAAGGTCCTTTTTCTCTGAAGCAGCTGTTAGAAACTAGTAATGCCTAGCTATAATCTCCAGCCAAACTTTAACCAGTGTCTCCTGGCAGCTACTCAGTAAGAGGTGTTTAATTTAGGAATCTTTGTGGATGATATGGATGTGTGTGTGTGTGTGTGTATGTATGTATGTATGTATGTATGTATGTATGTATTAAAAAGGTAAAATTCCCTTTGCCTGTATTTCCTCCTTTTCACCTAGTTTTCAAGGGATAAGATGTGAAAATGGAGAGGTTAGGAGTTAGTGAGGACTAATTCACAGGTGTCCAGGACTGAAAATGGAGTGGATGCTGTCAGTCATTTAGAATGACATTCTCATGGTCTCACAGTCTTCAGCACACCTAGGGGACTGAATCTTTGGTGGGCAGAGATAGGAGTTAAAAATGTCTTGAGACATTATGAGGTATCCCCCAAAGAATATGCATACTCAGTTTGAATAAACAGTGGTTAAACAAGATCCATCTGTTTTGGCGTTTTATGTTTAAATGCCAATGACATTTTTCTTTGAAACATGCACAAGAAAGGCCCAGCTCAAATTAAAATCTTGTAGGTGCTCTTGACATCAATGGCTTAAAGCTTTGGAGAGCCAATGTGCATTTTGTCTACTTTCTGTTATGATTAAGGAATATAATGGGGGAACCATGAGTGGCCAATGTCCCTCCAGGATGTGAGTGGCCTCTGCTTTGGTTGCTCCTTGGCTGGCCACGTGCTGACTTCATCCACACATTTCAAGGAAGAGTGTTTTAATGAAGGATGGAATTGTAGATAATTCATTCCACGCTGTGAGGTTAACCACAAGCCTCCTCAAAATCACAAAACGTATTACCCCTGCAGCTGTGCTGGGGCTAAAGGCAAAGCCCGCAAGAGCAAATACTCTGAAGACATTTTTTTTTCTGACTTGATTTCATTATAAGACATGGCCTAGTTAGGTGGCCAGATTTTTTTTAAGTGTCAGTAGAAGGAGATTTCTTTCTGTCTTGTGGAGGACATTTCATTTTATTGGTGTTCCAGAAGCACAGTTGAGCTAACAGCAAAGGCTGACATGGAAACACTACCCTTTCCTTGTGTTTTCAGTGGAAATGAAACCCACATTCCTGTTTCGCTCTGCAGTGGATGGAATGCTCTCGTTCCCCTTAGTTCAGCAAACGTGGAGCCATGGTCCCTCTGGTGAAGGGGAAGATGCACTTGAAAGCTTATGTGCACCTTTCCTTTCCTCTGTTTTCTGCAAGACTGCTGAGCTTTGCTCTTTAAGGTGGCATTAATGCAAGTGTGGTTAGCATCTGTCATTTTTACTGTAGGGGTGGGAGACAGAGCCTGGGAAAAGAGATGTGTTAGGAGGAGTCACAGGAAACAGACAGGAGAACCCTTCTATTTTGGGGGTATGAATGAAGTTTCTAGAGGAAAATGGGTGGGCTCCAGTATGATAGGGAAACTATGCATGGAAGGAGATCTGCTACTGATTTCAGATAGACATTCTACAGGGTTGGAGAAGGAGAGGAGGATAAAGAAGAGAGATGAGGAGTAATCTGTACCCACTGCCTCCTGGCTCCTCTCTATCCCTCACTCCCAGGTATCTCCCAAGCCCTACTGTTCCACGCCTTTGACAATCTCAGGTCAGTGTGTGGGGAGTGGGTGGGGGCAGGATTTGCTTTGTATTGGTGTTCCAGTCTTAAAGGCAGTGCAGTGAAGAGGGAGACTAAGTTCAGTGTTAAGCACTCTGACCTTATGTGGAAGGCAGAGTGCTGCACCACAGGCTGCTGCAGATGGATGGCAAATTATGTCTTGAAGATGCTAAGCCTTAATCAGAGATAAACCTGATGAAACTGGGGCCAGTTTCTAAATGAGTTTCTAAATTCAAATATTGCAATCTAATAGTGTGTGTACAAACAAAACATTTGGGGCAGTTACGTAAATTTTTCATATCTAACCGTGTGATATGGGATTGTAGTATGGCAGTTGAGTAACTACAACATTAGGATAATTAATCCAATCAAGATATTAGCCCACCAGTTCTCCTGTATTATGAATGTGTGGCAAAAAGAAAAGAGAATGGTAAAGTAGCCATAGGAGGCTAGCTATAGAATCATTGGAAATCTGTTTTTATAGAAAGTAAAAAGAAATATCAATATAAGAAGAAAATAGTGAGAAATAAGTTTAGTAATTAAACCAAGATTATGGATTTACAAACAGTTTGCAGAAGTTCATACTCCATGCTAAGCCCAGGCTGATCTGTCAATTCCCCTCCTTCTACTACATGTCCGCTGGCCATTTGTTCCCCCAAATCAACTGTCCTTTCCACCATGGAGTGGTCCATTTCAGTGGTTTCACTGTGCCTCACTTAAGTTGCCTATAAAAGATGGGAGGAGCCCCACAAAAGAATGGTAATAAGAGATGCCAGAGAAGGAAGGATTTCCATTGAATATCTTGCCTAAATTGGAATATTCTTCCTCTGGAGATGTTTCATGCAAGGAAAATTTAAACAAATAAGTAAAATTAAGGAGGACACAGGAAAAATAAACAAAAAAAAATGCAATAAAAATAAGAACAGGTGTAACTATGTAACAGAAAATTAACAAAACTGCCTGGAACTGCAGGGGAACTTCTAGTGGCCTAATTGACTCTAGAAAAAAAATTGAATTAACATAGGGCCCAATCCAAAAACATACTACAGAATTTAGGTGCTATGGTTAGTAAATTTCTTCACTAGGTTATGAGTTAGCAATTCTGAAACTAATTTATGTTTAAAATATTACAAGTAATGAGGGTCAGATTTAGACGAGATGCTGGTTCTCCCAGGACTACAGGAGGCTTGGGAGGAATTGTAAGAGCAGGAAGAGAACACACCAAGCAGTTGTTCCATTCAAACCAGGGCTGTCCAACAACAAAGCATGCACAGGACAGCCTTCGGCTTCAAGTCACAGCTTTTGCTTTTTTCTTATCACAACTCCCCAGCGCCGACACTTACTCTGAGCTTTTGCAACAGATTTGTGCTTCCGTGCTGTGCCTCTGTACTTGGCTATTACTTAAACCCCAGGGGTAGTAGTAATGGTAAAAGGAAAAAACAGAAATGTCCATATAAAAGTCCTCAACTCAGATAAGTTCTTTCAGATGGATTAATTTTTAAGAGATTTTTTTTTAAGTTTGTCTTTAACTATGTGTATCTGTGTGTGGTTTTGTGAGTGTGTGAAGGCAGGTGTCTATGAAGTCCAAAGAGGGAGTCAAATCCAGGTAGTTGCCAACATCTCTGTATTTGTGCTTGAAACAGAAGCAAGCTCCATCAGAGCAATAGGTGCTCCTAACCACTGAAGCCATCTCTCCAGCCACAATTCTTGTGTGGTTCTCAACCTTCCTAATGCTATGACCCTTTAATACAGTTTCTCATGCTGTGTTGATCCAAACCATAAAATTATTTTGTTTCCACTTCATGACTGTAATTTTGCTGCTGTCATGAATCATAATGTAAATATCTGATCTGCTGTCCCTGTGGGGGGTCGTGACCTACAGGTTGAGAACTGGTGATTTAGAGGAAATGGAGTTTTAAGAGTTCCCTCTGACTTGCAGATCATGAGAATTTAGATGCCTAGGTTGTGTCTAAACACACAGATTGTTGGGAAATGAAACAGTGCACTTCATGCAGCAGCAAGAATCAGGCCTACCTCAACCAAGCTCTGTGAACTTCTGTCTATTGTATTTTATCCTCTTAATATGTTTTCCATTTTAATGTGTATGTCAGTGTGTGCATGTTTGCATGTGTAGGGGCATATGTTAGTGGCTGTGCTTTTATGTGTGCACATGCATGAAGAAACTTGAGGTTGATGTCAAGATCATCCTCCATTGCTCTTCCAACCCTAGTCAACAAAGCAAGGTCTCTCAGTCAAGCCTGCAATGTGGATATGGCCTGACTGAGCATAGAGGATTCCTCATCTTCATCTTCTGAGGTAGAGCCTGGTGTTTACATAGGTTCTGGGGATTTGAAATCCTGTCCCTACACTTGTGTGTTTAGTGCTTAACCACTGAACCATCTCCTCAGTAAGTCATTAAACCACACTGTCCACTATTCTCACAAGACATATGTCTATTATCACTTACTGCTTTTGAATATGAACTTCTTAGAATATTATATAATTGCCAGATACAGTCTTCTACTATTCATTCACAGAGTTATAAAAATAAGAGGTCATTGAAGCCAAAAGGGACAATGTTTAGTTCAAACATCAGTAAATCTAGTTCTTATCAACAAACCCTAGACATATGTCCCATTTTTTATGAAATCATTCACTAGAAATTTTTATTCTGGTTTTGTTCATGAGAAATACCTAATGTATGTAGAAGTTTCTTAATTAAAGTGAGAGAGGCTCACTCAAGCATGCATGTTACACATGGCTTCCTTCTTACATAACTGAAAAACCTAGGAATTCAGGGAGTTGTAGGTCTAGGGTGTTATAGAGTTTTGGGATAGCCTCCCTTGGTAGCTGGAACAATACTGGCTTAAAGAGAAACCTCATGGATGCTTTAAGACCATAAAGCCATGTACCCAAAATTGCATATTCTTGGTTCATATATTTAAAAACTTAAAAAGCTGGAGAGATGGCTCTGTGGTTAAGAGCACTTACTGCTCTTGTATAGGTACTGGATTTGGTTCCCAGTACTGATTTAATGGTTCACAGCCATCCATAACTATAATTACAGTCTATCCAATGCCCTCTTTCCACTTCAGCAGGCACCAGGCACACGTGTTTTGCATAGACATACACAGTGGCAAAACTCTTACACACATAAAATAAATGTGTTTTTTATTTTTTTAACCAATGTGTATGAAGATAACTCAAGCTAAAATATGCTATTATGCCTACCTACCAATCCATTGAAGAAAAACTTCCTTTTTCCATAATGAACTGAAAAAGGGAAGATAAGAGAGCAGAGAGCAAGAACCAAACACACACACACACACACACACACACACACACACACACACACACACACGACACAGGTGAATTTATAGTGTAGATTATGAAAAATCTAGGAGAAGCATAAATACTTTCTTCAATCCATGGTATACATAGAACATTGAGAAAATGCTGTGCTCAGATGAGGCAGTCACCTAAATTTATTGTTTTGAGTTTATTGGATCTAGTACATGGGGCTATATTTATTCATGCTCCAGTAGTTCCTTTTAAAATTTCTAGTAAAAAAGTAAATGATTTAAATACCTGATGCTTTCTTAAGGGAGACTCCATAACTTGTGTCCAAAACTCAAGCCATTTAAATTCTCATATATTTTATGTACACTGGAAATTTTCCACAACTGTTGACCAAGTCAATTATTGTTGGCTTAAGAGAGGGTAAATCACATGACATCTTGATTTCTTGAGTATATGTACCGACTTGTTTTATCCTGTCTCCATTTTAGTATTTATATTTTTTTAGACACAGAGTAGTATTTATTGTTCAGGAGAGAACAGGGTTTTGCATATGAGTACTGTAAGCAAAACTTATGTGGAAAATATGACCGTTGTACAATCAGAGCCAAATGAACGATTTTAGTGTATGCTCTAGAAATATGTTCTCAAAATGCACTTCATCTCTAAGGGTTAGCAATTAGATGTTTATCAAAGGACAACCCACTATTGTATTTCTATTTTCCCCAAATTGAATGAATATTCCTGGTTGGAGGAACACTTTTTTGTTTAAGCAGGAGGGAACTGAGGGAACTTACAAGGCTCTGGAAGTGAGCAAACATCACAAGTCTCAGGGAGCCCCTAATACTTACAGGATTTACCAGGCTTCTCCCTATGGTTATGGAAGCAGAAACAATTGCAAGAGAAAGGAGATTCATATCTTGTTGCAAGTAATGCAATGGGACTCTGAAAGATGCTGCTTTTGTGAGCAGTGGTCCATCCTTAAGTTGTTGTCCTTGAATTTATACTTCAAGCAAGGTCAGTGTATTCTATTTCATAGAGGTATATGTAATTCAAAATCAAGTTTTAATTTCTCTTTTCATTGCTGTGAAGTCAAAGAAATATTTCTTCTTTACAAAAATATAGCAGGCAAATATTACAAAACCCATATTTGGTCAATTTTTCTCAACTTAAGTTTTTGCTTCATTTTCATTCTTCTTGTTGTCAATCTCCTGATATAATTTTGCAATCACGTTTTAAGTGAAATTTCCCAAAGGCTTCATTTGCATGCAGAGCTTTCCCATCTCAACCCTTAACACACCACACTGAAAAACTGAATGACAAATTTCTTTGTGTTCCCTGCTGTCTTGGCTCTGATGTGTAGAATCAGTTATAACCAGCTCTCTTCTGAATGCTTCTCATTTTAATGAGCTTCCTATAAAACTCCTTTTCTAGATTGCCCAATTATATAGACGTTTCAACTTCTTCATAACACTCAAGCCCCCTTAGTGGTAAGTTGTAAACATTTGTACCTAGAAACATTAGATGTGTCTGTGTGTGCATGTGTGCACACAACTGTGTGTATATTCATCATAGGAGAGGAGGTCATGGACTTGAGAGGGAGGAGGAAACAGAAGTTGAAGGAGAATGGACATAAATACAGTACTCTTACATGAAATGGTCAGAAAATGTAAACAAAAAAGAACAATTAAGAAAAATATGTAGTTGGGTGATGGATCTTATACAAAATACACACATACACACACTCATGTACCCACACACATACATATAAATATTTACAAGATGAATGTGAAAAAAAGCAACCATAAGATCATGAGCACACTCTCCCCCTCATGCGTATTCCCACCTGACAGATAAAACAAATTCGTATAGACTCAGGAATACATTGGGAAATACAATAGGATAATCAGGAAGCAATAAGTTTTATAGCTTACTAAAAAGTGTGTCTTTATGTGTGGGACATAGGGAGAGGGGGAAGATGGAGGGAGAGTGAGAGAGGGAAGGGATAGGGGGGTAGAAGAAGAGAGGGGAGAAAGAAAAAGAGAGGGCAGGAGGCAGAACAAAGGGAGAGAAAGAAAGAGCAGGCTGGGGAAGGAGCATCTGAAAGGGCTGAATTCATATCTACAACAATTTTACAATTATAGTTGGTTGTTTTAACTCTTTACTCTTTTCACTCTTTGCTCGTTGGGGATACACAACCCATCTCTCCAATAATTATACAGAGGCTTATTCTTTCTTATGAACGTCCGGCCTTAGCTTGGCTTATTTCTAGCCAGCTTTTGTTTTCCTTTTTTCTTTTCTTTTTAGATTTTTCAAGATAGAGTTTCTCTGTAGTTTTGGAGCCTGTCCTGGAAATTGCTTTGTAGAACAGGCTTGGACTCAAACTCAAGTGGTCCTCCTGTCTCTGCCTCCCCTCCCGAGTGCTGGTATTAAAGGTGTTCACTACCACCACATCGCAGTATAGCTAGCTTTTCTTAATTTAAATTACCATGTCTATCTTTTGCCTCTGGATTTTTATCTTTCTCTATTTTTGTATATCTTTTATTTCCTTTTTACTCCATGGCTTGCTGTGTAGCTAGGTCTGACCCCTCAAGTTCTCCTCTCCTTTTCCTTCTTTCCCTCCTTGATCCCTTCTTCCCAGATTTCTCCTCCTATTTATTCTCTCTGTCTTCCAGCCCCATCTATTCTTTCTCCTGCTTTGCTAGTGACTATTCAGCTCTTTATTAGACCAAGTGTTTAAGACAGGCAAAGTAGAACAACTCCAAAAAGTTAAACAAATGCAACATAAAAGAATGCAACACATCTTTGCATCATTAAACAAATGTTCCAACAGCATAAACAAATACAACACATCTTAAACTAATATTCCAAACACACAATAGTGAGCTCACACACTCCTGTGGCTGAGACATTGGTGTCTTCTTGAGGACAATCTCATATAATGTTACCATCTTACAGCTTCTACCTCTTAACATTGCTGCCTGATGATTAAATTTCTAACACATGAACATTGAGACACAAATTAAAATCTCAGTGGACCTTGTGCAAAAATAATGCAGCATATAAAATCTATTATGCCAATGTGCTTCAGGAACTAAATATTTTCTTCATGATTTTCAGTAAATTGGCCCAATTTTGATGAGGAAGAGGATAGAGGAACTATCTTGATAAACTGCGAAATTTCTCCATTTTTCTTCTCTCTTTGTGTTTATCTCTCTTCTCTGTCTCTGTCCCTCTCCCTGTTTTTCTTTCCACTAGCTCAGTTATTTGAGTATTGTGGACGATAACATTAGACAGTATTCCTAAAGACTGAAATAGTCCAAATGCTCACTTACTATTATGAAAGTATTTGAAAGCAATGTGTGAATAGAGAGCTAAAATACTACGAAGACATTTACAATGATCTGTTTCCAAGCAGTTAAAATTACATCAAGAAATTAGGATCTGAATTATGAAAGACCCAGAGTTTAGGACAAAGATTCTATAACGTCATTGGTGCAGGTGATAAAACAACTCATTATAATTTGGCATTTCCACTGGGCCTCTATCATGGCAATTTCTCTGGGCCCTGGATATCTTCACAGATGAGCATAGATCAGGGTGCGTATTTGACTGTGGATAATACATAACTCCTGTGGAATGGCTAGAGCTAGACTATAATGGGCCCCATGTTTTAGAACAGGGAACTCTGTAACGAGTATGGTTTTTCCACCTGCCGCCTGGCCTGGTCTTGTCCCGCCGCCGCGCCAGCCCCAAATAACACACAGAGACTCTGTATTTGATATTAAGCTGTTGGCTAGTTACTAGTTTCTTATCGGCTAGCTCTGTCTTAATTATTAACCCATTTCTGTTGATCTATGTATTTTCACATGGTCTCCTTACCGGGGAGTGGGGCAGGCATCTGGTCTCCCCAGTGCCTCCATCTTGACTCCTCCTATCTACTTCCTCTTTCCTCCTTGTCTCCTAGTCCCTCCTATCTTCCTTTCCTATTGGCCAAAAGTGTTTTATCATTAACCAGTATGAGAAACATATATACATAATGGCATCTCCCATCAGAACTCACCTTTCTAGAAATCATAACCCCACCCTAAGACACAGCATTAGTCAGAATAAGAGCCCAAGCTTATTTATCCACTATTTAAATTCTTTTGATATACCTGATTATGTTTTACATTTGTGGAAATAATTTTAAATATTGAACCACAGAAACATTTAATCTAGATTCCATTTTTCTTTTTTCTTTTTTTTTTTTTTTTAATCTTTTTCTTTCTTCTTCCTTATTTTTTCTTCCATATACTATCCCTAGTGATTATTTGGGAATTTCAGACAATGCATCCTGATCATAATTGATTCGTATTCCTCCCAGGTCGACACTCCCACTCTGTGCCCTCCTCCCTAAAAAGAAAAAAATACACCAAGTCCAATTTGTGTTGCTCATATGCTCAATGGAGCATGGTCAAACTCCCAGTGGCCAGCCCCTAAAAGAAAAGTGAGTCCTTCCCCATGCCCTGCCAGAAGCCATCACCTGTGAAGAGCTACACTTCAGCATCTTCTCCACAATTTTAAAAGACTCACTTCAATAGTTTCCTGTCTGGCCTGTTTCTTTTTATTTTTGGGGTTGGGGACATGGGGGAGGCTGTCACAGAAGCCTTAATGACTCCCAGTCTCAAATTTGAGACTGAAGTCATTAATACCACTGCAAAAGAAGCTTCCTTGCTCAAAATATCCAGTAGCAGCACACAACACAGAAATCAACATAGCCTCCTTTGGCAACATGGGCCACAGACATCCCTGATCATAGACATCAGCATGGTCTTTGGTAGCAACATGTACCAGGAACATCAACAACAAGTACTATGGGCATCAACACAGCCTATGGAAGTGTCAGGGACCACGAACACCAGCAGGGCCCCTGGCTGAAGCATGGATCACAGACACAAACATGGCCTCCAACAGCATGAACCCTGGAGGTCTTTTAAGGATGCTTAACCTAGAAAATGAAGCACTCGTCATCTCAAATACCTTATTGTCACTCAGAGGCACGGTGATTGTGCAGCTGGGCAGCACATTTGGGGTCAGAGCCATTTCAAACTCCAGGTTGCTGCACATCTTCCTGATCTCAGCACCTGCCACCTAGCTGGCTCACTGGGCATGATCATTCTGCTTTAGCATGTTCCTTTGTCCCATGAGGCCAGGCTCCACACCCATCACTGCCATCATGTCCCTAGTGTCATTTTCTTCCCTTGCATAAGGCTCTACTGCTCCATCTTTTGCTGTCCTGGAACTTGCTGTGTAGACCAGACTGGTCTCAAACTCACAGAGATCCACCTGCCCCTGCAATATATGTTCTTGGAATAAAGGTCCACCACCAAAAACATCTTACTGTAAGACCTGCCTTTTTTGGTTGTTCCAGAGTTTCTCTATACTCTGCAGGATCATTCTCTGCTCCTGCATCTTCCCTTGAAGGCCTTTGGAGGAGTTCTGCTACCCATGGGTGCTGTGGTTGCTGCTATCTTTAATCCTTCCTCCTGAATCTAGATTCTTGTTGAGGTCCCCCACCCCACCCCATTGCAAGAGTTAGGCTACTGTAATTAAAGATTTTGAATGGTTCTATTGTATGAGATCCTGGGTCTCTGGGCACTAGATTTGCCACATAATAAAGCACAATGACAATCCCTTAATCCAACAAAGACAAATGATGTAAAATGGCCTCAAATGAACTTTGTTATAAAGCCGTTTTATCCCCTTGTTAAATATAACATAAAGCTGCTACTGGATGGACCGTCTGCATTTCTGACTTTAGCTTCTCCTGCTCTCTTTTTCTTTCCCTTTCTCTCTCTCTCTCCCTTTCTTTCTCTATCTGTGTGTGTGTGTGTGTGTGTGTGTGTGTGTGTGTGTGTGTGCACGCGTGCATTCACACCAGTTCGCGTGCACAGGAGTGTATGTGGTCATTTGTTTGAATGTGTGAGGGTGCACATGCACTTGTGAGTGTGAAGGCCAGAGGTCAATGTAATATATCTTCTTGATTGCTCTTCAGCTTAATTTTGAGTCAGGGTCTCTCATCATCCTGGAACTCTCCCAGAATAGTTGGGGCTGTCAGTGAGCCCCAGGGTTCTCCTGTTTCTGCCCCCAGGGCTGGACCACAGAGATGCACTGTTGCTGCACCTGACTTTATAACACAGGTTTGGGTGCTCAAACTCAGGGCCTCATGTAACAAGGCAAGCTCTTTACTAACTGTGTGACCTCCCAGCCCAATGTTAGTATTTTTCTATTTAGTTGAATATGTATTTTTTTTTTAGCATCTGGGTTTTCATTGAGAAATCATGCATGAGGGAAGTCTCTGCTAACTGTTAAAACACATAGTCCTTTGTCCCTCTCTGCCATTTTCTTGCATGTGTTTAGGAGAAAGCTTATGTATTTTTGGTGCAATCCTAACTTTCAAATTATGATATGCTTTAATGAGGCAATTACAGATTTGGTAGTTTTCTGTCAGAAATAATTTCATTTTTTGTGTATTTTATTGTTATTTTATGAGTGTCTTTCACATAAGGTTTCTGATATCATGCTTTGGAGTTAGTTGAAAAATTATAGCTGAAGCATAAATGTTTATCAGCAAATGTAAATTATTGTGTAATATTTATTTAGTATATTGCTTAAGTATGCTTATTTTCCTTAATGACATCCATGTGTTTCCAATTCCCATTATTTTGCACAAAATTTATGTCTGCTTCTGGCTAAAACTATGAGCCTTTCTGTTCCTTTAAGTGGGAGTCTTTATTCCTTCTGGCATCCAAAGATTCTAGTATAGTTGTTTGTCTTTCTTAAAGAATTTTGGAATTATCCAGGTGATTCACTGGGCTTGGGCCATGGCACAGTGCTTTTAAAGCCCCAATTCATCCCCAGTACAGAGTGTTAAGTTTTGTTTCAGCATAATGCTTCACTCATTCTGTGGATAGAAAAGTTCATGGGCTGTCTCCATGTGATCCCTGACCACACACCATCTGGTCCCTGAGTTCTTCTCTGCTACCTAGGATAGGTGTTTGCATGCAAAATTTACCCTTCAGTGTTCTGACTTCCACTTTTCACTCCTGCTCCTTTACTTTACTTTTTTTTTTTTTTTTTTTTTTGGTTGTTTTTGAGACCTTCTTTAACTGGAGTCTTTTATTTGGTCTCTCAAATTATTTTGAGTTCAGAGTACTTCTTACCATATGGAAGCTCTGTGGAGGAAAAGTGATGACCCAGAAACAATACAACATGTCCCACATTAACTTGAGAAAATATTTAATTTGAATTTTATTTCAGTGTAATCAGCTTGTTGGCTAAAGTCCCAGAATTATTTATAGATAAAGTCTATTTACAATTGGTTCTGTTAGTTACAAAGACTCAATTTTTTATTTATATTATTTTTAATTTACTATAATAAGTACATATCACATCAAGATAACCCCTAACTAACATGGACACAGGACAAACAGCCACTCCTATTTGAAGTCACTAAATCAGGAACTACATGTTCCAACACAATATGAGTAAGTGAAACCTTTGATTCAACTTTATGGTCAGCAGGCTGTGGAGATGTCTCCTTGAAGCTGAAAGAGCCTGAAGTCGTCCCTGATGGAGGGAGGAGAGGGCTCAGGAGACACAGGAAGCTAAAAAAGCTGACAAGGCTCAGCTAACCCAGAAGGATAAAAGGTTAAGGTGACCCCTCCCCTAAGTTAAAGAGCAGCAACAGTCACTGGGGAGGAGGCTCTGGTGTGTCCCTGGGATGTAGATCTTGAGATCACTGCTCATGCTGGTTTTGTGTTTTTAACAGTACCCTTTCCTTTGAATTATCCATGGTCTAAAAGCAACCTCACACCCACGTACCTGGGAGCAGCTACAAAAATAAATAAATAAAATAAATAAATGCATTGCCTTATTTCCCTACTAAGCCAGATTTGTGGATAAATGGGCATCTGCTCTTGTCTCCCCAGGTAAAGTCAGTCCCAGAACACTTTCAGCAGCATGGATAATTGAATTTAACTCAAGTTAGAAGAAATGCCATCAGAAATTCCATTGGAGAGGTAGACCAAGGAAGGTATAGGAAAGTATCTTCCTTGAGAGTTGACTCTCCAAAGAAATGATTTGCAGTAGGTTCCTTGGGTCAGCTTTCCTTGAACCAGAACAACATTTGAGAATACTTATCATTTTCTCATCAGCAAAGTCCCTGCCAGGGTTTTGTCAAACTCCCTTGGCAGGCTAACAAAATCTGGTATTGATAAAGATCAAATTTATCAAATAGAAGCCAAGTGCGACTGTGATAAACACCAGTGTGCAGATGCTGGTGTGTCACAAGTGCTCACATCCCTTGGGTTTATCTCTTTAATTTTATTTATTTATTTATTTATTCATTCATTTATTTATTTATTTATTTATTGCATTGCCTGGGGCATTGCATGGGCCTTGGAATTCCTTGCTGACTATCTTTCCTTGCTGAGCTTGTACTGTGAATCAGTCCTGTGTGCTGTGTGTTAGGTTCAAATGCAACTCCCATTTCCCAAACTCCAAAAGGCAGTCAAATACCCCAAAATGGGCTCAATGTGGATTTCAGGAGTATTTCTGGCCATTAGATAAAAGACAGCATTCATCAGGAACTTGTGAAACTGGTTCTCATTTACCAAAGGAGTCATTTCCCTTACCTCTGGCAGAAGGGACATATGGCTACCTGTGGTGTCTATTAGCATATCAAAGAAGCCCATGCTGGCCCCCAGGCTCACTCAGTATCCTAAGTACCTGTTAGTCATTTCAAAATCTGTGCTTAGTAACCTACATTGCCTCTCTTCCTCCCCCTCCAAATTCTGTCCAGCTCAGATTAGACTTCCCTCCCCCAGATATTCATTTTCCTTTTAATCTCTCTCTCTCTCTCTCTCTCTCTCTCTCTCTCTCTCTCTCTCTCTCTCTTTCATCTCTCCCCTGCATCTTGTCTCTGCTCCTTCTTTCTGTATTCTCTTCTATTCTCTATTCCCTGCTAGTCTCTGCTCTCTTACTATGACCATGTTCAGTCTACTTTCTGTCTCTGCTCTGGACTCTTCCAGATGCCTCTGGCTGTTCACACTCTCACATACGATAAAACTCTTTCCCTTGACCACAGCAGGGAGCAGTCACTGTCGCTTTATACACTGTGGACTTTGTTCTCCAGCACAGGAACATCAGGAGGCTGGAGCCCTGGAGTCAGCAAAGGCTGTGCTTTCCTGGGCTTCTGGGAAGTCACAGTCTGCAGCACAGAGCATGGGTCATTAGTATTTCCAGAGAAGATAAGAGTTTCATGCAGAGGCACTTCACAGCTGTGCAGTCATTGCTGACAAAATCACCTGAGAAATATTTTAATATTCTTGAAAAGCAATGTATCCCCCTTCTACATGTAGTCTGCTATCTGTGGCTCTTGCCCACTGTTAAATTTCCACTCACTGTTGAGGCTCTGTGTGTTCTCTTCCTGTTTTCCCTGCTTCTCTTTTTGTCCTGAGTAATGGATTTTGTGTGTTTCCATTAAAAAAGCCAAGAACTCCTGAGTTCCTCATAGAGAAGAAAGGTGCATGCAAGACCCTTGGTGTCTCTTAAATAGAGATGCATGTCTCTCTACAAAGGAACAGTCAGGGATTTAAATCCCAATAATACCTATAATTCCCTGTCATGGCTTAAATCTCCCACCTCCCTTGTAGATTTTGGAATCCTGAAGCATTTTCTTATTGTTGAATTTTTTTCTTACTTTTGCAACTGTTGAAGTACAATATACAACAAATACATGATACACAAATGGTAAACTTTGACCTTCTGCTGGTTAGTTTCTGTCAATTTGATACAAACTTAGACATAGCTATCATGCAGGATTTTTCACCTTGACTATAATGAAGGATGCAGAAGTGAACACTGAAGGCAGGGTTTTCTCTGATGCATCAATTCCTGTTCTTTTGACACACATACTTAGATGACAGGTAGTTAAGGATAAGTCTGTGTTTAATGTTCTGAGAACATTCCATCCTCATTTCCTCAGTGACTGCATCAGCAGCATTCAGGGTTCTTTCTCTCTTCCATATCCCCTGTTAGCAGCTGTTGGTCTGAGATGGCCATCCTCACAGGCATGAGGTACCATTTCACTGTGGTCCAAATTTACATTTCACCTATCATTAAGATCTATGAACCACTTTCTCATGTCGCCATTGCCTATTTGCATAACATATTTTAACAGTGAATTTTTAAGTTTTGTTCATCTTTTTTTTTTTAACTTTTATTTTCTTGTTCCCAAGTAGTTCACATGTTGCATGCAATTTAGATGGTAGCTCCCTATCAGGTGCAAGAATTAAACACATTTCTCCTCAATCTATGGATTGCCTCCTTCACTTGTTAATCATTTTCTCCATAACATTTTAATATAGGCATTTTAATTATCACTAAGTTAGAAATACCCCATGGATTTGAATGTATGTGACTGGACAAAATGAAAATGATGCCATATTAAGCAGGCTCCAGCAGAAGGCTGGAAAAACTCACTGAACTTTCAAAATTTCTATAGAATTACATTAAAATATTAATTCTTAAGTATGTGTGTACAGGCCCCAAGATACATTTAGAATACATATAGAATGTGAAGACTCATTTGCTGTACATATTTTATTCTCTCTTAAAGTTATTTATTTGAAATGAAAAAAGCCTATACAGGTGATTTATAAACTGTCAGTCATTTTAGGATATTTCTTAAAATCTAATTTATTGTGTATGGACTTCTATAAGTACAGAAAAGTTAGAAAAACATTCAATATGTTCTACTTAAAGATTAAAATAACACTTAAAAATCCTTAGAAAACTAATTTCCAAATAAATGGATCAGGTAAATCTCCTAGGAAGCTGGACATCACAATAATATTACCACACTTAAAATTACATTCCTAATAACTTCAAGTATGTTGTTTATTCAGCTTCTGATATCAACTTGACAGACACCTACAGTCATCTGTAACAGGGAACCTCAAGTGAAGACTTGCCCAGATCAGAATGGCAAGAGGCATTTTCTTGTATATCATTGATGTGTGAGAGTCTAGCCCGCCATAGGTGTTGCCACCCCTGGGCAGGTGCACAGGTGGGCCTGTACTGTATAAGAAAGCAGGTGAGCATGCACCAGGAAATGAGTCTGGTAGCAGTGTTCTCCATGGTTTATGCATCCATCCTGTGCCTTGAGTTCCTTAATAGACTTTCCTTAATGACAGAAGTAGGCTGTAAGATTAAATAAGCCCTTTCTTCCCCAGGTTGCTTTTGAAGATGGAGATTACCACAGCAATTGGGAGCAAGCTACTGAGAGTAGAAACAGTAGAAATGAGATTTAGAGTTTAACAGGTGGTGTGCTGAGGAGGAAGACTTTGAAAGGATGTTTCATGACAGATAAATAGGACATGTACTATGGCAAAAATAAAAGCAGGCAACAGCAAAGTTCTATAGAAACAAACAAGAAAGCACCCAAGAACCTACTGCATGTTCAGCCTTGTTTCCAATGATGTAATGAAAAGAGATGTTTTCTCTCAAGCTAATGATTCCAAGTGAGAAGGCAGGTGGTTGACAATGCATTTCAGAGGGTGAGAAATGCACTAATGAAATGAAATGTCATTGTAGGATTGTTGGGAAATGCAGAGGAGTAATTTAGAATGTGAAATTGTGGTAGATACCCTGAGACAGTAACATCTCTTTTGAGGTTAAAGCAGAAGGAAGAAGCCAAGATCTGATCAGAGCACATCTTCTGGATTCCTCTAGAAAGAACAACAGACACACATTGAAAAGTGGTCTTCGCCTTCTCCATAGGGTGCGATGCAATGGGGCCGCTGGACAACCTCATAGGTGTCTGGCTTTGAATCACTCAGCAATGGGAAAGTTTTGAGCATTTAAACATTTTGAATAATTCCTACTCAACAAATGTTATAATGGTAAGATGAGGGAGAACTGACTTGCAGTGGCCATTTGGAAACCAGTATGCTCAGAGCAAATTCTCCTTAAAACAATAGACCCTACACAGCCATAAACATCAATCTGTTCATTTCATTGATCTTTGATAATACAAAGCTATTATTAATTATTCAATGGTTATGAAGATGTGATGGTTATTCTTGATTGTAACATGACTTCATCCAGAATGAACTACAATCCAGTAATGGAGAGCACACTTGAGATCTGGATCTTGAGGCAGGAAAACAACACACTTTTAATCTAGATCTTGAGGTGGGAAGGTACACCTTTAATCTGGGTCACACCTTTTGTTCTAAGACTATATAAGGACAATGGAAGAAGGAAGGATTTAGTCATTCTTTGCCTGCTTACCCTGGACTTGCCAGCACATCTGTTCCCTCACTGACATCGGAGCCTACTTCTTCAGGATTCCAGCATATACAGAAGACTAGCTGGGACACCTAGCCTTTTGGCACTGAGCAACTACTGGATTCTTGAACTTTGCATTCACATCTAGCTATTGTTGAACTGCAGCTTCTTAGCCATTCCAATAAATTCCTGTCTGTCTGTCTGTCTGTCTGTCTGTCTGTCTTTCTGTCTATCATCCATTGAGATTCATTCCATAAGTTCTGTGACTCCAGAGAACCCAGACTAATACAGATTTTGGTACCAGAGTGGTTTTAGAGAAACAGAGGTATAAAGATGAGTCTTTTAAGTATCTGGAACAGCCTTCTCTTATATTTTTGGTTGTGAGCCTAGCCTTTAATGACTGAGCAATCTTTTCAGCCCTGGAATAGCCTTCTCAATTTACCAGCATCTAAAACTCCCAAAACTTCTCCAGTCACTGCCTCCCTGAGAGCGTGGAGAGTACTGAAAGACTGTGGTGTAAAATTTTTCAAACTTAAAACGTAAATGCCTTTTTTTTTTTTTTTTGATTCAGCAATATTGTGTGACAATGGATTTGATGACCCCTGTTTATAAAACTTTTGACAGTTTGTGAGAATATAAGGAAAATTTTGCTGTTGGTTGGTTGATTTTAACATCTCTGGATGAAGTGGTAAAAGATAGGAATGTGCTCCATGATGAAATTAACCAATTTCAGAATACAGTGATTTACAACAAAGAATTTAGTGATAAAATTGGCTGAATCCAGATGCCAATAAGTGTGGGAGGACCCTATTTGAACCTTCAGATTCTCAAGTGTTTATCTCATCTGTGAAAGTAGCATCCTCAGCTCCACACTTTGAATATCGCCCTCTTCATTTTTCACTGAGGAAATTAAATACTTCACTGTTTGCCAAACCAGCAGCTACTTTTTCTGAATGAAATGCCTGGCAAGACAATACTGATGTCCCTCAAGGCCCAACAATAGTTGTTTCTAGACCTGTAAACAGACTCAAGGCAAAGCAGTATCCTAAAGGGGATATATGTCTATGTGGATTAAAACCCAAGTACTGGTACCAGCTTCTGTCTTAGGGTTTCTATTGCTGTGTATAAGGAGTAAGGTTTTTCTTCCTGCCACTTGTCTTGTCCTGCTGCCGCACCAGCCCCAAATATTGCACAGAGACTCTGTATTAGATATAATGGTGTTGGCCAGTTACTAGTTTCTTATTGGCTAACTCTGTCTTAATAATTAACCCATTTCTATTAAATATAAGTACTTCCACATAGTCTTATCTTACCAAAGAGCCGGCTGGCGTCCTGTTCTCTCCAGACTCTCCATCCATCTTGACTCCTCCTTACTACTTCCTCTTTCTTCCTTGTCTCTTTCTTCCTTGTCTCCTGGTCCCTCCTCTCTTGTTTTCCTATTGGCCAACAGTGCTTTATTCATTAATCAGTATGAGAAACATATTTATAGAATGACATCTCCCATCAGCTGTGAAGAGATACCATGACCACAACAACTCTTATAAAGGAAAATATTTAATTGTGGTGGCTCACTTACAGTTCAGAGATTTAGTCCATTACCATCACGGGGGGAAGAAGACAGCATACAGGCAGACATAGTGCTGGAGAAGGAGCTGAAAGTTCTTATTTCTTGATTCATAGCAACAGGAATATGTCTGTCTCACTAGGCAGGTCTTGAGTATATATGAGACCTCAAAGCTTGTCTCCACAGTGACACACTTCCTTCAACAAGATTGTACCTACTCTAATAAGCCCACATTAGTGTTACTCCCTTTGGGGGTCATTGTCTTTCAAATCAACACAGAAAGCAACTGAAGCAATAGAGGACTAAATACACATTTCATTTCTATATTTTTATTTTCCACAAATTAATATGAGTATATGTGGAAAAATATAACAGTAATCTTGGGATCAGATTTTGGGGGTTATTAGTACCTTGACATGATTTTAAGGTGCATCTAGCTGAATGCACTCCAGAACCCAGTGTTAATACTAAACCACAAAAATGTCTTCTAAATAATTATGGTTTTGCTCATAGATTGTTATTGTCCTTAACTCCAGCAATAGAGGTTTCTTTCTGTAGTGGAAAGCTGTAACTGCAGAGATGCATAAATGGTCAAAGTTCTGAGAATCAAGTGACATTGCCCATTCATAAATGAGCCATCTCTATCATCCTATGGAGGCTCAAGAACCATGGTAGATGGTAGGGTAGAATGAAGAACTAAAGATGGGCAAAGTCTAGTTGAATGTTATCTTCCAGGCATGGCAGGTCTGATTCATGTTTAAACTCAAAGCAGCTGTGATTGTCTGGACAATATCAGATCCATTAAATGTCTATCATGGAAGAGTGAGGAGATCATGAGGCCCTGCTAAGACAGAGTGGTTCACACGGCCTGAATCTCTCACTCAGGATAGTAGGCAGTTAATAGTTTTGGGAGAGATGACATCACTTTCTTCTGTGGTACAGTCACTGTCAAGTTGCCTATGGTCTGTGAGTGACTGCTCCAGGTATACTTATAAGCAACTCCAATTGAACTCATTAGATTACAAAAGCAAACCAAAAATTCAAGACATTAAAGTAGCAGGGGGTGTTGTTGGGAGGGGAAGAAAGAGCAGTGAGAGAGGGAGAGGAGTTAGCAAACAGTCTGCAACCTTAACAACATCAGCTCCTGTTCTCTTCATCAAAATTCAATATTCTATAGGTGAACCTCCTGGTTTTTTGGATTCAATACAGGGAGAATGTAAAATAGCATAATTCCAAATGTGAGAGTATTCAGAAAAGTCAGAGAGCCCAAAGGCCAAAACCAACAGAAGAGAAAGCCAGGAAAAAAAGAGGTTGAGAATGGGTAAAAACTGCTGTTTTGATGGCACATGAACTGTGTTTAAGAGACAGTCTGAGCATTACCAGAAGTGTAGAGACTGAGGCTGTGGAAATGGATCAGTGAACAAGAATGTTTGATGAACAAATGTGAGGCCTTGAGTTCAGATCCCAGCACTTATGTAAAAAGCCAGGTGTGGTTGCATAGCTTCACTGGATCTTCACTTGAGGCAGAGCAAGAATGTCACCAGAACTTTCTGGCAGACAACAAACTGCAAGCTCCAGTTTCAATGAAAAGCACTGTTGCAGAAGAATAAGATAGAGAATGACTGGGGATACCCATTGCCCTTCCCTGCCTTTCTCATGCATTCACAGACACTAAAAAGCCTCTGAATATGTTTAGATACATATATACCCTACTAGATATATAAAAACAAAACCTAGAAAACCACAAATTCAAAAGCAGCACATGTTTGAAAGATGGTAAATGTAGGAACAAACTTTATCAGTAGTATAGTATAAATTAAAACCAAAGACAATATTAAAATTCATAACATCTTGATTACTTTTAAAAGTGAAAAGTAAGACTCAAAAGTATAAGGAACAGAAAACTACAAAATTGTATCTCTAAAGCAATGAATGCTCTTTGAAAATGCCTTTCAGCCATGACAGAAGAGAAAGACCTACATTCCTGGAATCAGAGCCTGTATCTGCTGAAGAGCATGAGGCTCGCATCTCCTCCATCAACGGAAGACTTCTACATCTTTGGTGTAATGAACAAGATAATACCTGTTGTGTGCAGTGCTTTCTGAGTCTTCTCATAGCAGTAACTGTTCACCTTTGTGCCACAGAGATGGTATGGTTCCTTTTGAATTCCTGTCTGTTTTCCACAGTCTTTCCCAACTGAAGACCCATGGGTGTTGTGAGGTTGTTTTTGGCATGACTAGTGTCAGATAGACAGCACTCAGGTTTGCTTCACATGGGCCTACACATACATCATTGAAATGCCAGCTTTTATATCCATATCTTTACATATGTCCTCCACAGCCTGTTGCTGTTTGCCATAAGCAGGACAATCTTGTGTCTTCTGAACTGAATCTGCCCTTCTTGGCATCTGGTACTTTTGTGACTCAGCTCTCTGATGAGGCTAGGGATCTGAATATATAGAGTAGGATCCCTTAGCAAGTACAAAGAAAATAAACAACAACTCCCTCCAAAATAACAAACAAAATACCACCATTTTTATAAATAAACAAAAAATTGCTCAATTATTAAATCTGCATTAAAACAGATGATAGTATATGGCCCCTCAGTCAGAAGTGGTGAATCATGGGTGAGCACTTGGGAAGCATGATGAACAACAGAAAAAGGAAATACATGAGTAAGTCTAGATGAAGTATAACTACTCTCAAAATAACAATGACTTTCAGATTTAACAAACTTATATACTACAGAAGCTAGGCCTCAAGGAAAAGGCTGTAATAGAGTTAAATCTAATGGCCTTGTATTATCCTGGGAAACAATGGAGCTATTTAAAAAACATTATTTTTTCAGAATTTTGTGCATAAGTACAATGAAATGCAACCATATCCATCCCCACTTGTCCCTTCTCCCTTCTGCATCCCTTCACACACACACCCTTCCCAAACTCCTGTCTTCTTCTTCTTTTCTTTTTTTTTTTTTCTTCAATTACCTATTAAATACAATCAGTGCTGCCTACATGTGAATTGATGTAGGGTCATCTACTGGAGCATGGGAAATCTATCAGTGGTCATAACCTCATAAGAAGACTGCTTCCCTCTCTTCCAGCCATGATCTTTGGCTGATATCCCCTTAGGCTGTGGTCATGAGCTTATTCCTCCCCTATGCTGTAATGTTTGCTGGCTTGATCTTGTGCCAGTCTTGTGTAGGAAGCCACAGCCACTGTTTTCATGAGTATAATACTGTGCCATGTCCAGAAAAAGACATTTCATAAAACTTTTCCCCATCCTTCAGTTCTTAAGTTCTTTTCTCCTTCTCTTCCCCCGTGTTCCAAGAACCTTGGCAGGGTTCTTGATAAATACATTCCAGTTAAGGATGAGCCCTTAGCTGTCACTAATTCTTAACACCTCAATCAGTTATGAGCTCTGCATTGACAGCTACCTGCTGCAAAAAGAATCTTTTCAAACCAAAGTTGAGAGTAGTCTAGGTCTGAGTATACATCAAAATATGCAGTTTTAACAACATGACCACTTAACCATACAAAAATAGTCGATTCCACTAGATCCTATGACCTTTAAGCTTTTAGATTAGGTTTATAGTACCAGGCATGGAATCCCTTCTGTGGAGTAGGCCTAAAATCCAACCAGAAAATAGTTGGATTTCCCGTAACAGTTATGCACCAGTAGACACATCTTATTTGGTGGGTGGGTGGGTAGGTATTTAAGCATGCATTGTTCAGTGCTGGGTATGACGATTATTAATGTTTTTCTCCCTTAGCAACCTGCATAGAACCTTCTGGAACTGTGAAAGGTAGCAGAATGGAGGACATTCCAATATGTTTAAGAATGATTTCTGTATATTATAGCCAAAGTTTGCTGTGTCTTCAACAATAGTGTCTTACTGTGTAGTTATAGTGGCTCAACAAAAGAAGCAGCAATCAACTGTGTGGTTTTGTATGCTTCTGGAGTCTTCTTGACTAATAACACAGAGGGAAGAATTCTATGCTTCCCACAGTAATTTTTGTTTGGAAGAAAGAGAAGGGGAAGGCTTGGGTGAGTAAACCCAAGTTATGGATATATTAAAAAGGGTCATGGAAACCCAAAAGATAGTACACTAATCTCAAAATATAGGTTTTCAGAAAGAAGTTTGAATTCTCCTTGAAGGTTATCTTGGAACTCTGTCTTTTCCCTCTCACCTTCTTCCTCCCCCTCCTCCCTCTTTCTCTTTATGGATGACAGCAAATGAGCAGCTTTGCTCTTTAGTACACTCACCATATTATTTTCCACTGTGGTATTCTACAAGCTCAGCAACAAAGAGGGCATTTACTAGGAACTCAAAACTGACACTGGCCAAGACCAAGGCTTCCTCCCTATGGACTGATAGTGTCAGGTATCTTACTACAATGTTAGAAAACTAACACACCCAAATAAATATTAGGCAAAGTGTACAAATGATCAACTCATAGAGGAGTTATAAATCAATTATAAGTCAGTAGTAACCAGAATACAGAAAGATTTTTGCTTGCTCAATTTTCAACTGAATTAAGTTAACAAGATTTGTGAACATTATGTTCTTATGATAATTTTAAGTGCACATGTGGGTTGTGGAAACCAGCGTTCCTGCACAAAATGATCAAAAGACAGAGCTTAAAGAGTATACACTTTTGTATGAAAATCATGAGCACATATTAGGAATAATTTCTTGTCCAGGTTCATAACGTCAAGTGTATCAATATCACACAGCACTAGATTGCCAGTGAGAAGTTCTTGTAGCCAAAGCATTTATCATTATGGAAATAAATAGGCTGAAAAGAATGATTGTGCTCAAAATGTTATGAGTAAGCCAGAACAAACAGTTGAAATATAACCTCTTATAGAAACCTAAGTCAATGTTAATATTAAATTGTAATTAAAATCGCAGACTACTGAAATGGCTCAGTGGTTAGGCACTTGCTGAAAATCAAGCCCTGTGACATGAGTTTGATCCCCAGGATCCACATGGTGGAAGCAGAGAACAGATTCATTCTAGCTATCTTCTGAGCAGCACAAAAATTTTAAAGAATTAAAAAAAAGTGTATAGTATCAAAATGAGATTTATGTACACTTAAAACATATGTAAAGAAATACTTTATAAGAAACATGAATATGTGTGAAATAGATAAAACACATTAAAATCTAAAGATATGAGGGAGATAAAATTTGTAATGAGAAAAGAAGGAACATGAAAAAAGATGGGAAAAAATAGCAAATGGAAGAGAGCTGTTGATAGGAATGACCCTATCCTATGAACAAAAATGTGATATTTTGAATTATTATCGTTTAGGGCAATTCACAACCTTCCTAATGCTGCAGCTGTTTAACACAGTACCTCATGTTGTGGCGATCCCCCACCATAAAATTATTTCATAACTGTAATTTTGCTACTCTTATGATTCATAATGTAAAATCTGATATATAACCCAAGAGGGGTCGCAGCCCACAGGTTGAGAACCTCTAAACTACCATACTCAGACATCTTCTAAAGGAAAAAATTGCACTCAATAAGTCCCACCACCAATTCTGCATTCTGCAGCATCACGCTTTTATTTGTGGATGTTTGCCCCACACCATTTTATCCTTTCCATACATGCAGAAGTGAAATAGAGTTGAGTTAGAATGGCAAAATCTCTTAGCTACAGTTCTTTGCCAGAAAGAACTACTAAAGGCACTCAAAAGTTCTCTTGAAGTATGATCTTTGAAATGGTCACCACACTACCCTTGAGAACTGCACTGTGAGAAGTTCTTGAATATTCCATTGTCCTTTTAGAGTTCCCAGGGCCCATTTTTTTTGACCAGGGCATTTGGAGCATATTAAAGGAAAATGGACTTCTCAGTGCCCCCTTCTACAAGTTATTTTATTTATTGCTTACACTTAAAAATGTAAGGTCATTTCTATTCCTTGAGTAATTTAAAAAAAAAATTACATGGTCTCTGGACATGTAGCTAAGTGGTGAAGTGCTTGCTCAGCAGATGTGAGAACTTAAATTTGACCTCAGCACCACATTTTAAATCTTTTTTTCTGAGAATGCTATTTCAGAATTAATAGCACTAGCATGGATGCATAAGGATTCTGCCTTTTCTCTCTAGGAATGCCTTCTCTAATGATTGGTATTATAGCTATATATTTACTATGCCAGCTGCATAAGGGGTGGGGGATAACGTTGTGTAAGCAAAACGAGAGACAAAACTGTTCTCAAATATATAAACCAAGCAATGTAGCCTCACAGACACAAGTACCATCTGTTTCTGGGCTTGGCTAATGGGAGAACTTGTTAAATTACACACCGGCTCAATCTGAAAATAATAAAACCATGACTTCTATGCGTTAGAAAACATGCCCCATGACCTCTCCTTTCCAACCTCTAGTCTTGTTGAAAAACAAGGAAAACAAATAGACAAGCGGCCACCCACGTGGTTGTATAAATTGGGGGAGAAGTGAAAATAACAGTAAGGGAATGCTTGAATGCCTGAAAGTTTTGCTGGCCCTTCACACATGGACTTAATCACTTAGGCAAATTGTCCCTTCCTCCTACAGGAACCTTATAGGCCACTTTTCAAATTAAAAGTACCTCCTCTCCTTTTATGTTTTAACAAGTAGTGGCAGAAGGAAGCATCTGGGTAGTGACTGACCTAGAAGAGACCCTCTCTCATCATCTACGGATTGTGCTCTTATAGTGGCCCTCACTGAGGGACTTCCTTGTAAGTGTGTATACGTGAGGGTGCACGCGCGCGTGCGCGCGTGCACACACACACACACACACACATATATATATATATATATATCCTGAGGACCTCTTGTAACTGGAAGCAGGTAGTTCATTCCTTGCACACAGTGTATTAATGTTTCCTGAGACTTTTGCCTTCAGAGTACCCTGTAGGGACTGTCCCTGTGCAAACTGATGGCTAGGGATGAACATTTCATCTGATGAGATTGTCATTTGAAAGCTAAATAGTTTCAAAGCCACCACTGTTTCAGAGCTGGTTGGATATCAGCAGGCTTGAAGAACACTGGGGCTGGACCCTTCCCTGTAATCAACAGCTTATAAAAAACAAGGGAAGGAAGCACAGGACTGTAATTCCAAGCTAAAGGAATGTGGCCTAATTCATATGTTTGTCCCTTGAGGAGGTTTTATATACTCAATTTCCCAGAAAGTGGCTAATAAATGACTGTGCAATCCTTGGTACAGGAGACTAAACTTGGTAAGATTGCTGGGTAGCAAGGGGCTTTGAGATAAAAAGGAAGACCCACATTGCTTCCTACTGTAAGGGTCAAATTAGACATGCCTGCCAGCTATCTGGACAAGACAAAGGTCCTCATGAAAAGCTGCTTGCTCTAGAGGCATTATAAATATATAAAGCCTGCACAGAATGTCCATCAGCACAGAGGTCTATTTGGCTACTTTTCTCCCTTTCTATGGGAGACCATAGCCTCTGTACTGTCATAAACATTGCCTGCCTTCTGCACCATGCATCTTGTATGAATTCCTTCAGTGGAGTTTACAAGACTAGAGACCCAAGGTGAGTCTAGATTGAGACCCTGGAGTCACTTTCTCAAACAACTTTAGCCATGCCCACTGTTTCATTAAACATTGAAGACAGTCATTTCCCAGTGGAGTGGGGCATTCCCTGATGGAAGCCTCTAAGGGTGTAGTCTCCAGCGACAGTGAGAATTGCTAGCAGAGTAACAGCTGTCATATTTAAGTCTCTCATTGAAGAAATATGCTCAGCATACAGTAGGTAGATTGCAGAGTTAGACGTTCTCTTGAGAGACAGCTCCTAAGAACACCTGGGCAGTACTACACATCTGTTTGAACTTGTACTAACTGTTCATAGAGTATCTAGTGTCTGTTCATAGTGAGCATTCTTCCATGTCTCCTTATATGATCATATTATAGAGAATAGCATGGTGCATGGCTCATCTTTTAAAACCTGTCTTAGTACATGCTTTCTCTGTAAAGTCTTGAATTTATTCTTCATCTGATTTTATACTTCTCAGGCACTCGCAGAGAAACTTGTGTAAATCTCTCTGGCAGTGCTAATGACATTTTATTATCTTTATTTGCTAATTCTACTTGGTAAGGGCACTCAAAGACTATAGATTGTCTCATGCTTTCCTAAATAGTGATAAGAAAGAGGACTTTGGAATAAGACTTGTAAATGAAGTTATCTCCAGCAAACCACTTAACTTCTCCATGCCTCAGGTCCTTCATTTATGAAGGAGAGATTAAGGCATTAACTGAAGGAGATGTAATGGAAATTGTGTGTTGTAATCTACATAAATGGCTTTAAGCAGTACACAAGTGCAGCTGCAGCCATTAACATTGCTATGGTATTTAAGTCAGCATGTGACACAGAAATAACACTTAGAATGGTTTTCAAAGAACACAGTGTCACATATTTAATAAACGTCTTGCTTCAGCTGCTATAAACAATAGGTAAGATATAAATCTATTTTATTAATGCCTGATTTTTTGGCTTATTATGGCACAAACTCAGTTTTAGAAATTTCATTGTTTAGAGTTGATGGATTGGTAATGTATGGGGACTTTTGAGAGAAAGAACTCAATCTTTCCCTGTGTGAGCTTGAACTTGTAACTGCCTTATCTCTGCAGTCACCTCAAAAAATTAAGCATCAAAGGACAAATAGCCAATGAATACAGGGGAAAATATCCCATTGCTGCACTTGCAGAAGACCCAAGTTTTATTTCCAGCCCCTTTGTCAAGGAACTCAAAACCTCTTGTGACTCCAGCTCTAGGTGATCTGACACCATGTCCTGGCTTCAGTGGGTACCTGAATTCATAGAGATTCTCCCACCCCATTCCAAATGACGATCACAAACAACAAACACCAATAATGTAAAAACCAAAGCCAAACCATAACAACAGCTGAGGAGATTTACTGATGGTGAAATGCCCCCTCTTCTTGGCCAGGCACAGCCTGTGCAGTTATGACATCACGGCATCTGTGGCTGCCAGCAGCAAGCCTAAACAAGATCAGGCTTATGCACAGTCAGTCATGGATTGTGGAAGGTTTATTGTAACCCTAACACTCCACCCTGAACTATTTACTACTTATGAATAAATGATTAAAGATAGCTGAGAATCTGGCCTTTATAATCCAGATCCACACTGTTTGAACTTGTACCAACTCTTTGTAGTATATTTGGTGTTTGTTTGCCATAAGCATCTTTTCATGACTCCTTTTGAGATCGTAGCATGGAGTACAGCTCCATGTGTTTGAGAAAAAATGGCTCATCTTTCAAAACCCCCCTACCTCAGTAGTTTGTTTCTCTGTAAAATCTATAAGGGATGACTATTGGTGGAGCAGAATACTCATAGTCTCCAGTGATGTGTCCACTGAGGAGCCTACCATGCTCCAGTGTATACTTCCAAAGCCAGCATCACACAGATGGGCCAGCATCTCACAATTGCTTCACACGAGAAGAGGTAACAGAAAGGCAGTCTGTGGGGGAAAGGACTTGGTCTTGTAAGGAAGTGTGGAGGTTTTAGAGATGACAGTGTTTCAGGGTGACAATAATCTGAATGCTCCCTATGCCTGTAGAAAATCAGTGAAGAAACAACTTAATAGAAAAGTTATAAAGCAAAGGCAAATAATATGTGCCCCCAAAAGGAACCATTGATGTCTGAGTAAAAGGCTGTGTCATTATCTCTCACCTACTGTCCCATTGGTTACTCCCAGGCTTTGGCTACTATGGAAATCTGTTTCTAACACCTGCACAGGCTTCTGCACCATCACCAGCAGCTCTGTTGCCTTTGAATAATGAGGAGAGTGCTGTTAGGTCTCATGATAAAAAGCATGCTTGCTTTACTAAAACCAATGGCAATTTTTCCTGTGTCCACACCAAAAAGAAGAGCTGGAATGTCAGCTATGGACTGGAGTTGACCTGCCTCTCAGCTGTACTCTGGAGGGGTCACTCATTATGAAGGATGTTTACCCAAAATCACAGTATATAGCTAAGCTCTTGGGGAGTCCCCCTTTCTTGTTCATGGCCTATTCCATCCACCACAGTGGGGACTTGTATTTTCTAAGCTAACTATCAGTTTAGTTAGTTTCCCATTCTCACAACTTTAATCATTGCAGTGTGAATCCAGATTAGAATGGTCAGGTTTTAAACCAAGCTTAAGCGTTTATGCTTCAAGCTTAGCGAATTGATAATGTGAACTCTGCTAAATTGATTCGTGACTGGGGCTTGGAAGAACAATGAACTAAGTGCATCTCGTATTTGAAAAATTCTCTCTCTGTGATGTAATCATCTCACTGATAAGCTGTGATGTACAGATACAAATTACAGTGCATACCTGAGATTTGGTTGGACTGGAGGCCAAAGCTTGTGCCAGACCAGCCCCAGAGGAGCAGAGGACTCAGCTTTGCCTTGCACACAGGCAAGGCCCCACTAGTATGTGTCAGTTTGAATTTATAATACTGTGGGTGGATCATTGAGAGTGCAGACATGGGGCCTTTGGACTGTGATGTGTCCACAGATGCTCTAGTTCCATGGGGAATGCTCAACAATGAGGTTCACAGCGACACAAAAGCAGGAGTTGTGGATGTAGTCTTCAGACACTTCTAAGAATGTTCAATTTGTGTGTCCAGCATTGCCTGCTCCTGCCTTGGATTTTTAAAAAAGTTCATTCCTCCTCTTAAGGAAACAAGAACATCTCCTATTTGTCTTTTAATGTAATTTCAATGTCCTACATTTTGAGTGATTTTTCATAGAAGTATTTTTGAATATATTTTTTTCTTTTAATACATTTACTGAATTAACCCAAGTCCTATAAATAGATTTATTTTCTTTTAGTATTAGGTGATATCTGAAAGATTTTCTTTTTAAAATACAGATTTCTGGAGAGATAGCTTAGAGGATAAAGTGCTTTCCCTGTAGGAACTAGAACCTGAGTTCATCCCTAGATCCCATGTGACAGAGTCAGGTATGGTACCATATGCTTTAATCCTGACAGTACAGAGGTAGAGACTGACAGATCCCAGGGACTCATTGGTATCCTAGTCTGGACAAATCAGCACATTGCAGGACAATGAGGAAAGCATGTATCAAAAAACAAGGTGCAAGGCACCAGAGGGACAATTGAAGTTGTTCTCTGGATACCACATGCATATATGCACACAAGCCTGTGCCTATGCCCATGCTCACATGCACACACACAGAAACAGATAGAAGATAGGCACACAAAGCAGGTTGCAACATGGAAAATGTATATTCTGACTTATGAATATCATGCCAATGTTCTAACTCTGCTATTAGAGTTGAGAATTTACTAGAAACGTCTCAAAAGAACAATTTTGAGAATATGGCACAATATGGAAACTTAAGGTGAATTTTCAGCTACTACTAAGTTAATCAAAAGAGAAATAAAACTATGTCACAGTGGGGTTTCTCTACTGTCAATACTTTGTTTCTGAGCTTCCAGAACAGTGAGCATCTGAGAAGCTGTTCTCCTAGATGTATACCCTATTTATGTTTTATTATATTTTTTTCATTCATTTCAGTACAATTAAATAATACCAAAACTTCTAACTTAAGTGATTTTTAATTTTAAGAGAAAAATAACCAATTTTTTATTCCTCCTTTGCAATTTATTCTAATGATACTTTCTTATGTTTCACAATCCCCAAGAAACTGAGTAGTGGCAGGATTATCCCTGGCTCATAAGGTTGTTAGCATAGCCCTCCCTCACCCCACAGGCATCCCACAGGTGATGCTAGTTTGTACTTGACCACTGTTCCTACATGTGCTTGTCCACACAGCTTCCTGAGGGAAGAGGGAATGCTGAGAAATAGTTACTGTGTCTGATTCATTGGAGATGGAGGTTTGGTTTGGGGTTTACTCCACACAAATTTCATTAAATATACAACTATCCTGAGTGCTGATTGGCTAGCAAGCAGATTTCTGCTAATGAGACACTATGCACTAGACAAGATGCTGAATATTTTAACCCCATAGTTAGCCAATCAGAGGACAGGACCCCAACAATGCCTGAACACTGTTTTTCACATGATTTAAAAGCTCAAGGCAGCTTGCACTGAGCTGGACTTGAATTCTTGTAAAGCAGTGGTTTGTTAGAGAAAGAGAGAGAGAGAGAGAATGAGACAGAGACAGACAGAGAGAGAGAGAGAGAGAGAGAGAGAGAGAGAGAGAGAGGACATGTTTTGGCTAACCAGTGCCTCACAGTGCTGGTAACAATTATGATTTGGAAAATCACTCATCCTTACTTGTCTGGTAGGAAACATCTTGATGGAGACGTCATTATCTTGTCACACTGATTTAAAAATGGAGTACTAGGCAGTTTTTCTCATCCCTACCTGGCTGTCTAATCAGAATGGGTAGCAGATTAACTTCTGATTCTTGTGATTACTGTCTCATCAGGGAAGATTCACCTAAAAACCACTACTTTACCTTTTCAAGACTTGGTGAAGCATTTCCCTGGCTCTCTGAATACAGCCACAGATTGAAGTTTTCATAGTTCAAGATGAGCCCTGGGCATGACAGGGGCAGGGCTTCATACTACATGAAGAGAAGCCTTGGTCCACAACTATTAAAGTGTCAATCAGATATTTCAACACTGACCAGTGTTGGTTTAAAGAATTTGCTCTGTGCTCACCATATAGAAGGGTTTATTTATCTCTTCAGTGAGTCTTTCCTAGAAAAAAAAAAAGAAATTATCTCAGCTCTCTAATAATTCACATATAAATATTTGCATTACCTTTCATTAGTTTAGCTTATATCTAGGGAGCAAATGTACCCAGATCCCTTTTTTTATTCTGTTATATTAAAATGGATAGTATGCTGATTCAATGTGGACATTGCTACAGAGTTCCTGCTTCATGAAAGAGTCTGCCAGACATTCTGCAGGACACAGAGAAAAGTGACTGACAAACTGCCAACACAGGCAGACAACTTAAAGTTTCCTGCTTTGCTGAAGAGTCTGCCAGACACACTATGGCCTATGGGCTGAAGTTGAAACATTACAGAGGCACCTCGGGTGACTGACCAGGCAGTGAGTTGTCTCTGTCATTTCTAGAATTTATATACTAACCTTCTGTGGTCTTTGAAGGAGTTGAAGACAGATAGTTATGGTTATAGTTTTCCTTAGTTAGGAATAAAGATAAGGTACATATAAGACGTTAGACTCATGAATATAGGATAGATAATGAAATATGTCTTTAAATCTTACTAAATGTTAATGGACTAAATATTGTTAACTATGATACTTATTTGATAACTGTTGTGTGATATATTTTGCTATGTTAAGGTTAAAACCCTTCTTTTTATTTAGACAGAAATGAGATGATGGGAGATGTTATTCTGAAATATGTTTTTCATACTTGTTAATAAATAGAGCACTGTTGGCCAATAGGAAAGCAAGATAGGTGGGATTAGGTGACAAGGAGGATTCCAGGAAGTAGTAAGGAGGAGTCAATATGGAGAGATGGGGGAGAGCACACCAGCCCCTCTCCGGTAAGACGAGACCACGTGGAAATACTTAGATTAATAGAAATGGGTTAATACTTAAGACAGAGCTAGTAGATAAGAAACAAGTAACTGGCCAACAGCATTATATCAAATACAGGGTCTCTGTGTGTTAATTAGGGTTGGCGTGGCAGTGGGACTGGCGGGACCAGACCAGCTGGTGGAAAACCTATTCGTAACAATAGTATTTTTAAATAATTTACTTATTTTTATTTTGTATGCATTGGTATTTTGCGTACATGTATGTCTGTATGAGGGTGTCAGATCTTGGAGTTACAAACAGTTGTGAGATGCCATGTAGGTGCTGGGAGTTGAACCTGGGTTCTCTGGAAAAGCAGTCAGTATTCTTAACCGTTGAACTGAGTCTCTCCAGCTTTAAAGTGGATACTATTTTAACTCTATTTACTTGGAGTAAGTATGAATTTTACCTATTAAAGGGTATCTCAAATTTAAACACACCCACATTAGAATTTTACATTATATTGAGTATTTGATTAAGAGATTTGGCATAATTGGTGCTGGGTGATGGCAGCACACTCTTTTAGTCCCATCACCGAAGAGGCAGAGGCAGGCAGATCTCTGTGAGTTCAAGGGCAGCCTCATCTACAGTGTTCTAGAATAGCCAAGTTTACATAAAGAAACCCTGTCTCATCCCCCAAAAGAAAAGATTTAGAAAGATTATATAGTTTATCTATATAAACACACATATATGTATTATATGTATACATAAATATTTGTATGTAATTTATAGTAGGTACACAAAGTTAATACTCAATTTAGACTGAAATGGAGTCAGTTTTTCAAATGGGATTCAATCTTCTGACTACATGGGTGGCTTAGAGAATGTTATATATCATGTGTTATTAAGTTCAGTAAGCATTAGTGAAACTCTCCTAAGAACTTGGATAAGTTTAATTATTTAAGCTTCCTTTCTTCTTCTTTTTTGTTTTTTAGGTTTTATATAATAATTATTTAGGTTTTCTAGAAACCCAAAGATAGATTCTCACAGATGGACCATCAATATGGGGCACAAATTCAGGTTCATAAAGATGGCACCCAATATTGAGTGCCAATCTGTAGAATCTGACTTTGGGGGGCTTCAGTCAGATCCAGCCAATTTGCCTGGTTTGTACCTGAAAGGAGGAGTGCGGATTGAGAGATGGCAGGTAAATATACGAAGGAAAAGATAGAGACATAGAATAGAGTTAGGAGGGCAATTCAGTGAATACTGAATGCCCCAAGTTTATTTTTCAACATTCTAATACACCCAAACCAAAAGGAAGAAAAGTCAAAAGACTCTCATTATCTGACCTTGAAGTTTAAGAATAAGCATACCTTAAACCAAGTCTCTTGTTATTTAGATAAGACATCCACACCTTAGGCCAAATATCCTACAGTAACCCTGCCTTAGACCATTAGGTCTTACAACTTTAACCTTGAAAAAGTAAGGATAGTTTTGGACTCTCTGACCTTAAGTCAAGATGAAGTGAAGCCATTTTTAAAATGAACCCCAACATGTGAATTGGAAAGGATTACTGTCTGAGCTTTGTAGCCCCTTACCCTGGTGTAGGGTAGGGTTAAGAATTGTGTGGCTGCACAGTTGTCTTGAGTCAACTGGATGAGTCAAGACAGGATGCTGGCCTTAGTGATTTCAAAACCTGTGTTCCTTGTGAGTGCTCAACAGTACACAGAGATAAGAGAAACATCCATGCCCCAATTTAGTATGTTGACAGAAAAGAAACAGGGATATCATATTATCCAACAAACAATAACATCCCAATGAAATGTACTGGGGCCTTCACTAGAGTCCAGATGAAGGAGCAGGCTTTTGCCTGGTAAGAAAATGCTGCAGAGAAATAGCTGTCTGAAAGGAAACTTTTCCATATGAATTTGTAGGAGGGTTACCCTAGATGGAGAGAGCAGAGGATGGGAAAAATTACAGACATGAAATTCTGAAACATAATAAACTGGCATCTGAGTCCTTCCTTATTCTCCTGTATACAGGGCAGTCTAGTTGTAGCACCAAACATTTTTGTCACTCTTGTTTTTTCTATCTAGGACTTAATGACACAGACAGACATCCACACATGATGGTTTTGCTCCAAGGAAACAGAAATAGTTACGTGTTCTTCAGAGATGGCTAATTTAGAATTCTTCATATAACAGATTAAAGTTGATGGTACAATGAATTTAATAACCCTATTATCTTGTCAACATCAAGACTCTTATGAACCTATAAGAAGTATCACATATTTCAGCCGGGAAGTAGATGAATCAATGGAAATAGATGACAAAGCTATGAATTTCCTGGACACAAATCTTAGGACAAAAATTGTGTCATTCCGTTTATTGTTTTATCTTCAATAATGATGTATTTCTGGAGAATTATAGATGTTGCAGAATTATCTGTTGAATTCCAATGAATGAAATAACAACTAGCCCCGAAGAAAGCACACAAACACCATGATAAGATTGCATAATTAACATTCATAACTGAAGGAAGAACTGGTCAGACACCTAAAATCTGTACAACAAATATTAAGTAATTATTATGTATATGTACAAACAAAAATTTTAATTTAAAAACCATGCTAAACACAATATTACATAGGGCTTTTTCATATTTTAACAAGAAAGATGATAGTATCAGGGAACTTGCTGTCTTTGAAAGGTGTTCTGGCTTCCTCCTCTTCCTCCTCTTCTTCCTCTTCCTTGGACTGCCCTGTGCTTCTTTCCTTCCCCTTCCACAGAACTTACACTTCTGAGACATAATTCTCTGAAAATTTCTACATCCCAATTTTTAAGTCAGCTGAAGCAGGCAGGTCAGTATACCACATTGTGAGAAGCTCTGGATTCCATTTCTGGAAAGTTTCTTAAAGTTATTGCAAAAATTAGAGTGCTAACATCATGAGCATCCATTTGGTACAATAGGAGCACAGAACACAGAAATGATTATACATCATAGTATTACAGTTTTCTTACCGCAAAGAGCACAGAGTGTGTTCTCTGAGCTGCAGGCCTACCCTAGTGCAGAAGAGGAAAATATTAGAGAAGAGTATGTGGGCTGAAACCTGGTTCTCCTAACTTTAAAGTTTGACTCAGTCTCCTTAAATATATAAATGAATCCTCTCATGAAGGCTGGAGAGATGGCTCAGTCATCAAAGGCTAGGCTCATAACCAAAGAAATTTAAGTTTTTATACATTAATGACTATAGCCATTTCTTTAAGAATACAGAATCCCTGTCCCACGTAAGGAAGATATATTGTAACCCAGTGTGTTTGCAGCCACACTTCATGGTTTGTAAACTCCCTGCCTTACATTTTCTATAATTTCTATTAAAACATCACTCATTTCCAAAGGAATAATGAAACTGTTTTTTTTTAAAATAAACTTATTCAATTTATTGTATTTGTTGTACTTTAGCTGTTTCTTTTCATCTAAAGGAATACTAATACTATCTTTATTTATTTAAATTTGAGTTTCCTTGTATCTTCGTGTATTTTGATCACTGACCTACATGTTCCTCCTATTAGACAAAGTGTTTGCTCAAATAGGCCCATAGCACAATTCATTTAATATATTGTTTCATTCAATATATATTTTTTTAAAGCACTCATAATGTCTCAGGCTTTTGAGTCTCTTCGGAAAATGGCACCAAACATCATGAGTAAGTCAGGCGTGAAATTAGAAAATAATGTAAATAGGATCAGAAAGTCTATTTCCTTTAATGGAATTTCTAGCCATAGCTTAACATGTTGAACAGCATTAAGTTACATTAAGAAATCACAGTGCTACAGAGAGCAGAAGACAAACAGCAATGGTGCATGACTAAATCCTAGGAGAAACATGTGACTTTCTGACCGCCACTGATGTTTCCTTTGCTGGGTGAGGTTGGAATTAACCCATCTCAAGCAATGCAGGTTTGCACTTGGTGTGTATTAACCCTTTTCTCTGTATTCACAGCACTTTCAGACTGGTTTAGAGGTAGACATCACCTTCCAGGGTGTCTCCTGTTCATAGATATCTCTCTCCTATTATTATCCCAAACTTGTCCTTACATAGCTTATTAGCAGTTCACTTAGTGCTCCCTATGCATATTGGATATTCTAGAATAATGTCTAAACACAGTTCTCATGTACATAGTTGTATTTACCCAATATTGTGTCATCAGATAAATGTATCCATATAATTTCCCACTTAGCTGACACTTTAGCTCCAGGCGACTGAATTAAAGAAACCTATAAGATTGAGTAGGAAAGATAATGCTCTCTACTCTTTCCACTTTCCTCTGTGTTAACTCTATAGGATCATTTGTTAACATGGAAGATGGAATGAATTTACAGCAGGTGGGATGAACAATTGCTTCAGGAGCTGAGCACTATCTTAAACAGGATATTTATTTTGCTACAGTGATGATGGTGATCTTTCCATCTCTGCTTATAGAATAAGTTGCATTACATTGATGGTTTTTATAACTAGTGGCTGAAATTGCTACATGCATATTGTGCTTTGGTAAATGAGAGCAATATTAAAAATCTGCAGTTCCAAAATTTCTAAGCTGCCTTTGGTTGACTTATTTTCTGTGATTTGTCTTAGGCCCTACTCAGGGTTCTTTGCTTACTGATTCTATTACTTGTAAGCTCTTCTTCTTCTTCTTCTTCTCCTTCTTCTTCTTCTTCTTCTTCTTCTTCTTCTTCTTCTTCTTCTTCTTCTTCTTCTTCTTCTTCTTCTTCGCCTTCTTCTTCTTCTTCTTCTTCTTCTTCTTCTTCTTCTTCTTGTCATCGTCATCTTTTTCTTCTCCTTCTTCTTCTCCTCCTCCTCCTTCTTTTCCTCCTCTTCCTCTTCTTCTCCCAGTAATTATTAATAACACAAAATATAAGTTTTATTTAAAAATCATGGGAGATGTTACTATTCTTCACTCCAATGAATTTCAGTACTTTGGCAGTTTTTATTTCTGAGTCATGATTCAAATTGAAAACTTTCAGTTTCAAAATCTGGCAAAGTAGATGCTACTTTCCAGTGGAATGTGAAAACAATGTGACTGGATGGAGACTGAGTATTGAGTTCTTCTTTTCTTTGCTACTTACTTTGGATCTAAAACATAAAACTCTTGTATAAAACTCTCCCAGTTGTAGACCATGAATTTAGCTGGAGGCAAAAGATGTGACAGAAAGAGAATCAGGAGATTATCAAGTCCCATCTCCCAAAGAGATGCTTTATAAACCTGGAAATGACTTCAGCTTTAATCACTGACATAGCAGAGGCACAAGAAAATCTATTACCTGTTACTTCAAAGAAATGTCTTGACTTTCTGTGTCCACCTCAGAAGGCCACTTAGGTTTTCACCACCACAAGCACTAAAGTGGTTTGATTTACCACCATGGTGTTGAGGTTTTCCTTCTCCTGAAGTTAGATGTAACATATCTTGACTTAAGGTAGTATATTAAAGAAAAATGCTTATTTTCTTATCACTGAAGCCTAACAGAGTGACTGGAGGCATTTTCAATACATGTCTTAAACAAAAGTGTGCCCCCAGGAAATGCTGAATAAGCACTTGACAATTGACTCTGCCAACAACTTTGACCACATACCAAGTAAGTGCCTATGGAAGTTACAAGAGCATGGGCTGTGGAATATCTGTTTAGGAAAGCTTAGAGGGCAGCAATTGTATAGTGCACTTTGACTCATCTCTACCATAAACTCACTTACTCATATAATCTTAATGATGGTGATAATATTACACCAAATAGCTGAAGGATTGAATAAAAGTGTTAATCATCATAGGAGATGGCTAACATGAAGTGTATAACTAAATGGCTCTGAAGATGTAGGGTGCAATGTGAGATTAACCACAACTAGAATCATTCAAGGCTAGCTTTGCCAAATTGGATGCATGGCACGGTGTCTGACTAACTCATGTACAGATACCATTGGGATCTATTCTTATAGACCTGTCCTCCTCTTACTGTATAAAGGCATTAAAATCATTCCAGAAAACTTTCAGGACACCTAGATCTAGGATAATTATTATTTCTTAAATCTTTTCTTGCTTCTCTACTCAGCTCTTTCTATTATTTTTATTTTAATTTATAACTAGGTAAAAGTAATAATTGTCATGGTTCAAAACAGATTCACACATAAAATTATGACAGAGTTCTCCTACTTCACAGAAAGGAGAGCAAAGTCAACCACTTCAAAGGTTAAAAACATTTGCTGCTACACATTTTAGTGTTAAGTAATGACTTTTCACTGTGAGATTTTTTGTGTCATTTTTATCTGAGGTCTCTGCTTGTATTGAGTCAATTTTATTATTGTTAATGGGACTCTCAATCTTTTGGCAGCATCTAACAGCCTCAGGGAGGGCGGCCAACCAGCAAAGAGAGCAAAGGCAGAAACAGGAGTTGGTGGGGAGGGCTCAGGGAAGGGAGATCAGAAGTTCAGCCAAACAGCCAGCCAGAGGGACTAGGGCAGTTCCAAGAGGTCAGGCATCAGTCAGCCAACATTTGATAAACAAGTGAACTCAGCTACTGAGCTTCAGTCAGCTTCATTTTGCTGAGTCCCATCTTGGGAGGGAGGTGACCTGACTATTCCTTAAGCCCTGGAGGGCTTTCCAACAAAATCACTGTGTTCTTGAGCCAAAAACGTACATATGGGACCAAAAGAAATGATGTTGTTTTCATCAGTATTGCGAGGATAGAACAAAAAAGTTCAAAGATAGTTCCGTCTGTGCCAAGTATCTAGATCAATAATGGTTCATTGGACTCTAAGCCTCATGGGACAGGATGTATATTTAGTCTTTACTGCTATGTGTCTTTGTTTCTGTTTATCTGCTTTAAATTTGTTTCAAACTTACATATTCTTTGCTAGACATTACACAGGATTCCCATATTCTCCTTTCAAAGAACTCCCAGATTCTAGAATCTTCTATGCTGCATTTGTTTTTCCTGACCTCTCTTTCCCTCTTCCCCAAACAAAATACGCCTTCTCTAAATTTCCATTATTTAGTTCTCCCATCAGAATTTAAAAAAACATATACATGGTACTCAAACCACAGACTGTTCAAATTCTCTAACTGATCTTACAACTTCCTTTTCTCTCTTTCTTTGTCCAGGATCCTATTTAGCCATCCATATACCTTATCTATTAGGTCTCATTTATAGTCTTTGAATTGTTCCTTAACCTGTCCCTATTACACATGTTCATGAAGTTCTGGAAAAATCCATCTTCTCAATGTTCTCCCTTCAGTCTCTCTGCTAGGTCCACATGACTAGCTATAAGCCAAACATTCCTGGCAGTGTTTTCATTCAAGTGAGGTGGGGAGAACCTATAGGGCTCTCTACAACCCTAGCCTCCTTCCTCACTACCAAATAATTTCACAATGCTACTAGAAATAATAGGAGATATTTTCCTAGTGATTCCTAGTAAGCCATTTGGTTCTACCCCTGTTCTGACTTTCACAAATATAATCATATCATGAAGTCATTTCCACCGAAGAAAATTAGCAAAAGGGCAAATCAGGTCTTAGAGGTATGTAAGAAAGTAACAGGAATGGAGGTGGTTATTTGGAATTGAACTTTATGAAATATAATGAAAAAAGTGAACGAATGGGTTTGTAAATGGAGGGAGAACTGAAGCAAATAGTCATGCCATTCATGGAGAAGAACACAATGTGCCCAAGAGAACAATTTCAGAATTGAAGAAGATGAGAAATGAGGGGTTAGAAGGGTACCCACTGAGTCCAAAGTCACAGAGATACTCAGGCTGACACACAAGCAAAGTTTTACTACTGCACATCTATACGCAACAAAGAAGAATGGCTTTAAAATACCACCTGAAGATTTACCTCAGGGACAGCTGTGAACCTGGGTGAGAACAAAGGCACTCAAAAGAAATTGAAAATTTTACATGACATAAAGGCTTTTACTGTCCCGATCTGCAGCTGGATCTCTCTGCTTCACACATTTTATAATAATTTTTGTACATTCAGATCTTCCACTCAGACCAAGATTCATATTTACTGGAGAAGCTAATTAAAAACATTATATGGTCTCTTAGACTGCTCAGACCTTCTGGCTGAGACCCATATTCAGGGGGGTCCGAGTCAGTCCCCTGTTGGCTTCCCAGCTATCAGTCTAGTGGCCCTTAGCTCCTCCTTGTTCAGGTAAGCTGTCTCTATGTACTTCTACCGCATGGTCTTGTCCTCTCCATCTGCTTCTGGGTTCTAGTTCGACTCAGTGTTTATGTATGGGTGTTTGCTCCTGTTTTCAACAGGCATTAGTTGAGGACTCCAGGGAGAAGTTAGTTGTTGATCTCACTCTCCGGGAAGGGCATTTATGATAGCCTTTCCATGGAAGCTGAGATTGTTAGTTGGGAGCAGTCTTGTAGTTCCCTCGACCTTTCTTTGTGTTCAACTTTATCTTCAAACCAATATTGGCTCCCTCTTTTATGTTCTCTCTCTGTGTCTCTGTCTCTGTCTCTGTCTCTCTCTCTCTCTCTCTCTTTCCTAGTTTTCATTCCTAACCAGGCTCAATCCTCCTGGTCACACATGCCTTCCTCTCCTCCCTCTCATTTTCTCCTACTTCTCTCTCCATTAGCTGTCCTCCCCCACTTTACCTGAGGTCTGGGGGGACTTGTCCCTTCCCAGTTCTGTGAGGGACTTTATATGAATCTCTTAGAATACAACTTGTATCCTAGTTCCTCTGGTGATGTGAATTATAGGCTGGTGATCATTTGATCTAGTTCTAAAATCCATATATGAGTGAGTACATACTGTGTTTCTCTTTTTGTGACTGGGTTACCTCATTCAGGATGGTTTCTTCAAGTGCCATCCACTTGCCTGCGAATTTCAAGATACCATTATTTTTTTCTGCAGAGTAGTATTCCATTGTGTAGATGTGCCACATCTTCATTAACCATTCTTCAATTGAAGGGCATCTAGGTTGCTTCCAGGTTCTTGCTATTACAAATAGTGCTGCTATGAACATAGTTGAACAGATGTCTTTGTTGCATGGATGTGAATCCTTTGGGTATATGCCTAAGAGGGGGATTGCCGGGTCTTGTGGTAAACTAATTCCCATTTTCCTGAGGAACCGCCATACTGATCTCCAAAATGGCTGTATGAGTTTGCACTCCCACCAGCAGTGGAGGAGTGTTCCACTTTCTCCACATCCTCTCCAACATAAGTCATCACTGGTGTTTCTAATCTTACCCAGACCTCAGACAGTGGAGCCAGGATGTATCCCTGGTGCACAAAAGGACTTTGCAAACATATCCCCCATGGAGGGATAACTGCCTTATTCTAGAGATAGAAGAGAAGCCCTAGTCCCTACTTCACAGGACCTGTCAGATCTACATGACCCCAACTGGATGGCATTCCCCTACAGATGGTATTGTGGTGGGGGGTTGGGAGGGGAGGGTGTTTAGAGTGCATGGGAGAGGGTAGAGAGGGCAAAAGGGAGGGAAGGAGGGAGGGAGGGAGGGAGGGAGAGGGAACTGGGATCGACATGTAAAATAATAAATTAAAAAAAAAAAAAAAAAAAAAAAAAAACGCTTTGACTCCAAAATTTAAGTTGAAGAACAAGTTACTAGGGAAAAGTATTTCTATTTTTGTTTCCACAGAAAATGAAAAGATGTGGATTCCTTCCAGACTAATGTGGTTTGATCACACCAGACCACCTGAAACAGAGTACAAGCTAATCCTACATTCCAAACAGCTGGACAAAACAGCCCTACAGACTACAGCTAGGATATCTGAATCTTCTTCGAATCCCCCAAGACAGCGCCCCTTACCAGCAGGAAGTAGTTTGGAAAGAACGACGCCCAAATTCCCAAATATTGTGTATAAATGTTTGTTTTCATTTAATTGGACTTTGTTATATAAAATTAAATAAAAAATAAATAAAGAAAGAAACATTATATGGAAAAAATGTGAGTTTGGGCAAAAAATCCTCCAACTTAAAAAAAATAAGGTTCTTTCTATGTCTCAATAAAATGAACTATTTATCTGTTAGCAAAATAGTTATGGTCTTTCTTCCAGTTTTATTGGATTTGCTTTTCTCCTTTTTATTTTCTGAAGGAGAGCTAGACATTCCTGGCTGTGGTAGTTGGAAGCCTACTGTTCTGAAGCCATACCTTTATTTAATATTTAATGTTACCATACCATGATGTCTGTTACCAGTGCTTCACTTTGCTCTTCTGTAGATGTGTGTGTTTACACCATTACAATGCAAGTATAGAGAACAGCAGAAAGTCAGAAAGGAAGGCTTTACAAAGTCCCTCAAGCAGTAAGAATAAAATTTCAAGTAACAAGATATCTAATTTCAAAATCTTCTTCAAACATAGAGTTAGCAAAACCATGTAGCTGTCATATAAACAGACCACATGCCCATGGAACAGAAGAATCTGGGGAAAAATTAACACAATTTTAGTTCATTGACAAAGGGTCCAAGAACACAGAAAGGCATAAGCACACTCTTGCCAACCAGTGCTGCTGACACAGTGGCTATCCACATGAAGACTAGTGTAATTTGAGTTTCACTCTCCACCATTCATTAAAAAAAAAAATCTAAAATGGTTTATAAAACATGAAAACTGAAAGTATAAATGTTTTATATGCAGAAAGACTTTGTGATATTGATTTTGGCAATGATTTATTTTTAGTATGACACTAAAGCATAGACAATACAGTTAAAATAGAGAAGAGGGATTGCATTATTAACAAACAAAGAAACAGAGATGGAAATGAAAACTCTCCACCCAATGAAGGGAGTGTGATGACAACACCATCCATATAATTAGACTAAATATCTGCATACCATGTTTTATAAAAAAAATCAACATACAAAATTAACGAGGAACTGAATCAACAGTATAGAATCAGATGATGTAATGTTTACAATGAACAAATAACCTGATGATATTTCTTAAAGGATGATATACAAAGGGGAACAATGGTTGTTTAAAAATTGTTCAGTAATATGATTGGCCTTGGAAATGAAATCAGAACTACAATGTGTTGTATGAGAACTGTGAATATGACCTTTGACAAGAAGAAAGAGGAACTATTGTCAAGCACATGGAAGAACAGGACAATCGGTTCTGCTCCAGAGAGGGTGAATAGGAATAGTTACTCCTACCAGCAATCCAGGTGTTCCTCATAAAACCAAAAGCAGAACTACTATGGGACCTAGCAACCTTATTTTTGTGTTATACTCAAACATAATGAAAAGACACCTGCACACCAAGTCTCACCACAGAATTGTTCAGCATGGCCAACATGTAGACTCAACCTAAATGTTCAATGGGCAAAGAAATTATAAAATACACCTCACAGAGGTGGAGGAGGGGGAGAGGGAATGTTGCTGAAGTTTTTCTTTCCAGCCTGGGCCTACAGCCATTTAGGCCCAAAGAAACACACAGACAGTATATTAATTATTAAACTGTTGGCCAATTGCTGGGGCTTCTTATTGGCTAGCTCTGTCATAATTATCAACCCATTTCCATAAATCTATGTATTTCCACATGGTCTTGGCCTACCAGAGAATGCCTGGGTTTGTTACTCCTTTAGCAGCTACATGGTGTCTCTTTGAGGCATTTCTCTCCCCAGTATTCTTCTCATGTCCTAGCCCCGCATGTCTTCCTGACTCTATTGGTCAAACAATGTTTTATTCATCAATAAACAAGAGAAACACATATACAGAAGGAAATCCCCCGTCAAGGGGGAGACAATTAATACTCAATCTCAAAGTAATAGGAATCTCATTATTTTAAAGAAAAGTGAATGAGCACTAGGAACATTGTTCTGTATGATTCAAACAAACCAAGGGAATAGGACCATGCTGCCAGCCAAGGCAGTGAGGATGTCCATGATCCATGCTGCTGCCAGCCATTATAGGTAAGGAAGCTTCTTTTGCAGTGGTATCAATGACTGCAGATTCTTAATTCAGAAGGAGACATTGAAAGCTTTTGTGGCAATTACCCACCACACAGACCCCCTTTCATAAAAAAACAAGTCCAGACAGGAAGCCATTGAAGACAGTCCTTAAAAACTGTGATAAATATGTTCTCCACAGGTGATGGCTTCTGGCAGGGGATGGGTAAGGACTCGGTTATCTATAAGGGGCTGGCCCCTGGGAGGTTGACCATGCTCCAGTGAGTCTGGACTTGGTGTATTTCCTTTTTCTTTTTGTATGTGTGCAAAGAGGCACAAAGGCGGGAGGGTGGACCTGGACCTGGGAAGAATATGAAGTGAATGTGATCTAGGTGCATTGTGTGGAATTCCCAGATAATCAATAGAGATATTACATTAGAGAAAAAACAAACAACAACAACAAAAAGAAACAACAACAGCAAAGGAAGTTGTGTCAGGTCTATCTGTGTGTGGAACCTAAAATAGTGTGACAGTGGGGGAGAATTAGAGGGGGTAGCATATTGACTACAGTTACAGCATGTTTCAGCTTTGAAATTTGCACAGAGAGTAGGTTTGGAATGTTCGTGACCATGTGAGAAGATGGTAATGTTAATGGGTTCTGATGACTCCATTATTTCATACACATGTGTCAAAATTTCATCTATACTGTAAATATGTGCATTTTGTCCAGTTGTACCTGTGTGTAAAGTTGGAGATATAACTTAATAAATACATGGGTTAGCAATACCTGATGGCACCAAAGATTGGTGACTCAGTGAAACAGGAAGCAGAAAGCCAAATTTTGTAAGAAATGTGAATCATTAAGCTTATGTAGTAAACAATACAGAAGATAAGAGAGGTGGGGGGAGATGGAGGGAGGGAGAGAGAGAGAGAGAGAGAGAGAGAGAGAGAAGAAGAAGAAGAAGAAGAAGAAGAAAATTAAGGAAAACGAGAAAAGGAAAACATGTACTATATTTTTTGCCAGAAGGCACATGAAAACTGTCTAGCAGAACCATCAAGACTAGCCATGATGTCAATCGCACCTCTCTGAGCTATTTTTTTTCAGCCACAGCCTTTTAAATCACTACTGTTTGTGCAGTTCTGTGATACTTTGGACCATTAAAAACATGCACCAGCTTTTCTAGTTACTCTTGGCAGGGGCTGGTTTATAACACACTATTCAGTTACTAAATGAATTGCTGTCTTTTGCATGTTTATAATCCTAAAAGGTCCTTGGGGAAAAGGCATGGCTTCGAGGGTGGCCTAGTTGGAGGTCTCTCTGTTGTTGGGCATATGTCCCCAAAAGTTGGGCTCTGGTGTCATCATCTTGCTTCAGCTTTGTGATGTGCTCCTTTCTGCCACATACTAATGCTATAGCATCCTCCTTTTGTCAGAGAACCAAAGGAGTGGATTACTTGATCTTGTATAGGAACTCCCAGAATCATGAGCCAAAATAAACATTTTCTCTTTATAAATGAATGGCTTTGTGTATTTTGTTATAGCAGCTCAAAGATGAACAAAGTAGAGTGATCATTACTTTACAGTCAGAAATAAAATAATTTTTTATTGACAATATGAAAATAGAAACAAAGAACACATGAAATCCCTCTTAATTGGCATGAGTCTTCTCTATAATATCAGCACCATTAGACACTGGCGTGTTTAGTTTCCAACTTGTAGAAAAAAAAAATCAGAATTTTTTTTTCAGCTTCCTTCAGCTGACAGCGAGTCTGAGGATACTGCTGATGCTCAATGGGAGCTCTATAATATTGTAATATACAATACTGTGCCTTGCATGCAGCAGCCATGATTTTTTTTAATATCCCTTATTTGGCCAGCTGTTTTTCATTTGACATACAAAGGCTTTAAAAAAATGGTTTGTTTATAACATATGTGTATGAGTGTTTGCCTGCATGATTTTATATGTGCTTTGTGCATATCTGATGACTGCAGAAGCCAGAAGAGGGCAATGGATCCCCTGAAACTGGAGGTATAGATGCTTATGAGCCACTTTGTGGGTGCTGGGCTCTGAACCTGGGTCCTCTGGAAGACTAATCAGTGCTCTTAACCACTGTGACAGCTATTCTGGTTTGTCTACTTGAATACATGTGGAATTAACTAAAACATAAGTGGTTGGGTACATCTATGAGGGACTTTTTCTCAATTAAATCATTTAAAAATGGGAAGATCCACTTGTAATCCAGATACTTTGAAGATCCACCTTTAATCTGGGCCACACTTTCTGCTGACAGCCTGTAGAAAGGTAGAAGGGAGCTTAATTCCTTCACCTGCTCTTTCTCACTCTAGATGGTGAGTTCATCGCTTCACTGGTATTAGAGCTTACTTTTTTGGGATTCTGGCATGTACTGAAGACCAGTTCAGACATCCAGCCTCATGGACTGAACAACTACCGGATTCTTGGACCTTCTGTTGGTAGACAGCCATTGATGGACTAACTGGACCACAGCCTATAAGCCATTCTAATAAATACCCCTTATAATTATTCTATCAGTTCTGTTCCTCTAGAGAACCCTGGCTAATATAACCATTGATTCATATCTCCATCCCTCCATAATGTTTTTTCAAATAATGTTTTAAGCACCTTTATTCTCAGAAAACTGAAGGCAGTTAATTAAGACATGGAACAAGTCACCAATATTATAACAAGCACCAGAATATTTAGCAATTATGTATATAAAAGTCCCTGGGAGAAGCATAAATAAAATAAACTTTTTAAAAAAGAGAACATTTTTGCCTCTTGAACTTTAGAAATGTAAAGTTCCCATGTTTAAAGATGTTATAATCTGCTGATTTGTGTTGAAAGAACAGTTTGAGATTCCCAGGATACTTTTCAAAATCTTTAAATGCTGAAGTCAGTGGATGGGATGGGACTTAGACAAACACATCACACAGTATACAGGCAGGTGCTGCCAGAGGAAGGTCTACGTGACACAATGTTGGGTTTTGCCACACTGACACCTAGGACTCTGGGGATGGTTAGATGGCTGCACTGGAGCAGGGTCATTTACACACTGTGTACTGTGAACCCCTCCCTGCTGAGATTTAAGATCCCAGAGTGACTTCATCAAGTTCAGAGTTACAAAGGCAGTGGAGGCTTTTGTGTAGGCCAACAATGAACTAAGCAGAGACTCTGCTGTTGTGCTTACAAATAAGCCAGTTACTTTCAAAAGTTAGCTACAGATAATTTCTCAGAGTTCTGCTCTATGACCTGTTACAGGACAGTGTAGTAAAATGTAATTGTAACTGGCTTGGTAATGGGGAACACTCACACAGGGCTGCTGGAAAAAAATGTAATGACTCAACCAATGGAAATAGGCAATGGAATCATGTTCCTTCATATTTCAGGCAGCCCAGGTCTCCTAAGGGTTATAGATTGTTGCCCACCGAATTTGTTCTCAATAGAGAATGGTCTGCTCAGTTGTATCTTCTTTGTGAAGCACCGAATGAATTAGGAGCTATAAGCTTGAAGACCTCCTGAGATGACAGTAGGTGCTGAAGTCACAGCTCTTCCCAAGGGCAGGAAATTATTACATGGAAACATTTTCCTTTGTTTTTCCTCATTTCTAGATGGTATGCTTATGGGAAAAAAATGGATTTTCACTAATTTATATTACGACACTGTTTTTGGTACATTTGGTTGTTGATAATTTAAGTATGCTTTGTTTCTAATTTTGGTGTTAAAAATTCACCTCACCAAAACAAAAAGGATCCACTTACCCATGCATCCATGTTAATCTCTTCATGCAGATTTTCATTTATTGATCCAGTAACCTTATTCTTTTGAAATTTAATATGCAAATTGCCTTACCCACTAAAAATGATAAAGTTCAAAGTTTACTTTTGAGTCTTCACAAAGAACACAAATTATTAAAATTAAAACTGCATAGTAATTGTTTTTGATTATGAAATTGAGAGGTATGAAAGGAGAGACTATTTTTTAAGTCAAGTTAATTTTTTTATCTTACACTCAGATTGTGTTTTCCCCTCCCCCATTAGTCCACTCCTCTTTTATTTCTGTTCAGAAAGAGACAGATCTCACATGGGTATCAACAAAGCACAGCATATCAAATTTTAGTAGTACTGAGCACTCCACAAGGGGAGATTTTATGTAGAAAGATTTTATGTTAAATTTTATAACATGACAACTTAAGCTTCCTATGTTCTCTATGTGTGTGTATGTATGTGAGTCTATGTGTGTGTGTTTGTGTGTGTGTTCTCTATGTGTGTGTGTGTGTAAGAGAGAGAGCACATGGATAATGAGTATGCTGTGTGTAGAAAGAGGGTTTCTGTGTGTCTGAATTCTAGGGCTCTCTCTGTGCGAAGTGACAGGGAGTATCTCCTACACTCCTTTTGATACTTGCTTATTGAATCATTGTAATATAACTTTTGTGGAAAAATATATTTAAATTTCAGTTAGAAAGTACAAACTATTATTCGTAAAGGAGAACTCTAGTAGTAGGCTCTAGTAACAGGGAGCTCTGTGGAATGCACACTGCTCTTGCAAAAGATTTGAGTTCAGTTTACAACATGGGCTACTAAGCCTGCCTTGGGACTATGTTAACACTGGCGTGCGCGCGTGCACACACACACACACACAAAGACAGATGGACAGATGGATTGATGGACCATCAGATGGATAGACTGATATGCACATATACAAATATTTTGGTTAAGTTTTGAGTTGCACCAGAGTGTGGCTACAATTTTCCTTCTGTGTCCTGGATCTGCTGGTTTATGGTCTGTTCAGTACACAACTGCTGGGTCTAGTTGGCATGTGGTGTTGGCAAATCTTTCATTTCCTCACTACCTCATGTCTAGTTGTATGTATTATTGAACATAGTGCATAACAATGTTTAAATGTTACAGGGGAACTGTGAGTTTTTTTTTCAGTATTCTTAAATATAATTTTATACATTTGGAAGAAATATTGTTAGGTGAAAATATATTTATAATTGTATGTCTTCTAGAAGGGACTTATAATTTTATTATTATATAATAGCTTTCTTTGAGTTAAATTACTTCCTCCTTAAAGCCTGTTTTGCACATTACTATGTCACCTCAGATCTCTTTTGAGTATGTTAAGATGGAGTATATTTTCCTACTCCTTAACTTTCAACCAATTTGTTTCTTTAAATCTAAAACAAGTTTTAGGGACAACATATGTTCAAATCACATTTTAACTTAGCCTTCAATATCTGCTTTTTAATGGAAAGTTTAACCTATTTATATTTAATGTTATTTTGTCTGAAGGGATTTCTTTCTGTCCGTTGCAGTCTGTTACCTATATACCTTTATGTCTTTTATTAATCTCTAAATTTTATCATTACAACATTCTTTTACACCAAATAAATAACCTCAAGTATATCTTACCACTTTCAATGTTATCATGAATGATAACATTGATAGTCTTTTAAAAGCCAGTGTATGGTCTGGCTGGATACCAACTTAGCTACAGTTTGCAGAATGTGCTGCTCTGGTGGTAGCTCATTAAGATTGCATTCTCTCTCTTTTCATTGAGTGGCTCTCCAGTGTCCTTTCATTTCAGCTTTATTTCTGCACATGGTATCTTTTTGTTGCAAAGTGGGCTTCCTGAACTTTTCCATTCACCAACTATGGATATTAGTCCTTTTACTATTTGTGTTTAGTTTTTTTTTTCTGAGCTAACTATATAAAAACATTGCACTTTATTGTGGTTGCAATCTTCTATTATATTAGGAAGTGGTTACTTGACATTTGGATGAAGATTCCCTCAAGTATTTAGACCCTCAAAAATACTTTCTAGCTTCCCAAGTAAGACCTGGGTGACTGGGAGTACTGGAGTTGTTAATAGCACCCTCCACGTTGTTCCTTCTACTTTCGTGTAACTGCAAGGCCACTGGAGGGGGGAAACTGCAGCCTTCTTCTGTTTGGTCTGAGCATGTGCACACCATGAACAAGTTGGAGCAAGGGCACAACTTCTGAGCTTGTCTTTGGATAAACAACAGAGAGAAACCAACCAACCAAATAACCATCTAACCAACTAATCTACCAACCAACCAACCAACCAACCAACCAACCAACCAACCAACCTATACTTAACGTATCATCTTTATGAAAGAGATTTGCACTGTTGAGTATAACACCAGGAAAGGCTGAGTAATCACTGACTGTATGACTGTGTGTGTTTGTTTCCATGTGTGTCTATGAATGCTGCAAGATGGATAAAGATCAGTGTTTTAAAAGAATTGATTCTGACAGTTTTTCCTTATTTTACAGAATAGCAGAATTTTTAAATTCTGTATTCTGCTCCTATGGCTGACACTGCTGGTATCATTGTCTGCAAACTGTCACTGTAGAAAATACTGTTTCCTTTTTTTTTTTAAATTGGCCTTGAATATAGTAGTTTATGTCCTTAATTTTTCATTGACTGATTAATTTTTTCTTATTTTATTTGTTTTCATGAGTATTTTACTTATCCACAAACACACACACACACATACACCAGATATATATATATATATATATATATATATATATATATATATATATATATATCATGTACATGTCTGGTATCCACAGAGGTCAAAAGGGGGCATTGAATCCCTTGGAATAGTAATTACAGATGACTGTGAGCTGCCATGTGGGTCCTCTATAAGAGCAGGCAGTGCTTTTAAGCACCATGCCATCTCTCAAGCCCTTGAAAACTTTTTTCTTTACAAATACCTGTTTTATTATTAACTCATCTGAAACATATGTTTCAGACACAGTATGAAATTAAGTAGAAAAATAAGCATCTGCATAGTGTGCTGGTATATGTGCTTGATATTCAATATTGATACTATGTTTTTCTTATATGAATAAATTTGCCTTTTAATTAACTTATTCAAAATAAAATAACACAGTGAATTTAGCACCTGGGTGTTCTACAGTTGAGAGCATTGTCCCACTAGGGATAAAATAAGCATTCTCAGAACCAGGTTTTCTGCCTAAGTTTGTTTAACTTGGACCATGGACCTTGTGGCTGAATGACATGCTTCATTCCAATTTTGAAACTGTCAGCTGAGTTAGGATGTGTTGATGAATGTTATTTCTTTTACTAGAAGCATGAACACTGGGACATTCCTGCTGCCTGCTTGTTCCATGGCATAATGAGAGGTCTTGGGACTTTTCTCTGGTGGGTAGATCTTGGCACCTGAGGCTGACAGGTATATTTCAGGCAGCCTCTACTATAAAGTTCCATTTTGCCTTTGTTAATGGTCCCAGAGGCACCTTTACCCTACTTCTCTTGAGCATGTGCGATACTGTAGACTCCTCTGAGACTGTCCTGGTGTTATATATAATATACTGTTACTTCTTCATGGATTCTATTTCTGCACAGGAGCACAAGGTCTGTTGACACTTGGTTTACTGCTGAAACCCAATTTTTGGTGTCTCATAGGCCACTGCAGGTTTCTGTACTGAAATGTTATGACAACCTGGATAAAAAGTCATCCTTTGCTCATTTCCCTATAGGTTCTGGGGGTCTAATCATGCACCTGAACAAGCTTTGGAAACTGGGCATGTGCTGATAATCACAACGTCAGAGCATCCATTTCAGCTGTCACTTTTGATGCTCATAGAGTTTATGGGGTTAGGGACTCCTTGTGAAAAACCATTTCAGAACTAGTTTAAAACATATAGCACTTATGTCAGTTTATAAAGTGGGGTACATAAAAAACCAATATGTGGCAGATCTGTGTGAAGAGGAATGATGTGATGGAAGCCAAGAAGATGCTGTTGAACTGTACAGTGACAATGCAAATCTTTAGAGAATCTTGCCATCTAGAGACCGAGAACCTTACTGGTCCTTAATAATTGAACTGAATGTCTCAGTGACTGGACGTCAGCACAGCTGCCCTACTTGTTTACCCTGTGCATTTGTTGTGGTTTTGATGCTGAGATGAAACTCTCGGCCATCTGCATGCTAAGCCAGCATTCTAATCCTGGGCTATACTCCAGCTGCTACCCTGTAAATCTGTGTAATCTGATAGTCAGGATCATTTAAAATCCAAGGTTGACTTCACTATAGATAATTACTTCTGCTCAGAGATTGCATTAATAGAAATATGTTTTCTTTCCAACTAGTATTACTCAGTTTGATATCGATGTAAACTAGGCATGTCTAATCGATAGCAAATTAGGAAATCTAATGAATCAATGTTAATAAAAGAGGATGAAGATTCAGATTCTATATATTTAGACGCAGTAAGAAAACAGTAGAACCTGGCTAGATTTTATGATAAAAATATGAAGAAAAAACTATTTTTGTTAGGAACATTTTAAGGTCCAATGTTATGAGTAGGTTTCCCCCTCACTGCTGCACCAGCCCCAAATAACACAGAGACTCTGTATTTGATATAATTCTGTTGGCTAGTTACTAGTTTCTTATTGGCTAGCTATGTCTTAATTATTAACCCATTTCCATTAATCTAAATACTTCCACATGGTCTTATCTTACCGGAGAGAGGGGCTGGTATTCTTCTGTCTCCATCCTCCATCTTGGATCTCTCCCCTACCACTTCCTCTCTCCTCCTAGTCTCCTAGTCCCACCTATCTTGCTTTCCTATTTCCCAACAGTGCTTTATTCATTAACCAATAAGAGAAACATATTTACAGAATGATATCTCCCATCAGCCCAAGGCTGCAAAACTACATGGCTGGATTTCGGGAAGGCCAATGGCATTTCCTTGCTCACAGATTCTGTGCAATTGAACTCCCAGGTCTCCTAGTGTTTCTCTTGTCTGGCCATGTCTTTGAGTTGGCTCTGCTTGAAGTTACCGTTAAATCTTTTCACATTTTCTTGAAGTGCTTACACATGGATTCACCAGCATCAATTGGTCTAATATCTATTTACTAAGAGATTATAGGATGGCTAGAGAACAAGAACTCACACAATCTCCATTATAAAAGCAGGTTTAGGGAACATGACATTTCAGAGAGTTGGGCTTAGGTGAGAAGCAGTAAAGGCACTCTGACTACCCTTGTGTGAACGTGTGGATGTATCGAATATGAAACTATCCCCAAGACTAACCTTCTGTGGTTGGCTTGGTTCCTGATATAACAATGTTTAGAAAAAGGCTTTGGAAAGGTGCTGGGTCAGCAATGGACTAAGATGGTGATGGGATTCATAATTTGATGACAGTTTGGGATGTTGTTGGAAAACTTTGGAGGTGGGGATGGGTTAGATAAAGGAAGTCAGTATGGGAGATGTCTCTGGGGCCTGCATCTTGCCCGCTTGCCTGGGAGTGAACTCATGTTTGTCTTTCTGCATCCTGCCCATCGTGATATGAGGGGCTTTGCAGAACTGCATGAACTTAGCTGTGATGTGTTGCTTCCTGTAAGGCCTAAAATACTACAGCTAACTAGCCAGGGACAGAAACCATCAGTCCAGATACACCCTGCTTCCTTTAAACTGTTTCCTCTCTGGGGTGTCACATGACAAAATATCTGACTAACACACTTAGATAGAAGGAAGACTGAAGATGAATTTAAAAGAAATAGTGGCCACAAGCAAACTAAGTCACTGGAATTTTAATAGTTTTTAAATATCGTGGCAGTGCCCTTGAACTTTATAATTAGACTTCATAAATGCTAAGATTACATGTCAACTGGGCATACATAAGAGAACATAAAGACTTTTAGCTGCTTGTTTGGGTGCTTGAGAAGCCAACAGCTGTCTATAAGAAGACAGCATATAAGCAAAGTCTCTAGGTCGGACATGTGTTCACTTTATCACTGTGCTGTGGATGAGCAACTACACAGATTTATATTCAATGAGACTCAATTTTGTGGAAGAGACTTTGGAGTCACCAGAATGATGAGGACAGTGAGAAGAAGGAACCATGCACTCAGCAAATAAGACTCCAAATGGGATTCCTTCGATAAAATGTGACAATTCTAAGAAGGAAGATGAAAGTGAAGAATGCTTTTCTTCATTGTATCATTAAAAGCACTTCATGATAATATGCAAATTCTAGAGTTAAGACTAGTTCTAAAATCCATTTGTCTTGTTTCTAAATGGATGCTAATTCCTACAGTAAGCGTTGTGTGTAAATACTGACTCCTCCCCCTCCTTCTTCCCCTTCCCATTTCTTTCCTTCCCTTTCCCTTCTCTCCTCCTCTTCTGCTTTTCCCTCCTTCCCTCCTTTTCTGTGTTTCTCCTTCCTCCATATCTCTCCTTTCCTGTTTCTTTGATCAAGTTTGGCACATGCTAGACTGATGCTCTCCCACTGAATTTCATCCTGAGCCTGGGTATTAGTTTTTTAATTAACAAGATGTGATAGACGTCAGTACAATGGGTTCTGCAAACCCACCCACTGATCTCTCCTGATGTCCTAAATTGATGGCAGTGGTAATTGATACAGTGAGTGATAAATGGTGAGCCCAGGATCTTTTCTTGAATGACATCACTGATCCTTATTTTTTTGAGGACTTTCTGCTACTAACTCGGGCTGCTTTAAATTAATTTTTTCTACTGTAAGTTGAAGAGACCCTTTTAGGGATGAAGGTACATACCATGCATGGTAATAGTTTTGAGAGTCCTCTATTTCCTTGCATGTTTTCCTGCCTAGCTTATCAGCAGTTCAGGTTGACATGCACTATCCCTCAGAGGAGGCTTACCCAGGGCTGTAACCAGATCTTCTGGATAGGCCCAGGAGAAGTAAACATTCATTTTATGAGTTGGAAGCATGCCCATTTTCAAATTTGTTTAAAAGGAAAAGGAAATTTTCTCCTTACTGCTTATTCTATTTCTAAACATCTCATGAAGGACTCTTTCTCATCTTTTATTGCCGGACATTTTGAGGATGGCAGAAATTAGGCATTCAAGGCATTTACAAATGTAGTGTTTTTGAAAGGTATATTGCTGTTTCCTGTGGAAATTAATGTAATAAGAACTCTTTTACAGACACTCTGAACTATAAAAGCACAAACGTGTTTCGTGTGTGGCATTTCTTTTCAATGGGGCAGTGGTGTCTGGGTGGGGGTGTTTCCTCCAGAGTCCAGATGCTGTGTTCTTGTTCCTGCCAGCTTCCTGGCTGTCTCCATGGCTAAGTCTGAATCTAAGCCATCTTTGTAGCTACCTGTGTTTCTTTGCCTTTTATTTCCTTTCTCTACCTTTTCTATCTCTTTATGAACCCATATTCCTATGTAGCTAATGGATATTTTTTCTTTGAAACTTGCCCTAAAATGTTCTTATTCTTTTCAGATTCATACTAGTCATATAGGCTAAGATTTCTTAACTTTATCCTCCACTGCTTTATTCACCTACAGGCAGCTGAACTGGTAGCTCCAAACTTGCTCTCTGCATGTCTTCATGGCTGGAGGCTTTACTAGCAGCCAGGGCAGTGTTCCATTCTATTTTTCCTTCCCAAGAGAACCTATCAATTAGTACACTCTACAAAGGAAGAGCCAGAGCCTTTTCTGAAGATCACTCCAGGCCCCTTTCTTAGTCATGTTTGTTTTGTCTCTCATCTCAGTTACAGAACATTGGCAAAATTAATTCCCACACACTTCATTGTGAAGCAGCTTTCACTTGTGGACACTTGCTGACTACAAACCAAGTTTGTAGTAATATAGACACCAAATTATATTAACTCTGATAGTTTTAAATACTGTGTTTGATGTGTGTACATGTGGTGTGTGTGTGTGTGTGTGTGTGTGTGTGTGTGTGTGTGTGTATGTGTGTATGGTACATGTGCACATGTATATGCACATATCCTTGTATGTGTGTGTAGGCCAGAGGTCAAGCAAATGTTTTGCTTCACCTTATATTTTTGGGACAGGTACCTCACTCAACCAGGAGCACCCTGGCTGGCTAGACTGGCTAGCCAGCAAGCCTCTTGGGATCCTCCCATTTCTGCCTCTCCTCCCCTGAGATATAGGTGTTTATCCCTGTATCTGAATTCTTACATGCCTCCTGATGATCTCAAAACAGGTCCTTCAGCAAATTTTGTCAAGCACTGTCTTAGTTATAAAACAAACTTGTGTATATATAACTATATATGCATGCAAATATCTCAGAAAATATCCATGTAATTATAAATATTAAATATTAAGGAATTCTTGCTTGATATGGTCTTAGAAATGTTTTTCATAGCATGGTGTAGAAGGTATTAAAAAGCATTTTCAGACATCTACTAATATTTTTTAATTCTAATTTGATAAGTGTAGTTTGAGAATTTTCATTTAACACATAAATGTTTTTATTTAAATCTTCATTGTGAAAAGAAGAGCACCAGGCATTTAGATGGCTGACCTGAAGCACTCCACATTAGGGCATGACTGAGATCTGATTGAGCTGTTCTATCCAATACAGGTTGTGAGCAATCTTATTGATAATCATTGATGTCTTATTTTCAGAGTGTAACCAATTCAAGTCATTCAGTTCTAATTTTCATGAGTTGTTTGAGAAAACATTGTTTAGAAAAATAGAGGTTGGTGTTCACAGTCCTATACCATTGAAACTACTGTATGAGATCACACAATTTAATTAGTCCTTGAAATGACATGCCAGTATTTGCTTTATCTCTTTAAATCTTTCTGTAGTTTTGCACTAATAATGTGACCATATTATTCCTTAGCAACAAGATAAGATGAACATTAACTTAGAGCATGATAAAATACAACCCTTGCTGTAACCTGAGAATCATCACCATTGGCTAATAGCTCTACAAATGAGATTGAGATCAGTAGATTAGTCCAGTCCTTCTAGGGTGATTTCACTAAAACCATTAAATACTCATGTGAGCAATCTCAATTGCAGGCTCTCTGAATACTTTCTTTATATTTTAACCTTTTCTTTCAATTGTTGTGACAAACTTGCTTCATCAAGTCTTTTTAATCCCCCCCTTTTCAATTTAAATTTGAAACAAGGTTGTTTTACATGTCAATCCCAGTTCCCTCACCCTCCCATCCTCCCCCATTACCCCCACCAAGCAGCAGCTCATCCCCTTTCTACTCCCCAGGGAGAGTGAGGCCTTCTATAGGGAGTCTTCAAAGTCTATCATATCATTTGGGGCAGGGCCTAGGCTCACACTTGTGTCCAGGATGAGAAAGTATCATTCTATGTAGGATGGGCTTCCAAAGTTCATTTGTATTCTAGGGATATATACTGATCTATTACTAGAGGCCCCATAGACTGCCCAGTCATCCTAACTAACACCAACATTCGGGGGGGGGGGGTGGCTGGGTCAGTACTATGCTGGTTTCCCAGCTTTCAGACTGGGGTGTATGTGCTCCCCCTTGTTCAGGTCAGCTGATTTTGGGGGTTTCTCCAGCCTTGTCTTGACCCCTTTGCTCATCACTCCTCCCTCTCTAAAACTAGATTTCAGGAGTTTGGCTAATGCTTAGCTGTGGGTGTCTGCTTTTGCTTCTATCAGCTACTAGATGAAGGCTCTAAGATGGTATATAAGGTAGTTGTCAATCTCATTATCGTAGAAGGGCATTAAAGATAGCCTCTCCACTATTACTTAGATTGTTAGTTGGGTTCATCCTTGTAGATCTCTGAGCATTTCCCTTGTGCCAGATTTCTCCTTAAATCTATAATGCTCCCTCTATTATGGTATCTCTTTTCTTGTTCTCCTCTATTCTCTTTCCCTGTCTCAATCTTCCTGTTCCCTCATGACCACCTCTCCCCTCTTTTTCTCTTCTCTTCCTACTAACTTCCTCTCCCTTCCTTTCATGATCCCTTCCCCCTTCTCCTGGGAACCATGCATGTCTCTCTTAGGGTCCTCCTTGTTTCCTAGCTTTTTGAGGATGTGGAGAAAGGGGCACAGTCTTCCACTGCTGGTGGGAGTGCAAACTGGTATAGCCACTTTGGAAATTAATATGGAGGTTCCTCAGGAAAATAGGAATTAGTCTACCTCAAGACCCACTCTTAGGCATACACCCAAAAGATGCATATTCATATAACAAGGACATCTGTTCAACTATGTTTGTAGCAGCATTATTTGTAACAACCAGAACTTGGAAGTAACCTAGATGCCCGTCAACTGAAGAGTGGATGGAGAAAATGTGGTAAATTTACACAATGGAATACTTCTCAGAGGAAAAACAAAATGGAATCCTGAAATTCACAGGGAAATGGATGGAACTTGAAGAAACCATCCTGAGTGAGGTAACCCACTTACAAAAAAAAGACAAACACAGTATGTACTCACTCAAATAAGGATTTTAGACATAGAACAAAGGATTACAAGCCTACAATTCATATCAAGTCTTTAAGAAAGGATCAGTTGCTCCTAGGACCTGATTCTAAGGGCTGTTAAGAAAGTATTCTGGGAAAAATAGAAGCAGGGCTGTTTTCTTTTCCTCTAGCTGGTGCCTTGTGGCCTTAGGTCTTTCTTTGGTTTGCCTTAGGGTTTGGGCATTGAGTTAGTACACATTCCAGAGAGTTGATGAGAGTGGATATATTTTCCTGTTGCTTGTGCACTTGTTCTGTAAACCTCATTGTCTTTCACTAATTGCTTACTCTCAATTTAGAATGCTCAGCAGATAAAAAGAAATGAAAAAGGTTGACAGAAATCATGAACTGCAGTATTTAGGGGAACTTCAGGAGTGAATTCTGTCCTGAAGTCTTTTGCATCTCTTTCTTCTTTGTGTGTTAATTTGTTTGTCTTCCTGGAATTGTGTTCAACAGCCACATAGGTTGTGGTGTCAGAGAGTCTAATAGCTCTGTTACTCTCCTTGTGATGAGGAGACCTAGGAAGGTCCTCCAGATCCCAGAAACACAAGACACTGAGATTTGTGAACATTCAAAGTACATCCTCTGTCTAGACCCCCCCCCCAGGGGAATGAGCACAGTTGGACCTTACCCCACCCTCCCACCTCTAACATACCGGTACACTAATAGCCAATTAGCTATATTTGTTTAAAAATTCATGATTCAATGATTTTTTAAAAGTAGACCAAAAGGTTAATTATTCCCTAATATGTTTTAAAACCTATTTTATTCTGAATGCCTAAGAAGCATTTCAAAAAATAATAGAATTTGTTGTTTTGATTTTTGGTGTGTGTGTGTGTGTGTGTGTGTGTGTGTGTGTGTGTGTGTGTTTTCTTGCAAGTGTAGGCTTGGGCCTATGTGTTGCACTGCTCATCTGGGTGCATCCCCAGTCCAAAAGTGAACCCCCATATGAGTGCTGACAGTGGGTACTGTTTGAGTGAAAAAAAAGGGAGAAAATTGTATTTCATATGATTGGTAGCTACAGAGTGATGATATGGGCTGATTTCCTTTTCTAACATGCATTCTGCCTTGAACCTCAAGACTGGAATCTGAAAGAAAATTCAAGGACGTGGAAATAAATTTCAGAAGGTGTGGTGTTCCCATTTAATGGTTTCATGGAGTGGAATATCATGTAGTCTCACACAGCCCCATCACAGGCACCAAGGCAGAGACCTCAGTGTTGCCTACACCAAGACGAATGTTGCTTTTATTCTCCCTAAGCACTAGCTGATCTGGACTGAATTAACTTGAATTTGATAAAAGTTAAGCTATAAGGTACCACTAATCGACCATCTTTTCTTAACCTTTACTCCTTTAATCATTAATACATAAAGTGCTTTTCAAGTTCAATTATTCCATATGCAAATATTTTACTTTCAAATCTAATATACTTGGAATTGCATTTGTTATATGATTAAACACATATGTTCTGAGTGAGATTTCTTCTGATGTTGGTTAATAATAATATATTAATTTTTGTGACTTTACCACCAGTAGACACAACAATGCTTTATCATTCATCCTACATGATTATCTGAGTGTGTGGAATTCAAGATGTTTTCAGTTTTTATATATCAACACAGGCAACAACTAGATAATGGAAAACATATTCTTGTTCCCTCTGATTGCATTTTATGTGGACCATAAAAAGGAAATATTAAGCAGACAACTGAGTTTTTTCAGATTAGGAAAACCTAAAGATAAAGATAACACATGAGCCTGAATTTCCATGAACAGTGCAGCGAAGAACCCATAAAATGTAGCTGTCTTCTCTCTTTCAAGGTCTTTTACTTGAACCATAATAACACAGCATCCCTTTTCATCAGGTTTGAACTAAAGATAAGGGTTTGGCTCATCTGTTTTCTCTCTCAGTTCTCTCTTTCACTTTCCAAACAACCGGCAATAGAAGAAAGAATTATGTTTGACTTTCTCCTTTATACCAGTTCCTAATTTATATAGCTTTTTTCATGGCATTTCTTTTGTTTGTATTAAGAACATTTTTTTGATATGTTTTCATTTTGCATAGTGTTGAGTTTAACGAAGTAAATATTTTTTAACCACATAGTATACTTGGACAATATTTATTATGTTCCACAGACTCCTGTTTCCAGTGTATAGACCAGCCTGTCCTTTTCCCTTTTTACCCCACATTCAACCTTTCCCTAGGTTCCTTCTGATTTAGTTTAGTGCTTTGTGTGTGTGTGTGTGTGTGTGTGTGTGTGTGTGTGTGTGTACACACTTGTGTATGCACGTATGTTAATTATGTGGTACATTTTCTATAGTGTGTGTATGTACATTAAGAATGTGTGGTACATATTCTACAGTGTGCATGTAGTAGTCAGAGGTCTTTATGGAGTCAATTCTCTCCTTTTATCTTAGTGTGGGTTCTAGGTATCAAACTCAGAGCCAGGCTTGCAAAGGAGGTGCTCTGCACTGTTTATTGGCTCCAGAGGTTGAAGTTTTTGAGGTCTTTGACATGAGATGAAAGATATTATCTAGCTTTATATATGTATATGTGGATGTTGAATTTTTATAGCACCATATTCTGACAAAGCTATCTTTTTTTAAATGTCTGTTTTTTCCATCTGATTTTGTGCCACTACCATGCTGTTCTGGTAACCATGGCTGGTGACTGGTATGCCTCTTTCTCTGATCTTCTTTCTCAGGATGACTCTGACTACTCAGGTCTTGTCTATGTGAATTCTGTCAATGAAGAGTATCATTGCAATTTTGATGGGGTTTGTGTTGACTCTCTGGTCATTTTTGGTAATGTGACTATTTTTACGGTATTAATTCTTTCAATTCATGAGCATAGATCTTTCCCCACTTTCCCTAAACTTTTTAGTATATGCACTACCAAAGTGAGCACAGAGAATGGATCTCTCTATCAAGTAATGTCTTCTTCAATTCTTCAATTCATTCATCTTTCTTTTGTTCTTTCCGTCTTTTTTTTTTTTTTTTTTTTTTTTTTTGCCTTGTCAGCTTTATTACCTAAGTACATTAAAACACTCAAAATGACCTATATCATCCAAAGGCAGATTTACTTTAAAGAATAATTATGTTACTTTAGTGTCCAGAAATGCAGAAGAATGTGTTTTAGACATTTTGTTTCTAGCTATTCTTTGGTGGATAAAACTAAGATTTTGTTTCAATTTCATTTTAAATCTTGCCATTTCATTATACAGGTATTTAACTTCCTCCACTAGCCATATTCCTGGGAATTTTTCCTTGAGGCTACTTAAATGAGATTTTAGAAATTCTTTCTTATTATTAAATAGTTGACTTTGTTCTGTATTGGTTTAGAATTGTGATGTTATCCTGATCAATTCTCCCCTGAAGCCATATGAAGTGATCTTATTCTTGCTTGATTTTAGTTTGAAGTCTATTTTGTCTTGATGTTCTAAGTCATCTAAAAGTGCAAAATATAGATAAATGAAAAAGACCCTGCAAAAGTGAACAAGTAAAAATTTAGAGGCAAGAATTGATGAAATATTTTAGTAATTGAAGATTTACATTGATATTAAGTCAAACTTTTCATGAGAAAATAGAAGCATAAAATATTAATAAGGCATATAGCAAGGATAGTTTACAGAGGTATTTACTAGGTTTATACATTTTATAATTATGGAAGATGATTTAAAGTTCTTTAAAACAGCATTTAGTATCATAATGATATAGAATTCAATTATCTAATTATCAGAGTCAGCAAAAGTTTAAATTATTTTAAAAACTAAAATGAAAGGCCACACAAAATTAAACTCAAAGTAGGAGCATCTACATGAATTTAAGCTGAAAAACTATAAAACAAAGAAAATGTTTATAATATTAAATTTCAAATGAATACTTACTATTAATTTTATAGTTAACAGTTGCTAATTTTTAAACACACTATTCAATATTATGTGTTTGAACATTTTATCTGCATATATGTCTGTGTACCACATTTGTGCCTGGTGCCTGCAGAGGACAGAGAAGGGCATCTGATCCCCCAGAACTGGAGTTAAAGATGGTTGTGAATCACCCTGTTGGTGCTAGGAATGGAACTCGGGTTCCCACAAGAGCAGTCAGTGCTCAGTGTCTCTAATCCATTTCTGCAATCCCATGAAGAACTAACTTTATAATGTACACATCACTATGGTTTACTTCAACATAATCATAGAAACATGACAAAAATCCTTGAGTCACATATCTCAAAATCAACCATTATCATTTTGTCTATAAACACACAACAGTGTGTATATCAAGCTAACACTCTAAGTATGAAACACTACAAATTAAAATAAAAACTCAACTTATGCACACTACAATATGCTTTCTTTTCTATACCATGAATTATTTATTTTTATTTCACAGATTTATTCATCAAAAAAACTCTAATTAAAAATTAAAGACTGATTTCCAATGCTTTTTTATTTGACTTCTAGCTTTAAATCCTGGAGTACACATAGCATCTAGGAAACTATAAATGGGCTTCTTGTTGGGGGAGTGTACTTAGAGAAAGGGCTATTAGAATACAGATGAAGTGGTAATGGAGGCTGAGGATCTTGGAGGCAGAAAGAGTCAAGCTCATAGTGGAGTGATAGAGATGGGAAAACAGGGGCCAGAGGAAGGACTAACCCGAACCTGAGAAAAATGTGTTTGGAGAAGCTATGTGGTGATATTGCAACCCAAGTACAAAAACATAACTAGGGGATAGTAAAATATGTGTGATATGAAAGAACAGGGGATTAGAACACTGGGAAGGAAAGGTCTAAGCAGGCTGTAGGCAGAGAGGTGGGAAAGGAGGGGCAGTGTGGATAACCAAAACTAGGATGTGTGAAGAAGCCCTTTGAAATGTCACTATGTGCTAATTAATTAAAGAGTAATGTAATAAAATAAAGCCTAATTTCCCTCATGGTAGTGATAGTCAGGGAAAAAAGACTATGAAGAAGAGGAGAAGGAGGAGGAAAGGAGGAGGAGAGGAGAGGAGGAGGAGAACTACAGGATGGCAAACACTTTTTGTTCTTCTATCTTACTACAACAGATGATAAAAAACAATCTCCCCAGGGGTTCCAGTCCACTATCCTGTAAGATATATTTGTTGTGCTAGATATGTTCAATTATCTTTTTCTCCAGTATTATGATTGCACAGGGGAACATTCCAAGCTTTTATTTCAACTTCATCTTCTCCTCCTGGCACACATTGTATCTGAGAGTTAGCCCCAGACACAAGAGAAGTCAAGTATTCATAGCAGGACATTATGAATTCCCACCCAATAGGCCTAAGAGACTGTTTTGAAGACCATTGGAAGAAGTGTAGAATAATCTCAAAGTCACCACTGGAGGGAGAAGAGGCTGTTTCTGTGACTTTCAGTTCTGTCATTGACAGAGCCTTCTGGGCTCAGAGTACCTGTCCCTGGTACTGCTCACCTGACAAGGCTGGCGAGTTGGCATTGATGTCGGATATCTGGGCCATAGCTGAACACTACGGCAGGAAGGTGTTATTCTTGGAAAGAAGAGCTGCTGAGTGTTTCAAGATTATGTAAAAGACCAATAAAATTATTACAGAAAGATTTTTTTTGTGGACACTGGTAAAATTCAGAAACGAGCACATATTTTAAACCAGAAAGGTAACATTAAATGAGAAAATTTTATGGCCTATTTATATGGAAAGTAATAAATGATGGTGTTTCCAGTAAAATGTTGTAAATTATTTCAAATTACACTCAACTTCAATTTTAGAAAAGTTACATATAATGGGAATTTAAGAGACTTTACATTTTTAAGAGATAATTTGGAACATAAAATTCTAAGTTTAAAAATGCTTCTTGCCATTTATTAAAAACCATAAATCCTTTATCATCTCTATTATAAAAATTACATACATGCAAATGCCAACAATATGTTTTATAGTTCTTTGACCAGTTACTCAGTGTATAATTTTATAAAAGGAATTTTTATTAAGGTGTTGTGACACATACCTATAATGCTAGCAATAGGAAGACTGAGGCAGGAGGATGACAGTCTGGAGAAGCAGCCTGCCCTGAACTGAATTCCCATGTGTCAATAACTGAACAAGACAGATAATTAAAAAGGGTCTCTTTACTTTATGCCAGATTTTGTAATTCAGACAACAAATGGACTTGGTGAACACTTTTATTTATCTTTGAGAAGCTGATTACACATTTGATTTAAATTTCTTATTTAATCAATAAATGTTTTAAGCCCCAAACATTTGCTATACAATTTAAACTTTTATTTATTAATTTTTATTTGGGTCAAAGAGAATAACATTTTATAGATACAATACAGAACTATCAATGCTTTATCATAGTTTTAGTTTTCACTGCTAAAAGAAACCCTGTATTCTTCTGCTGTGTTTAGAGTGCTGTATTCCTACACAGATGCTCTGGACAACAGCAGTCTCAAAGATGATCATGGCTCCTGAAGAGGATAATGGTTCTATGTGTCACTAGATACAAAAAAAGTGCTTGTCCACAGGGTTACTGGCAGGAGCCACCCTGTGCTGCCTGGCAAGACTTAATTGTAAGGTGCAAGACTTAATTGTAAGAAGAGACCACATTACTGGCTTATGATTTTAGCATGCTGTACTTTACAGGATTTTCTTTCTAGGTATATGTTTATATCTAAATATGCAGCCTCTTGTGTATGACTGTCCTCAAATTCTCCCAGGGAGACACAGAGAAGACTCTGACTGACTGTGTATTCCTAAACTAATGCTTGTGATTTGTCTTAGTTGGCAATAAAACAGCAAAATTAAAATTAGTAAGTTGTACAAAAACTGTAGGTGTGTAGACACTAAGCTGTGTCACTTAAGCAAGCACATTGGCTTTTGCCAAAGTATTTAGCTCAGATCAGATTTTCGTTTCCACCCTGGGGTACAGAATTGCTTATATTCCATCAAACACCAGGGTTATTGTTACCCACACTGCATAAAGAACAATTTGTGTAATCCCAGGATTCTGAATGATTCGTTTTTTTTTTTTGAAACCCACATCATTTATACTTGCCCTTTTTATTAAGTTACCTGAGAATTCATTTCAGGGAATGACATAATTATAGAGGTGGAAACAGTAAATTCCATGTCTTGCTGTTTGAACCACTGGTTTCAAAACCCTCAGCACCCCTGATGCATGACATCTCCCTCTGCAGGACATCCTCCCAATCAGGATGTTCCTCTCATTCAGGATGTTCCCCCATGCAGGGCATGTTATGTTCAGACATACCCATCTAGAGGCAGCATCCCTGTCTTGCTATGCTGAATGCTGACAGAACATTTGTGATCACACTCAAGATTTTTTTTTCTCATTCTTCTTCTTCTTTTTTTCTTTTAATTTTGTGGTTTATCTAAAGGGAAATTCAACCTTTTAAACCTCACTTTTCCAAGTTAATTTTCTCCAATCGAAAGATGAGTCAGGGTGAGCAAGGTGACAGATTTTAATCAATTTTTCTATTGAATCTTCTCCCTTGAAAGATGATATTATTTTTGAATTCCTGATGAAAACTAAATGTATATTTGAAATAGAGTTCTTTTATAACATGCCTAATTTTACAATTACGTACTTTTGGTTTGAAGAAAGATTCCCTATGAAGGCTCTGAGGCCTGGTTTAATTCCTCTTGGGGTCTTTAAGAGGCCACATTCATCTTGTAATGACATAGGCTTGCTCATTTAAATTTCTGTAGTTTTGTAAGATTTTTGTGGTGAGGAAATTAATATGCAGTTTCTTGTGGCTTATTTCCTCTTCAATTTCAACTGTATCTTCATCTTCAATTTCAACTGTAACACTAGGTACCAACCTCAGGTGAGGCCTGCAGCTCTGTTGCCTGGAAGGTCTGAGGAGCTGGCCAATTGGTCAGAACTCCAGCTGAACTCAGTGAAAATCGAGTGCAGCACTACCAGGCCGAGATCCACCTTCCTCCAGGGCTGCTAGTACTAAACCTATTTCTAATTCTTGTTTTCATCAAAGACTAAGATGAAAGCTCTGGATAGCATTCTTTTTTCTCTACATTAGAAATAATCATATATTCTAACTCTCTACCACAGACTGACTTCAAATCTTCTTTCTCACTTTGCTGGATGTAAGCTTATGTAATCACTGGTTAATATGTGTCACACACTATTAGTAGCTGAATTAAAAAGAAAAAGAACATGTGACATTAATGTTACCATGACTCTAATCTGATATATCTAAGTATTACTATTTTAACATATAAGTATATATTAAATTATATATAAACAATGAACTATATAGATATATTGGGGCTGATTGTTATTAACTATATTCCATGTCATTTAAAGTCAGAGAGTTCAAACCTATTCTTGCTCCTTAAGGTTTAACAACGGGATGTTTGGCCAAAGGTGTGACTAGTTGATGTCCTGCTCCTCAATAGGATGTTTGACTTAGGGTATGGTTACTAGATGTTTTGAGTGTTAAGGAGGTAATTACATTTTGTTTGTTCCTTGTATCATGGTAAGGAAGTCTTTTGCCCTCCCCTTTTGATTGGGGGCTATGAGTAATAAACTCAGTATTCATTGAGAGCCCTCTCTATTCTATCTCTATCTCTGTCTCTTGTCTCTTTTATTTTCTCAATCATCACTCTCCCTTTCAGGCATGTTTGAACAGGTCAGCTGGTCCTCATAAAATACAGTGTATTTTTTAATACAAAGAATTTGAAATCTGATGAAGGAACAGTTTGTCTGTCCTCATCCATTTCTCCCATCTTGTCTGCATGTGTAAAGCTAAATTATCCAGACTGCTTTGCTTTGCAGCTGAGCCTCTGGGTATGAGGTGTTGCTGTCCTGACCTGGAATGGGTCAAATAGAAGTAGTGGTTGCCACCTCCTCATTCTTTGTCTGGTTGCCTCTGTGTGGTAAGCTTCAGTGATCAGTGACTGAGGCCGATGCAGCAAACTTCTGACCTTTTCTTCTACCAGCCTTGGGGCTCCTGTAATACCTCCTTGTCTTTCACACTGCTTGCTCCTCTTTTTGAACAAACCTTATTTCAGAGCAGGTTTGGGAATATCTCCTTTAGAAAATATTCCCAGGTATCACTTCTTCCTACATTGCTTTTACTGGATTCTTTGCTAACTGCCATCTCTCTATTTGATAGTTGGCCTTTTAAACCTTCTATCCATGGCTGAAAGAGTATAGTCTTCATCATCATCATCATTGTCATTCATCATCCAGCACAATGTAGGTTCTCAGTAAACAGATAGCTAAAGGGTCAGGACAAGAGCAAAGTGCTGTCACTGCTATGGATGGACATTTCAAGGGTGTGTGACAGAGAAGGTTTTCAGCAACAGGAACAGTCCTGGTACCTAGGGCAGATACTGTGTATGTTCTCTATTGAGAAGAACAAACATGCAAATGAAGGCATACCAAGTGTCTCTGAACACTCCCTTCCAGAGCTGTGGATGCACAAGTCTGTTCATGATCTGCAGTGTCTGCTGAGTGTGCCTGGACACACCAGGAAGCAGATGCACTCCCATTTCACAACGCTATCCACCACCCACCTCACTCCAGCTTTGTCTTTTTTTACCTTATGGAATTAATTTTGTATTGAATCATATGGAGTGCTCAACCACACGGTAAAAACACATTTATTTATTTCCTGGCTTTGGTTATAGCCTTCAAATAGCTCCAAAGTGGCATAAACCCCAGAGGAGAAGAGTCATGTGGATTGTCCCCTAAACTTGTAGTAATGAAATGGTCTGATCACACACACACACACACACACACACACACACACACTTATAATCATGCAAGTATAATGAAGTATTTGTTTTGTTATTGTTTATGTGTTTTTCTCTCTTTCAGCTGTTAGTGAAATGACTTCGTTTGCCTACCAAATTGTTATTTCTGGAATTTATACAAAATTAATGACCCAAAGAATACAATTTAAACTTTAGGAAATTTAATCAAAGGTTTGTGCTCCTTTGACCTTCAAAAGAGATTGACTATAATAATGTCTAAAGGTTTTGATTTAATGGAGACAGTCTTACTGTGTAGCCTAAGACAACCTCCCACTTCCAATCCTCTGTCTCAGGCTGGATGTGCTAAGTTACAGGAGTGTGCCACAAAGACCAGGATCTCAATGATGATAGAGTTAAAGACCATTCTAAATTATACATTGTAATCTTCTAATAATGTGATTGCTCAGATTCTCAGTGGTCCTTCAGTTTATGATGGTTTATTGATATAATCAATGGAGAAAATACTGGCCAGAAGATCTGTCTCAGAACATCTAGGGCATAGGATGTTTGGACACAATAAGGACCCTGGCAGCATTCTTGATTTTATTCAGCCAAATGTTTCAAATACCTTACTTTCCTTTCAGGGTAAAGCCTTCCAGATATCAGACCAGCAGATATCTATGTCTAAACCTGAGGATACCACAGAACATAAAGTTAGTGTTCTCCAGGGCTTGTCAATTCAGGCTTTGGAACTTGCTGATGTCATGTTTCTGTGCGTCAATTCTTATAGAAAGTCAAAACTGGTCTCTTAGTTCCGTTGTCTTCTTCCTGTGTGTATATATTTGAATGTATGTAGGTGTGCACCTCTTAACAAGAACATTATAGTATCTTCTGGTCACAAATAGCTTTCCAGGTATCAGTGAGCTTCCATGAAAGAAAAGGAAACTATTCATCATTTTCCAAACTCACTATACTACAGAAAAGAAGTTCATTTTCTATTTTTGTTTTCAATGTAAAGTGTTGGCTTGATACATAAATATTATTTTCTTCAACAGCTAAAACAGACACATTACAGAATATGATAAACATGTGTTTTATGCATGTATGAGAGGTTGTGAATCCTATTATTCTGGATAATTAATATATGCTAATGAAAACTTTTAAAAGATACATTTCATGTGTGCATTAATAATAAGTGTAGCTTATAATTGGCCCTCAGTTCTGGGATCATCTAGATAGTTTTTCAGAGTGTGATCTTCAGAGGAATTTTATTACAGCATTAAGTCTGATATATGCAAAGGGGAAAAGTGTGATGTCTGATTTTATACTTATTATGGTTGTAGAAGGCTATAATGACCCATATCAGCAACTGCTTCTGAAATTCACCTTTTCCCCAGATACTGTGGCTTTTATTATGTCACTCTGAGTCAGTTCTACAAAACAGGTCACCCAAGTGTTTCTTGTATAAAGTATTTTAAAGCAATAGCCATACTAAAAACCTAGGACCTGAGGGGTGATGGTGAATGAGGAGTCCAGAAGGTTTCTTTCATTGCCTGTGGACGTGCAGAGGTCAAGGGATAGCAAACAGTGAGTGTGTGGTGTGTCTGGCACCTAAGAATCTTTTAGAAGTCTAAAATCCTACGTTGGTGACCTGTGTAAACCACAAGCCTATCCTCAAAAGTACTAAAAAAAAAAAAAAAAAAGGTTTTTTTTTTTTTTGTCTATTGCTTTTAAATATTTGGGGAACTTGTTTTATTTGAGACTTTCTGGTGAGTCTATAATATATTTGCAGATTTTTAAAAAGTCCTTGCATATAGAGATAGATCAAAAGAGTGGGGACAAATGAGCTTTAATAAAGTTCCTGGAACATACCTAACACACAACAGTAGAGGAAGAAGCAGTGAAGGTCATCTTGGATTGGAGGAAAGGGGGAAAAACACAAAAGAATGTTGTTCATATTACTAACAGCTATCTATAATTAGTGGTAAGAATGGCTTGAAGAGCACACAGTTCTTGAAGGATGCTCTTTCACTCAGAGGCAACTATGGGGCATGGTGTTAGTCAGACAAAATCTTCCATACGCACATCAATCAAAATTGGTGATGGTGCCAGTAACTCATTTTATTAAGTTCTCCAGATGATTCAGTTACACACTGCTCTGAAACCATGGGCACAGAAGTTTTTGCATGGACTATTCCATGGATGTTACTTGGATTCTAGTAAGGGAAAAATGGGCTCAATGCTTTATATCCTCTCACTAGAAGCTAAAATGACTAAGAGATTCTGTCCAAGAATAGCTGGGCAGGGCAAAGAAATTAAAAGGAAATGAGCTAGAAAGGCTTTGCATTTTGCAGAATATTAGCTTAAGAGCGGGAAGATCAGTGCCTGAATTAAAGCAGAAATGAGCTGGCATTCTCAACAAAAAGGTATTAAAAGGAACTGATGTAAATGACTCTGGTTTTAATATAAGATGTAAAAATGTATAGAATGTGGAACATGGATGTTGCTCTAATCCCCTGTGTGGCAGGCCCAGCTCTGTGGTGTCCTTTCTAATGCAGGAATTTCAGCAATACTGAGGAGAGAGGGGCAGGCAGATCCTTTCCCCCATCAAATGTGTAAGACTTCATCAGTTCATGAAAAGCCCTCATCATGTGATTTGCATGAAAGGAACTCTATTTCCAAACACAGTTTCCATCTCCCCTCCCCCATCTCTAACTTTCAAAATGTAAAAATCCCTCAAGAGACAAAACAAAAAGCAGAGGCAATTATCAGCCAACAAAACACTGGAAGTTTGAACTCTTTCTTATCAGACTCAAAGTAAAACCAGGTTTTCCAACTGTCTTTTTAAATTTACATTCTGCTTCTGTATGAAGAGGTTTTCCCAAGTCATCTAGCAGGTAGCATGTGGGCAGAGTTATTCCTGCAGACAGACTTCCCTGGGGATTGAAAGGAATGACTTCTGAAACCAAGCATTTCTTAACAAATCATATAAAAACCTCACTGGAGACTTCTGCTGCCAGGAGAAAGCCTTCAAGCATCCACTGATGGCTCCTCCAAGACAATAAAGAACCAGATGCATCAGGCTTGGAGTGTAAAACTGCTGATGTCCAAATTTAGCCTAAACATGCTTCGTCCCGTTTTGAAGAACTAATGTAGTGCTACATTCTTGTTTGTGAAGTAATGCCATTTTGTTTTGTAGAGCCTCTCTTTCCCGTTAATACAAATCAGAAGAGTGGCTGTCGTAGAAAGAAAAGAAAAAAGAAATGAAGTCATTTATGCTGATTTATTTTGAAATGAAGAGGGGGCATGTTCTTTAGTGCGGTATTGAAAAGGCTATAGAGGAAGGATGGGAAGAAGAGGGACATGAGGGGGCTGGGGAAGGAATGGAGGAGGAGGAAGAGGGGAGGATAATACTTATTAAGAAAGACATGAAAGGTAAAAGTCTCTTGAGTCTTACTGATGTTCTCAGCTAGTTAGAGACCAAGAAAACTCAGAAACATATGGAACTCTGAGTTAGACCAGACTTCAGAGCATTGCTAATGATTTGTGGTCAAGAGAAGGAAGTTTGAGTTGACTGAGTTATTCACACCTTCACCAGGGAAGCAGCAATGGAGAGACATGGATTATTCTAAACCTGCAGAACTGTGATATAAAAATGGGATTTTTTGATGCAGTGAATTAAATATTAATAAAACACTACCCATAATTCAGATTGTTTGAGAGGCATATCATTGTACCAAGCATATCCGTAGTCACTGCCTGGAATGCATATTAATTTTTACAATTTATTGAATTAACTAGCACAAAAATGTTAAAAATTAATGCTGACGACTGGATCATCTATAAAAAGTTGCATTGAAAGAAATGAAACTAGGTCTTTGGCATGGCTTGGCATAGCATGCACAGGGGCTCTTTTGGTGCAAAAGTTCAAGTTTCACATTTTCCTCCCTGAAGCTAGATTCACTTCGCCTTTGTTAAAAGAGGCAAACATGACAGCATTAGTATTTTCACCATGCTAAATGTTCTGTCTTTGTCATATGACCTCCTAGTTATTGCTTGTGACTATCTACAGACTCTAGTAAGGACCTCAGTACTGAACTTTGGCCAGGTGGTTGAATGTCATCTCATCAAATTCATTTTTGTAGTACACAATTAACAATTTGGGATTTAAAGGAATTTTTCCTCCCACAGTATATTTAATAAACTCTATTTTAGAGGCGATTGTTAAAATTATTTCTGACATGGCTACTTCCAATCTCTTAAACTTGTATTCTATCCCCTCCCAGCCAAGCCACTTTAACCTTCTAATGGTACCCTTACTTTTCTCATTAAATCTTAACAATCTATTACTGGCTCTGGACTGGTCTGGCTTTCTGCAGAAATCTGTTCTGCCTCTGAATCATAAATGCATTATTTTTTGAAGGGGTGGGTCAGATTAGGGCCATGGGGTAGAGCCAAAATGACTGGAAGTGTCCATATCTGCTAGAAATCTGAAAGGAACTTGTTATGGATAGAGAGGGGAGGAGAGAAGCTATTAAACTCCATGTGTAGTTGATGCAGTCCGACCTTTATAGAGGCACCCCTTAAAGGAAAATCACTTAAAAGCAATGGATTGAATCACATCACCATTCTTTCTCTTTCTGGTCTCTCAATTGTCCCAATGTGTTAACTTGCTGAAGTCATTTAATCTCTTTATTCTGTGTAGAAGACACTTGCAAAAGCTACAAAAGAAAAAACAAAACAGCAGACCTTGATTCTGTGATGACTGTAATTTCTGTCAGTTAACATTTTGTTTAGAGATGAACACATCTTCAGGAGACATTAAAAGACGCTAAAATTACACAAAAGGATCTTGATGAATAACATGTCTGGTGTAGATCACTGCAATCAATGATGCAACTATCGAGGAGGTGGATAATTCTAAGTGTCCCATTCAACATGAAGCCTCTCACTTTCAAATGGACACTCAAGCAAGGTTATGTGAGGTGACAGATCTTTCTGGAACAAAATATAACAGATGCCTAGAAGAGTTAAAACAGGTGCTTGAAAAAAAAAATGAGCAATCAGACCAGGCAGAGTTGGGGTGTTTCTCTGAATGTGTTTGTGACTGAGTTCTCAGACTCATTGTTAATGTTGCATCTACGATTCACGGAAGCAGGCCAGATGATTTGGGGTGTATGCACTTGGCCTTACTTATTTAGAATGCATTGGGTTGTTTTTGTTTTGTTTTGTTTTCAAGACAGAATGTCAAGACAACTTTGGAGGCTGTCATGAATGTATTGTTTTAGCTTTGTTGAACCTGATGTAGTTAAATATCCAAAACATTCGAGAAACTGACAAGGAATTAGGGGAAAGGTAGGGTAGGGATTAGGCCTAAGGAGAAGATGAAAGAGTTTCAGCAGTCAGGGATTCGTTGTCAATTAGAAGAAGATAGAGGCTTCCTTTATGCTATAGTTACTTGGTATTTCAGTTTCCTCTCTGTGACAAAAAGCAATTTAGGGGAGGGAAAGATTTATTACAGCTTCCAGATCACAGCGTTTATCATTGAGAGAATGGAGGGCAGGAACTCAAGCAGAAATGGATGAAAAAATCAATGAAGGTAAGTTGCTTTCCTGACTGACTCTCAGTCTCATGCTTAGCTAACTTTCTTATACATTTCCAGAACCACCTACTTGTTTAGGGAATGATGCCACTCACAGTGGACTAGGCCTTCCTACATCAATTATCTGTTAAGAAAATTCCATATACATGCCAACTAGGGCATTCTGAGGAATTCTTCAATTCCCTTCTCAGACGACCCTAGGACGACATATAAAGTTCAATAGTTAATCTGCAAAAGTGAGAAGGGTTTAGAAGCCCACTTCATATTTGGCTCATTTCTGATGATTGATGATGGTATACATATCCACACAAAACTTGCTGGGGATTTTATCACTTGTAATCAAGGTGTCTCTGGGGGCTAGAGAAAGCTTCAAGCCTGACCTGAGGGAGCTGGTAAAAAAAAAAACTGGCAAGAACTGGCATGGGTTTTAGTGATGCTGTTTCGACCATGAGTGAAAGTTGCCAGGCCTGGATGGCTGAGTGGTTTCAGTGCAGATTAGGAAAATGGAAAGGCACAGAAGCTTAGTACCCTGCTCAGTTTGGCAGACGGGAATACAGGGAGAAGAGGAAGAAACAGATAATGGCTATTAGCAGGGAACCTCAAGAATGCAGTCAGCATTATTTTACTTGACATTTCTTCATTCCTGTAACATGAAGCCTCCTGTAGTCCTGTGAAGTCTATTTTTCTTCTCATTTACTATACCAACTATCTTCCTCTGGAATTTCAGTTTACATTCAGACCTGAAGCCTAATGTCTTATCTGTTTTCCTGGGAAGGAATACCCATGGTGTCTGATGCTTGGGTAGCCAACTGCTGATTTCTTAAACTACCCACCAAACTCTTTCAGTGTCTTCTTGAGGAGGCCTGGAAATGATGCTAGAATACAATATTTATTGGTTAGAAGACCCCTTGAGAAAATCTTGTGATTGGAGCTAACTCTAGTCATGACTGGTGGACTCACAGTATTGGGTTGGGCCTAGATGGCCATTCTTAAGGTAAAGAAGCAGAGGCTTCTGCCTAAGGGAGAAGCAACATCCAGCAGAATCTCACTTAGAATTCTAGTGGAGGATGCCAGCCTCAGTCTCTGTGAGATAGCTGCTCCCAAAGTCACGGACACATACAACAGCGAAGGCAACAAAGTCATGAGTTTCTTACACCATGAAAAGAGATTGATTCAGGGTATTGGGGGCTGTGGAGTTCTAATTACTTCTAGAGAAGCTATTATTACACATGTCCATGAGTGATAGTTTTTGCTGTCACTTATAGCATGTGAAAAACGCATTTTACATAAACATACATACACATACAAAACACACACACTACACATGGATAATGGATAATGCAATGATGATTCTACTACTCTACAGAGATGGTAAATATTCAATAAAATCCACAGAATAATTACTGACCTGTAATCTTTATGTTCTTATTCAATAACCACTTTGGTTATCTATTTCTTTAAGGTAATTAAGGGGTACTACAGCTGTATGGGCCTTGAACAAATGTTCCTATATTTACTCTTGGATTTGAGTCTGACAATAGAGATTGCTCATTTATGCTAAGAAGTAGTAGATAATCTTAACTTTAACAGAAACAAACCAATTGCTTCTGAAGTTTCTGCTTCTTCTACCTACATTCATAGACAAATTTTCAGTATATTTCAGGTTCAGCTTGTCATTTGAAATCATCTTAGACAATGCCAGTGTACCCATAAATTAGCATGACTTTTCACTCTGCGTTCATGGGAACATATACTTCTGCTGTAGAGTAAGTGCTGTTGAGAAAGATTCATGGTTGTCAATATTTGCTTTAGTATTGAAGTGCAAGAAATAAGCATTTACTATTTGGCTTTTAGCAAAATGTCCTTATGAAATAAACAGATGCCAAAATTTTGTTCCATGTCAGTTTTCACTAGATATTAAATCAGAAGAGGGAATTTAGTTTGGGCAGATCAAAAGGAGTCCATCTCAGCTTTGGTTTTCTGGCTTTCTGGGCTGGCCTTTTTTGCGCTTTTATCAGCTCTGTGAGCTGTCATGAAAAGGGAAAATCTGGGTGATTTCCACTGCTCTTCCTGTTTTTGTTTGGCACCAGTTCATGCATCTTGAACAAACGTCTTTTCAAAAGCCAAAGAAAAGAGGCTAAGGATGATTTCCCAAATTCTAATCATATTTTCCCCAACTTTTAAGTTTCACAATATTTTAATCTTTGTTTAGGCTACACAGTTGGAAAAAAGTCATTCCCATTTAACTAATTTTGTTGATGAGCATTTCTCACGTAGAGGATTTTGAATAAGTATTTTTCTTTTATCAGTGAACACATTTGTTTAAGACACATTCATCCAGAGAATATGTTAAGCAGGTTTCTTGTGGTGACTTTTGAACATCATTTCCTTTTACATTAAAATGTTCTTCAAACCATTTAAAAATTTCTGATTTTAAATACTTTATTTCTATTTTTTATTAATTAAATACTTCTATAATTTTATATTAGGACAAGGAAGAAAAATGCAACTGGAAATGGAGTTAGACAAATTACAAAATGTTTTCCCTCATATGTAGTGCTGTATTATGACAGAATAGACAAAAATATTCTGGAATCTTTTATGGTATTTTTTTGCATTATTCTTATTTCTTTATAGAATTCATGGAAGGTGGAATGAACGTTCAAAGATGGTCTCACACTAATCCAGATCCTGTAAATAAATCACAACAAACAACACATACAGGAAAGTTTGAGACAGATGATATTCGATTGCCATATCCTAGTTAATTCCTTCATATCTTGGAAATAGCTAGAAAATGACACTTAAACACAAATCTAAGAAAGTTCCTGAGATGTCAGCAGTCTGAGTCACTGATATATATATATATATATATATATATATATATATATATATATATATGAGATGGACATAAACATATGTAGATGTGGCCACTTTTGTTAGGGCAGGTGTGAAACTGCCTGGTGTTTGAATAAAACACAAGAGATGTGCTTGAACATCTCTGAAGCTTGGCACAACCAAGAAAGCACTTCTTGATTTTATTTTAATACAAAATAGCTAACTCCTGGCTTTTATGGGTTGGATTAGTCAAACTGAAGAAACTAATGGAAAGACTTGCCTCATCACAATAAATCTACTAGGACACTCATATCTGATTAAATCAAATTCCAGTGGACTCTCCTTTGCATATCTGTGCCTCTGTTTGTATTTTCATATCCAGAGCTAAGTTGTCCAAAAATGAGAATTAATAGAGCTGGAGCATACAATGATTCTGAAAATTAGAGGGAAGGCAGGGGTTTCATCAAAGCATTGCAGTGAGCACTGGATACTCAGTGTCTCCCAGTGCATAGTTAAGGAAAGGAACCATGGAGTGAACTGTCATCGTAAACTTTATCTACAATAGAAGAAAACAACCAGACATAGGAAAAATGGGCATCCTTCCAGAGTAAACAGGAGAATGGAATTTTAAATAGACTTTTAAAACAGAATGACAAGTACACACACACACACATACACACACACACACACACATATACAAATTGCAATTCTTGATCTTGGGATTGTTGGATTGGTTCAGCAGTTAAGAGTGTCCTCTCTTCCCTGGTTAGTTTCTACTACCATGTTAGATGGCTCACAACTGTATATAGCTCCAGATCCTGAGGATCAGACCACCTCTTCTGTCCTGCATCAGAAAGTACATTCACGGACACAGAGATATACATGACAGAGGAATGTATATTCACATGTGTCTATACCCCCACACAGATACACACATACATGACAGAGGAATGTACATTCACATGTGTCTATATCCACACACAGATACACATATGACAGAGGTAAAAATGAAGGAAGTCTTAAAAATTGAAACAATGAGAATCCATGAAGTCTTTGTTGAAATAACTATTTATAGATAAATATGAAAGGAATGGCCACAAGATAAAATTGAACAATGATGAGTTTTTAAGAGGCCAAAGACATATTTTATAGGTGCTTAGGTTATGAGTGATATTTTAATAACACTTTATAACTATTTTAATTAAAGTTAAATGTAATAAATGATAAATGCAAAGAAAATCCATTTTATATCAAATTACTAAGTTTCATTTTATTTCCTAAAACTATCTTTTCTTCATTGCTAATGTTAGTGTTTCCAAATCTTGTTTATTTTATTTTCTCTGGAAAAAAGCAAGTTTTTAAAATATTTCATCCAGATTATTATCATGAATAATCCTTATAATACTATCAATAACATTAAAAGAAAGACAGACTTAGTAGACTTCCTAGGGGATGCCTTACATTCTCTGTAGAGAAGATGGGAGGAGGGAGGGGGAACTGGGATTGGAATGTAAAAAATAAATTAATAAAAAATTTACAGCACAAAAAAAGAAAAAATATGAAAGAAAAACTTTGGATTTCCAGAAACATGTTAAGAATGACCTTAGTGCACATTCTAAGACTATAATTGTGCAGATAGTCTGAACTGTACACTGGCTTTGAAATAATTTCTTTCTTATAAGACAGTGATTTTATAATTCTGCATATTTATGCCCTTAAGTTAAACAGGATCATTATCTTTTTCACATCTCTGTGTGTGTGTGTCTGTGTGTGCATGGGTGTATGTATCTGAGTGCTTTTGTGTATGTGTGGTGTGTATGTGAGTGTGTGAGTAGGTAATGCATGTGTGTATGAGTGTGTGTGTTTGCATGTTCACCTTGGCTATTATTCCTCAGCCACTGTCCATCTTGTTTTCTCATGCAGTGTTTCATTGGCCTGAAGCTTGCTGACTTTGCTAGGCTGTTTCAGCTCTAGGGGTTGGCCTGTTTGTACTTCCCTTGTGCTGGGATTTCAAGCACATGGCTATCCCAACTTTTTCATCAATTTGCTCATTTATTTCATTAACATGGGTTTGGGAGTTCAAACTCAATCACCACAGTTCCATAGTAATCACTTTGGTGGCTGACTGAGCCATTGCTGCAGCTTCCTCTACAAATCCCTTTTATTTTACTTTCTAAGACTTCAATTACATTGAATTTGTCTTTTAGGCTAATATGTATGTACGCATTTGCATATATATGTTATAATATATAACATGTATGATATATCTAACAATAGAACTACACATATATTCATGAATAGTTAAAATTATCTTACAGTTATTGGAATGGTAATGTTCGTCCTTTCTTCCTTTCCAGAGAAATAGCTAAAATTTTCCTTTTTTATGGATCTTTCTATTTTACCTGAAGTCATCTTTCTTACAACTATGTAACATTATGTTTCTCTAGTAAATTATTTCTCGGCTGAAGAAGGTCCAGGGAAGACCCTGCTAATGTAAACATGGAGGTTAGAAATATTGTAAAACCAGAACTTATTAATGTCATATATAGATGGTCTGCAGCTTCTGAAGTAATCTTTGACACAAAGAATAGTCCATCAGTCTCTTCTACACCCAATGAATAGAATTTAAAACAAACTCAACTGAAAGCAAAATGCTTTTATGCTGTTATGAACTTGTCCAAATACAAGTCTATATGAAGGAGAAATGTAAAAGAGGCAGAAAACATGTAAATTAATTAGATGAATTTTGATAGAGATAAGTACTGTACTGAAGTCACTCTTAGTGAGATAAAATTAAAATGTATTTCACCATGCTTGTTTTGTTTACCTTCTTTAAAGTAGCTGACTCTTTACTGATATCCCGAGAGTTAATATATTTTCTTTTAGTCCCTCCACAAAAAGGGTATTAACATGTACCAACTGTAAAAGCTAGTTTTATGTTTTATAAATAATACCTGTGAATAAAATAAACATGGATCCACAAATGATGAATGTTAGCTGAAGGAGTGTAGCTATTTGCTTCTTTTAAAATATAAATACTGATCTCATGATTAGTTTTTAGACAAATATGACTAGACTATAAATTCACAAAAATGTCAAGTCACAATTACATGGCTTACAATGAAGGAGGCTGTGGATGTACTTAATCACTTCTATATTCTTTTATTGATATTTCTGGTAGTTAAAACATCCAGGCCGCCCACTGGCATTTGTGATCTAAACGTATGCTCAGAAGAGATAAAAAAAATTATCTTATTTTGAAGAACAGAGCTTTTCTTCTACATAGTGTATCCTTCCCACGCATAAAATTCACATGGCCAGCTGGAACCTTCAAAGTACTTTATCTTAGTTTTTCCCTTTATTTCACTTGTTTATTTTCTCTATGAAGTAGAACTTTGATGTTTCAAGGACTTAGTATACTGTGGCAGGGAATCTGCCATGCCCCATTCACCAAGGATACAAATCACTAAGGTGTATAGACCCTTTGTGCAGGAAGGGTGCTGCAACCTGAGTTCTGTCTCTAAGACCTGCATAGTTTTAGGGAAGAACTGACCAGTAATCTCTGATCTCCACACTTGCATCATGCCATGCTGCATCCAGACACAAACCCACACCCACACCCACACAAAATAGAAAATTAGGTGTATTAAAAACCCTAAAAAAATACAACAATCTCTCTGTTATGGTTGAAGGTGAAAAAGTGTGTGAAATGAACTAATATGTAGAGCTGTGAATATATGTTCAACTAGGTGTGAATTCACGGGCTTAGAAATGAGCATTCTCTGCACTGAACTCCACCAGCCTTGTCATCTTAATTTTACTGGTTCCAGTGCTCTTTTTCTCCCTTGCTCGCCCATACCAAAAAAGACCTCATTAATGATAAATAAATGAAATAACATCTTAGATAAATGTATACATTCACATCAACCCACTTTCTTATTCTATAGCAATGTGTTAGGTATCAAGACCAATGAATATGCCAAGCAATAACTATTAATAACATGCTGTCACCCCAGCGAGGGCCCAGGTGAATCACTGATGCTTGCTGGTCTCCAGCCCAGCTCTAGTGAAAGACCTTGTCTCAATGGAATATGATATAAACCGATAACAAGGATATCTGACATCTTCGTCTGACCTCAGTGTGCACACAGACCATCACTCTCTTTATCTCTCTCTTTCTCTTTCTCTCTCTCTCTCTCTCTCTCTCTCTCTCTCTCTCTCTCTCTCTCACACACACACACACACACACACACACACACACCACTCCACTGTTATGTGAGTTTGAAGCGAGCCTGGTCTATGTAGTTTCAGGCTAGTCATTTGTACCTAATGAGACCCTGTTTCAAAATAGAAAATAAAACAATAAAACAAAACTAATGAAGTGAGATAATATTAATTCTTTGTATAATTTAAATTGCTCTGTTAAATCCGGACAGTGATTTGTACTTGTATGTTTTTTATCAACATACTATTTGCCTTGAGTATAAAACTTCTCACACAATGCTATTGATCAGAGCCACACCACGTTCCCTGTTCCTTTGGGTGAAGTATGAATCCTTTAATCCTTGTCCAGGCCCCACACAATTTTCTGTGCTCTCCTGCTTCCTCCTCCTCTGGTTCACAACATGCTGCTTCCTTCTTCCAGAAGAAAGCTCAGGCCAGCACACTTCTATCTGCAGTTTTCTGACTCAATGGCATCTTCTTGAACTTTCCCTGTACCCGGGACACACAACACTGCCCTCACTGGGTGGATTTCTTGTTCCTCCATTCCCCCATCTCCCCCTTAGAGGCCAGCTTCTTTAGAACTGCTCCATGTTCTCTCACTCACTCGAGTTGGGTGGAATGTGTGACCTAATGTGTCACCTTAGGTCTTGGACCTGTTCTTGCTGTCAGCTGTCATCTCACAAGCAGTTGCTTAATGCTGTCAGAACACATGTCCTATGAGCTCACCTGCTGCACTCTTAGGTGGGATGTGTGGGTTGGAAAGTTCTGAGCGCTGGGAGTTCTTTATGTCTGAATCACTTCATTCTGCTGGAGGATGTGAACAGAGCCAGCAAAGACCATAAGCTCCTGGCCATATCACCTCTTCCACAGTGTTGGTAAGACTCACATGGACCAAAAGCTCTTGTTTGACAAAGTTATTCTTTGAAAGTCCTGTGGTCTATCTACAGAGTATATAAAAGCTGTTATGTAAAACTCCAGATAAATGAAATCAGCCCTTTGAATTACTTAAAATAGTATACAAACTACATCTAGGTGTATTAATTATATTGTTAATATTCCATATGAAGCAAGCGCTGTTTTGAGTTCCTCAAGATCTGTCTCCATGTCTCAGTGAGTTTTCTAGTACAAGCATGTTAGTTACCAATACATTTGTTCTCTGTGATTTAACTTGATTTTTTTGCACTGGTCTGTATATTGTATTTCTATACCAGCTATAATAGACATTGTAGCAAATGGTAATTAGTATGTATGCATATTAATATTTGTTTCACATCTAGCTTGAAAATCTTCATAGAAAAGTCTCATATTAGTTCTTTTGAAAATAAATTCATAGTTAGTATAAAGGAGCCTTCCTACACAGAACTCTGTGAGGAAATGTGTATGTGTGTGCATGGAAGAAGGCTTGTGTGAATACTGCCCCAAATGTTGCTGGTTCTGAATTATTGCTGCATAAAGACTGAGGGTAAAACCTGTGTGAGCCCAAATATCTGGCTCTTATTAATCTAAAAGGAAATTCTTTCATGTAGTAGATGTTACAGAGGTATATAACTCAGACACAAATTATTACAGAAGCTAATATTTGAGCAAATATTACTTCAAAATGAAATTGCATGTCCCATTTACATGGGCACATAGATTGTAAAGCCAGATGTTATGAACAGATGTCAAGGAGCCATTTTTCATATGCCCTGATTTGCAGCTATGGACCTGCCATTTATCACCTCAGATGGGAACAGTTAATTTGACAGTGAGCTTGTTGGTTATTAGCCAATTTCTACATAAGACCTGTGTTTGTGAAATCTGATTTGTGGAAATATGATCAAAGACCCACTACTAACATGATTTCTGTGTTTTTGAGTTTACCAACATATATAATACAGACGGGGGAATGCATGCCCTCTCATGTGGATGAACATAAATTGGGTGTTGGCAAAGAAATAATGAAAATGTCATGACTGAAATATAGCATGGTTAATCTAATTGTAGATTCCAAGTCACTGAAAATAAGAACCCCATTCTGATGCATAACATAACAGGCTTTACTCACTTTGTATATTTGGTTGTAACTGAAACAGTCATTAAAAAATTTCTGGCAAAGTTTATACTTTAATTGTCTTCAAACTTGATTTAATTTTTTTCTCCACTAAGGAATAACTTTGTTATATAGAGAAAACTATCTTTCAAGGCGCCTATTAGTTATGTTAATGTAAAAGTATTTTCAAGCAGCCAATTTCTATAGTTTGACAGGAAACTAAAATTAACAAATACAATTTAAGGGACTGGAGAGATGGCTCAGTGGTTAAGAACACTATTAGGTCTTCCAGAGGTCCTGAGTTCAATTCGCAACTACCACATACTAGCTCACAACCATCTGTCATGAAATCTGGTGCCCTCTTCTGGGCTGCAGAGACACATTCAAGTATGACTCTGTATACACAATAAATAAGTAAGTCATTAAAAACTACTATTTAAGAAACAAGTCTGGCCTGGTAATATGGCTCAGCATGTAAAAGTACTAGTATGACAAAATAAGTTCAATTTTTGGGGCTCAAATGGTAGAAAGAGAAAGATGAGCCCAGAAAGTTGCTCTGTGATATCCATACTTGAAAGATAAAATAGGCATGATAGGATGCATTCTATCTGTAATTTCATGCTAATTTGGTGAAATAATCACTATCTTATTTTATTTTTCCCAAGGCTTGCTGAGTGATCTCAGTTCTTAGATTCTCTGCCTTCTTTGTCCATTTATCCTTATTTCTTTCCCTTGGGTGTTGTGGATGGAATAAGGATATCTAGAAGGTTTTATTTTATTACTCTCATTCTACTTTCCCTAAGTATTCATGTAATCAAAAAATAATCAACCACTTTACTGAAAAGGTTGAAAAATGAATTGAGTTCTGTGCTAAGGGAATCAGATCATGTTTTACATAAACTATGACTTTAATAAGTACCAAGTAAGTTGGTTTAAATGTTTTACCTACACACAGTTGCTTTCCTGACAGGAATCCTACATCACTCTGAACACACATGCAGGCTCAGATCCTGCCTAACTTCTATTGTGAGAAATTTCATTGTATACTGAGCATGAGTCAGTACTGTGTTTTCAAAGCTCTTTGAAAGTTGCATGTTCTGTGTCAATGAAGTTAGTTAAATATTCCATAAATGAGTGAAGAATGAAATGAATAGATGAATAATTGTGCATATAAAATCTAAGTGTCTTTGTGTGGAAGACTAAGACATGGGCTGGAAATGGAACTATATTGCAATTCTTATAATCCTGTAGTTTTTCTTTAATGTAATCCACAAGCCAGGAGAAATATGCATTTTGCCCCCCTGTCTTCTCTCCTCCCCCCTCTCTCCCACACACGTAGATACACAGATAGAGGGGGGAGATGAAAAGGGAGAAGGAAAGGGAGAGAAGACTGAGATCCAATTTCAGGGAGAGCCTCATGGAACTGGAGAGACAGCTCAGCATCAAGAGCACTTGCTCTTTCAGAGGACCTGAGTTTCAGTGTCAGCTGGTTCACAACCATCCTTAACTCCAGCTTTAAGGGATCTGACACCCTCTTTTGGTCCCTGTGGGCACTTCCTTTACATTCACAAACACACATAAACATAATTAAAATAAAAAACAAAGCCATTTAATGAAAGAAGAGAATTATACTTCATCCCTACTATGAACAATGTACAAGCATTTCACTGTTTTAAGTTAAAATTAAATATTGTTGTGACTGAATCATGACCTTTACAGCTTCTAGATTTAAGTTTCATTGACAATGATTCTATCAATTGTCTGATGTGTACCACACAGGAGAGATTTTGTTGTTTCTAAATAACTAATATTGACTAATTAAATATTGGTTGGTCCATATTGTAGTAATAGTGGTTCAAGGAGTCCCTGAGAGGACGTGCAATGGACGTGCAATCTGTCAATTATGGGACTTGGAATTTCCATTGTTGGGCAGGCAGGGGACCATCTGCAATTTTCACACAGCAAACAGAAATGATGTGTTTCTGAGTCTGACCTGGTACCTGGGTTCAGGGAAGTATTTATAGCAGGAGTGAAAGAGACAAACTACACAAGGTCTGTCCCACACATAATTGTATTCTCAGACCTTAAAAAGAAGCCCAAGGATGTGCTAGTACTGCCAAGGAATGAATCCTTTCAAAACTCAAATCAGTTAATCCGTCCCTAAATTGTGTGTATGTTTGTGTGTGTGTGTGTGTGTGTGTGTGTGTGTGCCTATGGGTATATCTGTGTATGTGTGTATAGTTGAATATGAAGTGTCTCCAGAAGACTTATGTGTTAAGACCACATGGTGGAGGTTCTATTTTGGAAGGTTCTGGAAGTTTCAGTAGGTCCTGGTTAGAAAATAAACAGTTCTGAATGACAATCATGGAGCCTGCATGGGTCTCAGCTAGGTAATTTGCATTACGCTATGGTTGTTAGGTTTTGTTTTTATGGGACTCCTAACAGTGTGTCTTGGGGTGTTCCTCTGATTCTTTTGCCTGTTCTTTGGACTCTTTTCTTCCTACTATGTTGTCTTGACTAACCCTGATACAAGGGTTTGTGCCTAATAAATTCAGATCCTACAGAAGATGAATCCTGGCCCCTTTTAACTCCCCATTGCCCTTGTAATGCTGTATTAGTTACTTGTCTTGTTGTGGTGACAAAATATTTAACAAGAACAGATTGTCAGATTGAGTATCATCAACTTTATCTGTGGATTCAGCAATTCAGTCTTAGACTTTTAGTCACCTAGAACCGTGAGCCAAATAAAGTTTTCTTCTCCAATAAACAGAAACAGGAAATAGATCAAGGCATTGTCACATAAATAACATTGTTAACCTATTTAACCTTCAGAGGCTGATAAAATATTGATTAGGATAAACAAAGCAAGAGTTGACATCATGTTATATTTTCTTAGCCGCTCAATACAAACTTGAATGCAAACAGACTTCATTATAACCCTGGACTTCTTTTCTAGAATACCTGGAGGATAAGTATGTAACAAAGCCTCCCATTTAGGTCTCCCCAGCATTAATATGTATCAGAGAAATGTTTATTTTTCACATAGCTATTAGCGACAATTACTACAGGGTTTAAGAACTCTGATTATTTTGTTAATGTAAATTTGGCCCTCTTAACATTTCTATAATTTTATTTTATGGCCAGATAAATATGATTCTCCAAGGAAAAAGTGGCTGAAAATATAATACCCATCAGGTCTTAGGTTTTGTTTTTTCATCTGCAGATCTTAAAAACACATTCCATCTCCATCCACAACTTCATTTCTTAAAAGTTGTCTTAAGAACTTTATCTGCATGAAATGTTTAGTAAGTTCTAAGTAATGGGAAAAATTTCCAGAGATTTTATGATTAAATTACTAGGACTAAAAAAATCTTACAGTGTTGGGATCTCAAAATGACTTGCTTAAGCAGCCACAGTCTTTTATATTTATGAAGCAGGCTTGACACTCCCTGCCTTTTCTGGGCCTCATACATCTTGTCTCCCTGCTTAAAAATCAAGAAGATTTTACACTTTTGTGTAAGGTGAAGGAAACCACAATGATGGAATTAACCCCGTGTGGGAAGGAGGGCTATTCTTCAGGAAAATTAATTTTTACTATTTGTTTTGTCCATTGATAGTGTCAAATCTTCAAACCTGGGCTGGCTCAGTGATTAAGAGCTCGTACTGCTTCCCAGGGAATTTCATCTGCTTCCCAGAATTCAGTAGGGCAACTCACAACCACCTGTGATTCTAGAACACACACATGTACATGCACACTAACATGGTTACAAATATACATACACATAAAACTGAATAAATATCACCTTCCTCTTTGGTTATTGGATTTTGCTTGCCAAAACTAAATAAAACAAGCTTGAGTATGCAATCAGTTTCCAAATCCTTTGCAGTTCTCTTCTACAGCTTTCATAAAATGTTGGGGTATATTGGAGACTCGAGACTTTTCAAAAGTGACTAGGACTTATTGCTTGGAAGCCTGAACCCACTCCATGACCTGGGCTTTCATTTATACATGCACTTGAGATAGTTTTAAAGATTAATTATTTCTGATTATGTGCACGCATATGTGTCAGTGTATGAGTGTGTGCATATTAGGGTAGATGCTCCTTTAGGCCAGAGGTCTTGTGTCCCCTAGAATTAGAGTTACAGGCAGTTATGAGGTGCCTGGCATGGATGCTGGGAACTGGATCTTTTATAAGAGAACCATGCATGTTTTGGCCACTGAGCCATCTCTTCAGCTTGAGAAGAGTAGTTTCAAAAGAACTGTTATTGTGGTATACCATTATAGTGAAGGAGTGGAATCAACGTGGCATTAATCCTTAGACTTTTAGAGCTTTCAGGAGGATTGAAAATTTGAGAAAAGGTGATAATCCCAAGAGCCCATAAACTATTTCATGCTTTTTCAGTGTGCAGGATGTAAGAATGCCTGCGATGCTTCCCTGGATGGCTGGTATTTCATATCCAACTGCTTATTATTGTTAGAAGGTCTCCAAAAGTTAGACTTATCAATATCTACGTTGGTAACTGAAAGGCAGCAAAAACAAACAAACAAACAAAAACAAACCAAAAACCAAAAAACAGCTTTTTACAACTGAAACTTCGGAATGAGGAGGGTAGTAAGGACAGTATAAAAGGACAGTGAAGATTTCCCAAATGAATTTTAGCTCAGTGCTTTCTAAGCCATGTAAAAGATGTTCATCACTAAAGGATAAGCTGTACTATTGAAGTACAAACGGGAAGTCCTAAAAAACCCAATATACATCATTTTCCTGCTTGTACCAAACATGAATTTGACCTATTTCACCCTTTAATCTTGGCCTTCATTTGTTTGTGAGGTCTGCCAGGTTGCTGCCACGGCAACAACAGAGACCCAGAACAAGGGTGAGTGAGTTAGTGTCATTAATAACCCGGCCTGCTCTTCCCCCACCTCATTTAAACTAATGGACCATATGTGGCCATTTTCTTTCAACTGTGTCCAAGAATATTTCGGCATAGAAGAGGGGGATGTGAATGTGACCATGAGCTTGCATTTATTTGCCAATTAAGAAAAGGAATGGCAGTGTGATACTTCATCCCTTTGGATGAAAAGTCACCCTCAATTATCTGTCTATGACTTGCTCATGAGCCAGAAAAATTACATTTTTGTTACTTAAGTTATTGTAAGAGAATTTATTCCTGAGACTATAACAGGCTTTCTATATTTGGAAGCTGTCATAGTGCAGAGACTAAACCATTCGGGTCAATTTTGCATAGAGAGGTGGCCATCTCTTCCTTGTACCATTGAAATTGATTGACTGAGTTGTCATTTAAATCTAAAAATTTTAAAAAGTGATGTTCATCTCAAAAGTTTAGAGAGCATTGGAGTAGAAGGGCATAGTTTTTAGGTACTAGTGGGAATTAAATTAGGAAGTTCACCACAGATCATTTCAGGGTGCAACATGTTATGGAAAACTGGTATGTAGTTGTAGTCAAAGGGAATGGAGCTTGATAGAGAGCTGCTGCATATTTAAAATCTGCGTGGAGGATGGGCAGGCAAACTGTCTTCTCAGGAAAGTGATCTCTATAAGAGAAAGAGGGCTTCAGCATACAGTCAAATTCAGTACACCACAGGGTGAGCAGAAGGTTGGCTGGAAATTGCTGAGGCAGTTCCCAGACTGCCTCTGACTTTAAGCACCTTTGTACTGGGCTAGGAGCTTGGTTTGATAGCTCATTCCTGAGTTCAAGAGTACCACCAGTATTGTTCCCTGAATACACAGTCTGTGACTGAGCTCTGAGATATCGCCAATGCAAGAGCATCAGTTCTCCGGACCTTTGACTCTGAGCTAGCAAGTCTGTGGAGTGATTCTGTAAAAAGCTACACAAAGCCTCATGTAACTGTTATGATCAGACCCACAAGCCAAGTGCTGCCCCACTGAGTTCCAGCCCCAGACCTTAGAATACATCCTTTGAGACAGCCTGGCTAATTGTCCCTGGTTGGTCCGGAACTTGCTCTGTAATTCAGAGCTGGCCTCTTTCCTTGGTGTCCAGATTAAATGGGCTTAAGGCACGAGTGTCACAGTTCTGCCTTTTTCCACGGTGTTGTAATGTTGAAATCTGAAGGGAATAGTTGACAGGAAGAAAAATCACACTGATTGGTGTTCATTCTCTCTAGCCAGTAACTCACGGATAAGGAACTAGAGAGAAGTGCTCATTTATGGAAAAAGAATGCTTCTTACAGTCAGGTTTATTGATGCAGAAATTCTTCTAAAATTAAAAAAAAATAAATGAATTCAGAAAATATGTAGTCTGTAAACAAAAACACATGGATTTTACCAAAAAAAGGTAACAAAGGCCTCTATGGCTTCTTACTAGGTTAAAATTTACTTTTCTACTTCAGATTATATCTAAGATACATGTGAAAAATATCAAAGAAAGAATTTGGAAGATAAAAATTTAAAAATTATGGCATCAACATATCCAGTGTGTTTTGTTGTTGTTGTTTTTTATTTCCTTCTTCAGTTTATTGATTTTCACTGATCTTAGGAGAGTTGGCACTTGTCATTCTTCACCAACTCCTTTCCTAAGGAAATATTTCTGTTTGTTCTTACTCTCATTATTTTCTTTAGTTTTTCTCTCATTGAATTATAGAATAATATGGATTTTTAAAATGTTCAGCATGTTTTTTCTTCTACCAAATTAAGAATAAAAACGTACTTCCGATGATTTTTCTTTTCATATACAATGAATTGATTTAGAAAAACATGGTTTGACAAGCTGATACAGTATTCTGAGCATATATTAAAATAGAAACAAAAGTGGCATAAAATGTTCTGTTGAGTTATTTTATCCAGTTTACTCAAGCCCGTTGTTAATAGTTATTTAATCATAACCATAGAGCAGTCCCAACTCTCTTGCTGTCTCTTCTTTCTGTGTGTGGAAAAGCAACTGGAGTCACAGCAGTGTCTGCATGTTTCTTGAAACAGAACTGGGGGTTTCACTAGCAAAGATCTGCATCCTGGGTTCAAATCAGACAGTGACACCAGCTTTTAAAAGCTAGCCTTCTAGTTCTTAGTGTTTTGATCTAGGGTAGGGTGAGTAATAGACCAGACCACAGAGACACAGTAAAGATGAATTGGGATCTGTGAAAAAAAAAAAAAAAAACAACCAATCAAACAAACAAAAAACCATTACAATCTATCACCTCTCAAGAGAAGTTATTTATTTTTAAGTGTCTGAAATGTTTGAGTTAAAATGAGGTTCAAAGCACACAATTTCACAGACCCATTTGAAAGTACTGAGGTATCATTTGTTTTTCTGTTCCCAGTGTTTATAATTGCTTGTTACATAACAATGTATCACCATGTGAGCATTGGGGTGATTATAGCTACAGAAGCAAAACAGATTGTTTTCTAGCCACAATTAAGGTAACCTGAAACCTTTGCTCATGAGGGTGGCTAGGAGTCTCTTAGAGATCTACTATGGAGAGCCCTCAAAAGCATGGATTTACTAAATTAACAGTCAACATTACTGAACATGTTGGAAAACAAGCTTCCTGTTCGGGTATCTTCTCAGTATATAGAGCAGCATTGCTTATGGCTCCTTGGTTACTGTGGGTCTTCCGATGCCAGTTAAACATGCAGGATGTGGAGCCCAGCTGTCACTCTCCATTCCTCTTCCCATAATGCTTTCATTATATTTCATTCTCGTGTTGGATGAATAAATACAACCAATTAACAAGTATATTCCAAGTGCTTTTTAATGTAGTGTTTATATAATTCATGGGTTAAGGCTTATTGTTGTACTTTCCCTTATATTGATTTAATTAGCACATTACATTGTTTGATTGTAAGGAATGTGTCCAATGGGTTCTGATTTTACTTTTGTTGGGAGCTTTCATTTTAACTCCGCAGCTACACAGAAGGTCTGAGTTTGAATCAAGACTCTTTTTGAAACATTTTTTTTGTATTATTTCCATTGTTTAAAAACCTCAGAAAGAACGTGTATAACATATCACAGTTTGACCACTTTTTAATAAAGACTTGAAAGATTTTGAAACAAAAATTAAGTGTAATTTGATGTCATCTTTAAAGGAAATTAAAAATTTTAGAAAAGTTAATCATAAAATGCACAGGGCTGATGAAAAATGATTAATTTTTTATCTTAGAGTTAAATAGTCCTTGCAAATGATTATAATTTCTATAACCATCATTTTCTGTAATAGGAAAGATGTTCATTTTCATATTTCCTTGAGATATATAGGGACATCACTGGTGGGGCGGGGGGCTGTGAATCACTGCTCCTTGAACTCCTGCTTAGTCAGTAGTTAACTTTAATTGTAATCTCAGAGTCTTCTATTTAGTTCCTTGGTGTCTAAGCTGAGTGTCAGAGAGAAGGTCAAGGAAAGTTGACTGAAGGAAACAGATGTTTAAGTGTGTGGCTGTGTACATAACTATATGTATGTAACTCATAAATATGCTGATACATAAAATATGCATGCTACATACCATGATTGTCTTACTAAAAATAGGAATAATATACTTCTGAAAACAGACAGCATTCCAGATTCTAAAATTCTCCACGTTGATTAATGGAACATGCTAGAAAGCTTACCTGTTCTCTTCATTGCTTCAATTGGTTTCAGGATTCAAAGGATACACTGATGCTTCAGAGTTGGCAGAACCTGTTTTAGAGGAGTCATAATGAAGTTCGTGAAGATGGGCAAGATGAGAAGGCAAATCTTTACTTTGTAACCCTCGCTGACCTAGAACTAACCACATAGCCCATACTGGAGTTGAATATAGTGTGAGTCTCCTGTCTATGCTGTTCTAATGATGGGATTATAGGCATCTGCTTCCTAGAGTAGCTTAATTGCTATTTACTTTTAAGTAAGCTTTAAAGTGCACCAGATGCCAAACATACAGCAATGCTTGAGGCTAGAGAATACACCTTCTTCTAGCACTCTTGTGATGTCAACACTCCTCACAAGAAGCTGAACATCACCAGACCCAGAGAATCATCCATGTGGCCCTCCCCTAGTCTCCCTAAAGCAGCAGTTCCCAACCTGTAGATAGTAATCCCTTTGACAAAACTCTATCTCCAAAAATATTTACATTATGATTCATAACAGTAGCAAAATTACAGTTATGAATTAGCAAAGGAAATAATTTTATTGTTTGGGTCACCACAACACAGGGAAGTATATTAAAGAGTCACACACAGCATTAGGCAGGTTGAGAACCACTACTCTAAAGTTACACATTGTTGACTTCTGATACTTCAGGTTAGTTTTGTCAAAAAGCAGCTTTTGGTTAAACACTCCACATATACTTACTATGAAAGGAGAATGCTGCTTGAGTAGTCAAGGAAAAAATCTAGACTATTAAAACTATCTTGATTCTGCAAGAGACTAGCAAATAAGGAGGAACTGGGCAATAATTTTGGAAGTAGAACAAAACCCACTGAAATTAATATAGAACCAGAAGTGCAGACAAAGGAAGTCTGGGCATCGCTGGACCTTGCACCTGGAAATCTGGCATGTGCCCTACTCAACAATTTATTGCACGGTATACTTTGGCATTGGTCATTGAGAGCTCAAAATAAATAACTTAGCTCCCCAAAGCGAAGGGAATCTCAAGGACATTCATAAACATGAACCACAGGGGCCATTATTAAGAGCCCTTGTTTTGTCCTTATAAACATTATGTTCACCTTCACTTTCTCACAAGCAGCACAAATAACCATGCTTAGGAATTGCTCAATGAGGCATGGAAAATGGGAATGGGATTAAATTGAGTGAAATAATTTCAATGCCTGGGAACCCTTAAAATGCATGTAAATAGAGAGGTTTTGCTGAGAGAGGACCCTCACAGAGGCACACTGATTCTTGTCTCTTCACCAGCCACACTTTGGCTATAATTTGAAACAGAGTCCTGATAGGCCACTACAGTCTGAAACTATAGTTACTCCATTATTTTGTTATTTTAACTTAGAATAAAAGGAATAAATAAAATAACAATCTTTTAGCATTTATCAAAATGTACACAATATTTATTGTGTATGTGAGGGTCATATAGTAGGAAAATAATGCTTAATTTTTTAAATAACACATGTAGCTTTCTTTGCTAAAATGTTATCAGAGCATTTTCCAAACCTTCTACAGTGCTATTCGAAATGCATTGTGTGTGTGAGTGTGTGTGTGTGAGTATAAATGTATGAGTATGTGTATAATTGTCAGTCTGTGTAAGTGTGTGTATATGTGTATAAGTATGTACTATATAAGTGTGCATATGTAAATGTTGTGTGTGTATATGTGTGTGTGTTTGTGCGTGTATGTTGGCGTGTTAGGGAAACAATGAAAATGGTTCCTTGAACTGTGCCTTCTTAGTTCCACTTTTTTTTTTTTTTTCATTTGTTACTATCATTTTCTAGGATGACTTTGAGTGAAATTCAGGGTGCTTATGGTCACCAGAGTAAGACTGTTTTACTGACAGTTAATTAAAAACACTTTAATTATTGAGTATCTGTTTGAGAATAAAACACACAAAAATGCCCACCATGTCTCTGAAAGTAATACTCCAAGTCTTTTTAATTATTTGGGCATCAAAATAAAAGTTTAAGAAAATCCAACAATTGCTGAATACAGGCCCAATTTTCTAATTTGCCTGCTAATTTCTCATTGCACAGGAAATGCTGGGTCAGGTTTTCAAAGCCCACATTGTTAAATAGTCCCCCACAGCAGATGTCTCTAGTGATTTTTAAACATGATGGATTAGAGCTTGAATAATCCTGTGCTCTACACATGAAGGTAAGTATTCTAAATATTTGGTAAAATTGGGCACCAGACTTGATTCACTATTTCCATCTTTGCTTTTGACTTGTTGCTAAGATATAAGGAAATAAAACCTAGTTGATTTTCTTGTTTTTGAGATTTGCATACCTGTGTACAATGAGATATCATTTTATCTGACTCCATTTATCCCCTCCAAGTTTCCTCACTTGCTCTCAACTTGTACTCTTCCTGGCTTCATAGCTTTTGGTAATAACCTATTACGTTCTGTTAGTGCTGCCCATATGTACATATGTTTAATTAATCAAATCAAATGCCAATAAAAATAAATTCTATAAATAAAATGAAATAAAAGGAGGTCAAATTATTTCTGGACTATTTTGATTTTTATCTATTCAGAGCTTACAAATAACAGGTCATTTCCATCAATGACAAGCAGGCTGGGGTCCTTAAAATAGTTTTCATGAAGAGAGCAGAGTTCCCTATTACTGAGGGACAGTATAGCTTTGCTTCTGCTGTTGGTATAATCTGTGTCATTCTTTAGATGTTAAACAGCCTCAATAGGTCATTGTCACAAGAACTGTATAAAAATTGGGCAGGTTGTATGTACAGGATAAAGTGAAACCATATTATTCTATGTCATTAAAATCCATTCTCTATAACTAATTATGTTATAGGTACTGTCTCTGAAAAGGCTGCAGTGTTTTCAATATTGGCCCTATACTGATGTTTGAATAATAAGTCAGTCATTCTAGAAAAAAAGCAGAGTTCAGGAAAATAAAGACCCTTTATCTCTCCTTTATAACAAGATAGCTTGACTACTGCCTGTCTGTCTATGAGATTTATAAGTAAGGCCTTGTTGGAATTTAGTCTCTTGTTCACTGTAAGGAAAAATACACATTTAATATGTTACCAATGTGGTCATCAAGTTAGAATTGTTTGGCTATTTTCAGAGGGAGTGTGACAAAGAAATTTGGAGATTTTGTGTTGGCCATTCTAATCTCTCTCAGAATAATCCATAAACTGGATAAAATTTTCTGGAGAGATCTCTTCTCAGTGACTGCATCTGTATTTGCAGCCCCTGCCCCAGGAATATTAATAAGAATGTGCTACTTACACAAATTGTGTCCTTTTATATGATGTGTCATCATTGCTTTTTTTTTTTTTTTTTTTTTTTTTTCAGGGCTGAGGATGAATGCAACTCCTTTTGCCTAAGAACTTTCTTAGCCAGCAGACCTTAAGGTTGAACAGAGCTCATTAGAGTGGGTCAAGCTCTACTGATCCAGCCTCAGGGTTTCTAGTGTGGTTCAGGATCTTCTCAAGAAGGGAAGGCCATCTGGGCTCTTCTCCTGCCATTCCTCTTGTCCTCCATTATGCATGACAGCTATATCATTCATTGACTTATTACTTTAAGTGACGTTCCTCTGTTTCTTCAACATAAACTGTTTTCTCATTCTATTATCTCTGCCACATTTTATGTGTGTCATGTAACACTAGTGAAAGAGTTCTGTACTGTCCAGTCATCATTTTAGCACTAATGCATGCTGATACTCTGTTCCTTTGCTGACTGAAAAAGAGCTGACTGAGGCTCAGAATGTATTTCTGAAGACCTGAGCTTCCTATAAGCATCTCTATTTTTATGTAATCACTAAAACTAATATTATACATAATAAACAATAAACCATTTTAAGCACATTAAAGGGTAGAAGCAGAAGATAACTCATAAGACAAAAGGAAATTCCTTTCCAGCATCCACACAAGGTATCTCACAGTCACCTCTAACTCCAGCTCCAGGAGAATCTGGTCCTCAGCCCTCTGTTGGCAACTGCATGCAAGAGCCAACACACACACACACACACACACACACACACACACACACACACACACACACCACCACCACCACCACCACCACACTTAAACACCATAAATAAAAAATAAAATAAATTTTTAAATGCCAGAACTTGTATAATTGTTTTTGTTGTCATCATTAGTTTAGAAGAAAACGAATAGTCTTCACAGAAAATGTCATCATTCTCACTGGGCCCTAGTAAATTTCCATAGAGAGAGAGGCAGATGAGTCCTGGTTGAGTTTTCTATGTACTGGAGTTAACCCTGAGAGTGATAAGAAATAATTTTTCATTTCCCCAAGGAATCCATTGTTCAGTTTGTAACTGGGAATTCTTGAGCTGCTCAAATCAGCTTTCTGATTAACATATAATTTAAAGACACACCCTCAACCAGGTGGTGGTGGCACACACTTTTATTCCAGTCGTCAGGAGGCAGAGGCAGGAGTGTCTATGTAAGTTTGAGTCTAGCCTGATATACAAAGCTACACAGAGAAATCCTGTCTGGAAAACCAAAAACCAAACTGACCTAACACCAACAAAAAAAGAAACAACCTCTAGAGCAAATAAGAGCAATCCTTACATCCCTGACTGTGTTCAGTCTGCTCTCAAGTGAACATTGCTCAGTGCTCAGTAGTCCTGGTTGGAAGGGAACATGCTGCCTTTAGACCTCCTCTTTCTAGCATTGCTATCATCCTGATGAAGGATCCGTGTTCTTGGAACAGGAGGTTTTTTGTTTGTTTGTTTGTTTTTTTTTTGTTTTGTTTTGTTTTTTTGTGGAGCAGGGAAGGAGGGATGCCCTTTGCAGGGTCTGAGGAGTTGAAGGCTTGGCTTAGCCTCAGGCCCTCCCTTTGAACACACCATCCACAGCCTATGAAGCCACAATGCAGGAGCTAGCCAGGCTTTTCTATTCCTATCTTTAACTTCCCTCCACGAGGAATGCCATGCCATTTTTATCGCATTTCTTCCACAGCACACAAATAAAAGAATGAATACTGGGGGTGAGCTCTCGCCCATTCAACTTTCAGCTCTGTCAGCTTTCAATACCAGAAATGTACTTAAAACCCGGTAGGCTAGTTGCTCTTATATAGCAGTGTCATTCATCTGTAAAGAAAGTATATATATGGGAAAATATTTGCATTGCAAATGAAAGTAGTTTACTGTGGAAATGTTGCTGTAAGCTGGAGAAACAGAAGGCCACAAGAGGCTTCACTGTCACCTTTCCTAGGGACAGTGCAGTCGGAGTTTCTGAGACACTAGCTACAGGTTTTCAGTGTGGTCTTTTGTGTCTACGGTACAGGGGAGCTTTCTGGTAACTCTGTGCTTAGACTGACTTCAGCTGTACTATGTCACAACAGTTTGGGGGGAGAAAGTTCTTTTAAAGAAACATTTTTTTGAAAGTTTGAAAGCCACAGAAATAAAGGTACATTAGGATTTTTCAAGTATTTGCCATCTATTTTTACCCCACGATGTTAGGATGAATGTAGAGTTGGTAAGTCATCTTCAGCCAAAAAGCTATGGAAAGATCATAGCTGTGGAAAATTCTAGATGCCCTGAGGTGGGATGTTTTTCTCTCTCATGGAGGGGCTTATCACTGATGCATTCTTCCTTCTTGGGAATAAGGCTGGCTTCAGAAGAATTATCCATAACTGGTCCAGACTGAGCAGCCAGGAAAGAGAGTGGTTTTCTGTTCTTGCTAAGGTGACTAATTATGTGTAATTCTTCATGATGACTTAAGGAATGTGTCTCCCCACAGAGATCAAATTAATGTGCAGGTACAGTGGGTTGCTTTTTGTCTTTGAACTGATTTCTCAATAATGCCAATGGCAAACATGTAAAGAGCCAATTGCTTATAAACAAACAAAACTTCCTCTTTTATAAACATAAACTTTAATCATTTAGTTTAGCAGTAGTTAAGTAAGGAATAAAAAAAATGATAGATGAATTTATTTGGCCTCACCTTTATCAACAGAACCTTTGGTTTATGTTTTTAGATCTTCTGGTTGAAATTGCTACTGGTTAGTGCTGGACAGGAGGAGAAGAAATTGGAAATGGAAGGTTAAATACAAAGGATTTAGGGGCCGGAGAAATGCTTCAGTGGCTATAAGCACTTGCTGACATCCACATGGTGGCTCAAGACCATCTGTAACTCCAGTTCCAGGGCATCTGATACACTTTCTGACCTCCTTGGACACCAGGGATGCACGTTGTACATATAAATAGATGAGGGTGAAACATTCATAATTATAAAAATTCATAAATCTTTCTAAAATGCATGGGATTTATTTAAACCTGTATTGTATATTAATGTGATCCATTTACATAGCACATCATGCATTTGTAAGTATAAATACAGGTATGATGTGTGTTCATGTACATAGGAGTTTGCCTCTGGTTCACTCCTTCCATTCCTTTCTACAATATCAGTTGTAATATTTATCAAGTCTGACATGCTGGTGAGATGGGTTAGTGGGTAAGACTTCTGCTCAGCAGTCTAATGCAAGCACTTGAGCTGGAATTCACACACTCATGTCAAAAGTCAGGTATGGTTGCACATGGTTTTATTCCAGCTTTTGGCAGTGATACAGGGAGATGCTGAGACTGCATCAGTAGTCAGTTAAGCCAAAACAGTGAACTTGTGGTTCTGGGTAAGACCCTGTCTCCAGGCAATAAGGCAGATAGTGCTACAAGAGGTCACCTGACATCTGGTCTGGCTTCTAGATGTCTATCACACACACACACACACACACACACACACACACACACACACGAATGGATTTAATTAGAGGAATATTTGTTTCCTTGAGAAAAAATGGCTTTCTCAGGGATAAAAATAAATTTGTGAATATTTACTATGTAATTGTCGGTGGCCATACAAATACTTTTTGCTAAACATGAAACATAAGCATACTGAAACTTATTTACTATATGTTAATCTCAGAAGCTTGGCAAAGCCTAAAGAAAAAACCCCAGGTTTGTGGCAGTGGTGATATTCTACAGTCTGTAATTTTGAAGTGACTGTATATGACTCAATCCATGCTACTTTATACTAAAAGCTGAAAGGTTAGTCAGATTCCACCTGTGGAATCTGAATTTTAAAAGGCAGCCTTTTCCACCAACACAAAACCTATTATTCTACTGCAGGAAACACTTAAGCCTGAGTTTTCAGCCTGAAGCATGGGTGTGCACACACAGCTCTTGTGTCCTCCTGCAGCCTGAAGCACAGGTTTGCACACACAGTTTTCACACCCTGCTGCTGTACTCTCTTATTCCCGAAGGATAAGAAGAGTTGTCCTGCCTCCTGGAGAGATGGGAGTATTGTGCAGAAACAGATATCCTAAACAATCTAGTGAACTTCAATTAAAACATAACTTGCATCTGTTTCTCAGGCACCATACTAATTTTAAAGCAGCAATACAAGAATAGAGCAGAGCCCTCTCCTTGGGTAGTGCTTGAAGTCAGGTATGTCCTGAGAGCAACAGTGGTGATCATGGCTCTGGAAGCAAGAAATGGGGTAAGTTCTGGGAATCACCGAAGGCCAAGGTTTCTGCCGATCCCCCCTCCTTTTTGACAGAGGTACTTGAAAAAGAAAATGGTATTTTGTTTCTTATAAAATGTTCATGCTGAATTATTACATTTTTTTTGCTATAGTACAAACACAGCAAGTCTTTTCCACAATTATAAATATTTTGTGCGAGCCATTCAATATTAAAGGCTGCTTATGCATGCAGATCAGTTCTGTAGGTTACAAATGAAGATACAGTGAAATTAAGTTGTTAATAGCTCATGGACAGGAAAATAAATGTTTTAGCTGCCTTTACTATTCCCTAAAATTTATTAAACTGGTGTCTAAAAGCATGTAATGAGGAAGGAGTGCCACAGCTACCAATTTATACCCCAGAGACAGCCATAAGTCTTATGAAAGATGTTTTAAGAGGATGTGTAAACCTAAGTTAGTACACAATACGTCAGATGGGCAAATAAATAAAATGACCAAGGCATTTAGATTCAACTAAACAGAATGCTACATTAGGTAGGGCAAGGGGAAGTCTCGCAGCAGAGGAAATACTTGGTGGAAATGTAAATGAGAAAAGAAGGTCCCTTTTGGGGGGGGCAGGGAAACTTCAGGGGAAAGCAAACGAGAAAAGAGGAGCCCTCAGAAAAAACTCTCGGGGGAAAGAATTCCAGAAACAGAGAATTGCATGTCTGGATGCTTTGAGGACAGGCATCCTCATGTGGTAGAGAGGATGGAAGAAAGTGCATGTCCCCAAACAACCAAAGTGGAGATGGGGAAGGCATGGGGAACATAGGTGGTATGTACCTAATGGGGGTTGGACCTTTGTGACCATAGCAGCTATGCTTCAGAGAGAGACAGGATACCACACTGTCACAGGTCACAGGGACAGTGTTCAATCTTGCCTCATGATCTAGTTGCCAAAAGCTTCACTCACCAAGGACCCCAGCTGGACTACTTAAACAAAAGATCATCATCTCAGGCATCTTGGAGTGGGGTTGAGATTGGCACCAGGATTATCAAATCATGAAGCCCACTAGAAGGTACAGACAGAAGTGGGCCAGCATCTTGCTCCCAGCCCTCAAAAGGGACCCACCTGATTGGGCACTACATTGGGACTTCTTACAAACATAGCTCATTTTGATGGTTGTCCTCACTGTCTCTTGGCTTAAGAGGACTTGTCAGGTTCACAGTGACATCCCTCTCCCCTTCCTCCCAGTGGTATCATAACTTCATTTCAGATCCAGCTTAGCACACTGCTCACTCACCCTCTCTCCAGTATATTCCATGTCAACCATGTTTGATCACACTTGCACTACGGCTAAGGCTCCTCCTTCAGCCTTAGTATTGACGTCTTATCTGATTATGAAACTTTGAAAATCAGAATCTGACCATGTTCCTGGGGCATGTGCTCCCCAACTTCATGACAACTGAGAAAATCTGTGAGTAGTTGAGGCAAATAGGTTTGGTTGCTTAGAGCAAATACAGAAACACAGGAGAAAGGTATCTAGAATCTAGTTTTTACATTAGAATATTATGATTATCTGCCCTACAAAATACATATGGTACAAACTATCATTGATACAGGATACTGTATGAGATTATTGCTTTACTGTGAAACTGACCAAGTTTTTAATCAAATAAGATGAGTAGGAGAGTGTGAGTCTTGCTGTGACCCACTCCTTCCTTCATGTCCATTTCTTATTTTTGTTATTAATATACTATTATCTTTCCCTTGGTTTTCACACTGTGCTATATTCATTCTGATTTCACCAAAAATAGAATATTCCAAGGATCTTATATCTTGTAATTACTCTTAAAGTTCTTCAAGATTAGATTTCAAGAACAGAATCATGGCATACAAACTTCCATTTAATACTTGTTCCTAGTTTGCTAATACAATTTCTGCCGAGATTGATGAGAGAAGTATCACAAGCTTTCTGCTCTTGATGGAGAGCTACAGGTAGCTGATAGTTCTGAGTGGGAGAATCCCCTGGAAGTTAGCCAATCCCTAGGAGCCAACCCTGAGCACATATGGGCAACAATAAATGATGTCAGCAAGTCTATCTATCTATCTATCTATCTATCTATCTGTCTATCTGTCTATCTGTCTATCTGTCTATCTGTCTATCTGTCTGTCTATATGCATATATGTATATATATACACACACATATATATACATACGTATGTATATATATGTGTGTGTGTGTGTACAGACACATATATATATATATGTGGTAATTAAAATGAAAGAAGAAGAGGGCATGAATTTGAGAAGGAGTGGGAGGGACATGATGACAAGAGGAGACTGTCCTCCATTTCATAGTTGAAATTTATCATCATGTATGGAATAGAAAGAAGTGCCAGGCATGATGCAGATAACCTTGAAGCTAGAATTATGAATTCTTTTACAAATAGAATTTATAAGTGCAGAAAATTTATAATTGTATATTAACACACTAAGATTATGTTAACTACTAAAATGTGAAAATAGTTTAATATTAATATAAGATGTTGGTTTCTTACAGGAATGTCTTAAAAGCCCAGTGTGTTAAGTTTGAGGTGAGATTTAGAAATTAGCATTATAAAAATAAAGAAGAAAAGAATCTTGGCAAAAAAAGACCATAAACTTTATGCTCTTTATGATGATAAGTCAGAACCCAGATATGGACTATCTCAAAGTCACTTATCTTGAACTCTCCTTGAGGACCCAAGACATATTCTCATCACCCGCTCCTGACTGGCATATTACTAAACTGATAGAAGGATGGCTTCACAGAATTCAGATTAAAAAACTTTACTGAATCCACACATTTCATTATCTTGCTCATGACACTTTCAATGACTTATAGTGACTGTGTTAATAAACATTTAAGCAGAAGGTTTTGGGGAATTTCTCATGTGAATACTGTATTTACATTATTCTTCTTTCCCTCTTCTCCCTGCTTCATGTATCTCTCTCCTTAAATTCATGACCTCTTATTCTGTTACGTGTGTGTGTGTGTGTGTGTGTGTGTGTGTGTGTGTGTGTGTTTGTGTGCACTTATGAACACAACTTTCAAAGATCATTTAATATTGCTCATATGTATTCGGGGATTGATGGATTGATTACTCCTTGGGATTGGCTAACTACCAGAGAGATTCTTTCTCTTGGGAACCATCAGCTGCCTGAAGCTCTCCATGAAGAGGAGAAGCCTTGAAAGAATTCCCCCATCCTTATTGACATGAAAATTGAGGTCACTTTTTAGGTTGCTCTTTAATTTCAATCTCATCATTAAGATTGTTCTGGGTGTAATTTTAAAGTTTTTGAGTGATATATTGATAGACAGAAATACCACATGAAATGTTTGTGTGTGAACAATACTTGGCCTCTGTATTCTCTGGTACCTTGTTGGAGATCAAAATGAGTGTCTTCCTTATAACTTGGCTGGTTGGGATAATATATAGATGTAAGAATCCAAGTTAGCCAGCTCAACTCTACTTGGCCTATATAGACCCTCTCCAGGGATTCCAAAGCATTTTTAAAGATGCAAAGACACTTATCCCTCTTTTCAACTTATATCCTGGGAGGTGCTGCTCTTTCTCTGGGTAGACATTGAAATACAGTTTTAACATATGGTCCATGTGCATTTCTAATTAAAATATTTAATGTCAAGTACCAGAGATTTCTCCTTCCATATATCACTTCACATTGTCCTTGGTTTCCAAGCTGAGAAGTTTTGGAAACCACCTGAATGTGTACTTTCATTAGGGAACAATATTTTTGGCTCAGTGTTATTTTTATTGATGTTAAATTCTTGGCTTTTACTGAGGGTAAGAAAGTCAAGATTGTTAGCAGCAGTATGTATAAATCTAGGAAAATGTACATGGCCAACCACACCACCATGGTTATAGAGGAAGGGATTTGAAATGGAATAGTGTGAGCAGAAGGAGGCTGGGTTATTTTAGAATTAGAAATGAAAGCTATGATCTCATGAAAGATGTAATCTTAGAACTGAGTGTGGACTCATATTTACAATTTAAAAAGTTAATCTCCATAGCAGTTGTGAATTCTCTATTTTAAATTTACATTCTCTACTTACATTTTCTTACTACTTTTTTTTTTAATCTCACCTGCTACCAAGGAAAACATATTATCCTTAGCTCTATATTATTTTAGAAAAGTAACCTTGTTTCCTATTACTTTCAGAAGTGTGTATGGGTATAAAAGAGTCAATTGTTATTCAAATTCTCACTGATGTTTTGGAACCCTTTAGTTTGTTTTAAACTCATCTGCTACAATAGAAGAGATGTAGGGATTGAGAAGAGCAAAGTAAGAGGACATACATGGTAAATGACAACTTGAAGCACAAAACCAGATGGGAAGACATCAGGAAGGGCCATGGCCACTGATAAGGATACTCATTCAGTCAATGCTTAGGATTAAATTACATTTCATATTTTAAATTGTATGGTAGGTTGAAATCCAATCAATTACAAGAGTAACATGAACTTCTTTGGCCTTGAGTGCCAACGCAGATGTCCTCTTCCTCTGGATTTTGGGGACCACTTTTCTCTGTTCTCAGAACTGGATTCATTTTCCTTCCATGTTAGAGCCCGGTTTCGGTCCAGATTCTGCTTAAATGTCAAGTTTGGATACACAATGCACCTGTGTGTGTTCTGTTATCATACTTCCTTAGTGCTGTTTGGAGACAAACACTGCCAGCAATGCAACACATGGGATACTCTGGTTGCTTCCCAGAGCAAGAGGCATGGAGGATGCTCTGATTGCTTCCAGCTGACTGTCAGTTCCTCATGATGCCTTCCCCACAGGAGACTTCTACTCCTGTATAGCAGGAGTAGAAAAAAACAAGTTTTTCATTCCTAATTAAACTTTAGAAAGTACTAGCATGCACCAATATTACCACACACACTGTATGAAGTATCTACAGAGAGCAGTCTAGAAACAGCTACTGATGTGGATCAAGGCCCCTTCTACACATGGGATCATCACATCATCCTTTGGTCTCATTTCAGAGATTTTCCTAATAATTCCTTCAACTGGGAACACTCATGACACTTCCTCACAGCTCACCTATCTTCTTCCATGAACTGGATGGAGGCTTTTAATAATGAATGTGTTGAAAATCCTAGAATCTGCAGATGCCTCTTGCTTGAAATTTCAGGTTATTTAAATTATTCATTCTGAGTTTTAATTTTTCCAATTACACCAGTAGGTAGCAGTGATTAGTACCATTTTAGAGGTGGGGAGGAAGACATAGCGCCAGGCAGACACCCATGTGTCAGAGTAAACAGCCACTGGCATCATGAGCACACACACCCCAGTCATTCTACCTTCTAGAAGTTGAAAGGGCCAAGATGCTTTCCTAGAAGACTGAAGGGAGTGTGTTTCTGCCAACACCTTATGTTCTCAGGTTTTTGTTTCTATGTTGGTAAAAGAATAATTGTCAATTATTTACCACCTAATCTGTGGTAACCAATTACATTCACCTTGGTGTAGAGATAAATCAACTCCTTTAAACAGTTGATAGTATATAGGGAAGAAGTGTTAATGAGGAAACCATCATTTTTATAATATAATTAAATAATAATATAGCTAATGTTAGTTTATAGAATATTTGAAGTTAGTCATCCAATAAGAAAAAAAAAACTGTATGGATTAGGCTGCAAAGGGTTTATTTGCATTTTTTTCTTTTCTTCTTATATGTTTTCATGGAGAAAAAAATGTTTGAGAAATATTACTAGAAAACAATATTGATATTAGATATAACCAAAATTGGTCACAGGAACACTTAATAGATACAGAGAAATCACATGAATTAGAACACTTATTCTCTACAGTTACTAGAGGAAATATGTTGTCTTTCATGATGGCTGGTGTTCATAGTAGTTATGGCACAATTCACCACTTTATGAGAAATATTATAAAATTTAGATCCTCTAAACTGTCCTGTGCATTTTCATGTGGACTCCTTTCTGTTCAGTTGTGAAAATAAAGCTCAAAGCTCACGAAGGTTCTACTTGACAATAAGTCTTGGATGTAGAATTTGAATGCAAGCCTAGTTGACTTTCTATTAGATCAAGGTTTACTTTAACCCCTGCTCACTTTGCTTTTTTTTTTTTTTTTAATGTGTTTACTTTTAAAGCTAATGCTTTATAGGTTGTTATAAAAATTTACCATTCATCTCAGATACCACTATTATCATATCAAGTCCTGGTGGTCCTCTGAACTCCCTGAAGCTATCCTTAAATAGCCTGAGAGCCAAATGTCCAGAAAGACAACCATTAAATTATTACTGGGGTCACAATGCCCTTCTTCATCAATGTGCCTAAAAGTAAGATAATCCTTGCAACAGATCAAACACCTAATAGTTATTCAGACTCTGAACACACACAAAGAACATTGTCTACCAATATGTGGTCATTGATTATATATTTAACCATGCATTAAGCAATAGGCACATTAATTTTTATTAATTTTTAAAATTTAAATTAGAAACAATCTTATTTTACATATCAATTACAGTTCCCTCTACTTCCCATCCTCCCATGACATCCCCCATACCATGCTCTTTCTGCTCCCCAGGGAGGGTGAGGCCTTCCATGGGGGAAATTCAAATCATTTGGGGTAGGGCCTAGGCCCTCCCCCTGTGTCTAGGTTGAGAGATTATCCCTCTATGTGGAATGGGCTCCAAAGTCCATTTGTATACTCAGGATAAATACTGATATACCAGAGGCTCTATAGACTGCACAGTCGTAAATGACACCCATATTCAGGGGGCCTGGTTCCATCCTATGCTGGTTTCCCAGCTGTCATTATGGGGTCCATGAGCTCCCCCTTGTTCAGGTCAGCTGTTTTTATGGATTTCTCCAGCCTGGTCTTGACCCCTTTGCTCATCATGCCTCCCTCTCTGCAACTGGATTTCAGGGTTTGGCTCCCTGCTTAGCACCTATTTTTATGGATATTCGTGTTTTCTGCATCTGTGAATGCCTGTTGCATGTGTGTTTTCATTACAAAGGAAATTGCCTAGCTTAATGAAGAGAAACTAAAGTTCAGAAATTGTAACTAATAAGCCAGGTGTCATTTTCCTGGTTGAACAGTCTAGAGATAGTAATTTGGAATAAGATACTCTCTCTCACTTTGAATATTCTTCTGGGGACTGGTGTGAAAATTTCAAGATACTTAGTAGCAGTTTCTACCTTAATAACAATACCTAACTTAACCAGGTTAGATGAAATGAAAACAAGATAGTGCATGAAAGCAGATTTAAAATTGTGTCCAGAGGCCTTTTTCTCCACAGTGTGCTGCTTGTCTTACAGACTACATATTTCTAGTATTCTGTGCTTCTTTACAGATATGCCTAGGTCACTAAGGAGGTAATGATGTTGGTAACAGATTGCTTCCTCAGCAATCAACTTAAATGAAAACGCTCTGCAGCCCTCTTTTCTGTGCCTGTCTAAGGAACATGTTTCCACTCATACTTTCCTCTCTGGAGTAAAGGCACTCCTTGTCACTAGCATCTGCATCTGGGACAATGGTCAGTTTTTTCTATATTGCAACAAGTGACAAACCTAAGGGTCCCCCAGTCACCATCTCAGGCTTCAACTCACCACATATTCAGAAACACTGAGGTCATCTCCAGATCTGCTTCCACAAGAGCTTCAGAATCGAACAAAAGGCTTGATAGCCTCTGTGATAATTTGAAAGCTGTGTCATAGACATATTTTGCTGGGATGGAAACACTAATAAAACAGAGTCTCAGAAGGAGTTCATTGTTCTTTTTACTGAGTTTTCAGAAAAACTGCCTCTCATTAGTTCCCATCCCCTCATGGCTCTGTTTGCAATCTGAGTTTGAAAGCAGTGTCTGGGACTACCTGCCAAGGAGTAGCCACCCCTCTCTACAGAGGCCTGCTCATCACATGAGGTAATGGTACATCTGTTTGGACTGTCTGAGCTGCGATAGCAGATGCTGCTGCAGATGGAATATTTGGAGAAATAACAACAAAAATAAAGGAAAAGCAGCAACTTTTCAAACAATTCTCCTTCGGCACCCATCTATAGGCTCCTGCCAAAAATTCAGAGTTGTCTGCACGTCTCAGAGATGTGGTGTGGGAGGAACACGCTGACGCATCCCAGGTTTCTGAGCCAGCTGGAAGGGTTCTTTTAAATAATACAACCAACTCTGTGCATTATTCAGCCATCCAGGATGATATTCTTAACTGGTGTAACTTCTGGCAAATAGAAGCCTCACTCCATGGCTGGATTCATCAGAAGAGGGCTATGCAAGCCCCATAATGCTGAAAGTTCCACATATCACTGCATCTCCACCCTTCAAGAATTTCACCGTTCTGGAAAGTTTGTGTCCTGTAATTGAATTCATTTTAGATTGGGGAACAGCCTCATTATCTTGGCTTTTAAATCTGTTCCTCTCCCCTACCTCATTCCTCTATTCATAGACTCACCACTATAGTAAGTCAATACAATAAATATGTAGGTCTGTTCTGACTTTTTAACTGTAACACATCACATTACATGTTTCACAATATTTACTGTTGGCATATTCATGATTTCTATGCTAGCAGTGGTCAAAGAGGTTATAATTGATGAAGGCTACTGTCTATACCCATGGGGAACAGAGAATACTGCTATGCTCTCAATATAGGGAGACTTTAAAACTGAGCCTGTCCTGGTTCCTCTATTCTGACCAGATATCCTTGTTTTGTATTTAGTTCATCATTTGTTCTAAAATTTTCAAGGTTAACAAAGTGTTGATGTATATACATGCTGTCTTGGAGAGGCATGGCAGCCTCTACATGACATGCTAAGCTTGTCTGTGGCTTCAGGTTCTCACCTGTGGATACATGTGGAATAGGGTTTTCATTTTAGCAAGCCTTTACATTCGTGAGTGGATCAGAAGTGATAAAATCACAGCCATCTTCAATCTCACATCTCTAACAAGGTAACCCAGCTTCCCCAGGGGGAAATGCAGAATGCCTGGTGGTCCCAGGGAAGTCTCAGCAGTGCCTGTCTGGGGAAGCTCACTGACTCTAGTCCCCAGTGGTGAACAGCTGGAGGTGGATTTTGCTGTTACTGTTAATTTTGTTTACCTGTTTTTGTTAATTTGATGACCATTTTCAGTCTTACTAGGAAAGAAATGATCGAAGACTCCAGCTTTTAGTTAAGAAAATGCCAGAAATTCAGTTGCTTTATCAGTACCTACTTCATAGATCTTCTCCCCCTGAAACCACAAAAAAAAAAAAAAAAAAAAAAAAAAAAAAACTTTATTTTCCTGATCATTTTAGCCCAAAATGTCAATCATGTAAGGAAGACCAAGAACAAATACACTTTCATAGTTCTCCCATACACACCCCAAATCTAGGAAACATCATGTCCTTGCTGGTGTCCCAAGTCTGTCAACACACTGCAAAGAAATCACCACACATAAAAAAGCATTCATGGGACTAGAGAGATGATCATCAGAAAAGTGCCTGCCTTGCCAATTCAAGCCATTGATTCCTCATAAATTCTTAGTGTAGTGGTATGCTCCAGTGATCTCAGCTTATGGGGATGTGGGGAGAGGCAGATCTCAAGTTTCCACAGTAAGAGATCATGTCTCAAAATGAAGGCGAAAAGCTCCTGAGGAACAGCAGCAATGGTTGTCCTCTGGCTACCACAGGCATGCACGTACACCAGCACACCCTTAGGTTTCCACATGCACACCAATGATTGACAAACAGCAAGGCATGCTGGAGGGACACTAGTAAACAAAGCAGGCACCGATATCCTCCCTATGTTGTGATAATTGAATACAGGCAATGTGTCTACTATTCACAGAATGCATGTACCCTATGGGATATGGGTGGAGGGACGGAGGGAGGGGCACAGGGCCAGGGAAGTCCCTTCCTCATGAGTTAAAGAGGAATTAAGACAGGCTGATGCAGCTTGGCACTTGCTCTGGGACAATTGGTGGAAATTGGACTTTGTTCCAGCAGCCCTTTCATCCTGACTTCAGGTGAGAAAGAAATAGCATTGGCCGCACCCTTCCTCCTAGTCTTCAACCTCAATACATCATACTATCCGGGTCAAGGAAGTGGTGAGGTTTTGATGTGGCTGAGCAAAGCCCATAGGCTTGATATTGAGGACCGGAGAGGACAGGAAATGATGGAGGGATGCATGAGGGGTCAAGGAGCTCCAAACAAGCCTGGAAAAAAAGAAGCCAACACAATTCCTGGCACTAAGGATTGAGCAACCACACATGAATGTGAATATTATCCTGGGGGTCAAACCTAGAGCCTGGTACATGCTAGACAAAAATAGTGACCCTGAGCTACACCTTCAGCCCCTCAAGTGGAGCACATCTGCCGCCAAAGATTGTTTGCATATTCAGAATACTGTATAAAAGACTGCCTGAGAGTGTAGGGTTGGGCTCTTGCCTGAGAGATAATGAAGCTGTCAGCTTGCCAGCACTCAGCATGACCAACATGGCAAATTATAGGTTAAGCATATGTGAAATGCACATGATGAATGAGTGATGAATAGCTTTGTTGTAACTCGTACAAAGGGTACTTTCTGCATTCTTGCGGTAGTTGCTGATAGACACATTATATAATGGAGACCTGTAATTATACATATGCACATATATAATTACTTAGCTTTTTTAATGTTGTAATAAATCCTTTCAAGCAGAAGACACCCAGAAAAATGGTATGTTTAATGAAAAATTTAAGAGTTGGAGTTGAGTTGTTCTTTTTTCAGGGAGGTTGATGATGATTTCTCTGTAAGTTGACAAAATATTTGTTGACATGTACCAATAAAGAGAGTCATTGACAATATAATCACAATTACACTAAGTTTTGCTTTCAAGTAACTTTCTAAATCAATTTTACTAATTTTCTGTTTTAAATCAGTGTGCTGACATAATAGCTATGAATTCATTAACATGATGAACGGACTTCATATCTGTAGGAGCCATCAGCTATTTAGTTCTAATAACAATGAGCTTTATCCCATTCCAAGCTGAGGGATTTAATGTTCTCTGTGAAAAGACCATTCTTATGAAGGTAACTCTATGCCCTCACCTCACACACTATCAGGAATTCAGTTCAGGATTCTTATGAACATGTTTTACCTCTCTCTGCATTGATCATGAAAACACATCTTCAGGGCACAATGTCAGAGTGAAATCATATACTTCTACACTGAGAAAACTGAAGGAGGTTTGGGGAAGCCCATAACTCATAATATCTGCCATTCAGCTAAGTTCTAACTTTCAAAATGTATAAATGTTGTTCTGTAAACATATAACATGTATGTAGTTTTTAAAAATGAAAATAAGCACTGCTCAGGGCTTTCAATGTGTTCCAACTGATCCACCTGCTTTCAGTTTCTAACAATGTTCAGGGAACACCTGTCCTATGACCCAGTAATTATACCCTGTACATATCTAAGAGAAGATTGGTAGATATAGTATGTTCTCCAAAAGACTTGAAAAATAATAGTCTCACAACTTTATCCCTAATATGCAACAATCTAAAGGTCATCAACGGAAGAATGGATGGTAAGGAATGTGGGACTCAATACAAAAACCAACATCTTTTGTGCCTTTAAAAAGAATGGGTGCTGTAAGAATGTTAGAGGCCTGGCTATGGGTGACTACTATGTAAAACAGCAATGGTCCCTCTGCAGAGGGCTCAAGGACAGATGTTCCCATCAAATAAGAGATAGTCTCAGTGACAGCACACTGAGGACACATAGTGCAGGTGATCTTTTATCCTGTGTCATGAGAGATCATATAATGAGCATATGCCCTCCTGGGCGAGCACCCTGGGCTCTGTGCACACCAAGCTGTGTAACTGTATTCGTAGACATGTCTTTATGTGGAGTGTTCTTCATGAACACAGTAAATGTTCAACAATGATATTATCCTAGTATCTTATTATCTGGAAAAAGTGAACTGTTGTCCTGGTAGGAAAAATTATGGTTGTCAAAATGGTATTGTTAGTGGTATTAAATGTGAAAGTGATTGACAGCTGGGAGAAGGATTAGATCCTTATTGGTTGTTCAATGCAGAGTGTTCGTCCGTCCCTAAATCTATACACACAAAAAAGCAGAAATGACTCAGCTGGCTGTACTTACATGTTTGTGCACAGACATACAGCCTCTATATGTATGTGTATATGTGTGTGTATAACAATTATAATAAAAGAAAAATGAGCTTGAGAGTTGAGGAGGCAGGGGAGGGGTTCAAGAGAGGGTAGCTCTGAGGAAATCAAGAGGAAATGGAGGGGGGAGTAATGTAATTCTATTTCAACTGCAAAGATTTTAAAAAGGATTGAATCGTTTACATAAAAAACTAATAAAATATATAAATATTTTGTAACATGGCTTCTGCTTTTTTTCAAGTTCCAAAATATTTTAGGAGGATATAGAATTAATATACTTGTAAGCAATTCTTCAAAATTTATTTGTAACTTTAGTACTATAAGTGCACTAAACTATTATCTTAATCAGAAATTAAAAAAATAATATTGAGCTACTATCATGCTATGGATGACAAATTACATATTTGCTGTATAACTTTGAATCCTTAGATTTCATTACATAAATGTGGAGAAAGTGTTGTATTAATGAGAACATTAATGGTTAGTGAAGAATAATGTCTTCCCAGCTCTGCAAAGGGTTTTGTGTTACTTGGGAACATGGGGAAGAATGCTACTCTAAAATTCCCCACTAACCGGGGACAACTCTGTTTCCTTCATGGTAGATAACCCAAAGGCTGATCCACAAACATGAGGACCTTCTATTCAGAGTGTACACCATAAAATCTCCAGGCCACAAAAATCTAAAGAGCAAGAACTCAATTATTTTCAGGGAAAACTCATAGTCTAAGGCAGATAATACAAGAATGTGCAACTAAATCATGGGTATGGCTAGATAGATGGATGGGAAATCCTCACACAAGTGGGTTAACAAATAAATGATGTATCCATGTTCTCTGCATGAGACAGATTTGAGGAAATACACAAATATATAGGAACTCCTATAGAAAGCTCTGGGTGCTGGTGCAGGCCTAGATTCCTAAGCGGGGCCATAGAGACAGGATGGTCAGGATTTCACATCCTTCATGACCATACAGTAAATTTCAGTTCTATCTGGTCTCCATGAGATCCTATCTCAACACACTACACCAAAAATTAAAACAAACAACCAAACAACAACAAATCAGACCAAACAAAAAACTATTAATTACCACCCAAGTTAAGACCACATTAACTTCAATCTTTTAGTTGTAAGTTATATTATCTTTTAGAATATCAACTTACTATCTAGTTTTACTATCATTGTATACATTTGAAAAGCATGCCTGGTGGTTTTTTTTTTTTTTCAATTTGGGAACAATTCAAATATGAGTGATACAGAAGTATAAAAATGTAAGACCCCACACACTTTGAGCTAAAGTTTTTCTGAAGTGGGATGCGGTGACAGGCCATCTGCCCAACAAAGCACAGAAAGGGTTTTGTGAAATTAAAAAGTACATCAGAGAAAAAGAGCCTCAATATACAAAACAAAGTGAAAGTGTGCGGAATGCCTCCAGAACCTAACACATGATAGCTGAGAAGGCAGAGAGTGCTGGGTGGGTATTGGTTCCCAGGTAAGCTTTTTATCTGGGTGTCTATATGTGCCTGGTTCTCTGGGAAAGGTGCTGCATTGTAAAAGCTACACAATTAAGAAAAAATGTGATTCCTGATATGTTTTTTGATGACCCTATCAGTTACCGTTCAGGACTTACTACAACTAATCCAAGCAACCAGAAGACTTTAACACATTCAACCAAAAATGAAATGTGCTTAACATTGAAACAGACAGTGGCTATTTTGTTTTCTCTACTCATTAAGAACTCAATTTTCTGCTACAGAGCTGTCCCACAAGGCCTTTGATCAGCTGGGACATCACTTGGTGTTTTTCTGTGATTCAACTGAACACTCCTTTGTCTAACTGTTGGTTAAACATTCTTCTGTAATTCTTGGAGAGGGCCCCAAGGGAACCAGCTGAGGATGCAAGCGAACCTGTCATTCATTCACTGACATTGCATGGCACATTTTGTCTTTTGTGCCAAGTGTTGTCAGGGATCAGCATGGGCTCTACTGAGCCCCTGCGCTTCCTGGGATTGTGTTTGATCTAGTGGCTGAAATCACTGGTATAGGCCTTTGTGGATTCTGACACATGAATTCATTCTAAACTCCAAAGTTTACTCATTAGCAATGGCAGCATGCATTCAATCTCTTTGTGTTTACAATTATAATAATGGCTACATTCACTGTAAGGCTGCAGCATGCAGCATTTTGTCTCCGTTTTTAAAAGTTGGATCATAACTTTTGGGTGACAATGGCAACTTATCTTCCATTTTCCCCTACCAGGCAGTTGCTCAACTTCTGTGACTAATTAGTCATAGGAATATCTTACTGAAAATTGGAAACTACATGACAGCATTATCTTAGTGACTACTAGCCATTAAGTTTTGGAACCAGGTAAGGGAAATGGCAGAGAATTTAGGAAGCCAAGTAAGGTTTGAGTCCCACCTCTAGTTCCAGTGACAGCCTTCTGAGTCTTAAGGTTTTGCAGAAGCAATCAGATGTATGCATATGGCTACTACTCAAGTTTGCACAATTTATCAGTCCGAGTTCTTTATCCACATGAGGGATGCTAACTTAGGCTTTTACTAGAGACAACTGGATGTTAAAAATTGTATTTTAAGTACTGTGGGAAATAATAAAATTGAAATATCAAGAGGACAACAACAACAACAATAATAGAAAGTACAAGTGCAGCTTGCCTCTTTGCTCAGGAGTAAAATACTCACTATTGCTATGAATTCCAATTTTTGTGATAGCTCTATTAGAAGCTATGGATTTAAAATGCTGTTTACTTCTTACAGAGGTGAGAAGTTTTTGGTTAAATGATGTATGTTTTGTAAGAGTTTAGGAAAAAATTGTATGTACAAACTACTACCACAATGACTTACCATCGTGCTAGTATCTCTGTTTAATATTGTCTTAATAGAAGTCAGTTCCTAGTAGAAACACCAGCTCAGAATTTCTGCTTCATGCTAAACTTAAGAAAGGCAGTGGGGAAGAACATAAAGAATTATATGCAAATGTTATTATCTTTGTTTGTAAATACTGATTTTATTTTATTTTATGTGTTGTGCCTGAACTACATGCATGCAGATGCCTGTAGAAGTTTGAAGAGGACATTGGAACTGGAGTTACAGGTAGTCTTAAGCCACCACGTGGGTAGTGGGAACTGAACCCAGGTACACTGCATGAGTAGCCAGTGCTCTTAGCCACTGAGCCATCTCCCCAACCTCATATTTACTCATTATTAAGACAAAGCATATGAACACTTATTTAAGTAGTATGTCTGGGGTGTCTTTTATGTGTGTACATGTGTCTGTGTGCTTTTGTGAAGACCAATGTAGAAAGGGTTAAATTTCGATGACAAAATGACTGGAATTGATGCACAAATGATTTTGATTGCTGAAGATAGAGACTAAGACAGCTGTCGCTGTAGCAATAAAGAGGCTCTGAACAATGTAGAGCACCATGACATTGGGACTGAAGCTGATTCGTCACTGTTGTGTTCCCTAAAGAGTTGAGTTTCTTCCACAAAGCACACAGTGGGCTGTGTGAGCTGATCTGGGTGAGGCAATGTGCGTGCATTCGATGTTTGCTGTTTCTGAGAGGAAGCTTCAAGGGCCCCTGAACACCTTTCCACATTCTTTCTTGTACCTCAGTGCCTGGTAATGGACCTGATGTTGAAAAGAATTTGCTGGCCTTTTTTCAGGATGCATTTTTAAGACAACTTATGCGATATGTCATGCACCTATGCAGTAGAAGAGAAGTTTGGCTTTCTAAGTCACCAATTTGAGATAATTCATTTCTACTGCAGAATCTGGCTTAGCCTGAGTTACAGAAAAAATTATTACATGAAATCTCATGACTTAACAAAGTGCTTCAAACAGTAGGTTGCATTTCCCAGACAACGTCACAAAGGACCTGCTATATCAACATTACTTGAAACAGGTCAACCGAGGGCCTTCCTATTGTCATGTTCTTTTTTATTTGAAGCAGAGGATTTCTCTATTGGCAGTTTGCAGGTTGCTTTCCATGAATTTGTTCAGAGCATGAAGAAGTTCCACAGTAATTCCTTTATCCTTCCAACCAAATCTTGAACGTGTTTTTCTGCATAGCCAAGCCTTGGTTGCCGAAGATGAGAATGGCTTTAAATATTATCAATGTTGTCTCTGAGGTCCAGTGGCTTTTACAAAATTCTCTAGCTTGATTGTTTAGCATCTTTGTTTCTTTGTTATAGAAAAAGTAATCACAATACTGCTTATTCACTCTGGAATCTTTGTGAGTAACTGCTACTTTTGAATAATTAAAATTCTGCACTGTTAGAACCCTCTGCACACTTTTCACTCTCACACTTATCTTCAACACAGATGAGGGACAAACAGTTGTGACAGTTGAGCATGTCAGCTATTGCCACAAGCACACTGGTAGCTCAAGGTCCTGAGTGAGAAATGATCTCATTCCACAGTCTTCGGTCGTCTGTTTCCTACAGTTTGCCCATGGCACTGACAGTGGTCAGCTGGATGTCTTTAAAATCTGTCCCTGAGATTAGGTTGGAGGAGATGGTTTATTGGGTGGCTTGTTCTAGTAGGCAAATGCAGGGCAGTGAGACAGTGAGGCAGTGAAAAAATCCTATTTATGATGCACTGCTAAACAGCTACTACTGTGACTTTACAGACTTCAGCTTTCTGGAACCTTCTTTGAGACTTAATGAGTGGAATGTAAGAATTCTTCCTGGAGTTGACAAAGCTGAATTGCCCTGCCAACTTTTCTCCCATGATCAGTTGAGAGTCGCCTTTAGTCGCCTATACCTTGAATGAATTACTTTTCTCCATGCTTATGACAATTGCCCAACAAAAGCAGCTCAAGGGAGGAAGGCTTTATTTTTCCCTAGTTGAGAATAGTCTTCCACAGCTGGGAGGAAGGCATTCCTGTGAGGTCACAGTGTGGCTACTGTCAGGAAGCAAAGAGAGAGAGATGGAACTTGGTGTGCCAGTCAGTTCCTCCTTTTTATTCAGCCTGTGAGGCCAAGCACAGACCCACAGACTGTTGCCAAGCACGTTCAGTGTGGGTCTACTCCTTTCAGTTAATTTTCTTTGGAAATACTCTTGCAGGTGTGCCCAGAGGTGTATTTCCTAGGTAGTTTCAAATCCACTTCAGTTGAAAATAAAAAATTAAACTCTCACACCACCCTAGCTGAAGGCCAGCAAGTATCTGTATCAGAAGTTCTTAGATGCTTGCTGCAGAGCAGTGAAGAGTCTGAGACAGTGGAGTGGCTCTGAACAAAGAACTGAGATTAGAATTGAGTTTCATGACATTTGTTTATCTCTAGGGTGAAGTGTCTGTGAACTAAACCAACACATGCAGCTATGGATCTCTCTTTGACTCTTCTCTATTTATGTATAGTTTTCTGAAAAATGAAATAAAAATTCCTCATCATTTTAAGGCACCTTGTGAATTGTATCCAGTCTCAAACTTTCTCTTCCTCTTTTCTATGTATTTTTCCCAGATATTCTATTGGATATCTGAGTTTCCTGAAAGCTTTCATCTTCATCTGTAGTGATATTTTGTTTATGATCATCGCACTCTGATCTGGAAGATCAGAGTGCAAAGCTAGCCACAGCCTTAGAGGCCAGGCAGTGGTGGCACACACCATTAACCTTTGTTTTTTTTAATTTATTTTTTGATATTTTTTATTCAAATTTGAAACAAGCTTGTGTTACATGTCAATTCCAGTTCTCACACCCTCATGTTCTCCCCCATTACCCCATCAACCCCCATTCCATCCCCTTTCTGCTCCCCAGAGAGAATGAGGCCTTCCATGGGGAGTCTTCAAACTCTGTCATATCATTTGGAGCAGGGCCTAGGCCCACATGGATGTCAAAGTAATACTTTATACCTTTCACACCACTAGCAATGTGTTGCCTGACTTTATAGCCTCAACAAACCCGCAGTATGTTCCTGAAGGAGTGAAGAAAAGAGACGCATTAATTGCAGACTGTATGCAGCTACACTCCCCTGTATCCATATGCTGCTCATTACTTTTGCTTATCAGATATAATTATCTTTCTTAAAAATTCTAGTTATCTGTTAGAATTACATAAAGGACCTTTTAAAACTATAGTTAAATGAATTGCCCTTCAATTTGGAATTCAATAGAAGTAAACCAAGAAACAGCCATTATCTAATGTGGTCCAAAGCTGTTTGAAAGAGCCCAATACAAGGATGTGGGAAGCAGAATTTATGCATCTAGAGGAAAGATGGGGAGCAGTCACGGTTATTTTATATAGTAACAGTTTTAACAATGTTTTTAATCAAACTGGAATCAGTTTTAATCAGAAGCTATATTCTAATTTGAATTCCCAAATGCTGAAAATGAGCCCACCAAAGTCATTACTGCTAATGAATTCAAATGTAGACTTATAATTTGTTAAGATCACAAGTTATTTAAAGAATTAGAGGCTGCATCCTTACCACAACTTCCTACAAGGTCCTCAATATGACAGACACAGCTTCCTTCCTCTATAATTAACTTTTTCATTTCAATTTTATTAATTGTACTTCTATGTAATTTCATATTCCTTGACATGTATATAGTTAAAGAACTATGAAATATTTAATCATCATTAAAATGAACAAATGAGTGGATAGCATTCCCAAAGTAGAACATTGTTGTCTCTTACTGGTTTTGTTGATCCATGATGCTCTTTCTCGATCATGCTTAACGACTTCTTTGGTACCAGCACTGCTTTACCCTAACCCAATAAATGTCAATCTTCCTTTTTGTAAAATGGCAACACTTTCATTTCCTCTCACTTTCTATTCACATGTCCCCAATACAAAGAAGGGGGCCAGCAAAAGAACCAGAAATGCTAAGGCAGTGGAAGAAGCTAGTTTATGGTATTCTCACACAGCTCTCCCCAGTGTACAGCTTTCCCCATCGCTCACTGCCCAGCAAACAGTGAACAGGCAGAGATGACAGCTCCCTCCTTGGATCACAGCTCTGTGATCTGAGCGGAGTCAGTACCTCAGCCACTGGTTCAACACCCAGTCTCCCTCCTGGCACATGCTCTATTATTATCCCTGTAAGCATGTCCCTTGTGCTATTTAATAATAGGTACACTAAAGGTTTTTTTTTTTTTTCTTTTATTTTGGTCAGGCAGGGGTTCTACCATTGAATTGCAGCCTCAGCCCATGGAAAAAATAGTAACTTTATTTAAAGAAACACACAAAACAACATAAACTCTAAGTTAAATACATAGCAAACACGAGGATAAAATAATTATCCCATTGACTTGAAACTTGTTTTTCTTTAAGTAAAAAAAAAAAAATGAAAAACAAAAACTTTTTACAGAAGCAGCATTAGGCCGACACCTAAGAATGAAATAACAAATTCCAGCATTGCAAATGATTCTACGGGAAAATTTCTGGGAAGACAAAACACAAATAATTTTATCTGAGTTGCCCAATTTTATAAGCATTGATTTTAAAACTTAGATGAAAATTTTATTTCCTGCCTATAATCAGTCTTTCAGCTATTATCACAGCATTCTTAATGACTTAGCGTCCTGAGCTTATCTTCTCCATATTATGAAATCTTCATTTTCTGGAAAAGGTTAATGCTAGGAAGGCAGAGGTAATTAATTCACCCTTGTTTCCCCTGTTTTAATGCATAGAGGACATGCTCAGATGATTTTATTTAGTTGTCATTTTTGAATGGAGTCTCACAATGTAACCCTCACTGGCCTAGAGCTCCCATGTGAACTCTGCTGGCTTTGAACTCACAGAGGGACTGACTCCTTATGTCTCCTGAGTGCTGGGGTTCAAGGCACATGACACCATGCCCACCGAGCTCAGGTAATGTCTAAGGCTGTGCTTTCCTAGAAATGCTGTGTTATCTTCACATATTCCTTCATACTTTCCTGGAAACATTGAGAGTTCCACATTCAAACCATGCATCTACACACACACACACACACACACACACACACACACACACACACACACACTTTATACACATAGGCCTGTATTCCACTCAGTGAGCTTCAGCATTTACATGCATAGAGGTTATATAACTCCCAATCATACTTTCCTTATGATGCATGTTATTTAAAATCTTTAACCTTACATGAAAAGTTAAATAAAATTATGTGTTAGAGAGATGATTCAGATGTAAGGATCATTGGCTGCTTTGCAGAGACTTTGCTTTGGTTCCCAATACCCACATGGTGACTCACATCTATCTGTAACTCCAGTTATAGGGAGGTCTGACTCCCTCTTTTGGTTTTCATGGGCTGTATACACACTCAGATGACACACACATAGTTTCTGGCACACATACAAACATTTAAATGAGTCAAGGTAAATAAAGTTAAAATTCCATTTAAGACCCATGGCAATTGTCATGGGTGGTGCAGATACAGGGAGATCCCACACAGAACCTCCTGCCATTGGGTAGGAGGAGATTCCAGGTGAAATTTAGTGAATGGAATGTTAGTTGTTTTTTGTGAAACATGCAGTTGTTGTTGAATACAGACTCCTTGCCTCTGAATTAGTAAAAATCCAGAAACATGTTTTTTTGAAAATAAACTTAATGTACCTTTAACATTTATTTCTGTACAAAGGATTGTGCGTGCTTGTAATAGTGTGTATTTCTCATGTATATAGTTAGTAATGGTAGTGAAAATATTCTAAGATGCACCATTATGCATATGCTTCAAATCTCAACCCCAAGTGCATATTTGCTTTGTATTAATGGTAAAAGTGACAATTCAAAAAGTGAGACAAAATTAACTAACATAACTTATGATCAAGATTTAAAAACAAATAGAACAGTCAAAATCCAAAGATAACCAACCTTCAGTGAAGGGTGAGCTGGGTCAGGAGAAATGCCATCCAGTCTGCTCATGGAACTTTTGATTATTGAAAGAGTATATTACATTCTGCGTGAATAAAGCTGAATTCAGACTCACTATGTGTAATAATGCTTTTCAGGAGAAGAAAGGTTTGTGTTTCTTGGGGTATGAACTTTGTCTGGGAATATTGGCCATTTGAGAAATCCAAAGGTCATATTAATAAATTACACACATCATCATTTAAGTTTGACACTGCAAAGGGCATGTGAATAATAGATGTTCATGTTCATGCAGATTAAAATAGAATGTAAATAGCAAAGCAAAGAGCATTGGTGTTTGCTCTCATGGGGGATGACATAACAATAAATTTCATTACTTTTCAATGTTCTTTTACAAAAGAATGCAGATGCAATATTGATAGGTCATACTTCGAATTTTCCAGAGCATGTAGACATCCCACTGATGTTCAGGCTGTAGAGAAGTTCAGAGCAAATGCTTCTGATAATAGCAAGAAAGTAAGTAAGTGCTTTGCTATCTCAAACCCACATGATAAAGTTTAACACCATAGTGGTCATCTGTAACAGTACCTAACACACTGCTTACAGAATGAGAGTGTTAAAGACAGAGATTCTGGCAGGGAAAAGAAGGAAATGGAACCCTAGAAAGCAAAGGAACATTGGTTAGCAGGGGGATCTGTACAATTATTACTTTGATGATAATTTTTTTTCTGAATGTTTTTGTGTAACAAGTGATTTCCTTTACCAATGCCCTTTAAACTCTAGAATACAGCACTTTACTTCTCCACCCTTGGATATTCTATTGCATCATTTGGTGAATGGAGTATGACAGTTTTAATTTTGGGTTATAAACAAAAGAAATTAAATCAACCCAGCTTACACACACACACACACACACACACACACACACACACACTCACACACATACACACAGAGTCATAGAAACAAATCAATAAATACACTTTCCTATGTGTATTTTTTGATGGTGTTCAAGGGAAAATAAGTCAGTTTTATGCACAAGAATCTTAACCATACACTGGAGCAATAAAACTCTGAAGTATATAGTGTGCCTCTGGGTCCTCCTCCCTCCCTCCTTTCTTCCATCCTCCTTTCCTCCCACCATCCAGTCCCCTGCCTCAACACATGAAATTCTGCAGATGAATCTTTTGTTACATGGTTCACACAGCAGAAAATGGCTGCCCAGAAATCCAGACTGACTTCCTTTCTTCCTTCCTTCCTTCCTTTCTTTCTTTCTTTCTTTCTTTCTTTCTTTCTTTCTTTCTTTCTTTCTTTCTTTCTTCCTTCCTTCCTTTCTTTCTTTCTTTCTTTCTTTCTTCATTCATTCTCTTTCTTTCTTTTTTTCTTTCTTTCTTACTTCCTCTCTTCTTCCCCCTCTCCACCCTCCCTCCCTCCATTCATCCCTCTTTCTCTCTCTTTGTATTTCCTCCATTCCAGAAACCAGCCCCTACCAGCTCTATGAGCCCTGGGTGAGCCACCACTCCATGTTTTAAGACCCCCAAATAGGCTTGCATGGAATTTGGACATTAGTTGTGACAGATCCTGCCCATGTGTCCTTTCCTCATGAACAAGATGACCCAAAGCAGTTTTAGATTTTGTCCCCCACTCTCATTAAACTTGATCAATAGATGAAAAGTGTTACAAGTAAGGATTTCCCCGCTGGTCTGGTCCCACCACCACACCAGCCCCAATTAACATACAGAGACACTGTATTTGATATTATGCTGTTGGCCAGTTACTTGTTTCTTATCTGCTAGCTCTGTCTTAAGTATTAACTCATTTCTATTAATCTAAGTATTTCCACATGGTCTCATCTTACTGGAGAGTGGGGCCGGCATTCTCCAGTCTCTACATGCTGACTCCCACTCCTTTGGAATCTTCCTTGTCTCCTAGTCCTGCCTATCTTGCTTTCCTATTGGCCAACAGTGCGTTATTCATTAACCAGTATGAGAAACATATTTACAGAATGACATCTCCCATCAGAAAAGCATGCAGGTGTGGATGGGTATGTTTAAGAACCTGTGTTTTGCTTTTTAAAACCTCAAGGCTAACACCTGGAGTTTGATTCCTGGGACCATCACAGGAGAAAACTACCTCGTGAAGGCTGTCCACTGAATACCACATGAGCAACCTGGCACATACCCCCTAAGAATAAATAAAGTGTAATTTAAAAATAAAACGGTAATGATTAAATTAATATGTACAAGAAATAACTTCTCTGAGATACAGAGATTTTTGTTATGAACACAGTATATCTTTAATTATAGGTAACTGCAAACTAAGGCACATAAGCTGTTGGGTTCCATAACCACTCTGAGATGCATCTGAATTTTGTTCCTGTGAATGTGAAAATGACTGTTGGGTACTGGAGAAGGGGCTTGTGTGCTGAGAGAATATTGGCTGATCAAATCCTGCTAAAGTCTTTGTCTCCAGAAACTGTTTTCCAGGGTTCCATCATTTCTCCCACCATATTGGTTTGAGTTATAAGTAGGTCTGCTGTTTTGCATTTATGTAAATGTAAAGTGTAGGAACATTTAAATGCCCATTTATTCAAATGAAAAGCTGCTAACTGGTGATTAGGCAACCAGATGAATTCAGCTGGCTGAACAAAGATTTCTGCTCCAAACTATCTCTGATAGAAGTGCATTTCAGCAGCCTTTCTGGCTACTTCAACCTGCAACAACCCTTTTCTACCTGACTTTGAAGAGTTTGCCATAAAAGACTAAACACAGGAAGTCTGGGGCTCTGAAACTTCTGCACACAGCTGAAGGCTGCACGTCAAATTGTGGGTGTGGATGGTATTTCTTTCGGGAGGCTCTGATGAAGTGTATGTTCCCCAAATCTTTGCTTTCAAAGTGAACTCCCATACTGTGAGGAAAACATATATTTTAAGGGAATTCAAAAGTACAAAAAAATGTTAGCAACATAGAAATAAATCAAAAACAGAGATTTTTTTTTCAAATCCAAATAAATTGTATTCATTTAAAAAAAGTCACGTAATGGGGCTTGCAAGATAACTCAGTGAGTAAAGGTGCTTGCTGCCAAGGCTAATAGGCTAGTACACTGGGTTTAGTTCCTGGGACCAACACAGTAGGAGGAGAAATCACCTCCTGAAGGTTGTCCTTTGCACTACATGGACAGCCTGGCACCTATCCAAGAGTAACTAAAATGTAATAAAAACAAAACAAAACTACACACTGTTTATTCTTATTTTTGTTAAAGACCTCTCCTAGAGATAATGACTAAATTAATATGTATGAATATAAGTAATGCTCTTCTCTGAGAGATACAGGGGTTTTGTTAAGTACACAATTTAATATTGTTGATGTTTTACTCTTTGAATTAAAATAATTTCATGTTAGCAACCATGTTAAATATGTAAGGCCTTGTCTCCTGGATTTCATTATAAGAAATAATAAAGCATCCTTTAAAAAATTAAAAAATAATTTAGATTAAGGGAGTATCCCTCCATGGGGAACATGCTCCCTAAGTCCTTTTATGCACCAGGGATACATCCTCGTTCCACTCTCAGACAGTCCCAGACTGTCCAGGATTGTAACTGATCCCTACTCCAAATGACTTGACACATTTAGATGACCCCTCCAGGAAGGCATCACCCTACATGTAGAGCGGAGGTATGGGATGGGAGGATGGTGGAGGGGCATGGGAGGGTGGGAGAGAGGGAGGGAGGCAGAGATGGAGAGGGAACTGGGATCAATATGTAAAATAAGAAAAAGAAAGAAAATATGAGGAAACTGAAAAAGTAACCACATACTTAAGTTGGTGTATAATATGTCAATAAATTCAAGCTTCAAAAATAATTTAGATGTGTCTCAGATAAGTCCTATTAATTTCATCTTTATCCTTCACTTTAATTGTGGAGTATCAGATCAGCAGTGAAAACACTGACTACCACAAAGACACTGAGTTCAGAGGCCTCTGCAAGTCAAACTTAGCAAATGACTAAAACATTCCAAATGTCTACATGACAAGGGAAGCATGAATATCACCATGATATCAGGACTGAAAACATTTTAGTAGTGATTACTACATTGTATGATAAAATCTAAAACACAGTTGCAGCCAGGCTACCTGAAAATCAACTTGGAATAGGAAGAAATCTAACACATCTGCACCCATAATTAAAAACCAAACCAAGTACATGTTAGAAAATGATGCCAACTGACAAAACAGATTCAACTGTGTTCACCCTTGAGCAGTGACCACTAGATGTCTCAAAGGAAGGCTGTGTACCTTTGGGACCAAACAAATATCTCAGGTAAATCAATGGAGAAAAAAAATGAAGACAAATTGAGGAATTTGCTACCAGAAGGCAGTTAACCCAGAGAATGTGTAAACCTTTAAATATAACAAAAACTAGATTAAATGAGCAACACACACACACACACACACACACACACACACACACACACACACATGACAGGTAGTCATGCTCTGTAAGTATATTACAGAAAAATAAATTTACATTTAGATTTTGTTTTCTTTGATCCATTAGCTTTTCAGAACAAGAGTGTTAATTACAGCTACTGTGAAATGTCACAGTGTTTTCCAGAAAATATCTCCCAGTTGGCTTAGAAGAGATGTCCCAGTCTTTCCTGTATGCAAGGCAAGACTTTGTGTGTTAAACTGTGAAGAAGTACCGGCCTGAAGATGTGTGGATATCATTAGGTTTGTAAAACTGTTTCATGAACTGCAAAGCACAACACAAATGGTGACTTCATTTGGTTAACTGTGATCTGGAAAGAGATAGTGAGCAAGGTTTTTATAATGATCTGCTAAAATAAATCAAAACCATAGGGGTTATATAAATGCTCAGTGAGGTATTCTGAAGTGTATGTGTGCATGTGTGTGTGTGTGTGTGTGTGTGTACATGTGATATGCACACATATGAACAGGTGAGTATATAGAGGCCAGAGGAGCTTCCAGACATCTTCTCTATTTATCTTCACCTTATTCCCTTCACATGGGGTCTGTCATGGAACCCTGAGCTAGGCTAAAAGCAGGAAGCTCCAGCATCCTGCCTGCCTCTGTCCTGTCCCAGGGGCTCTTCATGTGCACCCATGACTAGTTGAGTCCTGGGAACTTGAACTAGATTTTCCTATTCGAAGCAACAGCTGTCTGATCTGCTGACTCCTCTGATTCCAAGATTTTTTTTTTTAATTTGTCTTTGTGTACAATAGCCAAATTAAAGGAAAAGGACATATATAATAAATCAATGTCATAGATTTTCATAAGGATGTCAATAATTTTAAATACACTTTCCTCCTGATATTTCAACTTTAATTTTGGTTGCTACTGATGTCTTCAGTGACATTTTATTTGCAACCTTGACTTAAACAGCTCCTCAGTACCATGATTGCAGGTGGGGAATTCCTTTCTATATTCAACTAATCTAGTTTTGTAATAGTTGGAGGTTTGTATATTTTGCATTTGATTAGAATTTCCTTTGACACATCATATCATAACAAAATAAACAATGAACTTTCATAATGAATGTGCTAAAATATGATTTTGTTATTCAAGAGAAACTAAATTTCCTTGAAGAAATTTGTGAGTTAGTGATGACTGTCAATCGTGAGAATCACAGTTAGACTATAGCTTGATTCTCCTCCATGCATTCTATTGCAACTTTGTCCACAGTGTTTATTCACTGACTAATTCACTCACTCTTTCATTCGTTAACCCGTTCCTTCATTCAGACAGGATCTCACATAGCCAAGGTTCACATTGAAGTTGCAGACCTGAAGATAGTCTTGAACTCAAGATTGTTCTGCTCACACCTCCTAGTGCTGTGACTACTGGTGTCACCCACCAGTAGCTGTATTATGCAATTTCTGTTCTTAATAGGCTATAGGATGTGAGGAGAGGAGATAAAATATCTAGAAGGCATCAGAAACTTTCTATTCTTTATTTTTTCACATAATATATCCTGATTATGGCTTCCCCTCCTCCCATCTGGAGCCACACCCTTTACAACTCTCATTAGAAAACAGTTTCTAAAGGATAATAATAAGAAAAAATAATAAAATGGAATAAAAATTAATACACTAGAATTGGGCAAAACAAACAAACGGAAAAGAGAGAACTTAAGAGAAGGCACAGGAATGAGGGATGCACTCATTTGCACACTCAGGAATCCCATAAAAACAATGGACTGGAAGCTATAACATATATGCAGAGGACCTGCTGGAAACCTGCACAGGCCCTGTTCTTGCTTCTTCAGTATCAATGAGTTCTTTTTCATCTTACTCATGTTGATTTACAGGGTCTTGTTTCCCCTCCATCCCTTCTGTCCCCTACACTCTTCCCCTACACAATTTCAGATGAGGGTTGAAAAGGATTCTATAGTATTTTGATTTTATTCTATAGGAAAGAATAAATAAAATTTGCACTCGGAGTCTGAGTTTATAGCATTTTTATGACCCATGGTGTTTTTTAGAAGTATGTTGCACGTAGCAGGTGCTCATTAAATATTTGTGGAACAATTAGCTGTTCACTCACAGCAAATCAGACTACTGACAATGACTGACCAGCCTGAGACCACCACTAGATGGCAGTACCACACAGAGAAGCCTACTTGGCATGGGTGGGGTGGGATCTTTACATATAAAATTGTGTGTATGCCAAAACCTATTGTTTTTATACAATGTCAAAAAGAAAAAAAAAATTCTTAAATAAATATTTTGAGTTTAAACCACTTAGGTTCTATATTTTCTCTCGTAATTTGTCAGGTTTTGTTTTGATTTTTTAATCAACTTGGACAATTGCAAAATTATATTCCAGAAAATGGTTATTGCTTGGGCTTGGGTCACTCACTTGGTACTCACTCATGCGGTAACATTTGTGGGCATGAAGCATGAACAAAGGAAACACCAGGGCTGTCCTTCCATGGCACACCAATTCTGCTTCTTCCACTTAAGGACAAACACCAGAAACTAGATTTATGTCCAAATATTTAGTTTTATTGGTCTGAATATAAATATCTCTGTGTCTCCAAACTGTAAATACTTGAGACAATTTACAAATGTCCTCATAATTTACTGGGAAGCCCCAGCTTCCAGCACACCATGTCAGTCATCCAGCCAGGCATTGTTATCAGTCGATGACCCACCATGTAACTTAAATCTCTTTCGTTGTTAGATATTTACTGACATATAATCTAACTGCTTCATGTTAGCAAATCTCTCACATTTTGTGACTCTGAAACTTGACACAGCTCAGTGTGTGCCTTCTAATTCTTGTGTGATGAGATGGGTGGAGGCTGCAGGGAACTTGTGAGTGTTGGTAGTTATCACAAGTCCATCTCAGAGCCCACTGTGGCTGTGTGGCTTTTTCTTGGGCTTTTACTGTAACAGTTTTCCTCAAAGAGGGGCAATAAGGAAGGCGTGGGTGAGGGGACAGCAACAGAAGTCACTCGCCGTAAGTGAAGAATTGCAAGGATCATTTTGGAAACTGTTCCTCTATTTATTGAACAGGCCAATGCTCCAAACTGCAATGTTTCTGTAGAAAAACACCATTGCAAAGAAGATAATTTAATAATAATGAAATGTTTTTAGAAGAAAGACTATATTGACACATAATAATGTTACTATGGTTTGTGACTGTGACATAGGTAAATGGGAGATGGCTATGTAACTGTTAGTCAACTGGAGATAAAGTTGAGAAAATAGTCTATTTTTGGCTGTCCCTAAAAATGAGAAATACAAGTGCTCTTTCCACAGATTATTCAAACCACTCTAGACTTTACTGGTATCACCTCACCTATATTGATAAAATTTATTCCAAATTCAGAAAGAAAACAAATTTTTAGAGTTTAAGGTATTTTTGAAAACCTTTCAAATTTAACAAGTAAACTTTACTACTGATAATTCAAATAGGGCTTTATTTCCACAGACAAATGGCTAATTCGAATGATCAGCAATAAGGTTTTGTTGACACAGTGAGGTTGTGATTACTCTAGCATGTGACAACAACACTGATTTTATTGATTATCTCAGACTGTGTTACTCAATTACATTGTTGAATGTGAGAGATGAGATTAGGTGCTTGGCTCTAATACTTCACAATGCTATGTCATTCTTCATGAATAAAAGCAATTCAAGGAGGTCAGTACATGGCTCTGACTGTCTAAAACTCTGGATGTTGTTTTTGAAAAGCAAAAACATAGAAAAAATTAACAAAGGATTTCTCTGTGTAGTCTGGCTGTACTTGTATTCCCTTTGTAGACCAGGCTGGCCTCAAACTCACAGAAATCTGCCTGACTCTGCCTCCAGACTGCTCAGAGTGTGAGCCACTGCCACCTGGCATTTGAGACCACATGTGCCTGACCAGAGAAACCTCAGCTCTTTTATTATCCATGAGTGTGTCAAAGCTTGATGAACACACACTTTGCTCTTAGCAAATTTAAACTGTGACACCATTCTCATAGAATGAAGGGTTTTCTTTTTGTTTATTTCATAGAAGAGTTAGGTGTAAAACAAAATTGATCTAAAAGAAATATGAATGGAAAATTTCAGGACTTGACTTGGCATCTGACAAATTCAATTTATAAATTCAAGAAACAGCTTAGCCTTGATATTTGGAATATAAGTGTGTAATTTATACAATAAGGAATGACCTTGACCTACCATAAATTAAAAAACTCCCCACAAATGCTTTCAAGCCAACAGCATCAGCAGTAGATGTATTAAGTACTCATCATCTAAAATCAGCAGCTGTAGTCATGCAATTCCTGTTGTGTTTTTATCACCCCACCTGACTGAGACTTCTCACTATGCACCACGGCTGAAAGGAGGAGTCCCACTGTGCACCACAGCTGGAATTGCCACAGACATCCTACCTGCAGGTTCTCATAGTTCCCAGCTTCAGATTTCATGTTCATGCTCAGAACGTTTTATTTATAATGCTCTGTCATGTCATACTGTTTCATTATTTTATTTCATTTACACTATATATTAGATGCATCCATCAGTCTTTCTCACATGTGGTCTAAGAATCCTTACACTTTATTCCTGTCTGACAAACATTTTGTATACCATATGTTAAAAAATATGAACCAGTTCTTATTAATTTTGCCCTAACCTACATATTATTTTAAACTCTGAGCATGTGAAAGCTTATTTTACTCACCAATTCTGGTGGCCTTCATTCCTCTGTATAAACCCAAATTACCACCAGAGATTATGTTTCTGATGACAATGTCGCTTCCATAAGCTTCATGGAGTTGCACTGTATATACAACTTCCTACCATGTTGGCCTTAGAATATCTATCTAGCCTTCTTTTGAGTTACTTGCATGACTGGAATTTTAAACTTGATAGAATATTTTTCCCTTTAAAAGACTGAAAGATGTGCTTTCTCTAATGTGTTGTTTTGTGGGATTTTGTCTCCCCACTCTGTGCTTCTGTGTTCATTCTGAGCCTGTGTTTAAAATGCTGTTTCCATTTCTGATTTTCAGGGATTGGGCTATAGCATGACTTAAAGGTGTTTTGTGCTTATTTTCTTTTTCTGTTTGGATTTTTTTGTCCCTTTTGAGAAATCATTTAAAAATTTTCTTTGTACTAAGTGAACTCTTGGCTTTAATTTATTCAGGTATTTGCCAGCTCTCCCTTTTCTTGGAGTTCAGATTCAGGTCTCATTACTGCTCCACACTGACCTCACCCACCTCTCTACTGGAGCATGACTTCAATAGTTGTTAGAAACATACCTTTAAACACATCGATCTTCTCTGTTACAAAGCCAGATGAATGTGTGGTTAGTCCTACCTTATATATTTTTCAGACAAGACATTGCAGTTTTTAACCTATAATGCTATTCTGGTGCCTTTGTATGTTCATTTCTTGATCATGTCATAAATTTACAAAGAGCTATTTTAATATCATTTTTTCTTAATAACCCCCCATATTTGTTATTTCGGTTTCTGTTGCTTGAACTTTTCTTTCAGTCATAGTTGTTCGTACGGATACTAACTTTAATTAGATACCAGGTAGAACTACAGAATACTGAGACCTGGGTTTTGTTTATTTACTTGAGTACTTTTTTTTCTTCTCAAGAATGTAGTTTATATACTTGGAATCAATGTCACCTCTTCATGGCTCATCCATTGACTTGTTAAGATGAGACATGATTGGCCTTAGTCAGAGGCTAACTTAGCTGCCTAAGCTCTCAGAACCCTGTTCTCCTGTGCCTTAAACTTTCTGCTCTGGCTAGTGTTAGGAGTAGGTTTTCCCCGCCGGTCTCGTCTCACCGCCACGCCAGCCCCAAATAACACACAGAGACTCTGTATTAGATATAATTCTGTTGGGCTGTTACTGGTTTCTAATTGGCTAGCTCTGTCTTATGTATTAACCCATTTCTATTAATCTAAGTAATTCCATATGGTCTCATCTTACCGGAAAGTTGGGGCCGGTGACTGCTCTCTCCAATCTCTACATGCTGACTCCTCCCTACTACTTTGAATCTTCCTTGTCTCCTAGTCCTGCCTATTTTGCTTTCCTATTGGCTAACAGTGCTTTATTCATTAACCAGTATGAGAAACATATTTACAGGATGACATCTCCTATCATCTCCTCTTTTCTGTCTAAATAAAAAGAAGGGTTTTAACCTTAACAAAGCAAAATATATAACATAACACTTATCAAGTAAGAATCAGAGTTAACAATATTTAGTCCATTAATATTTAGCAAGCTTTGAAGAAAATATTCCATCATCTATCCTATCTTTGTGTGTCTAAAGTCTATGCAACTTATCTTTAACCCTAAGGAAACAATAACCATAACTATTTGTCTTCAACTCCCTCAAAGACCACAGAAGGATAATATATAAACTCTAGTGTCGGGCACTATCGTCTTGCCTGCAAGAACGACGCTCAACAACAGGATTCTTCTGCAGCTATGTTTATTGCGTGGCTCATTACAGCAAGTTGAGGGAAGACCCCGAGGAGGAAAAAGGGCTCTGCTTATATAGAGGAGCTGTGTCCGTTACTGACAGTTGCAGAGGAGCTGTGTCCGTTACTGACAGTTGCATAGGAGCTGTGTCTGTTACTGACAGTTGCAGCCTGCAACGGTCGTAATGGTCACCCCATGACATGGATCGCACATCCGCGCCTTGCTGGCTTATGGACAGGAAACCGGTGCCATCTTTGGGAATGGCACTGGTGGCTCTCTACATCTCCCCCTTTTTTGTTTTATAAACGCAACAGGCAAGGGTAGTGGTCTGATCTCCAGTAATGAGATGGACATTGTAATGACCCTAAATCCTGGTAGTCAGCCAAGTCAGTGCTATACCCGTCAGGCATCTTTTCCCTGGAGGTGGGGCCTTGGACACCAACCCACATGCAACCAGACTTGTCCTTCTCGGAGCTGCTCATGGCCAGAGTCAACCCAAAGTGCAGTGCTAAGCCAAACAACCTGAGCGTGAAGAATTTATTACAGTAGGCTAAACTAAAGAAGCACCTGTCTGTGTGCAATGGGAAAAAACCCCCGCAGAGCACTAGTGCTGTTTCTGGTAAAAAAAAAAAAAAAAAAATGGACACCCTAACCTGGTGCAATGTCATAGAAGACTCAGGGTGCAAGGGCTGTCCTATTGGACAATTAATGTCCATTTTTAAACATGCTTAGCCACATAGTGGGAGAGGAGCCTATCTCCATAGCAGCTAGGGCTTGAGCGATAACCACTTTGTCATGTGTCTGTTGAGCACGTAGCTTACACACCAACCAGAGCAAGAGCACCACCCCACCACATAAAAGCAGGCCAAACCCCATTACACCCGCCCATTCCTTAAAGTGGGAAAAAGCGGTGGAGATCCAGGAGAACGATCCTTCTGATAGAGAGGCGTCCACACGGGTGGAATTCACATGGACGATGGCCATTCAGAGTTGGTCCATCAGGCTATCAAATTCTCCTGTCCATTCACCTAAAAGATACTGAAAAAGTTGTTTAGAAAGGTTTGCAGCTCTTGTATAATTTTCATATTGTACACTGGTGACACATAAATTGGAATATTTCCATTGACAGCCCAGTTGGGCTAGCTACCAGAGTGTGTCAATTTGTTCCTGCACCAAATCAATTCTCTGATTGACTACCATCAATCCTCCTTTTAATCGTGAATCAATGGAGGCCTGTGATTGGCTAAGATCATGCCATATGGCTTTCCATTCCAAATATTGCCCCATAGTGAGGCATGCTTTTGTGACAAACATCCAGTTTGCAGGGGTCATAGCCATAGCAGACAGTCTCTCTACTTGTGAGGAGGTGTAGTTAGCATTAATGCCATAAGCACGGACAGATTCAGCCAATTCCTTAACCTGCTTATGTTCCAAAGGTTGATGAGTACAATTTCCATCCTCCTCAAAAACAGGAAACATCTGAGTTAACTGCAAGGCTGCTTTGTTCAGCTGTTTTGAATGTAGGATCACCTGGTACTCTGTTTCAGGCGGTCTGGCTTGCTCAAACCACATTAGTCTGGAAGGAATCCACAGCTTTTTATTTTCTGTGGAAACAAAAATAGAAATCCTTTTCCCCAGTAACTTGTCCTTGAACTTAAATTTTGGAGTCAAAGCATTTTTAAAATATATAAATTGAATTAATCCAGCAACATTTCCTTTAACAGTTGTTTCCTCAGCAGTCAAACAATACAAAGACAATACCGTACAGTATCCAGATTCTCTCCATCTGTGGCTTTTTTATTATTCTGTTTCTTTTCTATTTTATTTTTTTATTTTTATTTTTTTGATCAGTCTCTCGGGGCTCTTTCACTTTCTCTTTGCTAGCCTTTTTCTTTTTGTGTGCACCCAACTTTTCGTCACGTTCTGCTTCTGACATGCTCTCCTGATAGCATGTCTATCAGAACTTACCTTATTTTGTTACCTGTCTGCCACAGTTCTGAATCCTTTCCAGCTGACTGAAGGGTCCCCCTTGTGCCGCTGATGTCAGGTTCCCGGGTTTCAGCACCACTTGTCGGGCGCTATCGCCTTGCCTGCAAGAACGACGCTCAACAACAGGATTCTTCTGCAGCTATGTTTATTGCGTGGCTCATTACAGCAAGTTGAGGGAAGACCCCGAGGAGGAAAAAGGGCTCTGCTTATATAGAGGAGCTGTGTCCGTTACTGACAGTTGCAGAGGAGCTGTGTCCGTTACTGACAGTTGCATAGGAGCTGTGTCTGTTACTGACAGTTGCAGTCTGCAACGGTCGTAATGGTCACCCCATGACGTGGATCGCACATCCGCGCCTTGCTGGCTTATGGACAGGAAACCGGTGCCATCTTTGGGAATGGCACCGGTGGCTCTCTACACTCTAGAAATGACAGAGACATCTTGTGTCATCAGTCACCTGAAGTTCTTCTGTAAAGTTTCATCTTCAGCCTATATGCCATAGTGTGTCTGGCAGACTCCTCAGAAAAGAAGGAAACTTTAAACTATCCACCTGCATTGGCAGTTTGTCAGTCACCTTTCTCTGTGTCCTGCAGACTGTCTGGCAGACTCTTCCTTGAAGCAGGAACCCTGTAAAAATGTCCATCATGTATCAGCAGTCACATTCCTGGGATCCTGCATGTCTCATTTATACAGCATGAAGTCGAAGAGTCAAGACAAGAGCAGTATCTTGCCCAAATGGCTAGTCTTGCCATATTGAAAGCAAACTCCTTAATGTGTTTCTTTGATATCCATCTTCCTATCTGATGCAGGTGCAGTTGTGCCTCAGTTAAGAAAGATTAACCTATATTCTTGTGAATTATTTAGTAAGAGTGAGATATTAATATTAGAGCTTACATTGTAATGTATTATTATTTGTGGTAACCTATGTAAAATTAAGTTAATATTCCCTTCCCGGAAGAATTGTATATTATATTTTGTCATATTGTGTGAAATCTTTCTATTTATGATGTTTTATGCACATTATTCTTGCCATATTCTATGCTTGTATTCAAGACATTTTGTATATTAATACAATTTGGGTTATTTATCATGCTGCCCTTTATAGTTCTACCTTTTGTCTAGACATTTCTACTCTAACTCCATTTTAGGGATATATATATGTATATATATATATATATATATATGTACACAGTTATATTGTTTAGATATTTATCCCTGCTTTACTCAAGGAAGTTTTAATCAGTTTTTTTTTAAGCTAAGTTCCTGTGTATTACAGATTATCTTCACCTATGTTTCCTTTACCTATGAGATTAGTCAGACATAGATGCTTAATCTTCAATCACTTCATAGACCTGCAGAACATGGCATTTAAATATTTTAATATTAGTACTCCATTGACATGAGACACTATTGCTCCTGACAGCACTGTACACTTTCACAAAAATATGTTGGACACTGTTGTTGCTCCTGCTGGAGTCCACTCTCACTTCAGCTAATGGCCTCTTGGGCAAAGAACTGCCCCCACCTTGATCACTGATTTGGACATGCGGTCCTTTGTGCTTGCATCAGACAAATATAGAAGACTGCTGAACCTTGCCAAGTCAGGGTAAGACAGCCTTTCTACTTCCCTTCTGTGGTCTGTCAAGTATTCAGGCCTTAGCCAAAACTGGGTGTACCAACATTGCTGTGAGACCTTGGCTGACTGTCCAAGTAGCTTGCTGTTTCCTTCCTCGCTGCACCTTTTGGAAGTTGCCCATCTGCACTTCCTGTCTACCCTAATATCTTTATTTTCCTTCTCAGGTCTTGATGAGTTTGAAGATTAAACTATCACAACTATTATTCTCTCTTTCTAGTTACATATATTAGGTACTATACTTAAGTTTTCCAACTTAGGACAACTCTATTGTAAACTCCATTATGCCTTCACCCTAGGACTAAATATATAGGTCATTTTGTTCTTGATTTTCCTTTTCTTAGAGCACACTTGTTATTCACTGTTTTGTATCAAGCCTAAATCTTTTCTTTAGACTAATAGGGGAATTGTAGTGGGATATTCACTTTGTCTCCTTCTTTGGCACTGACCACACCCATTGGGGGTGGAGCCAGGGGCGGAGGTGAACTGTTGGACTAGGTCTGAAGAGGAGCTGGGGAATGCTCTCTTGCTGGATGGCCACTGAGAGGATAGCATCCAGTGGAACCTGCTGTGTTCATCTGTCTAGGTTGTAAGTTATTTCTCCCTGAATAAACATCTATTTGTTTACCCTGATCCTTATTAAACCACAGTAGGCTAATGTTCAGAAAATTATTCTTTACTGCACAAGCTTCTAGAATTATCCATTTTACTATTTCACTGTGGTTCCTCAGCCTTCGGTAGATTATTTCCTAGGCAAACCCTGCCTGTTCCCTTTGGGTTCTCTGGCATTCTCAGATCTGATGTCTCCTCCCTTGCACTCATACCTCAGGACCCTGGCTTCTCACACTGCTGAACTAAAGTCCCCACATCAGCGAGGTTACCAACCTCTGCCTCATTTCCTATGCCCTATTTAATGACCCACAATTTTCTCACAAATGATAAAATTCAGCTTTATTTTTATTTATTTATTTATTTTTATTCTTTGGATAGCTTTGTGTGTGTGTCACAGTAAGATTCTTAAGATTATCCTAAATTTTGTTGGGCGTGGTCTAGGAAAGAAGGTTAAAGCAGGCTGCAACTAATATTAATGATCAACTTATTACTTGAGCATTAATATTGGTTAGAACCCTGCTGCCAGGCAGGGAGGTATAGAGGTTTTAATTATTGCACAATATTGAATATAGAACAATAATGATGACTATCTTAACAGCAATTTGTAATACTATAAGCATTGTGTGTGTGTGCAATTAGATTTCTGAATTTATTATGTGCTACTTTCACATACAAAGAAACCCCTCAGTCTCTATTCATGTGGTTATAGCATCCATGCATAAATGCACAGAACCAAGTTAGACACTTGAAATTTGCATTGGATTGCACAGAAAATAAGACTAACAAGACTAACCTGTGAACGGAAAGTTAAAATGAGATGCAACAGAACAATTTTCACTAAAATGCTGAAGTATGAACATAGATGGTGCATGGCAGGCTAGCTGCTCTCAAATTCTTTCCCCTTTATCTTGTGGAAGAAATTTCTTCTTAAGGAAATGTATGATGGTCTGGTTGAATGCATGCATATTCATTGCATAGAAGGATGTCAAACCAGGATAAGAGACAAAATGTTAGTGTCTAAGGCAGAAAGGAACAGTCAAGTGAAGATTTCATGATGTGTCTCCTTTATTTTAAAACATTTCACAGATCTGCAAAGTGAAAATTAGCTGAGACTCTGGGGTAAATTTGTGGGTGTTTGAAGGAACTCACAAATCTACTGAACATCTGCAAAGTTACTTTTGCTTCATTGTGCAATATTCACAGATACAGTTCCGATGACCAAGACAGCTTGCAAAAGCTGGAGAAAAGCATGTTTAGGAGAAAAAAAGTTGGTCTGTAAATGCACTTCATCAGTTTTGAATATAATGTGGTTAAATAATTTTACTCACTGTATTACTGAGTGCATGGGGACTGCGCGCTCTCCAGCTGTGATTACTCCCTATAAAGAGATGGTTAATAGAAATAAATTTTGGTCAAAATAAAAAGAAATTAGGTATAAGCCATATTATTTTATAATCTTCCTTTTCTTTGAATATCTCAGGAAGTGTTGCACACTAGGGAAGTTGGAGGCCTTAGAGGAGAACTCACTGATGATGTTTTGCTAAATGCAATGTGACCGATTTGCCTTCTAAATATATGTATTTATACTCATTGGTGTATGTAGCTCCTGGCCTTGGTCAGAGAAGTTTTTTATTGCAATGGATAAAGGTTGATTCAGACTCATAAATGGTTAATGTCCAGAGAGTAAGAAACTGTGAGTGATCATCCATAGATGGAGTCCAGACCCAAGACTCAGGGAACATTACAGAAGAAGAGCTAGAAAGAAGGCAAAGCTGGAGAATGGGGAACATAGTAGTGCAATATGTCCTCTTGGTTTGACATGGTCATTGCACACATGAACTCACAGCAGCTGTAGTTACCCGCATAAGACCAAGGCAGTTAAATCCCAGCATTCAGATGTGTAGGAATCCCAAGTCCCATTCCCCAGCTGTGAGGTTAATGGTCTCTTTTAACTGTTAGGAGATGGAAGTTCACTTTTCTTTGGGGCATAGACAGTGGTAGGTTTCCCATATTCTGGTGCACATGGGCAGCCCTAACTGGACTCACTGCATTAAAAACAAGCAAATAAATAATTTAAGAGTGGGAATATGAAGTAAGGAGGGAGACAAGATGGAGTAAGATCCTAATGGTACTGGGGGAAGGGTAGTTATAGATATTATAAAAATATATACATTTCAAAGAATAAAATAAAAGAAACATGTTGTAGACATAGCTTCTGGGGTTAGGATTTCCATGGTCAGATGACCTCTGAACCATGGCCAGTTATGATTTTTGGTTATGGTCTTGGTTTGTTTCAAAGAAAAATATCTTTGTTGAGGAGTAAGTGTAAGGGTAAGTATTTAGAATGTAATAAAGAATTATGCTGGTCTAGAAAAGAGGCATGTTGCAAATTATTTGTGTACATTGAGAAGATGTGTCTTTGCCAAGGTACCTTCTGATTGATTTAATAAAGAGCTGAATGGCCAATAACTAGGGAGGAGAGGACAGGCCAGATTTCCAGGGAGAGAAGGGAAGAAGAAGAGGAATGTAGGTATGGGAATTTCACCAGCAGTATTGGAGAAAGTTGGCTGTAATGTACAGAGGAAAGTTAAAAGTCATGTGGTAGAATGTAGATTAAATGTAGGCCAATTTGAATTATAAAATCTAGTTGGAAACAAGTCTAACATAAAGGCCAAGGTTTCATAATCAATAATATGTTCTGTGCCATTTTGGGGGTGTGGTGATCCAAAGGTAGTCATACAAGAAAATCAAAATATAGTGTTAGTCATAAGTTCTTCTCTTATGTCCATGGCCTCACCAAACCCAGGGAACTGGCTAGGTTTCTTGTATAGGGCATGACTTCCTTCCTGTTAGATAGGCCTTAAGTCCAACTAGACAGCTACATCCAAGACTCAGGGAACAAGGAGGGGAATAGCACAGACTCCCACCTCTCTTAGTCAGTGTTCTCTTTCTATGAAGACACCATGACCAAGGAAATTCTTATAAATAAATACATTTAACTGGGGTGGCTTGCTTATAGAGGTATGTTCCATTATCACTATGATGGGGAACATGGTGGCAGGCAGGCAGATGTGGTGCTGGAGTTGAGAGTGCTGCATTTTGCAGCCAACAGGAAGTCAGCTGACTTGGTGGTATTCTGAGCATAGGAAACCTCAAAGTGGCATGCTTCCTCTAAGAAGACCATGCCTACTCCAAAAATGACAAAGCCACACCTTCTAATAGTGCCATTCCTTATGAGGTTATGGGGGCCAATTATATTCAAACTACCACATAACATTATATAATGTTATTAAACTCAGGCTTACAGCTGAAAAACAATGCAAATATATCTTCAGCTTTCAGAGATCAATATAAAGGCAGACAAGGTGCCACACTCCCAAGACCAGTGGAGCTGAGAAAGGAGGGCTTGAGTTCCAGGTTAGAGTTGTGTGCCTCTTCTCAGAAACAAAACAACAATAACGATGACATAAAACAACTCCAGAATTCGGACACACAAAGATGTTCTGAACTGTGGCTTAGCACCATGGCAGTGCCATTTATTTTGGATCAGTAGTTTGTGATCACTGTATCCAGGTTTGCTTTCCAGTTTATCTCAACAGCAATAATATGAGGGGAAATGAGGCTGTGTTACAAAAGGCAAATAAGTAATGGGAAATAACAAATGAATTCTGTATTGGAGACCAATTTATAGCTCAGTGATAGGGCATTTGCCTAACATGTACAAAGACCTGGGTTTGATCCCAGCCCTGCAAAGCACAATATGTTAGAATAAAATTCACTTTGAAAGTATCACAATTCCATTTTTCCAAAATATGCAGTGGAAATGTTCCAACACAAACGTGTTTTCTAATAAAGAAAGGTTATTCTTATGAATTGTCACTATCCTCTTTAACCAGCATTACACACACAAAGTAGCATCATGAGTGTGAAACCCTACTTATGTCATGAACACCAAGGGATATCTGTCATTTGAGATTCTCTGGGGAAAAACGATCAAACGAAAATTGCAAGTAATAAATAATAACAGATTTTGGAATCACTGAAATTGAGATGATTGTTTCCCAGTATTCTCTTGGATTTGTCTGGACCTCAGATGTCTGGGCAGCTGTCACCCATCCCTCAAAATCCAAACTAAATTTGTGTGAACAGGGATCACAAAGAGTTTTGTCCCAGGAGGCAAGAGAGATGGCTTAGCAGCTTAAAGATCCTTGTTTGCTCTTCCACAGGACCTGGGTGCAATTCGTAGCACCCACATGGTGGCTCAAATCGTCTGTAACTCCAGTACCAGGGGATCCTATGCCCTCTTCTGTCCTCTGTGGGCACTAGGCATACATATGGTATACAGACATATATGTAGGCAAATCACCAATACATGTAAAAATAGTAAATATAAGTTTTGTTTAATACTTATTGCAGAAAGTAAATAGACTCCATGACACTGACCACTTTACTCAGTTGTTAGTTATATTTAGTTATAGTTCTGCTTTTTATTTTTAGTTTCCCATCTCACATTGAGTCTCGTTTATCATTTTTGGACACTGAAGAAATGGCTGTTTGGCTTCTCAGAAACAAATTTTCATCTCTCAGTGGGGGATTTAAAAGAGAAATAGAATAGGGGAGAAAAAAAAATAACAGTTTCTTTGGTACATTACAAATGTCCTAATTAAATTTTTATGGGAGAAGAAGCCTTGAGGTAACTTTGGAAACATATTTTCACCTACTTGTATTTGTCATTCAAGTCAGACATGGATAAAACTGCAGTCAAATGGTTCTTTCACACCTTGCTTCTATGCAAACATAAATGGCCATAAATCCCACCCTGATCTTGCTGCATATTCTTCTCTGTCCCCAGACACACCAACTTCCATGTGTGTCCACATGTTAATACACATTCAGTGTGGACAACCGAGTATATGCCATCTAGCAAGGCAAAGGCTCTGTGTTTGTTTTACTGAAATTAAGACAACAACAACAACAACAACAAAAACCTTTGAACTCTTTTACTTATCTTGAAAAATATATGAAACAGAAGTCACAGGCTTTCTAAACATAAGAAAATATAGTGAAGTTATATGGATATTTAGGAATATTTTACCAGATACAGTTGATATTTTAGTGGAGTTATTGCATTCTGGAAAGGGAAATTAAAGTGTAAGGAGTAAATGTAATGGTAGGTCATTTATTTGTAAAAATCCATATGTAACTACAAACAATCTATTGGAAGTATAGTGTAAACAAAGAAACAATTTCAATTTAAGATCCGTGTGCTCAGATACTGAGTGAATGAACGAATTGGTCTGTACATATATGTGCATGGGTATATGAGGATATGAGCATGAGTTCCAAACAACTGTGTTCTCCACCTATTTATTGTCCCTCCTTAGCTGAGTCTGTTCATTTGGGAAGCAAGAGTAAAACTGTAGCATTGAAGTATCTTTCCATACGCTGGTTTCCTCTCTTTTGTTCGATGGATTTTGAACTCCTGAGTGAGCATGACAGAGGCCACTCAATCTCCTAGGCAAGGGATAGCCTTTGGCAGTTTTATTGAGTTGCTGGGAAAGGAAAACTCCTGTCTTTAGATCCTGGCCATGTGTTTTTATGGAACAACAACAAAATACTGTCATCCTCTCTCTTTCATGTTGTCTACAATAGAAAATTCTCCCTTCTGCTGGAAAGAGTTAAGGGCCTTTTTAGGGATTTGAAAAGCAGTAAGAGATGGGGAGACCTGATTAAGAGCTCATGCATTGCATGCAACTTCATAGGGGTTTTTTTTTCCAATTAGTCAATATCAAGAGTCTGATACTAAGCTATAGCAGTCAAGAAAACTTTATAGTTCCTTCCTGGGCTGCGGGAGAGAAGAGTGTAGAGACTCAAAGGGCTGTTTTCCTTGAGTTGTAGTGAATTTTGGCACCAGCAACAGAATCTGCATTGAAATTAGAAGTTTACCAGCCACATAGAGAACCACAGGGATTCAGCTAGTTGGGTTAAAAATGAGATGGGGCCTGCTCCAGTCCTTGAATGCCTTTGTAATACTCATGCAATAGGCTTAGAAGATCTACCAAAGGGAAGCAAAATCCCTTTGGCCTTTAAGTTCAGGCTTCCTCTTTTTTAAGAGAGGTATAGCCACTGTTCAAGAATACATTTATAGTTTATAGGTAGGACATGGTGTGAGAAGAAGAGACCTTTGATTGAGAAACTTGAATTCCAATAATTGGGCTGACCCCATCTAAAACAGGAATGGAGAAGCATTCAAAATTGAGCAAAAAAGATCACCCTGTGCTTCAGCAATGACAGAAACATGAATTGTTGGGATCATCATCATCATCATCATCATCATCATTGATTATTATCATTATTATTATTGTTGTTGTTATACACTTTTTTGGCCCTTTTATTTTTGTACTTTCATTCCTGTACATTCTAGCTGTTAAACAGTTTAACAGCTAAGCCCAAAACTTCATTCTGTGGAGTCTGAGCACATCATTCTGTTTTCTATAATATGCATCTAATAGCTGGAGTGGGCATGACCAGGGTGGATTTACTCCAAGGGGAGTTGGAGTCAATGCTGATGGGTTTTTGAAGTCTCAGAGGAGGGTTAGGAAAAGAGCAGCTCTTTTATTGTGACCTTGAGTGACATATTTGGATTTGATAATCATTGGTACACTTTGAAACAGGCTCTTCATCTTCTATGACACAAAACAGCATATAATCTTAAGCAATCTGCTAATTCCATTGAAATCTACAGTAGGGACAGAGGTAACCCAGTGACACAATGGGGCAGATGCCAGAGACTTATGAGTGGTGGGAAGAGAACAGTCCTGATATGGTTTCAGGGTAGAAACATCAGACACATTAAAATGAATGTGGGCATGGACAATATCATACTCCTGAAAAGGTACTTGGTTGGCACAACCAGGCACTTGGATGGGCATCCTGAACAAGTACAGGCAGGGAAATTTTCACCATTTGCTAGGGGGATGTAGAATGGAGAAAGATATATAGAGGATGCTGAGAGTCAAGCATAGCAGGGATTCAACTGGCCAGTTGGTCATCAACTGGTCAAGTTCACAGTCAGAGCTTGTTGGAGCTGAGGAAAAGGGGTAGATTAAGAAGAGAAAAGGTTAAGGAAGAAAAAAAAAAGAGTTTGGAGTGATCATCAGGCAAGCTTGACAAAGTCCTGAATGTAAGTGTAAGGAACTTCATTTTGGGCCTCTTATTTCAACATCCTTTTGATATGTGCCCATGAGTGATGCAGGATGATCATACTAGTTTTAGTGCTATGATGAGGTGAGCATGTGTGTTTGTGTGTGTGTGTGTGTGTGTGTGTGTGTGTGTGTGTGTGTGTATGTGTGTGTTTGTCCATAGAGGGGCATTGGGATTCCTGGAAATTGAGATAAAAAGGCCACCCAGCGTTAGTGGTGGGGACCAAACTCAGGCTCTAGGGAAGAGCGGCAAGTACCCTCAATTGCTGAACCACCTTCCTGGCTTCCATTGCTTTCTTAATAACGACTATACGAGCTTATTTGTACACAGAAAATAATTTCTTCACAGTTTCAGCCACCATCAAAGCTTACTATTATTTTAGAGTAGTCAGTCTATACCGTATATGGTAGCCTTTTATTGTACTTCTGACATAATGTTCAGTGATGATTAATGGCTTTGAACATCTTTTTCATTTATTCATTAGGTTTTATATTTCAAGAAATGTCTTTTTAGATCCTTTGTTCATTTTAAAATTTGGTATCATTTTATGAATTTCTAGCTTTATTTATCTATTCAAGATTATTAGCCCTATGTTTCAGGAATAGCTGCGGGGCATTTTCTTAGTCTGTGTACTATCTGTTCACACTATTGTTTTGTTTGCTATGTGTAAACTTCTTATTTTGATGTGCTATGTGCTCCTGTTGGAGGCTTTGTGCTAATCTCTGTCTCTTTGTGAAGTTCTAACTAGAAAATCATTTCTTGTACCTATGAGCTATTTTTCTTAAGTCTTCTAGTAGTTTCAGAGATTGAGGTCAGAGCATTTATGTCTTGTTCCATTTCAAATGTGTTGGCTGCAAGGTGTGAAATGTCAATCTTCTGCCTGTCAATTGGCAGCTGTCGCATGATTTTCTGAGCATTGAGTAATTTATTTCTAGAATTTCGTTCTAAGCAACTGCTTTCTATGTTCATTTCCGTTATAAAAGACAGACCCAGGAACAACTTGGATGCCAATAGATATCTGGAATGTTGTCCTAAGCAGCAAGAGGCAAGGCAGCCATAAGATTAAGAGCAGGAAGTGGGTAATGATAAGATCAGCTTTCATTACTCAGTCTGCTGCTGTGTGTGAGGAAAGGGGCCTCAAATGCACCCTGAACACAAACTGTTCCTGAAACTCACTCAAGGGGAAGAAGACACAAGCACTTACCCGCTGGCTACAGTGGGTAAATCATGAAAAGTGTTAGCAGAGCCATCAGTGTACCTCATAGGGTGCTTTTATGCAAGGAGCATGAAAGTTACCACCTTCCCATAGGATGAGTAATGAGAGTTACATGTCGGGGACTGTCTAACATGTACAGAATCACCCAGTACTTCTGGGTGTAGAAGTCAGCAGTCTGAGGGCCACAGTGCTGAGTACCAAGGTCATACATCACCCTGCCCTGCCCTGCCATAACTGAAAGCCCAGGGTGCTGTCCTGGGACTTCTCTGCTTGAAGGATCCATAGTGTTTATCTTGTTTATCCTGCCTGCTCTGCACATTTTCTGGAAGCTGTTTGCACATCCTTAGGTTCTCTTTTGGAAAGACATGAAGTGGCAAACATTTTAGGACTCCATTTTCCGTGCTTCCTCTCTCTTCAAGAGCTTCTTGTAAACAGTCTGCCTAGATGCATCTTTAATGCCATCTGAACCACTCTGTAAATGTTTCCAGGGTAGCTCTTGGTCCAAGAATACCAAGTCCTTTCTGTGGGAATTAAAAAATTCAAGCATGCAATGCTAATTATAGAACAAAATATTACCAGTTTTTCTTGATTCATTACTGCTTCTCTTGGAATTGTGTATGTGGTAAAGATATATGCATATTGTGGTAGTTTCAATGTAATTTGCCTTCATAAGCTCATAGGGACTGGCAATATTAGGAGATACGGCTTTTTTGGGGTAGTTATGGCCTTATTGTAGGAAATATGCCACTGTGGGGGTGGGTGTTGAGGTATCATATATGCTCAAGCTAGGCCCAGTGTTTCAGTTCACTTCCTGTTGTCTGCAGATCAAGATGTACCAACTCTCAGATCCTTTACCCACACCATGTCTACATGCATGCCACCATGTCCCACCATGATAATAATGAACTAAACCTCTGAAACTGTCAGCCACCCAGTTAAATGATTTTCTTTATAAAACTTGCTGGGGTCATGTTGTCTCCTCACAGCAACAGAAACCCTAAGACACACATTTATTTAAGTTCAACTTCAAAAATTAATGTAGCATAATATTTAAATTGAGGCAGTTGATTTGTTTGATTAGTTGCTTTCGACATATTCTAAAGTATAAACCTTTAAAATATTCCCCAGGACAATAACTAAAACACTCATAATTGTTACCAATTTTTGGTAGGATTAGCCTGCCTAGTCCTAATCATTATTACTTTTCCTGTGCAAATAAATATGGAATTATAATGGAAAACTGGCAAGTATGTGCTTCCATGTTTCCCTTCTGAAGAGGTACATGCTACATCCCCACTAACTGTAATTACTGTATCATTACTGAGACTGGAGCTTGTCTCAACATTTGTTGGCCTTGGTCTATTACACAAGAAGGAAGGAGTCTACAGACAGGTGCTTTTGAATGAAGGGAGGAAAACTCAGCAGAGAACAGAATGTTTTGACTTCTTTATCCTCTCAACCTGTGTTTATTATCCACTTAAAATAAGGCCATTATTTCTTAGAAGAATATTATGCTGTGTAACCTTCATGAACCCATGATGCCTAATAGAGGACATATTTATAAGGGTGTATCTTTCAAGTTTGGTCATGAGTGTGACATGAACAAATCAGCAAATACTGCACCAACCAACTAGCTGTCTCTTGTATAACATTTCCTGGGTGGACACAGAAAAGTCTACTCACCCTGGATAGAGACAGCAGTGCTAGACTAAGACTAGATTCCATCCAAGTCCATACTGTTGAAGTGAATATACTGTAGTTACTCACAGGCATGGGGGCCTCAAAAGCATCACCAAAAAGTCATCTGGCATAGGCGGCTACTCCCAAGAAGTCCCAATTCCCAGGCAACCATCCACATCACACATACTGCAACTCTCACAAGATCACAAGCAGCTGGGGCAAGTGGGAGTAGGGACAGGATTCCTGCTGGTTCCCCCACTCCTTCTCAGAACCTTAACAGCCCTATCCTCACCATCACAGACTTAGCTCTCAAGTTTGCTCTGCTTATCTCTTACTTGTGACCTTGGGACAAGCCTTCCTATAAGTCAGTCTATTAGCTCTCTTTCATGATGGTTATGGCCATCAGACTCTCAAACGAGTAGGCTGTATTACTAGCTCCCTATCTTATCATTGCATTGTCAGTGAACCTTTGTCTGACACGTTCTCAATCCAAATCAAGCAAGCAAAGCATTGAGACTAACCTCTCACAGGGAGAAAAGCCTTTTATATGTGCACGTCTTAAACCTATGAGAACCCTTGAAAAAGCCAGGGTAAGTGATCACAAGTGAATTAAAATATAGCTTTACTTGCAATGTTGTGATTGTCCTTTAGTTTTTAAATTATAATATTTAACTCATGATAAAAAAAATTTCACAGACTACATCTAGAAACCTGATTTGTACACTAAGTAGTTCTTGCACTAATGTTAAAGAAAACTGAACGTGAGCATGGATTTGGAATAGAGCAAAGATCAGATTACATGTGTGGGTCATATTGAACACTAATGGAAGACATTGAGAACAAACTCACATTCATAAGATGTAATGTGTCAATGTGAGTGTGGGCTGCTTGATAGGACATCAAGGACTTAGTCTTTTATGGGAAGAATAATCACTGACTTAATCACGAAAATTTTACTGAAGGAAAAAATGAGCAAAAGATCTAAATGTGTTTTAGTAAAAGGCACCACTTCTAGAATAAAAGGAAATCTCTGTGGCTCTGGGTTTGACAACAAATTTTATGCATATTATCAAAAGCACATTCCATCAAAGACAAAATGATAATCTGGACTTCATTATACTTAAAAATGTCTGTTTAGAAAAAGATATATTAACAGTAGAAAGAAAGGCAGAATATGGGGGGGAAATCCTTTCCAATATTAGAAAATCTGATGAAGGATTTATATTTTAAACAAAGACCTCTTAAATCTCAACAATATGAAGACGACAAACTCAATTAAAACAGCAAACAATCTAAGCATTTGAAAATATACCAAACAAAGTATGAATTGCTGTTTCATTTTTAGCTGCCCAAATTTGGAAGTAATGAAAGTTACTTTGATGAGTAAGTCATTAAGGACACTGATAGTCTTTGCAGTAAAATACTGTTGAGGGCGACAATAAAATCAGGCTCCAAGCAACAAAGTGACTTTAGTTGAACCTTAGATGCATATTGCAAAATGAAAGGAGCCTGTCTATAAGCTCTACATACTCAAGATGGCAAGTGCATGGTATTCTGGATGAGACAAAATGTGGGGAGAGAAAGTCCTGTGATTGCTAATGACTAAATGGGTTGGAAAATGGACTGACAGATGGAGAGCATTCATCTATTTCCCTAGAACTGCACAATAAGAAATTTGAATCCTAAAACCATAGATATCACTTAACAATAATGTATGAACATGGAATTTTCATTTGTAAATGCACCAGACAAAAGTAAGATGTATACACACACACACACACACACACACACACACACACACACACATATATGTATGTGTATATATGTGTGTGTGTGTGTGTGTGTGTGAGAGAGAGAGAGAGAGAGGTTCTGTGGAAGCTTATCTTAAATATGCTTTTGAAACTTCAGATGATCTGATAACTAAAGCTTATTAGAGTTTGTATGGAAATCTATGCCTTCACTACTTTTAATTGCACAAGCCATGGGAATCATCTAAACATTCTTTAGAGCTTGCTGAGAGAAATGGAGTGGGTGACACAGATCCTCAAAGGCTTAGTGTGCCCTTGCCATTCCCAGTGGAAAGATACTATGAACAAAGTCTTGCAGAGACTTATATTAGGAGAATATTCTTTTTACATTTCTTTTCATCTCATCTAGAACCTGATCTAGATGCTTAAATGCAAGAAACAATTGTATAAGTTTCTGGACTGACTGGAGACTCAATCCTCTTATAGCATGTAGGAACTTCTAGGGCAGTAGTTCTCAATCTGTGGATGTTTGGGAGGGAGGGCTAATGACCCTTTCAAGTGACTCCCAAGACCATCAGACAACACATTACAACCCACAACTATATCAAAATTACAGTTATGAAATAGCAACAAAAACAATTTTATGGTTGAGGGTTACCATAACATGAGGAACTATATTAAAGAATTGCAGCATTAGAAGGTTGAGAAGCTCTAGAGTCTCATGATGGGTTCTTGTGACCTCTGTGTTCTCACTCCAGGGTTTGGATGAGTTCCACACTTTTTACACTTCCTCCAAACTGCCTGCACTAGTCACTCAGGATAATTGCTGACCACACTTAATTATGTTAATAACTCATAACTTCCAGTTCTGATATCTCTTTAATAAATTATCCCACAAATTGAAGATAATGAAATATTTGTTTGCATATTTATTTCTTTGTTTCAAAGTATTCTTTGCCTTTTCCAGTGTGAGGAAGGAAGACACAGTAGTATAATGAGTGTTTACACCAAACTATAAAAGCATTGACAGTGTTTCTCACTTAACTCTTGCATTTGAGAAGTAGCTTTTCCTCTACTTTAGTTCTGTCCTGCAGTATTTTTCAACATTCAGGATTTTTTGTTTGTCTTTTCTTTTTATTTTTTTATTCTCCAGACAATGCATACCCAATTAATAGGATTTCAGTTCATTTCTAGTTTAATGTAGCCACCTGTAAGTCTTGGAACTGGTGACATTAACAGAGAGCATTCTGTTGGCATGTTTCATGAAAAAGCCTGTTACAACTCTCACAAATACATGACTGTTATCACCAGGCTTCACAATATTGAAAAATATTTTTCAACATCCTGTAAGTCCACAGCTACCAGTGTTGGCTGGTTATATTTTTGGACTCTGTGTAGGGCCTCATTTTAATCTCACATTTAATCTCACAAGGAATCAATAGGTTGTCAGAGGATATGGACCATGGCATTGTATATTATTTATCATGCACACACATGTGATATGGTGTGAGTGTGGTAAAATTATCTGTTCATATCAGCCTATGAAATACAGATAGCTGAGAGCATTGGGGTAGGAAGAGTAAGACACTAATGAACTGTCATCTTAGCACATGGTGGCTGTCACCCTCATGCCAGCCTTGCAGATCTGCTCCCACACAATGTGTTACATTGTTTTTTTTTTTTTTGCCAGACTAACTCTTCCTTTCATGCATAAATATTTTAAGGGAAATCTTATTTAATATGTAGTGGACATTTAGCAGCATTTACCATTTAAAGCAGATATTTTATATAAACTGTATTCTATGATTGGTAAAAAACCCATTTGACATTTCTGAAGAGAAATGTTTAATCTGTCTTTATCATTTAAGATAAGAGTGTGGTGGTGTACACCTTTTATCATGGCACCATGGAGGAAGAGACAGGAGATCTCTGTGAGTTTGAGGACAGTTTAGTCTATATAGTGAGTTCCACCCAGGCCAGCTAGTGCTAATCAGTGAGACCTTGTCAGTGATGATGATGATGATAACAACAATATTTGTAAATTCTCATGTGTTTCAGTGTTTGTTGGCCTAGGAAGCTGTTTTATTTCTCCTGTCACATATTTCCCATTGAGTGCTCTTTCCAAAAGTTTACATTTTTGTGTGTGTATGTACACATGCATATGCACGCACATCATGATATTCACGAGGGGGTTAGAGAACAACTTGCTGAAGTTCTCTCCTTTCACAATGTGGGCTCCAGAAATCAGGATCGGGCTTGGCAATGGACACTTTTATCAGTCATTTCCTGAGCCAGAGTAAATTCTTGTTTTTCAAGACAAGAGGCATCCATGGAACACAGAGTCATACTTACAAATACAAACTAACAAAAACTGAATGTTGAAGCCAAACCTTAAAACTTGTATTTTTTTAATGGGTAATGGAAAAATAGTTCAGAAGTAGAGTACTTGATTTGCAAGAGTGGGATCCTAAGTTTGATCCATGAGAACTCATATAAAGTACTGTATCTGGTAGCTTTAATTTATAATCCCAGTATCAGATGGGAGATCCTTTGGGTTCAATATAGCCAACCTAGTCTCCATGGCATGTCTCAAGACAGTGGGAGACTCTGTCTTAAAAAACACAAACAAAATGTGACATGCATGGTGTGTAGAAATACCTTGTAGAAAAGCCCTTATTAATCCTCTGGCAACAGACATTCTATATGACTTTTTATTCTAGGACAACAGTAGCCTCATTGGATCAGGGATGGGGACAGTTTGTCACACACTTGAGTTCTTCAAATGATCATGCCAACCATTTATAGTGACACAGACCTCAGGGATTGGCAAAGACTCTTTCCATTTGCTTGCCCATATGTGATGTGTTGGTGATTTGGTGTGACTAAAACTGGAAAAAAATCATCCATCAGATTTAATTCTCTCTCTCTCTCTCTCTCTCTCTCTCTCTCTCTCTCTCTCTCTCTCTCTCTCTCTCTCTGTGTGTGTGTGTGTGTGTGTTATGGATTTGAAGCAGAGGAATATAAATTCCAGTACTTAGAATAGCCTGAAAAAGTCCACATACATATGAAAGCTTGCTAAATAGTATTTTGAAAATCACAACCACTGTTAAAAGAGACTCCTTTATACATATAAAATACAGAGCACATCACAGCCCACCTCCTAAAGCATTTGGAGATTCTCAGTTGTGATCTGAAGGAAGAAAAGGAAATGCTAAAAACAAACTGTTATCCCTTAAGAAGCACTAGGCAACAGCATATTCACAGACCCACTGAATCCATGTGGTGCACGAGGGATTGTGGGAGTTAAAGATTCCATTTCCATATCATATACACCCCCATATATACTTGCACTGTCAGAGAGGATTCATTAGAATGGCTTATACTGTATAAGCTGGTTAGTTCAATAATGAATTCTGCATGCTGGAGATATTGAGAATCCTGTTCAGTCCACATAGTGGGATACCTCAGCATTTCCAATCTGAAATGGACTGCCTGGAGGATTCCTGGAGAGTTGCTGGTCTTCAGTTTATGGAGAAAGGTTAAATCTAAAGCTATTAAGTAATCAAAACCATATTAGCTTAAAGACCTCCACAAAGTCCCTCACAGAAAATGCTGACACATTCAGGAACTCTCAGAGTCTGGCAACCAAAGCCGTGCAGCTTTCATGGCAATGTAAATCACACAACCCCACGAATAATTACTAACACACCAGTGTGTGTGTCTTCTGGTGGATCAAACTCATAAAACTCTTTTCAGAGAAACAAAAATGAAATGAAATGCATGTGGCATGTAGAAGAAAGGATTGCTTTTTTTCTTTTTGGAAATTGTTATTGTGGCATTTTCATAAATATATATCATTATAGTTATTCTCATTCATCCTCAAAAATTAAAATAAAATATTATTTGAGGCAGATGGTTATTGTTCTTCAATGAATGGCCAGTAATAGGTGCTCTTTGGTGTTTGGTTATTCCACTCTCTCTAAACTGCAATGGGATGAGCTGTGTTGAGGTGAAACTCAAAGCCAATGAAAAATCTCATCCCATCCAACAAACAAAACACTATAAAGTCTCTGGGTCCCTCCCTACCACTTATGAATGGTAGAGTAGAGAAAGTATTGTCTTGTTTATTTGTCTATTTCTTATTTGAATTGGCATGATCTCCATTTATTAATTTTCTATTAACCTGGAGTTTTTATTACTGAAGCAAATTATAGATTTCATTAATAAATTACAAATGATAGATTTTGTTAATATACCAACAATTTCACAGTTTGTATAATCATGTAGTATAACATTAATTAGTCAAATACAATTTAACTTTTATTAATTAGCAATGAGGTATTTGGAGCTACTGTCTAAATATAAGAGAATCAGATACTATTACATTGTATTATTGCATTCAGTAATTGAGTAGCTCTCTCATTGTGTGATGCATTGTGAGTTCTTTTGTTTGAGACTGAAAAGTATATGCATATCACATGTACTTCCAATGCTCATTTTATAGATGTGGGACAAATGCTGACCAACTAAGCATTCAAATGATGTCCCCTGTCATCAGGTCACTTGTATGACACACTCATTTTCTCTGGTAGTTAATGGGGTCTGTACATGTAGGTGGTGCAGCAGAACATTCCACAAACTATTTTCTCTGTGGATTGCTGCTACACCCATGATCATTGGTTAAAGGACTTTTGTAAATTTGTTAAAAGTTTCTCTTGAATTGTCTTGTGTGGCCTCAGGACCTTCTCTTTTGAAGAGTGTCATGATAATCTACCTGCTATGCTCATTGATACCTGATAGCTGATATTTAACTCAGGCTTTTGTTTCAGAGCTCCTGTATCTATCTTACCACAGTCCAATGTTGCTGTTTCCTGACTAAGGAAGATAAGAGACTTATAAAGTGTTAGACTAACTCATGAACAAATTCATTAAATAGATATTGTTTTGTAAGACAGGCTTGCATAAAGGTTTCAATTTGTCACCGTCTACTGCTGACAAAGGCAAAGAAATCACTGAATATCTGTTTTCCATGTTAAAGCAAGCATCCTATCTTCTCAGTGAATTCCTTGACAGAGAACAGTGGATTATGATCTTCAATGTGTATTTTCCTATATTTCTTTTAGTAAAAGCACACACCTTCAGGAGAGAGTGGCAAATATTTGAATGGTAAAATAACTAAAAAACTATGTTGTTTTTTTTTTTTTGCTGTAGATATAAAAGGAGAGCTGTCAAAAATAAAAAATAAAAACAAACAAAACAAAACAAAAATTGCAAAAAACAAACAAACAAAAACCAAGGTGAAATCAGAATGTAGAAAACTGATGCCACCCTAATTGGTGAGTTCAGTGTGCATAGATAGAAGGCCTGGGAGGAGGCTGACTATATCCAGATAGCTTGGTTTGCTACCACAGCCTTTGTAATCAGCTCTCTCTGCACTTGCGCCTCTGTGCCCTTGGCCTCTTCTTCTGACTTAGCTGCTTTTTACACATCTAAATATTTTTGGTCAAATATATGTACAGCCCAATGTTTCCCCTGGGATCACTGTCCCAGATGGAGGAAAGCCTTCACAGCCCTCTCATTAGCAATAAAGGTATAGGAAGGGGTGGGAGGATGGCAGGAGGCTGCTGGCTGAGCTCTTTTAGTCTGAGGGAGACTTGAAGAGAGGAGGCCATCCAGAGGCTGTCATCTGGGCTGGAGAATGCCTCTACATGGTAGAAAGATTATTCAGACACCAGGGATGTCATGTGTCACCTCTTCAGAATGGCGACTTCCAGGCTCCAGTGAAGGCTGCCCCTGTTCTAGGGCCCCTCTCTTCTTCAATGCTGGCAGTGACCTGTACAGACAGGATTTCTCACTCCCGTTAAGGACAGGCTGGGTTCCTTGTTATCCTGGCGCTTTGTGGTTATGAGCTAAGACCTTCCGCCTCTCCCACAACATAAACCTTCTTTCTCTGGAAAAAATAAAATAAAAGAAGCTGAGCTAGTGAGTGCAGAATACATTACCTCATTCTCTCTGAGGCCTCATGATGACTCAAGATTAACTAGACCACTGAATAATCTCATTTAGCAACACACATGCGCCTCAAGTTAGATCATTGTGAAATTCTTTTTCCTTTGTTGGTGCAGAGGGCTAGGAACAGAGCACATTGAAAAGAAATACAAGTAGTAATATTTACATTATTTAGAATTGTCATTGTTAAAATTTCCTCTGTTATAATAACATTTGGTAAATTTCAAGTTTTGGAATTAGGGAGCAAAGGGTTTTTATTTGTGGACTGAATTTCACATGTAAGATATTTGCTGTGCATGATATATATATATATATATATATATATATATATATATATATGCAAATTTCACACACATATATGTATATGTGGACATATCTATATATATCTATATATCAATATATGTAGATATACACATTTATGTACACACATATATCATGGCATGGCATGTAATAAATGATAAATCCAAAATAAGACAAAGTAATTTCCTCTGAATATCAAAGCAATCAATTTTCATTTTGATAATAAGTTGATTATAGTTTAGTCATAAAGACTTTCTGACAGGGAGCTATTAAAAGTAGAAGATAACATATTGAATTATTTACTGTTGAGGTGTTTACAAAATCCAGACTTTTTTTGGAAAACATTGGTACTGATAATAAATACCAGGTGAGGTTTATGTTGGAAGTCTTTAGAGAGAGCAAAAGTGAGAACTTTAGTTGTATGTATGCATATATATATATACATATACATATACATATACATATACATATACATACACACACACACACACACACACACACACATATATATATATATATATATATATATATATATTTCATGATCTCATGTACTTTTTAGACTAACTGGTTCAATCCATACTCCCAGGGCTACTGTGTAAGTCTTCCCACATCTCTAAGGAAACTTAAGGTATTATCTTCTAACACATGTCTCCCTAATTAATATAGCTAAATGTCTCTGTCATGCAGACCATCCTCTGGCTCTTCTCTTCTATGGTCAAAGGGCTTGTCTTTCCTCACTGATATTTTAGTCCATTTGCCTTTCTTTTATCTGAACTACAGGGGTTCATTGTGTATTATAAGAACTAGATCTTTGTTGGTGTTAGTTACTGTGGACATTTGCTGAAAATAATAAACTGGTTTATTAACCGTGTCTACCATGTCCTTTTCTTTATGCGTGGCCTCAGAAGATCCATAGCATATGTCAGTCAGTCATCTTGATTAACTTTAAGATATTTCATTTTATTATTCTCTTGTTGATTCCTTTGGAGTGTAACATTTTTTTATAGAGGGTGAGATAGAAATCTCCTTTTTGATCTTCCATTTCATGAGCCAGAGTTCTTACATCATTTACTGAACATTCATGTGTTAACACAAACATCCCATTATATCAAAATTCTCATCATTCCATCTCCGAAATAGTAGAAGCCAGAAGAAAATAAAATGATTTGCACAATATAGTGAAAATGTAACAGAAATGACCTTTATCATCAACTGAGAAACTAATGAAAAGGAGATATCTTCCAGAAGTGGGAAAATGACATTTACAGACAAAAGATCCTCATGATATGTGTGATTCTTTACTAGTGACCACTTTATGAAATATTTTAACGTTGTTTCAGCCTCATTATTTGTTACATGTGAAGCACTGTACATAATACTGAAAGACAAGCTATAGTTATATGTGTTGCAACCTTAAGTCACCCACTACATTTTCTTCAAAACAATGAAAAATCAGTCTATAGAGGTAAAAGATGCATAAAGAATGTTCAATTAATTTAGAAGTAAAACAGAAATGAAGAAAATAAAAACTAATTATCAGAGTATATTCAAAACAACCATTTTTTGTTTTATATATATTGTGAATAATAATAGTGATGTTAATGGTGATTAATATTAAAATAATCAGTTAATGCAAGGAGTTGATAATTGGATTAAAATAAAAGCAAGTCAATGTAGTTTACATGAAGATTTTTATTTTTTTGTTTATTTAGTTTTTTTTTTTTTTACTATGAAGACAAGGAAGGAAAAACCACTAAAAGGAAGGTAAAAGGTCTGCACATGTGTTGTCAAAGGAACTGTATCTCCTCAGATTGCAGATGTTGAAGCCATAGTTTTCAGTGTAACTGTGTTTTGAGACAGGGCTTTTAGGAGACAAGCCCCAATAGGTGGTGTTACATTCCTATGGGATCTGTGTTTTTTACAGTCAAAATGAAAAGGTTGTTCTGTTTTGTCTCCTTGCTGCAGTAGAGGCCAGATGAGCACAAAGGGAGAAGATGGTCATTTAAAGGCAAGAGGAGACCAGCGCCTCATTAGAGTCCAATCATGCCATCACTTTCACACTGTCTACAAATGAAGTTTTGTGTTTAAGGTGCATATTCTTTGTTGTTTTGTTATCATACCCTGTCCAGACTAAAGTACCATGTTGAACATAAGTAAAAGGGCCAGGAAAAAGTCTATTGTCAGAGTTAAGCAACAGTAACTATATAAGGAAAAGGGTCAGCTTTCCAAGATGGACAGCACCTAGCAACAAAGACCCAAAATATTTTAAAAGGAAGGGATAGAACTGGAAAAATAAAACATGGATCAAACTTAAAGTTACAGTTGGAGGATCCATACCTTAACATCAGTGATTTATAGAATGAGGGTATGGAAAACAATAGCCATACACAAGACTTGAATAATACAATCAACTAGTTGATCAATTAAAATAGAATACTATACCTGACAGAAACATAAACGAAATTGTGATTACTAAATATGCATGTAACTTTCACTCAGAGTGTGCCATAGGTCATGCAACAAGCTTACAAGATGCAAACCATAAAAAGTATGTTCCCAAACAATTGCTGAATTAATTTGAAATAAAGGACCTACAGATTAAAAATACAAATACTCAGAGTTTAAATGACCTCTAAAAAACTGATTCAGGAGTTGCTGGGACCAGGAGAGTCAGTAGATGCTGCACAAGCTGTAGATGTTCAGTGGGCCTTGGTCCATTGTTCAATTCTGGGCAGTCATGTAAAAGCTGGTTTGGGTTGTTCACACTTGCAGTTCCAGTCTGGGGAGGAGGAAACAGTAGAATCCATAGGTCTGTCTGCCCAGCCTGTGTAGCAAATTCAGTGCAATTCAGGTTCAGTGAGAGATCCTTCCTCAAAATATAAAGGTGAGGGTAGTTGGAGAAAGGACCTATATCAACCTCTGACATCCATATGTTTGTGCACACACAATATGATATGAAAACATAATGTGTAAAATCCTGTTAAAAACAGGAATAAGATTAACAACCCTGCATTTGAAATGCTGCCATGATTATGTTTTGAGTGTGTGAGGCTTTATGACTGTTTTTATTTTGTTTTCTGAATGAATTCATTAGTGGTTAAGAAATATGTTCTATGTGCCTTCAGTGTGATTTTTATGAGCTTTGAACTATGACAGCATATATTCAATGATGGTATAGTCTACATGTGTTTGAAAGGAACACATTCATTTCAGCAATATGCTGTCGTACAAGATTTATATTATTTAGATGAACAACGAACCTGGTAGTTTGCTATCTTTTTGATCTACTTTTTAATAGGGAAGATATCCTAAATGTCTTATTTCATATTTGTATCATTATACATTTGTTTATTCTTTTTTTGTTGTTGTTTTTGGGAGTTTTAGCAATGTGCACCATGAGGCAGCCCAGGCTCTGAAGTAAACTGTTGTCAAGTAGCTTTGCACAGTTTCCTTTATTTTTTCTAGTCCATGCTCCTCCTTGATTTTGAGTTCTTGACATCTTTCTGTCTGACTTTTAGGAAGAGAGGTTTAACTCAAATTTGTCTTCCATTTAAATATTCAGGACCCAAAGACAGGTCCACAGTTTGTTTTTATATATCTCCCATGACCCACTATTTAGTCATGGTATTTATGTTTAGACACACATTTGTATATATGTTCACATATTATTTACATTTTTCATTGCTGTGATCAAACTTAAGAAAAAACTTAAGAGTTATTTGGGTTTAGAGTTCAAGGGCATAGATACAGTCTGTTATGGGAGTAGGGCTGGATGATCAGTGACATCTCCATGTAGGTACAGTCAGAGATCAGACAAGAAATTAGCCGTACTGTAAAACCCATGTACTTCCTGTGACCTCCTTCCTCCACCCAGGTGCCTTCTCTTGAAGGTGTTGCACAAAGTTCTGAAACAACACCACCAATTGTGGACCCAGTCAATGTTCAAGCAAATGAGCTTATGGGTTTTCTAATTCCAGCCACAGCAGTGTACACATAAATGCACATGAATGCATTGCTCATTGGCACTGATATTTTATATGAGTTACTTATATCCTGTTTACCTTCTTTGCACACAATGAGGTAACCTTTTAACTAACCTTTGTATAGTAACCTTTGTATAGGATTATTTAATAGAAAAGCCATCAAGACTTAGGACTGAGCTTTCAAAGGTTACTACTTAAACTTGTGGTTGGCCCCATGCCTCTCATTGTAGACATTTCCTGGAATCATAAGTAGTAACTGGACTCTGGAGAGCTATTATTTGTAGGTCTTTAAATTCTGTTTCAACATAAAGCCAAATTAGAGAGCTGGAGAAGGATATCTGGGAACATGGCTGGGCTTATCTGAGTATAGTAGCTTTGTATGGAAAATACATTTCCTCTGTACCAGGGCATGGTATCTAAAGAGTTGGCAGCATACACGGTCCTTCCTATTTCTGGATAATGTCACAGTCAGAGATAAGAAGCATCGTGCACCAGCATAGCACTGTGCTGAGTTCCTTTTGCTCATTTTCCAAATGGTGTACTTTCCCACTATTTAGTTTCAAAAGATAATTTGTCAATTTTAAATCCATAGTTAGGATGAATAATATAGAGAAAGGATCCCAACGGTAGAGATAGGGAGAAGCCTTCTTGAAAACACTGAAGCACTATCTAATTGCATGGTGATTGAGAGCTTCTGGGGTTTTTCCAGCTCCCACATCCCAAACAAGGAATAGTCTTGTAATATATCAGAACTGTATCAAAGAACGTTGGTGAGGACATTTCACTATACTCTTGCTGTTCCTGGATGCCTGGTGGTGACTGGGGATCTGAGGGGGGAAAGTCTAGTAAGTGTCGGAAAATTGAAGGCAATAAGTGAATGCTCATGTCAGGAAAGTTCCATCAAGGAATTGTCTAGATGTATTTAGAAGGGATATGGGAAAATATGAAGTACCACATACATGAAAATATATGAACTCTATGTTGATTCATTTAGTTTTATTTTGGGAAAATTTTTAAAATAGTAAGTCATTTAACTATTTGTTAATTTAATTTGTATGTGTGTAAGTAGCAACAGTAACTGTGTGTGTGTGTGTGTGTGTGTGTGTGTGTGTGTGTGTGTATAGAGGCCAGAGGTCAACCTCAGGTGTATCCCTCACTTGCTACCCACCTTGACATTTTGACAGGCTCTCTCAGGAGCTAGGAATTTTTCAACTCAGCCTCTGGGAGCCTCCCATCTCTACTTCTCCAGTGCTGGGGAGACAACTGTGTAATGCATAGCTGGGCTTTGAGACTTTATTTCTCTATGTTCCCTAACAATTATGCTTAGGTGCCTGTCGGCAGTTTTCTTGCTAAGTCATTTCTTTCCCCAGTCCCAGGCAAATGTCTTTATGGCATACCCACCTCAGCAGTGAGGAGTCAGGCATGAATCTGGGGTCACCTATTCAGAGGACAGGCATCTACCCACACTTGCTCTGCAAGTATCCTTACTGCAGCCCTTCCCTTTGATAATGTTCCCTTGAAGAAAGCAAGGGATGCCTGCAAATGTATGGTCATCACAGGAGGCCTGGTCTACCCTATGGCACCACTATATGTATGATGGGTCCCATTAGTATAAACTTGGTTATTGTGACAGTTATATTTGTGCTTATTTCTCTGTGTAGTGTCTACTTGGGTTTATAGTTTATTTCAGAGCATGTGGAAAACATTGTAATTTCTTTCATGTATATGCAGCTGTTTTTCATTGACATATTTTGTTAACAGTTCCCCCAAACAAATAAACAAACAAACACCTTATGCTTTCATGCACTGTAAGTGTTTCACTCTAAAATTTTTGGAACTCATTACTTTAGGGCTGACAGGACTCAAACACTTGGTCCTCCAAGCTTCAAGCCCCTCTCTGTGGCTATAAGAAAAGTCTCTTGGCATTGTGAGCTTTTATTATTACGCCACCTACATGGTTTCTGGGGATTTGAACTTAGGTCCTCATGATACTTAAGCAGCAAGCTAAGGTGGGGGCCTCCAACCTGCACTTTCTCTAGGAGGCAGAGATGCTCTATGGATTCTGATGTGAAATGGAGAATAGGAAATTCCAGCCTGAGAAAGGACAGAAAGGAATTCAAAGTGGAAAAGATGTCATTCCACTTGAGCTATATGTATTTGGATACAGGTACTCATACTTGAATGGAAAGCCCCTGAGTGACCTCAGAAGTCCCAACATTTTGCTTCTCCAGAGAGACACCTTTGTGCTTTTCACTTTCTTTCTTCCTTCCTTCCTTCCTTCCTTTCTTTCTTTCTTTCTTTCTTCCTCCCTTTCTTTCTCTCTCTCTCTTTTTTGCAAATTGTTATCCTCTAACATCAAAGTATTAAACCACAGTGACATAATTTACATGGTTCTTTAAGAAAAGTTAAATTAATGTTTATGAGAGCTGAGTTTCAAGAGGTGAGAACACATGGGTGACATTTGTAATGAGCAGAGGAGATATAGCTCTACCCTACCCTATTCTAATATACAAGGTGATACCTATATCCGTACAAGGACCCAGCATGCCCAACCCTGTCCTAAGATTCTGGATGATGCCTGTACACCCCTGCAAGGATCCAATGTTACCCACCTGTCCTGAAATTCAGGAGGATGACTGTACACCCCTGAGTGGACCCAGTGTGACCCACCTTGTCCTCAGGATGAGGTGGGAAGGGAAGAAGAGTTAACTAGAAATAGTGGCATTGGCTTAACTGTGACATCTCTGGATCATCAGAATCATTTAGCTTACCAAGGACAATTAACTTATATTAGCTTTTCAGCACAGGCACCTTGGTGTGGTGCATGGTTCTTTTACTTTCATGCAACCTTCCTTCACGCCCGTGTCTGGCGCAGCCCATCTAGAGTCCTCGTAGTCCTTCCACTCAGATTTCCTCTGTCATTTCTCTGGCTGGAACTTCTATTTCACTCAGCATCTTGCACTTCCACACCATTTCAGGTGGCAGACTCAGGGTAATTCCCCTGCCTCACAGTGAAGACCCAACTAATATTTAATTTTGACTAACATGTCAAAATCTGTCTCTTATCACAGGTTATTTCTGTTACCTATGCCAAGCTCATAACAGTTATTGAATCTAAGTCAGGCAAATGTTGAATTAAAAAAGAACTGCTACTTCAGAAGAAACCGTGATTATCACCTTATTTAACATTTTCTGAAATGTTGCTTATTTTAGCATAGAATAGGGGAAAACCTACAGTTTATGGGGTTCGTATTTAAGTCTAATTGTGTCATATATGTTTTTCTTTTATAGCTATTTAATAATATAGATATATATCTGGGTTCTTTGAAAACTTAATTATGCATAATTGTATCTTTATAACACTAGTTGAATTTTAGGCAGGTATTTAAAGGGAGAATGGACCTTATTAAGGGGCCCAGTCTTGGACCAGAATCTGAGTCAGGAGCTGGCATTTGAATTATAACCATGTGTTCCTGAAGTTATCCCTGTAATTTTTGCCATGTGACACTTTAAATTTTATTTAGTGATTTCTGTTAAAGAGGGCTCTGCTATTCACCAAATAACAAATCAAGTTCAACTTCAACAAATGCATACCTTTCTAAGATGAAGCAGTTTGATTTACATTTCCCATGTGTTTGCAAATCAGTCTATGACATTTAGTGGCTGTGGTCATTGGTTTTCCATTTCTCTTATAGAAATTTGAGAAAAGCTAGCATGGTGTAAGAAACATTCCAACTGGAAATAGCTATCTGGAGCTTTTGGAGGGAGAATGATTCAAGGGTAGATGTGTTGTGTTGGAGGTGCCTGTTGTGCACATTGCCAGTAAGGGGTTCCACGGTACAAGGTGCCACTTGGGGAAGAAAAAAAAGTATTGTACACTGAAACTTCTCCAGTCAAATTCATTAGGCCTTACACACACACACACACACACACACACACACACACACACACACACACACACGGAGAGAGAGAGAGAGAGAGAGAGAGAGAGAGAGAGAGAGAGAGAATTAGAGGGAGGTAGATGAGGGTGATCAATGGGAGTGGAGGGGGACAAGTGAGAAAAGGGATGAGGAAGTATAAAAGTACATTATACATATGTGTGAAAATGCCAGAATGAAACCCACCACTGTACATAGACAATATATGCCAGTAAAATACTTTAAAAAGAGAAATCTCCTCAAGTACAAAATTAAAAAAATAAAACAAAACAAAAAACGTTTACTATATGGCCAAATACAGTTTTTTGTATAGTCTGTTTTGAGTCAGAGTCTCCTTGTGCAGCCCAGGCAGGACTTAGACTCACAACTCTCCTCCCATAGTCTCCAAAATACTAAGATTACTGACAAGAGATCCTATACAGCTCAAACATCAGCAGAGCTCAAAAGAGACATTATTAACTTCCTTCAAAAACTTTCAGTTCAGAAGAATTATTTACTGATAAAATTAGAAGGAATGCCAATTCTGTAGCCAAAGCTCCCTGAGCTGTTACAATAAGGTATAACACAGCATCTTTGGAAAACTTTTTAAAAATCATCTAATGAAATAACAGTGTTTTATTTTTCTCATTTGCTTTGTAATTGTCCACCCCCCCCCCAAAAAAAAAAAACAGAAACGAAAAGCATGTGGTAAAGATCCATTTCATGCAGACAGAGAATCATGCAGGGTATAATTCTGTGTGTGCTTAGAATACTTTCTACACATTCAGCTGGAAGAAAAAGACCCAGAAAGGAATGGCTGTGCCTGTGACATCAGGCATGTTCCCTACAATGAGAGGGGTACATAAGACCCTGACTGACATTAGCCAGTGTGGGTGCTCATGAGCACGAATAAGAGCCTGTGATCCCTGGACAGCTTTCCTGGACTCCATCTGGGAAAGGACACACGACATGGATATCTGAATATTGAGGTCATGGACAGCTCTAGGTGGTTTCCTCACAGCTTCTGTGTGCTCCTTGTTAGCAAACTCTGCAGCCACTTGGTGATTAAGAGAAAACCACAGTTGCTATCTCTGTTTTTTTTTTTTTTTCGTCTATAATAAGGTTCAGTGAACATGCTAAATCCACATGCAATTTCTGCAGAAAAACTCTAGTTTGGGTTTCTAAAGGAAATCAAATATTTTGAGGCAATCCATTTTGTACAACCCTCTGCTACAACAATGAAAGCATTGTGAAGTGGATAGCTTTTTACATATGGGAAGAATACAGCTATTCAAGCAGCTGGTTAGATGCTCTGGACTGAGATGTTTATTTAAAGCTTATGTGATACTTTGAAAGATACTCCTAGCTGAGTAAAGTTTTCTATTTTTTTAAAATAACTACCACCCATGCATTCTTCAAAAGTTACACAAGTTCCTTTGATATTTAACACAGTCCATGTATACTTTACTCTTAAATGCACGGACTTAGCAAGATATGGGGAAACACATTGCTTCAATCTGGAGAAAGCACAATTTACAATGATTCTGTAGGAACATTTAAAGTGCTTCTGGATAGATGACCATCACACGCTAGTAATGGGAGACAGTGCAGACTCCTATGACCCAAGACAAAAAAACTCATTTGTCTAAGAATTGAGATTGTTTACATTCCTTTCTGAAGATGAGACATCTCTCCTCTTTCAAAACAACTCCTTGTGTATGTGATGTGTACCTATTCCTGTATCTATGTGCGCATGCTCACATATCTGGCACATGTGTGGAAGTCAAAGGATAACCTTGGGTGTCACCCTCACCTCCTCTTGACTTGAGACAGGTGCTTTATTGTTGAGGACTGCAACACCAGGTAGTCTCATGATGTGCTTCCCATCTCACTGTGATGAAAGGACTTCTGCCATTTTTGGCTTAATCTGTGGTTTAAGCATCTAAACTCAGATGACCTGGTTTGTGGGGAAAGTGTTTTATCTTATGAGCCATCTTCTAAAAGTGTCATTTCTACTGGTGTCAAATATTAGCCTATGATATACTTTTACTAGGATTACAACAATTTATATTTAGAAAAAATAAAATAGTTTGGGTAACTGGGAGCATCATTTCTCTACTTGGGTTGGTTGTCTGACTTTTGGTATTAAGCACTAGCAATCATAGGATGATGAGTGTTGAGTACCACTGTTCTAACATTGCACTATTTCCCTGGGAAATGAGCTGTGTTGTTAGAGCACACACTGATTCTCAGTGCTTCACACTCAACTCCCTAATTATGATTCATACCATAGTTAATTGTGTTTTCAAACGCCAACACCTTACTTCTTGTGCTCAGCAATGTCAGCTCTTTCCTAGTTCATCTTAAATGGGGAAAAGGTTTCTGACAAATCTGTCAGCAAGCCTGGAAAAGAAACTCATAACTTCAGCCATACATTAACTGTTAAGGACACTCTGGCCACTTCAATCTACTTGGCTGCTGGTAGAAACACAATGGTCCATTCAAACATTCCCCACTGGCAGGAATGTGAAGGTTCCCCTGGGAGAAAATGTTCAGGGAGAATACCTAGGTGATACGGATGGGCTTGGAGAGTACTTTGCTAGTCTGAGTGGATTTATTATTTTTTGTTTAATTTTCAGGAATCTGGAGTCATTCTTATTTCCACTTAAGACCAGCAAGTTGAGACATGAACTGTCTCATGGCTTTATAGTTTAGATGGCAATTCTAAATGTTAAAGCTTGACCATCACCCCAAAGCTCAAACTTCACATTATTATGGGCTGTCACTCAAATTAAATGTTACTTGATTCATGGAATTGTAATTTACTAAACATTAGAATGTTTGAAAGCTGGGAGGAATAGCTTTCATAGCTGACTCTTTATTTCAGGGTTATCTGTGTCTAAATGCTACTTCAAGCTTCCCTCTCTGAGTGTCTGGGTGCCTTTGTGTGTTTACATTTTGAAATGTAGTCTTCTTCCCAGCTCTTCACCCTGATTTCAGAGCTATCATTATCAATCATCACTGAACCATGTATTCATCTTAATTTGCCTGAGTAGCACTGCTGAGGGTGCTGGCTACCAGCACCCAGGCTGCAGTCTGGGATTTTAAGCACTATGATTATGTTGCACAAATATTTATCTTAACAGAATTGGGAAAGAGCTCTGAAATCTCTATCATCATCTGCATTGCTCATCATGGCAAGCCAGATGAGGTTCACTGGGGTTCGTTGTCTTAGCTATCTTCTGGGAGCTTCTTCAGTATTCTGGGCTGACACACCACATCTGCAATTTAAAATGTTTTATGTAAATAGAAGCATGGAAGTGTGGTTGGGAGCAGTACACAGTCACAATATGAGAAAATTCAACTGGCTGGCACCCATCATCCAAGAAGCATCCACTGCTTGCTGTTTTCTTTCAGATTCAACTCAGTACACAAACACATAAATATATAATTACAACCTGCTGAGTCTGTCTAGCGTTGCTAATATGTAAAAGTTTTTCATTTTATATTACATTGGTTAATCAGTTAAGGAACTTATCCCTGGGGAAGATTGCCCTCTATAGTCATTGAATGCCAGCAGCTTTTCATCTGTGGGTGGGGCCTTGTAAGTTATTTCCATATCCACACAGTCATATTAACTGGTGCTGCCTGCCATTGCACAGGTCTTTTTTAGATGACTATATTGTTTCAATTCCATGGGTAAAGCTTCTCTATTTTGCATCATATGTCCTGTTCCTCTGATCTTATAATCTTTCCTCTCCCTTTTCTGCAATGTTAACCAGCTTCTAATATGCTTGAGAGAGGTTAGAGAAATGACTGGACGGGCAAGAGTACATAGCACCAAGCCTGGTATCTCTGATGACCCAAGTTCCATATCCAGAGCCTATATGATAGAAGCAGACAGACTTGGGGAAGATGTGCTTTGAACCCATGCATGTCAGAGAGAGAGAGAGAGAGAGAGAGAGAGAGAGAGAGAGAGAGAGAGAGAGAGAGAGAGAGAGAGAGAGAGAGAGAAAGAGAGCGAGAGAGAGTTTGATACTTAGGTTCCTTCCATCTCTGCCTGTGAATGGCATTCCAGTCCTTTAATGTATCCTTATAAGACTTTGGTCTTATAAGACCAAAGTTCTGACAGAATAGGGAACAAAAAGTGGTGATGTACACAAAAGTAGCTACAGATGACAATAATAGACTGTGTAGTCCACAAAGCTTGGAGATAGAATTCTGAATGCTTTCATCATAAAGAAGTGATGTGGCTTGAGGAGAAAGATATTGTTAGTCTGATGTGAAGGTTACACAATCTACATGTGCATGCTCCAAGGACATGTACAGGGCTTGTTTGTACACACAAGTAGTATGTTTGCTCTAGGATGCAGATTACACTGGGTCAGTTCAGTTATCTGCTTAACCACCAGTCCTTATTTCTTCATGGAACTGTTTTCCCCCTTGCTTTTGTGACACTGTTCTCTGTCAGCTTTCTTCCTTTATACTTTCAAACATAGTTTTTAGTTTCCATTGTGAGTCCTTCGCTCCATGTTTAAATACCCATGCTTGGAGGGCAATGCTCCTGGTCCACTTCACCTTTCAACTGCACCCTTCTTATCTATCTCTCTCCCATTTTCAGCACTACAAATGTTGTTTGTTAGTGGTTGGCTTACAAATTGATGTCACCGTTCCTTTTTGACCTCCAGACCAACATGCTAAAGTACCAACATGTTAGGTATTTAAATTTTAGGTGTTCCTCATTTAGTCCACCTCTAGTTTAATGACTCCTGGTAATTCCCACTTAGAGATCTGATGACAGACCCTCACTTCATATCTGAGTAGAGGTGGAAAATGGCAGGAAATATCTTTCATTACAAACTTCTGCCTTCTAGAAATGTGTTCTCCATAGCAAATAGCCAAAATGGCCTTTACAAAAACTGGTCCATGTCTTTAATGGCTTCAGTGTTTGGGAATGCCTCTGAGAGGAGCATAGCACACAGTTTCAGGGGAAACATGACAGATGGCCACACATGCTTTGTCCCCTGTTCCCCATCAGGACCTTTGTGCACTACTTTCAGTTCCTCCCCTGATCCCTTTTCATATGACAGTCATCATGGGCCTCATTTGTTTCTCAGAATGTGCCGTGTTGTCCAGGTACTGGATATTCACATGTGATTTTCTCCTCTTTGCACACAATGTCCACAGTCTCAGGCACCAGCACAGCTTCTGCATCTTTGCAGATTTCTTTATTTGGAAAATATAAATCCCAAGGCAAAACAGTGCTGAGTTCTGTTTTAGCAGGCAGTTAATTTGAGTGATTTTGAACTCCAAATTGCACTCCTTTAAAATGGTAAAAATTAAACTATGTCCCCATCTTCAGCTACAGCTGCTCCTGCTTCCAGCCAGCCCTGTGTGTGTGTGTGGGGGGGGGGGGTCATGGCCAACCAGGAATGTGGGCTCAGCTTCTGTTTCTCTCTCCTGGGATTTTCTTTTTCACATTCCAGCTGTTGTGAGAGCCCAAAAATTGTTCCTGTGCTACCTTAAGTCAGGATGAGTTTGTGCTTCACTCAAGGACTTGGCCTTCACTGTGGAGACTTCGTGTTCTCACAGGAGAGAAGGTGTAGGCTTGTGAATCAGACAAGTGTAGTGTGCTCATGCCGGCAAGCTCATTGAAACCTACCTTCACCTTCTCATTTGCTTAAAGGTGTGTGTGTGTGTGTGTGTGTGTTTGTGGATATAAATATCTTCTGTCTAGTACTTGCAGTTATTCTCTATAGGATTTTGATCTGCTATGAGATACTTCATCATTATCAGAAAGCACTTTTATTTAGCCAAAATGATTATTGAGTAGCTGCTGTGTCTATGTATAACAATAAAGACATTCAATCATTTTACAGATATCCATCAGTCATCATTATCATCTATCTATCTATCTATTTTCTACATATCTATCTGTATCTGTCCATCTCTCTATTTTTTCTGTGAAAAACTATCAGATAAATGATGAACCCTACATGACAAACTCAAAGGTGGAAATTCTATGAGACATCAATCCTATACAAATAACTACAGACAATTAAGGGATGCTGAGAGTGGGACTTTCCTTAGACAAAAGCACACCAATTTGCTATCCAATACCAAATTGTCTTGTCAGCCCTGAAAAGATACAATATACAGACTGAACAGGTTATATTCAGGAATATATATATATATATATATATATATATATATATATATATATATCACACACACACACAAACACACACACACACACACACAATGTGTGTGTATTATATTTAACAACAATTAGTAAAAAAAAGAGCACATGAATTTGAATAAGAAAATGGAGGGATATGTAGGAGAGTTAAGATATAGGGAAGGGAAGAGAGATATTAAATTATGTTATAATCTCAAAACCAAAAACAAATAAATGACCTCCAAATTTAATTTCAGTTGTTCAAAGAGAAATGAAATTAAGTTTCAAGGGCACACAAAATGTAAACCAGACCCTTACTTCCTTTGTTGGATTATCTGAGGCTTTGGAACCAGGAAACACAAAGGAATATGGAAAGTCATAGAGGTAGCTGGTCAGGGTCAAGCCCAGGGGACAGAAAACATTCCATGCAGAAAAGAGAGCCAGAAAGACATTTTGGAATCAAGAAGGAAGTTATGAAAAAGGTTAATGTGACCAAAGTATATATAATATAAGAAATAATAGCTGGTTACATGGTCCTTAAGAGAAATAGAATTCCATGGAATCCTTTTATGTCTATGAATTATTTTGTCAGGCTAATAGTAACCAAAAAAAAAAAAAAAAAAGCATCTGAAGACATTGCTTATAAATTGTTGATTCAAAGATTTACCATCATAAGGAATGGGCTAGGTCACACAGATTTTCAACTGTCTTATGAGATAAACATGTTTCTGTCTGGTTATTTTCATTATCATTTTGCCAATTTCCTGGTATTCTAATAAGCATGTGATTTGCCACATTTGGAAACTATTTTCTGCAATTCAATTTGACTGTTTACAAATGAGTTCATCGATATAATGATTTTTGAAAAGACCTATCTTTTTATTTTTATAAATAGAAATTTTTAAAAACAATTTTTATTATTCTTTTAACTTCTTTTTTGACCCTTTGGGATTGTTACATCATGCACCCCAATTCACCCTCCACTCACCCTCTGGTACTCCCCCATATCCTGCCCTCATCCCTGCTGTGACCCACAAACAAGGAACGAAAACAAAGTAAGCAAGCAAGCAAACAAACAAAAGCAAAACAAAAACAAAAAGAAAATCCACAACAGAAAAATCTCTTTGCTTCTCCAAGATATCTTATGGATAGATTTCAAGACTATGAAGTCTAAATATCTTTGTAAGATAAGATAATATTAAAAACAAATTAGATACAGGATAATTAAATTAATTCATAAAATAAATTACTTAAATATAACATCACTTACACAGCCTTGCACCAGAAAGTTTTGTGAGTGACTCAGAAAACATAAACAGTGGGGTAAGGCTGTTTTCACAATGGCTGAAGGTGAAGAATCCCCCAGTGAACTAACATGAGCTGGTTTTGAGCATCGAATGCACCCTGGCATGGTGGCATCTATGGTTTTATTCACATAAACTTAAAAATGCCACACACCTCAGTGATGTCATGATTTCAGTATTTTCAAACTGTTTTGAAGATCTGCCAAAAAAAAAAAAAAAAAAAAAAAAAAAGTGTGTGCTTTACGACTGATTAGAACTGTCCCAGGTGGAAAGCCAGGATTTGGCCTTCTTTCTAGAAAGTCTGCTGATGAACTAATACTGCAGCTAAGGTACTTCTAAAGAGAATGCTAGAAATTTAAAGAGACACCAAATCCTCAGTTATTTTTAAAAATTGCCGAAAGTACCTGTGTCATTGTCTTTTGACCTGTTCTTTCATTAAAGAAAACGTTGTGCTTCCTAGCCAATCACCCTCTTGCCCCGGTTCCCACTGGGCTATGGACTTCCGCTGTGTAAGCACTAAAGAGTAAGCAACTCAGACAGCCCATTCTATGAGCTTCCTGTCTGCAGGCCTGTAGGTAATGCTGCTGTCGTTTCAGATTAGTGATGAATGGTCATAGAACTGGAAAGAGGCCTTCCCAGCTTTTTATAAGAATCTGAAAAAGCACGAGTACATGCACCCGAGAAATACGAGTCCAACACAAACATCATAAAATAACACAGAGTGCATGCTCAATAGCACGCGGGCCATAGACCATATTGAATGACAGACACTGGTGCCAAAGTCAAGCACACCATTAGCACTGAACGTGTGGAAGTTAGGCGCGATGAAGGCTGGGACTTGAACTATGTCAAAGCTTAATATTTACCCTAGCCGTGTCTAATGAATACAAAACAATTTTCTTCACTATTCTCCTTCAAAGAGGATATTAAGTGATGCTTTAACAATTTATGACCTCTAGAAATAAGAATTAAAAAAATAATACAATGATAATAATGTTGAACATTTAAATGAGTTATAAAGTTTACTTTCATTATATCAGTTAGGGTTGGAAGCCACCCTATATATTAGAAGGTATCATTCACTGAAGGTTTAAGCTTTTTGTTTTTAACTTTAAAAGACCTTTGAATATTTGAAAAGCAATTTTTTTGGTATATTTTAATTTAAATTTGAAACAAACTTGTTTTATATGTCAATCCCAGTTCCTGCACTCTCCTGTCCTCCCCCTGTTCTCCCCCAATCCCCAGTTCATCCCCTATCTGCTCCCCAGGGAGGATGAGGCCTTCCATGGGGAATCTTCAAAGTCTGTCATATCATTTGGAGCAGGACCTAGGCCCTCCCCAATGTTGAAGAGTAAATTTTAAAAGATACATTATTGCGGATGTTGAGATTTTTAAGGATAGTTTCAGAGCACAGGAGAAGGCTCACAGGTCAAGAGTGCTTACTGTCCTTTCACAGGACCTAGGTGCAGGTCCCAGCACCCACAGCCAGTTCCAGGGGATCTGTCAGCATCTACTGGCTTTTTTTGGGCACTGCATAAATATATGGTACATATAAATATCCAGACCAAATGTACACATAAAATAAAATATTAAAAATAGAAAAAAATTGGAGGCTGAGCTCGTGTGCGTTTGTTAGGGGCAGCTGCATCAAAGCCTTATGTCTCATACCATTTTGCTGGTACAGCCTACCAAGAGGCCAGAAGGCAGGACTTAGGCTGACTATGAGTCTGTGAACGAGTGCATGGCAGGTGCTTGTAAAATTTATGAAGAATACCTGAAATGAATTAATCCCAATAGCCTTCAATCACATGTGATATCAGTCAGTTGCTTGATTTTATTGACAATCTGGCAGATATCAGCTGTCTTGTGTATGAGCTGATACACAGACATACCAGCCTTATAATAAAAACTCTATCGGAGAGAAGATCTACAGGCTCCTTCGCCGACAGGCCCAATAGGCTGGGAAGTAATTGAGTTGGAAGCAGTAGGGGTTGGGAGTGGGCTTGGAACAGGTGTATGCATTGTGCTATAGTGAACATTTTGTATGATAGTAATCCTGTTTCCATTTTGTTACTAGAGACAAGATTGAATGTATGACATGAAAAGTGGATGATCTTTTCATCCTGAAACCATCATTGCCTCTTTACTCCTTTTTTTACTTAAAAAAATTTTAATAATAATTTAGAACAATGACTGCACAAACCCTTTGTGTGGGTGGAGATGGTGACATGGTTAGTTATGTCCTCTGGGAAAGTCTTAGTGAAAAATAAAGAAATGAAGAAATGTTCTGTAGTTGAAAAAGAAGTTAAAACTTGCTTTATAAAAAATAGATATAGATTAAAAAAATAGTATTGAGAATCCTACTAAATATGGAATAATTACATATTTTCTTTTATGTGGCTCCATGGCCTCTTAAGACTCAGCCCCTGCATTTTGCTTCCTGTCTTAGATAATGCCATTGCTTCCTGCTGTGAAAAGGTGTCCAACCTGTTATAAGATGTTTTCCTGCCAGTCTGGTCCCAGAGCCACATCAACCCCAAATAACACACGGAGACACTGTATTAGATATACAGCTGTTGACCATTTACTAGTGTTTCTTATTGGCTAGTTCTGTCTTAAATATTAACCATTTCTATCAATCTAAGTGTTTCCACGTGGTCTTATCTTACCTTATTAGAGAGAGGGTCTGGACCTCTTCCGTCACATCGCTACATCTTTAATCTCCTCTACTACATCTCCCAGAATCCTTCTTGTCTCCTATTCCCGCCTATCTTGCTTTCTTATTGGCCAATATTAACCAATAAGAGAAACATATTTACAGAATGACATCTCCCATCACCAACCTACAGAAGCACGTAGTCTGAACCTCAGAGGCTCTTGGGCAATAGTCTGTATCTGTAGTAGTGCTGACAAGGTTCATTAGAGACAGCCTCAGTGAAAAGCCAAAACCTGGGTCCTGAGAATCTAGATCTCCTCACAGCATCTATTGTAAGTTGCTTTGCGCCATTCAAGCCCAGGATAGGCTGGGCGGTGACTTCTGGAATAGCGGATGTTAGGATGCTCATCCTTATGCTTCTTTTTAGTGAAGACAATTTTAGAATGAAAAGAACATCCATCCAGAAATTGTAGATGTCAGACCTGTAGTTTTAAGGCTTCTAGCATACTCAACATTTTGGGAACTGGCTTTTACATTCAACGTGACTTGATATATCATGTCTCTTATTGCCCTCTGAGATATCCCAAGTTATTATGTTTGTATTTCCATAATAGAGATAGAAAGTAATGTGTGAATGTTTGTTGCTTAAAACAGTTCTTTGATGGTTGGAGGGAACAATCTATTAATATATAGACTTCAGAGGGAAACAGAAACTCACTACCACATTCACAAATTCACCATTCATCATCTCATAAACTACTAAAGCTAATTACAAAATCAATTTTTTGATTTAAGTATCCTTTCTGGGATTATAGTTTAAATGCTCCTGAGGGTAAAAATATTCCATATTTCATAAATCATAGGTGCGAAATTAACCAGGCTTTTCCACTAAGATGTGTTTTGAGAAGACATGATGCTAACAGGAAGAGGCTCAAAACACTGGAGACGAGGAAATCTAAATTCAAAGGTCTTAGGAAAAAAATTACATGGAGGGTTGTGAATATTGGTCAGTTGTGTGGTACTTTCTTTGCATACATTATATCTTGGTTAGATTCCTAGCCCATGTGATGGCACAATAGTGAATGCCTGCAGTTCAAATACTCAGGAGGTAGAGGTAGGAGAAACAGGAGTTCAAAGTTACATTGGTTACACAGTGAATTGAGACCTATCTGGGCTACATGGGAACCTGTCACTGGGAGTACTAAGGTCACTGTTTGCAGTCATAGAGATGCTAGAGAAAAGCTGGATAGACCAAGCTTGAAAAGCAGCCTGGACAGCTGGGGATCTGCAGACAAGAGGCACTGTGGATTCAGTTAGCACTGTGTGAAACTACCTTCATCAAATAAAGCAAAGGTGGAACTGGACCCCTGAACAGGATGCAAACAATAAAATCAGCTCAAGGACTGGGGGACGGAGGGAAGAATCTGAAAAATCATTTATTCTGTGCATCTCGTTAAGAACTGCTGTGGGCACAGACGGCAGTGCTTTAAATACAGCCAAGGGAGGACTGTCCTGAAGAAGCTTTCTGACCCCATTCCACCCCAGTCCACTCTACTCTTATGCCAGCCTCTCCCTGAGCTCTGCTCCTCTGGGGGTCCTAGTGAGTTCTCTAGTCACCAGTCCAGGAGAAATGACCCAACACTGGTAAGCAGCCTTTTCATCACTCAGTCGTCAGTCATAAACCTGCACTGAATCACTTTCCATGCCTATTGGAATATAAAATGATATTTTGTTGATGATTTAAACAAACCAAAAATGCTGGCTGCCATTTTAGCACAACGATGGGTTCCAGAATTTTCCAAAGACTAAAAAATATGTCTCTGAAGCCTCTTTATACAGAAACTGTTCTGGTCCATGAGGATTGCCTAAACAGCTTGCTCTTAGCAAGGAAATCATAAAATTCAGTCTCCTCTCTTAATACCACAGAAAAGTCTCAAAATAATGCTATACTCAATGGCATAGAGTTTGTTATGAAACAGGATAAAAGGGTCAGTCAAAGGAAAATATAATTAATCTAATCATTTTGAGTAGAATTAGGTTACATCGTTGACTTGGGAGAAAAGTTGAAGAAAAAAATAGAGAAATCAGCCAGACTCTCACATTTGTGCTTGCCATACAGGAAAATTGGAACCCAAGGGCTAGCCCTTGAGTTATTTACAAATAAAAAAAAAAAATCAGGAAGTTGATTCTTGATTGTGTGTGTTTGTGTGCACATGGGAGCATGTGCTTGTAAGCTGACACACACATGCCACAGTGTGTGTAGAGGTCAGATGACAGCTTCACTCTTAGTTCTCACCTTCCACCTGGCTTGAGACTGGGTCTCTTGTTCTCCATGCTAGCTGACCAACCTCTCCTGCATCCAGGGAATCTTCACTAATTTTACATAGCAGTACCAGCCCTGGCCTCTGGGCTTATGTGGGGATTGATGAGTCAAACAGAGGTCCTCTTACTAGCATGGTCAGTGCTTTACCCACAGAGTAATATATACAGACCTTGTTTTTATTTTGGAATTGGGAGTCATCTGTCCCAGGCTGCCTTTGAACTTACCTTGTAGCATCTCCCTGCAGTCGCCAGGAGCAGGGATTACAACCCTGCTGTGCTGAGGGTTATTCTGGGACTTCTTGAGTGCTAGATAAGCACTCTGCTAACTTAGCTACATCCCCAGCCTCAACTTCTTTGTAAATAACATGTAACAACTATCTGTGTTTAAGGGATCCATTGGAATGTTGTGGCATGTGTGCTTCATAGGAAGATTTGATCAAACCAATTGACCAGCCCATTGCCTCTCTGATACTTATATCAGATACTTGTTATCATAAGCCCCCACACCAATAGGTGGACTAATGAGTAAACTCCAGTTTGCCCACACCTGCCTACAACTGTGCAGTTTTTTTTTTGAAAAGACCCAGAATCAACATTGTGCCTTAATGTCAGAGACACAGTGTACTGCCTATTCATCAGAGACTACTATGAGACTTTGTTAAGGTCTCTTCAACCAGCATCAATAAAGGAGTTACTTGAGTCACCCACTGAGTCAGCAATCTGTACCATGTTTCTCTCAAGATCTCCTTTTACTTGCTGATATCAATAAGTGTATTTTGCTACATTGTATGAAATATGACTAAGCTGACGTTATGACTCCTACTGTATCAAGAAAAGTGATGCGATGCTTCAAAAAGTTTCAGTGCTTGAGAAACTGCTAATGGGTAGAGGATGTCCGTGGAAAATGAGAATAAATGTTGGTATTTTAGTCAGTCCAGATTACTGTGACAAAATAACCATAGGCAGTATGGCATAATGGCCAGCATTTGTCATGGTTTGGGTCAAGATTTAGATACCCAGATTTTGCTTGGGGACAGAGACTCTAAGAGTCTCAGAGTATGGGTTATCTTTCCAGGTTCGGCATTACAAGGACAGAAGGGGCCTCCCAAGAACCCATCATCATGACGGACCTAGTTATCTGCCACAGGCCTCCTGCCCTCAGTATAGGAATCTGGACAGGCATAAACAGTCTGTTGTCATCAACGTAATTTAAAATTTAAGTATGAAAGGTGTTTGTTAATGTTGTATATGATTAGGTAATTTCAACCATTATATTTTACTGACTCTATCCAGGCACCATTTAACACTACACCCTCATGCTTCTTAATATATAGTCATAACAGGGACACTTCTAAATGTAGCAGCAGTGAGCAAGCTCGGAGACATCAGGAGGAACTAAGAATCTCTATAGGAGCTTCATCCTGCTCATGTCACTTCAGATAATAAAGCTATTTTAATATGAACACAGCCTCACCTGTGTTCTAGGATGAGGGGTTGGGAAGATGGCTCATCAGTGAAAATCACTGGCTGCTCTTTCAGAGAACCCAGGTTTGATTCTTAGCACCCAAAAGGAGACTAACAACTGTTTCTAATTACAGTTAGAGAATCCAATGCCCTCTTTTGGCTTCTGAGACCACTAAGTACAGACATGGTATATGGTGCATAAATATAAATGCAGGCAAAATACACATATACATAAAATAGTAAAATCATGTTAAATAATTAAAATAAAAATTAAATACTGAAAAGCATTTGCATTGAGATGTTCACTAAAATTTTATCTGGCTGTTTAAACATGTTTATTAAGTTGCAAAAGATAGAAATGTGTGCATTTTGCTAATACATAGATATAGGAACATAGTCTATACATACACACTTATCTATAGATTTTATATACACATGTGCATATCAGTTCACTAAATGTCAATGCTGATGACCTTATGTAGTATGATCTGTCACACCCCAACAGGGTTGTTAAGTTCGAATCAAACTAAGGGCTTTTCTGGTATTTTCATTTCTGAAAACTAATTGGAAAGACACCAACCCACAAACTCATTATCTTCAGAGATGTTAATTTCAAGATGTAATAATTTTATGGTGACATTTTAAAATAAAATCCTAATTAGCTTTTAATCATCTAGGATTATTGATTGGAAAGTGTTGCATCTGCCTGACAAGCACTTTAGGGACAATCCTGGGTTTTGAAAGAAGAAGACCCATAAAGCTCTGTTGACATTACTGAGGGACAGGTGCTTTGCTCATGTTCATCGGTGTGTATGTATGAGAGAGAGAGAATATGTGTGTGTTTGTGTGCATATCTAACATAGCAGGAAAAATATTATATTACCATCCTTATATCCTGGGGTTACAAAGATGTTCTTAAAATATATTATTATTATTATTATTATTATTATTATTATTATCATTATTTTATGATATTTTATGAGCATTGGTGTTTTATCTTCATATGTGTCCATGCACTATATGCATGCCTGTTGCCCAGGAAGATCAGAAGAGGACATCTAATCCCCTGGAACTGGAATTATAGACACTGTGTCACTTGGGTGCTGGAAACTGAACCTCAGTCTTCTGCATACCATCCAATGCTCTTAGCCATCTGCATTATCTCCCTTACCCAAGTTACAAAATTTTTGAAAGATTTGCCAACATTTAAATTTTATGGATATATCTTAAAGAATTTATTTGCCTTAGTACAGGAATAGATACATTACAGGACAAATAACTTGTTAAAGTTAATAGATGATTTTCTCCTAAGGACTTATAGTGGTGTCTTAGAATTCTGTGTGTCAAACAAATAAAAACTGAAGTGCATGAACACACTGCATGTGAGTCACTGATATTTGCTTACCCTGCAAATTGGTTCTGGAAAGAACACTCCCCGGGGTGGACAGAATGTTAGAAATACATGCCCAGAGCTTTGTGATAGGCTCTTCATGGCTTTGGCCTTCCTGCTAAATGCATGGAGGAGAAGCCTTCTGTAACCCAAACACAATCACATGGAATTACTAGGTGATCACATTCAACAGAGAGAAAGGGTCAATGGTGTCATGTGGAGACAAAGGTTCAAATGACAGAGAAGACTGTTTTATGAGCATGTTCCTGAAATAGTGTGACTCCTCGGCTGTAAACAGCACAGCCACTGTGGAAAAGGAGAGGAGGAAAGCACCTAAGCACCCAGGATTCCTTTGGGAACTCAGATCCCTGCTAGAGGGATGGCCTCACTTCAGAGGATGGCATATAGATTCTCACTGTACTCCACTTAGCTATTAGAGGGTCTATATGCAGTCTGCGTGCCTCTCAATTCTTCTGTCAGGATGGACAGGTCCAAACTACAGCAAGGTATCTGTGACCCACCAGTAATGTGAGCATGGCTTGTACTCCTAGAGGTCTTGCTCTGTGGATTCTTTTTGCACAGTTCTGTGTATTTCCCCCAGCTTCCTTTTTATTGGAGTGAGGCCATCACTTTAGGGCCTTAGTCCAGCCAAGGTTAACTCTTTTCTACCCAAACATTCTTTCAGCTGATCTCCAAATTTTCAACAAGTGAGAAAAATAGTTTTCTGAATTTCTTTGGGAAAGGTTAGCTTAGGGTCATTCAATATGGTAATATAGCACTGTGCCCATGAGTGGTATGTCACAAGTGATTATAAACTGAAAAGAAAACTGATTTTTTTTCTTTTTGGTCCAATTAGTAGTTAACAAAAACCATCTGTTCCCAATACTTACTATATAATTTTTATAGCTCATTTTTTTTTTCAAAGAGAAAGATACAGTCACACATAATGAATAGCTGACTCATACAACATTCCAGGTCCACACTGTGAAGATAAGTTCATTAGTGAAGTCTATAAGTGCATCACTCTGAAAAATGCCATGGGTATTTCTCCTTCATGTAAGTGACTCAGTGTTGGCAAAGCAAACCCTTGTTGAGGTTGCATCATATCACAGACTACAGTGAAGACAGCAAGACTTTCTAGACAGAAAACTGCTTAATTGCCTCCAGTCTGTGCCACTTAAGCTACAAGGTTGAAACCCCATATTCTTCTCAGTAATTGCCATTCACATTTGACATATGTGCTTTAATGAGATCCGGACATATGCCTGCCTGTGGGTATGTGCATGTCCACAGAGAGCCTACACATCCCACTACATCCCTAGAGCAAACAGCCACCCAAAGCTGTTTTATCAAGACAACTGTACCCTGTAGCACAGTAAGAGGCTTTTATTGTCATTTATGAAAAAAATATAAGAGGTCAAACATTTGAGGACTCAGTCCACTTCCCACTGGGGACAATACTGATCGGAGGCTACCCCAGGCTGTGAGTCTGCTGTCTCTGTCTCTCCCAGACCATTCAGTTTTACCATGGTAAATAGAATCCCAATTGCTTTTCTAAAGGATGGTCATATGAGAAGCCATTGAGAAATGCTATCCAATTTTGAAGGGGAAGCTGCTGTGAGAGGTGAGCATCTTCTCTCCAGTAACCCATGACCTTTGAGCTGAGCACATTCCACATCTGGCCCCATTCCCAGCCCTTCTTTGTCATGAGACAGGGTCTTGCTTTATAGCTTGGATTCTTTATTCAGCAGATTGTGTTCAAAGTTATTGGGACTGTAAGCATGTAGCATGATGGACTCACCTATCAGGAAAGATGCTGATTAATTAAATTTCTTCCTGTTTAACTCAAATTATAAAAAGGCAATACTAGGCTTTTGTGACGATATGGACTGAACCAATATGAACCCAGACTTAGACACCTCTATCACCACAACATGGAGTAAAAAGTAAATATTGACTATGGTGTTGTTCCTAAGGCTGACTTATTTCCACAGAGTAACCCTTGCTTTTGTTTCAATGCTTCCTTAAGTAGGGGTTGAGATTCTATATTATCAAGAGTCTACACAGATGTTTCCCCATTAATAAATGTCTGCAAACTACCCAACCTTAAAACTATAGTATAAAATGCAATGGTTTTATTTCCATGATAACTCATTCTGAATAACTTTGTCTGGCTTTACTTTCTAATGCAAAGCTACCTGCTCTAGCAACTGAGAGGACTTTTAGTTAGCAAGGGCATGTTTAAACTGTTGTGTGGAAGAAACTAACTTTTTATTATGGAATTTGAAAGCTGTACCTGAACACATGGCTTGGCAAAGCCTTTTATTCCTCTGTTATTATTTTTTATAACCTGTGCACTCCTCTACTTGAGTATAAACATCATTGCTTAAAACCCACTTAAAGAACATGAAGAGCGCTTTTATAACTTTCACAATTTACTCCCATGGTAACTTCACCAGCTGTGAAAAGAAGAATAGATTTATTTCCAAGAGAGGACCAACCAAGCAAATCACAGTTGGTTAGAATGGCAAACAACTTAATGCATTATCCTGAACAGAAAGATGACTTTGAATTGAGGGGAAAGCAAGCTGTAAGTATTATGAGCCTTTCCTAAAGGGTCCCATCCCTGTGAACACTGGGACGCTGGTCCCGGGTCCAGAGCTACACCCACAACCATGCTGCAGTTATACCTCCAGGTAGAATGCATGTACTGGCCTTGGTTTCCAGTCAGCCTCTTTCTATTTACAAAACATTGCACTGAAAGCACTTTGCTTTTAATCAACTCTTTCCAAATCAAAGAATTATCTAGAGCCAGTCATGTTAGTTTCTTATTCTGCATTCAGTATTCTTATTGTTCTGGAAAAACATATTTGAGAAAAATGTAGAAAACCAAGAGCAAGCAAGAAAACAAACAGAATGAAAAGGGGGGGTCAGGTAGAGGTGGGGGGGGGACAGAAAGAAAACAGGATTGGAAGGAAAGAAAGCATGATCTTAGACTACTTTCTTTCCTTTAAATTCATTTTTTTTTTCATGAATGCCTACAGTATGTTCTAAGAGGCAAACGGACAAATTTGGTGGAAATGCATTTAGTAGTAGAGGTGATTGGTAACCACAAAATGGGGTAACCACAGGCTCTATTTCCCATAGTAAATATGGGAAGGGGTCCCATACAGGTAATGATTCAAATGGAACAGTGACAGATCTTATTATTTTTTAAATCGATTTGAAAACCTGCCCTAGTATCAGATTTTACTACCAGTCTTACATATGAGGAAGGTTGTAAAGCTTTTCACAAATGTTTGGAAAGTTTTCATCAAATTTGGTCCAAACTCAGTTAAACATTTAATCAATGTAGTTTTATTCTAATAACTGCAATATAAAGCTAGTGGGTCTCATTATTTATGGCTTGAAATGTACATTAAATAATTCCAGTTCAAATAAATTTTGCTTTTGAAGAGTATTAAAAACATCAAACCAAAAATAGAAATACATACAATTTCTTAAATATTCAGTAAATTTCTTCCATATTATATTTCTCTCCATACCAAGAAAACACATTGCATGAAATAATTCTTCTAACTTCAGGAAAGATTACATAAAATAATTTGGAAGGGTTCTCTTCCCCCAGTGCGGGCCACATTTGGAGAGTTGAGGGTGACATCAGTTCTCTGTGCCTTCAACAGCACTTTCCAATCTGAGCCCTTAATTAGGGATTGCAGATTGCAACTGTGGTAGGTGAATGCCACCAATAAACATGCCCCTTCTTGATGGAGGCCACCACACCACACCTTCTCCATGCTTGACAGAGGTCGCCATACCTCATCTTCTCCATGCTTCATAGACAACACTGCACTTGATATTGTTCATATTTGGTAGTTCTCACCTATATTACTGTCTTTCTCTATATATGATAAAACACTAGGACCAGGACCAAAGCAACTTATAGAAGGAAGCATTTATTTTTCTTACAGTTCAGAGGGATACAAGTCTGTCATGGTAGGGAATCATGTCAGCAAGCAACAGGCATGCAACAGACTTGAAAGATGTTCAACAGATGTGGTGGGTGGAGCAGAAGATGAGGTGCAAACCTTGAACCTGTGGCTGCAGGCAGTAAGTGCACTGGGAAAGGCACATCTCCTCCACCAAAGCCAAACCTGTTAAAGTTCCTCACAGAGCACCACTACCTGGGGATCAAGTATTCAGACATCCAAGCACACAGAGAACATTTTCTTTTAAACCACGAAACCATTGCACTCCATTTTCTCTATGTTGACAGATGTTCTTATTTAGAACAGATCTGTGGATGGTTTCTAGTAGTCCACTTGTACCCTGTCTGTTCACCAAAACTGTTTAGATCTACACCAAATATCATGATGCTCTTAAATTGCCAGGGAAGATCTCCCCAGGCAATGCTTTTATAGAGCACAGAAGTGATTTTCTGTGTCTCATTATAAAAATTTTCAAGACAGAGAGTCTTGGAGAGCTTTTGTGTTGTTAAATAAACCATGTATTTCCTGAGAAGAAGAAATAGGAATTTCTTCTACCTATCTCTGAGTGCCACACCTTACGTTGTCTGCTACTTTGTCATTTTAAGCATGTCATCTGGTTACTGGTTTTTATGCAGTTATTTTCAGCACCATTTCATATTAGGAAGCAATAAGAAATGAAGCAATTTGGGCAGAACACAATATTCTTGACTGACTCCTTTAATTTAGAAACAATAAATTCATTTTATAATAATTGTCTCGAAATTATTCTAAGAAAGTGGGTTACTTCAAAATTGTGAGTCAATTAAATTGAGTTTAATGACTTGCAATTTAAAATAATTTTAGGAAAAGTTAAAATTACTTTGCTGTTGTAATGTATTATCTATGTTCAAAGCTGCTCATTTTTACATTGTGATAACTTGCATTATGTTAAGATAACCACTGCAAGACAGCAACACTTTACATACATGCACACACACACACACATACACACTCCTACATACACATGCATAAACATATGCTCTGTAGTAAAATTTCTCAAGGAAGCATAGGTAACATATTTTATAACACAATTGAGGGTATTATGAAGTGTTCTTCCTTTTGCTATGAAATTTTTTGTGGCATCTAGCCCAGTGGATACATCTAGGAAAACATCTCCCACACTTAAGGCTTGGAAATCATTTTGGAAGAGGGGGCAGAAAGGATGTAAGATCCAGAAGAATAGGGAATTTTCTGTGAGATTGTGTCTCCTAGGAATGACAGAAAATATACCCATAAATTCTAACCAGCATGACTGCCCAAATATGTGCTGAACAAGGGCAACAACAATAGACATACTAAAGTGGATTGGGGGAAGACTGTGGAACCTCAACCCTACACAAAGAACTACAGGCAACTAAGGGATATGTGAGAAATAGTCTTCCCTTGAGAATAGCACACAGATTGGTTATCCAATAACAAAAGGCAATTCCAGAAAAATAAATACAAGTGATATTATACATACCAAACAAGCTATATTTAGGTATTTAGGAATATATTTGTTATAGACGTAACTACAATTAATGAAAAAAGAGGCCACAGATTTGATGATTTGAGAGAGTGTGAGAGGGGTATATGGGAGGACTTGGAGGGAAGAAAAGGAAGGGAAAATGTTATAATTATACTACCTCAAAAAAATAAAAGAAACATTTTGAAACATCTCTATGATGATAAAAATACCACTTGAAAGACAATGGTAGCATCTCTTGATCTGGAGGAGAGTGAATTTGATAAACTGTTTCCAGTCACATCTTTATACCAAACTGGATCTCACAATTTTTTATCATGAAAATATAGACTTCCAAGCAATGTGAGACTCACTGAGCCTCTCAACACAGGCCTACTTTGATAGCAAATCAGCACTTCTTGTCTGAAGCAAGTGATCCCCAGTTCAATAAAATACTGACCCAGTTGATCCTAAGAGCTCACATGACCAGACCATGGAGAATTAGACTAGATGATGTAGATGACCTGGGGCTGTGGCTTGGTCTGAAATGCCTATGAAATTCTTATATGTAAAAGGCTTGGTATCCACATTACCACAGTTAATAAGTGGGGGAGCCTTTAAGAGATGGTACTTAGTAGAAGGATCATTGATTATTAAGGGTGTGCCCTTAATGGGGGTAGTAACGCCCCAGACTCTTCTTTCTCTTTTTCTCCCAGATCACAAGGAACATGGCTGTCTTTCATTCTCCACTATTCCCATCTACCATCCCTACTGAAGTCTAAAGGTCTTCATATTCATGGATTACAGTCCTTTCAATTGTAAGCCCCAAAACAGTTTTACTTTATGAGTTGGTGATCTCAGGTATTTGTGAAAGTGACAGAAAGCTGATATGAGGACCATCTGCTTCCTTTGTAACAATGGACACAACACAACTCCTCAACCAATGCAACAGAGACACCAATATTAGTGACATGAAGTTTTCATATCTTTACATAGCAGAAGGTCTCACACTTACACTCAGCTCTTTCACTGAATGCTTCACCCTGGTCCATGGTTTCAATATTCAAGTTATGACTGGGTTTTATGTATGATCCACAGTTTAGGGAACAACTACCTAAATTTAAATTAACTTTACATTAATTGGCAGAGTCCCTTCCAGCCATGACTTGGAATTTCTGGCCTAAACTTGTTTAAGGTTTTTTGAATAGTGCATTAACTATTTTGTTGGTTTTATTTAGGAGAATTGAAATTGCCAACCAATGCATTTGCTTTGACATTTTCTTGCTTTAATCAGGATTCTGGTTGAAGGATGCAGATGGAACCGTGTGCTTCCTGTGTAACATTTGGTCACGTTGAAGCTATACTTCATAGACACTTTTCTCACTAATATAACTTCTTATTCTCCCATAAATGACATCACTGTTGTAGACATCCCTTATAGATTATTTATCATGAGGAAATTCAGGACTAATAAGAGGCTTAGTGTTGAAATTCATGGTTGCAAGAAAAACCAACTCCCTTTATTTCTACCTTTCTCACTTTTCCAAAATTAAAACAACCACACCAGGCTTCATGTGCAAAGATATCTGCATATGTTCAAAGTTATTTATTCTAAGTGTTGTTTTTTTCCCTTCCTATTGGTGTTATCTGATAACTCCTCTTGAGATATTTGTCCTAAACAAAGACAGTTTACATGAACAAGTTCACTAGGAATTTCATAATACAGACACCATTGTCACACAGTCATTAAAGCTAAACATGGCATCTCCTTTTCATGATTATTTGGATGTGATTAGACCAACTTCAAAAAAGAGGCCAGAAGAATGACAGCAGTCACATAATTAACGTAGAAGAGGTTTAGAGAGCATCTGTCAAGCTTACAATGATGATACATTCTGTCTTAGTAGCTCATCTGTGGAGGTTGTGAGTACAGTTACAGAAAGATCCTGAAACTCAAGTTGGAAAATATGTCAGTCACCTTTCCTCATTCATACCTCTGCCTCTAATTATGGAAAAGAGAGAGGGAAAGAGAGGTTGTAATAAATATTACTTGTTTTCTTCTATTGTTTATGTGTGTTTGTATGCATAAGTGTGCATGTTTATGTGTGTCTGTGGGGCGCACATATGAATGAATTCGTCCAAAGGAAAGCCCTCGGTTTTTAAGACAGGGTCTCTCACTAATTCAGCTTGTGGGCTGGTCAGTTAATGAACCTCCCCACCTCCACCCCCCAAACACTACTGAACTAATTCTGCAACTGTGTCAGCTAAAATACACTAGTAATAATCTCAGAGCTCCCACAATGCACTAGAGTCATATTAAGGAAAAAAATCAAAGCACTTCCTCTTGGAGTTAATTTCAAGAAGAGCAAATCTAGATTTGAATTCTCTTTGTCTCCCTCTCTCTCCCTGTGTCTTCCATTATCTCCTTTCTGTTGCATGAATCTGAATCTGTGTCTGCCTGAATGCTGTCTTGTTTGTGTCCCTAACAAATGGCTTTACTCTATATTTATTAAACAGCACAGAGGAAAGTAGGGGTTACTTCCAGAAATATTTAACAGACTTTCACTGTGGATTGAAACTTATTTTCTCCAACTGACCCCAAGTTGACCCAGGTAACAAAACATACTGCAAACATATTTATCAACTCTTATCCATGTTGCTTCCAACATTTACGGTGGGTATTATTTTTATAAGGCTGTATTTCAAACAATCTGTTGCTATAAACAGATGAGTACTGGCTGCATCGTGCATACATAAACATATGCATCACTCTTAGGTCAGGGGCATGGAAAGTAAATAATTTAAGATTACAGCTATGCATTAGCTTACGTTGTAAAAGTTGATTACATGGAAAGTTCAAGGCAAGTAAAGTTGGCTGTTACATTGTTCTGTTAAAGCCAGGTTAAACAAGCAAGCTGAATACACAGTAGGTGAGCATTCTTAAGTCTTAATTGACCTTAAGGTGTATTATTTTCATTGTGATGTCCATCAAAAGTTCCATTCTCTTTATATGTAAGAATTATTTTCATAATAATGAATTGCTGTGCTCAATCCTTTTAATTTTCAAAAATTAACAATTTAGGGGTGGGAAATAATGGCACAAGGGTTAAGACCTGAAAAGGTGCAGTGAACCTACAGAAACAAAAAACCTACAGAAGTAGATTTTTATCTTTGTGATTTTATTGTTTTGTATTTGACTCTTAAGTTTATATTATGGCCATATGTTAATATTATCATGAAAGCAATAAGAGTGAGTGATTTTACAGAAGACGCTTTGTGTGGGGGCTTGAGAACAGTAGTGGGCTGCATTGTACATCAGGTTACTCACCTGAAGACACACTTAAATACAGCATTTTACAAGATGGTTATTGAGTATCAAGCTAGTTAGGGACTCTGCTGATGAGGCTGGCAGACATCTATTCTTCATGTAACACATATTTATCTTGGACTATGACTGCATTGTTTCACACAATCTAAAATTTTGCTCAATGGAGTTTCTCGTTGTCCTGATATTTTTTTCTTGTCAAATTGACCTGTCTCAGAGTCTATTCTCATCAGCCTTACCTTCCCATAGTAGCTTTCAGTGTGAGCATGCAGGAAACTTTCCAGACTTCCGTCTGTGTCCACTCTGGAAAGTAGATGGCTTGAAATGCTGTGCCTCTTCCCTAGGTGATAGATTTCTTTTAATTCCGATTTCCTTCACAGCATTTTTTTTTTTTTTACTGTTCCATAATCTTCTTGCTTTGTGATACAGCACTTGCTTAACCACCCTCTGGATCATTAGTATACTCATGTGGCTCTTGTGACAGACATGCAGCCCACTTTTTACCCATCTACCATGGAGGACTTCTTGTGATCTAGATTATATTTGGGAAACAGCTATGATGATTCCAGCTGGAGACTGGAGAGAGGAGGGTGATATCAGTCTTCCTACAGTCTCAGTTAATAGTCTATTGCATGAAAACTTTGGTTTGTATTGCAATTTACTTCTCATTCTTCCAGGGTTTGTTATGGTCACAGCCACTTTCAATATAAAGCAATATATATTTACAATGGTCACTCAAAGGCAGAATTTATATCTACTAATGCTTTTATTCAGATAGTTTTGCAAAATCCCGATCTGATCCATGCCTACAGACTGCCCTATCTAGAAGAACATAAAGCATCAGAGATTGCTGGCCCAATTTCCTTACTGTCCAAATATCTTGAGATGAATTCTTCTCTGGAGCCCAGGAGTTAACATATCAGCTAACTTGGGGAGCTCAGTCAGCCTGCGGATACCAAGCAAACAAAGTGTTAACATATAGAAAGCAGTCTATATGTCAGTGGAAGGGAAACAAGCTTTGATAGCCAGTGCTGCATATGGTGGTTGAAACATCAGAAATTAGAATTGATAGCAACAGCAAGGGACTCATGGCAGTGATGGTGACATGGGTGAGAACTCTGGGAAACAGCCCTGTTTCTGGACTTTGACAGATATTAGAACAATGTCTACAAGCTCCAAGACACTTTCCAGATAAATCAAGGGTCAACCTGACTCTGTCTTATAATAAATCAAGGCATGAAACATAACTGTAGAATGAGGTCATAGCCAACATTCCACAGGTCCACAGGTTGGTTTATAGATTAGATTGGAAGGACAGACAAATGTTTAAGATGACTACAGAGTATCACAGTCAGGACACATTCTTATCTCTCATTGCCTTGCAAAGTCTACCAGAGCAACTGCTTGTTTATATTCTGAAGTGTTCCCTTTGCTGAGGCATTTTGCTGAGGCATTTGGATCAGAGGCACAGATGTTCACTCACATCTGAAGACCATCAAGAAGGACCCTCCTAGGTATGTCCTCAAGTAAAGCACTTGTCAGTTTGTGTCTTGGTAACAACAACAAATAAAAGTTCCTGCAATGGTCTTACTGTGTCTACACCATGGGAGTTTTTTCTGAGGACACTCTGAGAAAAGCCAGAACATTTGCAAAGTGTCGACATAGCAAAGTTCCCACAATTTACTTACAGAAGGTGCAGACTAGATTCTTATGTTGCTCTTAACGTGCATTCTGTGTTCTTTCCAGGAAATCCACATCCTTATCACTTATACAGAGACCCTGTAACTGGAAAACACATAGAGAGTGACTAGAAACTCTGGAGCATCAGGTCCTTAATGAGACGTCTTCATCAGACCCTGCCATTCATGTTACAGGGAACAATGTAGAAGTGGAGGCAGAAAGATTTTAAGAGCCAGAGATAGTGGGTGGATGACACCAAGCAAACTGTTTTTCAGACACAGCATGACTAATGAGCATACAAATTCACAGAGCCTGCTGTAGCACATGACCTGCACAGGTGCAAGACAGATAGGGTCCCAGTGCTGAGTGTGTGGGGGGTGGACATGAGACTCGCCTCTAAGCGAGAAGCTATCTGCAATTGATACCTAGTAACAAGGGAGAATCAGTTTTCTTCAATGGTGTGTCACTGGGTGTACCAATAGTTCTTCAGGGCAGGCCCCATTCCCAGCAGTATTGGTGAAGAACTCAATAGCACTTTTGAGAACTTTTTTGTTTTGTTTTGTTTTGTTTTGCTTTGCTTTGTTTGAGTGTTATTTTGTTTTACTGGATTTTTGTCTGTTTTGATTTTCATTTTTGTTTCTTGAGGAGGTTTTGGTTTCATTTCTTGCTTTTTGTTTGCTGTTTTAGAGAGAAAAACAAATTTCAGTGAAAAGAGAAGTGAGAAGTTTCTGGAAAGAATTTGGGGAGGGGAAACATGATAAAATATAGGGTATGTAAACATTAATAAAAAACAAAGAAATTTTAGTTCATGATGCTATTGAGAATATTTAAATAGAAATTTTGCTTCTGGATGCAGAATCATTACTACTTAAGTATCATTTATTTAGGTCATTGGAGATGACAGAAAAATATATATGTTAATACTTGACATATAACTGTCTGTTTCTATACCAACCTAAATATCCATTGCTAATCTATCATTGTAGGAATCATTAACCTCTAACTGAATTAATGAGAAATTCCTAGTTAAACATTAGAAATCGGCTCCTACCACTCATGTAATTAGTTATTCAGTTATGTTTGCGTATCAATGTTAGAATTACTATCACAGCTCTGAGATATAACTTATTGACTAGGTTATGGAGCTTATGTGTTTTCAATCATTTCATAGGAGAAAAAAATGTGTAGTTTGTCTCTTTGAAGATGCTTCATTCTAAGTTGAAGTTTTGAATGTGTCAGTGCTGCAGTCACCTGCTGTACTACAATACCTCATAATTAGAATAAGGCAGACAATCTGTCACTGAAATCTAGAGTTTCTAGGATACTGCTAGATCTTTTTTCACTTGCTTCTTCTTATTTTTTCCCTACAACTTCTTGGATAATTATTGAACAACTTGGAAACATAAGTTCTGTTTAGAATGACCTGATCTCAGAGATAATAAGCCTACAAGTCCATATCAGCCTGGGGTGCTGTAAGAAATGCTGAGCATCTGAATAGTTTCAGACTTCAAATTTACCCAGTGATATCTCTGGAGACAACATGTGTGTGATGTATGTGGCTTTTGTGTGATGTGTGTGTTGTGTATGCCATTGATCTCTGTATTTATGTTGATATATATATATATATGATATATGTTTTGTATGTAAGTAAGCTGTGTGTTTGTATGTGTATGGTGTACTTACATGATGTGAGTATATATTTTATGACACATATGTGTGTGTGTGATGTGTGTTAGTGTATGTGAGAGAACTGCTGTGTGTTCACAGTGTAGGTATGTGATACTTGTTTGTGAGAATGGTGTGCATTTCTGTGAGTGATGATGCATTTTAAATCAGCAAAGTTTTATAAACTTTAAAGGGATTTTAGCATCTACTTTATCTGAACAGAATAAATGAATGTTGAGCTTTATGATCAAATCTATCCTGGTCACAGAAAAACCAATGGCTTATTTTAAAAACATTAATTTTTATTATCAGTGTCATGTAACTACTTATTGAAGGTTAATGTCACTCAAAATTCATGAAGAAACAAACTGTCATCCTTCTCCAAAGTCATTCAGAAACCAGAGTGCATAGGCACATCATGTGGACTGATGTCAGCTTACTGTCTGAACAAAATAGTGACATAGAAAGTGGCTACTTGTGTCTTTCTATCATTCTTTTATTATTAATTAAGTTTGTTCTCTGCCAGTTTACAAAGGAGAATGCATTCTGATGACCACTTTCCCTGATCATCCTCTCTACAGTTTCTCTTCCCCACAAGTCTTGTTCTTACACTTATCCTATTTGTTTTGTAACTCGCTGTGTTTAACCAGGGCCTTCTGTGTTTTTAAATAAAAATAGAATTCTTTGTCCATTCTCTTTCCTTCCTCATAACCCTCCCAAGGCATGACTCCTTCTCAAAGTGATGGCTGCTTTCAATTATTACACACACACATAAATACAACTCTCTGAGTCTGAGTCTGTTTTTTGTTTTTGTTTTTGTTTTGTTTGTTTGGTTGGTTTTTGGTTCCTGTGTATATGGTAGTACGGTTGAGTACTTTTTATTGGGTAAGTTATAAGGGGGATCTTATACCTGGGAGAAGCCAATGCTCTGTCTCTCAGCAGTCATTTTTTTCTCTGCTATTCTTTGTTTAGGGAAGAACAGGTGAGATTTTTCCCCCTCATAGTTATCATGTTTATTGATGTTGTTGACCAGTTGGTCACTTTTAATTGAGCTACAACACACTAACAATGTTTACAAAATACCTCATACAACCTTCATTTTGGCTACTTCTTTGTCTATCCCCTGATCTTCCCATCACTCTCTGTTTCTACCCACTATTTCTATCACCAGTACCACCTCTCTGTAACTTCATCTTAATGCTCTACTAACATCCATCACATCATGAAATAAAAACCCTTCTGTTCAGCAAAGGAACCTGTCACTCTAGTGAAGACACAGACCACAGAACAAGAAAACCTTTGCCTGCTACACCTCTGGCAAAGTATTAATGTCTACAACATACAAAGAACTCATATTACTAAATATTTAGGAAACAACCAATTAAAATGAGCTACAGAAATAAATAGTTCTCAAAAGGAGAAATACAAATGGGAAGTGAACACTTTAGGAAGTGTTTGTTATTTTTAGTCATCACATCAATGCAGATTAAAGCCACTTTGAGAGTTCACCTCACTTAAGTCAGAATGGCCCTTATCAGGAATACCAATGGTGATGAATGTCAGTGTGGATGTGGGGGGAAGGGGAGGGGCTTACACTGTTGGTGGGAGTGTAAAGCAGTGCAGCCATTCCACTTTGAAAATCAGTCTGTGAGGTTCTCAAAAAATAGAAATAAACTACCTCTGCATTGAATGCCTTCTCTCCTTTCACAAATGGCAGAGTCTGGACTTTTTCGTAACACATTCCTCTCTGCAGATGCTCAGCCTGGTCTCTGTTATTGTGGTGTTCAGCACATGCATTCCTTTATGCCACACTTTGCCTTCTGTTCCACTAAAATCAGCCAAAATTAATTAAACATTACACAGTTATTGAGATACCTTAAAATAGGTAAAAATCACTCCCATTGTTCTTAATAATTATGTATAGTAGGAAAATATATGTATATAGACAACTACAAAAATTACAGATAAGCACTTCTTGTGGTGTGACAAAAGACAATAGTAATGACTGACACACAGACAGAAATAAAGAAAACTTGAAGGGAGAAAAGAAAACATAGAGGCACAAAGACTGAAGAGGTACATGCAGAATATATTTACTCTGGGCTAGAATAGAAAGTCAGTGGAAGGAGTAGATGCTAAAATCCCTTAGAGGTTTTATAAAAATTTGCCAGCATTGAAAATCCATTTCATTAATTGGAATACATACTATACACACAAGCACACATGACATAAAAATACAAGAAGGCATGGCAGAAACATTATGTACATACTGACACATATGGCATAGACACAACTTATTTGCACAAGAATACATAATATAACCACAACATACAAATATGACATAAGTACAACAGACACACTAACACAAATGAAATATACATACCATATGCACACAGACACACATGACATAAGCACAATGGATACACAAATACACATGCCATAGACATGCCATGTACACACAAACATATATGCCACAGACACATCATATGAACACAAACACACATGACAAATACACACCATATACATAGAAACATATACAACATAGACTATCCTACATACATACATATGTGACATTGTATGCCAGACACACAAACACACATGGCATAGACACACCATATAATACAAACATTCATAGTATAGACTATATTATATATAAACAATAATACAAAATAGATAAACCAGACACATAAGCATAAATATACCATATGCACACAAACACACAGAGAAAACAGGTATATACAAAAAGATCTCACATACATATGCATCACCTACTCATAAACATATGCACCATAAACATATTTGCTTAAATTATATATTAATATTTCAATAAAAATATTCAATCAGGAGAGTAGGAAAAAGGAAAAGAAAAATTGCAAAAATGTATGATTACAAATAATTTTAGGAATGAATATTTTTAAAAGAATAATTTGTTCTCACACCAACACCATTGGGCCACACCCTTATGTTCCTAGATTTAATAAGTTGATATAATTTTCTTCCCTCATTTGAACTATGATTAGGTAAGACAGAGAAATCCCATGTACTTCTTGAATGTTCTGTTCTGGAAAGAGAAAGGATCATCTAGCAGGAATGGAAGCTGGCCAAGTGAAAGCCAAGAGCACCATTGCATCATCCTCGTGGACATCTGTTCTAACACCATTTCCAAGCTCTGATTAGCATAAAGGTAAAGGCTTATAATGCTCTGTTGTTAAAAATGTTGTTTCTTTTAGATCTATAGTCCCCAAACAGGATACTGCATGAGCTCTCTCATAAATACAAGAAAACCATAGCAACAATCTTCTTACCATTTTCCCTCAACTAAGCATGTCAGCATAATTTGAGCACATGAGAAAATCTCTGTTGTGTCCCTGTTTATATCAAACCAAGTTCATCATGAGGTGAGTTAGTGAAATTGGAAAGTTTGCATGAGTAGCAAGCATGGGCATTGTAGTTCACGCTGGCTACTATCTTGATGGCTACACACATAATTCCACAGGTGATTTTGATTTATCACCCATACATCCTCAGGCTTGATTTTCCTGCCTTAGAGAAGCACTGCTGGACCTTTCTCCAATCATTACCTAAAAATTCACCTATGCAGAAAATAATTTAGACTTAGCTTTGATTAGCTTCACCAAGCCATCTGTTCATTATTTTCTTGGTAACACATCTTGTGAGGTACGTTGCCATAGCTAATTCTCACTCAAAATATTTTTATACATTGAAAAATAGTCTAAACATTGAATGAAAATAGGAAAATTGTTGGGCCAGCGATATATCTCAACAGGGTGAGGAAGTGACTACCAACCGTTCGTGACCTGAATTCTAACCTCAAGACCCAAATGTTGGTAAGAGAGAATCAACTCTCATAAGATGTCCTTTGACTGCCATAGCTGAGTCCTGGCACAATTGCATACACACAAACACATACGTGTACACACACACATGCATATACATATACACACTACTAAATATAATAAAATATTTTAAAATAAGGAAAATGTTTAAAAAGGCCTATGTGTAGGAGTCAAACACAGTCCCTTTAAATGTAAGGCAAACATTCTACCACTGAGCTATACTCCTCTATATTGTTTTGACATTTAATAATTTTTTCTTCAATAAATCTTACAATAAGAGGTTAATTATTCCTCTCTTTTTTCTGATCACTTAGTAATATACAACCCATAGCAAAATATAATATAGTATATATAAGTATTATACATCATGTTATATACACATGTGTGAACATCCTTCAAGGGCTGTAGTATATAGTTGATGAGTGTAATCAACTCACTGTAGGGAAAATTAACCATCTAGTTTTGTTGTTCCTGAATCAATTACTGAAGGTTTTCTTGGCCTCATAAAATAAATGTGTTCTGAGCAAGGTAAGTAAATAGTGTGTTGTTTTGATACTTTTCTGTCACTGGCTTTGAGAAAATATTCTCTTGTCACCCTGATGTTAGGAGAAAACCTGAATCCCATGCTTTAACTTTAACCAATTATTCAGGTAGCATAAGAAATTTTCTACTTCCTGGAAGAATACTTGTTAAATTTAGAATTATAATGATCATTTGTTATAATTATTTTGATGAGTTTCAAGTCATTTTATTTCAGATCTATCCATCAGTCATTTATCATATCATATCAGATCATATATCATATCTATCTATCTATCATCTACATATCTATACTCATCCTTTTGTCTCAGTGTTTTGAGGCAGGAATTCATGTAGCCTGGACTGGATTCAAATTCACTGTGTGGCTAATGTGAACACTGAATTCCCAATCCTCTTGCCTTCCCTTCTTGAGTCCTAGGATTATTGGTGTGTACTCAGAAAACATAGTTTTCATTTTTTAAAAGGTTAGATATTTGCATTATTTCTTCTTTTTCTCAATTTTCTTTCAATTCATCCATGTAGATTTCTCTTGTTATGTCTTACTTTTGTGCTATTGTCTATAGTAGGTATTTTGTGCATCCCATCCACCCCTTTTTTCGCAGGCTGACTTTCCTATTCTCTGCTTGAAAATTGCATTAGCTGCTAAATTTTCACAGCTTACAGGTAGCTCTCATTGACTAATTGCACAGGGACAATTCTGTTTTCATAGCAGATTGTAAGCAGTGGCTAGTTGATGCACAGAATGCAGTGTCACCTTAGTACAGAGGACAATTTTTAGATCACTAATGGTTATCATCAGCTTGTGTAGAGGAAGATTCTGAGCTCAATTTTGCCAGCAGATCTGATAGTAATCCTCCCAAAGCTAGACTTTTCTTGTTTCAATATATTTACTTAGGTGGCTCCATTTCCCTTTTCTTTCCTCTTTTTCTCATAAGTATACTTTCCTAAGTCAAGTTTCCTTAAAATCACTTGTACACAGTCTATGCATCAGGCCCAATTCTTAGGACAGCAAACTCAAGATATGAGCTTAACTCTGATGTCTGTGATCTTGTACTTTCATTCATGTTTAATGAGAAAACATTGAATGTGGGATCAGGGATTTTGTATAGTGCTTGCCAGATGCCCAAGTTTAACTTATGAGATTATGGAAAGAATGTAACTGAGCCTTGGGCCCCATATGCCAGAACTGAAGGAACTGCTACAGAACAGATCAGCAGAGACAAGTCTTTAGCCGTTTGTATTATTACTCTATATGAATGTGCAATTGCAGTGTCTTTGTTTTCTGAGTTGCTGTTAAGTTCTTTGGGATTCTTTGTTTTAAGTTAAAAAGTGATTTCTGTTTCTTGCTTTTTCTCTTGTATAGGCATTATGTACAGTGAATCTATAAGGTTGAATTTTCTTAAAAGTTAAAACTTAGTTTTCCTACAAGATTGTGCTTCATTTCCATGGTGCCCCCCTTTTAGTGTACCACCTCACATTAAAGATTATAAGATTCATCCTTGGACTCTCAGCAGATACATTTGAGCATGGGTTGTCTATAGCAGATGAATTGTAAGTGAGGACTTTGCTTGGTTTCTATATGTAAATCACCATGTGTATCTATAGACTTTAACAATACCATACCTATTGTGTAGATACTAGCCACGTTTTGTGGGGAGAAGATGCTTTTCTCCAATACCGGACCTGAGAGAAAGCTGAGAATGTAAGGGAGATATCTGTGACTGCCCATGAAAAGCCTGTGGTCTTGATTTTATCCAACAACACATAAAACTGGATGTGCCTTTGATCTGAAGATAGACATTATCCACATATTCACATGTGTTCCCATCACAGTTTCATCCTCTTTCCTCCTGCCTCTTTTAAGTATAGAGTCTCACCTGTATGTTCTTTAGAGAGTTCTTTATGACATGCCTAGGAAAGAAAAATATTTGTTGTGGAATACTTGTTTACACTGTGTGATAGTGTGTCAGTGTTATTGTACTAATAAAGAGCTGAATGACCAATAGGTAAGCAGAATGGAATAGATGGAATTTCCATGGAGAGAGAGAGAACTCTGGGAAGTACAGGGGTGGAGAAATACCAAAAAGATATGGAGCACGTTGGACATACAGTACAGAGGAGAGTTAATGACTCACATGGTAAAATGTAGATTAATAAATAGTTAATTAAGTTACCAGAGCTAGTTGGGGAAAGAACTAGGCTAAAGACCAAGACTTCATAGCTAATACTAAGTCTCTGTTTCATTAGTGGGAAGCTTGAGGTCCCATAAAGGAAAGTCTGACTCCATTTGAGATGAGATATGCAGTGCATTTGTGGCTTGTTATAAGGGCTAAGAGATGGCCAAAGATACACCGTTGGTATTTTAAGCACAGTTGATAATTAGAACATAACTAGAATTGAGTGAAGAAAATGTGCATGGCTGGTCCTCTTAAAATGCATAAGGAACACAGATACTTTTACTCTGTAAACAGATTTTTGTATAAAATGCAGACCTAGCTAAAGCTACCTGGAGAGAACAAAGCAGAAAAGATGTACCTCATGCCTTCTCTCCCTTTCTGATTTTAAGAGATTTATGAACACAGAAGCTCTTGGATCAGTACTAGAGCTTATACTTAGGTTTGGTAATAACAATTTTGGCACAATTACAGCCACATAAACCATGTGCATTATTGGAGTCACTTGCTGGAAAGAGAGGTCAAACATTCCCAGATTATATTTGATTACATTTCAGCACTCTCTTGATAAAAGGACAATTCTTTTTTTTTTTTCTGATTGAAATATATTATGCCATAGGCTTGAATATGCCATTCCTTTGACAATACTTCTGCCAAAATTACTAATCATGGCTTTCTAGAATGCCATGTCTATCATCATGGTTATCTGAAGGGCAATAATTGTCCCAGAATAGGAAATTTATTTTAGAGTAAACTTATTTAAAAGGTGAAGTCACTGGTACATGAGCTAGCTTGTTGGAAGCCCATTCCTTATGGTGGGATGCCATGCTCAGCCTTAATGCATGGGAGAGGAGCTTGTCCCTGCCCCAAACTATTGTGTCATACTTTGGTGACTCCTCATGAGAGTCCTTACCAGTAAGGAGAAGTGGACTAAGGGTGTGCTGGGGTGGGGAAGGCAAGATGGGTGGGAGGAGGAATGAGAGAAATGTGATTGGAAGGTAAAAGGAAGTTTAAATGAATGAATAAATTGTATAAAAAGTGGACTCACATTCTTCTAATTTACAAATTTAGCTTCTTCATCATTAAAAGCAGTTGTCCTTGTGGAATGACTATTTGAAGACACGTGTGTCTTCCAGGTATGAGACCTTGAAGTGTTTTCAGGCCTGTGATAAATGTAAACAGAACAACAACAACAACAACAACAAAAATGTGGTAGCAACTATGAGTAGCACAGACTCTTCAGAAATGAAACACATCTACCACCCAAGAAACTGTGAATGGGTTAAGTGCTTTAAATAGTAACCACAGCTTTGTGAGTTCTCATAAAACCCTAGGTTTAGTAGTTATAATTTTCTTTGGCATGAATTTAATCTGTATGCAAGCAGACACAACCTAAATAATTTTCTTCAATTTCTTAACCCTTCACTACCTAAATAAAATATGGTAAGAGAGATTATCTTATATCATAATACTTATGACATATGTATACATAAGCATAATTTGTAAATGGAGTGCAAGCAAGATATAAGAAGAAACTCAGTGAGAAATGGATGGATGGACCTTCATGTATAGGTGGATTCCTTTGTTGACTACTTGGCTGTAGCCTACACTTTCCCACTTTCACTTTGTAAGGCCAACAGTCACAGAGTTTAGTGAAAACAGTTTAGATGGTATCTAAATATTGCTGAGTAGATCTCATAAGAATGCAATGTTAATGGGACAAGGCTGTGTGATATGAATTAGAACTAGCTAAAGGAAATATACATCTAAACTTTGATGTAACAGCAAAATAACTGTCATGTCCAGCTGTGGTTTAGATGTGTCCAAAGGCTCTGATGAGGCTGTTGCCTACCACTTAAAACTATATCTGCTCTCACCCTTACCAAACACTGGATTAAAATTCATATTAAATGACTTGTCTTAGCATCCTACCACAATGAGCTCCTCTTGGTTCTCTGCTTTTCAGGATGGGTCATCCTGGAAAACCCTTCCAGTTTTTTGACTAATATATCATGTGATCATTCAGACATTCCTGATCCCCTTATAGTAGCTTATACATATTTTCTGTAACCTTCCAGAGTTAAAATAAATTATTTAATAAAGTGTTATAATTGTGTGTGCACTGGTCTATCTTCCCACTAGTCCTTCAACTCCTTAAGGAAAGAGAATGAGTCATAAATGTGTGTGGCTGAGGCTCAATGTTCAATAGGAACAATTTCATTATCAATGTTAGGGCCTTTATTTTTAAACATTATTTACAGCCTCTGACTATTGTTAAATAAATTTATTCACACACAAAAATATGTATGTGTTTGTTAGTGGGGGAGCTTAGGTGTATTATCTAACAATGTGCTAAAATTGGCCCAGAGACCTAAGGATTAAAAATGACAGAATGGGCACAGATCTCAGTAGAATTGAATAAAATGCTCTACATAATAATGAGTCCTCTTGGCCAATTCATTAATTCTTTAAGCACAGCACTAAAAATGCATGTCATGTTTTGGGATCTCCTGGCCTGGGGACTAGGGCAGGTCAACTCATCCTAGGCGAATCAAGCCATCCAGAGCCTGCTGACATCTCATTGATAATCCTGCCTCAACCCACCAGGAGAGGAAGTGTCTTAGACCCAACTGCACTCATTGTGAGATCCATCCAAGTATTAGAAGTGCTTGTACCCACCAAAAGAGAACCTTTGACCCATACCCACCAGGAGAGGAAGAGACCCTACCTGTACCCACTGGAAGAAGGGATGGAGAGACAACAATATAAGAACACAAAAAGACCAATATGGTGCCACCAGAGTCTACACCACCAAGACCTGAACATCTCAATACAGATGACAGAGAAAAACAACCTTAAAAACACCTCCATGAAGATGATAGAGACCCTAAAAAAAAATGAGAAAATCCTTTAAAGAAATGAAAGAAAAAATTCAAGAAGTGGAGAAAAAGACAACCAAAAATTGTAAGAAATAATTGAAACAGTGCAAGGATTGAAAGCTTAAATACAGACAATTAAAAACAAAAACAAAACAAAACAAACAAACAAACAAAAAAACCCCATTCCAAGGAAATGCTGGAATTAGAAATGCTGGGTAAAGGAACAAGAACTATGGATGCAAGCATAACCAACAGAATACAAGAGATGGAAGGGAGAATCTCAGGCATTGAAGATAAAATAGGAGAAACAGACTCATCTACCAAACAAAATCTTAAGTCCTACAAATCCCTAATAAAAAATATAGAGGAAATATGAGACATTGTGAAAAGGCCAAAGCTAAGAATAATAGGTACAGAAGAAGGCAAAGAAACCAATCTCAAAAGTGCAAAAAAACATAATCAGCAAAATCATAGAAGAAAACTTTCCCAACCTAAAGAAAGACACGCCAATGAAAGTACAAGAAGCTTTCAGAACACCATATAGAGTGGACCACAAAAGAAAGTTCCCTCACCACATAATAATCAAAACATCAAACTTACAGAAGAAAGGAAGAATATTAAGAGCAGCAAAAGAAAAAGGAAGTAGCATATAAAAGGAAAACAATAAGAATTACATCTGACTCCTCCATGGAAACTCTGAAAACCAGAAGGTCCTGGATAGATATTCTACAAACACTAATTGACCACAGATGCAAGCCAAGACTACTATATCCAGCAAAGCTTTCACTCACTATAGATAGAGAAAACAAGATATTCCATAACAAAAACAGATTTAAACAATACATATCCACAAATCCAGCCCAACAAAAAGTGCTGGAAGTTAACTACATTTACAAATACATAGGCAATAGATAATCCCATTTTACCAAAAGCCAAAAGAAAAACAGGGTAAATCCACACATAGTACCACCAACTAAACGAGTCCAAAACAAACAAATATTAACAATCAATGGTCATTAATTTTCCTTAATATTAATAATGGTTTAAACTCACCTATAAAAACACACAGGCTAACAGAATGGATACAAAGACAGAATACATCCTTCTGCTACATACAAGAAAAACACCTCAACTTCAAAGACAGACATTACCTTAGAGTAAAGGGTTGGGAATTGTTTCCCAAAATAATAGACCTAAGAAACAAGCTGGTGTAGCTATTAAAAGAGATAACAAAAGTCATTTCATATTCATCACAGGAGAAGTTCATCAGGACAAATTCTCAATTCTGAACATCTATGCCCCAAATACAAAGGCACTCATGTTCATAAAAGAAACATTACCAAAATACAAATATCACATAAAACCTCACACACTTTTAGAGGGAGGCTTCAACACCCCACTCTCACCATTAGAAAGGACCACCAGACAGAAACTTAACAAAATAACTAACAGAAGTTATGACCCAACTGTGTTTAACAGACATCTATAGAACATTCTATACAAACACAAAAGAATATACCTTCTTCTCAGTGCCACATGGAATCTTCTCTAAAATTGACCACACACTTGGAAACATACCAAACCTCAACAGATACAAAAACAAAGGAACAACCCCTTGTATGTTATCAGACTTCCATGCTTTAAATTGAGAATTCAACAACACAAACTGCAGAAATTGCAGAAAATTTAAAAACTCGTAGAAAATGAACAACGTGCAATTGCACCATTCCTGGGTCAAAGATGAAATATAGAAAAAAAAAAAAAAATTAGAGCCTCGTCTAATACCTGATGGAAACAGAAGCAAAAAAAAAAAAAAAAAAAAAAAAAAAGACAGAAAAAAAATTAAAAACTTTCTATAATTCAATGAGATTGAAGGCACAACTACCCAAACTTATGGGATACTTTGAAAGTACTTCCAAGAAGAAAGTTCATAGCACTAAGTGCCCACATGAAGAAACTAGAGAATAGTCACACTAGAATTAATAGCACAACTGAAAGCTCTATAAGAAAAAGAAGCAAACTCACCCAGGAGAAGTAGACACCAAGAAATAATCAATTTGAGGGCTGAAATCAAAGTAAAAACAACAATAACAACAACAACAAAAAATACAAAGAATCAATGTAACAAAGAGTTGGTTCTTGGAGAAATTCAACAAGATAGACAAAACTTTATCCAAACTTACCAAAAGGCAGAATGAGATCATGCAAATTTTCAGAATCAGAAATGAAAAGGGAGACATAACAACAGACACTGAGGAAATCCAAAGAATCTTCAGGTCATACTTGGAAAACCTGTGCTCTACAAAATTAGAAAATTTAAAGGAAATGGACAATTTTCTGGATAGATATCACTTACCAAAATTAAGTCAAGAACAGATGAGTAATTTAAACAGGCCTATAACCCCTCATGAAATAGAAGCAGTCACCAAAGTCTCTCCACCAAAACACCCCAGGGCCAGATGGTTTCAGTGCAGAATTTTACCAAAAATTCAAAGAACAGCTAATACCAATACTCCTCAAAGTGTTCCATACAATAGAAGCAGAGGGTTCATTGCCCAACTCTTTTTACGAGACTACAATTACCCTGGTACCTAAGCCACACAAAGATACAACTAAAAAGAGAGCTAAAGACCAATATCCTGTAGTGAGATAGTCCTTCTGTAGCACTGACCACACCCATTGGGGGGTGGAGCCATGGGCGGAAGTGACCTGTGGAAGGAGGTCAGAGGGGGCCAAGGAAGGCACTCTCTTGCTGGCGTGACTGGGACAGGAGAGGATCGGGTTGAATTTCTGGTGTTCATCTGTCTAGGTTGTAAGTTATTTCTCTCTGAATAAACATCTATTCGGCCTATTTGTTTATCCTGATCCTTATTTACGGCGATATCTGGTGTCAGAAGCGGATTTACCTGGGTTTCGCCCCCAGGCGGCAGAAGCTGCCCCCCTCCCCCACCTTCCCCAATGGGCAGGGTTTAACCAGGTGGACTCACCACAGCTTTGGGACATTTGCCTCTTCCTTACTGCAAAGGAGATCTTTGCCGCTAAAGCAGACCTGAGAAGGCACTTACCGCTTAACATTTTTTTGCCCATTTCCGCACAGGACTTTGCATTTGCTCAGAGCCACTCGGCTGCACCTGCCTGGCAGCACCCACCCAGCTTGCACGCATTTCGTCTTGTGTTACAAGTAACTCCAAAAGTCCCCTTTTAACAAAATTCTGCTTGTCATAGTTTGTTAAGAGCTATTCTACAGGGACCGGAATCAAAAGGATTGTCTGCTGCCAGACAATATTTGGCGGCACACTTCTAGGCAGAACCGGAATAAGATGGGCCTCGGCGGCTAGGCACTATTTGGTGACACACCTCCAGGCGTAGCTACAACAAGCTGAGATATACAACTTAAAGCATCAAAGTTCCAGGACAGCAGAATTACACCTAAGGTAATTGTAACATCCTTTGCAATTTAAGCTGATATAAAATCTGAGATAAATTAATCCATAACTATGGCAGATAATTTTACTATGCAGAACTTTAGGAATTATTTTACTTCATATGTAGAAGGGATTTTAGCAGAAGAAACTTATGACTGGACCAATATATACTTTTATTTTGTAATAGCAATGGGTTTCATCATTAACATGATATTCTTAAAGAAATGGTTTTAGATTACAGCAAACAATAAGGAACTTGTACAAACCATAGGAGACTTAGTAACAAGGATTCGAAACATTGAAAATGATAGAATTCAAAGCATAGAAAGTATAGAAAGAAAGGTTCAGAATATTGAAGATGGCGTTGGCGAGCTGAAAGGTATAATTTGTTTCATGTCAGATACCTCAATAACCAGAACAGAAACAATGCAATGCATTAACAAACTAGCAGAAACAGCTCGCTCCTGGTCGGAGGAAGCTACTAATAAGTTTAAAAAACTGGAACATCAGATAGAAAGACTAGATGACAGAATCTCTTCCATGTCTGAGGATAATGGCAAGCTAGCAGATAGAACATTGTTTCTGGAAGGCAGTTTACACGCCATTCAGATAATATCTAAGGATGATAAGATTAAAAACATGGAATCATTTGTAGTTGGAGAAAGTAAGAAACTGACTGATGCAATGAAGTCTCTAGAAAGTTATTTGATTCAAGAAGTTCAGACACTAAAAGAAACAATGGTGAATAGATTTCAGGCTTTAGAAGACCTTCAGTCTGATACATCAGAAGAAGAACTACAGGTAACAGGGCATGAAAAAGATTTAAAATTTTCCACACCATTTAGGGTCAGGGGAGCTTTCCCTGTATCTATTCATGAAAAGCCAGCAACGAAGAAACATCCAAAAGGTGTCGTTGCATATCAGTGGGAACCAATACGTATGAAAGATTTAAAAGGTATAAAGGAAGCAGTAGTCTCTTATGGCATGCACTCACCTTATGTGAAGCAATTAGTAGAATCATGGGAATGGAATAACAAGGTAACCCCTAAGGATTGGGATCAATTAATATCAGCTGTCCTTGAAAGCTCCTCTCAATTAGAATGGAGGGCTTTATGGAGAGAGGAAGCAAAAGCTCTTGAACTTCAGGGCTTAAAGAAAGTTTATAAAGCTCCCCAAGATAAAATTCTTGGTGAGGGTCTCTATGCTGACTCAGAAACCCAAGCTGCCTATAATGAACACATCTTGTCTCTATGTAGAACAGCAGCTTTGAATGCTTGGGATAAGGTTCATGAATTAGGAGAGAGGATAGAACCCTATACCAAGATAAAGCAAGGACCTAGAGAACGTTTTATTATCTTTCTAGAAAGATTATCTAGGGCAGTACAATTAGAGACAGCAGACATAGATACTAGGCGAATACTCATAGAATCTTTAGCTTATGCGAATGCGAATCCTCAATGCAAACAGGTGCTTTGGCCTTTAAAAATGCGATCAGCACCCTTGGATGAATGGGTCCTATATACAGGCAACATTGAGTATAATGACAATAAGACTGAAGCATGGATAGGAGAAGCCATATCTAAAGGTCAGAGAAGATATCAAGATTACAGAGTTCCTTACTATGGTGACTTAGAAGCGTGGGTAGGAGAAGCCAGTCCCAAAGGTTTGAAGAGATATCAACATGTCAGATGTTATAACTGTAGTAAGATAGGACATCTAAAAAGAAATTGTAGGCAAAGCTTCCCTAGAAATAATACCCCCAGGAATGAATCAAACAGAAGGCCTCAGCCTCCTGGGTTATGTAGAAGGTGTGGCAAAGGCAGACACTGGACAAATGAGTGTAGATCGACCAGAGACAAGCAAGGAAACCCTTTACCATCGGGAAACTCCTTGGGGGGCCTCTCGAAGGCCCCCACGTCACAGGTGGTTCGAACATTCCCAGTCACAGTGGAAGACAATCTCCCACAGGACAATTAGAAAATTCTGTGCCTGTTATAAAAACTCATACTGCTCTGGATGACACTGACAGAAGTTGAATCAAACATGACAGAAGGAAATAAAAAACGTATATTTTGGCAAACTGCTATAGTCATAGGCCTAGATTGATAGTTAAGATGAATAATAGACTGAGGGTCTCCTGGACACAGGAGCTGATGTAACTATCATATCTAATAAATCTTGGCCTCAAAGATGGCCCCTGCATGAGGTAAATGTTCAATTCTTATGGATTGGAACCCTGTCTCAGGTAAAACAAAGCACGAGATGGATTGAATGTATAGGACCAGAAGGACAGAGAGGGAGGTTGAGACCATATGTGACTGATGTAGTGATAAATTTATGGGGTCGTGATCTATTACAGCAATGGAATACACAGATTAACATTCCTCCAGTATTAGATAGGAACCATAGACGACCTCATGATTGTGGAAAGAATACTGTTAAGTACTATACAAGACAGAGACCAAATATCCAAGCAGTACAAAAACAAAATACAAATGCTGAACAAACAGAGGAACCAAAAGCCCTACCTTTAAAATGGCTAACAGAGGAACCTGTCTGGGTAGGACAATGGCCTATGACCTCTGAGAATTTAGAATCTTTAGAAAGCCTGGTTCAAGAACAGCTAAATGCTAGACATATTGAGGAATCAACCAGCCCTTGGAATTCTCCTGTATTTGTGATCAAAAAGAAATCCGGTAAATGGAGAATGCTTACAGACCTGACAGCCATCAATAAAGTTATCCAGCCAATGGGCTCTCTACAGCCTGGAATGCCCTTGCCTTCTTTGATACCCAAAGAATGGCCTATTATAGTTATTGATTTAAAGGATTGCTTCTTCACTATACCTTTACAAGAACAAGACAAAGAGAAATTTGCCTTCACGGTACCTAATTACAATAATTCTCAACCGGTGAAGAGATATCAATGGAAGGTTTTGCCACAGGGAATGCTAAATAGCCCCACCCTGTGCCAATATTTCATACAAAAACCGTTAGAAATAATTCGTAAACAGTTTCCACAATCCATAATCTATCATTACATGGATGATATATTGTTAGCTGACTCTAAAGGAGAAATACTAGAAAAAATGTTTGAGAAAGTAAAGGAAGTTTTACCTCGCTGGGGATTACAAATTGCACCTGAAAAAATACAAAAAGGAGAGTCTATCAACTACTTAGGATATAAATTGGTCTACAGAAAATTAGACCACAAAAAGTACAGATCAGAAGAGATCGCTACCAGACTCCTAATGATCTTCAAAAATTACTAGGAGAGATTTCTCAACTGCAAACCATAATTGGAGTAGGAGGGCATGATTTGAAAAACTTGAAAATGGCCCTAAAAGGAGATAAGGACTTGAATAGTCCATGAATACTATCAGCTGAAGCTGAGAAGGAATTAGAATGGGTAGAAAAGAGGATACTAGAAGCACATGTGGACCGTGTGGATCCAAACCTAGACTGTATTCTGGTTATATTACCATCTAGAGAATATCCTTCAGGGATTTTGATGCAGAGAGAAGATATCATATTAGAATGGATATTCCTACCACATAAACAGAATAAAAAACTAAAAACATATATAGAAAAGATCTCTGACTTGATTATAAAAGGTAAATTAAGACTTCGTCAGCTAATAGGAAGGGACCCAGCAGAAATTATAGTACCTTTAACTAATGAGGAAATTTCTTCCTTATGGAAAGATAACGAATATTGGCAGAGAGCTTGCAGTAACTTTTTGGGAACAATTAGCAACAACTATCCCAAAACTGAGAGAATCAAATTCATAAAGAAAACGATTTGGATTCTTCCACGCATTGTAAGAAAAACACCTATTTCTGGAGTTCATACATTCTACACTGATGCAAACAAATCAGGTAAGGCAGGATATAAATCAGGAAAAATTAGCAAAGTGGTTCAAAGCCCTTACAATTCTGTACAAAAGGCAGAATTGTATGCCATTCTCATGGTACTTATGGATTTTAAAGAACCCCTCAATATAGTTACTGACTCTCAATATGCAGAGAGAGTCGTTTTACACATTGAGACTGCAGAATTTATTCCTGACAATACAGAATTAACTTCATTGTTTATACAGTTACAAGATACTATCAGAAAGAGGACTCATCCTATATATATATAACACACATCAGATCCCATACGGGTCTGCCAGGTCCTCTAGCACAAGGCAATGATGAAATTGATCTTTAATTGATAGGAAGTGTGCTAGAAGCCTCAGAGTTTCATAAGAAACACCACGTGAACAGCAAAGGTTTAAAAAAGGATTTTTCTATCACTTGGGAACAAGCCAAGGAAATAGTAAGGAAATGTCCTACTTGCTCATTCTATAACCAAACTCCTTTACCACCAGGCAGTAGTCCTAAAGGTATAAATAGGAATGAAATATGGCAAATGGATGTGTTTCATTTTGCAGAATTTGGAAAATTAAAATATGTACATCACACTATAGATACATTTTCAGGGTTTCAATGGGCTACTGCTCTGAGCTCTGAAAAGGTTGATTCTGTTATAACACACCTTTTAGAGGTAATGGCCATTATGGGCATACCTGCACAAATAAAAACGGACAATGCTCCAGCATATGTCTCCAGCAATTTGAAACAGTTTTTTGAGTATTACAAGATAAAGCACATAACTGGTATACCTCACAATCCTACAGGACAAGCAGTGGTTGAGAGATCCAATCGTACTTTAAAAGAAATGCTCCATAAACAGGCAGGAGGAACCAAAACACCCAAACACAGATTACATAATGCTTTATTAACATTAAACTTTCTTAATGCTGATGAAAAAGGAAAAACAGCTGCAGAAAGATACTGGACAATAGAAAAAACTTCTGAACTAAATCAGCCAGCTGGGCTAGTTTCCCAAAGCTCATTCATGCACTAGGTATAAATAATTAGTTCTACTGCCAGAGATTTCATAGACTGCCCAAGCCTCCCAATTGACATCCACATTCAGGGGACCTGGTTCAGTCTTATTATCTGTTTTATTATCAGATTTTCTAACTGCTCAGTCATTCCCATTTTAACACCAAATCTCATCAGTTTGATATGTTAGAGGCCCCATGTCAAAGCAAAAGGTTCGGCTTGGAACATTTTCTTTAACAGAGTATAATTTGTGTGTGTGTGTGTGTGTGTGTGTGTGTGTGTGTGTGTGTGTGTGTGTGTGTTCATATTTGGTTTTATGATACCAATAGTTCAATTTTATCTGAAGTTTTCTTTTCCTTTTTCAAATGCAGAGTCATATTTACATCAATTGTGTAACCAAAAAGAACCCCCAACTCTTCCTTTAAACAAGTAAAATAAATCTGTTTCTTCTTCAATTAAAATCAAGTCCTTTCCCAAAGCAAATAGCAAAGTCTTCTTAAAACACACTTCCAAACTCTTTACACAGTTCTATGTCAAGCTGGATTTTGCCAGATGTCGGTGATGCTTCTAGGAAAGCTGATAATGGACAATTGTTTTGAAGAAAAGTTAGAGTTGATTTCACGCCTGAAAATTAATTCCCAAATAAACAGCCTATAGTAGCTTTGTTGTTGTTGTGCTAAATCACTCTTTAAAAAAAAATGGTCTTGGCATTCTGAAGTATTCTGAGTAGCCTTCAATGTCACATGATCATGTGTGGCCTCTCAGAGGACCTCCCCTAACCCAGCTGAACTTACTTCACTGTAAAACTAAATGTGGCAGAAGAGAGGCATCTTCCCTCAAATCTGTAGGAGCCTGGTGTTCATTCACAGATACAGTGGTTTCCAAGATCATTCCCTCAAGATACTTAATTCTCCTGAATTGCTTTGTTTTCCTGGTATTTTGGTGTTGCATTTTGGCATGTATACAACAGTCAGTTTTCCTTCCTCACTTGCTCCCATGGGGTGGAGCTTCTGAAGTTTGTTCTTCTATGAAGGGCACTCAAACAACAAAAGGCTAGAAAGGAAAAATGTAATGCCCTTCTATCAACAGAACCTCCAGTGGAATGTTTCCCCTTCCTTCCAGAGTTGTATTTATTTGCTTGGTTATTCATCCTCTGGGGAAGTGGTATTTTTCTTTCATCAATTTATTAGCATTTCCTTTTAGAATCTGATATTCCAGTATATACTGATTCTATCTCAGAATATATCTTTTTTGATACTCTGGTTCTAACTGTACACAAAGAGCAGTATTTCATAAACAATCTCTCAATGTTATTTCATCTGAAGAATTGATCTCAGTTTTGTGGAACACTTTATCAAGGAAAAAAGTAGCCACCAAGCATTCTGGCACAGACCCTACTCAAAGTTGAACTATATATTCCTTCATTTCTTGTTTCTCATGCTTTTTGTCTCAAAAAGCAAAGCTTTATGTTTGATTCTGAGTTGCCCTTACTGCATGAGAACATGTCAAGTCTCTTTAGAAAGTATCCAGTGATATACCCATAAACTTTTCAGCATCTTTATGTCAATTCAAATACATGACCTTATGTGTTATTCTTTAGGGTTTGGGTTGTTTTCTTACACATGATGAGTTATTCTTTTCCTACCTGAAGTTTTTAAATGATAATTTTACAGTAATATACAACATCACTAATACTATTCTGTGCTTAAGATCACATAGACAGACAAGTGCACCTCAAAAATGTGTTGTTAGAATTTCTCCATTAAAGGTGGTGACTGTCAGCTTCATTAATGTAAAGCATCAAGTGAAGCAGAAGCTCCTGAGTCCAGGAAGCAATAGGGAAGAACACACAAGACAATAAAGAGGTCTTCAGAATCATAGAAATTACGTGCCAGGTTCCATCCTGAGCTAGCTGTGTTTGTAAAGAAAATTTACACCCGCTGCAAAATGCAGTTACTCGGTTTAAAAATGGAGTGAGCAAGCTGCATGATGTGGACTTTGAGGGAAATAAAATAAGTAAATGCATTGTGGAATACTTAAAATCTGACATAGTGATGGGCTCAGCAAAGAGCAATGGCCATAAATGGATATTTTTAAAATATAGAATGGGAAAATGACTGCCAAGACATCAATGAGCAGGGAAAATAGGACAATCTCATGTAGTTCCTTGTGTAATCCTATGTTCAGACAGTGATGGCCACATAAAACCACATGGAGGAAGAGACAGACAGGTAGACAGATAGACACACACCCATACTCTCAGATTTCTTTGCTTAACTGTGTGTTTTTGTGTTTCAGAAGTTGAGCTGATTAAACATAGTCTTTTTATTTGTCTGTATTCAACTGCCTATTTATTTTTCAATATAAATTATATTGTAAATACAGTTTTGATTATATTTAATTAAATGTTAGTATAAATTTTAATTTAAAATCACTGAAAGTAATTGAAACATTCCTAAATATATATTCATTGTTGTAATAAAATTATTGTTATATAATGGATAATTTCTTTAATATGCTTTCAATAAAATTGCTACCTGATTAGGTTACAAAATTTATGTAAAATATGATCTTGAATTCTAGTAAGCACTCTGTGTCTCTATAGACTCTCTCTGTCATCACTGTTAATTGAGATTATAAATTTGTTTACTCCGTGTTTTCCTCTTCCATCTTCAAAATTAATAAATAAGGTTTTTTTTCATATATAAGATTAGTCAAGAACAGACTCCTGAGAATTTTGTGCTATGATTGAGATGAGAAAAATCACTACTAAGTCCCAATTAATCCAATTGGGAGCAAATGCTGTGAAAAATATTCTGCTTCAAAATTAATTGTTCGTGAAGGCATTTCCCCTTCACATTTCTGACACAAGTGAATATTATTATGGATTGAGATTATTCTCTCAATTAACCTTTTCTTGAAAGGTTAATAGTGGTTTTTGTGAATTCTAAAAATATGTACATGGGAAATCACTGGTGTAAAAAGGAAAATATTGATTATAAAACAAAGTAAAATTCTAAGTCAAATAGGATGAGAATTTGCTGTAGAGCTATTTACTCTGAGCTGAGTGCTTTATTCCAGAAAGAAGCTCCTGGAGACACAGAAGGCTTAGAGGCTGTCCCTTTAAATTTGGTGAATAATTAATTCACAAGTCCCAGGAAATCCATTGAATTTACCAGGGTCCTTACACTACTTAATTCTTCTTTAAAATCATATGAGCAGTAAGGACTGCTGAGAAGGGCTCTGTGAAGTTCTTGTTTCTTGAGTCTTTACCTCCATGGGGTAGGCTTCTGGTGAAGCTTTCATTCTCCTGTAACCCCCACTCATACTCGTGTAAGTAATAGTAATGGATTCACTGGTGCACCAAGGTAGATCTGGGTGGTCACTTTTTTTTGCTTTGTTTTAGATTCCTTATTTGTTGCGAGTAGACATTTCTTTACATCTCCTAAGAAATTGCCTTCTACAACACCACTTTTCCTATCTACACATTCGTTGGTAAATATAATTTTAATTTTATGTAAGAAAGCCAACCTGGCTCTTTGTGTTTTCCTCCCAGGAGTAAGAACAAGATATTTGCCTTACAGAAGCTTCTAAGTTTGAGAAGGTCCCATTTATTAATTGTTGATCTCAGTTTCAGTGCTACTGGAGTGATGTTCAGGAAGCAGTCTCCTGTACAAATTTGTTCAAGGGTATCTTCCACTTTAACTTCTAAGGGGTTCAGTGTGGCTAGGTTTATGTTGAGGTCTTTGATCCAGTTGGACTTGAGTTTTGTATGCGGTGATAGACATGGGTCTATCTGCAGACTTCTACACACCATCATCCAATAGTGCCAGAACCATTTGTTGAAGGTGCTTTCCTCCCCCTATTGCATATTTTTATGTTTTGTCAAAAATCAGGTGTTTGTAGGTGTGTGGATTAATGTCAGGATTTTTGATTCAATTCCATTGGTATACTTGTCTATTTTTGTGCCAATACCAGGCTGTTTTCAGGATTGTAGCTCTGTAGTAGAGCTTGAAGTCAGAGATGGTGATGCCTCCTGAAGTTCCTATATTGTACAGGTTTCTTTTGGCTATCCTGGGTCTTTTATTTCTCCATATAAAGTTGATTATTACCCTTTCAAGGTCAGTGAAGAACTGTGTTGTGATTTCAATGGGAATTGCACTGAATTTATAGATTACTTTTGGCAAGATTGCCATTTTTACTATGTTTATTCTACCTATCCAAGAGCATGGGAGATCTTTCCATTTTCTGGTATCTTTAATTTCTTTCTTTAAAGACACAAAGTTATTATTATATAGGTCTTTCACTTGTTTGGTAAGCATTACCCCAAGATACTTTATGTTGTTTATGGCTATTGTAAAGGGTGATGTTTCTGTGATTTCTTTCTCAGCCCCTTTGTCATCTGAATAAATTAGAGCTACTGATTTTTTTTTTTTGAGTTTATCTTGTATCCTGCTAGTTTGCTGCAGGTGTTTATCAGCTATAGGAGTTCCCTGGTAGAGGTTTTTGGGTCCCTTGGTTATTCATTATGTGAACTATCATATCATCTGCAAATAAAGTTTGACTTCTTCCTTTCCAATTTGTATCCCCTTGATCTCCTTTTGTTGTCTTATTGCTTTAGCTAGAATTTCAAGTAAAACATTGAAGAGATATGGAAAGAGAGGGCAGCCTTGTCTTGTTCCTGATTTTAGAGGAACCGCCTTAAGCTTCTCTCCATTCAGTTTGATGTTGGCTGTTGGTTTACTGTATATTGTTTTATTATGTTTAGGTATGTTCCTGTTATCCCTGATCTCTCCAAGACCTTCATCATGAAAGGGTGTTGAATTTTGTCAAAGGCATTTTCGTTGTCTAGGGAGATGATCATAGATGATCATGTGGTTTTGCTTTTTCACTTTGTTTATTTGGTGGATCACATTGATAGATTTTCATATGTTAAACCATCCCTGCAACCCAAGGATGAATCTTACTTGGTCCTGATGGACAATTTCTGTGATCTATTCTTGGATTCGGTTTGCCAGTATTTTATTGAGTATTTTTGCATCAATGTTCATGAGGGATATTGGTCTGTAGTTTTCTTTCTTAGTTGTATCTTTGTGAGGCTTGGGTACCAAGATGATTGTGGCCTCATAGAAAGAATTTGGTAATGAACCTTCTCTTGTGTGGAGCAATTTGAGGAGTATTGGTATTAGTTCTTCCTTGAATTTCTGGTAGAATTCTGCACTGAAGCCATCTAGCCCTGAGCTTTTTTTTGGTTGGAAGGCTTTCAATGACTGTTTCTATTTCATTATGGATTATAGGTCTATTTAAGTTGTTTGTCTGTTTTTGATTTAATTTTGATAAGTGATAGTTATCCAGAAATTTGACTATTTCCTTTGAATTTTCAAATTTTTTGGAGTACAAGTTTTCAAAGTATGACCTGAACATTATCTGGATTTCCTCTGTGTCAGTTGTTATGTCCAGCTTTTCATTTCTGATTTTGTTAATTTGCATGTTCTCTCTCTGCTTTTTCGTTAGTTTGGTTAAAGGTTTGTCTATCTTGTTGATTTCATAAAAGAAGGAGCCATTCAAGAGAAAACTGAACCTAAGAAATATTCCGAGACCTATAACCCTGACTCCAACTAACAATCTGAGCAACAGTGGGAAGACTACCGTAAATGCCCTTCCCTGATAATGAGATCAATAACTAACTTATCCACCATCATGGAGCCCTCATCTAGTACCTGATGGAAACAGAAGCAACACCCATAACTAGATACTGAGCCAAACTGGAATCCAGATTTAGAGAGGGAGGACAAGACCAGGCTGCAGAAACACACAGAGACAGCTTACCTGAATAAGGGAGAGTTAATAGGCCCCCAGACTGATAGCTGGGAATCCAGCATGGGACTGACTCAGACCCCCTGAACAGCTAGAAGGCCTGAGCATTCTAAGGGACCACAGACAGTGGAACCAGGATGTATTCCTGGTGCACAAAATGACCTTGCAGGCACATCCCCCATGGAGGAGTACTGCCTTAACCTAGAGACAGGAAAGAAGTCCTAGTCCTCAAATGACTTGACAGATTTAGATGACCCCTCCTGAATGGCATCACCCTACATGTGGAGTGGGGTAGGGAGAGGGTGGTAGGAGTGAATGTGAGGGTGGTAGAGAGGGGAATAGGGAGGGAGACAGATGGAATTGGGATCGATATGTGAAATAAAAATAAAAAACAAATTAATATAAAAAAGAACAAGATATTTATACATAATTCGACTTCAGTGGGATATAATTCATTAGAGGCAGGGGAATTATTTAAATAAATAAACTAATTTGCTTATTATATAAAATATCAAGTGTCATTAAAAACAATAATATCATAAATAAATCTGCAATGCTAGTATGGACAACATGCGATAACTCATCTGTTAAATGTGGTGTAATAAACTTGGTAAGTTAAGATCGACTGTAACAAATTTTGGTTTCATTTGAAAGAGAGAGAAAGAACTGCCTTTTAAATTGTGAATGCAAAACACTGAATGAAGGACTCAGTAAATACTGTACAGTGGGGAAGTCCTGGTGAGTCCAGAAGCACAATAATGCTGCTCCCAACAGAGAGACCTTAAACCAAGCACTGAGCTTTACTGCTCTGACTCTACATTGTATTAACAAGAATGCAGATTAATCTGTTTTCTGAATGCCACTCCCTCTTGCTAGCAAGGATCAGAGCATGCAATAAACCTGAATTTGCTTTACAGATAGAGTTGGGATTCACTTTCTTATCATCATTATCCTTAGGGCCAGAAGTCAGAGAGAAAGAAAAGTAGCAAATCAAAATGTTTAAACTTTATAATGTGGTGCATTCACATCAATAAAAAACAAAACAAACAAACAGAAAAAAAACAAACAAACTGTGTAACGTAGGAGTCACAGCCTGAAATGAATAATCCAGGAGACCAATGCAGAATGAAAGATGTGATGTTTGGAAACACAAACAGACTGTACAAGGCTTTAAATAAAGACTCTAAGGATTTTGTTTTGTTCTAGACCAGAGGAGATTGCCTGAAAAAAGAGTATTTATGAACGAAGGTAACCAAATATAAGTATCTTTTCCATAAAAGAATTCCGGATCTAATAGTAATAAAATGATGAACATTGCTACCTGAGTAACCACAGACTTTCAGAATAAGGATGCGGGTTCAATACTTGTAAAGTCTGAATTTCAAAGATAAAATTGAGAAAGTCCAACTAGTGCTTAGGTTCCGAAAAGAACTGACATGATGAATCAAGAAAAGTAAAAAGCAAGTATGACCTTGTTGAAGATGTATCACCAAGAAGTGGTTCATAGGAACAAGAGGGAAAAGTCTATCTTGTTTTCAGCCTTTCAAAATGATGGGGAGAACTTGCGGATGAGAAGGAGGTTGTGGTTGGCACTGAACCAGAGTTTGTGATTAATCGCATGCATGCCCTGTTCGTTGTTAACACTGGGTCACTGAATGTGTATATCCTAACTCAGAAGAAGGGAACTATCAGAGTGCCACCCTCTGGCTGAATGATCACACAGTGATCACACAGCAGCACCCGTGATGATGAGTCTGCTGTGTTCTGCAGGGATGACACGCACGTCAGCACTTATGTACCACTTATCCAAGGCTTTCACTTTACTCATCTCTGCCCACACAGGGTCAGATTCTAAAAATAAGCTCGATGAAGAATTAAGCTGGTAAATATTTGATTTAGAAACTAATCTGTTTTTCCTTTTGTCTCTCTCAATTTCAGTTGTACTTTACAGGCAACAGACGTTCACTTTATCAACATGACTTTATGTTTCAAATTGAAAACACTTCACTGGTTGACCAAACTTATCATTCATTAGGAATGTCCACATCTGGTCCTATGGGGAGTCCAGTGTTTGCATTCCTCAAGCCTTGCTGCAGAGCTGAGCTGATTTCCTGGCCAGTTTATAAAGCTTAGCTTTTTATAGCTACTCAATGTACAGGCAGTATAGCCTATACCTCCCTGAAGCAGTTTCTTTCTTTTCCCATCTGTTCGAAAAGCATCATTCGCACTACATAAATTCATAGCATCTGGAAAGGAAAATGAGCCTGATCAAATCAGTCAACTAACAGGAATAGACATATTTATATTTTATTTTGGGGAAATTAATAATAAAACAAGATTAATAAGAAGCAGCATGAGGGCTGGATAGTTGGTTTATCAGTTAAGTGTGATAATGCATTGCTTTTCCAAGGGACCTGGGTTCAACTCTTAGCACCCAAGACAGGGCTCAGAACTACATATAATTCTAGCTCCAGGAGTCTGGAATTCTTTCCTGTACTTCAAGGCACTTGCACACACCTGCATATCCTGCTGTGCAGACATACACATATATATATACATAATTAAGAAAACATGCAAAAAGCAATATTTAATAATGAATTCAGTGAAATTATTTTAATGGATTTGATCACATAAATGTTTCTAGGAAAAAAATCAACATAATTCAAAGTAGCAGTATAACTGTAGAGAGACATATGGCAAGCATTTGGAGGATAAAGAAAGTGGGGCTGGAATGAGCATCAGGACTATTGCTCCAGATCAATTTGGAGACTGTGACAAGTCTTTATCTTCAGAAAGAAACCTCTTTATTATGTCTTCAAACAGACTGCATGGTAGATCAAGTCCTCACTGCTGTCCATGTTGGAGGAGGTTGTGAAGGCATTTGTTGATTATATTCTCGGGAGGCATAAAAACAATGTGTTCATTCACTCGGGTTTCCATAGCTGTTCTTACATTTGGTACACATTGTTTGAGGGACCAACAGAATCTTTCTGAACAAGATTGGAACAAATTAATGTGACTGTAAACATTGCAACAGATATTGATCAGTCGTAGGTTAGATTGTGACTCTGGATGTGAGCAAAATAAGATGAAGGAGTTCATATGGCCAAAGCAGATTGGCTGGTCCAAGAAAAATCAGGATTAGCAAGTGAGTATTCTGTGATGTCTGGTTAAATAGGAGACAAATATGCATATTACATGACACTCAGTGTAACTTGGGAAGAAGACTGGACCCTGTTAAGAAAAGAAGAGAAAACACTGTGGATAGGTTTGAGGCAAAGGAGTTAATTTGAAATTGTAACACTAGACTTGGAAAGTAAGGCTGGAACAGTAGAATAGAGTTAACTTCTGTTTGGACCTTTTCTGACATTTCAAAAATCTTTGTGCATTTTTTGCACTGTTTTGTTCCCACACACACACACATACACACACACACGCATATTGACTGGATACTAATTTTTCAAAGAAGCTTCTAATTTGATCAGATCAGAGATATATGGCATAGAAAAATCCATTAAAGCAAATAATTTTCTCAAGGACCCCATAACTTCTAAGCATCTTTCATGTATCCAACTTATCTCAAATATAAGTGCCATTGCATCTAGAAACAAACATAGATATCCAAGTCGATATAATTCAGTTTGTGGATGTGAGATAAAATAGAAAAAAGCATTTTACTGATGGTATTAAATGTGTATAATTTATGACAGGACACTAATAGTGAACAATCTGCAAGATAAGGTACTGTCACTATTATTTATGTTCATGTGGGTGCATTTAACATGTATACAATTTAATATATATTTACAACTATATATGTATATTAAGTTGTATGTATCATATCTAGATTAATGCATTAGTATTTTGTTGACCATATGAAGTAATCATTTTACTTTTTTCCATTTTGGATGTCAGTAATGTCATTTTGACAAGTCTCTTATTTTCCTGTAATAGAAAATTAAAGTTTATCTATGTATCCAAATAAAATATTGCATTTTGAAGAACATTTTCCTTTGCTTTGAATTTTCTTTAATTTCACATCAAGATTAAGTTGGTGGCTTCTTCATTTACATAATGGTGTATCTACTATAAACTGGTGGAACATATATGATCATTTCTTTAAATATTCTAGAATGGGTATGGGATTAATGTAGGCTTATGTTATCCCTAAATTTCACTTTACGACAGGATGATATAAAATTATGTGTGACAAAAGGAAATAATACTAATGAAATATTGGAGGAGAGATAGAAACATCTATTTGAGAAGTTGCAGACTCAGTCTCCAAGTTACCTAAGTCGATGTTAATCAAACTTCTTTGAAGTAGTGCTTGATTCAGCCATGGAATACTCACATGAGATCAAAGACCTTTCCTAAGTTTCCCACATTATATGAAGGAATTTAATACTCATACAATTAATTTTAATTTACTTAGGAAATATTGATAGCAGAAAAAAGAAGCATTACTCTCCCTTCACATTGTCTTATAGATTCAATATTTGGACAGAGTTAAGACTATCAACTATCTATCTATCTACCTACCTATTATCTATCTATCTATCTATATATATCTATCTATCAGTCTATCTATCTATCTATCCATTGTTCTATTCATCTACCTCTCATTATCAAACTATCACTTATCTATCTGCCAATCACTTATCTAGATTGCCACTATCTATACCTATCTAACATATATTTACAAGTAGATAACAGATATATCCATCCTATTCTTTTTAATTGTCTGGGCATTCATTTCTAGATACTGGATAGGTTTAGAATTTTGTTTTATTTGAACACAATACTAGATTAAACCTTTTGTTGAAATAACCAGTAAACTGACTCCCATCTTTCTTGTGTGTGTGTGTCTAACTTTTGTTTCTGGAAAATTGTTGACTCAAGTTAGTGTGAGAATAAGCCACATAGTAGAAATAAAATTTAAAATCTATTAGATAATTCAATACTGAATTTTCCATATAATTAGTGACCTTTCAATGTTGAGTAATTTACCGGGTCACCCATTGTCTATATTTCATAGTTTCTTCCTTGATTAAATTATAAAATCTCTTTATTATAGTCATATCACATTGTTTTGACAGCTTCTACTGACAGATAAACTTTTCATAGCCACCAGACATATGGAAAATATAGTATTGTCCTTTTCGTTTCCCATAAACCTTAAGTCACTGTTCAAGAGACAAGTAGTTAGAAGAACACACATTTGAATGAATCTACCATTTTGCAAACTGCCTGGGACATGGTACAGCATGGTTGTAGGGGGGGATAAAGAAAAAATGCAATGTTCAAAACTCAACAGTTAGAATCTAGCTCCTGGACACAGGAGGCATAGAGAAACCCACTGATCAGATGCAGTAGTCAGGGTGCACAGGATGGAGATACACTGTGTCTAAATGCATACCTTCCTTTCTTAAATGGAAAACAACACATATCCATTCTACCTCTGTATCCTCACTCACAGTCCTCTGGTGCCCTTCTCAGCTCCACGTCTATTTCTTATAACCATGCATTCTGTTACATGATACACACACACACACACACACACACACACACACACACACACACATATTCTATACACATTAAAACATTAAAGAACAATTGTAAAAAGGGAAAAAAACAAAAACGAAAAACATTCAATGACAACTGGTGATGAATTGGAAAAATGTAATAAAAATGAAACTTTTAGCGCCTTTCAATTATCTACAGTTCAAACTAAGTTTAAAATTCTTTGAGAAATCTACAAATTCCATTACCCCCATTTTTCTTTCCTAGAAGACAAAATTGTTCTGTCTCAGGCATGTAGAGGTTGATTTTTCATGAAGTATTTGGCAATGAGGAAGTAATGGCTCTACTCAAATCTTACATATTGTCATGATGCAAAGTCAATTTTCAATATTCAATCTACCTGAGAGTAAAACTTGTTATCTTGTGGCAAAGCACCTCACATTCATTTAGGAAAAGAAGAAAGTACAGTTAAAATGCACAGCCCAGTGTTCATTAGCATTCTTCAAACAAATGCCTGAATATCTTTAGACCATGGGGAAATACAAGTTGGAGCTGAACACTTAAGAGAAAGCACAGTTTGTGGCTTAGTCCTAAATTTTGCATGCTAACACTTTTCATCTTAATGCTCAATAGCTACTCTCTAATGTTGCCTATAATGCATGTTTGCACTAATGGCCTTGCTTAAGTGACCAGACCAAACAACCATATGTGGGGCAAGTCACAGCATTCTTGTCAGTACTTCTACTTCAGATATGTCACTGCATGCTGCTTACTAGAGCTCTCTGTCCCGACAAGAGTCTCATCCTGAACTCTCGGGGAAGCAGTAGGACTTATTCAAATTCTGCTGTCACAGAATTGTCAAGACAAAGGATGGTCTCACAGAAAACATGCCTTTATGGGCACTTTGCAGTTTGACACTGCACACATGCAAGGGCACTGGACTAAGTGGCCACACATGTCCACATATGTTTACTGTTAAGGTCAAAGAGAAAACATTAGCAATCAAGTACATATGCCTTCTCAGGACAGCATGGGACCTGGGCCACAGCTTGGAAAAATGTTCCAACTGTCCTTACAAAGTTTGCCTCACCCTCACTTCCAGACGTTGTATTCATGTGCTCCACTCAGAAACTACCTAAATATTCACCCCTGCACTTGTGAGACCAAAGAGGTAAGAATGTCAAGATCTGCTTGTCATCACTGATCTGTCACTCTCCACAAGGAGGCCACCAGTCTGCAAGGCCCAGCTGTCTCTGCTGACACAGTCAGCATCATGGACACATTTCCCTCTTCATGGCTTTCTGTGCAGACCCTGATGAGTGCTATCATATAGTGTATGCACACATGCATACAGCATGTTCCCACCAGATGCTCATCCTTGGCAACTTAGGAAAACAATAATGTTGTTTTGTTTGGTTGTTATGGTATTAGACAAACTTTTCCAACCTGCTGTTTAAATACAATAAAGTCTAAACAAGTGTAATTATATAAATAATTTACACAAATCATAGTTATAGTTAGGCAGGTTCAATGATGTTTTTAACATTTTTCTCAGCTTGTTTTGAAAACATTGCAGTTATTTTTTTTTACTTAAACAAATTTTGGGCACATCAAGTTAATTGTGAAGTTCATGGGCTACACTTTATAGGAGGGTGAAGATGGAAGCTTCACCTCCCTGAAAATTTGCTTAATTTTGGTACGGTACCTGAGGCCCACAATAAGTACTTTACGATTCTGTATGATACTTTGTGAATATTATTGGTGACCAAAAGGCAAGAAAAGGCAAGGTTATTGTCTTCCTGAGTTAGATAAACCCAATCAGTAAAGCCAGTATTAAAATGCAAGTTTTCTAAGGGATGTTTCTAAACAGCATCCAGGTACAGACACCTGTCCTTGGGATTAGCAGATACTTGTTTGCTGTATGAAACCTACATTGTGATGGCTATTAGCATTTTTAAATGATTAGATGTGACTGACTATTATCTTTTAACCACAAGAGAATACTTACCTTTTTAACTGAAAATGGACCAATTTACAGAGTACAGAGTCCTTTTAAAGTGACTAAGTGAAGGGACATCACTACTTCATGACCCAGGACACTGTCCTCACAGATTTGGTCCCCATATCTCATTTACAACCGTAGGGTCTAGAATTCCCTCTTCTGTGGACTGTCATGGTAACCCCCTTCTCTGAAGCCCAGACTTATACTTTCATGAAACAACAAAAGAGCATCCTTATCTCTGATGGGTGCAGCAAAGGTGTGACTTATCTTCTTTGTTAGTAACACGGCTGAAGATTCACAAAATTCAATCCCCTCAATGTCATGTCTCAAATAAAAGGATGTTTATGACAGGCATTCCCAGTGAAGAGATGACATTAGCACAATCATGAGCCCAACATTGCTGTGTTTCTGAGTGAAGTTTAAAGACCTTTATAGTGTTCTTCCCTGGACTGAAACTAAGGTGTTGCAGGCTCCTCTGATTCACTGAAAACTGTCCTCAGTCCTAGTGCACTAAACTGGGAACACAGCTGAACAACAAATGCTGAAATGTCTTGTTGAGGAGAATCATAGTGTAAGCCCAGTTCTCTTAGTCTTATTGCACAAAGAATGTTGCTAAATAGAATGTACGTGCAGTTTTAACCAAGACTTAGAGTACCAGAAATGCTTTCTTTGATATAGAGAATGATGAATTAAAAACACATCATTTGTTAGGCAATATCATGACGCCAGTGATAGACTACAGAATTTGGTTAACTTTATCTTGGATTGTGGTTTGCAGAAGATCAAAGGAAGTCAGAAAGGAAACAAAGACTCATGAGTATTAGGCATGGAGCACTCATCTAATGTCTGTCAGTGTCATAATAAGAAAAGATACCAGAAGGAGAATATGGCTCCTCAAAATATCCTACCAATCCAGGGTTCTGCTGTGTCCACACAAGAAAAAGAAAGATGGGCTTATTCAGTTTTCTGACTGGTGAGTGTCTCTATAAATAGAGGAGGGCAGAAGGATGCTGGAGCTGCATGAGCAGTTGGAGAAAAGGTGTGTTTACCTTTTCCCCTGATTTTAAAGCATCCACATGGTTAGTTAAAACATTCAAGCCACTTTGTATTCGATGTGTATATTTTTATACCCAATGATGTGATAGCTCCTAGGGGACCAGATTCTCAACAAACTATCTATAAATACAATTTTCCATAGGCTGACAGCCAAGCACAGTAAGTCTTCTGACGGCTACATGGCCAAAGCTTTCAGTGTCTGCTAACATGAGCAACACAAATGGAAGGATCCAGAAATGTCCACATGAGGGTCCATGCTAAAGTATGTCCTTTCTGGATATGTGAAAGAACAAAGTGAATACATTTTGTTTACAGCATATTTAACATTCCAGCTGCATGTGATTTTTGTGATCTCATGCCACTAACTTTTTCATATATACAGTGACTTTTGTCTGCTACCTTAGGTCTTTTGAGTAGAATCTAGGTGTGTCTTTGAAGCCAACAGAGACCCTGGCCAAAAAAAAAAAAATACTACTGTTGTATCATTATCATTTGATATTAGAAGTAGTTTCTTCGAATATATCTGTGTGCACTCACCTGACAGTTAGTAAACAATCAGATTGTGAGGTTGGTAAAACTGACAACCATTGAAAAATAGAGATTGATCAAGATGGTTTTCATGTCACCCCAGTTTGAGTGACTTTGTTTTCTCCCTGACTCTAGGTTCTGATTTCTCTTTTAATAAACTATTTACTGTAGGAAAATTTATAAATAATTTTTATTCCCTCTTGAGGTATAAAACTTTGAAAAATTTTCTTGCCAATTTTTATCATCATACACATCTTCTTTATGCATGCTCATTAATGTGGTCATTGAGGATATTAGTAACCTCACCACATAGTGTCTATGGAGGGACAGAAATGAATGGTAATGAGTGTCAGCAGATGAAAATGTTCTAATGACAGGAAAAAATATCTAAACCCATGATTCACACAGTGTACTTTACATATTGGCCAATCTTAGAGCTCTCTTTTACTTCAGGGGAACCATGTTCAGATGGAGCTCTTGTTTCTCTTTTCCTGCTCCAGCAGCATCAAATAGTGAATCATTTAAGTTGGTTATTTTCAAAGCTACTTCTTCATCACTACTATTATACAGAACTCAGTTCTTGTCAAACTTGCAGGAACTAGAACTCATCAAGTCAACACTGCCTTTGCTTTTTACAGGGAAGGCTGTGTGGTTTAAGTTGGTTGTGAGGAGGCTGAGTGATGTTTGAGCCCAGGCTGGTTCCACAGTCTAGGAAGGGCTGCCATGTGAACAAATTGAATACAATTAGTTCTACAAAGCACCCTAGGGAATAGAAGACTGCAAAGGCATTGAAGATCTATCTTCCCTTCAAAATCTGTAGCTCATAAAGTCAAGAAAAGAAACTGTAGTACTCTGATTATTATCCAATGAACCTCAGTGGCACCTCTGGTATAGGTGGACACATGACATTCTGAAGTGCCTTTTCTTAGTTTGTGTTTTATTACTATGAAGACACACCATAACCATGACAACTCTTATAAAGGAAAATTTCCAATTGAGGCTGGCTTACTCTTTAGTTCATTATCATCATGGCTGGATGTATGGTGACATGCAGGCAGACATGGTGCTGTAGAAGGAGCTGAGAGTTCTATATCTGAATCTACAGGAATCAAGAAGTAGCAATGATACACTGGCTAAGTTTGAGTATTTGGGACCTCCAAGCCCACCCCCTAGTGATGAACTTGCTACCACAATGCTATACCTACTCCAACAAGGCCATACTTCCTAATAGTGGCATTCGCTGTGGGCTTATGAGAGTCATTTCATTCAAACCACCACATGCTTCAAATATACTATTATTATTAAGCTATTGGCTTTCTGTGAAAGAACAAGGTCATAACATTGTCCTTTTCCATTAGAGTGAATCCCAAAGGACCTGTCAATCATCAGGGAAGTTTGACCATGCTTATAAGGGCCTTCCATAGTGAAGACTTGGTAGAATTCTACAAAGCCACACCTCTGGCCATTGTCAATGCTTGCCTCTCTGTACATAGTAGTTCCTCTGGTCATTTTCCACTCTTAACCTTGGGAGTGCCTCATGATTTTCTGTTCACACTCTGTCTTCTGCAGTGTATGTCTTTTCTGTTAGAATTCACTTGATGGATTTCACAAGGACCTGGAGAACCACTGAAACTGAACAAAGGCACGGATATGCTGCTGTTATCCTGAGAACTGGAAGAGGTCTTCTGCTCTGTTATAGGCATTGACCTTAGGAAAGAATTTAGGGATTCTGACAGGTAGAGATGTCTCTAGTTTTTTGGCTGTGCACAAGTTAGTTTTTCCAAGATTGTATAGTAGATAGTAAATATCCAACATGTTCAGAGATCCCCATGTGAATAGTACTCAATAGTATACTTTACTATAACTTGACTGTTGAACTCTGATATCAACAAGATCCCAGGATCTATAAGTAGAAAACAAAAGTAGCTTCTAACTTTTGCTTAACTAGTTTAACTAGTTGCTGTAGAACATTGCTGTGGACACAAATATTCCAGTTGTGTGAATTTGTGTCTGCTGGCCTATGATAGACGCAGTGTGTCACAAGACTGGTAAGTGTTGGGATGCTTACCTTCCTCAAGGGAACTCAGGTCTCTGTAATATCTTCAGAGAACATCATTTAGATTTGAGAGAGAGAGCCTTTCCACTGCTCTTTTCCTTCCAATGCCCAAGTCTTGTTTAGCTGATTTGTTTGACCAAACTCACATGTGTGCCAAAACCTTTTAGAAGAGGAATCCCAAGACATCCTTGGTGGTCTTTAGGGGATCTTTACAGTGCTTGGTAACATGAAACCTGATCCAGGGTCCCAGCTACATCTGTCAGAATAGATTAAGTATATTCCCTTCTCCAGCATAGAGCTCTGAGGCTTAGTCTGAACTCAGGGTTCTTATCAGCTGAGTTAGTGCTTTTCCTGAATTCTGGCATAAAGACTTTTAAAAATTACTAATTTCATCTTTCCCCCAGTATTTACCTTACAATACTTTACCCCAATTTTGTCCTGTAATTCACATGCTTATGTATCTGAGATAGCTAAAATTAGAATGTGACCTTTAGGGTAAAGATTCCTATAATGCACATAACAGTCAGGGGTATCCCTCCCTATCTTAGGCATCTAATTAATGTATGTTGATTAAACCAGACTGCAATCAGCATATTTTGTATAATAATGTATAAATAGAGATCAGAAGCAAAATAATAACCCTGAAGATGAAGAAGTATCACACATGCTGTGTGACCTGCATACACTGGTTCTATTGGTGTTTTTAATGTCGTTCTTTGTGTTTTTGTCAGAGAGGGTCTTGCTCTGTTGCCCAAGGTAGTCTGATACTGACAATCCCCTGTCTCAGCTACTTCATATGTGTGAATGTTGGGGTGGCAGGTGTTTCTTACTGCCCATTTCTGTACTAATTGTTATTTCTTTTAAAGATTATTTTGATGTGTGTGCGTGCGAGCACATGCGCGTGTGCAAATGCACACACAGGCAGATGCCTGGAGACACCAATAGAGGGCATCAGATTTCCCCGAGCTAGCCTTATAGGTGGTTGTGATCACTCCCATATGAATGTTGGGGACTGTACTCTGGCCCTCAAGTACAACAGATATGCTTTAAAGTGCTGAGTTGCCTCCCCAGTCCTGTAGGGATGTTTGACATGCTTCCCGGACAGGTTGCACTAAGAATTATCTCAGGGATAGAGTGCACACACACTCACCTCTCTGTTGTTTTGTCTTAACTCTTTCCAATAACCTGCTCTCACATGATCCTAGCCTTATATTTTTCTGGTCCTACAGTAGTGCCTGTGTATGGAGTTCTGTCACAGAGACAAGCTCTGTGATACATTCGTTAGCACTTAAGTCCTCTCTAAACTGTTTGTAATTTTCCATCTTTCTCATGTCCCATCAATTCATGAGGTATCTGAGAAGTATGTCAATGTAGGAACCACTCTTCTTCCTCTGGTTGTCTGATGTTCATTTCAAATTAACAGAAAATTATAGTCAGATGATGAGAGCTCCCCATTTCTCAGGACCTTGCTGCATCATAGGCAGTTTGCTAAAGTTAACACCTAGCCCTGGCCAGATGAGTCACAATCTGCAGAGAGCGAGGCTCTGTACATCTTAAATCCAGAGGTCCTGAAAGACAGGAAGACATGTGTGGCCTCTTCTTCTTTGAAAAACAGTTTATTTACCTGAATGAGTCTAGTTTCTTTTCTGTCCTTCTCGTCCCCTACATAATAACCTGAGATTATTCCTCTTCTTTGTCCTTCAACTACAGTCCTTGTACTAGGTTCTTAACCCATGTTTCTCCACTAAACCTTCACATTTATCCAACTAAACTTTGAAAGTTCATCAGTTTTATACACACACACACACACACACACAACACAACACAACACAACACAACACAACACACACAACACATACCCCTATCTTCCAAGTTAAGCTTGGCAGGGTTTTTTTTTGTTTTGGTTTTTTCTTTTTGATATAGGATCCCAGGCTGCCCTTGAACTCACTACCTAGCTGAGGACAACTTTGAACTTCTGACACTCTTGATCTTTTGTCTCTGTCTTCTGGGTGCTTGGATCACAGACCTTCACTGCTATACCTGGTCTACATGTTGGGGATCAAACACAGGGCAGATGCTGGCTGAACATTTCAACCTTTGCCATTGAATAGTCTCTGCACTCACCATTCTTCACTAATCTATCGCCTCATAAACTTTTTCACACAGCCCATACATTTTCCTCCTTTCTCAGTAGCATCAGACATAATGGATACCACATCCGCATGAGTTAAGAAGAGTAGGAATGCTCTGACAGCTTATGATTCTCACTTGTCCACTATCTTCTCACGAGTTCAATCTTCCTGGACATTTGCTCTGCTATTTCCTATTTATGAAAAAAATAAGAATACATTAAAGAATATGTGAAACCTGTTTAAATTCTCATGGCTGCTCTCTGTGTAGGGTACAGAGGCCCTCACACAGTCTATAAATATGATCAACCCAGGCTTCAGAAGACATGGTCTAACCTGATGGACTTAAAGTTTTCCTTTCTTTTTACTTTATGCAGTAATTACCATTACAAAATTAAGCCTGTGGCCTTTCTTCTTCTCCTGTCTTCCCCACTGGAAGAAATGTCTGTGTCTACATCAAAGGGTGTGCTTAGATGACGAATAAACAGGATTGAGCTAAGGAGCTTTGCTGCCCTTTTATCCTTGGAATTCTAGCCTTTTTTAAACACTAAAGCTGCTGCAGGCTTATGAGTGGGAAGTCGGGTTATTACCACCAACCCTGTTTGCCTACCTCTGAGAAGAGGCTATAATGAATTAGCAGAGGAGAAAAAAGAGTTCCTTGGGCCTTTATCACACAACTCAGCCCTTGAGAGCTTAACCCAGTTTTATAATCAAAGGCTACTTCTGGTCTTCCAGATCAAGTTAAGTCTTTCTAGTGCCCATGTTTATAATTTCCTACTGCTGCCAGTATACACAAAGAAAGCCACTTCAAATGGGTGTCTACTGACCACTTGACGGACAGGCAAGGAAACAATGAATGTTCATACCATTGTTAACAGTATTCCTGCGGGGTTCAATCTCTGTCCTTCAAGGAAAAGAAGAAAGATACTGCTAGCAAATATTAATTATTATTGTTGTAATAGTAAATGTTATTATGTTGTGTACAATTGTGCATATTACTATGTTAGCATTTGTGTTTTAGGAAATTCACAGTTCACTTTATCATGTAATCTTTATTTTTAAGAAAGTATGTCCAAATCAGATATATAATGAAGGTACAGCTTCCAAAAATCTGTGAATTTCCTGCAATTGGAAATCAACCTAACAAGAACCAACATCCTGATTGAAAATTGATGGTGGACATGACCAGGCTTTTGTCAAAGAAGTACAGTTGGCAGACAGGTATGTAGATAGACACTATTTCTATGCAAGAATGATGCTAACTAATCCAAACATAAAGGCTCAAAGAGAAGGGGTAGAGCAGAAGAGTGAGAAGACAGCATCTCCACATATATATGCAGACACTTATTTTGCTGTTGTCTACAAATAACCACAATATATATGTAATAAAGGCCATGGGTTGTAGGATGATTTGGAAAGTTGTATTAAACTAATTTTACCCCTGTAGAGCAAACCTGTCCACAATGTGTCTATATTCCATATTCCTGGATTATCCTAGCACTTATCTTTCAGTGGCAGAGATAAATAATAAACTGCATTGAAGATACATGAACATTTGCCGTATTTACCATGTGCACACATATTTTGCTGTTTTAAAACACATAATCCAGCAGGCAGCTCACCTTGCTTGCTTTTGGCTGCTGCTACTAAATTCCCCCACTTAGGGCAATAAGGAATTTGCACACCAATTTCTTGTGTTTATAACAATAGGAAATCTTTGGACTCAAGCTGTGCAATTTCTCCTGATTGCTACCAAGTAATGTTTTCCAGACATGTGAATCAAAAATGTAGCAGGCTCCAGGCTACATGGTTTTCATGTTTTAGAAATTTGGCTAGCTAAAATTTCAAGAGTGAAAGATTGAAAACAAAGGATTTTTATTTGATCATTAAAAGATTAGCTGGAAAAGGATGAACTTTTTACCAATGTGTGTTTGTGTGCTCACATGTAGACATGTACATGCGCATATGTGAACATGTGTGTGTGCAGAGACATATGTGTGCATGTGTATGTGTATGAACATGAATGTATGTACAAACATGTCATATGTATATGAGCTTTACATGGGAGGGTAAAGCAGTCTTGAATATGCACTGTTGGTAATTTTATTTGTACTTTTGAACTTCTAATGATTTTTTTGACCTTGATTTTTTTCCTCCTTAGCTTTCTATCACTGTGATACACACCACGACACACAGAAACTCTGGTAGGAAAACATTGATTTCAGTGTACAGGTTACAGTCCACTATCCATGGCACCCAAGACAGGAGTCCAAGGCAGAGTTCATAGAGGAATGTTGCTTACTACTTACTCTCCATAGACTTCAGCATGCTTTCTTATACAACTCAGGGCCACTTTCCAGCACTCAGACATCTTCATTGCAGCCTTGGTTCTGACTGCACAACAACCTTGCTACTGAAACACCTTGGCTTAACTGAAGACTATTCTATGTCATGATGACAGTGTATTATACATAAAAGTATTAATGTTCCTATGGAACACTTCCATTTTGAAGGCAAACATAATGTTATATCTAAACATCAGAGTTAAAAATTCGTGTTTTGTTTTGTTTTGTTGTTTTTTTTTTTTTTTTTTTGTATTGTCTTGTTTAAAAATGCTTGATTTTCAAAAGGTACTGTTTGAGTTGCTGACTTGGGTGTCATAAAATATGATTAAATGAATTTTGGCTTATAATAGGGACATAATTTCCCACCATTTTTGAAATGTCCTTAAACATACATCTGCCCTTTTATAGTAAGTATTTATGTGAAGTGTCATTCTCAGCTCGGATCACAATGTCAATCAATTCTCAGAATGCAAAAGATGCTATCAGCCTGATCTGTCAAATATTCAATCAAGATTTCATTCCATCTGACACCTGAACAATGCGAGTACCACTCAGTGGAGGACATAGAAGATAAGGCTGTGAGTGTAGAGAGGAGTGGGTACTGCCACCTGTGAGATTCCAGTTCCCCATGAGGTCCTCAAGAAAGTGCTTAATTTTGATGAGTGCAACTTGTTTAAATTTCTATTGTTGTATGTGCTTAGGTGTCCCACTTGAGAAATAGTTCTCCATGGATATGAATGTTTACACATATATTCTTCCAAGAGTTTTATCATTTCCATCCTACAACTATTCTACTTTGGTTTGATTGTCCTTGATAGGTGGTATACTCTTATTTTCATGTGGTTATATGTAGTTATTCTACTGTCCCAGCACCATTTGTTGGAAAAATATCTTAACACTGATTTTCCTGCAAACTTCTTAAGTTAATTGACTATGGTGGTTTGAAAGGAAACGTCTCCCAAAGGGAGTGGTACTATTAAGAGGCATGACTTTGTTGGAAGAAGTGTGTCACTGTGAGGGCAGACTTTGAGGTCTCTTTTCTCAAGTTTTCCTCAGTGTGATAGTCAGTTGACTTCCTGTTGCTTGTAAGTTTTAGAACTCTCAGCTCTAGCACATCATCTGCCTGCATGCTGCCATGTCTTCTATCTTGATGATAATGGACTGAACCTCTGAAACTATAAGACAGCACTTCAAATAATTGTTTTCATTGTAAGAATTGTCATGGTCATGATATCTTTTCACAGCAATAAAAACATAACTAAGACCGAAGTTGGTACCAGAGATTGGAGTGTTGTTGTGTTAAGCTGGATGTGTTTGCTTGGATAAATTTGACTTTTGTACTTAGGGTTTAGAAAGCACTGGAATGCTTTAAGTACTGCTTAATGGGCCATACAGGTAGGAGCATGGAAGAAAGAGGTACTAAGATTTATTTGCACTCATGAGGTTTCAGAAGGGAAGAATTTTAGAATGTTGTCTAGTGATATTCTTGTGATATTTTGGTGAAAAAAAAAAGTAGCTGTCTTTTGCCTTTGCTTTTGCCTGGAGAGTCTGCATGAAGCTAAACTGAAGAATTTTGGATTAATTCCATTGGCAATAGAAATCTTGAAACAGTCTACTATAGACCCTGTACCTCTGTCATGTGGTGTTTAGTGGTAACTATAATGAATACACATCATGAAAGAGCGAGACAACAAGATGAGCAAGGAAAAATATTTGAGGATAAAAAGAGAATCAGAGAGCAAAATGGAGCTAAGTTCTTTGATTAAGGAGCTAAACAGATTAAGAATTGGAATATAGCAGGGGTAACTTCAGGGCAAGATCACACATAGCTAAGATTCATTAAAGAAAAATTTAGAATCATGTTTGGTGGTACACACCTTTAATCATAGCACCAGGAAGGCAGAGGCTGGCAGACCTCTGAGTTTAAGGCCAACTTAGTCTAAAGAGAAAGATGCAGGACAGCCAAACTTAGGCAGTAAAGGTTTAGTTGAACAACTGGGCTATGTTCCAGTCCCAGCAAGCAGCAGAACTTAGCATCTTTGGTCAGTAGTACAGCCTTGGGGTTAAGGATAGAAGAAAGGAGTTATGAAATAAAGCTGCTGAGGCCAGATATGTGTCAAGGGAGTCCTTGACTGGAGGCCTACTAGATTGACCATTGTTTGAAATTGTAAAGTTGAAGCCTGGATTATCTAGGAGAACCCAAAATATTAGAGATGCTGGAGTTGTGGGATATGCTGAAGAGAGTAGTATAACAGGGAGTGGAATCAGCCCAAGAGAAAGAAGTGTGTTTCAATCAACAAAGCTGAAGAGAGCTAGAGATGTGGTAAGCGTTTTGATATCAGACATGGAGATGCAGAGTTTGGAGTTTGCCCAGCTGGTTTTTGGTCTCCCTTTGGTTCAGGGTTTCCTCATTATTCTCACTTCCCTGGATTTTGGAATGGCAATATATAACCTGTGTCATTATATCTTGGAAGTATGTGGTCTACTTTTTTATTTTTATTTTTACAGGTGATTACAGTTAAGAGATTGCCATGAGTCTCATAAGAGACTTGGGACTTCAAAAGAAGTTTGGGACTTTATAGACCATGGGGACTTCAAAGTTGGACTGAATGTAATTTTGCATTATGATATGGCTATCTATGCCCTTTGAGGGCCAGGAACTGGAATGTGGTGATTTGAAAGAAAATGTGTCCCAAAGGGAGTGGCACTATTAGGAGGTATGGCCTTGTTAGAGGAAGTATGTCATTGTCGTGTTAGGTTTTGAGGTTTCCTTTCTCAAGCTTCCCTCTGTGTGACAGTCAACTTCATGTTGCCAGATGTCTCAGCTATTCCTATAGCACCATGTCTGTCTGCATGCTATCATGCACCCTGTCATGATGATAATAGACTGGACCTCTGAAACTGTAAGCAAGCCAGCCCAATTAAATTTTTTCTTTATAAAAGTTACAATGGTTATGGTATCCCTTCACAACAATAATAGCCCTAACTAAGATATTTTAGGACTTAATTCAAGAATTTAGTATGTTCCTTTTATCTGTTCATCTATCCTTTTACACATAGTCACAATGTCATGCTTGCTGTAACATCAGTTAGTGCCAAAATCGCAAAAAGTAAGGCTTTCAACTTTGTTCTTTTTTCCAAGATTGTTGTGGTTATTCTAAAATTTTTCAATTTTCTTGTGAACTTCAAGATCATCTTGTAAAGTCTACAAAGAAGCCAACTGGAATTTTGACAAGGATTTCTCTGATGATAACTAGAAGTCTGGAAAACACTGGCACTGTAACAGACTTTCTAAATAGTGAGCATGAGATATTTCCTATACATGTAGACTGTTCACTTGTTTCAATGTTTTGTTCTCAATATATGTATCACACTATATTTTTAAAATACTCATAGTTATTTTATTTTAGTGTTATAAATGAAATTGTGTACCTAATTTTCAAATTGATCATTATTTTCACATATAACTGCAATTCAGTATTGACCCGTCTACCTGCATCATTGCCAAGTCGTATTTTAACTGTAATTGTTTGCACATGTATATTCCTCTGTACTTTGTATGTTTTATATATCCAAGACAAGCTTATATATCTTTCTTGAGTGATTTAAACTTATGAACAATGTATGCAAAGATTCTTAAATAACAATCAATAAAAACAGACTTATTGATGATATATAATGATGAATGGATAAAAGGTTATTTTAAGAGGCTGTATCTTGAAAAAGTTGAAACTGCATATGAGGAACCAGTAGAACAGATGTCTGAAAATTAGGCAGATTTTATTCTGAAGTTTGAGAAAGAATTTTGATCTGAAAAAAAAAAAAAAAACTACATTGTGTTTAGAGAGATTTCAAAAGATTCCATGATATACTCCACTATTATCAAGGCCAATTACCTTTCCTTAGAGAATATTGCTAGTAGATATTAGCCATGTACACAGAATACCTCCACAGAAGCACCTGAATTTACACTTAAATTGCCTTTAAAATGCTGTCAGTGGAATTTTAAACATATAAGGGATAGACTTGTATGAAGCTAAATGACACTCTGACCATGTAAGAAAACCAGACAGGTGAAGTTATGCCTTCATAGGTGAGGTGGAATTAAATTCAAAGCCCCACAGTTGCACTTTGGATGCTGAGTTGTACCTTGACCTGACCATTTGGTGAACACCATGACTTTATTTTAGTTCCCCTGAAGCCTTTATGACTTCCCATTGTTCTTTCTGATCAAATAGCTGTGTTTATTGGATTAAGCATACCCCCTTTGAACCTAAAGGAGTAGTGGACAAGTCATTAATTCAGTGTGGCATCAGGCAATCTTGAGGTCTAAACTGTGAAGCCATGGTCTTCCAGCAATGGAGCTACCAACAGCTCTGTGTTGTCCTAAGAAAGAAATAGTGGTTGAAGAGTAGCTAGATGAAAAGATTACCCACTGTCACTTCCATACCTCCCCAACAGCTCACCCCCTTCTACAGCAGGAGCTCCAAAGGGAGGAAGAATCATTGGTTATAAAAAGTAACTGACATAGGGAGCTTTAACATGTTTATAGAACATCCACTGAGTGACTCTTGTGGCTAGGTGGAAAGCTGCCTTATAGTAAAAGCATCAACTCTAAACTACTGGTCGACCCTGCTCAGGAGAAAGGCCACCTCCACACTCTCAACTTCATTGACATCTTTCCTCTCACAGATCCCTAAGGAGATTTAACTTAAAGAAAACAAACAGACAAATCAAAACACTTCACCAGTCCCACATACTTGAATATGAATTCTTTATAATGAAGACCCCTGGGCCAAGCGCTTGCTTGCTTTGTGTGGGTGTTCGAGGAGGAATGCCAGGAGAGTTTGGACTGAGCTAGGGTCATGACCCGAGAAAATTGGTGTTGGTGGTTCCTGCGGTAAATAGTGTGAAAAGCCCTCTCCCACACAACTTATAGAACATTAAATACAGTTGTTGCTGAGATGTGTTTAATGAACTAATAAGTGTCTTGAAATGCACATGAAAAGATTGGTACATTGCAGAGGGCTAAGCCTCATAGGTGGGTGTAATTTTCTACTCCATGTATTTTAATAAAAAGCTAGAATGTAACCATATGAAATTATATAGTTATATTATAATCTCAAAATTAATAGAAGTAAATAAATCTTCTATAAAACACAAGAGAAAACCCCTGCCATTAGTCTGGGCAATGATTTTGGGATACATAATCTAAAAATCATAAGTATTATAAGGAAACACTTACACAAGTAGGTTAGTCTTAAATTAATCAGATTTTTGCAATAGAGAAAGTAGTTAATAAAGTGCAGACGGAATCCACAGAACTAGAAACATATTTATAAATATATTTGTGTCTAACCTAAAAAGGAATTCAATTCAATATGAAAAATTACTTCTTTTCTTTCAATAAAAATTATCAAACATGCACATTGTAGAAAATACAAACAAAACAGAAATCATACTGAAGTAAATTGGGTGGCCAGAATTCATATTTACCTGTTTTGTGTATTTAAATAGCTTTTTAGAGACAAGGTGCCTTTATATCTGTTCCAGAACTGGCATTGTAGAGCAAACTGCCCTCAAACTCTCAGTAATCCACCTGTCTCTCCATTGCAGGTGTGTATTGTTCTATATATTCTTGTGGTAGTTTTTTTTTTAATGATAAGCAGGTGTTTATTAGAGAAGCACTTACACAAATAATAGTAAATAACCACTGCAATCTTCCTATTCCAGAAGGTGCAGTCTCTGCCCTTTTGATGCTCTCACTGCAACCAAGAGAGCAAGGCAGCTCCTCCTCTACCTTGTAAGGGGTCACTTCTGCACATCTGAAGCCATGCCCATAGACTATGGCTACCACCACAAGTTCATTGGCACAGCAAGATGTTTGTGGTAGTATTTTACTAGAATTGATGTTTTGAAACCATGTGTTATATTTCTTTACTAACATCATATTCAGTTGAGGTTGTTTGCACAATACAATAGAGACCATTGTCATCATCATACTACACACATTTCATTCTAAACTGTAGAGAACCTTTTTATTTTTTGTCATTCAGTACCTGATACTTCTGTATTTCTATCATTTTTATCAATGGCATGCTTAGTATATAGTCTTGTCCTCTTTTGCCCTCTTTGGCTGTGCGGATTTGTGCATCTTCCTTGGTACCTATGTTTAAGGATGGGAACTCTCTGGGGAAAATGTGCGCCTTTTAAGATCAGGGTAGCAAATTTGCATTGCAGAAGTGACTTTCAAAATCTGACATGTCAAAGACTATGTTATCTCATAGCCAGTGTAGTACTAAATTTGTCAAATATTCCTATTTTTCAATTTAATAGTCAAAATTGTTTTTTTTTCCTTTGTCTTTGAGAATGTTAAAGAGGATGCTTTATTTGTTGTTTTATTTGTTGTTCTGACACAGGCATCTTTTGTCAGTATTTATTTTGTAATGCATTATGTAAGTGTGTGTGTGTGTGTGTGTGTGTGTGAGAGAGAGAGAGAGAGAGAGAGAGACTGAGAATGTGTGTGTGTGTGTAGATCTATGCATATTAAAATGTATAATGATCTATGGGCATATGTGACCAAACATACAGAAGCCAGAGAACAACTCCAGGTGACATGCTCAGTAATGCAATTCACCTTTAACGCAGGATCTACATTGGCCTGGGGTTCACCAGTCAGGCTAGGCTGGTGGCCTGTGAACCCCAAGAACTACCTGTCTCTTTCTCCCCAGTACTGGGATTATAAGTGAAGCTACCATGTGAATTTCTCACATGGGTTCTGGGCACTGAATTCAGATTCTCACACTTGAAGAAAGATCCATCTCCCCAGAACCCTCTCCTCTATTTTTTCCTAAGGTATTTATCATTTTAATCATCTGATTTACTCTACCAAATTTATTGTTTGGGGCTTTCTTGAGATTTGAAGTTTTAAAATATTAACTTAGTCAGATAATAGAGAAATTCTGAAGCGATACATCTGTATTTTCTGATGCACACATGTGACTTCTGACTCCACCGTACTGTTCTCAGCTGAACTAAGTTGTTTAGATGGTTCTCAAATACAAACTGTGGTGTGGGTTAGCTCAGACATAGGCAGAGAAACCCATTGCCTCACTTCATGATTTAGGAAGGGCATCTGGGTAATCCTCTAGGTTGCTTTCCTTGCAAGATGGTTACTTCTATTCAGTGAAATAAATAAAAAGGTGCTTTGTTTGTTTTTTCGTTTTCTTTTTTTCTTTTTTTTTTCTTTTCTTTACTTTCCTTTATTTTCTTTTTAAAATCAGGGTTTCTCTGTGTAGCCCTGACTATCCTGGAACTGGATTTGTAGACCAGGCTGACCTCAAACTCAGAGATCTACCTGCTTCTGTCTTCTGAGTGCTGGGATTAAAGGCATGAGCCACCACTGCCTGACCATATATCCAGGTCTTACAGACAGATACATTGGTGTACCACATTTATGGGGATATAGTACTATGGCCAGCAGGTCAAAGCAAGCCAGTTGTCTTTTGATGGATAAATGTATAAATAAAAGATGGTACACACATACACACACACACACACACACACACACACACACACACACACACACACTCTTGCGCACACACATGAACATGGACACAGACACTGTTATTCAATATTAAAATGAAAGGAAGTCCTTCCTTGCACCTCAACACAGATGAACCCTGGAGGTGTTCTGTTTAGCACAATGACAAATGACAACAGAACAAATAAAGTAGATGTCAGTTCCATAAAATATTTAAAATAATCAAATTCATAGCAACAGAAAGCAGAACTGTGGGCATTGGGGGTCTACCAGGATGTTATTATGTGATGCAAAGAGATTAGTTTCATGAAGTAAGTAATTTTGGGGGACTGTCCAGTGCAAACATGCCAATATGGAAGAGTCCATAAAATTTCTAAGATGATAAATTAGATGTTGTATATGCCTTACCATATACCTTGAAAAAGAAGGTAAATGCATTTGAATTGATATTGAAAAGAATAAAATGTAGTTGAATAAATATGATAAAAGATAAGTTTAACAATAGTGTTTTATGGTGGTCTTAGAGTATATGTAGAGTAATAAGAATATTATCTTTTGCCACATAGAATGCAGTTTTAAAAGTAACATCATGTTTGAATTTCATATTAAATGAGTTGTAAAGCTTAATGGAATAACATTTGGGAATATATAAATTTATATTTATCTTCTACAGATTAAACTAAAATTATTTAATTATAAAATTTAAAAGTATAATTTAGAATAATCTCTGCTACTTATACTGTTTGTATAGATTTATGAAAATTACTGAACAAATTCAAATTAATTTATATAAGATCAATTCATGTGGTACCATTTATTAGACCTGATACTACATGGGAAGGTGTGCTTGGGGGATATCTGAGCCAGTCCTCCTTCCAGGACCTACAGCTGGCTGATTTCCAGGCACATTGCTTAAAATAATAGCTGTATTTTTTATTGACAGCAGCTATCTTCAAAATGTCAAATCCACTAATTTGTGTGCAAAATATTGTAGCAGGTGCAATAGTGACAGCCAAGACAGAATGAAATATAAGATAATTAATAAGACCCCCATCCTTTGAGACTACGAAATTCTTGCTATTTTCTCAGTTCAAATGAAGGTCAGGAAATAGTCTTCATGTGTGGTTGAGGGGCAGAAGAGGATGGCTTGCTGTGTCTGTAAGTGGTCCAGAAAGATAAATAGGAAATAATTTCAGATGTGCTTTTACATGGAAAGATAGATTGGCCTTACTTTTTTTTTTTTTTTTCAGAAACATTGCGAACACATCCCCCATGGAGGGATACCTGCCTTAACCTAGAGACAGGAGAGAAGTCCTAGTCCCTACTTCAAATGACTTACCTTACTTTTTTTATGATAACCTTTTTATTTAAATTTGAAACAAGCTTGTTTTTCATGTCAATCCCAGTTCCTTCACCCTACCCTCCACCTCTGTCCCCTTCCCAAACCCCTTCTCATCCCCTTTCTGCTCCCCAGGGAGGGTGAGGCCTAATTGTAAAAGTTTCACAGCACAGATGGAGCAAAGAGACTTGACAGAAAAAATAAAAATGAAAAGGTCTCTCCTGTTTCAAGGGTTTTATGCATGTGGTATTTAACCTGGATTCTTCAGATACTGCTCACCCAGACTCGCTCTCAGATATCTGCCTGCAACCATGCAACCATGCACTCAAATGGATTCATGTGAGGAAAGTGATTTGGTCAGTGTTTATGTAGTTACTTATAATTGAAATCCTCTGTGCCCTACTAGGTAATGTTTGAGACAGGCCAATTTTTCACCTGAAGGGTCCAGGCTGACTAAACAGAAAACAGCAATGAAATCCACTTTGGGATAAAACTTCCTTTACTTATTGGGGTACTTTCCAGAATTGAATCCACTCACCATAGAAATAAAATGACAAGTAGAATTTAAGATTGTTGCAATTGCTTGGATTTTAGCCATAATGTAATACAAATGAATGCTTCAAGCATATTTATTAAAGATCACATTGCCCTGGTAGTCTTCCATCTTTTCAGCCTGGCACATTTGAAGATAGGACACAAATTGTTGATTACCGTACTTGAGAATATACAAAATGTATTTCACATTTTGACAGATCCTCTCTTACTGGATCTTACACTAAGCAAAAACACATCAAATATTTCAAGAAATAAAAACAAAAATAGAAATCAAAACCAAATAAAACCCCTGGTGGGGACTTACAATTCCAGAGCCTTCAATTGTATCAGACCCAGGACATTCATTGTACACTGTTGATGCCTGAGACAGATGGACCTTTCTCTCTTGTCATGGAAGCAAATGTGGTCATTCAGCAAATGGAGGTACATTCAGATGTACCTCCAAGGAACTATACCTTGATTCACCCCTTTTTCCACTGTCCAAGTCCCACTTACATCTCCCATATCAGAGTCCTGATTAGCCAGGAGGAAGCCTCAACACCTACTTGTGGGTTTTTTTTCTTTCTTTTTTCTTTCTTTTTTTTTAAACCAGATTCTGATTACTCTGATTACTACTAAAGGTAAATCTGCCCTAGCTATAAGCTTAGAATTAAACCCTGAAGTTTGAAAATACAAACATAAAGATGCCACAGAAACAAAAAGATGGATAAGAACAAAGTGACATAGTGTCAAATCCATGTCTATTAGTATATAGCAACAGATATGCTTACTACAGCTACAGATTTTGTCATGACCAGCTTGAGCTCATTTAGGATTTCACGGTTGCCAATTTAGTGAGAACTAAATCATTGTGAATATGAAAATCAGAGCACAGTAAAGATGTAAACAAGTGTTTAATGACCCTACACCCACTTACTGGCTACTACTGAGAAACATGGAATTTGTCATGAGTTCCCTCATGTATTAAGTGCATGCTTTAAAAAAATGTTTTATCTACAATTCTATTAAACACCATATTTAACATTATATCCAGGCTACTAACATGATAAAAAATAGGAACTTAAATATTAGAAATAGAGATTAGCACCATCTACCAACAGTGTATACCAGCACTCAAGGAAACACTACAGAGTCTCTCCAAAACAGGTATTTGGAATTTGTTAATAGCATGGGATTTAAATCAAGTAAACAACATTGGTGTTGTTTTTATATTCTTAAAATCTCAAACCACATAAAAAATTAAATGTAATTTTAAAGTACATGAGAACATGACATACCAATAAGAACTATACACAACACCTGTGCACAGAACTCATTTAACACTATGGTAATGAAGAGTATGTTTTGTCAATGGAAAGGATGAATATATTAGTGTAGTCATATTTACAGATGTATGCACATGGTCAGATTTGGGCTTAGCATCAAATCAGTGTGTTAGAGAAAGAGGCTATTTGATAGATGATGCTTGAAAAATATGAAACAATAATTAGAAACATTACTTCATTTCTTCATCATGTTCATTTCTTCATCATGTTATTATTTATAAAGGATGGTTTGAATCAGATTAACTGTAAATTCAGTAACCATGCATAATATTAGAAATAGATGATGAGAGAACAGGGTTTCTTTTCAGGGTTTGAGTTGCTAATTGGCAATTGGAAAAAAAAAAGATCCTTATGTGATAAGACGCTATGTGTCTTAAGTGGTTATGGAATTGCTGACACTTGTCAACATGACCAGAATAGGAAGCTGGGTGTCTTAAGTGGCTATGGAGGTGTTGATACAGTCAATATGAACAGATTAAGAAGCTGGGTATCTTAAGTAGCTATGGAGGTGTAGACACTTGTCAACATGACCAAGATAAAAAGCTGGGTATTTTAAGTGACTATGGAGGTGTAGACACTTGTCAACATGACCAGAATATACTTTATAATAGACTTGAGGTCCACTCAACAGGAGAACACTCATGCCTAGTCCTGTAGTCCTGGCCCACTTTACTTTTGGCTTATATGGCTGCGAATTCTATAGGAGGACCCACTAAAGTTACTTTTTAACCATTATAATTCCCAAATGCATGCTAAATACCTATCCTAATAATAATCTCAGGTAATTATATCTCTCACACTTCAAAAAATAATCTTCTTTTTGAAGTGGACTGAGACTATCTCAGCCCTAGATGAAGAGTTACAGGCAGTTTACAGCTTCTCTAGGATGGTCACCCTGACAGATTCAGATTTCAGTCCTAAACATATATGTGTATGAGAAACATCAAATGGACTAGGCAGATTGTGTTTGTACATATGTATGCTCTTGTGTCTATGTGTATCTATGTGTGTGTGTATGTGCATGTGTGTGTAAAATAATGATAAAGAAGAGAAGTAATGAAGTTGAGAGAGGAGTAACATGGGAAGATTTGGAAGGGGGAGAGGAAACGATTTAAATATAGTAGTATTAAATTCTTTACAAATAATAAGCTGTTAAAAATTATCTGACAATTTTCCATTTTCTCCCTCATTCTTCTCCCCTTATGAACCCTGTCTTCTTAACAAGTCTCACATTTAAGAAATCCACTTTTCTCTGTAGATAATTTTATGTCAACGAAGCTCAATTGAAAAACATGGTACCAACTGCTTATTTCAACTTCTCTTATACCCAGAATGAAATCCCAACCTGCCCAAAACAGGAGAAGAGCAGATTTTGCCATCAAAGTTTTCTTTTGCTTAGTGTAAATGTAATGTGCATGCCATCAATAGAATTTACTCACAAAGGAAAGAAGATGTAATATTTTAAAAACTTCTTTTTGAACCTTTGGGGTCCTGCCACATTCTCCCTTCATTCCTGTTGCATGCCCCCAGAAAACAAAACAAAACAAAGTAAACAAGCAATTAAACAAAACCAAGAGAAAGAAAAATGAAAGAAAAAAAAACCTAATAAACAAAAATAGAACAAAAGAACATACCTGAAACAGCAAAATCTCTGCTTCTGTTTCTCTCATGCCTCTTCATTTGTCCTTATGGCATTGAAGGTATTGGTGTGTCATATAGTATACCCCTTCATCCCATCAGCTTGACTGGCAACTGCTTATTTTAGTGAGTCATTGGTCTGGCTCAAGGTCTCTGGTTTTGGGCACACCATCTTCACTGGGTCTTCACCAGAGCTCTTCTGGGTTATCCTGTGGCTGAGTGGCCCCAGTGGCTTGATCTGTCCTGACTGGCTAACATCCAGGCCCATAACTGGGCCTTGGGTTAACCCACCCTAGCATCTACCCTTTCTAGGTCCTGCTAGAGCTAATGAAGGGACCGGCCCTGTGGAATGATACCTGCAAGATCTCTGAGGCAACATGTTTTAAAATGGGGGAGACTGGATAGCAGGCTAAGTAGTGGAGGGACACTTTCTACTCAATTATGAGGAGGACCTGAGTTACAGTTCCAGTGCTCATGCTCAATGGCCACAAATACCTGTAGCTATAGCACTAAAGAATTATACACACTCTCTTGGTCTGCATGGAACCTGTATATATGTGGCACACACATGCATGCAGAGAGAGAGGTAAAGGGACAGAGAGATAGAAAGACAGAGCAATAAAAAAAATAGAAGAGATCTTTAAATGATGACCATTTGAAAGCTGAAGAACTAACTAAATGTAGCAAAATTTAAAATTAAAAATAACAACAACTATGCCTATATGACACAAAAATCATTCAACTAGAAAGCTAAGATTTCAAATACACAGATGTTTTCCTTCAGACAAACAAACATTCCCATGTTTTCAACTCTAAAGATAGCTGTCTTTGTATAAAGTTGAATTGTGTTGAAATAACTGTGACCACATTAGACACAGATGAGAGGGGTGAAGGGAGGTGAGAAAGATATGATTACACTTTGATCCAAGCCAACTTCAGGAACATGTCTTCAGTCCTGAAGACTGAGCAATCAAGAACCTTTTCATAATCTCAAATGGAAATGGATTATGTCTGTGGCAACAGCTGTTAATTAGGGTTTCTTGTTTTTGCTAAATAACTGATATGTTTTCTGAAACACATGTGTACTATTTGAAAGCAATGCATCTATTTTACATGCTACTTAAGATGTAAGACATAGCAAGCGTCTATCAGGCCATGCACAACGGCGCACTCATATTTATTTTTGACCTGTTTTATGAAGTTTATTGTATGGTTCTGGATATGGAATGTGTGAGCTCAATTGAGAAAGCAGATGAAGCTGAGATACAACATGCCCTGCTCTCTGTGCATTCACATTGCTTTCCAGAACTGATTTTAAGTATATAAATTTGTCTTCAAGAAGTGCTTACATTCTTATCTATTGTATTTTCTACATTGTTTTTATCTTCTATCTTAAGTTTTAAATGGAAAATAAGTTGCTTTGTGCAAATCATTCTGGTTCAGACAAAATCTTAACATCTTGTTTCTCTGATTATTCTAATCTCTGAGACATAAACCAGAACTTTGCATTATTTTTTTTAACTCTATGTACATTGAGAATCCTTTTGATGTCTAGTAAATAGAGCTGGATCCAAAGCTTTTATTTTTGTAGACTGCGGTTACCATTATCTTTGAGTAACATTTGAAAGGAAGAGTGGACACTGAGCAGAAAGGCTTATTAACACTGTGTTTATGAGGCAGGCTCAGGAGCCAGTGGCTTTGGGCCAAATTCTTAGCCTTCCATTTCACTTGCTTCAAGGGCCCTAAGAACCCAACCTTTCTGTGAATGCATTTTCTCATGTTTATATGCATATCTTTATCATTACCTATTTTATAGGTTAAGCCTCCGAATCCAACACTGATATATTTAAAATCCTTAAAGAAGGATAAACTACAACAAACATCAGTTTACTGTTTTTGTTAAAAAGGAAAATAAGTCACTGTGGGGTTGATGAGATGGCTCCTTGGATAAAAGCAATTGCAGCCAAACCTGATGTTTTTTTTTTTTTTTTTTTTTTTTTTTTTTTTTTTCCAGTTTAATCCCTGGAGTCTACTTGGCTACTTGGTAGAAGGAGAGAACCTACTCTTGCAAGCTGTCCTCTTACTGCCATATGTGTACATGTGCACTATGGCATATGTTCATGTATACACACACACACACACACACACACACACACACACACACACACACAGTAACATTTTAAAAGTCAATCATCTAAACATCATGGAGCGAAAACAACTACAGGAGAGGGAAAGAGTGGGGGATAGAGAGGGAGGAGACAGAGGGAAATGGGGAGAGGGAAGGGAAGGAAAAGGGGGGAGGGGAAGGAGAAATGGAAAAAGGGGGAGGGAGAGCGGTGGGGGATAGAGAGGGAGGAGACAGAGGGAAATGGGGAGAGGGAAGGGAAGGAAAAGGGGGGAGGGGAAGGAGAAATGGAAAAAGGGGGAGGGAGAGCAAGAGGGAGAGGGAGAGGAAGAGGGAGAAGGAAAGGGACACTAAAAAGAGGTTGATTTTGGAAGAGATCTTTGGGACATGGAATATAGGAACTTGAGTGCATTGCTTACTTAAAAGTTCCTAGGATAGGCTCTCCGAGTTTTCCTGACAAGCTTGTGTGATCGGGACCCAGAGCTAAAATAGCATTTTTTCTTTTTAACAATTGGGCTCACTTTTGCATGAAATCAAAACTGTTATGTTATTTGAATATTTAATGAAATAAGTAGAAAGATAAATGTTAATTTCTTTGTTTTCCTACTTCAAATATTTAAACCAATTGACCCTTTTAAAGGCAGTATCTTAAATATGCCCATTAAGGGAGAAATCAGCAGGCTGACCAATAAAAATACCTCTTGATGCTGGTTTCCTGAAAAGTAACAAATGAAGAAAATATGTTCAACTTCACAGAATACTAGTTGGGTTTAAAGATATGGGCACTGATTCATTCTGTAACTAGTTAGGATTTAGAGGCCAGTTGATCACAGAGTTGGGTCGTCACTTGAACTGCTTCCAAAGAAAAATTAGGAAGCAAGGAGGACCCTAAGAGAGGCATGCATGGTCCCTTAGACAAGAGGAAAGATACATGATCTCCCGAGCAAATTGGGAGCATGGGGGAGGAGAGAAAGAGTTATGAGGAAGAGGAAGGGAAAGGCGGGCATGAGGGAGCAGGAAGATGAGGGAGTCAGGGAAAGAATAGAGGAGCATGAGCAAAAAGATACTTTAATAGAGGGTGCCATTATATGTTTTAAGAGAAATCTGGCACTAGGGAAATATCCAGGGGTCTACAAGGATTACCACAACTAAGAATCTAAGCAGTAGAGGAGAGGCTACCTTAAATGCCCTTCCCTGATAATGAGATGGATGACTATCTTATATGCCATCCTAGAGCCTTCATATACTAACTGATGGAAGCAGAAGCAGACAGGCACAGCTAAACACTGAGCCGAACTCCTGGAATCCAGCTGCAGAGAGGGAGGAGTGATGAGCAAAGACCAGGCTGGAGAAACATACAGAAACTGCTGACCTGAACAAGGAGAGGGCTCAGGGACTCCAGTCTGATAGATGGGAAACCAGCATAAGACCGACCCAGACCCCCTGAACATGGGTGTTAGTTGGGAGGACCGGGCAGTCTATGGGATCCCTGGTAATGGATCAATATTTATTCCTAGTATATAAATGAACTGTGGGAGCCCATTCCACATAGAGGGATACTCCCTCAGCCTGGAAACATGAGGAAGGATCTAGGCCTTGCTCCAAATGATATGACAGACTTTGAAGACTTCCAAATAGAAGCTGCTCCCTGGGGTGCAGAAAGTGGATGGGATGGGGCTTGGTGGAGGCAGCAGGGGAGGACTGGAGGGTACAGGAACTGGGATTGACATGTAAAACAAGCTTGTTTCAAATTTAAATAAAAATTATCAAAAAATTTCAAAGGCTGGGCTCAATATTAATGGTGAATTTTCTTCTCCTTTTTATTTACGTGAAACCACTGACTTGCATATACATATATACATATATACATATATATATATATACATATATATATATATATATATATACACATGCTTAATAATCTAAACTGAGGAGCACATAGGATGTGGTGTACTCACTGGAAATTTCTGAGATACCATTTTAGCAAGTATTGCAACATCCTCTGGGATATTATCACTTCACAGAGTTGTATTGATATCACAAATGTGTTAAAAATATTCTAGTTGTGCCTTTGTGTGTAGTTTGCACAATTAGTCCTTATTTCATTTCTGAATTGTGGGATTTGGGGTTATATTTATATTGTTTGAATCACAGCTGTAGAAAATACCTATCATTACTGATTGTCAGCCCAGTGGATGAGTCCACAGATACACCAGACAGTACAATTAACTAGGTTGGAATGAGCCACTCCTTTGAGATTCATGTGGCTTGGAGTCCTGAAACCCCTGTGTGGTCTTCGGGAACACAGGGGTAAGTTACCAGAGCAGCTGTGAAAACAGTTTGCCTGCTTTATGGCTGGATACCTAGTGGGCTCATGGAATAATGCAAGAAATAAAAACTCAACATGTATTGGCTGTAACGTAGCCCTCTTTTCTCTAAGAACATATTTAATATATCAGTGTTTTTATGGAAACCATATATCCTGGGCATCATATTTCAATATCCAAATGTGTTCTTTCTGTGGCTTAATCCACAAGAGATACAGTACTGTAAAGCAGAAAGTAATGGGAAAAGGAATACTAAAGTGAGACCATGTTCTGAACTGGGATTGTACATGCAAAGCATTGAGGGAGGTTTCATCTTTCACTGTTTCAGATGTCCTTTGTTCTCCTTCAGTCCTTCAGTGAACAAATGCATTTGGAATATTCTTGAAATAATCTAAAAATGAGTCATATTCACTGGGGCAATGTGCTTGGGTACTTTAGAGTAGAAAAAATAAATTAACATGGAGCCAAAGCATAAGTACTTTGCTCTTTATTTTTTTAAACACTAGGAAACTGATATATATTAGTTTATATTTAAGATAAAAACAGCACAGTTTAGAATTTGGACAAAATGTTTCTATTCTTGATGAACAAAATTAATACTTTTGGAAATTTTTAAATTCAAATGTACCTTTGCTAAAGAAATATGAAATAAAATTAATCTTAGGAAAATGTATTATATGAATACAAACATAAATTAATTCAAAATTTTTATTGCTAGTAGAAATTCATCACAGAGATGTTGCATTGGATATCAGTTTTCTTACAGGGAAGCGAGTATCTAGCTAATTCACATATCTCTCATAAGTAAAATCCTAAATATTATCTAATTTTCTAAATTACAAAGATACCATGATATACTGAAAATCAATATTCTATCTGATGAATCCATGGCTTTAATGTATCTCAGAGTTCTTTGGTGTGGCAAACTGCATAGTTGGTTTGTGCCATTAACCTTTGACTTCCAGTGATGAAACGGACAGATATGTCAGTATTGCATTCTATAAAGACAGTTCTCATAGAAACAGATGCTGAAACAAACTAACATCCTGAAGACTAGAGAGTAGAGTTCATGAGAAAGTCAATGTCCTTCATTAAAAAATGTCTAAGTAGATCAACAACAGATGGGAGACTGAGGTCATCTCTCCTAGAGGATTAAAGACTATGTTCTTCCCTCTTTCAGGATTAGAGTCTATGGTCTCCATTCCTATAGGATTAGAGACTGTGTCCTCTATTCCTATTGGATTAGAGGCTATGGCCTCCATTTCTATTGTATTAGAGATGATAGCTCCTATTTCTAGAGTATTAGAGGCCATGTCCTCCCTTTACACAAGATCAGAGACTGTCCTCCATTCCTATTGGATTAGAGGCTATAGCCTCCCTTCCTGATAATTTTAGAGAGGATGGCCTTTACTCCTATAGGAATAACAACAATGGCCTGCTTTGTCTTTAGATGATTAGAGATCATGGTCTCCGTTTCTAGAGTCTATGGTTTCCACTCCTAGAGAATTAGACACTTTGGCATCTTTTGATTAAATCAAAGTGAAATCTTGGGGTTTTACAAATCTTTACTACTTAGATTTCTTTTGAAACCTACATCTAGTGAAATATACAATAGAATTGTAAACTGTGGCATAGTGCAAAGATTTTATCTTATTTGTATTGATAATAAAGATTTGTATTAATACAATTCTTGGAAAAACTGGAAAATGAAATATAAATAGAATGAGTATAATGAAGTAAGTTATTAAGAAAAAATACATAATCTTAGAAAAACATTAGTTTTTTTTTAAACCATATAATTTTGCAGGCACATGTCTATTATATAAGTTATGTCGCTCAACCATAATTGCATTGTAACATTTTAGAGAAGAGTGAGAATTTACCTTGTATTTTAAATTTTTTATCAGGATGTATATGTTCAATGTTTATAAAAGTAGGTAAATACATTGTGGGAGGTGTATTATATTATCCATGTTGTCCCGGTGCTCCTGTGCTAGGGACACTGTCTATGCTGCTTTGTCCTTTGTGCCTATAAAGGTGGTGTTACTGAGGCAGGCCCACTAGCACATACACAAAATAACCCTGATGAGAGTGACTTACAGCCAAAGGTATCATGCTTTGGCCTGGGGACTCATTGCCAAATGAGTGAAAACTCAGGAACTGATAATTTGTCTTTGTCTATGTAAAATCTATTCCAGCCCAAACTGGAATCACACAAAAACCTTTGGACTTGAGCCTGATAAATCCAATCCTGCATCAAACTTTTCTAGGGGACATAGCTATCACTGACCTTCAGAATTCTAGTTTCTATGACACAACAACAAAAGAGCTTGGGAACAAGCTGTTATTTTGGTTTAGACTTCTTGATCTTATTTTCTTCTAAGTGATTTTTATGTCCATCACATGCACCTAAGCAACTCACCCCCTCAACACCCCAAACACAGTCACACAGATGCACAAAGGCAGAGCTATGTTTTCATCATGAATTAAAAAAAAAGATTTAGCATTATTTGTTAAATTTGTTATTATGAAATAAAGATTTTTATGGAAAGTACCTAAGTGTATTAACTTATCTTATCATGTACTAAGCTCTGCTTCTCTTCTACACTGACAAAAGGGCATGTGTGAGGTTTTATGAAAGTTATAGTAAATACACACACTGTAAATGTCATCAAACAGTTATCTGTAAGTATAGCATTTTGAAATTAAAATGCTCCCAAATACATCCTTTGACAAGTTAGTGAGAAACTGAAGCACACCATGCATCTAAAAGTTTACATGTCTGAGAATTTAAAAATTGGTATTTTAAATGCAAACCTTCTCAGACAATCCTTTATTAAACGTGATTTCACATATATCTCTGTAGCTGTAACAATGATAAATGGTGAACATCTGGCACACGATCATTGAGAATGACAGCACGCTGTATAAAGTTGATGTATAGTCTTCCTCCCAGGGAAAAGTCATTTGACTTTATGGAAGTCATAATCTGAAGGCTGTACACTCTGTAGTGCTTTGGTATGGATTCACTCAACAAATCATTTGACTTATGCTTAAAAACTACAATTGTTTATATATTTCAATATTATGATATTTCTAAAGTATTTTTATCCGTGAAACTAAAGTTAGAGAAATATGCATTATGGATATTGGAAATAATTTTAAAATAAAATTAAAATTAACTTGAATGAATAAGAATTCTCTGAATTAATTGAAGTTTATTTTTAATAAAACAAAATACTACTATATCCATGGAATAGGATTTTGCCTTTTGGAAAAAACAAAAATAAATGAGTAAATAAGTAAGAAAATAAATAAATAGAACAAAAACAAAACCCAACACAAAACAAAATAGTAAAATAAAGTATGTTATATTAATTAAACCCATTTCTTTGAAGTTTAACATTATTATGACTTTACTGATGGTAGTTTGAAATACTGTAGAATCTGGACTAATGTTAAATTTAACTTGAAATGGCATGCCTGATGAATCAGAACCCTCACAGAAGTGAGCTTCCCTGACTGCCTGGGAGTTAGCTCTTCTATAGTGTTTAAACTGTGGAGTGAGTGTCTGTCACATATATTTACATATTGGTTCTGGGATTCTGATGAATAAATGAAATAAACAACAGCAAAACACCCTGTTTCCATAAATCCATAACAGACTCAGCATTCAGATAGTTTGGGCTCACATTTGACTGATAAAATGTTGATGACAAGCAGAAACTAGAAAAACATTGGTCTTTGGGGTTCCTCTATGTGTGTCCTCTAAATGAACAACATGGATTGAATGTGAATGATTACAGTGGCTTATAGACTGGTCCAGACAGCCCAGCAATGGTTGTTTCCTGATAGAAAGGTTAAGACTAGGGCAATTGCTGAAGAGCTGATGGTCTTCAGTGTATTTTGGAATCCTGAAAAAGTAGGTTGAATTCCTTGGCAGTAGGATAGATGAACTTGCCTGTGAGAATGAGGCAAGCAGGCAAAGAACAATAGTTTTCTCCTTCCATGTCCTTGTATGTAGGTCAGCTTTCTCCTTCAATGACCTTGTATGTAGGTCAGCTTTCTCATTACATATCCTTGTATGTATGTCAGATTTCTCATTCATGTCCTTGTAAGGTAGCACCACTTGCTGGAACTCAGATTTAGGACAGGTTTTCCAACCTCAGAGAATCCAATTGAGAAAATCCATGTAGGCATGCCCAGGTGCTTGTGTTTTGGTTCAAAGTTGATGTAGTAAACTTGAAACAGCCGAACCTAGCCATCATACTCTGCTTTTCATATGTGCATCTGTAGGAAGCAATGATGATTCTTTAGGTAGCTGGGGACGTGAGAAAAACTCTCCATCCATAGGTCTGAATGAGTTATGTATGATTAGTATAAAGATGATTACAACATCTACTAAGCTATGTGTGCTGAATACCAAGATGAGGGAAGAAAGTAGCTCTAGAAAAACTCAGGAAAAAGTGTATAAGTTTAATTTATGTGATTTAAACTTAGTTGAGCAATACAGGAAGATGGTCAATGGCCACTCAATTTAAAAGTCAAATTAAAGTACACAGCACCCTTTTTTTGGTCATCATTGTAAAGGTTAAACTTTAGGAGTGTATATTTAAGTATATTGCAGAAGCCAATCTTGACATGGAATGTTGACATTCCTATCAACACTTCAGTTTTGTTGTATATGAGTGTGTGTTAAGAATGAAAATGTTTATTAAGCAGATTTGGGTACACCAAGGAGAAGTAAGCACAGTCTTCTCCTCACAGTAGGTCTTCAGGCTATTTGTCCTGAAAAATCTCCTTTGCACACCCTGGCTGATCATTTCCCTTTCTCTGACAACTTCTACTTTGCTCCACTCATCTATTTTAAATTCCATGTCAGTCAGATCATGCGGTTTTCTGTTTCTGTGTTTGACTTATTTTTAGAAGCAATAGTGATGTCCATGTTCAATCCATTATCAGAACTGGTAAGATTTCCCTCCTATTTAATGCTGAAGAATGTTTCATTTTATGTGGACATACCACATCTATTTTTCTCGTTAGTTTTGTCAGTGAACATAGGCATAAACATTTTCCTCACTCTATTGCTGCTCTTCCTGTGTAGGCAATTATAATTATAAAAAGTAATACAGTACAGAGCATAAAGAAAATATAAAACATCTTTGATGTGGAGAAAAAACGCACTTTAAAAATATAAATCACAAAGAAAATCATTCTATTTTCTTATGCTGCTATTAAATATTCCCCTTCAGGGAGGAATAACCATGGGTGAAAGTAGTTATAGTTATAGACAAGATTTTCAGTTCAAAACGCAGTATTTATCTAACCTAGAACATGACTCATTTCAGTATTTCTCTGTTTGAAGCTGAAAGGTCAAGAAAGAATTTAACATGCAAGTAGTTGTAGTTTGAAAACCAGACGCTAGTTTTATTTTTCCTAAATCCAAAGCAACAGGGACCTCAAATTATACCCCTTGCCCAAAGTTCCACACCTAAGACAACAACACCATGGACTTTTAAGATTGCCAGCCAACATGAACCCTGAAATTGCTTAATAAATGGCTTTACAATTGAAATTCTAATATTACCTTTCTCTGTCAATTTATTTGCCTCTGGTGTCCAAAAATCAGTACAGACTCATTTGGGCTGTAAGTTTCCTGCTTGATAGGTCCCAGAACAAAGTGCTGGAGCCGCCCACCACAAACACCAACCCTTTTCCTCTTCCTTTGGCTAAGTGGAACTGATCAGAAGAAAGAAGACATAGAATTCCTTGATTGGGCATCTTTGTCTTCCAGATTTTTCTCTCTCTCTATACCAGACATCAAGAACCATTCTGTTCATACCCCTATAACCTGTATTTCAACAAAGAAACTGAAATGGCAAGCTTTAAAGATTCAAATCTCACTAAGTTGCAACTTAGATGAGGTTTTGAGTTTGATAACCACAAATTCTGATGGGTTCATGAGTTTGCTATTTCACAAATATGTTTTTGGGATTTTTGTTTTGTTTTGTTCGTAAACATCTAAATATTCAATATCGTACAAAAACATGTTGAGTGGGTGGACTCATTTAACCTCTGTAAGGTTCTCTGAGACATCAGTTTTTACTTTCCAGTGAAGTTTTCAGTGGGGAAAGGAAGAAAACCAACAAACCAACAAAACAAAACAAAACATACCCCGTTCCTTCATCTTGGTCTGCTTCCTGGCCTGGCTTAATCCAAAAAAGACAAAGTTGAACTACCACAAGAAAGCATTTTGGACCAGTGTCCCAGCATCCCAGCCAGGAACAAACCGCAGCCCACTGGAAACCTCATGGGAAAAAGCATCCTAAGAGGTTTCCATTCTCAAGAGCCTCTTTCGTCATTTCAGTCAGCAGGTGACTGGAGATCACAAAACACTCGCTGTAGCTTCACTCTTGTTTTGGAGACAGACATCACATCTGAGTACGTTGCTTCACACAGGACCATTTCTGAAAACATGGGATACTCTTTAATTTTCCAAATGTTTCCATGACCTCAAAGTGTCTAGAAACATTCCATCTCGAAGTTCAATTGGGCCTTTATTATAATGGGTAAAACCAGATATTTTATACCCCTATTTTATACATATCTTAAAATATTCATGAGCAGAACGGAAAGCAAAGATGGAAAACCCAGCAGGTTATGTGCTGGGGGGGCACCTTGTGGCGGGTCTCCAAGGAAGGGCCTGTGTCCTTTTTTCCCCTTTTTTCTCTTTTTGAAGTCATTGATTTCATCAGCATAGACTTCCATGTTCTCAGTATTAGTTATTTGTCATTGCTTTGGCAAACCTCTGTGACTCAAAGGAACTTAAGGATGGGAGAATTTATGTTGGCTTACAGTTCCAGAGAGGAAGTCTATAATGAAGGAGAAGGTAGAACAACAAGCAGCCAGAACAGAAGGTTGAGAGATCATATCTCAGTCACCCACAGAAAGCAGAGAATGAAAAGTAAGTGAGCAAGGCTACAAATCCTCAATGCAGCTTCCCCACCCCTTCACCCAGTGACATCCCTTCCTCCAGCAATGCTCCACCTCAGGAAGGTCCCATGGCCTCCCACACATCTCTCAGTCTAGAAGATACTTGTGGTGGGTGGTTATATTTGGACAGCTAACTCCAGCCAGATCCCTTTTGTGAGACAAAGAGGCTGTAAACACACAGCAGAGATCAGTACATTCTTTCCAGTGAATGATACCCATCTGGAGAGCCTTGACATGAAGGACAATGAGGATCAGCATGCCGGCTCTGGGTTGGAGCTCCTGCTACCTGTAACAATATGATAATTTCAGGAAAACAGAAGTTTTGTAAAAACCTGTTTCTCTGAAGACCAGGTATTCAGACTTGTAGGTGTACAAACAAAGATGGGGAAGGGCCCCATCCAGAGTGTATAAAAACCAGCATGGGAAAGAAGCACTTGAAGATATACCTGCTGAGCTGAAGAGGCTGGAATAGAAAGATGACATCTAGGCAGAGTTGATTGAAGGTGGCCTAGAGCCCAAAATGTAAATGGAAAGTCACTAGATGAACATAGTTTTTACATGAAAAGATACTCTCTTGCTGCAGGTGATATCTATTTTTCTGTGATTGTGATGGTGTATGGGAGCATTATATGTACAGTGTGATGAACTTACTGCCATTACCTCAGGAAATGTCTTACAGTGTAAAAAGCAACAAATGTGAATACATGGTATTTCACATGTAGTCATAAATTAGAAAGTGAAGCCTCTCTTACAGCAGTGGATTCTGGGAAAAGACCTTCCCCCATCCACTGTCCTTAAGCTCAGTGATCGTGCTGATGGATGCAGCTTGCTCAAGAGGTGTGTCTATAGCCTGGAAGAGTGAAATGACCAAAAGGCTGCTCAAATTTGATGGTCTGCTGCAGACCCGGCACACATGCCTTCAGCTAAGCTCCACTGCTCCATGTCATAGGAATGTAGCCTGGAACACAGAGCAATTATTTCTTATAATAATGAGAAACAGCATCATGGATGACATGCTGACACTATTTACACAGGAGAAAGAGAGTAAGAGGCAAACTTGGAGACCTGCAGATACATTTTACAAAGTAAACATTTGGGAAGTTTGTTCCTAGTCCAGACATTCAGGCTGGGACTTTAAACTGTTCTCATGAGTGGACCATGCTTTATAAACTAAGGTTTAATTTTGAACTCTTCATTGGAAATGTTAAATCATATTTTCATTCCATTCTAGAAACTATTGTGAGTCTTGTCCCTTCCTTTCAAGAAGAATAGATTGAACCAAATTCTCTGGTTTTAGCTCATGAATGTTATGTATTTGTTCTGAGGGGATCTGGCTAAGGATGCAGGTAGAGTACAGAAAATGAAAGATGCTAAAACCAAGGTCCATGGAGAGAAATACGTTCTGAGAACAGATGTCCAGGCTCATGTCATTGGCAGCCTCTCCTGTGAGATCAATACAGTTGGAACAAATTTTTCATCTCTTACTGAAAGATGCAATTAAGACATTACTCATAGAGAACAAGGTTAATGAACAGAAGTTCATTAGGTTTATTTTTAGAAAGCAGCAGGCTGACTGAGCAAAAGAAAACCACCTGCGGGCTATCTGAACACTGAGGCTTTTGAAACTGGTCTTCTGGTCAGAGTTCTCCCAATCAAACCTGGAGCACAGGTCACTCATGGGCAGAGCTTAGTCAGCAGTGATAGACCACCCCAGGTATCACAATGTCTTCTGTCATACAGACCCAAAGTCTACACACCAAAATGAACTAATTGGCTATTTGCTCTCCAAAGTGTTTACGTTTCTGCCAAAAATGATTCTGGGTGTTTTTGGCCTGGGTTCCTCTAGATGAAAGAAAAAAAGGAGCTGTAAAATAATGAAGTTGCAAATAGCAGCTTAATATATTTGACTTCTTTATGAACAGCCAGTACTTCTAGTAAAGTAATTTGAATTCTCTAAAAATATGGTGTGTGTTGGGGGGGGGGTGCAGAGCTTAAATGGCTGTAGGAAATCCAGCACAGCAACATCTTTTTTTTTTTTTAATCAAAATTTACTAAAGAAGCATCTACTTGGGATTCTCTGAAGACATTTCTTGTGATAGGTATTTTAATACAGACACCATTATTAGTTGGTTTTCCCTTTTATACAAATCTCATGTTGTAAAACCACACCAAGTCAGCAGAGAATTTTTCTAACATGTGTAGATGTTACTCTCCAGAGTGAATGTTCTCTCCAGACATGAATCAAATGAGACATTCATTAAATTAGTCTGTAAAACTTAGTAGTTCTACAAATTTCCCACATTGACATCATGTAGAAAACAGGGTTGGCTGCTTTTACAATAGCATACTCATTTATATGTATCCACCTGTCTCCACATTTTTAACAACATCTGTTAGGCTCACCAACTCTCATCTCAACAAATCCTTATTTTGATAAAATCCCATAGCTGACACACTTAGGGTATACACCTGTCCTAATCATTTCTCACACGCTGACCTGATGGCTTGGGAGGCATTTGACTTGGGTCTTCACTCTTCTCAAAGCCCCTGCCCCTGTCATGTTCTACCTCAAGCTGAAGCTTTTGTGGAAGAGTTTCAAGTAATAGAAAAAACTGATTTGTAAAGTCCAAGTTCAGGGAGTGGCATATCTGAGAGGTGAGACAAGGAAAGCATTATTGGCATTTTCCATTCAAGCAGATAGATCGTCACCTACATTTTCATTTCAGAATTGATGCTGACAAATCATTACACCACGGGCAAATGTGGAGGCTGAAATATAATGATTCTGTTATGTAAGTTGTACTAATTTTGCAGAAGGATGCAGCTATGTGCCTGTGTGTGAATATATGTGCTTACAGGAATATGCCATATTACAGTGTTTCAAAAATATACTTTTTTTATCGAAAGAATTGCCATTACTTTTTCTATTTGTTTCCTTTTTTATTTTGTTTTGGCAGTTTGTAGGAACTTTATTTTCATTCTCCCTTTGCTGAGGTGTTTGCAAAGGACCTCAAGACCACTCAGTTGTGGCTCCAGTCCTTTCGGTGGCCTGTGCCATGGGAATTGCTGACTGGCCTTCAGTGGCTGGCTGGGTACTGCAGTCTTCAGTGGGAAACTGCTGTATGGGTACAACAGGCACCCCCTCATACCTGCACACCCTCATACCACTCTACCCTCTCTGGCCATGCAGCAGTGAACTCAGGAGCTGGCACCATCCATTCACCCTGAAATTTTTTCCTTGGTCATAGTCTTCTCAACAGCAGCCTGCTCCTTCTCAGTCTGCTCTGAGTTTTTGTAGAAGTTAAGACCAGGTATAACTTCCCATGGATGCTCATAGGAGACAGTGCCATGCATGTGGAGTACTTCCAGAGTCAGTATCCATCACATTAGCGAGCTCCCTTCTTGTTGCATGGGATGGTGATATCCATGTAGCTTCAGGGGAGACTCTGTATTACACAGAGCAATGGTGGGCAGGTTGATGTAAGATGCCTCTGTGAGGCACTGATGGTCAGTTCTGGAATCAGTCACCATTAGATGACATGGCTCCCTGAGGGCTGCCTGAATCTGGTATAAAGGATTGTAGTTGTCTTTATTTGTTCATTGTTTATTCAAAGGTTATTTCTATATAAATTTATTTAAAAGTTGCAAAAATAATTCTTGAAAATAATATAATTTTCAAGGGATTAAACACTACTACAATTTATGTTCTTTAAGATATCTGAGCTAATCAACCCTAGGGACTTTCATGCTAGCTTTATATTTCTGTTTATTAACAGTATATGAAACACAGAGGTAAAATTTCTGTCCAAATGAACCACAGAAGATTAGGATGGCATAATTTCAATTCTTATTCAATTACATTACCATAATTCAAACATAGATTCAGGTTTCTTCCCCACCGTTTCTCAATAGACACAAACATTTCTCTTTAGATACTTAACCTAACACATAACTTCTTATCATGATATTTTAAATTATTATTTCTTTCCTTAAAAACTTCTATTGTCACTTCAATGGCTAGATTCCTTTATTCAATTTTTATTCTCTCTCCTTCCCTCTCCATCTCTCTAATCTCTTCCTCTATTTTACTTTCTATTTTTCCAGTGGTCCTTTACATACTTTGGCAAACAGTACTTGTTTTATAAAGTCACCAGTTATTTTTCATTTAAAAAATCATTTTTTTTGAGAATTTGGGGAATACAGATAATGAAGCATCATTTTTACCCTCCCATTTCCCCTTCCAGGTACCTCATAATTTTCCCAGCAGGATACCTTCTAACTCCCAATTTAATGTTCTTGATCTGTTATTTCTGTTAGCCCACTAAATCCAATTTTCAATGCCCATGTGTGCCTGTGTGAATCAGTTATGAGTGACAACTGCCCATATTTGCAGTGTAGGGTAAAACACAATGCATGTTTTTACTGTGTCCTCCACTCTGGTGATAATCCTCAAGACACAGCTAGCAGCCCTGTGGACATTTTACCCTGTCTTTTATGTAACATGTGGGATGGTTATGTTTTCTAAACTCAGGCATTCTATAAATACATACTTGTTTATGGACTTGCCATTTTGAGAAACTCCCTCTAAGTAACCGAGTCATTGGATCACTGTGAACCACCAATGTTGTGTTTTTTGTGAAGTGCATCTTTCCCCCTCTCCTCAAAGCACTGACACACTGAAGTTGTTTTGTGGAGCCCACAGTCAATCAGTGAGTCAGTCAATCAATAAATCATTCAAGTTTGGGGGAGAATCACTGCTTTTGTGTCTCTTCACTGCTGGCAGCTTCAACTCCACACCCTTATTCTTGCCTTATATTTGTTCTATGTCTCTGTCTCTTACAACTGACATTTTGGGGAAACTTTCTTATTCTCTCTAACTTGGTCATGTTTCTTCTTCTGGAAGATCTTTGTTGTACCATCCATCTCTTGACATCACCATCATCACCTGAGAGTGTATATATATGAGAAAGACTGTCTATGTGTTCAAAGCATCATTTAGATACTATCTTTATGCCAGTGTGTTTTGAAACACATATTGCTCAAGCTGGCCTCAAACACTTGTTAGATAGTCAAGGATGACCTTGACCCTCTGAGCCTCCCACCTCTGCATTCAAAGTGCTGGGATTACCACTTTATGTACCACCACACACAGTGTGTTCAAGGCCAGGATGTAAACATGGGGCTTTCTGCACATTTTACAAATGTTCTACCAACATAGCTGTATTCTCCTGCATAATTACACATTACTATAAGATATCAACACTTTTGTATTTATATATCTTGAAAACTCTAGCAAATTATAATTATTTAGTGTATAGCATTCTCACTTCATTTCATTTTCTTTGGTTCTAAAATATTTGGCTTTTTTGAAAAATTTTCAGTGACTCAAATATATATAAAGCCTATTTCTAGTCAATTTCTCATCACCTGCCATGTGCTGTCTGTGTAAATATCCCTTTTAAGATCACCCCGGCTGAGTCTCCTTGGACCCACTTCCTCTCCCTTCCATCATAATACCCCAATTACCTGATATTCAAATGAGGCCCCTGCACTTAACTTTTTGCTGTTTAATATGGTGTAGTCACCTGAAGGAGACACAGGTGACAAAGGAGCCACTCACTGCAAAAATGAGGAGGCTATTAGTAACACTGCCTGGAACTTGAAAGTTAACTGAAAGCTAGGATGCCCCTCTCGTGTGTCTTCTCAAGGATCCAAAAGGATACAGAAAGAAGTTGGAAGGTGCTTTTGATGAAGCCAGAGCCTAGGAGGACAGTGTGTTTTGCAAGAAGAGGTGAGGTGGGAGCCAGGGAAAGGGGAGAGTCTCATAGACTTTTTGTTTCATTGGGTCTTTCATTGAGGCAAGTGTGAAAACAGGGTTCTATCCAGGATGGTGTGGGCTTTGGATACATCCCAGCACCAACCAAGAGAGAAATAATTAAGTGCAGTGATTTAAAGTTGATTTAATGGCCCAGGCAGTTAAAAGTTGTTCACTGGTCCTGAAATTAGCACAGTTGTTTGGGGAAGGAGGTAGCTAGTCAAACTGATTAACAACAATTGGGACCAATTAGGGGCACTAAGTGAATTCAGGCCCTGTTTAACCCCTTAGCATGTGATTAAACTGGGGTCAGGAAATGCTTGCCACGAAGTTAGTGTTTGAAAGTTTCAAGTTGCTTCTTTGAGAACCTGTATTCTGCTCCTATTCCTCACCTTCTTGCCAATGTCAAATATGATACCCAAGAAAGCAATGACTATGAAGATTTTAAGTCATGGTGTCAAGGATGTTGAAATATTAGTGAGGAGATGGAGAATCCATCAAGCAGATTGGGAGTCAGGGGGACATAGTGATGGTTCACAGGAGTTGCAGGGTTTCTAGAGCCATTCAGTAGTCAGGGAATCCAGGTATCAACTCAATTATCACAAATTAAATAAGAAAATTATTTCTACCCCTAAGGGAAAAAAGCAAGAATTAAGGTTCAGTAATAAATTAAACATTAATTTATCAAAGTATATCAAATTAATAAAAAAGAAAAAAAAAGAATTAGGGGTTTCTCTAGCTTCAGCCTTGTACTATACTGGAAGTTTATGAAATAAATTATGCTACAAATACAAAGGTCTATGAAATTTAATGGGATTAGACCTGCCTGTAAAGTAGGCTGAGATAGAGTTCACAAGAGAAAAAGGCTACTGGTTTCAGTGTCACAGATTTAAATAAACATGTCCATTAAAAATAAGTATCAATTTATACATCATAGCTATTTTATTGGGAATTACTCAATAAGATGATTTGATTGCTTTAAATCATATGAGTATATTTGATGAGTTTATGAAATATTTGAAAATCAACTAGACCCACTGTAAGATCTTAGACTACCATTCTACATTCTTATGATTTTTCACATCTAAGTAAATCTGTACTTTTATATTATTTTACTATTAAAATTAATTTAAAATATTATTACATTTGTAAGAGTTATTTATAAAGTGTCAATTGAAATATAAAGATGTTTCTGTTCTGTTAAAATGGCATATGACCTGTATATGATGGATACATATATATTTGTATATATTCAAAGAAAAAGAGCCTTGAATTTGAGAGGGAATGTAGCATTAAAAGTAAATGACCCAGACACTGATACGGGGCTCCAAGCTTCAAGCTGAAGATCAGAAAAGTAAAGTAGCCTGCCAGTACCTCTTACTCTATTTTAGACTAAAAGGGCTAATCCTGTCTCCAGCAAACCTCAGACTGTAATCCTAGACTTCTATGGTCTCCTCAATGTGGCTGGAGAATCCTGAGACTGAATGTTTTCCTACCCTCAATGTGGCTGGAGAATGAATGTCAGGTCTGAGATCCTGTTCTTATCTTAAATTCCTCATGAACCCTGGGATTAAAGGTATGTGATCCCAAGTGCTGAGATCACCTTTGTATGAGCTGTTTCTCTTTAGGACTGGATCAATTTTGTGTAGCTTAGTGTGGCCTTGAACTAACAAAGATCTGTCTACCTCTTTATCCTGAGTCCTGGTATTAAAGTTGTGTGTCTGGCTTCTATGACTTGTGGCTGACTTTGCTTTCTAACCCCCCAGGCAAGCTTTAGTAAATCATAAATATATCTCCACAGGGAGTAAGGGGCAGGGGAACATGGGAGGGGCTGGAGGAAGAGAACATATGAGGGGTTGGGGGAAGGAGAAAAGGCAAGAGTAGTGTAATTAGATTTTAATTAAATTGTTAAAAACTAAGGCAAAGTGGAGCTTAATGTGAACTTAGAGAGAAGTGCAGGAATTCTACTGTTCCTAGTTCAGATGACAAATGATTACATATGTGTGTGCATAAAACTTATTTAAATAAAGATGACGATGGAGTCCGTGTGGTCTCAGGGATGTTCGCACAATCAGGTGACCTTGACAGTTTCATCCGTCTGTGCTCAGGCAGAGAAGCCATGGCTGTGTGCTGTCTTTTCAGTACTCCTGAAGCATTAGTCAGATTCTTTCCAATAGCTGACAGTTTACTGTCATTTCTAATAGTGAAGAAGCTATGTCAGCAAACAAGAGTGTTTGTTACCTTCAAGTTTTGGTAGCAAGTTTGTGGTCATAAATGTTTCAGTTTTCTTATTCTTTTTCTCTTATTAGTCACATCTTAAAAAAAAATAACTCAATTATCCTTTCAACAAAATTTCAAACTTTTAAACAGTAGTGTTAGTATGTACAATATATTATTATTGTGTTAATTTATGTCTTCTGTATGTAAATTTGGAAACAATGTCTAACTATTTTGTTGAATTTCTTGTTTTTAAAGATGTTTGACTCCATGTCCTTGGAGAGGTGTGCTAGGAAATAGATCAGTTCTTTTAAAATAGAAAATTTAGATGTCTTTTGACTAGTTCCTTATACTCTACTGACTTAAACCCAGAAAGCTCTTAAATCCTCATCAGCAATTTGCCTTTTGTGTGTTGTGCTGTTTTGTGTGAATCCTGAACTTGCCACAATCTAAAACCACTGGAGAAATGGTCTGTGAGAAATGATCTAGATCAGGCTGCCTGGTTTTCCTGGTTATTTTAGAGTGGGAAGACCCATCCACTGTGGGCATCACCACTACTTAGGAAGGGGATCCTGAGCTGTGTAAAGGTTGAGAATGTGGGCTGAGCACAGGCATGAGTGCATTCATCCTCTCTGCTCTCCACTGTGGTTGTGATCAGCTGCTTCAGCCTGCCTCCTTGACTGTGAGGTGCTTTTATCAGACTTTGTTGTCACAGTAACAGGGGGTAAAATTAAGAGACATTTTTATTAAAGAGACATAAACAAATCAATTGTAGTGGAGTGAGACTTATCCCTTCTATGTAGACAACTATCTATATGAACAAGACTGAATACATTAACCCTTGCCCTCATCCTCGGGTAGATGGTACTTGACACTTACCCTTAGTCATTCTGTCTGGTGAAAATTTGAAACAAAAACATGAATAGGCAGCCTGCTGAGCCATCTGGTATGTCAAGGTGGATATTTTAAAGTCACTCATAAATAATTTTTTGGCAACCTAGTTCTACATGTTGAAGACTTCATGACCAGGCTAAGGTGGAAATGCCCTGGGATCCACACAGTAAAATGTTTTCAAATGTTTCATATGGAACCACACTAGCCACTCTGTATGTGGGCAATAGCTCAGTAGCCTAGTTTACTTGTGGGAACCTTAGCAGAGGGACCAGGATCTATCCCTAATGTGTGAGCTGGGTTTTTAAAGCCCCATTACATATGATGGGATGCCTTGCTCAATCTTCATGTGGTGATGGTGGGGAGGGAGGCCTTGGTCATGCTTCAACTTGATCTGCCAGGCTTTGTTGACTCCCCATGGGTAGCCTTACCCTTTCTGAGGAGTGCACAGGGTAGGTAGGGGGCAGGTGGGAGGATGGGGGAGGACAGGAGGGACAGGAACTGTGATTGGTATGTAAGATGGATAAAAACAAAACAAAAAAGACAAAACAAACAAACAATAAAAATCTGCACTCTGGCTTCTAGATATGTGTGCAGCATTTAGATTCCTTTAACATTAGGCTTTGGAATGAGTCAGGGACAGAGGACCACACATGAAATCAATTCTAATTATTTACAGAATACTATAAAAAAGTTGTACCACATCGATTAAGATTTATATCATGTTTTCCTCACTTTCCCATTGTTGTGTTAATTAAAAATGGAAAACCTAACAGCACACTTAAACATGTAAATCCAAGGAAAACTTTTCCAATATAGTTGTGAACTTTTCTTGATTGTCCAATTTTCCTAATTCTAGGAAACAGGATCCTAGCTTTGATAGTTGTGGTATTTGTGAGTATGTGGGCCAGGTTAAGGTTGTAAATGCCCCAAATTTATGGTCATTTCTATGGAAATTATTCACTCATATGCCTGTGATTCTTGGAAGTAATTAAAGTAGTTTGTTCTATGTGGCACTCTACAGGCTTCCCATCCTGAAAGTCCACTATGGGCTTAAAGGAATGGGCTGTCTTTTTTTTTTTTTTATGTGTCTTTAACTATAGTGGTAGAAAGAGTGTTAACAGTATTTCTGTCAGTCCATCTAGACATAAAGAGCCAGAGTACAAAAATGAGACTATCTATTCTATATCAAATTGTGGTGATACATTGTGTATGATTAAATAAAGCTTACCTGGAGATCAGAATGCAAAGCTAGCAACTGCCATAGAAACTGGGCATTGGTAACACATACCTTTAATCTCAGGACTCAGGAGACAGAGACAGATGGATCTCTGTGAGTTCAAGGCCACCCTGGACTACATGAGAATGAATCAGTCTAAAAGGCAAACAAAGCTCATGCCTTTAATCCTAGCACTAGGGACAATATAAGGATCTCAGTGCAGTCTCAGGAGAAGTCTGAGATTTGGTGAGGAGCAGTGCAGTTTGGAGATGCAATCTGAGGTTCAATGGATTAACCCTTCAGTCTTAGCATTGATAGAGGTGAGAGCTCTCTGGTGGCTTGATACCTTTTCTTCTCTGATCTTCAGTTTGAACCCCAGTATCTGTCTTTGTGTTTACATTATTCGTACTATATCAGATTGATTGGAGTTATTCCTCCCATCTATCTGCCAGCACACATCTTTTGATGATATTATTTGTTTCTGATAATTGCAGTATGCCTCTATATGAGACAGAAACCAAAATGATACAGCCTCTCTCTCTCTTTCTCTCTCTCTCTCACACACACACATACACACACACGCGCACACACTTATGTAAAGGATGGGATGTGTCTCAGTTGGTAGAGTGCTTGCTAAGCTTGCACACAGCCCTGGGTTAGGTGCCCAGCACTGTTTATGCCAGGTGGAAAGTTTCAAAGTTCAGGGCCATCCTGTGCTATATAAGGACAATAAGGCTGTCCTCAGCCACATCTTTCCCCCAAAAAGTAGTAAAAGGAACATTTTTTTAAAAAATAAAGAAAATTTATTGTATAAAAACATCATGGTGATGTTACTAAGACAGCTCCTTCCAGGCCCATGAGTTTCAGCCCAAGGATTTTACACAGCCCACAGCAAACAGCACAAAACACAAATGATACCCATTATTGTGAAAGGTTTTCATTAGAAGTATTCATAACATTTCTGCACCAGTTCTCAATCTGTTAAGATTTTGGAATTCTGATAGGTCCTATGCCTTGTGTTCTGAGAATTTGCCATATGGTTCTAAATGGTCCATTGTTTAAGTGAATAAAATATATAAAAATAAAGATGTTTTGAAGAGGAGTTAGACTAATTGTTACATTTTTGTGTAATGCTAACAATGCTGTAGGGTTTTAATTACTGAGTGTATTGCTGCAGAAATGCTAATAAACTCTCGGTACAGATCATTTGTTATAGTAGAAAATAGATTGAAATAATTTGTGTTTTACATTGTGCCGCAGTTCACTGACTGCTCTCAGAATTCAAATAAAACATGTAATTTCAAGTTAACTTCAATTTGAGTCTTATAAACATTTAATTAAGTATCAATGACATATTATACTTCAACAAAATAGAAATATAAAGCATCTGCTGGGTAGTTTCTGAAAGAGGTTCTTGATAACCTTTTAAAAAGAAACATATATCATAATTTAAAATGGCTGACACTTCTTTAAATCCTGCTGGGCAAGTTTATGGATAGTGTTCTGGTAGAGGCTGTCTACATCTTCCTTAAGTACATTCAAAATGCTCTCCTACCAAACCTGGCTGCCCCAGCCTGTCTATACTGCCAACCCGGTTTGGGTAGGACAATGGAACATATGAGACTCAAGGTTACCTGAGTTTCTTCCCAATAAGAGACTGTGATAACTCACAATCTCTGGTGTACGTACTGACACTGTTTCATAGATTATAAGTAAAGTAGCAGGGATCCTTAGAATAATAGATGTTATAGATAAGCTATTCATTTGGTTCTAATTTTCTAGAAAGAAGATAAGATGCAGTTCTAGAACATGATGTTTAACTATTTTTAAATGCCTCACCCCATCTGGACTACTACATCAAAATATCATGGTCTGGGTTATTTACAATGAGTAGACATTTCTTTCTCACAATTTTGGAGTATCAAAGTGCATGACTGAAGTGTCAAGGGTGTCAGTGTCTGGTGAGGACTCAGTGACTGGTTCACAGAGAAGCATCTGCAGAAAGACTTCTCTGGGCTATGAATGCTTCTGGAGATCTTTTGTAGCATGATGGTGCAGAGATTAATCATGGACCTGTGAATTTGTGCAAGTATGTGTGACATAAACGTTCAGCTTTGGCACTCAAACACATTTTACACACACACAAATACACTCTAGAGTTTGTTTGAATTTCATAATTTAATTCTATTTATACAGAGAAATTTATGATGTATACATGCAAAACACTTTCACTTACATCATCACAACTGATCCATTTAGGACTTACAAAAAGTCCTTGACTGACTGACTTGCTCAATATCTATTTATGAGTGACATCTGACATGGAGACACCATCATGACAGATGCTGAGAATCTGATGATAATGACAAAGGGTTCCATATAACACAGGACACACAGGATACCCAAAAGGAGTCTATAAGACATTATTTTGCAGTGTTAGTGATGAGCTATAAAACATAAATGGTAAAACAAGACAAGGATTTCCTCATTGGAAGGTAAGAATTTGAGCAAATACTTGTAGGAGTTAGCAGTAGAGCAAGAGTGTAAGAGAAATAGTGAGTATTGGTGGGGGATGTCCTGTATGCTTTGAGTATATGTTTCTCTTATTGGTTGATTAATAAAGCTGTTTCAGCCAATGGACAGGCAGGATGTAACCCGATAAGAAGCATAGGTAAGGTTACCAGACTAGGAGAATTCTGGGAGAGGAGGGACTCATGTAGCTGTCCAGAAAGCAAGAGGCTCAGACATTCTCCAGTAAGCCAAGACCATGTTGAGACACATATATTAATAGAAATGGGGTAATAAGAGAGAACTATCCAATAAGAAGCTATTGACCAAACACTTTATCAGCAATATAAGCCTCTGCGTATATGTGTGGGACTGAATGGCTGCAGGACCAGATGGGAAAGAAACTTCCATCTATAGAGAATTTTAGACAGATGAGAGAATACTGTGAAGACTGAAATTAGGAGCTGCCCTGTGCTTGAGAAGAGAGAGGGCACTGAGGCATCTGCCCCAGAGGAGTACCTGGGGAAGCAATTGACATTGCCCTCAAGAGAATCAAGGCACATCCTGCAGGAACTATAAAGTGTTCAATGTTCTTTTGCATTCATTCAACAAGAGCTTCTTGTATTTGACAACTAGCGACATTTTGGTCTTAATTGCATAAACACATGACCATTCTAAAGCCTTATACCCATGTGGTTTTGAGGAAATACTGAATGTGACAAGGCTAGAAGCATGCAGACCTCATGCCTCATGAGGAGCTGTTAATGTAATCTAATCAATGAGCTATGGCATCCTGGATCAAGAATTCTTCAGAACAGTCAGATTTTCTACCAAACTAACAATGATTATATATATATATATATATATATATATATATATATATATATATTTTATTTTACTAGGAATTTTGCTGTGTTTTATGATTGACACATTCGAATTTTAAAACAAAGCAAAGATGTTACTAGTTATTTTAATTATTTACATTTCCATTCAACAACCTTCAAGAAGCATTTGTAGAGAATGAATACGAAGAAGGCAATAGGCAGATGTGAACAATGAGTTAAAAAATATGTCAGAATTATTGTGTAAACATTTTAAAGCCGTCATTAGGAAATTGCCTTAGAAAATATTTACATACACCCATAAGACAGATAAGAATGAGAATTTTGTTTTGTAAAGAAATTACAGATGTGAAGAAACAAATGAAACTTTTGCAATTGACAAAACATTAAGCAAAACAAAAGACAGCAGTGCCTGCCTGCTGAGCAGATTGTAGGCACTGGAAGGAACACAGATGGCAGCTGGAGACAGAACTATTTTATTTACTCAAGCTGAACTATGAAGAGAGCTTGTTAGATGGCAAGCATAGAAAGGTGCTTGCTACCAGGCCTGACAACCCCTTAGATTCCCAGGGACCAAAGGGTGGAGGGAGAGAACCCACACCTAAAAATTGACCTCTGACCTCCATAAGCTCACCATGGTATATGTGCATCTGTGCACATAAATAAGTCTTGAGGATAACAACCACAAAGAAAAAGTCTACATGGAAAAAGTTAAAGACTTGGGGATGCATAGATCTAAAAGAATGATAACACAGTTATTTTGTCAGAGTCTTGGAAGAATAGAAGAAGCCAGAACAAATGTGTTTAAAGAATCAGTGGCCTATATGTTCTCAAAGGGCACAAGTGGCCTAAGCTGAATATTCATTGTAAATGATCAACAAGCTGGTCACACTCAGGTGCTCCATGCCAATGAACATCACAGTTGGATTTGGATGGCCAGAGACAAATCAATTACTGCAAAAGCAGGAAAAGAAAATAAATTGTTTTGATCAGGAGAAAAATACATGACAACAGCTGTTACCGGCAACCGTGAAAGCCAGAAACAAGTGGCAGTTTTAAAGTGCTGTAAGAGAGCTGTCAACTTGAAGCCATATGGCATAAAAGTATCCCCCCAGCTTCAAGGGGGCATGGAGACACGTTGCATGAATAAAAACCACCAGAACACTTAAGTGTAGTGGCACTACACAGCAGAAGAATGAGTGAAGGAATTTTGTAATTTGAAAGATAAAAGCCTGATGGAATTAGGGAACATTAGATTAGTGGAGAAGGCAAAACATAGAAAGCCAAAATATAAGTGATCAAAGTCAAAGTTCCTTTGACTGTGTCACTTTGAAGGTCACATTTCAGATAAAATTCTAATATTGCCTATGTATATTCTAATGAACATAAATAAAAATCTTAAGGAAATTAAAGTAATGTAGGGTTGAGGAAAGGGCTATGAGGAGATAAGGCATTTTGTGACACAGGCAGATAATGGTGTTGTATATTTACATATATGAATTCATAAAGCAACCACTAGAAACCTGTGCAAAAATATGCAATGGAAACAAGCCAAATGTGTGGAAATAAAATTATTTAAAACGTTCAGCTATGAACATGAAGTTGGTAAAGATAAATGAATAAAAAGATGGTTAATCTTGGTCCTTGGCTAGGTTAAAAGATATTTAGAACATCAATAATAAACACTTCTGGGTGTAGTGTGACCATGTTCAGAGATACTCTATATGAGAGTGAATTAGCTGGAAAAGGAAGACCTTCCCTGAAGTGGAAACAGGGTTCAGAGAGTGGAATGGGGCCATTCCTGTGCACATAGGTGTGTTATTTGGGGCTGATGTGGGTCAAGGCTGGTAGGAAAATCGCTGGTAACAAAATGGTGCCTGCAACATGGGGCAGGAGAACTTACACTTAATAGTTGACAAAACTTAAAAAGGGATTTTAAAAACAAAAGAACAAAGACAAGCAAGGCTTCCTGATAGCAGCTTTTTTCTCAGTTGGGTTCTGTTTTGCTAGAGACAGGCAGAGATTTGCTTGGCTCTTTTAAGGGAGGTTTCCTGAAAAAGCTTAGCAGTAAAAAACTGCAAGGCTTTTAAGAAGCCCTTCTATCAATTGAATAGTGAGTAAGAGAGCTGGCAATGGCAGTGACCAAGCTGCTGGATGGTAGTTGCATAGACCAAGTCAGTGAGCACAGTTCTCAGTTCTGGCAATAAATGTACCCCTGCTATCTTTGATAGACAGTGGCTAATACAGCTGTGGATTTAATTTTAGCAATGTTATTTAGTAGACAAAAGACTTGTGGCCAAAAGGAGATAAAGATTTACAGTAAAGACAGATTCCAATAAAGAAAAACCTCTAAAGGTTTACAGTGTGTTTTAAAATATACATAGGCTTGGGAGAGAAAAAGAAAGAAGATAAAATGGTTTAAAAAAAAAAACAGAAAGAGAGTAGCTGGGTATGGTGACACACACCTTTAATTGCAGCACTTGAAGATAGAGGCAAGCAGATCTGTGTTATTTCAAAGCAAACCTGGTATACAGAGTTAATTCCAGGACAGACAAAAGTTACACAGAGAAACCCTGTCTCAGTAAATAAAAAAATAAAAGAAATAGAAGAAATAGAGTAATAAAAAAGCCACGTGTAGATGGAAAGCACACAGAGAGTCTGGATACTGTATGCTATTGTGTTGTCTTTGTATTGTTTGACTGCTTAGGAAATAGGAACAACTGTTAAATGCTGCTGAATTTAAATTTATATATTTTATAAGTGCTTTAACTTGAAAATTTAAGTCTAAGGACAGGTTTCTGGGGAAAAGAACATCTATTTTTGTCTCCACAGAAAATGAAAAGCTGTAGATTCCTTCCAGACTAACATGGTTTGATCAAGCAAGACCCCCTGAAACACTGTTCCAGGTGATCCAACATTCAAAACAGTTGAGACAAGGCAGCCTTACAGACCTCTACAGCCAGGATTTCTGCATCTTCTTAAGATCCCCAAGACAGCGCCCCCTACAAGAAGGAAACAGTTTGGAAAGAACAACACCCAAATTCCCAAATATTGTTTATAAATGTTTGTTTTCATTTATATAGGGTTGGTTATAAATGGTTAATGAATACAATCAATCTCTTTAAAGGTAGAAAGGGAATTATGGTATAGATTATTTACATTTATTGATATAATTTAAGGTTAATGTATATTTCTCTTCTTGTTTAGGTATTGTGTTTATATGGCTCATTTAAAAATTTAATGTATAAGTAAGTACAGATTATAGATAATTATCTGTAATAGTCAAAACTTATAGTGTTAGTTTTTATATGTATACAGAGATATATTTGAGATGAATAAATATTCTTTAAACCTTTCAAAGACCTACAGAATATGGCATTTAAAATGGTTTAGGGTTTTTCTTAACAGTGAGATATTGTTGCTCCTGGCAACACCACCTGCATCAGAAAGAAAGATGGACATTGAAGAAACTCAGTGTGGAGTTATTTCCAATATGGCAAAACTAGATATTTTGGCAAGATACTGCTCTTGTCTGGACAGTTTAACTTTATGCCGTATAAATTGGACCCACAGGAAAGTGATTGCTAAAACAAGATGGACAGTGCTACAGGGTTCCTACTTCATGAAAGAGTCTGCCAGACATTCTGCAGGACACAGAGAAAAGAGACTGACAAACTGCCAGTACAAGTGGACAGTTTAAGATAGGATAGCCTCTTTTACTAAGAAGCTCCTCATTGCTCAGTCTGTCTAGCCTCTAGAAAGCCACTGTCAGACTACTCAGCCCCAGATTCTGTGAGCTACTTAATAAGTCCCCTATTTTATTACACTCCCCTTGTCTTCTGTTCTAGAACCCCATCCAGAGTGACAACAAGCAGAAAGAAGATACAAACAATGGTGAATTAAATCCTCAGCATCTAAATAATTGAAATGTTCAAAATGAGAGGGTAATTATTTTATTGTAAAACTGACTCAAAATGACTTAGTGATATGCTGACAACAAATAAATGCTTAATTAAATACATGTACATGAACTTCCTGAAAGTACAAGAATCCAGAGAAAGCAGATTGGTGTGTCCCAACATTTGATGAAGAGTGCCTTACTGAGAAAGATAGCAGATATAGGATGTGATGAAAGACCAGTCAACAAAATGTACAGACCTTAAGTGTAAATGTACCAAACAATAGGATTGTATAATGTGTGAAATCAAAAATAACAGCTCCTACAGGAGGTACAAATTCATAACCATAATTGGAGAATGTAAAACCCTTTCAAAAATGATGAAATAAGAGAGGCTTAAACCCCATAAGCATGTATAAGGACACAGCATCATCACACACAGAGTCTAATTTGAGTGCATGCTTCATATTCTAAGACCATATCCAGGTTTGGTTTTAATTTCAAAGAATTAGACATGCAAAGGTTTTGTTCTCATTGACAAATATAGCTGAACTATAAATCAGCATCAAAATGACAAAAGGAAAGAAAACATACTTTTGGAAAGAAATCTTCACATATTCACATTTCTCTGTGTCTAAGAAAGTCTCAGCAGAACCAAGTTTAATTGCCTTGAATAGTAATTAAAACAAGAAACTTCACTCTTTGTGGGGATCATCTGAAGTGTTCTTTAGAAACAAAATTCACAGCACTAAATAGGCATGTTACATGACAGACAGTGTTAGGAGAGGGCAAGTTGCTTTTCCAAGATTATAAAGAGCAGTAACAAATAGAGCCAAGAGCAATGGAATGGAAGGAAGGTCAGAGGTCAGACACAAAACTAAGAAAAGCCTGGAGGTGTCTTTCCAAAATTGCTGGCTGAAGGAAATGACCCCTGGTATGATTGTTTATTATTCCTCCTCTTCTGATTGGTTACTGTGATTACAGAAGGAATCATCCCATTGAGCTTTGTTTCTTTCCCCTTACACACTAATTCACACATCTGAAATGGGCTCAGAAGCCAACTGAACACAAGTATCCACTGTGAAGTAGAGAAGCTAAGAAACCTGAATCCATAACTTAACAAGTTTTGAAAAAGACACCTTTAAGTGTGGATGACTTTTTTGATGAACTTTCTCTAGTCAACATGTAAAGAGTTATTGTTAGTATATTCGTTCTATCTAAAACTATGGAAGGATGGTGCAATTTGTATATTTTGCTTTAAAAAAATTTTTTTGGACAGGTGCAGTGAACTTTATGGATGGTACTCAAAAGAGCAGGGCTCCTTAAGCTCCTTAATTCTGGGGGTCTGGGATGGAAACCTTGAGGGAGATTACTGCTGGGGTTGTTGGACAGGAACTGCTCAGCAGACAGGGCTTCTCTCTTGCTCATGTCCTTGCTGGGAGTGGATGGTCTAGGATGGGCTGTTACTCCTTGGAGACCATGTGGGCCATGAAGTCCACCACTCTGTTGCTGTAGCCGAATTCATTGTCATACCACGAAATGAGCTTTACGAATTTGTCATTGAGAGCGATGCCAGCCCCAGAGTCAAAGGTGGAATAGTGGGATTCACTTTTGCAGTCGCAGGAGAAAACCTGGTCCTCGGTGTAGCCCAGGATGCCCTTCAGTGGGCCATCGGATGCCTGCTTCACCACCTTCTTGATGTCGTCATACTTGGCAACTTTCTCCAGGCAGCACGTCAGGGCCACGATGGACACATTGGGGGTAGGAACACGGAAGACATTCAGCGCTGGGATGACCTTGCCCACAGCCTTGGCAGCACCAGTGAATGCAGGGATGATGTTCTGGGAAGCCCCAAGCCCATCACGCCACAGCCTCCCGGAGGGGCTACCCACAGTCTTCTGGGTAGCGGTGATGGCATGGACTGTGGTCATGAGTCCTTCCACAATTCCAAAATTGTCATGGATGACCTTGGCGAGGGGGGTTAAGCAGGTGGTAGTGCAGGAAGCATTGATGACAATCTTGAGGGAGTTGTCATATTTCTCATGGTTCACAACCACCACAAACATGGGGGCATCAGCAGAAGGGGAGAAGATGATGACCCTCTCTGCTCCACCCTTCAATGGGCCCCAGCCTTCTCCATGGTGGTAAAGAAGACAGTAGACTTCAAACATACTTATGCGCTAGCATCACCACATTTGATGTTGGCAGATCTAGCTCCTGGAAGATGGTGATAGCCTTCCCATTGGTGACAAGCTTCCCATTCTCAGTCTTGACTGTGCCCTTGAACTTGCTGTGGGTAGAGTCATACTGGAACATATAGTCCATGTAGTTGAGGTCAATGAAGGGGTCATTGATGGCAACAATGTCCACTTTGCCAGAATTGATTGCAGCCCTGGTAATCAGGCGTCTAACACGGCCAAATCATTCACTCTGACCTTCACCATTGTGTCTCAGAAATGAGGCTGACTCTGCACGAAAAGATGTGGCTATCTCTAGAACAGGGAGGAGCAGAGAGCCTAAAATTTCTTTTATAATACCTCAATAAAAATGGAGAAAAAATTTCACACACACACATGAACACATCTACACATACACATGTATAAGCATCTGGCAACTATATCTTACCAATATAGATTGGAAAGTTCTTAGTTAAGTATGAAAAATAAAATAATAGACATATCTATATATTTATCAGGACAAAATAAGGCTCTTTTTCAGGCAATGAAGGATGGTAGAACCTAAGTCTACCTGTATAATTCAATATAGCAACAGAGAAACTACAGCATTATGTCAGTCAGTATATGTACAAATTAATATCCTTTGGCAATAAATAATGTTAAAAAAGAATAGAGGGGTACTTTTCCAAGCATAAGACAATTGTAAGAAAATCTATATCTAGTATCTTACTACATGACAAAATAAACTTGTTTTCTCACTAGCATTGAATGTTCAGCCTTTGTTACACTCAGTCAATGTAAATCTATAAATTAAAATTATTTAGCGTTATCCAGTATGGTAGACCAACAGGGTATGTATGTGTGAATCATCTATATTTATCTCTCTCATATATTCAATACCTTTTAAAAGAAACCAGGTTATATTTATATCCTTCTTGGATGCATGCTTCTTTTATGTAGCTGCACATAAAAGACTCACTGGGAAAAAGAAGGCTTGAGGATTGAGTAAGTCTGAAGGTGACCAAAATACACTGTATACTAAATAAGTAACAAATGAATGAGAAAATAAAATACTTGTGTAGGTATATCCAGATGGGTACGGCAAATGGAAACTGAAGCATGCCTTGATGATAAAAGCTAAGAAGCGCACAGCCAGCTGTGTCAGACAGAGATTAAGCAAGCACTGCTGTGAGTGTTTGCCTTTGAAAGATCTCAGATCAGGGTGCAGATGGTTTCAGTTTCAGCCTGAGGCTGAAGCCCTAAGAAGTAAGTACATTTTCTGTCTGGGGCAGAAAATGAATGGATGCTCCCCTCAAACAGCAAAAATCCATCTTCTCTTCCATCTGTGCTCTCTTTAGACCTTCAAAGAGTTAATCTCTTCCAGAAGACACACCCAGAACAAGGCTTTACCAAACCCAACCATCTGGGCTTTCCTTCATGTACTCTCACTTGGCTCTTTTAATTAACCAACATGAACAGGAAGTGAAGTAAGAAAGGGAAATAAAAGAAAGCTTGGAAAAACAATATATAGGTTTGACATTGTAGAATATATGATACTTTACACAAAATTCCACTTAACCTTCATAGAAAACATCACGTACTGAAAGGTGTAATACGGAGGGTCAGGACATATGGGGTAAGTAAATTATGTTTCCATGTGTTCGTAAGCAAACTAAAACAAGGACATAAAAATGAAACTTGCTGTTTAAAATGGCTCAAAAATCTAGGGTGAACATCTAATAAAATATTTGCAGGCTGTAAATTAAAACTGAAAATACTGAAAAAGGAATTCAAATAACAAATTCAATACAGAGAAGTGTCATTTTGTTTGGGAGATTACATGATGTCCTGACACTTAAGGTTAGATATTGCATGTGACCAATGACTTTCTAACATACTTTTACATAGTGAGATGAGAGCAATCTGAATATATAAAAAACAGAGTCAGTCTGAATAAAATAGATTTACAAAGGAACAAAGAAAAATATTTGGAAGAACAAGTTTGTTCAATTTAAATACTCATTATATACCTTCAGTAATTCAGAGCAGGGATGAAAAATGGCTCAATGATTAAGAGCATTTACCAACTACAAACTTCCTAATTTGGTTTCCAGCACTGATGTCAAGAGGCACACAACTGCCTATACTCCACTTCCAGGGGATCAGGGCATCAAATAGCCTCTTTAGGCCTCCACAGGTACCTGAATTAATATCACACACACACACACACACACACACACACACACACACACACACACACACACAAATACACACACTTAAACATAAAAACTCTTCAAAAAAATCCATACCAGGCAGTATTGCTGAAGTCCAGACATACATACCAATATCCTCATGATTTTGATAACTCTAGTAAATTAATTCAGTGTCTGAGAGATTTCCCATTTAATAAATAAGTTTAAATAATTATAACTGCAATGAGACAGAAATACAAAATAGCAGAAAAGCTAAGTTTAAAAATCATGGAAATCCTATGTTCTGGTGAGAAGTCAGAGAAAATATTTTAATGACATGCTTTGTAATTTATTTTATTATTTGTCAAAGAATTTCAAGCATGAATACTGTATCTACATTATATCTACCTCTCCCTCCTCTACCTGTAACTTCTCCTGTGTCCCTCTCCATTCACTCTCAAATTCATGACCTCTTATTTATCTACTATCTACTATTGTTACACACACACACACACACACACACACACACACACCCCATACACAGACAACTACAGAGTCTGCTACCCTTGCTTGTTTGTACATGTATCCAGGACTGACCATTTGGGATTGGACAATCTATGTTACTGCAGGAGTTTGACTCATCCTCTTTTAGCAGCCGTTGATCTTCTATAGCTTTTCATCTATTTTCAAGGCCTTGTGAAATAATCTGTCCACATTGGCAAGTCAGCAGGCATTATAATTATGCTGGTCTGATTCAAGCAATCACACTATGGAAAATTCTTAGAGTTAGCCTCTCTTTTATGACTAGAGGACACTGTCTTGCAGAAGATAGCCTGGTCTGCCTCTTGCAAACTTTCTGCCCTCTCTTCTGTGATGTTTCCCCAAGACTTTGAGGTTGGAGTTTCTGGTAGATTTAACAGTTGGGTGACACACAATGGTCACTTATCCTGTGCATTTTGATCACTTATGGATCGCTCTTGTAACACCTACCTTAGACCATCCAATAAAAAAATGACAATTAAGATGATCACAGAGATGGTCCTCAAGATGGCTATGTGGTTAAAGGCATTTATTGCGAAGCCTGATGATCTGAGTTTGGCTTCTGGGTTGGGGAGGAGATAGGAATGAGAAGATTACCTTGGGCTGTCCATTGACTTTCATTTGGGCCCCATGATGCATTATCCCACACATATATACACAGGTGTACACCCACAAAAATAAATAAAGTGTTAAAAACCATAAATACCAGGAAATCTTATCATCTTTATGGAAGAGTTATACATGCCTGTTCTTTATTTATTGCTTTTACTTAATTTAAATGTAAATTATCTATAAAACACATAAGTCATAGACATAAACACAGACAGAAGACTTTTAGACAACTATCTAAAAAACTTACCATGAAATTTAACAGAAAAATTCCCAGCCAATACCTTATTTAGTGTCAAATAATGGCAATGTAAAGCAAAAGGAACTGAGAAACAAAGACTAATTGTTAGTAAACACTGGGGCTCAGTGAGGTACAGGATTTATTGATTGAAGGAACTATCTCTTTTGAGATGTTGTTGACCTGGGCAGTCCACTCAATACTCTGCTCTGTGTCAGGCTTGTCTCTCTAGCTTCCCATAGTGCACCCCATCAATTCATTCTCTAAAGGTGAGCTAGCATTGGCCATATCCCAGATGCCAAAAGCATGTGTTGACATATGAGATCTGCCAGACCCTCACTGCAGCTCATGAATGGAATTAGATGTGCAGGAAAGGAGGGTGGTAAGATGCTGCCTCCAATGCTCAGTTCCTGGTACTCTCTGTCAGACCTCAGTCTCAGATACTGCCCAGGATGGATGGCTTCTATCACCAGCTCAGAATCTTATGATTCTTGACGGGTCTTCTATCACACTTCTTTTAGGAAGACTGTATTCCCAGCTGTAGTCTCTAAAGCAGACTGAGGAGTCATCAGAAGCTTACACAGTTCTGACATTTATTTTCATTCACAAGTGCAAGGGGAGAGCTCTCACCATAGCAACGATTAAAAATTAAATTATGTTTATTATTTCTTCAAAGACAAAATAAACATCATGGGAGAGAATGTTATTAAGACAGGAGGTAGGAAATTCAACACAAAAATCCACATGGGTTTGTGCAGATTGTTCTCATGCTGAAAACTTGAGGCTAGGATGCATCATTGCTTTTCTCTGAATTTATATTTGTATAGATTATATAGCCTGAAATCCTTCCAGAATTAGATATCTTTTCATCCTTATTCAGGATCTGAGTATTATAAGAAACTTGCCATTTTTATTCATAGATTTATAATTGAACATATTTTTCTACATAAAAGATCTACTTTTAAATTTTTTAGTGCTACATGAATATGAACGATAAAATAAATATGATGCCATGATTTAGGGTTTTTAATTTTTAAACAAGTTTTATCTTTTTCTATCTCTTTGTATGATAATAAAATAACAATCCAAGTTTGTGTAATAAGAACAGGAAGATAAGTGGTAATGGAGATAAGTGAGAATATAAGAATAATTTTGGGGGTATATATGTGCTCTATGGGCATTTGTGGGCATAGATCTGTGTGTCTATGCACATGAATGGAGGGAAGAGGAGGTGATAGTGTTATCTATTTTTCAACTTACACCCTTGATGCAGGATCTCTCACTGAACTGCAGCTCTGTTTGACTCAGCTGGCTGCCTAGCAAGTTTTAGGGATGCCACTGTTTCTTACTCTCATTGTGTAGGAATTGCAGGCATCAGTATGGCCATACCAAACTTTCCATATGGGTACTGGGGATTGAAACTCAGATCCTCATGTTCAGGCAGGAGATGCTCTTACCAACTTAGTCATAGCCACAGCACCATACGCATTAACTTTTATATGTGTGACATTTCAAATTTAGGTACCAAAGGGTCAAACATAACTGATAGTAGAGATATCCAGAAGCCGTTGCCTATCAATTACTAGGCACAATGGCTTGGTCTAGTTGTCTTTCAATGATCTAATACAGAAATGGGACTCAGTGAGGCAGCGAGAGTGAATGATCATGGCTGGTAACTGAATGAAAGGAAGCAACCATGGGGTAGAGAGACAACTCTGGTGGAAGGAATTTGACTTAAACTTTTAACAAAGGATCACCAGCCTACAATTCACACTGCCAGAGAAACTAAGATACAAGGAGGACCCTATGAGATTCATACAAGTTCCCTCACAGAAGGGAAAATGGACAAGATCTCCTGTGTATTGGGAGCAGGGTTGAGGTAAGGAAGTCAGTGGAGAAGGAATTAGGAGAGAGAGAAGGGGAGGAGAGAAGAACATGTGGGACCAGGAAGATTGAGTTGGGGGTCAAATAGAAGAGAACAAAAAAGAGAGAGAGAGATACCATAATAGAGGGTGGCATTATAAGTTTGAAGAGAAAACAGACTCTAGAGAAATGTTCAGAGACCTACAAGAATGACCCAAACTAACAATCTGAACAACAGTGGAGAGGCTACCTTACTTATATGCCATCCTAGAACCTTCTTCTAGTAGCTTTTGGAAATAGAAGCAGATGCCCACAGCTAAACACTGAGCCATACTCCTGGAATCCAGTTGCAGAGAGGGAGGAGTGATAAGAAAAGGGGTCAGGACCAGACTACAGAAACCCACAGAGATAGCTAACCTGAACAAGGGGGAGCTCATGGACTCCCCCCCCCCAACTAATTGCTAGGAAAACAGTATTGGACCGACTCAGACCCCCTGAATATGGGTCCTAGTTAGAAGGCTTGGGCAATCTAAGGGACCTCTGACAGTGGAACCAGGATGCACCTCTGGTGCATGAAAGGACTTTGGGAGCACATTCTCCATGGAGGGATACTCCCTTAGCCTAGAGACAGGAGGAAGGGCCTAGACCCTCCTCTAAATAACTTGACAGATTTTGATGATCCCTCCTAGAAAGCATCACCCTCCCTGTGGAGTGGGAGGGGATGTGACAGGAGGGTGTTTGGGGGCTGTGGGAGAGAGAAGGGGGAGGTAACTAGAATCAATATGTAAAATAAGAAAAATAAAAATAAAATAAAGAAATAACTGTGAACATGAAGACTTGAGTTTTGATCACACGGAACTATAGATACAGATGACTAAGAACCACTGTATGTACTAGAAATACAATATGGGTCCTTTAGAAGAGCAGCCAGTACTCGTTACCACCATACTGTCTCTCCAGCCTCTTAATAACACGTTTTAGCTCTAAGGCCTCCTGCACAAAATTGCCTGGCAGAATTCTGAAAGACAAAAGGCAACTGATTTCACTTTGTAAGGAAGGAAGCCACTGCATGGAGACTTGGGCTTGTTAAGTCATCAAGGTAACATAGGGAGGTTTGGATTCACTAGTGGAAGGTTCTGAGGGAGGAATAGAGAGTGGCTGTTGTACCTGCCACAGGAAAGAGAAGCTTAGTTTGGATACTCTCCTGTGGCCAATCTTAGCATCACTGGCAAGAAAGTTAGAAAATAATCCAGATCCTGGGATGAAAGTTCCTCTCCAGGTGCTAAAGAGCTGCAGTAACCGTATCTACCTCAGTCTCAGCTGGCATCTGCCACATTAGCTGGGACAGATGCAGCTGGCACAGGAGCAGCAGTGTGCTTTGGGGGAGGAAAGCACCATCCCTGCCATCAGCTAATGCAGAATTACCAACACCCTAAAGGCAGCCAATGACTGGGCCGATTTAGTTAGTTCTTTCACAGGGAAACCGTGAATCATGATGCTACCCATGTCTCACAGTGTTTTGTTTTTTCCAGAACAAAAAATCCCAGTTTAAAAACAAGTAACAGGATATCACACAGGGTTTTTTTTCACACAGATGTTTGTCTCTACATTGCTTATGCTGCACAAATGTCACTGACATTAGCTCTCTCTTTTAGGTCCTTACACTTTACAAATGTTTTAATGTAATCTGTTAGCTTTAGCCAAATACATACTCTCCCAAACATTTGACTGAATCATCTTGTGGATCTTACTTCTTTACCCCAGAGGAACAAAGTAGCTTTAATTTTTAGTTTCTGCTTTAATAATCTTTCTTATAGCTTAGAATTTCATGTGCTCAACTCATTAACCTTGTTCAAATTGTTTGAGAGAGCTTTCTTTCATTCTGAAAAATTTGGTGATATATATTACTAGAGTCCTTTTTGCTACATGCTTCTAGATTCTTCTCTTTACATCTAGACTAGAACTGATACCCATATCACAAGAACACTCATGGGATCTCTTGATGTTTTACAAGAAAATAATTCTTTTATACCCAGTATCTCAAAGCTATTAGTTTGAGCAGTAATAATTTTGTCTCTATAGATGTCTCTTTGTTCCCTAACAGTAAAAGTCTTGTAGAAATCCTGAAATATTACCCAGTCTGTGTTTGGTATTATAGTTTACTCAGTCACTGCATTCATTAAAAGCATGGGTTAAAATCCCCATCTATTTCTGTATCACAGACTTTCTTATAACCTTATGGGTTTTACATTATTAAATTAAAAACATTATTCTGGGACACTCCTGTGTGGTAGTTACACAATTCTGTTGTTGAGACAAGGATACCACATCTGTAATGGGTAGAACCCAGTTCATTCAAAAGGGTGCCCTTTCCTAATGTTAACCATTGTAAGAAATAGTTGCTCATGGAACAGAAAATATGAATTCTGTAAACAGGAGATCAAAGATCCACTCACTGGTTTCTGTCAACAATTGTCTAAATTAGAGACATACAGACACTGGGAGTCTCATGCTGTAACAATGCATCTCCAAGAATACCTATTTCCCAATAAACTGAGAGCCTATAGGAACATGATAATCATTTTTTTTTTGCAAAACTTAGGTAATTAAAAGCTACAAATAGTTTGTAGTTCTAGTTAATATGATATAGCATGAAACATGAATGTAGCCACATGTTTAATTATTTACTTGTTTATTTGGTTTTGAGGTAGGTACTCAACAAGTGAGCAAGGCTTACATGGAACTAACTCACTGTCTGGCCCTGACTTTCTTCAACTCATCATAGCCTGACTATACCAACACCCCAAGTGATAAAATTACCAATATGAGTTACCAAACAAGGCTAAAAAAATCTAACATTAAGACAATAACCTGAAAGTGACAATGTAATTTTAAAACTGTAGTGATATCTGGGGATATAATTCAATGACAGGGAGCTTGCAGAATATCTAAAGTCTCTGAATTTAGTTCCTACAACTATCAAAAAATTAAAGTGAGGAGCCTTGTTAAGTGTGTGCAATGATGTCTGACATGTGCTGGAGAAGATGTTCTTTTACTGAAGACTACTCCGATCATTCATGGCCCAGAGAGGTGCTTATGTCTTCACCACAAGTTGACACATGTGCTTGCTTTCTCAAACTAACAATTATGGCTTTCATTCATTGAATATGTAACATATGCCAAGTAGGGGTGTAGTCTTTAGATAGATATAATTTAATCTTAAACAAACAAAAACAAACAAACAAACAAAAAACCCAGACATCTCAATAAGTCTAAAATTGATGCTACCTTTGTTTCTGTTGTTTTTATACTCATTTTGTTATTTAATTATGCATTGTAAGCCGCCTAGCATGGGTACTGTGAATCAAACTGTGGTCTTCCATCTTATTGGAAAACACTCTTATACTCTGAGCCATCCATTTAGCCCCCTGATGCCACCTTTCTGTATGTCACAGTTAACACTGGATGTCTTTGCACCTTCTTGAAGGCTTTTCTGAATACAGGCTGTGTTCAACCATCAGAAGATCACACTCCAGTGTCTAAGCCACAAACAGTTCAGGGAGCAATAGGCAGGGAAACAAATGACACCCTCTCCACTCAGACATTAACACCACGTCATCAAATAGAAAAGTCGATAGACTTAACAAGCAGCCTCTCAGCTCATCACCAGGAAAGAACATGACCTCTGTGTGTTACGCGATTTGGCTGTGTGCAGGAGAGGATGGGAAATAGCTAATGATTGTGTTTAGCAGAAGAATGTCTATTTGGTACCCTGCCTCCTTCACCTGTATGCTTGGGCCTGTCAAGGACATGTGCCATTCTTTTTCAGCATTGTTGTTTCCATTTCAGAGGCTTCATTTTACTCTTCCCTTCAATGCTACCCCCATTTGTTTCCTTCCCAAAATTTTCATTCTATTTCCTATAGAGGATTAGAGCTCCAATCTCTGACTCTATCCCTGTCTTGCCACTATAATCCCAAGGTCTTTCAACCTGCCACTTCCAATAAGGCTGGAGAAGGAAGGTGCCCTGTGAGCCAGTTGGCTACATTTTGTATCCTTAAGAAAAACATCTGCTTTTTGGATTAAACTGCGCTTATAAAACCATGCCTATTTAGTTGACAAGGAGGGAAAAAAGCATAATTTACATGTTTTAGTTATTCTTGCTTTAGTAGACTTCAGAGCTTTAATTCATTCTACATTTACCCTTGGAAAGAATACTGAGAAGTTGAGAGTTGCTTGCCAGCTGTTTTATCTTAGGCTGGTCAAGTGACATTTGCCAGCATTGTAGTCACAAGTGCCAGCTCCTCTTAGAACCCCTGTGTGTGCCCTTCATGGTTGACCTACTGATGTGAAATTAGTTTCAATAAACACCCATTAGAACTGTGGATTGATTTAGAAAGGCTTTTTTCCCTGTGAAGTGTTTGGTGTTGATGTTATGACAAAATATGAAGACTTTGAGTACATGGCAGAAGAACCTGAGGGGCCTCCAACTGCATCATGGAAGAAAGAAGGGTAGGCGTGATGCAATGTTTAAAACAATGTGAATAATTTTGGCATTCACTCCCTGGCTCTGAGGATCCCCAGCTTTATCATGGGAGATAGAGGTAGGCAATGGGCAATCTTGTAAAAACATTCAAGTAATTATGGAACAATATCTGGGGACCTGTATGTAAAAACACACAGGACATCACTGTAAAGGAGTTAAGGGGATGTGTGTAGCTGATGATCAGGTGAACCTTGCTTTGCACATGACAAAGTGTGGGTGCACTGCAGTGGTGCAAAGGGCATCAATGGCAGCATCTTGCAAAGTGTCTTTCTTTTCTGTTCTATTTACTTTTAATTATGTGTATATGGGTGGGGGCGGTGAATTCGTGTTGCAATATTCTCAGAGGCCAGAGGAAGGTATTGGATCCCTTGTAGCTAGAGACACAAATGGTTGAGTGCTGCAAACTGGATCCATGTCATCTGCTCACACAGCCGACTCTCCAAGAAACAGAGTGGCTTTTATAAATTAGGAAATAATTCACTATGCTATGGACAAACTATTACAGTGAGGAAAGAATTTTATTTCTTATAATGACTAGAGTTACTATACAGTTATTTAATAATTAAGGAATTGTTTAAAATTTTACAAAATTGCTCCTTTTAATAGGTAAGACAGTTATATTTTCATTGCCATAACATCCCCAAGCAGCAGTTCCTGTTTACATGGGGGAATATTTACAGCTGAAAGTTTCATTCCAAACATTCTAGGTCCTGGAGTTCAGAGGATACAAAGCCTTTACTGTCTGTAAACATCTTTTTCTTTAATTATGGGCTTCAGAATCAAGAGGACAGAGAGTTTGCTATTCTGAAGGGACACTTACTCTAAATGAGGAAGTTTTGTATATAGGTAAAATGGTAGTTCAAGAGTCTGACTGTAACTCACATTCAAAGACTGCACACACTAGACTGGAGTGATGGCTCACTGATTGAGAGCACTGGCTGCTCATACAGAGGAACTGAGTATAGTACGCAGCACCCAGGTCAAGAGGCTCAACAGTGCCTGTAATTCCAGCTTTGGAAAAGCAATGCCCTCTCCTGGCCTCTAAAGTCACCCATGCATGTGGCATATGCACACACACACACACACACACAGACACACATGAACACATACATGTACATAAATAAAAACAAGAGAAATGATTGTTTTAAAATCTTAAAACTGTGCTCAATTCCAAAAATATTAATCCCACTTTCATTTAATTTTTCATTTTTTTATCTGAAAAGACAGCAAATTCAGGACAGTGGAACTAAAGGGAAATGGCATGAAACTTTTTTAAAGATGGAAAATCAATTTTATTTTGATCTACTTTTGTAAGGTAATCAAAGAATTTTCAGTTTTATGAAATTTACCTAGTAAAATAAATAGCCTTTTTATTGTTGTTTGTTTGTTTTTTGACAAGTGTTTCTCCCTTTTTATTTAAATTTTAAACAAGGTTGTTTTACATGTCCATCCTTGTTCTCTCAACCTCCCATCCTCTCCTATCAATCCCTACCAAACCCCAGCCTATCCCCTTTCTGATCCCCAGGGAGGGTGAGGCTTCCATAGGGAGTCTTTAAAGTCTATCATATCATTTGGAGTGTCTTTAAAGTCTATCATATCATTTGGAGCAGGGCCTAGGCCCTCACCAACATGTCTAGGCTGAGAGAGTATTCCTCTCCATGGGATGGGCTCCCAAAATCAATTTTTATACCATGGATAAATACTGATCCACTACCAGAGGCCCCATAGACTTCCCAGTTCTCCTAACTAACATCCACATTTAGGGGTCTGGTTTGTTCCTATGCTGGTTTCCCAGCTATCAGACTGGGGTCCATAAGCTCCCCATGTTCAGGTCAGCTGATTCTGTGGGTTTCTCCAGCCTGGTATTGACCCCTTTGCTCATCACTCCTCCCTCTCTGCAACTGGATTCTAAGAGTTTGGCTTGTGTTTAGCTGTGGGTGTCTGCTTCTGCTTCTATCAGCTACTGGATGAAAGCTCTATAATGGCATAAGGTAGTCGTCAATCTCATTGTTGTGGAAGGGTATTAAAGATAGCCTTTTCACTATTGCTTAGATTGTTAGTTGGGTTCATTCTTGTAGATATCTAGGAATTTCCCCTGTGCCAGATTTCTCCTTAAATCTATAATGGCTCTCTCTATTATGGTATCTCTTTTCTTGCTTTCCTCTATTCTTTCCCTGTCACAATCTTCCTGTTCCCTCATGCCCACCTTTCCCCTCCTTTTCTCCCTTCTCTTTCTCCTAACTCCCTCTCCATCCCTCCATGCTCCCAATTTGTGTGGGAGATCTTATCCCTTTCCCCTTCTCTGGGGAACCATGTATGTCTCTCTTAGGGTCCTTCGTGTTTCCTAGCTTTTCTGGCAGTGTAAATTGTAGACTGGTGAGCCTTTGCTCTATGTTTAAAATCCACATATGAGTAAGCACACACCATGCTTGTCTTTTTGTGATTGGGTTACTTCACTCAGGATGGTTTCTTCTACTTCCATCCATTTTCTTGTGTATTTCAGGATTCCATTGTGTTTTTCCACTGAATAGTACTCCATTGTGTAAATGTACTACATTTTTTCCCCATCCATTCTTCAGTTGAGGGGCTTCCAGGTTCTGGCTATTTCAAATAATGCTGTTATGAACACAGTTGAACAGATGTCCTTCTTGATATGCCAGAGTGAAATTACTGAATCTTGAGGTAGACTAATTCTCAGTTTCCTGAGGAAACACCATACTGATTTCCAAAGTGGCTGTATGAGTTTACACTCCCACCAGCGGTGGAGGAGTGTGCCCCTTTCTCCACATCTTCTCAAGCATAAACTGACTTTGGTGTTTCTGATTTTCTGACAGAAGCAAGATGGTATCTCAAGTTGTTTTGATTTGCATTTCTCTGATGGCTAAGGGTATTGAGCAGTTTCTTAAGCGTCTTTTAACCATTTTAGATTCCTATATTGAGAATCCTCTATTTAGTTATGTGTTCCAATTTTTAATTGGATTATTTGGTGTTTTGGTAACTAGCTTCTTTAGTTCTTTGTATATTTTGGAAATCATCCCTCTGTCAGATGCAGATGTGCGGTTAGTGAATATATTTCCCATTCTATGGGCTGCCCTTTTTTAATTTTTAATTTTATTTATTTATTTATTTAAGTATTTATTTATTTATTTTGGACAGGGTTTCTCTGTGTAGCTTTTGGGCCTGTCCTGGCACTAGCTTTGTAGACTAGCATGAGAGATCTGCCTGCCTCTGCCTCCTGAGTTCTGGGATTAAAGGCATGGGCCACCATTGCCTGCACTGCAAATAAATACTCTTAAACTAATGTATAAATGTAAAAATAGCATTACATTTTTCCCTATAAACATAATACCTGATTTTTCTTTGTTTGTTTGTTTTTGTTTTTTGTTTTCCTATGAAACTAGTTGTTAATAATCTTGAAAAGTTATTTAAAATTTCTGAGTCCATGGAATTTGTTAGTATTGTGAATTCAAGACAAAATGTATACACACACACATACACACACATATATATATATATATAAAATTTCATTTCCAAAGTATCATAGATTTTTCAGTCTGTTGCCAAGAACTTGCTATCCTAGTCCCAAGGAGCAGCAACTGAGTACTGCTACAACTAGAGGCCCACCTTGGGTTCATAGGGCGGCTCTAACAGGATAATAGCCTAGTATTTACAGAGCACACATTATGTTTCAGAAACATAATTGTGTTTCAGAAATTAGATAGTTAATCAATTATCTATTTGAAATAGAAAGTAGACAAATCAAGGAGAAAAGCAAAAATAAACAAAAGAGCAAACAAAAAAAATTTAGAAAAGTACAAGCTATTCTTAATTTCAATATCACAAAGAAAACATTCTTGCTAAGCCCTGAGAGCAATGTCTATGGGGCAGAGTTTCCTTAATCCCTTTGTTAATAATAGATTTAAATTTGAAGCTACATGACCCAAAACCTTGGTGGAAGCATAGAAGGAGGCTGAGGTTTTCTTTAACAGGGAAACCTTCCTTTTGTAAGTACCATGCTTCTGCTAAAAATACCCTCATGCCTCCTCCTGTTTGCCACAGTCATTTCTTTAGAGACGTTTGTTAAATAATTTTTGCTTTAGTAATTAATGTGTTGGGGAGAAGCAGGGAGACATAGGACAATAGATATGACAAAGATATGCTATAAACATGACAGAAGTCCTCAAAAATAAATATAAATAAAAATTGAGATAAATAAATATTTCTGAAAAGACAATTAGTGAAAGAAAATAATTTGGGAGAAATCCCTTGATTTTTTTTAATGTGGCAGTATATGTAATATATTTTATTTCTGAAAATCTGTTAACACACACACATGACATTCTTTCTGAGAATCTGTTAACACACACACATTACATTCTATTAGTGATCTTTAAAATGGGCTCGTGTTTTGTATTAGACTAATAGTGTTCCTTTTTTTGTGTTGAATCTATTTTTTCAGCAGTAAATTATGGGTACTGTTGTTTCATGGCTCCTTTATACAAATGAATTGTTAGGACAGTTTTATGACTGGAAATTTTACTGCAAATCATATGGATTGGAAGTGAAATTCTAGGTATTGAGACTTTCAAAATTTTAATTCCCATGCATTTATCTGCTGGTCTGTTTGTTTTTTAAGAACCAGAGATACAATGATGAATGTGGTTTCCCTATATTCAAAGACTCAATTCCCATAAGGAAGACAGCCAAATAAACAGATAATTAATTTAAAATGCTATGTATATGGAACATAGTATGCAGAGTCCAAAAATAATGAAGAGTTCAATATATGTGGATTGGATAATTAGTTTTATTTTTGGACCTGGGGGCGGCCAAGCCATCATATGCTAAGTCATTTAATGGAAGCTGGGCACCCGAGCTACAGAAGAGATTAGTAAGCCCCTCCATTAAAGCGTAGGGAGGCTTTTCATACAAGATGTTGGTTTAACAGCGAGACTTATTCTCCCATCAGCTCCAAACCTCACTGCCATGCTGAGTCCCACACATATGGGGGGGGGGGCAAGGACAGTAACCCGCAGTCCACTCAGCAGAGGCTGTTTCCCGTAGGCAAGCTTGACCCTGGGCACTGAGAGAAAAGATTTCAAATGTAGCTACACATAGGATACATTTTTAATGAAGTAATGAGATGAGAATAATTTTAAAATCTGGGACACCTCATAACACAGACTTTGTATGCTTTGGAGTTTGAACCCTCTGTGGCTGGAGTGAATGGGTGTGTGCCAGGGATTCAATTGCATTTGTGGTAGAATGAGAGTAGGCAGTTCAGTCAGCAGAGGTAGAGCCAGTGCTCTGAGAGTTCTGGGACTGAAAGCTGTGTACCTCACTATGCATGTTTTATTAGAAATGCATTATTTCCCTCGCAGAAAAGAGTGGGCAAAAAGTAGAAACACTAAACAAAGTCTAACCTGTGTAATACTGGGAGCCTGGTCACCCCAAAGCAGCCCACTCCCATGCTCTCCATGTTAAAAGCATGCAATCTTCCCATAAGTTGTCTCTGATGAGAGAGCTTCAGAATTTTCTGTAAAGAGTTTTCTGGCAATTAAAAGAAAAAAAAAAAAACTTTCCCCACCCCAATATAAAGCAAGCACTCATTAAATTCTTGTGCTTTGCCATAAACTTCAGCAAAACTCTTATATGTGCTGAAAAAATATCCTTATGTTTATATGAAATTAAGAATTTGTCTGTAACAAAATATTACACCAACTGATTCCCAACCAGGATGCACTCTCTGGGAGGAGGCTCAGCATGAGAGAGAGGGTGAAATCCAGTACCTTGGTTTTTTGCTTGTAATGTCTGACTGCCTGTCCATGGAGCCTGTCTGTCATTGGCTGTCTCAGAATGAACCCACAATCCTGAATGGCAGAAGGCAAAAATGTCTCAGGTGGGGCCCGTTAGCAGGCAGAGCTATCAGTGGACCGCGAGGACAAGCAAGATTTACCCCCTTCTTGGACTTCTCTGGACTAAGTTTTTCGCTCTCATATCCTTGGAATTACAGAGCTAGGTAGCCTACTTTGTTTCTTCTGTTTTCCTGTCCCTCCCTTCCCCCCTCCCTGTATGTCATTTTCTCCCCAACTCTGCTCTTCCCCATCATTCTTCTCCCAGCATCCCCCTCTCTTTTTCTTTCCTCCTGTCTTTCTCCTTTCCCTCACTTTCCCTCTCTCATTTGTTTTCCTAAAGTCAGAATGCTTCAGATTATGAAGAATAAAATTGTAAGAAAAATTATCCCTTGAGTTTCAGCAGGATGGGGCCAGAGGGTGGTTCAGTAGGTGAAGAGGACCTGAGGACCCAAGTTCAATCTGTGGAATCCATAAGGTCAAAGGTGAGAATATACAACCATAACTTGTCCTCCGCCCTCCACTTGCAAACACACACACACACACACACACACACACACACACATGCACACACACCCACATGGGCATGCACAGTTACACATTCATGCTTGCATTCCCCTCAACACACTAACACATACAGGGACATGCACACTAATACTTTCATGCTTGCACCCTGCACGTGCGCACACACACACACACACGTACACACACACACACACACACACACACACGCACACTCACACATTCATGCTTGCATACCCCCACACATTCATACATACACCTCACACCATGAAACCAGACAACTCACTGCTTGCTCAAGTAAAATTACTTTTACATTCTTGTGCCCAAGCTTTATGAACCAGAAAAGGCTAGACTTTTTTTTTATCATAATAACAAGTGGCATTGATACCCTTCAAGAATGTGTGTTTTCTTTGTTGCATCTGAAGGGTCCTATCATAAAAGACAGTGTGCTGGGAGGGTTCTGTGCTTTAGACTCATGCATTTATGTCTGCATCTTGAAAACTTTTAAAATCCACAATTTTTTGACATGTTCATATAAACATGTCAAATACTATCTCCGAATTCTAATTCACAAAAGGATATTATTTCGGATTACATACTTTTAAGGTGTAATCATTTTCTATGTCTCATATGCTAATCATGGAGGGGAGACAAATATTGTATAAAATATACTAATTTTATTCCATTTTTCTTGCTTAACTGTACATAGATAGTACATGGATATAAATTAAAGCACAATTCTGAATTAAGCATGAAGCTTGAGAAAGTCTGATGAAAATGAGGCTGTGAAGTTTAGACTCCAGCTGCCTTCCCTCTTCCTTATTCTGATGTCAACACTGACATGCACAACTTAGATGCTGTACAATGTTTTCAAAGCCCTTCAGCAAGCTCAGCAAGCAAGGATAAAAATGAAAAGGACTATCAATCTTTTGCTTTAGGGTATTAACTGCTTTCCAGATGGCTTGGAGGAAAATGTGCCCTATAATATGGAATTAGGTATGTTAGCTATGGTTTATGGCTGTTTTAAAATGCTTTAACAATGGTGGCTTTATAAACAAAATAACAAAATAAACACCCTCTGTGTGTTGTCCACTGCCAATTGTTATAAAAACATTTCATTTTTCTAACAATAGAATTCAGTTATAAATCAAATTTCCAAAAGCTTCATAAAATACATGAAATGGATGCTGATGCATGCCACAATATTTCTATTTCAGTTTTTTTTTTTGTAAAGTTTATAGGTAGAAATCAAGTTTTTCTCCTTTGTCTTGAGGTACTAGAAAACATTAACAAAGATAAGAATTTGATGCAGTCTGCCAGGCGAAAATGGAAGCAGGTGCAGTTATGACTCTGTCATCTTGATTGAACTTCACTGACCACAGTTTATTCAGAAATGTTCAATGATAAAAAAGGCTGCTTATGAATAGACATTCAGGCTCCTTTCACACCTTCAGAGCTGGGTCTCTTATGAAATGAAGAGTAATGATTTGCAAGGGGAAACTAGAGTCAGTCTGTTTGAGGAGTGGTGAAATTTGGGGTTTATGAAAAGGCTTGAGAAAAATGCTTCATTCTTCAAATGCATGAAATCTGCACATGTACACATATTAATGTGAGAACAGACACACAAGCAGTAAATATGAAATACCTTCCATAGATGAACCACTGGAACCCACATCAAGAAAGGAAAGTACCAACTCCTAAAGGTTGTCCTCTGATTTCACATGCATGCCTCAGGAAATGTGCTTGTGCACGCAGATACACAAACACACATATCCACAAATAAGTAAATAAAGAAGTAAAATGTGATAATTAAAAAAAGTTGCTCTTATTCTCAGTCAAATAAGTAAGAATTTCTTTGGGAAATTACATTAATTTCTGTGAAGAAGAATAAATTAAAACTTCATACATCAACTCATTTAGTCATTTAAAAGACACTTCACTATTTCTGCATAAGATTCTGCAATTGAATTTTTATTTGCATTTAATTTTATGAAATTTAGTCTTGTATTTTGATTTAAGAGCCATTGTGAAATAAAGAATGATGAGAAATGATCTTGTGTGCAGTTTTACTCATTTAATCCCAGTACATATTTACACATAGCAATGTTTCCCAAACAGCTGGTTAAGGTGGGACCATTAGACCTCAAAGCACTAGGTAGAACAATGGCTTCTGTGTATGTCTGTGAGTGGTTGAGTGTGGCTATGCATGATGGTGCATGACAGTACATGGATGACCATGGCTATACAGGACTATGAATGTACACTCAGTCTTTTGCTTTATTGTGCTGCTAGGAATTGAATCTTGGGCTTGTGAATACCAAGTGAGCATTCTTCATGCAAGCCACACCCCATTTTTGATTAAGTTGTCACCTGTGGGTTTGTGTGACTGCCACCAGTCACACAGCATTAGTATACTAAATGCTGTGACCTCAAAGATACCTCCTCATTCCAATTACAGCTGCCTCCCACATCTTGTGGCAGAACTAAAATTTTAACATTGCTATAATCTTCTTACTTTAATGAGGCTATTGAAAGAACCCAACAGTATGAATACTATTAAGATGGTCTTTTTCACTCAATAGAATGTATACAGATCCATCCACTCTGACCTGTGGTTGAATTAGGTCATTTCTTTCCCATTGGTAAGTTCTATTCTACCTCTAGGTCTCACAGCTAATGCATATCACAGGGTGTATATCAAGTTATCAGCTGGACTCTTAGAGACTTTTGTGGGAACATAAACTTCCTTTTTAGGGGGTGGGATCCATATCGAGAGTGGAATTGTTGGGCCATGTGTAGTTGTAGGTTATTTGAAGAACCTCCCCCATGGCTCAGATTTCTTATATCCCACCCACAATGCAGAGGGCCTAAGTTCTCCATCCTCACCAGTATTTTTGCATCTGTCTCACATTCTGTGTGTGCATACTTCTATACATGATTTTCTTCCTGTGGCTTTCTTAATTTCATGTGTGTGACAGTTTGCCTTTGTAGTTCCACATATTTTGCAGGTAGAACCCATGTGTTTAATACATTGTGTTCTAGTTCACCCTTTGTTGGTGCAATGAAGCATTCTGATCAAAGAACTTGGGGAGGAAAGGATTTACTTACTTGCACTTCCATGCAGTTTGGGGTCACAATCCACTTTTTTCTTCTTCTTAAGCTGGCGTCTCACTTTGTACCTCTGATTCCTAGAACTCACTATGTAGATCAAGCTGCCCTGGGCCTGAGATATGTCTGCCTCTGCTTCCCAAGTGCTGGTATTAAATGAGTGATTCATTACATCCACCTGCATAATCCATTCTTGAGAATGCAGAAACCTGTAGGCAGTGACTGTAACAGGAACAATAAAAGACCCAGAGACAGATATTGGGGTTCAAACCTCAAGCTGAATATCAGAAAAGCAAAGCAGCTGACCACTAGCTTTTACCTCTAACTCAGGCTTAAATGGCTAATCCTGTCTCCACCAGCTCTCACCAAGCCTCAGACTGCTGCCTCTCTACAGCTGGGCTGAAAAATGAATGCCTTCCTATCTTCAATGTGGATGGAGAATGAATGCCTGATACTGACTACTGAAGACCCTGCTCTCATCTTTTATACCCCTCTAGTGCTGGGATTAAAGGCATGAACTTTGTTATCCTTTTAGACTGATTAAATATCTTGTAGTCCTAGGTGGCCTTGAACTCAAAGAGATCCATCTGCCTTTGTATCCTGATTCCTGAAAGGTGTGTACCACCACTGCTTGGCTTCTATTGCTAACTAGTATGGCTGCTCTGTTATTTTGATCTCCAGTGGCTTTAATAAATCATAAACAATATAATACCACAAATGACCATAGAGGAGAGCTGCTTGCCAGCTTGCTGCCCATGTTCTATTAGTTAGTTCCAATGCATCACAGGACTAACCTTCCAGGGAATGAACATTATTAGTGTGGTCTTTGGGGTTCTTTATCATGTCCTTTGGACTGTGTGTCTTTGCACCAATACCATACTGTGTTGAGTGCTGTCTCTGTAGACTAGGTATTACCATTTGGCTGAGTGATCCTTCTCTCAAGATGTTCTTCATGAAAAATATGAGATGTTCGAGAGTCTATGGCTTTCTATATAAATTTTATTATAATTTTGAAAATGTTATTTTCCATCAATTTTCTTTCCATTTTGCGGGTGATATAAGAGCAAAGTCCTCAGTAGCTGAGCAGTGAGTTTCATTGCCAAGCCATCTTTATGCAGCTGGTGCTTTATGTCTTTTGGTCCAGAGCTGCTGAGAATTCACAAAAGGCACTGCCACTCTACAGAGCAACCTAAGGTCAAAGACTGAGCAGCAGTGAATCCAGCAACTGGAGCTGCTTGTTTGCCTTATATTCCTCTTTGATCACAACTGTTTTATCAATGGTCACTCTTGCTTCCCCAGCCCTTAGGAATCTCTATGAAACTAGAGACCAGAAATGATTTCATATGAATGTCTGTAGAGCATGTGCCATGTTTACAAGGCTAGCTAGTACCTGCTATGTTGGACCTACTAAATGAGCTGTTCTCTCTCGTGGTATCATTATCTATATAACACAGAGGAAAGTCTGTGTTACCCAGAGCAATGATAAGCAAGTGATACCCCAATGAAAGACTAGCTGCCACCCCACCATCATCAACTAGAAAACATAGCTCTAAGAGGTATTCAAGGTATGGTTATTGGGTTATTCAGAGGGAAATGCAAGTAACAAGGATGGATCCAGTGTATCCTATGATCTAGAATCTTGAAAGACAGGATGCTGACATCAGCACAAGCTCCAGGGGCTTGGACAGACAGGAACAGCAGCTCTAAGGTCCCCTTCAGTCTATGATGTAGAAGATGATACTTTTCCTTTGTGGCTCTACTGTTATCTCTAAATCAATATTGATGCCATATGATTGAGTTTGTACAGGAAGGAAATTAAAGGTTGTCCTCTCTTCCCTTGCAGTGCAACATGGAATGGTCAGTGCATCATGGCATGCACTGTTCATCATGTCATGGGACTGTGCATCATTGCTTGGGCAACTCATAGTGGCATCAGCAGCACATCATGGCATGGGAAAGTACCCCCCCAAGTGATGAGGAGATCTACCCACTTTCCATGGGAAGGCTATGAAATTTCTAGAATCAGCTTCCTGTCTAAACAAAGCAATTGACTCTACATTCAGATTGGCAGGAAATGACATCTTTGCTTTGTTGAATCCTCCATATCATATCTCCTTGTTTAGTGATTCGTGTTGTACCTATATAAACAATTGATTTTGTGAATTGACTTTGTATCTGGAGACCTTTCTACACATACTTCATAGCTGTTTGGTTATTTATCATTACTTTCTTTGGATTTACTATGTAGACAATAATATAAACAATGTTATTTCTTCCTTTCCAATTTATCCTTTATTTCTTAATGATTTAATAAAAATATGAATGACCACATTAAATTAGGCATCTGTGCTTTGTCTGGAGTTTAGGAAGTGTTATGGTTTGATTATAAATTATCTCCTAAAAGACTCATGTGTTAAAGGCGTAAGTTTTCAATGAAATATGCAGAAGCTGGGATTTGGAGAAATGACTGGATCATGAGGGCTCTGAGCTAAACAATGGACTGAATGGTGTATATAATTTGTAATTTGATTGTATCATTTGAAGTTGGTGGAGACTAGGAGGTAAGGCTTGTTAGAGGACTAGATAAGTTAAGAAGTGATTTAAAAGATGTACTGGAAGCTCAGTCCTTTCTCATCTGTCTCTTTTTTCTCCCACTTTGTTGCTTCTATTCCTCCCAGCCTCCTTCCTTACTCTCTGCTTCCTGTCCACTATGAGTAGAACATCCTTGTTCTCCCGTGTGTCTCACCATGATACTCCACCACCTCACTATGGCCTAGAAACAACATAGCAAAGTTACCATGGAAATCTGCAAAATCATGAACTAAAATAAATATATCCTTCTTTGGGTAGTTTCTCGCTGATACTCGGGAACAATGGATACAAATATCCCATAGAAAACTGGTATTGAGAGACATTGTATGACAACATTTTTCAGAAGCACTTGGACTAGCTTTAGGGAGATAATTAGGCTGGAAGAAGTTTGGGGCCCTACACATTTTGCTTGATGATGCTGGAGGGAGGAGTATAGAAGTCCAGAAGCACAAGGACAGTAGAGATCCACCATACACCTGAAGTTCATAAGGTTGCCAGTGGGAATTGAAACACAGGCCATCCATGATTTATTCAGACAAAGTACTTGCCTATATTGAATCCATACTTTAAGATTTGTGCTTTTAATTTGTTCTTGGATACATGATCTACTTTTATTATCTTTCTTGAGTTTTGCTACTTTATTCAAAATAAAAATTTTGTTGTTTCTGTTTCTGTTGCTGTTTCAGTAATGATTTTCTTTTCCTAATTTTAGATTTAATCGTGGGTTCTTACTGCCTTTCTGTGCTATTCTTACTTGTTTTGTGGCTTTGCATTTATTTTGCCCTTGCAGGTTCTTTAAGTTTGGTGTCTTTCAAATAGTGCAACTACTTTTGAGGGTTTTATTGAGAATATTAAAATGTGAAATGATAGTAATATGAAAAATATCATAATTAAGACAATTAGTATGTTGAAGGTGTTAATGAGAAGAAAGGGTATATGAGGAAGGAATTAAGAAACCTACAACTACCTATAAGCTAACTTAAAAATATAATTTTAAAGGAGCTTGTAACACAGGTGTCCTACCTGGGTGTATAAAAGGATTCCCAGAGCCATGAACTGGTGTAGGAACTTGCCTCGGAGTTGTTGTTCTGCAATGTTTTAGGGACACCCAAATAATTCAGGTACAGTTATCTGGCACAGAGAAATCAGGCTTGAAGATGCTTAGCAGGCTCCTGGCTGAGAAAACTCATCACTGGGCTCACTCAGCTATTGGCCCTGCGTGCTTCAAAACCAGCCTGGCAGATAAGATAAGCCCACTGTGGGGATACTGGCATTACTAGTTATGGGCAAACAGCTCCTTTCTCTTTCTCTGCACTGGAAAGAGTACATTCCTTGTACTATGTACCAAGTCAGAGCTCCGTGGCTGGGAAGGCAATAGGGAGGAGGATCTGTGAGTGTTGTTTCGCTAAATGTATGTGTTTTCAAGATTCATTCTAAATATTTATGTTTATACACATGGTATAATGGGGCTCTCAGTCTTAATATGTTATTCTTAATGAATTCTATACATGTAAACAAAATATTTTGAGCACATTCCTACAACTCTCCCACCTCCATTTTCTCAGATACATAACTCACAATTTCTTCTAAATTCTATTTGCTCTCTCTCTCTCTCTCTCTCTCTCTCTCTCTCTCTCTCTCTCTTTCTGTCTCTCAACTGACAGTATCCAATTAATTCTGGCTATATATGCATAGGTGAAGAGCGACCTATTGGAGCATGGACAACCTACTAGAGACCACTCCCCTGAAGAAAACTTCTTTTCCTGGCAGGCATCAACAGTCAATGACTCTTCAGCTAGGCTGGGAGATCATTTCTTTCTTTGTCTATGCTGAAACATTGCTTGGTTTGACCTTGTGAAGACAGCCATGGCTACTTTTAGTTAATGAGTACAATGGTTCTGTCTGGTCCTGAGATATCATTTTGTCCAAGTCTTGTCAGATCTCTGGCTCTAACATTTTTTCTGTCTCCTCTCCTGTGATATTCACTGAGTCTTGGAGGTAGGGATCAGAATTTAGAGAACCATTAATCAGTAAGTATAGAGATACACATTTAGAATGCAATTTACTATTCTATCAATTTAACCTAATAATAGTAGTAGGGTTATGCCTAGGGCCTATGAACTCCCAAGCATATATTTTTGGTCACAGTTCTAGTACTAGTTATGAGTTTTGTCTCATGGAGTAGGTCTTTAGGCCAATCATAAAGCATTTGGTTACATCATAATATCCATGCCACTATTTTATCAATGGTCATATCTCACTATACCAGTCATTAGTGTAATTTAAAGAGTTCAAGGCTAATAAGACAATTGATGACTTTTCTGCCTCAGCAGCCTACATAGAACTTTCAGTATTATAAAAGCTATCCAGCAGATAGAAAGTTTCGTTGCCATGCCAGCTTAATTTCTCTAACTCCTGTGACAGAGGTGTGTGGTGTCTTCAGCAATAGGGTTTTACCATCATTTCTGATGGGAAACAAAGGCTGCATTCAATCAGATCTGGATAGAGACACATTTTACAAGATTCTTTAGAAGAAATGATTGATCTGGAAGAGGGGGTATAGTGGTTTGAAAGACTGTCATCTGGACAAGATATGATAATTTTTCTATCACAGGCATAAACCCATAGACCCTCACAATATTGGGCCCCTCAGCATTCATTAAGGACATGGGGTGTGCCAATGAGGCCCTATTCCTCCCTAAAGAACTCTTGGGGGAAGGTATGGTATTATCTTAAATGGGATATCACTGTTGAGTTGCCTATGTACCCATTGTGCTGGTGAATACAACTCTGAACACAGTAGATTAACAACAAATACATTCGTGAAATCATGAAAGTAGGATGGTTTTCAGAAGGAGATGGAGGGAATAACAGAGGGCAGTGGAAGATGAATTAAATAAATAAATAAATACTGTATACATGAACATAAATACATACATACAACATATATATGTGTGTGACATAAGTGTTTGTGAAACTGTTAAAATAATAAATGAACATGAGCTAGTATACGATAAATCTATAGGTTTATTGTGAAGTTTAAAGTATGTGAAACTCTCATTCAGAATTCCAGAAGAGGTACTATATTAAAAATAAAACAGGAAGAAAAGTATGTGTGAAAATGAAATAAGCACAATATTTATGTATAAAATTCTCTAAAATAAATAAATGAACTGAATGTCAAGAAAGAATGTGAAACTCCATTGACTATCTAATCTCTGTAAATGCTGTGTCTTCTGGGCTAGAGGGAATTGCTCAGTGATTAAGAGCACTGGATATTCTTCCAGAGGGCCTGGCTGTAATTCCCAGCACCCACATGGCAGCTCACAACTATCTGTAACTCCAGTGTCAGATGAACTAACACTGTCACATAAAAATATGCAGGTAAAATACCAAAGTGCGTAAAATTAAAGAAAATAAAAATCTTTTCATTCTCTCTGGGGAGAAGAGGGGGATGGGATGGAGGGTTGGTGAGGGAACAGGGATTGATATGTAAAATAAGATTATTTTTAATTTAAATAAAAATTTACTAAAAATATATATAACATGTAACTTCCATAAACAGGCCTTGACAAATCAACAAGAAGCATAAAGACCACATGACTCGTGGCAGAATGTGTTTTCCTAAGAGGAAATAGTCTTAAAATAATCTAAAATTTCAGATAATGAAATGTGAAGTGAGTCCACTAGAAATAAAACATGATGTCCATGGTCACTTGTATATTTTCTGGCTTTGATATAATCTATTTACTTCTGGATATATTGAGATATGGTTCTCATGTATAGCCAAGGCTGGTCTGGAGTTCACTTTGTGCCCTGGTCTAGCCTCAGACCACAAGATTAACTCCTGGCTCAGCACACAGAAGGCTTGGATTGCAGGTGTAACTAACCATTGTTCCAGATTAGAAGGACTCTGTATACACATGCACTCTACAAAGCAAGAACATTATCTAACAATAAGAGTTACACTCAGTCACATCCCTCTACTTACAGAAATCTACCTACCCTGTCCACATACCAGGCTGTTTCAGGAAAAATTGCTTAACAAGTGAGTAAGTAGCAAGCAAAAGTGGAAATCATTGCCATGAGTCTAGAGGAAAGAAGTGTGAAGGAATTAAGCCCATTAAGGTGATGTCCAGAATGGCACTCAGCTGGGCTCTGTCACTCAGTGGGGTTTAAATGGTGGCAAAGATGAGATGGAGTTGTCACCTTGTGCTGGTGAGGAACACATGCTATCAAATCAACTCATTTTTAGTTTAAGTTATAATATGAAATCTTATAGACACATTCAAATTTTAAATGTATACAGTATAGTTAATTCTGAATCATCTTATCCATTCATTCAATTTGGGGCAAACATAGCACATTCACAGACTCTCTTAGAACACGGGAATTCCACTTCTGCCCCAGATCACTTTTCTATATTTTTCAAACATATAAAATATTCATTTTATTCAAAATACAAACTTTTAAACTCTAGAGCCCCATGAAAACTTACTCCCATAATCCATCAGTCCACCATCTCTATTCTAGATCATTAAATCGTGTTCAGCTACCACTCTTATGGACTCCATCTTCATTCATTGAAGAAGTGGGGATTCTGAAATTCCAAAGGCCTGGGATTATTTACTGCCTGGTGACTTAGATGGCTCTTCTGTGTAGATTTATGGGCTTACTTGTTATGGTGCATGATAAATATGCTTTGTCTGAGCTGCAATTCCAAGATAACCATCGGGCTGGGAGCCCCCAGAACAATTAAATCACTTCTCATATATTTTAATGACTGTGGGGAACTCATTATGTCTGATTTTACTCAAAGCGTGTAAATAGATATGAGCCTCACATTCCAACTTCATTTTTCATAAGTGTTTGAACAATGTCTATGCTTAGTCGTTGTGCTTTAACCATGATTTTAAAATGCTGTAACACAAGGTCTGAATTACTGGATTTGCTTATTTCATTGGTCTGACTGTGGCTTTAAGGATAAAGACAAAGTGGCAATTCAAAACTAAAGCTTTTCCATATTAAAATTTACAAGAATCCACAAAATATAATTATCCTATTTGGAAATTCTAAATGCAAGCACAGACTATGTTTTATTATTAAATAAGGCATGGGTATTTAATGAGTCACCTCACAGCATGACAATTTCAGAATTCTTTACAGGTCTTAAGGCTGTGATTGACCTGTGTTCTCTGCAGAGCAGTATGGAGAATGATGACTTTTGTATGAAGGCAACTGTATTTACCCACTGAATACACATGCTCAAATCTTTATACTCTGATGGAAAAATATCTTGCCTTACAATACACAATATAAGCTTTCTGAATCTATAGTGCTCTTTTGATACTAGCAAATGTAGTGGTGCTCTGGGATTTGGCAAAAGGCGCGGGAGTCACAGAAGATTAGCAGTCTCATCAATAATAATCTGAGATTCACTGCTTTTGTCTTTCTTCAAAATAATAATCTACACTATATAACAATCTACACACAAGAAGAGAACAAATAAATCAATGACAGAGGAAACTGCTATATTTATTGATTTTTTCTTATGATAAAATGTTGCTTTATATATATTTCAAACTGCACTCCATGGTTTGTTTCCTTAAGAGAGAGAGAGAACATGAAGTTGAGTGTGTAGGGAGGTAGAGGAGGAGCTGGGAAAATTGGGGGTGGGGTAGGGGTGAATATGATCAAAATACACTGAATAAAGCTTTTAAGGAATTAATAAAAACATTATTAAAATTAGGAATAAAAATTCTTATATAAAGCTGGAGTAACTGGAAAACTAAAATCTTAAAAATAGAAAAAGATCATTGGGTTTTCATTGCTTTTATAAATTTGATGACAGTAGTGTTAGTGACATCCACCATCTGTGCACATATTTTCAAACACTCTCTTCTCACACTCTCTTACTTCCTCTTGAAAGCAAGTGAATGCTGTAGCCTGAATTCAGCCATTTATATATTAAAGACAATACTGGCTTAAAGCATTTGGATTATATTTTTTGTTTTCTAGTGAAATGTCAGAAAGCAAACAATATGTGGATCTAAATAAAAATATAAAAAATTTGTAATGATCTTAACATATGTATACTATAATTTTGTTATATGTGGGATTTGAGAATGGGATCTCTGAAACTGTGTTATTGAGATAATATTTTTAAAAGAAATTATCCAAATGTAAAGCTTGATTTTGACATGTAAGCAAATACTTTGCTAGTTGATGTTGTTTTGTTCATAATATAAATCTTCATATTCTGTCAATAGCAGTTGAGAAATTAATAAGAAGAACAAATTAAGGCTAAGAATTTATCTTTTTTCTTTCTTTTAGGCTGAAATAGGAAGAAAATAGACAACATTGATTGCTTTAGATTTTGTATAAATCAATACCATCCAAAACTTTTTGAGTGAATTTTAATTACCTTTCCTATAGATTCCTTAGTAAAATGAAACAAGAAAACCTGCATTTTCAATATAAAACAATCAGATTGATGTAATGCAGTTCTTGTGTATCCACAAGTTTCTTGCTGCATATGTTCACCTGAAAGGATTTTATATGAAATATGGTTGCTAACACATGCTTATTTCTAATACACTAAATCTGAAGAAGTGCATAATTCAAACATACTTGTTGATACTATGCAACAGTTAAATGGTTTCATTCTGATTTCTAAGGAAAAAAAGGAGCCAAATTAATTAGCCATTTCTCATTTACTTACAATATTTCCATAATTTTATATGTGTCCCTTTCTGAACCACAGCCTTGGAAATTTTTATCATATCTTCTTGCAAAGCAAGAAATATATTCTAGATTGACAGTGTTCAAATGGCATACTAATGACTAAGAATGTTACTCAAGGTAGCAAAAGTAATGCAGATAATCTTAAACTCTTCCTGGAAGAAGCAGAATAGGAATGTGAACAATTGATAGATAGTAGGCACAAAATATAAAAACAATTATCTACACACAAACTCATCTTTCCATCATTGAAAACTTAAGAGAATATATTTTCCACAATGATACCAACAATCAAATCAATAATGGAGAATTGCAGAGTAAGGAATGGAACAAAACAAAACACACACACCCGCACACACACAATATAAGAGCAGAGATATGTGCAGATTGGACTACATTGAAATTTCTGATTTTATTTTATCCTTTGGAAAAATAAAATATTTTAATTTTAAAATAAAATAATAAAAAATCCATTTGTGAAGTACTTTCTCAATGTGTACCACACAGAAGAAATGATTATGAAAATAAAATACTTTCATTCGTAAATGCTGAAGAGATTTATTTAGGTGATACAAAGTATGAGAATGTTTATATATGTCCTGTTTATGTATGTGCTGTGTGTATGTTTGTGTCCCTGGGTAAGCTTTGTGTTAAAGGATTAAAACTCCTCTCAAAACATTTATTAATCTTAGCTTAAACTAGGATCTGTTTTAAGCATGAATGTTTTGTAATTTGAGCTAATGGCTCCTCCAATGGACAAAGGAATGCTACAATTGCTGGGTGTTTGATTTCAACATCAACCAGACAGTGCCATTGTTCAATAGGTACGCAGGCTTTGAGCATAGATAATTGATCATAAATCTTTAGGCAGCCCAGCTGGTTTCCCATATGACTACAGAAAGGCACCATCTGTCACCTAGTGCTTCCAAAGGTCCCCAGAAGCCACAGGTTAGAGATGAAAAATCTGTCACAGCATTAGGCCACTCTCCAACTAGTGGCTGATAAACGATCCCTGCCTGAACATGAAGTAAAGCGGGACAGAGAACTCTTGGTGGATTCTGCAGTTCCTGCTCTTTTCTGATCATGCCTATAGTGTGAGGAATTCAACACCTCATTGAGGTTATATTTTAAGATTCCTGTGCTTTGAAAAACAAAAATTACTGTTTTGCCTGGATCAATACTATGTACAGTAGGCCCATGAGATATATTGCCTCTGTTGCTTTATTAGATTTTTGTCAATATGGTTAGAAATAATGGCTTTTTTTCTTCTTAATATCATACTATAATAGTGAGACTAAACCCTTCCCTAGATTTAGCTTAAACATTCATGTGGCAGGTTGAAATAGTGCATTCTAAGACCCACAGAGAAGACAGCTGTCTTCATCATAAGATGAAGGCTTTAAAAACAATGGAGAAATCCCCAAAATATGCAAGGTAAAGAAAAATTCAGAGGAAGAACATTTTTGAAAAAAAAAAATTGTGTGTGTGTGTGTGTGTGTGTGTGTGTGTATCTTCTGTCTGTGTCCGTGTCTCTATGTTCTGTGCATCTGTGTATGTGTCCCTAAAAGGGTTCCTGTCCTAGGGTGAAATCTTTAGATAGAGTCAATAAGACATGGATGTCCAGACATCCAGCTTTCCCTTCAGGACTATTTACCTACCAGGTGTTCAGAACTTTAGAATCCCTTGCTCAAATGTCCCTGGACCACATTAATTCCCTTTTGATTTGTCTATGTCAGAGATGAAGATGTTGATGTGTACAAAATTGTAGGATAAGAACTCATCAAGGCAAGATATTTGTAGAGGTTGTTTGTATGCACCTAAAAGTGAGAGCTCTGGTGTTCAGGAGACCTGTGGACATTGGCTAAGGACAAAAAGACGAGGGTAGTCTGTGGCCTGAGGATATGGAGGTGAGTGAGACACACAGAAATACAAACACCCATGGAGTATGAGAAGTTTAAATTCTAACTTCCCTTTCTTGGCAAAAAATAAAAAATAATAATTTAATCTCATATTCATTAGTTTGGTTGAAAATTTTTAAAACATTAAAATACATTTTACTTAAACTTTAATGCACACACTAAACTTTCTTTAATATGGATGAATATTAATTTAATTCCTTGTTTCCCATATATGATAAAAAGGATAATTTTTCTATAATTCAGGTGTTTTCAGAGTCTCGTTCTAGTAATGAATGGTCTACCATGCACAGATCAATTCACCTGACACAGCTCACAAGTGGGATTGGGTATAAAAAGTACATGACCATCTGGACAGAAGTGGAAACAGCTTTTAACAGAATTCAGCTTTGTAAAAGCCTTGAATCAGCCATCAACAGAATAAAGATCTTGCAATACAAAAAGACTATATATAGAAACCAGTAGCCAGCATTAAGATAAATGGGGAGGGTGGAATCTGTGAAAGTGAGTCTATTCATATTAATATAGTGCAAAATTCTTAAACTAAGTAAGAAAAATAAACTCTCAAATTGCACATGATAGAATCAGTACACGAGCCAATGACATTTCATAGAATGTAAGTCTGTAAATAGAGAAACTATATCTGACATCTCTAGCCATCACAGAAATGTAAAAGAGAATGTTCTGAAACCCACACTCACCCCTGTAACAGCAGCTTCCATCAAAGGCCCCAAATGTTGAGAGGGTTGTGCTAAAGAAGGAGGAATTAGAGAAACTCATTTTGCAGGCAGTGTGGTGATTCCACCAGCAAAGGATTATCATATGACACAACTATATCATTCTTAGTATAAATCCTTAGGAATAAAAGTTAACATGTGGTAGAGATGCCTGTGTCATGTTCATTTTTGGCTGCACAAAAGTTTGTGTCTTCACACAGTAATTAACTCATGGAATGAGCATGAATATCCACCAGCATCAAAGAATGGATAAAGGATGCATCATACAAACACTTATGGATCAGCATCCAGCAATACTTTATTGTATAATGTCATGTACCAGGAAATGGATGGAAGCTAAGTCTCTCACTTCTATAAAATAAGTGAGATTCAGAAGGATGGGTGCAATGTCTGCTTGAACATGTGAAACCTTGTGGCAGAAGCTGGGAGAGCAATGGGAAAGAGTGGTCAAGTGAGAGAATAAAGTGGTGAATATGATCAAAGATGGTACATACATGCACAAGAGCATTACAATGAAACCCATTAGACTTTGTAACTAATGTGCATTTTGGTGGTTAATTATACTTATCAATCTTATTGGACTAAGGAACAGCTGGATCATAAGTGGGACACACCTTAGGAGTGTCTATTTGGCTTTTCCAAGAGAGATCCATCTGAGGAAGGACATCCTACAGATGTCAAAACAGAGTATATATGAGCGAATGTTTATTAACTTTCTTTACAAGAAAGAATACTCAAGTGTTACATAAGGTGATCTTCTATGATAACTGAAAAAAAGGTATTTCTATCTGAAGACATACATACACATAGAATGCAGCTGAACACACACACACACACACACACACACACACACACACACACACACACACACACTAGCCTGTAGAAAGACAAGTATAGAATTGTGCCAAGAGTGAGGTTTTCTGTGACACATCACTCTGTGTATGTGGAGTTCTAAAAGTGTATCTTCTGTGGAATGTTTAATAAAAAATATCCTGGCTTTTGCAAGATTGATACTATTTTCAGTGAGAATGACCCAATGATGTCTTTGATTTATGAGCCTGCGGCCCTGGCTGAACCTTAGTGTTAGATGTACCTGCTTCACTATCCAGGAGCTGTTTTTCATATCTCTTTTAGCTTGTCTAAACTCTGGGTCCCCACATTGAGCACAAGATCTTGGATTTTCTCTACACCATACACAGAGATGCAGAACCCTCATGCAACTCTCCAGGATACTAACGTGACATGCAGCACCATGGTTGATGGCTCCTTTTTCCTAAGGACAGCACTTACCATTAACCACTTCTAAAAGCACAGAGGTCCTTCATGGTGAGTATGATTGATTAGCAGTGGGGAGAGTTAATCATAGATTCTTTAGGTTTTAGAATAACAAAATGGGCACTTTTCTAGGAAGCAGAAAATGAAGACATTTACTGGGATTCAGTGAATAAGTCCATTTAGACTTAAACAACACTGAGTAAAATAGATCTTAAATGTCTTCACATAAGTATATAGAATGCTGAAAACAACACAGTATAACTCACTGATAGGGCAGGGTGGAGGTAGTAGATACCAGTACCCAAGAACACTCTAAAAACTCCATGTAGTTCTGATACTGACCTCCAAAGCGGCAGTGTGGCTATCAGGATGATCAACCCTAGATAGTAGATGGAAATAGAGAGATAGAATGCACACATCATGGCAACACATTGCCACACCTTGCACATGCACCTTGCACATGCCTCCATTTGCTAGCATTTCCGGCTCTGCTCTCAAACTCTCAGTTACAGTGGCCTTAACATCACAGACTTTCCTGATTCCCCCAAACTTGTGATTCTGGATAGGTGTATCATTTGGCTCACAGCTCTCTAGAATATCATGCATGAAGTTAAACATCTAGCCAGACCATCTTACCTATGTTTCTCGGAGAAATGAACTATTGTGTGAAATACACAAAGTGTAAAATCAGAGCTAACCTTAATGGGAAGCTAGGGCATTGCACCAAAATGCACATGAAAACCAGGGAAAACAATAAACAACAAAGATGGGCACTGAATGAATGTGGATAATCAAACCCACTCTACAAAACCCACACAATAAAAGTAATTTGAAAATAAATGAAACTCTGTAAAATGAACTTCAGTAAATAACTTCTTATTTAATGTAGAAGTACAGTGAATACAAATAGATAATAATTTGAATAATGCCATTTTGTTGTACTATGTAATTTCAGGAGTGTGTTTGAAAGATACCACATGAAGAATTACATGGGTTTATGTTTTAAACAATAGGGCCACTATCTTGAGGCTATTCTGGACAGTGTATAGTATCCTTAGTTATAAATTATAGAATTTCAAGTAATCATTTTGTTGTGGATATGCAACCCCATACCTTAGCCTCCACTCATTACATATGAAAGCATTAATATTGTGATACTTTTCAATGAAAAAATAAAAGTAAATCTTTGAGTCCAATAAATTATAGCAATTTTTCACATCAGAGTATTGTCATTAAAGATATTAATGATCAATGGAAGTCATCCCAGGTGTCTCTGTGTGTTATTTGGGGCTGGCGCAGCGGCAGGACAAGACCAGTGGCAGCAGGCAGAAAAACCATACTCGTTACAAATGGCGCCCATGTGGTTAATAAGAACTTCCACTTAAAATTTATCAAAAGCTTAAAAAAGGGTTTTAGAAACAAAAGAACAGAGACAAGCAAGGTTTCTTGGTAGCAGCATTTTTCTCAGTTGAACTCTGCTTTGCTAGAGACAAGCAGATATTCGTGCGGCTCCTTTAAGGGAAGATTCCTGACTCAGCATAAGCGGCAAAAAACTGCACAACTTTTAAATAACTCTGCTAACAATTTATTGGTGTGTATGAGAGATAGCAATGGCAATGACCATATCTCCAAGCCGGCAGAATGCTTTCTGGGTGGCAGCGCAGACTAAGGCGGTGAGCACAGCTTTCCGTGCTGGCGGTAAAAGTACCCACCACCATCTTTGGTAAACCGCGGCTGACACAGCTATTACTTTCATTTTAGCAATGTTGTTGTTTACCAGATAAAAGACTTGTAGCCAGACGAAGATAAAGATTTACAGTAAAGACAGATTCATATTAAGAAAAACCTCTAAAGGTTTACAGTGTGTTTTAAAATATACGTAGACATGAAAAAAAAAATGGTTTTAAAGAGACAAAGAGGAACTGGGTGTTGTAGCACACGCCTTTAATCCCAGCACTCAGGAGACAGAGGCAAGCAGATCTCTGTGATTTGCAAAGTAAACCTGGTATGCAGAGTGAATTCCAGGACAGATAAGAGTTACACAGAGAAACCCTGTCTCAAAAAATAAAAAGTAAAAGAAACAGAGTAATAATAAAGCCACATAAAGATGAAAAGCTCAGAGAGAATCTGGTTACTGTATGCTATTGTGTTATCTCTGCATTCTTTGACTACTGAGAAAATAACAACAATTGATAAAGGAAATGTTGCTGGATTAATTCAATTTATATATTTTAAAAATGCTTTGACTCAAAAATTTAAGTCTAAGGACAAGTTACTGGGAAAAAGGATTTCTATTTTTGTTTCCACAGAAAATAAAAAGCTGTGGATTCCTTGCAGACTAATGTGGTTTGAGAAAGCCAGACCCCCTGAAACAGAGTCACTGGGGATCCATCATTCAAAACAGCTTGGACAAAGCAGCCTTGCAGACTACAACCAAGATTTCTGTGTCTTCTCATGATCCCCCATGACAGCGCCCCCTGTAAGCAGGAAGTAGTTTGGAAAGAACGACACCCAAATTCCCAAATATTGTTTATAAATGTTTGTTTTCATTTAAATGGATTTGGTTATAAATGGTTAATGATCACAGCCAATTCTTTTTAAAGGTAAAAAAGGGGATTATGGTATAGATATGAATACTTTGTTTTGTAATGGATTTTCATTTATTGATACAATTTAAGGTCAATTTTGTGATGTGTATATTTCTCCTTTTGTTTAGGTATTTTGTTTATACAGTTCATTCAGAAACATATTGTATAATGTAGTACAGATTATAGATAATTACCTATGATAGTCAAAGCTTAGAGTTAAGTTAGTTAGGTTTTCAAGATACACAGAGATGTATTTGAGATAAATAGGCATTCTTCAAACCTTTCAAAGACCTACAGAATATGGCATTTAAAGTGGTTTAGGGTTTTCATGACAGTGAGACATAATTGCTCTTGGCAATACCACCTGCACCAGAAAAGAAGATGGACATTGAAGAAACTCGTTTTGGAGTTTGCTTCCAATATGGCAAGACTAGCCATTTGGACAAGACACTGCTCTTGTCTGGACTGTTTGACTTTATGCTGTATAAACTGGACATGCAGGACCCACAGAAAAGTGACTGCTGATTCAAGATGGACATTGCTACAGAGTTCCTGCTTCATGGAAGAGTCTGCGAGACAGTATGCAGGGCACAGAGAAAAGTGACTGATAAACTGCCAATACAAGAAGACAGTTTAAAGTTTCCTGTGTTGCTGAAGAGTCTGCTAGACACACTATGGCCTATGGGCTGAAGATGGAAGATTACAAAAGAACCTTGGGTGACCAGGCAGTGAGTTGTCTCTGTCATTTCTAGAGCTTATATACTATCCTTCTGTGGTCTTTGAGGGAGTTGAAGACAGATAGTTATGGTTATAGTTTTCCTTAGTCAGGATTAAAGATAAGTTACATATAGGACTTTAGACTCACAAAGATGGAATAGATGATGGAATAGTTTCTTAAATCTTGATAAATGTTAATGGACTAAATATTGTTAACTGTGATTCTTATTTGATAACTGTTGTGTTATATATTTTGCTATGCAAAGGTTAAAACCCTTCTTTTTATTTAGACAGAAAAGAGGAGATGATGGGAGATGTCATTCTGTATATGTTTCTCATACTGGTTAATAATAAAGCACTGTTGGCCAATAGGAAAGGAAGATAGGAGGGACTAGGAGACAAGGAGGAAATAGGAAGGAGTAGGGAGAGCCAAATTGGAGAGTCTAGAGAAAGCAGTATGCCGACGGCTCCCCGGTAAGAGAAATACATAGATCAGCAGAAATGGGTTAATAATTAAGGCAGAGCTAGCTGATAAGAAACAAGTAACAGGGCCAACAGCATTGTATCAAATACAGAGTCTCTGTGTGTTATTTGGGGCTGGCGCAGCGGCAGGACAAGACCAGTGGCAGCAGGCAGAAAAACCATACTCGTTACACAGGTGCTTATTTAAAAGTTGGTCAGTTACCTTGAGTGTGATTTGGGGATGATGCCTGGGAATTTTGCATACACACATTTAGAGGCAGGGACAGATTCCACCTGTGATAACCATGATCCTAATTCTCTGTTTTTGCTTCCTGATCTGGATTTTCAAAATGTTCAGGATGATCTCCTATCACCTTTAACTTTAATTATACAAAGTGAATTATCCTGAACATAGATAGACTAAGTTAAGGAACTACTGGTATATTAAATTATTGCAGTATTGCGAGTGTAGCACTTTATGTAGAAAAGGTGGCCTCAAGAGTCTCTATTTTACAAACCTTAGGAGGGCTTGCTCTATGAAGGCCTGCTATGGTATGCCAAAGTTCATTATGGAAAATGGAGCCAAGAACTTTGAGATTGTGATGTCTGGGGAGCTCCAAGGCAAGAGTGCCAAGACCATGAAGTTTGTGGTATGCTAAACATCAAAGCAAATTTCATGTTATGCTGGAACCCAAGTGGTAAGATCTGCCCTAGGAAGCCTCTGCCTGTCCATATGAGCATCGAGGAACAATAAGATAAAATTGTACTCACCACTCCCTTTTCAGAACAGAAGGGTGGAAATCAGAGCCACCTGTCATGCACCAGCCAATGCCTATGCATAACAGGGTTTGGCAACTGCATCTGGAGGCTGGATATTGCCCTGTAAATTATTTAATAAAATCTTTCACAAAGATATAGGCTTGACTGTATTGTGTCCAGTGTTCATCTAATTGGATTATGTTAGCCTGTAAAGTGTCGTTATCGTATTTGTTTAAGCTTGAGGGCTTGAGCAGAGCTGACCAGAGAAGTCTTTGGTTATTGTAGGCTGGTGGCTGCAGGACAGCACTTGACAATGTGGTTCAAATGTACAGGGTTAGAAGAGCAGTTTGGTTTTGATGCTCATGAAAGAGCTCAAGAGCTTGCACATAGTAAATACACAGCATTCTTTGGATTGTTGAGCAATATCCCCAGCATGGAGGGCTATGTGTGTGATTTTTTTCTTGCTTGCAAGAAATCTTTGGTAAGCCAGTATGATGACTCAGTGGGTAAAGATGCTTTTTATGAAAGCTTGTGTACAGTGGGAAACACTCAGGCCTGTGTGTGAAATGTAAATAAGTTGGCCACTGTGTTTGTCCTTGCTGTGCTAAGTTTTAGTCTCAATATTCCAATACAAAAGGGTACAAAAGGGAATAAAGGGGATTTCTGATGCCATTGATCTTTTTTGTTTTTTTGAGACAGGATTTCTCTGTGGTTTTGGAGCCTGTCCTGGAACTAGTGCAAGCTCTTGTAGACCAGGCTGGTCTTGAACTCATAGAGATTCGCCTGCCTCTGTCTGGGAATTAAGTCATGTGTGACCACTGCCTGGCAATGCCATTGATCTTAAAGTCAGAAGTTTAGGAATCTCAACACAGTCCATAGAGTTCACATCTCCAAGTCCTGATTTGGAAAATATAAAAAAAAATCAAAATTATCTATAGTTTATTTGCTATAATGTCTTTAAAGCATATGTATCTTGTGGGACATTAAAGTTGGCTTAGAAATTCATTAGTAATAATGAAGTAAAATAACAGATATTAAATTTATGTTGCTGTGCTTATGCACAAAGGTGATGACCATGGCTAGAATCCCTTCTCCAATGTTGAATGAACATCACTTTCATAATTTAGGCAAACATCTGAATGGGTAGTTTCACACTGCACATGGGTGCAAAGGATGCTGTGTATCTGGCTCAGTAATTAGTTACTTTCCCACTGTAATCATGAAATGCCTAACAGGGCATGGAAAAATGTATGCATTTTGATTCATGCTTGAGGGTAAGGTCCATCCAGGTGAAAAAGGCATGGTGGCAGGAGTTTTGCTATGGGACAGTGAGTCACACTACTGAAGTGAAGAATGGGAGCTCAGTAGGTTTTCTCCTTTGTTTCAGTGCAGGGGTCCAGCACATGCACAGTTGTCACCCACTGCCAGGAGACATCCTCTCCTTGGTAAATCTCTTTACCACCCCACAATCATGTCCACAAAGTGTCTTACCTGCTATTCCAAGTCTGGTGATTAAGAAAGGTAAACCACTACACATGTGAATAAAAAAAAACATTTAAAGAGAACAGAAGCACTTGAGTGGTTTATGTCCATATCAGCTTTATGTCTGATGTCTTTGTAACTGTTAAGCAGTTTTGACATACATTCACTTTTGCATCTAGTAGTTCAGGTTCTGAAACAGTCTAGATGTTGCCAACTACTGATTTCCATATCGTAAAATTGCAACATTTATTACCAAATGAACAATTTATCACATCATGAATGTAATATGAATAGTGGTTCTTTGATATAAAAACTTGTTTGAATATAGTCTATTTTGTCTGTATACCAGGATTATGATAAACATTTTTAATATTTATTACTTTTTAATAAATTTTTATTTAAATTACAGTCTTATTTTACATATCAATCCCAGTTTCCTCTCCCTCCCATTCTCCCATTCCCCCCAACGACAACCTATCCCACCTCCCATCCACTCCCCAGTGACAGTGAGGACTTCCATGAGGGATTATCAAAGTCTGTCAAGTCATTTGGAGCAGGTCCTCCATGTATCTAGGCTGAGAGAGTATACCTGTATGTGGAATAGGATCCCAAAATCCACTTGTGCAGCCCGAGGCTGAATGGACTGCCCAGTCCTCCCAACTGACACCCACATTCAGGGGGTGTGGGTCAGTCATATGCTGGTTCCCCATCTGTCAGACTGGGGTCCATGAGCTCCCACTTGCTCAAGTCAGCAGTTTCTTTGGGTTTCCCCAGCACGGTCTTGACCCCTTTTTCATCACTCCTCCCTCTCTGCAACTGGATTGCAGGTGTTCATACGAGTTTAACTGTGGGTATCTGCTTCTGCTTCCATTGGTTACTGGATGAAGTCTCTAGGGTGGCATTGAAAGTAGTTACAAATCTCATTATATGGGAAAGGAACATAAAGTAGCCTTTCCACTATTGCTTAGATCCTTAGTTGGGTTAATCCCTGTGGATCTCTGGACATTTCCCTAGTGACAGATTTCTCTTTAAACCTATAATAATGGTTCCTTTAATTAATGTATGTCTTTTCTTGCTCTCATCTGTTCTTCCCCTCACTCAATTTTTCTGATCCCTCATATTCTCCTCCTACTCCCTTTCTCCCCTTCTCTTCCTCCTACCTCCCTTCCTCCTCCCCTTGTGCTCCCAAATTGCTCAGGAGCTCTTGTCCCTTCCTCTTCTCTAGGGGAACATGTATATCACTATTAAGGTTCTCCTTGTTTCCTAGCATCTCTGGAGGTGTGGATTTTAGGCTGGTGATCTATTGCTCTATGTCTAATACCCATATATAAGTGAGTACATAGCATGCTTGTTTTTCTGTGACTGGGTTACCTCAATCCAGATGGTTTCTCCTAGTTCCATCCATTTGCCTGCATATTTCACAATTTCATTGTTTTTGTTTTCCACTGAGTAATACTTCATTGTGAAATGTACCACATTTTCTTATACAGTTTTCATTGAGGAACATCTTGGTTGCTTTCAACTTCTAGCTATTACAAATAATGCTGCTATGAATATAGTTTTAAAGATGTACTTGTAGTATGAATGTGTATATGCCCAAGAGTGGAAATGTTGGATATTTAGGTACACTGATTCCCATTTTCCTGAAAAACTGCCATACTGATTTCCAAAGTGGCCACAAAATTTGCATTCCTACCAGCAGTGGAGGAGAGTACTCCTTTCTCCACATCCTCTCCAGCATAAACTATCATTGGTGTTTTCCATTTTAGGCATTCTGACAGGTATAAGTTGTTATCTCAGAGTTGTTTTGATTTTCATTTCTCTGATGGCTAAGGATGTTGAGCATTTTCTTAAGTGTCTTTCAGCCACTTTAGATTCCTCCACTGAGAATTCTCTTTTAGTTCTGTACCCTACTTTTTAATTGGATCATTCGCTATTTTGGTAACTAGCTTCTTGAGTTTTTTGTATATTTTGGAAATCTGCCCTCTGTTGGATGTAGGGTTGGTGAAGCACTTTACCCATTCTGTAAGCTGTTGTTTTGTCTTGTTGACTATGTTCTTTGCCTTACAGAATGTTCTCAGTTTGAGGAGGTCCCATTTATTAATTGTTGATCTCAGTTTCTGTGCTATTGTTGTTATTTTCAGGGAGTAGTCTTCTGTACCAATTTGTTCAAGGGTACCTCCCCCTTTCTCTTCTAAGAGGTTCAGTGTGGCTGTATTTATGTTGAGGTCTTTGATCCATTTGGACATAAGTTTCATGCATGGCAATAGATATGGATCTATCTGCAGTCTTTTACATCCAGTTATGCCAGCACTATTTGTTGAAGATTCTTTCCTTTTGCCAGTGTATAATTTTTGCTTCTTTGTCAAAAATCAGGTATTCATGGGTATTTGGATTAATATCATGGTTTTCAATTCAATTCCATTGGTCTACTTGTCTATTTATGTACCTATACCAAGTTGTTTTGGGGACTATATAGCTCTATAATAGAGCTTGAAGTCAGGGATGGTGAAGTCTCTGGAAGTTCCTTTATTGTATATGATTGTTTTGGCTATCCTGAGTCTTTTATTTTCCCATATAAAGTTGCCTATTGTTCTTTCAAGTTCTGTGAAGTATTGTGCTGGGATTTTGATGAGGATTGTATTGAATCTGTAGATTGATTTTAGTAGATTGCCATATTTAGTATGGTGATCCTACCTATGTAAGAGAATGGGAGATCTTTCCATTTTCTCATATCTCATTTAATTTCTTTCTTTAAAGACTCAGAGTTCTTGCTATAGAGGTCTTTCACTTGTTTGGTTCAAGTTACTCCAAGATATTTTATGTTGTTTGTGGCTATTATAAAGGGTGATGTTTCTCTGATTTTTTTTCTCAGTCCCTTTATCCTCTGAATATAATAGGACTACTGATTTTCTTGAGTTAATCTTCTATTTTGCCACATTGCTGAAGGTGCTTATCAGTACTAGGAGTTCCCTGGTAGAATTTTTCGAGTAACTTATGTAAACTATCAAATCATCTGCAAATAGTGTAAGTTTGACTTCTTCCTTTCCAATTGATAACCCCTTGATCTCCTTTTGTTGTCTTACTGCTCTAGCTAGAATTTCAAGTACAATATTGAATAGATATGGAGAGAGTGGACAACCTTGTTTTGTTCCTTATTTTAGAGGAATTGCATTGAGTTTCTCTCCAATTAGTTTGATGATGGCTGTTGGTTTGTGGATATATTGCTTATATCATGTTTTTGTATGTTCCTGTTATGCTTGATGTCCCCAAGACCTTTGTCATAAAGAGGTGTTGTATTTTTTTCCAAGGCTTTATCAGCATCTAGTGAGATGACCATGTGTTTTTTTCATTTTCAATTTGTTAATATGATGGATCACATTGATAGATTTCCTTATGTTGAACCATCCTTGCATCCCTGGGATGATTTCTCTGGTGTTTTCTTGGATTTGATTTGCCAGCATTTTATTGAGTATTTTTGCATCAGTGTACATGAGGGATATTGGTCTGTAGTTCTCTTTCTTAGTTGTGTCTTTGTGTGGCTTGGGTACCTTGCAATGTAGCCTCGTTAGAAGAGTTTGGTAATGAATCTTTTGTTTCTATTATGTGGAACAATTTGAGGAGTATTGGTATTAGCTCTTCTTCGAATTTCTGGTTGAATTCTGCACTGAAACAATCTGGTCCTGGGATTTTTTTTTTTTTTTTTTTGGTTGGGAGGCTTTTGATGACTGCCTCTATTCCATTAGTGGTCACAGATCAAGTTTCTTATCTGTTCTTGATTTAATTTTGGTGATAGCTATCCAGAAATTTGTTCATTTCCTTTGAATTTTCAAATTTTGTGGAGTACAGGTTTTCAAAATATCACCTGAAAATTTTCTGGATTTCCTTAGTGTCTGTTGTTATGTTCCTCTTTTCATTTCTGATTTTGTTAAGTTGCATGTTCTCTCTCTGCATTTTGGTTAGTTTGGATAAAGTTATGTGTATGTTGTTGATTTTTTTCAAGGAACCAACTCTTTGTTATATTGATTGCTTATATTGTTTTCTTTTTTTCTTCTTCTTTTTTTTTTTTTTTTAACTTTATTGACTTCAGCCCTCAATTTGATTTTTTTTTTTGCTGGCATCTCCTCCTCTTGGGCGAGTTTCCTTATTTTTGTTCTAGATCTTTTAGGTGTGTTGTTACATCTCCAATGTGGCTATTCTCCAGTTTCATCAGTTGGGCACTTGGTTCAATGACCTTTCCACTTAACTCTGCTTTCAAATTGTCCCATATGTTTGGGAATGTTATGCCTTCACTTTAATTGAATTCTAAGAAGTCTTTAATTTCTTTCTTTACCACTCCCTTGACCTGGAAGTGATACAATTAAGCTTTGTTCAATTTTCATGAGTTTGCAGTCTTTTTGCAATTTGTGTTGTTGTGGAATTCTAACTTTAAAGCATGGTGATACAGGGGGTTATTTTAATTTTTTTCTATCTGTTGAGGCTTTCTTTGTTGCTGAGTATGTGGACAATTTTAGAGAAGGTTCCTTGTGGCACTGAGAAGAATGTATATTCTTTTGTTTTTGGATGGAATGTTTAATAGATGTCTGTTATACCCAGTTGGGTCAAAACTTCTGTTTGTTTCTTTGTTAAGTTTCTGTCTAACAGTCCTGTCCAGTGGTGAGAGTGGGGTGTTGAAGTCTCCCACTCTAATTGTGTAGGATTTTATGTGTGATTTGAGTTTTAGTAATGTTTCTTTTATGAATGCTGGTGTCTTTGTATTTGGGACATAGATGTTCAGAATTGAGGGTTCATCTTGATTAATTTTTCCTGTGATGAACATGAAATGACCTTCTTCATCTCTTTTGATTAATTTTACTTTAAATTCTAATTTGTTAGATATTAGGATAGCTACACCAGCTAGTTTCTTGGGTCTATTTGATTGAAAAATCTTTTCCCAACCCTTTACACTGAAGTAATGTCTGTCTTTGAAGTTAAGATGTGTGTCTTGTTTAAAGCAGAAGGATGACTTTTGTTTTCATATTCATTCTGTTAGCCTGTGTCTTCTTCTAGGTAACTTAAGACCTTGATATTGAGGGATATCAATGACCATTGATTGATTATTATATTTCTTTTCAATTTGTTTTTGGTGGTAGATTCGTGTATGGGTTCCTCCCCCACTCCCCACCCTGCTTTTTGGGCTTTTGATAATGTGGGAATATCTATTGCCTATGTGAGTGTAGTTAACTTCCTTGGGTTGGACTTTTCCTTCCATTACTTTCCGTACAGCTGGAATATGTATTGGTTAAATCTAGTTTTGTCATGTAATGACTTGTTTTTTCATCTATCATGATTGAAAGCTTTGCTGGGTATGGTAGCCCTGGGATGGCATCCATGGATCCATGGTATCTTATTGTTTGTAGAATACATGTCAGAACATTCTGGCTTTCATAGTTTCCATTGAGAAGTCAGGTGTAATTCTGATTCTGATCTGTCTGATTTTATATGTTACTAGGCCCTTTTCCTTGGCTGCTGTTAATATTCTTTCTTTATTCTGTATGTTTAGTGTTTTGATTATTATGTCATGAGGGGACTTTTTTTTTTGGTCCAGCCTATTTGGTGTTCTGTAAGCTTCTTGTACTTTCATTGGCATGTCCTTCTTTAGTTTGGGAAATTTTTCTTCTATAATTTCATTGAATATGATTTCTGCAGCTTTGCTCTGGACTTCTTTGCCTTCTTCTATACCTATTATTCTTGGGTTTGGTTTGTTCATGGTGTCCCATATTTTCTGGATATTTTGTGTTAAGGTTTGTTAGATTTAAGTTTTTTTTTTTTTCTTTTTGATGAGTCTGTTTCCTGTGGTGTATCTTCAATATCTACGATTCTCTTGTCTATCTCTTGTATTCTGTTGGATATGCTTTCATCTGTAGCTCCTGATCATTTTTCCATATTTTCTATTTCCAGCATTCCCTCAGTTTGTGTTTTCTTTTTTGGCTCTATTTTAGTTTCCATATCTTGAACTATTTGAATTGTTTCCTTCGTCTCTTTGATTGCTTTTCCTTGGCTTTCCTTTCTTTCTTTAAGGTATTTGTTGATTGTGTGTGTGTGTGTGTGTGTGTGTGTGTGTGTGTGTACTCTTTGGTTTGTCTTTCCTCTATTCCATGTTTTTGTTTTTTTCTTCCATTTCTTTAAGGGATTTTCTCATTTCCTCTTTGAGAGCCTCTATCATCTTCATAAACTTGCTTTTATGTTTGTTCTCTTCTGCTTCATTTGCATTGGGATGTTCAGGTCTTGCTGTGTCTATTCCCTAGACGCTAGTCGTATAATATTAGTCTTTGTTTAATGTGTTTTTATACTGTAGTCAGCCCATCCCTTCTTCCAGTGGGTATAGGTGTGGTCTCTCCCTCTCCTGCTTGGTAAGGGTCTAAGGTTCTCTTCCAGTGGGTGCAAATGTGTCCAATTATCCAATGATGGTAGATGCTGTATAGTTTTGTCTGCCTGTAGGTCTCTCTGAGGGATTCCATGGTGGAACAGGTCTGGGAGTCACAGGTCAGGGGTCTCTAACAGGGAAAGATAGGCAGAAAAAGGCCCAGAACTGACCTCTTCTAGTGGGTGCAGGTCCAAGACTGGAATATTGCTAGATGCTGGATGCTCTGTACTGCCTCCAGGTCTCTTTAGGTAATTCAGTGGCAGGATGGGTTTGGGGACAGTGGGTCAGAGGACTCCATCAGAGAAAGGTGAGCAAGAGAAGCCCAGTACTCACCTTTCCTAGTGGGTGCTGTTCCAAGACTGGAATGGCACCAGATGCTGGAAGCTTTAGTCTTCATTTTCTAATATTTAATCAATAGTTGAATCTGCTTATAATTTCATACCTAGGTAACTATTGTGGACTAAAAATTAAAGGTGAAACTAGATGCAAGAAAAGAAGAGTTGGAAGGCATTGAGATGACTCAGAAATGCTGATGGTTGTCTACAATTCAACAGTGACTTAAAATAGGAGCAGCTGATTTGAAGGAGTTAACCACCCTTCCTTTGCCTCTATGAAGCATCCCATGCTAGCTAGCTAGGAATGACATTTCCAACTTGATTTTGTCATAGCACAATAGCTAATAAGCAACATTCTTAAATTATTTTCATGTGGCTGCTTCAGACAGAATACACATGAGGTGTTTTCAAATTGTATAGTTTAAGGCAGGTTAATGAGATATTCATAGATTGGATAGAATAAGAATCAAAGATCAGAATGAGAAAAAAATCATAATTTTCTATGAATATTGCAAAAACTCAAGTTAGAGCAGTCTTGGTCATATATTCTATAGTTCATCAACACTCTTCTTATTACTGGATTTACTTTTGTCTTTGAAGGAGAACTCTACTCCACAGCTGTGTTCTAGGTTTAGAAAGGCCACATTGTAAATTTCAGCTTCTGGTTGCCATTACAAAGAAAAGACTCAGTAAAGGTTAGAATAAGATCACATATTGAACAAAGTTCAGGAATCATAGAGGGACCCCTGGAAAGCATGGCTGGTTCCTTAGAAGTAAGTTTCCAGTGGACCAGATGAAGGGCTGTTTAACAGAAAGCCACTTGGCAAACTACTTCTTCCAATTAACGCAGTGCTAGACCTATGCAGAAAAGCAGATTGTGGTGTATTTTAGTGGAGGTGGGCAACTGTTCTACATAATACAATGGGTCTGAAGAGCCATCTTCCAGCTCAGTTTTTTCTGAAAGGAGCATTCCCCCCTCTAAGGAGCTGAACTGTTTGGTTTGGGTGAAGACCTGTTTTCAACACTTCCATTGTGAAGTATCCAGACTTTCCACAAATACTGCCAGGTGCCATGCAGGGAAGACCTGGGCCATAATCCTCTGCTGTCCCTGGAAGAATTTGTCAGGAATCCTGAGAGATGCTTGTCACATCATCAGCTCCATTTAAACTCAGGATGGATTTCTTTAGGAACATGAGTGGTGTGAGAACCTTTACTGTTCTCACAGACTCATGCTGAGCTCTCTCCACACCGAGGTGAGAGTGGTGAAAGTGGGGTCTTCCAGTGACAAAAAGAATGAACCCTCCACCTTTCTGTCTCTTGGAGGCAACTAATTCTATGTCATGTCCTCCACCCAAAAAAATAGCTTTCATAACAAGAATACTAATTTCATGTGCCTAAAATCATAGAGAAAAAGAAACACATACAAACATAGCAGATTATCATATTTATAGATGTTCAATTTTAATATACATGTGCTAAGATTTGAAAATTAATTACATTTTAACTTGGAAAAGTCAAGGTTGATTTTAATAAAAGTATTTTATCAAGAAAAAGCATCTAACAGAAATTAAAATGTAAAGCATTCTCGTTTGTATTTCATCATTCCTTATTAAATTTTATAAGTGAAGTTATCGGTTATTACAATATTTGTAAATTGTGGAATCAATTAAATTATGAAAAAACATAGGGACCAGGGGACAAATACATAGATACAGTCACTGAGAAAGTAATGCCCTCCACAAACTGAGGTAAAGGTTGCATTCTCTATGAAGTGCATAGGGTCCCTGAAGACCTTATAAGAAAGCCAAACATAACTGGGAGACATTTTTCAGAACACTGCAGAAATTCAACACTGCATATGTTGAAGCAAAGATGTATATTTATTGGATATATTTAAGACAATTTATAGGAAATCATTTTTAAATGAAATACGTTAAAAAAAAAAAAAAACACTAGCTGTCTAGTCATCTTAAATCACAGTAGGCAGAGTTGGAAAAATACCTGTTGGGTTATTGTGTCCACCCTTCAGCACAGGCAGGATAGACTTCCATCCCAAGGGAAAGGAGTTAGCACTCAGTGTTTGCCAAGAGAGCATAATATCCTATAGGGCGCGTAAGCGAATCTTTCCTAGAGCCAAGTCAATATAGTGTTTGACTTCTATCCAATAAACCACTCAAAAATAAATGTGCTTCTGTCATTCTAGTTACAAAGATCCTGGCAACTGTGTTCTGTTCCCTTTGGCGCATTTGCAAAGTCTTATCAAGAAAACTCTCCAATAAGAATATATGGCAGTGCTATTTATGGATGAAAATATCTTAAAGTAAAAAGAGTCGGATGAGTGTGTTCCTTAAATAATATTTTGGAAAGATAAAAATGTTAAACCACAAATGATACACATTTCTAAGAAAGGCTAACTATCTCCACCATTTACTAGTAGGATTATCAGCAGGGTTTGTACATGTGGGAACAGAATAAATCTGACTTGATAATGATAGGCAGTTGGAGATGGGAGACCTTAAGGCAGAATGTACAGTGTCAACACAGGCTGTTTAATATTTCAGGCTTTTCCAATTACAAGGGTCTCATTCCACAACTTATCACTTCTTGGTTGTGGATGAAGAACTCTGTTTCCTCTGGAGATCTGTTGCAATTGTTCGTGTCTGTTGACATCTGGATCCCTAGCTGGTCCCATCCTCTCATCTCATTTTTAAATAATGGTGAGTCTAGGCTGTGTTTGGTTTAGGATTCATATCCTTTTCATAAAAATAATTGTCAGGAAATACGGCTCAGTGGTTAAGAGGGTGTGCTGCAGTTGCAGAGAGAGAATCAGAGTTCAATTCCTAGCACTCATGTCAAATGGTCCAAAACCTCCAGTATTCCCTGATCCAGGGGATCTGATACATTCTTTAGGATTCTGCACACACCTTCACTCACATACACAAACCCATACACATATGTTTATACGTGTACATCTATATTTGAAAAAATTAGATCTTAAAAATACTTGTTAATATTTTAAAATATTAAAATCTAGTCTTTGAATTTTGCTAGTAAATCTTAACAATCTCAAAAGTTGGTTGCATTGAGTAGAAATAATACCTTCAAAGGCATTTGTTTTGGGGCTCCACCAACCATCTACACCTTCAACTTGGTTCCTGGTTGGTCATTTTACTAGACACATGCCATCAGTTTGTGCATCACTTAGTTTTCAGATTTGGCAATACCCTCTGCCAGCTAGTTGGCTGCTGAAGAAACTAGTTTGGAAATTCCATCTTCAAGTCCAAATTCTTTTATGATTCTATTCAGGATATTGTTCCCTTTATCCTAAGTCATCTAAATTGCATGATACCAAGGGGATCTTGGGCCCTACTCAGCATTTTTCTGGAGAATCAACTGGATTCTCTGCTGGGAGCCCATTCATTAATTCAGGACATCGTATGGATTCTGTCAGATTCTGACCCAAAACAACAGGTACAATCTCATCATTTTTCTTCTTCTTCGTGGTCTTTCTTTAGTAAGCCCTGCAAAGTTATTTAACTATGTCAGGATAACACAAGCACAAGGGCATATTACAACTGTGCAACAAAATAGGCAGCAGAACTCGCAGAACATACCAGACTGCAAAAAGTTGCAACTCCCTCCACCTTGAAGAGAAAGATTGGGATGGTACTCATCAACCTGCATCCTCATCATTCCTTGCTCACATTGAGGGGACTACAGATACAGAACTCCAGCCATTTTTGGTCCTCCGCTCAACTGTTTCCATTGAGGCGGCAGCCTGCTCAGACTGCTTTAACATAGCCCAACTCTGCAGCATGGATTAACCTTTGAACTCAGCTGAAACCTGTGACCTTGAGGCACAGGCTGTGCCTGGAGGAACGATATAGAAGGATTCATTTATAATATTACCTATCCACCTACAGAGATACCCCTTTCAACCTCCAATACAGACTCTGAACTCTTTGAACTCTGCTGTGGCATCTTCAATGCATTTGTAATAATTCTGTGGCCTGCAAGAAGATGACAGATGAGACCTAAAATAGAGAGAAGCACAATTGACACATAGATGTTATAATTATAATTATGCTATGATGTATAATATGCGACTGGGTAATCAAGACTGAGATAAAAGAACTATATTTGACAATGATCAACTGAGAAGGGAAATGAGAACTATTTGATAAAGTGAGGACAACAAAACCAACTCAGTATATGAACTTATTGTTATTCAGAAAGTTTTGACATTGTGAAAAGACACAGACATATCCAGCTGTGTCTCTGACATGACATCTTCATGCCAAATTCTCAGTGTTCCTATTGTTCGGAATCCTGTCCTCTTGTTTATAGGTTAGTCCCAATTCTCTCCCTCACAACTTTCTATTTTTTTGTTCTAAAAATTCCCAATGATTTTCATGATGTTACAAATTTAACTACCTGTAGACTGCTTTAGTACAACACTCCTATACTAATAATCTCTTGGGACTATCCATAATTGGTCAGTAAGAAAAACTTATATTTTATGATAATATTTTTATTTAAATTTAAAACAAGCTTGTTTTACTTGCTAATCCCAGTTTATTCACCCTCTCATCCTCCACTTTTCACCCACAACTCCCATCCCATTCCTTCCCTTCTTCACAGGGAGGGTAAGGCCTTCCATGCGGTATCTCCACAATCTGTCATATCATTTGGAGCAGGCCCTAATCCCTCCTCCATGTGTCTAGGCTGAGAGAGTATTCCTCTATGTAGAATGGACTCCAAAAGTCCATTTGTATACTAAGGATAAATACTGATCCACTACTAGAGGCCCCAAAGAATGCCAGACCTAAAATGACACCCACATTCAGGAGATCTGGGTCTGTCCTGTGCTAGTTTCATAGCTATCAGTCTGGGGTCTATGGATTACCCTGTGTTCAGATCAGTTGTTTCTGTTAGCTTCTCCAGCCTGGTCTTGACAGGTTTTCTCATCACTCCGCACTGTCTGCAGCTGGATTCCAAAAGCTCGGCTTCGTGTTTAGCTGTGGGTCTCTGTTTCAGCTTCCATCAGCTTCTAGATGAAGGCTCTGGGATGGCAATATCATTACCAGGGAAGGCCATTTAAGGTAGTCTCTATTGCTTAGATTGTTAGTTGGGGTCATCATTGTAGATCTCTTGACATTTCCCTAGTGCCAGACTTCTCTTTAAACCTATAATGGCTCCCTATATTATGGTTTCTCTTTTCTTGCTCAATTCTATACTTCCCCTGACTTAATCTTACTGCTTCCTCATGTTCCCTTCTCCCCTCCTCTTCTCCTCTTCTTTTTCTCCTAATTCTCTCTCCCTTCCACCAATGCCCACAGTTTGCTCTGGAGATCTTGTCCCTTTCCCCTTCTCAGGGGGGACCATGTATATCTATCTTAGGGTCTTCCTTGTTTTCTAGCTTTTCTGGCACTGTGGATTGTAGTCTGGTGATCCTTTACTATACGTCTAAAATCCATATATGAGTGAGTACATACCATGCTTTCTTCTAGTTCCATCCATTTGCCTGAGAATTTCAAGATTCCATTTTTCTTTTTCACAGGGTAGTACTCCATTGTACCACATTTTCTCTATGTATTCTTCAGTTGAGGTGCATTTAGGTTGCTTCAAATTGCTGGCTATTAAAATAATGCTGCCATGAACATAGTTGAACAGATGTCCTTTTTGCATGAATGTGCATCGTTTGGGTATAGGCCTAAGAGTGGAATTACTGGATCCTGTGGTAGATTGGTTCCCATTTTCCTGAGAAATCACCATATTGATTTCCAAACTAGCTGTGCAAATGTGCACTCTCACCAGCAGTGGAGGAGTGTTCCCCTTTTTCCCCATCCTCTTCAGCATAAACTGTCATTGGTGTTTTTCATTTTAGCCATTCTGATAGGAGGAAGATGGTATCTCAGAGTTGTTTTGATTTTCATTTCCCTGATGGCTAAGGATGCTGACCACTTTCTTAAGTGTCTTTCAGCCAGTTTAGATTCCTCCATTGAGAATTCTCTTTTAGTTTTGTACCCCACTTTTTAATTAGATCATTTGCTATTTTGGTAACTAGCTTCTTGAGTTCTTTGTGTATTTTGGAAATCTGCCCTCTGTCAGATGTTGTGAAGCTCTTTACCCATTCTGTGGGCTGTTGTTTTGTCTTGTTGACTATGTCCTTTGCCTTACAGAAGCTTCTCAGTTTCAGGAGGTCCCATTTATTAATTGTTGATTTCAGTGTCTGTGCTATTGGTGTTATGTTCAGAGAGTGGTCTTCTATTCAATTGGTTCAAAGGTACCTCCCCCTTTCTCTTCTAAGAGGTTCAGTGTGGCTGGATTTATGTTGAGTTCTTTGATCCATTTGGACTTACATTTTATGCATGGTGATAAATATAGATCTATCTGCAGTCTTTTACATTGAAGCATCCACTTATGCCAGCACCATTTGTTGAAGATGCTTTCATTTTGCCCTTGTATAATTTTTGCTTCTTTGTCAAAAATCAGGTATTCATAGGTATGTGGGTTAATATCAGGGTTTTCAATTTGATTCCATTGTTTTACCTGTGTAAGCTGTTTTCAGGACTATAGCTCTATAATAGAGCTTGAAGTCAGGGATAGTGATTTCTCCAAAAGTTCATTTATTGTACAAGATTGTTTTGGCTATCCTGAATCTTTTGGTTTTCTATATAAAGTTGAGTATGTTTTTCAAGGTCTGTGAAGTATTGTCCTTGGATTTTGATGAGGATTGCAATGAATCTGTAGATTGTTTTTGGCAAGATCTCCATTTTTACTATGTTGTAACTACCTATCCAAGATCATTGGAGATCTTCCTGTTTTCTTGTATATTCTTTAATTTCTTTCTTTAATGACTCAATGTTCTTATTGTATATATCTTTCACTTGTTTGGTTAGAGTTACCCCAAAATATTTATGTTGTTTGTGGCTATTGTAAAGAGTGATGTATCTCTAATTTCATTGACTGTATGTAGTAGGGATACTGATTTTTTTAAGTTAATCTTGTATCCTCCCACTTTGCTGAAGTTGTTTATCAGCTGTAGGAGTTCCCTGGTAGAGTTTTTTGGGGGAGTCACTTAAGAAACTATCATATAAAAATCTTATTTATTGACAATTTATCTGTAGCAACTACTTCAGCATTCAGAACACATTGTTCTTCTAGTGTTTGCTTTATAAATGAGCATCTGTATAATGAAATATTTATATTTCAATACTCAAAAAGCAAGTTAATATTTGAAGTTAAGATAAATAACAATATCATATCACATTTCAAATATATCTCATTTTTTCAAGTCATAAAAGAACCCATATCCTTTTATGTAGTTATCATTAAGTTTCAACTCAACATAGCCTATAATCATATGAGAAGGGAGTCTTATTTTATGAACCTCCCAGAGCAGAATATGATCTGTGAACCTCCGTTATGGTGATTGTCTTGTTAGTGAGTTGTTACGGGAAGGCTCATCCAGGTGTGGATGACTCTATCTCTAGGCAGTTCCTTGGCTACATAAGAAAGCCAGCTGAGCATGACCTGTGTGTGATTAAGACAGCTATACCCAGATTTCCTCCCTGGCATCTGCATTATGTTTCTGCCCTGAATTTCCTCAGTTATAGACTTTTCTTTGGGTCAGAATGTTATATCACACTGGTCAGCTTATTGTGGAGGAACTCTGACAAGATTTTTAAGAAAAAAACAAACAGAATAAGTTAGTTAAAGCACAGGCAGGAATGATTGTTTATTACAAACACTGGAAAGTGTGAGCATAATCATGGAAGCATGGAATGTCACAGAAATAACTCAGTAATTTTATAGATATAGATATAAAATATCTTTACTATAATACAGAGCTAATCAAGCTTACCTCTGAGTGGTATATGTTTTTATAGTTTTTCTTTTTACAAAATATTACATGTTATTTATTGATTGGTATGTCATAACACTACATGAATTCAGAGGATAACTTGTAGGAATTATTTGATTCTTGCCTACCACAATGTGGGTCCCAGGGATCAAACTCATGTTATCAAGGTTGGTGACAGCTATCTTTACCCAATGAACCAGCTCACTGGCTTCTTTTAATTACTATGTTCTATAATTTAATGTTCTAAATTTCAATATATATATATATATATATATATATAGTCCAAAAATAGCATAAAGTAATTTTTTATGATACAATCTTGACTTCTAAAGTCTAGCACAATTCTTACAGTTATTTACAGCTCCTTTTCCATTTGAAAAGCAAGAGAAATTGAGTAATAATATAGTAGATTATAAAACACATAATGAGATGACAACAGTATATATGCCATCTGTTGTGATTTGCCATGGAACATGTAACATGGCATTCTGCTTCCTTCTTCATAAGCAGAATCATAGTACAATGTTGATGTGGCCTTCAGTCAAGTTTATTTCAGTCTGTTATGGAATCCCTGCATTGTAAGAATAAAATCTAAGTTACAGAACTAAGTTTTTAACCACAGGACTGTGCATGGCTGAATGGAGCTGTGCTCATCTGTAAGTGCAGTGTTTCTGCAGGAAGATGGGAATGGATAGAGAAGAACCCTGAGTACTCACAGGCCAGATATCCCGATCCACATGGCAAAGACTAGACTCTGTCTCAAACTTGGTAAAAGAGAACCAACACCTCATGCATAAATTTATTCCCTGACTTCTATGTGCATTTCTACACTCACAGGTGAACACACAAATAAAGACAAAGATCTTTAAAGAATAATAGGACCTGCGATAAACTGATCTGGGAATTAAAACAAATTGACAAGGACTGTCTAGAAACAGAAATATTTACTGGTAAATTGTTCTTCAAATAGTTAGGGCCAAAGTGCCTTTAATGCTTCAAAACTATATTCAGAAGTAAGAAAGGTGGTGGCAGTACCTCTGTTCTCATCCTATGAAGTCACTGTTACCCACAATTCCAAGCTAGACAAATCTACCAGGACAGAATTAACAACAGCATAGTATCTTCCTTGAATGTAAACATGAAAATCAATATTAAATATCAAAAATGGAAATAATTTAAGAGTTTATACACCATTGCCCAGTTACAGTTTTAACATACTAAAGAGTTAGTGTACTCCACATATGAACAGAAAAAGGAGAGGAAATGTATTATTTCATTGCAGGCACTGATTCTTGACAAAAATGACATTGGTTAAGCTCATGCTAATTCCTAAGTGAACAACCTGAAACTAAAACCACACCTAAGGCTGAGCAAGAAACTGTTCTGTTTCCCTTGAACAAAATAAAGACAAAGTGATATAATTAGATTTAAGCTTCAGTTTAAGGTGGATGTATGCAGTGTGAGGGAAGAGGACAACAGGAAGGAGAATGGAACATATTAAAGAACTTCAGGTCACAAAGAGAAAAGGAACGTGTCTTTATGGTGAAGTACATGATTTCTTGATTAAATTATCTGGTGAGCGCACACACATATTTCCTAAATCTAATAAGTCAATTTATGAGGTTTGGAAACTTGGGATACACATGAAAATAATTTGTGCCTCTGAATTCTATTGAAGAATATTATGACAACAAAAGGGAGAAAAGAATTTTGTTCATTATAGGTTAAAAACAACAAAACACTTATGATTTCATTGAAGAATGTATTGTAAAACATGATGGTAAAATATAAGAGTATCAAGGAGAGAAATTAAAGATGTGAACAAATGGGAGAAAATCTATTTTCATGAATATGAAGAAATATATTCAGCTTTAGCATGGCATTTTGTTCCAAATGAATTTATAAATTCATTGTGAGCCTCAACAAAATTCTAGGAGGCCTATTGTGCAATAATAAACTATATGTACTTAGAGTTTACATGGAAACATGTTTTGAGTATACAATGTCATGTTAAAAATAAGAACCAGGTTCTACCTACTCATGCTCTGACATAGGCACTGAAGTCAATGAAGCAAAGCTTGGCACCTACCTCTCACACATGCTCACATTAAAGGACTAGCTATAAAGTCATGTGTTGAGTCAACAGGGAAAAGAGTCATTTAAAGAAGCAGTGGCAATCTACCAAAGAAAATACCTCTATCCTTAACATACACACAGAGCACCTAAGAAATAGACAGAGACAAATAGAAGTGGGAGAACTACCCCTTGGGAAAAAATATCAGATTAATTCATGAACTTATTCCAGTCAAGTGTTTTTGATGTGATTCTAAAAGCAAGATCCATGAAAGGAAAATATGATGATATTGGCTTCATTGAAATTCAAATACTTATGCAGCTCAAAATACAGCATAGAGCATAGAAAGTCTTCTAAGAAGTATAAACTGGGGAATCTTAGCAAAGCATATATCTGAAAGGGAATTTATGTAGAGACAATACAATGTTAATTTTTTATTTTTTATTAACTTTTATTTAAATAAAAATAATATTTTACTTGCCAATCCCAGTTCTATCTCCCTCCTGTCCTCCCGTTCCCCCCCCCCATTATTTCCCCATCTCAATCACCATCTACTTCCCAGAGAAAGGGTGAGGCCTCCCATGGGGCATAATCAAAGTCTGTCACATCATTTGGGGCAGCATCTAGTCCCTCCTCAGTGTATGTAAGTTGAGAGAGTAATCTTCTGTGTGGAATGGGTTCCCAAAGCTTATTCATGTACTACGGATAAATACTGATTCTAATGGTAGTAGCCCCATAGACTACCCAAGCCCCCCCACTCAACTGACACCCATGCTCAGGGGTTCAGGCTCAGTCTTATGCAGGTTCCACAGCTGTATGTCTGGAGTCAGTGAGCTCATGATTGTTCATGTCTTCTTTTTCCCTAGCTTGGTCTTGACCCTTTGCTCATCACTCCTCCTTCTCTACAACTGGATTTCAGGAGTTCTGATCAGTGCTTAGCTGTGAATCTCTGCTTCTGCTTCCATCAGCTACTGGATAAAGGCTCTATGATGGCATTTAAGGTAGTCATAAATCTCATTATTGGGGAAGGACATTTAAGGTAGCCTCTCCACTATTGCTTAGATTCTTAGTTGGGGTCAAACTTGTGTATCCCTGCAAATTTCAATAGTTCCAGATTTCTCTTAAAACCTATAATGGCTCCCTCATTAACGTTTTTCTTTTCTTGTTCTCCTTCTTTGTTCTCCCATCTCCACCAAGGTTTTATTTATTTTTTTTTTTACTTGTTCCCCTTCTCTGTTCTCCCATTTCCACCTTCCTGATCCCTCATATTGCCATCCCCTTCTCCTCTCCTTTTTTAACCTTCCTCCCTCCCCCTCTCTCTGTGCTCCCTAGTTTCTCAGGAGATCTTGTCCCTTTCTCCTTCTAGGGAGTCCATTGTCTCTTAAAGTTCTCCTTGCTTCCTAGCTTCTCTAGGGTTGTGGATTGCAGGCTAGTTATCCTTTGCTCAATGTCTAATATCCATTTATGAGTGAGTGCATGCCATGTTTCTTTGTTGTTTGTTTTTGTTTTTTGTTTTGTTTTGGTTTGTTTCTTTTTCTGGAACTGGCTTACCACACTCAGGATGGTTTCTTCTAATTCCATCCATTTGCCTGTGAATTTCAAGATGTCTTTTTTTTAACCTCTGAATAGTACTCCATTGTGTAAAATATACCACATTATCTTTATTCATTATTCTGTTGAGGGGCATCTAGGTTGCTTTCAGTTTCTGGAAAATACAAATAATGTTGCTATGAATATAGTTGAACAGATATCCTTGTGGTATGAATGTGTATCTTTCAATTGAGTACTACTCAGCTGTAACAATTTTAAATACACAATAAAACAGTTTGTGATAGCTATTTCTGGTTGTCAAATTGACTATATCTGGAATGAAATATAATCCACATAAGAGGACCACTTGTGATCTGGATCTTGGGCTGGATGACACAGGCCTTTAATCTACACCCTGAGGCTGGAAGGCACATCTTTAATCTGGGCCACACCATTTGTTAGAATACCATATAAGGACAGTGGAAGAATGAAGGGTGTTCTTTGCCTGCTTCTGGGTAAACATGTGTGAAAGCATTAAGCTGGGGGTTAGAAACCATCACCATGTTTATGAACTGCTGCACAAATCAACCAACCAGTGTGCCATATTCAGACAACCCAGCTTGAGGTTGAAATATAAAAATGATTGGGGCATGCTACCAGATGGTTATATCTCAGAAAATAGAATAAACCCTACTGTCTTTCTCTGTGAGAGAATGTGTATCTGAGAATCAAATGCATTTTTGCTTCAATTATATAAAAGTGATGACAAAAAGAAACTTTCTAGCAGACAGCTGAATAAAGGCTCTGTAGTCAGGAATAACTCTGTGAAGATATATGACAACATTCAGGGTACTGTAAATACCAAAGCACTGAATTTTGAGTAAGGGTTGCATAATTTGTAAATTTCACTAGATAATACTGAGTTACACAGCTTTAAAGTGATACCTTCTATGGTCTATTATCTCTCAATCAAACTGAAGAACCAATGTAGTATAAATAGACAATTCTGCTATGTCCTACATATTACAGGTTTAAATGCCATCAGATCAGCCTCTTGTCTCCTATGGCCATGGGAAAACTGCACATGTCAACCAGCTGGTAGAAGTTTGTGGTTCAAACTCTGAAATTCCAGGATATTCACTCATGATAATAAGGGGAAGTGCAGGAGTTATTTTTTTGCAAAGAAAATGATGATAAAAATAAATGGCAAACAAAGAAAAATTAGAACTGTGTACCACTATTTCCAAAGTAATTTTAAGTTTTGCATGAAGGTAGGTCAAGTACAGCTAGCAAAATACCTGTGGTCACTAATTAATTACAGGGGCAATAAGTCAAGAAGGCACTTAGTGCTTGGAGGTAGTAGTGTCGTGCACTGGGCTTCCACACTTACACATCTGTCTGTTGAATATAAAAAGGCTTTCCTTTCTCAGAAAAGATAAAAATTTCCCCTGCTCAAGGAAAAGTAGAGAATGTAATTCAGCCATATGTATCTCTGTAATCGATCATCCTTTAATTGCCACTCCTTAAAGGAAGTGTCATACATTTCAATATTTTACCTCTGCTTTCCTTGTGTAGATTTTCCATTCTCATTGCATACTTTTTATTCCCTAGGTCAAAGTTGAAAAATGCAATTGCTGACCAGATAAAGGCTGATTTGTATCCATCTCTCTCATGTGAGTTCTTTCCTTCCCCTTTCCTTCCTTTCTTCTTTCCTTCCTTCCTTTCTTATTATATTTTTCTTATTTTACATATTGATCCCTGGTCCCTCTCTCTCCCATACTGCGATGTCCCATGAATACCCTCCCATCCCATTCCCCACCCACTCCACAAGGAGGCTGAGGAAATCCAGGAGGGCCCATCAAATTCTGCTAAGTCATTTGGAGTAGGGCATAGGTCCTCCCTCTTGTCTCTAGGTTAAGGGAACATGCCACTATGGGGAATATGCTCCCAAAGTTCTTTCATGCACCAGGGATACATCCTGGTTCCATTGTCAGAGGTCCTGTAGACTTCCCAGGCCCTTCAAATGAGACTCAGGTTCAGGGGATCTGAGTCGGTCTAATGCTTGTTTCCCAGCTATCAGTCTGGAGTCCAATAGCTCCCCCCTGTTCAGGTCAGCTGTCTCTGTGGGTCTCTGCAGCCTAGACTTGACCCATTTGCTCATCACTCCTCCATCTCTGCAAATGGACTACAGAAGTTTGGCTCAGTGTTTAGCCGTTGGTGTCTGCTTCTGTCTCCATCAGCTGCTAGATGAGAGCTCCAGGATGGCATATATGTTAGTAGTAAATCTCATTATCAGGGAAGGACATTTAAGGTAACCTCTCCACTATTCCTCAATTGTTAATTGTGGTCATGAGGTCTGTAGACATTTCTCTACTGTCATTTCTCTCTTCAAATCTATAATAGTTCCCTCTATTATACTATCTCTTTTCTTGTTCTAGTCTATTTATCCCTGGACTCAATCTTGCTGGTTCCTCGTGTTCTCCTTTCCCCTCCTCTTCTACCCTTCTCTTTCTCCTAACTCCCTGTCCACTCACTGCCCCAACCCCAGCTCCCAATATGCTCAGGAGATCTTGTCCCTTTTCCCATCTTGGGGGGACCTTGTATCCTAGCTTCTCTGGGGGTGGTAAATGTAGGCTGGTGATCCTTTGCTCTATGTCTAAAATACACATATAAGTGAGTATATACCATGTTCTTCTTTTTTGTGATTAGATTACCTCACTCAGGATGGTTTCTTCAAGTTCAATCCATTTGCCTGCGAATTTCAAGATTCCATTGTTTTGTTCCTCTGAGTAGTATTTCATTGTGTACTACATCTTTTTTTATACATTCTTCAGTTGATGGCCATCTATATTGCTTCCAGGTTCCTACTATTTCAAATAATGCTGCTATGGTTCAACAGATGTCTTTGTTGCATTGATGTGGATCTTTTGGGTATATGCTTATGAGTGGAATTGCTGGGTCCTATGGTAAACTAATTCCCATTTTCCTGAGGAACTGCCTTACTGATCTCCAAAATGGCTGTACAAGTTTGCAATCCCACCATTAGTGGAGGAGTGTTCTCCTCTCTCCATATCCTCTCCAGCACAAACTCATTGGTGATTCTGATTTTAGCCATTCTGACAGAAGTAAGATGGTATCTCATTTGCATTTGCATTTGCATTTCCCTGATTGCCAAGGATGTTGAGTACCTTCTTATGTGTCTTTCAGCCATTTTGGACCTCTATTGAGAATTCTCTATTTAGTTCTGTACCCCACTTTTTAACTGGAATATTTGCTGTTTTGGTGACTAGTTTCTTGAGTTCTTTGTATATTTTGGAGATAAGCCCTCTGTCAGGTGTGGGGTTTGTGAAGATCTTTTCCCACTCTGTGAGGTGCCATTTTGTCTTCTAGACTGTGTCCCTTGTAGCTTCTCCATTTCAGGAGGTCCCATTTATTAATTGTTGATCTCAGTGTCTATACCACTACTACTACTACTGGTGCTATGTTGAGGAAGTGGTCTACTGTACCAATTCATTCAAGGGTGTCTCCCATTTTCTCTTCTAAGAGTTTCAGTGTGGCTGGATTTATGTTGAGGTCTTTGATCCATTTGGACTTAAGTTATGTGCAAGGCAATAGACATGGGTCTATCTGCAGTCTTCTATGCATTGTCATCCAGTTATGCCAGCACTATTTGTTGAAAATGCTTTCCTTCTTCCATTGTATAGTTGTAGCTGTTTTGTCAAAAATCGGGTGTTGTTAGGTGTGTGGGTTAATATCAGGATTATTGGTTGGAACCCATTGATCTACCTGCCTATTTTGGTGACAATACCAAGCTGTTTCCAGGATTGTAGCTCTATAATAGAGCTTGAAGTCAGAGATGGTGACTTATGAAGTTCCTTTATTGGACAGGGTTGTTTTGGCTCTGCTTGGTCTTTTGTTTTTCCATATAAGGAAATCCCTTTCAAGGAATTTTGATGGGGATTGCATTGGATCTGTAGATCACTTTTGGCAAGATTGTTTGGTTAGTGTTAGTCCAAGATAGTTTATGTTGTTTGTGGTGACTGTAAAAGATGATGTCTCTCTGATTTCTTTTTTCAGCTCCTTTATTGTCTATACATAATAAGGCTACTGCTTTTTTTGAGTTATTCTTGTATTGTACCACTTTGATGAAGGTGTTTATCAGCTATAGGAGTTCCATGATCATGTTTGTCAGGTCAATTATGTAAACTGTCATATCATATGCAAATAGTGACAGTTTGACTTCTTCCTTTTCAATTTGCCTTCCCTTGGTCTCCTTTTGTTTTCTTATTGCTCTAGCTAGAACTTCAAGTACTATATTGAAGAAATATGGAGAGAGTGGACAGCCTTGTTTTGCTCCTGATTTTAGAGAAATCACATTAAGTTTCTCTCCATTTAGTTTGATGTTGGCTGTTGGTTTACTGTATATCACTTTTATTATGTTTAGGATGTTCCTGTTATCCCTTATCTATCCAAGGCTTTTATCATGATAGGATGTTGGATTTTATGAATGACACTTTCAGCATTTAATTGAGATGATTATATGGCTTCTCTTTTTCAGTTTGTTTATACGGTGGATTTCATTGATAGATTTTTGTACGTTGAACCATCCCAGCATCCCTGGGATGAAGCCTACTTGGTCATGGTGGGTGATTTTTCTGTTTGTGTTCTTGGATTCTATTTGCCAGTATTTTATTGAGTATTTTTGCATCATTGTGCATGAGGGATATTGGTCTGCGCTTCTCTTTCTTTGTTGTGTCTTTGTGTGACTTGAGTACCAAGGTAATTGTAGCCTCATAAAAAGTTTGGCAATGAACCTTCTTCTATTGTGTGGAACAATTTGAGGAGTATTGGTATTAACTCTTCTTTGAATTTCTGGTAGAATACTGCACTGAAGCCATCTGGCCCTGGGCTTTTTTGGTTGGGAGGCTTTAATGACTGCTTCTATTTCATTAAGGGTTATAGGTCTATCTAAATTGCTTACCTATTCTTGATTTAAATTTGGTAAGTGATATCTATCCAGAATTTTTTCATTCCCTTTTAATATTGAATTTTTTGTAGTACAGGTTTTCAAAGTATGACCTGAAAATTCTCTGAATTTCCTCAGTCTATGTTGTTATGTCTGTCTTTTCATTTCTGATTTTGCTGATTTTCATGCTTTCTCTCTGCTTTTTGGTTAGGTTAAGTAATGGTTTGTCTATCTTGTTGATTGTAAGGAAGCACCAATTCTTTGTTACGTCAATACTTTGTATTGTTTTCCTACTTTCTACTTTATTGATTTTAGTTCTCAAATTGATTATTTCCTGGCATCTACTCCTCATGGGTGAGTTTGCTTCTTTTTGTTCTAGAGCTTTCAATTGTGCTGTTAATTTTCTAACTTGACTATCCTCTGTTTCTTCATATTGACACTTAATGTAAGTAACTTTCCACTGCTTTCAAAGTGTCACATGTATCTGAGAATGCCTGTGAGCTCTCTATTCCTCCCTCCCATATCATCTTAATGAGTGGTGTGATTATAAGTGTACACCAAAATGCCTGATTATAACTTATTATTATCATTATTTTATAAATATCTAAAATATTGTATTGTTTTCCACTGTCCAAAGGTGACTTCCATCATTGTACATATTTTTAATGAGCATAGTAAGCTTGTCACTGTCTCAGGATCAATGACTACATGTTATTTTGAACTAACTCCCCACTATGTCTTTACATTTTCTTACTTTCACTTTATGTCCCATTCTGGTTTCAGATTCCATATTGCTATACTACCTTTAATTCTTCATCATGCATTATAGTTGATGACTTTGGTCTTAAGAAATACTGCCCAAGGGCTGGAGAGATGGCTCAGCCATTAAAGGCTAGGCTCACAACCAAAAACATAAAAGAAATACTGCCCAAGTAATCTTAGAATTAGTCTTAATTGGATTCTTTCATTTGTTTTCTCATCATTAAGTCAAGATCGTATTTTTCAGGAGGAAGGACAACATTATGTATAATTGTCATGTCATGTCATGTGGACGACATGGCATAGATGATGCATACAACCTCTATGATCAGGTTGAGGGAGAGTTTGAAGCTCCCCCTACCACAGTTACTTTTATATCTTCCTGTACATACAGTGGGTGAAATAGCTGTTTTGCACAGCTCTAAATGAAGTTGTTGGGATCCATTCCACCACCTGTGCATGTGTGTGCAGAGTTGGGGAGGGATACATTATTTATTTGGGATTCTTTGGCACCAATCATTCCATATATCAAATCTTCCATATACCGATTGTTTTAGTATGCCTGTATGTTGCTGTGATAAACACCATGAGAAAAAGCCATTTGGAGAGAGAAGGAGTTTATTTCATCTCATATTTCCAAGTAATAGTCCATCACTTAGGTAATTCAGGAAATGTACCTGGAAGCAGGAACTGATGCAGAGGCCAAGGATAATTGCTGCTTTTTGGCTTGCTTCTTATGGCTTGATTCTCATAGTTTGCTCACTTATCACACACAGGCACACACACACATGCATGCACCCACACACATGCACATGCCCACACACATGCACACACAAATGCACACACATGCATGCATACTCTTATGCATGCACGCATGCATGCACACACACACACATATGCACACACTCGTGTACACACACACGCACACACACATGAACTCACGCACACACTCAAACACACACACACACACACTCGTATATATGGCCCAGGTCTACCTGGAAGGGTCTGGCCCTTTTTTTAGCAATCATTAGTGAAAGCAATGGTGGTTATTCCACCAGCTCAGCTCATCTTATGGATGCAATTCCACAACTGAAAGTCCTTCTTTTCAGATGATTCCAGTTTATACCAAATTGATAATAAAATCCAATTACTATAACTACTAAGCAAATTTTTACTTTTATGAAAGTTTGATATTTATGTTATACTTTGTAAAAGTCCTATTGTTACTATTACTATTATTGTCATTATTATTTTGTTTTTTGAAACATGTTCTTTGTTCAATGTATTATGTAGAATTCATGGTACATCCCAATTCAACTTCTCACTCTCCGTCCTCAGCCTCCCTTGTCCTTTGCTTGTTACTGCTTAAGTCCTTCCAGATTTGCCAAATTAGGAGTTAGAAAGGTTAAGTAAGTTCTCGGTCCCTTTGACATAATTAGTCATCCCATCTGTTCAGAGACTTATTCACTTCCAAGTTCTAAAAGATCCCCCAGGTTCATTATGTGCATTTGTCTCAGACTTGACTATCCAGAGATTCTGGCGCCTCTTAATTCATTTGTGGCATTGAAGTCAAGATCTGAGATCTGGATACATGGCACTTTGCTGTGGTGAGTCTTTGGTTGTTTTGTTGACAAAATAAAGAAGTATATGTGGGAATACCAAACCATAGAATATATACACATACATATGCATATGCAGTCATGTGTATTTAAGTGTATATAAATTCTCATGTTTCCTGGAAAGCAACAGATCACTCTAGCTTTCACTCTTTGCTTAAACACATGTCCTAGAACAAAGATGATAAAACTGTTCCCCACTCTGACCATTTATTTATGTAGTTTGCTCAACTGTAGTATACATGTGTGGGGTTTCCCACTGTTACTAGTATACTCTTTGAATGATTTATTACATAGCATAATGTCCACACAAATGAAGCTGCTTTAGTGTTTTGACCTCAGCCTCCACATCTCTAAAGGCATTTGTGGCTGGGACTCCTTCCTCCTCCATCATGATTGTGACTGCTTTTCACTTGGTGGCACCAGTAGCTCTTTTTCTCATATGCACTATGCATTCTTCTCTATAAATCCTTAATCTCTCACATAATTGTTAAAAAATGTATGTGATGGCTACTCTTGGTTGTCAACTTGACTACATATGAAATTAACTAAAATCCAAGAAGCTGGGTACACTTGAGGGTTTTTTCCTTAATTAAATCATTTTAAGTGGGAAGACAAACTTTTAATCTGAATTTTTGATAATGTTTTAAATTATAAATTTGAAACAAATTTGTTTTACATGTCAACCTTCTTGTCCTCCACTCTTCCCCCACCACCAGCCCCCATCCCATCCCCTTTCTGCTCCTCAGGGAGGGTGAGGCCATCCATGGGGAGACTTCAAAGTCTGTCATATCATTTGGGACAGGGCCTAGGCCCTCCCTGATGTGTCTAGGCTGAGAGAGTATCCCTCTATGCAGAAGGTGCTCCCAAAGTCCATTCATATTCTAGGGATAAATACTTATCCACTGCCAGAGAGAGGCCCATATATTGCCCAGTCCTCCTAAGTAACACTCACATTCAGGGGGTCTGGGTCTGTCCTATGATGGTTTCCTTGCTGTCAGTCTGGGGTCCATGAGGACTCCTTGTTCAGGTCAGCAGTTTCTGTGGGTTTCTCCAGCCTGATCTTGACCCTCTGCTCATCACTTCTTCCTCTCTGCAACTTTTGAGATGGGTAAAAGCCATCTGTAATCAGAGCCACATCTTCTAATGTCAGCCTGTATAAAGGACATGAAAGAAAGAAGCTTTTGCTTTTTTCCAGCTTGCTGAAAAGTAACTTCCTTCAACATTCTGGTGTGTACTGAAGAATGAACAGCTCTAAAATTCTTGGACATTATGTTGACAGATCACCATTTTCGTACTAGCTGGACCACAGCCAGGAAGCCATTCTAACATATGTATGTATGTATGTATGTATGTATGTATGTATATTTCACAGATAGAAGAAAGTAGAAGCACTAAAAGAGGAAGTGAGGACATACAAAAAGGAAGTAGGAACAGTAAATAGGAAGTAGGTATGGGGGGGAGGGAATAAGTGAGAATATGTATGTGTATTAGGATTACATTTTATTCTTAATTCTTTAGAAATGACTTTAATGGATAAAAACTTTAAAATATGGTATGAACTTATAAAATTAATCATTAAAAATACTGAATCATTATAGTAGGCCTCCATTCTATTGATCAGTACCATATTACCCTCTTTATGACTACAAGACAAAGGAATAAAGTCAATGGGCTTCTACTGGTCTGAGTATTGTCCTAAATTAAAATGAATTCATTGAGTAAAGTATTTTGGTAAGCAAGAGTACCCAAGTTAAAAAATAGCTAGAGAAGCATGGAAACAACTCCAGAGAATCCGTGAAAGAAGAAGTGGGAACACTGAAAGAAGAAGTAAAAAAAAAAAAAAAAAAAACAGAGAGTAAGTGAGAATACCTAGAGAGGAACCAGGAATACAGAATGAGGAAGTGGAAATTCTGAAAGAGGAAATGGAAGCATGGAGAGAAGAGTTAGGAATGCTAAAAGAGGAAGTGAGAACATGGAGAAAGAAAGTAGAAACAGTAAAACAGAAGGTAGGCACAGGGATTGAGGAAGTGAGAACATCCAAAGAAAAAGGATACTGAGAGGGGGGGAGTGATTTAAAAGAAAGGAAACACAAATAAAATAAGAAAGAAAAGAAACATAATGAAATCAAACACAAATGGAAGTGGAAACAGAGGAAGTAGATTATGGTTGAGCTGTCAATCAAATTGGCTTCCTAGAGAATTGACATTAATATTTTATTAAGCTTAAAACCTATTGTCCTGGGCTGTCACACACTCCAGACTGAATATAACAAACGCTGGTCAAATCTGTTTTGGGATTAGAACATTTGTCAGGATTAAGTAAAGGGATATTGCCCAACTGTATCATTCAGATAACACTCTTTGGAGGAGACAAAGGCTGTGTAAGTTTGAAGGGTAATTCTTCATGAAATATACAGGATGACACATCAAGAGAACCAGCAAATCTAACAGATTTCATTTTCAAAGTTCATAGGGTAACTACACAAAAATAGCTGGGTTAATTTGAAAACAAATGAGAATCTTGAAATTGAGGCATATGTAAATTATTAAAATATTTACAAATTTAAGCTTTAATATTATAAATATTGCCCATGTGTGCATTTCCTGTCTGTTACTTAAAAAGGCAAACAGTCATGGAGAAATAAATGTTACAGAATGTATCCTAAAGTAGACTGACTCAAGGAAGCTAAATATAGTTTAGATACACTTGTGTGAAAAGCATCAACTTTAAGAGGATTTGGTCTGCTCATTCAGAAGAAGATATAATTCAGTAACTGAGTGAATTGTGAGAAAGCTAAAGATTTGTAAGCCCCATCAAAAGGTATACTGAAAAGAGGGAATGGCAGCAGATAAGGGCAGCCTAGATTTTGTGTTCTTCTTGATGGAGCATTGAGGAAAAATTATCTCTACCCAAAATATTTCCTTTTGAGGATGCATAAGTATCTCTAATTTTAAATTAAATTTTATTTCTATATTAATATATAATACTAATACCGTGCGTAATTTATCGAGCACTTATTTGAGCCAGGCATCGTGTTAATCTCACTCTAGACATGACTTCATTGAATCCTCCCAAGAGAGGCTGGCACAGTTATCTCAGGACATTTCAAGTCACAGCCACCAAGACTGAAGAAGTTTCCACAGTTGCATTTCATGGTAACATAGCACCAAAATTCAGCTTCACGACTTAAACCAAGGATTTACTACAAAGCTCACTATTAAATGCTGCTTTCATGGAAGCATGCATTAAGTCTACTTTTAAAAATGTCACAGTCTCTTAGATTTTATGCATTGCCACAAGGAAAATGCAATTTCCAAAGAGTCAGAAGGCAAAGGTGTTTGCAGCATGTCTCTGGCTCTTCTGAAGTCTGAAACTTCCATAGCCTATGCCAAACACAAAAAAGGACATGGAACACAACTCATAATAGACACAGGTCATGTGGGTAGCGCTCTCTCTCTCTCTCTCTATCTCTTTCTCTCTCTGTCTGTCTGTCTCTCTCTCTCTCTCTCTCTCTCTGTGTGTGTGTGTGTATGTGTGTGTTGGTCAGGGTAATTGTTGACTTGTGGTGTTGATAAGAAGTTCTCTACCAATATTTTCTATACACCCAAGTCATGTTTTTTCTAGAAATTCATCTAAATCCAAAAATCCTGAAATGCAAAACTAAACTTGAAACAGTCAATGCCCTGTAGACAGTTGGTGATGTGTGTGAGAACAAAGAGACTGTGTGAGGATGTAGATGCGTTTTTATGATTCCTGTATAATCTCTGATTTATGAAAGAGGCATTATGTCATTATATATGAAGATAATTTTAATCAATTTTTATTCTAAATTATCATCATCATCATGTTTCACAAAACATATTTTGAGCCATAATATTCATGTAGGTAAACTCTGTTAGTGTAAGGAAATGCAATGAAGAGTAAAAAACACAAACTGCTTCTATTTCTCTGACAAAATTGTTTTTATTTCACATTCTATTAAATAGGCTAAATTAGGAGAAGCTGTTGGCAATGGCTTTTTGTAAGCCATGGGAAGACAGACTTTCAGTGGGGTTTTACAGAGTTAGATTATTTCTCTGGCTGTGAATCAGTCAATACCAACAGACCTCCTAACATACCATGGTCCACACACCTGAGCTTCCTGACACCATTCATACTAGATTGTGTGTATCCTAATCATTCTTCTATCCATGCTATATTTCTAGATGTAAACTGTAATGCATTGTGATGGTGATACCCCTATATTATCAATTAGATGTAGCTGTGGAACTGTGGTACACAACAGACTTCCTTTCATGGCACTCCTTTCCCAGCTCAAAGGTGGGGCAACTACTGTGATGTCATTCTGTTTCAAAGGTTCTCAAGATTTACACATCAGCCTCTCAAACACTTGTGCCTCATGGACAAAATATATTAAAGTCATATTAAGACAAGAGTTAGGTGTGACATCTACTCTGAAAACCTCACACATAATGCCATGATGTCTAGGAAGAAATCAGTATCAGTCTGAGTGAACCTCCCTTAGAGCCAGCCGTCAGCCACACCTAAGTTGTGTCCTGAAGAGCCTCACTAGCTTTTCTTTTGTGATGATCTCTTTCATTTGAGCCTCATGTGCCCACTTCCTCCTGTTTCTCTCATAGACTGGTTCATCAGGCTCTCGGCATATGAACCGTGCTCTTTCCCTGTCTTCAATATGGCAAAGAACGCTACTGCCACACAGTTTAGATATCATCCTTTTTAAGTTGTCCTTACAGCAAACTCTACTATTAAAAGAAATTAAATATTTTCCTACTGAAAAGACATAATTTAAATGTAATGACATTTATTTCCTTTATCATGTTCACATACAGGCTCAGTCAGGCTAGGTGGCCTCAGTCAGCTTTGATATCAAGAGTTTGGAACTTAGAGGTATAGAAGCAGAATACATTGGGCTATTACAGTGTAGCTGGGAGACAGGGGTATTGTGCTTGTGAAGTTTGACACAGGATCAAAGACTCTGTCACACACTGACATACAGGTCATCAATATTGTATTTTAACCAATAATCTAGAATATGTTGCTTGTTGGAGGCAGCTTGGAGGACACACTTTTTCCTTTCAGGGTTAAAGACCTGGGGCTCTAGCCCAGTCTCATAATAGCAGAAAGTGCAGAAAGTGATTAAATGCTACAAAAATGCACTGTTTGTCCAGTAAAGTGCATGGGCAAGGTTAATATGCAGATTGGGTGGCATGAGAGCAGAGATCTCTGCTAATGAGATGCGATCTTTAAAGAGGAGTCTAATGCTCTGCATTGGGATGTTAGGAAATATATCTGAGGCTAAGACCCCAGCTACAAGTTCATTACAGATAGTTAGAACTCAGATTGCTCTGTGGGTCTGGGAAGAGAGTTGTGGGAAATGGTCTTTGTGTCTATGCAGACTTTTCAGAGCTAGAGGATGTGGAAATAGTGTAAAGAAAGATATGTCAGGCATGATGGCACAGACCTGTAATCCCAGTTCTCAAGAGACAGAAGCAAGGTAATTGCCACAAGGTGAAGACTAACCTGTTAAACATAGCAAGTTCCAGGCAGGCCAGGGAAAAAAAGCTAGGCACTGCCATAAAAAGTGACAGAACCAAGACACAACTGAATAGGGTTGAGTGACTGTGCACATGACATAGCCATTAAGCCATCTTCAGTAAGTAACACCTCTGCCATATAATGGCCATGGCCAAGTTCCTCAGCAAGAATCTTCCTTTAATGTGTTCTTTACACTCACATGACTTATTAATTGAAAATTAGAGTTTTGTTTGTATCATACAAGTCATATAGGCTGGTGAGATGGCTCAATGGGTAGAGGCACTTGAACCATGCCTGTTGCCTTGAGTTTAATTGTAGGGCCATGTGGTAGGAGCAATCACTCACTGTAGCTTGTACAGGCCCAGATGCCACACCCACAGTAGATAAATGCATGTAACAAAAAGGTTTTTAGAAATCAATTTAAGTTTTCTAATCTTGGCCAATGCACATGTTATTTTCTTCCCTTTGTTTATTTTATGACCAGCACAAATATATCTTCTGAGAGAACTACAGGTCATTCATGAATCTGAAGATTTCAGTCATTTAAACAGAAAGACAAAGAACACACATACTCAAAAGATAGTGCTCATGAGGAAAAACTTCATCATTTAAAAGTTACTAAAAATTGTCCCATAATTTAAACATTTGAAACTCTGCAAGAAGAGAACTATGATTTATGTTCTCAGAGAATTGACATATGACTTAGAACACCTACAGAGAAGGTGTGCCAAATTTATTGCTTGTAATCTTTCCTATATTGAAGAACAAGCATCTCTTAAATGAAGTTGTATTCTACATTATTTCAATGTCAGATCTTTTAAATACCTTCAATAAATTATATTCTAAAACTAAATAGAGAATAAGAGATATTCCAGAAATAGTGTTGAAATTAATCATTGGTAATAAAATCCAAAGTAGATGGAGAGATAAATGATTGGACATGCTACCTCATATTTTATTGATTTTAAACTGTGTACCTCGTCACTGTAAGATAACTGCCTTAATCTAGAGACGGGAGAGAAATCCTAGTCCCTACTTCACATGACCTGTCAGACCTACATGACCCCTACTGGATGGCATTCCCCTACATATGGAATGGGGATGGGGGGATGGGAGGGTGGTTAGAGTGCATGTGAGAGGGCAGAGAGGATAAAAGGGAGGGAAGGAGGGAAGGAGGAAGGGAGAGAACTGGGAAGGGAGGGAGGGAGGGAGGGAGAGGGAACTGGGATCGACATGTAAAATAATAAATTAAATTTAAAAAAAAAATGCTTTGACTCCAAAATTTAAGTTCAAGGACAAGTTACTGGGGAAAAGGATTTCTATTTTTGTTTCCACAGAAAATGAAAACATGTGGATTCCTTCCAGACTAATGTGGTTTGATCAAGCCAGACAACCTGAAACAGAGTACCAGGTGATTCTACATTCAAAACAACTGGACAAAGCAGCCTTACAGACTACAGCCAGGATTTCTGCATCTTCTTAGAATCGCCCATGCCAGGGCCCCTTACCAGCAGGAAGTAGTTTGGAAAGAACAATACCCAATTTCCCGAATATTATCTATAAATGTTTGTTTTCATTTAAATGGACTTGGTTATATAAAATAAATAAATAAAAAATATTTAAAAAAGATGTCATCAATATTTCTGATTTTACTCCCAAAATTCCATTGCAAAAAAATATGTCTTGACCAGCTTAAACCAATTTTACCCATTCTAAGTTAGTTTCTAATAATGCTCAGCTCTGCTGGCTGGTATGTTGTTGTGCACAGAATAAGCTCTATCCTGCATTGGCCTTGTAAATGTAAGTTTTAAATGGAGACATTCTTCTGAGTAAGAGACTGCTTTATAGCCTTATCCTGGCACGAAATCACATAATAAACTGTGAGAATTTTAATTTAAAGCAAAGTCTAAGAGCCACTGTGGTTTGCCAAGATTATCCTTCATAAAAATGTCTCAAATGTTTATTTGTCAACAACTTATGTAATTATCCCAAATTAATCTCAAACCAAAATTGAACCCGAAGCTCTCAAATACTTTTAGTACTTTTAGACAGCAGGACTGGGTATGCTATGGATTAATGACATGGCAGTAATGCAAAGGAATCTGAATTAAATAAGGGGTGTGGAGGAGAGTGTAATGAGGAGAAGGCAAGTAGAGTGTGTGTGTGTGTGTGTGTGTGTGTGTGTGTGTGTGTTTTACAGCCTAGACAACATTCAGTTTAAATAGACACTTTATGTTATCTTTTAAAAAAAAATCTTGTTAGACTGAAATTGGTGCTTCTTTGGGAATTTTCAGCATTTTATCACATGAAGAGGATTTGGGATACCTCAAAGTCAGAACCATTGTCTATGTTCTCACAAATATGCTCTGCTTTGGAGAAATGTAGCCACAGAGATAGGGGATGGCTTAGCAGGTTAAGATGCATGGCCAAGCCTGATAACCTGAATCCCACCTGCCTACCAGCAAGATGAAAGGAGACACTGATAGATGCCCTTTGACTTGCACACATAGGCCATGGAATGTATCCATGCACACATCTGGGAATACACACACACACACACACACACACACACACACAGAGTGTAATAATTAAAAATAAACTTGAAAAAAGGAATAATGTAGCCATTTTGCTTTTGCAAATTTGCTAAAAATTTAGACAGCTGAAGTCAAATAATGAAAATATTTTCTCTTCTAATGACAATTTAATATAAAACTTTTCAAATGAAACGCAGAATTCCTGAATTCAGCATTTCTCTTATTTGCTCATGTAATATCACATGTGTTATAGATCTGCATCCTATCTCATATGGAGGCTAGGCCAGTGTGTCTCTCTTAAAGGCCTACCAGGAAAAAGACTGCACTGTTAAACTACACTGCCATGAAATTTAACACATAACAAGCAAGACAACAAGGATGCATCCTGTTAGTGGCTCACAAGAGAGAGGAAACTTCACCACCCAACAGTATTTCTAGTCTAATGGGGCACCAACGTTATAATGTACAATATTATTTTCTTTGTGTAAAGGGTAGAGAAAGTTGAACAGACACCCAAAGATTCCCACAGCATTTCTTATGATAACACAACTAAACCTAATTGCAAATATAATGTATGTTCAATAGAGAGAAAGACTGAGATTGGCACCAGGACTAATCAGTGTGTTATCTATGAAAATTGGGACCGAACCATGTTGTATATAAGAGGATGTAATGCTAAAAGGCAGAGGCAGGCAGATCTCTATGAGTTAAAGTACAGCCTGGTCTACACAGTGAGTTTCAGGACAGCCAGGACTATGTAGAGTGACCCTATCTGAAAAAACAAACAAATAAAACAAAACAAGAAAAAAAAAAACCCAAAAAATCAAAACCCAAAAACAAACAAACAAAAGGGTATAATATTTTTATAATGTGCACCTAACAATGTAAATGGTGGCAACTGACTTTTCTATACCATCTATAAGATGAGGTTCTACCACTGACTTTCAGGGTGGAGAACATGTCCATGTTCTGATCCTCTAAGCTGTGAAAATGTCACATGTGTTATTGCATGATTATGTGACATATGGTACATGCTATGGTTGTCAACATAGATTAAAACAACTAAAGCAGAACCAGTGTAGCATAAAGAATCTCTTTATGGTGATTGAGAAACAACTTCTATATTCTTATGAAGTTACTGCATAGCACAATGAAGATGATTATACAAGTACAGTATTCAGGAGGAATGACAGCATTAGCAATAGAGCTTCCACCTGATGGTGTCTTAAAAATACCCAAATGAAAAAGCAACTGCACATCCTTGCTTGAACTTCAATAGTTTAGCAGAAGAATGAGAACATATATATTTTATTTTCCTTTTTACATGCGAGAGCATTCATAGCTGTTGTGTTATAGTAGGTGCTGTGTCTAGAGAAGATTCCAGAATGCAGAGCACAGACAAGCTAGCTAGCATTCCTGTTTTTGACTGTAGGCTACCTGGGAACTCTGAGCAATGTTTGTTTGCTCTCTGATTTGGTCTAGTCACTACTGTGACAGAATCTCCTTACTGTTATAATCCTGAAGGGTGTCCCATATCGTCCACCTAGAGAATGACATGCATTCTCCCAACCACTTCACTTTCCAAATGTCCATCGGATCTGTGGGCATGAGGACAACTGCAGTAATCCCAGCATGTGCAGGAGACCTACTGCTGTAACACTTTCTCTGTTTGGCATTGGCACCTACATTTATGAAATCTTAAAATCATAAGATGGGCAGGGAAGTTGGTATCCTCATGACAGTGTATCTTTGTTTGCTCCTAGTTTGTCATCCTCAGGAACATTTGCTCTGATGTCTTAAATTATTCTGTGGATTTTGTCCCCGAGAAGGATCCATGATAGTGCATTTTAATCCACTTTATTTTCATACGTTTAATAACACCTCGATCAAGGTATTCTTGGTTAATATTACATTTGAATTTGTGTCTGTTCAATTGTAGACATGTTTCTATTGTTCTACAGAGCAGTATGTGACATTCCAACATTGCCCACTTCAAGGCTTGTTTTGAGAATCTGTGGAAAGATGGCCTACAGTAAAGGTTTTGTGTGTGCCTGGGCTCTCTCTGCCCTGGTCCTCTATTTTTAGTCTCTGTTGATATGTTAGCACTTGAAATGGCAATGTTGGCAAAACCCTGGGAAATTCCAGATTTTCCAACTTAATGATGTGTGGACCTCTGTCTCCTGCAGGCCCAACACCTCCCTGGGCTTCCTTTCTCAGTTTCCCACATTCCTGAGGTCACACATTTCCCCATGAATTGGGGCTGAGCTCTGTATTACCCCCTGAAAGCAGAAAGAGAAGCTGAAGAAGGAAGTCAGAAGTGTTCCACATCAAAGATTAACATGGCAGACACCTAGCCAGGGACATTGTGAACCTCTGCTCCTCAGAAACCTGGATTGGGGCCAAGGAATAGCCCCGTGGAATCCTAAGAAACTACCTCCATCCCTTTTGCCATAATTTGCTTGAAACATGATTTCAGAATTGTCTCCATTTCCTAATCTGTACTTCCCTGGCCTCATCAGCTCTCACAACTGAAAATTCCTCATCATAGGTACCCAAGAGCCTGGAATGTTCTTTGAATCAGTCCTGAGTCTTGGGAATTAGTCACCTGCAGTGCTAGCCATCATACAAAAGCCTTCTCTGCTTGTTTTGGCAGTGAAGCGTCACTGTGAAGTTCTAAACTAGTTTGAAGTTTTATTGTCTTTTTCCCACTAGGTTTTAATTATGGATATTTAAAGTATTTCATGTCCGAAGGTATTCTCATAACTGTTACAACAAAACAATGAAAATAAGCAGTGCATTAAAATATGAATGTAAAACTTTACACACCAGACTGGGCAAGATTTTAAAAGCTTTTTCTTTTCTTTCGTTCTTTCTTTCTTTCTTTCTTTCTTTCTTTCTTTCTTTTTTTAATTGGTGTTTCAGAATTTTAGTGATTTGTGTAAAGAAGAATGTATATTATTTACTAATAGGCAAAAGTAGGTTATTTTCCCAAACTGTGTCTCTATTACACTTAATGGGATCCAGATGATGCTAATATTTATTGCAATCCTAACCTCAAAACATAACACAAGAAGGGGGAAGCTGGGGTCCTGGTCTCATGGCTCTGTTGAACATTATGTGTCCCTGGATTCAAAGGGGAAATACAGTTTCAGTATAAAATTTGAAAGGCAGTGAAAAAAACAGTCATTTTATGTCCTGAGCTTCCCCACCCCCAATACTTACACACAGCTTAGGTATATGATGGTTTCAGTCAGGCAACCATTTTTCTCCCTGTATTTAAATAATACCTTAAGTAAATAAATAAATACATTTTTCCAAATAAATCAGATATCTGAACATCTATTTTTTTAGGAATTGGATTTTTGAATTATGACAAGATAGCAATTGCCAAATCCTCTAACTTAATATCTGACTGTCAATTGAAAAGCATATATATTTCACTTGTTTTTCGTGATTTTTGTTTCCATTTTATACTCTAGTAGGTTGAATTTAGGTCTGCATAGTTGCTGCTGTTCAACTGAGTACATATTGTGTGAATATAGGCATATGTGAATGTGTGTGTAGACATGACAGCTTGAAGTATTTTGTAATGCAAATTAAGCAAATACATCAATAACTAAAATATGAAGAAAGTATAATAGTTTCTTAAACTTCTAATAAAAAATAAATTTATCTGGAATCGAAAATTTGATTTTCATGTTCCCTAATCATGTGCCAAAAGAAAATGTCCTAAGGAGTGTATTTGTCCACTTCAGAGCTGTATGCCACAGCTTTTGCACAGACACTGCAAAGGACATGAAAGTCTGTGGACTTAACCCTAAGCGTTCTGCAGATTGATGTTTCCTACTGTGGGCATTATCCTCCACAAGAGACTTTGAAGAAGGGATAGGGGATTAATTCTCCTCACACCTCAGACTCCAAATCTCAACATTTCATTAAGGATAAAACACATTTCTAATAATAGATGCAGAAATTAAATCTAGATAGGAATGAATGGGGACTTTTTTCCCAGAAGAAACAGAGTATAGAATGAGAGAGATACATGAGTGACCTTATCAGGAACTACTAAGGAAGGAGAGTAACTGTACCTTCCAGAGTAAGAGTTCCCGAGGCAAGATTTTAGATGAAAATGAGACAAACATGTTGTGCAACGTACTGATGACTTTCCATCTCTGCAACTGCTATGAGTCTCAGAACCACCCTGGCAAAGCTCCGTGAGGCCTTAACCACCTGCACCTGTTCGCCATTTTGAACGTCATATGCTGTTGAGAGTCTGCTCTGAAATATTCAAATATTCTTCCAGGTTGCTAAGATGCTGTAAGAATTCTTATTCATGAGTTAGTGTCCCGGGCTGAGGATGCTATACAAAGTCTTCAGTAAGATGGAAGGTAGCCCACTTGGCAAAGGGTCAGCACATAAACGGGACACAAAACAAGGATTCAGTTGAGGGGCCTCACTGAAAAGGAGCCATTGAAAATACAACTTCACCGCACTCAAGGTGGGTGCTGTGAACCTGTTGTGTTATCTGCAGTTCACAATATCCTTCACAGGAAGTGGATATTTTCACTCTATCTGATATATATGGAAAACTTCCAAGAAGCCATCTAGGGTAGCGCCAAGACCAGGAGCCCACCTGGAAGTTCTTCAAGGTTGGGAATGTCTGACACACATAGACCCAAGCTCAGGAGGGGGAATAAGAAAAACATTGTAGGTTCAGAGGGAGACCAGGATGATGTTCCACATTTGATGAGTCTGTGGTGATAAGTATCATTTTCTGGCCTACATGCATCTCTTCAAGAGGGAGTGGAGCATAAGAGACTATCCACAAGCTGGGAACACAGATCACAGATGGACATGCATTATCACAGGAAGCCTTGGTCAGAGGTAGGATGGTATATTTGGATGGGAATAAGGAGGGTTTTCTGGCAACAGAATCTTGTGTGGAAGTGGTTGATTGGTGTAGGAATCAGAGACAACTTTGTGCATTGGGTGTATGTGTGTTAATTGTGACCATTGTTTTAACTGATTTTTAAATTGTATATCTTAGGGGTCTTGTTCTGGAAACAGCAATAACAGCACATTACATTCGGGGGCTAGTTGACTTAATATATAATGCACACTTATGATAGCAGAGTAATTGTACAGAATGTTAAAGTAGAATGGACTGTTGAAGTAATTGATTAGAAAGGACTCAAGGAAAGACTCCTACAGTTCAGCAGTCTACTCCCCACATGCTAGACTCAAATAGTACTTAAATTGTAGCACATGTTGGCTGGATGGGACCCAAACAAGTACGGACAGCTTCAGTCAGGAGTGTCCTGTGTAGCTTCACACTGTCCCTCAAATTGTGACCATTACTTTGCTGCAGATAGAAAGGGCTGGCTGTCTTTTTCCAGGAAACTTTAGCTTTCCAACTTTCTTTCTCAGGCTTTTTGTATTAGAATATTTGTTTCCTTTTAGGTTCAGTTCTGTTCAGTGTTTGCATTCTAACCTTGAGGAATTTGTTTAAAGCATCTGCTTACTTATGTGTTAATTTATTTGATGCATATGTGAGAGTATGCAAGCCATGACACAAGCAGAGGTCAGAGGACAACTTTCAAGAGTAACTTCTACCATAGGAATTGAACTCAGGTCCTCAGGCTTAGCAGTCAGTACCAGTACTGACCCATCTTACAAGCAAATCTTTTGTGGTTTTTTTTTCTTTAAAAAAGATGATTTTATATTTTTCTAAACAAAATATTTATTATAATTGATAATTTGTGTAGGTAGGTGTATTGAATAATATGTAACACAATCTTTGCAGAAAGTGTGTTGATCTTTCTCTTGTTTCAGGGAGGAAGAAAGAATCTCTCAGCCTCCATCCACTCTTGATGAACATGATATTTTAGACACTTTTATTAATTTTAGTTTTTTAAATTTAAGCCTACAGTCTTAAATTTAAATATACAGTTACTAAAATATCCAAAATAGTAGTTCAATAGAATATTCTATTATTGATGTTATTTTCCCACTAGAATACATCATCGAAAAACTTTATTCTTTATTTTTATAAACCCCACCCTAGTGAATACATATGCAGTATTGTTAGGTTATCTTCTTCCCGAAGACACTATCATGACCACACAGCCAATAATACTATTTGTCACAGACATGTTATGCTGTGCAGAGAACGAATGCCAACTTCCTCGTGAAACAATTAAATGTCTTTTGCTTGCTTATTGAAGTGTTATTTCAACTGTGTTTCTTCAATGGCCAGATTAGCAGAGTTGAATGGATTATTTAAATAGTTTATTAGTCATTTAGTTGTTTCATACAAAAGTCTAGTCATCAATCGATTTTAAAATTTAACACAAGTTGTTTATATTGAGGTAACTTAAATATTTTAAAATTACCTAACAACATTTTAACCAATAGCATTAAATTATCAACAAGTATTGTTAACATTTTTATTATTTTACTACTAGCAATATTGTGTCTTTTTGCTTCTAAACTATATATCATTTTTCAGGACCCAAATTTATTAACTGTTTCAATTATAGATAAAATTACTATTATAGTAAATTATTCAATTATGGATAAAATTACCAGGAGTAGGAAACAATCTGGAAGTTAGAGAATTTGTGCAATCTTATACATCATTCTTTGCAAATTTTAAAGCATTTTTTTCCAAAAGTTTTAGGGTCAGTAAATAATAAAGCATCATTGGAATGGACATAAAAGTTTACTATACACAGAATGATACTGGAAAGTAAATTTGAAAAAGCAAGTGTTTTATCATTGAGTGACATAAGAATGATTGGATATTTACCAGAGATGGGCATATTCTTTATCAGGTGTCTGTCTGTATGATCAATTAGGGCTTATTTCAGAGGTGAAACTCAATGCCCTGGAGAGTAAGGTTTTTTTCTGATAATGTGAGAAACCAGCAGGAATGGAAGCTGCACATTCATATATTCATGAATGGCATCTGTAATGAAGCATTTTAAAATGATCACAAATCCAACTAACCTGCTACAACAGGAGGAACAAACCATCTAAATCTAATTCTAGCATGATGAAGGTGTTAAGATTTCTTTCACTTGGGTTTTCTGGGTGGATTAATCATTTTGAAAATACTTAGAGTGGGATTTTAGGTAGAGTGTAGAGCATTATGTGCTTTGTCCATTGTCTATAGCTGCCATGGACGCCTTCCTAACACAGTGGCAAGAGTGGAAAAGAAGTTGTCTGTGCTGATCCCATCTGAGGCAGTAGTCATTCGCATCTGTTGGCCAGATCTAGAGTCCCTGCATATGTTAGTCCCTGCATATGTTATAGTTACTGGGGCTGGTCCCAGAGGCATTAGCTAAAGTGGCTGAGGATGAGGATACAGGAGATGTGTGGGGCTCAGCAGGGGTTTTTTGTGTGTGGGGGGGTCTGTACTTTGAATTCCAGGTCAGTGAGAATATCTGAAAAATGGATTCCATCTGTTTTCCTGGATGGATGAAGCGGGAAGGCTGTCACTGTGTACAGACCTGTGAATCAGACCTAAACAAACTCCACAGTTAAGGAAATAAACACTGCTTGGAGAGAAACTGAAGTTCCAGGGTAAATGACAAGTGGGGTGAACTCTCACCAGGAAGCCAGGGACAAGAAAAGGGACCCCGATAGAAATCAGTTCACTTGGGACATTTCAAAGTGAGTGTATGGGGGTCATGGGTCACAGACACTTTGCTCTCTCATCAGCAGAGTCTTCTGTGTGAACCAGTCTCCGGTACACATGGGGAGGATTCAAATGAGGGTCTGGGTAGTCTGGGTGTTCCTTCCATTCTTGGTCCATTCCATTCCAGGTCTAGACTTCAATGTTGTAAAGTCAGCTAAGTTTTGCTTATATTGGGACACTTCTCATCCACACACAACTAATATTATCAACACATCATCCAGTTATGACATGGCTTGAATATGCCTCTCTCAAAATGTGTAAATTAAAGCCCACATTCACAGTGACATGTGAGGGGTTTTGATTTTCAAAGCTCATGCACATGAGCCTCATGATGGCAGCTTCTGTCCACATAAACAACTCTCAGTATTTGAAGACACACCACAAATATGCTATCTCTTTAATCAGGAAGTTACCCTCACCAGACACTGACCTACTGGTGGCTCAAGGGTGTATTTGTAGGCCTAGGGAAGATAAATTTCTATTCACTATAAGGTGTGTGTGTGTGTGTGTGTGTGTGTGTGTGTGTGTGTGTGTGTGTGTGTGTGTGCATTTATGGCAGTCTGTACTATCTCAGAATGGTGGTAATTAGAGTTATTTTTAAAATGAAATTTCATTTTAATTTGCAGACCTTTGTTCATGTAGTCAAAGCTTGTACAGTATAAATGTAGCTCCTAAAAAAAGGCAAGAAACATTCCACCACAGACCTACTCTAACAAGTGAACAGTACTAAAATTGACTTACTATTTCTTTTAGAAGTAGGCTACTTAATACACATCAGCTAATTATAGAAACATGACCTCCCATCATTCGTCAGTGACACTTGAGTAAAAACACAGGAACAGGATGTCCAGGGCAGGACTGAGAAAAACCATGTTTGCCATTGTCTGATCCTTGAGTAGAAAAGCTTAATTAGGGACATGTCTCCCAAAGAACCTTCCCCAAGAATGAAATGAAGGGTAAATAAACACAGGAGAACTGTTACAGAAGAAGCAAGCAGGGTCAAGAAGCTGTGGTAGTCTACATCTTCACATTGGACAAGGCTATATTTTATCTTGGTTGCTTCCCCACTCTGTGTAACATGTGGCAACAACATGGCATCAGTTTAGATGTAGTCGCTTGGGCACTCTGAGCATGTGGAATGTGTACTTGGATTAGTCATGGGCTGCAGCCTTCATGGCTCCCTGGATTCAGATCTGTATGTTGCATTTACCCAGAGACTGAAGAACCTGGCTAACTAACTTCAGCTAATATCTCATGTGAACTAAACCACTGTGGCACATTCAGGAGAAATCAAAGCCAGAGCCCTAGGTCTCAGGTCTCAGGTCATACCCACAACTCTTTGGCCATAAGTTTAGAATTGAAAACCAAGATGAAACAGTAAGAGGATCAACAGTGGATGATCATGGGGAGAGATGGCTCTTCTGCTACGATTACTGTGTGAGTACTTCACAGCAAAATGTATCTCTTTATAAACAGTGGTTCCAGTTAAAATGAAGCTCTTCTTTTGTTATGAAGTCACGGAATATCTCTGAATGTCAGTAGGTACTTCTAATACATCTTATAAGGAGCTTGTAAATATGGCTGATGCTCACTGGATGTTTTTGCCACTTCTCAGGACTTTCTATCTGGTTACTGTGGGAATACTTACACTGAGGACACAGTGAAGAAATGTTCTTTGCATATCCAGAAGATAAAATGGAGAGTGGGAGAAGAAATCAACAGTCTGCTTGAATTCATATAGCTCAGAGAGCTGTAGAATCAGAATCCAGAGTACAGTCCAGGTAACTATCAAGTTTATGTTTTCCAGCTCAATGCTAATTTATTCTTTTAACAGTATTTTTTAAAATTTGGATGCTTCATTTATCCAACATACATTACATATACCCAACACTACTTCCCTCCAACTCCTCTCAGTGCCAGTCACTATCCCTCTCATGTTCATATTATTTTTATTTTATGATTACTAATAACTTCCTGAGTACAATTAGTGCTTCCCATCTACACATGGGTATATGCCTGTCTACTGGAACATGAGTAGCCTACCAGCATCAATGTCCTCCAAGGAGAGTGACTTACCCTCTCTCAGCAGCTCCATCCAAACAAATGAAGCCTTGAGGATTGGACTGCAAATAGGCTGGAATTTTGGCTGGCTTCATTGCAGACTTCTGCAGGCACCCACAGCTGCTGTTGCATGCAACAGCCATGTCATATCCAAAAGTCAGCATTTGTGGCTCTCCTCTGACAGTCATTTGAGTAATTCCTTGATCTGTAGGTACTGAGAGGCTGACTCATAGAACCTATCCATGGGAGGTTGACACAAAGGACCCAAGCATGGAAAGTTGACATGTAGTACCCATCTGTGGGAGGCTGACACAAAAGACCCATTGTTGGGAGATTTACACTGGATTCATCCATGGCTGAGGACTCTGAGTCCTTTACACTCTGTACAATGGTCACTGTGATTTTCCATATGAATCTCCTTCTCGGTAAGTTCTATCTTAGAATGAATGCATCCACATGTTCCAAAGATTTTGTGAAACCCTTGAATAAAGCAATGATAATTCCATAGACCTAGGTAATCTGAATCTTATTTTGTTTATAGGCTACTATTGAACAGTGATCATGAGAGACTGCTTCCTTTAATCCTTCTTCTGCAGTTGTTCTCAACCATCCAGACCAAATTCAAATACAGCCTCATAAGGATGCACACAATCAAACTGAAACATACAGGGCAGAGAGAGACTCCAAAAGAGAACAAGATTTTTTTTTCCTGAGAACAGAAAATTCCAATCTCCTTGAGTATGCTGGTAAGGAAGTCAACTCTTTCAGAGTTGTCCTGTGCAACCCATCACATTTTTTCCAAACAGTTACTTGTTCTTTCCATACATTTTCTGCCATTATGGAGTGAGAACAGCTGAATTGTGAATAATGACTGAAAATAATTACATCTGTAAATTAAGATATTGTAATTTAGACTTTTGACATTGGTGAAGGTTCAATGAGTAGCAAAAAGGAAGATTCAGAGTCTCACAAAGAGAAGAAAACAAGATAAAATTAATGATTGATCTAAATGTGCTAAGCCTTGTAGTGAGGTAGTCCTTCTGTAGCACTGACCATGCCCATTGGGGGGTGGAGCGATGGGCGGAGGTGACCTGAGGAAGGAGGTCGGAGGGGGCCAGGAAGGTGCTCTCTCTTTCTGGCGTGACTCGGACAGGAGAGGATCGGGTTGAATTTCCTGGTGTTCTGTCTAGGTTGTAAGTTATTTCTCCCTGATTAAACATCTATTCGGCCTATTTGTTTATTCATTGCCTTGGTCTGTGCTGCCATCCAGCAAGCATGCTGCCGGCTTATAGATGTGGTCACTGCCATTGCCATCTCTCATACACACCAATAAATTGTTAGCAGAGTTATTTAAAAGCTGTGTGGTTTTTTGTTGCTTATGTTGAGTCAGGAATATCTGTTTGTCTCTAGCAAAGTAGAGTTTAATTGAGAAAAATGTTGTTACCAAGAAACCTTGTTTGTCTCTGTTTTTTTGTTTTTAAAACCCTTTTTTAACCTTTTGTTAAATTTTAAGTGGAAGTTCTTACTAGCCACGTGGGCGCCATTTGTAACGAGTATGGTTTTTTCGCCCGCCGCCGCTGGTCTGGTCCCGCTGCCACGCCGCCAGCCCCAAATAACACACAGAGACTCTGTATTTGATACAATGTTGTTGGCCCTGTTATTTGTTTCTTATCGGCTAGCTCTGTCTTAATTATTAACCCATTTCTGCTGATCTATGTATTTTCACATGACCTTCTCTTATCAGGGAGGCGGCTGGTATCCAGCTCTCTCCAGACCCTCCATCTTGACTCCTCCCTACTACTTCCTATTTCCTCCTTGTCTCCTAGTCCCTCCTATCTTCCTTTCCTATTGGCCAACAGTGCTTTATTATTAACCAGTATGAGAAACATATACAGAATGACATCTCCCATCAAAGCCTGAAGGGAGAAAACCTGCATTACATCCACTCATACTTCTGGTCAAGAGTGTTACTCATTTCCCTAGATGAAATTAAATCCATCCCATAGGTTGTTAAAATTTGAAAGAAGCTGAAATTGTCCATGATTGATAAGCATGTGATCTAGCTTTGGTTCTCAAACTGAGCTGCTTTGTAAATAAAAGAACATTTTTCTATTTCTATTTTTTCTTCCTAATTTTAGAGGAAATTTATGATATATGTATGCTTAGAAGCCAAGGAAAACTAGATTTTTGTGATATTTTTCTTACACAATTTATTTTGTTATTTTTTTTCTCTATCACTCTTATAAACAGGCAGTTTTAGTAACAGAAATCATTTTCAATGCACAAAAATGTCACTTCTGTGTTTAGAGGACAATTGTAATGAATAGAGTAAAATAAGAAATAGAGTAAAAAATGAAAATAATTTACAATTATTTCTCCTTCATTTACATTTAATTTCTCAAATACTGGTGATGTTAACAATGACCACTGTGAAGTTAATTTTCATATATATGTATATTTTGTATACTTTTGCACATTCGTGGTCATAGAAAATTACCAGGTGCATCATGGACTGAGTTAAAAAGAGTTGCTAAAAATAACCTTCCTTGTCCTCCCTTGCATTGACCTTCCTTGTCCTACCTCAGATGTCTTTAGCTCATTGTGCCAAGTGAATTGGCCTGGGCCCAAGTTCAGCTTATCAACTAATGATACCATTGTTCTCACCAGGATGTCATTGTTTCAGTAAAAAGGGAAACAGGTTATTAAGCTATTGAACTAAAGCTAATTCTCATACAAACTTCAAAGATGTACAATGAGACACAAATATTTTGTTTGTTCCAAAATATGAAAAGATAGGCTTAAGGTATGTAAGAGACACCATGGACAATTCCTATCAGTTCCTAATAGGGATGAGTTCTTGGTAACACTTTGTATAAAGCATATCATGCACATTATGTTGTATTTATTTCTTCTTGTGAATCAGCCTTTCTCAAATCTGAAATCAATTCACTTGATGGTAAACATATCAGATAATTTGCTAAAATAAACTCATTAATGTAAAATTCATAAAATATTTTAAAGTAAATCAGGCATCCTGTGAGTTGGTTATAAGTTAGTAAGAGATTTAACTTTGAAATATGTGCCCTATTATTTTCTATTTTTCTGTCTTTGATTTCTTTGTATTTTTATTTTTGCCATTTTTATTGAGCTATACATTATCACACTCCCTTTCCCTCATCCTCTCTTCTCTTCCACCCTACCTCTGCCCCTTATACTCCCAATTTGTTCGGAAGATCTTATCTTTTTTTCCCATTCCTAGGTGGATCAAAGTATATCTCTATTAGGGTTCTCTTTATTACCTAGGTTATCTAGGATTGTGGCATGTAGATTGGTTGTCCTTTGCTTTATAGCTAATATATACACTTATGAGTGAGTACTTATTATATTTATCTTTCTGGGTCTGGGTTACCTCATTCAGGATGACTTTTCTTAATTCATTTCATTTGCTTGCAAGTTTTAAGATGTCATTGTTTTTCACCACTGAGTAGTACTCCATTGTGTAAATGTAACACATTTTCTTTATTCGTTCTTTGGTTGAGGGGTATTTAGGTTGATTCCAAGTTCTGGTTATTATGAATAATGTTGTTATGAGTGTAGTTGAGCAAATGTCCTTGTGGTGTGAGTGTATTTCCTTTGGGTATATCCCCCAAAGTGGTGTTTCTGGGTCTTGAGGTAGATCCCCAATTTTAAAAAAAAATCACCATATTTATTTCCAAAATGGCTGTACAGGTTTACACCCCCCACCAGCAATGGAAGAGTGTTCCCTTTACTCCACATCCTCTCCAACATAAGCTGTCATCAGAGTTTTGATCCTGGCCTCTCTAGCAGGTGTAAGATGGTGTCTCAGAGTTGTTTTGATTTGCATTTTCCTGATGGCTAAAGATGTTGAACATTATTCCTTAAGTGTTTTTCAGCCTCTTGAGATTTTCTAATGAGAGTTCTGTTTTTAGATTTGTACCCCATTTTTTATTGGCTGATTTGGTCTTTTGAAGTCTAGTTTCTTGTATATTTTGGAGATTAGTCCTATGTCATATGTGGGGTTGGTGAAAATCTTTTCCCACTCTCTAGGATGCTGTTTCCCACTCTCTAGGTCTTGTTGGCAATGACCTTGGTTTTACAGAAACTTCTCTTTTTCAGGAGCTCCTGTTTATTCATTGTTGCTCCCTGTCTCTGTGCTACCGGTTATTATATTTAGGAAGTGGTCTCTTGTGCCAAAGTAGCCAAAGCTACTTCCCACTTTCTTTTATATGAGGTTCAGTGTTGTTGGCTTTATGTTGAGATCTTTGATCCATTGGACTTGAGTTTTGTGCATGGGGAATAGATATGGATCTATTTGTACTCCTCTACATGTTAACATCCATTTATGTCAGCACAATTTGTTGAAGATGCTTTCTTTTTTTCCATTTTATAATTATAGCTTCTTCTCCAAAATCAGGTGTTCATAGGTGAATGGATTGATAACAGGGTCTTCAATTCGACTCCTTTCATTCACCTGTCTGTTTTTAATGCCAATACAAAGTTGTTTTCATTATTGTAGCTCTATAATAAAGTTTGAAGTCAGGTGAGGTGATACACCCAGAAGTTCCTGTATTGAACAGGATTGATTTGGCTATTCTGGGTCTTTTATTTTTCCATATGAAATTGAGTATTGTCATTTCAAGGTCTATGAAAATTGTGCTGTGATTTTGATGGGGATTGCATTGAATCTATAGATTGCTTTTGGTAAGATTGCCATTTTTACTATGCTTATCCTATCTACCCAAGAGCATAGAAGAGCTTTCCATTTTCTTATGTCATCTTCAGTTTCTTTCTTCAAAGAATTGAAGTTCTTGTCATACAGGTCTTTCACTTGTTTGGTTAGAGTTACATAAAGATATTTTATGTTGTTTGTGGATATTTTTCTGGTTTATTTCTCAGCTCATTTATCTTCTGTATATAAGAGGGCTACTGAGATTTTTTTTTAAAGTTAATCTTGTATCCTGCCACTTTCCTGAAAGTGTTTATCAGTTTGTGATAGTTTCCTGGTAGAATTTTTTGGGTTGGTTATGTATACCATCATATTATCAGCAAAGAGTGAAAATTTGACTTTTTCTTTTCTAATGTGTATTCTCTTGATCTCCTTTTGTTGTCTTTTTTATTCTGGGTAGAACTTCAAGTACTATATTGAATAGATATGGAGAGAGTGGATAGACTTATGTTGTTCCTGATTTCAGTGTGATCACTTTAATTTTCTCTCCACTTAGTTTGATGTTGACTATTGGCTAGCTGTATATTGCATTTATTATGATTAAGTATGTTAATTATATAATTGATCTCTCCAAGACCTTCAT